>NC_139404.1:154754315-157374315 GCF_905368555.1 Meleagris gallopavo | reverse complement strand
GACAGTTCAACCTGCAAGTGATGCAAATATCGTTTGCTGCTTATGAATCAGAAAATACTGAATTTTAATTGTATATGTGCTATTCCAGGTAGCTTTAAACTAGCAACTGCTGTGTACATACATAAAAGGCAAGCACTTTTCATGCTCTACCAATCTCCATTCTGCACCTGTTATCTTAACAGGTTTAGCAGGTGTAGCATTAATGTAACTGTGACACCAACATCACCTATAATTCACAAAAGCTGTTCATGAATAATATACATGTTCCCCATTAAAAAAAAAAAAAAAGTTAAAAAAAAAAAAAGGCAAGTAAAACACGGGAGTATTCTACAAATCCTTTTTAACCATAAATGAAATAACTAGAATTTTTATATTGCTATACTTACAAATAAAAAACATTTTTCTAATTCTAGTTTGCTTTTATTTACAACTAAAATACATTTGACAAAGTATTTGAGTTTCACAGCCGATGTATTTGTGTCTGTAAAGCAGGTCTGTATATCTATATATCTCTGTAAGCATTTGGATGGTTAGGTGCATAGATTGTTAGAACACATTGTACAAATGCTCACAAAATTTTATACTATGCAAAATCCTAGAATTTATTTGCATCTGATCAGTCAGGGAAACTAAAAAAGGACAGGTTTCAGTAAAAAAGAGGGGAATTCTGTATTATTCAAACCTAGCTAACCAGGTATTTTTATTGGATACTTTTTAAGCAGATTTTACATTTTTTTCTTTTGAGTCGGAATATAAACACTGTTTTTTTGGCCCGGCAGCTCACAAATAAATGGATTTAGTAAACTCATAATAACAAAAACAGAAATCTGTTTGTGAGAGGAAATAACATGATATGAGCACAGTAAAACTTCACTTCCTATCCTTCTATTCTGCACTGTACAATTTCCTACTATAAAAATTATTCATTTGTTTTATGTAAGTGATTAACTAATATGCTGCAGCTGGATACTGAAATCACCTATGATAAATTTGAGAGGTATTATTAGGTAATTATTAAAATGAAAGCAGATCTGTGTTTTGTTTTGTTTTGTCTTCTTCCAGTAATATAGTGATTGTTCATGTCTCGTTAGAGGTCATCATTCAGAGTCAACATCAGTATGGAATCCACTGAGAATTTCAGATTTTATGTTGCATCTCAGTATAGAGATTGATGAATATTTTGTAAAACTAATGAAATGGTAGACCAAATGTCACTGTCATTAGGATGTATCATATTGTGTTGTTTTTTTTTTTTTTTTTTGTTTGTTTGTTTTTAAGGTTTGCAACTAGCACTTTAAACAACGTCAAACTTGTGGTGCACCATGCATCTCAGCTAATATTTGTTATTAAAGTTGAGTATCCAATCTCAGCTAATTTTCCAATAAATGTAACTGATATACATCTTAAAAAAAAAAAAAAAATATATATATATATATATATATAAAAAAACATTTATTGTGACTCATTTGCATTTAAATACAAAGGGGTGAAATTAAGCTGTTTGTGGAGGTGCCTGTGTCTTTCCACTTCATCAGACAATTGTAAGTGCCTAATGTTTTAGACAGTTGAATCTATTAAAGGCTAAAACCCTGCCAACACTGCTCTAAGTGTTCTTCCAGGTGATGCAGTTTATTGATAACTGGATAGCTTTTCTAATGTTTTAAAATCAAATTTACTAATACAAAATAAAAAATGTAGGTACACATTTTAAGTTAAATGTTGCATTTATAAATTTGACATCTCAGTGAACCACTGTTTCAGAAGACTGTAAAATGTCAAGAATAAGAATCATGAGGGGAAAAAAAAGGTGCAAATTATCAATCTTCTATTTTTTACAGCAAATCATGGATTTTCTAAATGAATGTATTCATTTTATGACCACCTGTCTACTTTTTCTGTCAAAAATAATACAGGTTCATGAATGGCCAGACTGAAGCAGATTTCTTTTCTTGCAGAATCAGTTCAAATTTTGATATTCTGAATGTGATCACTTTCTCAGCAGAAGCTGTATTTGTTAGCTGTTTCACCTGTTACATCATAAATGGACATGATTAATGAAGCAAGTTTACCTGAAATGAATGTATTATCCAGTTTTACAGCTTTTTCTTCGTTTTTAAAAAGAGAGAAATCAGCTCAATCTTTGTTACTAAATATCTCTTAGTCATATTATTGCTATCACTTAGTCATATTTACGGCTTCCAGGCCTGGGGCCACCAGCACAGGAAGGAAGTAGCAGGTCCACTAAGGAGGGGCCACTAAGATGATCAGAGGGCTGGAACACCTCTCCTGTGAAGAAAGGTTGAGGAAGTTGGGCTTGTTTAGCTTGGAGAAGAGAAGGCTCTGGGGAGACTTCATTGTGGCCTTCCAGTACTTGAAGGGAGCATATGAACAGGAGGGAGAATGGCTGTTTACAAGGTTGGATAGTGATAGGACAAGGGGGAATGGTTTTAAACTAAGACAGGGGAGATTTAGAAACTAGGATGAAGTTCTTCACCCGGAGGGTGGTGACACACTGGAACAGGTTGCCCAAGGAGGTTGTGAATGCCCCATCCCTGGATGCATTCAAGGCCAGGCTGGATGTGGCTTCTGGGCAGCCTGGTCTAGTGCTTGGTGACTCTGCCCATAGAATGGGGTTTGAAACTGGATGATCATTATGGTCCTTTTCAACTGAGATCATTTTATGATTCTTTGATTCTATGATCTTCAGAAATCCTAGCTCTGACACTGTAAAGTTTTAACTCTTTCAGACAAGCCAGTGAGGAACATATGTATGCATTCTTTCTTTAATAAGTTGAGCTCTTAATTTAAAAAAAAATATATATAATATAATATATCAATAATATGATAAAATGATTCTCTAGTCTTCTTTCAGTTAACTGTAGGGAAGAGCACTTGCTTTAGATCTGTACTGTAATATAGTGAAGCTTTTTTTTTTTTTTTCCAGCTGAGCAATTTGATGGTGCTCAGATACAACTGTTAAAGTTTAAATAATGGTATTATCAGTGTATTCTAGAGTTGAAGTTGGACATCCTAGAAAATTTACCCTTAGGTTTTTATCTAGAGGTTAAAAACAAAAACTAACACAAACAAACAAAAACAACAACAACAACAACAACAAACCACAAGGAAGAGAGAGAGAGAAAAAGGCATCTCCAAAGAACAGTGCATCTATTTTTATCTATTCTGCTTATAGAGAGATGATCGTTATAAAGTGCAGAAGTTCAATGTTCAAACTAATAGAATAAGTCTTTTACCTAAGAAGAAAAGTCATCTTGCTCATCTTCCTAAAACATTTACTGGCTGAGGATGTGAAGCAGTGGTGATGTCAGAGAAAAGTTTTCTGCTCCTTTAGATTAAAAATCACTTAATACAAATGTGCATAATTCTTTGTTAACTTTAATTTGTAATTTGATATGTATTCTGTTTTTGAATGTGCTAATAATAAAAATGGAGACATAAAATAGCAGGCATAGCTATAATATATATTCAGTACACTGAGCTAACACAATAACTCTTATGATATGTGTATAAAAATAGATGATGCATACTTATCTCAAAAAAAAATATATTCGAGAATTGATGTCTGTAAACCCCCCAGAGAAAGTTTTGATTATCCTATGAAATAAATCCTTTGTTTGTATTCAGCATTCCTGCATATATAGGACTTAAATTGACATTCATTATGATCAACAAGTGGAGAACAAATTTTAGTGGTTAGCTGACTATGGTAATTTCTGTTTTTTAATACTGTCCAGTGAATGACAAGTCAAGCGTCAAGGGCAAGCCTCATTTTTCTTCTAGCACTACAGTGTTAAAAGCCAATGACAAAAAAGGATAGATCAATTATTTTAATGAGGTGATGCAAAGCAGCTATTACTTACTGGTAAATCTTCAACACGGTCCTGACATTCTGTGTAGAATTCAGTTCTGGTGTCATTTACTAAGGGTACTTTACAATTTTGATTAATTCCACTATGCAACTTGAAGCACATAAGCAAGACCTAAACCAGGAGTATATTTAATCTAGGCTATCAACTTGGGTTCCTCAATTAACTGCTAGAAATAAAGGCAGAAACCTTCAATTTGTTTTAATGGCAATTCAGATTTATCTTATTGTATGACTAGATTCATGCAAGAACATATCATCTATATAAGAGCAAGCATACAAGTACCTGGGAATTTGGTTCTTACAGATTTTACTAAGTCTCTGTGAATAGTGTAGAAATATTACACCAAAATTTATCACATTACCTTTTAATATCTTCTATTAAAAAAAAAAAAAAAGAAAAAAGAAAAAAAAAAAGACTTTAAAGCATTATAAAATAGATTTTGGTATACATAAATAATCTATGTGACTAGCCTTATAATACCTGATATAAATAAGTTCAGTAAAAGTTAGATTCTTTATGTACACCTAGATGCACCCTATATATATTTGAATGATAAAATGAAACCACACAATTAATTATAATTTCCTGTTCATTTAAATGGCATTTGAAAGTCTTTTGTAGCTTACTAAATGAGCTGCTTGGATTCCTTTTCTGCCTGGTTAGTGACTACCAGAAAGTAACAGTGTACAGCAGGGATGGTCTAATTAATGCCAAAACCAAAGGTCACCTAATTCCAGGCAATGCAAATAGACTAATTATATTGTTTCTTAAGGAGACTTCCAGACATGTGTCAATCAGCAAAAAGAGCAAATAACAGAATAAAAAGTTCTACAGTAGCATAAATTCCACATATTTCCATTTAAGATAATGAATTGGAATGACACCACATGAAATTGCCTACTAATATGCTTTATAAAAAGGAAACCATAGGATATTAAAAAAAAAAATGGAAACTTTCTGTGACCTTTACATAGTTAGTGTTTCCAAATTATGTACATGTACTCTGTGGTTATTAAAAAAAAAAAAAATTAAACCAAACGAAAACAAAATTAAAACCAACAACAAGAAACCTTCATACATTACAGTTCTTTTTATTTTTATTCCAAATAGGGAAACTTTTTTTTACGACAATATTTTTCTTTTCTTATGTGGAAAGAAAGAAAGCAGAACATTGCTCACAGAAATTAAACGTTACAGAATTCTGACTCCTGCTTTTATGATTGAGTTCTACATGTAGATACACTATTTTAAAATTTTTATTTAATTTCTGACAAATTTCTTTGAGTGACTATCAGAATGGTACATATATCTCCAAAGGACATTTCTGTGCATTCATCATAGTGTTGCAAAAAGAATCTAGCACTAGAACAACAGTTTCATTTTGAAGTTATCACTGTTCCTTATTTGAAAATTCTCTCAAAAATATCTGTTCCCAGCAGCAGGGAGTTTGGTGCTACCAGACCATACTAATGCTATAGTATCCACCATACAAGTAATATGGTCATTCAAAGCAAAACTTAAAAAAAAATTCAAATTATAATGCAGGAGACCATCATGAACGAGCAGTCAAGGCAATGAAAGCTATACATTACATGACATTCTATCACACTAAGTGTCCTGCTCCCACACAGATGCCCAAGTACCAAACCTACTGCTGATACTGAAAAATAGAGTCAGCTCCATGCTCCTTCCATTTCTCCAACATATCTGAAAGAGTACTGAAATTGCCTGATATAATACATGTGTTTTAATTCTACCTTTCAAAGTTACTTAGTGATGCCATCTTTATTTAGCCATGAGGGTTACAAAGGCTTTGAAGCTGCTGATAGGCAGTATGCATGGGTTTACAAGGAGTAGCAAAGTCTGTTTCAGAGAGCTGCAAAAGTAATATTCTGAAATGTTTAGACAATCACAGAACATATGAAGTTGCAGTTCATCCTGTCTCTAGTGCTGACAAGAAGAACCTTGAAAGAAAAACAGAATGAAACTAAAACCGTCAACTCACAGCTCCTGATATTCTCTAGTTTGTGAGTGTGTAGATTTTACAAAGATACAACATGATAAATAACCATTATCAGAAGAACTCATAATACCTATGAGAATTGCTAATTTAGTTCAATCTGCATTATCAGCTTTCATTTAAATTTGGCATTAGGACATGTTACAATACAGGAATGGGCAATCTGAAAATCCCACAATGAAGAAAGCTTCAATTTTGACAGTAAGCTTATGAGACACTTCCAACTGGTACATTTTTTAGCCCAGTGGGAAGTCACAAGCTATTGGCCTAGCACAATTTTTAGCTGAGAAACACTGCCAATATTCACAGCTTAGCCTGCAAGCCAGTCATTGTTCACAAAGAAGTTGTGCAGTACCCCTTGTGATAAAAGGACAAAAAAGTAATAGGAAAAAAAAAAAATAAAAAATCTGCAGCCGCACATTCTGTCTTGCTTTCCCTCATTCTCAAAGTAGAGTATTCTCAGGATACACAGTTTGATATTAGATCCTACAAACCGTCATCGCAAAGTAATGCAGTCACAGCACCACTAGTTTGCACTACCTGAATTCATTATTATTTGCATATCTTATTCTGCTGAGTCTTGTATTCATATATTCACATTTTAATAGTGATTGGATTGATACATATTTTTGTATGGATGTAAGTAATTGTATAGGTTAAAAATAGTGAAAATGTATTTGCTTTTATACATCAGTTTTCTATCCCACTTAACTGAAATTTCAGAAGCAGTAGAAGCCAGCTTTCATGTGGTGAAGTGTCCACTACAATGTTTAAATGAATAATTTACTACACAAAATAACTGCAATGATCATCTAAATATAGATATATCAGACTTTCAGCAGATGGTATACTACAAACAGTAACTTTTGGTTAAAGTGCTTCTGGAATATGCAATTTGCTATGGCAAACCAGTCCATCAAATCAGTCTGGCATTCTGCCTCTGGGGAAGGGTACTACTTAATCCTCCACAGAAAGATGATATCCTCCTATAATGCACTTGGTGAATTGTGCAATGCCATACAAGCTTGAGAGGAAGAAAAAAATGTGTATGCTTTCAGGTAAGTAGAATTTGTTATGATGTGAATTGGAAGATAGCCAATATCCATATAAATTATATTTTATATTAAGGATACAACCCCATATCCCTTAATCTTATTGACTTAAAAGGAAGCTCTCTGCACACAGTATTTTCAGGAAAAGACAACAAATTAGTACATAGTCTAACAGCGTACAGAGAGGAAATTAAAAGAAAATGTGCATTGTTTCTATTTTAAGTTAATGTGCTTCTAGGGACAGGAAATAATACAGTGGTTATTTGACTTCCTGTATATCATAGGTAATATACTTTAATTATTTCTGCTTCCAATTCAATATTTAAGCTTGATTTAAACTGTATCTGTAAAAGAAGAAAATGAATAAAGGTCACATTTATATTTCCAGTGACAGAAAATCCATCAATTCAATCAGAAAGTAGTTTCCAGTATTAGTTAAAATATTCATCTTATTTTTAGTTTGATTTGGTCTATATTCTGCTTTTAGCCACATTTTAATATATTCTTGTCTACAGAATTAATAGATCTATATTATCTTTTTTTTTTTTTTTTTGTTATCCATGTAGTTATTTATAGATTCTAATCAAATCTCAACTAAGTCTATTTTTTAGACTAAGCTCAGCTTTTCAGTGCAGAACACGTGTTTGTGTCCTTTCAATCATTCCTTTGTTTTCTTTGACATTTAGTATTTTGTTTATCTAACTGATGGCACCAGATAGGACACAAAGTTCATAAAATAGTCATACTAATGCCCAGAGTCTGGACAATATAATCTGCTGATTCTTACTCAGTATTTGCATAGTTATATCTCTAAAATCCTTTCACTTTTGTGAGCTCACGTTCCATTGACTGCCTGCTCTTTCTCTTTGCAATGTTTTGAGTGACTGCTTTCTTGAATAGTTTTCCGTCTCTACATGTGTTCCATCTTCATCACATTTTACAGTGATCACACTGGAATTCAAATGAGTTTACCAAGTCAGATCAGAATCAGTCATTTGTTTATTACCAACAATTTCTCACCTTACATGGCATATTTAGCTTTCACTTTATTTTTACAATCAAATATGAAGCACTTTGGTTATGTTATTCACACTTGATGCTGAGAAACTTGCTTATATTCAGCTAAATCAATACAAGAAATTAAATAACTGATATCACAGAATATCTTTTGTGTATTTTTTTGGTTTTCAGTATTCCATATCATAACATCATATATTGCACTGGGAGTTAAAGTGTTAATGCTCCAATTCCAGGTACCTGTGCCTGTACATCACAGAAGTCATGGAATCTGGCCCTTCTGGGTGGGGCAGTCTCTTACTGCCTTGCAGTGAGTGTTGGAGGGTGCTTTCCTAGCTGTACCAATCTTTTCAGGTTTGACGATCTCAGGAACTCTCTCTCTCCCCTATTTTATTTGATTTACTAGTCTCAGTTTCAATTAGATTGTACTGTGTTATCTTGCATTCTGATATCATAGTTAGTAAAATAAGTTTTTCTCCATAGACTGTTGCTGCTGTTTTTTGTTTTTGTTTTTTTTTTCCTTTCTTGAGCCCAGCTCCCATCTCCCTATTGCTTTTCCCTTTTCCTTCCCATTTTGTGGGGCTGGGGGGGGGGGGGGGGGGGCAGAGGCCTACTGCACCCCTGTCACGGGCATAGATAGATCTAGTTAACTTCGTGACAATTAGTCCTGATATCCTCAATCAGATGATTACTGGGGTTTCAAGTGCTCTGTAAGTATTACATATGCAACATTACATATGCATTACATATGCATACATCATCAAATGGGAACAAAATATTTAATAGTTTGCAAACCTGAACTAGATTGCCTCAAATTGTTCTTTAGCTGCTATAACAGCAGGAATTTATTTTGCATTTTTAACTTCTTTTTTGAACAGTTTTATTCAGACATTATTTATTTATTATCCAGTTTTCTTGATCAAATTTATAGAATTTTGCTAATACCAAGAAAAAAAATAAAAAGAAAGAAAAAATGTGTTTTTCTTCTGTAATTTTGTTTCCCTTTACTTGTATTATCTATTGTTTTTCTCTCTTTTAATCAATACCTTGCAGCAATAGTTGACAACCCTACTAGCACTGTATTTTGACAGTTGAAAACACTAGCAAAAGTTTTGATATTCTTCTCCAGTTTGAAATAAAATTCTTTTTATTGTAATCCACAAAGTATATGTACATATATAGCTTATATATGTGAGGGATGCTCTGAAAGTAATGCCTCCTACTTTATTTTGTATGCTCACAATGTCAGAAGCAGATGGTGGTGGTACGGCAGCAGAAACTGAAGCTTCCCAGCAGTAGTCCATTACATTTTGTTGCCATGTGGCAGAAGCACAGGGCAGTCTGACAAAATGATATCTGACATGGAAGTCTGTATAAAGTAATGGTGTCTCATTGAATTCCTCCATGTGGATAAGATTGACACCCATTGACAGTTGTCACACCATGAAATGAAGAGTGTTTCAATCAGCACAGCCACATGAATCAGCAGACTACAACCAAGGAACTGAGTACAGAGCTTAGTATCAGCCTCAGTACATTGGAAACAATGGTCACAGTGTTGGAATATTGCAAAGTTTACGTCAGGTGTGTTCCGCAGATGCTCATATGGGAACAGAAAGAACATTGTCTCCAAGTCTGTCAGAACCTATTGAATCAATATGAGGCTGACAGTGATAGTTTCTTGGATCACATTATTGTTTTCTAACAGTGCCATCACAGTATCTGTGAATCACTGGGTCACCTCTGCTGGTGTACATTTTCACAAGAGTTGCATGTAGACTTTTGTTCATCACTGGTGAATATGATGGTCGTGACTATGTTGAAAAATAGTATTTTGTAGCTGAGAAGTTGCTTAACCAAAAAGTGTTATTTTACTCTTTGTATCCATTGTAGCTTTCATGGGTATGAGCAGGAGGCATTACTTTCAGAGCAGCTTACCTACCTGTGTCATAGAATTAAAGAATCATAGAATCATTAAGGCTGGAAGAGACAGCTAAGATCATCTAGTCCCCCCATCAAATGAGAGCTTAGCAGAGGATGGTTTTTGATCCATCATCTTTTGGATTTTATATGTGTATATATGTGTACATATATATATTATATGTATATTATATATATATATATTTTTTTTTTTGAGGACAGTACTGCTAATAACATTTATCAACACACACACACACATATTTAATAAGCTGACTATACTAGAAGATAGTAAAAATGCAGAACGGATTATGCATTTTTTGCTTTCTATTTTATAATGTGTTTAATGTTGATAAATGTTATTAGCAGTATTGGCTGCCACGTTCTACACCATAGCTATCTGCATTTCATCATGATGTCCTCAAAAATAATACATTCATGAAACATACTAGAGCTCCTTATGAAAGATTCTATGAAAATGGACCATCATCCTACGCAAGCTACCTAAGCAAATAATTAGTTCTATTGCAATCCCCAAAATTTCCATAAATATATAAAATAAGACACAATCTACTGGAGCAATAAAGTTTTCAGAGGGAAAAAATATGCATCTAAAATGAAAGATTGATCCAGAGAACAGCATCTGAATATATTAATTTATATTGTTCATACCTTACCTTATGAGGACATCTTAAAATCTAATGCTTGAAATGAATAGTTATTTTTGAGTTCTACATCTTTGAAAGTGGAGGTGGGTTTTTTTTAGGAGAAATTGAAGAATTACTCCCTTCAGAGTACGATCTTATTTGACCTTATAACACTCAAGATGATGAGGATCAATTATTCTCTTCTTTTCATATATAATCATATTTCTGTGTTACATTATGTCATCAAAATTTGGCATTCTCAAACACAATTTTATCAAGTAGCTGAACTGACTACTGACATGAACTCTACATTGGGTTGCACCTTAAATCACCCTGGAAACAATCTGGTATAGGAAGGTGGCATTCTGCTTTATATGTTTTGTATCCTTTTATGAGTGTTTGACATCTGCTCTCCAAATATGCTCTTGACCGCCTGTTATTTTTTAAATGGAGTTAGAAGTGCTGTTTTTGACCCATAAACCCAAAATAACTTGAAGCTTCCATTTATTTATTTATTTATCTATCTATCTATCTATCTATCTATTTATTTATTTATTTAGTGAGATGGACTCACTCCCAAGTGTTAAGATTACTGACAGCACTGAAGCACCTTAGAGTGAAAGATAGGGAACTAATGACAAGGTATACATGTGCTCTTTCATTGAAGAATTCACTTCCACGCCTATCTGAACTGATCTAAATTTGTTAATCTTTCCAATATACCAAAACCCCATCCATCTCTACAGATAGGTAGGTAGGATTGCTGTCATGAAAAGTGAGAAGGGGAAAGGAAAGTTTTGTGTACTCTGTTTTCTGAAGCCAAGAAACGACTGTTGCCTGCTGACTAATGTTCCTGTCTATCGTGAATGGCATTTTAATTTGCTTAGGATATCAAGAGGTCAAAAAAGATACCTGAAGGTGTTCTGAAGACAACATACGGAGTTTTAACGCTATGTACACAGAGACTACAGCATTAGAAATATCTCTGCGTATGAATGTGAAACAATAAAAGCAACCAAACAAAAAAGCCAAACTTACATGCTGCTAATTAAAGTTTCAAGGAAAGGCAGAGACAAATGTTACTCTGAATGAGCCTATAAAATAGTGGCAGTGACTATGTTATTAAAAATCAGGACATACAAAGATACAGATCATCATAGCTGCACTGGTAACTAAACTTGTTGCATTCTCCTTATTTGAAGTCATTTAATATTTATATCTCCTGACTTATAAAAGGCAGTGCAAGGAGGTACGCTTCCATTAGTACCACAACTTTCCCCCAGGAAAAAAAAAAAACAACCCATAATAAACTTTGTCACTCCTACATGACTAGAAAAGACTTCTACAGCCCTCTAGTGTTGCTGAACTACAGATCTTGGCTAAAAATAAACCAAATCCAGGCTGACTTCTTCCCCACATCCCAAAGACAGCCTTCCTTACTATGGCACTGCTGCACATATAAGTTATTCAAACAACAGAAATCACAGCTATGGCAGAAGGAGTTACTCTGCTCTCATTCTCAGATCACAAGGAAGATGATACCAAGTCCCCAGTAGCTTAGTGGCTTTTGCAGATTCACAGAAATGATTTCTATTAAAAAAAAAAAAAATAAATTTTCAGTGTATTTTTTTAAGCAGCTCACTGGAGAATTTATTGTGCCTGATTGCAAGCCTTCAGCAACTATGATAGCTCGTTTTTCCTTTCTCTTCCTCCCTGCTTCTTTCACAGTGAGTTTCCTTTGACAGAGCCTACGGCTATACTCTCAGAAATCATATAAAACCTGACAGTGCCAAAATTTCGACCGCAAAAAGGTGTTTTAAGGTGTTGCTTTTCAAAACTAATTTTAACAGACAACTGTGTTCAGCAATCCCAGGATGGCAGCACACAGCACTCGGCTGCCCATGGGCTGCAGATGGAGCTGTTGACAAAACAGTTCATCTCACTGGAAGTGAGCTGGGCTGGCACAGAGTGCTACAGAGCATCTACTCACTGTCACAGCAGAAGTGATCTTTTTTATAATTATTGCTGCTATTAATATTGTTATAATTGTTGTTATTTTTATGTATTTCTGCACAACTTAAGAGCATTGTGTTTTTCAAACCCCTGATCAACCATCAGGATATCTTTACAGTATGAACATAAAAGCACAGTAACACATCTAGATAGATGGAAAAAAAATCAAACCAGAAACTTTGTAATGAAGAGAGGGAATTACACAACATCAGCAATTCTGTTACTAGCATTAACTCTTATCTAAAAAAAAGTTGTTGGTATCTACAGTAGAAAAACATATGCTACACACTCCTATAAAAATTATATTTATCAAGTAAATGTTTGCGCATCAGAACACATGAAATGTGCAAGTGTCATTGTTAGGAGAGGTGTAACAGAATCAAATTCACACTGTGTAACTATATATTGCCAGTTATTACAGCTGCACACATATCACAGCAGACGGGCTGTTGTAGCACAACAGTTTATTTTGCACTTGAAATTTCTGATAAATATTGCCTGGAGATCTCTGCAGGGAACTAACAGAATCCCAGCTGTTATATTTACTAGCAAGGAGGTTAATTCAACCTTCCCTTGGACAATTCAAATTAAAGCACTGGGTCATAATTATGCATCAGGCAAGAATGATGACACGGATGATCTTAATGTTCTCACATACTATTGAAAAAGCTGCCTTGCAATTAGTGCTGCAAGCATGATACTGTGTTGCTGCATCTTTGAAACACCTGTTACTTTAATTTAAACAGGTAAGTACAAAAATAAATAATTACTTAATCTGAAACAAAAGTTTGAATTCAAATTCACAGTTCTGAAAACTAAGCTGGATTTTCTTATTTAACCAGCTAAATTGCTGTAAATATGCAATGCAATGCAATTTGATTCCCACTTACTGTAAGTTTTCTTCAGTGTACATGAGAAAGTGTATTTAAATTCCTGACACTACTACTTCATTAAAATATGGATTGAAATTTTGTATTCATTCTGTTGCATAATGCAAATGGTACAATGGCACTTCCCCTTTATGATTTTTTTTTTTAATTATAGTCTGTATATGATGCAAATTCTGCAAAATGCTGAGCACAAATGTCATCTCAAAAGCTAAAGTTATGTATATCATATGCTATGCAATGTAGTCTCTCATGGAAGAAAAAAGTAGCAAAATAATAAGCTTACAGGTTCCATTATTTTTGAGGAACTTAGAGGAGTTAATGTCCAAAAGTAAACATTTTATTTTATTCCTGGAATTTTTGCATTCATGCTGATTTATATTTCTTTAACTTCATAGACTACTCAGTTTTACGTGTTTGCATGTTTGCTCCCTTTGTGTAAACTCAATGCAAAATTCTGACTTCCATATAATGTTAGAATTGAAAGAACACTTGAACAATTTGGGGTGCAGATCACATCATTATGCTTCAGTTTCCATTTTGCCCAAGTACTCTGAGAACCTCTGCTATGTTTATGCAAGATTTAATTCTGATTAAAAGTTTTGAATTCCTTTATGAAAAGTATATGTCATAAAGGAAGCCTTTGATAATACTGTGTTGCATTCCATAACTTTTATCCAGGACAAAAAACAGGAATTTACCAGTAGTTTAAAGATAATAAAACAAAGCTTGTAGAGAACATTAATAATGAAAAGTACCTAGAATTTGCCTGTGCAGGATTTACAAGGAAAGTTCAAACCAGACAGAGTTGTTTTTTTGTTTCTTTGGTTTTGTTTTGTTTTTATTCTAGAACTATCCAAATTCTTTGGGTCTCTATAAGAGAAATCTGCTGTAGAGAGGAATTCAGATGTTGACTCATTTTCTGGGCCATGATCAACCTCTGGCCCACTTCAGTTTAGCAACAGAGTCTTAAATTCACCAGTATTCTGGGAACCTGTGACTATATTTATGCACTGCACATGCTCAGGTTGAGCTGATGATACACTATCTAGTTGTGGAGATGCTTAAATATCACCCTGCACTGTACAAACTAAAAAACAACCACTCTCACAAAACAGTTATTATTTCTATGGATCTTAAGTCTTATCACAACACTCAGACAACTTATAAACAGTCTCAGCTAAATAACTCAGTGGAATCTGATTAGCAATAATTAAAGTTTAAGGCTCACCAATGTCCATTTAATTGTGCAAAGAGGTTGTGCTACAAATATGGGTGAAATGAAATCATAGAATCATAGAATCATAAAATGGGCTCAGTGGAAAAGGATCACAGTGATCATCCAGTTTCAAATCCCTTGCTATGTGCAGGGTCGTCAACCACCAGACCAGGCTGCCCAGAGCCACATTCAGCCTGGCCTTGAATGCCTCCAGGGATGGGGCATCCACAACCTCCTTGGGCAACCTGTTCCAGTGTGTCACCACCCTCTGGGTGAAGAACTTCATCCTAATTTCTAACCTAAACCTCCCCTGTCTCAGTTTAAAACCATTCTCTTAGTCCTATCACTATCCACCCTTGTAAACAGCTGTTCCTCCTCCTGTTTATGTGCTCCCTTCAAGTACTGGAAGACCGCAATGAGGTATCCCCAGCGCCTTCTCTCCTCCAAGTTAAACAATCCCAGTTCCCTCAACCTTTCCTCATAGGAGAGGTGTTCCAGCCCTCTGATCAACTTAGTGGCCTTCCTCTGGACCTGCTCCAAGAGCTCTACGTCCTTCCTGTACTGGGGCCCCAGGCCTGGAAGCAATACTCTAGATGGGGGCTCACAAGCCGAATAGAGGGGGACAATCACCTCCCTCTCCCTACTGGCAACCCCTTTTTTGATGTAACCCAGAACACAGTTCTGGGCACACACTGCTGGCTCATGTCCAACTTCTCATCCACCAGGATCCCCAAGTGCTTCTCTGCAGGGCTTCCCCTATCCACCGAAGTCGTCACTCCATCACAGAAGGCCACCAAGATTGGTCTGACACAATATGCCCGTGGTGAAACAATGCTGGCTGTCTCGAATCACCTCTTTACCTCATATGTGCCTTAATAGGAGCTTCTAGAGGATCTGCTCCATGATCTTCCCAGGCACAGAAGCGAGGCTCACTGGCCTGTGGTTCCCCAGGTCTTCCTTTCTCCCTTTCTTAACAATGGGAGTAATGTTTCCCTTTTTCCAGTCACCCAGAACTTCACCAGACAGCCAGACAAAAATGACACAGCTTGAAGGAGCATGGTGAGTAAAAGCAGGTTAAGAAATTAGGCCAAAGATAACTACTCTAGTAATGAAATGTTTCAATTGTATTTGCAAAAGGAAAGAACTGTTAGGGAAAAACAAAAACAAAAACAATACTACAACAAAAATGAAAAGGAACAAAGAATACCTTTCATAATAAAATTGCCACATGATTTGATAATTGTGTTGATGCAATGGGAACAAAAATGAGAAGTTGAAGAGGTTGAAGTCAGAAAATGCAGTTTGAGATCTAAATATTGGAAAAACTGCAAGTAATTTTCAGTAGATTGTAATGTAAGTCACTAGAACAATATTTAAACAAGAACAATAGTTAAACAAGATATCATCCAGATAGTCTTGTTTTCAAATATGAGTTGAAAGAAAAATTTTACCATAAATATCTACTCTCATTTCTTAATTCTTATATTCCTACTAATCTTCAGAAATGGCTGGTTTCAGTGAGTATATATATATATGAGGACTGTGGCTGAAGCAGGTTTGGATGTAAAAATAGAAATGTACTGTTTTGTTTTAATGGGGAAAACAAAAAAAAAATTGGTTTGGGTCCATCAAAAGCTACTACTGGACTGTAGACAATGTATGTGAATAGTATGTGAAATCATTATTGGACAATTTATGGAAGCAACAGGTTGTATATTTTTAATTTCACTTTTGAAATTGGTCTGTTTTCATTTTTTCCATTTATTTTATGAAAATTAGGATAATTTTATTAATATAATGTGAATACTATTTTTTGCCATATATACATTCCCTAAGATATGTTAATTATAAAACTACGTTTTAAAATTAGAAAGCATACACAAAATTAGAAATGATTATCAGGCATTATTAATGTGTATTGCGTATATTTGTTGTATAAGTAATGAATATTGCAGTAATTATTGATACAGTTTCCTAATAACTACACTAAATATATTGCATGTCAAAGAATCAGACATAACACTCTTTGCATATTCAGCGTATGTTCAGACATATTTGAAAGGAACAGGGATTGAATTGAACATAGAAAAATAAGTAACTTGAGGTGTGCATGACAGGTATTAACCAATGCTAACCAATAAAATCTGGGACAAGATCTGACAAAGTTCGTTATAAGGACTCAAAAGGAATTAGGTGGCTGAGGAAGAAGCTGGTGTTATCTGAGGCAAGAACTCAAACTTAGAGGGTTTGAGAAACATCATCTACAGTGATCTCAAGAGCCATTTACTGTGCCATGCAGAGTAGTAAGATTGCTACAACAATTTTCCCACATTCTCTCTCTTTTTTTTTTTTTTTTCAGTAATAACATAAAGTTATTTTGGAAAGAATCTCACTTCTTCTCTTTCTTACTTTAGCCTACAGAAAGCATAAGAATTAAAAAAAGAAAAAGCCTCACACCAAAAAATATTTTTTTTCTCAATCAAAATCATATTAAATCCTATTTCTCTTTACTTATCCAAGGCTCATGTTTATCCAGTCATTGTCAAGTGATATTTATAAATGAATTTTAACCAACTACAAAGAACATTACTACTGTTCAATAATAGAGCATTAAATACATGAGCAAATAAGTTAGAAATGTTGGGAATGAGAGAAGAACCATTCAACTCTGTCTTAGGCACTGGGAGGATGGAAAAATTATACAGTGTTAAAATATCTGTTTACACTAATGTTATTTCCATTTCATATCTACCTATCATTCCTATGTTTACTGAAACAACAAAAGAAACCTTTAAACAAAAAGGATGACAGATTTCTTAGTCATTCTAAACCTATCAATTTTAAGCTCATATCAGCTATGGTAAAACCATGTGTCAGATCATTGTGTGCAATGGCTATTTTATACAGTTTGACTATGTGATGAAAGAAACTAGTTGACGTGCACTTACTGTGTTAAGCCCTGGCACCTGCATTGCAAACACTAATCAGAGTGTTCCTTCAGAGGGGAGAAAGAATTGCCATTTGTAGCGCAATAACTAAGATGGGTATAAGGGCCTGAAAAGTAAATCAATCTCATCTGCTCTCTAAATCTGACACCATTCTCTAGGCAGATTGTAAACATAATGAGACAGAAGTCTGAAAGAAGTCCCATAAAAAAACCTATGTTTTTTTTTTTTTTCTTCTTTATTCGTTATACTTGCAATGTTACTAATAGCATAATTACAGACTACCTTACCCTAAGTCACTTGCATAAAGGCAGCTATTTCTAAGCTCGTCAAAAATATGTTGGCAGAACAGACGGGCTATATAACACAGCAGCAGGCTGACTCTATTTGCTCAACTATGAGAAGATTATTTTAACCTATTCTGTACTAAAATTGCCATGATAATGTCTTACAGGAAAAAATAATAAGTTCTTATAAATCACAATAAAATAATTTTGGTGAATTAATCTTATTCTGTGCTCTTGCTGGGCAGAAGAACAATATCACTGAAATCAATGTTATTATTATATTATCAATAGTGTGAGAATAGAATCACATTCAGTGTGATCATTGAGATTTCTAAAAAGAAAACTAGTAATATAATAGCAACATTGGTGGTAAAATTTGAAAACAGATTTCTTTTTTTCTTGTATAGCCCTTTGAATTTAAGAGTATTATCAGATTTATTGGCTGCAAACAGCCAATCAATTTTTCTTGGCAAGACAGTTGCATCATAGATGATACTTTTTTTTAATACCAAATATTTAGGAGACTTTGTTATAGACTAAGTCTTGTATATACTTAATTACATTAAATTAAATTCAAAAATTGGATTAAAATAGTTAACATCAGAAAAAAATAAAAAATAAAAATAAAATTAGCATATGTTGCAAGTGGTGAAATGTAATATCTAAACGCTTGTGTAATGCAACAAAATGATTGGGATAGTCTTTCTTCTCTCACAGTCAAATATGCGCTACTCATTGTTTTCCAACATTACCATCATTTAACTTAATCCCTATTATCTGTTTCTTGTAACCGTGAAGACTGGTTATACATTATTACTCTTTGATAGTATCAGGCTGTATGCTTTGTACTAAATTTGCAAGGCACTTAGACAATGGCTTGCCAAGTTTGTTCTGTCTGATCTTTCCTGGGTCTGCAACCTTCCTTTACATGGTTTAGCTGTGACAGCATTTTTGCTAGCTGACCAGGTGACAATGGCAAATTTACATTACTTTTTTAAAATTGTGCAGTAGAACCACACTTTTGTATAGATAGCTGTAACAAGAAATTATTCTATGTGAAATGAGAGATTTATGATTCTAACATAACAATGTAAAGAATTACTGGCCCTGTATGACAGCAGAGGCTCTGAGAAGTGGTGACACAGCATGTCGCTCAGAGGAGTGTAGGTATGAGACACGGCTTAGGTGGCACTGCAGACCCCACAGCTGTGAACAGCTTACCTATGGACCATCATGCAAATGCAAGTTTGAAATAAAGGTGCATTCAATTATACTAGCAAGAAATTCTTGGCTTACTGACTTATCCTTACTCTTTGCCCATAAAAAAAATATTTTGAGTTCAGTGATGTAAAAGGTGTCGATACCTAAGTTTATCACTGGATAAACTGTGTGCCCACTAATTTGATGGTCCAACTCCTAATGCAAATTCTAATATTCAATTAAATGGCATAGTTTCTAGTTATTTTGTTTTTCAACTATGCATCATACTGGTTCTTCCAAATAGCTGTAAAATTCAGGATAATCTCTGTGACCATTAAAGAATATCCAATAGTTAATACATTTCCTAAATGCAAATTTCTCATATTTCATACCTCCATTATCTCAAGACTTTGATAGAATTCATCCCATTTCAGATGTCAAGAAGGTATATTTCAGCGGAGCTAATTAACTTTTCCTCTCTCATTTGAATGTCCAAGCTTCAGTAAGTAAACTTAGTAAGAAAGTAACTAAAGAAGAGTGTAGGGATGTCAGACTTTCAGTATTCTTTTAATAAATTCACAACTTTTTTTTTTTTTTTTTGAAAGTTTATTTGTGCTGAGGATGCATAAAACTTCCACATTGATAACAAAATCTCAGTGTTTAAATCCTGTTCTTCAAAAATCATTTTCAAAACAAACTCTTGCTCTGTTTCTGTTTCTTTAACAGTATTATATCTTCAAACTCTACACTGTTTTTTATTTGGAAACTCTGATTGCCCTGCAAACTGCAAACCAACTACTGCTGAAATGGTTGTGCAGCACATGACAGCTATTAAAAGCACACAGAAGCAGTATACAATCAGTCAATATGACAGGAAAAATTGAATTGAAAACCGACTGCAGTCTAAAACCTAAATAAATGGAGTTTGGCTAGGACAACACAGATTCAATACTGTAAGGAAACAGATTTGACTACATTAAATCAAGTTTTTAGAACTATGTTTCATGGAAAAGGAGACTAAGTTTCTTCATTCCAAAGCTTTTAATGAACATTTGGTATTGGTTTATCTAAAGGAGTAATACATGTAGAATTACTCTTATATTATTTACAACATTTATCAAAACTCACTGTCTTAATTACATTAAGTAATAGCAGATTTGTCAGTGTTAGTTATTTTAATATTTATTTACAGGTGAAGATGGATATAATATACAGTTTTTGATGAAAGAGTTACTTTTTTTTTTTAATTGAGTTTTTCAATGGACATCATTTAATATTATGCAGCATCAAAATTACATTTTAAATTACTTATGATACATTTTCAGTTTTAATATTTTGATCAAGTAATCATTTGAGTAGAAGGGACCTTTAAAGGTCATCTAGTCCAACTCCCCTGCAATAAACAGGAACATCTACAGCTACATCAGCTTGCTCAGAGCCTTTTCCAGTCTGGCCTATAATGTTTCCAGGGACGGGGCTTCTACCACCTCTCTGGGCACTGTTCCACTACCTCAACACACTTATTGTAAAAAACTTTTTCCTCATGTCCAAAGTAAATCTCCCCTCTTTTAGCTTGAAACCATTTTCCCTTGTCCTATCACCACAGACCCTGCTAAAGAATCTGTCCTCTTTTAGGCAACTGATGTCATCTACTTGGACTTCTGCAAGCCGTTTGACATGGTCTCCACCACATCCTTATCTTGAAATTGGAGAGATGTAGATTTGAAGAGTGTACTATTTGGTGGATAAAAAATTGGTTGTAAGGTCACAGCGAGAGGGTTGTGGTCAATGGCTCTTTATTCAAGTGGAAGCCGGTAATGAGCAGTGTCCCCAAGTGGTCTGCCTTGTGACTAGTACTCTTTAATGTCTTTATCAGTGACACAAATAATGGAATTGAGTGCAACCTCAGCAAGTTTGCTGATGACATCGAGTTGAGTGGTGCAGTTGACACAGGAAAAGGAAGGGATGTCATTAAGAGGGACCTTGACAAACTTTAACAGGAGGCCCTTGTGAACAGTATAAGGTTCAACAAAACCAAGTGCAAGGTTTTACATGTGGCTTGAAGTAATCTGATATGTATACAACCTGGGAGAAGAACTCCTTGAGGGTAGCCCAGCTGAGAATGACTTAGGGGTCCCGACTGATGAAAAACTTGACATGACCCAGCAGCGTATCCTGGGTTTCATCAGAAGAGGCATGGCCAGCAGAGCAGGATAAGTGATTTTCCCCTTCTACTCTTCCTTCATGAGGCCCAAGCTGGAGTACTGTGTTCACTCTGGAGCCCCCAGTGAAGATGTGGAGCTTTCAGGAAGGGTCCAGAAAATGATGCCATGAAAATGATCCAAGGGCTGGAGCACCTCTCCTATAAAGATAGGCAGCAAGAACTGGGCTTGTTCAGCCTGGAAAAGGGAAGGTTGAAGGGGGACCTCACTGTAGTCTTCCAATATGTAACAGGAATTTATAAACATGAGGGAAATCAACTTTTTACATGGGTAGATAGCAATAGGACAAGGGGGAATGGCTTTAAACTATAATGGAGAGAGATTTAGATTAGATGTCAGGGGGAAGTTTTTTTTTTTAACTAAGATTGTGGTGAGGTGCTGGAACAGGTTGCCCAGAGAGGCTGTGGATGCTCCATCCCTGGAAGTATTTAAGGCCACATTGGATGGAGCCCTGGGCAATCTGATCTAGTACTTGATCTAGCACTTTGTGGCTGGCAACCCTGTCTGTGGCAGGGGAGTTAGAACTTGATGATTCTTGAGGTCCCTTCCAACACAAACCGTTCTATTGTTCTATGATTCAGTGATTCTTTGTTATAGCCTCCTTTTAGATACTCCAAGACTGCTATGAGGTCTCCTCAGAGCCTTCTCTTCTTTGGCCTGAACAGCCCCAGTTCTCTCAGCCTGTCGTTGTCAGGGAGGTGTTCCATCTCACAGGTCATTTCTGTGTCCCTCCTCTGGATGTGCACTAACAGGTCCATGTCTCTAACTTTCTCTTGACAAGTGAATTATTTTTATAACTCTTTTTGTTGACAAACTAATTTATAAACATTATTTTTTCTTTTTCTTAAAAAAGTATGTTATTGTATTCATTTTGCTAAGTGACTATAATCTTCATTATAGCACACAACTGTACTTCAGTGACACAGAACTCAAGTCTTAAATCCTATGTGATGAGCACAGTCATCAAGAAGATATCTGCTAATGCTACTTTCCAAATGTAAATGTACAATTTTGTATATATATATCTACAAACAGAAAATTCATGTTTTACTGAATACTTCAAATGAATGCGTTTGCATATTATACTGTGTTTATGTTTTCGCATGATAGTGTGCAGAATGTACAAAATGATCACCACAAAGAATCTTTAGCATTTTGCAAGAACTCTAAGATGAATTATCAGGGAAATAAATTTAAATTTTTCAATAGAAATAACATTAATATAAAAAGTCTACAAGCACAACAACAACCACACTTCATGGTATCCTATTTAAGCATGCCAAGAGGAGTCAATAGCTTGTTAGAAATTTCAAAAATATAATTAACGTAAAAATCTCTTATTTGATGCTGCTGGAAAGCTTGCATCTGTACTGCTGTTCCTTATTGTACTTTTCATGCTGTTCTACATGACTTAGAGCAGTTTATGCAATACATAAAAAACACAAAGTCTACAACTATTGCTATATGTTCACGTATTCCCAGAACCACACTTGCCAAACATTAGCATTTAACCAGAACAGAGAACTCAGATTCAAGTAAAAATTTAATTCTTCCTGCCCTTAGTACAATGACAAATCTTTTGCTCATCCTGATTAACGGAAAGGGGCAAACCTGGAAGGAAGAGCCAGAAGACTGCTTTGCTGCCACCACAAAGAATGAGGATAGTAAAAGCCACTGGTATGAGAAAACTGATATCCTGCACATGCACTCTCTGATGTGCAAAAATTATCTCCCTCAGCAGCAACTACCAGCCAGCCAGGTTTCTAAATCTTACACTGTGCAAAACAGTACAGCTACACTATCCTTCTTTCACACTTGCAGTTTCAGAAAGCAAGAGCACTCTGCAGTACAAGTGTTTTTAATCTGATTTTGTCCTTAATTGCAATATAGAGGAAGTTCAGACAGATTTAAGAAACAAGATCAACTGCATATATTTTCTTGACTCACAAAAGAAAGTTGCAGATCCTTCTGACAATTCCAATTCAGTATCATCTTTTTTTCCCTGCATATAATTCAAGTGAGGACTGATGTTATAGAAGTTGTCTAAAACCATTAATGAGATATGTTTTAATTGTTTTGGACTAGACTAGCAATTTCCCATGTAGCTTGAAGGGCTTTGGGAGTATCAGTTAGAGGCCAAATTCTGTCTCTTAACTGAGAAGTGTTAATGTAGAATAACTCCTTTGACAGTAACTCAGTAATTCATAATTTAAATTTATGTAACTAACTACAGATATGATGTTGACAATTTCTTTCAATTGAATTGAAAAAAAAAATAAAAATTTGCCTTAGCTACTGCTGTACAAGTCCAATTCAAAAATGGGCCTCGTTTGACACAGCAAAATATTTGTATTGTTTTCGTTTGTTTCTTTTCCAATTGTAAACATGTCCCTAAGGATATTCAGCCCATATAAATGTGACCATGAATATAGATTCTTTTATTTATTTATTTATTTTACTTTTGTGTCATTATTTGAATGGCAGTTCTTGGTTGTTCACAGGACAAGTGGCTCTGTGGTTAGTTCAAGAAATTATAAATAGACTATAAATAACTATAACTATAAATGTTTTGAATAGCATTCTTAGGACTGAGAAGGATGTACTTTCTTATTCCTACTGACTTACTGATATCACTGATGTCTCACTTGTGATTCCTACAGAGAACCAACCTAATTCAAAGGGAGTGGCAATCCAAGAAACACTGTAATCTGCTGGAAAGACTGTGTTAGCTAAATGCTGGTAAGCATTGGAGAAAGAGTTCATGAACTGCGTTTATGTTTTATAACTCAGAGCTTAACTCCAAAGTGAAAGAGAGAAAGAAAATATATTAGGACAAGAACTGTGTGCCATCAAAGGCACATTCTCAGTAGATAAAGACAGTTGTCCACATACCTCCCAAATATACCTGATGAGTGGCATAACAACACAGTATGGTAAAATGAAAAGAGGAACCAAGGTGTCCAGAGTTTCATATCAGCAATCTCTTTGCTCCTACAGTATTTACTCTGTGGCAGCAGGCTAAGAGCAGTACAAGTACTACAATCTTGGTATATTACTTGTCTAAACAGCATGGGTTATCACTGACTTGTTGAAGCTACAGAACTTCATGAAATTTGTCACCTTGAAGATGAATCCCTCACTTTTACATGCTAATATGTTCCCTGAAGTTTTCCCTGCGCTCTGTTCTAGGTTTCAGTAAGTCTTTTTATCAGATTCATTGTTTTTTAAGTGAAAAACTAAAGAGGGCATCAAGGCAAAATCTGACCTTCAACAGAAATTTAATTAAAGGACAGGCAGCTAATAAATTTAAAGACCTTCTAATAGCAAATTAACCCCGACTCACCCATCGATTATCAGTTTAGCTTTGATACTTCTTAATTTTCTCCACAGTTGTGAAGAAGTAATGGCCATCACTCTTCCTACTCAGACTTTGCTTCAGTCTGAGAATACAATAGGAAGACTATGGGTCCAGTTAGTAAACAGTAATAATAAACCCACTTTAATTACTTCAATTAGATCATCTGCAGGGAATCACATTACACAACCTATAGGGGTGAGCTGGCTCTTTGTGAAGCACTTTGAAAATTATGCAAGGATAAGCAACTATCAAGAGATGGATGGCAAACAGAAGTTGCTGTCTACAGGTAGTTTTCTCAGTTATTCTCTGTGCTCATCTGTGAGGAAGAATTATTCTTCAAATCATTCAAATACAAATACCTAGCCAAGGCAAGGCTGATGCAGGTTTCTCTAAAGGCGGTATATTGAACATCTCTGTGAAACACTGCAATGTTAAGGCTGAAAGAAAATGTAGTCTCATCATACTGAATGTGCCACAAGAGCAGGTAATTAGTATTTTGACACTGGCTGTGCTCAGCATACATTCCTTGCCCTTTTCAAATTGTGTTCTCCTTGTCTTTTTTTCCAGGGATGTTTATTTGGCAGATCCAGAGTCAAACCTTGTCAGCACAGAAAACCAAAGAGATTCAATATTCACAGAAAGCAAATAGAGTGAAAGAATTTTTTTAATGGACAAATATTTAAACTATTTCAAACTTTATTTGATCAGTTATGCATTATATTTTTAAGTCCCTGTATTGACAATGAAGCTTCAAAAGCTGAGAAAGAAAAGAGCAGACAGGACTTCCTAGGCAGAAATTTATACATGTGGGTAGACACAAATGAACTTAATATACACACTCTTTCTATTTATCAAAGAATATATACACATAAACAGAAGCAGAGTATCTAAAACTGTATGTTAGAACTGCAAATATCCTGGGGAAAACAAACTAATTTAGCATTATGCTCTGGGCACCACATCCAAGTGGAAATGATGTAATCTCCTGAGAACAGAAAACTGCCTTACAGCTAACACTCTGACATCTGCCTGCTGTAGTGAGACCACACAGGACTCCACATGCTTCAATGAAACTAAGAATGTAGACGAAAGCTTGCCCCCCAACTAAATTTATGGTGGTTGGGTTGAAAAGTCGATTATAATTCCACAAAAGGACAAAGTAGAAGCAGGCCCATCACAACTTAAGAGATCACAGTACATTTTGGAAAGTGGTAAAAAATGAGACTGAATATTTTAGCTGTAAGAAAATCCCTAGGGCTCTTTAATTTTGCCGTAAGCCTGGATGAGCTGGTTGATTATAGTGTTTGACAACTTATATACCATTTTAGGAAAAGAAGGCTTATTCTGAAGCAACGGATTGGTGACAAAAACCTTCTAAGAAATTCTAGTTGCAAATGATACATCTACTCTTTAACTGTACTACAGTCACAAACTCTTAAAATATAAAATAGCTTTGGGTCTTTTTCTTCTGCCACTTTTTTTTACATAGGACCCTAACTACACTTGACATTCTCTGTACTTCTCTGACAAGCAAAAGTTCCAAAGAAAAAATATCCCTTTACTTTTCCAAGGAATATTTAATGAAGTAGGAAAATACAGAAAACATCTTTTTGACAATGTGTCCTTTTTACCACTGTCTGGAACAAAAGGATGCAAAATAACTTAAAATTTGTCCACTTGAAAAAGACACTCTTCCCAACTGGCGAACATTGCCTTTTCACTTAGCAGTGAGAAAGGAAATGGGCCACCTGAAAGAACCTCTGCACTCAGTTCTTAGCTAGATTTACCTAAATAGCCTAAACTGTTTGCTAACTCTCCAAAGGCATAAAGAAAAGTTAAAAAATGTTATGTTGGTTAGTTTGGCTGGAAGGAAGTTTTCTGATCACTTCCAAGTGATGACTGATATCCTAAAGAAAGAAGAACAGAAAGTTGAAAAATTACCTCAGAGAAGGAAAAGTAAAATAAAAACACCTTTTTTTTTTTTTTTTTTTTTTTTTTTTTAATAGTCGGATAGATGTTACAAAGGACACATAATGCTTCTAAGACTAATAACACTCCTAGTGTTCAAAAACTGGAAGAAGAAAAGTTTTGTCTACTCTATGAACAGGCTTAGTAGTATAAGCCTTTTTCTACTTCAGACAAGCTTTCACTCCCCCTATCATGACATACTACTTAATTTTCAGCTATTCCCATTTCAGTGTTACATCTATGAAATGTTGACAGAATTTCTACAAGAATGTACAGTTCACATTTCACACACACGAAAAAAAACAAACAAGATTTATGTTATTCCATAACACAACTAGACTGAGTTTAATGTCTCTTTTGAATCTTTATTTCCTGCAGTGTTTGGTGGGAAGGTAGAATGTGTCATGAACCTAAGAAATACTCCTTCCAACAGCTGTGATTTTGCTGTATTGCCTACATTTTTAAAATTCAAATTTGATTAAGATATCATGTTTCTTCATTTCATATTTTTATTCTCCAAATTCATTTCTACTGCCAAGAATATTTGGGAAGGATTTTTTTAATAAGAAATGTACTACAATATGGAGAAGACATACATCAGACCCTCAGCGGATCAGCCAAAAATGCAAACTTAAACATAAGAAAATAATGCATACTATTTGGTGTATTTTATTAAAAAAAATAAAAACTATTTTCTTGTACAGCAGCACAAAGGTCTTGGATTTTGTTTGCTTGTTTTTTGCTTGTTTGTTTCATAGAACTGCTTTCCAATTACGGTTTAAAAAAAATTAAAAATTGTTGTTAAACATTTTTTTAAATTTTATTTAGCTTAATTCTCTGAAGAATGTATGACCTTGTTTCAACTTTCTTAAAAAAAAAAAAAAAAAAAAAAAAAAAGTAAAGTAAAGAAAAAAATAACCCATGAGACAACATGACAGGAATTCATTCTTTGCCATGTAGAAAATTACACTCTTGGTGTGAAATAGACACATCCTCTTCATCTGCAAAGACGTGCCTTTACCATACCCTTCACTTTTAAAGATGTCATAAAACTCCATCCACTGTTTGTTTGTTTGTGTCCTTTCCAACTTCACATGAGATTAAAGTCAGTAAAATTCATATATTTAATGGGTGACACACATTACAATCAAAGAGAAATATTATTAAGAAAGGAAAAGCTTTCCAAAAAAAGCACTGAAGATAAAGAAGGAATGTATAAGTAGGTTAGCTAGGGTTGCTTAGAGCTAGAAATATCACCAAATGAATTCATATTCAAAACCTATAGGGGTGAGAGAAATTTCCATTCTCCTCCAAGAAAAAAAAAAAATCAAGTCTAATTTACAGAAAACAAACAAATATGTGTTTAATTTTTCTAGTAGAAAAGACTTTGCCAACTGTGCATAAATGTTGTATGGTGTTGATCCTTTGTTTTGTTTTGGTATTTTTTGTTTGTTTGTTTGTTTGTTTGTTTGTTTTTTAGTGTGGAGGGAGGAGAGCGGAAGGAAGGCATCAGTATTATTTGTTAAAAACTAACTTTGCAGTGGCTTTGTGCAGACCTACAGCAGCATGTGGTACCTGCCACAAACTGTTTGTAGCATACATACAGGTTTGTGACATTTGCTGTGCATTTACACAGAGGAATAACGGAGCATAAGGTTAGGTGCTGTCATGCTGAGACCACTGCCTATCATACTGACCAATACTGTCTCCTGGTTCCTTTGTGATCCCCTATGGCCTGGACATATTTATTATCTCTCATCTTAGACTGTGCAGAGATATTTTAAACGAGTCACAGTAGCAGGTGTTCCTTATTAATACCTCTTAGGATGTGAAAGATGATAGAAAGGATTATCCTGATAAAGAAACCAGAAGGTCCTGTGAGGAAATGTACAATAACAATTAAATTTGGAAGATAAATGTGCTTTGGTGCCACTGGAATTAAAAATGTAAGTATACTCCAAGGAAAGGACAAATTTGGGTAATACTGGATAGATAGATATACCTTCTGTCAAAAATAGGGCATGGATTTATGGATTTTTAACATTTCGCACTGTACTCAGATAACAAAAATTATGTATGACCTTATCATAATAAAAGATGAAATTATTAAAAAGAAAGTGAAATATGTGAGCAACAGCAAGTTCCAGTTGATAACTTAGCTGGAATAAAATAAATCTAAATGCTGATATTTAACAACAAAAAAATAATTCTTCAGCAGTGGTGTTGAAAAATACTTTCCAAGAAGGCCATGTACTTTCCAAGGCAAGCTTACACACCAGTAGCAAAAACAAAATGTTCTCTTCTCTATTCTAGTTTACTGTGACTGTAATATCCTCAGTAGTATCAGTTCATCATCCTTTTATTACAAGAAAGCTCAGAGAAAAGCAACAGAAAAGCCAGTAGAAGAGGTGTCTAAAGACTATATAGTATATAAAACCACTAAAACAAAAGGACTTCAGAAATTATTATGGAAGTGCAACCTACTATTTAAGTACAAATAACAAGTAAATATTATTAAAAAATCATAGTAAGAAATTAATCACTGTCATTAGTTTTGCTCTTTTTTCAGGAACAATCTGGCAAGGATATAGTGTTAGAACATTCCTACTTGTAGCAAAACATGAGAATATATGCAAAAAAAGTGGCAGTGGAAGGTGGTGTGGGGATACTTTTTGTTGTTTTCTTTTTTTTCCATTTACAAATTTTTATTTCTTGTTTGTCCATGACACCATGCAGTATTAAACATACATACACAACAAAACAAACAAACAAAAACAACTAATTTTAAAAAAGAGATAAACCAGCAACCCACCCAACTTAACTTACAGTTTTCTATACAATTCTTTAAATAAACAAGCAAACAAACAAATAAGCAACTCTTACTCTTGAGTTAGAGTTCTGTTGTGTTGTACTTTGGGTTATGATACATTAAAATAGGGAGATTATACAGTATTTGGAATGCTGTTATCTCCCATGGAGGAAGTAAGCCTTCATATGATTTCAGCTCTTATAAAAATTTTAGAACAAGAAGAAAAAGTTTAAAATTAATCTATCTGAAGTGGAAAAATAATAACCTGGAACATATATGTAAAAATCAAAACTAATCAATTTTAATCAAAAGAATACTACTTTACTTGCAATGTGTTTAAAAATCTTTAGAGCTGTCTTATATGTGCTGGTTTGAAATATCTAAAGTTATTACAGAAAGTTGACTGCAATATTTGTTGTTATTGATTATTTCAGGAATTGCAATAGGCACTTAACCTCCATGAACATCCAAATTTGTGTGAGATTTGATCCAAACTAACAAAGCAACAGTTTTATTTTATCTTATATACCTTGTTATACCTGTTTCTTAGGTCCCACTTTCATGATCCCTTTCCAGCTCATGAAACAGCTATTTTTGTTTTCATTATAATGTCCTTCACGGGTTACAGAACATGAGTGATGGTAAAAATCCTCATTCATGAATTGTAATTTTATTGTTTAATCAATTATAGATCTGAAGTATTAAAGCAGGAATAAAACTTGAGCTGTCCTAATTGGAAATCCAGAATTAATTTTGACTTCAGTCTGATCTGGTCCTGCTTAGTTCTCGGTCTTACTCATCACTCCTTTCTATTCCACATTCATCTCCCAAAAGCGATTGCTGTGGTTTTAGATTTTTCGTAAAGTAATTCAGAAAAATGTTATCATGTTGATTAGCTATAATAAACGCTGTCTGGTTTCAGTCTAAAAGTTATTTTTGCACTGTGGTTCAGGTCCCAGTAACTGTATAGGCTGGCATGCAGATTAGAAAAAAAAGTTGGCCTATGCTCACCCTTAGTTTAAATTAATACTTTTTTCTTTCTTTCTTTCTTTCTTTCTTTCTTTCTTTCTTTCTTTCTTTCTTTCTTTCTTTCTTTCTTTCTTTCTTTCTTTCTTTCTTTCTTTCTTTCTTTTCTTTCAGTGTAGAAAATATTTGCTTGGCTCTTTGTGAGTTTAGCACCTTTTTTGCTTTAAATCACTACTGAAGTAGTCTGCCAAATAGTATTTACTTGACAGATCAGTCATACATTCCTAAAGAACTTGGAAAATATACATGTATTATCCCTTACTCTCCTCCAACCCTACTACACTTTCATGGGCTACTGCGAGCTAACCTATACATTTCCTGACCTTTAATCACTTGGGTCTCATATTCAGATTTTATGCAATGAAACCTGAGATTCATTTATTTTTTACAATCTAAGCAACAGTAATACTGTTTCAGTAATAACTGAAAGCAGAAATGGGAATAAAACTGCATTTCCAACTGAAGTATGATTCAGTTTTCCAAAGTCTGTTGATTTTATTTTTATAAATGTGTTGTGTCTTCTCTGATTGTAATGTTCACAAGTGTACTACTAGCTCTTCTTCTGTCATTTAATTTAAACTAAGAGACTTATGAGAGTGATATTGACTCTACACTAATTAATATTAACCTTTAAGTAAAGTGGTTTTAGAGACACAGCTCAAGCTCATTTCCTTGAGGTAACTCAAATATTGTTACTTTCACTGTTATATATACAGTAGGAGATGGTTAGAGGAAGAGAAAGAATCATAGTTCATTCTACTTGTAGCAGAAGTAAAAAAACACTGGAATAGGAAACGTCTACATGGAGCCTTTAAAAATACCCAGGTTGGTCTTTGTAGGTTTCCTGGATGATCCATAGTAACAGGTAGTTATATTGATAAGTCAATTCATTTCCTGGTCACACTCCGACCACTGAAATATGGAACACCTGTTCTTGTATCTTAGCTGTCTCAGAGAAGTAACTCATATTAAGAGATTGGATTTGGGATCCAAATGTCCTCTTTCTGTTCTGTTAGTGGACACATCTTCTTAAAAGTGTGAACACATATGGATTACTTACTAGCCATTATATTTACATAGTAGAGAATAAAATAGCTATTTGCAAGAAGTATCTTACAGAGAATTCTATGCACAATGCTATGTAAGTCAAACACTACTGCTTGTAGTAAGGGAAATATATATTTTTTTCAATATTAATGGAAAAGAGCACTTTTCATTTTGTTTCTGAAATTCAAGTATGATTTTAGAAAGGTTAGGTAGGAAAGGTAAAATGCCTTGATTGTTTTCCATGTCTTACTCTATTGTTTATTCAATCCGTCTGGCTGTCCATCTGAAATTACTTGCACAAACTATGAAGAATAAAATCCACATATCTAGGAGAATAACCTGCATTTAAATACAATTTGTCCTTTGCAAGGACTATATCTGGTCACTGCCTCAATTACATAGCCTTGCAACGTAGAGATATTTTAAGATTTAGACAAAGGTTTCCTATACCAACAATGATTAAATCCTTCCTAAGATGTTACCAACAGTGATGCTAATACCAGGTCCACTCATGTTATTAACTGTATCATAATCTTGACCAAATCAGTTAGGAAGAGACTTGTGCTTTTAAGATGTATCATTATAAATGCTTGTTGCAAACAAGTCATCTGCCTTAAAAAATATATGATTATGCTAGCCTTGCTTTCAGAAGCACAGGAAAAGGCAAAGCGGTTTCTTCTGTCTTTAAGATGCACAGTAGAAAGTGACTTCTTTGACTATTACATTTATAAATAGCAGTTTAATAGCACAAAGTGCAAAACAGAAAAACGTTCTCCTTGCAATACACTAATAAAACCCCATACATTGTTCAAACTATTATCTTTCTGTAAAAGACAATAGCTAAGAGGGCTGCAATTAATTGTCAAACCCCAGTCAGGTTAGCAAATGAAATTATGCAATTTTCCCTATTTATACAGTCACAGCACTTCTGCTCACTTTCCCTCCCTCCTGTTCTCAGTCTCTGTTCCGTCTCTCCTTTCTCTCAGTTTTTGGGGGTATAATTACTTTGAAAGAGACAGAGACTCTAGAATTTCCTAAAAATGTGATTGGGCAAATATGGATGTCAGTCTATATTCTGTTCTGTTCTACAGAACAGTCACAAAACTTGCAATTACAAATACTCATTGACTATTACAGAAATTGTAATTATTTCAATATTTCCTTTATCAATGAAGGGAAAAAATGGCTTACACAGATCCAGGATATTAATTCATTGCATAGAAATAACTATCTAAAATAGAAACAACAGCAGCAACAACAACAACAAAAACAAAATAAAACAGAAAACAACCAGATGATTGTCTGAAAGTACCTTACAACATTCTCGCCCATCTAAATTTACATCTTCTTGTTGAAATGGTAATTTTTTCACCTGAGAATCCAAGAGAACTGAATTCTAAATTCATGCTGCACATTCATTAGAAAATGTACACTGCTTTTTCCTCCACATCATTCTAAAACCTTTGTTCATGCCAGGGTGGGTCCATTGTTACTTCAAGTCTCATGGAATGGTTAATTCAAAACTTTCTGCACAATTATGGTAGTTATGCTCAGTAGGATTTTTACAGTAGGCACCTATAATGGAGGAGATATCCAGGTACTGGCAGATGGGAGCTGACACAGTCTCCCTGAAGAGAACTGTGACTTCCTTGCGCTAGCACCAATGGCTGCACCACAGGGCACGACTGGGCACAGCAGCCAAGATGGTAGTACACCAGAGAAAGCTGTTCAAAAAAAAAAGTAAAATGCTGCACTGCAGTCTACAGAGTAAGGGAAAAAGAAACAGCCCTGTATACAACAAAACCAGAATGGTAGCAGTGGTGCTCCAGGCACATATTCCTTCACAGATGGTTGAGGAGGCTGTAGTGGGGCAGATTTATTGTGAAAGCAAACAGCCATGGAAAAAGTCTCTTGTTGGTGCAGGGGAAAAGTGTGAGGGGGAAGAGAGGAAATGTTATGGACTGAGTGCAACACTCGTTCCCCATCATTTTGCACTTCTTCAGAGTGGGGCTTGAGGAATCAGGACAAAAGACTGAAGCTGAACATGGGAAACAGGGGTGGAACATTATTGTTTTAAAATCTTTGTTTCTCACTACCTGAACTCATTTTAATTGCCAATGCATTATTTTTTTTTTCACAAAATCAAGTCCTTTCTGCCAGCGAGGGATGCTGTTAAGCAATCTCCATGTCATTACCTTGATCCAGAGTTTTCTCAGCCTATTTTTCCCCAGTCCCACTAAAGAAGAGAAGTGAGTGAGAAACAGAGCAGGAGTTTGGCCTCTAGCCAAGGCTAACCCACCACAAATATAAGTATGTGACTCAAGCTATAGTAATGTTCGTAGAACGAGACATGATTTACCCCTTTGGCAACATCTTTAATTGCTGGCAAGTCCCACTTTTGCTGAATAAACTATACAACAAATACAACTGATATTATAAAGTACACCAAAAGCTATATTAAAGCAGGTAATTGACCACAAAAATAATTCCAGAAGGTTTAAGTATTTTACTTTAAGGTAATTGTTTTCACAAATCAGCTGCATCAGAATTGTAGGTAATAGAATCAAGAGGAGGCCTGAGTGCCCAAAAGCTGTTTATCTGCTTATTTTTACTAACTACAGGAGGTAGCCTAATATCACCAACAAAACTTAAGATAAACTTGTGTTGCCCTTAATTAATAGTTAGCATTTAACTGTATATTATCTCTACGGAGTTTGTGTCTCAAGATTTTCTTCATGATTGTGTTTTCTAAGGTCTTCCTCAACTAAAGCTGTGAATATTTTCTGTAGTCGCATGTGTTTTTATCATTGCAGTATTCAAGGATCTATGTGACAAAGACACTAGAAACCACTATTTTTGCTTTTAATATGAAAAACTGATATAAAAAATCTGAAGAGACTTCTGTGATCAAATGAATCAGAGAACAGATATTGCCAGTGTAAGTATATAATTTCTAAAAGTACCAAGTACACATACAAAAACAAAAACAAAAAAACAAAACCAAACAAAACCAAACAAAAAACACAAACAAACAAACAAAAAAAAAAAAAAAAAAAACAACCCACATTCAGTTCATTGACAGGAGAAAGGAAATTACCTTTGAAATTCTGAACATGATGGAGAACTTCCTATAGATGGATTAGGAAAAAAAGGAAAAATATTTAATGCTCCCTCCATTAGGCATACTTAAACACTGTTAGTCCTGAAACCCAACTGCAAAATAATGGTGAATTCTTATAACTGGTACTTGATAAATATCTTAAGCATGGGATAATATATATGCAGAAAGGAATGTGTTAATATTAAGGCCAAGGAAGCATTTTAGCCTTACTCATCTAATATTAATCATCTAAATCTCATCTTCTTAGAAAGGTTCCCTCTTAATTCAGTACAAAAACTTCCTCCAAAAATTCTCACCACTGTCAGACACCTATTTTTTTTTCAGAGTATTAATTAATGGATGTTTATTTCTTCCCACTGACCACAGGAGGAGCTAAATGTCCAGTTTACAATTTTGCAACAGTTCTTAGACAATTGAGTTGGCAGAAGTAATTCCTTCTCAGGCTAATCAGAGGCTATGAATTTCTACAAAAATAATATATTCTCTTTGCCAAAGGGAAGCTAATGCAAAGGTCAGCTTTGTAATCTATAGTGTTCTGTGGATTTTATTTTTTGTTTTGTATTTATTTTCTTTGTGTTAACTAAGTCCTCTTTATCTTAAATAATTTTTGATTCAAAACACGTCATAAAACTACTATCACAGCCCTCCAAAGGGGAAAAAAAACAAAACAAAAAAAAAAAAAAAAAAAACAAGAACATTGAGAAAGCAACAACACTGTTTGGAAGGTTCACTAAGATTTTAAAAGCCAATCTTTGTAGAAAATTGCTAGCCTACAGGCAGCAGCTCTGAAACAAGCTGCTTTGTAATATGCCTTGTTGTAGTTCTACCTCTTTGTTTGACTTAGACCTTTCAGGGGCATCTTCTGGTTAATGGGTAGATGCTTAGACCATGGCTTAGACTCACTCAATGCTTCAACCAAGTTAACTCCAGAGGGAATGCCCTTCTACCAGAGATTGGCATAAGTGATAAAAGGCTGACATCTGTTCATTTCTTCTATTACATTGTAGGAATAAAATATTTTTAAATGTAAATAGTATGAACACTGAGTTTTTAAATCAGAACTCAAACAAGAATATCTCCCACTTAACAGACTAGAGCACATTATGTCATTTCATAGTAGTATAATATAACTTCACAGTCCAACAAAGCAGTGAGGAACTGCGGTGAAAATGTGAAAAATAGCAATAAAACACCAGGGTGTTTAGTTATAGTATAAAGCATCCTAACAAAATTTTCACCTTCTATCTTTCACCACTCAGGAAGTAGCTTTAATTAATACCAATTGAAGCTCCATGTAAAGTTCCATGTAGTGAAAAAACAAACAAACAAACAAAAAAACCCTATATATTTTGAAAAAGATACAGCATTGTTAAAATTTTCCTCCTGTTTCCTGCTATTTTGTCCTGTGTATGAAAAAAAAAAAAAAAAAAAAAAAAAGTTTATGTAACATCAACTTAGAAAAACCTTAATTAGAGGGAATTTACACTGAAAATATATTTATTTATGTATTAAATTTCACCATGTCAGTTTTTGTGATTCTTAAGAAGATTTATGTAGTAGTGAACTATATAGTATATAGTAGTTTATATAGTAGTGAAAGGCTTGATCCTCTGTGGTGTTCTACCTTGAGTCATCATTTAGACTCCTGCAAAAGCAATGCAAATCACTGCTAAATCAGATGATCCACTCAAATAAGACAGCAATCAAACAAGACAGAAATTATCATCGTAGCTTCCTTGAAGCCAATACCACTGTGACAATCAATACGAGAAGATTTGCTCCTGAGACCACTTCAGTCACTTTGCACAGATGCACACAACTTTTCAGAGCAGAGAAGAATCTGATGTCAAACAGAGATTGTGACTGGCAGTACAAGAAACACATGGAAATGCTGCTCAGTTAGAGCTCTTCAACATGTATGACTATAGGATGATGTTTCAGAAGGAGGAAATGATATTTGTTCATGTATATTTAATGGCTGTTTACGAGGGTAGATAGCGATAGGACAAGGGGGGATGGTTTTAAACTGAGACAGAGGAGGCTTAGGTTAGATATTAGGAGGAAGTTTTTCACACAGAGGGTGGTGATGCAGTGGAACAGGTTGCCCAAGGAGGTTATGGATGCCCCATCCCTGGAGGCATTCAAGGCCAGGCTGGATGTGGCTGGCAATACTGCACATAGCAGGGGGGTTGAAACTAGATGATGATTATGGTCCTTTTCAACCCAGGCCACTCTATGATTCTATGATATTTTATCAAGTGCTAATAGCAAAATTTGCCCATCATAGTACAATATATTTCTATGTTTTACAGCTGTATTCTATCTTCATGAGAGTTGCCACAAGGATGAATGAGAAGAGCTTAGTCCTGATTGATTTTATTATTTTTTTTTAATTATTATTTCCATTTCTTTAATGCAAAACTGCATCTTTCCAATGAAACAATGAATATCTGATTGGTTACTTTCCTTCAGAGGTCTCTGTATTGTGTATAAAATAAATTACAAAATTTATTTTAAAACAAATCATATTGAAATCTAGTTCATAAATGATACAGGCCTTTTCACAACAAGAAATTATATATGTCTTTTCAAAAGCAAGAAAAATTATGAGGCCTTAGCATTTATTTACTTTTCAAACTGATGTGTAAATAATTTAGTGGTGAAAATACTTCATTCCACAATGTATTTGAACAACAAGAAATTTTATAATCTGTTCCTATATAAACTGATTGTTAACTGTGCATTATGCTAAAGAAGGTCTTTTACATATTTTATATGACGTATCTTCTCTTTTTTTCCCCTTTGTGTCAAAGCTTTTAACACTTAAAATCAGTGTGCTTTCTCTATTCCGCCTTCCTCCCTTTCTTTTTCTTGATAATCAGAAAAATACCCTTTCCCCTTTTGGTCTTCCTGAGACATCACCGAGTAATTTAGCCATAAATAAATTATGGTAAAATAAACAAATGTAATAAAGACAGCAATAGATGGTGTCTGGATCAATACGGACATTATAGTTTGCTTTCACGGCCTTTTTAACTCAAAGGAATCCTTTGCCAGTCATACAAAAAATCATTGAGCTTCTACTCCACCAACACACTCTCATTAAGAAATTGTCACACGATATGATGAGAAGACTTTTCTCAGAACTTCAAAGGGAAATTGAACAGCATTGCTCTGTCATGCTCATATGTCTTAAGACAAAGTTTTTCACTTTAAAAATATCACAAAGCTTTAAATATTATACAATTAAGATGCAAGGGAGAAAATGCAATGGAAGAGAAGTTCTGTATACACTTCTTAATCAGGAAATTTAATAATTATTTAGTTAAAAAAAAATCAAATTGTGCTTAAAACATTATTTGCCACTGTCTCAAACCACCTACTCTTTTCTAAGGCATTTTAGATAGCATATTCTCCTAAAACTGTTGTGAAAGGACTTCTTGTATATCTAGCAATAGAAACTTCAGTGCTATCTGTTAGTTTGTTCTTTATCTCTGGAATAGTCACATTTCTATCAGTTTTCATGGCCTTGATAACATATATCAGTTTCTAAAATGTTATATTTCTGTCTTCCATACTTGTTCCTAAGAAAATGTGCAAGCTCACTACTCCTGCAAAGAAACTCAGTAAGTTTAAAAATGGAGGACCTATTTAAATTATAAAAAATACGAGGCTTATGCAATTTACTCAAATGAAATACATTACAGAAAACTTTCAGCTATTCCCCATCTTTACCATAATAATTTGTGTTTATTCTACAATTATTTCTACATGATGAACAGTTCTAAATATGATGCCACAAAGGAACCAACAGACAAAAGACAGCTGAATACTTCGTAAAAATGAAAAAAAAAAAACAACAACAAAAAAAAAACAAAAAACAAACAAAATAACAACAACAACAAAAGAAAAAGCAACCAGAGAAAACTTGATAGATAGAATTAAAGTTAGATAACTCTTACTCATAACAGGAAGGTTTGTTGAACTGGAAGCTAGTAAAAGAACAAGTATGTGAAATATGTAACAGGGATTTTATTTTCCCTGCTTTTGAGACGTCTGTACCAAACTCAGAAATGCATTCTACCAGGCATAAAATGTGAAAACTGAAAATTGGTATGATGAGAAGAACAAATCTCTTCTAAAAGAAGTCAGACACTTAATCCTGCTCTGTCAACAGCAAATAGATTCATGCCAACTTCCATGCATTTCCAGGACTCATTTTTTTTTTTTAATTTTACAATGATCTATATCAAGCAGTCAAGCTATTTTAAGATATACTTCAGGATGGAAAAGCCTAAAATCTCATAGATGTACTGGCAGTTGGAGGCTAGAAGGACACATATTGTATGTGGACTCATTCTTGAAAAATAAAGGGATTAACATTCAAACTCTTGACTAAGAAACTTATAAAAAAAAGTGATAAAATATCACTGTTACTTTTCATGTTTCTTATGCAAAATATCGTAACTTGTAACTTTTCTGGAATGTTTCTGAAGATGTAAAATAAGAGAAATTATAAAAAGCAGAGCATTGTTGAAATTAGGAAAAAAAAATTGCTGTCAATGTTAAAAAACCATCATTTTATATATACATACATACATATATATATATTATATATATACATATATATATATATACACCCTCCCTACCACAGAGTAACTTTGATGAAAGTACTTTATTGATTAAGAAGAATAAATTCCTCACTTACAATACAAAAACTATAATCTGCTCATCTCAACACCTGAAAATTACGAGATACTGTAACTGCATTAGATGGATTGGAGCCTTAAAGAAGCAAAAGTTGATTTTATTTCAGGAATTCTTTACAGTCTGAATCACCAATGGTTTTGATTTTCATATATTCTCTTCATTTTCTCTATGTTTGTTAGTAGTCTCATAATCCAGATGGTTTGTGTTCGAGAACACAATGGGCATATAAGTAAAAAATCTCTAATGTTTTTATTACTGATAAGAAATTGCAAGTATACCACTATAAAAGACAAAAATGGTTCATTATATATTTTTAGCCTCTAACAAACAAGAAGCATCTTCCACTGTGAGGTAGCAAAGGTACTGGAAATAGTTTAAAAAGCATCAGAAGAGGGTTTAAATTTGCTGTGTAGTGTATTAGGGGTGCAGAACAATCTCAGTAAAATCAATAAAGTGCTTCTTCATTTGGCTTCTTCATTTGGCTTGTTGACTGGGGATTAAGAATTATGGAGGTTTTTTTAAATACCTGGGAGTGTATTGCCAAATATTAATGATAAATATTTTATAAGTAACTGCTGATTCCTGTAATAATGAATTCACATTTTACCTTCATTGTAAGCAATATTTTAGAATATTTTGATTAAATAATGTTACTTCTTACCTTTAGGAAGAAACTAGTTTAAGAACCCCAGAGATTTAAATCACAGGTACATATCCATATAAATTGCAAAAATCACACCTTTGAGCTTTTCTATAGTTTTTACTTTCCAAAAGCACAGGTCAAGAGTGTCTTGCTCATCTCAAAAAAATCATACTATTTACACTTCTGAGTTTCACACATTGCAGAAACCACAATGCTTATAACCTTGCATAAAGGATTAGTCAGTAGAAAGGTGAACACTGCTGTGTGATGAGAATACTGTTATTGTTATACTGATGAGCTTGTCATAACAATACTGTATTGAAGGCAGAATTTTTTTTTATTCATTCAGATTTAACGTGCATATTAGGTTAATTAAGTTTAGGTATTCACAAATCTGACTGAAGTCCACAAAATGTGTATAACAGAATGAGAATGTTCAAAGTTTTATTCCAGTTAATCTTTCTATCTTTCTGCTCTGGACAGTTTCTCCCTTGAGAGAATATGAAGAAATCTATATTTGACAAACTGAATAATAAATAGCATTATCATATTATAATATCATTACAATTTCAAGCTTCCCCTTCCCCCTTCCCCCCCCCCCCCAGCAAAAAATTTAATGTGGGTACTCACATTCTTCCAATGCTAAATTTGTATTTAGGGTCATTAATTTGATGCTTTAAAAAAAAGTGAAGTTTCTAAGATTCTTTTCTCCTAATTTCTCAAATATTTTAACAAGTCTTCAGTCTTAGTTCCTGATCATCTGCAGAAAAGCTTTTGTACTTAATTTACAGAACGAAACTTTTGTTTTCTTTTTAATATCCAGGCTCTTCTGTTTCCCCATGTATTAGTAAATGAATTAATTTGTATTCAGTATTCATCCTGTCACATATTGAACAGACACTAGCATATATGCCTTAATTAGCTCAATATTAATTTATAAGCATTAAATGTGTAGGCTATAAGATTTTCTTTTTCCATCAACATGCTCGTGCATTTTATACAAACCTTCAACAGAATTATTCAAAAATTAACCATAGCTCTTTAACTTAATGGTTTTTTGGGTTGACTGTCAATACTAGCAAGGTGGAGATGATGCAGAAATAGGATTCACATTTTGTGGAAGCATAGTTTCTTTAGTGTTTCAAAACTGCTATTAGCTGAAAAGGGGGAACAGACTATTTTTATTTATTTATTTTCTAATAGGAAAAAAAAGGTAAAATTTAAGATCATGGATTGCTAGTCGTTTAGAGAAGCAGAAAATCTTTTCTATGACAAAACCTAAGAGGATGTGGAGGAGTTAAGCAAAAAAACACAGTCTAAAAAAAGTTGCTCATCCTTCTATTCCTTTAAATATTTCCTCCTCCTCCCCAAGAATCCTATTCTGTGATATCTTAAAAAAAAAAAAAAAAAAAAAAAAAAAAAGAGTCTGCTGAGTGCAAAAATAAATCACTCAATAACTTTAAAGAACATTGAATTCTGGGAAACTAATAGAATATAAGCTATAGCACAGATAATCATTAGGCAATGAGAAAGATCTGGCAAGATTTCTGTAACAAAATTAATGCATCATCAATTTAGAAGCACAAGTGGGATTCAGGATAAAAAAAGAACCATGTCCTGCCTAAGTACTGACAGAATATAATACCATATGTTGAAAAGGGCACTAATAATAGGCCAGTCTTTTTGGTAAGCTGGAGAAATAGTTTAACTTAAATCAGCTACAAGTCTATTAAATTCAGAGGTTAAAACTTTGTTTCCTATAAAACATTAGAGGAATCATTCTGAATTATTTTTAAAAAGAGAAATTTAAGTTAATCCTTAAGGTTTAAGAATAATCTTCCTTAAGAGGAGTTATCAATCAAGAGCTCTGTAACTTGATCTAAATTTTATTTTCTAATTTTCCATTATCTTTCCACCTGCTGAAGTGCTTCTCTATCCTTTCACATAATCCCATGATTTTGGTACAGTTTGTTTTCTATGACCACCCAGCCACTTGGGACAGTTCCTCTGTCTCTTGATAAGTCTTTTTTTATCTACTTACTTACTGTACAGATATAGACTACCTCTGAAAAAAAATAAGTACTTACAATAATTTAGAATGCTTTTCTGCAATTGTACAACTTTGTGTCTATTAACTGAATGAAATAGATATTTACATTATTTACTAATCACTTATAAACATACATGAAGAGATGAAACAATTTTATTCCTTGATTTAAATCTATGAAATTATAAAATAGCTTAGGGACCTTAAAGATCAGCCTGTTCCAACTCCTCTGCTGTGGGCAGGGTTGCTGCTCGCTAGATCAGCTTGCCTAGATTTACATCCAACCTGGCCTTGTACATCTCTGAGGATGGAGCATTCACTTTTTTTCTGAGCAAAAATTTCCAGCACCTCACCACTTTCTTATTAAAAATTTTCTTCTTAACATCTAACATAAAATCCCCCTCTTTTAGTTTAAAGCCATTGACCTTTGTCCTGTCACTGTTAGACTATGAAAAATTTGGTCTCCCTCCTGTTTATATGCTCCATTCTAGTGCTGGAATGCTGCATATTTGTGGCCTTTCTCTGGACCCACTTCAGCAGCTCCACATCTTTCCTTTGTTGAGGACTCCAGGCCTGGATGAAGTACTCCAGATGGGGCCTTACAAGGGCAGAGTAGAGAAAGACAATCATATCCCTGCTGGCCACCCCTCTTTTGATGCAACCCAGGAATAACTCCTAGATTTGATATCTGAAAACCATATAAAAACAGCCAAGTTACAATAATGTAGAATATTATTTTGCTAAGAAAAATGCTGAAATTAATAGATGGAGATCATGTAACATAAAAGAGTACTAGAAAATCAAGAAGTTAATAGTTCAAAAGCCTAGCAGACAACTGTCTGTCTACTGGAAAAATTTTACATTTTTCCCTCTAGTTACAAGTCTCTTAGCCTTCTAATCTCTACCTTAGGTCTAATTACACCCTTCAAGATTCCTTGTTTATGATAATTACTGATTCAGCTTTAGGCTGATTCTAATACCCACTACATATAAACCATGCATCTTTCCACAACATTTTTACTAGAAATCATTTTAAGGACAGGAAAGAGAAAAGGAACTATCCTACTGCTGATTCACACTTCTCATCCTTAATGTATCATTTCTTTCAACAGTTAAGTTTCAACTGTCCACACTTAAGTTTTGCTCTGCTGACAAGAAATTTCTATATTCATATTCTGATTTGCAAAGTATTGACAAAACTTCAGTCACATCTTCACTTTGTTTTCATAGTTAATCATGTCAACACATTTATTTTTATAAATGCTTAATTATCATATGAATTCTAATGCAGCTAGAGGAAAAAATAAAAAATACAAGAAATAAGTATGAAACTTTTTTAAGTACAAGAAGAAAAAAAAAAAAAAGGAAGAAAAACAGCAAGAAAATGATTGTAAAAATACAGTATTACTACCTACTTCTGAGATTTTTTTTTTAAAGGCAAATTTCATTAGAATAGAAAACAATTTAGTCTGTACCAAAAAGTCCCCCAAATCAGCCTTGAGAGTAATAATACTCATTTGTAAATGGCATCAGATGAAAACAGATTTTTTTTCTTTTTTTCTTTGTAGAAGTGCAAAAGAAAATATTTATCTCCCTCTTGCATAGAATTCCCTATATGTTTCACTTAATTCAAAAAACTGAAACCAATGCTGATTAGATCAAGTATGTAATCATGGAAATAAAAGGCTATTATAGAGTTTAAATGATCACATTTTGTTTCAATTTTCCCCAGTACAGAAACTACTACACTTATTTCTATACTAGCTGATGCCCATCTACTTTCAAAAATGCTCAACTGTGAACTTTTAAAAACTTTCCTCAACACCTCTAACTACAGAGCTTAGGCATCCTTTCTGTTTCAAGATATTTTGTAATGTCTGTATCTCCCTTTATGATTTTAGTCTTTATTTGTTATGACCTCAGAAGTTTTGTATTGTCTAGACTGAACAACTACAATTTTCTATAACTTTCCTCACAGGTTATATTTTCTTTAGACATCTGATCATTCTCATAGCACTCCTATCGGGATCTCTTTACAACAGGTGCTCATCTTTCTAATCTGGTTTCTCACCAAGCTATATCCTTGCAGTTATCTAATACCAGAAATCAAATCAAATTGTAAGCATTTCCCTCAGACATTAGGCTGAAAAAAGAAAATGTGCTTCTACCTGTAGCAAAACAATCTGGGTTACTACTGCAGACAGACAGACAGACAGACAGACAGACACACACACACACACACACACAAAAAAAAAAAAAAAAAAAAAAAAAAAAAAAAAAAAACAGCCTAGAACTCAGGTCTTGATAATGTCAAATATGGTATGGCAGCAACACTGTTATTTTCCAAAGTTGCAACAGTCAGTAGGATGCTCCAGTATTAGAACTTTCTCACAAAAACAAAAGCATTTTGAGATATTTGAAATTTAACTGACAGAGAATCCTGGAACACAGATTTGTATGTATGTGTGTATTTGGCTTTTTTAAAAGTTCATTCAGGATAGTCTAAGGACCCCTTACAAAATGGGAAGAATATTTAGCAGAAGAGAAATATAAATATAATACTTTTTGACATGTTTTTAATGTATTCATGTTTACTTATATGCACATGTTTAAAAATTAAAATGAATGAATTAAACTTCTATTAACTCCAACTTTATAAATTAACGCCCTTCTTGAGTTTCATTCATGTTAACTGTGAAATCACTGGAAATTATCTGACAATACACTCATAATTAGTAATCATACATTACATGTATCAGATGTTTCCTTAATGTGCACTCTCTCTTAAGGAAAGGTTTTAAATTACTTCCTGTTGTTCTTATACCATGACACCTTTTTCACAGTTGACCTAGAGACAGTTTTGGTGAGATAGACATGTGTGTTCTTCAAACAAAGTCGTCACTGCAGTTTGGATGTACTATATGCGTGGGACTGCATACACACTGCAACTTGCACAGCTGTATTTTGCCAATTATACCTATTTTACAAGATTCTGCAGCTCTTCTGACATACAGTAGTGAATTAATTGAAAGTTTGGTTGAAAATGTCCACAGAGTCATGCCTTTGACTACACCTTTGACATACCCATAAAAGTAAATAACTCTAGGCACTACTTCTTAGCTCTGGAAGGTGCATTTTCTTAGATGCAAAGAACTCACTAAAATACACTAACTACTACTAAAGAGTTTAGTAGCCAAATATAGATAATATGGGTTTCTCACTGTGTCAGTGAATTCTATAAATTCTGAAGCACACACACTTTTGAATTTCCATCATTTTCACGATTATTTTCAATCAAACTAAACAATGAAATGCTGACATTTCTGTTCATTCCAAATCTGTTACTGTGTCTTATTTAAGAAGAAATCTTTGCAGTCTCCTTCATCTCCAGAATTCTAGCAAATTGTTGGTATTTTTGTAGATACATTCCTCAGTCTCCACAATCAACCCACTGGACTGAAAATATGTACTTTATATGTAAGATTTGCAATTTCTTATGCTCCAGTATTTTCTTGTATTTTAAACATAGGGGATTATATCTTAATTTTATACCTCTAAAACTTCTATAATTTCTATGTTGTTCATTTACATAATGATAAAAGGTGAAGAAAGTTCCTATTTCCTGCATATTATATATAATCTCTCATCTGTAATATACTTAATTACTTAATAAATCTACCTATCATTAGTTTAATAAAAAGTTAGACAATTTCCATATTTGTGTGTGGTCACAGAAGCGTGTGTTTAATGTATGGCTTACTGAAGAAGATCAAAATCAATGAACTTGGGTAAGATACATATGAATATATACGTAAAGATAGTTACAGATATATATTTTCATATATATAGAGAGATAAACACTATAGGTAACTATATGCATGTGTATTTTATATATGCATACACATACCTCCCACAATGAATAAAGACTCAACAATTCAAAGCAGCACAGTCTCATGATTCATTACAGAATATTTTGCATTAATTATTATAAATTTACAATGTTTCTAGCTTAAATGATGTTTTCTTCTTTTTTGATTACTTGTCAATTCTGCAGTTTCATTTTACTTTAATCAGAATTAAAGGAATGGTGGGGGAAAAATTATAAAATCTCTGTAAAACAATATTAACAGAAAAAACATATGCATAATAAATATGCATGCACTCATGCATGCGTATGTATATAATAATCAAGGACTAATTCCTGAATGATTTATTTATTTATTTATTTATTTTCAGGAAATCACAGGATTTCACTGATCAAAATCTGTAAATGGATACAAAGTTAGAATATTAGTATGGACAAAGGCACATCAGGAGCTAAAAGCATATTTGGCCAGAGGGTTTTGTTCTATTTTTTCCCTGCCTCCACATCTGGAAGAAAACTGCAGAGCCATCTTCTTGCTTAAAATTCAGAGAACATAAGTACCTATTTTATTTCCTTATTTCACTTTTCTCCATAGCTATAAGTTATTTACAGCACGTTTTTGTCACTCTCATTATCTCTGTTGGTATATTGCAACAGAAGGAATCCCGTTCACAATCCCCATGTTGCCCTTCTGTTGTACCTATATATACCTCACTTGGCCTTTCAATTTAATCCTGTACTAATGTTTTCTCTCCAATCCTCCTCATTTTAAACGAGCTTGGGAAAAATTGTTTCTGAAACAGCGATTTAGCTCATTTTCTTGGCCTAGAGGAATATAACTAACTGATTTATTGCCCAATGGATATTGTAATTGTTGCAAAACATGATGTATTCCCAGAACAGTGATAACAGTATGGCATTTTGAAAATATGCCTCCAAGCATTTCACTGAAATTAATGAAGCATCATTAAATAGTTGCCACTCTTAGCCATGTTGTATGTTCTAGCACATAAAGAGTTATTGATAAACTCCAAGAAATTAGGTGGTAGTATTTGTTGAGTCAATGTTAAATATAGTACTAGCTTCTGAAGTCGTGTTTTAATAATATTCCAAGCTTCATGTTTTTAACATGCAAGTTAAGATTATACAACAGAAAATAAGAAATAACTGAGTTGACTTTAAGCTACTCAGGAGTCATCATGCAACTTAAAAACTGTCAGGAAGAACATCCAAAACAGCAGGGAAGCTTGTACAAGTAAGGTTACTGCTTTTGAGAGATTTCCTTGATTCAAACAACAAGAAAAAAAACATAATATAATATATAATATATATTAATCTTTCCCTAATAACTGCATATCATTGTCTTTGGGAATATATACACTAATGTAGAGGGAATATATATACTAATGTTGAAACAGAATGTTCTTTTGATCATTTGAAACTTGACAAACAAAGTTAAAAGAGGATAATATTTTATAGATCAGGTAGCAACTACTTTCAATTTTCTCTAAAGTCTAAAATCCTGATTTAGATCATTACATAAAACAACTGTTTTTAAAGATACTTAATAGCTCCTATTGGAATATAATTTTGAACCTTTATCCACTTAGGTTTCTCTATTCTACTTGTCTGCATAAACTGTTCACTGTTACTCTATCAAGAACAACAACAACAACAACACATTAAATATGCCTATAGATAACTGAATAAACAGGTAACATCCTCCTGAAACAGTTTCGCGGATTTTCTATTGATCAGATCACTTATAATACTTGAAGACAAAGATCAAATACATGACTCTGGGAACTGAAATGGTAAATGAAAGCTATAAATATCAGAATAGAGAAAGTATGCCATTTGCTACATACTATCAAAAATGGAAACCGGAATTTGTTTCTCCTAGCCTGATGATATTCCCTTAAGAATATTAAAAAAAAATCTATTACTGTGGCAATATTCTCTAGTTGCTTAAGAGTACAGATGTCACCTATATGATAACTTCAATTGACAGCATCTATTTTTTGAGAAAGAAAATAGCAATAATAACAGTAACAATAATAAAAATAAAAATAAGCATATAGTTTCTTATTATTAAGGAATGAAAATGTCCCTCCAAGATTTGTTACTACACAGAATAATCGAAATAGGAATAAAAAGGTAACAATTTAGAGATCCATCTATTTTTTATAAATAATGCCATAAATGATCATAATAACTCTGTTAATTTAATTAAATGTTTAATAACAACAGAAATAAACTAAAATAAAACAAAACCACACAGTATCTTCATAGCTCCTTTCTCGTGAGAGGTACATGCAGATTATAATGGTGGATATGAGTCCAAAGTACCAATTGGAAATTGGGTGGCTATGAAACATGTTCTCAGAGCTTGGAAAAAAAATCCTAACATCTTTGGACAAAGCGGAGATCATTCCACAAGCAATATCAACCTTTGGTGAGCATGGTGAGATTTTTAAATTATCTCAAAGAACGAGAGTGCTATTATTCAGCTACAGACTATGTACTGCCATTTATTTCATTTTGAAGACAATCACATAGAACGTTGGTGGACAGCAGACTGCAGTAAACAGATAAGGTTAAATTTAATGCTTGCCTTCCCAGTCTTCGGAAAAGGAAAGGGATTTGATCCTATAATATTCCTACTGTCAATTGGCTATTTACTGGCTGGTTGACAGCAAAAGGAAGTAACCATCCATCACCTTCAACGGGGAGCCAAAGCAAGGAAAAAAAAAAAAAAAAAAAAAAGAAACAATAATGTTCTGACAAAAACAGCAGGGAAAAGGCAGTGTAATTTTGAGTTGCAAGAATAATATGCAAATCTTTGATTTTTATCATATAAAGTGTCAGCTTAGAGAGCTGTTTACATCTGGTATAAAGGAGAGCTATGCACTGTTTAGTTTACTCTTGAGTCTTACTAATTTGAATATCTCCTGCCTTGTTTGCAAGGTGAAAAAATAGCACTGAACTCTCTAACTAACTAGAACCAAACCCCTTACATAGTAAGAGCTTCATTGTCTGAAAGCAGAAAAGTCTTCTTAATTTTACTTTAGAATACAGACACGGAAGAATGATATGTGGCCAGCACCTCAGCACAATGTTAACGATTTCTTATGTTGAGTTAATAGCAATGAAACGTGCCTGATTTCAGCAGCTGTTGAAAGCAGCAGGGTTGCTTCAGTCAGAATAAAGAGAGGCTTCTACCTCTCCAGATAAATGCATTCAAATCAAACAGTGCATGCCAACAGTCGGCAGTATCCTGCTCTTATGTTAACAGTGATTAATCACACTGCTGATTGATTCTCCACTATATTCACTTCTGTGCACACTGTGGACAAGATCACTGAACTGCTCATTAAAAGAGCTGCATATGAGCTACAGGAGGAAAGGATGGTGATCCCGGAAGAATTATTATAATCAGTATGAGGACTTTTCAGCACTTTATATAAGCTCAACTGAGGTCAAGTGTCAGTGATTCACCACTCTTCTCCTGAGGCCAATACCACTTTGCACCCTGCTCTGCTACTTACAATACTGAACAGGTAGCACATTGGTGGAACATTTGTAGGAACTACAGCATGGGGAAAAAGACAATCAACTGTACATAGTTAATAAGTGGTCTGCAAGTGCTGTAATGTGAGAATACAGAAAAAAAATTGATACAGATCTTTAGTTTCACAGTGCCACTAACTCAGTAATTTGCCACAGGCACATTATTTATTTAGCCCCTCCTCCACAGCCTGTTATTTTAGCCTTCCACAAGTTAGGCATCTAATCCAAATTAATCACACAAAACACTTCTAAAGACAAAGAGAAAGATCCTCCAGAGAACAACTGGACAATTAGCTGTTCTGGACAGTGTGATTCACATTCTTGAGATGCTTGTTTTTCCACACAGGCCAATAGACACCTGGAATGGTGAGTTTTGACCTAGCACCTAACTTTTAGATAGCAAATATTTGTGAGAGAAAACAAATGAGTCCAAAAACAAATTATGCTTTCACTCTCTAGATTCTTTCAAGCTGTTGACTGATCTATTTCTTACTCTGATTCTTGATGTACAGATCTCTGGTCAGATTGCCAAAAATATTTGAAATATGGTTGGACATACAGTAACCTGACCACATCTCTACAGTGTGACACTGGCCTTAAAGAGGCTTTTCATTGCTGTCTGATCTTGGTTGGATTTGAATAGAGTACTAAAAGAGCCTTGTATTGATTGAAATATTTTACAACTCAGTATTTTTTCAAGTCATCTTCTTCCCCTCTGTTGCTGTTCTGAAATTCTTACTCTTAAAGAAAACTTACTCTTAAAATTGGATCTATCTGAGCTCATCTACTGCTGCAAGAAAAATGGCTTTTGAAAAATGAAAACCCAGTCTATGTACAAAATGCTGCCGAGGTCACCTCATTAAAGTTTTGCTGTAAGTTACTGAACAGTAGCAAAACTGATAGTCTTAAAGGCATCTGTTACTTAGACACACATCCTTGTGGATTTTGGTCTCTGTAACTCCTGACAGCTGCTTAAGTCATTACCATATCCTCATCAATGTAATCAGTACCCTAAGGCTGCCCTACCTCTCAAATTCACAATCTGCATTGCTGCTCACATCAGTGCTTTGGGGCATATTAGCGACTCAAGCTTTTTCTGCTTTGATGTGCATGTTCTGTACCACTGACCTCAAAATATGCAGGTCTAATGAATTGGCTTTAATAGTTTTCTTACCCACTTAAATGTTTTTGTTTTAATTGGCTATACTACCATGTGTCCTGAACTACACTGAAAAGTTCACAGCATAGATGCTAATGGTGCCTTTCTAATTACTGCATAATGAACAAAGGTCTGTCAGAGAAATTTCAGAGGTTCGATTTCACAATTAGCAACTCCCTTTTAATAAAAATCAACTAAAAAATTCACACACAATAGAAATAATTACACCACAAAATAACATTTTTAATTACCCTATGTTTTTTGGGGGGTAGGACACATTTGTATAAGTTCTTCCTGTTACAATGAAATTATACTTTTCTTCATTCCCTTTTAATTTACCTGCCAACAGCCACAACATCAGCTTCATCACATTGTCCCTGAAGTATACTTAACTTTCAAGGATCACTGCTCTGGGCCTGGACTTTGTTTTTCTTTCCATTTACTTGAGGAAGAACTGGTAAGTGGTGGACAGGGTTATGCCATCTACTGCCAAGTTCTACATCTTGGCTTGAATAGATAAGAATGCAATGATTAGTCTTAGTAAACTCCATTGTGTTTTCAAAGTAATTCTTTTTCTTCATTATTTCCTACTGCATAGGACTTCAGTAAAGGTCTTATTTCTAATGGAGACAGAAAGCGGAGCAGGTGGACCTTATTTCTGCCCCTGCCATCTGCTTTGTGCATTAATGACACTTGCTTCTCTTCTAGCATGAAGACCCATGACCATGATAATGGTGGAAGTTGAAGATTAGGGTAGATGAGAAGGATGGCAGGTATCCCTGTGATGTCAAAACGCTGTGGGTTAGGCCTACGTAAGGTCCAGTGTCAGCAATCTGCACTATAACATTAGTTATAAGCTTCTTCACATGTATGGGCATATTTGACAGTTATGGAGTATGGCAGAATATTTATCCATCTATGTAGTATACACTAACTATAATTAAAAGAACACTTCATGCTAAGATTGCAAGTATGGTTACACATTCAGTCACTAGAAAATGTAAACAACTTCAAGAAGAAAAATATTGGGACATTTCACTTCCATTTCTAGTTGCACATTTAGATATCATTTCTTAGCAATGCAGTGTGATATCACAACTTCCTTCCTAAAAATGTAGCGGCAACAATCAATTTTCTCCACAGTTTCATCAGGCCACAAACTTTTTTTTTTTTTTAAACTTCAGACAGCTATTGAAAAACTTCCTCTTAGAAACTAAAAATTTACATTAGTTGAACAGTAAACAAAAAAGACCTTTTAATAGAAAGGTTCAAGGTAATCCGGTATTTTTACTTACTATCTTATTTATAAAGAATGAAATAAATAAAATGATGACTTCACTGCTACATAACACAGCCACCAATTACTTCAGAAAATACATCACAGCCTGTTCTCTTTATAACAATTATTTCCCATTCTAACCTGTGTACAGCCTATGTAATTTAGTTGTAATATAATTCCCCTTTCACTTTATATAGCCTATGTAATTTACTCAAAATTCATATTTGTAGACATGAATGTAATCTATGAACACTAATTATGTTTTTATTTTCCTTATTATTTTCATTCCCATCTCACTAAATATTGCTCTCTTCAATGAACTCTTACTAATTATGTCTAAGGAATACTAAACTTGGTTTATACAGTTTCTGATAAGAATCTTGAATTTATTATTAAGCAGTTCTTAATAGTGAATTCCACTCTCTGTAAAACTGATACAAAAATATACCTAACTAGTGCAAAAAAAGCTTGCGCATCATAGGTAGAAGACATTTCAGTCAGTGAAACTGGTGCAGGCATGAAATGGACTTCCATTGGCAGGATAAATTCCATAGTTAAGTTGATCACTTTTTTCCTCTCTATAAGTGTTCCATTGTTTCAGGGGATAAATTGAATTTCACTACCACAAGGGAAATAGACACAACTGCCAGCTAAGTTTATGCAGCTTTCTATCATGTGGGGCTGAAACATGAACGGAAGAGTAACTGAAATTCCAGTAATCTTTGGATAATATTCCATTTACTGAGTGATGATTTAATGAAGTTTCTTTTCTTAACTGCAGCTTCTTGTTATATAAAAAGATTTTTTCACATGTGAAAACAAGGAAGAAAATATGACTATATATGAAGCTTTCTTATATACGCCTTCTCCTATGGCATCTCTTAAAAACTCTCAATTTGGTACATATTTACATGTTATTTCCATTTTTAAAGCACTTTCATTGCAATCTCCAAACCAAACTTTAATGGAATTTATGGGTAAAGATCATCATCTTCATTAAGAATCAATCAGTAATCAAACAAATAAGAATATTTCAAAGTAGTATTCCCACCCTGCAGGGTTCCAGTGAAGGAAATAATGAAGTGAAATATTAAAAATAAAACTGTTCTTCAAGAAGAACAGATCTAATTAAAAGGAAGACCTAACAACTTCATGGATTAATTGGGAACCAACTGAGATAATTAGACCTCTGGGAGTAAGATTACACCCATCATAAACTACTTTTTTCACAACTACAGGTTAAGTGCTTAAAGCTTTAATTGGGGGCAGCACTAAAAGGAAACTGGAACTTGCACAGAAGAATTAATATTTGGTGAAGCAATATCCTGAAGTACTTTGGCATCGTTAAAAACCACATTATTATTTTTCCCCAAGTGCGTGGGATTCTTGGAGCCAAGTTGACAACAGTGGTTACAATTTGTATCAATCAAAAAATGTTCACACTGTTATACTTTGACCTATAAACCACATGTACCTATTCTGCATGTTAGTAGTTCAAATACATTTTCACCTTCAGTGATTACTGTTTAAATGAGCTGTTATTTTAACACATACATACACCATGATAGTTTCTGTAGTCAAATCTTGTCTTTCAAATGAAATCTACCCTTAGAATGCTATACTAAATTAATAATAATAATAATAAAATATAATAAAATAAAAATAAAATAAAAGCAAAATATAAAGAAAAGTTAAACACATAACATTTATATGAATACATATTTGAATTCAATATAGTGTAATGTAATATAGTGTAATATAATATTTATATAAGTATTCATATAAATATATAAATATAAAATAGCTTGGAAATCAAGTAGGAAAGCTTTACTAGTACAACACTAAAACTGGTCAAAGTTCTTGCTTTAAACTCTGCCTGTACAGATTGGAAAATGCCTCCAGAACAAAGAAATTTCATGTTTTCTAAAAGTACCAGATGTTCTTTCCTAAGCAATAATACTCAAGATGAAGACAAATTATTTTCAATTATGAAATTTATTTGCATGCACAGCAAGCTATTTCAATTGTAACTCCCAAGCTTAGTGTATGTACTATGAAGCAGAAGGTTATATTCTGGACGTGTTTTAAAATATTGTGGATTATATATGGGATTGCATTTACCATGGTATAATTTTTATGTAAAACAAGTTATATATTCCATAGGAAGACAGAGAATTATGTCTGCAATTAATCTGTCCTAAAAATTTAGAAAAGTTTGAAGCGTGTTCTAGAAACACGTGTTGTAAATGTATTACTGGTTTCTCCTTCAAACATGGATGGTGCTTCCTGTGGCTATGTGTTCAGTTTAGTGAAATATTTTTGAGAAGTCTCAAGCCATCCTTCAATTGGGAAAGTAGGAAAAAAATATGTACTGGATTTCTTTTTTTTTTTTTTTAAATTACATCACATTCACTTCATCGTGTCCCAGTCTTTGTCAAGCTGTCAAGCTCCAGCTGTCAGGCTCTACCTGCATAATTAATCTGTAGTTAGAATGATGAGTTTTTTGAAGACTAAGAACTATGCTACTAAGAATTATGCTACTAAGAACTATGCTACGTCAGCTAACAAGTGTCTTACAGAATTTCATCCAAAAGATCTTTGTTTTAGATGCTGCTTGCAAGTGTCTTCATTCTTGCTTCTTTTCCCTCCTCTCCATTTTTCCCAGTACTTCTGTCCTGCAGCCACATCTCAGTATCCTCACTTTTTTTGCATTTAGGTTCTATCTAGCAACATGAATTCAGGACAAAAATAAAGTATGGCTAGAATAAATTGTTCAGATTAATTGCAACCCATCATCATGTCCTACAGGATGGCATATTCCTTGGTTTCTGTAGTCTTCTGATGATTCTTCTGGACTTTAATTATGTGTCCTTTATAGCTTTTCTTGTTCATGATTTTTTTCTATCTCCAAAACCACCACTAGCCTCATCCTATTAGAACTATACCACACTGTGGTATAGCTGTATTTACTCACAAAACTACAGATGTCAGTTTTAGTCAATGAAATTGTGTGACAAATTTGGTATAGCACTGTGACTTAATAAGATAACAATACACACCTCATTAATAAATGACATTTAATTTGTATCTAAGCATAATAAATAAACATACAATCATGAAGCAGATCTAGTAGAAATCTTAACATAGTATAATCTTCAATCATTTCTCAAAACACAGGCAAAATATCAAAAAAACATTGTTAACCTACTTATCAGTTCATCACATTTGAAGCCAAGATTGTCAGTTGATTCTAACTATTTCTATATGCCTTCTGGATTCAGACACTAATGAAGCAATAGCTATCAGCATGACTTTTGCTGAAATACTGTTACATTAATGAGTTTAGATCAGCTGCTCAAACAGTTTGGCTGAAAAAGATGTCTTCTCAGGAAATATATTAGGGTGGAGGAGGTGAACATTAATGTTAAGTTTTAGCCGATTAAATTTAGTTGATTACAAACATGATCCTTGAAACATTTTTAACATTCAGCTTGATTAAATACAGCATCATATAAATTAGACTGCTTATAAAACTGCCTTATTTATTTTCATGTGAAAAACACTGGGACAAGTTCTTCTCTTTATTATACGATTCATAACCCAAATGGCATCCTATATTACACACGTGTAAACCACTAGTGAATTTGTCACTATCGTAATAAAGTCAGCATTATTCAAACCTAAAAGTTATTCCCTCAGTTGTGTTATACTTCTATATTATCCTGTCTGAGACTGACACAAACTCCAGTGGGGTAACATATCCCTAGAATTAACGTTCTGGTGTGAATAGGCAATGGGGATTTACATATGATATTGCTTAAATTAATTCTTTCAGTTGTCTTCAGCACAATACTTCCCTGGAGCACCTTTAGTCATTCAATCCACATGGAGTGAGAAAGCTCTCTGTATCTTAGTCTATTAAAGAAATCAGAATATGAGACAGCAGTTATGTAACAACTTAAAGGAAATACTCCTCACATAATGATAATGATTGAACTTCACCTAAAAGTTATCTGAGTTGATACCTCAAAACTGTGGAGACCAAACATTGTGTTTAAATTACGTAGGGGAGAAGGACCAGGGAGGACAAACCATGTCTACCATCTTTTCACTTACACTATACTAAATATTAAAATACTTCACTACATATTGAAATACATTCAAGACAATTTAACTGGACAACCTGAAACTGAAATACCAAATACATTATTTTTAAAATATATTAGCAAAACATGTCCTGTATAGGAAGAATCTTTATTTATCTTGTTTAAGTCAGACACCAGTACTTGGGATTTGTTTCGCTCCAGGGTTATATCATAAATTCCTTAAGGGAATTCACAATACACTAAATGACGTATTGTTATTATCACCAAAAGGGATCCATATTCAACAAAACAGTGGGCAACAATTCTACAGTGTATAATTACAGTTGCCTTTCCCTAGTATTAAATATTTTCATTTTTTCAATAAAAATAAATAAAAATAAAACTCTCACATTTTCCTCCACTAATAAGCACCTAAAATATTACTTTTATATATAAAAAATTATTTACCTTGATTTTATGAATAAATCCCACCTATGCTATTCTTTCATCGGAACATCTGGATTTTCCTTCCTAACATTACTCTGGGATTTGAGGGTTGGATTCTTTTGTTTTGTTTGTTGTGTGTTTTGTTTTTTATTTTTTTTTCCTTTTTCTTTTTTTCTTTTTAAGTATATAGCAACGTTTTTAAATATAGTTATCAGTTACATTTACATTATATTTAAGGTCTTGTTTTTCTATTGATTATTGTAAATGGATTGAAAAAAGCTATATATATACATATATATTTTTAGTAGTATAAAAAATTATGATTCTTCACTTCATGAGATTTGGCAGCTTATGCAGTATTGTTTTTATCATATCTAAATTCCTCTAAATTTCTCATTGAGTGTCCTTCTGAAGGATTTTCAAATAATAAATAATTAAAATGGATAGAAGTCCTATATGTATACTGGAATAAAGGTCAATAGACCTAACATAGTTCAGGAAGTTTCAGATGTTTCATGCAGTAAACCACATGATATTCCTTATTGGTTTACTACAATTAAGGGGTCTTAGGGTGCACTGAACATCGAAAGATGAATAATAAAACTATATTACACCTCCTGTCATTTAGAGGGCCCTGAAGAGCTTGCCCATACAACATAAGTGACAACATGGCATACATCCTTGAGCAAGAAATGTCTGAAATTTGGAACTGGCATTTGGAATAAAAGTATCATAGTCATATTCATGCAATGCTAATGAATAGTTGGACATTGCACCAATAAAATGTGACCTTGAATATTTCCATGGTGATGTGGCATCTTATGCAGATTTATTTGCTTACATTGACATTAGCTTACAAAACCATATATCAGAGCCTATTTTGCTATGTTACGTATATCTCATTTCAGTATGGTATGAATTGTGTTACACCACTTCTGATATTCAAAAGCAGGTAAACAGATGAGAATGCTTGATGCTTCATGAGAGATGCTTGATGAGAAATGTGTGATAGTAACTATCCTGAGGCATCTAAGAAACATATGACAAAGGTTCTCATACTGTCTCTTACAGTCTCCCCGCCTCTTATCTTCCTCTTCCTTTTTCTTTTCAATATACATGTACACCTAATAATTCACACCCTGTTCATGTGTTCTCATCTTAACTTTCTAGTAAGTTAGTTGGCTGGGCTAGTTTTTGTTGCTTCATTTTTTTTTTTTTTTTTTTAAAGTGTACCCTGTCACCTTTTGAAGCTTTGCATCCACAAAACCTTCAGCAGTGGCAGAGCAATTACGAATGGAAATAAGAGAGCTGGTATCTTTGCCTAATGCACATGCAAATCAAGAATCAGTTCTCTATTGACCCAATTTGCAGATAAGGAATCATACATCCATCTTTCCTTTCTAAAAGCATGCCACTGAAGACTGCCCACCACACCAATGAAAAACAAACATGAAACAAATGCATTCAGAATAAACTTAAGGATGTTTGTATAACAGTAAGAAGCTGCTGTCATCATGGATTCACTTTGACTGAAATGACAGTAATTCTAGAGATCTTCATATTCTAACTGCAGATTGAACTTTGCAGCTTTTCTAATTGGTCTTGCTTGTCACACTTAATTTGCTCTGATTTTATTTTAAACAATTATTAAATACAAATGAAAACACTGAAAGCTATTTTGCTCCATTAGCCTTGTACATTCCATTCTATACTCAGTCCCTACATCAACGACTGCTGCAGCAATACTGTTTCTTTCAGAATCAAGATAAAACATGGACCACATCCAATTTTTAATCAGCTGTACAGATGGGTTTATTTCACAAATGCACAAGGCTGAACAGATGGAAATTCCTGAACGCCTGACAAGGTGTTAAAATGGTTACTGAGATTACAAAGGAATAAAAAAGCAGGACTGAAAATTATAATTAGTAAGGACTCTTAAGAGCTTATTAGTTCAGAACTTAAATTTTGTCCTTGGTGTGTGGAAAATGGTTTGCAGAGGGCAAAATGGTAAACACAAATCAGAGTAGCTACAATAATGTTTTTCTACCCCTTAAGAATACATGCAATCTTATAAATATCTAACTCAATTTTTATACGTGATACAATACCCACTGAAACCAGCAAAAAGCATGACATAATATTTTTGACTGTCCAAAGTCAGAACAAATAGAGCAGCAGTTTGTGCTCAGTGGAACGCTAAGCAGCAGTTAAAAAATCCAGCAGGTAACAGTGGAGAAAAAAAAGCTTTATATACAAAAAATAGCTCTATATACACTGTTTGATATAATGCTTTTGAGTATTTTATTGTAAACTCACAGATTTTATGCCTAAAATAAAATTAACTGAATTATGACACTTGACTGAACAGGTTACAAAATTCATCACCTCATGAAGTATAATGTCAATTTACTATTATGATGCCAAATGTGTTTTGGAAGTAACACAATAATATAAGAGGTCACAAAGAACTATGAACGTTACAGATTCCCATACTCCTGTTTTCAAGAATGGAGGAATGCAGAGACAATGACATCTGTATGCTAAGAGCACTAACCTTTTCTCCGTCATTAACATGGTAAGTTTTGGGTCATTCAGAGAAGAAATAAAGTGTCATAAGCGCCTCCGCAGTCTCTTAATCTACATGCAGTTAGGACAGTGGTGTATGGGAGAATCTGGAACAATCTGTACTGGAAGCTGCCATCATAATTTAATGCAGAGCTTTGTTGTGAATATTTTATTTATAATGTGTTCTTGTGTCTTTGACCTTTCAATGCTATGAATGGGAGATGTTTATTGTCCAAAAATTTACTTTGTCTTCCACGTTAAAGACACAGTTCAGTGATGAACATAATACTCAATGAGATAAACACATCAATTTTACTGTTCATTAAATTGTCTGTGATAATATGTAAATAAGTGCTTACGTGACATTAAGAAACAGCAGATACCTTTAAATGGATTATATGCAGATAAGGGAAAAAACATTTTACTAGATCCCAAAGGATTCAGTGATCAAGAAAGGCAGTAATAGTCATTTTAAAGTGTAGCTCAGAACAAAAGAAAAAATGTATTTTAGAAGTAGACCCTACATTCAAAAGAATGATGGCATGACCGGCATGTTGGAATAGTCAGCAATAACATGAAGGCAGACATATTCCATAGATAGTTTTTTAAAGGTTATACAAGTCAATTTCATTCTGATTCTGTGCAAAGTATCACATACCTATAGAGACTTAAACATATGATTAGGAAATATGATAATATAGGTTCACGAAAAACAAGTTCAGCCAAATGACTAAAATTTTATTTGACAAGACTAATTGTAGTATAATAAAAAATAATAGTGGTTTTGTGACATTGATTTCTATTTCATAAAAAAAAAAAATTCAACACTTCACAGCATTTTGCTAGTGAAACTAGAGACTACTTCTAGTCACATTAAATTAATGAAAAAGTGGTTAATAATTAACTGTAAAAAATTAATGGTAAACAGAGAATCATGATCAACCAGGTTTATTTTTACTGATATCCTTCAGGGAATAAATCTTGACTCTGTGATTTATGATCTTTATCAATAGATGGGACAAAATTATTAAGTATGAAGTTTGCAGACAAATGAGAATTAAGGGAAAAGCTAATAAACAAATAAAAAAATCACTGAGTAGGAGGAATTTTGGATCTTGATGCAATTTGAATCACAGAATCACCGAATCACCAAGGTTGGAAAAGACCTACAAGATCATCCAGTCCAAACATCCACCTATCACCAATAGTTCTCTCTAAACCACATCCCTCAACACAAAATCCAAACATTCCTTGAAAACCTCCAGGGTCAGTGACTCCATTAACTTCCTGGGCTGCTCATTCCAGTGCGTGACCACTCTTTCAGAAAAGAGGTATTTCCTAACATCCAGCCTAAATCTCCCCTGGTGCAGCTTGAAGCCATTCCCTCTAGTTCTATCACCAGTTACACGAGAGAAGAGGCTGACCCCCAGCTCACTACAACCTCCCTTCAGGTAGTTACAGAGAGCAATAAGGTCTCCCCTGGGCCTCCTCTTCTCCAAACTGAACAATCCCAGCTCCTTCAGCTGCTCCTCATAAGGCCTGTACTCCAGATCTCTCAACAGCTTTGTCGCCCTTCTTTGAACCTACTCCAGGGACTTAATGTCCTTCTCGCAGTGAGGGGCCTAAAAACTTGAGGTGTGGCCTCACCAGAGCTGAGTACAAGGGGACAATCACTTCCCTGTTCCTGCTGGCAACACCGTTTCTGATGCAAACCAGGATGCCATTGGCCTTCTTGGCCACCTGGGCACACTGCTGGCTCATGTTCAGCTGAGCATCAATCAATACACCCAGGTCCATTTCCTCTATGCAGTCTTCCAGCCACTTTGCCCCAAGCCTATAGCGTTGCCTGGGGTTGTTGTGGCCAAAGTTGTGGCAGGACCAGGCATTTGGCCTTGTTGAACCTCATCCCATTGGCTTCAGCCCAGCCATACAGCCTGTCCAGATCCCTCTGTAGGGCCTTGCTACCTCCAGGCAGATCGACACTTCCAGCCAACTTGGTGTCATCCGCAGACTTATAGAAGGTGCAATGTCCTCATCCAGGTCATCATTAAAGATATTGAAGAGGACAGGCCCCAGCACTGACACCTGGGGAACACTGAGGTATGTATTGCAACATGACCAGGTATAAAAAACATAAATGAGGGGGGGGGGGGGGGATGATGGTGGGCAAGAAACAAGAACAGCAACAAAAAAACTTGCTGGGGAAGTAGTTACATCCAAGAAGATATAAGGGCCATTGTGAATAATCAGTTGAGCACGAGTTTCAAATACAAGGTAGCAAAAAAGGTTAATGTGATTCTAACATAAATTGCATTTATTATTACTCATGTAAATAATGCAGAATGTCATGTTAAAATAGGACCAATGCATTACTTTTGTATATCATGTAGAAATGACCATTACTAGAATACTAATGTTCATCTTTGCATCAGAAAAGAAATCTCTCAGGATGTGGAAGATCAGAGAACTAGAAGGCTGTTTCAAGACTCAAGAAGTAGACCAATGGATCTCATCAAATCAGAGAATAACCTTTAATTATATTAAGAATTTTCTGATAGGAGATGCTTTAATCTGACAGACACAAGTAAAAGCAAGATTAAATTACTAAAAACTTTAAATCAACATACTTAAAGTGTAACTCATTATTTAATAAATAAAAAAAAAAAAAAGAAAGAGAAAAGATCAGAAGTACCCACATATTCACTGTCATTGAATATTGCTGAAGTAGAAATATTTTCTTCCAAAATAAAGACTCCAATAACCAACAAGATAAACCAATTGAATTAACCAATTAAAAGAAATTCCAGAGCCTATGTGATACAGGTATTAATGTGAGATAATCACATACTTCTTCCTGTCTTTATAAAAAATAAGTGAAATGAAAGAATGTCACCAATATCTTAGTACATTTGCTTGGTGAAATACTGCACTAGATAGAGCCCACATAAATTCTATGCACATAGCAGAGCCTGCATTCCATAACAGGTAATACTGACATGCAAGTGTCATTCCTTTGTTTAAATAAATGGAATTAAAATTTTCATCAATATATATAATAGCTTCATACTATTTACAGAGTAATGTAACGAAATGTAGTTAGAGTTTTTAGTTTCTGAGTTTATAATTTATAATGGGTAGTGATCATGAAATTAGTAAATAAATTTATAAAAATGCATTGGTTTGTTAAGGAGTACAAAAGGTAGATTAACTGTCTCAACCCCACAAGATTCAACATAGAGCATTTAACAAAATAATAATAATAATAATTTTCCAAATAAGGAATTAGATAGTAAATTCCTCACTATGCAGACCAAGAAATACTAAGATGGAAGACTGTCAATGAAAACATCTGCAATCCTGGAGATCTCATGAAAAAAACATCGCTTTTTTAAAAAAGAAAATTACAATGAGATGATAATCTTGGGAAGAAATGGTGTTAGGTACATGAGCATAATCCAAATGTTCAGCTTTCAAACAAGAAAGAAAATCAAGGTCCAGAGCATTGGAGATTTTTTAAAAACTCTTTAAATATTTTCTGATATAAAGATAATATCATTATTAGATTTTGTACTCTTTACAAAATTCATTTTGAGTAATTTAATTTTGCCAATCTCAGACATTTCCAAATTTACATTTATTGGATATCACAATCAATTAATCTATAGAGTGCCCACTGCCATTGCAGTTGGATATCAATTTACAAAATTAATATTAATTTGTATGAACTCCCCATCCTTAATGAAGCTTTGCTGCTGCATTCAGAAGAATTAGAAAATGCCATTTATTTTCTAGAATATGTAAGGACAGAAGTCAAATTAAATATTACCAGTTTATGATCTCATTTTAAATGTTTCAACTTAACCACCTAACTACCCCTTGACTACCTAGATCGTGAGACAGAGTGCACCCTCTACAAGAGCACAGATGTAGGTGGAGACAGGTACTCTGCATACTGAAAAGCAGAGGTCCTATTCAGAAGGAGCTTTGCAGGCTGGATAAATGGACAACAGAAACCTCGTGAAGTTCAGCAACGCATAAGTCCTGTCTTTGGGAGGGAATAACTCCATGTAATAATGCAGGCTGGATAGAAACCAGCTTTGGCAAAAAGGACCTAGGAGAAATCTATAGACCAACATGTTGAATGTTCTCTCAGCAGTGTTACTTTCTAGTAAAGAAGACTGGGTAGATAACTGAGCAAAAATCTAGTCAGATTTAGAGGGCAATGATCTTTTTTCTCTGTTCAGTGCTTGTAAGACTGCAGCTGGAATACTGTGCCCAGTTTGGGCTCTCTGAGTTACAGACTGAACCTCCAGCAAAGCCTTCCAGCCTAAATTTTATGATTTGATGACTAGTACTTACACACATCTCTGCCAGCTCCATGAAGGATGTGAGCCAAAGAGAATTTTATACTTTAAAGCCTACACATTCAGCTGAAATCTTAGAATCTTTTAGTTCTAGACAATGTGACTTCTCACATAAATGAAGGGCTTGATTTCAACTGAACCCTGTAGCCACTCAGGCAACAAGTGCACTCACTGAGAGCTGGGTCTTCCAAGACAAACTGGGTGAAGTACAGAAACTAGATCAAGAAGAATTCTAGTGTCCTTTCAGGTCAAAGTAAAAGCTCACATTTTGAAAGAAGTTCCCCCTAGTTAGTCTTGGAATAACATGAATGCTAATATGGATAAAAGTCTGCAACTACTGAAAAAGAATCAGGATCACAGAACACTTCAAGTTTGACACTAATCCAAAAGACATCCATATGCACATCTCAGCTTATAAGAGATGATGGCTGAGAAACAAGTCCTTTTCCATACTGTTGAGAGCAAAAAATATCAGACATTAAATAAAAATGAGTTTTTCACGAGTAATAATATGTTTTTTACTGACTGGAGAACTATTAGGAAATAAACAATCTGTTTGAGGGATTAAAAAAAAAAAAAGATGGTTAGCTGTCAAACATATCAAAAATATCATTTTATGCACCTCAGGAAGAAGCAAGAAAAACAAATTCAAACTAAAAGATATATTTTGTGATCAACTTGGGTAATATATGGCAATTTGAACATACAGTAAGGAAATTATTAACAGCAGTGCATAAATAGTAAAAAAAAAAAAAGTGTGAAATTAATCAGGAAGAGACAGAGTTATGATTAATGGTGGCAAAAGCAGATTAGTTTTGCCATATCTGAACTTCTGGCTGTGAAAATAACACTGCTTCTTAAAATAAGCGTTCACTTAGATTTCAATAGATGAGATGTAGTAAATTACAATAGCCCCTAGTAAAATTCAATATTTGCTGTTTAAATATGGTTATTGAAGAATGGACGTGGTTTTAATTAACAGTTTTAGCACAGTAATTACATGGTTACAACAGTTACTTGAGAAAGAGGAAACGTGGTCTTCCCAATCTATAATGAAGCCCTGAAAGATGTCCTCATCACCAGGCTGGAATAGAACTACTTTCTAATCTTCTTTAGAGATTGATCTCTTGTATAACCAAGAATGCAGAATTTATTGCTATGAGAGAAAAGTCTAATAAAACAAGAACTCACAGACAAAGGGAAGAACCTGGCTCCAGCCCCTTTTCCCATGGATTTTATCCAATGCTGCTCAAATGAAACCCCCTTCTAGGTTAGTAACCCTAAGAGAAGACTGTGGAGTCATGCTTTCTCTTTTACTGCCTGCTTTCAGACCTATAAATAATTTTTTGTTATATTACATTTTTTTAATCATATTGTCATTGAATGAGCAATATGGGAAACAATACTTAAAAAAAAGAAAAGAAGCCTTATGATTTATTTTAATGTGCAGATGGCAACCTTTTTATCATCCACATGTTCTGCACCTGCCAATATAATTTAATTGTCATAGAATAATAAAATACACTGCTAAAGCATCCTGGTTACCAGAAACATGTAGTGGCTGAACACACCATTTAGATCAGAACTGTAATAATAACTTATCCAGCCAAAACAAATGAACAAGGAGACTATTTGCCTAGAGGAGAACAACTCTGACTAAAAGAGATAATAAGGATGAAGTATATAAAGATATTCTGAAACTGATAATTTAAATAGACTATAATGGACATTGTATTTGTGGAAAAGAAGTAGCCAGCTCCTGGATACATAAAAGCCTTGCCATTGCAGTGCAAAAAACCTGCTTTATTTTTCATGGATTTTTTTTTTTTTATTTATTTTTATTTTTTTTATTTTTTTGCGAGTTCCATTCCATTTTCTTTCAGTGCGAACCTGAGGCAGATTTTATTGCTTAACAACTTACTTTCATCTATAAACATAAATAAGTGTTTAAAATGTGAAGGTAGAAAAAAACATAGAAGCCCGATTTCTCAGAGAAAGAATTGCACTGGAGATTTTACCATCTGGTAGTACTTGATTACTGAAGCTTTATTTTTATTGGTTTCTGAAAAATATTACTACATTCAAGCAAGTAGATTAAATGCTATTAACTTTAATATCTTTTTCAACAAAGTAATCTGTTGAAGTGATAATGGATTTTCAAGTAAGTATGCTCATTAAATCGGTTTTTATACCATTGTGCTTTCCCTGTTGGCCACATGAATCTCTAAACTTGACACTGCTAATTGCTACTATAATATGTGGTATCTGAGTATTTGATTAACTTCATATTGTATTTAAGGCAGACACAAAGGTAACTGAAGAATCCTACTATGGAACATAAAGGATGTTTTCAAAGAAAGCAAAAAATTCTGCTTGTCATTTCATTTGCTAGGAAATTAGCTGCAAAAGATTTCCAGAGCAAAGCTACGAACAATTCAAACCTTGAAATCTAAGTTTTATTTGAACGGCAATTGGCTAATTTTACAGGTATAAGACAGGCACTAGAACTTGTCAAAAATTTATTGATGAGAAAGGTCTGAAGCTGTCGTGCTTCTACATGTATACCCCAATTTAGATTTTTAGTTACTTCTACTTGAAAAATTGGCTCTGACTTTCCACATGGCTTGAGGCATAGTTTCAATACTACTTTTTTGTGTCAAAAACACCTGTCTTTTTACTTTAGTGCCAGAAGGGCTTAGCATCTTGTCAGTGAAGTAACACAGCCTGCACATTTATAGGTGTCACTCACTTTACCATCTGTTTTTTAGGATAACAGTCACCACAATCACCCAGCCTCTCCAGAGGCTTTAACAATCTTTATGGATTAAGGTTTAGATCTACACTGAAGAACAGCTAGTGGTATCCCACTACTTCCATCTCATCTTGGTGTCCATAACCTTAACTCTGTGAATACCTGATCCTATATGAATTCACTAACTCTGATACTAAATTTTCTGCCAGTAACTTTCTACCACTTCTTTAAAGTGTTACAGCAAATAATTGTCAAAAAAATGTCTGTGCGTTGTACACTGAGAGAAAACTGTGAAAACACACACCAGCCCTGGCTCTGTTTCCAAACCTACATCACAGGAAACTTACTTCTAATCTCAAGAGATAAGACTAACTCATCTGTAATCCTAAATTACATTTCATTGATTAAATTGTTAATCAGATAATTTGGCAAATGGCTTATTAATAAATATACACTGTATGAAAATCTAGACTTAATTTATCTGTTACTGAACAACAACAATAAAAACCTTTTACTTCGAAGACAGGAGTTGTTTGTTTCGATTTTTTTTTTTAATTATTTTTTTAGAGAAAGTGCAATTTATTAATTCTTCTTATTAAAATAAACATGTTCTAAATAGCGTCATGGACCCTATTACATTGCTTCTACATAACAGTGCAACTAAGGGTTTATTAGAGACATACTGGATCAAAGTCAGAAGATAAAAACATTTTGATTTATGGCTGACATCTCAATACTGCAGTGAGAAAAATGTATACGGTAATTATATTTAATTTGGACTAGCAGCCTTTAAGTTGGAATGGCAGGGAGAAAAAGGTTTTAATTAGAATTGCATTTAAAGCATATTCAAATGTTTGCCTCAGCTGAGGACATATATAATCCTAAAATACGAGACAGGTCCAAGTCTTGCAGCTGTATCAAATGAAAGAGATATTATCAAGCAAGTACCATTGTGTGATCTGATGTCTATATTCTTCCAGAAACAATATGACCTCGCCAATCCTGTGGCACATAAACATCTTTTTATAACTTTCCTGATGTTAAGGTATTAATTAAGAATCATTTATATCACCTATGATTTTTCCTGGTCTGGAAGTAGCACTTTATCATGTCTATAATCAGAAAAGAACAAATAAACTCTACAAATACATTTCCATGTTAAAATCCCAACAAGGACTTCCTAACAATGATGTTTTGATTGCTAAATCTTAATGTCTTCAGATCTAAAGAACAGAATGAGAACAGATTAGATAGGTAAGTTTCCTGCTAGCTGAATATCTTCCAGATAGATATATAAATGTATAATCCTCCCCAAATCATCTGGAAAAGCACAACCTCCTCTTTTTCTGATGTCATGCATCATAATATACCAATCTCACCTTATTATCCTCTTCATTACTTGTCTTAGAATAGGACATGTGTAAGGGTGGACAATGATTGGTGAGACTGTTCAAACTGGCTATAAAGTTTCACGTGAAGTCTATTCTTTTCCTTTTATAAAGCAGGTAGACAGATGCAGCTTCTGTCCCACATTTCTTTGTAGTTTAGCTGCCTGTCTGCCAAGTTAGAGAGTTTGAAAGCAACACTAAACATGCTCATGTTGACAAAATGAATTTCTAAGCCAGAGTATACTGTACAATGGAGAAAACATGTTTTATAACAATTCTGAGCATAGATTGCATCTGTTGGAGAGTCTAAACATATAATTCTGTCCTCATTCTGCTATCTTGCAGTGATTTACTTCAGCTTCCTGAGTGAAACCTGATCATTCTCTGACGGGAGATCATGGCTACTGTCCAGTCTTTGACTTGTGAGTTGCATATATGCTGAACCCACTGATATGGTTTCTTTCCTCTCTTCCTACTAAATTTGATGTGTTCATTACTTACTTGTGAAACAATATCTCTGTCACCAATGTAGCATACTTTCAGAAGTAATTCATGCAATCATTTTAATATAGCATCGCTATCACTCTTTGATTATTGTGGTCTGGATGGAGACATTTTTCTACTTATCATTAAATGTTGGTTAAGTGGTATTTCTGGCATTCAGTTGGAGCTGGCCAGTGTTTTTCCACTAAGCACACTTTTCTTCCCATTTTGAATTGGAAAAGCAGCAGTCTAGAATTCCTTAGCCAACCCAGTTTGTTCACTACATTATGACATTTAGGCTGTGTGGGTGGAGGAGGTTGTGAGTGATATTGCTCTGCCATCCCTGTAAAACATTTTAGTCTCTCATAGAGCAACACAGCAGTGTCAAAGTGATGCTCTTATTACAGTGGAAATATTACATGTAGCCATTAGTCTTCTTCCTTCAATTAGTGACAGTCAGTTAAACCATGCCCCCAGACTACTATAGCAGTTGGCAACCTTGCCAAGTCAAACTTGTCTCTCATTTGGAAACAAACTGGCAACATCTACTGCTCACCAGCCACACTCCATAGCTATGAAAAGAGGACAAGGTGGTTATCTAGTTTGAAAACACTGCATGATTAATTCACAGGTAAGGAAATGGCACAGGAGAAGAATAAGGAGGAGATCTTCATAGATACACAAATAACAGTGGTAATGTGGTACAACTGCTGAAGTTCCACTTTACAGAGTTCCTTTTATTTTATCTTAAGCTTTTTATTTTTCTTCTCCCCTCACCTCCTTGGCTCTCAAGGATTGTGGGAGGAGTTATATACCATGTGACAGGTTTGAACTAGGGAATACTGTTCTAAGTGTTACTTTTTTTTCAATGGGATATATCAGAGCAGGTTTGAAAGGTTAACTGTAAGCAGCGGTTCTTTCTTCTGCAGCTGAAATCCAATTCAAATCGGCAGAAAATAGAGTTCTCTATCTTGAGTGACAGAGAAAACAAAAAACAAGTTCTTCTGATAAATCCTGTGAGGCAAATAGTCTACCAATATAAATGGGCACAGTTTAGCTGATGTAAAGTAGAATCTCGTTTATTGATAGAAAGAAAGATTTGGGTGCTATATCTGTACGAGAGATCTCCTAAATAGCTGGTGCTGAGATATGATCAGAGAAGTTCAAAGTTTGTATATGTGTTAAATCAACATGAGATTTTAGATGTAAGAAGAAGCCTTAGAGTGCTCAAAATAATGGCTCAAAAGAGCACTTCCACCATCTTGGATTCATAATCAAAAAACCTGAAGGCAGATAACAGTGAAAACTTACTGTAGCCTGTACATGTTTGCTCTGAAAACATTTTTTAATCTCTATTTATAATTTAATTATTTTGATATTTCTTGTTTTTGTCGTTGTTGTTGTTTTACATGAAAGCAAAAGCCTATGGCTCTTAAACATGTGAGTATAGTCAGTATACGTAAATTCCATGAGACTGTTCATGCAAGTAAAAAAATAATACATTATTTAGAACAATTCATTCTAAATGACAGAATTGATAATTAGAACTTCTTATGGAAGTTGTTAAGGAAATGTACTTTGTAGCAGTATAATGAATGACATTTCCTTTGCAAGATATCTTTACATAAATAAATAAATAAATAAATAAATAAATAAATAAATAAAGTAACCGGTCACTGTATTTCTTCATGGCTTCAGAAGCACTATTCCAAGTTTGCCAAGTCTGGCAGTCCAGTTAACTGCTCCAACATGAAATATCATTTTTAAACAAGACTTTTTTAGGTTATCCTTTCATGTGAAAATACTGTATACAGTTTTTTACTACTAAAGGTCAGGTAATAGACCACTTGGATTGAATAACAAGCAGAGTACAACATACTGCAAGTAGTCTGCTACCAAAAGCGTTCTGCTAAATGACAGATGGCTGGCAATCTGTAAAGAGGCCAATATTAGGACAAACTAAAAGGGAAAAAAAAAAAAAAAAAGGTGAGGGAGGAGAAGGTGGGAAGAGAAGATGGTGGAACCACCACATAAGAAATAGAAAGAATAAGTATTAGAATGAACAATGTATTAACATATCCATATTAGTCAGTCACCTGTGGGCATTTGACCTACTTCTATGATGTCCTCCTACAGTGATATGAGCTTTTCTTCTTCTCAGCAGGTAGTAATCTTCAAGAAAGAACTGCTGAAAACTGCAGATATCTCTACTTGCTGATCACCCAAATCGTATTCGGCGATACGGGCATTTCTGCAGTGCATACACCTTTTGTTCTCTCTTAATTTTGCATTTTCTCCAGATAATCCAGAAACAATTTAGCAGAAGATTATAAAGTCTGAGAAAAAGTTCAGAACCATCTGCAGTGGGAAGTTCTGTGCACCTTTAATATGCAGTACATTCTGTATTATTTTTATACATTTTATATAGACAATTAGTAGTGCGTTAGAAGACAAAATATTTTCAGTGTCATGTTTGATTTATGTTAACTTACAGTTTCTCTAAATTGTGTATTTTCCATGGAACTGTCTATAAAAAGTCAAAAAATCAATGTTATCACCAAGCTAGAGCTTCACTTGACTATAGGCATTTACAAAGTGCATTGGATTAAATGTAAGCTGGGTATATATTGCCAGCTGCATTTGTGCAGCTTCATTCATTTTCAGCTACATAGGTGCATACAAAAGAATTACCCTATCTGTTCAAAACCATAGTAAATACATTTCATATTCATAATGCAGCAAGATGGAAAGACTATAGAATGAACAAATGCTATGAAAATTTCTCAAAAAAAAGTTCTTTACATCTTGCAGTTTTCTCCTGCTTCTTTTTTCTATATTTCTAATAAGAAGTAGAAGGGAATATCTTGTGAATTATTTCTCAGGTAACAACGAAGGTAACGAAGTCTTCATAAAATAACACAATTGCTTCTCACTGTAGATGCTAAACAGGATGATAAGAATACTAGAAAACCCATTCTCTGTCGTGATTACTATTTCATATTGATCCACTATAGTTAAAATAATAAAGAAATATACATTTCAATCTCAAATACACTTTCAAACTGATTAATAGAATTCTACAGTTATATTTACATTGCAATTTGCAATTGAATATTAATGAATTACTCCTTGAGATCAACTGCTATGCAAATAATACTTGTGTCAGAATTTATAATTACATTTACTTCAAGATAAAATACATGAATATTTACATAATAAAGACTTGTGCAATAAAGTGAGTAAATCAATTAAGACTCATGCCATAGTTTTAATAAACTAATGGATTTGTTGCTGATTTTGCAGAATGAGGTAACAGTAGTTTTTCATACTGATTTCTAATGATTCTTGAAACTCTGAATTATCGTAAAAAAAATTATAAAAATTTTGAAATCAAACGCAATTCATATTATGTCATACATTATTTTACCTTGACAGTTAAAAAGTAAACCAATACTCAATATTCTTGTTATCTTCATTATACATTTGGTATCATCAAACCTAGAGGGAAGCTATATCATTACCAGCATTTTTTTTCCAGGAATTAGTTTTTTTTTTTTTTTTTTTTTTTTTTTTTCCTAACTATCTATGTGATATTTACAGAAGAAGTTTGCACAGTCATGGGTTGAAATCTTCATCCTCCTAATATAGTATTAGAAGAAAATGGCTTGGAAGGGATCTCTGCAGATCATCTCGTACAACACCACAGCTTCTCTGGGCAGCATATTCCAATGCCCTACATCCTCTGAGTGAAAATTTAACATCTAATCTATATCTCCCCTCTTCTAGCTTAATTCTGTTCCCCCTTGACTATCACTCTCTGCCTCTGTAAATAGTCAGTTCTTCCTCCTTTTTATAAGCTCCCTTCAAGTACTAGAAGGTTACAATGAGGTCTCCCTGGAGACCTCTCCAAGCTAAACAAGCCCAACTCCCTCAAACCTACTTCATAGGTGAGGTGCTTCAGACATCTGATCATCTGATCACATCAGTTTTCTTGAATTGCAGGATGGTTTGAACATGCTCCTAAAACACAGGTGTGTCAAATAAAAGAGTTTTGTTTGTTTGCTTGTTTGTTTGTTTGTTTGTTTTTCTTCAGGAATGAGCCGTAACAGGCAATAATAAGAAAAAGTAAATTTCTAAGAGGTCAGAGAAGAAACTGGCTTATTAGCAGCAACAGTACAAATTCCATATTTCTTTTTTTATCTTTTTTTTTTTTTTTTTCCTCCTAATTCACCAGAGACTACACTAACAGAGAATCTTTAATTTAACAAGATAGTCATAAAGATTTTACTAATCTCATGGCATACTGCTGGTGTTCAGGTTATTAAAGCGAATTATACAGTTCCACAAATGGAATCAATTCTGAGTATACAGTAAAGTCAGGAGTGAATTTCACTACTATGAAACAAATGCATATAACTAATTATGGTGTGAATCACACTTGAGAGGGCATCAAGCCAGCAGAGAACTGGACAATGATGTGTTGTTTTCTACTTTTTGCCATAGTGGCAATTTCTTCCTGACACTCTTTTTCTCTCTGTCATTCAAAGAGATGTCTGGTCACCAGGACAAGAACCAATTTTAAAACCCAGCAAATTCAGCAAATGCAATATGTACTGTTATTATTTTGCACTACTGCTGCTGCAGTGGTGAAACAGTTATACACTTACCAAATAAAATGATGCTCATGAACTATATTGAACAAGTATGCTTGACCAAAACAATTTATGATAAATATCACTCAAATTTCACACCACCGCGATTTCATAATGGTCTAAAATAGGAAAGCTTCATCTCCCAGCTCTATAGAGTTAATACTAAGCTATTAACCATGCATTAGAGGAGGGACTGGAAGTCCCACCAGCAACTTAATGCAGCCACCATAGCCAGAGCCACGCATTCAGTGAAGCAGTACTTTTCCTTTCGCTGTCAATCTTCAGTACCAGAGCAGCAGGGTTTTATTTTATCTCTCCTTTTTTTCTCATTTCACAAGGGTATTTAAAATTTGATCACAACAATGGTTCAGTTCATATGCATATTACAAACTGCTTTGGGGACTGCTCAGTGCAAAATGGGTGGATAATGTTACAGATTAACTTGACTCTGGAGTGTGAACTGTCAGCTATATCCTTCAGCTGGGGAAAAGATTTTAAACACTACCTGGAAAATTGTGAGGCCTAATCTTTCTGCTGCGCTGGCTTGCAGTATAATCCGCATAATGTGAATGTGCTTTCCATCTGACTGAGGCAGGCACGCTGCTAAGTGATTTGAGCAATTTGCCTGGTATAGTAACCAGTTTTCTCTGTCTCACTGCATGCCAGGAACTTCCTGAAAATCTTTGCCTATGGCTTGACACAGACTGCTGAGTAGCCACAAAACTGTTTGATAAAAGTACCCGTTTTGTCCAGTATAAATCAATAGAATCCTGCTGCAATAGCTGTATTTGACTACAGCACTCAGCTGTTATCAAGTAGAGGGCCTGTTCCGACTATTTCAACTTCAGAGTATGTATCTTTTTCCCAGCTGGTCTTCAACACAGCAGGGATGGCTGTGTTGTGTGCTCAGTGTTTTAGCCAAAGAATGTTCAAAATTCACAGCAGTCCACTGGCCTCCAGACAAAGATTAACTGAAAATGCATTTCAATGCAGATACCAAATTATTTTCCAAAAGCAAAGTACACAAAGCATGATTTCTCCAATATAGGTTTGTAAACCTGAACTGGAAAGATTTTCCAGTAATTTCTCCTGTCTTTCATACCTGACACCAGGCTATTTTTTCTAGGACAGTCTCACAAGTAATTATAAAACTTGAAATTAGTTGAAAGAATTTACTGCCAATGAAAGGAAGCTGGAAAAACTCTCTTAACATCAGTGTTCAAAATTTTATTGTCCTCACTTTCTCTATACTGTATTTTTGCTCATTAAAGCAGTTTTTAGGTAACAAGACATAGTATGTTTTCTGCATCGCACCATGGCATTGCATGAATAATTAGCTTTATTCTCCTTAAAATTGGAATTACTTACGGAGAAAAAGAAGACTCATTTTTCTTTTTTAAAGCTTTATATTATTAGAGCTAGAAAAAATGGTACAAGTTAAATGTTTCTTATTCTGTTATTTACTCTTATAACTTTTAATGTTTTTTACATCTCTAAGAACGTCAAGAAAAGATGCCAAAGCACATGTAATCCCAATAAGTTGATCTGACAAAACAAGAAGGAATTTGTTGACTAGAAATTTTACTTGCAACATGGGGCTAGTAATCTCATACTAACTCTTGGTTCTACAGCAGTGATTAACATTTCTGACCTTTACTCCAAAGAACCCAGTTTTCCAACCTTTCACAGACTTCCATAACACAAGAATAGAATATTTATACTTTCCTATTGTGTAAATGTGCTATAGCATTAGTACTTTTTAATGATAGTGAAACAGATGGTACTTTTGTGCTCCCCAAACATATTAAAAAAAAAAATAAAAACACCTCTAAAAATGCGACTGGCTAGGACTTGGCTAACCCTAGCAAGTACTTTTATACAGAAAGGATGTTTCCTTACAAAGATCACAGACTAGGAGATGGATGGCAATTCTAGCATTGGTTGTATATTGAAGAGACTGCTTTGGAAGCAAAGTTATCAGAGAAATTTGGAACACTTTTCTAAAATACGTCTAGCTTCTTCTAATTTGATTTGCAGCTGATTTCCAAATTTCAGTTTTAATAAGTTGAAACCAACAATTTAATTTTTTATTGTGAATCAGTATGTTCAGCATTATTAGCTTCTCATTTTAACACAGGTTCCTCTGAGAGCGCTTGCAAGTTATCCATTCTACTGGAATTAAAAACAATAATAATAATCTGAAAAGATAACACTCTGCATATTTGTCACATTAAAAGTAAGAAAAAGACAGAGGGAAAAGAAGGAAGGGAAGGGAAATGAGAAAGGAAACTTGCATATGCCCAATACTAGTCTGTAAAAAAAATCAGCTTGAACATCTCAGTGCAGATACGACATACTAATATCACCAAATGCAGTAACAACCAAAGGGGATCTGCTGCTTAGTTGCCTCGAGTAATTTACAGTAAAGTTGTCTCCTAAGCATACACAGTTAACACAATTATAATACAATTTCCCAAAGGTTTTTGAAAATGCTATAGGAGACACAACATGCTTAGAAGCACAAGGTGATTCCTGTTAGTGACAGTCTCCTCATTTCTCCAAATGACAGTATTTTTTTTTTCTGAGTCTCTCTCTCACCTTTTCAAGTAAATTCTATGGAAGGCTGAAACAATATTTTACATTTTCATTCCTTTAAATAAATAGATATTAAGAAAAACATGCTGGAAAAATGTGTCTGCACTGTTTTCACATATATATTCAGAATCGCTTTGAGATGTTCAAAATTCTTCTTTATTTTGTTTGTGGTAAAGGCAAACTGATCATTTTGAAGTCTTGCGCAGGCACAGCAAGTCTTGCTCCAAGATTACTGATGACCAGCTAGATATCATGCTCTAATATGGTGAAGAAAGTTCAGATCTGCCTAAGTTTTAAGAACATTAATATCTGCTTATTTCTTAAAGGTGAAGTTCAATCTGTGTCTGCTAAATACACAGCCTAAGTTCTATTTAAATTTGAGTAAGCTATAATGAAATATTTTATTTTTAGATAAATTATAAATTGACTTTGCTTAGAATTTTACCAGAGATTTAATCTTCAGTTGACACTTGTATGAGATGGAGCTTTAACTCATTAAATTATGCATGTCTTCAATCCATTATTTGGTTTTGCTGCATTAATTAGTTGCACACTGAGCAACAAAATTAGTGTTTGCTTGTCTTGAACACAGACATTGGGACACAAAAGCAGAACAAGCAGGTACAGTATAAAAGCATAATTTAACATTTCAAAATCATTAATAACATTTCACAACGCAGTTCAGATTTAATACAGAAATAATGGCCTTAGCTGCAAAAAGACAGATGGAGATTTATGATATGACTGCAAAAACAAGGTGCATGAAAAAAAAAAAAAAAATTGCAATTATTAAAACCTGCAAGTTAAGTATTGAGGTTGCAGAGTATACAGGAATGATGTCTGGTAAAACCAAAATAATCCTGCAGAGCAGGCAAACAGGCAGTGTCTGATGGAAACAGAATAATCCTGCATAATATGCAGAACTAGTACAAGCCGTGATCCCAAAAATAAATGTCAAAAGCAGCTGAGATCACCCAGTTCTCGTGTTGGGAGGAAGCAGAAGAACATAGAACACTACGGGAGTTTTATGGGAAAAGAACAGGAAGAAGAAAGATGGCAGTAGCAATCTGTTCTGGCTTTCCTCTTCAAATTGTTCTTTGAACTGACGGATTATAGATATCAGAAAAGTCTAAAATGACCTCCATTCAGTGGTATTGTACACCTGAACCAATTTAAAATAAGCTTATCATGGATGACAGTGATTAAGAATAAACCACTGGCAATGGGCATTGTTAATGAATATCAATTTAATAAAATGTCATTTTGAAGCTTAAAACTGGATGCTTTTGAGAGTCTTCTAAACATTCCTATCTGATCTATTAACATTCTAGATATCTGCAGATATTCAGTTGTAACATTATCTTTACATTCTAAATTTTCATAGGACTTTAAAGCAAGGAGTGACTGAATCGTACGCAGTGTTTCCACCTGACTGCTATTTTCTTATAAGCCAATGTAGTCTTCAACAAGTTCCAGCCTTTTTCTTCACCTTTCTGTATGAAATAACTGTAAACTTGAGCAAACACAAAAAACAACATTAAGATTGCCTATTGTTCTGGACTATGTGAATATACTATGTATGGATGTGCATGCATACATATGTACGCTAAACAAAGGGAGTGTTAAGATTCATCTTTTTATCTAGAAAGATGATTTCTCAGTGTATGACCACTCAGTTGAGGCATTTTTAATTCATTTTATATATACACAAACTCACATTATATGTTTTATGGATTTTAGAGAAACATAGAGTGAAGGAAAAAGAGAGAGAGTTGTCATAGTTTTATAATATTTGGTTATTGGTATTCCATTGGGAGTCAAAGCATTAATGCTCCAGTTCTGGGCACCTGTCCAGAAGAGAAGAAGAACTATATTCCCCAAAAGAATGTAGAAGAACTATATTCCCCGAAAGACTGTTCGCTGTTCTGTTATCATTCCTGCTCAGGGGAAACACGTATAAGGCCTTGGTAGGTCACATGACGACCCTCTTTTTTCAACTGTCAGACTCTCTCACTGCTGCTCGTACCAACTGCATGCCATTAGTGTAAGGTCTTCAGCTTTTTTGGACACCCTCTCATTTTATTTGATTTATTAGCTTCAATTCTAATTATACTGTATTATATTGTATTATAGTGTATCATCTTGCACTCTGATATGATATTTAGTAAATTAGTTTGTTACTCCTCAGATGATCGCTGCTGTTTTTAATTATTTTGAGGTCCCTGTTTCCCCTTTTCCAGAGGCGCAGATTTGCAAATCTCTCTACCCCACTAGTTATGGAACCGGGCCAAACCAGCCTATAAGCTGTTGACAAAGAGTGCTCGTACCTCATATTCTCAAGCCAAATCATTGTTAAGAGAGAGTTTTATAGAGTAGTTTGGTTTCTATATACATCATCTCCCTCGTCATGAGGGAGACTTGCAGAATAAGATCCTTAGCATACAGAAAATCATAGAAGAAAAAAAGGGAACCACATGCACACACACACAAAGTTTTTAGTGATCTTGAAAATCTATAATGCTCATGCTTCACTTTTCAGTCTATAAAAAGAAAGAAGAAAAGAAAATACAGAGATAACTGCTACACGTCCTCCTTATTTAATGGCATATTATTTGATGCTTATTTCTACTTCATTGGAATAGTTTATGGAAATAATGACGTTAATGGTGAGGATATCAGTGGACTTGTTAATTTGTAGTGGTTATTTCTCCTGACCTAATTTCCTTTCCTGCTTGCATACCATTTGAAATTTCATCTGTGTACAATCAGGTTTATTGGAAATATTAATGTATATTTTTCTCCATAAGCCAGGTAAATGACTTGAAAGACAAATTACAGCATCTGCAGTTACAGAATATAGTGTTGTGCTGTGGAGTCTGGCTCTTCGTCCTTTACTGCCCTCACTTCCTTAATTCTGGATGTGATTCCACCAATTGAAAACTTTCATTTTTATCATGAAAAGCAGCTCTATGAGAGCATCATTAATAATACACATTACATACTGTAGTTTATAATAGAAGCTTGTTTATCCAATGGCTGGGCAATGTCCTGAAACTTAAACAGTTTCTGAAAAAAAATGGAATTGCTATGAACTAAAAAAGTCTTCATGATGTTCATGGGTGTGTGACATGAACATAATTTTTTAACCTTATTTGCTTTAGAATTTATATATATATATATATATACTCTTTTAGATAAGAGGATATTCCCAAGCCGTTCAATAAACACTTTCCTAGTGATAAATTACTTTGAGAGAGAAAAAAAATCATTTAAATCTTGTAAGTAAACCCATACTGAGGTCTGTCCTACTTACAAAAGTGTTTATGCATGCAAAAAATCAAGCACACAAAGAGACATAAAGACAACTTGGAAGCAAAAGTGAGGAAAGAATCTGGGGCTTTCTCCAAATGCAATGCTCATGCTATTTGGTCTTTATATTTTTATCATGGCACTATTGAATTTAAGTACAACTTTTAATGACAAAATTAAATTTTCTTAAAAAAAAAAAGTCAATACAAAAATACTATTCTGATGATGTTTCAGCATTTCCTGTTATTCAGTAAAGAAGAGTCCATTACAAAATCTAAAAGAAAACTGAAGAGAAAGACTTAGTTTTTGACTATTTGTATCTGTTAATGATATAGTTTCCCCTAATATCATTTTGTGATCATCACTTACCAAGTATTTCTGTATTTCCTTCATAACTATTCATGCCTTCTTGGTAGCATGTTGACATACAATATTCAGGGGAAGGGGGCAGTGGAAAAGGTAATTCATTTTGTGTAACAGAAATGCTTCTAATAAATCTCTATTCCATCTTCATAGAAGTATGGAGGATGAAAGGATAACAAGTGTGTCCCCAGATAAACTGAGATACTCAGTGGAACACACACACAAAACAAAACAAAACAAAAAAAAAGAAAAAAAAAAAGAAAGCTACTAGTTTTGCAATTGGTGAAGGAAACAGACTATTGATTAGCTAGACTAATGGACCAAATTAGTCATGAGACTATTTAGTTTTTCAGATACAAAAGCCAGACAACTGACTAGAAAGTCAGTGAAACACTCATATTATCATCCACACCATCAATAGAAGTAAAAGACTAGTAGCAAGTTTTTGTCTTGCTTCCTTCCCTCCAGCTCCTTCTATGACCTCTAACATTTCCTAAACCCATACTCTTTCCTTACACTTGTCAGACTGTTTTCTGATACTTGTCTCATACTAGTGTGAAAACATCAAAAATGTCTTCTGCTTCCTATTTCCAACTTCTCAAGTGCTAATTTATCTATTGCTTGCAGTATATTTTTCTATTTCTCTTTCACACTTAAATTTTACCTAAACGTATTTGCTATCAATATTTAATGCTTACATGTTCCTCCCATGCCTCAAAATGGAATATTTTGTTAATAAAATACATTAGATATACATTTGACACAATTAATAGGACTTTATATCATTATGCATTTTTTTAAATAAGAAATTCTCCTTATTCCTCCATGGGATCCTTACGGAATCCTTATTCCAATGGAATTCTCCATTCTCCTCTAAAAAGCTGTAAGACATTAGGAAATCATCATTACCACAATATCATTACACTTCCACACACGTTCCAAAAAACGATATTTCTGGTGGTAACAAATAAAATCATTCAGAGCATCTGTCCTTGGACATTCATGAAACAAAGATTTATTGTACTTTTGTTGACCTTAATTTCACCTCAATCAGTATAACCTTTTGAGTTAATAACTCCTGATGCTCACCTCTACAGAAGTCAGTATCACAAGAAGTATGTGATAGCATCAGCTTCAGTTAAAGCTGAAAAATAGTTTCTATTATAGCTACCTGTTTTCAAACTCCCTTTCTTATTGTTGCCTCAAGAGCACTCTGAATAACTTGAAGCATTCAGAAATCTGTCCTATTCCAGTTATTACTCTATAATATGATTTTGTGTTTTTGTCTAGTGATGGGAAATCATGGATAAAGTCGACATTATACTTGAAGGAGCTGTCTAAAGAGTTCACATTTAGTTATAATTCTGATAACTTTTGTCAATGAATAGCTTTATCCTTTCTCTTCAGCAGTTGGTCTCAGTAAGAACTACATGCAATGAATATCTTCTTTGCTGACCTTGGCATACTGTCAAAGTTTTTGTTTTTAAGTTTCTTAAGCAGGTGATTCCTTGAAAGCAATAGCACATAGCTGTTGTGCAGTATTGAGTTCTTTACACTTGGACTCTTGGCTCTCTACCCTGGACTTTAGGAGAGCCAACTTCAATCTCTTCCGGGATCTACTTGGAGCTATCCCGTGGGCTAGGGTGTTACTAGGTAAGGGGGCCTGTGAGAGCTGGTCGGCATTTAAACAACTCTTCTTCCAAGCTCAGGATCAGTGTGTCCCTATGAGCAAGAAATCAGGAAAGGGTGGCAGGAGACCTGTGTGGTTGAGCTAGGAGCTCATGCATAAACTCAAAGGAAAGAAGAAGATCCATGAAATATGGAGAAAGGGTCTGACCCCTGTGCTCAAGGGAAGAATATAGAAATGTTGTCAGGGCCTGCAGGGATGTGACGAGGAAGGCTAAAGCCCGCCTGGAATTGAACCTGGCAAAAGTGATAAAGGATAGTAAAAAAGGCTTTTTTAAGTATGTTAACAGTAAAAGGAAGACTAGGGAGAATATGGCTCCCCTAGTAAGTGAGGGGGGTGTTCTAGTAACGGGGGATACTGAGAAGGCGGAGATACTGAATGCCTTCTTTGCTTCTGTCTTCAGTGAAAAAGCTCTCTCTCGGGAATCCCAGACACTGGAGGTTAGTGAGCAGGTCTGAGGAATGAAAGACTTCCCTTTAGTCAGGGAAGAGGAGGTCCAAGAGCGCCTAGGCAACACCAATGTTCATAAATCCCTGGGATGCATCCACGGGTGCTGAGGGAGCTGGCGGAGGTGACTGCTGAACCGCTCTCTGTCATCTTTGAGAGGTCTTGGAGAATGAGGGAGGTGCCTGAAGACTGGAGGATGCCAATGTCACTCTGGTCTTCAAAAAGGGCAAGAAAGAAAATCCAGGTAATTACAGTCAGCCTCACCTCTGTCCCTGGAAAGGTGATGGAACAGCTTGTGCTGGATGCCATCTCCAGACAACTGGGAGAAAAGGAGGTTATCAGGAGTAGTCAGCATGGATTCACCAGGGGGAGGTCATGCTTGACCAACCTGATAACCTTCTATGATGTTGTCACTGTCTGAGTGGATGGGGGGATAGCAGTGGATGTAGTCTACCTTGATTTCAGCAAGGCATTTGATACTGTCTCCCACATCCTTATAACAAAGCTGAGGAAATGTGGGACAGATGAGTGGACAGTGAGGTAGGTAGAGAACTGGCTGACTGGCAGAGCACCGAGGGTTGTCGCAGAGGCGGTGCAGAGTCCGGTTGGAGACTTGTAACTAGCACTGTTCTTCAGGGGTCTGTGCTGGTCTGGTCTTGTTCAACATCTTCATCAATGACCTTGATGAGGGGATAGTGGCCACCCTCAGCAAGTTTGCTGATGATACGAAGTTGGGAGGATTGGCTGACACACCTGAAGGCTGTGCTGCTATTCAGTGAGACATGGACAGGCTGGAGAGCTGGGCAGTAAGAAACCAGATGAAGTTTAACAAAAGCAAGTGTAGAGTCTTGCATCTAGGGAGGAATAATAGCATGCACCAGTACAGGTTGGGGGATGAGCTGCTGGAGAGGAGCTCTGCAGAGAGGGACCTGGGCGTCCTGGTGGACGACAGGTTGGTCATGAGCCAGCAATGTGCCCTTGTGTCCAAAAAGGCCAATGCCATTCTGGGGTGCATTAAAAAGAGTGTGTCCAGTAGGTCGAGGGAGGTGATCCTCCCCCTCTACTCTGCCCCTGTAGGCCTCCTCTGGAGTATTGTGTCCAGTTCTGGGCTCCCCAGTACAAAAAAGACAGGGATCTCTTGGAAAGAGTCCAGCAAAGGGCCACAAAGATGGTAAGGGGCCTGGAGCATCTCCCCTATGAAGAAAGGCTAAGTGAACTGGGTCTATTTAGCCTTGAGGAAAGAAGGCCGAGAGGGGACCTGATCCAGGTCTATAAATATCTAAGGAGTGGGGGGCAGAGTGAAGAGGTCAGACTCTTTTCTGCAGTGTGTGGAGACAGGACAAGGGGAAACGGCCAGAAACTGCAGCATAGGAAGTTCCAAAACCTGCCTGGACACCTACTTGTGCAACCTGGTGTAGGGAACCTGCTTTGGCAGGGGGGTTGGACTCAATGATCTCTGGAGGTCCCTTCCAACGCCTATGATTCTGTGATTCTGTGATTCTGTATCAAAAAATCACAGGTCATTAAGTTACTGAAAAGACTTGAAGAAAAATTGTGTGGCTTCTGTTTTCTTTCAGATATTTAGTTAAGAAACTTTTATTAATTTATTCCAGAAAGAAAAGAAACATGGCATAATGTATTAGAATACAGTAAAATTATACTAAATACAAACATATATAGATATGTGTGTGTGTTGGGTGGAAATGTACTTGAGGTTTTGCCTCCGTTTTATCAACTACGAAAAGACCAAACCAAAGTAAGGTCTAATTTATCTAACCTAGCTTTTCACAGAAACTTGGCTCTTTTTCACTGTAGTACCATCTTCTTTAAGAAAAACTCTCCAAACTTTTTTCCATGCTCACCAGTTACTTATATAGTATACTGGGACTCTTCCCTATATTATTTAGAATACTAAACTGTCAGTATGTTGTTATTTGTCTTAGTTTCAGCTGGGATTGAATTATTTTCTTCAGAATGTCTGATAGGATGCTATGTTCTGGTTCCAGGAGAAAGCAACGATGATAATACACCTATGTTTATACTTGCTACTAAGCAGAGTTGTACAGAGCCAAGCCTATTCTCACCTAACGGCCCAAAGAGCTGGTGGGGGAGAGAATTAGGACACCAGACTTAAAATGGCCAAAGGGATATTCCATGGTGGCAACCCTTCCCCATCTAGTGGCCCAGTCTGGCACTGGATACATACCAATCACTCAGCAACAGCCAGAATACTGGAGTTCTACAATTGTCTTGGCTGAAATCAGGACACATTACTTCAAAAGTAGAAAGTCCTCCAGTGCTAGAAAGTTCTAGGACATGAACAGACACGAAAGTACCAAGTTACTATTTCACAAGAAAAGGGAGGAAATATATTTGAATGCCCCAGATTAATGTTGGGATTATTATAACAATCATATAAATTCAGGGGTAAGAAGAATGGAATTTCAGGAATGTATTTTTTTTCCCAAGTATGTGCAGGATGGACCATCACAGTCAGATACTTCTTTGAAGTTAAAGAAAAAAAAAGATTTTTCCCACTTTAAAGTACTCATTTAATACTTTGCTTTCGTTTTATACAATTTTTTTTTAGCAACAGAGATCTTGCAGTAGCTCTCAAGTTGGCAATTAAACTTCAAGCAGAAAATCGTACTTATTATTCTTGTAAAAGAAATTGAAGAATTCTAAAGGAAAAGGAATTACATGCAAGAGAGAGCCAATTTGTAATTTAATGTGCAATGTAAATGGCACTTCTCATCCTTGAAGTCTGCCCCTCCCCTTATCAACTACAGTTAATAATATTAAACATAAATGGACAACTGTTCTTCTGTTAAGAAAGGAGGAAATGTATTGCTGGTGCTATTCAAAACTGCAGAATAAAATCTACACTGTTATTGACTTCAACACAACTTTGCATTTAAGTCCCCAAACTTATGGGGAAAAAGGAAATTTTCTAACGGCAAAAACATACCCTACAGACACAGCATGCATCCATGGCAATGATAATTCTGATTTCAATTAGAACTTACTTGCTCTCTTGTGTCTCATTTTTACAAGGAAAATAAAATTGAGAAAGGCATTGCTGTGATTAGCTCCTAGAGCCACCTTTTCTGAGTAGTCTGAAGTGACAGCCACAGGGGTAAAAATGATTGTAGTAAAATGTCTACTAATGAGGCCCCTGTAGTACTGCTCCAAGAAGGACCATTATATGCTACATTTGTCAATTTTGTCTCTTTGGCTTTCTTTTTATCATCTGGAAATACACTGATTAAAAGAGTTTTTGTTTTGTTTTGTTTTGTTTTTAAGGCATTATTCTTGTTTAACCTTCATAATAATGCTCATTGCCTTCCTGTGCAGCTAAAATGTTCCAAATTAAAGCTCCACGTTTCCTATTGACTTTTGCTTAGTTTCTTTAGATACATAGTTTATGATAACAATGCACAAACTTCTGCTGCATGTAGAAAGGAAAGCATGAAAAATACCTGCAAATTTTCTTGTTAATGCAAAGCAATGAGTCAAATGAAAAATAAAAAAACTTATTCTGTTTGTGTTGAAGGCAACATGAGTCCTATTATCTCCACAATGATCAAATAAACAAGGGAAGGAAATAAGAATTAAAAGAAATTTAAAATAAAATATATTTAAAGCATAATTAAGATAGAAAAGAAATAAAAGAAAGGGGAAAAAAAAACACAGAGTCATAAGGAGAGGCAGTAGCTGTTTAGATGAGTAAAGAGGAAAACAAAAGTTGATTTCTTAATGACAAAAATTAACTGCCTAATTCTATATTTTCTACAAGAAAAACAGGTTTTAAAAAATTAAAATTACTGCACATGAGGTTTTTAGAAGCATGATTAACTTCTGTACAAATTACATATCAGTTACATTCTAGGAAAAAGGTAAGGTTCTGCAGGAACAGGCAAAATCTCAGAATCACAGAATTGCAGGAGTTGGAAAAGATCTCAAGAGTCCAATCTCCTGCTAAAGCAGGTTCCCTACAATAGATTGCAAAGGCAGCTTTTCTTTCTGCCTCTAAAACTGTAATATTAAGGAGCAACTGCTTTTATTTTATTGAAATCTAATGGAAAGAGTAATCCAGAACTGACTAGGAGACCAAATATGTAACACAGGCTCAAATTTCAAAAAAAGAAGTACTGACACACAGTACTGAAGCTTGTTTTGTTCTTGTCTCATAACAATAAAGGACCACAATCTTTTAATAATTATAGACTACTATAATAGACCTTTAAGCAACTGTAATGTGACTTTTAGAAATATCATTAAGTCTCTAAGAAGTGGATTTTAAAACTAAAAAAAATTGGAGGGGGGAGAGATGAGGAAAAAAAGTGTACATATATGTATATTTATTCACTTCTTTTTTTTTTTTTTTTTTTTTTTTAACATTGGTAGCTCAAGCATGTGTTTATTATTAATTGTAATATTTAAGAATTCTCTCCAAGCTAATCCAATCTTGGAATAAATATTTTTGATGGATTACATGGAGCTAACTGAAATAAGAACACATCAGTCTTGATTAATTCTGCTATTTTGTCAGCTTTTGAAGGATGCGTGTTTTTTAGAGACATGCAGCTTGGAATGAGAAGTATGGAGTCTTGATAAAAGAGAGTGAGAATGAATGCTCACTTTTATCTTTTAATGGGGAAATTATAGTGTTTCTTTTCTGTCTCTAATACATTAAAATTTTTGTATTGTCTCTAACTAGTAATGCCAATTAGAGTTTAAGTGTCTTGTTTTTTCCCTTTGGTTTGCTCACTCATTTTCCAGGCAACAGAGTATTTTCCTGATGAAATTACTTCATACACCTGATCAGATAGTGTTTTGCAGACTTCATAATGATTAGACTTCCTCATCAAGGCATATTTTATACTTTAACTATATCAAAGTCCATTGTCCTGACAATGGAAATACAATTCCAATTATAAAAGAATCAGTCTGTTTTTACCAAACTATAATTATTATATTTTCCAAGATTCTAACAGCAAATTAATTCAAGCATATATGTTACACATCATATATGTATGTTACTGATGGTGGAAATGAGCATCAAAAAGTCCCTAGTACTCATAGTACTGAATTTAAAATAATGTAGCGAGTTTAGATTTTTATGTCTGTTAAATATTTTGGACTCTCTAGAGGTTAGATAGGTTATTCTTCTATTTATTAGGTGAAGTCTGCAACAGTTCCTTTCATCTGCCAGTTTCCAATTATTAAAATTGTAGAGATTTTTTTTTATCCATAATATTAAGTCACTGCTTATGAAAGTTTAGCCCTTTCACTGAAGTGAAAGTCCCATTCATTCTGGACGAAATAAAGATCTAAATCCTTAAATCAGCTTCTCTCTCCTTCTGTCTTTTCTGGATGTGAAAATGTAAAAGCAGTCACTGGAGATATATGGTAATCCCTTTTGCATATTATCTGTTTAGTTAAGTCATTACTTCTTTTTTATCATGCTTCATCCAAACTCTTTCAGAATCTTGCCTGGCTCTTTGCCAAGTGAGACACAGACAAGACATTGTGTCCCTTTGGTCTTAATGAGAAGAAGCAGTCCTTTCATACAGCCCCCATCTTTATCTAGCTTGTTGAAAGGCCAAGAGTTAGCAACTGTAAATCGCAGAACTATCTGCTTTCAAAATAAATCAGAAACAAAGCCAGGGTGGGTCTGTAATCCTTTTTAATCAATTCAGCATGCCTCCTAATGAACATATATCACAAGAGCTCAATTGTTCCTGTTCTGCTGTAAAACAGGTATTACACCAATATTTTGATTTGCTGTATAAACTGTAGCAGTGCATACCAACCAATGTAGTCCAGTCTTACCTGTAATAGAAAATACCTGTAAAGTAGCAATTAGTGCTACTTTATATCTTATCACAGCACACAATCCCAGGACTACATACTAATTTCACTTTGATTCACAGTACTGTATCTCCCAAAGACAGATTAAGAAGTAATAATTACTTCCCTGTATAGCTTTTTCATCCCTTTACAGGACCGATAACTCCTGACCAGTAACTATTCTTCCATCTCTTACAGTACATTCTCTAACTTTCCTAACTTTTCACACTAATGTCAGTCTGACTTATATAGCTAATTAATAATAGTTTATTTATTTAAATATTGAACTGGTTGTTAGTCTGTTAGGCTATAGACAAATAAATAAATAAATAAATAAAATTCTAACAGTAATGTTAATTAATCACAGGGAATGTGATTAAATACGCTATACTTTACTTTCTCTAATACAACTTGTTGAATATCTTCATTTGTGATCAATTATCCAAACAGCCTCTTTTCACTAAAACGTTTCCCCTTTTTTCGTTATTTAGTTCACAGTGTAACTATACCAGTTCTTCAAATTTATGTAAATTACATTCAAGTATTTATGAGTTACTATGTTTATACTGATAAGCTGTTGTGAAAATTGTTTCAAACACAATTTGAATTACTTAATTCTGAAGTATGACTGCAAAAAATGTGGGTCACTACTAAACACTAAAAATACTGAGAAAATACAGGTCTGATAAGTAGGAAAGGCATGAAAATGACAATATTGAAAGCCAGATTATCTTTTTTTTTTTTCCTTTCCTTTTAAAATCTTTCAGTTAATTTTCTTTATCTAAGCTTAAATTTTGACTGATTTTAGTAAATTGTCCTAGCAATATTACATTCTCTTGGAATATTTATGTGAGTTTTAATGTTTCACACTGCTGACTGGAAGGGATTTGCCAGCTTGGGAAAATGCCAGAATTTGCATTTTCATAAAGATATGTCAAACAATAAACTTGCTTAACATCCTGTGACAGATTTTGTGAAACTGTGTCATGTAACAGTATTACTGCACTCACTACCCTTTTCTGCAGTAACTGTTTCAAGAGAGAAAACTAAAAACAAATTCATGCATTAATTTCTTTTTCATCTGTAAGCTATAATTATAAGCTATAAAATCTGTTTCTGTAGAGCCATAACTCAGATAATATCCAACTCAGGTTGGATACTAGGAAAAAATTATTCTCAGAAAGAGTGGTGAGATACTGGAAAGGGCCGCTCAGGGAGGTGGTGGAGTCACTGTCCCTGAAGATGTTAAAGAAAAGTGTATACATTGCACTGAAGGATATGGGTTAGTGGGCATGGTGGAGATGAGTTGGTGGTTGGACAAGATGATCTTAGTGGTCTTTTCCAACCTTAATGGTTCCATGATTCTACGGTTTTTAGAACTGCAGTATTCATGAGGAAATCTGTCTCAAATTTAACACCTGACCTAAAGATGACACAGTTTGAAGGAGTAATAAAGACCTGAATTTCATCTACAAAGTGCAAAAAGGAATTTGTTCAAGAAAGCAGATGCAATTAGAAAGAGGTGAGAAAATCAAATATCTAATGATGACAAGGTAACAAGGTTTAGTGTGCAGGCAACATCTTACATTTTATGAGTCTTTTCACTTTAGATATTACTTTTACTGTTTTACCTATTTCAGCTTTATCTGCTGTGCTCTAAATGGGATATATGAATATTGTTGGCCCAATGTAACTTAATTTTAATATGTCTAGTATCGCAATTCACTTTTGTATAGATTGTATGAAAAGTTACCTGTAGATACATAGGATATATTTGTCCTGATGTTTTTGACAGACAAAAAGAACAGTGCAATCCGTTGGAAAGAGAGTACTACACTATAGTCACTTGAAAAGAGAAACAGGATTAAAAACCCAAACTCAACAACTAAATTAAAAGCCATTAACTGCATTTGAAAATATTACCCTATCAATACTACAAATTACTAAAAAATTTATACCAGCAGTAAAAAATATTAGAAAAAGACTGAGAGCTATCATAATCTTAATAATCATAATTAAAAAGCAAGCAAGTGCCTTTTGTATTCAATATATTGAAACTGGAAATATTAAGTCAATACAAGCGTTGTTTCTTTTTTAAAAAATATTACATGTGGTTGCAGAAAAAAATAATAATAAAAAACAGTCACAAAATCAAAACAAAACAACTGTATTCAGAAAAATAAAGTGAACGATCCCTACATTTTGGATATATTGTTCCAGAGAAAGTCTCTGGGACTTAAACCTTAATCATTGCCTATAGGAATTGTTAATGTCACATGACGTATACACCCAGTTAAGGAAGTACTGTGGAAGTCAGGCAAAACAAAAAGATATTTTATTGTTCATCTCTGCCTCCATAGTTGCAGAAAATATAACAAACTTACAAGATCTTGTATTTTGCTGAATTGCAAAAGAGTACATCAGAAGTTCTTCCCTGCGCAGCGTCAGAAAATAACAAAATAAACAGTCAAAAAACCTGGCAAGGCAACCTGCATTTGAGTGCAGGAATCCTCCAAAGCAGTTATCATTACATTTTTCATATGATTTTTTTTGTTTTATCCACTGAAAAGTTTCAGACAAAGGATACAATTTCTGCTCTGATTATTTCTTCTTTGCTTTCATTCTTTTGTTTGCTGGACAATAATGAAGCTGGTCATGTATATCCATACATACATCCAGACATGCTGGAGCAAACCATTCCATAGTAGTTGGTTCTGCCAGCTTTCAGATATAACTAGAGCTAATTTATGGCAGCTTAGAATGCTATCTTTTCTCACAAAACCTTACTCCTCCTTTCCACTCTTTCCTTTCTTTGGAAATGGCATGAAAAAAAGTTACAATGGCTTAGGTAAAGTGTGCTCTATGATAAGGCACCAGTGTACAGAAGGTAATTCCTTATACAAATCCAGTCATAATTCAATACTGAAATGTCACTATCTTCAGAAGGAAACAGTTCATGTCAATGACAGATACCTAATTAGCTTCATATAATCATACATAATGGGTTAAATATAGGTGCACCACAAGCTAAACTGTAAAAGCACCAAACCAATTCTGCTTTTAAAAAAATGTCATTACAATTGATAGAGATGCTTAAAATGTTTTTGTAATAGCTGTTAAATATACAGAATTAAAAACATCCTGAAGTCTGTTATTTGCTTATGTTTTCTTAATAAATAGTACAGCCTTTAGGATATAGCCAACCATTTGCTATGAGGAATGCAATCTTACTTAGAAGTACATTTGCTACATTTGAGTTATAAGAGTATTAATAAGAAAGTGTATTTAACACCCCACAGTTGAAATTTGTTGTTTTTTTTTTTCCTTTTTTTTCTTTTCTTTCTTTTGATGTTTATTACATTAACTTTTGGATTTTAAAATTCATTTTCAGACACTGTAAACCTACAGTCTTCATTTCCAGCACCTTAGATTGAAGGTCTATTGAATAGTCTATTTCGAACTTGTTTAGGGCAAAAATTCTTAGACTAAATCATGCTAAGCAGAATGACTAGGAGAGAAAAGATAGAACAGTAACCTTGCAGCTGTCTTTTTCCTTTTTTTTTTCTTACTGAAAAAGTATCTTTTCTATCAAGTTTCAAGTTCTTTCTTTTTTTCTTCCTTCCTTTCTCCTTCTCTCTCTTTTTTTTTTTTTTTTAATAGTATATAGAACAAGATACACAAGCTTCCCCTCAAAGCCTCCAACAGAGATCAGTAAAAAGTAGAATCAGAATATTTTCTGACAGATGCTCTTGCAAACTTCAGCATGCCAGCTAAGCCATAGTTGGCTACACTTTGAAAACCTCCTGGAACATGAAATTGTCCTTTTTCTAAAGATACCATCTCCAAGAGCTCAGAGGAGAGGCAAGGAGACTGAAAATATCCAGGAGATGCAATATGGAGGGAAGGAATGGCTGGCCGCCAAATGAGCTGGCGAACTCTTCTAAAGGAAGGACTGGTATGCCACTTGTTGATAAACAAGGCCAGGCATGTCTAACCTCTTTCCTGTCATGTGGTCCAGCCCAGCCTCGGGCTCCCGCTCATCGCTCAATAAAAAACAAACATTAGTGTGCAATCAACCAGGCTGAAAACAGGACATAAGGAACACACAATGCAATGTTAACTCAAGTTATAGCAAATGATTATACTCATTTTGATACACTGGCCTAATACAGTCTGTGAACAGTGAAAAATAGGCATCCTTGATTTCTAATATGACAAAAGAGTTTAAGAATAGGTTTCAATATTTTTTTGTATATTTGTAACTATTTTTCTCAACATAAATACATTATCTGCAAATTTTCAAACTGAATGTAGAGTTACAAACAGATATTCAACACAAAAAACTGATCATGTCTCATGTACATTTGTGAATAACTGTTTTCGAGGATGAAGTACAGGAGGAGCAAAATTTCACCAAAATGCTCTGTCAGACACCTTGAGAACTTACTAAGAATTGCAACGAGTTCCACTGAACCAGACTGATGCATCAGTTTCACAAAAACTAGGTCAAATATCGCACTACCTTTACATTTGCACAGAATCATGGAATCATAGAATGGTCTGGCTTGAAAAGGACCTCAAAGGTCATCTAGTTCAGTTTCCACAAGCAGAGTTGTCAACCACTAGACCAGGCTGCCCAGAGCCACATCGAGCCTGGCTTTGATGACAGGCTCCAGGGATGGGGCATCTACAACATCCTTTGGCAACCTGTTCCAGGGCATCACAACCCTCTGAGTGAAAAACTTCCTCCTAATATCTAACCTAAACCTTCTATCTTAGTTTAAAGCCATTCCCCCTTGTCCTTTCACTATCCACCCTCATAAATAATCACACTTCCTCCTGTTTATATTCTCCCTTAAAATAGTGAAGGCCACAATGAGGCACAATTAGGTGTTTCTGGAGCCTTCTCTTCTCCAAGCTAAAGAAGCTTATATTATTATTATTATTACTATTATTATTATTATTATTACTTAAATAAAAATATATTTTTAAAATGTTTTCTTACTTTTATACATTAACTATATTTTTTACATGCAGCCCAAGACAATTTCTCACCGCTCAATGTGGTCCAGGCAAGCCAAAAGGTCGGACATGAGAGAAAACTCTGAAAAGTAAATGCTGGTTAATGGATTCAGCCTTTCCTACTAAAGGTAGAAGACCAATGACTTAAGTCTTCTCTACAGACTTAAGTACCTCTGGAAGGATGCAATTCCTACTGGAATTTCCTACAGCTGGCTTCATAAGTGAAACTAAATGTACATAGGATGACTTCTATATCCTAGCCTTAATCTAGTAAATTCATACATGAGAAAACAAGGTTCTAAATAAAGAACTGCCAAGTGAAAATTACCCAAACCTTAACCTATAGATAATTTTGCTTTTGTAAACTGTCATACAATATAGTTGCTACTTAAGAATTTGTCTATTTATCAAGTTGCAGAAGAATCTATTTGTATGTCAGTAGGTAAACTATTTTGCTACATAAAAAACCTTAAATTCTAGACCCCTGATCATCCCCGTTGCTATATTATCTCTTGGATCTATTTATTCTAGACAGTTTCAACAAACTTTCCACAAGAAAATCTGCCACAGAGGGATTCAGGCATGAGTGCTGTTGACATGAACCACTCCTAGACCGATCCAGACATCTAAATGTGGTACCCTTTCAAATAACGCAATAGGCATGGTATGTTTAAAAACCATTTATTAAATGAAAGGAATAAGGTAGTTAGATATTTATATTTTTACCGATTTATTTATTTATTTTAATTTCCTGAAATCATTTGAGGACAAAATGACACACACTACTGTCCAGATGGACTGGATCTATATGATAGCTTCAAACTCAGGCTACATCTTAGAACAGTCAAAGCTTTCCTGTTGTACAAAATATGCAACTCACTTGTTAAGAGGAAGTGCTTACAAATATTAAGTTATGCTGAACGCTAGAGCAGCACAAAGAGGAACTGAGGCTGTTGATTTTAATCTCCAAGGATCTGCACAGCTTAGATCCTTTCTTCCTTAGAAAGTATGTTTTATTTGTCTCAGATAGAGTAATAGAGATTGGAAGAGATCTTACCAACAGGGTCTTGATTCACAGCTGGAAAAAAACAGAATATTTAAAGACTCTACATAGCAATTCCTTAGAACTTCCAAAAGTTGTGAAGAAAAGTAGTAATGTCATGCCAACAGTTTTGAAAATATAGTTACAAGTTCTCTGAATTTTAGTCTAAACACTACTCTACAAATCATACTCAATGAGGATAATACTTAGAAACAGTGTAAGAAATGGACTTGAATAACAAAGATGAAAGTGTATGTTACATTTAGCCTAACAGACTTGAAAATACATACATGATGATTTAACACAATGAAATAAATTATGGAAATTATTATCTTTTTCTATACAGATAATTGATATCTGGGCAAATGCTTTGTTCACAGTGCTTTGAGAGCTAACATGTCAAAAGGACAATCACAAATGAACTGAGTAATAGCCCTAAATTAATATACTAAGCTGGAATGAAATGCAATGTTGTTTTCTAGGAGTTCTCATAGCAGTTTCATTTCTTGCCTGAGATTTCTCTGTAAGAGGCAGATTTTTTACTGTTTTTAAGCACCACAGAATAATAAACAAATAAAATAGCTTCATAGCTCTTCTTTCTCCTAGAGTAATCTCTTTTTCACAGGATATTTTCAAGAACTTTGGCTAATCTACTTTCAACAGAAACTTACTTATGAGTTGCAATTAACACATGGAAGCTAGCTTGAAACACAGGGCATGCTTTTGTTCATACTAAGTTGCTCTGTCTGGAGCTAGTGCTCTGTGTCTCAGGTGCTGGAAAACTTGAAAAGGGCAATTCAATAGAAAAAACGTCTATTTTTGTCCTACTTATTCAGTGCCTTTCCCTGGCTTCTGAGATGATACTGGTGTTTTGGCTGTTGTGCTCCAGTGCCAGGAAGCTCCCAGTTTATCAGTGATGGTTACCTGGAATTTACTTGAAGTCACTGACCTTCCTTCACAAGTCCAGAATAGAAGACTACCACTTGTTCCTATTTAAATAGTCTTCAGAAACATTAAGCAGTTTTGTTCTGTGGATAGCAAGCTGGACATGAGAAAGCAATGTTCCCTCGCATCTTAGAAAGCCATGTGTATCTGGACTACAACAAAAGAAACATGGTGAGCTGGGTTAGGGAGATGATCCTGCCCATCCATTTTGTGCTGGTGAGACCTCACCTGGAGTACTATGTCCAGATGTCCTCAGTACAGGAGAGGCATAGACCTGTTGAAATGTGTCCAGAGAAGGACCACAGAAATGATGCCACAGAAATGATTGTAGAGATGGAAAAATTACCCTACAAGGACAGGCTGAGGGACCTGGGCTCCGGGAAGACTTGATGGTGGCCCTTCAGTATCTGAAGGGGGTATATAAGAAAGAAGGGTACAGACTCTTTAGCAGGATCTGCTGTGATAGAATGAGAGGAAATGGTTTCAAACTGAAAGAGGGGAGATTTAGATTGCATGCAAAGATTTTTTATTATTATTATTATTATTATTATTATTATTATTATTATTTGTGATAAGAGTAGTGAAAGACTGGAACAGATTGCTCAGAGAGGTGGTGGAAGCCTCGTCTCTGGAGACATTCAAGGTCAGGCTGGATGAGACTCTGAGCACCTGATTGTGCTGTATATGTCCCTGGTCACTGCAGGGGAGTTGGACGAGATGACCTCTAAAGGTCTCTTCCAACTCAAATAATTCTATGATTCTATGAATATTTGAATAACTGATACATTCATTGTTGTTTTTTTTTTTTCTTTCTTCCTTCAGTCACCTGTAACAACTATTGTAAAAATATCAGTACTCACTATGTTGATACCTCCAGTGAAATCCATATAAAATCCCCTCTGAAAATAAATTACTATGTAAATGCCCCTCTGTATAAAAGTCAAATAATTGTACTTTTCAAGGATGTCCAAAAAAAGCCTTTTTAGTGGCTACATTTTGCATATCCATTTATCACAAAGTACTTATACTTATTTATATTGATGTTTCCGTTAGTGTCAAGCCTTTTTTCCCCCCACTTTCCGTATCTTTTGGGAACTGAAGAGTCTATATTCGGATCAAATTTCACAAATTTTGCTGACGAATACATTTTCAAAGCATTAAGTCATGATTGACAAATTAGAAACCTTGATAAATAACATCAATGACACTAGAAATACTATTCTATAATAGCTAGGAATACATCTTGCCAAACCACATATTGTTTTAAGAAAGGCTTAGAGACCAGTATTTGCCTTGGTCTAATTTTTCTGCTATTTCCAAACATAGCTCTCACACATTACCAATTCTGTTGCCGTTGATAAAATTAGTACACTGCATTTACTATTCATGATTTTAAATTATTTTTTCCAGACTAAGACTTTAGACATTCAAATTTTGGGCTTATACGTGCTGCAAATGGTTACTCTAGTAGAATACCTCACTTCAGTTCTCAAGAGCTAACTAAGCAGGAGAAAGAAACATTCTCTGAAGATTTACACCTGTTATAGGGAACAGCTGTGATAACTATTTTAGAATATACAAATATTTTTCAGATACAGAAAGGTAGAAAAGAGGAAGCCCATCCTTAGTTTTCTAGACATCATGGAAAAGAAATTAGCTTCACCTCCACAGAACAATAATTAATCTAAAATGACAACCAATCACTTTTCAAACCCTGACAGCAAAGCAATTCCTCTGTTTGTCTTTGTTAATGTAAGTTTGGTTTCATAATTAGCTGATAGATCAAGTAAATTGAAAACCTGTCCTTGAATATCCCTTCTTTTCCAGATCCTATGCCAAACCCAGAACAGGTGGATCAAGCGTCTGATTCAAAAATCCTGAAATGGGAACTGAAGGATAAAGGAATATCTCAGTCCTTAAACTCATTCACTTTACCTAATGGGGGTTGCAAGTATAAAGGGCCAGAAAGTAAGAACTTATTTTCTGGACATAAGCTGAGCTCAACTTATTTATATACTTATTATATAAGATTACAGAAGTATCAGATTGTGATAACATAATTTATATATTTATTATCTAGACTTATATGAGGGCTGCTTCAAAGGATGTTCATATTTTATTATGTTGGCCTACAATGTCAAAGGCAGATGTTGGTAGTATGGCAGTAGAGGCTGAATCTTCCCACCAATATTCTTTGACATTTTGTTGCCATGCAACCAATGGCAGCAGAGAGACGATCAGACAAAATGGTGTCTGACATAGACATGTGTACACATACAAAGGTATGTCATTGAATTCCTCCATGCAGAAAAAATGGCACCCATTGACATTCATTGACATTTGCTTATGGAATGTTTATGGAATCTAAACAGTGGATGTGAGCACATTGAAGTGGTCCATGGAGTGTTTCAGCAGCGGTGACAGTGACAATGGGTCACCTCCCCTGGTGCAGATTTTTACGAGTACAGCATACAGGCTTTTGTTCATCACTGGTGAAAATGCATAGCTAATGGTGGTGGCTTTGTTGAGAACTTGTGATTTGCAACTGAGAATTTGCTCTGCCAAATAGTGTTATCATGCTCTTTGTACCTTTTGTAGCTCCCATGGAAATAAATTAGATGTTACTTTCAGAGTAACCTTTCTATTAAAGGGTTAAATAGCCTTCTTGATTTGCTATTAAATTCATACCATTAAAAAAAAATATATAATTTTCAGGATACAGCAAGTTGATAGAGCTGTTGTAAATTTATTCTGCACAACTGATTTAAATTTCACAAATAAAATCTTGTAGGAAAATTGGTCATGTATGCCTTTCATTCAAGATTACAAACGTTCACTGCTCCTACTCATGTTCATTGATATAGCCAGAGAAATCCATACTATACATGAAAAAAAAAAAGAGAGATTTCTAACAAGATCCCTTTACAGTATGAACACTCGTGCATAAACTTGAAAACAAAATTTCATTATTTTGTAATCTTCAGGTAGATTTAAAAATAAAATAAAAATCAATCTTACTGCTGTAGTCCAGAACAAAATTTGACCTTGCAATTCATCTGCTCATACAGTGTTTATGAGTTACAGCTGTCCATATTTCTTCAGGCATAATTTGAAATTGTATGAAAATCACTGTAAAGCCTCTGTGGATTTCATGTTAGCATTCTGGGGTTCAATAACCCAGGCAGCAATCCAGCCTTAAAAGTACCCTGCCAGTGTTGTAAGCATAGAATAGTTACTGCTTTCAATTCAGAAAGCATCTTATGTGGGGTGCTGAGCTGTACTTTGTCTTCACAATAAACTAATTTATATTTTCCTCACAGAAACAAAGACAACTGAATCTTTGTGGATTACACAGCGTGACCTGTATAAATAGACCAAGGAAGCACTTGATTCCAAGGGAAAGAATCATGAAGCTTCACATGATAACAAAATATAACAAAATATAAGTAGAACTGAAGCTGTGCACCCTGAGTCTCTTAACCCAAGACATGAAAAATTGCTATTGACCTAATGGAAGTTACAGACAGTGATTTCAGACCCTCTGCATGCTGCAGTGTTAGCTGCAGCTATGGGGCAGAAAAGTACACTTCGTAATTTCCAATCAATTACATGTCTCAGTCTAGTCACTACAATAAAAGTGTAGTACCAATCTTTAGAATGGTTAGCTCTTTATTTCAGCTTTTTTTCAATATAAGTATTACTTAAGAATGAAATTTTGTCTGGGGGGTATATGATTGAGTACATTGCAGGGATCTTAGGCTCTCTAATTATAAAAAGAAACAAACATTTCTGTGTTTCATTTCATTCTGTTCAAAAGCTTTCTAATGCTATTTTACCTCATCTTTAGGTAGCATTGAAAAATAAATTTGTAACCTGTTAAATGAGAAATTGTTTTTTAAATATGCAGTGGATCTCCGCAGGAACCATTAAGGATGTTAAGCACCTGGACTCATGCTCCCAAGATGGACTTAATGAAGAGGCTGCACACCAAATTTCTGTTATATCCCAATCTTCTTGAAATGGAATCCATAATTGTGTGCTGGGACATGCAGAAGGTTGTAGTAATAGAGGAGAATAGCTACACTGACCAATAACACCCATCAGAAGCATCTTTTTCTCCTAGTCTAGACTGCAGTTGCATACTAAATATCTCTGTGAAGAGTACAGCTCAAATCTTAATTCCCTTTTCTCAAATATACATATATGTATATATTCCTATTAAGAATATGGAAGGTGGGTTAAATGGAAAGCAAGCTGCCTCTGTTTTCATTTGCCTCGAAATAGGAATGGTGATTGGTGGTGCATCACACTGAATTCTGTGTGGTCAGTCCATGCTATGCATTCCTAAAATCCACCTGTGGGATAATACATCTTCTCACATGGACTGCTCACAAAGGTCACCGCTTTTTGCCTAAAGTTGGGATTCACAGATCTGACAACAAAATATTTTATTCAGCCAGTTTGCTTCTGGTGCATTCACATTGCATTCCCAGTGAAGCCACAGATTTTAGCTATATAAACCTGACTTAAAGAATATTAAGTACTTACAGACTACCCAGTACCAAAGCTATAATTTAATTTGTTGTGTTTTTCCTTTGAATTTCTCTCTACAATTTAGATTCTAACCTCTTTAAACAGCTGTCTATGTTTGGGAATTTACTCCCTGGATGTTTCAGCAGTCCTTCTAAACTTTTTTTTGCATTTTCATTGTTAGCCAGTTTTTCATGATGAACACATTACTTTGATGATTGCAAACAATTATCCTCTTATTCATATATATATTCTGTTGTCATAGAAAAAAAAAAAATTGTGGTAGATTTGAAGATTTATAAAAAATTTCGTCCAGCCAGTTGAAGAAGACACCCCAAATAAAATTTAGAGAAGAAATCTCCTTCTCACAGGTCACTTAGAGATTTGTTATGTCCATGGAGGGGGTGAAGGAGAGAAGGAGAGAAGGAGAGAAGAAGGGAGGGAGGGAGGGAGGGAGGGAGGGCACACTGCTGGCTCATGGCCAACCTGTCGTCCACCAGGACACCCAGGTCCCTCTCTGCAGAGCTCCTCTCCAGCAGCTCATCCCCCAGCCTGTATTGGTGCATGCAATTATTCCTCCCTAGGTGTAAGACCCTACACTTGCTTTTGTTGAACCTCATCCGGTTTCTTACTGCCCAGCATTCCAGCTTGTCCAGGTCTCGCTGAATGGCAGCATAGCCTTCAGGCGTGTCAGCCGATCCTCCCAACTTCGTATCATCAGCAAACTTGCTGAGGGTGGCCACTATCCCCTCATCAAGATCATTGATGAAGATGTTGAACAAGACCGGACCCAGCACAGACCCCTGGGGGACACCACTGGTTACAGGTCTCCAGCCAGACTCTGCACCACCAACGACGGCCCTCTGCGCTCTGCCAGTCAGCCAGTTCTCAACCCACCTCACTGTCCACTCGTCTATCCCACACTTCCTCAGCTTTGTTATAAGGATGTTGTGGGAGACAGTATCAAAGGCCTTTCTAAAATCAAGGTAGACTACATCTACCACTCTTCCCCCATCCACCCAGCATGTGACAGCGTCATAGAAGGCCACCAGGTTGGTCGAGCACAACCTCCCCTTGGTGAACCCATGCTGACTACTCCTGATAACCTCCTTTTCTCCCAGGATACCAGTCTGGAGATGGTATCCAGCACAAGCTGTTCCATCACCTTTCCAGGGACGGAGGTGAGGCTGACAGGCCTATAATTACCTGGATCTTCCTTCTTGCCCTTTTTGAAGACCGGAGTGACATTGGCTATCCTCCAGTCTTCAGGGACCTCCCCTGTTACCCAAGACCTCTCAAAAATGATGGAGAGCGGTTCAGTGGACTTGTGGACCTTAGTACTGCCTAGGCTCTCACGCACGTCCTCTTTCCTGACTAAAGGGAAATCTCCCATTCCCCAGATCCTCTCACTAACTTCCTCGGTGTGGGAATCCTGCAGGAGAGCCTTTTCACTGAAGACGGAAGTAAAGAAGGCATTCAGTATCTCTGCCTTCTCAGCATCCCCCGTTACCAGAACCGCCCCCTCACTTAGTAAGGGGCCCACATTCTCTCTAGTTTTCCTTTTGCTGTTAACATACTTGCAGAAGCCTTTTTTATTATCCTTTATCACTTGAGCCAGATTCAATTCCAGACGGGCTTTAGCCTTCCTCGTTGCATCCCTGCAGGCCCTGACTACATTCCTATATTCTTCCCAAGTGGTCAGACCCTTTTTCCACATTTCATGGACCTTCTTCTTTCCTTTGAGCTTGCACATGAGCTCCTTGCTCATCCACACAGGTCTCCTGCCACCTTTTCCCGATTTCTTGCTCACAGAGACACACCGATCCTGAGCTTGGAAGAAGAGCTGTTTAAATGCTGACCAGCTCTCAGAGGCCCCCTTACCTTCTAACACCCGAGCCCACGGGATAGCTCCAAGTAGGTCCCGGAAGAGATCGAAGTTGGCTCTCCTAAAGTCCAGGGTAGCAATCCTACTTATTGCTTTGCTTCTTCCACTCAGGATCTTGAACTCCACCATCTCATGATCACTACAACCCAAACTGCCCCCAACCTTTACTTCCTTAACAAGTCCATCCCTGTTGGTGAGAATAAGGTCCAGTAACACCCCTCCCCACGTCGGTTCCTCCACCACCTGCATCAGAAAGTTGTCTTCAACGCACTGCAAGAACCGTCTGGACCATGCGTGCCTGGCCATGTTGATCGTCCAGCAAATATCTGGATAATTGAAGTCCTCCATAAGCACCAGTGCCTGGGAACGTGACACTACATCCAGTTGCTTATGGAAGGCCTCATCAGCCTCCTCATCCTGATCAGGGGGCCTGTAGTACACACCCACAACAGTGTCACCCTTACCAGCCTGCCCCTTGATTCTCACCCATAAGCTCTCCACTGCTACATCACTCTCCCCCAAGTGAAGTTCAATACATTCTAGCTGCTCTCTCACATAAAGAGCAGCTCTACCACCCCGCCTAGCCAGCCGATCTTTCCTAAAAAGCACACAGCCCTCCATGACAACATTCCAGTCATGCGAGCTGTCCCACCACGTCTCTGTTATCGCTATGAGATCATGACCTTGCGACCACACGCAGAACTCCAGCTCTTCCTGTTTATTTCCCATGCTACGCGCATTAGTATATAGGCACTTAAAAGAAGCAGCATCCCCCCACCCCTCTCCAAGCCTTTGAACTCCACTGTCTCCACCAATATTGAGGTAGAACTTAAAGAATTGTAAGAATTACAGAATGATGATCTAATTTACTACTCCTGGCTTTTCATTCCTCTAAACTCAAAATTTACAGTGAATGATAGCATGTCAAAGAAGTCTGTGGTTGTTTAACAAATGCCTAGCAAAACAAAAGTGCGAATAAACAACTGTAAGCTTTCATTTTCTGAGTTTCCATTTCATACAGGAAATATCCTAAATGTGTTGGAAGGGCTTTCTTTTTTCTTTTTTCTTTTTTTTTTTTTTCCTCTTAATAGACTGAACTTGTGCCTTTAAATTCAAATCCAATTTTGCACTGACTTTAATCAGAGCAAGATCAAACACTTACTGATCTTTCAGACTTACTTCAAGCAGGATAGATTGAGCCAATTGGAACAAAATAAAATAAAAACATGACATAAGAGGTTCTCTGAAAGACCCTTCAGTATTAGTTGTACGTGTAATTAAAAAAAATAAACACTGTAAGAAGGCATTTGTTTGTAACAAAAAGCTACATTTCCTACCCAGAGAATGCAGTGTGGATTGTGCAGCACATATGCCAGGGGCCTTTGTGCAATCAGTGAAGTATCAGCAGGCACCATCAGTCCCACAGTCTCCTAATATCATGATTTCTAATTCTGGTTCTTTGCTTTCTGTCACTGTAATGCTACCAAAAGTCATTACATTACACATTGTCTAGAGGGCCTTGTATTAGGAACCACAGACATCTCAAGGATTGATTTACATTATAAAATGGAAATGGACATTGTAAGCTTCACAGTATCTGGGTTCTTTTATCGGATGGGTTGGTGACTTTACATAACACTTCCCTCAACTTAACTGATCTTTGCATATCAGCTTTCACATGACAAATAATATAGGTAAAATAACACCATACACACACACAAGGCTATATATAGATAAAATTACACTGAGAGCTGTATTTGTTTTTTTTAACATATAGACAACCACAGCACATATTTAATTCCATTATTAAGAGAGGAAAGGGAAAATTCTGTTAACTGCATTCAGTTTATTGCTAACATTCAGTTTAACTGCTGTATTTATTCATCAAGAACATCTTATTTCTAAATACAAAAAAGGCAAAGATTATTTTGTGGGAAACACAAAATGTCCCACAGTAATATTGTACACAGTGAGCTTGAAAAACAGATAGCTTACATGTACCATTTTGTGTTGTATAAATTTATCCATGGGCTTTTACTCTCTACCAATGATTTGACTTAAATCAGTGGCAATGAAAACTGTCAAAGCAATGGGCATAGCAGCTGAAACCTTGACAGAAATTGTGTAAAATATCTATTTTTGCTGCTTATACTTTTTCATCTGTTACTTTGAACTTTTTAAAATACAATATATGGTAACAAGCAATGTTTTGTTAAGCATACTAATTCTTTCCTCCCACTATCAAAGCTTGATGCAATAACGTTTTTGTAAAAGGTTAGAAAATAAGAAATATGTGAAACAGAAAAACTGAACTTGTATATCAGTTTGGCATGCAATCAAAGCTGTTGACTTCTAACCACTGAAGCTGCCTAGACTTTGTTTAACCTTTCATTGATTCCCCCAAATCAGATTTAATCTAAAGCATCAAATTAAAAACTGAGGGCCAGTTCTGTAAATTCAGAAGTGTACAAAATAATTGCTGCCCAATTGCAGCATTCATTTTTATAAAGCTTCTAATTCTGAACCTAACAAAATTTGGTAGGACTCCGGGAGGTTTTTGAGAGCCGAGGAAAGACTATGAAGCAAAATATAATGACTTATTCTATTCTACTTTAAGGAAGTATATAGGAAAGAGTAGTTATTAATTAATTTACTTTTTCTGGCAACAGAATGGTATAATGAAAAAAAGCACTGTGAAGATTATATGGAGAAGAAAAACATGCAAACAAATAAACAAAAACAATCAAACAAAAAAAAACCTCTTGTATTAAATCTCTGTGATTTGGAGTACACAGTTAAACCTAAGGATATGCAGTAACAGCCATTTCACTTCATGCTATCTCCTGATCACTACTTTCATGTACCTGCATGTGTATACTCAATCTTCTATGAATGCTATAAGAAGGTCCAAGCTTTGAGAATTTAAAATAGACCATATTAAATACTGATAATTAATTTCAAAGGATTAGCACTATTGACATTTTTTAGAATAAAATGCTTTCCATGCTTATAAAATTCAGAGACTATTTGTCCACTCAATGTATATAGACAGGAAAAAAAAAAAGACTTAAATTTATAGTGTTGTGAGCCATACTTTTACATTTTTATCTTCCTCCACCTTTGCATTTAACACCACAAAATAAAACTTTCAAGTTATGGAACATAATGTTCTTTTTAATTTTTTCCTTCCCAACAAAAAATGCATCTGAAAACATTTCCTTCACTATAGAAAGACAGTTTATTTTAGTAGGCATTGGACAATGAAAAAAAACTTGAAAAGAACAGTTCTTGTGTGTAGTTATGTTTCTCTCCCACCTACAATAATTACTAATTTAGGAAAATAAATTAACCCAGAATAATGGTATACAAACAGAAATGTCCCAAAGAATTCTTATAAAATGAGTATGTTACAAAAAATTGAACGACACATAACTTGTCACATCCTCCTACCAAAAGAGACTGCTATCTTAATAACATTAAGTAATAGAGATATATGTTCCTCAAAATATTTAGATATATGCAAACCATTTTTCCCTCAAAGGAAATCAAGTTTTAAAACAAAATAAATCTATGGATTGTAAAATTCATTTTTTGATAGCATAATTCAGTATTCCAGTTCAAATGTGCTAACAGCACTGCATATTGATTTTTCAATTATCAATTTTATGTATAACTATAGTTCTAGAAGAAAAGAACATGGCAGTTGTTGCATCTCTTTAACCCCTGTGTTTTGAGTCCTTCTACAGGACCAGGCTTTTCAAAACATTTCAACACCATCTCTATAAGAAGAATAAACCAACACTGTCAAATTGGCCAGGCATATGCATGACTGCTTTCTGCTTCTTGCTTCAATTATAGTTAAAAATAAACAAATAATAATAATAAAAAACAAAAACAAAACAAACAAAAAAAAAACAACTTGTATCATCTGAAAAATCAGACAGAAAGATAACACTACCAGCAAAGCATAAAGAAGATAAAGAATTGAAGGCAGTACTCACAAACAAAAAGAGAATTATTCAGTACTTGAAGTTTTTACATTCCTCTCTTTCTCTTTTATTGCACAAGTGCATAACAGCACACACAAAGCATCTGTTCTCTTCATAACCTGCAAGCAGCATTTATGCATGGACAAATAAATGCAGAAATATTTTGTATATACATATTAGATGTATGTATGAAAACATTTATTTCATGGGATGTTTAATCAAGTGAGACTAGACTTGCTAATCTAGTGAACGGAGGGAGACAGTGACCAAAAATCAGAGAATTAGAGGAGGGATAGGAGAAAGCAAGGAAGTGCTGAGAGTACAGCTTGACAGACATGGAATATCCCCTGTGAATACACAGCCAGAGTATTTGCCTCAAGTGCCTGTATTCAAACACATGTAGAGGGGAAAACAAATTGCTGGGGACTAGTACAGATTCCACTGGAAATCTGGAAAGTGGTTGTGCTCTGTACTGTTGACGAGTAAAGATCAGGATAGGTGCAGCTGCAAGTGTCTGATACAGACTGATTGATCAGAAAGAGGAAAAAGACTTCTTCAGAAAACTGGAAACTTCAGAAATTTAACCGTCAGGGGTAATCAGTGGGTGGTAATCAGGGGCAAATGAAATATCTGTCGATTTTCTGAAAAGACAAAATTATCAAGAGACTTTGGGCAATTATCAAGATTTACTTTCATACAAGTGAATGACAAATGAACTAGAGAAGGGACTCAGTAGGACCAATTACTCAAAATAATAAAATAAAAATAAAATAGTAAATAATAAAATTTGAAAAGCACTTGTAATCCACTTCATGGATTTGTTTTGTAAGGTCTGGTAGGAAACTGCCTTAGAGGACAAGAGAATCCAAAAGTACTGGCTGATCAACGGCAACTTCCTTGAAGCACAAGAAAAGCCCCAATTTCAAGCAAACACCGCATAGGGTCATCATTGATAACAGTGAATTACTGACTGAGTTTATTTAAACTACAGAAGTCAATGTTTTCTTGAAGTTGACACTAACGAGGACTAGGACTGTAAATCATAAAAAGAAAGGTGTCTCATCAGCAAATGGAAGGCAAAGGAAAATTTGGTAGTGCTACTCAGAGTTATAGGGAATTTAATGACATATGATATGGGAAAAGCTAAGTTTCTACTGATAATGACAGTCTCAAGAATACCAGCTTCAGTGTGCCTGTTCCAGGATTTGGGAGACTGCAGTATTTGGGAGATCCACAGCAGAAGGTAGAAAACAGTTCAGTTAACAGGATATTATAAGGGAGACATGGTCTTCAAATTCTCTGCCCAAAACAGAGACATTTAGGTACAAGTATCATACAATTACCTTCTCAGGTTTATGCATATTGTTTTTTTTTTAAATTTTAAATAGTAGACATTGGTTTAGAAGCACTGCAGTCATTATCGTTTCAAATTAAAATAAATTATTACAGTCTGCATATTTTCTTCTTCAGATCTTGAGCACCTCCCCCACAGGGACAGGCTGAGACAGTTGGAGCTCTTCTATCTGGAGAAGAGAAGGCTCTGGGGGACCTTATAGCAGCCTTCCAATATCTGAAGCCTACAGAAATCTGGGGAGGAACTTTTTATAAGGGCATGTAGCAACAGAATGATGAGAAATCACTTTAAACTGCAAAAGCTAGGATTTAGACTAGATATTAGGAAGAAATTATTTTCTGTGATGGTGGTGAGGCACTAGACCAGGTTGTCCAGAAAGGCTGTGGATGCCCTTTCCCTGGAGGCATTCACGGCCAGGCTAGATGGGGATTTGAACAACCTGGTCTAGTGCCTCATGGTCCATTTTCAAGGAGAACGAGCAGGAGAATCTGGGCAAATGAAGGCCAGTCAGCTTAGTCTTGCTACTCAGCAAATTCCCCTGAATGCCACATCCAGGCATAAAGAGGAGATTGGACTGCAGTACATGTGGATACTACAAAAGTTAAACTTTGACATTAATAAAATTCAGCAATGGCATAGAGTCCTGTCTTGGGAAGGGAAAAACTTCATGAAATAATGCATGCCGGGGGCCAACTGGGTAGAAACAAGTAAAAGACATGTTGGTTCCTCTGGACAAGAAGCTCAGCATGAGTCAGCAGCGTGTCCTTGAGTGATGAGAACCAATCATTTACCAGTCTTCATCAGTAAAAATGTAGCCAAGAAGCTCAAGAAGGTAACTCTTCCATTGTGGTCAGCTTTGAGAGACTGCATGTGGAGTAATGCATCCAGTTTGGGGTTCTTCAGTGCAAGAGGAATGCTTGGGAGTGAGTTGAAAAAAGTGTCACAAAGCTGGTTGGAAACTGAAGCATATAAAGAGGGGCTACAAGAGTTTCATGTGCTTTATCCTGAGAATATTGAGGGGAGATCTAATTGCACTTTCAGATGATTATAGGAGGACAGGAAGAGTATAAAACAATGCACTTCTTGCTGGTGCACAGTGATAGACTGAAAAGCAAAAAAGTTGATACAAGGAAGTTGGTATGAAGGAAGAGTTTTTCACAAAAGTGATCAAACTAGGGAACAGGGAACGTAGCAAGACTGTGGCAAGCCTTGGAGATATCCTTAGAGATATTCAAAACTTAACCTTAGCAAGGCCTTGAACAACCTCATCTAAATTAGCTCTCTGATTAGAGCACTGCAGCAAATGACCTCTGAAGGTCCTTTCAACATGCCTAGACTTAATACATTTAGAATTTTCATTCTTAAATTTTAAGTGGATAATATTTTTTTTTCTGTATAATTTATCAAAGTTAATCTTAAACATTACACATTTTTATATAAGTTCAATTTCTGACTGCCTAAAGTACTCCGATAATACTATTAAAAATATTATCAGATAAATAAACTGAATGAGATAGCATCAAATAAGGTGATACTGTAATAACAATAAAAAGATTGTACTACTTTGCACAATATGAGATTGATCTTTTACACATACACACAAATAAGTCAGGAGATGTTAGGAAAAAATAAAAAATAAAAATAATAAAATAATGATAAAAAAACCTCTGCCCCTTCTGTCACTTGTATTAGTTCCATTAAAGTCAGTCAGACATGTACAGTTAATTGGTTCAGATTGTTTTTTCAGGATAAGGGGTGATAGAGTTAGAAGCTAATCTGTTGGCAGAATACAACTGACAGCCCCACACTCACCTGTAATGAAATTGCCGAGTCACTTTTCAGAAAGAGAAAAAAATATCAAGAAACTTGATTCGAAGCCATATTTTGCTTTCTCCCTGCAGAGTGGAAATCCTCAAGGATATTTTCAGAACACAGATTGGAAAATCACAACAAAATTTGGTAGAAGGATGTTTCTTCTAATTGTAGTTAGGACATTTAAATTAAGACTATTTGATTACTGAGCTCTTCCTCCCCTCCATGATGGATACATATTTGATTAGAGTAATCTCCACTGTGATTGTGAACAGTGTAAAGTAATCCCACCTCTATTTTTCCTCAGATCCCTGAGAAACAAGGAATAATCTGAAGAGTTAGTGAATTACTAGCTTTCCTCCAAATCTCTTCATAAGTATTCACCAGAAAGCTAATATTTGTATAGATTCACCTAAAGGAACTTTGCTACCCCAGGAGAAATTTTGCTGAACTTTACACAGGGTATAACCATTCTTAGAGTAAGGAACAGTGCAGAATAAGTGTGATATTTGACTTCAAACTAGGTCTTCACTCTTAGTTACAGATGCAATTGCTCAAAACCTTAAGTCTGCCTGATTCAGATGTACTGATGACCTCTTGCTGTTAGTAGCACTGGAAGGAACATATGAGGCTCCTTTCAAAATCAGATATGAAAAAATCCACATAGGAGACTACTACATTATTTCTGTTAGGAAAACATGCCTCAAAAATATCTCAAGAAATTCAGCAGCCAAGTTATTAACCTATAACTTCCCTTTAGTCCTGTATTTAATTACTGTATATTTTGTCATGAAAAGAAGCTAGAGGTAGAAGAGAGTTATTTAAACTACATAGTCTTTTTAATGTAGGAACTAGAGTAGATGTGTAACAGATAAAAACCCACATATTTTAAAATATTTAAATATTACTTACAATTAATAATTCATGACTAATGATGTCTTCTATATTTATGGAGAGACAGATATAAGCAAAAAGAACATCTTATTTTATATATTTAGGGAGAAATTCTTTACTTAAAAGGAAATTCTTTACTCAGAAGTGATGAGCGAGTGGAACAGATTGTCCGCAGATGCTGTGGATGCCTCATCTCTGGAGGCATTCAAGGCAAGGTTGGATGGGGCTTTAAGGAACAGGCTGGCAACACTGTCCAGGGCACTGGGGCTGGAACCAGATGATCTTTAAGGTCCCTTCAACCCAAAACGTGCTATGACTCTACGATTCTCTGATTCAAAGCATTACATAGTTTAATAAAAAGTAAAACTGTCATATATTTAAATACTGACAGCAGCGTCCTGCTTCCAAAGCAGATTTGTAGGGAATGCCTTCACCCGGAGACAAAAAGATACACTCTTTATAAAAGATTATGATTTTCACTAGATGCTAAAACAAGGATGAGAGATAAAATCTAAATTTACATTCTCATGGGAGGCATTAGACTTGTTATAACACTGTTCAGACTTTGGAATAGGACTCGTTAACATCACAAGAGAAAAGCACAGACAAGGAGGATAATATAGAATCATAGGATAATTGAATCATTCAAAAAAATGGAAAAAGCCTTCAAGATCATCAAGCCAAACCATCAACCTAGTATATAGAGTCCCATCTCTAAACCATGTCACAGTGCCACAATGTTAATATGAATATGTATGAGCAGTCTGGATGTACAGTTGTTTAAGACAACAGACAGACATGGCCTAACCATGTTAATTACTATACCATATTTATCATTTTTTCTACACATATCACACTCCTAACTTTCTAAAACATACAGGATCCCGTTGATCAAAGTATTAGAATATCATATAACAAAAGAAGAACAGATCTATCTTTACCCCAGTAGGGCGCTTTGTTTTCCATATGGCACTTCATCTGCTTCTGCAGTACATCTGTCTCGCAGAAGACATTAGATAGTTAGACTCACTAACAATTACAGGCTGCAACAAGTTTAATTTCAATTACAGAAAGAAAAGAAAACAGCTGGGATACCTATAGGGAGGCGCAGGCACCAAGAGGGTGAAAGAAAAATCAGAATGGTACATTGCACACTACTAATTAGGGAGAAATGAAGTCAAAATACAAATGTAAGCCTTTATAGAAATACCTGTCAGTTTTACTAAAACTACATTTGAGACAGAAAAATAGTCCTTAGTAGACGAGTATTTATTTTAATTTATTTAAATGATTCTGAATTAAAAAAGCAACTTACTTTTGAAAACAAGATCAAAATAAAACCCAATTACAAGTAAGATCAGTGTTAGTCCAACATCTCTGAATTACACCAAGTTAAGACTCTTCTTTTAGTCACTAATAGGCATTGAAAGTTATGGCCAGAACAAAATACAAACTGTGAAAGCTTCTTCCACGTTAATAACAATATCTACATATGAAGATTCCAAAAATAAAATATATAGAGCATTCAAAATTCTCAGAATCCTGACTCAATCAATTATTATCGTCTAGCCTGAACAGTTGAGAAAAATATACAACTTAAGAAACTTTTTATGTAGAATAGTTCCTACACAATCTAATGATTGGAAACCATGCAATTTACAAGGAACGTATTCAAATGAGATACCTGAGTACACACAGATTTTATTCTTTAACTTATCTCATTATTGACAGTTCAGTATCTCTTTGATCTCTCAAAGAACTTTAGGACAAGCTCAGTCATGAACATCATGCACTCCATCTGTCCATCTCAAGTCTACCCCTTCCTTTTGCTTTTGACTACTCCATGCATTTTTTGTTTTTTCCCTGTATGGATGCAAACTCTCAGATGCATATGGGGAGGGACTTTTCTTCCCCAAAGGAATGGATCATTACATTCGTAGAAGGGACCAGTTTAATTACAGCTCATGAGGTAGAGTCTACTCAAAAGCACTGATCACATAAATGCTACCATGACTACATCTGCCCCCCTACAAATAACTAAATTAACCCACTATGAGCTTAAAGACAAAGCAGCCATAGCTGTACTCCATGCTGAAATTGTTCCTGACTTCACACTGCTGTTACACATTTGGGGTGGGAGACTAGAGAGTGATAGAGCCCTCAGTGACAACTGCTAGTTGGCTTTACATATGGATTATACCAAGGAAACTGGCCTGAGGATACGTAAATAAAGAGACAAGACTGCATGGTTCACTAGCTTAGTTTGTCGCTTATGCCAACATGATTTAGAAAGCAACATACATTTAAGATAATAACCACTCATTGGTAAACACATCCATGGATATCCATCATCATAAAAAAGTCTGAGCATGAGCTGCTGCATGCAGGGCTCCAGCTGCCAATCATGACCCAGACATGCTGCATAGTTGGAATCAGTGTCCTGGTCCTGCATGTTGATCTGAACTAGAATGGAAGAATGTGTGGTCATGTATGTGTGCTGTAGAATAGATTTCATAGAAGTGAAATTTCTATCTATCTGGTAAAATTTGTCTCACATGCTAAGTAAATTTTAGATTACTCATCACTGAGTGCCGTGTTTTCGTTCTTATTTCCATCCCACTCCATACTAGTGGATCCACAAAATCATGGCATCTGAACTGCTGATAAACAGGTATACCATACTATTACCTAAAAACTTCTGCATCTAGTGTTTGGGCCCAGCTACCAAGTACCATTAAAAGCAAATACTAAAATCTAACTTCAAAAAAACAGAAAATCCATGGGGTGTGAAACTTGTTTTAGGAGGGTTTTTGTTGCTGTTCTTCGTTTCTTTTTTTTTTTTTTTTTTTTTTTTCATTCTGTTACAAACTAAGTTACTTGAGAATGTGCTTTGCCAATAAGCCTTCAGAAAGAGACTATGTATTTGCTGTTTGCATGAGCAAAGAAAGAACTCACAGGTAATTCAACCATTAAAATATAAATAATAATAAAAACATCTTTATTCATTCTCAATAGTACATTAAAAAAATGATTAGTTTTCATTCATTCTATGGACCATCAACACTATTTTGCTATTTCTCAGAGTATGATGACATATGAAAACTGAAAAAAAAAAAAAATAATAAAAATAAAAAAAAAATTAAGTGATTTCTATAAATCAAGTAGTTGAAAATATTTTTCAAAGCTGAATATTTACATTGGTGGGAATGAAACCAAACCTGGTGCCATAAAAAAATAAAAATACATAATAAATGCATGAAAATAATAATCCATAAAAATGCATGAAGATAAAATTAAAAAAAAAACATAAAAATTCCAGCCTAAATTTCATCAAACAGAGCAAAGAGAATCACATATATATATTAAACAAACAAACAACAACAACAAAAAACACCAAAGCAAAAACAAAACAATACAACAAGCATGGGAAATAGTTTACTCTTTTGTTTAACTCTATATACTAAATCTAACTGAAAAGATTTGTCTGATGAGGAGCATGAATTCAGAAGATGTAAAATCTTCCAGAAATTAGCTTAAAACTTTGGAAATTTCTTCCTACTTGAATGACTTTAGAAATTATTTTCAATAAATTAACAACCAATTTCCATTAAAATGATTTTCCTGACAGCTGTAACTCTTGAAAGACCAGCTTTTAAAAGGTAATGTATAGAACTATCTTTCCTCTCATAAAATGTGATAAATATTGATCTTGCTGTTTGATATAAGACTATACGTTGGGACTATATTTTGTAATTAATATCCACTGAAATCAAGTATTAGAAGTCACAGCTTCTAAAACAGTACAAACTTGTACCCATAAGGCATCAAAAAACAGAGCTAGAGGCTAAGATGCATGTTTAGTTCCATTCGATATTCCATTGACTGAATGTCTCCTATTGTATAATGTAGGCTCACAAGACATCAGAGGCAGAGGACTTGGTAGTAGGACAGTAGAGGTCGATTATTCCAATCATTACATTTTATTACTGTCCAACAGATAGCAGCAGAAGGGCAGACTGGCAAAATGGCATAAAAAAAAAAAAAAGAGCAGACTGACAAGGTGACATGGTAACACACATGAAGCAAAGATGTGTCATTGAATTGTTCCACGCAGAAAAAAATAGCAGCCACTGATAATCGTAATTGCTGAACTTTTATGGTAACCAAATAGTGAGGTGATGGGTGGTGACAGTGATTCAGATTTTTATGAGGGCAGCATGTAGGCTCTTGCTCATTTCTGGCAAAAGTGCACAGCCAATGGCAATGAATATGTTGACAATTATAGTTTTGCAGCTGATAATTCCTTCTGTTAAATAGTGTTATTGTGTTCTTTGCATCTGTAGTAGTTTCCATGGAAATAAATAGGAGGTATTACCTTCAGAGCAATTTATGTACTTCAGAATGGTCTAACTAGGTATCCATTTTCCATTATTTTAAATAGGAATTTAAGTATAGCTACTTATGCATAGGTACCTACATTTCTAGTAGTTCAAGCCTAATCCCACTTATTAGTGTGCTCATTTTAAATTACTTTGTCTTGCATATGATTACTTTTTTTTTTCCTTCAATACTTCCTTCAACTTTCACTGAACTAATATATAAAAACAGCATTCCTTATAATCAGAGAGAAGAAATATGTTCAATATCCAGATGTCTGTATTATATAGTACACTTACTGAAATTCAAAAAAGCTCATTCAGAATATTTTACAGTAGGAAATGAAAGCAATTCTCCTATCTGTGAAATGTCTATACCGAGGGGGAGGAGGGGGGAAAAAGTCTATTAAGGCTAAAAAGCCAAGTATTCTGTAGCAAGGAGATATAATTTTAAGTTGAATGTCTGTCACTAGAAACTTGTCATTTTCTAGGAAATTTTCTTTCTCAGATGTAGTTTAAAGCAGCTACCATAGAATGGTTAGTTTTGGTGAAAGAGGACTAAATGATGGAGGAAGAAACTTACTGTAAGCTTTCAGTTTGAACAAATGTAAATAAATTTAAATGTAATTAATTAAAAGTATCATAAGATGCAACCAAATTCAGATTGCAGTTATTATTTTTAAATTTCAAAAGACATCATAGTTCTGAACTTCCTCATAGCATTTTGTAATATAGACAGTCTCTCTTCAAAAAGCTCAGACAATGAAGAGATCCTGAAAGCTCTATTCAGATTCTACTGTACTTTATTTCTCAAATGAAACAAATAAAATAAGGAGACACACACACGCATACACATTATTGTTGTTATTATTATTATTATTTAAGAAGGATCATGGAAGCTGATGGATTAGACTGGTGTTCTGCACAGAGAAAAAACTGTGAATCTAAATAGACCATAGCTCCTCTTATTCCAGAGCTTTAGAAATCAGAACACTGAACCCTGGTTCTTCTCTGATTACTGACCCTGAAAGTGAACAACAGCCAGCATCTGCTGGACTCATTTTCAGAGAAGCCCACATGGTGCTTCAAAGGAGACTGTTATTTTCCTTGGCTTACTACTAGGTTGGAGTCCAGAGCGTTATACAAAACTAACAACGAAAATTGCTGGAGAATGGTACTATTTGGTAGGCCCACCTGTGAACTGTGATTTGTTCTGATGGCAAGAGTTTGTCTTCATAAAAATAAGAAAAAAATATCGTATTACAACCTTCAGGTGAGCAATTCCCCATTTCCCTTAGATGGTAGCTCTTGTTCACTCTAAGCTTTACTTCAACCTCAAACCAGTGTGAAAGTATTGAAAAAAAGAGGATATGTGCTTGAATAAAGTTGCAGCAGTGTGCTTTAAATCCTGCAGGAGTTTTGCCCATTGAATTCAGTGACAGCAGAGCCCAAAGTACCTAACTGAAAGTTAAATGCTTATTTTATTTCAGTGGATCTGGTATCTTACCACCCATGGTTTGTCAGGTACCCAAATCTCCCACAAGTACTTCGGCATATCTCCAAATTTCAGTGCCTAAAAAGCAATAATATTTAAATAAAAAGGTGTGTCATTCTTACTACAGATCTTCAGATAGCCCACCTCCCCAACAGCCCAATATCGGTCATACATAAAGCAAAATGTGAGCAAGTTTCTCTTGAAGGAAGATAAATATCTTTTTATTCAAAAAATTCAAAAAATTCAGATGCCATAGCTTGGTGTTACCAAACATATGCATTGTATCATTAAAGTGCTATGTTAAACATCAGTTTGGTTTCTGAAGGCTGACTGTGTAATATGTTGTTGCACCAGCCAACAGATTTTCAGATGCCAGAGTAGGATATATATATTTTTTTGTTCTGTGTAGTGAACTACCAACTGAAATAGCTGTCTCATAATAAGAAGATTTCTTTTTTAATTTAATGCTCTATTAAGCTTTTTATTAAGATATTGCTCATCAACGCTGAGACTCTAAAAAGCAAAAACAGCAGATCTTTAAAACTACAATTAAATGCGTTCAATGTGGGAGCATTAATGGATGTTCATTCGCTGTTACTAACTGCTGAATATAAATAGCACTATGTACTTCAGGTTCCCTCAGAGTTCTCAGACACCCTAAAATATCATGTCTTCCAGGACTTGAATCAGAGTGTCTATATACGTGTGTGACTATAAGATAATTGTGGAAGGAAAGTTCAGTAGGTTACCAAGTTTGAAGAACCTTCAAAACTGCATATTCCAATAGGAATTGAATTGCTTATCTACCTTAACAAACAAACAGAACCACAGTAATTCTGAACAATTTAAGCCAGAAAAGCACATGTATTTGAAATGAATTGAATACTGAAAAAGTACCAAGGCAGTACCAGCCCTTTTTACTGTTCTGTCTTATTGGAGAAAAGAATGCTTCCCAGAGAGAGAATGTTAAATTAAGAGTAATGTATCTGGAAAGTTGGACAATTTCAAATCTATTCTTTGTAGAGCAAAAAGCCCAAATTGCAAACAAGTCTTCAGTGCACCCTATTCAGAAAGGATATTATTATTCTGTACAGAATTGTTTATCCACTCCTTTGCCATCATATAGTGAACAAAATCCTCAGAAAACTTTACATCAAATAGTGCTTTTAGTTGCAGCAGAAAATACATGTCTCTTCCAAAGTACTCCCAACAGATACCTCAGATATTTCACACAAGTTCTGTGTTCTTGGAGAATTATATCACAGTTCTAAAAGCTTTTTCAGTAACTCCCCTTGAAAGTAGAAAGTCATCTTAAGTATTTATATCTACCAAAAATACGCTCCTCTGATATCTGAAGTTATATTTCCAATCGACTTCAGAAGATCCCTTCTTTGCCATCTAAAATTTTACTTAAAATAAAATGTTATGCGAGCAGAAATTTTATTTTGTCTTACACACTGAATCTAAAGGCACTTATACAATCCATGGAGATCAGTGAATATAGCTTAAGAAAAAGGTAAAAGCCACAGAGAATGTTTCATTTTAAAATCTTCCTATGCCTCCTCTGGTACTTTACATGTGATTGTTTTCCTCATTTACATGAGTACAAATGAAGTGCAATTCACCCAAAGGCAACAGAAATAAATTGGTAAAAAAGCAGAGAGAGGGTCCCTGTGGAACAAGCTTTCTTCTTGGAGTGTTTATTGCACAGTTCCATCCACTTTGATAGAGTGATGAATTTCTGAAGGCAGACTGTGTGCCATAATATCAAATATTTTATTACTTGTTAGAATGTCACCTCTACATAAATTAGTCACCTTTACAGAAATAGTAAGCATTGTTTTTACCAAAAATAATTGGAAAGGAATCACAAGAATAATTTCGATAACAACAAATAATGAATATTTTCCCCATTCCCTTAGGTAGTTAGTTGAAAGCTTATCTAGGCCATCAAAATGAAACAAGAATGAACAGAAATCAAATACTATTCATAGAAAAACTGCCAACTGAAATGACAAATATGTGGTGTCATTAAATATGAGGCCTTTTTTCTACATGACTGCTTTCCAAAAAAGACTGCTGAAACATAAGAGTAACAGATCCTCCTGGAAACTATACTGAGGCATGCGGAAGAGAAGGAAGTAAGATGAGACAATCTGCACGGCTTCACCAATGGCAAGTCCTCCCTGACCAAGCAGCACATTTTTCTATGACTGCATAGATGGACAAGAGAAGAGAATAGATGTCATCTATTTGGACTTCATTAAGGCTTTTGACATGGTCCATCACAATATCCTTCTCTCCAAATTGGAAAGATATAGATATGGATTTGATGGGTAGACTGCTCAATATATGAGAAACTGATTGTGAGATTGCACACAGAGTGTTGGTTAATGGCTCAGTATTCAGATGAGATCAGTGACAAGTGGTGTCCCTCAGGAGTCAGTACTGGGCCTGATGCTCTTTAATATCTTCAATTGAATCCTCACCAATCTGTGTGGTGCGATTGACATACAGACAAGGGATGGAATGATATCCAGAGAGACTTAAATAAACTCAAGCAGTGGGCCCAGGAGTACCTCATGAGGTTTAACAAAGCCAAGTGTGAGATCTTGCATCTGGGTCATGGCAACCCCCACTATAAGTACAAGTTAGGGAATGAAAGGATTGAGCACAGTCCTGCTGAAGAGGACCTGGGAATACTGGTGGATTGCAAGCTGAGCGTGAGTCAGCAGTGTGCCCTCACAGCCCAGAAAGTAAACTGTTTCCCCACATGGTCCATTGGATGATACACCTTCCCTATGAGGACAGGCTGAGAAAGTTGGGGCTGTTCAGGGAGACTTGATAGTAGCTTTTCAGTATCAAAAGAAGGGCTATAAAAAAGAAGGGGTCAGACAGAAATGTTTATTGTAATAGGACAAGAGAGATTGGTTTCAAACTGAAAGAGGGGAGATTTAGATTGAATGGAAGAAATGTTTTTGTTTTTGTTTTTTTATCATAAGAGTAGTGTAGCACTGGAACAGTTTCCCTAGAGAGGTGATGGATGCCCTCCATTCCTGAGACATTCAAAGTCAGGCTGGATGAGGTTCTGATCAACCCTAGCTATCTGTAGATTCTCTGTTCATTGCAGGGTAGTTGGATCCTTCCAACTCAAAAGACTATATGATTCTAAGTAAAACATATTTTATCTTGGGTTTCATAATAATTAAGATCATTACATATTGCATGGCCAGCAAATAGACCAGGGTAAGTAATATTTTCCCTGATTCTCCACCTTTCTACAGCTTCTCTTTCCTACAATAGACAGTAGAAAGAGGTAAAGAAAGTGGCTCCTTCTCTCTAGTTTTACAAGTGACAACTGCAACTAGAATTAAATTTGGACCATGCTCTTCACTGAAATAAATTACAGCTGGGAGATGAAAGAAAGAAGGTTTTGATGCAAGAAAAACAAACAAACAACCAGTTTCAGTAGGAGATGAATCCCTTTTTCATGAAGTCAGTGTAGAAAATTCTCCCATTACTGAATGTGAGTGAACTCATGATTCATTAAATGGCTTATGACTGCCTTAAACTTTTAGACCTGGATTTGAGATGTCTTAAGTATGTATATCTTCTTTCTCAAGAAGTGTTCAAAATTCAAAATGACTTATCATCAAATATACAAGACTTGTTTCTGCAAAAGCTTTCTTTTAATCTCCCCAACTCTTCCTCTATTTCATGTGATGACATCATCAAAGCTTTCAATCAAAATAAACAGACTTTTTATTTCTTCTGTCATTGACAACTTAGAAACAAAAAGTTGAATATTTTGAGGGAAACATTTTGTGAGGAGAAGGGATATAACAAAGTCATCATCATAGATGAGATTGCAATCGAACAGAAAGAAAGTTAACACACACACAAAACAAACAATAAGAAAACAAATTATAAAAAAAAAAACAACAAAACTTGCCAGTTGTTTTTTCCCAGTAAGAGGAACAGACATAAAAAAAGACCTGCTAAAAGTAATGAAAACAACCTACTGTGTCATCATTTTATGTGAGAAAGGGAGAGAGATTAGTGTAAGACTCCTACAATAATATGGATTTTTCAGCTGACAAAAGCAATACTGCATAAAATCTTTTCTGTGCTTTATTTCTAATTACTTTCTATCCTTTAATGAACAAGAAAGTATGTGATCTTGAAAGTCCTTGTGCAGTCAAAACTCCCACTAAAATTAATGGGACATTTTTTCCAGCCTAAAAGCTCTGAGATCAGGCCTCAAACTTAGCTCTTTCTAAGCTTTTTCCATTAATCAAACATTTTAAGATTCCATTGTTCTTTTTTTTTTCTTTTTTTTTTTTCTTTTTTTTCTTCCTTTTCTGTTAAGATCATGTATTTAGAAATAGAGATACCAGAAATCATACTTTTGTCCAAGGAATAAAAGCTGCTGTACTTTATTATCATAAACATTTTAACTCCATTTTACAATTGAAGTCCTGATTCTGATTCTGAAGAACCTCAATTACCTGAACACCAAATTCTCAGTTATTCACCTTTCCAAATAGTTTATAAAAATACTAGTGCTCATCACATGTGGAGGTTAAGCTATCTGAATTACGCAAGTGAATGTGTGTATATAAGCTTTCTTGTCAGTCAAGCCTTCCTGAAATTAATGACAAAACCAAGAGATTTTCAATATCCTTATGCAGGAAATAAGGAGTTAACATACTGAAGTCCAAAGCATATTTTCCCATGTAGCCTTACACAACTCAGAATGTATGCCTAACTTTGCAGTGCCTAAAAGAAAAAAATAAAAAACTGTCCTTACATGGATGCCTTAATAAATCACATTGATTTTCAGACTGTTGGTCACTCACTTCAGGAAATCAATAATTCTTATACAGTTGTTGTTTCAAAAGAAGATGCCATATTTTTGGCTGTAAGTTATTAGTGTCATTACTTCATCACAATTCTTAATTTTATCATACAAAACTACTATAAGAAGCTTGTGCATAGAAATAAAAATAAAATGCAGCTTGTCAAATCAGGTAGTACTAAGAACAATGTAAAAAAGAAAGGAAAATCTATGAGACCAACCAGTTTATGGTTGAACATGAATAGGCCTTAGCAGGGACAATTTCCTTTCTTAATTCTTAATCTCAGATGGCACATTTCTTAATTCTTACTCTTAGATGGCACAGGGGCAAGTGAGAACTAACAAACAGGAGAGCTCCACATTTAATTGCTCATTTAGAGAGCCTATATACTAGCTATATTGCAGAGGCATACCATCTGGAAATGACATAATTCTGCATGGTTTCTTACACGGGATTTTACCTTTCTGGTAAGATATCTTTGAAAGTTCTTTACTATGGCTTTCATTTTTTAAGAACTCAAGAATAATGAGCTACTGACATTTTAATTGGGGTTTAGAAATAAAAGATTCAGTAGATAACAGAAAGGAGAAATTAGGATGATGGGCTGATTTGTACTTTGACACATACATATGCAGACACAAAATATCTATGTAATAAACATTCAGTTGAAGAAGTATCAGATAAGTTCTTGCCAACTCACTGCATTCTTGTCTTTGCCAGCTGGCATTGTTTAAATTGACTTCAGCATTTTGCCTACCTCTTGCCTTTATTTTTAAATGCTGTAATTTGAAAGACTGGGAAAATCACAGAAAAATATAAATAAATAATACTAATGGTGATGATTCCTTCTCCTGGGAGAAAAAAGAAAAAAACAATACTGCCTGTTTTCAGGAAAGAAAGAAAGAAAAAAGAAAAAAGAAAAAAAGAAAAAAAAAAAAAAAAGACCATATAGGCGTAGCTACTTTCTGAAGGATAAAGTAAAACCTTAAAAGTTAAATTGTAATTAGCGTTAGTAGCGTTAGAACTGAAAATTTCACAAGGCATACAATTATCTTCTTGGGTAAGCATTTAACTACGTTTTTTGAAACAGAAATGAAGATTTTTTTAGGCAAAGAAAATAAGCAGATTTTTCACTACTCATTTTTTAAATTCTATTCTAAAATCTACCTCTATTGGTGTTGGCAATGAACACAGAGTACAGAAATCTAGTGAGAGCAATGTCTTGGATATCACAAAAAAAAAAAATCTGTACCACCAGAAGAAACAGCAAAAAAAAGACTTCAAAATCATAGTTTGACTTTCAAAGCATGTCTATTTCTCATATAGCTTATGTGTTTGCAACATAATACTTGATAAATCATCAAAATTTTTCTGTAAGAGACATTTTTTAGTTACCATTGCTCCATGGGCCTATGTTTCCTGCTTCTGTCTCTGCCTTCTTTATTAAAGGAATCTCTGTTACTTGATTAGTAACTCATAAAATGAAATGTAAAAAGGAAATAACTGCAAAGACAATGCAAATCTAACAATAGGTTAAATTTATGCACTGTAAAGAGAATTAATTGTTCTCATCTGCTTATTGTTTATGTCATTTGACAGGTATATAATGCTATCATATGTAAGGTACTGAATGTATACAATTTCAATATAATATTTTCCTTATTTTTAAGATAGATATCTAGATGCAATCCACACATAAAGTCAGCATAACACAATAGTTAATCAAGAATAGAACGATAGAAGAGAATCATAGAATCGTTAATGTTGGAAAAGACCTCAAAGATCATCAAGTCCAACTGTCAACTCATTACCACCAAGCCCACTAAACCGTGTCCCTAAGTGCCACATCTGCATGTTTCTTGAACACTTACAGGGATGATGACCCTATCAGAGCCCATTCCAATATTTCACAGAATCACAGAATGGTCAAGGTTGGAAGGAACCTCAAGGATCATGAATCTACAACCCCTTTGCCACAGGCAGGGCCACCAACCTCCACATTCAATACTAGAACAGGCTGCCCAGGGCCCCATCCAATCTATCCTTGAACACTTCCAGGGATGGGGCATCCACAACCTCTCTGGGCAGCCTGTTCCAGCACCTCAACACTGTCTCTGTAAAGAATTTCCCCCTGACATCCAACCTAAACCTTTCCTCCCTCAACTTAAAATCATTTCCTGTTGTCCTGCAGTTATCAACCCTTTCAAAGAGTTGATTCCCCTCCTGTTTCTAGGCTGCCTTTAGGTAGTGAAAGGCTGCAATGAGATCACCCCACAGCCTTCTTTTCTCCAGGCTGAGTAAGCCCAGCTCCCTCAGCCTGTCCTCATAGGGGAGGTGCTCCAGTCCCCTGATCATCTTCGTGGCCCTCCTCTGGACCCTCTCCAATAGCTCCCTATCTTTCTTGTACTGGGAGCTCCAGACCTGGACACAGTACTCCAGATGGGGCCTCACAAGAGCGGCGTAGAGGGGGACAATCACCTCCCTGTCCCTGCTGGCCACCCCTCTTTTGATGGAGCCCAGGATACTTGTGGCCTTCCGAGCCACAAGTGCACACTGCTGGCTCATGTTAAGCTTTTAATCTATCAAGACTCCCAGGTCCTTCTCTGCAGGGCTGCTCTCAAGAATTGGTCTTTCCAGTCTGTATGGATGCCTGGGATTCCTCCAGCCCAAGTGCAAAACTCTGCACTTTGCTGTGTTGAACCTCATTGGGTTCACCCAGGCCCACCTTTCCAGCCTGTCGAGGTCCCTCTGAATGGCATCCCTTCCTTCCACTGTGTCAACCACACCACTCAGCTTGGTGTCGTCAGCAAACTTGCTGAGGGTGCACTCAATTCTGTCATCGATGTTGATAAGATGTTAAAGAGCACCGGTCCCAAGACAGACCCCTGGGGGACGTCACTTGTTACCGGCCTCCACCTGGACATAGAGCCATTGATCACCACTCTCCGTCTGCGGCCTTTCAACCAGTTTCTTATCCATCGAGTGGTCCACCCATTAAATATACATCCCTCCAATTTGGAGATAAGGATGTGGTGGGGGACCATGTCAAAGGCCTTGCTCAAGTTCAGGTAAATGACTTTCCCTTTCCCTTGTCTACCAATGCTGTCACTCCATCATAGAAGGCCGACAGATTGGTCAAGTATGACCTTCCCCTGGTGAAGCTGTGCTAGCTGTCTCGGATCACACACTCATTCCTCATGTGATCAAGCATGTCATCCAGGATAATCTGTTCCATGATCTTCCCTGGCAGAGAGGTGAGACTCACCGGCCTGTAGTTCCCAGGGTCCTCCTCTCCCTTTCTTATAAATGAGAGTGATGTTATCCTTCCTCCAGTCATCCGGGACCTCACCTCACAACCACAACTTTTCAAATATGATGGAGAGTGGCTCAGCAACCACCTCAGCCATGTCCTTCAGAACCCTAGGATGCATGCCATCCGGCCCCATAGACTTATACACATTCAGTCTCATGAGGCTGTCTCAGACCTGCTCTGTCCTCACAGTGGGGGGGGGGATTTACCACCCCGGTCCCCATCTAGAGGTTTAGGGATGCAAGGCTCAGGGACGTGAGAAGTACTGGAATCCTGGTCGGCAGTGAAGACCGAGGCAAAGAACTCATTCAGTACCTCAACCTTCTCTTTGTCCATTGAAGCAAGTTCTCCTTTTACATTTACCAAAGGAGTTACACTTGCTTTGAACTGTCTCTTCTGGCCAATGTACCTGTCAAAAGTCTTCCTATTGTTTTTCATGTCCCTTGCCAACTTCAGTTCCGCCTGCACCTTGGCTTTCCTGATCCCATGTCTGCAAGTCCGAACAGCATCCCTGTATTCTTCCCAGGTGACATGCCCTTGTTTCCACAGCACACACCCTTGTTTCCAGAACAACCACTGTTCTATTTGACCACTCTTACAGAGAATAAATTGTTCCTAATATCCAACCTGAACCTTCCCTGACACAGCTTGATGCCATTCCCTCCTGCCCTATCACTGTTACCTGGGAGAAGAGGCCAAACACCACCTTGCCACAACTTCCTTTCAAGGAGTTGCAGAGATCAGTTAGGTCTCCCCAGGCCTTCTCTTCTCCACACAAAACAGTCCCAGTTTCCTTCTTTGTAGGACTTGTGCTCCAGGCCCTTCACCAGTCTGTAGTTCAGTACAGCTCTTTATGGCTGAAATAGATCTGGGCTGACTGTTAATGATGACAGTTTATAACCAGGTTCATCCATAGAAGATTATATTCTCACCCTGCAAATAACAAGTTTCTTTGATTTTTTGCTTCTTCAGTATTCCCTAAAATTCTCCATGAAAACTTCCATCCTTATCTTAAGAGCAAAGACATGACCATATAAGACTAAGAATAATGTGCGGTTCTTGAGAAACAGATGAGTATTATTTAGACCTATGCAGATACTCCCACATGTAATAAATTGATTGTTTCAATTTAGCTCAAAGAAGATGTGATTTATCTACCAAAAACCACAGATGGACTACATATTGGTAACACTAAGGTCAAAGATTCAGGATTCAAACCACTACTTGACCAGCTGTGACTGGCTCTGTTCATTGCAGTGCATCTCTTTTATGGATCCACTGTGAAAACAGTGGATGCTAAAGTACTACATACCATGTTTCATGGTTGTGAGAGTCTTTTACAGTGAAGGTTATGGAAGGCTCAATTATACAAAATATTGCAGTATCCAGAGAGATCAAGAGAGAGAATGGTTCAGTACCAGCAACATTACACTAGCAAACTATATACATGGGAGAAAAGCATTCAAAAAAAGCATTCACTTCTGACACTGTCTCCAAATATTTCTAAATGCTAAGTGGCAGTATGCTTAAAAAGAAAGAAAGAAAGAAAAAAAAAAGTCTCTTTAAAAGCAATAACATCTCTCTCTTGCTTTCTCTTTCTCTCAGAGGCATCATACTATGTTGTGAAGGACAATCTTTTACACCTTACAAGAGAGTTCTAGTCTGGTGGGAAGACTGTTAGTCATGAAAACCCACATTTTACTGAAATCCCAAAGATAGTAGTGATTCAGCTTTGAAACTGGCACAGTGATTCAATGTACTAATTCCTTCTCCTAGTTTAATGCTTTGACTCCAAACCTGTAACCTCCAAACTCCTTCTGCAAGCTAGAATCCATAATTGAAAGGAACATATAGACTGAGACATTTTTGTAATGAATTACACAGGTGACAAAGCAATTCTCTGCTAAGAAGTGAACAAATTATGAACAGCCTTCTCCTTGAGGAGGAGGGATACAGTTATTTGCTACTACCATTCAATGGAAAGAAGTGCAAACTTCTGCTAATAGCCTGAAGAAAATGGTGTCAAATTTACTGTGATCTGTTTATTTATCTCCCCAAAAAGAACAGCAATGAAGTAATCTTAATGAAGACCACGAGGATATCAAAGAAACAAAGCAATGCTCACAAAGAAACTTCAGAAATTAGACTGATTACAATGATTAGGAAGTGATTGACTGAGCCTTCTGTTAGTAACTTCTCTCCGTCATGAAAAGAAAAAAAATATTTTGTCAAGATTTGCATAAAGAACCTACATTGTTAAAGACATTCCTATTCATTTATTCATAAATTTTGTTTCTAGTAAGCCTCATCTTATTTTCTGTTCTGTCTGAATGTCACAAATTTTATCCCAGTACTTACACTGATGTTAATATTAGAAGGGTGAAGAAGGAGCTGTGCTGAGGCTTACAATATTACACACCATCTCTACCATCTGTATTTGTGCTTGGGATTGGTCCAACCCAGGTATAAGACTTGGCCTTGTTCAACTTCATGAGGTTGACAAGGGCCCATCTCTTAAGTCTGTCCTGGTCCCTCTGCATGGAATCCCTACCCTCTGGAGTGTCAACTACACCACTCAGCTTGGTTTCATCTGCAAACTTGCTGAGGGTGCACCTGATCCCACTGTCCATTCTGCCTACAGTTATGTTAAATAGCATCGGTTCCAATACTGATCCCTGAGGAACACCACTCATCACCAGTCTCCACTTGGATATTGAGTGGTTGACTGCAACTCTTTTGAGTGTGGCCAACCAGCCAGTGGTCTATCCATCAAATCAACTTATCCTCAATTTGGCAACCAGGATGTCATGTGGGACAATGTTAAATGCTTTGAACAAGTCCAGGTAGATGGCATCAGTTGCTCTTCCTTTACCCACTGATGCTGTAACTCCATCATAAAAGGCCACCAAGTTTGTCAGGCATGACTTGCCCTTGGTGAAGCCATGTTGGTTACCACCAGTCACCTCATCTTTATTTTCCATGTGCCTTAGTAAAGCCTTCAGGAGGATCTTCTCCATGATTTTGCCATGGCAGAGGTGAGACAGACTAGCCTGTAGTTCCCTGGATCTTCTTTTTTTCCTTTCTTGAAAATGGGGATTATGTTTCGCCTTTTCCAGTCAGCAGGAACTTCACCAGTTTTCCATAGTCTTTCGAATATGGTGGATAGAGGCTTGGCAACTTTATCTGCTATTTCCCTCAGAACCCGTGGATGGATCTCATCAGATTCCATGCATGGACTTGTGCAATTTTAGGTTCTTCAGATGGTCTTGAAACTGATCTTCACTTACAGCAGGCCCTTTCTTCCTTCTCCCAGTTCTTACCTTTGCTTTCTGCAATTTGAGTGATACAGCTAGAGCACTTGCTGGTGAAGACTGAGGCAAAGAAGTCATCTAGTACCTCAGCTTTCTCTTTATCCCTCATGACCAGGTCCCAAGTTTCCTTCTGGAGAGGGAAACTCTTCAGAAGTGGCCTTCCTTTTATCACTTACATATCTATAGAATTTCTTCCTGTTCCCCTTTAGTCCCTGGCTAGATTTTATTCCATCTGGATTTTAGCTTTCCTAACCTGATTCCTGTCTGCTCAGACAACTTCTTTGTAGTCCTCCCAGGAAGCTCATTCCTGCTTCCACAAGGTCCAGCACAGGCCAAAGGTGTTGATCCTATTGTCACCCATCATCTCTCTCTCTCTCTTTATATATATATTTATTTAAAAGATACCTTTTTATGTTCTGAAATCTTCTTCTTCCTTCAAAAAAAAAAAAAAAAAAAACCTCCTTAAATAGTATTCTTGGTATTCTTGTCTTTGAAAATTTTCTAATTTATGAAAGAAAATTGGAAAGGAAATTGAAAGGAGAGATCAGTAAATACACACTGTCTTTGCAGTATTTTGGATAACAAACATGTTCTATTCATTTCAAAGAACAAGATAACAAATATTTTTCAACAAGATAATGTGAAAAGGTCTGAAAACTTGGCTTGTTATACCATCCCATACTAATCCTGACATTGCTAGCAGCTGATTTGTATCAGTATTACAATATAATGTAATTAGTAATGGTAATATTACCACAAATAGTATAAACAGCACTGCTCTACTGCCTTTCAATTAATTCTGTAAGCATGTTAATAACATATCATCAAGCATCAATACAAATCCTTGACAGTTTCTGGAAAAAAGATTGTGCATGTCTAAGCAATTTTCTCATATACAGGTTTTCTTTAGAAAACTTGTTGTCTCTATTCCATTAGCTCCAAAGGGAATGTATGCATAAAAGAACCTCAACTAAAGAAGTTTGACTGCTAGCCAAGAAAGCATAAGTTCAATAGTCTGTATTAACTGCTGGCTGGGATAGGTCGTAGGTACCACAGCACCAAATGGATTTCTTCTTTAAAAGATGTCAAGTAGTGAAGTGAATGCTTTTCATTTTCTTTCATTTTCAAAGGGGAACTCTTTGAATGGCATAAAACATCATTTTGACAGTATTTCAACAAAGACTTTTAGAATGAAAACAGAACAGATATCTTAGGTCTCTTCAAGAGTTCCCAAAGTTTACTAGCATTTGTATGATGTACTAAACTGGTCACCTGGTCATCTTCCTTAAATTATTATTATTATTATTATTATTATTATTATTATTATTATTATTATTATCATCATCATCATCATCATCATCATCATCATTTATTATTATTATTATTAATAATAATAATAATAAGGGTAGTAAGGGGAGAAGGAAATGGAAAATAATGGCAAAGGCAGACACATGGTCTATAATTGACTTTTCCATCTTACATAACCATGTTAATACAGTACTGTCTGTGAACTGTCCTCCAGTTGTGTCATTTTACTACAGACAGAGCCTAACTTGAAGGTTGGCACTTCAGCATCTATCATTTTGCTCTCATTTAGAGAGATGCATAAACTTACTTGCTGCATTATTTAAGTTTTGTTTTGAACACTGTTATGATTTGAAACATAGCATATTCACCTTGAAGACACAAGTTTAACTCATTTAAACAAGCAGTCAAATCCACAAAAAACACTATATTGAAAATCATTTTATACTTCTTGTGAGCTATTACAAAATTTGTCAGCACTATACTGGTATTCTGGATATTTTTTCTGCAGTGGAAGTGCTAATTTAATAATTTTACAAAAGAACAGAAGTCCAATTTAAGAATTAAATCATAGAATCATAAAATGGCCTTGAATGGGTTGAAAACAAAGATCATCTAGTTTCAACCCTCCTGCTGTGGGCAGGGTCATCAATCACTAGACCAGGCTGCCTAGAGCCACATTCAGCCTGGCCTTGAATGCCTCCAGGGATGGGGCATCCAGAACTTCCTTGGGCAACCTGTTCCAGCGTGACACCACCCTTTGAGTGAAAAAAAAAATTTCCTCCTAATATCTAACCTAAGCCACCCCTGTCAGTTTAAAACCATTCCCCCTTGTCCTATTACTATCCACTCTCATAAACAGCCATTCCTCCTCCTGTTTGTTGTATGCTCCCTTTAAGTACTGGAAGGCCACAATGAGATCTCCCCAGAGCCTTCTCTTCTCCAAGCTAAACAAGCCAGATTCCCTTCATAGGAGAGGTGCTCCAGCCTTATAAATAAGAAAACTTACAAGTCTGCTTAAAAAAAAAAATAATAATAATAATAATGATAATAATAATTGTGTCTTCACAGGCACACACACATGTAGATAGGTTGAAATAGAATTGGTAATCACTGTGTTTTACTTGTCAAGAGACACAAATGCATGTAACATGTAATACATGCAGCTTTCAGTTCAACTGAGTGTATAAAATGGCTGTGAAAGGCAAGCTTAGCACTGCACCGTGTTCTCCCCTCCATAAGCATTCTACTGTCACCTATGTGGCCCATACTCAAGCTATGCACAACTGACTCATGAAAAACATTCCTAAAAAGCACGTAATAAAAGCACGTAATAATGTTAAACACTTGCTGTGTTGTGTGTCTGCTTTACTAGCTGTCCCGGGCCATGTAAGGCATGCAAGCTGTGGGTTAGACGTGCTTGGCTTAGATCATGGAACTTATAGATCTATTATGTTGTTCATTTATGTGGTAGATAGCTTGAAAATGCAGAGAAACAAAGTACGACTCTTCATTTCCCTCTTTTTGCCTAAGACAATTGCACAAAACTAGGACAGCCCAGGGTGTTACTGTTCCATGCCTCAGTTTCATACTAAGTATCCACGAAAATCCTTTTCATTACTTAAACTCTGGAAAAAATATAAAAATCATTCACATGATTAGTCTATTTTATTAATAACTTTCATAAATATCAGTTGTGCAAGTTCTAGATTCCATTTATATTTATTGTCCTGTTGAAAATCCAGTATTCCCTGATATGATACAAAATTCTCTGATGTAATATAGCAGTTGATAACACACCAACAAATTTGAAGCTTCTATCAACTCCGAAATTGAATGCAACTTTTATTTCAATAAAATCTTAATAATGTATCTTAAGAACATATTAGCACACAAATGACAGATTCTGTTTTCCATGATGTTTACTTATGTCCAATTTTGCAAAGATAAGTTGCACGTAGTGCTATGATATAGCTTCTACATTTAGTTAAAAAAAATCCTCTAAATTCTGCATTTAAGAAAATAATAAAAAGAATAGAATGCTCAATCTAAAATAAAAATTATCAGTTTTGCACAATAGAAAATAATTATATAGTTGTAAAGTCCAAGAGAAACTCTGAAAATCATACTAGAAGTTAGACAGGGAAGAGACATTTGTTGATTATTCATTTTTTTTAATTACGTAAATTTCTCACAGTATTAAAAATAACTGCTTCAATAGTATTGTACAAAGACCTTCTAGTGAATAATATTAACTACTCCCCTAACTGTTTTATCTCCCCAAAGAAATTCTAATCACAAAGTCTACCAAAAATCTTTTTTCCTGAAGAGAGTTTTAATTCCTTAAAGCTTAATAATTCTTCAGCTTAATAATTCTTGATGAGGGGATTGAGTGCACCCTCAGTAAGTTTGCAGATGACACCAAGTTGAGAGGGAGTTTTGATCTGCCAAAGGGGAGAAGGGCACTGCAGAGGACTTGGACAGACTGAATCGATGGGCCAAGGTTAACGGCATGAGTTTCAATAGGGCCAAGTGTCGGGTCCTGCATTTTGGTCATAACAACCCCAGGCAAACCTACAGGCCTGGGGAGGTGTAGCTGGAAAGCTGCCTGATGGAAAGGGACCTTGGTGTTCTGATGGACAGTTGGCTGAACATGAGCCAGCAGTGTGCCCTGGTGGCCAAGAAGGCCAATGGCATCCTGGCTTGTATGAGGAATGGTGTGGTGAGCAGGACTAGGGAAGTAATCCTGCCCCTGTACTCGGCATTGGTGAGGCCTCACCTCGAGTACTGTGTTCAGTTTTGGGCACCTCAGTACAGAAGGGACGTGGACATACTGGAGCAGGTGCAGAGAAGGGCAACGAGGCTAGTGAAGGGCTTGGAAAATCAGCCCTATGAGGAGAGGCTGAGGGAGCTGAGGCTGTTTAGTCTGGGGAAGAGGCGGCTGAGGGGAGACCTTATTACTGTCTTCCCATACCTGAAAGATGCTTACAGTGAGAGCGGGGTAGGTCTCTTCTCACTGGTGACAGGTGAAAGACGAGGGGAAATGGTCTCAAGTTGCACCAAGGTAAGTTTAGGTCGGACGTTAGGAAACACTTCTTTACAGAAAGGGTGGTTAAACATAGGAATAGGCTCTCCAGGGAGGTGGTTGAGTCACCGTCCCTGGATGTGTTTAAGAACCATTTGGATGTGGTGCTCGGAGCTATGATTTAGCAGAGAGTTGTTAGAGTTAGGGTACTATGGTTAGGCTGCGGTTGGACTTGATGATCCTTGAGGTCCCTTCCAACCTGAGTAATTCTATGATTCTGTGATTCTATGAATTCAAACTGTTGAGTGGAGCAAATAAACAGAAGGGAGATAATCTTTTTACTCATTATGATGGTGTTAGGACATGGGAGAATGGCCTTTAAATTAAAAGAGTGAAGATTTATGTTAGATGTTAGGAAGAAATTCTTTACTCAGAGGGTGGTGAGACATTGGAACAGGTTTTCCAGAGAAGCTGTGGATGCCCCATCCCTATGTATGTTCAAGGCCAGGTTGGCTGGGGCCCTGGGCAGCCTGGTCTGGTGAGTGGCAACCCTGCCCATGACAAGGAGATTGAAACTAGATGATTTTTAAAATTCGTTTCAATCTTTGTGATCCCTGAACAGCAGGAGGATGGAAACTAGATGATAGTTATGGTCCTTTTCAACCCAGGCCATTCTATGATTCTATGATTCTAAGTTATTCTGTGTTTCTGTGATAAAAAGCAGTCTGCCCTATGTTCTCTTTTGTATGTACTTATTTATTTGTTTCTCTTTGGATGAGGAGAAGAAAGAAATCAAATTCCTGGCTTCCACTTCCATGAAGGAAAACTTCAGTACTTAGAATCATAGAATCACAGAATCACAATTTTGGAAAGAATCTACAAGATCATCTAGTCCAACCAATCTCCTATCACAATTACTACCACTGTGCTACTAAACCATTTGTTGTAGCACCTCATCCAGACACCTCTTGAGCACTGCCAGGGATGATGGTGGACAGGCCATTCCAGTGCCTGACCACTCTCTGACAGATTTTTTTCCTTATATCAAATCTAAATCTCCTCTTGTACAACTTGTGGCTGTTTCCTCAGGTCCTCTTTGTTGCCTGGAAGAAGAAGCCAAACCCCTCCTCATCACAATCTCCCTTCAGGAAGTTGTAGTGAGTGATGAGGTCTCCCTTGAGCCTCCTCTTCTCCAGACTGAATAATCCCAGCTTCCTCAGCTGCTCCTCCTAACACTAGTCCTCCAGACCTCTCACCAGTTTTGTTGCCCTTCTCTGGACACATTCCAGGGCCTCAATGTCTTTCTTGTAGTGAGGGACCGAAAACGGAACAGAGTACTCAAGATGCGGCCTCACCAGTGCTGAGAACAGGGGGATGATTACCTCCCTGCTCCTGCTGGCCACACTATTTCTAATGCAGGCCAGGATGCCATTGGCCCTCTTGGCCACCTGGGCACACTGTCGGCTCATGTTCAGCTGAGTGTCAACCAACATCCCCAGGTCCATTTCCTCTTCACAGTCATCCAGCCACTCTGCCCCAAGCCTATTAAGCTGCATGGTGTTATTGTGGCAGAGTGCAGGACCTGGCAATTGGCCTTGTTGAATCTCATCCTACTGACATCAGCCCAGTGATTCAGCCTATCAGATCCCTCTGAAGGGCCTCCCTACTCTCAGGCAGATCCACACTACCTCCCAACTTGGTGTCATCTGCAAACTTACTTGAGGGTACACTCAATCCCCTCATCTAGGTTATCAAGAAAGATATTAAACAAGATAGCCCCAGTACCGACCCCTGGGGGGCACCACTTGAAACGGGTCGCCAGCTGGACTTAACTCCATTAACCACTACCCATTGGACACGGCCCTCTAGCCAGTTCTTTATCCAGAGAAGAGTATACATGTCCAGGCCACACGCAGCCAGTTTTCCCAGAAGAATACTGTGAGTGACCATGTCAAAGGCTTTGCTGAAGTCAGGGTAGACTACATCAACAGCCTTTCCCTCATTTACCAGTCTGGTCACCCAGTCACAGTAGAAGATGAGGTTGGTCAAGAACAACCTGCCTTTCATGAACCCGTGTTGGCTGAGCCTGATCCCCTGGATGCCACGCGTGCACATCAAACACACTTAAAATCAAACTATAAAATTTGATCTGAAGATCCATTTTAAGCTGCCACACAGAAGTTTTAGGCTGTGTTTTGTATTGGTTTTGTCTAATTCTGCCTTTAATAACTACTGGTTAGTGACTCAAGGTTCACATGGGGCTTTGAGCAACCTGGTCTAGAGGGAGATGTCCCTGCCTATAGCAGGGTAGGTGGAACTAGATGATCTTAAAACCCAAAACCCAAACCATCCTATGATTCTATATTCTGAACTCTTCTGCTACTGTTTCAGCATCCAATTACAGAAAAACAAAACAAAACAAAACAAAAAACAAAAAACAAAAAACAAACCCCACAATTTAAGAAGTACATTTTTTTACAATTTAATATTCTGTCTGTGCAGTGATTCTCTCACTATTACAGAGTTCAACAGGAAGGTGCTACAGTGTGTCTTTAGCTCAGTTTCCCACTGTGTCTCCCATGACAACCATGCTCCTCTGAAAACAAACTGTACCACTACGCATCAAGAGCAGTAGAGGAATCTTCATTCTTCCTTCCATTGACTTCACTCTAAAAACGGAGCTTCAGCACTTTCTGAACTAAGTGGGAAATCTTAAATTAGCTTTTTCTTACAAATTCCTATACACAAATGAATCAATAATTGCATTACTTTACATTGATAAATGTGTTGCATCACCTACACTGATAAAGAAAGCTAAATGTGATTACTCAATTCACTTGTTCTAGTAGAAATCTTCAGATATCATTAAAAATGAAAATACAAGCAACAAACCAGAGTAAAAGTGTGGATAACTACAAAACTAAGCATTTGCCATTCACTAAACTACTGAGTTTAGCACATATTTGTTAACCCCAGATTTTTTTTAAGGTTTTTTTTTTTTTTTTTTTCCCCCCCACTTTATAAACTTTCACCAAGGTTTATATTATCTCAGACTGTGCTGCCACCAGAAAGACAGCCCTCACTTCCTTTTCTTTTGCTGGGCACACCTTTCACTATGTCAATACTTAAATGATGTATCTTACCAGTTATGTCAGTTCCTTGAACTGAATAAAAACTCAACCTGCCTTCCCAAATTATTATTTTTCCCTGAACTGCTGAACAGTCACTGGTGCTGACACAAAAGAGGTGGCAGGAACAGACAGCTGGAGGCAGAGAAAAGAGCACAACTTGCCTTTTTGGCAGTAGTGTGGTCAAAACTGATGCTGAGAGATCAAAGAGAAAGCTAGAATATTATATGACAGGAGCTATATCTCATTCCGTATTCTTCTCCTGAACTGGAGTAGCATGAGATGAACACGAATTCCCATTAGAACTAGTTTTATTATACAGTCAGCTATCACCAGTACTTTCCCACTATCTGGAACAATGATCTGATGATTAACAGTATTGCAAGTTAGGCTATCATTCCACCAGGGACACATTGAACAGGACTTTTCAAAACTTAGGAAAATGAATTCTTTAAAAGAATCAGCAGCCACAGAATCAGAAGCTTTGGTCAACAGCATCTGCCAATGTAGCCATTTTTTCTGTTTCTTTAGGCCAAAGACTCAAAGCATTCATTTCTTGCTGAACTTGTTTTTCTGTGTGAGATTAGAGCTAAAATGAGCCTCTTCCATTGGATGAGCTGTACCTGTCTGGTATTAGAGCTTCTGCTGTACAAATGTACAAGTTCTCTTGTTCTGATCCCTTCTCCAATTGAAACAGATCCAGTAATCTTCATGTTACATGGAAACTAGCCTCAGCGGAGAGAGTATCTTCTATGGCATTTCTAGGAAGAATGACACCCTTTTTAGACATTACTAAATCCTCAGATCTGCAGTTTCTTCCAAGTCCATGAATTTAAAAAGTTCCTTGTAGCAGAGGGTTTACTATTTGATATTTTTCACTTGAATGTATGCCATCTCACCTTGCAGCCCTATTGGTAACTAAGGTGAAAACAGTGGTATCATATTTGTTCATTTTTCTGAAGTGGGAATGTTATTTCTCAGACGCTAACAACCTTCCCACATTGGTATAGCAGGAAAGTCTAGCATTGCTTTCAATTAAAATGCTGTGCTTTCAAACCGAGTGAGAAATTTGATAATGTGGGGAGCAAATGTAAAGCCTGTAGCTTGCAAATGACAGAGAACTTGCAATCCATCATCTAAAACAAAACCATAAGAACTGTCCTAGCATGAAAGATATCTTTCCCAGAACTATTATCCACTGGCATCCTGGACCATTTCATACTGCTACACTGAGAAAATATGAAAGTATTCCTGAGCTGCTCAGAGAATACAAACGCATTTGGTCTTTGATTAATTGCATTAAAACCACAAATGTGAAAGCTCCACATGGAGAACTGGGTGAATAGGACACTTTCTTCCTCTTTTATTTTTGTCTTGTTATAAAAATGTCACAGTTTTCACTTTTGGGAAAGATGCCAGTAATGCTGAAAGACACAGAAAATGTCTAAGTGTTGGCCAAGAGGAAAGTCATGCTGTGACAGGCAAGTGCTCCTATAAAGGACATTGGGGGAAGAAAGATAAAGGAAGGATGAACCTATGAGATTATCAAGACAATTTTCTTTCTTTTACAGTATTATCTTCTAAACCTCTTCTGGTAGTTTTGAATTCTAACAAAAGATCAATTCTTTACTTTTCCCACTGAAATTAACCTATTTTTCCACTTTTAATTTCTCTGCATGTTACATTATATCACTTCAGGCATCTTGGAAATCTGCTTTTTGCATATATGCTGAACTAATGAAATCATAATGCCTTACAAAAAATAAAATAAAATAAAATAAAAATATATATATTTTGCTAGTATTAAGAACAAGAATGAGTAATGTCTAAGCCCAAATCAATACCTTGATTTTGAACTGTCCACACTGGACTACTGAATGTTAAAAACTGACTTAAAATATACTAAGAGATCTTAAAATTAATTAACTTTGAATGGAATTCATCTGGTTTCTTGTTTTACATATATTATAGGCCATTTGAAACTGAAGGATTCCTACATTCCAACTGTACCGTTCATTAAAAGAGAAGCAGGCACCTACCTTACTTGAGATCATAAAAGTGCAGAGAGTAAAAGTGCATTTTTTTCTCTAATTAGAATCTCTAATTAATTAAATTCAGATTTCTACTTCAATAAGAATGGGAGAGGAAAAAAAAAAACAACAAGTTTTGATAGCATTTATAAAGTTCTTCACTGTAAACTACATAAAAATTTGCAAAGCCTTTGAAAAGAGACAACATACCACAAACTACCAACTATTTTAACGAAGTGTTAAATATGATAATGAAATTATTGTTAATGCTTTGGACAATATCTTCAAAAGGGCTCAAAGTTCAAAGTTTCTCAAATTTGTTGTTTGTTTGTTTGTTTGTTTGTTTGTTTTCCTGAGAAATGATCAAAATTAGACGTCTATTTTTTTAAATGTACTGGTATATTTTTTTCCATATCTGTATGGCTAAAGATGTAACTTGTAGCATATGTGTACTACCAAACTATAATTTGTAATAGCAGAAAAAATATGATGCAGACCACTTCATACTAGCCAGTTTGCCAGTAAGAAAAAATAGGAGACTATGGAAAATGAATTTTCAGGAAATATATATCATCTGAGAACAATGACCTATGAGTCTAAGTCATTCAATCAGTCAACAGTGGATTTCTGCAGAACTTCAAGGTTTCAGCCTAGATTGATGATCTAGTGCTACAGACTGGATGTCAACAGACAACAGTGTTGGAAGAAAAGGAGGAAAGAAAGAAAAAGAATGGTATAATAGAAAGAGAACATACACATGAAGAAATCACACGACTTACAGGACTTTTACATTCAAATGTGGTGCCAGTTTCTTGAATTTAGAACATTAAACACAGTTTCATCAAATGTATCTGTTTTATTTATTGCTAAAATAAAATTAACTCCCATCAAATTTGTATCAATTCAAAAAAAAGATGTTACTTACTTAATAGACAAGAAATTATGTACACCAAAAGTAGTTTACTGAAGATTATGGACAATATCAACATGCTGGATTTCTCAAAATCCATAAGATCTGATGAGATTTTTCTGTGTGCACTATAAGGGCTGGCTGATGTGAATGTTATATCGTTCCCTATATGTAATTTACATGGCAATTAGATGAAGACCCTTTTGTCTGTGAAGATGTTATAGTTGCACTCATCCTTAAAAAGGCAAGAAAAATGACTCATTAAATTATGGTATGGTTAGTCTCAGCTCAGTCCCTGGAATATGTCTCCCTGGATTCTATTTTCAGGTACATGAAGATGAAAAGGTAATCCAGAATATTCAGAATTGATTTACCAATGGTAAAGTATGCTTGACTAACCTGACCCCTCTGATGAAAATGGCTGGCTACTAAGAACAGTGGATGTAATCTGTCTTGACTTTAGTAAGCCTTAGGTGTTGCATCCTACATTTTCGTTACTCGGAAGCTAAAGAGATACAGGATAAAAAAATAATTTTTAGGTAGGATGAAAACTGCTCCATTATCCATGAATAAGAAGGCTGGTCACCTGGCTAATAGTCAATAACAATCTGAGTATCCCAATCATTAGTATGTGGTCTCATATATGTTGAATAGCTTAATTTACAAACTGGACTGTGACAGAATGTATCCTCAAAAAGTCTGAAGATATCATGAAATCTGGGAAATGCTAGACACAATAAATGGAAGAGACTTGATTCAGAAGAATCTGGATAAATTTCAGGACTGAGCCAACAGAAAACTCATGAAGCTCAGGGAAGATTATGGAGGAGATTGTCTTGAGGGAGATCACGCGGCATATGCGGGACAACCGGGGAGATCAGGCCTAGCCAGCATGGGTTTACGAATGGCAGGTCCTGCTTGACCAACCTGATCTCCTTCTATGATCTAGTGACCCGTCTGGTAGATGAGGGAAAGGCTATTGATCTAGTCTACCTAGACTTCAGCAAGGCCTTTGACACTGTCTCCCACAGTATTCTCCTGTAGAAGTTGACAGCCTGTGGGTTAGACAGGTACACTCTTGGCTGGATAAGGAACTGGCTGGAAGGCCGGGCCCAGAAAGTGGTAGTGAATGGAGTTAAATCCAGCTGGCAATCTGTCACAAGTGGTGTTCCCCAAGGGTCGGTGCTGAAGCCTGTTCTCTTCAATATCTTCATTGATGACCTGGATGAGGACATTGAGTGCACCCTCAGTAAGTTAGCAGATGACACCAAGTTGGCTGGAAGTGTCGATCTGCGTGGGGGTAGCGAGGCCCTACAGAGGGATCTGGACAGGCTGTATGGCTGGGCTGAAGCCAATGGGATGAGGTTCAACAAAGCCAAATGCCTGGTCCTGCCACAACTTTGGCCACAACAACCCTAGGCAATGCTATAGGTTTGGGACAGAGTGGCTGGAAGATTGCATAGAAGAAATGGACCTGGGCGTATTGATTGATGCTCAGCTGAACATGAGCCAGCAGTGTGCCTGAGTGGCCAAGAAGGCCAATGGCATCCTGGTTTGCATCAGAAACGGTGTTGCCAGCAGGAACAGGGAAGTGATTGTCCCCCTGTACTCAGCTCTGGTGAGGCCACACCTCAAGTTTTTAGGCCCCTCACTTCAAGAAAGACATTAAGGCCCTGCAGTGGGTTCAAAGAAGGATGACAAAGCTGGTTAGGGGTCTGGAACACAGGCTTTATAAGGAGCGGCTGAAGGAGCAGGGATTGTTTAGTCTGGAGAAGAGGAAGCTCATGGGAGACCTTATTGCTCTCTGTAACTGCATGAAGGGAGGTTGTAGTATTGAGCTGGAGGTCAGCCTTTTCTCTCGTGTAACTAGTAATAGAACTGGAGGGAATGGCTTCAAGCTGCACCAGGGGAGATTTAGGCTGGATGTTAGGAAATACCACTTTTCTGAAAGAGCGGGCAGGCACTGGAATGGGCTGCCCAGGGAGGTGGTGGAATCACCGACCCTGGAGGTGTTCAAGGAATGGTTGGATTTTGTGTTGAGGGACTGGTTTAGTGAGAACTATTGGTGATAGCTACATGGTTGGACTGGATGATCTTGAAGGTCTTTTCCAACCTTGGTGATTATGTGATTCTGAGACTTAGTAAGGAAAAATGCAGTGTTATAACAAATAACCTCATAAAATCTGGGAAGAGATTGGCTGGTCGAATGCACATCTTACTGCAAATAATGCAAGCGGCATAGAAGACTATATGAAAAGCAGTATAGGTACAAGTTTTTATTCTCCTCTACTCGTGGTTCAGAAGAGACGTTGAAAAACTCAAGAGACTGTAGCAGGTAATGTCAACATCAGTTTACCCTGATTACTATACTATCCTACACATTGATGTACATTACTATTACTACACACACACACACAAAACAACAATTATTTCAAAAGGGTAAAAATTTTTAACTGAATTTGAGTCACTGCAGTATGACAATCGTATTATTTTAAATGACTTTCTAGGGCCAAAGAAAAAACTGTTTTTTCTACATAGCCACTCTTGTTATTTAACACTAAAGTTGTTACAGCATTTTGCACTGTGAGTTTTTAAAATTAAATGATATGGGAGCATAGGTATTGTAGATGCCACAAAATCATTGACAGTAGCTGAAAACACCACATAATCACATTGACAAGAGGCTTGTAGTCCACATAATAGAGTTTGTATCTCTGTAGGAACTGTTTTTCTGGCTGCAGGAGACTGAAGGGAAAGTGAAACAACTGGAAGGGGAGTAAAGGATTAATATATCATTGAAGACTGAAAACTGTTTCAGGGCTTCTGTCATAAAAATTATTTTGATTCAGAAATTTGTTTCTTGTAGATGGGGATGGGGGAGGATAGAAAAGTCAATGTGGTAAACATTTTCCAAGTTTTGAAGTAAAATATGGGTGGTTGATAATCTACAAGATTATTTGGTTTGCCATCATTTGTTTATTTGTTTCTATAATTTGTCAAAAGTCTAAGAGCTTGTGGTGGAAGTGAACAAGTACTGAATTTGGAGAGTGGCAAAATAGCTTCATTTGTCTAATGGTGTATAATTCCAGCAAATAATATTTCTTAATAACACATCAAATGATATTGATGAGAATAGCAATGAGCAGAAGAAGAAATTAGCAAAGAAGCTTACCAGGTGGCTTTAAATATTTAAAATGGTAAATTATATGTACAAAACAATACAAAGAATGGAAGCAGAAATAGTCCTAAAAAATATGATTGTAGTTGCTGATTTGTTTTTACATGTATGCTTATTTGAACAATGTCAATAACATAAAACAAAACATGATGGCACGAAAACATAAGGAAACATTGAATAATCATGAAAAATTCATGCAATTACAGGTACACTGAGATGCTTTGGCTTGAAGACCACTCACTGCAAATAGAAGTGAAAAAATTCTGAGACAAAAAGGTACAGAGAGGCATTAAGAAATTGAACAGATGCTTTAAGTTACATAACATCAAGAGGTGTTCAGTCTTTGATAGGCATGAGATTATTTCATATGGAGCTTTGGCGTACTAGAATTCTTACATTGTGCTCATTTGAAGAACAGAGAATGGGACTACTAGCACAGCTGCCTATAAAAAGCTTTTTGCTGTGAAAATCACACAGAAGAGCATCACTTATGACAGCAGTAGGTTTGGAATATTTGTAAGAATTATGAAGCTGCTGAACTGTCACATGATGCTGTCATGTAGTAGATTTAATTTGCCTTTGTGAAAATTATAAAAAAAACAAAAAGGAGAAATGAATCCAAGGCCAATATATTAATAAGACAAAGAGAATGAAAGGAGGACAGAAGAGTATAAGAAAAGGCTGACTGAACAGTACAAATCATCTAAAGTCTAAGGCATCTTAGGTTTTCACAGCTTAGAATTTTTTTAAATGAAATGTTTTTTTCTTAAAGATTATTGAATCAAATAATTGTTTCTGTTTTCAGTTTCTGAAGTATTTTCTCATTAAAACTGTACTTTTAAGATTTGATGTTTTCTGTATTTTTAAGAGTATTTTTACATATATTTTCACTAAATTGCAAAGAATTCTAATATAATCAAAGGACCTAAGAAATAAATATCTGGTTCTGAAGCCATGTCAACAAATAAATTATTAGATAGGGTCAGGTAATTTTTCACTTTGCCCTTGTCATTTCCTAAATTCAGTCACTTTATACCTGCCTGAAATTTTCACCTACTTAGTGAAAGGAATTTTTCCTTGCTGGCGCATGAAAGAATAAACAAAAGATACAACTCAAGTATTGAATAGCAGGTGAAATAAAAAACAAGAGGGTTATTTGATATCATACAGGAAACAGAATTTGGAGTATTTTGGCCAAAAAGCTAAAATCTGTTAATAATCTAAGCTGCTGAGGGAGTGTCATTTCTGATGGTTACAGCACTTGAGTAGTTCGCAGGAAGAGAAAATAAAACTGAATTTGCAATTCATTTGGGAGGGAGCTTGAAATTACCAATGTTACTATTTGCAGAAGTATTCAAACTGCTCTAACTGAAATTCTAACGGCATCTCTAAAGAAAGATACATGGTCACCGCTTGCTTTGAGTCATGACATTAAAAGCAAGAAGTCATCCTCTTGTTTCTTACTCCAGGACAGGAGTCTGATTTTTATAACAGATAGTTGTCAACTCTTCCCTTCCAGTAATGACAAGTCTACTGCCTCCCCAGGTAACCTATTTTCAGATTATGATTCTTAACTACAATTATAGGAAGGAAGTCCTAACTAGAATTTTCCACACTGAAGGTTAGCCAATTACTTCTTGCTGTGACTACCTCAGATACAGAGAAGAGACCGCTCTTTTCCTGTTCACAAGCAGCCTTTTTAACGTTAAACTTTCTGCAGAGAGACAAATGTCACATAAGGCCTGATTTAACGTGTGATAGGCTCACTGCATAGATTTGGTTCTAATTATGTATTACATGTTTTTTCCATGAGACATTGTTGCATTTTTCCAGACAGAGGAACAGGATGAATTTCCTTATAGTAGTTGAGGTGAAAAGAAGGAATACTTGTTACAAACCAAATGCCTGTGTAAAACTGTTTGAGAAACTGGGAAGGAGATCTTCAATTGAATAATATTCCTCTGGGATATGCTATTAGTTTTGGGAGGAAATCTTTTGGAGAGTGTCACAAAAGCTAATGAGGCTCATCTATTGTTCCACTTGCTCATGCTGTAACATTGTTTTCCCATTTTCAGTAAGTACAGGAGATAGCTTGAATGATAATTATTGAACTAGCTAAATTGTAGATGTATTTTTACTTATTGATTTTTTAAATTTGTTTTCAGAACAGTGAAGCACAAGTTATATTTGCAGAGCAAAAAAGAACAGGGAGGGGACTGAAGAAAGAAGGGGAAAAATGCTATCCTGCCATGTAGATGTTGTTGATAAAATTTATAGCTAAAAATTTAATATGTTTAGGGGCAAGATGAAATGCTTATCATCAGCTTGCATTGCCTGTAGTTCCTGCTGATTTCAGTCCGCTCAGCGTATCCTGGTAATGAAATGAAATGGCATGGGCCCTGTGCCTGCAAAATAAAATTCATTTCATTACAGTTCAAGAGGTTTACTTTTTCTTTTCTTTCTTAAAGACTGGAGTCAGGAACATACAGATCACAGTCCTTTATGGGATTCTATTTATTTATTTATTTATTTATTTATTTACTTACTTACTTACTTACTTACTTATTTATTTTTAAAGTGTGTTTTTCTTCTGGTACTAATAGGATAAGGAATGTCTTAAATTTAAATTTACTGGCATTGACTCCTATGCATCCTTTCCTTAACCCCAGCAGTCTCATGGCTTCTGAGTATATATTTTGAGAAATTTAATTCAAAATAAATGTCACTATTGGTTGGGTAATATATTGCCTTCTTCTCCCTCATTTACCCTTAGTCAACCAAGGTGATTCCAGCTTAATAATTATTTAAAGGTTACAGAACCTGAGTGAGGATCCATTGTCACTGGACCTCTTTGCTGAAGGAAAACAAACAAACAAACAACAACAACAACAAAAAAAAAACAACCACCACCACCAACAAAACAAAACAGAAAAAACAACCCTCAAAATCTAACTTCTGATACTGCACAACAAAAAAGTTTTTGTTTGATTTGGCTTTAAGTTACCACACTGCAGTTTTCTGCAGCTATTATAACTTTAGAGAACCACAACAGTCCTGTAAAATTAGACTGCAAATAAAATACTGCATTTCAACAAATATTGCATTGGTATGATTCAAAATGTTCCTATGAAGTAAATCTTGCTGCAACAGAATTTTTCTGTGTAAAGAAAAGTACATAAAGTTCACTTCAAAAACAGTGCTAAGAACAGCTATAGTCTGTCAAGCTCCAGTTTTACTGTGCATCCCCTTAAAACTTTTAATTATAAAAAAGTCATATTTCTTCTATTATAAACACATATAGTGCTTCCCAGTGTTACTGTTAATTTTAAAGCCAAATTCAGGTCTTGTATTCACACTGAAAAATGGTGTTTCCGTTAAATAGGCTATAGATTTGTCTGAGGATCTTGCTTCTAGAATTTCTTTTCTTCTCCAGTAAATTGAATGAAGCGAATGGTTCAATTTTTCTGTAATATGAAGACAAAATTTATAAAAAGATATGCATTCTATACTAAAAACATGCTAACTTTTCTTTTTCAGGATAAACCAGCACATAAGTCATTCTGAAAGCTTTTGGCATTGATAACACAAAGAATCTGTTATTTAATTTGTATTAAACCCAGAAGCTGCAAAAACTCTCGCTGAGGTGCACTGCTATTTTATGAGAAAAATGACTTTTAAAAGCAGAAGATGAAAATACTTGCATTAATAATCTTCTTCCAAAGGATGGATAGGTACAATGATTAAGGTGTTATCTGAGGGCTTTAATGACCTGGGTTCAAGTCTCTGTTCTATTTTCCTTATCTTTTTGAGACACAGAGCTACATGACTTGTATTCCCAAACTAATAAAAATAGCGAGATACTCATGTTTCGCTGTCCTTGAAGATACTTTCCAAAGTTTTTAAGTCACTTAACTGCTTTTGGTAGACATTGACTTGATCCAAATAAAATATATAAATCCCAAGTAGACAAAATTTTCAACATTATATTCAGTGTTAATATAATAAATAAATAAAAGTTTCCTTGCAAGAACAGAAGTTCTCAAAAACCATTTAATGGCTTTTTGGTATTGTTGGATAAAACATGCCAAATTTGAAAATAGCTACAGGATAGAAAGCTAGAGAATTGCTTTCTGATTAGTTACTCACATTAATTGAACATAGCACCTAGTAAATACAATACATACTTAATGGCTTACCCTAAACTATTTCTATTCTTTTGTTTTGTTTTGTTACCTCAGACTAATCTATAATCCCACTTGTCTGTCATTTTCCATAGACAGATCCACTCTGAAGGCCCTCATTAGAGCAAATGAGGGGATGAGTGGGCAGCAAAGTTACACAGTGCCAATTTGGCTTCACCTGAATGAAAAATGAAGCTGAATCTGCTGGGGGAGAGGAGCCTCACACTTTCAGAAAAGAATTATGTTCAGTAAGTTGCTGAAGAAATTAATTGTATTACAGGACTGGGTTACTGACCTCATTAAAAGCCCCAAGAACAAGCAACTTTGTGAATTTTTTCCTGATGCATCTGCTGTCCTCTGATAGCACATTTCTTGTTGGTATATTTAACAAAGCTCTCTTAGAATGGTAACAGACTGTTCTCTCCAGTTATTTTCTGGGATCTTACAATGATTGTCATTCACTCCTCCTTAAATAGGATTATATTTCTCTATATTATTTCAAGCTCTCCATAAGGTAATGGTTTATTTTTTTCTGATTTGCAATTCTGGCATTGAAAGCATCAAACATATACTGGATTATGGCTGTTACAAGGGAGATCTGGACATTTTACCAGTAAATCTGAGCAGCTTCAATATCATTAGAAGAATGATGACATTTTGCTGCCTACTTCCCCAAACACGTCACCTCCACTAAAATACCTTTTCCTGCACTGGAAAGTGCAGTCAGTTAGAAAAAGTGTTAGAAAAAGTGTAGTCTCCAAATTTGTTTAGAATAGACCTCTTTTGTCCAGAACATGAAATAAAATTGGAATGGAAATAATTTTCTGATCTCTGGCATTAAGATTAGAAAATCAGTCTCATGGTCTGTATGGATTTGAATGCAATGACAAACGTGGAGAGAAAAACATTACAGACCTCTAATGTTTATTGGGCAGTCTGTATTTTAACCAGGTCACTATTTTCTTGACTGAGCTATGATGAAGAAGTATATGAGTACAGAACCTGGAATGCCAGTGGTTTTCCTGGGTGAAATATGTTATAGCAATTGTTGTTCTAAGGGACTTAATGTGAAAGAAATAGATATATTGATAAGGATCAGAACAAACTAGAAAAAGATGAAAGTTGTATGAGTCAGTAATGAAAACACCAATCTGCATTCTGAAGGAAATACTCAGAATGAATAATGTGGTGAAAGGAATGTTGCTATTCATAGACACTGTTTTCTCCTAAGGCTGGGTACATGTGGGGGGCTCAAGAAAACTTATCCTTTTTCTCATAGTGTAGATGCTTGAAGATTGATGACTCCAGCTGCTATATAAAAAATAAAAGATACAGTCTATGTACACATACAAATCTGCTGAAAGTGTATCTACACTGTACTGCAGTTATTAATGCATCTGGCATTTATGATTAATAATAATGTTCTCAGGACTGAGTTAACATGCTGCAGATTTCAGAATGAATCAAGTCAATCCAGGTTAAGTGGTTCACTCTGCTGATTACTTTCCCTCAACAGGAATTTGATGAGATATGCTGCCTCTGGAATCTGTTATCAATAACGACTGCAACTTCCAGCCACAGTTGAGGGCTCAAAGCCATAAAGTACTTTTGTGCAGTACTGCACAAAAAAAGTACTGTAAACACTGAAGTGAGGTTTATTGAAGAAGTCTTGATTACCATGACAGTAAACTTCTCTAACCACAGCTAGTACAGAAAAAGGTAGTTACAGAATTTATCGAGTCTTGCTCAAACCAAATATATATCCACTCTCAGTCCCCATTTTTATTTTTCTTCATCACCCAGAAGAACATAATTTTTTGCTTTATCACAAACCTTCCATCTGTTTTGTCCTCTAAGTCATTTGTCACACTCCTCAAGGTCACAGGGGAGTCTCAGTGGGAAAGCATGTGTGTTGATTGATTGGTGCTGTGATGCCTATGTGTACCAGGGCTGCAAAATGAGCTTCTTCCCCCTCTCCCCCTACTTCCTTGCCTCCAAGCAACGATGTGATTGAAAGCAGGGAGGGAGAGAAAGGGGAGGTGGGAGGGGAAGAAAGGGGGGTGGAAGGGGGACGGGACCACCATAAGGAAAAATAATCTCCTGTGAATCCAGTTAATGAGGTTTATAAAGCAGTATTATCCCAGGTAATTGAACTGTTTTGTGTCACTAATCTCTGGTCACTTGCCGAGTAACAAAAGAATATTTTTTGCCTTAAAAATAAGGCAGAATAAGTTTGAGATGAGTGAGCGAGCAAGAGAGTGGAGTCGGGGCAGGGATGGGTCTTACAGAGAGAGAGACAGAGAAAGATATGAGGTGAGTAGGAAAAAGACAAGAGGGTAAGAGACGAGGAGGGGAAAATGAGGAAGACATGAGGAAGTGACCAGGAGTGAGAGTGAGCAAATGGAAGTGAGTGAGAGTGCAAAAGGGGAAGAAGGAGTGTGAGATTACGTAAGCATAAGAGAATGGGAGCATAAAGGGACAAGAGCAAAAGAGCATGTGAGAGTGTGAATGAATCTGCGAGTGAGTGATAACGAGTGAATAAGAAAACAGGTATACAAGTGTGAATGTGCAAGGAGGTGAGAGCATGTGCAAAAACGTACAGAGAAGAGACAGAGCTTGAGAACCGATATTAGAAAGGGCACATGTGAAACGGTGCAAGCCAGTCTGAGATGGAAAGAGTGCAGAGAAGCACAGGAAAGAAAGTAGGAGAGCAAGGAAAAGAACAAGGAAGACACAAGAAAATAAATAAGGATAAACCAATCATGCAAGTTCCCTTCCTGAAAAAGTAATACTGAAACTTCTGTTTATGGCTTTTTAGCCTTAAACACTTTGAGAAAAACAAAACAAAACAAAATTAAAAAAAAATAAAATCACTTTAATCATTCTGGCAACTGCATTCCTAATGCAGTTCTGCTAATTACATAGAAAACACGTATACTTATGATTTGATACTGGCTACATCTGATACATAGATGAAAATCCGTGCTTCTCTGAATGGCTCCTTCCTGCTCATATCTTAGAAACTCATAAACACACATACATGCCATCAGATTGTATCTGCAGCATCCAGAGGCACCGTTTTAATTTCAGAGAGAAAAGAAATCTGATAGATTATGACTACACTAGGCACCAGTGGCTTGTAGATTATCATAATATCTCCAATTAAAAAATAAAATAAAATCTCAAATTAAAACAAAACCCACTACCACAGAAATGCTAAGTGAAAAATTAGATTTCTTTCTAATATAGTTACTCTTGATAAGTATGTGTAATAGCTGGGACCTAGAGGGGTGTTCTTCTGCTGCCCTTCAGTCACATTAGCAGTGAAGAACCATCAAATATTGGCAGAGAGAATACAATGAAAGAAACTGTCATCCTCCTTTCACCTCATTGATTTGGCTCTTAGCTCTTAGTATAACAAGGCTAAAAATTTCTACTCTTCCCTTTCTGCCACCCAGCTCCTACTCTCATGAAGCAGCACTATTAAGCACATAAAAGTAAAGCTACAGCAAAAATAATCAGCTGAAATCAGTTCAATTTTAATGAACTAAACTAGTTATATAAAGTTACAAAACCATCCCTTATATGAAAATAGCAATTTACATTGTAACAGCAAGCTCTCACAAATTCAGAAGACAGAAATCAATTTCTTACTGATGAAACTAGAAAATGTTTTAAATAAGGCATTTTCCAAATCTGATGCTGTACAATGAATACTCAAGTCATGAGCAGATGTTGATTAAAGATTTACATTTACAGTCATTAACCTAAACAATCAGTTGCATAGAACAGATGTCAAAACCTAAGTACACAAGAAAACACTCGTCTTATACAATTTGAGAAATATTTGCAGAAGAAACACAAACAGCCACTAATTCATTAGCGAAAGAAAATCTGAAATAACAGATAAGCCATTTAGAATGAACACTTAAACTAGATTTTTTTACTGATCAAAAAAACTTTCACTAAAAATTTCATACTCATATTCATTTATTTCATAGACTTGTATGAAATTCAAAATACAAATCTCAGCTTATGTGGTCACATCATGTATTTATGAAGAATATCTAAAGGTTTCAATGGGATAATTTGGATTACTTCACAAGTTAGGAGTGAAAATAAACAAAATGTCACCATAAGGCATTACATGTCTCTAAATACTGTTTACGATATACTATAGACAAATAAAAACAATAAAAGTAATCTAGTGAAGAGTCCTACTAAAAAGATATATATATTTTTTGTATTTAAAATGTTATGTTTTTCTGAGTGTTTTGGGTTTAAATATATGTATAAATAAGGAAAATCTCCTTCGATACATATTTTAAGTCTATATCAATTTTCTTTTTTTTTGGCAATTCAAGATGATATTTTCAGTGCTGGATAGAAGGTAATAGCAAACATGGTTGTAAATGTATAAATAAAGCATTGGTGATGTGAATAAGTATATGTGTGGTTTCTTTGCTGTAACAATAGAAACATCTGCTTTGGGACATTTTTGGCTATAGCCTATAGCATACTGTTAGTTATTTTGTCTATATGTCAGTAGAGAAAAGAAAAGTTGGATGGAGTAAATCCCATAGGTAATCAGCAATAAAAAGGGAAAACCTTACAAAGAATTAGTTTGCAGCAACATCCCAAATCTCAATGCTATCACAAACTAATCCACTCAATTGTAAAATTACTCTGGATGCTTTTTAGAAGCAAGACTTCTTAGGCAATCTAACACTCCTTACCATTGCTTAGGACTGAAATATTGCAAGTAAAATATTTGCTTTAATATTTCTGCCACTGGGAAACACAAAGGAAAAAACAACTACTTATAACTTTTTAAATGCTCATTTTAAAAAGTTCTAGGGAAGGGAATATCTCTGTCATTCTTACTTCACTTATTTAATCTGAACTATTTACTAACATCAATGAGATCAACTTACTAAGTAAACTTATAAACATAACAACCTTTTAATGTACACATATGTACATATGTAAACCTTTAATGTACATTCATACATATATATATTTAAATTATGTTTTCCTTCTTAGGTTATATTATAAAACGGATGGTAAATTAAAATCAAACTACTAGAAAATAAAATGTAATGGGAAAACTAACATAATTTAAAAAAAAACAAAAAACTAAAACATGGTTTTTTTGGAATGTAACATCTATTATTTTCATGAAGACTACTACAGATACAAAGATCACAATAACAGCATTTGGCAGAGAAAATTCTCAGCTAACAAACTGATAGTCACCATCATTAGCTATGCATTTCCACCAGTGATGAACAAGAGCCTGCAAGCCATACTTGTAAAAATCTTCACCTTCAGAGGTCAACCACTGTCACTGTCATCACTGCTGAAATGCTCCACCCACCACCTCACTGTGCTCATGTCCAAGGTTTGGTCTCCAGAAATGTTTACCAACCATAAATGAATGCCAATGGGTGTATTTTTTTCTTCATTAAGGAATTCAGTGACATAGCTTTGCTTCGTACACACTTCCATGGCAGATACTATTTTACCACACTATCCCTTTGCTGCCATCTGTCACACAGCAACAAAATGTAATGGAATACTGGCAGAAAGATTCATCCCCTATTGCTATACCACCAATGTCCTCTTGTGATGTCATGGGCCTATACAATAAAATAGGAGGCACATTTCAGTGTAGCCTTAGTACCAGTGAAAATGTCAGCTTCAACTAAATTTTCTATATCCTTAATTCTACATTTTTATTTCTGTATTGCCTTTTTGATATTCAACTAAATTGGATATCTGTCTTCAAAAATTTAAATGGAGTGCACATTGGAAGCTTGAATAAGTAAAAATGTAACAAAAATGTACTTCACTAATTGTATTTTTGCACAAAAGATATTTGCTTGGAAAAGCAGCAAGAATATTTCCTCATACTCTCCTGTTCCTCACCCATAATCACTCAGAGCAAGTTGTAAGCACTTATTCTTCTTCTTTTTTTTTTAACCATAACCCTTCCCTCAGCTTGTCTCCAAAGCCATCAGATCTACGGCACCACAGTAAATTATTCAGGCCCTGGTCTTGCTCAGCTCTGGGACTTCCTGGCACACTTTTCCATTAATACCTATTCATATGTACACAATCTACAGAAAATCATGAATGTTTGTGTATTGAAGCCGTAAGAGAATTCCTCAGCCTGCATTAATCACAAGAGCATACAGCTCCAGTTCTCTTACACAGCCCTCACGGGGCAAGCCTGTTTCCTTTCTTCCACTCCTCCTCGTGTTTCATGCATAACATGCATTCTCACTTTATAAATTTTGATTCTCATCTACTCTCTTCTCCATTGCAGTTGTTTATTATAGCTCGGGACGGCTTCAATGAAAGATACCAGAGCTGTCACTTGTTCTAAATCCTCCCTGCCTCTTGCCCTCCCTCTCCATGCTCAATTCACTCCACGAACAGCTGCATCACAGCTGTCAGGGTGAACGGCAAAGATGTCCTTTTCCAATAAGACTGTGCCTGTGGCACACAGAGTTCCTTCGAACAGCTAATTAGCAGGAGATAGGCCACGGCAAGGTTTGGTGCTGTCCATCAAGTCAGCTGCCAATGTCAACACCATCAGCTGAGCTGTCACGTTTGGTTCCTCATTTAGGGGCGACCAGTAAAGCCTCTTTTAATGGTGAGAGAAAGATGGCAGAGTAGGGGCTTCAGAGAAAAAGTAGAGGGTCAATGTTCAGAAAGTGTTTCATACCCACTAAAGCTCTTTCTACATGTATGATTTGTCTTTTTTAGTTAGCTCCTCCACTAACAGCTCAAACTAAGAGAGCAAAACAAGATATAAAATACAAAAGTAGCATAGATCAATTCTTTTGTAAAAAGAAAGAATTCTTTTGTAAAAAAAAAGCTAAGAACTAGTATTGTATTTGTGATTTGCAGATTTTTTTAGATACTATCTTCTAAATACATTCTTCATCCCAAAATTCATACTTTAATAGTTTTTTATTAGAATTTCTTCTGCTTTTTTTTCTTCCACAGAAAATTTTACAACAGATATACTGAGTACTACAAGTACTTCTAATTAGCTGAAGCCACTCTAGTCAAAATGACAGTCCATTGGTCTGCAGTGATGATTTCATTCTTTTTTTAAGAAGATGAAAATGTAGAAGCAGATAAAAAAGGAAAGAAAATTTCTAATTACATCATTGTAGACAGAAGGGTTTTATGTTGTCTGTGAGGAGCTACGGCCCTGACTGTGGGGATGGAGATGGGGCACAAGAAAGGTCTGATCTGAGTAGAGGAATAATGCCTTATTTTAAAATAATGCATCTTTGCACTGTAAAATAAGAAAGTTAGAGGGGAACTCAAGAAATCATTTAGTCCAACCTTTTCAAAGCAGAGGCTAACTTCAGGGCAAAATCAGATATCTCAGGGCTTTGTGTGATCAAGTTTTGGAAATTTCCATGGATGAAGATTCTCCATTGCCAGTTCTATCCCAATATAGTTGAGATCTCTTGAATCACACTGGGAAAAGACCATGTCCCTGGCATGCAGAGTTCTTTCAAAGTCTTACTGCATGTAAAGACTTTGTACTTCATGAAAGACAAGCACAGTTGTTGCAGAAGAGTACGTAAGAAAGGGACAGCTTTATCCAGAGACTTCTAAAGAAATCAGAAGGCAATGTGTTTTCAATGCAGTATACATTAAAAAACAACCAACCAACCAATCAACCAACCAACAAAAATACCCTAGAATATTAAAAAGACCAAGCTCATACTTCACTAGATGTTAGAAAATGCTCAGAAAACTTTTCTGATTGCCATCCATTTTTTTAGCTGTTTTTCTTCATTTATTGCTTAGTTGCAGTTTTATTTCACAGCAAATAAGGGAAAGATGTTTAATACCAATTTTAGCATTAGTAGCTGTGGAATTCAAGTGTTGTAATGAATAAATTTCCAATTTATTTATTTTCTGTAATTTTATTATTCACTTTTCATTTGATACTGTTATATGAAGAAAGAGCACCCACATTTATTTTCATTTGAATGATTTCCCCATCATGGTTTAAAATTAGCTTCTTAAGTGCCAATATCCAATGTATGGTACAAGCATACAATTTTTAGCAGAGAAAAAAAAAAAAAAAACTGAGCTAAGCAGAAAATATCAGAATATAATGTAAGGGTATTTATACAAAAATATGGATATAATAGTGCTACCAATGAAAACTTTTTCATTTCTATGTAGCTATAATTGATCAAAGGTAAAATTAAAACTAGCTCACAGAATATTGTGTGTGGTACTCTGCAGAAGGAAGAAAAAAAAAAAAAGAAAAAAAAAAAAGGTAGATTACATTCCCTCATTTCTAATAAATATTTCGGCCTTGCTTGGGATTTTGCCCTAATCATCTAATTTTGATGGTGTCTTCAGTAGCTCTGTTTCTGGCTTTTTTTTTTTTTTAAAGTTACTTTTTTTTTTCTTCTTCTTCTTCTTTTTTTTTTGTTTAAATTAGAAGAAATGACTACTTGAATAGAAGCAATTAAGTTTTATGTTTCTTATTACTGAGAGGTAATTGGAATGTGGTTATCAACTAGTTTCAGAAAGGTACAGGCATATATCTTCATTTCCTCAACTTCTGAGTTACATTTCCAGGTGAAATATGGAAAAATACTTATTTCTCACCATCAAAATGTTACTCTTGACTTTCAATTAAACTCTTTCTAATATTTCTGTCATACATCTTCACACAGGAATTTCATGGTTGCTCCTTCTACCAAATTTATCATGGTAAAAACTGAAATTTGTACTCATTAAAATCACTTTCCGTCAATCCTTCAGACCTTGAGAACTTTGATTTCCACCTGACATTGATTTTCGGATTTCATCTCCGCAAGGAAGAAGTCTTATCAGAGACATTCATACATCGTACACTGGATGACTTGGTAAAATCACGGCTGAAGCATCAAAGACAGCGACAGGGAACCAATACTTGCATGAAACACATCCTACTGCAACTTCCAGTGGGACTTTAAGATCACAGTATTTGGAAAAAGCAGAATATTTTACCTAATCCTGCTTTACAAACTTGGAGTTCAAAATGGATGGTATCAAATTATTCTCTACTTTGTCTTCTATTTCAAAACAGTTATAAAATATATTTATCAAGAATGTTACTATCACACCAATTATATACACTTATCATTACTTACTTCATGATAGTAATTCATGAAAACAAATTAAGTGTAGGCATTTTACCTCACAGATGAAGATTAACAGTTCAAAAGTACAGAAATAGCAAAGAAACAACAACTACTTCACTTCCGATGCCAGCTGAATTCAGTGTATATTATTTTCCATCACAATCAATTGATTATAAAGAGAAAATACAATCTCTGATCCAGTAGGCTCTTAAAACACAGATTGCACAGGTTTAAAACATAAACAAACAAAAACCACACAAATGAAAAATAAAACAGTATGTAGACAATTTTAGGCTATGTCAACTCTTGGCCTGAGTATACTAGGGCCATTTTTACATATGCTATTATTAAGCAAAGGAATACTATGATTAATTAAGTTGTTTTAGTTAATATGAACAAACTCCATCATTAATTCACCCTCAGTGTAAAAAAAACGTTTCAAGGAAAGAAGCAATTCATTTACTTAATGTATGTTTAAAGTTTCATTTTGAATTCAGCAAAATGTGGTAACAGCTATAGGAGAAGTATCACAACCATGTATTTTTAATGTCAGAAAACAAAACAGACTGTTGTGGCAACAGGGGGACAAAGCTGAAAAAAAGTAAGAACAACTACAGAATGGAAAATGCAATCATTTTGACAAAAAGAAAAGAAGAAAAAGAGAATTCAGGAAGAATAAATATACACTGTGCATAGGAACAGAGGAAGAGACTTTAGAAACCTCTATTAAAGAAAAAAAAAAATTGAAAATGCCTGGGAGGAGTGGAATAGTACTGTTTTTCCATTTTCCACCCTGTCCTACAGTATGCTCAAATTCCATTTGTTCCCAGATGTAAAGACAACATTAATTTTCCACCTGCTTTCACACACCATTAACTCTCCTGAAAATAAGCATTATTCTGTAAATCTGCAAGGATTTCTATTTCTGAATACTTGTGATTCACTCTGTTACTACAGTGATGTGAATCCTAATTAAAAGTATATTCTTAGATAAAGAGCAGACCACCTGACATTCCAACAAGATTTAAACACTTCTGGAGTTCACAGGTTGTATTATTTTTGATGGAGAATTTTTAAGTTTATGAACTCTTCACTTGGTTTGACTTACCTGTCTACACCCTACTATGACAAACATTTACATACATGATTAACCTTACTTCAGCTTCCTCTTTTGATATAATGATCTGGCTTCAGATCCTCCAAATTGTTTCTCCAGTTCCTTTGAGTAGTAAGGAAGCGATTTAACTGCCTTCAACCACTAAAGAAGTCCTTGCTCATAGAAAGCTCCACTGTCTGTACTGAGACTGAGTAAAATTCTGACTCATAGAAAAGCACATGGGAAAAGTACACATGGAAAGGTTCAGCTTTTAAGAGAAATGAAATATTGATCCCTAGTTGGAAATATCCCGCATATACCAATTTAGGCACCGTCATTTACTTCAGCAGCAATACAGACAAGGTGTGTTGTTTTTTTTTTTTTTGTTTGTTTGCTTGTTAGTTTAGTTTAGTTTGGTTTCTCATAACTAAGTCATGTTTCTGAATAGGAATTTAAAGAGACAGAATTCAAAAAGAATTCTTAACTCAGACCAGTGCTAATTAATCTTCATCAGCGCACGCACCTTGTTCTTCTGATTGAGATAAATAACAAATAGAGTTTGCTTCTATTATAAAATTCATTTTGTTAAAAGTTCTTACAAAATCAATGCATTATTTTCCGTAAAAAATAAAAATGGAAAAGAAAACTCTTCATGGAAGTAATTATTAATAAATAAATAAATAAATACAATAATAACAATTCACACTTCATTATGAGGTGTGGTGTTTAATGTTACCTGACTGAAAAATAATGAGAAACTAAATAGATTTTTTTTTTCAAAAAATGGAAAATGTTTAATATGAAATGATTATTGCTCAGATACCAAGCCAGCAAAAGGCAAATATCCTGCAAGAGTTTTATTTCTCGAGAACAAACTGAAAAGGAATATTAAATAGAAGAGTTGCATAACATTGATTTGGGATTAAAATGAGAAGGAAATATGTGTTTTCAATGCTCAATATTAAATAACTTTATTTTCTATTAGAGGTAGAACACAGCCCCTTAGAAATCATTTTTTCTTTTTTCCTCTATCACTGTACAAACAGATATATAAAAGAAACATACACTCCCATCAATTAAAATAGGATCCCTCTGTATACTTCAATGAATGAAAAGGCAGAAACCTAAGTGTGAAGTTTTCTAATTCACAGTTAAAGATACTACATTTTGTTCATATGCTCTTACATACTAGTTTTCATTTGCGAATTCAGTAAAAGCTGCTGCCAAATAGAACCCTGTTTGCTGAGAAAAACATTTGGTACTATAATAAAAACAGGATAGGAGTACTGAAATAATGTCTTACTGTGCAATGAATTTTAGAGAAAACAGTAACATTTTGGTGGTATGGGAATTTTCTCAACATTTCTGAGAAAGCAAGTTATTGTATATGTATCAGTATCTCTCTGCATTTAATTGAATATACTTCAGTGTTAAAAGTACTTAGAAACACAGAAAGATTTTAATTTTATTTTTTTTTTTTTGAAATTGTAAACCACTGAAAATTTAAGACAGTAGCATACCAGTAAAAGACAAAATCAAATGAGATGGGAACACCAGAAACAGATAGTCACAATATTTTCACCCAGAGGCTGGTGACGGACTGGAACAGGTTGCCCAAGGAAGTTGTGGATGCTCCATCCCTGAAGGCATTCAAGGCCAGGCTGGATATGACTCTGGACAGCCTGGTTTAGTGGTTGGCGACCCTGCACATAGCAGAGGGGTTGAAACTAGATGATCATTGTGGTCCTTTTCAATCCAGGCCATTCTATGATTCTATGATTTTATGAAATGATGACTGAGTTTCATAGTACGTTTCCTAATATTGGCAGGTCTTATGAAAGTCCTACATTGCAGTTCCAGTAAACTACAGTCTCAGTAAACTTATAAAAATTATTATGTAATCACAGACTATCCCAACCCTGAAATGAGCATTGTTAATTCTGTAACATGGAGTTGATGTGGTAACATTCAGTGATCAATTGTCAGAAAACTCTGGAAATCAGATTTTAAAAAGCCAAACAATTTTATATGCAGCCACTGACAATTTCTCTTCACCCAGTGTGGCCCAGACAAGCTAAAATGTCAGACACCTATTTACTATGGAATCTAATAAGAGTTGCCAGGTTTAATCAGTTTTTTAAATTGCTTGACTGAAAAGTTACATTTCTATTGCATATTTTTTAGAACCATTTGCCCTCATGACATTAATGTTAAAATATTTTTCACTTCTTTAATTTTATATAACCAGTATTAATAAATTAATAGTGTATCAAAAAATACATTAAAAAAAAATAAAAAGAGGGATAGTTTAAAATGGCAACAAAATTAATGAGGAAGCAGCATCATAAAAGAGAAACCTCCAAATTATCAAGGAGAAAGTCAGTGACACAAACATGAAGACTCCCTAGAAGCATACCTCATAATGTCTTTTTCTAGTCTTCAGCAAATGAGAAATTATCACACGGGAATTGCACAGTTGTGAGAAGAATATTGTCAATTTTGCTAGGCTGAGCTGCACTGAATTTGACTGCCAAATGATCATGAAAAACCAGTCAGCTACTTATAGCTCAAGGTGATTATCAATAACAAGCTTCGCTGCAGAAAAGATAACATCAGGTACTCTAAATGAAGCAAGACACAGAAATTACTAAAAATCTCTAAATTAGAAAGTCCTAAAAAGTTGATTTTTTAATAAAAACAGCTCCAGACTACGGATCTCTGTGAAGAGACTTGCCTAGATCTAAATTTTTCACACTGGCTATATAGAAAGTTTTCATTGCAAGCTATCTAGAAAACTTCATGCCTTTATAATAATTCAACTAAATTAATTATTTAGTATATCTTCTGCAATATGTCAAGACTCTTAAGCAAATATGAAACGTGACTGCACAATTCCCAAGCAAATAATGAATAAATACATTCTCGCACGTTCTGTTCCCTCTTATTTCTACATTGCTAAGATATCAAAGCATTGATCTCAATCCAAATGTCTTTTCACATCAGTTACTGATCCCTGTTCAGATGCAGTGATCTTTAAACCCACAAACATGAAAAATTTCACAGAGATGAGAGGTAATATGTTATTAGGTTATGGGTTTTCATAAGAGGCAGGACACAAGGCTCATTATAAGAGCTTCAATTTTGACCCTACAATGGTCCAAATTGTTGGCAGACCAAAACTTAGCATACGTAAAAAGAAGTGTGACTCAGCATTGAAGAAATCATCATTAGGACTTACCTCCTCCCCAACAGCTTTTGGCAATTCTTTATTTGCTAATGATTACTATATAGACTTTGTAAGTGGAAAGAGAGGACACTTCCTCCTCACTGAAAGGTACTGAAATACCCATTTACCACAGGGATAATTTCTATAGTAGTTTGCTGCCTGCCAGGGGCCCACATTTGCAATATCAAGAAGGGGTTAACATCCCTGGTAAAGCCATAGGACTACTATCCCTGCTCTTTCAAGTAGGGTCAAATAAAGCTGCAGCAAGAAGACTCCAAAATATCAACAGATGTTAACATCTCCAGGAAAGATGTTAAATGGTTCAGGAGTGCAGGTAGTGCACTTCTCTATCTTCCTGTTTGGAAACTGAGGCTCGGGAAAAAGGAAGTAAACAGGTCAGGTCAATGACTGGCTGTGTGGATGTACCACACTTAGGGTTTTGGGTTCTATGATATTGGGCATACCTTTGAGAGATCAGAGATGGAGATGCTGGATTGGATGCAGCTGACTGGTTGAGGCAGAAATGCTCTGTGCAGTAAGCTGTCTAGACTGAAACTGAATAGCAGAGATTTAACCTAGATTCAGTGGAGGGAGGAACTGTACTTCTGAATAGCAAAGAGCCAAAAGCAGCTGGGATACACTTGTGAATTATCACAGAAGAATTAGGGAGGGCTTCACTAAGAAGGTAATGTGACGATGTGATGGAAAGCTTAACTGAAGTGCCTCTACACCACTGCAAAGGTGGTTTTAGAAACTGCACCTTGTGGTTGGTGTCAACCACAGGCCACCTGATCAAGGACAGCCTACTGACAAGGCCTTCTTGTTTCAACTACAAGAAGCCTCGTGCTTGCAGACTCTCACCTTGATGGGGAATTTCAACCTCATGGCTGTCTGCTGGGAAAGCAATATGGCTCGCTGTAAGCAACCCAGGATCCTCATGGAGTGTGTTGAAGAAAACTTCCTGGTATTATACAAACCAATCAGAGGTGAAGCATTACTGGACCTGGTGCTCTCCAGTGCAGAGGAGCGTGTTAGAGGGGTTAAGACTGGAGGCAGCCTGGGCTCTAATGACCATGCTTGGTTGAATTCATGAGGAACATGGGCTTGGCAAAGAGCTAAGTTAGGACCCTGAACTTCAAAAGATTGACCTTCCAGCTATTTAAGGAATTATAATAAGGGTTATAATAAATGAGGTTACATCAGGCTGGCAGCCAGTCACTAGTAGGGTTCTCCAGGGCTCCATTTTAGGACCAGTCTTCTTTAATGTCTTCGTAAATGATTTGGATGCAGGACTCAAAGTTGTTTTGAGCGTTTGCTGATGATGATAAATTGGGAGGAGCTCTTGACTCTGTTGAAGGTGGAGAGGCCTTGCAGAGAGATCTAGACAAATTAGAGAGCTGAGCAATCACCAACTGTATGAAGTTTAACAAGAGCAAGTACCAGATTCTACACATGGGAAGGAGCGACCCTGACTATACATACAGACTGGGGGATGTGATGTGGGAAAGCAGCCCCGTTTAAAGAGATTTGGGGTTCTTGATTGACAGAAAGCTGAACATGAGTCAACAATGTTCTCAGGAAGCCAGGAAAGCCAACATATCCTGGGGTGTATCAAGTCTGGCATCGTTAATGTGGTGAGGGAAGTGATTGTCCCACTCCACTCTGCACTAATGCAGCCTCAACATGAACACTGCAGTACCGAAAGGAGAAAAAAACTATTAGAGAGTGCCCAAAGGAGGGCTACAGGGATGGCAAAGAGTCTAGAGGCAAAGATATATGAAGAGTAGCTGAAGTCCCCTGGTTTGTTCAGCTTCATGATGGTAGCAGAGGGCAGGCACTGATCTCCTCTCTGTGGTGACAGAACCTGAGGGAATGGCATTAAGCTGTAACAGGGGAGGTTCAGGTTGGATATAAGAAAAAGATTATTCACTGAGAGGGTGGACAGGAACTGGAGCAGCCTCTCCAGGGAAGTGGTCATGACACCTAGCTTGCCAAAGTTCAAGAGGTGGGTGGACAAAGCTCTCAGACATATGGTCTGTAAGTGATAGGAGAAGAAGGAATGGTTTTAATTAAAAGAAGGGAGACTTAGGTTAGATGTTAGGCAGAAATTCTTAGAGAATGGTGATGTACTGGAACATATTGCCCAGAGAAGTTATGGATGCCCCATCCTGGAAAACTTCAAGGCCAGGTTGGATGGGGTCCTGGGCAACCTGATCTAGCGGGTGGCAACCTTGCCCACAGCAGGGGGATTGGAACTATTATATAATTCTATGACGCCATAAAAATCCTTTGTTAATCAGAATGAAGCACAGACCGTATTTCTAGGACAATATCTTGATCCTCACTCCGCTGATGTAATTATAAGTCTTGACATTTTGAAGCTTTTTTTCATTATGATAGTGGATATTTGAGTACTGATACACAAAGTAAGAATATTTCATAATGATAAATATGATAGAAAATGATTTACCAACTTCATCAGGTATTGCTTTGCTTTAAAGTTCAATGAATAGGACCCTTAGGTTCTACTTCTCTGTCAGTAAGCATTACATTTTTACAGCAATATTGTAAAACTCATGTTTTCCTTTGAAATGCCCCTTCTTTTCCATCTTGTGAAAGAGAAAGAATGAATTCATAGGCCTCAGTAGTATAAGCAAGTATGTTTACCTTTTATAACTGTTCATTTTCCTGAAAAGCACGTAATTTCTCTGAAGAATCTGCTGAATGGTAGCAAACTATTTTTGAAAAGTCACAGTAAAACATGGTTCTTTTTTTTTTTTTTTTAATCCCATTAGGTAGCACTGGGAACTCGTCATATCCCACACAATTCATTCCCCTATCCAATGACGCGTGGCACATAATGTACTTAGGCTTTTTGTTTGCAAAAGGAAGATATTTTTTCTTCTCATTCTTCTGACCTTTATCCTTATTATCAAACACGCTCTCCAATTTCATTGAATTATGCAAAATTACTCCTGTGAGTAATATCAGAAGGATTTTGTCCATCTCTTAGAATGAGACAGAATGACACAAATGATACCGTTTCTGCAATCAGTGTTTCCAAATTCTACCTAAATGAGAAATGTTAGGTTCAAAAATAATGCAGAGACAGAATAAAAAATAGAACTCTGTGTTTTCTATTTGAGAATTAGCTGTTTTATCTAATCAGTAACTAGAAATAATTTAATGCAAATAAGAGTTTCTCTAAGAAAATTCAGAGATCTCCATTGGAGAAAATGGTGCTGATAGTAATATAAAGTAGAATAGTTTGAATTTTATTGTAATTTATGATACTTGTTACTACTTTTCTGTAGTGGCTTATCTAAATTTGAAAAATCATTGTTATTTTAAGATCATTAATTAGAGTCATTCAACTCAGTAAGACAATTCTTTCATTTTAATTATGTAATGACTATTTTCAGTAATTGGCAAAAGTTCTTCCAAATGCTATATTCAATGAGGAACAATCTGTGCAGCCTACATAGCATTACCTCATCTCACTAGCTTTTACAGCAGCTACATGTTATCTATTGAGATTTTAGGATGTAATTTCCTGTGAATGACAGAAGCTGATAATGATCCAAGTCATGAAACTTAGAGCAATATTCACTTGCTTTTTAGAATATTGAAAATATATGCTACATCAGTTACACAAGTAGTTGAATATTTTTGTTTGAGAAGCACTTCAGTACCACAACCCTGCTCTTAGTTACTCTACCTACCATTTCTACAAGACCCACATTGTTTACAAAAGATAATAGAACCAGTACAAAATATTTTCACTATAATTAAAGAGGGAAGAGTTTTATATTTATGCTGGAGGCTGCATTAAAATACCACCAGACATCAGGACAGAGTTAGGACTCACATTTATACCTGTTATTCTTCACTAAAACAAGATTATTATTATTTTTTAATTTATTTGCTTCAAGTAACACCAATTCCTACTCCCTCATTAAGAACCCCATGCTCTAAATTTAAAGCCCTAAAGAGAATATATTTCTTCATATCTTTTGATGAGGAAGGAGAATGAAAAGAACATGGAGTGGAGGAAACAGGAAAGCACTATATCCAAGTTCCTTATAAAATGAAGTGGAAAATTTCTTCAAAATTAAATTCAGATTAAATATAAGGCTTTATTCTGGGAAGAGCAAGGTATTTATGTATTTATGTATGAGGATTTCTACGTAAATACATAAACACACACAATATGTATGTACTCGTGTAATTTTACACCTGAGAAGATTATTAAGGCAATTTGTAACCATTTTATGCCCTCAAAACACAAAACTGGTTTCTGAAATATCTGTAGGGCTAAAACCTTAAGATGGAAGACCCTGATTCCCATTTTAATACTTCAACAACTTTTGTAGTAATGATCCTTGCAAAGTTCTCATGCTATGTGTTTATGCAAAGGAAAATGTAGAAGTTTATTCACTCTGTCTGATGCACACTTAGTCCAGTTTGGTTTGAGATAAATATTCTTGAATTACATTCCAACCAATCTGAATAAGTACACAGTTACTCAAAGACTGAAGTATACCACAGAAAGCTGTGGGACTATAACAGCAAACACATAAATAGAATATTCACTGCTTTATGTAACTGCAGGTATCAAAGTATATTTAACAGACCAAAAGTCAGAAGATTTACAAAGCTGCTGTTTTGTTCTAGTATCATATACTAATAGTTTAAGAATCTGTTCATATGATCTGTAGAATATTTTCACATTCAAAATCTGTATCAATGACTTTGAAATCTGAGAAGCATTTAGTATGCACATACACATCCATAAATCGTTAAGGATCTGGGATTATTACTAGGTAGAAGGCAGCAGAGTCACTCACAGTGTTTGTAGACTGTGAGTTTCCTTTTTTTTGAAGTAACAGTGTAATGTTTGATAAGCCTCACTTTAGAAAGATACTTAACACTGTCTTAAAACCAGTGTTCAAGTTTTTTTTCAAGCTGGAAGGACATTCTAAAAGAGCAAATATAGATTGAATGAATGCTATTATTTTCCTTACAGCTAAACTTGTCAAACTTGAGACTATACCTGCTTCCATAAAAACAAGCAAATTCCATTACACCAAATGGCTGTTGTACTTTAAATGCAATATCACTAAAATACATTTAAAACTAAGTAACATATCTGCTTGGGAAAGGATTTGAAAGAATTTAGCGCTAAAATGAAGTGATCGGTTAAAGATTTTTTATTATTATTTTTATTTTGTTTTGTTTTGTTTTGCTAATCCGAAGCAATCCTACCAGCAGAATCCCATCCCAAATAAATACAAATTATGGAATAAAATCATGTCATGAAATATTGCACAGTTATATATAGTTGACAATACTGTATGGCTTCAATACATATATTTTTATATTTTATATATATTTTATATATATAAAAGGCAGTTTGCTAGAGGTGAAAGCAGTGATAAGTTACAATGGGAAATCAGAAACATCTCTAGAACGTGAAGGGCTGGAGAGCAAAAGCCCACCAAAAGTAGACATTTGCAATGGCATCAAGAGCAACAAAAAGAACTACTACTCCCCTGATAGCAAAAGATGAATAAGAGAAACTGGAACTTTTACTGCATAGGATGGGTGTTTTAGTGACAGAAGGTGCAGAAACAACACCGAAGTACTCAATGCTTACTTTGCCTGTGTCTTCATCAAAAAGGTCTTACAGACTTCTGGGCTGACAGACAGTTTTCACAAAATTTTACAGGTATCGGATGAGGACTGATTTAGGGATATATGGCATGGTACGAATAACTCAATTCTTTTAACTCTGAAATTATGATAGTAAAATGAACTGAGACATAAAGGTATGAAATATTGATAACATTTTTTCCACTGCTGTTTGTATTCTAATTAGAGACATTTAGAACACTGGCATATGTTCATAATTAAACATACTTAAAATTAAAAGAGAAAATGACTGCTAAATTGGATCTACCTTCAAGCAGCTTATTTGGAAAAGAGCAAGAAAAAAGAAATAAAGAATCTAACATTATTTGTTAGTACTTAAGTTAGCAGTGACTGAAGTTGAAGTGTATTTGTTGCACATTTTACAGTCATCACAGAATAAAAATACAGTACAATATACTATTTCAGTTACATATTGAAAATAACATAGCAAAGATGTGCCAGGTTAAATATATTAAATGTACAATTACAATGGAATTGTTGGTAATTTAATTAGTAACTGAAGAACAGCACCCTTTTTGCAAGTAACCCAGCAGGTTCCTAGCAAATGATCTGTAATATACAAGCTAAACTAGTTCAACTAAAATCCAACAAAGCATTAAATGTGCAAAGAAAACAAACAAACAAAACAAAACAAAAACAAAACACAGAGAAAGAAGTGACTGGAGAATGGTAAGCAAAACCTTGCACTTAGGAGAGCAATTTGGTATTTCAAAGACCAACTGTGAAGATCATTCACATTGAATCACTCCAACTTACAGTTGCCAAACTGGATCAAATTTCAGTTTAAATTGTTGATGATCACTATCTTAGAACTTTATTCCCCTGTTCTGATCAACTTGCCACGGGTATGCACTTAAACAAAATTCTCATAAAAATATGATTTATAATGGATCTGCTTTGCTATTTCCCCACACACAGTTATTGCAGAGTCAAAAAAAAAATATCTAATAGAAGAAAAATGTAAAGAAAAGTTTTAAATTACAATAGAATAACATACAGGCCTTGCTCAACAGATCTACATTACCGGCCACTGTGATTTCCTGAATGCACCTTAAAATTATCCCTTAAATAAACTAAGACAGGAAATGTAGGCATTTGTAACTTAAAAATCAGCTGAATACAAATGTCATTTTGGTCCAAAGATTGCTTTAGGAAGAATACATTAGACATTTTCATTAAGAGTTAAAGGAATTAATCCAATTTTCTGCTAAGTAGACTGACTCTACTAAAGAATCGAAGCATTGCAGGCATACTGAACATATAATTCACATACTACAATTTTATGAAGTCCTCTTTATATCATAGAACTAACTCCTTTTAGTTATTTGATATGGAATATGACCTTATGACAGTGCTAAAAAACCTGTGCAGTATATTTTGAGATCAGTTTATTTCTGAAACATGTGACGTATAGCACTGTAACATTAGATTAAATAAAGGATTGCCTGAATAAGTATGGAATCTGGTTGTATACTAGCTCAGAATTCAAATGTATCTATCATTAAAAAAAATATAATACAATCTAATGGAAAATACCTTTTTAAGCACCTGTCACAATCCACCCAAAAGCAAATGCATTTCAGCAGCTCATTGTTATTGGATATCACAAATATGAATAGAAAAATAAAATAAGTATTTCTTACTTTTGTAGATTTTCATAATACTGTAGGGTCTTAAAATTAAAAAAAATTGAGCCCCCCAAACCCCTAATCTACTAACTGCATACACGAAAGCCCATAGAAGTGATTATTTTCGATTTTAGATAGAGAACAATGTCTTTTACTTTGAGCTTTAAACAGTGATCAGATCAGGATAAAGATGACAGTTTAAAAAAAGTTGATTCATGAATCCAGACAATTAACACAACAATATAATGAAATATAATCTTTCTGTATTATTTTTTCTTCCCTGACAATTTTGGAGAGCAATTACAAACTATCTTCAAGGGGAAAAAAAAAAAAAGATGTTAAGTACAAAGACAGGAAGGCATTTTTATGACTGGTTTGCTTATATCTATAAAAATCATGGTATTTTTCCTTATTTTCAATCAACCAGACAGTCTAGCCTTAGGGGGTACCTAAGGTTTACTCCTAGAACAAATAAAATGTCTTTGATATGGAAGGGAAAATGATACAGTAACCTACAATCGACATTCATTTTGCATCTGTACAGGACATAGTTTTACTTCCATTCTACTGAAGGAAAAAGTCAAATGAATCAATTGATAACCTTAGAGATTTCAATTCAGTACCATTGATAAATTGTTAGTTATCCAAAGGAAATAAAAATAATTAGTGATAAGACTCCAAATCAAAGGTACTACCTTAAAATACCAGTTATTCCTTGGACAGATCTCAATAGCTTCTGACTCTCACTGACTCTGAAGCACCTGATCTTTTAAAATCCAAATATCTGAAGAAAAATTATAATTCCTTTTGGTGAAAATAACCTGTCTACTTAGTTTTCCTGGCTTTTCTGTTTTTTTTTTTTTGTTTGTTTGTTTGTTTTTTGTTTTTTGTTTTTTGTTTTTCCCCCTACTCAGAAAACCTATGATTCAGAAGATATAAGGAAGTTACACAACAAATTTATCTTTCACTGTGAACCAGTCTCAAGAACTGAAGCAGTGTTGCCTAACACGAAACTCCCCCTTATGCTCCCACTGAGCATAAGGGGGAGGTTTGGGTAAGGAATGAATGCAGAATCATGTCCTCAGGCTTTACTCACCTCTTATTTGGAGCTCCAATGTAATTGTAACTGACATACAAAAGGCCAAAAAACCTGCTCCTGCAGCAGTGCTTTGACTGTAGAGCTTCTTATTCATGCTCTTCAAAAACATATTAATGCCAGTGTATTTTCAAAGGGAGATTGAAATCTTCCTTCAATTCCACCATTCATAGGGTCCTCCCACATGACCCTGTTCAGTTCTCTTTTAAAAGGAGCAGTAATGGCTCAACTATGCCTTTGATCCTGCCACCATTTTTTTTTTTTATTCTAGCAGTATAGAATTGATACAGTTTCAGGGGCTGCTTTGAGAGTCTTTTTGTAGTCAGGAGCTCAATAATTCCTGCATTTAGGCTTCAGGAGGATCAAGCCACAGAAATCTTTCAGGCAAGATCTTTATCTTGGTACAGGTACAGTCTAACTCCAGCCACAAACTCATAATAAACTGCAGTACTAAGTCTTTCATCTAATTCTTCCATAAAAGCTTGATATCTCTTAAGGAGCATATCCTAAATACATGTGATTCACATTTCTTTGCACATTCTCTGAAAACTGATCTCACAAGCCTAGGCAGGGGAATTTCTGAATGAGAGAGTTTTTGTATAAGGAAGAATCTATAAACTCAGCCACAGAGGATAAAAAATATTCTCTTTGAAATCTTGTCTTTGTTTTAGGCATGAAACCTGTACAACCTCTGCACAGCAATTTTGGAGTTTATACTTTAAATCCAAGGTCATGTAGCCATAGCAGCTAGTTCATGCTCAGAGGGGAGGTAATCATCCTCTGTTCTTCTCAGCAAGTGCTCTTTGCTGAGGTCACAGAAATAGGGTATTGTAACACTGGAATCCATTACAAATTAGCATAATGTCACCACCTCTCTCTGTGACATTTAAAATGAGCACAGATGAAGGACAGCATGGAAAACAATGCAATTACAAGTATCTGGATCCAACAATAGTTCTGGGAACAAACAAGTGTTGCATGTAATGAGTCTTATAACAAAAACAAATATACCTTATGTTGTCTTTCTCTGTCATCACTATTAAGCAAACAAACAAACAGAAATTTCAGATACTAACTTCTGATGGTAGAAACCTAAACAAAGGAACATCACAAGATCTCATAATGTAGAAACAAAAAAAGAGAAAATACATGTAAAGGTGAGAACACTGTCTCAGTACTACAATGCAGCACTGCTGTGAGGCAATCTGTGAAGATGAGATCTCTCTAAGCCTCTAAGCTGAAGTATAATCAGGCTTTAACATCTCAGAAATTTCACAAATAAATAAATAAATAAATAAATAAATAAATAAATAAATAAATAGATAAATCAATCTTGTGTTGCCCAGTCCAGTAGTAATTTTACTGTATTTTTAAATTACCATGCTAAAAAATACAAGGAAGAAACAGAAGTACAGATTTTGACATAGCAGGGCAGAGTGAGAAACAACTCAGCTCCTTTTCAATGAAAACAAGGAACTTCCATTTACACCTATATACTCTAAGCTTTCTGGGAAAGAAAGAAAAACAACAAAAAACGTGAAAATAGCCAAAAACTTCATCCTCAAAATATTCTGAAAACATTTGTAAGTTTATGTCTTTTCTGAGACATGATAGCTAATTAGTTATTTGATTATCATAATCAGAAGCACTAATCATTGCAGTCTTGATGAAAATTCAGTGATTATCCCAAGAGGGTTGCGGTCCAGTAAGTGTGTTGACAGGCTATTTGTTATTATAATGGCAATGCATCATGAAAACATATAGCAGAAAACAAAAGACAAATACAGATTAATATTACCCATGATACTTCAATACAAGACAAAATCTAATGTGACCTCCAGGTCAAATTATGTGGTTCCTACTCAAGTAAAATGTTGTATAACATCAGTTTTGCATTCAGAAGGCTCTAGTCTTCTAGTGAATGAAAATAGATTTAGCATAGCAAGTGACCAGTGAAAATCACATCATGGTATATTCTTAAAATTACCACACATTTAACTGAAAAGTTACAGAAAGTCTGTTTTATAGTTTAGAAGTGCAATCAAAATATTGCAAGTACAAATGTGAAACAGCATTTTTCCTTTCATCACTTTTCTTCTCTAAAACCTTCAAAAACCTAAAATTTATTTATTCTGTGTAGCCAGCATTACAAATTTTTATTTTATAATAAAGTAACACCGCCTTTGAGAAATATTTAGGAGAACCAGATTTTTTCCTATGAAAATTACAACAGAAAACTATGATTAGGTAAACTAATTTTGCCCCAAAATTTGCAGTTTGCCAGCCCACTTGATGATGTATTTTTAACATCATTACTTCAGTATGCAATTTCTTATTTCAACTTTCAGTTTAACAGCCTCAAAGTAGAACATTTTGGAGATTAAATACTTACAGATTTACTTTAAAATACTAAATTACTATTATCTGCTCCATATTCTCACCTTATTATTCGTGCCTTTTTTATTATTATTTTCAGCAGGTAATATTAAATGTCACCCAAGTTCTACAAAAATACCAATGCCTTTACTTTTTTTTTCCCCCTTCTTTCCCCTTTCAAGACTAACAGCTGCCAAAATTACATATGTCAAAAGTGGCAGCTAAGAACTTTTCCCATACTTGCCAAACACTTGATTGGAGATATGCAAATACACTTCTCCAAAAATTGTCCAAGTGGTCCCAAGAGAAACAACTGAGGTTAGACACTTCCTTCATAACTCTGTGAAGCCACTGTATCTTCCAAATTTCCAGAAATAGAAAGCAAGAATTCAAGATAAAGAGATGTCATTTTTGCAATGACTTCATAGAATAGCTGTCTATCACTCTACAGTACAAACCTATATGGCTTTCATTGACACAGTACCCAGACACAGTTTTTCATATACTCCCAGCATGACTACCAAATGTAGTAAAATTATTATTATACTTTGACGCTAAGAAATTAAGGCAGAAATATATAAATAAACCTGGTAAAATAAACACGAAATTACCAATGATTAGATATTTATAAGCATTTGTAAGATTCCCTCTCACTCTTCTCTTCTTCAGGCTGAATAGTCCCAGGTCTCTCAGCCTTTCCTCATAAGGGAGATGCTCCAGGCCTCTAATACTTCTCTGCTGAAATCTCTACAGAAACTTCCTGTCTTTCTAGAACTGGGGAGCCCAGAATTGGTCAAAGATCTCAAGAGAATATCTACTTCAACTACAGTGAAGGAGGGAGAGAAATTATACTTGACTCATTTGTCACACATTTGGCAAATTGTTGAAAACTTAAAAAAAAAAAAAAAAAGTGGTCACTGCATGATAAGTCTTTTTTTTTTTTTTTTTTTTCCCCCCCTCTTGACTGAAATTGGTAGATTAATTCAATTTATTCCTCATTTTTGATTGGTGATCAAGAAAAACAATTAACCATTGTGCTGTTTACAAAATATTTTTGCGTAACTGAAGCCTTATATTTTCTCTAAATCTTCTCCTGACAAGATTAAACAACAATAACAAAAATTCTATCAATATATCTTTATACATTACTTCTTCTGAAGTACTCATCACTCCTTGAGGGTGACAGAGCACTGGAAGAAGCTGCCCAGAGAGGTAGTGGAGCCTCTTTCAAAACTCACCTGGACACTTTCCTATGTAATCTATTCTAGGGAATCTGCTTTAGGAGAGAGGTTGGACTATGTGATCTCTAGTGGTTCCTTCCAACTCCTATGATTCTGTGATTCTTAATTTTCTCTTTCTGACTCTCTGTCAGAAACTCTTCCTTATACCATGATGACCAAATCCAAATGACATACTAGATTTGGCCCCCTGAATAGTGATTTTCCGCATCTTGCATACAGTACACCTATTCATACATCTTATGGGATTTTCATGTTTCATGTCTGATCGACTATCATCTGATTCAGCAAATACCTCTGCTTAGTGCATTTGATTTCTCCTTCCTGAGGGCAACAAAATAAGTATCATCTTGTTGCTTTAAAGCTGCTGTCCAAAATTTTGAATGCTGATCCCCAAGAAACTTCCCACTCCCAAAGTGCAATAAAACCTTGATATTATCTGAATGTTTTATGATCATACTTTATGATCATAGCCTACTATCAAAACAATAAATTAAAATTCTGAACAGAACTATTTGTCCAGGACAGATGCATACAGGACTCTGTTGATATGCACGAAAGAAAACTAACAGTAATTGATTGATTCTTACACATCATATCATTAAATTAAATTGAATCCAAGCTTGCCTACAGTCATGTCACATAGAATGGAATGAAAGAGTCTACAAAACTCAAGGTCTGTCACACCTACATATTTCCATAGATCATTTACCCTGTCAACGGCATTCTAGAGTTAACTCTTAGATATTAATAGTTTGCTCAGAATATTTTAAGCCCAGTAATACTTTTACATTTCTCTAAGTCTTGAGGCCTCCCTCAGCCTCTGTGAATTCTCAAAATATAGGAAATTCAGATGAAATTCTTGATCATGAACTAAGCTATCTGGTCAAGTAATTCTATATGATGGTGTACAAAGACAGAAGGAAAGAAAACAGCACTTTTTCTTTAAAATTTTTTGTCAGTTTTTTACACTTCATTTTCTATCTGTTTTTTCTGCTTTTTTGTTCATAATTGATAAAGAAAATATATAAATATATATATATATATTTTTTTAAGCATGTATGGAGTCCACCACTGCGTAACTTATGTACAATTTTCACTTTCCTCTATTTTATCTAATATTTTTAGGTTATTTCTCATACTTATGTATCTGTGTCTTTCTTCCATCTTCGTATAGTTTTTTTCTTGCTTAGATTATCAAAGAGCTTCTGATGTAGCCGTAATGGTAATAGTAATAAACACTGTTAGAATCTTATTCTGTGATCACCATCTTGAAGAAGCTTTACTTGCAAACTGAACTTAGGGGTCTTAGAAACAACAGTTTCTAATATTTCTATCAATTGGGAAAAAAAAAAATCAACTTTTTTTTTCTTCCTTAAAACTATAGAGAAGACATATGAAATAAAATAAATACTAATACAATGGGACAGAAGACTGACTTTGGTACCAGATGAACTATGAACTACTTTAAAATGCGAAGACAACATGAAAGGCAAACTTATTTAAAGGAAAAAAAAAAATATATATATATATATATATATATATAATAAATCTGCCATTGTCAGAAGACAAATAATTTGTCTGATAAGCTGCAATTTCATTTAGCCACAATTAACATCTACTTCACGGTAACCACTTGCAAACATGTTCTTACTTCTTAGCAAATGGGAGGAGGGTAAAGATTTTCCATAGGGTCACTGCACACTCAACTGCATGTTAACACAGTGTAGCTGACATCCAGCAAACCTAAACCTTGGATCACATCAGAGAAATAATTTCTACTGACATAATCAAAACCAGTTCTCATTAGTACTCAATTTTATTATTAGGACAGCTTCAAAATATTCTGACTAAAGCATTAATTCCCTTTTTTTTTTTTTTTTTTTTTTTTAGCAGTGTTTTGTACATGCCTAAATGAGACCAGAGTGATAAATTTTGCTGTCTAACAGAGGTGGTTCACCTCAGCAAATAATTTCTCACATTAATAACCTTTCTTACAGGAGTTGAGTGACCTTATATAAATACATTTGCTCTTTCTATCAAAAATTAGAGCATGTATCATGCTTTGGCAATCTATCATTTTTCTTCCTGTGAAATAATAAAAAGAAGGTGCAATTCTTTACATAAATGGTGCTGCCTATTTACTACAGAATTCTAAGAACATATGCATTTACATAGGTTCTAGTTGGTCTTTTAACAAATGCGATGCTTTACACTGAGGAGTAGTTAAAAATAAAGACAGTTTTATCCCAGCATTACGCTAATGCATCAGGAGATCCAGAACAAATGCACAAAGATAGCATTACTTCATAAAAAAGAAAAACTAAAAAACTTTTCCTTGGAAATACAGGAGTTGGGCCATGAAGAGTATACAATACATTTAGTAAAGATGGACATCAAATGAAAAGTCATCTAATAAGGATGAAATTCAGGACAAATTACTGTGAACTAGTATGCTTTTAAGGATTTAGTATGTTCAAACACCAAATAACATGCTTAATGTGTTTGAACATAATTCCAAATATTTGTTGGCAATGCCTATCCCTCAATAAGAGAAAAAGAAGATCAAATCAGTTCCTAGAATCTAAAAAAATAATTCACAATATCAAAATCACACTGTAAAAACCCTGTACTTGTTTGCTCAAAAACACTCAATTCAAATGCTTGAAGCTAGTAAGCTGAAAAAAAATGGCTTTCCATAACTCCAGTATTTAAAATAAAGATCCATACTAAACATTAAACGAGATTTCAGTCACTAGTAGCAGGTTTATGTATTTGAGACTTAAAAATGTGTACTTTAAAGAAAATCTGCTGGAACATGTTCCAAAAAATTAATGAATCTGAGTAAGATATTTAAAAGAATCAAAACAGAAACAAAAACAGCTATTTGGATATTATTATGCTATAGAGTTAAAACTACTATTCTAGATCTTTACTAATGTTCTTATCACAAGCTTTCTTTTATATTTATGATAACACGATGATAATAATTTTCAATTTCAAGTAATCTAAAAACATCATTTGAAATCTGGTATTTTAGTCATGATGGTTACTGAAATATATGTTTGTAAACATAATAAAGTCCTTCTGGTTTAATTCATTCTCAGAATATCACCCACAGAGCTACTAATACTGATGTATTCCTTTGGAATAAACCATACAACAGAATTCAGTATGTGAAAGACGTAAAAGCAACTATGAAGTAAATATTCTGGGTTGAGGGCTAATTTATGGCTACCAATAATATAAGTCCAAAAAAATTCAGAACAGTCATACAAAAAAATCTTTTTTTATTTCACCTGAGCTGTTAAGAGGCATTAAAAGTAAACAAGCAAGAGAACATAACAGATTCTTAATATAGTATGGATTTGGAACATAATCCTCTACAAAATTGGTTACATACTAAATTTAGTACTCTATTTCAATAGTGGTTTCAAGAGAGTTTTGTATAAACTGAAAAGAGAGAGGACATAAATAAAGATTTATACGATTTATGGTCAGAATTGCATGAAAGACTTAGCAAAACAGAAAATATTTGAAAATATGCTAATTTTTAAGGTTTCAGTCCAGACTCAATTAAAATCTACTAAAGCAAAAACAAACTACAGCACTGACTGCATAACTGTTTTCTGTTTTGTAGCTGGTACTTCAAAATGTGACATTTGAGTCCAAAGACTTAAGAAAATTGAGTAACCTAAATACACAGTTGTCTACTGCCATTTTGAGATGCCCCAGAGATCCTCATGTATGACAGGTTATAATATAATGTTATATAATAATATTAATATATATATATATAATTATATGAATATTATATATATATAATATATATAATAAATATATATATATTATAAATATTATATATACTATATATAATATATGATATCTTATTTATTATATTATAGTATAATTTATATAATATTTAGAATATACAATTATATTATATTATTTATATTATATATAGTAAATTTTATAATATAAAGAATATATAATATATAATATATAATATATAAATATATAAATAAGAGAGAATTACATATTAATTTTATATATTACTATTATTTATAAATTTATAATATATAATAAAATTTATTTATATTTTTTTTTATTTTTATTTTATATATTTTATAATATTATATATATATAATATATATATAGTATAATGATATATAATGATATATAATGATATAATGATATATAATGATATATAATATATAATAATATAATATAAATGCTGTTTCAAGTAGAAGATAGGACATTAGACTATAAGGATACTTCCACCATTCCAGATGAGCCACGTACTTGGAGTATGTCAGGGTATCCCAAACTGCCTGAGAAAACTATGCTCAGGTATTTAAATTGTACCTACAGTATCCACATTTGCATTCCTTGCTTCCCTGATACAGATACTAGCTAAGAATTATACAGCATTTCTAGACATATACAATTGGACATATATTTGTGTGTTATCACAGAGAACTGTTTGAGTTGGAAAGGAACCTTAAAGGTCATCTAATCCAAAACCCCTAAAATAAGCAGAGACATCTACCACTCCATCAAGTTGCTCTGAGACCTGTCTAGCCTGACCTTGACTGTTTCCAGGGAAGGGGCTTCTACCACCTCCCTAAGCAAACTGTTCCAGTGCTTCACTATCCTTCTTGTGGTTTATTTTTTTTTTTCCTTATACCCAATCTAAATCTCCTCTCTTTCATTTGAAACCATTTCCCCTTGTCCTACCACAGACTCTGCTAAGGAGTCTCTTCTCTTCTACCTGTTCAATTAATTTATTAGTGCTTTAAAATAAAGTTGAAGTAAGAATTTATTTTCATGTTCAGTATGACCGCAGCCCTAATAAATCCATGGTGCCTACATTATCTGAGTTTTTGAATTTTCAGTATGACTTAACTCAACATCTGAATCACCCTCTGCAGTTAGCTCTGTCACCCTTCTAACTGTTCAAGAAGTGTTACTTCCAGCTATTTAATGATAGAGAGACCCATACATCAGTCCTGATTTTTTGAGGAAATTCAAGAGTCATGTGTGGCAACCGTTACAGTCTGGCTCTTCGCCTTCATGCTTTCCTCATCCCAGATATGCCGAGGGCTGGGTGGCTAGTGACAAAAATTTCTTGTCAGTTTAGAATTGGAACTGATAATGAATTGCAGGCATATCTACACATATTATAGTTGGAGCCACCTGACTGGGTTGTATGGAGATAGTTATGCCCAGGGCACAAAGTAGAGCTCTTGCAGGAGGACAACTGCAGACAATCTAATCCTAAAACAGAGTCTCTGAACATTTATGCAGATTCAATTACCAAAACAAACAAACAAACAAACAAACCACAAATCAACAACAACAATAAAAACATAATCATAAGACCTTCTCCCCCCACACCAACAACTTTCTCTACCCCCTTGTGGGAATGTGGATATCAGTTCATTCCTAACACTTCATCATACTCTTTTACTGCTTCATAGCTTTCTACACTTATGGAAAACACAGTTGGGCTGTCGTACAGAGCTTCTGATACCATTATGTGCTCATCCTCATGGCTAGGGGCTCAGCATAACGGTACAACCATTTGAAGTACTAGTGGAGGACAAACTGTTTAATTCTGAGGGTCAGTACAAATTCCATACAATAAAATCACTGATAAAAAATTGTCAGAATTTTTCTCCCAAGTTATATTATTTTTTTTACAATCTTTTTAATTAGGATTTATTTAATTAAAATGTAATTTAAAAACTCATTATGGGAATCACTTTCCAAAATACAAGCTACTAACTTATTTATTTACTCTTAATACCTGAAGGAGAAAAACTAAATATGTTTTTTCAAATTGAAACAAACAAACAAACAAACAAAAAAGAACAAGGGAAGTGGCCAAAATGCTGGGAACTCAGGAGGGAGACACAAGTCTTGTGAAAGCAGAAGTGATAATGAAGCAGAGATGACTGGAGAGAAGTGACATTACTGGAAGGCTCTCAGACAACAGACAAATGTGGGTTTATTGCAGTGGAAGAAGAAAGGTAGAATAGGTTTAAAGGTATAACTTCATAAAAAATCAGGCTTCATCCTCTCTACCCTTGATGGAATATATTTTTTCTTAAGTTCTATTTTTTAGACAAACTCTTCAAATGCCCAAGAAATCATTCATATGCACTCACACTGTGTTTTCTGGCTTGAATAAGTTTGTTAGTAGATAAACACTGCTGCTGCCTCATGCTTGGAAAGTTTTGAATGTAATTGACTGTCAATGATATGATGATTTATAATGCAATCTGCTGCTACTTCTGCTGCTGCTGATAACTCTAATTTGCCTCTATTGTATTAGATATGATGAACTTGACAATCATTTTCAATTTTCTTATTTGGCTTTCATTCAGGTTGATGTGGCCAGTAACAGTGAATTTTCATTGTTCTCTCCCGAAAGCAATAAAGGAACAGGAGCTTGTTTTATATGAGGCAGTTGGCTGTATCCAAAGGACTCATTTATTGTGTAATGAAGCTTCTGCCAAGTAAAATATTTAGAGAAAACATGGACTGAAATTTTTATTTCAAATCTTTATATTTTATTGAATCAAATGCTGGTTCCATTGTGTTATAGGGGAAAAATAAAGATGGGTGATAGGCAGAAAAGGAGGCTACAAACATGATCAGTCTTTAAGTGATCAACATTAGGCCATGAAAGTGGTTGCCATAGATAACCCAAATTCTTTCTAGCTCCATTTTCTCTCTTTATACAGGAAAGATAATGAGTTTCACACTTGTTCCAACTTGCTTTAGTTTGCACAGGCAAAATGTATGATGGAAAAATGGCATATTTCCAGTCCATACAGTGGCTTCTGTCACCAAGTTGCATTAGTTTCCTCATCTAGCAAAGTTCTCATATGTTGCAGTCAAATTGCATGTAATGCCACTACAGCTACTGCATGGAAGAGTTAACTGGTTTTATTTGGCCTCATCTGCCACCAAAAAGTACTGGCATCTAAGCTTGAATAAGTAAATTTTGTTGTGTGGGTAAGAGCTAGGAGACTGAGATCTCAGTTTTAGTTTGAACAGCTGGCAGTTAGAAAAAAAAAAAAAGGTAGTTTTTTTTTATTATTATTTATTTTATTTGAAAGGTAGGTGCATTTAACAGGGAAATAATTGAGAAAGAATAAATATGGAACTCCATAGTGTCATTTTCGCTGGGTTACCTTTTCTAATGTAGCTGCAGCTGTAGCTGTTTTCAAGAATGATTTACACTGTCATGCTTTCAGTGTATGAGCATTAATCTCATTATCATTCATCCATCAGTAAACAAGAGTGCTGTAAAGACTGATTTAGTTTCCAAATAATATGAGGAAATTATTTTAAAACAAACTTTTTAAAAGCTTAAGCCTAGATGAAGATTAGAAGATAATTAACTGTTCCCCTCCTTTTTCCCAGTACAGAGGGGTAGCGATCATGCTTTACACTTGTTTTTACTTATGGTATAAAATAGCATTAATCACAGCATAAGGAATGTAAATTACAGAATTTATATTTGTACACTTTCTGGAGTGTCTGAGAGGAACCGACATTGTTTGAAGGACACTATTATCATAATTAGAAATGTTACTATAATTCAGAAATGCAAGACATTAAGTGGTGGCCTTGCAAAAAAAAAATTATGAGAATTTATAATGTATAACTAGACTGTAAGCATATGGTTTAAACATTTTGCATCTTCAGAAAAAAAAAAAAAAAAGTAATTTAAATTATATGCAATTGTTTTCTGAAAAGCTTAGGAATTTGGCGAGGAAAAATTTGTTCCTAAAACTTGCAGAAAAACAAACAAACAAATTTCTATCCTTGATCAACTTGGGAAAAAAATATATACATATACAAGCAATCCTATAAACAGTTTTCCACAATATGAACTTGTACAATTAATATATAATCATCATTGCAGCAAACTATATCATGTTTGATGGCTGAAATAACTAAGAAGAGATTTCTATTGGAGACAAAGTGAAATTCTAAGTTTATATTCTATCAGGAAAGCAGCTAGAACAGCAAAGGAAGAATTAAGATGTGGAAAAATACCTGCAGTTACATACATGTAGGACATGAGGCAACAATTTAACAAGATAAAATCTTTTGCATGTGGTCTATCTTTCAAATAAAGTTTTATTTTTACTCTCCAAGTAGAATTTCAAAGATGCTCTGCCACTTTTTTACACTTTTTTTTTTTTTTTTTTTTTTTTCATATAGAATGACATTTATGGATAGAAATATAGCAGTGATCTGTGGCTGTACACCAGGACATACTATATGGATTTCATTTCTCTACACCAGATAAACTATGTGCTCTGAGCACCTATGCAGAACATTTTCTCAGTCTTGGAAATCAGTGAGTGACTTAAATACAAAAACATTCACTGACTTCAACAGCATTTGGAGACAAAAGAGCAAGAATCTTACTGCATCTACATAAGTGTGGCCCATATGTAAAACTATATGTTTTTATTAGTTTTTTCACCAATTGAATCGAACAAAAAGCTCTATCTCCTTCAATGAAAAACAAAGTAAAACGTGTTGTTTAGCAAAAATCTTGTTACGTGTAACTTTTGGTGGATTTTTTTGTTCTTTTTTTTGTTGTTGTTGTTTTGTTTTCAGTATACACTGTTTCAAAAAATAAATGCCCTTCAGAGTCAGACAACAGTGGCAAAATTAAATGGAACATTTGACTGAGAGCTGAAATGTAAAATTGCAAATAACAGTGCAGAAACTTAGCAAAACATACATTTTTCTTTCTACAGCTTCAGTATCCTATATGTATTTGATATTATCTTCACAAGTTTTCAGATGGTACCTTATGTATAGTTTAGTAAGTTGGATTGGATAAAATCCTCCTGAGATGCAGACTGGTTATGGTTGACATACTAAATTGCAATTCATCTCCTGTCTCTGATTTATTTGTGGAAAGATGAAGAAATATAAAGACAAGCTTTTCTTGGTGGTTTGTTTAATCTACTAAAATCTATTTGAGCTAATCCCTGCTCCACAGTGGCTCCCAGCAGGAGATATAAGCCAGTAGCAAAAGAAGTGCTCCCCCCCAAAAACAGCAACTGAGATATCTCCTATAGAATATACTCTAAGAACAGAGAGCTGAGCTCTTATAAATAAATAAATAAATATTTCTTCCCACATGCTGTTGCCACTATTGCACCTCAATTACCAAAAGAGGATACAAAATCCCCTGTGCCTTTCAGTGGCAACATTTACAAATGGCATTTAAACTGAAATGGAAAAATCTGTCAAAAAATGAACAGCCACACATACATGAGCTGAGCACACTGTTTCTATCTGGATTTGGCCACCAGGGTTTCCATAGTGTAATAATTACAGCTATATATGCAATGTCCCAGCCTAAGCATCAGATTCAGTTTTCAGGTCTGTGTATCTTCATCAGGACAGTCATATATCTGAAGTGCTTTTACTTTCCATATCATGATTGCCAGATTTATGAAGATAAATATCTATGCAGAAAAAAAGGTATTTACTCTTTAAATGATAAACCCTCTGAAATTTGGTGCCTCTGTTCACTGCCCTATCAAACTAAAACAAATAGCAGACTTACAAAAGAGTGCCTAAACAAGCTACACTGTATACAGTTCCTGTGAACTGTGGTAAGCACTGCCTGAATCCAGCCTGTAATGAGTACAGAGATCAAAAAATGAAGTTATTATTAGAGCTTTTATGAACACATTAAAGTAAAATGAAGGAAGAACTTCCCAGCACTTTACAGTATGGCTTTGCTACTGAAGCAGCAGCATGTAGTTAAAGAATTCAGTTTTTCTAGAGAGATGCTTTCACACACACACTTTGATGACAGCATCATAAATGTATGCTGGTATAAAAAAAAAAAAAAAGGAAAAAAAAAAGTCCTTGTTATTTTTTTTTTAATGTAATCCTTTCCTTCTCCCCTTCATGGCTATGGAACACACAAACCAACATTTTCAAATTTATTTAAAGGCTCAGCTCTTGAATCCATATGGGGTATATGTTGGGGGTATATTTAACTGCAATTTTTATTAAGCTCACTATAGGTGCAGACATTTAGCTTTACACACCAGATCTGAAAGCATTTGTTGTAGTTCAGACAAAATTGTATTACTGGGTGGGAAACTGTAGTATCAGAACTGTGAAAAGACTGTTAGATTGTACTACATTGCAGAAATAGAGGAAATACTCAAAAGGCAATGAAAGAGAGGATTTTTTTTTTTTTTTTTTTGAGAAACTGAACTGTAAGAGTGAGAGATAAAAGGGGAATTTAGTTGTCATGCAAAAGCTGAGCTGCCAGTGTTAGAGACAGTTTTCACTTACAGAAAGAACGGCAAGAAGCAAATAACACTAGCATGCTTATTGTCATTGAATAGCATAATACACTTCTAAAAGCATTTCTGAAAAATGAAGAGAAAGTCAATATAGCTGTGACAACGGAACTAATCCCTCTTCAGATGAGAGAGAAAAACATGCATAGGGGACTCTGAATCTAAATCTTCAGTCTATGCCATTGCAGAGGTTTCTTATCTAATTTTAAATATTCTTAGTCATTTTGTTGCTGAACATATTATTATGAAGAAAAAAAAATGAGCACACAAAGAAACAATGAATGCATTTCCACATTTCCTGATCAATACCTTTGGAGGGTTAACTCAACATTTCAATTCTAAGAAATCAAATACTTTCTGAAATATCAATCGCAGAAGCATTTCCCAAGGTAAGTATTTTGGCAAAATGCCATTAAACCCTCTGGTCTACTGAACTTCACTGTCCCTTTGGCAGCTCTGTTCTGAAAACCACCTGGAACTGAGGATGATCTCACTTCTACTTTTCTTCCTGTAGAGACTGTAGTCCCAGTGCTGATGGAAATTTTGTGCCTGCAGGCAGTTAAGCGTGCCTTAGGGGTCAAATTTAACATATTATCATAGAAATTAGCATCCAACCAGGCTGCACAACAACATTTATTTTCTCTGGGAAGAAAGGAATGGAAAAAGGAGAAGCCTGGAATATGAAGGTCTTTCATTAGTCCTAGAGTCAGAATGTGATCAACCATGTGCATCCAGTCCTGGGGCTTTGTGTACCTAAACTTTCAGGCTTATTTCTAGGATCTGACCTTGGTGTGTGGTTTCTAAGGCCAGTTTTCTAATATGGTGCAAGAGTGCAAAATTAATGCGCACAAAGAGAAAAGAGTTTCCAGTAGAGCTATTCTCAGCACCACTTAAATTTGTTTCATTTTTTTTCCACAAATACTACACACTTTCCTGTTTTTCCTGGTCAGTAACCTGAATTTCAGAAGAGTAGCTGAAAAGAAAATACTTTTGATAAATTATTTTCAAAGTTTCCAGTGGCTCTGAACTTTATGAATGACATCAGGAAAAAAAAAATCTCTTTTCAAATCACAAGCTTCAAGGTTGCATGCTGTTACAGTATGCAGAATGTTCAAGGTGTATATTACTTGTCAATATCAGTAAACATTATTCTAATTAAACAGATAATACTACAGTGCTCCCAAACATCTCAGAAATTAACACATGATAGCAATGCCATTGTGTCAATTTATGGGGGATAATAACAAACTAAACAGAGGGAACAGAACAGAAAAGAACAGCACCAATACAGCTTCACCCTCCACCTAATTGCTGCCTGCCACTGAAAAAAGGTAATCCTAGTCCTCTTAATATCCCAGCACTCCTGCAGCCAGGAGATAGTTGGTTCTTACTGATTAGTGGAAAAGAACATATTTTTTTTCCTTCTAAAGGATACAAGATAAGCAACAGGAAGCAGAAGGGCACAAGAGCTGGGAGCATCCTTGTTGGCAGAAGCCTGTAATTACATCAGATTAGGTATAATGTGATACTGTGCCCTAGGCTGTCTGAAGTTTAGCAATGCCCATTAAATTTTGTTAGGAATGGAAAAGAGTAAGGGAAAGCTCTGCTGTTTACAAGAATATGTGAACAGCAAATTTAAATGATAGAATTGGAGATCATGGGAACCATTTGCTAACCAAGACAGTCAAAGCTCCGCAAATCCACTTGTCAACTCAGGTCAAGTCTAATATTAGGAGTATTATAAATAAAATTGACATTTTAGCAAGCTGAACTTTGTTTAAACTAACAATTCTATGAATGAATTAGAATTACTCTCTGGTGTATCTCATCTAATAACCCAACACTGCTGCTCTCTGAACTTCTGTAAAAGTGAGAGTTCAAAACACAGCCATTAATTGTTCCTTTCCACTAGTTATTCTGAGGTCACTTCTACCATTCTGACTTTGAAGATGCATAGATCCCTGTTACAATAGCCCTTTTATTCCAAAGGCATCTTTCATTTTGAAACAAATAAACAAAGTACTTCTTCTTCAGAGCAAATTTTTTCATTTATGTGTAGCCAGCAAATGTCAATATTGAGTTTTCCCATAAACTAGTACTCCCTGGAAATTACATATTGTACCTGACCACACACAGTTTAAGTCAGAAGCTGTGAGTACAGCCACACCACATTTAGATCTCTATGTTTTATTTATCTAAACACATCCGTTTCAAGCATTCCTCCTTCCAGTCAGGAAGATACTGGAAATTTTGTTCAGTACACTGATAGTGTAAAGAGACTGGAAAAGAAAGCTGCTTCTTTTCTGTTGGCCCCAGAAACTTTTCTGGATATTACCAACAGCTGTTGTAGTTATAGAGACTAAGACAGGTGAAGACTGACATTAGCAGTGATATAACAACTTTTACTTTCATTCTCCTTTGGATTAAATGGCACAGGATGCTCTGGCCACCTCTTTCCAAACACTGCTAAAAAAAAAAAAAGAACGGTAGTGGGAAATATTTTAATGTACAGATTTTGTTAGTTTCTATTGACGTTTGTCAAATTTACTTTTTTTCATAATCCGGTAGACTTGACAGATCTGACAAGGATTTAGCATCTAGCAAGCTGGTAAGTTGACAGTGGTAAAAAGTAAAAGTTGGAGTGGGGAGAAATGGCAAGAATAAGAGTGGACGAGGTAAAGGAGAAGGAAAAACACTCTTGCACAGTATCTAAAATAACATTTGTTTTTCTTCAGAGTAACATCTATTTAGCTCATCAGTTTTTACATGGAGACTATAAATCCAAGTTACTTAGCTACATACAAAACACACCAAGCTGTATCTCTTTTTCCCTTGATAAGGTCTACCCTTCTGCCACTGTGAGATGAGTAAATTACTCCACCTGTCTAACTGATTCCCAGTATTCAGCCTGACACTGACAATGGCAGTGCACCTGTTAGTGTGATGGACAAGTGATTGGCAGCGTGGCATTTGCAGCTTTCTATAATAAGTTGGTTATTATACAATGATGTTGACACTCTAGAGAGACTGCAAATATTAAAGTGTAACTAGGTATGTGCTTGAAAAAGAGAAAAGTAAAAAACAAAAAACAAAACAACCAGGCTATAGGTAAAATGTGATCTTGCATAAATTTTATGCCAAAGGCTTCTTTTATTTTGGAAATAAATAAATAAATAATCTATATCACCTTTTCTTAGGAGTGAATTATTCTATGAATGTGTAGCTAGCAAATGTCAATACTGAGGTCTCCTATAAACTAAGTACAAGGATTGCAATTCATTACCTTAATCAGCTTCCCAGCTACATAGCACCTATACATGCAAAAAGTATAAGGAAATTCAGTTAGTCTCTGTAAGAATTCACCTTCTGCAGCCATATTAAACTACAACTTTCATGCAACTATTCCACTCTTTTCCCCATTGTCCTACAATGTCTTTTCCTTCTGTAAAAGCATCACTCTGGACACAATGCTTCCTGTGTTGTTTGAAGACAAGCAGGAGTCTCAACAGCTATTATCAGCCGGAAATCTGATGGCCCTTCTAGTTAACTGTTACTTATGATGCCAATCTGTACAATAAAAATCTTATAGACCCATCTAGAAAAACAGAATATAGTAGAATTTTGCAACTGATACAAAAATTCCAGGCAAAACAATATTTCATTTAAATCCAGCATCTTGTTTTCAGCTGCTACCAGTATTAGGCAGAATAAACTGACTGTACCAGTTAGGCATCTTTGAAGTCATCTCATTCCTATCATTTTTTCATTCTTAAATGTTTATATTCTCAATAATTTCAAATTGGTTAAGCCTGAAAATAGGGATTTTTATGTCTGATAATATATTCTTGTTAGCATTACTTGTTCTAATGATTGATAACCTTGATCTTCACTTAAAAGTCTACAAACTTACTAGGAGTATGTGTTCTATATTACGGTAAACTGTAAAACATGACAGTCCAAATTGCATTCCGTGAGAGCATTTCACCCCGAAGCATTTTACTGTGATTAAACATAGGGAAATCTTGCAAATTATAAAACCTGAAGATAATGATGTGACACCCCAAAAGCTTTAAAATTTTAATTATATTGTCTACACACACACTGCTTGGCATTCCTTTTCCTTTAACTGCAATATAATAGACATGTAATGATATAGGTTCTGTTCAGCAAGTGACATATTCTATGAATATTTACATGGTGTTCTGATTAAATTGCTAATCTTGGTTCCAGTGGCTATGTTTGCCATAGCAATCTAGACAGCACCAGGTTGTAGCCTTGAACTCTGGCACATGTATATCCACTTGGTCAAATTGTTCTCTAGCCTATGAGCTTCTTATAATCCCCAAACACAGTTGAAGTGGTATAGCATGAGACTGCTCTACTAGCAGACAATGTTTTCTTTTTGTTCTCTTTTTGTCTTCTTTTGGGGAGAAGTAGCTAATGGAGCACACGGACAGACAGGAAAGGTGGATAATAAATGTTTAGGCATACGGGTGCGATCAGTGCTGTGATATTTAAAGAACAGAATTTTCCAAATCCATTTGTTGGCTTTCAGCCAAAACCAACAAATTTTGATTTTAGGGAAATGAACAAGGTGTGAAAATACATGAGACAAATCAATGTTTAAGCAGTAAAAGGTACGTCTTCCTCATGCCTACATCATTCTCAAAAATCATTCAAGTGTATTTAAAAATTCCACGTCTGATTTTTTTTTTTTTTCTTTTGTATCCACAAACATTCATCAATGCTTGCTGAACGTTGATCACACAGTGGATGTGAGAGCAGTGAGGCGGTGGGTGGTGCACTTCAGTAGTGGAGACAACAATTGTGAGTCACTTTGGCTGGTGTAGATTCTTACTAGCATGGCATGCAGTTCGTCACTGGTGAAAATACACTGCTAATGCCAGAGACTATCCTGAAAACTAGTGTTTTGTAGCTGAGAATTTGCTCTATCAATTAGTGTTATTGTGCTCTTTGTATCTGTTGTAGATTCCAAGGAATATAAATAACAGGCATTATTTTGGAGAGATCTACATACATCTACACATACAAAAAATACTTTTCTGTTCTAACTTCAGTGACTAAAAAGTTAGAAAATTAAAAGAATGCTGAAACAAGCAGCTACATACTCTAAATGACTGCTGCAATGCAAAATCCTGTCTCACAAAACTTGTATAGTGACTTGAAATCTATCATTTTTTTCCCAATCTAAATGCTATTTTTCAATTCAGTGGGCCTCAGGCTTTTCAACAAACTGAATCAATTTGAAGCTACTCATTCAAAAGGGTCCTTAAATGCCAGCCCTAGAATTCAACATGACAGAATAGACAAAGAGTCATCTTCATTTCCAGTCACAATCAGTTGTGTGCAAAGCCCCATTTCAGAATAGGGCCACTCGACTGTGCTATCAGTGAAAACCTCTCAGGAGAGAGCAAACAGCCTTCTATTTTTTGTTGTCTTTTTGTTTGTTTGTTTTCAAACTGTAACTGGGAAAGAAAATTATTATATTTCTTAAAATGGATCTTTTTTAGAATATTCAGTGGCTTTGTATATATATATATATATATATATATTTACTTCAGGCAACTCAAAATGATTATTCCAAGTTAGGAGTAGTAGAAGTGATAGATTTTTAGCTAAACAACTTCATGGTGAGTACTTCGCACATGTAGGAACACCACTCACTTTAAGTGACTTCACTTGGTAAGTGCAAACACAGAGCATTTTAACCTGCATAAGCCTTAATCATGCTCAATTGCAATTATACAGCCTGATCATATGTCAGAGGTCTGATACCAAAGATCTGGTTACAGTTTGGGAAAAATGCAGTCTCTGATGGCTGTGAAAAACTTCTTCCACACCATGCTTTTGAAGGGGGAGGTGGTAAATGAGAGTTCAAAAGACTCCGGAACAGCTGCTCTGTCTCTAATGTACACCTTTACCCATGTAAACTAGCTCTTTGATCTCATGTAGAAATTTGGCTGCCTTATGCAAGCAGAAGGTACGTCACTGTAGACCTATTTATATACAGCTAATTTGTTTCTATACAAATGCTTTAGAACGAGAAAAAGAAGCTGTGCTGGTGAGCAGTACATAAAGAGGAAATCAAGTGTAGCGAGCATTGCTCACATTTCAATAAAAGCAAGAATATAGAGGCTACAGAAGCAGGAAAGTACATTAAAATAGTAATACATTAACAGGAACACTGATTAAAAAAACAATAAATAAATAAATAAATAAAAATCTAGGACATTCAGAGGACCAACAAACTCCAAGACAGTAAAGGAAAAAAATGATTTGCATATATGCATACAGGACAGAGTAGAACAAAGGAAGAAGTAAATGTATATTCTAAAATTTTTCCCACCACTGAAAGTGTCAACATAAAGATCTGAGAGACAGAGCATAACAGGCAGATATATTTTTTCACTAGACTCTGCTTGCTACTAAAACTTCCTAGCACTATTTTTTTTTTTTATTTAAGTTATTTTATTTGTGCCATCATTTTCTCATTTGCTGGAGCAGCAGCTAACAGAAGAACCAGTATGTCAACTGGATAGAGTGTCCCATCTTCAGTTCTCAGCTCCTTTAAAGTACAGGAGAATGCTCCCTCTCATGAGCTGTTACCCTTCTATCCAGGTTTTTGAAGCACTGAGCTATCCAAAGCATGCAGACAATGTCCTGGCACATCTTTCACAGAACACTCTCCTCTCCACTGAGGTTCCACAGCATCTCAAATGTGGAAGGTTAACAACATAAAAATTTTATGAAATATTCTCATTTTTACAGGACAGAGTTATACATTAAGTCGGCCTAAAAATGTATTCTGTTCTCACATTTAGCTGCTGGTTTATGAACTGTGTCACACACTAAATTAACACTACTGAAAACAGCACACCTGTCTTGCCCTTTCAAAGCTCAGTTGCATCCAAACAAATGAGGGCATTCTGATAGGTACTCTTTTCTCAGTTAAAAAAATACTAATAATAAAAAAAAAAATTGCCGTAGGTTTTGTACTCAATCAGTTTTGCTGTTTCATTTTGTGTGGTTTTGTTTGTTTGTTTTTGTCCCTTTTTACAATGTTTCTGATTGATAGTTCTATCAAATCTGTGGTAGTAACCAACTAGCAAACAAAACTCCAGTGGGAAAATACAACAATTGAATACAGATAAAAAACAGCTGTATAGAAGATTTTCTAAAAATGCACAAAACAGCCATGGTTTGTGGCTATCTTTTAAATCTACCTGCTTTATTTTTCTAGTAGGCTTATTTGATAAGTGAATACACTGAAAATGCTGATGTTACTCAGATATCATCTCCACTAGCATGTATTCAGTTCAACAGAGCAATTCATTGAAATTATGACTATCCCTATACGTGAATGTTACATTTAAACAAGTATATCAGATAATCTGAGTATGGTTTGTAATAAGCTAGGTCTTTAAAACGTTTAGAAACAACTATCAAAAAGCTACATCCTAACAACATCTAATTAAAATGGATAAAGTAGTGTTATTTTACATCCTCTGATCACATTCATTTTCCCTTACAGCCTATATTACACAACCAGGTACAAACTATGTTACATTAGTATTTAGATAGACCCAGCATCTGCAAAGATTTCTGTCAAGAAATCTATTAAATCTACTGAAATGAATCTTTTGACAAGTTATACTATACTGCTAGCAATGCTTCTACTCCTGTAATAAGTCTCTTAGCACCATACTACAATTGCAAAATCATTAATTTACCATTCCTCTTCTTTTAACGGTAAGAAAATCAGAAATGCCTTCCTAGTAGAACACAAAATGCTATTGAGTAAATTCTAAATAAAGTCATGCTGTACCAAAATCAAATTCCACCACTGGGAAAGTTCCTTTGATATAACATACAGTAGAAAATTTGAGTTAATCTATACTTTTTCTGTGTAGTCTTCTATTTACCTTGTATTAAAAGAATAATCTTATTTTTTCTTCTTTAACAACCTCAAAGCCAGTTCTAATTAACTGTAAGCCATGACAGCTGCTAGAATCCAAGAAATCTCTTCCCACTTTGAAGGTTCTCTACATATTTTTAAAGACCAGATGTAGAAACTTTAATTTTAATCTTAGAAGCAACATTAAAATCAGAACATATCAATTCAAACATCTCCTGAACCAAGAAGAAAGTATTTTTCTGACTTCACTGGTTTTTGAGTCAGGACCTTGTTACTTTGTACAAGACAACACAACCAATGGAAGTGATGTTGCATAAAGCTTTGAAATTTTTTTTTTTTTTTTTTGTTCTCCTACACAGAGGTCATTCAGAACTTTTATATGAAGCCCAGGAGAGGTTCAGGTTGAGAGAACATTAAGATCAATTCTGAAATATTTTCTCCATATTTATAAAAAGTGAAGTTAAGGGAATAGCCCACATTGCTGTTCACAATCTTCAAGCAAATATGTAACAGTCTCCTTAAACCTTATAAATATTATTTAGCAAGGTCTATATTGATATTCTATTAGCATCAGTTTGCAGTGTCTAAATGTAGTATTCCATGAGGTCTGTGAAGCATCATTCATGTGATAAAAAAAAATCTGTAAGAGGAAAGCGGACAGAAGCTGCAATATCATGAATGCCTCTTCTAATTATTAGCAAATTTGTAGCCTTAGTGATGTTAGTTCTTTTTTTTTTTTTTTTTTTTTTTTTTCCTCCTTCAACTACAGTCCACTCACGGGGGGCGAGGGGAGGGGGTTGGAAAAAAAAAAAAAAAAGAAAAAAAAAAAGAAAAAGAAAAAGAAAGAAAAGAAGTGAAATGATGGATTTCATATTCAGAAGCACAGAAACATTGTGTTCTTTTCCTTTACTCATAAATGCTTACAATAATGCAGAGAACGAATGACAAGAGAAGGCTTATCATTAATTGCGGGCATTGTGCCAGTTGACTCCCTCAATACAATGCCTTCAGAATCAGAAGAAAATGAAATATGTAAAAGAGAGGATCTGAAAGCCTAGAGAATCTTTATGCAAGTATTGAAATGAGAGGCAAATCAGATGAGAGTGTTTGTGTGTAAGAAATTCTATCCCACACAAACACAAAATTAATTAATTGCACAAGAAATACTGTATGCATACATTATGCTTTGCTTCCACTTACAAAAGAAATACAGACACAAATATTTTTACATTGCAAATGTCCCAAGCTAAGACTTTATAAAAATCCTTGATACTCAATGCTGCTAATTTAGGAAAATAAATTAAAATAATAATAATAACAAGAAAATCAAAGTATTATTCAGATATTTCAGCTTGAACCTGCACAGTCTGTTGTCTGCTGTGCATACCAAAGTAGTACACTGGAGTATCTAATTTTTAGTACTGATTTAATATTTAACATAAGGAATTGTGACCACTATTCTTGGTTTTCAGCACTGCTCAGTAATAAGAGAACTGTTGTTTTTAAAACAAACAAACAAAATGACAGTGTCATACTGGACTGATTTTGTTTTAAGTATTTGAGAATATAATTATTTAGCTGAACAACAGTTTTTAATCCACTAAGCTCTCCCTGTATGGTTTAAATGAACAGCTCAGTGTGACAGAGGATATTCAGAACGAGTTATTCATATGTGACAACAGAAATGATTCCTTCCGATGTGTGGATGAAACACTTATTTCTATTTGTTTGAAGTATCACACATCATAGTAGAGAATCCTTTAGGATGCGTCCATTCATCAAATCAGAAAGACTGTGTTGGCAGATGAGTTACTGGAACACTACACAGGTGTTTATTTTGTTTTGTTTTGTTTTTTCCCAATAGCAAAACTGACTGTATTCAGAGGTTAAAGTGTAAATAGTAGAAATTGAATTTTTTTTTTTGCTATGAATAGTAGCATTGCAATATGAAAGCAAAAAGCAATAAATGAATAATCATGTAGCCTTCCTACTAGATGTGCTCCCATTGAAAGTTTTCAGCAAAACTTCAGAGGAGCAAAAAACTTATCTCACATCTGCTCATATTAACAAGCTTCCCAGCTGAATCTGATACATTTTAAGAAAAGGTAGAACTGAAGATATGGGAAAATATATCTTTTCTTTCTTTCTTTCTTTCTTTCTTTCTTTCTTTCTTTCTTTCTTTCTTTCTTTCTTTCTTTCTTTCGTTCAAGCTTTGACTTAAAATTAAGCACAATTTAATCCTTAATGTGCAACTTTCATGATCCTATAAAAATTAAAATTTGATTGTAAAGAAAAAATAAACCCTAACAGCTGGATGAACATTAATCTTTAGGAAAGCATATGTTCTGAGAGTCATGTTTGTTTTAAAACATCTGTAATCATTTTATAGAAAATTGCATTCCTCAAAAAACAACATATTGCAATCACATTTCATACATATTGGTATTCTCATCTTATGCATACTATAACATCTAATACCGATATAATGACAGCATACACTATCTGCAAGTTATTAATGTAGCCAGAAAACACTTTTTTTTTACTTTGTATCTCTTTTGTTTGTAAGAAATATGATTAACTAAATCCTTATTTTATACCACAAATCATAAGAGTATTTTTAATTGTAATTGAGAACAGAAAATAAAAATTCATATAATTCCCATTGAAAGACAACATAAAGATGATGTGTATTTACAAGAAAGCATCTGTTAAAGACATTACTTCTTTTTCTATTTAACTTCAGTATAGCAGTTCCTAATGCATGTGGCATATATACCAATCAACTGATCAATGACTATTGAATTACACAGCCAAGACTGCAAAAGCCAGGTGATAATCAAATTTCTCTGTTTAACAGTATGTTTGAAACTTTCTACTATCACCTGAACCTTCATGCTATTTGGCATTCAGCTTAATTGCACAGATGTTTTCACAGATAAATAATGACTTGACCAGCTAGTCTTCCATGGAGCACAAGACAGGTGGCCATACCATATCATTCATTGTTACAGAGTAAAGCACAATGAACTTCACATGCTGGAATTTTAGCAGTGCTAATCCCTCTCTTGTTCTCCTGTGTGTCATTTTGCCAACTACAGTTAAGACTACTTGCAAACCAGCCATTTTTATAGATTCCTGCAGACTGACAAAAGCAAGTGGCTCAATTCTTTTCACCTGAATATGATGGAGGTGGGAAGCACAGTGGGAATGGAGGTCTACAACAGAAAGGGTCTGCACTGGAGAGGAAGAAAAAACATAACAAAAGGCACAGTACCTGTTTTTGCTGTTGCAGTTCCTAAGCCAGTTAAATGCAAAGAACATAGTTCTCACATGTTAAGCGAGGCATAAAAATCCTCTCTAATAATGAGTGATCTATACTTCTGAACCTCTCTCAGAAAAACTTTCCCTTAACTATGTTTCAGAAATAACACTTGTTACTTCTACTCGTACTGCAGATCTGTAAACTGAGGCACAAAAAGATTCATGCATAAATGTTAAGAATGCTTTTGGCATTCAGAAACCCAAACAGTTAATCTTTATGTATCTGCTTCTACAGATGTACCCATATTTCTTAGGCTTTCTCAGGTGTAAAATGAGATATTTCCAAATTAGAGACATCTTTTAAATTGAGATAGGAGACACTGCAAAAGCATACAGTGACAAAGTCCATTTTTTCTGTCCATTTTTAGCTGCAGATTAGAGAGAAAAAATAATAATAAAAAAAAACAACAACATGGCTTCCTATCTCATATGTGTCTACCAGATTTTCAAAAATTCAATCTTAGTCTTAGAATTCTGTGCACATGATGGCTATCAGTCCTGACAATAAAAATGTTAAGTCATTTTTTCCTGAAGCAGAAGTTAAAAACAACACACACCATGCAACAAGGTCAAGTTTTGTGAAAAGAAGAGAATGAACATATATGTATTGATTCCTAGCTGAGTGTGAACAGTCAAATGGTTCATAGAGAAACAAATCTGTCCTCTATTAATGATGAACAAAAGAATTCCATTCTCACTTCAGTTAAAAAAAAAACAAAACACCTGGATGGTATATGACAGTTATGCTAACTAAATCCAGTCTAAATCAGTCTAATCAATGACTAAAAGGACAATTTATGAAATCAAATCAGAAATTGAATGTAAGATAGGTTACTTTTTTTTGTTTCAATTCTTTAAACAAACATGTACAAAGTCACCATCTTGGTCAAAATAGAAAAGCTGAATGTGAACTTCACGCAAAATAAGATGAATTTCTTCATGATATCAAAAGCACAAACAATATATTTCAAGGTTCATTAGAAGTTATTACAAGTAGTAGCAATAATAATAATACAGTGGTGCAGATTCTTGTCCAAAGTCATCTGTCATGTTACTGTCTTGAGCTCTGATATGCAGCTGCATAGCCAGATTGAGCATGCCCAGCAATACATTCAACAAGCGACGTATTTCAGCTGCTTCTTGTCCTTGTGTATATACCTGTTTTGACAGTGCTCTACTATGAGGAACATTCCTGTCAGAAGCAATCTTTTTGCAACTATAATACATAGGCTTTCAGAAAACCGCGCAGAAGAGCTGAGGAAATTACTGGCTATAAGAAACATTGTCTTAATCAAATCTTTACCTGTGTTTACTGAGTGAACTGTTGAGCAATAAATGCTTTCAAGCTAACACATCCCACTTACTGCCTAACATGCAACAGGAAAATACAGGTTTATATAGACAGTCATTTGCTTCATTACATACTACTACTGGCAGCATTTGGGGAATATTAATACCTGTAGGTTGTTTTCTGCTTTTTAATTCTAAAATGAAGACCTACATCTTTATACATGGAACAATGTTGTTGTTATTTTAAAAGCAGATTTTTGTTATTCAGACTTTATGCTGTTCCCACAGTAGGTCTGGTTACATGAATTCTAATTATCTTCAACAGAAAAAAACGTGGTAATGAATTTCTAATGCATAATAGTTTATTCTGTGCCACTAATACACAAAGAAAATACAGAAGACATTGTTCACCCTTCCAAAAAGAAAATAATTATTTTCACAACATTTACTACAATAAAAACTGGTTTATTTGTGTAAGAGATCTTACTAGTTGACAACAAATGAGGCCTCACAAGCTTTCCGTCTGTTAAAAACAGCAGATTAATTTCTTGGAAAGCAACAAACAGCTAAAGAGGGATGTGTATTTTAGATAAAAATTCATCAGAACATTCAGTTCATTTCCAGAAGCAGTCAGTGCTAATGTAATAACCCAGCAATAGCTCATTCACATACTTTGCACTCTGCAAGGAATTGAGGTAATGTTAGTACTTTCACCCTCAGGTATGGTTTTGACACGCCACAGAACTCTTTCCTTGGCAGCTGCATCTGCTGGAGCTGCTGAATTAGTTGTGTCAGAGGCTTGCACCCAGACAGACCTCCTGGCAGCAGAGGCATCTCCAGCAGGTCTCAAATTGCAGGGAGTGCCTGAGGCTGAAGGTCATCTCTTCTGTAGGTGTGTTGCTGTGGTTAAAAAGTTATGTTGCCATGTCAAAAAGTTATGGGAGGAAATAAGCAGGCTAATTAGCATTCATGAAGATGAGTAAGAGAGAGGATGTTCTTGAAGCTCCTACAGCATTAAGAGTCTCCCATTGCAGTGAAGATGCAAGTGCACTCTGTGCCATGTGAAACAGTAAGTCCCAAGTCTGTAGAAGATGAAGGCTGTAAACTGGCCACTCCTCGTATGAGGAGAAATTCTGTTGTTCCACCTGCAAGCTTGCACTTAACAAGCAGGTTTAGTACCCTCTATCCACAAAAGAGCTAAGCATGGCTCCAAGTGAAGAAATATAGCCAGTGGACCATGTGCCATGCAGGATCACCCAGAAGAAGCAGTGAGCGATTGCTGCAGGTGATTCCCTGCTACTGGGGACAGAGATCCATTTGCCAACTTGACCTCTTATCAAGAGAGGTTTGCTGCCTGTTAGGGGCTTGAATCAGGAATGTCATGGAAAGACTGTTCACCCCATTAGCAGGTGGAAACCGATTAACCCTTGCTACTCTTCCACAAAGGCAACTTGGAAACTATCAAATGGGGATCAAGGGTCTGTGAGTGCAGATCATTTTATTTTTGATCTTACAAGTTAGAATAATGGATGAAGAAGAATAAAGTTTGCAGAAGTAGATGGATTCTCCAGGTGAACAACTGGCTGCACCACTGGTGTTGGCTACAGGTTTTTGGCATCTATAATCATGTGATCCTATTTGAAGATCAACAGGTGACTGGGAAAAATGGAATCCATTAAATGTGGCATACACATCTTTGACAACAGACTGATCAACCAGAGAAGTACAGCTCTAATTAGGAAAGATGGGGGAAGGGAAGAGTTAGAGAGACTCCAAAAGCTGATTCCCAGGAGATTGTCCTAACCAGTTCCCTGAGTAGTCTGAAGTTTGATTTCTCCACGTGTAGGGTTGAAGCTTTTGTGGGAGTTTTCCTCCAGTCAACAAAGATTTTAAATTTGTCTGCTTTGTGGCCAAGATAGTCACATATTTCCACTTCAACTACAAGATATTTTCTAATTGTCTCCCTTAGTTCCTGTACCGAGAAGTTATCATCAAGTTGTTATGAGATTCTCCTGGACTTGTTTGTATCAGCTGTGTGGTATTCCCTGTTAACATCTGTCAAGTTGAAGTCACCCATAAGGATAAGGACAACTGATCTAGAGATGTCTGTTAGTTCCTTAAAGAATAATTCATCAGTGTTGTCATCCTGGCTGTGTGGCCAAAAGCAGACTCCCACAATGACATCCATTTTATTTGCTAGTCCCTTCATCGTTACCCAGAGGCTCTCAACCGTGCTATTGCCAGCTGGGAGCTCCACACAGCCCAGCCCTTAACTCACACATAGCACCTTCCCTCCCTCTCCATCCAGGCTTCTGGAAGGAAAAGCAGTTTATTTTGTGTTATTTTTAATTGTTGAGGTTTGTTTTTTTTCTGTCTGTTTTCAGTGCTTTTTTGTTGTTGTTGTTTTTATATTTAAAGCACAGGAAATAGTTACCAACTATAAAATGAACGTTAAAAGTAAAATAATGTATTTTGGGAATTTTAACCACATTAACTAAATGAGCAGTTTAGAACTTTTGTAATATTCCTCCTTCTTCATAATTCTTACACTAAAGTCATCACCTAAGGAAGATGTGAGTCAGTGTATAAAAGCATATTTGAATTTTGTTGGTGTAAGATATACAGAATAAGGTATAATTGTCCTGCAGTTAAGGCAAGAGACAGTTTTAGTCCACTGTTCAGTATTATAGATCTCACCATTCATTAAAAACCAAACCAAGCAAAAAAAAAAAAAAAAAAAAACAAAACCAAAAAACAACCAAAAACCAACCAAACAAACAAAAACAAACAAACAAACAAAAAAACTACAACAAATAAACCTATAGCAACTGTGGATTTTTAATGACTTAGGTTTCAGCTTTACAAGGAAAAACAAGCTGATATGAGCTTGCAAGCAAAACAGTATTTTATCTTTGTCAAATCAAATAAAAGATGAATCTTTAAAGATTTTTTAAAGTTCCAGTTTCAAAATGAATTGTTATTCTCTTCTGTATCACTGCTAGAATAAAAGACAAACAGATTCTACAGGATATTCATCCTGACTACCCTTAAAAGCTGAAATTCCAGATAGGCCTATCTTCATTTACCCTATAAATATAAATCTGTTTCATTCCAGGTAAAATCTAACTCTGATCCAGAAGGGAGAATAAACATGTCAAATAGGAATTTAGTAAGGAGAGGAGTAGGAATGATATCCTGTTTCTTTAAAGAAAGTTTCTCTATGTCAAGATAGAGGCACTACACTTTTTAGGTCTGTAAACAACATTTTTCTTTTTTTTTTCCTGAGCTTTTGTAGTAGAGAATTTAATTTATCCTCTGATAAATATGTCGATGCATATCTAAAGAAAAAGGCTGCTGGAACCCCTCACTTAAAAATATACATTTTTCTTTACAAGCGACACCTCAAATAACCTGCTTATTAAAAAAAAAAAAAAAAAAAAAAAAAGAGCAAAATGGATTGTTGTAATACAGGTTGCAGTACAAAGAACAGACAATGGAGGATCAGAGGCAGGAGATTAAAAGAGCATTCTGGATAAGCTTCTCATCTCAGATGAACATGTGTTTAACAGCTTCCGCAAATTGTCTTATTGCTCAGGATGTTTTATCAATGCAGATTATGTAAAAATATTAGGCTCTTAGGTTTGACAGAATGTCAAATATTATAATTTTCAGAATACAGATATATAATCTAGCTCCTTGGACTGAAATTCATACATGGCATGAAAGAATGAACAGGGATGCTCTTTATGCAACAGAATTCGCATACTGCCTTACCAAGTGGCACTCAGACAAAGTTTGGGGTGACAGATACCATTGTTCAAACTTGGTAATTACTGAAACTTCTTTGGTACCATAACCACAAACAAACAAACAAACAACAACAACAAAAAAACAGACAAGAGAGTGGCTATATTTCAAATCGAAGTTTCATCTAAATATTGTCTTCTATGCGTGCTTCCTAGACATGCAGTCAGAGAAAAATTCACTGGTTTTTGTTTGTTTATGTACACTTTTCCCATAAGGAGGTGGCCAAGATATTTAGATAGAAACATCAATTTCTCCAATCTCACTAAAAAAGTGAGATTTTCAGATTATCTAATTAACAGATATTTGGGCACAACATTTATGCAAAAGATGCAAAGAACATGTGAAATAACATATTCTCAAAAAACAACACAATTTGAGTATGTCTGAAATTCAAAATCTGATGACAAATCAAGTTTAATGTGTGAGATTAAAAACTTAGAACTGCACTGACATTTTTAACATTTAGAAATAGATCTTAATTAATATCTTAAAGAAAAAATACGTTGTGTTTTCCCTCCCTGTTGAAAATGAACTCTGCATGTGAGAAAAAGAAGGAAAAAAAGAAGAAAAAAAAAAAAAGAGGCTGAGAGTTTAGAGCCAACTACTTCAACTACTTCACAGCTCTGGAATATTTATCTATTTATTCTGTTTTTAATTCCTTTGACCAGGTTCTTATTGTCTGATCCATTTCCCATACAGTTTTTGTCTGACCTCACTGTCTGGAGATTGTCTCAAAATGACAAGTGAAAACACAGCATGATATGCAGCATGCATCTCATAGCTTACTAACCTTAGAAGAAAATAATAAAATAAATAAATAAATGCTGAAGAAACACCTGGAGGTAAGATCCATGCACAATCACTTCTAAAGCAGAAAAGAATAAAATAGTGAAGTTTCTTATGTCTCATTAGAGAACCATATAGATAAAAATGATATTATATCACATACGTGTACATAACTGACAGTTTCACTTCTTGTTAAATGAACTGCATACCTAAGGATAAGATTTGCCACTAGCAACATGCACAAACCATTACACTTCTACAAAGCCAATAAAGCTTTCCAGAAGAAAACAAAACAAACAAAAAGAAACAAACAAACAAAAAACCCCACAGTGAATATACAGTTTTACAAATATGGGTGCCTTTGTTGTAGTCATATTAATGATGGACCATAATAACTACACTGACAGATTTATAATCCCCTTCTCACTGTTCGACAAAAAATCTTTCAGCATTAGTATAACATGAAAGTATATTTTCCAACAGGATAAAACTAAACAGTTGGTTAATATTACTATTGGAAAAAATGTATATATTTGCCTGTTTTAATGCTAACTGTAGTTGCCATTTGCTTTACTTAGGGCTATAGAAAGTAAATTTCTCCTATACAGCAAGAAAAATGCTGCAGTTACCTCTGAGCTACGCTTTGTAGCACACTGCTTAGAAGAGGGCTGTGTATTTAAACAGAGAACCAGAAAAACATTATGACTTGTTTAGAGATTGTTAAGACTTGAGTAAGAACAAATTACTGTGCTTTCTTTAGCTTTGCAATTTTAATAGCAAGTCTTGTATCTATTTATAAAGTATCTCACCTTTAGATAGCTGAACACATTTCTTCTTTTAAGTTGGTTGGTTTTTGATACGGATATGCTGATTGTATTAAACAGGTATCTTTTCAAATTAAAAAAAATATTAAACAAGTAATACTAACATGTGCCATATTTGTTAGATTTTCTTAAAAAGAAAAATGAATCAAAGAATTTGTTCATACATTGGTATAATACAACTAGCCAGACACCATTAGAATACAGATTCTGTATGTACACACATGCATCTTAATTGGTCTAGCAGATTTCCAAATTGTTCCCTTATGGCTGTTCAAGAAACAAAATAAATCATTTACAAAGCTTCATATGAACAGCTAGAGTAGGTTTTTTGTCCCTTCTGTTTCCTATTTTGAGTCATTCTCCTTTTTAGGTCTGATCTTTCTAACCAGAAAGCTCAGAGATGTTCACAGGTGATTTCTAAAACATCCCCGTAGCGGCTGATGACCGTTTTCCATCTGACAGTTGTCTCACTATTCAAAATTTCCTCAGGACCATGTTTCCATAATCAACCCTCACGTAACTAAACTTGCTGTCTCACTGTCTGCCACTTAAAAATATGCGTAATTCCAACCCAGATAGTAACACCATGGTACAGGAAATTGAAAATAAAAGCCACAATCTCCTCTCATACACAGGCAGAAGGCTTCACTGATCACCTCAGGATCCAACTGACTTTTAGTGGTTAATCTGCTATCCCTTACAGGTGACTGATTCATGAAATATCTCTAAATATGGCATTGTGTTCCTGTAAGCGCTGCACTGCAGGGATCTGTGCTCCCTAACAATACTTTATTGTTTCCTTTTTCTCCATGCTAACTTGTACAACAGGTCATTTTGGTACACCCAGCTTTCGAAAGATACTACAAAATGTCTGCAAGTGTAACCTTTTCTTTCAACAGAATTTTCCAAAACCTCTATATAGTATAGACGCTTGACAACACTTGAGGAAACGGTGAATTTCTTACTACATCGCCTAAGAGAGCTTTATAAGACTAAGCCTGTCCATTTATACAAATAGCTGATAAGGCTTTATCAGTAGATATCATACAAAAACAAGGTTTCAAAAAGCAGAGAACGACAACAATTCTTCTGGCAAAGCACAAATTTGGCCAAGATAAAAATTACTCTATACCAAAGACCAAGGTCACAGACACAAAAGCACTTTTATTCTGATCAATACTGATACGGTTCATAGAATCACACCAGAAGGCAGTCAACCAGAGCCAGCTATCGGCCAAAGAAATCTGACCTCCAGGGCTGAGGTGTCACAGACTCAGTCCTAACCAGTTGAAATATTGTTCACACACAAATTAAACACTGCCACTCTCAGCGCTCGCTTGTAACTAATGCAGTGGATGAATTAGCAAGCAAACTAACTTCAAAGAATCCTTTACAGAGGAGACATATGTAAATATCAATGCTTTGATCAACAGTGTCCATCAGCTGTCTTTCTCCACACAAAGATCTACTATTTGTCATAAAAAATATACACAAGCAATTATAGAATAGACATCTGCTCTAAATATGGATTATTGAGTTGAAATACACCTGGAAACCTCTTGAAATCTTCATTCCCTAAAGAATGCAATACTACTTTAGGTTGAGACACAGTTTGTCTTTTACACTGAAGGAGCTTCATTAGGGAATTAGCCCATCTAAATTTTTAAAATCCCAGATGCTGTTGATAATGTCACTGAGGAGTTAAAACATCACATTATTGGTTACTTTGCTCATATCAGAACACAGCAAAACTCACTCGCCTTTTAATATCCCCATATGGCCAGTATGTAAAGCCAGTGGAGAATGGAGGCTAACAGTGGACTACCGTGATAACCTTTTAATGGTCTTTGTATATTGACAATTTATCCTAATCAGAAAACAAAGCAAGAAAACAAGACTTGTACATTGAAAAAACATTTTATTTTTCAGACTCTGTTAACTCTGCAGCCTTTCACCTCTCTGGGCCTCATTTCAGTGATGCTACAGGGAGTACAACTAGACATAAAAGTTCTAGTAGATATAAGAATGCATATAGTTTAATCCCACAATATCATACAATGTGGTACGCAATGAGGGGGATATGGCCTCTTCTGTCAGCCATTCTTTCAGGACCATTTTACCCAGAGAAGAGAGCCTTGAGCTGTGCAAGAATGGAAAGCACAGACTTACTGCTCAATGCAACACACTGCATAAAACATGACCTAGCCCTTATGTACAGTAGGTACAGCTCAAAGCTATCAGGAGGCAGTCTATTAGATTCAAAAGCAATGTTAATTCGGGCACCATTCAGTCATAAATGATGCCATATTCTACTATTCCACCTTCAGGATGAAGACTCATGCCATCACTGAGGCAGATTGTACAGTAAGAGAGAAGCTACTGTCTGATTGCTTAGCAACATCCCAAGAGAAATGTCTTTCCAGAGGAAGAGGGTTTCTCAGTGGAATTCCTCACTCAGCATAGCAACCCATTAACAACATGTCCAGTACAAGGATCCTATATATATCTTAGGAGCCTGATCTGCTACTGACTAGATCATGGTGGAGTGATCCATATCTGGATAAAATGAGCATAAAATGCTGTTATCTTCTAGTTCAGTCACATTTTTACACTTACTTTACACCATAGTAAACGATTACACACATTGCAAAGCTCTGAAAGTCAAGTTTGAAAAGCGTTACTTTTTACTTGTTTTTGCAAATTCTCAGTAGCACAAAAGCATAAAAATATTGCCAAAAGCCTCCAATACAAGCAATTTTTTTTTTTACGTTTGAGAATTTCAAAGACTTTTATAAACAGACAATCAATTCCCACCAAACCTATATGAAATAATAACTAAAAAAAAAAACACAACATGTCACATGGGCAAGCAAATCAAGATACAAAGGTTACCTAAGGTCAAGGACAAGCTAATTGAAGTAACTGGTATGTCTTCCAGGAGACATAACTCTCAATTCTCTACCTTAACCCTTAAGCCACACCAACCCTTTGTAAATGGCATTATCAGTAAAGGCCTTCATTTCATTTTCCATGCATTGCAGTTCCTTCATCTCCCCTTGTCCTTTTCCCCAGGCTCTAGAAAAAAGACATTAAGCCTTCCTGAATGTCTGTTTTTTGGACATACTGATGCTTCATGTAGATGTGGCTTTGCACCTCTTCTTCCCACTAGGTAAAGCTGAAGGTGTCTTTATGTTGAACAAAAGAATAAACATGAAATCAGAAAGAAATAAGAAAGATGAAAAAGGGTAAGATCAGCAACAGTGAGCAGTTTTCCACAACAGATGAAGGTGCACAGTGACAAATCAGACTTGTATATATTGTCATAAGCTAACAAAAAGACAGTACAACTTTCAGTGGTCGTTCCTGTTTTCAAAACATTGCATTAAAATAAAATGTGTCCTTTGATTGTTTTTTTTTTTTTTTTTTTTTTTGGCCAAAGATTAGGTACTTCTCCCCTTTTTTATATGCTGACCAGAGTCAAGACTTTTGTAGGGTACCTAAATTATTTGGAAAATGCAAATGCTAGTAACGATTACATCAGTGCTTCTTAAATGAGATGAGGCAATTTATCTAACACAGTAGCCAGTCAGACCATATTCTCCTCAAATAAACCAGCAGAAATCCCCCAATCCTCTTCAGAGAAAAGGCTGTCATTCAGATGTGATTGCATTTAGCTGCATGTGAATTAAGAACTTACTAATATATAATTACCCTTCGGGTAAGTTCGTCCAAGAAGGTGCTTCTTTTCAAATACCATTAATTATTAGACCAAAATCTACAATCATATGACAAGTTACATAATTTTACCATAAGAGTCCTCTCTAACAACATTGTATGTATGCCTACAGATAACGTTAAAAGTGTAATTCCAGCAGTCAAGCAGTAAATGCAGGCTTAAGTATTTTCTATATGTCTCACAGGAACTCATATTAGAATTTTCCTCCCCAAATTACTTTAGCAGACAACTGCTTTTCTTCCTTTTCTTCCCTCAAATACATTTTCTTGCAGTAAACTAGTACTTGTTTATCTGAAATATTACATGTCCATAATGAAGACTTGTGATTATCTGTGTCCTTTATGTCACCCTCTTTCTCTTTCTTCCGCCAACCTGACAGTATCAGGAAACTTCCAGCATAACAATTACAGCACTTAGCATCAAAAGCATGTTGCTACAATCTTACTATTTTCTTCAGATAGAGTGAATATTTACAAGTCAACACTTTTCAAGACAGAAAGCTGAACTTTCTGAACAACACAGTATGAAAAACTGCCACATTACAATGCGTGTGCAATCAACCATTCAGAGACTTAAACTAGAAGTAGTCTTTTTTATGCAAACAATAATATCTGATATGCAAATAAATACAAACAAAGCAAAACACAGAACACTCAAATAATATCAGCTGCTGCTGGCAGTCAAATTCATTCATATAATCACCTAAAAACAAACAAAAAACTTTTAAAAGCATGATTGTCTTGTATATACCTAATGGGATCACATAGACAACAAGAATACATTTAAAACCCACATGTTTACACCATCTCTTAAACAAGCAGTAACCCTTTTCAAGTAAATATTCTAATTAATCTGTCTGTCTTGCAACTGAGCCACTATCACCAGTACAGCTATGTACTTGTGCAAGGGTTACAGAATTTAATTGCATAAACCTATTTACAAAAGCAGAGTAACATAATGCACTCAAGAGTACAGTTTAAGAGTACAAATGCAAAGGACAGACAAATGATGGAAGCTGCAATTTCTAGAACATTATTAGCCTCCATCTACTTCTCCCCTACATTCCTGATTCTAAAATAAAGAAGAAGAAAAATGCAGGTAGTTTTGAGAACAGCCAGGAGCCAGTACTGCAGGAGAAACTCTACAAACCCTTTTGTTTTAGAGTTCTTGCAGCAGCTATACTGAATCTGCATTACAATGCTTTGCCTCTGGGCAGCAGCAATACCATAGTATACTACATTAACCATAAATGTTTAATCACTGCTTATGATCTCAGCACAGTCCACCAGTTTCATTTTGTGAGCATGGGCCAAGCTGTGCAGAAATATCCTAAATCAAGGTTTAACAGCATCAGTTAGAAATTACTCTGGCTGTGAATCCTCTTATCTCCTCTTATTCATACTATCCAGCTCTGAAGGAAGACATCCTTTCTAGCACAACTGTTAAACTGAACTGTTAAACCCCATAATGCAGAGCACGTAGACAAGCAAATTAACTCCCAGTCACATTAACGTTATCTAGACCTCAGTGATATCCACACTCCTACAAGCTACAAAACCAGCTGTCTGTTCTCTGTGAAACTGAAAAGTCGGAGCAGGACCTAGAATAAGTGAGAAAATAAGATTGATCAAGTTTATTTCAATAATGTTGTTTTGCATAAAATTAATATTTTGGTAAGAAACTCAAGAAGAAATTTCATTCTCCGCTAGAAGAAGAAATTAGAAGACAAACAAGCAGGATATAATAGGAAGGTCTAATATATGGCATATTAAAATGCATTATCATGACCACGGGTATAAAAACTACAGACATAGCAAACTGACATTCGATATCCTTTAGGCTATTTATGAACAAAGGCTCTAGTAACTCTAGGTGAACTCTTCACCTTCATAATTGACAGAAAGACAATGGTGTAAACTGACTTCAATCGTAATACCAGAGAATTATTAAGTTTGGAAAAGTCCACTGAGATCACCTAGTCCAGCCATCAACCCATCACCACCACTCCCACCAAACCACATCTCTCAGTGCCACATCTATCATCTTCTTGAAAACCTCCAAGACAGAGACTCCACCACATCCCTGGTCAGCCTGGTCCAATATCAGCTTTTCTGAGAATAATTTTTTCCAGATACCCAACCTGAACCTCCTCTGGCAAAACTTAAGCTATTACTTCTTGTCCTATCACTGTTACCTGGAAAAAGAGGCTGACCCCCACCTTGTCATAACCTCCTTTCAAGCAATTGTAGAGAGTGATAAGGTTTCCCAAGCCAGACTGAACAATCCCAACTCTCTCAGCTTCTCCCCATAAAACCTGTTCTCCAGACAGCTTCGAAGCCCCACCAGCTTCGATGCCCTTCTCTGGATATGCTCCAGGACCTCGATGTCTTTGCAGTAGCACAGGGCTCAAAACTGAACACAGTACTTGGAGGTGTGGCTTCAACAGTGACATGTACAGAGGAACAATAATGTCCCTAGTCTTTCTGACTGCACTATTTCTGATACAAGGCAGGATGTCACTGGCCTTCTTGGCCACCTGGGCACATTCCCGGCTCATGTTCAGCTGAGCGTCAATAAACACCCCCAGATCCATTTCCTTTTCCTGCTGACAAGGCCTGATCCCCTGGTTGTCTCTCACATGTTATGTGATCACACTCAAGATAATCTGCTCCATGACTTTTCACAATGCTGAAGTCAGGCTGACAGCCCTGTAGTCCCTTGGATAGGAACTAAGTTATTTCCAGCGTTGTGGTTCAATGACTTCTGAATGATATCAGTAATAGCTTGCCTGGTATTAGTGTACTAGCAATGGCCTCCTATAATTACCCTTTGAAACAAAACTAAATTAAGATCACAGTACAGCAGACATTGTAAACTCCAGTGGAAAACCTAAAAGAGACAGTTTGACCTCTAGTAAGTACACAGGACATTAATATAAGGATAATTTTGTGACTTAAGTTAAATGATTATAGAATCATAGAATCACTCAGGTTGGAAAAGACCTTAAAGATCATCGAGTCCAACCACAAACTAACCATACTATCTTAACAACCCTCCACTAAACCAGGTCCCTGAGCACCACATCCAAATGGTTTTTAAACACATCCAGGGATAGTGACTCAACCACCTCCCTGGGGAGCCTATTCCAGTGCTTAATAACCCTTTCTGTAAAGAAGTTTTTCCTGATATCCAACCTAAACTCACCCTGGCACAACTTAAGGCCATTTCCCCTCATCCTGTCAGCTGTCTATTCCTTTGTGATGAAGTCTGCTCCTGTGAAATATGTGCCAGGTATTAATATGTGTCTGTATTTTAGAAAGTTAACCACATATGAAAATAAATAATTATTTCTGCAAGCAGAAACTTTCATTTGCAAAACTACATAATCCTTCAGCAGGTAACAATATTTGTTTGGTATTCCAGTACATGATTATAATGTGCTCACGTTTTTTCTCTGAGTCTCTTTTATTAGTCATTTAGTTGTTTCACCTGACTGGCAGGATATACCTCTGAGCAATCGTTCCACAATATTTAGAAAACTAATGCATCAGAAATCTCCACTGAAGTTAAAATGTACTTTTCACAGGTCTTTACTTAAATGAAGGGCCTCTGTTATTCCCCCAAACAAGTACCAGCAAAAGTCATGCTTGGCCACTCTCAGGCAGACAACTGCTCTCTTCTAAAGAATGTTTTACAATCTTTTGGCTATATACTTTTTCCACTCCAACAAAATGGATTTGTAGGAGGTTGCCCAGGTAGGGAACAAAAGGATCCACTTTCTAAACCAGAGTAAGCCATCTAGATATCCCAAGGGTAGAAATACTATCTTTAAATAACGATCTCTCTTGAACTCTGTAGGCCCTGTATTGGTCTATTTCATTTTTATCCAACCTGCCACAAGTTTGAAGACTTGTACAATTCCTTTTGCCTGATGCTTCAGTAACATGCATTTTCCTTTCAAAATTGTTTAGATACTGACCTTCTCACATCTCTTTCATTTTCAAAGAACAATTAAAAAAAAAAAAAAAAAAGAAAGAAAGAAAGGAAGACCTTCAGGGAAACAGTAAGAAAACCCTACAATGTTTGTCAGTTTTCAAACATTTTCTGTCTTATAGCACAGGTCAAGCTTTTAAATTATTTTTGTTCTCTGCTAACTGTAGTAAGGCAATAGGATAGGGGCCCAGAACCAAGCTGCAAAACATAGGATGAATTTTAGAAACCCACTCTTCTCACTGGTTCCCTCCACTGAAAGCAAGGGACATGCCTATCTTGATATTGTTGTTGTGAAGTGCTCATTAAATTATTGCTCATAGCAGGAGGCAAGGATCCTTTTGACTAAATCTGTTAGCCAGACTCCTGCAGCAACTCTCCTCTGGATTCCCCAGCAGGCGACTCTTTGAAATGCTTATAATAAATGGAATACAACTGGGAGAAATCAGAAAGGGCAATGTTGACAACTGTCATAGCAGGTTACAGCTTGAATGGCAACTGAGCAGAAGGTCTCTCTCTCTCTCTCTCTCATACCTCAGATCTCCTTAGCATCATTTCTGGTAGGCATCCAACCTCCATTAGCAAGACTATCTGGAAAATTGCATTTCTCCCTAAATTCTCTCTCTCTTCTGTAAATGTAATGCACTGTTCCAGGCCATCAGATCTTCTAGATGAAATAGTTTTGCAACTGTAGAAGCATATCCACTATGATAGGCAAAGTTCCAAGATATAATTGGTGATACATAATAGAAATTACAAGCAACATTAATGGAGGATATAATTCAAGGAAAGACCCTTTTTCATTCCAGAGCCATTTTTAGGCCATTATATAAAGGGCAAAAAAGTTAATGCTACTAAATATGGTATAATTTCTAATCATTTGTTTTTATCTGATGAACGCTATATATTTATGCTACACCACAAATTGCCTCATCAATTATCTCATTTCATCAGCATCAGAAACTTCAAAATATGAAGTAACTTCAAAATACCAACTCAAAACTGGTATCTTTACACACTACTTAATAAATGATGAAAACATACATGTTTTTTAAATAAAACTTTTTAAAATAGTAAATTATACACAAATACTACTTTAATTGGCAATAATAACTAGAAATTCCCCTGGAGCCATGGAAATTATATGTCACAGAATCACAGAACTGTGGGAAAGGACCTCTGGAGATCATCTAGTTCAACCCCCTGCTATAGCAGTTTCCCTAGAGTAGGTTGCACAAGAAAACATCCAGGCAGGTTTTGAGTATCACCAGAGAAGGAGAGAAGGAGACTCCATAATCTCCCCATGCAACTTGTTCCAGTGCTCTAACATTCCTAAAGCAAAGAATTCATATTTCATGTACAGGTGGAATTTAATATGCTTCAGTTTATGAATGTTGCTCCTTGTTCCATCACTGGGCACCAATGAAAAGAGATTGTCCCCATTCACTTGACTTCTGCACATTAGATACTTATAAGCATTGATCACATCTCCCTCAGTCTTCTCTTCTCCAAGTTGAATAGTCCTAGATCTCTCAGCCTTTCCTCATAAGAGAGATGCTCCAGGTTCCTAACAATTTTTGTAGCCCTCTACAGGACTCTCCCCAGCAGTTCCCTGTCTTTCCTGAACTGGGGAGCCCACAACTGGACACGCTACTCCAAATGTGGCCTCACCAGTGCAGAGTAGAGGGGGAAGAGACCCTCCCTCAATCTTCTCTCCATGCTCTTTTTAATGCAACCCAGGATACCACTGGCCTTCTTGTCCACAATGGCACACTGCTGGTTCATGGTCCACCTGTTGTCCTTCTCAGGAAAACTCCTTTCCAGGAAGTCATCACCTAAGCTGTACTAGTGCATGTGGCTTATTCTTCTTGCTGAATGGCAGCACAGCCTTCTCGTGTGTCAGCCATTCCTTCCAGCTTCATATCATCAGCAAACTGGCTGAGTGTGCATTCTATCACTTCATCCAGGTCACTGAAGATGTTGGACAGGACCTATTATTGATCACTGGGGAATACCTCTAGCTAGAGACCTACAACTAGTCTGCGCCACTGATCACTCTGAGCTCTGCAAGTCAACCAACTCTCAATCCTCCTCACTGTCCAGTTCCCACACTTCCTAAGCTTGCTTGCAAGGATGTTATGGGAGACAGTGTCAAAAGCCTTGCTAAAGTAAAAGTAAACAACACCACTGCTCTCCTCTCATCTACCCAGCAGGTCAAGAGTGATCTCCCATTAGTGAATCTTTGTTGACTACTCCTGATCTCATCCCTGTTCCAAGTCTTCCAATCAATATTAATGTTTTCAGCTCTTGTTAATATTTTCTTAGTATACCAGTCTCTAAGATGAAGTCATAAAGCCCCAAGAAAAAGTTAAGATTCCTAACAAAAGCTGTTTGAAAGCTAAAAGGGAAAACAACAAATGAAAGTGAAAAAAAAAAAAAAAAAAAAAAAAGTAAAACCAGAGTTCACACACACACACATGCACAGATGTTGTCTAGTAAAGCAAAAGGCAGAAGATGAATGATTTGGAGATTTCACTGTTTTGAATCAGTCTAGCGTTACAGCAGAGGTTGATACAACACAATTTAATAGGCTTCTACAGATTGTAATTTCTATAATTCTTTAAAAAATGTCTACTAATGTGGCTGGAACTAAAGTACCTCTAACTGACAGATGCTAAAATATAAGCTAACACTGAAGTCATTGTGTTTGAATTTTGAATGATAATTTGGTGCACGTGTGAGACAAGCCTGAAGCCTAACCAGGACTTCCTACGGAGAGTTGAGGAACAGATAGCATAGCATGAACCCCAAAACATCATGTTCAAATATTTCAAAAATAAATCTACAAGGTAGAGAGGGCACAGGGCAGAAGCATTAATTAATGCTCCAAGTAAAAACTTCAATTTTTCACTTTTCAAAAAATTTCTGAAATCTATCATTAATAAATTCACCGGATATAAAATAAAATTGACCAGTAAAAAAATACAAAAGTAGTTGAATGCAGAGCACTGCTAAGAGATTGTGACAAATTTGAACAAAAATTTCAGTTTCAATAGTTTCCATGAAATTGAATAATGAGAAATAATCTGGAGATTCAAATTTCACCCAACATATGCAAACACAGAGAAGATGATCTTCTTTGACACTGAGGAAATTATTTTAAACAAGATGTCACACATTCCTTGAAGTCACTCCCCCCTAATACAATACTGAGTTAACGTCACTGGCTTTGAAGTTAGCTTTCATACCATTGTTTAACTGCAAATTCCAAGTTAACCTAAGTTTTCCTATCATGCTCCTGTCCATCAAACCAGCATGATAGCTATTTTAAGGTTGGCACTGTGTGGGAGATCACTGATGTTGAAAAAACCCCATCACTGAAATATTTGACTAATTAGATATCAAAACAGATTGAAACTTAACACAAAACAAAAAGTACAACTATACAGTTACAAGACATTTTCACTTCTAATCTTGGCTAGGAACCAGGGATACTATAACTTGCAGGCTTGTATAGCTTCTCAGTAAGCATAAAGAACTCTCTCCTCCATGTCACTGCTTCATTTTCCAGTCACCCATACTAACCTATGCACTTGGCTGTTCTAGATGTGGAGGCAGATTCCACTATTTCCCACTTGCTTTTGACTTAATGCTGTGCTATTTCAAACACTGCCAAAGATAAAAGTCTCAATACTCCAATACATATAAGTTACTAAAAAACAGAGGACTTGAAAGTCAAAAGGACTCTGGATTTGGCTGTAGGTGATACTGGACTTATATAAAATGATCTGAATCAACAAACTTGCCTTCAGCTTTCCTTAAAACAACAAAGACATACCATTTCTCTACCTACACAACAACAAAATCTGTAAACGTCACTGAGATGAATGGCTGAAAAAAGGCTTAGATGACTTACTCCAGCAAGATGCTAGTCAGGTTATACTTTGACCATCAAAACTTTTTCAATGTGTGGTCGTGCAAAGTTCTATAGACAAACAGTAGGCTATGAAATCTGTTGGCCAAATTGATACTTATTTTCTAAATAGCCAAATAATATTCTTATTTTATTCCAGAATGTTCAAACAAAAAAAACAAGGTATTCCTTGTAATTTTACTCACAATAAAAAGTAACATCATACTAAGACTTGGTTCCAAATCCTACAGTTCAGATGACCCTAGTCCTTCATGTTATCATTTTATTGTGGAACAAAACAAGCACCACATATTTTAATAACTCGTTAAGAAGGTCATCTTATAAAAGATAGGATTCCCAAATTCAAAACTTCAATGATTTTTTTTTTTTAACATTAAAAATGTTTACTATTGAAGTATAATCTAAAATCGGCAACTTGCAAAAACTTTTCTGAAGAATCATATTATGAATTATGATTGCTTTTTGAAATATGCATACAGAAAAGTAAAATCAGCTATATAAATAGCAACAATTGCTTATAAAAGACTCATGTAGTTGTTTTTTTTTTTATATTGTAAGCTTTTTGCATTGCAAATTTAGGGACATGTCCCCTTTAGTTACAACTTCAATGGTTTATTATTCCAGTACCCAACATAAGTGCTAGATTAAGGGATTCTACAAGTACTCAATCTATTAAAAAAAAAAAGCCTGAAAAGAATCTCATGTGGTAATTTAAATTCAGCTGTCTGAAACATGAAGAATAACTGAAATTTCTATGGGTAGAAGTAGAAAATTAGAAGATGTACATGGTAAAAGACATTAAGAGATAAAAGAAAGAGTGAGAGAGGGAAAAAAGTAAGATTGCTTTTGCTGCAGGAATAATTTGGAATGCTATAGAAAGAAGAAAGAAAATTGAAATAGTTGCTCTAATGCAAGCTGAGAATTGATCTTCTATAACAAACAATATTAGTTTTGGGAAGCTGGCATTTACACTATTAAAATTCACCAAAATTTCAAGGCGATAAATATAGCTCTATTTTTCAAAACTTTGTTGAACTTCAGCAAATATTCATATATAAATATGTACCTGTCTCATCTCACTGAGTAGGTTGTGAGAAAGGTGAATCTTTGGCCATTTTAATGAGGACCTCGCGCGGATCCTCTGTAATGAGGGATCCTGGCAGAAAGGTAGATCAGAACCAAGCCCCAAAACTGTGGATTGACCCACTGCACACAGCTGTTTGGTCATCATGGTAGCCCCAGTCCTCCCCTGAGCAGGCAGGAGCCATGCTTGTGGTGACACGGAGCTGGGAGTGACAGCAGCCAACCCCGTGCCTATATAAAAGCAGTCCCTAGGGAGCATCGCGAACAGTGCTCTGCAGTTAGCGCAGGCAATTCGCTCGGGGCAGAGAGGGCCCTCTTCTTCTTTCCTCTTCCTTTGAGAACGCTAGGCCATTACTGCCTCTTTATCTATCACAGTGGGCACCCATTGCAGTGGCCAAGCTGAGTCAGTGACCCAGGTCGAGGTGACATAGGCTCTCTGGGCTCATGCATGCACCCAAGTAAACAACCTGAGGAGTAATGCAGCAGTCCATACTACTGACTGTGGGGAGCTCTGTAATCTGGAGGTCCCTCTGGGTCCTGAGGGGAGAGGGCTGTCATGGCTGCAGGTATGTCCTGCTCAAGGAACTGCTTGAGCAGATAGTGAGGCTGCAGTGAGAGATCAGTGGATCTGTGATGGTAGGTGAACCAAGGTAAACTGTGTTCACTGTTAAATCATCTAGTTGGTCCGAGACCACTGTCGGCTGACAACCCACTCGCATCTAGACAGTTCAAGAATTTTTAAATAGGAGCTTTCATGGGTGTGCACCCTCTCCTCCCTTTTCTGATGTTAATCAACTGTGACTGGCCGTGAGAAGAACTGAAGATAAAAAGTCTATTGCTCTACCTCAGCAGAGGAGGTTCCCTTAGATCTTACAGCTTCTAGTCATTAAAAGCTAATTGTTTGTTAAGTCAATAAATTCCTTGTAGTGTCCTTAAGGCTCTGTTCTATCTACTTGCTTGAGTCAACAAGTTCCTTGCAAGGCTCAGACTACAACAAAAACTATTTTACTGTCTTCAACCCAGTACTAAAATGATCTGTGCAATGTAACCAGTTTGTTGTTGGATTTGCTTCCCTTTCTAATTAATCTGAAACTGTTTGTGTAATCAGTGCAACAAGGAGAAGTGCAAAGTCCTGCCACAGGGGAGGAATAGCTCCAAGCACATGGTGGAGGCCTATGAAAAGCAGCCTGGCAGGGAAGAATCTGGAGGTCCTGTGGACAAGATGAACATAAACCAGAATGTATCCTTGCTGCAAGGAAAGTTAATAGTGTACTGTCTTTCATTAGACAGAATATTACCAGGAGATCAAGGAAGGTAATTCTTCTCCTCCGCTGGGCCTCATCGGGAGTACTGTTTCCAGTTCTGAGTTTCCCAATTCAAGAGAGACCTGAACGTAGTGGAGAGAGTCCATCACAGGGCCACAAAGATGTGGGGACTCTGAGAAAAGGCTAAGAGAGCTGAAACTGTTTAGCCTGCAGGAGGCCCAGGGTGGGATCTTACCATTGTGAAGGAAGGTTGCAAAGAGGATAGACAGACTCTTTTTCAGTAGTGATCAGTGCCAGGAGAAGAGGGATGTGTACAAACTTAAACACAGGAGATTCCATCTGAACATCAGGAAGCACTTTGTTCATGTGGGGGTGATCTAGTTCCTTCAGCACCATCTTGAATTATATCAGGGAGATAGCGCTTATTTTAAAATAACAGTAGTATTAATGATCATTATTGCATCATGGCAGTAATTGCTATGTAGTAGTTGACCACTGAACATACAGAATAGGTGCTTATCATAGAAGATTATCAAGCTCCAATTCTGCAGCAAGAGTTAGTTATTGAAGCATATGCAAATACTACTAAAAATAGGATGAAAGATCTCAGAAAGTTTAGCTCTTATATTTTTATTTGGTTTTCAGGCTAATACCCAGAATTTATATAATAACCCCAATTCTGCTTTTGGTTTGTTCAGTATTTGAAGTAATTGAGAGTGCATTTGTTCAGACGCTCTGCATATTCAAGGATAAAAGGAAGTGCACGTCAGAAAGAAAACGTTTATTTCCCCACTATGCTGCAAGCTGAATTGTTTTTTGTTCCTTAATAAGTAAAAACAGTGCATTCCTATTGTAAAAGTTAGAGTCTTTTAAAGTCTCTTAAAGTCTTGGTACAAAATTGCAATTTAAAAATATCTTTCCAGATGCTATCAGACCCTGGAAGTGACCAAATTATGTAAGTGTGGCAGAACATTTATTATAAGCATCTGTTGTTTCTCCCAGCTCTTATCCCAACATTCGATTATTTATGGACTTGCTAAGTTTGAGGAAAACATAGCAAAATACTGCCTTTGTCTTACTCTTTACTAATCTGACTGAATACTCATCTAAGTAAGAACATGCACTGAGATTGAAGTACAGTGCATTATTTTATCCTGTCAAGACAAACTTGAGTTTAAGGATAATCCAACTGTTCTAAAAGGTACAACATCATTGATGATTAATGTTAGATGTTCATTTTCTTTGCCACACAATAGAGATTGAACCATACGCTGGATGAGTATGGTTCAGCACATGAGTTTCACAGTAAGAGAGCTACAAGAATAGTCTATAGGATTTGAATGCAAAATATTAAAAATGAATATGTTGTTCTATATAATGCACGTACATCTTAGCACTATCCCTTTCTATGTAAAACTGAGGCACAAATGGAAAAGTATGTTTGAATTTGGAAAAGAAAAAATAACAAGTAGGATTTGTCCTCATATTGATGAAAGAAAAAAAATCTCTATGTAAAAAAATAATCTTTATTCTTCCTACTTTTTTTTTATTACACTTTAAAGACTATATTTTTCTGTTCAGATTTCCCAACAGTTAAAAAGGACTAACTCTTATTTTTAAGATTCTCATTTGACTAAATTAGAGGATTATCTGAAGAAAAAGATACAACATCAGTAGAAACATGCTTAAAAAACCTTTCTCTTATAAATCTTAATAGCAAAAATATATAAAATAGAGAAAAAAAAAAAAAAAAAAGCAGGAACCATTTTTATTCTGTAGATGCAAAATTAATTACAGACATAAGTGAGTTATGATGGGTTATTCAAAATCTTTAAAGACTTTGGAGACTGAATTCCACATCTCAGGACAGTGCTTTTTTATCATATCCTTTTTATGATTAGTGGCACGTCAGATCTGTTATAGTACTAAACATACTTACAAGCCCTCTTTAAATACACAACCTGTTCTATTGGAAAGCAAAACAGAACAAAACTAAATAAAAAGTAAATACTAGGAAAAGGAAGAATATGTCTAAAACATGAACGTAATCTTTCCTGTCTTTAGAGGATGCTATCAAAATAATATGAACCATGGAACCAGACGTGGACATTCTTACATCTGAAGTACTATTCAAGAAATCCTACTTGCTTATTCAGAATACTGTATGTAATCTCTCACAGAGCTTATGGGATGTATTTTAAACACACAGATAAATCCCAGGAATTAAATACAAAACTTAACTGGAATTTACGATAGATACAGCAAGGAACTGCTATGCTGGGCAGCAGCATATCTATTCATAAGATCTAACTGATAGCAAGGCCTCCTTGACACTAAAAGGTAAGGGAGCTGGAAGCATATTCAACTGCTTAACATATTTGAAAGATGAAGATTTCTTACTGATCCCCATTACTGGACACAGATTCCTTTGGTTTTCTGTGACATGCCTCCTGCTTTCAGCACTACTTTGCATTTCATCTCAGTTCCAGAATGGATAACAAAATACTGTGCTAAAACAAGGACACAATGTCTGCAATGACTTTCTGTGTGTATACACTCCATAAGCCCACCAGTTGCGTAGCGGCAGGATTTGCTTCCAGGCAGATCAAGAGCTAAAGTATGAGTTGCATTCTGGGATCCCTGTCAATTGGGTTCAAACCTATAGGTCAAGGAAAAGTAATTTTGGCTGCTCAGAAGCATCCTAGGGGGAATGTGAGGAAAATACATCTTGCAGCCTATAGCAAGAAAATCCCAGTGAAGTATTATAGTTCATCTACAGTTAAGTTGTCTTTCAAGTGAAAATATGTTTAAAACAAACAAGCCCCAACATAAACATGCCACACATAGCTAAAATTGGACTTATGTTCACTGTACAGAAATAACATATTTCCTATATTTCTGGCATTTTTCTATTAGCATGATTCCTTGCCATGTGGTAATAGATGTTTTGTGTAGGCATTCTTGGGTAGATTCCATTTTTGAATAGAGTTTCCACACCCATTTACAATTATAGTATATGACAAAGGGAATATAATTAATAATTAAACAAAATTACAGTAAGAAAGGGTCCACTTATTAACAAATATACCAAAACATGAAGAGCAAACTGTAAAATTCAGTTTAATTCTATAATGTGTAATCACGCTACTTTATCACCAAGTTATCTTCCCTTCTGATGAATTCAATTCTGAGACTCCCAGAATTAAGATACGCGTATTTAATGCATGTTCTCTTTTTAAGGCAACAACTTTATTCTGCCTAAATTATGTCTTCCTGAAACAGCAAAATAAATAACACAAACTAGAGCAAGTCTAAGTCTTCTTTAGTCCACAGATTAAGAGATCAGAATCCAGGGGAAAAAAAAAAGAAGTGTTGAATAGTGATCTACTGCAATAGCAACTACGAAGTGCCTTCACAAAGACTCAGCAAATAGATATACAGAAATATTATAATAGTAAAAAAGTGAATAGATAATATCTAAAATACTTTCAAAGAATACTAAACTAAATGAAAATAAAGGGCTGGGAAAAAAACAAACAGTATTTATTTATCTACATCAGGTCATTTAAAATAAACTTGTCCTTGTTATGAAGAGGAGTGTTTTCTAATATAAACCCATTCTGTGGTTTCATTGGTATAGTAGCACAGGTAATGAGTAAAGCATTAGAAATGAGTAAAAAATACTTTCAGAAATAAAATTCCAGAGATAAAACAAGTAGGAGAGAGCTTTGCATCACAAGAATGGGAACATCTTTGTTCTGACTGAGAAGATTGCTGAAAGAAGAAAACAAAACCCTGCACAGATCTCAGCTCTCTTTAAGGTGAAAATCCCCAGGAGGCATATTATCTCTGTGGTGTAAACTAGACCAGAGTTGCTAACTGTCACATTCTTACATAGTAGTGCATCCATTATATCAGTCCATTACAGAGTGCTCCATCTAGCAAGTGCTAAGAGTGAGCACGCAGCAAGGAGCTCCCACTGTGCCGCTCTTGGCAGCATTGTTAGGAAAAGCAAAGCTAGCTCACTTCAGATTGATTGAGGATGTCTACTTATGCTGTAATATCACCAAGGAAGAGGCCCACCATAGTACATAGTTGCTAGACAAGCATCAATCAAATGGACATACCTGAAATCTGATCTGGTTACCAAAAAAAAAGGAGTAAATAACACATTGGCTAGATAGGGACAGTCACAGAGGACTATTTGCCAAGTAATCCCAAAGCTACATGTTTTTGTCATGAATGTGTTCCACCAATTACCTGTGTGGAAGCTGCTAAGAAATGGAAAACATATTCTTGAAAAATCCTACACTGAATTTCCGTGAGTATTTAAAGCATCCTTTGCCTCCTCCCACTCTCACCTGCTTCTGTGGAAGGGACTGAAAAGAACTACAATCCTCTCACCGAAAGAGTGAGTGATGGATTCTTCAAGTTACATAGCATGAACTTATCTGTACTTATCTGACCATAAGAAGTTGCTTTTATCAGTTCAGATATGAAGAGAAGATTATTCTCTGCTTATCTCAAGGAGCATGTACTTCATAGATCCTGCCTGCCTACCTAGCACTGTAAAAATGAATGAAATTTCATTGAAGCCAATGAACATCCCACTTAGCAGAAACTTCAGTTTCTACCACCTTCCTGGAGCATACTCATGTTGAGATGCCAAAGTGCGGAGAACCCAGTCCCACCACTGCCTCAGTGAGGGATGACAGACAGTGTTAAGACACATGCTGTAACAGATGGTTTCTGACTGCTTAAAAAAAAAAAAATAAAAATCAAGTAGGCACTTTGATAGCTGTTTATCTTCTTTTCTTAGTCTGCATGGATGTAAGAGCGTCAGAAGAAAATGGAAAGATGTCATCAGTGCTTCAATACCAAGAAGGGGGAAGGAAGAAAATACAACTTTTTGCTATACTCATCAGTTTGAATGAAATGCTGCACATTATTTATGAGACATGTGAGAAACAATCCATTGTACAGAACAACGATAGCCAATCCTAGATATAAATTCTCTGCTGGTCGATAACCACTATACCCATTCCCTTAGCCATGAAAATGACCTGGCAGAGCCATAAATTCACACATTGTCCATTTTTCACAGACAAGCTCCCCCACAGACAGTCTGCAGTGCACCAGCCATGACACTGGTGTAAACATTTACTCATTTATTATGTTTTGCTGTCTGCTTTTCAGCTGCCTGACAAAGGATAAGCAAGTAGCCATGGTGATGTAACCTGGGCCAGGTTCAAATCTCAAGTGCAGACTAAATACGCATTTCAGAGACGGCAAGTCGACTATACTTACTTGCAACCTCAGCAGTACACTGGAACACATCAAACTTGGATTTTCTTTTAACATAAAAAAAAAAAAAAAAAAAAAACTTCTATAAGTCTACTTGGCTTATGCATGGGTGGGATTGAGTCTCTACCTGCTAGTTTCTTTCAGAGAACCAAACAGAAAACTCAGTCTGAACTTACTGGAAATCTTCATAATGCTTGGCAGTGACCCAAAATCTTTCCAAAGAGCCTGACTGATAATTAGTACATTTTCAATGATTTGCCCCTTTTGGGGCCAGTGTTCTAATGGGTTTTAGTGCTAGCAAATTGGTGCTAAGATTTGTTCTGTGCCTTAACGTGCACAGAGTGTTAAGTTACTTATTTGTAATGATACTGTTCTTGTACGAAAGCCTGCATTGATTGCTAATGATACTTGAGGCTCTTAATCTCAAAACAGGGAGAGAAACTGCAGGGTGTGGCATAGTCTGCTGCACAGTTAGTCATTTACTGAAAATAAAAACCTCATTTAATTCCATTAATAGCACTCACAATATTATAATAATCATTTTATTTCCCAAACAAATTGCTTTTTAAGAAGGTTAAGTAATGTCTTAAATTACAATATTCTAATTGTTTATGTTTGTTTGTTTGTTTTTTAATGTTCAAAAATGATTTATTGAAAACAGTAATTTGAAGAAACTTACTCTTTCCTTACTCTCACATCAAATACATGTTTAAAATCATCAGCACAAGAAAAAAAAGTACCATCCCCAAAAATTCAAAATAAGATCCATATATACACAATGTCCAATTTCTGAGCATCAGAAGCATAGCAGAAACTATGCTAAAAGGAAACTGCAAGAAAAAAATACATAATGATTATTTGTATGTAATTATGACATCCAGGAAAACAATGTATGAAATCTAGGGTGACTGGTAAAATATCATAAAATATTTTTATGCAAGACTTTCCTGATCCTATCAACTTCAAAAAAATTTAATTCTTCCCCAAATATTCTGTAAATATAAACTGAAGGAAAAGTTTTAATCCCGGCAGACAGCTCAGCACCACCCAGCCATTCACTCGCTCTACCCAGGTGGGATGGGGGAGAGAAAAGTGCAAGAACTTGTAGTTTGAGATAAAGTTTCCTGGGGAATGCAAAAGCTACACTCACAAGCAAAGCAAAACAAGGAATTAATTCATTGCCTCTTAATGGCAAGCAGATGTTCATTCACTTTAAGAAAAGAGGAGTTCCAACACAAACAACAAATTTCAAGATTGTTGCAGTTCTATTGTAAAGTTGAGGCTGTACAGAGATTGCAACAAAGGTTCTGTATCCCTCATAAGTATCAAGTAATTTTATATAAACTCATAAAAGACATTCATGGAACCTGAGCTTGGCTTTTCCATAGGAAGCACAATCTTGAGCCTCAATAGACAAAATATTAGTTAATATACAAAACATTATCTATCAAGGGAAGTAATTTGACATTTATAAATAAACATGTATATTTGTATACATGAAATGAGGTCATGTTGGCTAAACAAAACCATAAAGTATTGTGAAAGCTTCCAATCATAACATAAAGATGTGAAATAATGGTGCAAAGTTAAGGACAGAATTCAGTATTGAAATAAGACATTTAAAGGAGGTCAAGTGACTGAATGAATCAGCTGCTAATATAACATCAAACTTAGTTTTGACCACAGAGTATGAAAATTGCTGTTTTGTTGAAGTCTGAAAGACTTTAAGCCACAAACCCAATTTTGACCTAATATACTATGCACAAAAACTGGAGAACATTCATCATCTCCTACCCAACTCCCCAAATTGTCTAACTGCAAACTATATAATATCACCCTGTATTTTCATACCTATTAATTGCCAGTCTACATCTAAATGAAAGTGTAATTACCTTTGTAATAAAATACAAAAAATCTATCCTTAATTTAATGCTTTTGAAATCACATAAATAACTAAGGTAAATAACCCTGCTACTTCAAATAAATCACAGAGTAGACTGCCCTTATGAACTTACTGGAGTGCACAAAGGAGATACAAAGAGTTTGGTATTTTTTTGCTGTTTTGCCTTAAAAAGGTCAGTTCCAGTGAGAGAATAATGTTGAGGAAATTTCTCTAAATCCAACATTTATAGAAAGAGATAAAGACAGATACCAACATGTACGTAGACTCTATGGTGTTATTCTTAGAATATTCATGTTTGCACACTAGAATATATTTACATTTATTCAGAAGCACTCCAGGACCTAGTAACTCATATATTCATGTCATTACACTAAATATTTCTTTTCATAATGAGTGGCTATGCAGTCACTCTTTCTAATCTGGTTTACTTGTACTATCAGTGACATATAAGTTACTTTAGAACTCCTGCATTAATGTCGCATGCTGAAAGACAAAAATCCAAGTTAGAACACTTGTTATAGTTTTTGCAGTTGCTGCTTGTTGTCCTTAATTTCCTCATGCACTTGCACATAGCACCAAACTAACACAAGATTTCAGTTTTCAAGGATAAAAAGGATAAATGCCAAGATAAATACCTTGAATTAATCCCAATCTACCACCCCAAATGTTAGGTGCAAACTTAGTTGTCAAAGAAAAATTTCTTTGACAGTCATTTTGATTCTATTCTCCACTTATGTCTCTTAATGCTGCAGCACACCCATTTGGTGCTATCAAAGGAAGAATGTCACAAGATGTGATGGTTGGCATCTTAGTAACTGACTTTCAGAGTCAGCTATGCTTACTGATAGTAATTAGGCTAAAAGATCCTCAGGTTTCACCATCTGTGTTTTTTGTTTTTTTTTTTGTTTTTTTTTCCCCCCCCTATCTTTTTGTATAACATCTCTATTGAGTTATTTTCTACTTATTTTTTCTTTGTGACTGTGACCTAGAATGTAGCAGAAACAGAAATAAAAGATTGTAGACTCATCTTTCTCTTGTCTACTGTGTCTCTTTGTCATGCTTTGAAAAAGAGGAGTGAGGAGGAGAAAGAATGAGAAAGGAGAGGGCGAGAGAGGAACTTTTCTCTCCAACCTTCCTACAACCTGGCAGCACCTCTATTTCCCACATTGCTTAGCAAACTCTAGGTCTCTATTACATAGTAAATTCTATCCTTCATCTTACTTTCCCTTCTCCCTATCTATTCCTGCAGATCTCCAGCTGATACAAAAAAAAAGGGTGAACATTTTTTCCCTGCAGATATTCCACCTGAGCCACAGTACAAAGGTCAATTAATGTAAAATAAGTCTTTTTCTCAACTGCCAGTTCCTATTTTTTTGGAGAATAATACTACAGAAATTTGCAAAAACAAACAAACAAACAAAAAAAAAAAAAACACTCATGAGGACTGTTTCACTGAAATTTAGACAGCCTAAGGTTGCTTGCAGATTTTGATTTTTCTTTATGGTAATTTTTATGTCATTGTCTCCTATAGTGCTGACATCATATAAGTTGTTCAAAATATCTTTATAAACATAGTATTGAATTCACAGATCAGCAAGATCGAGCAATTACATTATGTTATGTTGTGGAGTTGATAATTTATTTCTTGTTTGGGTTAATGAAATTTAATTATTCAGGACTTTTTACTTTTTAGACTACTTAGATCACTCCAAAAATAATTCCTCCTATTAATTTCCATGGAAATTACAACTGATACTAAAAGTACAATAACACTATGAGCAAATCCTCAACTATGAAGCACTCTTTTTGAACACAGTCTCTATCACTGGCTATACATTTTCCCCAGCAATGAACAAGAGCTTGCATGCCACACTTGTAAAAATTTGCACCAGCAGAAGTGACCCACTTGTTGCCACTGCTGAAACACACCACCCACCACCTCACTGTGCTCACATCCACTGCTCGGTCTCTATACAGGCACTTCCATGTCAGACCCCGTTGTATCACACTGTCCCCCTGCTGCCATCAGTTTCACAGGAGTAACTGTGAACTGGTACTAGTCATTGCAATTGACTAAAATCATCCTCAACATCAGGACAACCTCACGTTAGTACATCTTGCAATGGATAGGAAAACTCAGCCTAGAATAATGAGTATATCAGCATACCTACGCAATAGGTAAATTTAGCAATTAAATTCACTTGCTTTCGAGTAATTAATACAGTTCAATTAAACACTTTAATTTCATATTGTATGTCTGAAAGGTGCCATATATTGGGCAATAGGTTGAAATAGCTGTTGGATGTTACTGCTGCCACTGCTTTAGCACATAATCTTGTTCAAGACTTTGTTCAAGAAGGGATACTCAAGGCAGGTTGATCAGGACTATGCCCAGACAGCTTTATCTTGCACAACCAGAAGGTTTTGTCCTGGGCAGTTTTCACGTAGCAAAATACTACAGCAAGTAAACAGATCCTAAAGTTTAGATTTAATTGTCCAAGCATTTTGTTTTTGTTTTGTTTTTTTGTTATGTGAGCTCTCTAAGAAACTATTGAATTCATTCCCCAGCAAATTGAAAGTGAATGCAACTTTCTGATAATAGAAATATAAAACAAACCTATAGCCCCTTCATAATGATATTTTACAAAATGAACATGTGCACTATTACGTAGACACTATACTTGACTTGAACGTACATTTTTCCTACATGTGACTCTGTCCTAATCTCTATGTAGAAACTATGTCTATGAGCTTACTTCTGACACAGATTCCTTGGCCTGCTGATAGACAGACAGACAAACAGATAGATAGATAAACAGATAAATGAGTTATCTGTGAAATCTTTTTAGCCTACTTCCCCTATGGATACTGCCTTTATTGTTACTACAACTCAATTAAAACAGTTGAAATCTATTCCTCTGCAGATAACGTTTAAAAGTAAATAAATAAATAATTGTAATAATAAATGTGTATACATAGTTTTCAGCAAAAGATCTCACAGTAATTGTTGTGGTTTGCTTCAAAATTATTAATTTTAATAAATATAGCACCTCTCATTAATGATATACTATATTTGATGAGGAAAATAGGAACATGAGGTTTTGGAAAGGCAATGGTCTGATATATTTATTAGTCTCTCCTAACAGTCAATTTCTGTATCTGCTGCCTTACAAAGCTTTGATGGTACCTGAATCAAATTTGCTAAGCACCTGAAAAAGACCATAGGGGTTTTCAAAGCTAGCAAGAAAAGAAAAGCAAAACAATAACAACAACAACAACAAAAATCACACCAAAAACAGCAGCAACAACAACAACAACAAAACCAACATCTAGAAATATCATAAAACATTTCTCAGCAAAACATTCATTTTATTCTTCCCTGGAGATAGGGAAAACTTTGATGAATTCATATATATCAGCCTGAGCTTACGGAATGAACACCAAATGCTTAACCGTGCTATCATATTCTCTATCAATTATCAGGAACTGCATTTTGGAAGATTAAAAAAGCCTTCCTTTTTCTCTTTCAGATCTCAGACACACATACATGACATCGTTATGTTTGCATTCCTTCAGTAACTGTCTGAAGCAAGTTAAAATCTCTAGCTAAAAACAGTAACATGGAATTTCAAATGTTTTTGGAGCTGAACTTACATTTCAGTGCTCATCAAAGATTGTCAGAGATAACTGACAACTTCTGTATGGGAAGTTGATGTTCACCGGCAATTTAATCCTATTCTGTAAATGACACTCAGAATAAAACTATTTTGCATTTTCAGTATACCAAGGGGTTTACTATCAAATTTTCTGAATTTACAAGTCAATAGACAGTCTTTCAATCTATCTGGTCCTTGCAGACTCAGCATGCTATTTGTAAGCCAAGCTGTTGTCCTTCTGGCTTTGTACATTGCTGTCAGCATTAAACCTTTGGCAGACAGCACTCCTTTCCCAGTAGCAGACTGGGGTGCTATGAATGCTTCCAGGTTGACTGATACTTCAGCTAGTAATTCAGCACAGTTCCATGCTGCAGTACAATGCAGAATCAACTCAACCTACTAGCTGTAGTGGATCATATTTTGTTACTCGGTACTACTAATTCTTGCTGCGTAGGCAGTGTCTGTGGGTCCCATGGCCTTTAGAAAAATACCTTCTGAAAGGAGAACATTAGCATCCACTTTCTCAGCTTTACAAGGTTAGTAGTATTAAGGAAGAAAAAACAACAACAACAACAACAACAAAAAAAAAAACTAAAACCAAACAAACAAACAAAAACCAAGAACAAAAACCTATGAAACAAACAAACAGAAACACTTACAATTTATAGTTCTTTTCTTGAAAATGAAAGATGCATAAGAAATCATGAAGGAAACCAGAGGGCAGCATGTGATTCAAGTTCCATGTTCTCAGAGAAAAACTGTGCTTAAAATATCACTATCCCTTAAATAACCATTTTGTGTTTAAGAAAAAGATTGAATGGGATTATATGATGTCATTCCCTGGAACAGTAAGGAACAGAACACAGAAACTCCAGAAGGTCTTCTCCAGCCTTAAGTTCTCCACACGCTGTAAATATGCATGTTGTCTTTACTCTGTATTCTGTAGCAAGCTTTCCCCACGAACCAACTGTCATTCCTGATGCCTGTCTCTCTGTTACCAGGAGAAAATACCAACATTGTCACTAAGGTTACTGGATCGGTTTTGTAGGTGTTGTAAATTAACTTCAGTTAAGGAATGTTGATTTACAGTGTTCTGAGTATCTAGCCGTCTGTCCTTATTACTTCATTAATCTGCATATTCTGCAACATATACTAACCTTTTTTCTAATTTACTTTTACTTCAACTCATGTGTTATAAGTCTGGTTCATGGATTTATAGAGTTCATACCATACTTTCTTACTTATTTTTGAAGAAGCATGGCCCTGACTCTCTCCATGGTCCATAAATGATCCATATGGCTGACTAAGTCAAGCCTAAGCTGGTAGCTAACAGCAGGTATGAATTCAATTTTGCAAAACCAATCCATTAGTACCTAAACACTATTAATAGAGAGGAGAGAGAACATTTTTTCAGTCCTGGGGAATAAGAGGTTTCTGGTAGAAAGTTATTTGATCAAGTCTGTTGGAGCCAGAAGACCATGGTGAATAACATCTCATAATAACGAGTAGTTCATTCCCAGGAGAAGAGAAAGTTAGTGTCAAGAAACATGTTTTATTATATTCCTTCAAGATATCACTGAAGCTAAGAGCTCAGCAGGATTCAAAGGTTTAAATATTTATATGGATAACAAGACCATCAAAAGCTACACTGGACAGTAAACCTCCTTTTTTTTTCCTGAGAAAATAAACTCTCATGCTTCGGTCCTTAACCCTGCTACAGGAAATGCTGGAAAGAAACAGGCTCAGTGTAAATACTGCCAAATTTCCATTTTGGAGCTTTCTGAAGTTATCCTATTTTACCTTTTATACTGCCTAAGGCTTAAAAAGGACCCAGAGGGAATATCATTGTGATGCTCCATGGCATGGCCTGAAAATCAAAAACCCATTCAGTGAACAAAAACCTAGCTGCTACATTTTATTTGCAAATTTACTTTTTGAAAAATAATGTGTTGATCCCAAGTTTAAAGTGAGTCACAAATAACTCGTCAAATTTATTATGTGGGCATTTAAACACCTCCAGAGTCCTCTTTGTAGCACGAACACTGAAGAAATAACTTAGATGGAAATTGAAGAAGCAACTCTTCCCCCTAAAATCTGAAGTTTTTCAAAAAATAATAATTCTACAAGCATTCTCTCCAGAAATTTGCCATGATTGTCTTTAACAGGGCAGCATTTTTTGTATGTTACAAAGCCATAGTTCTGAAAAGTTATTTTTCATAAACTTAAAATGAACTGAGACCTTGAATGCTGTAAGTTATTAACAAGCACAGGCTTTCAAGTAGAATGTCCAAAAATTGGAGACATTTAAGAAGGTAAATGAGATCACAGAATCATAGAATCATCGAGGTTGGAAAAGACCTCCAAGACGATCCAGTCCAATCATCCACATATCACCAATGTTTCCCCACTAAACGATGTGTCTTAGTGCCACATCTAAACATTTCTTGAACACCTCCAGGGGTGGTGATTCTACCACATTCCTGGGCAGCCTATTTCAGTGCCTGACCACTCCTTCAGAGAAGATTTTCCTAGTATCCAACCTGAATCTCTCCTGGAAATTCTCCCAAGGGGAATTTCCATCCTTTACTTGATACAGCAGGGAATGTGACCACTGAGGATAAGGAGAAGGCTGAGGTCCTCAACGCCTTCTTTACATCTGCTTTTAATAGGCAGATCAGTTATCCTCAGAGCACTTTATGCCCTGATCTGGAAGTCTAGGATGCTATGCCGAATACAGCCCTGGTGATTCAGGTGGAGATCATTAGATCATTAGTCCATACTGATAGTCCATCTGGACTGTCACACGTCCATGGGACTGGATGTGTTCCACCCTTGGGTGCTGAGGGAGCTGGAGAGGTGATTGCCAAGAAGTCCCAGAGGATTGGAGGCTTGTTGATGTGACTCCCATATAATCATCCCCCTGTACTCAGCACTGGTGAGGCCGCATGTTGAGTACTGTGTTCAGTTTTGGGCCCCTCACTACAAGAAAGACATTGGGGCCCTGGAACATGTCCAGAGAAGGGCAACAAAGCTGGTGAGAGGTCTGAAGCACAAGTGTTATGAGGAGCGGCTGAGGAAGCTGGGATTGTTTAGTCTGGAGAAGAGGAGGCTCAGGGGAGACCTCATTGGGCTCTACAACTTTCTGAAGGGAGGTTGTGATGAGGAGGGGTTTGGCCTCTTCTGCCAGGCAACAAACAGGACTGGAGAAAATGGCCACAAGTTGTACCAGAGGAGGTTTAGATTAGACATAAGTAGAAACTTTTTCTCTCAGAGAGTGTTCAGGCTCTGGAATGGCCTGCCCAGGGAGGTGGTGGAGTCGCCGTCCTTGGCAGTGTTCAAGAAGCATCTGGATGAGGAGCTACAAGATATGGTTTAGTAGCCTGTGGTAGCAATGGTGATGGGAGGATGGTTGGACTAGATGATCTTGTAGGTCTTTTCCAACTTGTGATTCTATGATTCTATGAAAACTTAAAGCCATTACCTCTTGTCCTGTCACTGTTACCTGGGAAAAGAGACTGACATCCACCTTGCCACAACCTCCATTCAGGCAGTTGTAGAGAGCAATAAAGTCTCCCCTGAACTTCCTCTTCTTCAGACTAAACAATCCCACTTCCTTCAGCCACTCCCCATAAGACTTGTCCTCCAGACCCCTCAACGTTTTTATTACCCTTTTCTGGACACGTTCCAGTGCCTCGCTGTCTTTCTTGTAGTGAGGGGCCCAGAACTGAACACATACAGTGTGGCATCCCCAGGGCTGAGTACAGGAGGACGATCACCTCCCTGCTCCTGCTGGTAACACTATTTCTGATACAAGCCAGGATGCCATTGGCCTTCTTGGCCACACCCTAGATAAATATTAGCATCAACTTGAAGGTCACAATCATGTCAAACTGAGAGTACTCGGGAAAAAATGGAAAATACTTTGGATAGGTTAAAAAAAGGACTCTCACTCAACGGTAGCAAAGGTTTGCTGTACAGAACTTGTAAGTGTTCAGCAAAATGACAGAAATAGGATTTGTCACTGCCAGGTTCACTGAAATAACTAGATCCAAGTGAAGGAGAGATAAAGGTAGCAGTAATGTATTTGTGCTAATGTTAACCATACATATGAGTTACATACCTAGGGAATGGAAATTGAGTGCATAGTTAAAATAAAACTCACACTCTGTAAATTTGTTAAGAGTTATCACAGCTCTAACAAGCAATGAAATACAATTTCTTAGTCATTCCTTCTTCAAAATTCATTTGAATTTTGAATCTGCAAAAGAATATCTTACTCATCAAATAAAAGTTTATTCAATAATAAAGAATCCCATAACAAATATCTGTCTTCCTTCTGTAGGATCAGGTGAAACTTTAAAGGGCTAGTAATTCATGCAAACATGCACACATCATTTTGCATCACCACAGTGCTATTGCTAACTTCAGAAATTGGAATAGAAAAAAGAAAAAAAATAAAAGAAAAAAATAAATATCAAGCATATTATTTTGTTCTGTTATGTGCTTCTATGGATCCTTCAGTATGGTATTACTTTCAATGATTTTTCCTTGTTTGTTTGTTGTTGTTGTTGATGTTTGTTTGCTTTCTTTTCTTTTCTTTAGGAGACGATTGTAATACTGTATTCATAATTTCCTCTAAATATTTCCAACTTGATATGTCTGCTTCTGCAGTCCTTTCTATGCACTTACCGTTCATTAAAGAGAAACCTTGCTATCGTGTCTATTCCTAATGCTTATCTTCAGGTAAGCCAGCCCCTATTGCTCCTTCCATCCTTAAGAAAATAACACTTCTCAGGTATTTAATGAATTCTGTATACACACGCACTGAGTTTGAATCTCCCACTTTGTTTCAGAAATGACTTCACTGAAATTTCATGGGTCTTCACAACATGAACATTACGTGGTTTGCAGTAACAGCAATATCAAGACATTTGTTAGACTAAGAGAGAGTGCATGAGGCAAATGAATGGCTGAGCCACTTCAGATTTCAACCCACTACTTCATGCTGCACTTTCTCTTTCTGCCTCCTTTCTTCCCTCCCCTTATTTCAAAATCTTAACTAGACCATTTTTTATATTCTTGGTCTTACAAATATATGCACTTCTATACGGTATACAAATATATATATATATTGCTACCCAATTCCCTTCTAGTTATAAGAAACCCATTTTCCTACTGCTTTTCTTATCTTCTCAGCCTCAGGTTTCTCACCTGACATCAGTACATACTCCAGTAGTAAGCTATCACTGCTCATCACCTACTGTGAATCACAAAGTCACTGCAGAAACTTCTTGCTCCAAGATAAGCCTACTTAGAAAATGTCCCACTAGTGAGCTGCTATACAATAGGAGCAATTTGCATTCAGTGCAATTTGCATTCTCTGCTGCTTGCTTCTCAAAGATAACTGGTCACCACTGGGAGAAAAAGATCACTGTCTGCTACTGAGTGGCAACTACTATGCCACTGAGTGGCAACTACTACTTGTTGAAATGGATCAGTAACAATCTCTTACCACAGAATAAGCAGTCATTCTGAGTCCAAATTTGAACATCACGAACACTGCAGTAAGGGTCCTGATAAGAGCACTGATGGTGTGCAGCATAATAAATACAGTTTGCAGCACCTGATCAGCTTACCACAATGAAATACCTATTTGCGTTAGTATAAATATAATTACTGACAGTATTAATCAGCTTCTGCCAGCACCAGAGACAGGATAGCACCTGTTATTCATAAATAGTAACTGTACTCAGTATATAAAGTACTCCCAAACCAAAGCATGATTCCTCGTCAGCAATAGCGGAAGTTTATCGGCCCTTCACCTCTTTTATCATCTTATGAAACTCCCTCGCCCAAATTTTTTTTCTTATATTTACTACAATATCCTCCCACTCAATTTCTACTCAGCAACAGTGCAACATAGTTTTCCACCTGCATATCTTTCTATCTGTGATAACCACAAAAGCTGTATTTCCCAGGTTCTTCACTGTTTTTTTCTCCACCTACATGCAGGTACTCTGAAAACAATTTTTCTGGAACTTATTTAGCAGATAAAGAGGAGCAGCAGCTACAGCTAACTACAACCTGAGCAATGATTACTTGCTAATTCACGGTCTTCTCCTTGCCTGCAATCTTGAGAGGTAGTAGCCTTGGTTTATGGCAGAAATGAGGAAGGCTTAAGAAATGCCTTGAAATGTCACATGCAGTATAGGTTGCCAGGGACTGGTTCAGGTACATAGTCCTTCCTAGGGTTGATTTCTTTAAAATCCAGATAATAAAAGAAATTGCATTTTTTCCTCCCTGCATTTCACAGAGCTATTGCTAGGTCCTGTCTCAACAGGCTCTATTTAAAAACAAAAAAAACAAAAACAAACAACAACAACAACAAAAACTGTTACAAAGTCTGAAGTTCTAGAAAAATGAATGCCCCAATTTTCTACTGCTTTGCATCTCATATAACATGCTATTATCTGCCATTTTCAATCCAAACATTTTACTAAGGTCATTAGGTTGATTTATATTTTACAGATGTAGAAAATGGATAAATAGTGGAGTGAATGCATGCTCAGTACAATAGTTGTAGAGCCAAGAATGAATAACAGTCCTTTGAATCCCTTACCAGCATACTGCGTGTGCAGTAATAAAGAGCTATGGAAACAGCTATGAAGCCACAAAATCACCTTGTTTGCACCAGTTCAAGTTATTATATGGAGAATTTTGAAAAGAAGTGGAAAATGAGACATTGAATGAGACATAAGGCAAGAATACAAACCAAATGTACCTTCCTCTTTTATTAACTTTCTTAACAAGGTTATCCCTGACTATCAGCAACTCTAACGAGACCACAACCATCTATTTTAAATGCCAAGCAAATGCCTGTTAAGCAGCAGACTCCCTTTTTGTAGGGCTGATTCTCTTGAATCTTAATAGTAACTGACAAGGCTTCCCTATCTGGACTTTTCCGTTTTTTTTTCTTCTTTTCTATTTTTTTTTTTAATAACTTCACATTCTGAGTTTGTGACAAAGCTCTGTGCAAAGAGTTGCCTTTACAAGGAGAGCTGTATGTTTTTTAAAACGGGTGAGCAGCATTATAATAACAAGTGGAAAGATCAAAATGCAATTTCTTTTTATTATTCCTATTATTGCAATTCCCTCTATAAATGGCAACCTCTTCCGAGACATCATCTGAAACATAATATTGATTTAATGTACTACTTTATATGCCTGTCCTGTCCTCAGATTAAAGACTTAAATTAATATAGCAAGTGAAACACTAAGAAATTCTACAATCCACCAGATAGATAGGCTTATACATGCAAGGTGTGCACATTTATAGTTAAAAAAATAAACAATAAAACAACCAACACAAAAAATAGCCATAGTTTAGGCCTAATTTGCTTGACTGATCTTAAGATCTCCAAACACAAATTTATTATTCTTTTATTAACTGTTATCATTATTAGAATTTATAAGGAACTTATAAACCTATTAAACTAGCCTTAAATGATGCGATCTATTTATTGAACATACTAGCAGTGAAAAATTAATTATTAAACAACCTCCACAGGAAAACACCAGTGGCCTTGTCACCTCAGAGCCAGATTGATAGCATGTTACCTTCTAGAGAGTGGGGCCTTGCAACTCTCTCCAATATAAACCTTGGAAGGGTAATGTTAAGCATGTCACAGCATAAGTCACAGTTTTAATTTAATGTTTTATTAAATGTTAGATAGAATAAATTTATCCAGGCCTCACAGACTCTGTCTTAATAAATGAATTGGCACTCTTTCAGATGTAAAAAATGGTCACAGTTTCTCAAGGGCATTGGAAACCCTGAAGCAAAAGACACCAGTAAGTACAAAAAGCAAAGGCAGCATGGACATTGATATATTTGCAAGCTCTGCGGGTGAGCCAACACTTTCAAAATGCTGAAGCTAACAAAACAAGGGCAGTGAACTCCCAAAATGGGAAAAGCACCTGCAGTAAGAAGCTGTGCTTGAGTGCTGTTGCATGAGCGTGTCCACTACTGAAAAATAATCAAAAAAGAATAGAAAGGGTGTAGGTTTATCACCCTCCTGCTACTGTATTTCAGGATATGTTTGTATCTTTAAAATTTCATGAGTACCATTAATAATTTATTTTTCTCCCGTCCTTTAATTTTTTAAGGCCAGACTTTGAAAACAAAAGGCAGGCAGTCAGATGATATATTCTCTCATTCTACTGCAGTATCTACAGCACCTTCACTTGTGTTTCCTTACAGAACTGCTGTCCTTGCTAATATATATAATTTGTCTAGGAAATATGGTTACAAGTTCCTTAGCCAAAATCAATATGCCCCTGCCCTGCTGTATCACTTCAGAGACGCTCTTAAGATTTCCACAAGCAATTCTAATACAAAAACATTTGGCTTACATAAGGCAGGACAGCTCAACACTGTAACTCAATCAAGCTGCTCTATATATTTCCACCAACATAAACTAAATGATTGTAAATGACACTGTTAAAACTGCCAGAAGCTCCCCCTTTCCCCACTAGTGGATAAAAAAAGTAAATAATTAGCACATTTTTTCCAGAACTCTAAAATGTTAGTGTTCAACAGCTATCCCTCTCACATTGCCACACGTTACACTGTTAGACATCATGAGAACAACAGGTTTTGATAAGCAATGTGCAAAAGCAGAGAGCAATAACATGCACTAAAAACTTTTCTTGCAGTCTGTGCTTCTGGAATTCATGCAGCTGCCATACTTTTGAATGCACAAGAATGTTTAAACCATACAATAAAAAGGAAGAAGATCCTAGAACTTCCGTTGAAATTTACATATTTTCAGGAAATCAGGAAACAGATGGTTTACATATAATCTAAAAGAAAGCACATAAGGCAAAACAAAAAAGTGCTAAGTTCTAAGTGTATTAAATCCTCAGTCTAACTAGGTAACACCTGCTACCTCACTTACAAGTCCTAAAGCTGATGTGAGAGGAAATTAGAAGTGCTTTATTCATCAAATAATAAATGTTACTACATTTAGATATCAGGGTCACATAGAAACAGAAGAAGCAAAGTGAAATTTTTACCTGTAGGAATGACAAAAACAAAACACTGTTCACCTAGCCTATATTTATTCCTATATTTTTTTAGATGACCTGAGGAAATATAAAATAATCTCAGATGAGCAGACACACTTTATAATAGAAACTGCATATTTATATGGAATATTTAGTCTTGTATTCAAAAAGTGAGGAAAAGGTATGATAAAAATATATTTTTTTCTCTTTTATTGTGTGTGAATAATGCTTTTTGATATTTCTGGCTTTTCCCTAAGGGTGCAGCGCTGGACACCAGAACAAAAGTTGATCCGAACATTCTGAAGCTATTAAGCAGTATATATTCTGTATGATGAAAACACAAGGTTCAGTAAATGACATTAATAGTATCTTGAAGTTTAGTTTTTAATTACTGTTACAAGGAGAAACACAACATTTTTACAATGGTTGCTTTTGTTTCACAAGTGCTTTTTCTTCTCCCTACTTGATTACCAAATCACCTTTCTTTGGTGGAGGAAAGGATAATAGATTCAGCTTTAACAACAGGCTTTTTTTTTTTTTTTTTTAAACAAAATTCTTTAAGCCTGTTTAAACTACAAAGAGAAACCAGCTGTTTTGGTATTTTTTAAGAAAATACTGCATATTGTCTTCATTTTGAGGTACACTTTTGTTAGTCAGGCATATAGAAATGATAAGATTTTTAAATTGGAGTAAGTCTGTGCATAGGCAAGTATATAAATATTCCTATTATCCATTATTATGAGAAAGTAGAAGCCACACATAGTATATGTGGCTCAAAATGTTCCAGCTGCATCTAAACTTACCCTCTTGGAACATGAATGCATCTGCTGCCCTATCTGCATGTCCTGGTTTTCCTATCCAGGATTAGCAGGACTCTGAGAAGAGAATATGGCAGATGTGCTCCTATTGCCAAAACACAGAATTTGGATCCTTTTGGGAATGTGCTCCCTGACTTGGACGTTTACAGGGCTATTATGTCCAGTAACACAGATATAGCTCCTGCTTGAGAGCAAAGAGAAATCTGATAACAGTGAATTGAAAGGGCTTATCTCTTTATTCCAGACAAAAGAAAACAATGACCTATTTCTGCAGTTGTTATCCAAGAACACACTCTCAATCCGATGTGTTCTAATGTATCTGAATACTTTCTCCATTAAAATGGCTAAGTACATATGGAACTTAGGCCAGGGAAGAACTGTAAACTTATTAAGAAAAGTTACCATAAGTAAATCTTAATCCTCTACTACTTATACAGTTAGTTTTTTTTTTTTTTTTTTTTTTTTTCCTGGAATCATAAAAAATATGTAATTGTTATCAAGCTCACTTTGCTAAATGTGTGACGCTATAATGTGTTACTTCATTTTCTCTCTTTTAGAGGCAAAATTTATGAGCCTGTCTAAAGAAAACTATAGTAATCAAATATCATGTATAGCCTGTGCCCTTTCTGTAGCAATCCAAAAGATCAATTCTCCTTGTTGAACAAGAGAAATGTCCATATAAATGATTTTCATAATTTTCAGGAAAATATAATTTGCCTAATGTTTTCATTGACTGTTTCCAAATGAAAGAATGCAGGCTGAAATTTCCCTTTTCCTCCTAATTAAAAGGCATCCAGATGAAGTCATCTTTCCAGTAAAATCCAACAGAGTTATAATTATTTAGGATGCTCAATTTTTTCCACAATATCACAGAATCACAGAATGGCCAGGGTTAGAAGGGACCTCAAGGATCATGAATCTCAAACCCCCCTGCCACATGCAGGGCCACCAATCTCCGCATTTAATACTAGACCATGCTGCCCAGGGCCCCATCCAAATCTGGTCTTGAACACCTCTAGGATGTAGATATATATATAAAAATATATATATAAATATATATATATATGTTTACAATAAATATATATAGTACCATTATGTCTACGGCAATTGGCCTAGTCCAAACCTAAAGTCAGATCATGATGCAGTTTACAAAATTCTATCAAGATTACATTGTTTAATTCCAATAAAGTGTATCTCTGCAAAAGTAATCACTGGACACAGGTTAATATCAGGGTATTCTGAAGCTGTGCTTGCCTCATCCTTATAAGTGTTATAGGCCAGGATTCATTAGGATTTACACAATCTTGTATAGTGGAAGGTGCCCATGGCAGGAGAGTTTGAACTAGATGATCTTTAAGGTTCCGTCCAATCCAAACCAGTTTATGGTTCTGTGATTCAGTTCACAAGTGGAGAATACTGAAACTATGACCTATGACTCACATATTTGTTTTAACAAAAGCTAAGGATATGAACTTTCCAAACTTTCTAAACTGAGCCACATTACAGTGAGTCAAGAAAGTCCATTAAAGCAAATAGTAAATGAAATAATGTCTCCACCAATTTTAACAGAATTTTCTTTTGCATCCCATTTCACCTCAGTATTTGACTCCCTAATCCACATTATTTTTAATAATGGGCACAAAGATGACAATATCTAACGGAAAATTGCTCAGAGCTATAGGAATCACAATAGACGGTTACATGCAATTTTTTTTTTTTAATTTTTTTTTAATTCTGTAGAATATGAGATAACAGATGTAGGAAGGCAAATGAATAAATACACACTATTACTATGTGTGTTCATGTAAGTCCATGCATGCCAGAAAGCTCCTTGGCACTCCTATTAAATACCAGGAAAAATTCTGAATAGATGTTAAACACAAATTAAAAAATTGCAAGTCTGTGACACATGTGATGTCTATCCTTAGTAACCTTTGATTTTGAAGATGAAAGATTAAGATTTGTCATCCACTTTTACAGTGACTAATGAGCTAATAATTTACAGACAGATGAATACAGAATTTTTTAATTCTCTCTAAAATGGTGCCTACAAACCAAATGAATTATTTTAATCAAGAATAGAAGAGTCATAAATACTCCGAAAGGACTATCTTTTCAAGAGCTCTATCTAATCATGAATACAAATGAGATTGTTCACTATGGTGTGCTATTACTTTTGGGTATAAATATTTGCTCTTTTACTAAAGGCAAAGCTCTTTTAAACAAATGAATTCCCAAAAGTTGTGTGTATTAGAAATGCTTTCAAACATGCAAATCATGGGTATTATGGCTTACAGTTCCTGATATACTAAGAAAGAGATATTACTCTTGATGACTTTGGGCAGGTCATTTCATTCATCTTTCTTTTGTTTGCCTTCCTATTCTTCTCTTATTATTTTTATTTCTCTTATAAGCTCTTTCAAGCAGTAATTATCTATATATATATGCTAATCCTCGCGTATCGATTGGTACTCAGGGAACAGCTGTAGTACAGATGTAATAAATGCAGTATAGAAATTCACAGTTGAAGGTGATACACCTTGTATGCTAATTATGAAGATGCTACTAGGTTTGCAGCATGTGTTATATCAAACTTATTCATCTTCCCTTTAGCAAATACAAACAAAAAACCCCTCCATTTATTTCAAACGGATTCTAAACTTTGCTCTAGAGTTATTTCATTTATAGTCCTTATCACTCTGTGTTCTTCTCCCTTCACTTCCCTCCTTTCTGTCCCTCTGCAACATATTGGTACTGTGGGAGGCATTCACACTGTCTAACTTTAGTCAACTAATTTAGGGCTCTGAATCACTCTTTAGAAGTGCCTCCCTCATAGAAATTGACTACATATGGAATAGACATTTTTAAATGTAGGTGTTCTAATATCTACTTTTTTTTTTTTTTTTTTTTTTCTTCTTCCTTCAATTACTAAAGTATCTCAGTCTTGGTAGTGCTAATGCTTCCTTGCATTCCTTCCTCTACTTGAGTAAAACATTTCCTGTCAACAGTGATTGAATTTATTAAATGTTCAGGTTGCAGATTTTTTTTTCACCATCTTAGCACCTCCATTTCACTTTCTCTCACCTACACTTAACACAAGCACATTGCCTGTAGCATTAAGACAAGCATAAAAGAAGAAAAAGGAAAAGAAAAAATAAATGTATATTTACCCATAGAAGTTTTCTAAAAAGCATATCTGTCAATAAATTGCAGCATTCAGCCAAGCAGGCTACATCTACAAGCAAGACAGTATCTGTCTCATGCCTAGCCATGCCTTGACCTTTCTTCTGAGACTGTCAACAAAGATGCCAATTAGAGCCATGACTAGAGCAACACATTTCATGTTGTGCTAAATACAACTGTTACCAAGAAGACAAAGATCATTCATTTGCTTAATAATGGATTCCTGATTGGCTCAACATAGATCTTCAACTGGCAATTACTTTGGTAAGTGTCAAGACAAAGGAAAATTAATGGTACTATTCATATATTTTTGTTTGTTTGTTTGTTTGTTTTTATCTATGTCACAGAAAGGCTTGCACTATGTCTGAATGATTTCCTAGTATATCACTGATTTTGTTTACTTTATCATCTCTTACACAAATTATATAAGACTTCAAGTTCTTTACTACCAGGATTTAATGTTAAAACTGTTTCCACATTTCATAAGTAATTAAATATATTGAGAGTTGCAAGCCATTCAAGAATAGCGAGTAATTCAAGATCAGCTTCTGAAAGTATGCCTTTCAACAAAGCCATAGGAAAAGGCTTGGTCACTATATGTATCAAGTTCCAGTTTAATTAGTTAAAGAATGTGATAACGTGATGAGAGGCAGACAATTATTATTTATTTTTTTTCTATCTCATTTGCAAAATGCACATGTAATTTATAGAAAATTTATACAGGCAAGATGAAAAGAATGTATAGTTGGACTGTTCACTGCATGAAAATGCATAATGCTTTGCATTAATGGTAGGGAGAAGGTTATGGGATTATATCCTAACATTAGAATTATCTTGGAATTCCATTAATAGGAGTCATGTTGGTAAACTCATAGACAATGTAGTATTCTGTGAAGATTTTAAAAGGAATAAGACTGTCCAAGGTTCTTTAAACTTAAAAGAAATGTGCATGCATGCAGCAATAACTATTAATTTCTATTTGTAAAATGAATGAAAATAATTGTAATCAAAATAACAATATTTTTTGTTCCTGATCAAATATAATTTCTACCACACTAATTACTAGCAATTGATCATTTAGGCAGAACCACATGGAGATGGAAAGAGGGAATGCATCTTGAAGCAGGTTTTAAGTAAAAAGAATAGTTTTTTAACTCTATCTATGTAAAGACACATAGACTGCCAATAATCATGATAGAGCAACTTATTTGGATTTACCAAATCCAATGGGAGGTGGAAAGATGTTATGTCATATACCCTGTTTAAATCTCACACATATCTCAGTTAATGTTATGGACAAATTTCAAAAAACAAATAATCTGAGATTTTCAAGCCAGTTTAGAGATTTTTGTGTGCAATCCATTGTTTCATTAAAATTTTATTTTACACAAGATTAGAATGTTTTCCTTATAAGTTTCTTTTTATTTTTTTCTTCTTTTAACTGAGAAATAATATTTTGCCATATATCGTTAATATCTATTATCAATAGTGATATATTATGAGTACGTATTATCAATAGTAAGTCACAATGCAATATTGACAGTACTACTATTACCAAATTTCTGGTCATACACTGCATTTTTAATTTGTTTTCTTAAAATAATTTTAAGACAAGAATTTCCAGTACCTTGCATACGTACATACTTTTGAAGTTATAGAAAGAAATTACTTGATGAGATGCAGTTTTACATTTTAAGGAAAAAGTCAAAATATTTTATATATTTATATTTCAGGGGTTTTTTTGCTTTGTAGCCCTATGTTAACACTACAAGAATGGTATTGTGTTGTACCTGCTCAATGCAATATGAAATGAAAACTAGAAGTTAAAGGCCAGTCTGATTTAATTGTTCAAAATCAGTGAAATCTGAAATTAAGCAAAAACAGATGAAGGATGAAAAACAAATTAGAGACTGAAGATATGACAGTTACCACTGCTATTAAGTGATAAGGCTATTAACGTCTATTAAGATACACCCTAAAAACTCTCTGTGATAGCATTGATAGCATACATCAGGGAAATAACCAGTAACTGCAGTAGCAATACATTGTCCCGGCTCTGGATTAAGTGCAGGATAGCAAAGCAAGAAACTTACTCAGAAACTTTTTTATAGTTCTGAATTCCAGAAGAAAAGGTTAACAATTCATCTAAAATTCAGAAGGGTTATTTTTTTAGGTCTCCTAATTCTATTTGTTTGCTAAGACAAACAACAACAACAATCACCACTCAAGCCTGCTCCAAATACTCATAGAAACTCCATGTTAGCCAAAGCTAACAGGTTTCTTTTCACAGATTAGGATATGAAATAAGACCTACCAAACACAGAAGTGTGTAAGCCAATGTAGTCCTTCAAAGCTTATTTATACTGTGTTGCTTCATTTAATATTTGCACACTAAAAATATAGATATTTGTACCATTTTCAAGAAGTCATTACTAGACAGTAAAAAGATGGCAGGGAAGGAAGGCATTAAAACTACATTTGAAAAATGCAGCAGCTCTCATGAGTTTCATTACCCCACTGAGGTTTGGGGAACACAGAGGAATATTCATCCTTCTAAGGAAAGCAGAAAACCATGAAGGCTGACAGAAAAGCACTGTTAAAACTTTTCTATGTTCATATTATTTTATACAGGTTTTAGAGAATAAATAATATGAACAAAAAAAATCCTGTGAAAAATGCATCAACTCTGCAATGGAATATTATCAAGATATGGATTTATTTCAGTTACAGTCTTAATGCTTATTTCTTTATATATTTTATCCGGGCTTACAACAAAAATAGCGAGTGACAACATCCTAGTGATGTTGAAAAACATTTTGTGATATTCTCCCAAACGTACCACAAGAAAGGCATATATTAATCTCTTACACTACCTGAATACACACACATTTCAGGAGTTATATTAGTCCACAGCAAATACAAAGTACGGATATTTTCAGTACAAAGCCAACAGTAGACACAGTATTCGCACTGTTTTCCATATGCATTGCTTCAGCAAAATTCATCCTTCGATCATTTAACATTAAGTCATTTTCTTATGTTTGACTGGTAAACTGTAAAGACGTAATTTTTTCTTAAGTTTCTGTTAATTTTGCAAGTATGTTGTGAAAAGTATTTAGTTTTTTTTGTTCATTGCAGTGAACTCATATATTTGATACACATTCTTTTTCCTATATTAACTAAATGCTACACAGTACAATTTCTTATATTTGATCATTAATATATTATGTTCATTAATAGGTATGACTGTGCAATTTGTGTTCTATCTCTATCAGTTTCTTATGTTGCACAAACACTGTGGTATTTTAGAATTTTCTAAAAATTAAGTGAAGAGCACCATTATGTTACTATTCTTATTCTTCAAATAAAAAAAACTCTGTATTTCTGATTGTGTTATATTATACTGATATTTTTGTGTGTTGCTGTGCAGAAGAATAAATGTCAAAGGGGTTATTTTTTACCGTTACACTCTTATAATTCAGCATCTTCTATTTGACTATATCAAAATAGCTTGCTCAGCAACAACAAATTACACATATATATATGTATGTATAATTGGTCCACTGATAGCCATAGACTATATTCCATATTCTAAATTAAAATCTCATTAAACTGCAGTACTAGCTGTAGAAATGTTGCTAGCATTTTAATAAGCTTGTTCAGAAAATAGAGATTTGATATCTGTTCTCAACCTCCATTCAACCCAAAATAGTTTGTTTTAGGGCTGATTGAACTATTGTATGGAAAATACTTCATTTCCTTCGGTAAAGCTCTGGAAATATCACAAGAAGTTCTAATTGTCCTTATTTCCTTTACCAAACGGGTAAGGTCTGAGTTGCAAGTGACTGACCATATTTCCACCAATATGTTCAGGATCTCTTTTTCTGAATTCAAGGCAGTGGCATGCATCTGTGCAAGGTGTCCAAAGTATCTGAGAAGCCTTCTTCTGCACAAGCAATCTTCCTTGTGAAGAAAGGTGGTGGAGTCTGTTGCATGCAGTAGGCAGCCAGGATTGATGAAGCAGATATTGACTCTCTCAGGGAGAGGATGGAGAACGCTTGAGAGAAAGAGAAAGAGACACCAGGAAATAAGCAGGCCTAGGGGATGTTAGGACATACAAAGCCTAAAAATAGGTTTGCCTTTCCCCTTTTCCACAAGAATTCTCGGGACTAGAAATCTGAAAATACCTTGGTTTACATCAGATTTTGGAATAAATTCCGGAAAAGTAACAGCTGCCTAAAGATTTAACTTGGAGTTTCCTTTTTATTTTTTGTAAGCTTTATACCCTTGCCTATTTAGACTGATTATATTCTGGTTTGCTGGGATTATCACCAAGACAAGGTTAAGAACTGCTATGTTAAAAGCTTGCTCCCATCTTAATTTTGCATGCATCTGTCTAGCATACTAACTACTTTCCATTCTCTATCCTGAATTTCCATACTTTTGGCCACAAAGAGCAAGAGTGTTTAGCTTTAATTGTGAAGATAACCAATCTCTAACCTTGTTAGATTCAATGAATAAATGTGGCAAGAACAAGGCTTCTACCAAGAGACTAACTCCCTCTCTATCTTAATCAGAGAATAAATCATTCTGAGGTAGGATGAAAAATGAAGCAGAAATTTTCTCAAAGATTTTAAAAACAAACAAACAAACAAACAAACAAACATATTGACAATTTTCATTATAGCAAAAAAAAAAATAAAAAAATAAAAAAATCAGGGTACTTCAAGGGCCATACAAGGACCAGGTGTTCAAAATGTATTAAAGTGGAAGAAAAAAATAAATAATTATCTGTAATGTGGCAAAATTTGCAAATAGCACAAAATAGATAGATAGATAGATAGATAGATAGATAGATAGATAGATAGATAGATAACCTTGTAACCAGGTCTGAAGAAGACAAGAAACTTCAGATATAACTGACCAAGCCAGATGGATAGGCAACCTTAAAAGAAGTGAAAATCATTTATTTAAATGCAAAGTAAAGCATATTGGTGAGAAAAAGTGCAACAAATCATACACTTCACCTGATATCTCAATTAATAGCTCCAACCAGAAAAAACATCTGGGCCCCACTACAGACTGTTCAATGAAAAGCCCTGTTTGATGTGCCACTATGGTCAAAAAAGCAAGTAAAATGTTAAGATGCGTAAGAAATGAACTACGAATAGGAAAGAAAATATAATGTCATTATATAAATCAATAATTTTCCCTCTTCAGGAATAGTGTGAAGTACTGGTCACCCCATCACAAAAAGGATATTACTGAATTAGAAGGTATTCAGAAAAGAGTGATTGCGATAATTAGGCATACAGAGAAACCTTCATATGAAAAGACTGAAAAAAAATGGAATTGTTAACCTTAGAAAAAAAGATGAATAAGAAGGGATATGATGAAAGTATAAAAAAGGTAAGTGGCAGAGAAAATAGATCAGGAGCTTCAGTAGTCCTGCATCTCATAATTTAAGAACAAAAGGACACTAAGTGAAAGTGAAAAGCAGCAGCTCCAAATGTGATAAAAGGACATACTTTTTAATGCAACACATAATTAGATTATGGAATTCAATGCCACAGGATGTCACCGATGTCAAGAGCTTACCAAGATTCAAAGAAAGATAAGGAACTTACAACTCTTGATATTCTTGGTAGTCTTACACAGACTAACCATTAAAAGTTTTGAAAGAGAGGTTACATCCCATGTTTCATATTTTAAAAGATAATATTTCTAAAAGGAATTTAGAGAATAGATCTCTAGAGTTGGATTCTTCCTGCTTTGGTTATTTGATTATTTTGTTCTTTGATTTGTTCTGTTTGCTTTTTCTCTGGAAACATCTGGGAAGTCTTGGAGAAAGACTCTGTAAAAATGAGTCACTATTGTGATTCATTTATTGTTACTGAAACGCTATTATTAGGGCTCTGGACTTCTCTTTCACAGAATAGTTAGCCTGTACTTTACCATATTTCACTTCGCCCCAGTTAGCTGACTGGATTTCTGCATCACCCATTGTCCTTTAGCACAATTGTTGCTCTAAGCAATGTGCCATGGCATGCACTTGGAGCAATGGTGTAATTTCTAGCTGCAGAACCAGATATAGTTTAACTGTAGCAGCTTTGCAATTGATTCCATGTGTTCCAATTGTCTTCAAGACCAATCTTAATCCCCAGCTATGCTATTGACATCTTTTTTCATTTTCTGCAGTTGTAAGACATATGCAATATCTCCAAACAAGACATACTTTGCCTTTTATGCCTCTTATTCTCCAGTTTCCTTACCATATTTTTTTCTCCTTTTTGCCTCTCTTGCTGCTCAGAGAGATAAGGTATTATTCTCCTACCTTTTGTTCTTAAACTATTTATTTTCCCATTCATCAGCTTTTCTTTCCTGAGCTTTTCCTATTGGAAGACTTTTAGTGCAAGTAAATAATGGTAGACACAAGTATAAAAGAGCTTTTTTCCTCAAAGCAGATATGTTAACTGAAAAGTGAATGAAAAATAGAGTGTGAAATATACTTGGTAGGAACAAGCTTGTTGATTTTGAACAGTATTCCAAAATAATTCCTCCTTCTCCTATTATTAATTTCATTACATTTTCAAATAGAGAAGGGACAGAAAACCCTTAAGTATTATAAAAATAGAGGTTTTGGAGGCAAATTGTAGTAGTCTTTTTATTATTATTGGTAGTATACTAAAAGCCAATTTAATTACATAGAATTAAAACCACCTACAATTTTCAAAGATTCAGATTCAACTAACTTATCAAAGGCCTCATTCAACAGAAGGTATTAAACTAGATAGCAGGGAGATGAACCCTACAGATAAATTTATACAGGTTCTATTTACTGCTACTATAGCTTTCATTTGACACCCACACAACACAAAACCTACCAAGTTCTGTGAGGAGGTTGAAGGTAGCTACAAAGTAAGCAAAAATACTGGGGGTGAGAGGATGAGCAGCTAAGTTTGTAGGGCTAGCAGGCTAAACAAAATGCTGGAGGGCTGTAACTGCCCTACAGAGAAGTCAAATTTGGACAGTGCTCAGGAAATGAATACTGTAAAGATGCCCTGAAGATATCTGACCATGCTTGAGAGAATGTGGCAGCCCTAACTGAGCTGAGGTATGACTAGCTACTTCAAAGAAAGTTGTGGTGTGCCTTGCTCATCTGCCCCAGTGATTGCCTTTGCTTTGCTACAGTTAATTTTTCTCTACTTCTAGCTGCATGCCTCACCAATCAGTTATGTTCCTGTGATTATTTTCTTCTTTTGCCAAGAAAAAAAAATAATAAATAAAGTGGCAGAAGAAGTTTATGTTCTATCCTTCCTGGTTTAAGCTGCCTTAACCAGAACAATGCTGCAGTGAACTACTCAAATCAATGACTTGTGTCAATACAGTCTTTTAAGACATCCATATTATTCTTACCATATGATTTAGATATGTCTAAAGATTTACAGCTAGTCTGCAAGATTTTTTAGTCTGAATCCAGTCCATGGAACATGCACTTAACATGATCTGGTGTAAATATGCTACTGTAGTACAATATTTACTTTCAGAAGAGAAGGAGCTAGTTTGCAACAATACAAATTTAAATTTTAAAAGACTAAAAAAACCCCAAATATATGTTATGTGGTATAATAAAAAGTATGAATATTGCTGGAATCACAGGAATATGAGAGGTGTTTCAGACTATGAATATTTACCAATATGAGCTAAAGATGATTGGTATGTGTATTGCTCTTTACATTTATATTTTGTTAAGACTTAATTCTCACTGTTAACGATTCCACAATCATGAAACAGTGAAATACCTTTCATTTGAAAGCCATCTACTGGGAACAGAGTGAATTGCATTTTTTTTTCTCATTAAATACCATACAAATGCAAAAAGTAGATACTAATTCTGCAGAAATACAGAATTACGAGTTGTAATTCTGGATGTTTTACTCTTACTGATAAACTCTTAAGTTAGTTTATATCTCTATATTTCATATGGTGAAAGAAGTAGCGAAATATCAGTAGGTGTAGCTAAATTATCAATATTTTGGATTTTTTTTTTCTTTTTATTTTATCTCTTCAAGTCCTCCAGCCTACCTTTACAAGTCAAGTCCTCTGATCTAGATTTTGTCATCAGTTAAAAAGCATGATCTGAAGTAAAATATTATTTTCAGATGAAAAATGTATATAATTACTGAAAATTATTTCCACTAATTTACCTTCACTTTCTTAGTAAAGAAACATAAATGGTGACGAGGAGCATTCCTTGGGAATCAGTGCTGGGGCTGATGCTTTTCAGTATCTTTAAAGGACAGTGGGATTGAGTGCACCCACAGCAAATTTGCAGATGACATCAAGCTGAGTGGTGCAGTTGACACAGTAGAGGGAAGGATGCCACCCAAAGGGACCAAGACAGGCTTGAGAAGTGGGCCCTTATCAACCTCATGAAATTCAACAAGGCCAAGTGCAAGGTTCTGTACCTGGACAGGAGCAATCCCAAGCACAAATACAGGTTGGGAGAAAATGGCTTGAAACAGGATTCAAGGATTTGGGGGGTGTTGGTTGATGAAAGACTCCACGTGAGGCAGCAATGTGTGCTTGCAGCCCAGAAAGCCAGCCATATCCTAGGTTGCATCAAGAGAAGTATGACCAGCAGGTCAAGGGTGATGATTCTATGAAATAACAGATAACTATTAAAATAATTGATAGAATTTCTCATTATGTTGTACAAAATCGTAGGTTTCCCACAATAACATTATCCTCTCCATTTCACCCAAATGCATGCTGTCTTCTTGTTTTGCGCATTAAATCACAGGGTTTTTTTGTTGTTGTTGTTGTTTTGTTTTTTTAATTTGTTTGTTTGTTTTTTGTTTCCCTCCTTTACCTTGTATTTGTTATGTGTCATTTTGTCACACATTCTGCTCGGAATGGACAAATAAACAGATGTTCCCTTACCATGTATTAAAACATTTCATGTTAGAAGTCTAGCTCTACTTAGATAGAAAGGTAGAAATGTGTATAGAATTAACCAGTGATGCAATAGACTTCAGCATCACACTTTTGTTTGATGTCACTCTATATTGAAAATAAGTTTTGGAAGAAGTACCAATGAGAAGTATATCGCATCTGCTTCCACTATGGCAATTTTTTTTTTTTTTTTAACAGAAAAGAGAATTAATACATACTTTAAATAATAAAAAAATAAATGTGCAGAATGTTACAATATAGAACTCAGCACTTTTTAAAAATGAACTTTCCAAATCTAGAAAAGTTACTTGCTCAATTACAAATTAAGCTTCAGTGCCCAAGGTGAAATTTCAAGATGCACTTGAATGTATTGAAACAAAGGCCTACTGAATTTTATGTTCTCTAGACTATTGCAACTTCACTTACTGAACAGAATCATATTCAAATCTTTCAATTTGCTCATAGCTCTTTTTTTTTTTTTTTTTTTTTTTTAACATATTATTTGGCATATATTATGGTTTAACTTCAGTACATCAGTGAAAGATACCGAACTGTGTAGTGGCTCTGAATTGTTTTTTCTAATGATGAAAAACTTTTTCTCAGGTGTGTCAGTTGAGAATAATATGATTGGAAGACAAAACAGGTAAAGGACAGCTTTTTTTTGTTCTGTAAATCTCATCAAGACATAAGCCACACTTCCTTGAAAGTTGTTGAACAATTCAAAAAGCTTAACCATATTTAATGTAAGTATAAACATAACTAACCTTTAAGTATAGTTATAAATATAACTTATGTTTAACTTCATAAATATATACTTAATGCATGCAAGATTCTCATTTGTCCTTTTTTAAAATGTTAAAATAAACCATCATGTTAGCAATAAGAAATAATTTCTCTGCTCAGATTGCCTCAGTATAAACCTAATTCTATATATTACTCCATAAAATATAATCTGATAGTAATTCCTTTGTCCAGACATTCTGAATAACATGGAATTAACATTAAACGTTTCCAATATTAAAACACAAGTAGTGTGAGACAAAATTTGCAATGACTGCAGCAAAACTACTTTAGAGAGTAGTTAGAATTCTACTTAGAATTCTACTTAGAATTAGTCACTGCTCAGAACTCTAAATTGTCCATGGGTCAAATTTGTAACTCCTACTCACATAATTAGTCTCACGATATTTACTAATTACATGTATAAGGTATCTGTAGAATAAGGCTTGAAATCACGACTTTACTTTTAGCCTTACTTTTAGCCAGTAGTTATTTCCACCAATAAGGTAAATTTCACAGATTTAAGTTTACAAGGGGCATTATAGGGCTATGAAGCAAATAGTTACCACATGTAGTGTATTTTGTTTATTTGCTTGCTTGCTTTTCCCTGAAATAGTCATTGATAGCAAGACAAATGATGAAAAAGCAAAGCAATCTCTGAAGCAATAAGACTTAGTCTGTAGAATCACTGCTGAGATATACATTTAGGACCATATGATTTATATATTGAGTTTTCAGTTTATGGTAACCAGCACTCTCTCTTGAACTATTCTCCATTCCTCTTTGCCTCATCTACACAATATTCATTATTCAAACATAAGAACAGTATTTTTAGCTTATTCATTTCTTCCAAAGGGTCTCTGAGTAGCAAGCAGTTACCTCACGAGATGAGGGTGCTCGTGGATAACATTATCAGGAGAGGTTTCTGTCACTTTCCGTCATAATCCCTGACATGAGATAAAGGAGTATAAGTGGAGAAAGTCCTAAGCACATTACAATCTGAGTTTTTTCACAACTAGATGAGGCCAGGCACCTAAGGACTATGGACATTCTGTCCTCTACCCAGGCTGATAAAGGACTGATACACACTATTCCATAGTCATAAACTCTTTAAGAGACATAGATTTTTGCAATTGTAGTAACTTGTATGAAATTCTAACTAGTTATTAAGTTCTGAAACGTTCATATAACAAAGTTTAGTGCTAACACAAGCTGCAGTTCCAATATAGCATGTCAAAAGCCAATGGATAAGCTCGTAGTTGTAGAAGAACTGAAAGTAGATCTTTGATCAAATCAGAAGATTTGTATGAACAAGTTAGATGAAGAAATGATCTTAATCAGTAAATGATTAATTTTGAAAAAGATAAAGAGTAGATTCTGTTCTGTTCTTTTCAACTTTGACATCATCTTTAATTGTTCTTAAGTAGTGTCTTTCCCTGAACTCTCCATGCCATCCAGATTCCAACAGTTAACTCTGAATAATGAATAATCTATAAAACAATTATTACATTATTAATTTGGATGTTTCAGTACACTTTTTCTAAAGCAGCAGTTATGACACTGTAACTCTTTGCCTGTGTAGATTGGAGTAAATGTTACTGCAATATGCAAGATGGACAAAAAGGAATTATTCCAGGGAATTTGGGGCCTGGCAGCCCAACAATGATCTAGGGTAAGATTATGGAGATCATCATAAATGCCACTACACAGTATATACCGGACAATTGGTGGACAGAAGCAGCCAGCATGGATTTAGGAAAACCAGGTCCTGCCTGAATAATTCGATTTCCTTCTATAACCAGATAAGTAGATACTGAAAACACAGTGGATGTTTATCTGGAATTTAGTGAATTAGTTGACACTATTTCCCACAGTATTCTTTAAAAACTCTCTGTTCATTGCTTGCACAAGCATACAGTAAGCTGGGTGAAGAACTGGCCCAGCTCAAAGCATCACGGTGAATGGAGTTCGATCCAGTTGGTGGCCAGTCATCAGTGATATCCCCTAGGCCTCAGATTTGGGGGCAGTTTTAAGTTTTTTATCAGTGATCTGGCTGATGGGATCAAGTACCTCCTCAGTAAGTCATAGATGTTACTAAATTAAGAAGACTTTATAGAGGGATCTGGATAAGCTGGGTCAGTGGGATGAGTACAATTGCAGGACACCCAATAAGGTTATGTTCTGGGCCCTGCATTTAGGTAATAGCAACCTCCTGCAGTCGTACAGGCATGGGGAAAAGTGGCTGGAAAGTTTCACAGCAGAATAGGATCTGGGGGTGCTGCTCTACAAAGAGCTGAACATGAGCCAGGAATGTGCTCAGGTAACCAAGAAGACCAATGGCTTCCTGTCCTGCATCAGAGGTGGGGTGGTCAGCAGGACTAGGAAAGCGTTTATCCTTTTTGTATGCACCATTGGTGAGATCTCACCTTAACTACTGTGTTCAGTTATCGACCCTTCAACACAAAAAGGGCATTGAGTTGCCACAGAATGTGCAGAGAAGAACAACAAAACTGGTGAAGGAAATAGAAAACAAGCATTATGATGAACAATTGGATTTGTTGAGCCTAGAGAAGAGGAGGCAAGGGTGAGAGTTTGTTACTCTCTACAACAACCTACTAGAAAATTGCCACAAGATGGTATGGGTCTCTTTTCCCAGGTGACAAGTGATAGGACACAAGGAACCTGTCTCAAATTTTGCTTGAGAGGTTTAGATTGGACTTTAAAAAGGATGTATTCACAGAAGGGGTAGTCAAGCATTCTAAAGGGAAGCACTGCCCAGGGAAGAAGCCATCCCTAGAGATGTGTGGATATGGCACTAAGGGACATGATTTAGTGATGGGACTCTGTAAGTCAGGTTAATGTCTGAACTTGATCTTGAAGGCTTTATTCAACCTAGATGATACTAAGATTCTATTACTGTTTGCCTTAACAGAAAAAAGTAGTAGGCCTACAGGGTCTGAAAAAGAAAACAAATATTTAGTTGATTTTTTTTACTTTACTTCAGGGTACCTCTTAGTGTCATGTCTTGGGCAATTTACAGATTTTGTCTTCAAGAAACAAGACATTGCTCAAAGTACTTCATGTCAGCATCCTCCTGTAGTTCTTTGAAGCTACTTCTCACACGTCCTAATGCTTAGCAGTTCGAGCTTTACAGCAGCGATTGACCTGTTCAAACTACAAATAGTAATCACCTGAAATATATAAGGCTGTACTAAGAATCATTTTCATTCCCAGTGAGGCACTTAGAACTCCTTCTTGTTCAGTAAGACTAAATACATGATAAAGTTTTCTTGTAAAAAAACCTTCTATCATAGTTGACTCTGAGTTTATCTTTTTTTACACATTTTCACTAACTCCTAATTTGGAAAATTCTATCACCTTGTAAAACTGAGAATTACATTTAGCCTACTGGTAAGCAGAAATTAACTAGTGCCAGTTTCCCATGGATATGAAGCAGACAGAACAAGTCTCTGAGTGAAAGCACACAAAGGCTACATATATCATAGAAGGCAGAGTACAAGGCAGATGCTGTTAGTAATTCACCATGTAGTTTGAAAAAATGTACTTTTTTTCTCTAACTTATAAACAAGTCATTATTGTTACAGAACCCCCCTGATACCACACTAAGAAACTAAACTACAAGGAGAGGTTCCTTGTGCGTGAGAACTACAATTTGGTTATTGTTTGGGAAGATCACTATTTGCCATTTTTAAGAGCAGTTTTACTACACCCAAATATCTATGACATTATATTAAACATCCCCCAAGTGACACCATGTGCACTCAATCTGTCATTTTCAAGGTACTCTGCTGCCCTCAAAGGAAGTAATAGATAGCATTTTAATAAATGAGTTACAAAATCACATTTCACTTTGAGGAGACTTCTCTTCTATTTCACTCTCAACACAGAAGTGGTGAGTATCTTCACCTGAGGGCCACTTTCTATGTGCTCATAGACCAAAAGGTTGTATTTGAAATCTCAGCAAGAGTTCTCCCTCTGCCCCTTCTCATTTAGCAGAAAGTTTGTACGATATAACCTTCCACAAGGTAGAGCAGAGAGAATCCTCTCAGCTAAAGCATGTAAAACTTGATATTATAACCATGACAGAAATTTCATTTTCCAAGCATACTCTGTCTCCTGCAGAATATACAAGGTTTAAATGCAGATGCAGTCAAAATCTCATTAATGACTCAGATCAACAGCTGCCATTGATCGTTAAAATGTAAATGCAGTGACTTCTAAATCTTAAAATGACAGAGCAGCTGTGCATTTTGGGAAATGAGAATAACTCAATATAATATAACAATATATGCATATTATCTTCCTGCTACGTAGATATTGTTAAAAAATTTCTGGTTAAAATGAAAAGAACAACATAGCCTTTATCTGATTTTTTTCAAATTATCTGATAAACAAAAAGAAATATTCCTTTTTTTTTTTTTTCTTGATGTCTATCATACTACTTTCTTGATGCTTATATGATTTGCTTTCATTCTGCAGAGAGATGCCTGAAAAACAACTTGGAAAGATTCTCCCTTTATTTTTAAAGCATAAAACGCTGTAAATACTTATATACTTGAAAGTAGCGTATCTCAGTAGACTACACATTTTGAAATGGAATGTCATTGTGATATAAATGAACCAAAAACATCACTTGCTAATAATGGATTAGAATGTAAACTGGGTATGAGTTGCAGATAATTGTGTCTTGTGGGAAGCACTGCCTTCAGCAGTTACATTTTGTTGAAAATAAAGTTATCTGGCAATTAAAAACATAGAGTAAAATAAACTGTATAACATTAAAAAAAAAAAAAAAGAAAGAAAGGTGAGTATCATCTCTGATTCCTATCACTGCAGTTTTACTTCAAGTCAAAGAGGCCAGAAATTAAAGCCCAACAACTCCTGCCATTCCATGCCCCAGTCCAAATAAATCAATAAATAAATGGGAGAAAGCAATAAACACAGTCCTCACACAGGTCTATGTCATCCATTTAGAAAGCTCACTAACTTATCTCTCACCTGTGTTTCAATGTTATTTCTTAATATTCTTACTCCTTAGGTAAACCTTCTTAAGTACCACAAATCATTGGAAAAAGTGCTGCAGCTCATAATTCGGGAGGGTCAGTGAGCAAACTCCTAATAAATCGCTGTTTTGCATCTACTTTTGTGCACTTTTGATATGTAAATATTATTATTATTTCGATATCTCTGTATTTTGGCATAACTCTGATAAAGAACATGTGTACAGGAAGCCAGTAGCAAATCTGGCCTCAAGCATTCTTCCTTATAAATTCTTTGTGACATATATGGCTCTGTCCGGTTTAAAGTAAAAAGCAACACATGCAGGGTTACAACCTGGGAAATAAAAAAAATCTTTGTGAAGAGCAAATAAACGCAAGTTCATGAGAAGTACTTATCCAGTCACTACAGATTAGAACTTCCTCCTTTTTCCATTCATCTCCTCCATTTGCCTGAATCACAGATATTATTTCAACATAGTTCCAAGAACAACTAGTGTGGGTACGCTCCAGGGCTCTGTACAGGAAGACTAAGAAAAACACTGACAAGAAGCTGCAGAGTTACAAGGCATGAATGAAGCAAATAATTGTCACATGGCAGAAAAAGCAGCTCATCTCTTACTGCTAGACTTGTTTTGCTGTTATTCATTATTTATCTTTTAGTCTCAGGAAAGAAAAAGAGGAACACCCTTGAACATCTTCTCAATTTCTTCTCAACTTGTAGGTCTTTACCTACATATCAAGAAGTCACAATCTCAGGAAGCTATCTGCCCCTGTTTTTGCATGACTAGCATAATAATTCTGTTTCAAGTATTTGGCTTTTATGGTTTAACTCTCTCTATTACAAACATACTGCTTAATGGCACTGTTTAACCAACATACACAGAGCTCTGCCAACTGATCAAGAAATAGCTGAGTAGGTATGACCTGTGATCACATTTATTGACGTTTCACCTAAAAACCCTCCTGAATCATCATTTACCTCACCATTTAAGACTGATCTCTTTTGTTAAATAAGTCAACACTTTTTGTCTTCTTGTTCTAAAAATAAAGAGAAATCAAAATTCAGGACTTTATTCCTTCACTGAAAGGCCTGAGAGTCAGTAAGAATGTGTAGAAAAAAACTCCTCATCTTCATTAGCAGCACAATTGAAAGGAACAAAGCCTCAAAAAAATGGGCTGTTGTCCATCCACCAAGAACACAGGTACAGCAAACCAATAAATCTGTCGCTAGAAAACCAAATCCCTTTTGGCCAAAGTGCCTTATAGATTTCTATAAGTGAACAGATTTGACAGGAATGCAGGCAAACCTCTCCATTTGTGGCAAGTGCTGCATACATATGGCATTTCTGACAAAATGATGTATTAAAAATGGCGTAAGAAAAGACCATGCTTTTGAAGCATGACACAAGTACAGCAATCCATCTAGATTTTAATATCCTGCAATAATTAATGCTGCCTTGCATATTTTACCTTGAATGTTTTGCCATTACCAGAGAACTTGTTTGTTGTCTCTGCTAGTAGAAAATAAGGATCATCAAATATTTCCTTCATACAATCCTGTTTACTTACATATCACATACATACATGTACTTACAGTACATATCAGGACACCTGACTTTGTCTTAAAACTGTAAACAAAATACAGCTTTAATGCCCAGAAATAAACGTTATCAACAAAACATCCCCAGAACTCAGAAAGAGAGAGGTTTGTTGGTTTTCTTTTCCCCCATTTCAGAGTCTTCTTAGTTTCTTTCTTTCTTTCTTTCTTTCTTTTTTTTTTTTCCCTTGTCATCCTTACAGCTGAATGGCCTTGACTCTGCTCTTACTTTTAGCCACTCACCTTCACAGCTGTAGCCAATAAATCCACTGGCCTTTGAACTCCCATTTCAGAAAACACCTTTTATTTTTTCAGGTAGGTAGGCACAAGTAATACCATTCAGCTAAGCACTTTATGGCACTGCTTCTGACTTTTCCAGCAGTGGCTATATAAAAGAGTGTTTAATTGTTCCTTTTGTGTAGCATGAAGGTAGTGAGTCAGTCTACCCACCAGTTTAACTGTTGAACAAAGTTGAAGACCTAGGTTAAAGAGTTTAATTTAACCTGGTTTAATGGAATGATCAGAGGCCTGCTGTTAAAGATCTTCCAAAATAACAGTGTGGTTTTGGACTGCCTTCCATATTTCATCAGTGACATCCATAGAATCATGGAATCCAAAGTTGGAAGGGACCCAACCCAAAGTTGGAAGTGATCATAGAATCATTGACTGGCTTAGATTGGATGGGATTTTGAAAGTCATCTAGTTCCAACTCCCCTACCACAGGCAGGGTTAGGTTGCCAATCAATAAATCAGGTTGCTCAGGGCCCCTCATCCAATCTGGCCTTGAATGCTTCCATTCATGGGGCATCCACAACCTCTGTGGACAACCTGTTCCAGCATCTTAACACTCTCTGATTAAAAAATGTTTTCCTAACATCTCAACGGAAATCACCCCTCTTTTAATTTAAACAACATTCCCCCTTGTCCTATCAATATCATTGAGCCCAACTCCTGGCTCCACACCTGCAATTCAAATCACATTTCTGAGAGTGTTGTCCAAACACTTCTTGAACTCCAGCAGTTTGGTGCCATGACCACTGCCCTGACCCTACAGTGATACAATTCCATGCTGTTTCCTTGGGTTATACCACTGTCACCTGAGAGAAGAGATCAGTAGCTGCCGTCCACTCCACTCAGGAGGAAGCTGTAGGTTGCCATGAGGTCTCCCCTCAGTCTTCTCTGGATTGAACAAACCAAGTGACCTCAGGTTCATCTCATACACCTTGCCCTGGGAGCTCTCTAATAGTTTTATGTCTTTCTTATATTGTGGCACCCAACTGTGCTCGAGGTGAATCTGCATCAACACAGAGTAGAGCGAGACAATCCTTTCCTCTGACCAACTAGCAGTGCTTAGCCTGATGCACCCAAGGGTACATCTTGCAATCATTCACCACTGGAAACAAAGCTTTTTTTTCTTGTTGGTTGGTTTGTTGTTTCTGTTTAGCAGATGCAAAGCAATTAATCCAAACAGTTAGGTATGTTCTTTAAAATATAATGCTTCATATGGAAGTACAAATTTAAAACAATAATTTTTCCAAACATCTTGGGTATGTGTAAGGCTGTTAACCTATAATGTGAACTTCTCACACTATACATAGGGCAAAACTACGGTTTCTATTTATTTATTTATTTATTTTTAAATTAATTAAAAATACTCATCGATATATATTCAAAATTTATAATATATTTCTGACAATGTACTGTCACTCCTACCTATGTAGAAAACTTTCTTACTGTCAGCCACAAAAACTGAGCATCAAGATGCCAAACTTTCATACAGTATAAAGGAATTATACATTGAAGAATGTTATAGCAACACAAAATATTTTAAGCTCACATGGTAAAAATACATGTCATCAAGAACAAATAGAAGTAACATGACTTCCTTTGGATCTATAATAACTGCTGGTATTTCAGTCCCGGAATTTGACTGAAACCATTAAAAATAATTAAGCAAGATGCTCATGTTCACTCTGTTTTAATATTAGTTTAAGTGTCCACAGGAAAATGGCAATGTTTAATATTTAATTACCAAACACTTTGATTAAACATTCAAGTGTTAAGCTAATGTTAAAGAAAGCTGAAAAAGAGTTTATAGAACCTTCCATAGGTCTTCCAGGTTCCAATGACAAAAACGCTTTTTGAAATTTATCAAATGGACATTTTTCATCTTTCATCAAAAAGTGATCTGACCCTAAGGTCACAAATGTCAATTGTAATTAATAAGCAACATGTTAAAGTTTTTATTTAGTGCTGGGCTGAGCAACCTTTACCATAACAACAGAATTTGTAAGATACGGACTAAAATCAGGTACAAGTGTAGCAACTCCGTGGTAGGGCAGAAGTTACTCACCCTATATGCAGCAAAAGGTAAAACGATGCACTAAACTCTACTTACTTCTTCAAACAAGTAATTTACAGTTTTTCTACAAGAATTAAATGGAACTCCATAACAGACCCTCAGTCAGGTCCACAACTTTATAAAGAATTCCCATAAAATCTACCAGGGTTTGTCCAAGTAAGCTTCCACACATTAGACAATATACCTTGTCTTAGGATTCATTCCCCTTTCTCCGGAATTATTATTTTACATCAATCATTTATAAGTTCAGCCCAGTTTTTTCCTGGGAACTCCTATCCTATCCTCTTATCACAGCAGTTTGAACTCATACCTCTAAAGAAATCTGAAGGGATTTTTCCAAACTCGAGGAAAAAAAAGAAAAAAAAAGAAAAAAAAAAAAAGGAGACTTCAGCTCTTGGATGAATTGCTCATTGCAAAACCTATCCAAGAAGGTTTGAGAGAAAACCAAACCAAACCAATCCAAACCAAAATGAAAAACAAAACAAAACAAAACACTCCCTAGAAACTAACTATTCTCAATCACAAAAAACTACAGAGATTACAAATAGGGATAAACATCAATTGTCTGGGTGCAAATGTAGAAGCCTTCACTTTTATCCATTTTACATCATAGGTGCAATTATCAAAGTGCAATTTCTACTGTATTAAGAAGACAGTACATTATGCTTCTAGCTTTCAGTCACATTTAATAAAGAGAAATCCTTCTACTGAATGAACAGTACCCGTTGGCTACTTTTAAAGTAATCCATTGAGAATAGCACAACATTTAAAAAGTATTGTGTATTTTTTAAGGAAAGAACATCCCAAAGAAACATTGCTCTTGTTTTTCTTTATATATGGAATAAATTTGCAAATACTGCTAATCTAGAGTTTGGGTTTGTTTGTTTCTTTGTTTTAATTATTGACAAGGGTGAAAAGATTGTTTAAGACTAGTTGTATCAGAGTTTCGGATACCAAGTGTGACAGATTCTGCAGGTGTACAGTGCTTTTTCTATTGATACAAATTGAATTTGAACACTGCAATTTATTCAGCAAATCAAACCAATCACTGCACTGCACATTTCTCTTTCAGCTCTCATTTCCCAACCAACTACTCTTAACTACTTTGCTACTTCTGTTTTACAGCAAAGTGCTACTAGGGGGTCTTTAATGGTGAAACTAGGGGGATTTACAAAATTTTAAAGAGCGTTTCAACCTTTCACATCTGCCATTAGGTACCACATCATTCACAGCTCTTTCATACTATCTATCTGTCTCCAAAAACTGTAATACTATATGTATTTATCCTTATCTTACTAAAAAAAGTAACCATTACCTCATGCAAAATGTTTAAGCATATGTGTATGAATCCTTTTTTGTTTTCTGGCTCAAAGCTTGCTTCCTGAGGTATTTCTTGTGATAAGACTCTAGGATATGAGAGGTGGGTGTTGCCGTGTGGCAATCAACATCACTGTCTGAACAATTTTACATTTTAAAGCATTTATTTGGAGCTGTTTGCCTTTGGAAGGGAGTGCTCAGGACTGTTTACCGGACTGTTTATTAGTGGAAGATCTATCCTGCGACAAAATAACTCATGTTTGCTATGGGAGGCTGGGAGATGATACCATTGTATCCAGATACAAGTTGGTGCCTCCCTGTTCCCTCTTATCTCTGGCAAGGCCAGGGAGATGGGAACAAAAGTTGTTCCTGCTGAGATCCAAAAGCCAGTTGCTGTCATTCCTAAAAGAGCTGACTCAACCACTTTGAACTTATAAATAAGTTGGTACTGCCACTGGAAATTAATTGCTGTCATCGCCATGGTCGCTGTTGTTGTCAATGGAACAATGCCCGACGACCCACCACTACTAAAGATCAACAACTGAACTACGAACTATGCTATACCCATGGTGGTGACTATCTCTCTCTTGCTTCCTATAAAGACTCCTTGCTTCTATTTCCTATCTTTTCTATTGCCCTTTTTCTCTTCCCCATCACCGTAATTCATAATAGTGTCCATCCTCCCCTTCCCCATCTCCCTGATAAAGATTTGTAATAGACTGTTCAGACCAACATTTGAACCATTACATCTTAATCTCATGCTGGATATAGATAGATAGATAGATAGATAGATAGATAGATAGATAGATAGATAGATAGATAAAAGAACCTCCTCTCCCTCCAATAAATTGGAGCGAGACAATATCAAAGATCAAAAAAGCATGCAAATGAAATTTGCTCTAATAAACTGTGAACACTTGTCCAAAGATTACTTCAAATCTTTCTTTTACATTAAAAAAAAACAAACTGAAAAAAGTTTCCTTAAAACAGTTGTGTTTTAAGCCTTTTTGTTAAAGATATTTAATGTAACCAGTCCTCCAAATAGCCAGTGTGAAAAGATCAAAGAATGAAAGTTAACACCAGATTGCTCAGTAGATAAGTGCAGAAAGAAAAGTGATCGACTTAGGAAAATCAGACTGGCAGCAAGCTAAAGGGGAAAAAATAGAGTAATCTTACAGTGCTGAGCCAATATATAACCCTGGATTAATAGCTAGCCTTGGCAAGGCTCAAATGTGAAGATGCTTGCATTGGGCATCCTAGACGTGCTGCTACCAGAGGTTGTTGCTATGGTAACCAGTGACAGTCAGCCAACAGTAAAATGAATTTAGAAAAGATAGTTAGGAAGTATTGAAAGGAAGAAAGGAAAAGAAAAGGAGGGAAGAAGTTTGATGTCTGTAAGAATATGCATTGTTCCATTATCTGCTGCTTGTTCTATGGCAGCAGAGAAATCAGTCATTGAAATGGAGCAGAATTTCCATTTTATCTTCATGATATTTGAAAGATATTCCTGCCTGTATGAGCTTCTAATTGAAAGAAATTATTGTCTCGTTCATGCGACAGCTTGTCAATGACTCAGCAATCCAGCAAATTCAGCAGCCTCTGAAAACTGCATGAAACTGTTAGTGCATTGTTCTCATCTAAACTGTTTACAGGAAGCATGGAGTGGCCCATTTCTGTCTTTTGCCTTTAAATCAGCCTAGGGAAGATTTCACCCTGACATCTAAAAGGGCTCAATGGAAGAAATATTTGACATTGAAACAAAAGGATGTGGGATTTTACAAATCTGGTGGAAAACTCAGTTGATTTTTTCAAAGAAAGAACAAAGCACAGACTGGTTATTTTAGAAGCAAAAATTTTGTTCAAAGGAGGGTAACTGGAACAGCAGTCACTGGACCATAAATCACAGTGCCCATGCCCAGCTGTGCAGCACAGCATGGAAGAAAAGGTTTTGGATGGCGGTGTCCCTCAGCGATAGCTGTGGGTGTGTATGCCAGAGAGGTAGTTATTGTTGTTTACTTGCTGTGCTATCAACATGGTATGCTAGAAAGCACACTTTTTAGGAATCAGTGTGTGTGCACTATATTATCTTATCTGCTGAAAAACATTGTCCAAGTCCCCCAGAAAGCTCCTGCTGGAGTACTGACAGAAAGAGATAAAAATGAAGTACTACTTCTGGTAAAACTATAGTGCTGAACTAGACTTCCCTACAAGCACCTTTTCCTAAGATTGACTGTATGCTGTGATCAGGAGGATGAGCAAGAAAACCTCATGCTCAGCCCTAGAAATAGCCCTAGAAATATGGTTGATTTTTTTTTTTTTTTTTTTTTTTGCATCCATTCTTCAAGCCTGGAAACAGCATAAGCAGAGACTAAACAACTGTGTGAAAGAGCAAGTGCAGAAGAAGTTACTATTTTTGGAGAACTAATGTCCAGAGAGACAAAAAATATGCACTTACAGAAACAACAGACACGGACACAGTTAAAGAAATTGGCCACTTTGCCTTCCCTTCCATGTCAGGGAGCACAAGGGCCTACATCACTTCAGCTGCCCTTGTAAGATCATGACTCGGGGAAGTCACCAAGTCACGTTCTGCTTCTTTTCCTCTGTAAGGAAAATGGAAAAATATAGACTAACTCAGCCTTTTAGAAGTGCATTCATGTTTAAAGAAATGAAAAGTGCTAAGCAAGTAGTAAATACTGTTTGAGTAGATTAATACTTGGGTGATCAATATACGTTATGAGATTGCTCTTACTCATCATTTCCCACAGCTAAGGGAATGCAATAAATGATAACAGTGATGATTATAGATGGTATAAATGTCCCAAGTGAAGGCTGTCAAGTGTTGTAAAGCCATGTTCTCACACTTTAGTGAAGCTTCTATACTATATGAAGCTGAAATTCTACCTACAGTCCACATCAGAGGAAGTCAGGATTTCTATTAATTGATGTTTTGCATTGACTCAATTTTATCAAATATTGCACTGAAATAGATTTTACTTGGTTTGAAAATGGAACAAATTAAAATCAGGTCATGCAGCTAATACTGAAAATGACAATTTTTCTAGTACATTCTTCAAAGATCTTTATGAAAGCTTATCACTACAGTAATATTAAGCAAAGTAAGAGTACTGAGATCACAGAGTTCTCTTTTGCTACATCCACGAAAACAAGTCCAAATAGATGTCATCAAGTTAGAAATTCCAAAAGGTTATATGCGTTAATAAATAAATAAATAAATAAATAAGAATTGAGTATATCTTCTCTGGCAAGGAAGCAGACTACAGCTCTAAGCACATGAAATATTTCCACAAGCACAAGCAAGAAAAACAATAATCTAAGTATCTGGGGAGGAGCCTTCACTTTGCTGAAGTATTTTCAAGTTTTCAATTTAAAACATGATAGCAACCCTGTCAACAAAAGCTAATCAGAGATCAGAAGTACAATTATCTAGACGTTTTTTATAGAAAGTAGGCATATGGTAATTTTTTATTTTTATTTATTTATTTATTTATTTTTGGTAATTTCTTCATATTCAGAAAAGATAGCAGATCTTTTATTTACACAGGTAAGAGAAACGTCATTTTTCAGTAGGTGACCCATAATATTCACTTTGATTATTATTATCCTTATGAAAAGCTAGATCATCCAAAGGATAGTAAATGAAAAAAAAACAAACAGAAATCTATGCAAAACTCCTTGCTTATTTCTTTCTACTGTGTTTGGATCCATGGCAGTAAACTCACTGGTCTCTAAGAAAGATGTACAAAGCTTTTAAATTCACTGTTCTACCTGCCATGTTTCTTTTACAGAGGGTCTGCACTGCAGATGGTAAAGGTGGAATCAGATGAAGGTACAGAGATTGCTACATGAGAAAATGCAGTTCCTCTTTTCTGAACAATTCTTTTGCCATTCTTGGGCAAGTAACTCATACATGCAAGGTAGTTCACTTGTAAAAATTAAGGAAATACATGCACCTGAGAATAGAAAGTCATTCTGAGAGGACAGGCAGTTTTCTGAACATCACTGGATTTTTGTACCTAGTTTCGGAAGATTTACTCACCATTGTGTATGACCCTATCTGAGTGAAATTTGTGCTTAAATTATTAGAAAATTTGAGGCAAATCAACATAACAAAGTTATTCTATTTATACAAATCTAACCTAATGCTGACATGAACAAGGGTGCACTCTTCCGAAGAAAAAGAAGCCAAAAATGAAAAAAAAAGCAACAATTGCAATTCCCAAGTGAAATAAAATCACTGGGATGATATGTGCCTTTACAAAGGTAAGAACTTTCCAGTTAAGCATCTGATCTAAAGTCAATGTTATATTAAAAAGCAAAAAGAAATCCGGAAGAAAGATTCATGAATGACACACTATTGTTAAATCCAGGGATGAACATTACAACACTTTAACATTAAAACACTTGTGATTTTTTTAAGCACCTTCAAAGTGTTAAGCACTAGTCCTAATTCTTTATGGAAAAAGTCCCTCTTTTTGGAGTTTAAAGCAAGAACAGTTAGTCTTCTGCCCACTGGAAAACTGAAGTTTGCCAATCCTGAATTCATTAATCATTAAAGTCCATTCATCACTGAAATAGTTTGTATCTTCATAAAACATGAGAATGGAAATACTTTTAACCTGAAATAGATCTGCTTTTTCTTCATATTTATTCACTTACGAAAGAAGTATGTTTTATGTAGGTTATGTAGGCTACAAAATAATGCTACCTATGTATTTCCATGGAAACTACAATAGACACAAAGAGCACAATAATACTATTCAATAGAGCAAATTCTCATCTACAGAATACTATTTTTCAACACAGTCGCCACAATTAGCTGCATATTTTCACCAGTGACAAACAGAGCCTGCATGCCATGCTCTTAAAAATCTGCAGCATTGGAGGTGACTCACTATTGCTGTCTCCACTGCAGAAATGCACCACCCACTGCCTCATTGTGCTCACATCCACTGTTACATCTCCATAAACATTCATCAAACATCAATGAATGTCAGTGGATGCAATTTTTTCTGTATGGAGGAATTCAATTACACACATTTGTTTCATACGCACTTTCAGATGTCATTTTGTCATACTTCCCTTCTGCTTCCATCTGCCCCATGGCAACAAAATGTAATGGAATATTGGTGGGAACTTTCATCCTCTAGTGCCATATCACCAACATCTGCACCTGATTTTGCAGGCTGACATCATAAAATAGGAGGCATTACTTTCAGAATAGCTCTTATTTTATCTAGATATAGCTCAGAAATTTTTTGGCTATAGACCTTAACTTTTATAGGGTCAAAGCAGTAAAACTAAAGTTTGCAAATGGGCTGTTGATTTGATGTATTATAATCTAAGTGCACATTTTTTTCTTGAGAAATAGGCCTTGATATAAAAAGTGACATGAAACTGAAACTCTTCATCTTCAGGGTGAAATAGGGGTAATTTCTGTACATCAAGTTATCTCACATACGCAGTCAAGTAGTAAAGCATGGAGAAGGGCTTATCACTTTGAAAAACTTATCTCAAATGCAACTTTTTCATATATTTTCTAGTTATTTCAGAATAAGCATTTCCTAAATATTTATTTGATATTTAACAAGCAATTAATGTTATAATATTCTATTTCTAATTTATTTTTAATTGTAACTGAAAAGGAAACACTGCACACACAAGCAAGTTATTAAGTATAAAAAAAAGAATTTTAGTAAAACCAGAAGCAGTTCAAACTCAATTCATTTAATCCTTTTCTAACAATAAATGAGTTTGGCCAATAAATGGCTTAGCTGCTTTATTCTTTTTTTTTTTTTTTTTCTTTCTTGCATTTTCTTTTTCCAGCTGAAATTTCTTGATTCTCTTACCTACAGAATACTCTGCTTAATTAGCTCTCTGTCAGTTTCTAGCTGCATTTGTGCTAGGAAACACCACAAATGGACAAGTCTCTAAACCTACTAATCTGACAGATTGACCTCTGATAAATCAATGTTATTATAATCCATAGCTTGTTGCCTTCTGCTATAGCTGTCTGTGGCATGCTTTGATTAATATCTGCGTGCAGGAGAAGCATATGAAAATTATGTGCAACTGGTTTGAACTGTTGTGCAACCATGGGACACTGAGCCACTCTTGGGAAAAACTTAAAATGAGGTGTAGTAGACAAATATCAGTTTCAGGGGTTTTGATACTGAATTATATTCAAATTAAAGAGATTATTATTCTGGTTCCTTCTTAATCTTAACTTTCCGGTTTTTCTCTTTCAGAAGATTCTGATAAAATATGTGATCGTCCTCTGCCAAGGCTCTCAATTCCTCCTCGGTGCAGACGGCAGGGTTTATATGATAAAATTTTAATGACCATGGACCTGCATAACAATGTGAGTCACCAGCACACTTTCAATAATGTTACGCATCTGTGAGGACTGGCACTGGGTGATATTCCTACTGCTAAATTCTACACATCCTAAGAGGCAGGCTTAGTGGAGATAGAGGCAGCACCCGAGAAAGCTCCATTATCATGCAGCTGTCGTACAGATGAAATGGAGATTTATGAATCTCTGCTAAAGAAACTATATTATGGACTGTAAATTAAAATAGGGGCTTAACACACAGTGAACTACATGCTAGAGAGGTTGATTTCCAGATTACCCTGTCTATTCAGGCCCAGGCATCTGTAGAGACCACCCCTTGTGAAGCAGTCCTGAGCTCTCCATGAAACACAAATGTGCTAGACTTTGAAAAGCAACTGACATAGCTTTTGTAGTCATGGGGAAAAAAGAAAAAAAAAAAAAAGCCTGCTACTTCAGCAGGCATTTTACTTGCAGCATACTTTTGTAGTATGGTGCCTGGGACCCAGTGGCTTCATTCTGAGTAGTAGTTCTATTGCCTTCAGGGAGAGACTTCTATTTTATTCTTCTGTAAGTAATAGAGCATTGCAAGCTCAAAGGACAAGAATTTGGTTTTTGAATTACTGCCTGCTGTTCATGAATCACAGTCTTATCAGAACTATCATTGCCTACCCACACCTTAATTGCTAAATCCAAAAAATTCAAACTACTTACTATATTTTAGATTGTTAAATATCTTCTAGAAAAGTCCCCAGGGAAAACAAAATCTGGAATGAAAATAACTGGGCAATAAAATAGTGAAAAAGTTTAAAAAAAATAAACAATCTCAGGAGCAGCAAACTTGGATAGTAGACGGATTATTTCTGTACTGAACTACCTCTCGGCATATGCCAGTGTTTGAAGTAGAATGCAAGTGACACAAGCTGGAAGATTAATCTTGGAATATATTCAAATATGCAGCTATCTATATGTCCAATGACTAGGGGTTTCCTAGGAAAAGAGAAATGCATATCACCTTTTCTGATATTCTTTTTTCATCCCAGACAAAGATCATAACACAGCTGTTTCTTTTTCCACCTTTTGCCCACCTGAACAAAAAGCTCCACATAATCAAACACAAAGTAAATTTGCTCATTAAACACTTTCCCATATTCTTCATTGCATTTTATATTTCTATGGAAATTGGGTTACACTTTTGAGAAAAGTTTTATCTTAGCCTTTCTCCAATTCTAGGAAAAAAAAAAAAAAAAAAAAAGGAGAAAAAAAAACAGAAAAAGGGCAAACTACCCTTCTTCTGCACTGGAAACAGAAAAAGAATACAAATTTCCTTCCTTCCTTCCTTCCTTCCTTCCTTCCTTCCTTCCTTCCTTCCTTCCTTCCTTCCTTCCTCCCTTTCTCTCTTTCTTTTCTGCTTATTTGCACAATTAAAATATATATATATATTTCTGACTTCTACAAGGAGACTTTGTCTCAAGTGAAAGTAGTTCCACATGGACCATTTTGTGCTTGTCTAATGTGTAAATGTGCTGTTTTATGTTGAGGTAAGTATGAGCAACTATACAGTGCATATACAGTAACTTAGCTATCACTTTAGCCCCACAAGTGCCATGCCCTAAGGCATGCTACAGGCCATGCTTCATAAGGCAAGCAATGTATTTTCAATGAACTATCTGAAGTGGCATAGCATATAATAGAATATATTCTAGACTTGGTGAAGCAATGCATTCCAGATTTTTTTTTTTTTTTTTTTTTTTTTTCCTGGAAGGTACTATGGTAATAAAGTGCATAAGGTCTGACCTAAATAGCAAAGTGCACAAAGCATTTCCTCTTTGTCCATCCTATGAACAAAATTTCATGGGAAGAGAGAACTCATGTTGTTCATAAATATTTGTACTCACTGTTAAATGGATGATTCTGATACACAATTAGAATTAAAAAGGAAGAGACTGCATTAAACAATCTGCTCAATCTCTGATGTTCCTGGCTCAACTGTTGCTCTAAACAGGCTGAGTAGCTGTTGGGTAGGTATCACCTGTTGGCCATGCATCTCAATGGTTACTACCTCATTATGTTTTGGACATGTTCATAACCCAAAACTGGCCCCTGTAGAGCTCAGAGAAGCTGAAATATGGCTAGGATAAGACAGATTTAAGACTTTTCAAGTGCTGTTGAGTAGGAATCTGATCTTTTATTTATTTTCACATTACCATGAACACATTTCAGTTGACATTCCTAGAATAGGAATATTAAAACTAACCAGAACACCATCGTCTTCTCATCAGTGATTAAGTAATGTTGTCAAAGAACGTATGACATCCTTGTAACAAAGCTGAGGAAGTGTGGGATAGACGAGTGGACAGTGAGGTGGGTTGAGAACTGGCTGACTGGCAGAGCGCAGAGGGTCATCGTTGGTGGTGCAGAATCTGGCTGGAGACCTGTAACCAGTGGTGTCCCCCAGGGGTCTGTGCTGGGTCCGGTCTTGTTCAACATCTTCATCAATGATCTTGATGAGGGGATAGTGGCCACCCTCAGCAAGTTTGCTGATGATACGAAGTTGGGAGGATTGGCTGACACGCCTGAAGGCTGTGCTGCCATTCAGCGAGACCTGGACAGGCTGGAGAGCTGGGCAGTAAGAAACCGGATGAGGTTCAACAAAAGCAAGTGTAGGGTCTTACACCTAGGGAGGAATAATTGCATGCACCAATACAGGCTGGGGGATGAGCTGCTGGAGAGGAGCTCTGCAGAGAGGGACCTGGGCATCCTGGTGGACGACAGGTTGGCCATGAGCCAGCAGTGTGCCCTCGTGGCCAAGGCGGCCAATGGCATTCTGGGGTGCATTAAGAAGAGCGTGTCCAGCAGGTCGAGGGAGATGATCCTTCCCCTCTACTCTGCCCTGGTAAGGCCTCATCTGGAGTACTGTGTCCAGTTCTGGGCTCCCCAGTACAAAAAAGACAGGGATCTCTTGGAAAGAGTCCAGCGGAGGGCCACAAAGATGGTGAGAGGCCTGGAGCATCTCCCCTATGAAGAAAGGCTAAGTGAACTGGGTCTATTTAGCCTTGAGAAAAGATGATGAGAGGGGACCTGATCCAGGTTTATAAATATCTGAGGTGTGGCGGCCACAGCGGTGAGGCCAGTCTCTTTTCTGTGGTACATGGAGACAGGACAAGGGGAAATGGACATAAGCTGCAGCATAGGAAGTTTCGCATGAATGTGCGTAAGAACTTCTTTACGGTGAGGGTGACGGAGCACTGGAACAGGCTGCCCAGGGGGGTTGTGGAGTCTCCTTCTCTGGAGATATTCAAGTCTCGCCTGGACGCCTACCTGTGCAACCTGGTGTAGGGAACCTGCTTTGGCAGGGGGGTTGGTCTCGATGATCTCTAGAGATCCCTTCCAACCTCTACAATTCTGTGATTCTGTGATTCTGTGATGTGAATGACTCTGTGAATAAGGGTCTTTGTAGTAACAAATTTCCCAGCTCTGCAATGACTAGTACCAGGCAGTGCACAGCGCTGCTAATATGCAGTGTGACAGACAGTGATAGCCTGAGCTTCATCTCCTCAAGTAAAAGCATCCAAATAGCAACTTTCCAACTTAAAGAGGTTGCAAAATGAAAAACTGGCACCTGGAACCCATCATCCCAATGTTTCTTTTGATTTAGTAACCTGTGATTGCAATTTCAAATGGTTAACAGCATTGTTTGCACCTCTCCATATGCAGGAAAGGATGTAACAGTGGAATATGTTATGAAGAGCAGGTATTAACACTTACATCAACATCCCTACCTGTAGTTTGCCCTCATCCGTTGGGTTTGGGTCTGGGCCTGACACCCAGCTTAGTCTTGACCCAAAGCCGTGTCTCAATCCATGCCTGCGGAGGTTCCCAATGCCTGGATCTGGGGCTGCTCCAGTGCCCCCCCCCCTTCCTGGCTGTGACAGTGGGATCTCGTCTTTGAACCCCTATATGGACATCCCAGCCCACAGGGAGCTGCTGGCCTATATAGCACCTGCCTTTGCAACCACCAATTTCAGAGTTCTTGAGATGAGGCGACCACAAAACCCTATTTAACAAAGCAAAAATATTGTCATGGTTTTGTCAATAAACTCAAAAGTTATTTTCGGTCTATGCAAGATTTCTTTATCTGGGTGTGCTAGCCAAATGCCCAGAATGATACTAAGTAAATTCAAGTGTGATTCTCTCTCTCTCTCTTTTTCCTTTTTTTTTTTTTTTTTTTTTTTTTTTTTTTTTTTTTTTAATTTAATTGCTCTGGATGATTTACTTGGCACAGCAAGGCTCCTCACTGAGATGAAGGCTCCTGTACACAAGCACCTACACCATGCATCTGTAATCATACCCAGTAAATGGCATCAGCAAAAGAAAGGAGTGACATTTTTTCCTCTTGATCACAACAGAATAAACAACATTTTAAAGGTTAAATTATTCAAATTCTACGGTTACCTGCAAGAAACTCGACATCTCTGCTGTATGTTCAGATTTCTTAGATCCAATTATTTTGACTTTTTTTATCCTATCCCGCATTTCCTGACTACTGCTGCTTAAGGGGCAAAAAAAAAAAAAAAAAAGTTGTAACTAGTAGCAACTCATTTACTTCCACTGATAGCTACAGCTTCTAATACAAGGCTTTCAGCTCAAGTCAGAGAAGTTAGATGATCTACAGAGCAAGTTAGTAAAACAGAAACAGGCAGCACTTAAAAGCATATCACGATGTCTTATGCACTAAAATTTGATGTCATCTTAATATTTTTAAGGTCAGACAAGTGAAACAAGTGGTCATGAGGAAGAAATAAGCAGTAACAGTCTTTGGACAGATTTAGACAAAATAAAATAAACAAAGCTAGGGAGTTCAATCTGAAACCTAATTTTAATAGATATAAATCTCACAATCCCATTTTTGCCAGCAGTATCAGTCACTAAATGATGATGATTGAACCATACTGTCTCACACCAGCAGAAAATCCGGTTCTTCAATGACAGAAGAGACCATAAAACATTCAGAAAACATCATATTTTTTCTAAGAATTTACTGATTTTTCAGTAAGCTCTTAGTTTTCTGATCCCAAGGTTATCTCTAAAAATAAAACAGAATGAAACAAGCATTTCTGATATTTATCTATACAAATTTAACCCAAAAGATTCCTGTCCTTTAGTGTCTTTCCTGTCAGTCTTCTATCACCCTTCCTGCTCACATCTCTAGCTTTGATTATGCAGAGGTTACCCAAATGTAGATTTATGCATGAAGATCCACCGATATTTAACTTAAAAACTACTGCCAGTTTAGAATTGAAAAGCAATGAAATATTACAATTTCATTATAATCCCATAGATTTTGCCTTTTCCTTATAGATCCATAAAAGCTATATGTCTGCATTCAGACCTTATGATTCAGACCAGACCTATTACCCTAATGTGTGATTTTGTTCCATCCCTCAGAATGTAACACTAATAATTTTTTTCCACGTGGTTACAAAAAATAACTACAAGTAATCAGGGAAAACAGCCGTACTTCTCTGTGTAAAGTAACATTTTGACTGAGCTCATGAAAAGAGATAGTGACTGAGGAATTTAAAGTTTTTCAAAACTTTTGATCTTGTTTATACATGTGAAGGTTTGATGTGAAAGCTTGATGTCAACTGTAAAGAAAAACATATCTCAAGAAAACAAGCAAAAAAAATAAAACAGCAACAAAAAAAAAAACAGACCTCCTGTTGAAATGTACCCAATGATAACCAACAAGTTTCTGATCTTGAAGAGAACATCATGCAAGTGCCTTGCATTTAATATTATTTTATGCCAAGCAGCCCTACTTTTCTTCTCATTATATTTTCTTCATGGATAAGTGTATGGTTTCACGTATCTTATAAAAAGAAAGTTGCTGGAGTAGAAGTTCAGTGTACCATATTAGAATAAGACAATGCTGTTGCCTGAGATAACATGCCATTTTATGTGAGGACTCATGTACAAAGTAAATATAACAATTATTCTATTCATTTGCGATAATGACAATTATTAAGAAGCAAATTCTTAATAACCTCTTTGTATTTAACCCTGAGCTCTAACCCAGCTGAAGAAAAACTGAGCCTTTCATTTCAAATGTTTCTAGATTGAATTTGGTTTCTGTATTTATTACTTTTAACTTTGGTTGCAAAATATCAGTAGAAAGAAATCATTTAATATTTAAGTATTATTTGCACAAGTGAGCTTAATAGAAATTAGAAGAGTTTCTTGCTTCTTCCAATAGTATCACAGACTATAAACCAACATCAAAAAAATAACTAAATTTATTAAAACCTGAACAAATTTGATTGATGTTATAATTTTGCTGAAAACAGAAAAATGACATGTGAAGCATTTTGCCATGAATAGGATGCCATAGCATTTGATTCTAACAAAATAATCATTATTTGAATGCAAAATTCTTGAAAATACAAGATTGATTCTCTACAAAAGAATGAGTTGTATGTTTGTTTCTTTTGAAATGGCATTGTTATGGAATTGCTGGGGTTTTAAGTTTTGGATATTTATATGTATGTATAGATATAGATATAGATGATATAGATATAGATATAGATATAGATGATATAGATATAGATATAGATATAGATAGATATAGATATAGATAGATATAGATAGATATAGATAGATAGATAGATATCTTTTTGTGAGGGGGCAGGAGGAGAAGTCGCTCTTGTTTTTAAAGAAAAATCCGGAGACAGCCTAGATATGCCACATGTGAACAAAAATTGTTGTTCAAATGTCACTTGTGACCTGACACCGACAGGGAAAGGTTGACAGATATTTTAAAGCATACAGAAAGAATAGAAGAAAAATTTTACCTCAAACTAGTTTATTCATTTTTTCAATATTCAGAAAGGTTTAAAATGCATTCCTATCCACCTGTCACCATCTTCCTAATGAACTCTTCAGCAATATCCATAGAAGGTAATGGCAAAGGTTCATTATACTTACATGGGAGAAACATAAAATGAATGTTCAAAAATCAGAAAAAAGTCACAGGACAGTTTATTAGTGTATGCAATGTTAACATGTATTTTATTTTTTACCTCAGTCAGATGTTCAGGTAAATTTGTACATGTTTTAAAGATGTGATTGCTTGGTAAAAGCAAAGCAGCATAGTATATCAGCACATTTTTAAGCACAACACACAATGCATTTCTATATATGCAGAGGTATTAACCCCGTCTGTGAAGATAAGGAAATAAAGAACTTTGGGTAAAAAAAAAAGTTGAAATCATCAGTGGAATCTAACCAAGTGCAGAAGCTCATCAATAACAATAAACAGAAAAAGCGGAGAATGCAAAGAAAATGGCATATAGGAAAAACACATGGGAAATAAGAATATACCCTAGTATGCTGGAAAACCACAGTTTTCCAAAGAAAATGATTAAATATATTGTATATTTGCCAGATATATTATTTGCATTTCAAATTTACTTAAGTCAAAGGTTTGTCCCTAAAGGCACAATAAAAAGAATGAGTTTTGAAGAGTTATTTGAATAAAGACAAAAGACAGCAATTTAAGTCATTAATAGAAGTCTACAAAAGTTAATAGTAAGATAAAAAATAAAAGCCCAGAAAAAGGAAGGTATTAGGGGAAAAACAAACCACCACCACCACCACCACCACCAACAACAACAAAAAGCAGAGAACAAGAGAGCAGTTAGAGACACTCAGTATAAAGAGAATTAGAGAAAAAGGTAATCTCTAAAAATAAGGAGTTGCAGACCTGGGAAGAGGTCTGAAGAAGATTTTCAGACTAGTTAAGTCTATTTGCACTAACGTGAGTCTTTACATTGACTACAGATGATTTTTGATCCAATCATATAAATTTCAGCTTGATGATCTCAAGGTATCTTGAATAACAACATAAAAAGGCTTCTTTTTATTTAATGGTACAGGCCAAGTTCGCAAGAATACAGTATTTGTCAAAATATCATCATAACTCTAAATAATGTAAAGTGTATATCTGTGATAGTTTTGCCTAACCTACATTCCAGACATTCCATCAGAGATCATAAAAAGTGCTAAATGTATTTCTTAATAACCATAAAACTAGTGTATACCAAACAAAGTACAGTACCACTCTGGTGAACAGACCAATAAACTGTTTGCTTCAAATTCCTTAGGATGTTGCTATTGCAGTCTGCTAATGTTGTCTTATTGGAGTTCAGCAGATCACAATTTAACAGAAAGAACAAGAAATCTGCATATAATCCAGTGTGTATTTTCTGCGTATATGTATAGTTAGATCCCAAACACAAGCTGTCATTATTATTACAGTTAAGATGCCCAGCATCTTACTGTCAAATAAAATGACTATATATACTTCAAAGGAAATGCAATTCTTCTTTCCGAAATTGACAGCTGTGTAGACAGTTTTCCATCCAAATTTGGTTTAGGTGTACTAGAATTCTAATAACAGGTAATCAGAAGTGCTCATTAGAAATATACAAATAGTTCATTATATAAGCGTGTCTAATTTAACCATATTTTTCTCTTCAATGAAGCCTGTCCTAGTGAAAATTAGTGATCCAGCCCACACACTTCCGATTCTGTCAGTACATTCAGGTTACGTTTGCCAACTTTTTTTCTAGAATTCTGAAAATGATTTGTTTTCTTCTCTCTGATCTCCACTGAATATTTAGGCAGAGCAATTATAATTACTCTTTTGGCAGGCTAGTGAAAATTCAACACTTACAAGCAAAGAGGAAACAGAAAGGAGGAAGAGGAAGTAGAGAAGGAGAAGAAAATTCAGTTTAAAGTGAAGTTATCACAGAATATCATTGCAAGTAAGCAGAAAGCAGCTGCATATTGCAATCTTAAAGCATGCTTCTAGAAGATGGTGACATTTGGTTGATACTTAATGAGAGCTTAGAGTGAATGTTTTACTGAAGTGAGGGAGTCCATCTACTGGAAGATTCTAATGCAATGCAATTGGCAAGTTATTGTAAGAACAGAACAGAATTGGCAGCAATTTAAGAACATCTTTCTGAGAGCACAAGAGCTCTCTACCCCCAGCATAAGAAATCAAGAAGGGGCAAGAAACGAACATGGCTGAACAAAGATATGCTAGTCAAAAGAAAGAAAAATACAAGTAGGGGAAGCAGGGATGGGTGGCCTGGGAAGAATACAGAGATACCATCCAGACATGCATATCTGAAAAGCCAAGGTGCATGTGGAACTAAACTTGGCGAGGAGTGTGAAAAACAGCAAGAAGGGATTCTACAGGTACATTTACCAGAAAAGAGAGGCAAACGAGAGTGCAACTCAGGCATGTCAAACTCATGGCCCACTCCCTTCTCCATGCCATCATGCTAGTGGCTCTTCCCCATTGAGTGGCCCAGCCTGACCTCAGGCACATACCCATCATTTAGGAACAACTGAAAATTGAGTTGATGACACCAAGCTGAGTGGTGCAGTTGACACAGTAGAAGGAAGGGATGTCATCAAGAGGGCCCATGAGAACTTAGTGAGGTTCAACAAGGCCAAGTGCAAAGTATTGCACTTGAGTTGGGCAATCACAGGTATGTGTACAGACTGAGAGAAGAAATCCTTGAGAGCAGCCCTGCAGTGAATGACTTGGTGGTCCTGGTGGACAGAAAGCAGGACATGAGTCAACAGTATGTACTTGCCACTCAGAAGCCAACTGTTTCTTGGGCTTCATCAAAGAAAATGTGGCCAGCAGAGTGAGAGTGGTCTGTCCCTTATGCTCTGCCCTTGTGAGGCCCCATGTGGAGCACCATATCCAAGTCTGGAGACCCCAGAACAAGAGGGATGTGAAACTGTTGGAGCTGATCCAGAAAATAATCAAAGGATTAGTGCACCTCTCTTCTGAAGAAAGGCTGAGAGAGTTTGTTTTGTTTAACTTAAAGAAGAGAAAGTTCCAAGGGGACCTCACTGCAGCCTTCTGGTACTTGAAGGAAGCTTTTAAATAGAAAAGACTGACTTTACGAAGGCAGATAGTGATAGGATAAGGAGGAATTACTTTAAACTAAAAGAGGGGAGATTTAGTTTAGATGTGAGGTAGAAGTTATTCACTCAGAGGTTGCCCAGAGATGCTGTGGAACGCCTCCCTGGAGGCATTCAAGGTCAGCCTGGGCAGCCTGGTCTAGTAGGTGGCAACTGTGCCCACAGCAGGGGAGTTGGAACTAGATGCTCTTTAAGATCCCATCCAACCTAGGACATTCTATGATTCTATTTTGGGGAATTCAGCAGTGTAACACTTTCCTTCCTTCTTCATGCAGTGTATCATTTTCAATATGCCCTGGAATCTGAGAGTTAGCAAATCCTGCCATATGTTGTACAGAGGCACTGCTTCAAAGAAGGAATATAACTTTTCACTCAAAACTCAGAAAAAGCACTGAAAATGAGTCTGTTCCATATGACTAACCACAGTATGTAGAGTAGATCCTGATAGCCATCATGAAAGTCTACAGGACAGCCAAGAGTAGTTCTGACTGTTATGCTCACAGAGAAACAAAATTAAGATATATACAAATTGTTTTTGATGAAGATTTCTTGGACCTATCTATCTATGTGTCTGAGCAGAGCTAAGCCTACTGTCCATTCTGTGCCAGTGTGTCTTTAGCGGCAGTCACAGAACTGCAGAACTGTTAAGGCTGGAAATGACCTCTGAATTCATCTACTCTAACTCACTGCTCAAGCAGGGATCTCCTGAGTAAGGTGCCCAGGACCCTGTCCAGGCAGCTTTTGGAAATCTCCAAGGAGGAAACTCCATAACCTCTCTGGGCAACCTGTGCAAGTGCTCCATCATCCACACAGTACAGAAGTGCTTCCTGTTTTCAGAGAGAGCCTCCTGTGTTCCACTTGTTGCCCACTGCTTCTTGTCCTGGCATGGGACATCACTGTGAAGCATCTGGTTCTGTCCTCTCTGCACTGCCCCTTTAGGTATTTATAGACATTCATGAAATCCCTTGTGCCTTCTCTCCTAGCTTCTCCTCACAGGAGAGAAAGGTGCTTCAGTCCCTGATCACCTTGGCAGCTGCATGTTGGACTTTCTCCAATATGTTGTGTCTGTTTTATACTGAGGAGTTCAGAACAGGACACAGTACTCCATGTGTGAGTTCACTAGTCATCACACTCTCAGACACAACCTGATCCATTCACGTAGTAACAAGTTTTTCTATTCAGATGTGTCTTTCAGAATTAATTCTTCCTGAAGAAGGAATTACCATAAATATCATGGAAATTTCTCTCCATAGAAAAAGCTGACAGTCTCAGCTGCCTAATTAGAGCAAAGAAAGGCCACTTTCAATGGCTGAAATGTCAGCAATACAATTCCACAACAGTTCTGGCAGACAAAACTATTCTGTAAGAGGGAAGCCATCTGAATCTGGTTTGTAGTATGTATGAGCTATCAGTTTGTTCAGCACAATGTATATTAAAATGTGTACACAATAGATTAAAAAAATCACAGCTACAAACAGTTAATGGATTCCTTTGTATATCAGTACTCTTGTCATTGTAGTTTATTTCTGCATACAATAGTGGTCAAACATAATTTGCAACCTGCTATAAAAGAAACTATGAAGAGGGATAGATATCATGATACTTCTCTTCAAATTCATTTGCCCCTGAAACGGAGCAAACAAAATCTGGATCACTGCAAGCGAGTGTGTTTTGCATGCAAAAGCCACAAAAAACTAATGTTATGCAAGCCTGCTGGGAAAGTACAATAAAAATAAATCAGAATGAAAGAAAGCTTTGTGGTTAATACATAAAGATGGAAAGATGGAATGAATGGTTAAGAGGTGGGTGCTAAATGGCTACTGTCCCATTATATTTTAGGAATCTGATTTTTATTTTGCCAAGATAAATGTAGTGCCAACTAAAAGCAAGTTTAAATTTCTAATTTTTATTCCTAATATTTATTTAGGAGGGTACAGAGTGTTATTGACATAGCAGAACAACCCTTAAAATAACAAGTTGGTTTTTTTTGTGTATGTTTTTTTTGTTTGTTTGTTTGTTTGTTTTTTTAATAATATATTAAGTAAAGGTTGAACTGAGTTATTTATTTAGAAGGTTCTCAGTTGTCAACAGGTCATGGAACACAGATCTAAGTGGATGGATGGTGGGGAACTGTTAAGCAGATTTGACCATGTCTTGTGACAAGAAGTGGATAAACCCCATAATTGTTTACTGAGGGAGGAGAATATGACCTTTCAGTAGTAAATCAGAATCTGAGTTGTGAGTCTTTACCATTTTGAGAAGCATGGAAATTTGCAGCCAGAAAAGCTGTTCTGCCAAGAAGATAAAAGGAAAAAAAAAAAGGTTGAAGAGACAGAACATCATAGCAAGAATATATTTTTTTAACTGAATAAATTTTGGATTTGGTAGTTAAAAAGTTTAATTTTAAATTTAACCTCGTGTCATGGTTTTATGATTTTTGGTAATCAGCATTCCACAACATAACATCATGTAGTGCACTGAGAGTTAAAGTGTTAATACTCAAGTTCTGGGTACCTGTCCGGAAGAGAAGAAGAACTACATACCCCAGGGGGCTTTGCAATCAGAGAGGAGATATAACCCCTGGCAAAGTCACCTGATGTGCTCTTCTTCGCCAGGCTCTCCTCCCTGCTGCTCAACAAGACTGAGCATCTCACCTCAGCATTATGGTGAGGCCTATCCACCTTTTGGACACTCTCTCTCATTATATTTTATTTATTAGCTAATAATAAATAGCTAATAATATTAAAAATATTAGCTAATAATAAATTAATTTTATTGTATTATGGTGTGTTATCTTCCGATACCGTGTTTAGTAAATTAGTTTGTTTCTCCTCAGATCATTGCTGCTGTTTTTAATTATTTTGGGGTCCCCTGTTTCCCTTTTCCAGAGGTACAGATTTTTCGAAATCCCTCCATGCCACTACTCACAGAATGTAACCCGTCAACATTCTTGGTGGAGAATGCAGGCAAAAACTACTTTTTAGCTTTTAGAACAAACCTCTCTCTCTGCTCTCGGAGAGCTTCATTGGGAAAGTTTATCCCTTTCACAGGTGCTCACTGAAAACTTGACCTTGAAAGTCCAGGCAAACTGTCAATATTCTGGGATAGTTGTAAACTTTGAGCACTGCTATCTTGCTTCTGTAAAGAGAAAAAAAAAAAAAAAAAAAAAAAAATCTGCTTTCTCTTTTAAACCTGTTTGCAGAGGGAGCTGCTAATTTTACAGAACTTATGATTCTTCAGCAGATTCCCAGTCTCCCTTTTGAATCCTTTGTGCATTGTTTGAATGCTCATCTGACCACGTTGTTAATCTCCCTGAATGTACTGTTCATCATTTTACTTATTTCACTCAGTATCTGGATTTATAATAGTCTGAGGAATCCCTTCCCAGAACCAGAGAATACTGAGTGGCAGGAAGTGAGAAGAGCCTTGGGAGAGATTTTAGAGAGATGGACATCTTCAGTGTCATGGAACTTTACTCCTGAACACTTGAAAGACCCTGAGAGCTTAAACAGGTATTTGAGACAGGAAAGTTGCTGCTCAGGCAGATCTGAGATGGCACAGATGATTTGGGGCCTTGCTAATGCTTATTGGACCTTATTCAGTACTATCCCAGAGCAGGAGAGAGTTTCTGAAACTGAGAGAGAGAGTCTCTGTGCTGAAAGGGAGTGTCTCAGAGCTGAGAGGGAGAGTCTCAGGGAGACAGTACAAAATGAGTGAGAGAGTCTCTAAGCTGAAAAGAGAGTTTCCAGGAGAGGCTCCAAGCTGAGAGGGAGAATCTCCAGGCTGAGAGAGAGAGTCTCCCAGTTGAGAGAAAAGACCTCCAATCTGAGAGAGACACCCTCCAAATCAAGAGAGACTCCTTGCAATCCAAACTTGACAACCTTCAATTACAACAAGGTCTCACTCCACTCTGAGTGAGATGCCTTCCGGTCCAAATGAGATGCCCTCCTGTCTGATAGGGACATCCTCAAGTCCAAACGAGATGTACTCTGAACTGAGTGAGATGCCTTCCAGCATGCAAAATTCAGTCTCCAAATTAAAATAAAGAGAATTCAGTCACATCAAGCCATGCTCAACTCTGAACTAAATATCCTCATAACTGAACGAGACAGACTCCGAGTCGAGCTGGAGAGTGAGAGCATCAGAACTGACCAACCTGATCAAATACAGGAGGCACCAGAATCGATGTCAGTTGCCCCTGTAAGAGGACAGAAAATGAAATGAATCTTGACTCAGTTAGAACAGAAGAGGAGGAGAGTAGAGGAAGCAGTCACTGCAAGAGAAGAGGGGAAAAGAGGTCCAGAGGAGTGGCTCTGAGATCCAGGGGAAGCACCCCTAAGTCCAGGGGAGGGGCATCAATAAGACCATGGTCACCAATGCCTACGAGGGCAACAAGAAGTCCTGAAAGAGTAAGAGGTGAACTAGATATTGTGACCATTGTTGATCGATCTCTGAAAATGAATGAGATTCAAAGTCTGAGAAAAGACTTTTCACATCAGCCAAATGAGCCTATTGTCATCTGGTTACTTTGATGCTGGGACAATGGGGCCAACGATGTGTGTCTAAGTAGTAGAGAAGCTCGCCAACTGGGTGGCATTGCTAGGGACTCAGCCATTGACAGAGGTATTAGTACATGCCAGAATGGGTCCTTCACTGTCTGGAAGCAGATGTTGTTAGCTATAAAAGAAAGATACCCCTTCAAAGACAATGTGATGCCTGAGAAAAAGAAATGGACTGATATGGAAAAAGGCATCTGTTATTTGAGAGAATACGCTGTGATGGAAACGCTACATAGCCCCACTTTAATTCCAAACAAGCCAGATCAAGAGCAGGATCCTGAGTCAAGTTTACACCAAATATGTGGCGTATATTCACAAAGACTGCACCAGAAAGGTAAGTCAGTACATTTGCAGCAATGTATGGCAGAGGGGAAAGATAGACCCCTTATAAATGAACTGAATATTAAACTTCAAGACTTTGAGTTACATTTAACCCCTCCACGAGCTTGTGTTTCAGCCATTGCAAAAGCAACTGAAAAAATGGAGAGCAATCAAGAAGATATAATAGACAAACTGTCTACCATGGTTAATGCTGATGGATCCATGGTAATAACAGATACATCCAGTGGGGACCAGAATTCCCAAACCAGCCTACTGGAGGGGCTGATCAGCTTGGTTTTCTCCCGACCTGCATCATCCATTGTCTCAGCTATCAAAAGATGTCCTCCTGCTCAAGCAAGGGATAACAGTAAGACTACGCCGTGTTTTGCCTTGTGGTGTTACCTATGTGACAATAGAGAAGATATGAAGAAGTGGCATAAGAAACTCACTCCTGCACTTCAAGTACGGCTAAAAAAATTACAAGACAAATTAACCACAAAGGTGAACTTCTCCAAAAAGGTGATTGCTCCAGTTGCTGCAGGACACAGCAATAGCCATAAGAAAAATGGAGAAAACAAATAGAGGGGCTCTGCCCTCAGCCAATGGGGGGAACGGGATAATAGAGTGTATTGGACTGTGTGGATTAGATGGCCTGGCACATCAGAACCGCATATCAGAAATATAAGGCCTTGGTGGACACTGGTGCACAGTGCACTCTAATGCCCTCGAGTCACCAATGAACAGAAGCAATTTATATTCATGGGGTGACTGGGGATTCCCAACAGCTGACTGTGTTGAAGGCCTAGATAAGTCTCACTGGTAAAGACTGGCAAAAGTACCCTACTGAGACCAGCCCAGGGGCTCTATGTATACTTGGTATTGATTTCCTTAAAAGTGGATATTTTAAGGATTCCAAAGGATATTGATGGGCCTTTGGAATAGCTGCTGTAGACACAGAAGATTTTAAGCAGTTGTCTGTTTTGCCTGGCCTGTCAGAAGATCTGTTTGTGGCGGGGTTGCTATGAGTGAAAAGGCAACAGGTACCGATTGTTACAAAAATGGTGCACAGACTGCAATACCGCACCAACAGGGATTCCTTGCTTTCCATTCATAAGTTGATTCGTCAACTAGAGGCAGGGAGTGATCAGCAAAACTCGCTCGCCTTTTAATAGTGCCATATAACCAGTGCATAAAGCCAGTGGAGAATGGAGGCTGATGGTAGACTACCATAGCCTGAATGAAGTCACACCCCCACTGAGTGCTGCTGTACCAGACATGTTAGAACTCCAATATGAATTGGAGTCAAAAGCAGCCCAGAGGTATGCCACCAGTGACATTGCTAATGCCTTTTTCTCCATTCCTTTGGCCAAAGAATGTGGGCCACAGTTTGCTTTCACCTAGAGAGGCGTTCAATATACCTGAAATTGTTTGCCCTAGGGGTGGAAAAACAGCCCAATCATTTGCCATGGGTTTATCCAATTTGCATTGGAACAGGGCAGTGCTCCTGAGCACTTACAGTACATTGATGACATTATTGTGTGCGGCAACACAGCAAGGGAAGTTTTTGAGAAAGGAGAGCAAATAATCCAGATCCTTCTGTGTGCTGATTTTGCTATTAAGCAAAGCAAAATGAAAGGACCTGCCCAGGAAATTCAGTTCCTAGGTATAAAGTGGCAAGATGGACATTGTCACATCCCAACAGATGTGATTGACAAAATCAGTGCCATGTCTCTACCCTCTAATAAGAAAGAGACACAATCTTTTCTGGACGTAGTGGACTTTTGGAGAATGCATGTTCCAAACTACAGCCTCATTGTAAGCCCCCTCTATCAGGTGACTTGGAAGAAGTATAATTCTGTGTGGGGTCCTGAGCAGCAGCAGGCTTTTGAGCAGATTAAGCAGGCCCATGCTTTGGCCCTGGGGCCAGTATGGACGGGACAGGATGTAAAGAACATTCTCTACTGCTGCTGGAGAGAAAGGTCCCACTTGGAGTTTGTGGCAAAGAGCCTGGGATTCTGGAGTGGAGTATACAGGGGGTCCGAAGAGTGCTACACTCCAACTGAGAAGGAGATCTTAGCTGCATATGAGGGGGATCGGGCTGCTTCCGAAGTAGTCGGTACTAAAACACAGCTCCTTCTTACACCTCGACTGCCAGTGCTGAACTGGATGTTCAAGGGAAAGGTTCTCTCTACCCATCATGTTATTGATGCAACTTGGAGTAAGTGGATTGCGTTGATTGCACAACGAGCTCAGATGGGGAACCTCAGTCGTCCAGGAATCTTAGAGGTCATCATGGACTGGGCTGAAGGTAAAAACTTTGGAACATCACCAGGCGAAGAGGTATTGCAAGCTAAAGAGGCCCCACCATATAATGAACTACCAGAAAATGAAAAGAAATATGCCTTGTTCACATATGGATCATGTCATATCATGGGGAAGCATCGCAGATGGAAATCTGCTGTGTGGAGCCCCACATGGCAAGTTGCAGAGGCCACTGAAGGTGAAGGAGAATCGAGCCAATTTGCAGATGTGAAGGCTGTCCAGCTGGCTTTAGATGTTGCTGAACAGGAGAGGTGGCCAATGCTTTATCTTTATACTGACTCATGGATGGTGGCATGTGCCTTATGTGGGTGGTTACAGCAGTGGGATCAAAACAACTGGCAAAGAAGGGGTAAACCTATTTGGGCTGCTGAACTGTGGAAAAATATTGCTGCCCGAATAAAGAATATGGTTATAAAGGTGCGCCATGTAGATGCTCATGTGCCCAAGAGTCGAGCTACTGAAGAACAACAAAATAACCATTTGGTAGATTGAGCTGCCAATATTGAGGTGGCTCAAATAGATCTGGACTGGCAGAACAAGGGTAAATTATTTCTAGCTTGGTGGGCCCATGAGACCTCGGTCCATCAAAGAAGAGATGCAACATATAAGTGGGCTAGAGACTGAGGGGTGGACTTAACTACGGATGCTATTGCACAGGTTATTCATGACTGTGAAACGTGCCGTAATTAAACAAACCAAGAGGATAAAACCTCTCTGGGGGGAAGGGTGATGGCAAAAGTATAAATATGGGGAGGCATGGCAGGTTGATTATATCACCTTGCCATGATCTTGCAGTGGTAAGTGTTATGTGCTTACTATGGTGGAGGCAACCACTGGGTGGCTTGAAACATACGCAGTACCCCATGCTACCACCCGAAACACAGGCCTCGAGAAACAAGTCCTATGGCAACATGATACTCCAGAAAGAAATGAGTCCGATAATGGGACTCGTTTCAAAAATTCTCTTGTAAATACTTGGGCCAAAGATCATGGCATTGAGTGGATTTATCATATCCCCTATCATGCACCAGCTTCTGGTAAAATTGAATTATACAATAGATTGTTAAAAACCATGTTGAAAGCAATGGGTGGTGGAACATCTAAGAATTGGGAATAGCATTTGGCAGAAGCCACCTCGTTGGTCAGATCACCAGAGGATCTATCAATCGAGATGGTTCTGCCAGCTCCCTGCATATTGTCAAGGGAGATAAGGTCCCTGTAGTACATGTAAAGAACACGTTAGGAGAAGCAGTCTGGGTCTTTCCAGCTTCTGGGAAGGGCAAGCCTCACCATGGAACTGTTTTTGCCCAAGGACCTGGGTCCACTTGATGAGTGATGCAGAAAAATGGGGATGTTCAATGTCTACCACAAGGGAATTTGATACTGGGGGAGTGAAGTCAGTAATTCCATGTATATATATAGGTTTGTGTGTGCATGTGCTTAATGCTTGTTAATTATGATTTGTTTGTATATAATAAGCATGATGTAGTGATGTAGAATAACAGGTAGAATGTCATGGTTTTATGAATTTTGGTTTTCGGTATTCCACATCATAACATCATGTAGTGCACTGAGAGTTAAGTGTTAATGCTTAAGTTCTGGGCATCTGTCTGGGAGAGAAGAAATGCATAACACAGGGAGCTTTGCAATCAGAGAGGAGATATAACCCCTGGCAAAGTCATCTGATGTGCTCTTCTTCGCCAGGCTCTCTTCTCTGCTGCTCAACCTGACTGAGCATCTCATCTCAGCGTTATGGTAAGGCCTATCCACCTTTCGGACACTCTCTCTCATTATACTTGACTTATTAGCTTTGATTCTAATTTTATTGTATTATAGTGTGTTATCTTGCATTTCGATACCATGTTTAGTAAATCAGTTTCTTTCTCCTCGGGTCCTTGCTGCTGTTCTTTTCAATTATTTTGGGATCTCCTGTTTCCCTTTTCCAGACGTGTGGATTTTGCGAATTCCCTCTGCCCCACTAGTCACGAAACCAGGCTGAACCAGCCCGTAAATCGTCGACACCTTGAAAAATCTGGGATTTGATGGGAAGCTTTGTCAATGCAAGTTAAGAAGACTCTACATAAAAAAAAAAAAAAAAAAAAAAAAAAAAAAGAAAAAAGACAGAAAAGTGACCTTTTCCTTATTACTGCAAGTTCTGTTCAGTTTCCCTGAGAAGCTCCTCTGACTGTGTGTTCACTAACACTAAAAAATATTTGGATTCATGCTTTCTGCAATTGATGAACTGCTGATAAATCTGAAAGGGGGTTTTAAGCACTCCCACCAGGGTTGTTAGTCATGCCAGGGGTGCTCTGTGAGGATGCCTGGAGACCAAAACCGCTGAGCAGTGCAATTCTCTCTGTATTTATCTCTCATTCTGCAAGGAGGACAACTTCAAAAATCACAATTCCTACCAGAGCCACAGATCTGAAAAATACGAAGCTAAACTTCTGTTTAGTGGTCAGCTGCTTTGAAACCCAAAGCAGCTGATCACTAAAAAGAAGTTGCTGGATTGTCAAGAATACTAGCTTCATTGTGCAACTTCAGGGAACCTGTTTAAATCCAAAACACTACGCACCAACACAAACTTTTTTTTTGAGTTATTTATTTGTTTGTTTGTTTGTTTATTAAGTTTCGATTCAGCAAATTGTAAGTGGGGTTTAGTTTTCAGCCAGTTTAGACTGATTTTTTTTTTATTTTTTCCAAATCATCAGATTATCAAATCTGAAGTTTTTTGTCTATTAGTTCACAGTGGTAAAGACTATTTAAGTCAAATGCTAGAAGTTTCAACTCTATCTTTTGTAGCTTTGATGTTTTTCTTCAGATATTTAGGCAGTCTTTGCTGTACATTGCTGTACAAAAAGAAACCCCATTTACCATAAATAAAACAATCAGTCGTGTTATTTGGAAGCAAAATTTAGAATACCAGTTGCTTGGCTTGTTATTTTTTATACAGTGCATGGATGTCTGTGAGCAGCTTAATCTATGAAGCCCAGTTTAATATGGCTTTATGTCTGGCACTTCATTTATTCTGTGTGAGCTCTGTTTTTCAAAGCTTAGGGAATTCAACGGCTCTCCTTTGTGAGGACTCTGTGCTGTCTAAAAGTATAGCTGAAACTACACCTAATCTCTGACAAATTTGTCATATTTATTAGGGGAAAGACAAAACATATTAAATGTGTAGGAGATTACTACATTAATAATTGCAAAATTTACAAAAAAAAAATATTTAAAGAATGACAACTCAATGCTTTTATTTCTCATTTAAAAATTCTTGCCATGCATTAGAATTCCTGATGATTCAACCCTCCATGGGTTCCAAAATCTGTCTCTGTGCCTATTTTCTTCTGTACAGTATCAAGTTTTACCCTAAGTCCTTGAAACCAGGCTGATTTCTGCTTTCTATCTCAGTGAATCTTTCACCTTTCTTTCACAGCAAGAAACAATTACCTCTGATTCTATTAAAATGCATTTTATGTACTTTTCAGGCAGGTTTATTGGCTTAAGATTAATATGCACTTTAGTTCCAGAGGTCACACTGGCTTTTTACAAAGAAGCACTTTCTCTTTTGGTCATTTGAATTTACGAAGAACTGTGCAAGCTAACATACCTAATGTTGAATAAATAGAGAAATAAAAATATGTGATACTTCACCTATTTATTAATAAAGTCTTACCTTTGTAAACAATCTGTGTATATTTTTCTGAATTTAAGTTTTTACTAACTTATGTAGTGGTTATGTATTGCTGAATGAGCAAAACATTAAAAGACACACACCAACTCCAAACAATGTTTTAGAAAAGAAAACAAAGCAAAACAACAACAACAACAAAACAATCATCTTCAGTTATGTGAGCTTTGATATCCTGAGCAATTTAATCATATATCATAGGATACTGTGTATCTTTTGTCAAAAGCATATTAAAATCTATTTTGTACTTTGTTGGAAGCAACAACTCCAATAACGAAATAACTGCAGTTAAATACTTTTGTCTGGCCATAGAAAAGGGAAAAAAATCATGCAGATTTGGTTGTGTTTTTGTTTATTTGTTTGTTTTCAGCAGGTTTGGAAGATGGGAATCTATTGGACAGTATACATGCACCAGTGAAAATCTGCAGTGAGGATTGGCAAATCAGTGTGTTTCTTACACACCATGCATGAATGTTCTGTCTTACGGCAATGACCTTATGATCTCTGGTGCCAAGTGTTCAAGTCCCAGCTGTGGATTTAAACTCAATCTCGTTTTGAGTTTCCATTTTGTTGGCAGTGGAGTCATTCTTCACTGTGCTGCTCAAGCCAGAAAAGGCTTCCTGACTCAGAGGCAGACACTGATAAGCAATGGTTATAAGAGAAGTTGTAATTGCACAAGCTCTTTCTTTCCCCCAACAGGTATTACTACAAATGAGCATCATTGAAAATTCTTCTGAGCTTTAACAGGGTAGATAACCTTGTAGGCAGTTCTGAATCTAACACTGTGTCCAGATTAACGAAGTAGAAAAAAAAAGGCTTAAAAGGCTTGTGTTATTTAACTCCTTCCCAGCAAGCACGCAATTTTTTGGTAGGTTTTTTTTTTTTTTCTTTCTTTCTTCTTTTTTCTCCAATAAAAACTTCATAAATAAAGAGAGTGAGTAGGTAGACAGAACAGTGGGAAAAGCTGCGCTGCTGAAATAATATAACAGAACATTAACACCTTGAAATCAGGTTACCAGAAATTAGGGAATGCCAAAACAACAACTGCTGTGTTTTCCTTTATCTATACTGTCAGATGACATTAGCTATTTCTTCTCATAGATTGCACAGATTAGACATTGCTTGTAAAATAGCAGTTCTTCTATACTTCATATTTAGTATCCAGTAAATGCACCGTATACACTCTTTCCAGCATTTTCATAGAATCATAGAATTGCTTGGGTTGGAAAAGACCTTAAAGATCATTGAGTCCAACCACAACCTAACCATACTAGAGTTTCTTCAGTTGCTCCTTGTAGGGCATATTCTCCAAGTCCTTCACAAACCTTGTTGCCCTTCTTTGGACCTGCTCCAGCACCTCAATATCCCTTCTGTACTGAAGTGCCCAAAACTGAACACAGTACTCAAGGTGAGGCCTCATCAATGCCGAGTAGAGGGGAAGAATTACTTCCCTAGTCCTGCTTACCACACCATTCCTGATACAAGCCAGGATGCAACTGGCCTTCTTGGCCGCCTGGCCACACTGCTGGCCTCATATTCAGCCAATTGTCCATCAGTAGACCAAGTTCACTTTCCATTAGGCAGCTTTCCAGCCACTCTTCCCCAAGCCTGTAGGGTTGCCTGGGGTTGTTGTGGCCAAAATGCAGGACTCGACACTCAGCCCTATTGAAACTCATACAGTTAACCTTCGATCCATTCTGTCCAGGTCCCTCTGTAGTGCCTTTCTCCCGTCAAGCAGATCAAAGCTCCCTCTCAACTTGGTGTCATCTGCAAACTTACTAAGGGTGCAGGGATGTTGTGGGGAACAGTGTCAAAGGCTTTACTGAAGTCCAGGTAGACCACATCGACAGCCTTACTCTCACTCACTAAGCGGGTCACCTTGTCATAGAGTAAAATCAGGTTTGTCAAGCAGGATCTACCATTCATAAACCCATGCTGACTGGGCCTGATCCCCTGGTTGACCATTAATTGGTCCATGATGGCTCCTGAGATTATCAGTTCCATAACCTTCCCCGGCACGAAGGTGAGACTGATAGGTCTGTAGTTACCAGGATCATCTTTCCAGCCCTTTTTGAAGATGGGCATCACATTTGCCAGTCTCCAATCTGCCAGGACATCCTAGGTTAGCCAGGACTAAGAATGATGGAGAGTGGCTTGGCAATCACATCCACCAACTCCCTCAGCACTCTAGAGTGCAATCTATCCAGCCCCATGGACTTGTGAGCACCCAGCTTTCAGAGCAGACCCAAAACCATCTCATCATGGATTATGCAGGGCCTATTCTGTTCCCCATCCCTATCTACCAGTGCGTGTTGTTCGTATCATGACTAAATACCAAAATGTTAACTCCCAAAGGGCTCTTGGTTCTCCCATTATACCTTTGTTGTTTCTTCCAAATATCACAATTATCAACACAACATCACTGTGCAGTAGAGTAGCATTGCCAGGCATGTTGTATGAAGGAAATTTGATGTGCACCTGCTGAAACCAAAATATAGAAATGTGAAATAAACTTCAGAGCTCCAGGTCCTGCTTTTTCTGCAGCTGGGGCTGTGAAGCCTTTCACATGCCCAGAACAGAATCCCCACTGGTCTTGGCTGCAATAATGAGTATAGCGAATCCTATACATCAGAATTTGTGCATTGCAGGCTGTCACAGAGATCAGAAGAATTGTGCAGGGAGCAAGCCTTCACGTAAATGAAAACTTTGTTTAAGTCACTTGTCACTCTTTTATAAATTCCCTTTTCAGATAACGAAGAGGGTGAATTCATACATCTAGCACAGACAGTTTATTTGAATTTCTCACTGTAGATATCTGACTGACCCTACAGAATTAAGTATCTAAACTTGCAGGAAGCCCTCATGAATATTCTCCAACTCTTTCCAACTCCATGCTTTTATTTCTCATCAATTTCCTACATTTTCCTCAGCGACTGTTCTTCTCCAGTCTCTGCCTCAGCTTTCCCAGTTTCATATGCCCTTTTTATCTTGCCAATATCATTTATCATCTTTGCTATTACTTCCAATGCTCACATCTCTACCTAGCTGCAGCAGCACTCATGTGCCACCTACCCTCTGCCCCTCAGGTGGATCCTTCCATCTCTTACTTCTGCCTCCTGTTTCATATTCCAAGCCTGTTCTTCACCTCACTGCAACCAAACTGGACTTTAATTCTCAGTTCTGTTTAGACATCAAGTGGACAAATACAGAAAACAATGAAGAGAACTTCCCTATACAGACAAAGAGTGAGGACCATAGAGGAAGAAAAGGGCTGCTCACCCTGATATACATGGATATTTCCATTTACGGTTGATTCATCTGCAGTCAGATCACATCAGTGATTTCTGAGACACAAAGCAAGCTCAATTCAGACATAAATCACAGACCTTAGCTGCCAAATGCTCTTACCAAGCCAGGGCAAATTGAGTTATTTTGCAGTGTTTGTGAGTGGAGTGAATGTGGGCGCTTCACGCAAATAACGAGAAAAAGATACATTCTTACCAGTTCCAACCTTATTTTCTAAAACAGAGAGACACTACCTTTCTTTCAATAAACAGAGAAACTTTTTATTATTATTATTATTATTATTATTATTATTATGCAAAGAAGGGTGTAACAGTGTATTTTGTGTTTCACTGTTCTCCAGATATATTCCATAATTTGAGCCTAGGCAGACATTGGTAAAGGAAAATGTCAGATAATTTGAATGTAGAGAAGTTATAAGGAACTCCTAGTGGAAGATTCCTTATTCAAAAAACTGTGTTATCACTTCAGCTACAAGAGCTTGTTCACAGAGGTGAATTTTCTGGTTTTCCTGTGAATATCTATGCTGATATACTCACAAGTTCTTAAAAATTTCAAGCAATCTTTGCAGGCAAAATTACTGCACTTGATGGATCTCATTCAGGATTACTGATATACACATATTTTTGTTTTACTTCACTGTAGTGTAGCCAACTAAAGTGTAAACTCTTGTTCATTGTTCTGACAGAGGATTAGTTAGATCTCCCAGGCTAGCAGTCCATCTGCTCTGCCAGCTAAAGCTATTGTCCCAGAGACACCACCTCCTTTATTGTTCCACTGAAAAATCCATGCCAATTCGTTTCTCAGCTGACACTGACAAGTACATGTCATGCCATTTGCATTCTCCTGCATGCATCTGTGACATTGAATATAGCCTTTCATGGTTTTAAGCAGTTTAAAGCCTAGCATGAGCAAGGAAATACAATGCTATAAAAATAAGAATATACTCAAGCTTTTAATTACAATAGATTAGTTTATCTAATCAATGCAATGTCCAGATTTGAGTGTTTATTTTGCTCCCTTATATGCTTCTCTTCTTAAAGAAATACTGGTTAGCATTTCAATGTAAAACACCTTGCTTTAAAGCATTCAGCAAATTAGAAATACATTTCTGTGTAAAGAAAATATGATTCTCTAGCTTTAAATGTTCTAGTTTTTTTGTTGTTGTTGTTGTTGTTTGTTTTTTTAATAAATGTAAGAGTGCAATCTTTTTTTACTGAAGACTGCTCATTGAGTTGAAACCACAAAATGGAGGGACCAAAGTAAGGAAATCAATTCTTGCAGGTCCTTGAAAATCTCCAGCTAAATGAACAGATGTAATCTCAGTACAGGACTTACAGTCAGTAATGACAACAAAATTCTCATTACTCCCAGCATTACAAGGCAAAAGAAAGAGATGGAGTGAAACTGTAGTTGTTGCAGGTGGTAGAAGTTCAAGATTATTAATAAAACACGAACCAAACTCAGTTCTCTGTCCCTTACCATATCTAACATTGTTTCATTCAAACATCATGTGAAATTCATGTGATCCAAAACAATGTAGTCTTATTTGCCCATGTCAATTGGTCAACAACTGGAAAAAAAAAAAAAAAAAAAAAAGAAAAAAAAAAGTATATACTTTCAATGCTTTAAAACAGCATGCTAACATTACAGTTGTTGCTTACAGCAAGTATGCATTTAAGGATAGAAAGCAACAATACACCTACTCACTGGCACAGTATATGTATAAGATAATAAAGTACAAAACTTCTACTTGTGCTGATTCATCAGACTCATAGGGAGTGCTATTTACTGGATATTCAAAAAAAGAACCTAGCCTACAAACCAGAAAGGGAAACTGCCTCTCTATCATGCCAGACCACACTGTCCTTCAAATGCCTCTTACAGTATCTCTTAGCCTCTGATAGCGAACCGCAGTGACCACAGTGCTGGGACCACAGCAATAGCTAACAGGCAGTAGCTTAAAAACAGTGTAGTAAGGAGGGACACCCAATGCTTTCTCTACAGACAGCATGCACTTCTTGAAAATCTTAATTTCATTTACATAAATGTAAACTCCTTTCTAGAGATTTCTGCAGGGTGTATTCTGCCTCCAAACAGGAAGCATCTGACAATTATCCACAATTCTCCCAATAATACAGGAGGGGAAGTTAAAGAAGGATGCATTTTAGCCTGAGATAGATACAATTAGATTTAAGCACTGAATGGGAAGATCCCATCCTCTGGACACTCTGTGAAATGTATACAGCTGCTTTCTGTTTTTCTTTTTTCTTTTTCTTTTTTTTTTTTTCTTTTTTTTCTTCTGTAAAGCACTTCAGCAAATGAAAAATCTTAAACTTTTTTTTTTTTTTTTTTTTGAAAGAGGGCAAAAGCACATGTAATTTGTTTTAAGACAAGCAAACGCTGCTAGGTGACATATAATCAAGCGTTTCCAGACTGATGTATTAAAATGCTTTTCTGCCAACTCCTGCCCTGCATCTAGGATGTAAGATTTTTCCTTCATTATTCGTTTTCCTTATTTTCCCATGCAGATGACCATGACCCATGCAGGTCTTTGTAAATCTGGATCATAATCAAAAATCCTTTCCACCACAGCTAACTTTTCCTCGAGCACATAAAAATGAGACGTTAGACATCTAAACAGAAAACATTTCTCAATGAGAAAACTCTGATTCATCTGTAATAACCTAAAGAAAAGTGCTAAGAAAGTGTAAGGAAGCCAGAGAATCAACAGTATTTCTTCCTTTCCCTACAAGAAGCCTCTGAACTGGATGCCGGATAAGAGAGAAAGAAGGAAAACTTTCACATAAATTATTGTATAAGAAAAAGAAACTCCAGTTTCTTTTTCAGATACACTATCAGAACTTTTCTTTGTCTGCATTCTCTGCACGGATGGCTATCAGAAACTCTGGTGTTAAGCTAAGAAAACAGATCCATCTGGTACTGACTGTTGAAGTGTAGGAGACCTCTCTTCAACAGCAACCAACTTCCAAATTGCAAAGCATTCCAACTCCCCTAGATTAGAAAACAGTAGACTGGAAAATTGCAGGAGATTGGTTTCTACAGACTTTCTGTTTACAACTGCAGTCTGTAACAAGACAGCTATGACTCGTTCTGCAAAGGAGTTTGCCTGCAGCAAGTACCCAGGAGGCAAGCAAGGATTCTTCTGTTTGTTCCAACCGCAGATCTCTAGCAAAAATCAGTGTGTAAGTCTGGAATTCTGTCTTCTTCCCTTTCCTCCTCCGATTTTTTTTATTATTATTGTTTTAACTCAGGCAATCAGCCTAAATATCATTAAAGAGACATTAAAGAGAATCTTGGCTGGATTTAATAAAAACATTGTGCAGAGAAAAAATATATTCAAGAAATACTGAAATAACAAGGAATTATTATTAAAAAAAAAACCCTCTCATAATCAGATACTGCTTTTATCACATCATATGCATTAAACTTCTCTGAACTGATGTCCTTTTCATCCTAATGTACTAAATTAAATATCTGTTCCTTGTAGAATTTGATTCATCTAAACTAGATTAAAATCAAATCATGAACAAAATCAATTTCACTTAAAGTACAATAATCCCAGCCCACTGAGGGCCCCTTCTAGTAATCACAATAAATGCTGTCTCTCTCACCATTGCCATCCCTTATTTTTTCCCCCTAGCCTTTCACTGGATGTATAATTTTCATATCATATTATAAATTAGGACCTTGTATATCTTATTCATGTCTTATTAGAGCAAGTTGGCCAAGAAGCCAGAGGCAAGACAACCTCATTCAAACATTCCTCCAGGGTTTTCAGGTCAAGTCATTTTTTAAATTGGGATTGGTATAAACCTCAAGGGATTTCTTGATTTAAGAAAGAACTACAAATATTTAAGCTGTCTTGGGGGGATTATGCTGACATTGGATCGTGGGATTACCTCCCGCATAAGACTCAAGGGATTTGGACTGGTTCGGCATCTCGTCAGAAGACTGGGCAAAAATGCTTCTTATGTGATGTTAATCAGATATTCAATCATTCCTCACTGTAAGCGTGTCAAAAGGTAGCAAACGAAGAGAGAGACAAACAGTTGCTTCTAGATGTGCAGGAAACAAAAGCAGTCCTCTGGCATGTGGTAGTTTTCTGGCATTTTCTAAAGCAGAAAAAAATCCTAGCAAAAATGGGCCAAAAATCCTGAAAAAAAGCTTATACTGCAACCACTTCAGATCTTGCCCCTCTCACTATGAGCAAGATGGTATCTAATTAAACTCTTCTGCTAATAATAACATTTGTCACTTCCACAATAAAATCCTGTTTGTCTCAGAAAGCTTTAATAACCAAAACCAGCAGCAACCTTCCAAAAGAGAAAACCAATACCATACCTTATGTGAGAAGATTTTAAACAAAGCCACCTCTGTCCTAGTCAGATCTAGGCTCTCACTCAGATCTGAAACAAGTCTTGAATTGCAATTGAAACCATTCTGTCAAGAAGAGCACTCTAATAAATTCTCTGACCATCAAAAAAAGTGTGAAAAATGTCGTTCTCCTTCAGTAATTTCCTTCTCCTTTTTCTTTTTTTTTCTTCTACAGTAGAAGTTAGAGGGGGAAAATGACAGGAGTTAAAGTCATTCACCACGGGAACAATAAAAGGAACAATAGCAAGCAACAACAAGAAATAAAATGGCTACTTGAAAACTGTATCTGCTTGGTTCTATCAAAAGTAAAGGGTCAATGCTAGACCATCATACTGAAAAAAATATTGCAAAGGAAAATGGACTTTTTTACAGAACAAATGTTGAAAGGAAATTAGAAGTCACTCCTGGAGAGGGGTAATAAAGTCTTGTCAAACATAGATCCAACAAAATTTTATTTTCTTTTTGTAAATATATTCAACAAATTAAAAATAAACAACAACAAAAAAAAAACATACAAAATCACATATTTACTTTTATTAATCATAAAGTAAATAAATATCCAGCATGGAAAACTGCACTTTTTTTTTTTTTTTTTTTCCCTTGGCTATTTCAGTTATTTCGTAAAAATATCCTTCAAAGGCATGTTCTGTACTTCTTCATCGAACCGCCATCATCAGACACATCTCTACTCTCCCTTTCACCTTCGTAGTCTCAGATATCATCCGTACAACATATTGTGCAAAGACACAATCACAGTTAGCTTCAAACGGCAAAGGCAGAAGATAAAGAAGACTGGACTGTGATGGGAAACTCAGTCATAAGTCTGTACTTTTTAAAGGTCCCTGACAGGACTGACTGTTGGAGAAATCTGTCCTCACGATGCATAGAAAGTTCTTACATGACAACTCCATTGAACCAAAATTTAGCTATAATGTCTCCCTGTTTAAAAATAGGCTTTCTTCTTTGTATCTTTAAGGCAGCACAGGACTCACACTGTACATAACAACAAAGACATTGGATTAAAAAAAAAAAAAAAAAGAGAGAGAGAAAGAAAAAAGAAAAAAGAAAAAACAACAAAACAATCCTAACTAAACTTGACAGGAAACTACTTTCCACTCACTGGTGAATAGATTCCAGCATCATTGACAACAAGCCCTGCTGATTGGGGTCAGTCACTTTTCAAGCCCAAGGGGACCATCTTTACCAACTTCAATCACAGTCTCATAGCTCCTCTATAAATAAACATATCAAGGAAAAAAAAAAAAAAAGCAAGGAGAATCAGCAGTCACAATCCACATACAACAGTGGCACCCAATAAATTGTAATAATAATGTCTGTCTTTTAGGAAGTCTGGAGAAGAAAGAATCAGTTTCCTTCATACAGATAAAACAAGCTTTATTTGAACTATGTTAATAACTTAGAATGGTTTGGTAATTTTACAAGCACATTTGTTCAAAATGTATTATAAACACTAAATGCCACCTGATAAGCTTCTAACTTTTCATGCTCACTAAAGAAAAACTGCAAGAAAATGTGTCAGATGTTTAACTAGCACAAAAATGAATGTTCATGATTTCTGATATGATTTTGGTACATAGGATTCCAAGGGATCTTTGTTTTTATTTGAATCTACAACTGAGTTTTCAAATGATGCTTCCATAAGGCATAATTCATGATAGCTCTTATTTTTAACAAATAAATACACTCATTCTATGTACTAATTGTAAATGTATTTCATATTAGCGACAGCCTGAAATACTAACATTTTAACAGGAGTGAGCTTAAATTCTTAGCATTATGTATCTGAGAATACTATGTGAATGCTCCTGGGGGAAAGAGACTAGAAGAAATGAGGAGAAGAGATTAATATCAAGAGATTTCCATGTATGGATCAGAAATTTTTATATTTAATTATATAGAAAATCAAATGTTTATGTGGCTTTTTTTTTTTTAATCATTATAAGAATTTTGAGTAAACAAGAAATGTCTCTGAGTATTCTTAAACCATCAAAGAAAAAATGTGCACGTGTATTTCTAATTTTATTTTTTGCTTCTTAAAATGTACTCTACATTCATGACTACAGATGAGTTTCTAGATATAGAGCAAATCTCAGTATCAAAGTACCCAAAGGAATCTTTTGTAATATCAATATTTCTGAGATGAAAAAAAAAAAGTTTTTCACTATTGTGTAAGTTTATGTCAATGAATGCGCACATACAGAGGAACTGTTTACTTAATACAAGAGAGATTTGTAATTTATTTGCCATAACTTTCATCAAAGAAGCATTATAAAATCATAGTATTATACAAAGCTGATTAGGTTGCAAGAGATCAACTTGGCCATCTCCCCAGTGTGAGGCATGATTAAGTATTCTTTAAAGAACCTGCCTAACAGGTATATATAACCTACCTAAACATTTGCAGAAATGGGTTTTTCAAACCTCCTAAGTAACCCATCTCAATGTTTGGACAGTCTTTTAAGCTAAAAATATTGTAGGCACTATTTATGTATGTAGATGACTAGTAATTAAGTTCCATGTTCAGCACAGTTACTTAGCTATTCCTTCAGCATGAGCCCTGCGTACGGGTTGTATGACATTTGCAACAGGCTCTCTCTACAGTTATAATACAAAACACAAGGGCTCAAGCATTGGCACACAATTATGTGTTCAGTATTTGGAATATACCGAAACTGTTTAATTGGTAGCTCACTCACTCCTATAGTTTTTAAGCATGCCAAAAAGCATCTGCCAGGTAGTGTCTGAGTATTGCATGTGAAACAGAAGAAATCGGTAGTGGTTTCCAACTGGCAGCACAAATCAGGACTTTATTCTTTAGACGAGGGCTAAAGAATAGGAGAGACTTTAGTCATAAGGATGCAAACTGTGTTGTATTATCAGAGGACCAGAGATGGGCCTGGATGTTTTCTTTACTAATACAGTCCTAGCCAAAGGGAGAAAACATGTTTCTGTTAGAAAATAATTCTGACTAATTAATGCTATTCTACTTTTCTGCCAACATATAAACATAAAATTAGCATTCTGTAAATATTTGAGATTGCTATTTCACTATTCTGTTTCAAACAAAAGTATAGGCCAACTCCTTGAAAAAAGAAAAACTTTGACCCTAATGAGCACTTGACTTATCAATAAAAAGAGAATTAATTATAGAATGATAGAATCACCAAGGAAAAGACCTCCTCGATCACCTAGTCCAACTGTCCACCAGTATTTTACCATTAAATCATGTCCCTTAGGATAACATCTAAACATTTCTTGATGTTCACCTGATCACCTCCAGGGAAGTTTACTCAACCAGCTCCCTGGGCAGCTGGTCCAGAACCTGACCACTCTTTCAGAGAAAAAAATTTTCCTAGTATCCAACCTGAACCTCCACTGGCACAACTTGAGGCCATTCCCTCTAATCCTATCACTAAATGCTACTACATATGAAGCCTACGCTTTTTTCCTAGTGCTGGTTGCTTCTAGGAATTTTGTGTTTTAACCTTGTCAGGTTTTACAATTTCCCTTTTACCTGGATAGCAGTATGAGGCAGCTGCCCCAACAAATCCCATTCAGTGCTTCTCAGCAAGTTCGCTATCTGATCTAACATTGCCAGATCAATAGGCAAGGCTGTTCCATGAAAAAGGATGCTGCTTTTTTTATCGCATACCCTAAAAGTTGCCTTTTCACAGGAGTCTTAGTGGTAAAGCATACAGTTTCTCAAGTTACATTGGTTTAACTCCACCACTGGTAAAGGCAGTGCAAGTCATGGCCTGCAGCCACTCTTCTAATCATAGTACTAATTAGCTCAGGATGAAACAAAGAGGGACTAGGCATTTGCAATACTCAGTGATGACATGTCTGTCTGGCACTCAGTTGCAAAGAAGGATTGGGTAGATCCCTGTTACGCTGTCAGGCTCTCCTTCCATTTTAAGTGCTTTGCAAATGTCAGCAGCCTGAACAAGGAGATGCAGAAAATAGTCAGAAGCGAGGAGAAGAGACTGGGATGTGTAAAACCCAGCTCAGATAGTTCAGCCTATAGTGCCATGATTATCCCTAACACACTTCCTCCCACTTCTGGAGTCAAGTGCTCCAAATGGAGTGGGAGTCAGGTCATGTACTGTCATATCATGTCTTGAATTCTTTCAGGAGACTAAGGAACAAGGAATGTCATCTGTCCTTGCTACTTCTCCCTCTCTACAGGCACACAAACCATGGGGTTTTAATAATAAGCTCTTTCGGTAGATGAGGTGAGTAGAGAAAGGTTGAGTCCATCCTCTTGAGAAAGATACTAGGAAGGGGGTTCAAGAGCAAGAATATCTGCTTTGAAAATATACAAAAGACAGGGTTTCTCACAACCCAGAAGCCTCACTACATGAACAGCTGTATGCATATATTGACACAGGAGAGCTGGACATTTTATCAGCAGATATTTTGGCACACAGGACTTCAGCACAACAGTAGTTTAACAAGAGCATTTCATTCCCATCAAAGTACTGAGCATGCAAACATAATCTGTGATATAAGTGATTAAAGTCTTTTAGCCCAAACTGATCGATGGGTTTGTGAGGTATTTAGACTCTGGCTTAGACAATTGCCGAAGTGAGAGGAACTCAGTTGTTGGAAACACCCACAAGAATATTCAGAAATTCACTTGTGTATGGCATGATTCAAACTACTCTGGTGACATTTGGAAATACAGCAATCATTTCACAGCACTGGCAAAGTAACAAATTAGAAGCTACTCTGAAATTCTGCTGGGTGTTTGAAAGATGATATTTTCTATCATGTCAAAGCATCTGACATTTCATGTTTTCTTACCAACTCATCCCAATTTGTTAAAGTCACCAAAGCAAGTGTTTTCATTTAAATTGAGTTAGAGCATCTCTTTAAAGAATTGTCAAATAAATTCTAGTCACCTATGGGCCGATCTTCAGTTAATTTTCCAAATATTTTGTTAGCGTTTTACAGTTGTGTGTTATTTTGATGTTTCCTTTTTATGAACTTACATCATACAAAGCTCCTGGTTTCACACTTTATAGTCACTTTTTAACGGACAAAATCATTTTAACTGGTAGTCAATTTGGTTTTGATTGTTAAAATTACATTTTCAAAGACCTTTTAATCATTTTGATAGTGTTTTCCCCAGCCTATTTACGAGCCAAAGGGTTTGATCTCTGCAGTAGTAGACTTTTTTTTAATGAAATCATCCTATTAAAAGGTAGTGATTTTTCCTGTCACAATTTGTAGCACAAGAACACAAATCAGAAATAGGTTAAACATCATGCATAAAGAAAAATATAACTGTATTAAAGATAAATTTGTAAACATAAATCGAAATAGATTTTCTGACAGTAACAATGTTGTGGAATTCAAATAATATAATACAATCATCTGCTTGCAATTCCTTGCAAAATACACTTATGTTAATTGTTTTTTTCAAGTAGAAAATTCAGTTTTGAAGATGCACTTTCAGTTTAGAAGACCATTCAGTACTGAACAAGAATGAAGGCAGATGCAACTCAAGCTTCTTTCATCTATCCTCACTACGTATATGCTGAGCCCTTAGCATTAAGTTAGTCGTTACCAAACAGTACACCTCTTCTTCCTGCCTGTCCTTTAGACAGAGGTTCTCTACTGCATCAAATAACGTATGTTTGATTCTTCTGCAACCAGCCTAGCTTGACACTACAGAAAGGACATGATGACCTGTTTTTATCTGCAATGTTAAGATATGATTTTAACATGGCATTTTAAAGCACAGCAACAAATATCCAGAAGAATCTGCTTTTGCTAGTCTTAACTGCCTGAGTCCTTCTTTGCCCCAGCTGCCCTCCTCCAACAAGGCATAGCTGCCATATGAGCGATGGCAGCAACTTTAATAGACAGGAGAAAGGTAAGCAGAAGCAAGCAGGCAAAGAAACATCAGATGCAGTCTTTCCAGGCTTGCTGCCTTGCCTTATTCCCTTTTGGTTTTCTCATACTGGAGGAAACTAGTAACTAATGGAGCCTGCAGGGAAAAGAAGGAGGGCACAATGGTCACTGAGGCCACTAAATTCCACTTTATTAAAAGAAAAAAAGGAAAAGAAAAAAAAAAAGAAAAAAGAAAATTAGCAATAATGTTAAAATGGATCATAACTCATAAATTAAGTCCCCAAATTAACGTTTTTCTGATATCTACAGTGCTGTGTGAGCCATCAAAATTGAAGCAATTATGTGCTTAAAGGAAATAAGATACAAGCTGTACCTTTAATGCTAACTCACATTTATTCCTACCCTCAGACTGTCAGATCTGAAGTTAAGACACTCCTCAAATTCCCTGTAAAGTCTAGAGGATAACCCCATGTTTGACCTCAACAATGTCTCCCCAGAAAAAGAATTGGCTCTAAAACACAGGGCTGTCCATAGGCTGCTATTAAGCATAACGTAGTGTCTTCACTTGGTTTCATGCATCAGCAGTTAACTCATTATTCTATACAGCTTTTGAGAAATTCCTCATATGGAGGAAAAAAAAAAAAAAAAAACACAGTGAAAAGTGTAAATCCACCTTAGTGTGCAGCTGTGCTAGCAGTTCCCTGTCATTTAAAAAGAAGCATCATTGACAGGCTTTTAGAGGCAGCTGCATCCTGTCCTCTCAGCCTTAGCATGTTGCTCTGGTTAAGGCTAACTTCTGGGAGAGAAGGCAGGCAGGCTGCTGCTTGTGGTGCTGAAAAAGCTGGGGAGATGAATTGAGACACACAAAACAAACTATACAAACGGTACAGGAAACATCTAGGGTGAAAGGACACTTCCCTAACAAGGGCAGGTGAAGACCAGAGCTGTTCAGCTTGGAGAAGAGAAGGCTCCAGGGAGACCTGACAGTGGCCTTTGAATATTTAAAGGGAAGCTATAAGAAAGAAGAGGACAGATTCTTCAGTAAGGTCTGTTGTGATAGGACAAGGAGAAATGGTTTCAAACTAAAGATGGAGATTTAGGCTGTATACAAGGAAGAAATTTTTTACAGTGAGGGTAGTGATGCACTGGAACAAGTTGCCCAGTGATGTGGTGGAAGCCCCTTCCTTGGAGACATTCAGGGTCAGGCTGGATGGGGCTCTGAGCAACCTGACCTAACTATGTGTCTCCCTGTTCATTACAGGGAGTTGGACTAGATGACTTTTAAAAGTCCTTTCTGACTCAAATTATTCTATGATTCTACGACATGAAAACACAGGCATCTAGAGATGTACTGAGCAAATAAAATCTTTCAATATATGAAAGCTGTATTCAATGGAGGGGAAAAAAAAAAAAAAAATTGGAAAAATAATTTTGGAATTAATTATGTTAAGTCTTAAAATACTGGGCTTTCTAGGGGAACTTGCTTTGCCATCTAATGAAGCACCTGATTATTTCAAATGGAAAAAATAAATGTTTCATTTTAAATTGTGGTTTAATTCATCTATCTTTTCTTTAAAAAATCCAGCCCTTTATAGGAGTATCTATAAATAGAAGTAAAAGCCTACCAATTAATATATTTAACCTCTACCTGTGGCTAAGTGTTTCTTTGCATACAGTAACTTGTGATCATTTATGGCAAAATATAAATATCTATTTTAACCATCAGCTAAGAGATGTCATTAAGCTTTTTAAATTGGTAACCTTGCTACTGATATACTTATGCAGGATGACCTTTTATTTGTAGGTGAGTCTGGCTTCAAATCATTCAATTGTGGATAAAAGTGTCTTTAATGTTTCCAACATTTCTGCAATCCTTTTAGGCTAGATTTATTTCAAAGACTATTAAAATGTTGCATTCTTTGTTTAGAGTAATTGAACTAAGTAATCAGTACAAAAACTTATGTTACAATGGTCATTTATTAAATTATACACAGATGTAATTCAGCTCCTTGAAAGGACTGCCCTTAGGTTCAAGCCTGGATTTCAAGTAGACATTGAAATTCTATTATGAACCTTGAAGTCCTTTTCATTTCCTCTTACAGTCTAAAAATGAATTTCCAGCTTTCCACATTTCAATAGAATGAATGTAGTCTTCTTTGGGGTGGGGATTGGGGTGGTGGAACTGAATCATGATTACAGTGCAAAGCATATTTCTACTTCTAATTCAAAATCAATTGCGGAATTAGACAGCATAACCTCTTGGACTTTTTTAGTTTCTTCCTTTTATTTTGTACCACTTCAGTCAGTATTACATGGCACAATTACAACACTAAATTTACTTTCTGACAGATTCAAGCATCTCATCCTAACAATATTGCCTACCCAAGACAGGAACTAAACTTCGCATAGATACCCAGACTATAGTAACTTTAAAGCAGAAGTTAAGGAAATCAAACAAAAAGACTTCCCCTTTTTCAGCTACCAACAATCTGTGTCAGTGAATTTGCATACAATAAAAAGCAATCCAGTGGGTACTAAAAAGAATTGCTTACTCAGGAAGCTCCAGCACTTTGAAGAAACAGTTTTAGTAAAACCACAAGAATTTGCAAAAGCTTCTGGAAAGATCCCTGCTGTGTTTTTCAAATTCACTAAAGATCATAGATGCAGATACAGGACTTCAGAGGAATTTCTTTGCCTTTCTGAATTCTACTTACCTTGGAGGGTTCTTTTTGTGACAGAAATAACAGCCAATACCCAAACCTGCCTAACCCATGTTGAGACCAGTCATATTAATTTACGACAACTTAGGCCAGTGGTAGAGTCTACAAACAAATGAGACAAATGTACCTTGCAATCACCTTTACAGTAATACTGGATAGGCCAACTGACTGACTATAAAACAACACTGGAGCTTCCAAGGAATGTTTCCTGCCTCTGGATATTCCTTCTGGTAGCTAGAAGTGGCAAGACGACTGACATAGCCTAACAACACATAATAGGCCAACTAGAACATCAAATCAGACAATAGTAGAGGAGAGTTTTGAAAACCATAATAATTAGCTTTCCGCTGCCTGTAAAAATTAAAATTAAAAAATCTTCAAGAAAGCAAAAGATCAGCTTCACCTGTATGGAGTGAGAGAGATAGCACTGGAACCCATTTCTGTGTCTTAGATATCAGTGGCTTCCAGGCCCCTGAAATGCTCCATGTGGGTCACCATTAGTCTCAGGAATTAAATCCATGGTGACTTTTAATGGCTGAGAACATCAAATCATTGGAATGTATCCTGCTTTTCTTAATAAATAAATAAATATAATATATATATATATATATATGTATAAAAGGAAAAATAAAAGCAAAAAAAAGAATAGAAAAGGAAAAAAAAAATTAAAAAAGAGAAAAAAAAGTCTTCCACTGTGCCCTCATAGTCTGGCAGAAGGTTATTTGTACCACATTACTAATCAACCACAGAAGGAAGAACATCTCATGTTTCCTAGGTATTGAGACCCAAGGAGTTTGTCTCTCCTTACGTGGCAGCATCACTGCAACCTCCTTGAGGATTAGTAAGCAGCCTGAGCTGCTGCAGGAGCATGCAAACACTTCTCAGAAGGGAATGAGAAATCACTGCCAGAGCATAAGGACCCCCCATTCATCCTGTAACACTATGTGTGTTCTAAGTTTAGGAGGTCAAAATGTCTTCAGCAACCACTGCTGAAGCAGTAAGTCCTCCACACTCCCTCCTAGAAAGATTTAAAATCCATTAATTGAATCATTTGCTTGTAAACCAAAGTGTATGGGTAGTATCCAAATAGGATGTATACTTAATGGCAGATAAATGTCAAGGTATGCTCTCTTTAGGTAGATTAACTTACATTCTTTTTCACTGCAGAAAATTATGCAACTTTAGAGAAGAAATACCTATTAGGAAAACTGCACAAGGTATCCAGCCATTAAAAATTAGTGCAACATTTCCAGTCTGCAGACCCAACATATGTTGGTGTAGCACTATGATTTAAAAGCCAGGAGTTAACCATTTTCTGGACATTATCCTTATAATCCTTTTCTTTGTTACTCCCATTGACAGTTTGCTTCTTTAGGAACAATGTCCTACTGCCTTAGGCAATAGATTATCCAGAGTAGAGTTGATATGTTGGCAAACAAAACCACAAGTTACAGCATATTAAAAAACAGGGTTCCCAAAAGAAAAAAATTAGTATCTTTATTTATAATATGTTTATCCATAGTGTTAGAACTATAAACTCCTGATTTTAACTGGCTGCTCTGTGTCCTACACTGAGAGACGTAAAAGGTACTAATCTAACTGGACAGAGCTGTCATATGCATCAAGAGTATTTGCCATCAAAGATGGTGCCAAGTGGAGATGCTGTTATTATTCCAACCCCCTTAGGAGATCTATACCTGCACAGAACCACTACCTTGATATTTGGAAAATCGTTTTAAGGAAGACATACCCCAAATTTACTCAGTTAGACTTTTGAGAAGGCAGTAAGGCAGAACTATACTATCTTTTCCAGTTCTTGCATTTGAAGCATGCGTTGTATCTGCCCAGAGCATGTGGAAAGGAAGAAAACTAGATTTCTGGTATTTCCCAACTGGCACTCCAGTATAATGTTTAAACCACACTATTCCTAAGTCTATGTATGCTGCACAGAGGGAACATAAAGCTTAATTAATTTATGTTTATAGTGTGAGAGCTTCTCAAATGAAAGACATGGTGTAAATAGAAATTACCTCCATAAAATTAGGTATTGGGGGAAATTATCACATTGTGGACTGAAGCTTGATCCTCTGTTCTTTAAATAATGAGAATGCAGGCAGCAACATCAATGGAGATTGCATTACTCACCATACATTATTACATTCACAAAGCTCAAACAAAAATAAATTCTGGCATCTGTTCTGGCACTTCATGTTGCAAATTTGAGCTGTGGACAGGATCTACTTTTTGTAAGCACAGACCATCATACTAAGTGTGGTCTCTGTGGGGGATAAATCAGTTATCATGGGTACTTTCTGATTACAGTCCCACCGACTGGAACTGGCAACTGCTACAAAAAGACAGTGTCTCATTGAGAGGAAAGTGCTTAGGAACAGCAGAAGGAATGAAAGAGCTCTGAAGGGAAAAACAAAAAACAAACAAACAAGAAACACATAAAACATCAACAGCAACAACAAACAGAGCAAAGAGAATGAAGAGAAGGAATCTGAAACAGAAATCTCACTACTAGCAGAAGGAGAACTAACTAACTTTTACAAAGAGAAGTGACTTGCTAATGTAAACAATTCTAAAATTCGTTATTAAAGCCTGGCAAATTTTCTCAATTGCAAAATTTGAAGTGATTTTTCATATTATGATGTTATTTCAAGTAAACTGTGTTCAAAGATCAAGAATATGAATCTCTGATCATAATCACTGACTTCTTGTTTGAGCTGAAGCAAGTCACTTAACCTTGCTTTCTCCACCAACACAATGAGAAATAATAATGTATCTGTTCAGAATAGCATTATGAAAATCACCTGATATTTTGCAGTGCTTTAGCAAGAGCCATCACACTTCAAATATGATGCTAACACAGAAAGCGCAAAGGTGAGATCTGAAGTGCAAGTCTTATTAGTTACACCGTTAATGGTATGAAAGTACAGTGAGGATAGGCAGAGGACAATGATCACTTTGCGCTTTGTTACTTTGAGACTTCATGTATCATCATTTCCTTTATCAGAGCACATCTTATTCATGAAAGGGGGTTGCAAGCAGACGTGGAAGATAACAAGCAAGAACTGAAAATGAAAGAGGAATGTTACACCATTGTTTCCTTACACAGCTGCTAGCACCTCTCAGAATAACACTTTGCTCACTTCAGCATTACATTGTTGGGCTGCTTTTTTTCTCCTTTTTCACTCCAAACTTCATTTGTATTTTGGGCCTGAGTTGTAATGCCTTGGCATATTGTCAAAGCACTAGTATGAAGAAATCACAAAGCAGTAGCTTCTCTTGCACAGCATTTTTATTTTATCATTAGATAGACTTGACAACTCTTCCATGGTTGCTAGACAGAGAGACAGTGTATGCATATGCGCATGCACATGTATGTTTTCACATGTAATCATGTTGCTCAGCAAAAAATATCTGTGCCCTAACCAGACACATAAAGCCTAGAAGCCGCAGACGCTACTGAGATAGAAAGCTGGATGCAAACTGGGGAGAAGGTGAAGGAATCACCCCAAATCCCAAGGCAAACACACTCCTTAAGTTCATAACCCATAAATGACTGCTTCTACAAAAGTTATAACTCCTAGAGCTTGTATTATGTTGCTGCTCTGTATTATGAAACAAGCGTCACATAATTCATATCAGTACCAAAGGTATGCATATTGTCAAACTCCAGTTCTTCTTTCCCTAGCTTCATGAAGATATTTCAGTTAGTCTATACAGACCCTACAATATTTTTCAGCATAGTTATCTTAGCAAATTTAAAAGAACTTCCTCTCAAAGTGGATTTTCAAAAGATTTCTCAAAACAGTGCTGTCTTGAGATAAAACTGGAACAATTTCTATTTGAAATTAGATAGAGGTTTCAATATTCATGTTTGAGACTTTATTTTTTTCCATTAAGGTACATGTCAACACCAAGAACAGTTCTTGGTGACAGTGCCAGGAAAAATGGTATAATCAATGAAATTTACAGATTTCTGTAAATTTCTGAGATTTCTGGAACCAAAAAGGTGTTATAAAGCTTCAGGGATATGGCTCCAACTTCTTCTCCCCCACAAATAAATACACTGTAAGTGTCAAGGTGTTTTTTTTTCTCTACAGCTCATCAGCCTTGATGGATGAGTGCAGCATAATCAATAACTTACAGGAACACTGGGAGGTGCTGTAATTACAAATATAAACACTACCAAAGTAAGCACAACTGAAGAGTTAGTTTAAACAAGGAAAGCATCTCTATAGCTGAGCAGGAATTATCTTCTGATACTGTTTGATTTTCTTTGTGCTCTGTGAGCTGCAACACCAGTAGATTGTTTGGAGGAGTTAAGAAAATCTTATGCTTTAAACAGAAGGATTTGCATGCATTTATGAAAATAAAATACTGCCAGAGCACCACTGCAAAGTAATTGATCAAATGCATTGTTGATATGTAGAGTTATACATTTAATGTTATCCATATATGAGGTTAACAAGCAACACAATATCGTCCTTATAGAAATGCTATGGTATCATCTTTTTTTGGAGTATAATTACTTCTAACTTTCCATTAAAAAAAAAAAAAAGGGAAAAATAATAATCCATAATAATCCAGACAACTAATAAAAAACTACTTACTTTGAACTGCCCTAAAGCAGCCAAAACATGAAACAGCCAGCCATATTATTTTCTCTAATAGAAATCACTCCAGGGTTTTTACAAAACAAAGCAAACAGTGAATATATAATTGTGCAACCCTGCTTCGAAGTGAAAAAAATTGAACAGTACAACAGTGAAATTGTTATATCACCATAATGGTTTGTGATTTTTTTCAGATTTTTTTTTCTTCTTTTTTTTTTTTTTTCTTGTTTGCTGTGAACAAAGTGTTTCTAGAAGGGAAAGAAGATAAACACATTTTCAAAGAAAAATGGTAAAGATGTTTGCTAAGTCTTAATTAAATTGATATAAGGTTTGCAAATAGTGGTGAAAGAAGGAATAGATTCATTTTTTAATATACACAGTAGTCAAGCTTTTCCGTGCTTAAGACCATTAGTGATTTTCAAATATTTCAACAGTTGCTATAAAAGGGAAAGACTTGGAGACTGATTTTGAAGAGGACTGTGTGGACTTGAAGCAAAGGAAATGCATGTTAGATACTAGGAAAAAAAAAAAAAAAAAACCTGCTTTTCAAGAGCAACAATAATGATGGACTATAAACAGAGATTTATTTCCACTGAAAATTTTTTTAAGGATGTGTATAAAATATTTATTAGTAAGGATTTATATACAGGTGAATCTCCTTTTCAGCAGATAGTTTTCTTGACTGGGTAATCTACTACCTTCAATCAGAGAAAACATAAAAAAGATATGAAAATGCAAGAAACAAGAGACAGGAAGAAGAAAGCCATTTTAGTCTAGTATAAATTCACATCCTGCTTTGACCTCCTGACTTTAGGGATGTCATGTTCATGTTGCATGAGTTCAATAGTCACTGAGTCACAGTTTTCTTTGGATAGAAAATTATCCAAAAAATAAATAAATCCATAAAAAAATAAATCTGTACACTCAACCACTGGTGCCATAATAGTGAATAGAGGTTTAATGTGGAATTTGAGATATCTTCATTCTATTGCTGACTGCCAGATGACTTAAAAGTCAATTCTGACCATGACACTGTACTTGACTCTTTCTCACTTTTGCAGTCCATAAAATATTATTTATTTTCTTTTTTATATGTTTTCAAATCTATTGTTGCAAATCCCAAGTCAGAGCTACATATTAATAGCAACAGTATTCTATTTTCGTTGCTCTTTTATTGAAATTGCTAATATTAATTATTTTAACATCTTAGCTGACATAACTTTTAAATAAGTTTAATTAAACAACTTTTAAGACTCCACACGTATTCTAAAGTTTTTCATTTGTTCTAGTTCAGTAATAAGCCAGTGAGAAAATACATCCACATGTAGCTGACAGTTGAAGGGTTTTATGTCTTCATCTATCCTTAGAAGATCTAACTTTCCCTATCATTCACACTGGACTCAAAATTAGAATTAGACTATATGTAATATATCAACTCTATGAAAGAGGGAAGCTATACATATGACATTTAAGGACGGAACTAACATTTGAGCTCAAAAATTTTTGGAAAATATTTTCTGGACACTTGCTCAACAAGACTACCACTACTTGTAAAATAACAAGTGCTTAGGACTGAAAGTAAGACATTTGTTAAATTATACAAACAATCTAGGCCTCTCCCATCTATCTCTTAGACAAGCTTTAGGAGTGAACAGTGTTCTCCACTGGCAATTTGCCTGCATTCACCTTCTGTAGTCAACTAGCAGATTTTAATAATATGGACATAGGTCACTCCATGACAGCTGACCTCACTGGCATGAACATTCTCAGGCACATTTAATTTCCTAGAGCAAATCTTGCCAAGCAGCTCTCATATTAAATAAATTTATTTTTATTCTAGCTTGAGCCAAAAAGAAAGTAAATGTTTTATTTTAATCAAAGTTTGCTGCAGCTAATCGGCTGCAGTTGCACTTCGTAATCTATTGGCTCTGTCCTTTAACTAAAATGACATCTTGATGTGCTGATTTTTGCTTTATTTACATACAGTCTTACAATCTCCTCTTTAAGCAATCTAATCACATGACTCACTTTATAAGAACTTTTAAATATCCATTTCTACAATATATTTCACCAGTGCAGCAAAATGTAGCTGGCTTCTCTTCAGAATAAAAGTCTGCCTTCCTTCAGTACAAGGAAATACAAAATAAAAAGTCAGAATTGCTCTCGTTTCAAAGTGTCTCCTTTTTAATGTTCATAAATTCAAGCGCTTACTTCAATGAAAAGTTGACTACACACGGTTTATCCTAGTGGCCAATATGCTTTATGCTACTATCACATCTTAGTGAAAATTTTATCCTGACAATAAAGCTATGCTGGCTACTTAATCTCAAGAGTACCCATCTGCACCTCAAGGTGACCTTTCTCCTTCCATGGTAGTGAAATATAAATGGACTTAGAAGTCCATGAATGGTGGTCTTCATGAACTGAAGATATATCAGTTTGTATATCATTCAAATGACAAGTATACAATTTAATAGCTAATATATTATTAATATGTATTTATTTCCTCTGCTGTATTCAGTTTTATAGCAAGATGCATAATTCATGTACTATTTTAATCATGTTATAATAACGAAAGTCTCACAAAGGCAATGCAGAACTTGGTTTCATGCAGTCAGCGATGTCTAGTGGGAAGCATTTTCATGTCAGCTATAAATAAATAATTAGAAAGATAAAATGCATGTCACTGGCATTATTAAGGCAAAAGGTCTTTCTATAGTATTGTTAAACATCAACAGGAGACACAATAATGTTTTATTTCTGTTGTATCTTTTAAAATAAGCTACTTGAAAGAGAATGGATTGAAAAACTCAGCTACTGGATTACTGACCTGGCCCTCTTATAAGCTTTGATGCGCCTCAGTGGTTTATTTCTCATAAACTGCTCACCCAGCAATGGGGAACACAATCTGACAAGAAAAATGGTGGGCAGTGAGAAATAAAGGGTGAGAGGGCAGGAAATATTGATCTCTCTAAATAGGAAATGCAAGTCTATGTGCAATTTAACAACAAAATGCACAGCTGAAAAGGAAAAAAGCACAAGCCCTAGGAGTTCACTGTAACTTGTGATAAAATAAGTGCACATGATTTGGCATCTATCTGTGACGACTGTCATACTTATCCCTCATAGGTAGATACTTTTGTGAAGATCAGCATCAAAATTTAGTTATATGACCCTAAACTGAAATGCTGCATAAAAATATTACTTCTGTTTGTCTACAGTTAATGTCTAGCTAAATGCTATAAGATAGTAGTGACCGAGTTACATTAATAAATCCATTTAGCATCATCTATGCAAATGAAATGAAACCTACCTAATGCTTACAGAAGATTTTAATTTTTTAATGGTTTTAATTGAGAAGGCGTTTATTGGGGAAAAAAAATAATGTTGTTACCCTCCTAAAACACTGAAGTGAAGTTATTAAGGTCCTTTAAAACCTAAAAACAGTAGTAACAACCAGTATTACATTTGTCCTTCATAGATGTGATAACTCTTAGCATGAGAAAAAATTCTGTTTATTTTCCACATGAGACATAGAAGCTTTTGTTTCTTACTCTATCATCGTTATGGCTGCTCCACTATTAACTTAAGTGTTATAATAAGGAAAACAATATATGACTGAAGAATGGAAATGTAACTGATTACCCTGAAGGTGGAAACTGACACAGTTCTGCTTACTTCCACAAACTTTTAGATATAATGCCGGGGGGATGGGGTGGGGACTGGAGATTGTTAATGTGCTAGTTGGAAGCCACTGAAATCAGTGAGTTATGAAAGCTGAAAACAACAACCAAAATACCAAAATCTAATTATTAAATAAAATTGGTGATTCCAGTGAACAGAAGTATCAGCATTTATGTCCATGATGTGGCCTTATCAATGCTGAAAAGTTTGCAGAATTCCTGTGTTAATGACAGAGAGGAAACTTATATTGACTTTAGAGTATAAGATATGGGTTGGTTTATCTGGCAGTTTTATATTTTTCTTTACATAGAGTTGATATTTATTGGGACAATAAAGTGACAACCAAGTAGCCAAGCTGAATTCCTCCAAAAATTAATAAAACATGAAGAAGCACCATAGACAGAAAGAAAATGATTCTTTTGGGAACCGTCTGCATGGAGTAATGGGATACACAACAGCATTTTCACATAGCACAGTTTCCTATATCCTTTTGCCAAAGCTTGTGCCACACAGACATTTGTGCTTATTTCAGCTGTAATCATCAAGTTTGAGCTCAAGCACCCAGTTTGAGTGGGCAGGCATACAGTGGTTTATACTATCATGCTATTTTTTTTTGCTGTTCTCTGTGATTTTCCACTGTGTCCATCACAAGGTCTGATTCCAAAGATTTACTTTTGTGAAAAACTGGTATCACTTAGGACTGCCAGCTGTTGGGAAGGTTGTGATGAATCAACTAAAGCTATGAAGTTAATGTAGAGAAATAATTACATAACACGAAAGTCTGTGTAGATGTTAAAAAATGCCTTTTTTTTTTAATCTTCTCTTAAGCACTCTACTTCTCAATAAAAGCTTCCATACAAAGCCTTAATGGTCCTTAATTTAGCTGCATTAACTTCACAATTTTAGTTCTCCCACGTGGACTTGCAATAAGATATCTAACTACTGCGTTTGCTTGGTGATTGCATAGCTAGAAAAATACAAGGTGTAAGTGGTGCCATTTATAACAGTATTTCTTTGCACCTCAAAACTATTAATGCAGAACTATTAATGTAAAACTATGGATGCTTCAAAGCTTCTCTTAAAATTTGTACATCTTTTTAAACAGCTCTCTCTAGCTGATCTCAAAACACTGAGCAAAATATGCAAATGCTGTTGTTATATTCTTCCAATGAAGTGAAGCAACAGAATTCCGGGTGAAACTCATAATGGAGTTTAGCATCATTCTGGTCCTCCCAGGTCTGTCACTTCCTGGGCACACGTTCTGAAAGAAAGACAGCACTACTTTATATTCTGAACGTGTTTTGAATGTAAGTGGCTGTGGTCAGGACTACTTGCTGCTAAACTCTGTGCTGTCAGTGTGTGTTAAGCTCACTCACAGAGCACCTAGCTAGACCAGATCCCCAAGGGATTTAGGCATAGGGATGCTCATGTTTTAAATTTAAATAAGGCAAAGTGCATGTTGGACTGCTCTTCTAAGATATCAGTGCTTCTTGGAAAATCCTAAAAAAGAACTTTTGATTGATTAACAAATTTGAGAAATGAAAACCTAGACTGCCAAGCATCTAATTAACATGAAAATCATGAAGTATGCTAACAACTGTGGGTGAAATGAGCTAGAAGTTGATAGTGGCATAGAAATGCTATCTGGGCTTACTGAGAACCAGTCCAGGTTGGAAGAACAATGCATTCTGGCATAATTTCTTAGATTGTCTTTTAGTAAACGGAGAAAAAAAGGAAGACAGTTCTATAACCCAATGCGACAGTGTTCAGTTTATGATAAAAAAAAAAAAAAAAAAAAAAAGTTACAACTAACAAGTAGAACTGGTAGTGTCACCTGGATTTTAGCCCTATGGGCTGGCTGATATGGGAACTGTGAAACAGATAGAAATGAGATACAAAAATATTCACTTTGGAGAAAAGAAAAAAGAAGAAGAAGAAGAAGAAATGAGGCTTCTAGAAGTTAAAAAAAAATAAAATTGAGGGAAATGTGGATTTTTTGTGTGTGTGACTAAAAAAAAAAAAAAGGGAGAAACAGTTTGTCTCAGATATGCAGAGGGAAGCAAGAAGAACAAAGATTACACTAAGGTTGTGGTCCCAGGAGGCATAGTGAGGTTGTAAATGGAAACAGAAGGGAGGCAGAGAAGAGGGACTGAGGGAAGAGATAAGAAATGGTTTATGTTACAACAAGTCTAAATGTCATGCACTCCTCTTCCCCCCTTTCAGCTTAACAAGTGTTCTGAACCACAAGAAACATGGATGATATCAGGAAGGTAAGGTCTTCCTGGGGGACTTCTGTCACGGCAGGATTATTTCTTTTTACCTCTCCAACACTGACAAGTGTACTTTTATAAACAACATTTTGCTCTTAAATCACTTATTTTACGCCTTAATTATTCAGACATTTCAGAAAATATTTAACAGAGCAATATCTATCATAGATACTAAACTAAAAAGGAAGAATCATTTTCAGCACCAAAGTTACAAGTGTGATGTAAATACATCACTTTCAATGTTTTGAATGACTCTGTAAGAATAATAAGCATATGTACCTAAACAGTAAACATTTTTTTTTCTTTTTTTCTTTTTTTTTTTTTTTCTTTTCATATTTGTACCTGAATTACCTGAACTCAATGGTCAGATGTACTCAAAAGCAGTCTAAGCTGCCCTTCACTCAAGGGGCATTTTCTCACTTCTCTTCTGTAGGTTTATCTGACTCACCTGCAAGAACATTATGTGTGTTCATCCAGAATAAAATAACTTGCTTTGTTTTGATAGGGCTTGTTTTCTATGGACATGGTAAGTAGCAACAGCTCACAAAGGTGTGACAACAAAAGATGGAGGCTTGTAAGTGGGCCTGAGGGAGGAGCTACCTCAACAGAACTGGTTTTGTTGGTTAAAACTTCTTTTTTGAAAAGATCTAAACATTACATTTACGGTTCATTTGCACAGTTTAACTGTGGTTTTCCCTGTTATTTTTTTTTTTTTTCATTCACCTAAGAGATGATGTAAAGATGTGGAGAAGGCCATTTATGCACCACTGATAATTTCATTATTGTTGTGTGGTTTATTTCATATAAAGATAAAATGTGAAAGATATTATCAAGTAGTTCACAAAATCATTCTGTTGTTCCATTCTCTTATTATTTTGTTTTTCCTTCCTCTTCCTTCAAAATCCAACAGTGCAATCAGTATGTAAAGTTAGTGCTTTTGCAATGTGTGTTTCTGTGACACTTCTCATTATAGTGATTGGAAATTTGCTGTCTACTGATGCTTGTTACTAAGCAAGCAAAGAGAAACAAAACCAGCTTTTAAACTGTACCACATAAAAATCAATAGAACAGAACAATACTGCTGAAATTTTGAAAATGAAATCACCTACATCAGAAATTGTTGTTTACTTCATATGCAGAACTATCAGTCTTCCTCTTAAGTATCAGTAACTTGTTTCTGCATAGTTTTTTTCATCTTACAGTGGTTCTTATATCATTCTCAATATTCTGGATTCTGCTTGAGTGGAGGATTTACCAATGTATAATTAATTCTATTCATTTAAAGTAGAGAGGCATAATTTAACTCTGATAAAAACATTTTAGCCCCAGATTATAGTGGTTCTGAAGTCTCTTATTAAAAAAATACATTCCATTGCAACTGAACTGTCAGTATTGGAATAATGAAACATATTGCAAAACTGGCAGAGAAAAGACAAGATGGAAAGACGAATTTACCTACTATGCTCTAAAAGAGTCGATGAAATCACCAGTACAAAAGCTACTGTTATCATTTGCAATCTGAGTCTCTCCTGCTCATGAGAGAAATTATTTTTAAACACTAAGAAGGTCTTTCTTGGAAGATGTGTTTTCAAAATTCATTGTGACCATGCCTGTACATTCCTCCAAGCTTCCATATTAATTCCAGCACAGAACAGCTATAGGAAAAATGGGTGCTATTTTACTTCAGGAATCTCTCCGGGCTTATGCCTGCTCAAATAATCTGTCACTCAGAACTATGGTACAAAACTTCACTCTGAAATTTTGAAAGAAATGCTATCCTTTTACAAAGCACACTGTGGTTATACAGGATTCTTACTGGTGTGTATTCAAACAGGAATCTCAGCATAAAGAACCTATCATGTTCTAAACAGATGACAGATATGATAACCAGTCATGTTCCATCTTCCTATAACCTGTAGAAAATGAGTATTTCCAGTCATACCTTCTCTTGGGAAGTCATGTTCACTCATCAAAAGTTACCCTGAAAGCTGAAGGTTTTCCTGCAGTTTCTAGGCACCATTAGAAGATAGTCCTTCCCTCATATCATAAATTCCTACCTATTAGATAGCTTACTTATCTGTATTTTGTCTCTTTTTTTTAAGAGAGTACTTCAGGACTCAGAGTGATTTAACATGTTTTACAAGACTTTGCATTTGAAATTCTGTTAACGTCTACACCTGTATTAACATCTGGGAAAGGGTCAGACAGACAGATTTCTTCCAGAGCCTTTGTCTACACAGAGACATGCAGGAAAATTATTCTACATTTAATTTTTTAAAGTAGATTATTTAAACTACATTAAATCTCTGGTAGTCGTAATTCATTTGGAAGGGAGTTAAGTTAAACCAAATCAAAGCAATTTTTATTCTGAATGAACATCTATACAGGAACTTAATTAGGTTTAACTAATCCACTTTAAATTCGTTTTTACAGATTAATTTTCCTGAAAGTCTCCATATAAATAAGCTTTTAGAGAACTAAATTTAGTTTCAGTAAATTATTACCAAAAATTTATTCTGTTTCAAACACAGATTGTGTTTTGGTATGTATTTTCTTGTTAAACTTTGACTACCAGAATATATTTCAGAGACAACTTGGCACTAATCCACTCAAATGTCACGACTAAACTGATGGCCTCTGTTTTTTCTTTCTTTCCTTCTTTCTTTTCTTTCTCTCTTTCTTTTCTTTCTCTCTTTCTTTTCCTTCCTTCCTTCCTTCCTTCCTTCCTTCCTTCCTTCCTTCCTTCCTTCCTTCCTTCCTTCTTCCTTCCTTCTTCTTTCTTTCTTTCTTTCTTTCTTCTTTCTTTCTTTCTTTCTTTCTTCTTTCTTTCTTTCTTTCTTCTTCTTTCTTTCTTTCTTTCTTTCTTTCTTTCTTTCTTTCTCTCTTTCTCTCTTTCTCTCTTTCTCTCTTTCTTTCATGAAATGATTTTGTTTCTAGAGGGCTAGTTATTAACAAGTATTTTAGAGGCACTGTCACATCCAAAGGGGCGCTTATTTTTGTAGATGATTTTAAAACATTCATTTATTATTTTACTTTTTTATATATATTGCAAAATAATATTTAGATAGCATAAAAGATATATTCACAGATAGGTAGTACTGCTTATCCAAGGCCTTATTCAGGTTTATCTTTATCATGTGGATGTAGCAAAATAAACTGGACCTGAACAAACAAAAAACCCTCACAGATTTTAAATCTGGTTATTTTCCAGAAGAGAGTTTTAAATATAAAAACTTAATTTGAATTAATTTCATTTAATTTAAACTGACCATGTCAGTATTTGGAGAAATCCATGCAGGCATCATCATGTAATATTCGTTCAGTAAAATAGCCTGCAATCAATTTTGCTAGAAATAGACAAGGACACTGTATCTTACTGAGAAATGTGAACAAGAAATGGGGTGTGGTTTAAAAAGGCTCACAGGGACATAATAACCTCAGTTCTGGGGGGAATAGAAGACAGTAATGAGTATTAGGCATTGTGGCTTGTATCCCCTCATCTGGCTTAGCTATCTTAGTTTAGTTTGGAACAAGTTGCTTCCCTTCTTCCCAATTATGTACCTCATTTTCCTGATATGTTGATGGGGGTAAAGATATTGAATTCCTTCACAAAGTAATCTCAGATTTATGGTTGAAAAACATTGAAACAAGAAGAATACTGGATTATGGTTACTTCTGTTACTAATAAGAGTGAAGCACTGACATGGTGTAAGGAATGGATATTAGATGTGTTCAAACTAAAGCAGAAAGTAAAGCAGTATACTGTGATAGAAAGGGCAATCTGATATATTTACCATATAAGCCTAAAATCATAAAACTTGATATCCATCTGCAAAGCAATGAACCTAATAGTTTTCCTGGATTTCAACAAAATGTATTAGAGCAGAGCTTAAAAGGGAAAGGGATGGGGTAGGGTAGGGTAGGGAATTATGTCCAGGTCACAAGAATTGTTGATAAACATATTAATACCACAGCATTCACCTTCAACTGACTGCTTGGAAACTGATGAAATGTTATAAATACAAAGGTCATTGCAGCCAAGAAATGAGATGGATTCCCAAGATGAAGTCAATAAACACAGAGAACCCTCAGTAGCAAAATAAAGAGCTGTAACATAAAAGTTCTCTCAAAATAATTGTCTTTGCTGCTGAGCTAGCTTTACTCAAACAAAAACATAGGTAGAATTACGTGTATGGTGTAAATGCTTGGACACATAATGACATCAGCTTCAGTGAAGAGAGAATTTGGAACCTTCCATCCTTCACCACTTCAAAACAGCTTTTAGACAGGGAAAATACAATAATTAATCTGAAAACTACAGTACAAATTTGAATGAAGTAATTAGGTGTAGTAAAATGTTTGTTAGCACTTTGCTTAGCGTTATGATGCTTTCTAATGTCAAAGTCTTAACTTTTTTTTTTTTTTTAACCCAAGATATAACATATCTTCTTCCCTTGATAACAATGGATTTTTTTAGCTACTTTCTCAAAGCTGCTGAAAGATGTTTTAATGCTATTTTTCTCCACAGTATTTTCTCAGCCTATTTTTGGTAAAGGCACCAGCATACTCACATTAATAACTTACTGTGAAACAGAGATTCTCAGGGAAGAGACAAAAAGCTATCAGCACTGTGGTCCCTGCTCTATCAGCCTTCATTATTACTTTTCACATTATTTGTTGGTTGGAGAATATGCGTGACAGACCATGCAGAGGGATAGGGGAAGAAAACACATAGTTTTCATTCCACTCCGCATATACAGCAAAGTTAATTTCCCTGTTCTCCTGGTCCACAATGCGAATGGCTTCTCTAAAGTAGAACCACAATTTAGCCTCGCTTACCCTCTGTCTTACCTCTGCAAATGGTTATTATCTGTTAATACCTATCATCTGAAACTAAGGAACAAGCTGTAGCAGTGCTGCAAATACTAACATACAGCCATAATAATGTCTTCATAATAGAAGAATATTCTGTTTTATCTAGTTCTTTTACTCTGCAGTATTTAAGAACAGCCCATTCCTTTTTCTTAGCATGAGTGTCACACTTCTCTGTCTGAGCTATGACCCGTGTATGTTTCAAAAAAAATATGCCAGTCTTGTCCTTTTTTACCATCACTCAAAAGTGATTTTATTTAATTTTTTTAACATTTTTTCCCCTAAGCAGGAATCATGTTGAAGTTATCTGACACAATCTATAGCATGTCACATAAAGCAGAGGGAAAAGCATGACAGAACCTGTGGAGAAAACAACAGGTCTAAATGGAACACTATATAAGGGACTGACACTACAAACTGGATAACATTCATGTTCACTAGTTGCAAACAGAGAGGGAGTGAGGTGACTGTGAGGATAATAACTTAAAATACACTTTGCACCCCTTGCTTAGCTTTTTCTAAGTCTAAAGGTTAAAAGTAAGTTTGATACTCTGTTCTGTTGTCTGTGCACACCCACAGGTAGTAAAAGAACCAATTAAAAATAATAATGCATCCCTCTGCTCCATGACATTGTACCATATTTATTACCTACCTCAGGAGTATCGAGCATACTCTGAAAGGGAACATTAAGGTGTGCTTTTAAAAAATGCAGCCACAACATTTTAAAATGTTTTTCTTCATTCTTTCTCTCAAAGTGGTGGTGGTGTTTTTCTATAATGAGACAGGACAAGGGGAAATGGACATAAGCTGCAGCATAGGAAGTTTTGCATGAATGTGAGTAAGAACTTTTTTATGGTGAGGGTGACGGAGCACTGGAACAGGCTGCCCAGGGAGGTTGTGGAGTCTCATTCTCTGGAGATATTCAAGTCTCGCCTGGACATCTACCTGTGCAACCTGGTGTAGGGAACCTGCTTTGGCAGGGGGGTTGGTCCCGATGACCTCTAGAGGTCTCTTCCAACCCCTACAATTCTGTGATTCTGTGATTATATCATGAAATATTTATTTTCAATATAGACCATGTCCCTATGAAAATATGTACACAAAAATATCTAGTATCCTATTACACTTTTTTTCATAAACTTCCTTGCCTTTCTAAGCAATCCCCAGGGATCCGATGTAAGTTAAGGAGCTGGACGTGACTCTGTGATAAAGATATAAATAAAGCTATGAAAACTGATATAGGGTGTCTGCCCTTTAAAATTTTCAATGATCTATTCCAATGAAAAATTAAATGTTGAAATAGATGCAAATAACAATTCCTTGTAATGCTAACGACAGAGTAATAAATCACAATTTTATTTAGTTTAATTTTCCATAGTGTATAAATACCTTGAACTGAGCTTCATAACCTTTATAGGAACTAAGCACCTTTATTTCCAGATTACAAAAGGAAAACGGGCACTGCAAGATTTGTTTGAAGAGTTTAACATGCAGGTTACTTTTCAGAAAGATGTTACTACAAATAATAAAATTAATAATTTTAGCACGTCCTAACATCTTTCTTGATTCAGGCCTAGATGCCTCTCAGTGACAGAGCTCCAACATATAACTTTTGCTGTCAGACTCATCTTCCTAGTCATTTGTGCAATAAAGGTAAAGAATTGGATAAATGTCTGCATATTCTAAGCAGATACATTGTTGAGCAGGAAGTAAAAAGCACGAAAGGATAAAGCCTGGCTTATAAAGTAAGCACTGCAGCTTCTTTTTGGTTTTGAAAAATTGTAATTCAGATTTCTTCCAAAATCATGTTCTCTCTCTGTTCTACATTCAATTCCCTATTCTTTCCTTTTTCTTTCAATCTCTTTAAAAGCTGCTAACATCAGCTGCTTCTTTGTGGATTTTTCTTTTTGCTTCGTTGCCTACAAATTGCTCTAAGCTCTTCATTCCCTATGAACCTGTTCAGCTGGAGCAGAACAGCTGTACAACAGGCTGTTCCTAGAACACCTCTGGAAAATGCATAGGAAAATGATAACAAGCCATACAGACTAAAGGTTGGTGATTTTTTTTTTTTTTTCCTTTTTAACCTTTTGAATATTTGAAAGGAAATATATATTTATACATTTTTAAACCTATGTACATCTAAGTAAATGTATGGTGGGGAAAGATAAATAATTATTAAAATACTGTGAACATTTCTCCAGAGAGTAAAAAGTCTAAATTCCTCAGCCTCTGATTTACATGCCCCAGGGTGTCAGAGGATGCCTAACCATGTCAACTGGAGTGGAAAAACACTGCATGTCAGCATAAGAATGCCTGATTGCTATAAAACGAATGCCTTTTTAGTTCCTCACCTCCTTAAACCTCCCCGAAAAGGAAAAACTGTTCACTCCGCTGACTCTCATTCTTACACCTTTCACTTAAGTTCAAAAGATAATGAACTCCAGTAGTCATTCCACTTTGAATGATAAATATATTTGCAGAAAAAAAAGGATGATTTTTTTTTTTTTCCTGACTTTAAAACCAGTAATCAAAACCAGTAAGATGACAAACTTGCATAAAGTCTCTAAATAAAAGATAGAATTTTGCAGGCTAGGAGAAGGAATGTGTGAAGGGGAATAATTTTGAGTTTTGTTTGAAATTCTCCAAAAGAATATTTCTAGCTGAAGAAAATCGTTCCTGAATTTCTGATCAAAAGCTCAGAGAGGAAGACAGAGGTATTGCTATTGACTTCTATGTCTAAAGGATCTACTTTAATCCAGGAGTGCACTTCAATTTCTTCTGTCATAAACCTGATAGTTCAAACACACAATACGGTCAAGACAAGTAATCATTTTTAATGCTGATGCTATTGCCATGCATGAGCAGACTGCATAAATCACCACTGACTATAGTAGTGGTCTTAGTTCCCTTTAGATGGGGAGGGGTTACCTTTTGCTAGATGTATAAATATTTTCTGATGTATTTCTTTACTGGAAGATTTTGTTGGAGAAGTATTCTGGTAGTCTTACAACATTTGGTAGAAAGGAGACTTCCTTTTGTTTTTCCTAAGCATTTCTGACTTTCACAGAAAGAAGAAACCAAGCAGGTAAGTAAGATCAGTGGCTGACTCCAAATGTTACAAAAATTATTTGATTCTGATCTTTTGGTACAATCATAATACTAGGAGGGTTGAACTCTTTACATTCTCTTCTTTTTTTTCTCCATATGTTTGTTGGATTTGAGGCAGAGGTCCCTGGCTGGCCTCTCCAGTCAGTCAAATATGTGGGAAATGGAGGCAGCTAGTCATCCTTCCCATTTTGGCTGTTTGCTCTTCATCTTGACAACAGAATACCTCCAACAGAGCAGAGCTCAGACAATCATGAGAAAAAAAAATGCCCTATGGCTCTGAAGGGAAGGAAAGGAGATGAAGTTACAGTTAGATAAGAGAATATTTGAATGTTCCAATGTAACTGGTAGAACTTAGTGCTGCAGACTTCAGCTTGGCTAAAGTTTCCTTGAAACTCCAAAGAGCTCCATGAATCCTTACTGATTCTTGTCTGAAATGCTTAATGATGTTGGGACACTTGGAGAGTCATAAAAGACTCAAATTAGCATCAAGAGTTTTGAATGGTATAGCCCATCAGTGCTGGAATGCTGGAGAATACAGCTTTTCTAGACCTGATGTCATTCAGCATACACACACAGGACATCACATTACAATCTAAAAATCAAATAAAAGCCTAGAGCAAAGCCTGATAAAACACAAAGTAATAACTATGGGATGGCTCATTAACTTCCAAAGTTCCTAAGAGGTTGAAGATCTCTGAAATGTCTGTACCTCTGTAGTGCCTGCAAGCCTGATATGAGATTTAATGAGTCCTCTGTATCAACAGAGAATGAAAGAAATGTTCTTTTGTTTCCAATTCAGCTAGCTGTCTTTTTACCTCCATAAAAATACAGTCATGCTAGAGATTTAACTGCAATTCCTTTTTCAGCACAGCGTTCTGTTTAACTAATATGGATTAGAAGACCAGTGTCTTAACAGTTAAAAATGAATGTTTTTATGTAGCAGATAAAAACCCTGTAGATTTATTTATTCTATAATCCATTTTTATTACTATTTTTCTCCAAGAAAAATAAAATCAATAAGAGGAAGGATTTCTCAGTACAACTAGCAGGTCTTACTACTTCACCATTCAAAGTATTCAAGTTTACCTTGCTAAATTCTATCCCATCACAATAACATCTTCTCAAGATGTTGACTTGTACATTGATAATTCCATATTTACTATGTTTAGTACCTATTGTAATTGCACATACAGTCTGGCTCTATTTTATTTCTTACTCAGAATTATGTTGGAAAGTTACAGTATTGAACGAAGACTGCAAAAATGTAAAAGCTTCCTGAAACAGGCAAGAGAACAAACAGTGAAGTTAAAAAATGTCCATTGTAAAACAACTGCTGTGGAGATATGCATCAAATAATCAGAAACTGAGAGTTTAGATGGAGAAAGGTTAAATCTTTTCAATTTTTTAAAAAAATACTGAACAAATGGTTATGGACCAGGTTCTATGGCATAAATGGGTTCCTCCTGATTTCTAGTCTCCATTTAAACTAAGCCCCCTCTCCAAACACGGCCAAAGAGCAATGGGGGTTATTTAATCTTCCATGTACTAATTAGGCCATAGAAATTGTCTTTCAGACTGCATTAGCAAGAAAAAAATACTGTTTAAAACCAATTGGACTTGTTTTCTTTTTCTTTCTTTTTAATCTTCAATCATTTTTTTAAAAAGCAGAAAAATTCAAAATTTTATCTTGTTTGATTATTAGTGCACTCAAAATTATTAGTGCATATAAAATTATTATTGATAATAGTAATGATACCTAGCGCTAAGGTTGATAAAATGAATAGATACAGTAAAACAGAAAAAAAATTGTTGTGGAAGGAAACAGGGAATTACAATTAATGTGTACCTGAATCAGAGAACATTGTTTACACACACACTGTGCTATGTACTGAATAGTTACTTACCCCTTGAAAACCTTAGTTTTTATTTTGATTGCCAAGTAATTTATTTTGATTGCCAATGTACACTGTCTGTCAGGTTCCAGTATCAGCTAAACTTAGCATTTGCACAAACCTTCAATTTAATCAACAGATGAATGAGAAAGAGTTTAATGAAACACAACCTAATACAGACAAGAAGCAAGGTTTAGGAAACTTGGAGCATTTATGAAAGGCCTTCTCATGCCATACCACCCCCAGACAAACAGTGAAATCTCAGATGTTGCATAGGTAGAGCAACCTGCTTCCAGTTATCAAAAAACTGATGGGACTGTTGCTTCCACTCATTTCTTAGATACAGTAGAAATGTTAAAGTTTTGCTGGAAGATGGTAAAAGAATGTTATGGTTATGTCTACAACAGATAAATTAAGGCAATATTTTCTGAAATACAAAGACGTGAAGGGAAATAATTTTGTTGTTTGGTTGGTTGTTGTACAACTTAATTTGCTTTTTTCTTTTCCTGTAATGTTGTGCAAACATTTTAAACTGTTCAAAACAGTATTTAGTAAACACATTGATAAAAGCTACAGGATATACACTCCAGCATACATTGTCTACTCTTTCAATATTAGCTCAGAGAGACCAATTGCATCCTTGTGATAAGTGGAACTGTGATAAATTAGTATCATCCACACTCAGAATTTCCTGTAAGATGCTAGCAAACAGGATGGATGTTTGGTGCTCAAGGCTGTAACCACATTTCACTCATTTTGCTTGCTGTGCTGCTTACCTGCTAGAAAGCTAGTACCTGACATACCTAACCAAGAAACAGGAAGAAGTTCATAAGTTTCAAAAATAACAACAAAAAACCTCACTCTTGTGGCAATAACAAATTGCATAATGCTATTTGCGTAGGAATGAATTAAAAACATTTCTCCTCTCTGAAGTCTAAATTACTGTCAGTGTAAAATGCAATTTTATGTTTTCAATTCCTTAGAAAATATTGTAGCTACATTTTAGGCTGTTAAAATCTCACAAATAATTTAGACATCTTTGGCATGAAATCTAGTTATGCAGCTTCAGACATTGCCTGTAAGTGCTTATGGTGCATTAGCAACCCTGGCATCACTGACAACCTGTATTATAACATAGGGCAAGTTTTTCTTCCAAGTTGTCTAGTTACAAGAAAACATCCTGAAATCTCCAAAGACCTGATAGCAGAGTATTTTAAATGGGTAACTGATGCTCTGTGTCCTGAAAGATTCAGCTTTTAAGCACACTCTTTCAAGCTGTTTTCCTCATATTCACACCAAAAGATTAATCTCCTTTATAACAGAGTCTCCCTCTATGTTCCCCAGGGCAGATTTAATACATTTTCAGCATTGCAAATCCCAGTCTTCCCTGGTCAGGAAGCTCTGCTTCCAGTGACTAATAGTAAATATGAATAGCTGCCATCAGTGTATTCACATTCAATGCTCTTGTCCCATCAGAAGAAAAACGCATCCGGGAATATATTCTTCAAGTTGTCAGTTTTCCCATTTCTTCACTATACAGGTAGACTACAAATTAGACTGCTAACTGCTATGCTAAAATCTCATTCTGCTTCAGGCAGTAGGAAAATTTTTGAAGGATTTACTTCTAGAAAATGGTCTAAGTATCCTTATTTAACTGTTTTAAACTGACTTCAGCTACGTTGTTACCATGGCATAATGAACTCAGTTTATAAAGGATCAAACATATGGTAATACATTCTTATAGAACTATTGCCATAGGTATTATCAAAACTAAGTTTTAATTTTATTCTATTTATTTTATTTCTCTTAGTGAGATTTTCATGTAATCTTAACAATGATTTAGGTGATTCTGCTTGAGCGACTGAGAAAGAGAAACATATTTTCAGAGATGTATTGCTTAGAAAGCCCTGTCTCCATTATGGCCTGTACACCTGCTAAGTGGAGAGTGCACTTCTAACTATTTTAAAAACAATATCACATATGAATCTAAAGAGATCATACTGACAAAATTTGAAATTTAAAGGAAAAAAAAAAATTGAAGCTCTGTTGTTTTGTCTGTTTGTTTGTTTTTGTTTGTTTGTCTTTACATTTTTTGTTGTCTGTTTCTTTCTAACATTTTCATGTTTTAAGTGATTGATAAGATCTTCATCTCTCCTGGTAGGATAGTTATGGTTAAAAATTTCTGGATCTGTGACAAAAAATCAAAGCATATATATAAAAGGTTTTCTGTAGTAAAATAGAGAATCAGATATACTTACACCATCAAATCCTCTGACTGACTGATCACAGTTAACTGATTTCTAGTTGCTTAACTGTTCACTTTCATTGTGCAGGAATAATGAGGGTCTGAATGTGTCAAACAACAAATTAAACAGTCAGGACACTGGAGTTCAGCTTTTCTAATTTTGTCTTGAATATTTATTTATTTGTTTGTTTCATAACGTGCACTTATTTGTACAAAGCTTTTCCTGAATACTAGTTGTTTTAACTTTAGAACAAATACAAACATAGGAAGGTCAATAAAAAATTCCCTTCAGTAGTTAGTTTCAGTAGTTTAAATTACCTACTGGAAACATAAACCATAATTTTTAAAAAAATCATCCTGTGCTGACCAAGCTGAGTCTATTCAAACTGACCAATTGAGGGACAAAGAAAGGCATTATTCTGCTACCTTTGGAGAAGAAAAGTTACTGTCAGATGACACTATAAAGGTCCAAGCATTTAACACCTGTTTGTGTTAGTTTTAAAAGGCCAACAATGAGGAGATTATTAGCATAGTTAACACAAACAACAAAGGAATGACTTCAAAATGTAGACAAAAATGTTGTAGAGTACTTAAGTAAATTAGTTTACAGAACAGATGCACTTAATAAACTTTCTCCTGGAGTATTTAGAGAACTGGTAAAGCCATCTCAGAATCATTTTACCATTAGAAAAATAGTCTGTGAAGGACACAGACACAATAAAATGGAAATATAAAGGCACAATATTCATCTTTAACAAAGTTTGGAAGCAGAAGTTTAGGACTAACAAAAATGTCAGTTACTAAGTCACAAAAATCCTGGAACAGCGTGATTTGTAAGTTCCTGGAAATAATGAAAAGGATGAAAAGGAGGTAAGAAATGAATTAGTTAAGTTTAGCCAACTATGTAAGAACAAACTTTGTCATCTGATACACTTTTTTCCAGAAAATGGTAATAGCCCCTGTGATTAGGTGAGTTGCAAGCAAGGTCATTTAGACAGCCTCAAAGCCTCACAGAAAATTCTCAAACATTCAAAAAAGAGAGAAAGAGAAAGGTTGTCTAAGTAACTAATGTTATGTGAATGCAAAGCTGTATGTATGACTAGCCTATTAAGTAAAAGTCATTAATTTTTTTCCCTTAGTTGATCTACTTGAAGTTTTCATAATATTGTAGATGATGGAGAAATACACTTACTGCATTTAAAGAAGGCACAAAAAACTGGGCTCATCATTGTATTGTGAAGTAGATTAGAATGCAAAATTCTAAAAGGAATGAGTTAGTGCAAATGTGAAATATAAAATAATTAGATGGGTAGACACTTTTCAAGAGAAGATGTGGAGATCTGAATGGGTCTAATCTGAAAATAAATCTAAAGTGTCTTTCTGTTACAGGAAATGTATCCTCAGATGTATAATCTGAAAAATATCTGTAAGATACAAATTCTGTTTCGCTCTAGTTTTGGTAAAACTTGAGGTGGATTGTTTCTGTCCTGTTTTGGGCAGCTCAAGAGATATGAATCAATCGGATGAAGTCCAAAGGAGAACTATCAGGAGTCCAGCCAACATGAGACGATCTGAGATTGAACAACCTGAGATTCTCAAAGCTAAGGAATAGGAAGCTGAAGATAAAGATGATAGCAATCTTTTAATATATAAAAGATATAAAAGGTAGCTCTGAAGAGGAATGTCTTGTCCATGATGAAGTAGTGATATTAAATTGTAGCAAGTTGCTGAAAACCCTATCCTTCTAACGAAGGATATTGAAACACTAGAATAAATAGCTAAGTGACCTTTGGAGTTCCCAACCATCATCAGCTATATTCTCTTTTTGCAATTTGTTTTCTGGAGAGGAAAATCAAAACAAAACAAAAAGAGAAAATTCTGTATTCCATTATATATGCAGCCTGTGAGAAAGACTACCTGTATGTGTAAGAACTACCATAAATAATTTCTGTAGTCAAGCCCTCAGCACTGTAATCCCCTATGTAAGGCAAAGAACTATAAGTAGTTATCTGTATCCAAAATTACAGAGAACTCTGGAATTCTTTTCTCAGCCACTACTTGATCAATACCATTTGTTTTTAGACTGGAGAGTAAATCAGGTACAGATAGGTTCAAATTTCACTGAAAAATTGAAAGGAGCATTCAAATATGGTGTTTTAAATTTATGCATTAGTTTGAATTCAAAACTCAAAAATGAGTATAGGGAAGTCAGCCCTGGCACTAGAAACAGCTACAAAAGATGATGCTGTAAAAATACTTGCACACACAGAATGATGTAATAATGAGCCATACATCAGAAAAAAAATTATAGCAGACAATATAAAGGAAAAGCATACTTAAATTCAAAAGGACACCTGTGCCAGCACTAAAAATGATTTATTATACATGAATTGCAGGTCAGAACAGAAAATACATGCTACAAGAATAAGACAAGAAAGGATCTCTCTCTGTTCAAAATTGGATTGTTACATGCATTTCTTAATCTGTGTATCATCTAGTGTAGTAAAATTAACCCTAATTATCATACTATAAACAACACTATTGAGAAATTTAAAGGCTTTGACTAAATGAAGAAAAATTCAGCTAAAGTCATCACACAAATCTTAATTAAGGAAGCTCTCTTTGCAATACAAAAGAAAAACAAAAACAGCCCTGTTGGACAAGTTGGTGCTATATCATGCAGGTCAGTCAAGAAAGGTAATGCAGCTCTCTTCGCAACTAGTGAGTTAACTCTTACATCACTCAGGTCAACTACAAAACAACTATTTTTTGTGTGCAAACTAACTTCTCTTGCTTCACTTTTTCATCATAATTCCAGTATTATATTATACATATTTATTAATGCATTTTTATTTTTTAATTTAATTTAAGATGCAAATACGAGATATTTCTATCATTCCACTTCTAATAGACAATATTTTCTGAATATGCTACATAAAATTTATTCAAGTCCTCTCCTGGATAAGAAAGACTAATAAAACACATTTTTAATTTAAATTTTCCATCTTCTTATTTATATATATGCAAATTTCACTGGAGAATATCATGGAAACCTTACATTGCTGTAAAATGTTGTGGCAAGATAAGGATATTAGATAAAAATATCTAATATTAGATAAAAATAACACATTGCTTACATATTAATGACCCTCAAAGTAGAAAAGATTATTCAAGAAAATAACCATAAATACTATAAATGGAAACTTCTGAAATATATAAGGATTCCAGATTTCTCATATTCTGAAGTACTCAATCCTATTCACTGTGCCATGAAGAGGAATCAACATATAAGGAAAGGTGAAGAAAATCAGGTGATTTCCTGAGCCTGGGGAAAAGGACAGACTGAAACCCAGGCACATGAGAGTTCTGTTCCATATTAAGGAACTTCTCACTCAAGATTAGTGAACCCGTAGTAGCTAAGGGTTTAACATGGCCCCTACTGCTTACAGAGTTGCATACCTGGTAAAATCAAAGTACCTAATATAGACCACAGGGACTGAAGACTGCTAACCTATTCTTTCTGTTTGGTCACTCACAGATTCTTCTTCTGGGACTTTTGTTGAGACCATTCTCTTCATGGCTTTTAGAATTGAAGGGTCCCTGAAGAAGAAAACAAGCGAAGGAAGAATGTACGTGTAAACCTGAGTTGTGTTGTATAGAAGAACTATTCTTACTGAAGCTAGATCACAGAACATGAAAAAATGCTCTAAAACATATTCTTTTTTTAAATATTCTGGCACAGAAAAAGAAAAAAAAGCTCCTTTTGTAACCTTGACCCAATTTACATAAGACAGGAAATTATGAGCAATCTCTTTACACTATTCCCATGTATCTAAAATTATTCCTTCAATATGACTTTATAAATTACCATACTACTACAGAAATCAAATTCAACAGGTGGCAAATCCTAGCAAAGAAAATGCTTGGTATTTAAGATACAGAGATAATCAGCTCTGCTGTACAGTCAAGCCTATGAAATTCAACATATTTCATTCTGCACTGATTTACATCAATATGTTACACTGAGTTCCTTCTAGTCAAATATCTGATAAATGAATCAGTTACAAGAAGCAATTGAGTATAAAGCAAGTCTCAGAACAGGTTTCCATTGCATTTGTCAGTGCAGTAAGTGAATAAATCTTTCAAATCACTACTTCTGGTGCATTCCCGCAAACCCTCATCATGAAACCTGAATTACAGCGTTCTGAGATATAGAAGGTTGCTTCTTGACAAACATCAAGCATTCTAATTGTCTTGCTTTTTCCTTTCATCCTTAGTAATTACTTTCGTTCCATATGGTAACAAGCTAAGTACCTTCAATTTGAGTGTAAAAAAGCAGACTGATTTGATACCAAAGCTGCCTCCGTTTTGTGTCATTCAAGGAGCTAGATTCCCAAATCAAGTACAGTTATGTGGGCTTGGCAACATAATAATTTCTACTAAAATTTCCCTCTGTCACTATTACAGTGGAGATAAAAATAGTGGGAAGAACAGTTTTAAAGAAATGTTTCATATATTTTTACGGTATTGTTGGGATTCTCAGCCCTCTGTTACCTAAAGGGTAACTGGCCACTCAGAAAATAAGGTCTATTTGTCAACCAATTCTGACTCTTGTCTGAGGAGATGCAAGGAGCACAGGCAAAAGAAAAAAGTGTAAGAATGTTTGGTTGTTCATCTCACAAACAATCCAGCAGGTCCAAGTGCAAGGTCTTGAGTCAGGTCAGAGCAATCCCAAACACAGATACAGGCTAGGCAGAGAATGGATTGAGAGCATCTCTGAGGAGAAGGATTTGGGGGTTGCTGAGTGATGAAATACTCAGCAGTGTGCACTTGCAGCCCAAACCATATCATGGTTTGCTTTAAAAGAGAGCTGGTCAGAAAGACTGAGAGGTTCACTTGTTCATACTGGAAAAATGAAGGCACCAGGGAGATCTCTTGGCCTCCCAGTGTCTAAAGGAGGCCTACAGAAAAGATGGAAATCGAGTTTCTTTAGAATGTAATGATAGGATAGGTAACAGTCTTAAAATAAAAGAGAGAAGACTGTGAAGACAGCACTGGAACAGGATGTCCAGAGGAGCTGTGGATGTCCTATTCCTGAAGAAGTTCAAGGCCTGCTTGGATGGGGCTTTGAGCAACCCAATACCATGGGTAGCAACCCTGCCTATGGCAGGAGGTTTGGAAGTAGATGATCTTTAATGTCCCTTCCAACCCAAACCATTCTATGATTCTAGACTCAATGAAAATATTAAGTAAGTCAGCTGATAATATAACAGCAGGGCCACTTACTCCTTCAGGCCTTCCAGCCTGTGCTTTCGGTACTTAAAGGTAGTGTTGCTACAAAGACAACTACTGCTTGTTGCTGTCAGCAACAATGGAGCTAAAACAGAGAGAAGAAAATCTGGAAAACAAGATCATACAGCATTCAATAATCAATGAAAAGTGGATAACTTTTATCTTCTAGTTTTTTTTTATTTTTTTTTTCTGGATGTAGTGATTCATAAGCAAAGGGAGGAAATTCCTACTTTTGAAAGTGTCTGTTAGGAATTAAAAACATTTAAAGCCTTAAATATTGTTTTCTTAAGAGCTAAACAATGATCAGTATTAGTTGAGCTCATTCCTAGAGCAAGTAAATTACAAATTATTCACTGCAAATCTGAAGTACAGACAGTCTGTCCCTAAGGTTGATTTAACTTTCCCAGATTTAAACTGCTGTCTAAAACCTACGCAACTTTGAACAAGGATCTCAGAAAACAGAGTATGAAAAGGCTTCATTAATCCTTAGTAGTCATGGATGTCACATAGTTAGAGAAATAATTGAGGATTATATCAATATCTTGCTGGTAAGGTCGGGTTAAACTAGTAAACTTGAAAAACATTTCATATGTTTCCTTAAAAATAAAACAAAAACCTTTACTAATCTTATTTTTCCCAGGCTATTTTTGATTATTATTTCAAACTAAAAGCTTACAAATAAACATATGCTTGTGAGATGAACAACAAAAATGCTGTGAGATTGAGCTAAAGTATGCATCTAATGAATTAAAATATCTTGATTATGTTTCTTGATATGCAAATGGCTTAAGGAGTAAACATATGGTGAAATATTGAAGATAAAGAGTAAATGTAGTGCTTATGTTCTTTGTAATGTAACAATCTAGGGATCAAAAATGATGTGCAAAGAAGGTAACATTCTTTGGAGGGACATAAATTTTAAATAACCAATTCCATGCTCACACTATGCCTCAGTTTACAAATCACTATGTTAGTTTTGTTATGTCAAATTTCTGTTAACCCTGAGCACATTTTTCACCAGTGCAGATATAGCCGCTATATAACTGTTTTCTTTCATCCACTATCCACTCCCAAATTCAGGTGTGTAGCTCTTTTTAACACACCTATAGAAAAACAAAACAAAACAAAACAAAAACATAAAACTTCTTCAGCTTTGGAAATAATGTAAAGATCAGATTTTTTCTCTGCTGTTTTGAAACCCTGAGAGCAAATTTCCAGTTGACTGAAAAAAACAACTAAAACATTCTTTGAACACAGCGTCAGGGAATAAAAATGAAAAATAAAAAATAAATTATTCTTTTCTGTTGTTTTGCTGCCTTTTTTTTTGCCCCTCAGTCTTAATCTTCTAAAATTTCATTATTCAATTACAACTCCCATAAAAAGAGACCTTTATCTAGAATGAGACCCGTGACAGGGTTTAAGAGGACTCTCTCAAATTCGTCATAGGCTTCTCCTAAACAATGGGTGTAACTCAAGCTGCCATTTCTGAACTTAGTGCTAATGGTTTTCATCTTTTGTACTTCAGGGCTAAATTGAATATTTTATAGTGAATCAGTGTAGGAAGCTCTTGAGGGAAAGTAACCTAAGAAATTATTATGAATCAACGTTTCCTTATGTATATTTATTTTTGCTCACAATGCTCTCAAAAATCCCCTTTTTTTTTTTTTTTAAATTAAAGCTTCTCTTCTTTCCCTTAAATGAAAGGCCAACTCAGGAACAGATTGTGAAGCCATTATATTCATGAAGAGGAAAAGAGAGGTTAATTCAAAATTCTATGGTCTGTTGAACCCAATATCCACACGTTCCCCAAAGCAACAACAAACGCACCACGGAAGCTCAATCAAGGCATCAAATCCACTCCAGCAAATGTGTTGTGCCAACCCATTATTAATGTTGCCTCTCAGGGAAATTCCATATCAGCTTGAACTTGCTGAAAATATTGTTCACAAATTCACATTATACTATTTCCTTGACATCAGATGCCAAGGAAGGCAAATTAGGAGATGTCTGAGAGAGGCAAAAGATTCAAAGATATAGAGAAAGAAGGAAGGGATGTTTTAGAACTAGTCTCCCAAGTAAGCTGTGTGAATACATTCAGAAACAGTTTAATATACTGACATTAGCTGTTGGTGAGCTTGACAGGTTATAGATAAGTAAGTTGTCCTGGTAAAGAGAGCTTCTGTGGACTCATTTTCCTGTATTCCCCTCCATGCCAATCACAGCAACAGGAGTGAAATATTGGTGAACAAGCATAGCTGAATTAAGCCATTCAGTGCAAGGTTATGGAGCTCAATTTTGTTCCCTTGCATCTTTTCCTATTGCCAACTAAAAACACCACTGTCCTTGCTAAAGGATTCCCCCTCATCTCTCAAGCACCTCTGCCAACTTAATTGTGACAGTCACCATGCCTGACCAAGTGAAAGCATGGAGATCTTACATCTTCTAATTTATCCCTTCACCCTCTTTTTGGCAATAGAATTTGATTGTAGTAGGCACTGTGAAACACCAAGAAAGTTCATTTAGTAAGTGTCTGCACAAAAAAAAAAAAAAAAAAAAAAAAAAAAAATTAGCAATTTGGATGCAAGTTACATTGAAATGTCTGTATGAACATTGTCTAAATATGCATGCTAAAGGCATGCTAACTGCATCACAGACTCATGACCTCAGAGAACAAATCTGATCTGAGATGGATGCAAACATCCACTTCCATAGATGAATGGCTGCAGTGGGTGAGAGGGAGAGGAAGAAAGGAAATCTTTCTATAATAAGACTTAATTAAAAATATAGATTTTAGAAGAAATTGATGGCACAAATTTTCAGATATTAAGAACACATTTTTAAAGACTCGAAATCATGTTGGGTTGTGAGTATTCATTAGCAAGCTATCAGAGACCAAGAAACACTAGAAGAAATTGCACAGGAATTTTCAAACTCCCATATAGATAAATATATATCTATCTATACACCTATGTATATGTAAATAATTTTATTTGATAAAATGACAGTGACAATGAAACAAGTCACATCTGAAGATGTTAAAGGATTATTTATCAAAAGAAAAAGTGATGTGTAAAAACATTTTTGTGAAAGTGAAAAGTGACTTTGCTGAAATATTAAGTAGCTTATAGAAGTACAAAAAAAAAAAAAAAAAACACAATAAGGATAATTCATTCAGTAAGAGAACAAATAGAATTTTGTATTCATTTCTTTGAATGTCTGCACTGAAAAATCAGCACTTGGCATGTGTCATGCAGCTGGGACAAAACCAGCCTGTAACTCAGTTGGTGCTCCAGTTGGATTTGATTTCCTAACACCTCCTGCAATAAGGAAAAACTGTTGTTTTTGCAGAAGTCTGGGCAACTAACCCTATGGAAAACCTCTAAAAACACACTAGTTGTGAATGGAGGAAACTGTGAAATGCATAAGCCAACAGTTTTATTTGGTAATAAATTCAGTCTTTTGGCATAATTGCCATATGGCACATGATTTTATTTATTTATTTATTTTAATGTATAGGAGTTGTTCATTAGGAATTGGTTGTTTTCTTCTTTCTCATTCTCTTTCTCTCTCCTTCTTTCTTTCTTTCTTTCTTTCTTTCTTTCTTTCTTTCTTTCTTTCTTTCTTTCTTTCTTTCTTTCTTCTTCTTTTTGTTGTTGTTTATATATAATCTATCTATCTACATCTATATCTATATATCTATATCTATATATAGATAGATATCTAGATATCTAGATAGATAGATAGATAGATAGATAGATAGATAGATAGATAGACATGCTGTTATGCCAAGTATATCTTTTCTTACTTTCCTACATCCAAGGGTGTCTCAAAGGTAAGAGGATATTCAAAATACCATGGCAGGTATGTATACTTTGTTCAAAATCCTTTTAAGAAGAAAGCAATATCCAAATGAAGATGGACCAGAACTGAGACTGTAAATTAAATCAAACACATAAAAAATGAGATTTATAGCACATTTGCTCCTTCAATCTCTAGCTCATTTATTCTAAATACCTTTTCCTAATGAGTAATTTTCTGGATGTCACCACAATTTACTAGGGTCAGCATCCAAGTGTAGTACAAGCAACATATTTAAATTAGTTTATTTGGTCGGGAAAGAGCAATATAACCTAGCATATATCAAGAAATTATTAATTTGGGGGTACTCAGGGACATAACATTGCTGCTGCAATAGAAGAGCAGCAAGCTGCAAGTAAATTATCCTTGTTGATTGCATAAAAAAGATTCCTGAAAAAAACTGCTGAATAAATATAGATCTAGCTTAATTCTTCCAAGGAGCGTATTAGTGTTCCAGCTGCTAACTGTGTTTGGATTCAGACTGTGAGAAGCATGAACCAAGAGCCAGACTAATTTGCATACACTGAGCAACTTGAGTCCTTGAATAGAAAATTCTTTCAATTCTTACTCCTTTGCACCCAACGTGCTTAAGACTTTTTAACAAAAGATTTCCATGTGGTCCTAGGAGGGAGAACAAAGACAATAGTGAGAGGATAGCTTTATTTTCTGATTCTCCCCTCCTATAGGCAAAAAACAGAAAAAATATCCCAGGCTTAATATTGTTCTTTTTGTTGCTAGTTTTTTTAGTCATCTATTATGAAAGTATCATTTATGTATGGTCTGGGTTTTTCCTGTACTGGAAAGAAATGGAGATTAAAAATCTATTAATTAAAAAGCAAGATAGTCCATGCTAAAGAGGATAAATTCTTATAGCCTGCTGAAGGAAAGCTTTATATGATGACATGGGTCTGTATTTCCCCATTCATGACTCTGTGCAATATATTAACAACAAGAAAGATATTTCTTTAAAAGAAAGCAAGAGAATTCTTTAGGTAAAATCATAACTATCCTAATTTCTCAATTCAGTGGGAGTTTTGGTATGTGCTAAACTTGCAGTAAAAATGAGTTATGAAAATAGCTGTCATACAGGCCATTTTCAAAACATGAATAATTCAAACAGGTTCCTAATTTTTTTTCTCAAAAAAAATATTGAACTCTGCAGCTTGTACAATTAATACAGTTAAAATAGTAAGACTTTAAAAGCAAATAATTATTCTATACAATAACATTTCATTACAATTTTTATTGTGTTTATTTTCATGGATTCTAATAGACAATATATCCTGTGCAATGAAAAAAAACATAATCCATTTTACTGACATTGCACAGTCAAAAGAGAGATGGAGAATTTGCACTTTGCATGTTGTGAATAAAAATTGAGCATATATGTAATAAACATCTCTAAACCTTAATGAGTTATTGAGCTGTGTGTCTCCTAGTGTGTCAGTGATCCTTTTTAATTTATTTTCTAATTTTTACAGAACTTTTCTGTTAGAAAATAAAGCCCAAATGAAATTAAAATGAAAATATACAATGAAGTAAAACTAATAAGAAACACATGATTTTGAAATTAAGATCATATTTGTCCCAAAGTACATGCATGGCTGGAATGACACCAGGAGAGAACTCTCTGCCAGAAACACCCGCAAGGATACACTTTCCAGCTACTCTTCCTAAGGCCCATGTAAATAAAGAGTCAGGAATGATAGATGCTGCTTATAATACTAAATATATACTCTCTCCTACATTTTTCAAAGTTTGGAGGCAAATAATTTTACTTCCCTTCAAGATTAAATGAACAAACTGAAACAAAATGCATATATTGTTCATAGATGGTCTTCCTGCAACCACATTTTTAGCAAAAATAGAATTTGCATGAGAAGAATCGAAATTGAATTCACAGAGAACTATATGTATGTAGGTCAGAAATATAAATACTGACAGACAGATTGAAAAAATAATGAAAATACCATAAACTAAAACTGTGGATCAAATATTATGTTTAAGAGAGCATCAGGATTTGAGAAAGATTAGATTCTCTCCTCCATCACAGGCTTCTGATGAAACTTCAGCTACATGGCTTAGGGCAAGCAACTTCTTTTATGGGCCTTTGAATCCTATATCTGGAAGTCGCATCTACCCATAAGAAAGCAATTCTTCCTTCCTTTAACATGTTCATGTCTTCCAGATCTGCAGTGACAGCAGTATTAGAAAACAGTTCTGCTGCTTAACGATCTGTGCCACAGAAGAGTTTTTCTAAACATCAAACCTTTGCTTATCTAAGTTGTCTTAGACACATACTCAAATGACTTTGGTACAGAAACCAAGTTGATCTACATCAATGGATCATGTCTAATTACACTTTAATTACCACTTTAATTACTCTCACAGTCAGCTGTTGCAGTACAGAGGATGTGCAGCAACGATAAAGCTTGTGAAACTTAATCTGAGTATTAAATCCATTCTTCTTCCTTCTCAGTACTGCACACCTTTTTCTCCATCAAAATCAATGAGCAAGGCTTTACAGATGAGTTCTGGTAATGAACAGTCCTGGATCACATCTGGATCACAACGAATCTGGAATTTCCCGCAAGTAGTTGTTCCATCTAACAGAGTAAGGTACGTGTTCTGTAAGGGGCTGAACTGGGCAGAACCCACTTGGTTCAGTGGGAATCAAAACCGTGAGTGTTTTCCATTCCTTCAGGAAGAAGTTCATGTATGATATGTATAGCTTACACAGTGAAGTAAAGTGGAATTAAGCTACTCAGTCCCGGTTGAAGTCAGGACAAGTCTGTCAGACTATGAAGTTCTCCCAGCAGGAGTGGCAGAAACACAACCATTATATATGAGGTAGATTCAGTCAGACTGGTAGAAAGCAGAGAGTTGTAAAGGACAAAAACTATTGGCTGCCTTCTAAAACCTTGCTTCTTTCATCCTGAAATTCATAAAATCTCCTGGTGAAACGATATAATTCTAAAAAGCTAGAGTCCTAGAAAATCCTCATTCGTAAAAAAAGGCAAATTTTTGTTCCCACTCAAAGATGAATATAAAAACCTAGCCACTCCCTTCATTTTTCTTTACTTTGTATTCACTACATATCTGACTGCACTAGTTAAATGTGATCTATGTACCCTCAGCAATCAGACTGTCTAACTTAACAACTTATTTACTCCTACATCATAATTATCTGGCCAATTAACTATCAAAGAATCATAGAATCATAGAGATTGAGATTGGAAAAGACCTTAAAGACCACACAATTCCAACCCTCCTTGCCATGGGCAGGGTTGTCTCTCACTAGATCAGGCTGCCCAGGGCCCTATCCAACCTGGCCTTGAATGCCTCCAAGGATGAGGCATTCACAGCTTCTCCAGGAAACCTGCGCCAGTGTCTCACTGCCCTCTGAGTTAATAATTTCTTCGTAACATCTAACTTAAATCTCCTCTCTTTTACTTTAGAGCTGTTCCTCCTCGTTTAAGTTGCTTTTATGAACAACTTGACTTAGCAATGAAGAGAAGTTATGCACCTTCATAGACCTAAAGAAAGATTCTGCCCACTTAATTTTATACACCTTAGACTTCTTCAGTAACCACATAAAAGTAGACCAGGAGAAATAGTACACTAAGTATCTAATATTAAAACACACATTAGGCTCATATTTGAAGATTGTTTCTGAACACCTCTTTCAGAAAGATATCTAAAAAGGTTTTCCATAGCCATTTATTATAATACACAGAGCTCTTGAGTTAAATAATGACCCCCTAGAGTGATATCTCAAGTTGCGTCGCAGCTTTCTGTTTTTTTGCACATGGCTCTCCACTGGGAAATACATTTTTTTTTTTCTTATGGCTCTGCTAGATTTCAAGACAGGTATAAGAAGAATGAAGTCAGTATCACATGGAGCTTCAGAGTGCTTTTAAAAAATCTCTTCTTGAGCATATTAGTTTCTATTACTAGAGTGCCCGTAATATGGCAGCTGAAAGAATAATTGTATTATCTTACACACATTATACTACAGGTATCATACACATACATATATGTACACATACACACCTTTTAGTACTACTGTTATATGTAACATGTTATATACAAATGCATAAATAAAAAACAAAAGAAACAACTTAAAAGATATTTGAAACCACTTTTGAGGAAAAACATGTTAACGTTATTTTCAAAATCATTTGAAGTGTCAGAGTGTTAAGAAGTATGTGTAACTACTCACAAAAATGAAATCATCATGAATATAATCACTAGCAAGGATGTCTAGAGATTTGCAAATGCATCTATCTGTTTTACACTTTAAAAACAAACAACAACAACAACAAAAACACTTTTCATCATAGCTAATAGGTTAATGAATACATGTACTTATTAGAGATCAACTTTCTGGTTCTTTGTATGTAAGTCAGAAGAAAAACAGACTAAGGGTTAATATTAGTAGCATTATATGCTATATAATAAAACACAAAATCTGCTTGCAGTGTGCATTCAAAGAAGGAATAGTTTCCAGCCTGAGCAGTAGTTTTTGCACAAATTTGAAAGGATTGTTTTTGCTACAGTTCTTAAAACTTCTACAAGTATTAATTAAAATTGACAAGTGCTCATGTTTTTGGAATTAGAGAAAACATAAATAGAAATGGAAGAGGAACTTTTGAATAGATTTGTTATATGACTATTCTAACATCTTACAGACAAATTAATTAAAATAGTGCCTCCTTATTTCTTACAAATTCACCCTGAGATTCTCCTGATACCTATAAGGAAAGTGGGTTATTTTTCATAGCTACCTAAAATATACTAATCCTGGAAATCCAATTGCTACACTATCTATGAATTTATCTCAATTTCTCAGGTGCTACAACATGATGGGAATCCTGGGACACCCTGCACTAGACACCGCTGATTCCAGATGGCTCCAATGACCCCACTGCAGTGCTTTGATGGGCCCAGAAACCAAGATAGAGACATCTCAGGGATAAACAGATTTAAAGAAGAGCAAAACACTAGACAAGAGAGAAGAGAAGAAAAATAGTGTGAGAAACAAACTTGCAAACCCCACAGTTGGAGAAAAGGAGGATGTGCTTTAGGTACAGAAGAACAGATTGCTCTGCAGCCTGTGATCTTGAAGAATGTGGGCCTGGCAAAAAACAGAGCTAAGAGATCCTATGCTCTAGGAGAGAAAACTTCTGGCTGCTCAAGGAACTGCTGAGTAGAATCCCCTGGGAAACTGTCCTTAAAGGCATGGGTACAGAACAGTGCTGGCACATCTTTAAGGACACCCTTCTGAAAGCACAACAGCTGTCCATCTCCCAGCAGAAGAAGTCGAGCAGGGTGTGGCAGGTGACTGCCATGGCTGTGCAAGGACCTGCAGCTTAAACTGAGAGAAAAGAGGGAAACATACAGAAAGTGAAAGCAGGGTTGTGTAGCCTAGGAGGAATACAGGGCTGTTGTCTGTGTGTGTAGAGATAGGATTAGGAAAGCCAAGGTGCAGATGGAGCTGAACTTGGCGAGAGACGTGAAAGATAACAAGAAGGGGTTCTACAGGTACATAGGCAGGAGGAAACAGGCCAAGGGGAGTGTTCCCTCTATGATGAAATGTAATGGAAATCTTCTTTCTCAGATATAGAAAAAGCTGAGGTAGTCAATGACTGCTTTGCCTCAGTCTTCACAAGTGGTCAGGCTTCTCATGTCTGACAGGACTATGAACCTCTAGGTGAGGGTGTGGGGAGTGGTTTCTGTTCCACTGTGAAACTGGAACAAGTCTGAGTCCTCCTCATGAAATTGAAAGTGTATAAGTCCATGGGGCCAGATGATATCCATCCTAGGGTTCTGAAAGAGACAGCTGATGTGGTTGCCGAGCCACTCTCCATCATATTTGAAAAATCATGGCTGTCTGGTGAAGTCCCCGGTGATTGGAAAAAGGGAAACGTTACTCCCATTTTTAAGAAAGTGAGAAAGGAAGGCCAGGGGAAGTACAGACCAGTGAGCATCACGTCTGTGCCTGGGAAGATCATGGAGCAGATCCTCCTAGAAGCTATGTTAAGGCTCATATGGGATAAAGAGGTGATTTGGGACATCCAGCATGGCTTCACCAAGGACAGATCTTGCCTGACCAATCTGGTGACCTTCTATGATGGAGTGACGGCTTCGGTGGACAGGGGAAGGGCGATGGATGTAATCTACCTGGATTTCTGCAAAGCCTTTGACATGGTCCCTCACCACATCCTTCTCTCTAAATTGGAGAGGTGTGAATTTGAAGGATGGGCTGTTTGATGGATTAGGAATTGGCTGGATGCAGCCAAAGGGTTGTGATCAATGGTTCTGTGTCAGGATGGAGGCCAGTCATAAGCAGTGTCCCTCAGGGGTTGGTCTTGGGACCGGTGCTCTTCAACATCTCCATCAATGACATAGATGATGGCATCAAGTGCACCCTCAGCAAGTTTGTGGATGACATCAAGCTGAACAGTGCAGTCAATACACTGGAAGGAAGGGAAGCCATCCAGAGGGACCTGGACAGGCTGGAGAAGTGGGCCCTTGAAAACCTAATGAGGTTCAATAAGGCCAAGTGCAGGGTGCTGCACTTGGGTCAAGGCAATCCCAGATATTTATACAAACAGGGAGAAGATCTCCTGGAGAGCAGCCCTGCAGAGAAGGACTTGGGGGTTCTGGTGGATAAGAAGCTGGACATGAGCCAGGAGAGTGCGCTTGTAGTCTGGAAGGCCAGCTGTGTTCTGGGCTGCATTAAAAAAGGGGTGGCCAGCAGGGAGAGGGAGGTGATCGTCCCCCTCTACTCGGCTCTTGTGAGGTCCCATCTGGAGTATTGCTTCCAGGCCTGAGGCCCCCAGTACAGGAGGGACGTGGAGCTCTTGGAGAGGGTCCAGAGGAGGGCCACTAAGATGATCAGAGGGCTGGAGCACCTCTCCTATGAGGAAAGGTTGAGGGAACTGGGCTTGTTTAGCTTGGAGAAAAGAAGGCTTTGGGGAGAACTCATTGTGGCCTTCCAGTACTTGAAGAGAGCATATAAACAGGAGGAGGTACGGCTGTTTTATGAGGGTGGATAGAGGACAAGAGGGAATGGTCTTAACTGAGACAGGGGAGGTTTAGGTTAGATATTAGGAAGAAGTTTTTCCCACAGAGGGTGGTGACACACTGGAACAGGTTCCCCAAAGAGGTTGTGGATGCCCCATCTCTGGAAGCATTCAAGACCAGGCTGGATGTGTCTCTGGGCAGCCTGGTCTAGTGGTTGGCCACAGCAGGGGGATTGAAACTAGATGATCACTGTGGTCCTTTTCAATCCAGGCCATTCTATGATTCTATGATTCTTTGAAAAAAAGACCATGTTGGAGCAGACATCCAAGCTATAGCCTATTATTGGCCTCCTTCTAGAACAGGTTTATTCTGAAGGACTGCATTCTGATAGAAAGACTGACAATGGAACAGGGGAAAAGTACAAAGGGAAGGAGCTCTTATGTACTGAACCCAAATCCCCATTCTCCATTACCTCCTGCACTGCTCAAGGAGGAAGGGGAGATAGTGTTTTAATTTTTTTATTTTTTTTTTAGCATCCAATTTTTTTTTTTTTTTAAATTGACAGCAAATTAAATTATTGTTCTGAATCTATTCTGCCCATTGCAATAATTAGTAAGTGATATCACTGGCTACCTCCCAACCCACAAGCTTTTTCATCCTAATTTTTTCCCCCTCACCTATTGAGAATGGGAACTGAGAGAGGCAGCTTGGATGGACAGGCATCTGGCAACTGACCCACAGTTTGTATGCTAAAGACTTTCAAAAATTTAAGGCCATGCTTCTTCACACATAAGAAGGAGTCTATGTTTCAACAGAGATGAAGGGTTTCACACCTAGAGTGGAATTAAGCTACTTCAAGATCAGTAAGCTAGATTTTCTTCTGCCTCTTTTTCTGAGGGCTTGATCTTGCTGGCTCTCTCAAGCACCTGTAGCAAATTGAGATCTGTACAAAGTGCCACTGAAAGTACCACTTTAAAAAAAAAAAAAAAAAAAGTGGCTGCAGGAACTGGTCCCACTTATATAGTAGTTCAAGCGCTTGCAGCTATTGAGAGGATTCAGTTCAATTGTCTTTCAAGGGTATTCCAACTCCCATTGCCAGGTACTGTAGCCACCAGATTATCAGCTACAATTTTTTTTTTTTTTTTTTTTACTTTTTATTTTTAATATTCCTGCTACTGAAACTGTATGTAATGATCCACAACATACCTCTGTCTCCTTGCTCTCTCCTCATCACAGTACAGTTTGTTGACAGCACCCCAGGTTCAGTAGTCTCCCAGTGCACTCACTACATGGGTGGCAGAAGATCTAGTCAAATTTCAGGATTCAGCTTTACAGGTGGACATGTATGCAAGTTTGGCATGGCAATGCTCAGGATAGAGCCTGCGGTTCCTTTTGTGCATCGCAGAATGACTGCTTCCTTCATGACTTGCATTAGAAAAATAAGTTCTATTGTGAATTTAATGATGCTCTTGCTTTTCACTGACTACAGGATATTATGTTATTAAAGAGTTTTTTTGCTTGCTATTGTTTTGCAACTACTTACCAGCACTTGCTGTTTTCATATACTTCTGTCCATTCTGCTGAGCAAAAAGCTATCACAGTAGCTAAAGAAAAATAAAATGCTTTTTATTCACTTTTCTCCACTGCCTGGGAACCAGATTTATGAAACACCATGAAACAAATATGAACTATTTTATATTACAGTTTTCCCCTCCTCCATTATGGACCCTGGGTAGGTCTATTTATGTGAGCTAGGGCATTCCTGAAAACAAGATTACAAACCTCAAGTGGATACAGCAAAGAAATATTTATTTTGTTTAAAATAAATGGAGCAACTCTTGGATTATAACTGGAGTCATATGTTATAAATCAACTTATTGAATAACACAGCCTTGGAACAATCACTGTTCTGGGACACAGCATTCTACTACATAGTGAAACTTCCACAAAAACAGCTACAGTCAATGTTGTAATAATAAACATTGGAAAACTAAAAATGTTTTTCATTCCTTTTTGCTGGCTCTTTTTAAAGAGCTTTGGGCCTAACCCTTAGGAGTTACACAAGCCAGACTTAAAATAAAAGTAATGTATATTGAAGACTAAACCAATAGGATTTTTTTTTTTTTTTTAATGTTCTTTTCTTTCCTGAATATGCATTTTCTCTCTTATCATTGACATATTATCTTCCATTAGTAGAGCTCACAGTGCTCACCTGTGCTAAGTTGCTACATCTGCAGGCTTGTTAATAAAAAAGAAAAAAGAAAAAAAAGAAGACAAAAAACAATCAGAACGAAATTGTGCTATTATGTGAAGGGGAGGAGAGCTTCTAGAATTAAAAAAAAATAAAATAAAATAAAAAATGAAGGGTCCTCACAGTCAAAACAGGAGGTTCAATACCCTGATTTTTTTCCACCACTTCAGACATGTCAATCAAAGGTAACACAATGCAAGAATATCTGAGTGACACTCCAAGCTGCATTCACAAGCAACCTGTCTCATTCAAAGTCAATGAAGAGACAGGACTTACAAGCCCACACTGGAAAGTTATTGAAATGTGACTGACATCTCAAAGGAAAAGTGTCAACAGGATAGCATGACCCCGTGCTGAAACACTGCAAGGTTAATCAAAGTTATGGCAGTCAGGAAGTAGAAAGGCTCTACCTTAGGTTGAGTTTTTGTACTCATACCACTGAGTGGGCCAGTCTCCTTTTTACTTCCATTCCCACTGAAGTTTGCATCTCAATTTTGCATAATTTTTCCATTCTTCTTTTGGTTTCCTTTTGGAAAGATAGTGATAGATGTTACCATTAGATTTTATGCATCTGAGTAATTATAGATCTCCTTTCTTCTCCTATGGGACTTGTTGAGCTGTTAACAGATGATCTAAGATAGTAAATATATCATAGTGTGATTAAAAGAAAATGCTACAAAATGTAGCATTATTGCTCAAAAAAAAGTAGGTAAAGTGTGAGCTGAAGGATTAGTAGTTATTTTGCCTTCCAAGGAATAAAGACTGTTTCAAGTAGGTAAATTGTCAAATTGTTCAATAAAGTATCCTCTAACTCCATGTCCAGAGAATTCCTGACAATTCATTATTTACCAATATGATATTAGGAAATATATTAATTGGAAATATTTAAGTATATTATATATAGTAATGTGTGTGCATGTACATATCTTTTTCCCTCATTCTCCTCCCCCCACACACGCAATTTCATAGGTCTATGAAGGCTATTCATTTCTTCAATTTTTTTTTTTCCTTATGTTAATAACTCCATTTAGCCTAGGCAAATTCTACAAAATAACAAAGCTAGTAATAGAGACAAATGCTTTAAAAATACAGCACACAGTCAAGGCAATAGTTATGTTCATAATCTCATGGTTACAAAACAAAATCCTTAAGTAATTTAAGCAAGCATGACTTACTTCTATTAAAAAAAAATTAAAAAAAATGTAGTTCTCTGGTATTTGTTTTCTTTCTTGATGGAATATTTTTGCCTTGTTGAGTTTACTTCATATGTTCCTTGTTTTCTTACTCTGTCAGCCCATAGCAATATCCCACAGATACAAATAGCACCTTCTTGACACTGCATATAATCAGCTAAAAATGCTAGTGGCCCTGTTCTGTTGGCTTTATTCCCTGCTCCTCCTCCTTTTCTAGAAGGCAAACAGACTAGAAAGTAAATATGCTACTTCCCCAGAGCCTGAGGACCTAGAAACCTTCTTCCACAGACTCACTGTCTCATTTCTAAATCAGTAGCTGCAATGAATGTCACACAACATTTCCATTATGCAATCAGTTCTGCAGTCAATTATTTAATTAAAGGAAGATTTACGAAATAATATCCTTTTTTCCTCCACTAAAAATATAATAATAATATATATATATATACACACATATATATGATAACAAAATATTTCTTTACTATTGTTTTCAAAGCAATGATGAGGAAAATTCAGATGGGGAAGAAGATCACCTTGGGAATATATTATATCAAACATTACTAGTAAGGACTTTTCTTTTAGGAAGAATTATGGTTTAATGTTTAATTAATCCTACATATTTCTGCATTTATGGGAAAGCAGAGAAGAAGAGTCTGCTTTATAATGTGGAAAATTAAATATTAAAAACTTTGTACCTATCTGACTTTACATTTTCTTGTTATGAATGGATATTTTCACTTTATTTCACTTTCTTCAAACTACAAGAGACAGAACCAATTACTGCAGCTGTGCTGAACAAAGGTATTCTCAGTGTATTTTTGATATTGCCTTGCCAATCCCAAAACAAAACAAAAAATTAAAAACCATTTAAAGCATTAATGGAATCTTTAAAACTCACATTCAAAGTGACGCAGGTTACTCAAGATTAGAGAAGGCCAGGAAGAACTTCAGAAATGCTGAACAAAGTTAGGTGTTTAAGAAATTCAACAGATAAAGTTCAGCGTAGACAAAGAAATACACACTGGATGAAATAATGTGAATTACTCCTATGTATAAATGGATTCTAAATTAAGTGCATGTATTCAGAGGAAAAGATGAAAAAAGTACTCTGGACAGTTCAATAAAACCATTTGTGCAGTGTACAACAGTAGTCAAAAAGTCCAACAATATTATTAAGATCTGAACTATTCACAGTACTAAAAGAGAGAACAATTATAAAAATAGAGCCTTTAAATACACTGGTTTTAAATACTCTGTGTTCTGTCTTATCCCCAGAAAGCAGAAAAATAAGTCAATCCAGAGGAAAGCTGCAAAATAATGAAGATGGTTTAAACTGTGACAGCTCCTGAATTGGGAGAATGAATAGCCACCTTGAGTCACTTACCTAGTAGCCTGTTGGTTCTGCTTTCTTCTAGGTGGTACCTCTGAGAAATGCCCCAGCATCCTGCTGCCACAGGAGTCCTCACTCACTGCCATACCAGCCCAGAGCACAGAACTCTGCATGGTTCATAGCCCTGCCAGAGCTACTGCTTCCCACTGCTGTGACTGCAGCCTGAGGAAAACTAAAATCTAACGCAAGCAAAGAAGTTTACTTTAAACAAAACATATTGCCTTTGTATCTGGTTTTGAGCCTGCCTTGCTACACTACTGTGGGGTGAGCAAAAGGCTGCATGAGGAAGAGATGGGGAAATGGGGAAGGGAGAGCATTTTACTTAGATGTAGCTGGATGGAAAGCTCTTCTGAAAAGAGACTTTTTCCACATCCACCCTAACATAAAATGGCTCTCCCCTTCTGTCATCCTTCCTCCACTTCATCGTTTTGAATGTCCTAGTCGTTTTCTTCTGTCCACTATTTTTATCTAGTTACCCTTCCTTTCACATCTCTCTTTGCTCACTTATTCCTTACTTTCTGTATCTCTTGTCTTCATAAGTGTCCTGGCAGTTAAGCAGAGCCTAAATTGAGTACAGTTTTGAGACTTCCATAGCAAATTATCTCTTTCTCCCTTCAACTTCTGAGTATTTGATTTTCCCCTCGAGCAATCTGCTGTGTGTTGCATTGCACATGATACTCTGAATTTGACTTGTTCAATTCATGTTGAGACCCCAGTCTTACTGTAAGATTAACATCTTATCCCACCTGGTAGTGGTTGTTTCTTTACCAACTGGAATATCCTGACATGCACTTTTCATTGTCTGCACAGAAAAATGATGATGACTGAACTTAAATCAAATAATAATTTTGTTAAAATCTTCATGGAAAATCTTGACTGTAGATATCTACTCATTCATATTAACATTAGTCAGGAATGTCGCATAGTATTACTAGTACAGTCACTCTCATTTATATTTGAAAATTCATTGCAGTCAGGTGAAGTTTCTGTTGACTGGAAAAAAGACAATGCTGCGTGCATTTTTAAAAAAGGTAGGAAGGACAAATCAAGGAACTAGCATCCTGTTAGCCTTACGTCTGTGACAGGGAATATTATGAAACAGATCCTCCTGGATGTTAAGCTAAGGCACATGGAAGAGAGACAGATGATAGAAGACAACCAGCATGACTTAACCAGGATCAAGTCCTGTATGACCAACATAGTAGACTTCTATGAATGATGTAACTACATCAGTGGACGAAGGAAGAGACACTGATGCCAACTATCTGGACTTCAATATGACTTTTGACACGGTCCTCCACAGAATCGTTCTGTACAAACTGGAAAGATATGGATTTAATGGGTGGACTGTTTGATGGATAAAGAACTGACACCAGAGTGGTGGTCAGTGGATCAGTGTCTGGATGGAGATCAATACTGAGTAGTGCCTCTCAGGGGTATGTACAAGGCCCGATGGTCTTAAATATCTTCATCAGTGACATAAACAGTGGGGCTGAGTGTACCCTCTGCAAGGTTGCAAATAATACGAAGCTGTGATATGGTTGACACACTTGAGGGATGGATTGACACCCAGAGAGGTCTAGACAGGCTTGAGCAGTGAGTCCAAGATAACTTCATAATGTAAAATGTAAAGCCAAGTGCAAGACCTGCACAACTGGTAAGTGATCCTGCCTCTCTACTTTGCAGTGGTGAGACCTCACCAGGAGTGCTATTCCAGTGTGGAGACCACAGTCAATGAGAGACATGAAATTGCTGGAGCACGTCCAGAAGAAGGCCACAAAAATAATCCAAAGGGTGGAACATCTCCTCAACAAGGACAGGCTGAAATATCTGGACTATTCAGCCTGGAGAAGAGAAGGCATCAGGGAGACCTTATAGTGACCTTTCAGTATCCAAAGGGAAGCTGTAAGAAGGAAAGGTACAAACTCTTTAGCAGGATCTGTGTTGGAAGGACAAGGAGAAGTGGTTTCAAACTAAAATAAGGGAGATTTAGATTGGACATAAGGAAGAACAGTAAGGGTGGTGAGGCACTGAAACAAGTTTTCCAGAGATGTGGTGAATCTCTGTCCCTGGAGACATGAAAGATTTGGCTGGACCAGGCTCTGGATCAGGGCAACCTGATCTAGCTGCAGATGTCCCTGTCCTCATTGCAGAGGAGTTGGACTAGATGACCTTTAAAGATTCTTTCCAGCTCGAACGATTCTATGATTCTATTAGTCACCACATTTTCTGTTTTTTTTTTTTTTTTTTTAAATTCCTTCAGTAGTTAGCAAATCAAGAACAAGAGCCAAATCCTCCATCTAAGTCTCCTTTCCATAATCATCATTAATTCTAGTCATCTCCCATGTTTTAGTATTACTGTTTTTATTATGCACCCAATACAAATTGGGAAGCCATGTGTACAAATCAAAAGGTATAAACCTCTGGAAATACAAATATCTAATAATACCCCATACAGAACAGGCACTGAGACTACCTTCATTTTACATTATTGACTCTATGCGGGATCTAGATGGCCCTGACATGAAGCCTAGAGGCCTGAATTTCTAATTGCAACTTTACTATTAGTTTGTTCAGTGAAGTAAGAAAAGTTGCTTCCTTCTCCTCCCATCTGTAAAACAGAGTTAGTGATTGCAGCCTTCAAAAAGCTTTTAAATCTACTTAAAAAAAATGTCCAAGTAAGAAGTAGGTATTTATTATTTTTTAATCACTGAGAAGTTTGAAACAAACTATTCTCACAGAGCCAACTCCAAGATTATACTTTCCCTCTTCCAATTAACTTATATTTCATATTAACTCTTTAACTACCAGTGCACTACATGATGTTATGGTGTGGAATACCGATAACCAAAAATCATAAAACCATGATAGTGTAGTAAGTATTTTGTCTTTCACAAATGTTCTAGCTAAGAAGTTAGATGTTTGGTTGGCATCCAAGGCCCCCTAATTTTTCATGAAATCAGTATGAAATGTAAAAATGAGGTTATCTGGCAAGGAAGTTATTAGTAAAAAATCTTGAAAGAAAAAGATTTCAGATAGAAGACAGATTTTGAGTCCAATAAACAGAAGATCAGAAACAGACAAGAAGTTGGTCTCCTTTCTAATGAAAGTCCATTAGGAATGTGGATAGACTGTGACTGCTTTTCTTACTGACTTTATTAATTAGGACCCTCAGGAAATTGAAAAGAAAAAAAAAAGATGGTAAAGAGAATGTTTGCCAGAATTGCTGCAGCATGTGTCAGACCTCCTCACTTTTAAAAAATATACACAAACCAGTAATATTTTATCCATTCCAGCACAACTGAACTCAGTGGGAAAATTCCACTCATTTAATTCACATATCTATTTAACACTTAAGGGTAAAGTGGTTAACTGTCTCCTCTAATTGAACTGTTTCTATTATGGATTCTGGTTTGCCTAAAGAGCATGGTGTTCAGTACATTGCAGATGCCATGCACTGATCTGGTAGCTCAAACGTAATTTTATTGGAAGTTATGAACAAGAGAAAGTGATTTAATATTTTTTCATCTTCTTCTTTTACTGCTTATTTTCACAGTTTCCAGAAGCAGATTAAGGTCTTCAAGACACTATTTTTAACAGAAAAAAAAAAATGTAATAACTTATATGCTGCTTTTTTGTGTTTTTGTTATTAAAAAAAAAATAATAATAAAAAAAAAAAAAGCCTGAATAGTTAAAAGCAAAAGAGAGAGGGGGAGAGGAAAGAGAAATGGCAGTCTGTGCCATTCTTGAATTGCGTTTGCCTAACCTGATAACTCAACGATTACAGAAACCACTCCTCTTTCTTTTTCTTTTTCTTCTTTTTTTTTTTTTTTTTTTTGGCATCAAGTAATTCAGGGTGGTTGTTTAACAAAATAAGTATGTTTTTATGCTCTGAAGAATTCAATCTGTTGTGACAAGAGCCAAAGGCAGCCAGACCTTTGAAATAAAGTACTCCCTTTACTTATAATGAAAAGGTGCTCCTTTTCATTATATACTGTACCCAAAAAACTCCAGAAGATTTTTAAATGGTAAATCAAGATTGTATATGGACTGAAACTGGACCAAGTATTTTAACAGAGAAAGTAGAAATAACTATGTAAAATGACAGAAATAAAGTGGGATTATGTGGAATGTTCCTTTCAGCTCTCGTATATGTGAAAGCATCTGCTTCTGTCTGGTCTTGGCTTCAGAGCAACTGACTTGATCAGGGTTGCAGCATACTTTGGGTAGCTCTCTCTGGTTCCCTCAAAAGTTTTCTTTTCATCACCCCAATTTCTGCATTATGTCTGCCCTCTGCACTTTCCACTAGCTCCCTGACCTCTGCCCACACTGTAACTTCCTGCTTAACTGAGCTGCAGTCTTTATCTTTTGCTCTCAGATCTCCTCTCCAAAATAAAAGAACTACCTCCTCCCTGTCCTCTCACTCCCTTTTTAGATGAATAAAGAAACCAAAACAAATGCCATCCATCACACACATACATTCAGAAATCAATGCTGTTCTCTGTTCTTCTCACAAAACACCAGTGCCGGCAGGAGAGCTTCATGATGGTAATTGGGAGACATACTGGAACATACATCACATCACTGTCTGCATCTGGTGCTATTTCATATGCTCAGTGCAAGGATCTGAAGGGATGACATACCAGTGGACAAACAGTGCTTCAAAATAATACTAATTTATTCTGCATCTTTGCATACTCTGTGCTGAGAGCTAGTAGAAACAGATTGAACAGTACTACAGATCTCTCCAGCACAGACTCTTCCCCTACAAATGCAGAATTAAGTATTCATGAAGAGATTTCAAAGGTCTAAAATGACTAGAGCTTTCAAGATCCGACACTCTGAACTAAGACACGCTGTCAAATAACAAGTCATAACTGGAAAGGCAAAATTTATCTCCTGAATATAACAGCTATTATAATTATTTTTCCCTATCTTTAGTTTCACAAATTAGCTGAACTAAATTTCCAAAAAGGAACAGAAGTGACAAAAAAATGGAATTATGAAAAGGAAACATAAGAATAAATGATTGTCACTAAACAAAACAGTTTTTTTCCCTTCAAGACTTTTTATTTTTCTCTAAGCATATAACAAAATGGCTGCTAGTTACAGTTTTCTGATCAAGAGAACACAAGATCATCTTAAGAAACAAAACCCAAAAGAAACAAACAAGCAACAAAACAACAAAAGAACAATCTCTCTGAAGCTTTTGAAGCTCAGATTGATCCTTCATAGCAATCTTTATAGAGAATACAATTTGTATTTCATACGTTTTCCAGCACTGTTGATGACTTCAAAAAAATAGAAATTGAAAACAAGTAAGCAAACAAACAAAAATTATGTTTTGTTTTGTTTTGTTTCAGTTTGCATACACTAAAATTTTCCTTAAAGTGAGCTATATGGAAATGATATAACAGCAAATAGAAAGCACTCCAACACATCTGGACACATCCCATAAAGCACACCTGAAGAGCCAGCTTGAAATCATACATAGATGTATTAGTTGGATAAGTACTAATGGGCCTTTTTTTGCAGGAGTGAAACAGATGTGAATTTGATGTGGCTATACTGAGAAAGTCACAAACGACTTTTGATTAAATTCCTCCATGCCAGGAAAAATAAAATGCCAGGAATAATAACGTCCAAGAGACAAATCTCCCAGTATAGGTTAAGGGTGCTATCAGAGCACCAAACTTAACAAAAATCTCCACTATAGAGAAAATTCAGTGGATACGCTGTCCATCAGTAGGTGACTGTGCCCTGTTGTATGGCTTCTGCACTGGTCCACTCAGTTGTTACGCTTGTTCACAGATAACTCCAGACTCACTGTGACTGACTTTTCATGGCTTTGCATGTAAAAAGCAAATATATGTATCCACATAAAAAACAGACTAGAAAATTCATCTCCACAAACTTAAATTCAAAACTCCTAAATAAGGAAATGAAAGATTGTTTATAGCTGAATCGAATTACAGAACACGGCTTTTAATTTGCAGAATTGCTGAGAGAAAAACAAAAAAGTGAGTTTGGATTCATTTTTGCATATAATATGGAAAGGGAAGGAGAAGGACAGCACTTATTTGTGTCTTTGCCTGGAAGGATATTTGATTACACGTAAGGCAGCAAATGCATTGACGTCTTTATTTCCCAAGGGAAGTGACAAATCAGTATACAGGAGAAGCTTTCTCACTTCTCCTAGAACAATCCCCTTTGTTGCTCTGGGTGGTTGCAAATGCTTTGCCAATTTTTTTTTTTTTTTTTTTTTTTTTTTTTTGGTAGAGTTTTTATGATGTTTTCCATTACGTTATCAGCATCATAGATAAAACACCCAACACTCAAACACACAGATGCTCAAAAACATGACAGGGTTTGGAGCTCAACTTAGAGAAAAATCAAAGCAGCTTTATTTTTATTTTTTTTCTTCTGATATCTTCAGCATCTTTTTTTTTGCTCAGAATAATATGATTTATAAAGCATTTTTCAAGTGCAGATTTATAAATAAATATTGGAAACAAAGAAGTCTTAGTTGTATTAGTTTAGAAATATCTTTTTCATATACACCTTCTTATATGTCCTTCATTACTATACCATATGAGATTAATATGGTGGCCATGGATTCACATCTTTGCTAGTATAGGTAAGAATTTTTTTTTTTTCAAAAAGAACACAAAGTTGCTCTAAGCTTAAGCTTCAAACAATTTTTTTTGTAATACAACAGATAATTATCTGATATTACCTAGAAATGCTATTTTTCAATTCAGATACAATTAAAACACAAATTTCCCTAACTCTATACAACACTTTAAATACTGTATTCAGAGTCACAGACTCTGCACTGTGAGCAGGTGTCATTTTGATTCTGAGGAAAGAAAGAAAATGTGTCGAGTCATTTTCTTAAACTAAGGGCAAATCCTGTCTGAATAGCCTAGTGGACTTCTATGAAGAGAAAAGCCACCAATGTCATCTATCAAGACTTCATTAAGGCTTTTGACATGGTCCCCCACAGTATCCTTCTCTCTAAATTGGAAAGATACAGATTTAATTGGTGGACTGGATGAAGAACTGGTTACAAGATCATACCTAGAGGGTAGTGGTCAATGGTTCAATGCCTCTATGGACATAAGTGACAAGTGGCACCCCTCAGCATTCGGTACTGATACCGATGCTCTTTAATATCTTCATCAGTGACATAGACAGTGGAATCAAATACATCCACAGCAAGCTTGTTGATTTTACCTAGCTGTATGGTGCTGTCAACACAACAGAGGTACAGGATGCCATTCAGAAAGATCTAGACATGTTTGAGAAGTGGGTCCAGGTGAACCTCATGAGGTTCAACAGAACCAATTACAAAGTCGTGCACTTGGGCCGCAGCAAACTCTGCTATCAATACAAGCCAGTGAATGAAAGGATAGAATACAGCCCTGCAAAAAAAACAAACAAACAAAAAAAAAACTTGAAGGTACTGGTGGATGTAAAGCTGGACATGAGCCAGCAATGTTTCCTCGCAGCCCAAAAAGCCCACCATATCCTGGGCTGCATCAAAAAAAGTGGTCAGCAAGGCAAGGGAGGTGATCCTCCCTTGCATGATTCTATGAACCTGCCCTTCTACTCTGTGTTGATGTGACCTCACCTGGAGTACTGTGTCCAGATGTGGAGTCCTCCGTACAGAAGAGAAATGAACCTGTTGGAGTGCCTCCAGAGGAAGGTCACAAAAATAATACGAGGGATGGAACACCTCCCCTAGGAGGACAGGCTGGGAGAGCTGGGGCTCTTCAAACTGGAGAAGAGAAAGTGCGGGGGAGACCTGACAGCAGCCTTTCAGTATTCAGAGGGTCTATACAAAGGAAGGAGACAGACTCTTTAGCAGGGTCACAAGGCTTCTTCAAGTATGTTAACAGCAAAAGGAAAACTAGAGAGAATGTGGGCCCCTTGCTAAGTGAGGGAGGGGTTCTTGTAACGGGGGATGCTGAGAAGGCAGAGATACTGAATGCCTTCTTTACTTCCGTCTTCAGTGAAAAGGCTCTCCCGCAGGAATCCCACACCGTGGAGGTTAGTGAGAGGGTCTGGGGAATGGGAGACTTCCCTTTAGTCAGGAAAGAGGACGTGCGTGAGAGCCTAGGCAGTACTAAGGTCCACAAGTCCATGGGACCTGATGGGGTGCATCCACGTGTGCTGAGAGAGCTGGCGGAAGTCATTGCCGAACCGCTCTCCATCATTTTTGAGAGGTCTTGGACAACAGGGGAGGTCCCTGAAGACTGGAGGATAGCCAATGTCACTCCGATCTTCAAAAAGGGCAAGAAGGAAGATCCGGGTAATTACAGGCCTGTCAGCCTCACCTCCGTCCCTGGAAAGGTGATGGAACAGCTTGTGCTGGATACCATCTCCAGACAACTGGGAGAAAAGGAGGTTATCAGGAGTAGTCAGCATGGGTTCACCAAGGGGAGGTCGTGCTCAACCAACTTGGTGGCCTTCTATGATGCTGTCACATGCTGGGTGGATGGGGGAAGAGCGGTAGATGTAATCTACCTTGATTTTAGAAAGGCCTTTGATACTGTCTCCCACGACATCCTTATAACAAAGCTGAGGAAGTGTGGGATAGATGAGTGGACAGTGAGGTGGGTTGAGAACTGGCTGACTGGCAGAGCGCAGAGGGTCGTCGTTGTTGGTGGTGCAGAGTCTGGCTGGAGACCTGTAACCAGTGGTGTCCCCCAGGGGTCTGTGCTGGGTCCGGTCTTGTTCAACATCTTCATCAATGACCTTGATGAGGGGATAGTGGCCACCCTCAGCAAGTTTGCTGATGATATGAAGTTGGGAGGATTGGATGACACGCCTGAAGGCTGTGCTGCCATTCAGCGAGACCTGGACAGGCTGGAGAGCTGGGCAGTAAGAAACAGGATGAGGTTCAACAAAAGCAAGTGTAGAGTCTTGCATCTAGGGAGGAATAATTGCATGCACCAATACAGGCTGGGGGATGAGCTGCTGGAGAGGAGCTCTGCAGAGAGGGACCTGGGCGTCCTGGTGGAGCCAGCAGTGTGCACTCGTGGCCAAGGCGGCCAATGGCATTCTGGGGTGCATTAAGAAGAGCGTGTCCAGCAGGTCGAGGGAGGTGATCCTCCCCCTCTACTCTGCCCTGGTAAGGCCTCATCTGAAGTACTGTATCCAGTTCTGGGCTCCCCAGTACAAAAAAGACAGGGATCTAGGGATCTCTTGGAAAGAGTCCAGCGGAGGGCCACAAAGATGGTGAAGGGCCTGGAGCATCTCCCCTGTGAAGAAAGGCTAAGTGAACTGGGTCTGTTTAGCCTTGAGAAAAGATGACTGAGAGGGGACCTGATCCAGGTTTATAAATATCTGAGGTGTGGCGGCCATAGTGGTGAGGCCAGTCTCTTTTCAGCAGTACGTGGAGACAGGACGAGGAGAAATGGACATAAGCTGCAGCATAGGAAGTTTCACACGAATGTGCGTAAGAACTTCTTCACGGTGAGGGTGACGGAGCACTGGAACAGGCTGCCCAGGGAGGTTGTGGAGTCTCCTTCTCTGGAGATATTCAAGTCTCGCCTGGACGCCTACCTGTGCGACCTGGTGTAGGGAACCAGCTTTGGCAGGGGGGTTGGTCTCGATGATCTCTAGAGGTCCCTTCCAACCCCTACAATTCTGTGATGTGAAAGGTCTAGGGGAAATGGTCTCAAACTAAAAGACAGGAGATTTAGAGTAGGCATAAAGAATAAATTTTTTACAATAAGGGTGGTGAGGCATTGGAACAGATTATTGTCATGGTTTTATGTTTTTTGGTTTTCAGTATTCTGCATCATAACATCATGTAGTGCACTGGTAGTTTAAGTGTTAATGCTCCAATTCCAGGTAACTACCCCTATACATTACAGAAGTCATGGGATCTGCCCTTCCGGGTGGGGCGGTCTCTTACTGCCTGGCAGTGGGTGCTGGAGGGTGCTTTCCTCGATGCGAGGACACTCGTTTCCATTTCTTGCTTTCCACAGGGGCAACCGATATTGTTACTGGTATCTCCTGTGGTTGATCAGATCTGACTTGGAGATTTTTCCCTTTGGCTTGTACCTCAGCTGGGAAACTCTCTCTCCAGAATAGTAATATATAGGGTGTGGTAAGCACAAGCCAAACCCAATAAGTTGTACCTCCTTAGATCTGAAAAGCAAAAAACATAAAACCATGACAATTACCCAGGGATGTGGTAGATGCCCAGTTCCTGGAGAGAACAATGTCAGGCTGGACCAGGCTCTGAGCAACTTGACCCAGCTGTTTATGCCCCTGATCATCGCAGTGGAGTTGGGCTAGATGATCTTTAAATGCCGCTTCTAACTCAAATGATTTTATAATTCTATGAACTGCTTTACTGTTTTCACCTTATGTAGGCTTTATGTAGCTAAAACTCCATATTCTTTTTTTTAATGTTAGGTTTCCATATGTATATGCAGGTACCTTTATGGAAATGTTTTGCCTCAGAAATCTGGTAGATGGAGTGGCTGGTGAAATAGAATGCACTAAATTAGATCAGTGGGCCAAATTCATATTGAAAATAGAAGAGTACAGTCCTATTACATTCAATGAAATTCAAAAAAATTCAGGATTATAGCTAAATACCACAATATAAACAGATCTTATGTGATATATTTGGCAACTGTGGAACTGTCAAAATAAATGACAAAATCTGTCTGCAGAAAGTACGCCTTCTTCAGTGAGCTGTGGGATTGATTATTAAAGCTTCTGGAACTTATCACTTGCTCCATGTAAGCAACATACATGCAAAGCAGCTGATGTGTGAGTAATTTACTTGAATCAGGTCTCTCCACTGCTAGACTTCAGCTAATATTGTAAATACTAAAGTTGTTTGGCACAGCTGAATTTATTCTCCACTGTAGAAAAGCCGCTGGGTCCCACTATTCACAATATTTAAGCTCTAAAACACTAGAGGGCTGCACATCTTGAAATGTTTGTACATTTCCATACTGCTATGAAAGCTAGCTTTCTTAGTCTACTGGCTAAAGAGATCTAAAATTTTGCTTTTTTAAGCCCACTTTCTGCCCCTTTTTTGAGAAAGCTGAAGTATCATTACTATAACTCTCTTATTGTCTGTAGTAACTGTAATGGGATTACAAAAAGCCATTTTCTAGAAAAATTCATCTATTTAAAATAAACATACTTTGATCCTCTGAAACAGTATATTTACTTAGATTGACTTTATGTATTTCAAGTTCAGTGCTGAAGTCACACAATTTCCCAATGAAATAGGAGTTATACAATGAGAATAAATAGTATCTGCACATGGGAAGTGCTCTTTCTGTTTTGTATATGACACTGATTGAACTAAGTTAAGCTTCCTGTTGTAGTAACAGATTATTTGTTGTGATAAGCTGTCCTTTATCTCACCTTTGCTAGAGAAGAAGTGAGAATAAAATGACTGAATAAAAGATTGCAAATATGTTCCCTCTTTGTTTCTCCTTCCTAAGTAAAGGGAAGGAATATTGAAGGGAAGTTGCACATTTCAAATTTACTCTGGATCATCTTTTAGGATTTATTTCTGCTATGCTTTTTTTTTTTTTTTTTTTTTTTTTTTTCTCATTCACAAGTATGAACCTCTTGTAGTAAGGCAGAGTCTGAAATTATTCCAGGTGAACTTAAAATGATCTAAAGCCAAAAGGCCAACAACATAAATACAAACTTAGTTATTTTTACACACTGAATGCTTTTTCGAGAAGTCTGGAGTGCTTAAGGTTGTCACTGTTTGTTTTTTCTTGCCAGCAGACTACTGAATTGTGATCTCTGCTTTGCCTGAGGAAGGTAAAGACAAATTAAAGTCACCAAGTCTGCCTGCAGTGGGTCACCTTGAAAGCGAAAACCCTTAAAGGAACTAGTTCTCTATGGGAGATCGTTTCCGAGAAAAAAAATATATACATAGTTTAATCCTCAGAACAACATAATGGAGATATATTTGAAAAGATAAGCATACACAAGTAGAAGGTATTTTTTGGATAAAGTGATATGTACACTCAGATAAATATGAAGAAAGGCTCTGATATTTTATTTTTATTTGCACTGAAGTGAAGGAACTTGCTTACTCACACACACTACAGCAGGCTCAAGAACACAGGTAAAAGATGAGAGAGGTGAGGGAAAAAAAAAAGAAACAACAGATTTACAGCACTGAAATGTTCAGTAATCTATGAAGGAGTAATGCAAATGAATACAACAAAACAAAACTTTCTTATAAAGCAAAGAGGGAAACCAACTCTGTCTATTTCTGACATTATGTGTTCACAACAATCATCTAGTCTCAATGTTTAAAAATATTTTTTAAAAAAGAAAAAAAAAAACTCATAATCCAGACTAACACTGATTTTTTTTTTTTTAAAGTTGGTTTTAAAATATTTTTTCCATTTATCCTACCAGATATTTTCAATTGCAGTGCAAGTCAAATACAATTAAAGACAGACTCTTTAGCAGAGTCTGTGATAATAGAACAAGGGGAAATGGTTTCAACCTCAAAGAGGGTAGATTTAGGTTAAATGTAAGGAAAAAGTCTTTTACAGTGAAGGTGGTGTGGCACTGGAAAGGTTGCCCAGTGATGTGGTTGATGCCCCATCCCTGGAGACTTTCCAGGAGAGGCTGGATAAGGCCCTGGGCAACCTGATCTAGCTATGGTGTCCCTGTTCATTGCAGGGAAGTTGGACTACATGATCTTCAGAGGTCCCTTCCAACTCTAAGGATTCTATGGTTCTATGATTCTGTGATGTCCAATCCACAACTCCTTATCTTTTAAACTGTCAGCAGTACAAACAGAAAAGCTTTTCCATTTACTGTATCCGTGATAGCACACAGATAAATATTTGTGCTATTTTTTACCATTCCTGATTCTACCTAACGTGCCTTCTTTGCAGCCACTCTAAAGTAGCGCAGTCATCTCAGTAAGTATGTGTTACACTATATTTGCTCTAACACAATGCTTTGATTTTCAATTTATTTATTTATTTATTTATTTTGTGTGTGTGTGTGTGTGTGCTGCGCTTAGTCCTTGGTATACTGATATATTGTACATTTGTACATTCTCACAGATTACCAAGGGTAATATGTTGGTAGTCAGAAATAAAGGATTTTTTAGTGAAAGTTCTAAGTATTTTGATTTTATGCAAATTAATAAATACTTTACAAATCAACTCAGAAATTTCTGTCACTCAGTTTTATTGTCAGACAATATTCATCTGTCCCTGATAAAAAAATGAATTATTTTAAGGATTTAACTTTTGAAATGAGACTTAATGTCAACTATGTACAACCAATAGTTCCTGAATCTTGCAAGTACATATAGTTAAATAATGAAAAGGCAATTATAAGTCTCCTTCTTTTAAGAAGCATGAGATATTCATCTGGTTGCTCTGACCAACTCATGACCAAACAGTGTAATAAACCTATTTGTTCTCACAGCACATACATCTGTCCTATGGTACTTTACTTGCTGGGGAGATGGGAACTTCTGTGTAAAAAAAAAAAAAAAAAAAAAAAAAAAAAAAAAAAAAAAAGTTTCTAATTAAGAATAATTACCCTAAAATCCACCTACTCTATTTTTGAGAGGCAAGACTGAGTTAATGTCACTCTATGTATTTGGACAATGTAGATGAGTTTGATAATAGATATCTATATTTTTTTCAGGAACCTTTAATTTTATCTCACTCGTCTTTTAGCTGTGAGCCTCAACTATTCCAAAGCTCATCTTTTAAACAAGGATGTATAGTGCTGCACTGCATATCTCAATTTGGAAAAATATATTATGTTAATCTTTTTTTTTTTTTTTTTTTTTTCCCCAGAGCAAACCTCTAGTATATTGTCTCTCTTACCTCTTTCTTTTTTTTTTCTTTTTTTTTCCTAAGAGGAACACAGAAAATCCACAGATGAGAGTTTATTGTGAAAGAATTACGAAAATGAATATTCAGAACCTAACCCTGTACTGTTTCATTCACAGATACCTACAGAAAGAATGAGTGGAGCAATTCTATGTCCCTAAAAAAAAACAGAACCTTTTTTTGTGTCTGTTCTCATTTTTGTCACCATTTTTATAAATGTAGGCCACATGGGGTTTCCAGACAATCCCTCTTTCTATTGCCAGCATGCATTCATCCTTAGAGTCCTTCTGCCCTGCACAACAAAGACATATACATAAAGTCACATGAAGAGGAAGATGTATAAGTTCTAAGAAAAGATGCAAAGGCCTTTCATCCCTCCTTCATTCTAGTCACATAGAAGCTTGGTTGATCACAGTAAAATCTTAGGACAAACCTGAAAACAGAGTCATTCACGTGCTTTTAAGGAGATAAAATTGCTAGGATGACTGCTTCTATGGGAATTCTGTGAATGAAAAAGGTGTAGATTTCTATCAAGGAATCTTAGCCTATTCAAACAAAACTGAAAAAGGTCATCCAGTTAGTAATTTCCACTGCAAATAATCAATCCCTCAAATTCTTATATTTACTAAATTAAAAAAAAAAAAAAAGAAGACTTTAAACAACATATACTCGTTAAAGAACCAATTGCAAAAAATGACTGTTATACTGACTAAAAGCATGACATAGCAACAGTACTCAAAGCACCTTTAGAACCGGGGGTCATAGCAATTTCATTATCAATTCTGCTAATTTACCTACATTCTGACAGAGTTAATGATTCTGGGGTTTAAAGACTAATTAAAAAAAAGAAATGAATTTGCCAAAATTGGATGAAAGCAACAACCAACACAAATGGTAAATCACAGAGAGTTTCATTTTGTGATGTATAATATAATGGAAAAACCGACAACTAAGAGCTGACCTATGTTTCTCTGCTTTCTGTATCATGCTTATTGAGGTGAAACACTCAGACATATTTCTTTAATTTTTCAAAAGCAAGAAATTGGATAAAATACCCTTTCAGTGAGCCTGGTGTTTAAACAAATGACATTTATAATAGCAATGCACATTTTGCCTCCGCTTTAGAATCTGTTATTCTACTTTCTGAACAGCAGTTGGCTATGACAAGAAATGACAGACCATTCTACTTCTATCTCCAGCTCCTGTATCCAGGTCACAGTGACACATGCAGAGGGAGAGGGTAGCTTAATGTGGCATCAAAGTCTTCACTGCCCTGGCCAGTGAGCTGCAGGACTGGTGCCGCAGAATGAGTATCCTAACCTGCTTTGTCTATGTATGAGAATTCTATAGCAAAGTATTCCCATTTGTTGCTGAATCTTTTGTTTTCACATTTGCTTGAGGACAGAGCCCACGATTCTTTGTGCTACAAAGTTTCTAGTCAACCATGAACAAATTTGTCTGATACTCAAGGAGAATGTAGGAAGAAGGCACCAGAAAAGTGTCACCTTGCGTGGCTTCGCTTATTTATTTCCCACTGGCTGGTAAAGTTTCAAGCCAAGAGATGGCAACACTTAGCAGACTGCTCTTCTCAGCTTCGAACTAGATCTCTCAATCTAGAAGTATTTATTTAAAGAGAAATGCCGGTCAGATAAAGCTAACTTCAAAATTAACTGTGCAATGTGTATGTATTTTTCAATCTATTATGCAACTCTCATCACCATTTCAATGGGCTATTGATACTATCTGGATGAAGTTTAATAAATGAATATCATATCTGGACTAGTTTATACTTTGAGATTCTTGGCAACTATACAAAAAAAAAAAAATCTTATAACAACTTATATAATTCCTCAGCATTATGATACTGTATATCTAGGAACAGCTATTGTGAATGGCAGTGGCTGTCTAAGAATATCTGCATGTTTATTGTTCCCCCCTGAGGCAACAAGCATTGTCTGAAAGAAAAGCTCTGTGTCTTGACTATCCCTTGAGAACAATAATTACTGCTATAGAGAAATATACTATACCAACTGTCAAGTAATTGAAAAGGACTGACAGGCAAATGATTTCTGTGTCCATTGCTCTGGGTTCAGATCCTCTGAAAGTTAAAATACATAGGCAGTGGGCCAATTTAGCCTCAGAGATAGAGGGCTGAATGTACCAACATCAATGAAATTACAATTTTTCGTACTGTTCCTGATTTTGGCCCTCTGCCTTAAAATAGAACTAAAATAAGTACTAAAAAAAACAAGCACTGCATATTTAACATTGTTAATTCTAAATAATAACTGAAGCTTTTGGCATACAGATGAGTGCTTTTTTTTTAGGTAAACAGAATATTTCTCCTGTTCATAGCTTTAGCAGAGACACCTAAGTCCATAGATTTGACAGAGAATCTAGGCTGAGAATACGACTGACTGAAATACATAGGCAAGGGTAAATAAAATTAAAGAGGCTAAATCATGCTTGGAATTTTACAGTGAGTTCATAATAAAACTCTCTGAGATGGCAAAAAAATATCTCAAGCTAAAAAGATCCACTTCTAGAACTAAAGACATTTAAAAGAAATCTAAAGAAAATATCTTTAGTGAGAAAAGAATATGGACCACTCTACTAATTTACTTCAGATTAGATCATCATCATAATGTAAAAAGATAAGAAGCCTTTACATTCATGATACTACAAAATTATGTTTCTGGTCAATCAAGGTAAAGTTGTGCTCACACTTGAAGCCAAAGCAGCCTTATTATTTATTTTAACAGATTAGGATTTTACCCTTCATTTGGGTTTAATTATTTTTATGCCATAAGTGAATTACATGAGATTAAAAAAAAAAAAAAAAAGAAGACAAGTACAGATTCATAATCTGAGTGAACCTTCTTAAAGATAAATGCAAATAGAGAGAAATGTTGCAACACCCAATTTTCCTGTGTTACTATTTTAAAAGAAAAGTCACTATATTTAGTTGATCATTTGCTGTTTCTTATGGAAAATGGGGTGGGTACAATTTTACTAATTATCAGTTAAAGTTGTAATCTTAAAGGAATTTTAATTATCAGAACATTTGAAGTATTTTAATAGTTAGAAATGGACTGTTAATAAGAACAGTTCACAATATTTGTAATGCAAATTATTCGATCTATGGATTGCATTGCATATCTAATCAGCAACCTTATGAAAGACATAAACCCAACAGATTTCTTTAAAATGCTAGTTAAAAAAAAAAAAAAAATCACCAGAAAAGATATGGTGGTTTTGAGTATGAAAAATCCATCTACGTTTTCTAGTCAGAAGTAAATGACTAGATGATCCACTCTATAATTTATCAGTAACTGAACATAAAGCAACAGAACTCAAAAAATGGAAGGATATAGCATAACAGTCTTAGTAGCTGCTTTGCATATTTTTAAAAAATACCGGAATTGAGGGTGAAATGTAAAACAATGAAAAACTGAAACATAAAAATGATCTCAAACTGAAGTTATTCAAGATTTCAAAGGAACTAGAATTTATCTTTTTTAATTACGATTCAAATAATAATGCAAATGAGTTTTCTTCCATCTCTATTATTCCAGTTTCAAAGTTCTTTATAGGAAGCTTTTCTCTATTTTAAACAAGCAACAAAACAAAAATAGCTGTAAGCAATGTAAAGGTGTTATCAGCTTTACAGACAAGATTTTTAAAGAACTATTTAGTACATCATTTCATATTGCCAAAATGGAGCAAAATAATCTATCTTGCTTCAGAATGCCCCATTAGCTTTTGCTCTGCTAAATAAACACTAGCCAACTCTTCTAAATAAGACAGATCTACAAAATTAAAACAATGAGTATTAGAGCTAAATAATGAGCCAAATCTACATGAAGAACAGCTATTTGAGTTTTACTAGGCTAGAATCAATCAAGAAAACAAATCTGAGCATCATGAAGGATTCCATTGAGAATAAGGATGAAAAATGAGAGGGTGACAAAGGACATTGGCAGGTATGAGTGACAGGAATTCAGAAAAAGTACCACTTAGGAAACTATTCTTTCACTTGGAACCTTAAATCTATCCTAATCAATTTTATCTGTACTACAAGGTGCCCAAACTTTTTTACCCTCCAAAATCTGTGTTTATTCTGTTCCCTGACTTAGCTCAGTGCATAGGATACTAACAATGTCTGACTGTTTAATAGCCGCGCTTTTCAGAAAGGCACAGAGAATAAATTGTCTTTTAAAAGACAGCCTAATGTATCTTTCGTTAAGTCTCTGAACATTGAAGTTTGTTCATGTTAAAAATTGTTTAGCATTGTGCTTGTGTAGGAAATTAAGCAAAAGGTTGCATTTTATAAATGATTAGAAGTTCTTTATTTGAATTTCTGTTAAAGATGTATTATTATTTATTGGGTTTCAGTGCTTTCAACATTTATTGTCCTAATAACAGCTCCATTATACTTTGATAATAAGAAACCACAAGCTACATTGTGATATACTTAAAGTACTCCATAGGCAAGCAGTATACTGAAGAGTAGCAGTAAAGAATATAATAGAAAGCAAAATACTTGAGCATCATTTTATCATGCAAACCTTCATTACTATCATGAAGTCAGGAAAAGCAAAAGTTTTATAATGAAAGCTTGAATGGCTAATGATAGCACTTCTCAACTCCTTATCCGTACATATGACATTCTAAAAGCTGACTGACCAACCAGCTCTTTTGAGAAAAAATCCTTTTGAGAACTGATCCTTTTGAGAAAGACTATTTCATACTGTTCCAACATGAGTCAGGCCCAATTTTAGTAAAACTGTGTCTGGTATTCTATTTGTTGGTGACCTTATTTCAGATGAACAGCTGCCCTTCCCTTCCATATTCACTCTCTTCAAGAGATACCTGAAAAAGCTGTGATGTCAGCTCTCACATATGCTTTTCTCTTTCTGATTGCCTTTTTTTTTTTTTTTTTTTTTCCCTCCTATCCTACTCTCTTAATACTTTGTAATTTAAGGTACTCCATGTGCAGAATTAATGGAAAATATGTTCTTGCACACGACCAATGTTTCTCCAGACCAAACAAGACATTTGTATATCTTCTTTTTACATCAGAATTATCTCATTGGCATCAATCTACTGGAAACAGACCTCTTAATTAAAGAGAAAGAACAAGCTTCAAATCATGGCAATGGCTAGATGCAGTTTCAATCTTATTTCACATCATTTTTAAAAACACTGACTCCCCTCAGTCTTGCCATGCCTTTAATCCATGAGAAGCCCCTAATTTCAGTTTTCATTTTCAACTGGTTTGTAATTTCTATCATAAGAGGAATTAGCATGTTAGTTAGCATGGATGCATCCTATACACTTGCACTATACTTTGCACAAGTATAATTTCCACTACACACGAAATGTTATCAGACTAATTCTTCATTAGAATAAGGCAACCATTTCTTCTCTTTGGGTGCTGATGTCTCTAGTAGATGAATCCAGGTGAATGCATAAGATAGCTCAGAAATTTCAGACTGGTGCAAGAGGCTATAAAGAAAGATCCGAACCTTCAAAAATTCAGCAGCCCTAGTTAACATAATAACAGAATGGATGAGGTGGGAAGGTACCGTCAAATGTCATCTGATCCTCCCACCCTGCTCATGGAAAGACATCGAGGCAGATGTTAAAGATCTGCAGGGACAGAGACTCCACAACTTTTCAGGGCAACCTGTTCTGGTTTTCAGTCCCTTGCACAATAAAAAACGGTTTCCTTGCATTCAGAAGGTACCTCCTGCATTTGTGTTCACTCCTTCTTGTCCTGTCACTAAGCATCACTTAGAAGAGGCTGGCTACATTCTCTTTGCACCCTTCCTTTAGGTGCTTGTATACAATGATAAAATCTTCCCTTAGCCTTCTTTTTTTTTTTTCAGGTTGAAGAATGCAAGCTCTGGAGAAATGCTCCATCCCCTTTATCATCTTTGCAGCCTTTTGGACTCTCTCCATAGCTTCATGTCTCTCATGCAAATGGGAGCCCCACATTAGACATAGTACTTCTGTTCTGGCCTTACCACGGCATTTTCTGTGCTTGGATAATATCTAAGTCAACAGAACCAGTCCCAAGACTAAGACTCCTAAATGGCAGTACAGACCAGTAAGACATTAAGGTTAGGATCCAAACACTGCAATGTCAAGATATTCCTATTTACTCAGCTTAGGAGAATACAGTATTGCCGATACGCTGTTTTTGTATTTAGGCTCTCAATACCAACCATTGGACTGTAACTATGTCAGTGGCATAATGTTAGTCTATCAGGAAATACCTGTATCGTCATCATAGAACAGCCTGGGTTGAAGAGGACTACATGATCATCTAGTTTCAATCCCCCTGCTACGTGCAGGGTCACAATCATCATCTGGATGACAAGTATTCTTCTTGCTTTTTTTTCTCTTTGTAGTAGCATTTTAATCTCAGCAACAATAAGAAATTTCTTCAATGGCAGGCACTGGTTTTAGCTATGGTACACTTTCTCCAAAAATTTCCTCACAACATATTATTTTGGACAGTCTGGAAGACAACCAAAACAGTTATGAGTGGATTCCTGAAACTAATTTTCTTTCTATTTTACTATGAAATTTATAATGAAATATTTAACAGTCTTTATTTTGCCATTTCTAGGGCTATATTTGACATAAAAGATGGTGTTGATTTTGAGTTATGAGTATTTTTCCTTTTTGTGTCCATTAGAAATGTCCTCCATTAATATAAATGTCTTCCCATAATGAAATGCATGCATGCTACTTACATATATGCAAGTATGCATGTGTATTTTCTAAACCATAATTAGATTACAAAATCAATGCCTTGAACAGTAGCTTATTTATATCAGCACAACCATGATAATAGATATCAACTAGAAATTTGGCCCCCTCTTCCCAGACAAACTTTTATTCATTTAGAACTGCTTTTGGATGTGATAGGATTGAATTTCATGAAAGCGACCAAATTTAGAACAGGCACAACATAGGAGCAATGAGCAAGCTTTCTTATTTGTCCTTGGTTGTTCTCTCATTGACAATATCCTTGACCCAAAGTAACCACTGCTAGTCATGAGATTGTAAAATAGACTGTATGCTCATTTGGCACTCATTTAATTGTTGTCTGTAAGCTAATTAATCCATACAAATTTTCATCAATACAGTAGAAATTTACTTGATCCAATACTAAATTGATAATACACGCATAGCAGAGACAGCTAAATAGGAATTTAAGAATCTTTTCAAAACAGTTTTCTGTACTAATTTATTCTGAGGTACTATATTCACAATGAAATTCTAATTTGAATTAAGATTCTATGCGTTTTCTTCCATACAGCTGCAAAAACTTAAAGAAGGCAATGACAGGAAGACTGAAGTAGTTGGTTTCCATTTCATAATTTAAATTATTCTTACATATATTATTTATCAACATGGAGAATGTGGGCAGCAACTATTAAAGGCTTCTTCTTTGGTAGAGATGGAAATGGGGAGATCTTTAAAACAAAGGTGAAAAAGCAATCATACAAAACCGAGAGCTACACAGCCCAAAGGAAATAGCAAATCGCTTTTTCAAACTACTCGAAGGTGCTTGCTAATATGGTAGCAATCTGCTGTGAAGTCAGCTTCTCTTTTGTGTTAGATTTGCATGCACAAGATGTTAATCAATTCAGAGTCTCAGACATTTATGTTCCTCAGAGTTATAACTAAAAAGCTCTCTGACATCTCTATAAATGGAAATACTCTGAAAAAATTGCAGAGAGAACTCTATCTCCTTTTCATATACAGAATGCTACCTATCATATGTAAAAGATCAACAGAAAAAAAAAAAAGGAAAGTTTAAGTACCTTTCTAATTATATGCTACTGCACAAAACATGCAGACATTGTTTTTTTACATTTCACTTACAGCTGAAATTCAGCAACTCTGATTTACCTTTACCTACCAAGCACAGTACTTTTTGTTGCAGTGCCCCTGTTCAGCGTTCATCAGGTATATAAATACTTAAGTGGACCAACAGGTGTTGGAAAAAAAGGGGAGGAGAATAAGGGTTTCCTTGACCACCGTTCATTTTTTAAGAAAAAACATTTCTTATGCCATTTATCATCAAATTATATGCAAATATGTTACTGAGAATAGTTCCTATATCCCAGATGCCAAATTATAGTCTCAGATACATGGCATGCATCTCTGAATAGCTTAAACAATCAACTTTTATGCTACTATTTTTAATACATGCAGATATTAAATGGCAACTGAACTAAAGTTCAGCCCTGACTCCCTCAACATGTTCAGTTCCTATTCCTGTTTTGTGTGGGAACATATCAGATCTTTTATACAGATATTATGAGATAACCAATTTTTTTCCTTGAGGTCTGTACTTAGCATGTACATGCAACAGATTTTTTTTAGCACTCTCTTTGGTGTATCTGTCATTTTTATTCGCAGTTTGTACTTCAGAAGAAGTATACATGTTCTTACTTCAGAAGGCAGCAAGAAGCAGCTTGTTCATGAAGTCATGGTGATTGCTGCAGTTTTCATCTCCGTTTTTTTCGAGTATTGTAAAGGTGAATCCCTTTTGTAAAGAGCTTAACACCTAAGGAAAACAGCAGCATAACAGGATGCAAAAGAGATATTCCAAAAAAAGTGTCTTGGAATCTGCTCTCTGTCTTTTCAATAACCATGAAAAGTGAGAAAAGAACTATGAGTTTCCTCCTGCTAGATGGTATGTGCAGTTAGTCAGTACAAAGACTGTCATAAAAATTCATGCTGGGAAAAATGTCTTTGTCTTCCATAGGTTGCAGACTATGGGGACCATGTCTGCAAATTGTCTCAGTTACTTCAGTTCAGCTAGAGGATAAATCAAATCACAAGTAAAATCCAGAGGATCTACAATTCTTCATTCAAATTTTCACAGAATTACATTGGTAAGGGATCCCTTTTGTGTCCCTGTGTGCTCAGTGACTTCAGATTGTGAAAATAAAGTGTTATTATTAAATTGCAGAAAATATCTAAAATAAGCCCAGGTATATTATTTATGCCCATGACTGAACTTAGGATGGGCTGACATTCCTTTTTCACTGGAGTTATGTACGTGGATTTTTAACAGCTGTTTCTGCTGCTGCTGGATGTCACTTCATGCTAGCCTCTCACTCAGCTGCTGCGGGAAAATGAAAACATTGCACCCTGCTTAGAGGGTTGTGCACATGGCTTCTTGGGGACACTTGTGTCACCAAATTTCTGAATGGCATTCAGAAAGACCGTGACAAGCTGAAAAAGAACTCCTCACTCCATGATAGTGGAAACACTACCTTTCCTTTACTTGTAGTTAAGGAAGTGAAGAAGAAAAAGGCTGGCATATTCCCTGAGATATTCACCCAAGTAAATTCTCCTCATCATCCTCTCATCAATGTAAAATCTGTGTTACATCCTAAGATAAGTCTATTTTGATGAACTATGATGTAAAGGGTAGAATCTAAATGAAGCTGTCCAGGTTTTTTAATGTAGGCATTCATTAACAATTAAATTGCAGCAGAGTAGCTCAGGTGTTTGGAGAGAAGAAACAGGTTTGTGCTTCTGCCCTGGTTCAGTGACCTTGCTGTAAGAACACTGGGATTCTGCCATAGCAGAAGATTAAGCATTAGAGGCAGGATAAAAGTATCTTATCCTTAAACAAATGTCCCTTTCAAAAAGCTTAATACAAAGCAGGCCTAGAAAGTCTGCAGCTATAATGATTTCATGTTTTGCTGATCCTGGCCTTTCCCACTGAAAGACTGTTTAGTGGTCCCTAGTGAAAAGTTGAGATCAGCATTTAAATGCAAGTCTATCTTTTTAACATAAGTCCTTAGCAGCCCAACAGCTCTCACTGATACTGAGAATTTATAAATAGTTATGCAGAGATACAGACTGATATATATATCTGAAATGCATATCACTCCTTTATGGTTGACGACTGTACATTCAGGCTATTTTTTGCAAAACTATTGTAATTTCTAGTGGCTTTTTTTTTTTTTTTCTCCTTTTCTTAATTAGTGAAAATGCAAAAACATTGCCTAACAAGGTATTTTTTTCATGTTTGAAACACTTCTCTTTGCATACAGTCAGGGACCAATTATAGATATTCCCTATCTCCTTTATATTTCTACACCTGAGGTGTATGCCTTCCTCTCCTAGGTAACAGGGATATTACACATGGATTGTGGGGAACACCAGGCAAATATAATGTTTTCTTTCTAGCTTTGTACAAAAATCCTTGCCAGTTATTTTAAATTGATAGATATAGTTTAGTGTCTAATAAACTACAATGATCATAAAAGAAAAGCAGGAATGTGAAATCCTAGTAACTTATCAATTTTGCTTGAACAACCTGTATCTCCTATAGCTGTTATTTTCTTCTCCCTTCTCCAAAAACTCCAGACAACAAAACTCTTCTAACACAAAAGGTTAACTAAATCCTTTTTCATGTGCTGTGCATCCTGTTGGTTACATCACTTAATGCTAAAGAAATTTTTCTTTTTCAGTGGGAGATCTTTTGGAAAAGAAAAAAAAAAAAAAGAAAAAAAGATGTTGTAAGGTTAAAGCACCACTAGCCAGCTCATTCAGCTCCTTCTCTTACTTTGTTTTCTAGAGAAACCTGGCTAAATCAATCTCAGCATACCTACATGCAGTATACCAGACAGGCAGGCTTACTTGGTGCTTCTGTGTCTGCACACTGCAATTTTACTTCCCACTGTGCTGGTGAAGGAATGCATGCACTCTGGTATGACCTTGTCAAACCTCATCAACTAGCAAACACAAGGATCAGGATCCCCGACACGAGCTCTCACACCCTTTAAGTCCTGGCTCAGGGGGGATCCTCCCTGCCTTCATTAGTAATGGCACATACTGCGTTTTGTGACTGGAAAAGCTTCTTGGCCTGTTTTAACCCATGCTTCACCTAATTCACTACAAATATCTGTGCATTTCCCTGCCACTTCAGTCAGTATGTGTCAGAGAAGAATTTTCTAACTGTATCTGCCAAATTTCTGGAACATTCAGTTTGGAGCCTCTTTGTTCTTTCTTGTTCTTCACCTGTGGCCGACCACAAGGCATTTAACCTCTCAGCTTTGATTTTTGTCACTTGTAAAATGGGGAAAATAATATCTAGTAACTGCCATAAAAAAAAGTCAATATTTATCATTGATAACCAGAATGTACAATCTGAGATATTGCACTTCAGCCTTCATCTTTCTTCCCTCAAAATCAATTCAAGGTTCTCATTGACTCAAGGAGAGCATGCAGCCTTTGTGAAATAGTGTGATCAGTGAGATATTAAAGCCATGGTAGTCATTGGCTTTTAACCAGACTTTTATTAACAGTCATGACTTATAACCATACTGTGTCAGAGAAGAATCAAGAGAATTAATTCAATTTTGATTTTATCAGATAAGTAAATATTTTTTAAACAAATAAACAAGCACACTGTAGTAGTTGTTCCTTATAGCGTGCATAAAGACTGATCACTGACTGTTCACACTGCAGTCACTAAAAATATGAACCAGCTTCCATGCAAGGAAGATAAAACTTTTAATCTTCTGTTATCCCACAAATTAAATGATTGGAAGGATTTCAATCAAACTTAATAGCAGTCTGCCCAAATCTGGAATCGCAGTTGTTTGTTTGTTTGTTTGTTTGTTTACACACAACATCAGCAGCAACAAAAACACATCTTTCATCCCAGGATCCAGGATCTTCTAGTCTGAAAATAACAGTAGCAGAATAAGAAGGCAATAATGTACAATAGAAGTGGGACAAATGCTACTAAGTTGCACAGATTCCTTGACTTAATTTTAAAGGTTTCATAGGTATTTTTCTGAGGGACTTGATAGCATAAGAAAAGTATTTCACTTCAGTAAGAGTTCAATAAGGAAAGAACACAGTCATATAGAAGTCAGTAATGGAACTGTTTCTACGAACTATGTATTGGGACTGTTTAAGTGACTTATGGTACTACTCTGTCTCCTCTGTGGAGGCAGTTATGCCCTCTGAGTTTTCAATCAGGATTAAAAAATAACGTTTGATGGATAAAATCAAGCATGCTTATATAAACATAATTTTTTATAAACTTAACCACAACACCATGTCATACATGTTATAAAGCTCCTGCCTAGTTTTACTTATCACATTTGGAAGAAATGTGAGAACACCAGCTACACTGGAGGAATAAACATGCTCTGTTTCCTTTCAACTGAAAGTATAATCCCTCAGCTAATTTCAAACATGAAGTTCTGACTGTTTTTAGCAGGCTTCAAGCAGACATAGAGGTCAACCACAGCCAAACTGCCTGCTTCAGTACTAAAATGGAATAACATATGAGATTGAAAAACTTCTCATAGCTACATATGCTCAGCATCTGAGGCCATTAAAAAAAAAAAAAAAAAAAAAGAAAAGAAAAAAAGGAAAAAAAGAAAAAGGAAAAAAAAATCATGTTAGTATCTTTATCAATGACATCAACAGTGGGATCAAGTGCACCTTCAGTAAGTTTATGGATGATGACAAGCTGTGTGGTGTGGTCGACGTGCCCAAGGGACAGGATGCCATCCAGAGAGACCTGGACAGGCTCTAGTAGTGAGCTCAGAAGAACCTAATGAGGTTCAATAAATCCAAGTGCAATGCCTTGCACCTGGGTCATGACAACTTCCCATCAGTACAGGCTGAGGGCAGCCCTACCAAAAAGGACTTGGGGATACTGTTGGATGGCAAAGTGGACACAAGCCAGCAGTGTGACCTCACAGCCCAGAAAACCAACTGAATCCTGCACTGTATCAAAAGAAGCATGATCAGCAGGTCAACAAATATAATCCTGACCCTCTATTCTGTGCTGGTGAGACCTCCCCTGGAGTACTGTATCCAGGTGTGGAGTTCCCAGTACAGGTGAAACACAGACCTGTTGGAGTACATACAGAGGAAGTACTTACAAGGAAGTAAAGGTTGGGGGCAGTTTGGGTTGTAGTGATCATGAGATGGTGGAGTTCAAGATCCTGAGTGGAAGAAGCAAAGCAATAAGTAGGATTGCTACCCTGGACTTTAGGAAAGCCAACTTCAATCTCTTCCGGGACCTACTTGGAGCTATCCCGTGGGCTCGGGTGTTAGAAGGTAAGGGGGCCTCTGAGAGCTGGTCAGCATTTAAACAGCTCTTCTTCCAAGCTCAGGATCGGTGCGTCCCTGTGAGCAAGAAATCGGGAAAAGGTGGCAGGAGACCTGTGTGGATGAGCAAGGAGCTCATGCGCAAGCTCAAAGGAAAGAAGAAGGTCCATGAAATGTGGAAAAAGGGTCTGACCACTTGGGAAGAATATAGGAATGTAGTCAGGGCCTGCAGGGATGCAACGAGGAAGGCTAAAGCCCGCCTGGAATTGAATCTGGCTAAAGTGATAAAGGATAATAAAAAAGGCTTCTTCAAGTATGTTAACAGCAAAAGGAAAACTAGAGAGAATGTGGGCCCCTTGCTAAGTGAGGGGGGGGTTCTGGTAACGGGGGATGCTAAGAAGGCAGAGATACTGAATGCCTTCTTTACTTCCGTCTTCAGTGAAAAGGCTCTCCCGCAGGAATTCCACACCCTGGAGGTTAGTGAGAGGGTCTGGGGAATGGGAGACTTCCCTTTAGTCAGGAAAGAGGATGTGCGTGAGCGCCTAGGCAGTACTAAGGTCCACAAGTCCATGGGACCTGATGGGGTGCATCCACGTGTGCTGAGGGAGCTGGCAGAAGTCATTGCCGAACCGCTCTCCATCATTTTTGAGAGGTCTTGGACAACAGGGGAGGTCCCTGAAGACTGGAGGATAGCCAATGTCACTCTGGTCTTCAAAAAGGGCAAGAAGGAAGATCCGGGTAATTATAGGCCTGTCAGCCTCACCTCTGTCCCTGGAAAGGTGATGGAACAGCTTGTGCTGGATATCATCTCCAGACAACCGGGAGAAAAGGAGGTTATCAGGAGTAGTCAGCATGGGTTCACCAAGGGGAGGTCGTGCTCGATCCAACTGGTGGCCTTCTATGATGCTGTCACATGCTGGGTGGATGGGGGAAGAGCGGTAGATGTAGTCTACCTTGATTTTAGAAAGGCATTTGATACTGTCTCCCACGACATCCTTATAACAAAGCTGAGGAAGTGTGGGATAGACGAGTGGACAGTGAGGTGGGTTGAGAACTGGCTGACTGGCAGAGCGCAGAGGGTCGTCGTTGGTGGTGGTGCAGAGTCTGGCTGGAGACCTGTAACCAGTGGTGTCCCCCAGGGGTCTGTGCTGGGTCCGATCTTGTTCAACATCTTCATCAATGACCTTGATGAGAGGATAGTGGCCACCCTCAGCAAGTTTGCTGATGATACAATGTTGGGAGGATAGGCTGACACGCCTGAAGGCTGTGCTGCTATTCACCAAGACCTGGACAGGCTTGAGAGCTGGGCAGTAAGAAACCGGATGAGGTTCCACAAAAGCAAGTGTAGGGTCTTACACCTAGGGAGGAGTAATTGCATGCACCAATACAGGCTGGAGAGGAGCTCTGCAGAGAGGGACCTGGGCGTTCTGGTGGATGACAGGTTGGCCATGAGCCAGCACTGTGCCCTCGTGGCCAAAAAGGCCAATGGCGTTCTGGGGTGCATTAAGAAGAGCGTGTCCAGCAGGTCGAGGGAGGTGATCCTCCCCCTCTACTCTGCTCTGGTAAGGCCTCATCTGGAGTACTGTGTCCAGTTCTGGGCTCCCCACTACAAAAAAGACAGGGATCTCTTGGAAAGAGTCCAGCGGAGGGCCACAAAGATGGTGAAGGGCCTGGAGCATCTCCCCTATGAAGAAAGGCTAAGTGAACTGGGTCTGTTTAGCCTTGAGAAAAGAAGACTGAGAGGGGACCTGATCCAGGTTTATAAATATCTGAGGTGTGGCGGCCATAGTGGTGAGGCCAGTCTCTTTTCAGTGGTACGTGGAGACAGGACGAGGGGAAACGGACATAAGCTGCAGCATAGGAAGTTTCGCATGAATGTGAGTAAGAACTTCTTTACGGTGAGGGTGACGGAGCACTGGAACAGGCTGCCCAGGGAGGTTGTGGAGTCTCATTCTCTGGAGATATTCAAGTCTCGCCTGGACGCCTACCTGTGCAACCTGGGGTAGGGAACCAGCTTTGGCAGGGGGGTTGGTCTCGATGATCTCTAGAGGTGCCTTCCAACCCCTACAATTCTGTGTGTGATTCAGTTCTGTGTGAGGAAAGTCACAAAAATGATCCAAGGAATGGAATACCCCCCCGATGAGGACAGACTGAGAGATCTGGGACTGTTCATCCTGGAGAAGAAAAGGCTGCAGGAATATCTGAGAACAGCCTTTCAGAATCTAAAAAGGGGCTGTAACAAACACTCTTTATTACAATGATAATACTTTATGATAATAAGAAGAATCTTTAGCAGGGTTTGTTTTTGATAGGACAAGGAGAAATGATTTCAAAGTAAAAGACAGGAGATTTAGATTGGACATAAGGAAGAAGTTTTTTGCAGAAAGGGTAATGAAGCAGTGAAACAGGCTGTCCAGAAAGGTGGTGGATGCCCTGTCCCTGAAGACATTCAAGGTCACACTGGATCAGGATCTGTGCAACCTGATCTAGCTAATGGTGTTTTTGTTCACTGTAGAAGACTAGATGACCTTTAAGAATCCTTTCCAACCTAAAAAAGTCTATGATTCTATTATTTTTTGTTGGTATAATTTTCATTCCATTTTATTGATAAAAAATTGAAACCGAAGGAATGTCTTCTTCAAAATATATATCTTTATTTTTGTTTTTCAGTGGCAACATAAGAGTTGTCAAATTCAGAGACTCCACAGACGGGTAAAAGAAGTTTCCAGATTTCTGATTAAATCAAGTTTCTTTCAATATGAAAAGACTCGAGCATTTTCCTGAAAATATCTTCAGCATCAGAATGATTGATGTCCCTGCTGAATGGCAAGACAGGAGAACAATCTGAAAGCCATTATGTCTGATGGAAAAAAGGAAAGAAGGTAGGCAGGAAGGAAAGAGGGAAGGAAATAGGAAGATTTATGGTATGTTTTCATATCAACATACATGTGCTTATGTACAAAAAGGTTTTGTTTTTTTTAATAATAATTTTATTAGACACTAATTTTTTTGAAGTAGCCATAGGAATGTGCAGCATGTTCTGCTAACATTATGTCAGTTACAGTACAAGAAAGGAAAAGAGAGAGAATACTTCTGAAAAAGAAATAGTATCATTCAGATTAATACAATTAAGCAAGAGAAAACAACTCAGTATCTGAATTGGACCAATCTTTCCCCACTTTCACAACTAATATACCTCACTGAAATACCTGAAGAAAAATGTCCTTTTTTATTAAACAATGACTATTGTAATTAGACCCATCTGTACATATAGAATGATCAGACAGTTCATATCAAGCATACTAGTTTTATTATTTAGTTGTGACCATACATTCTCATAACAGCCTTTCAAATATGTATGGTTTCCAAGAGCCAGCCATGCTTGCTTTATACATTAACCTGTGTTCCTTTAGAGCCTGGTTCCCAGCTGCGAAAGCATCCACAGACTTTGAGTTCTGAATATCAGTGGTTAATCACAGGATACCACCAAAATATCAACCACTATGAAGTAGGATATTGATGAGAGTCAGCCTAGGTATTGCAGAAAACTATCATATGTAGATTATTTATCAGTAAGAAATATGCCCTCTCATTTCCTGTTGAACTATACAAAATAAAATGTTAATCCAGTCTTATAAACTAAACAGGAGTAAAACATGCCCATTATATGTAACAACACAGTTCTTGTCAGTTTTAACACAGACAACACTGTCACAGACAACACCAGGGCACAGTTTCAGGGGTGCCTTAGAAGAGAGACAATTCCCAGACTGCAGGGCAGTGCTCATCTTAATTTTGGGAAAGAGAGTATAGCTGTGTGGATATGAGCTGTGTCATGCTAGTTATCATCAGAGCTGAAGAACAGGTTCTTGAAATAGCCATTGATTACAGAAGTTTTTTTCATTCTCTGTGCCTCTTTAAATTTACATATGCATGTAAACATGTCAATCAAGATGATGCTGTCCTCAGTCCAAATTTACAAAATTCATGTTACTATATTCTTTATGAAATCTTCTAAAATAGGGCTGTTCTCTAAGAAGCAGTATTTCTTCAAAGTGAAAAGTGATAACTACTCATATTGTCATAGGAAGAGTGAGGAAAGAAGTATCATTATCTTGTTTACTTTTGAGTGCAAGATGGCTGGCACTGCTCCTCCCTAAGCTGAAGAAATGATGGAAGTGTAGCAGTGAGACTTGTTGAGAATTCTGGCAAAGGAATAGTTGCTGAAATTTGCTAAAGAAGTAAAAACTATGATAGGAAAAAAAAGCAACTGACAGACATGCACGGACAAAGATAATGGTGAAGGAGAGAGAAGAGAAGAAAGGAAAAGGGATAATTAACCAACCACATATTATTCTAGAAGTTTTCACCTTCTCTGCAATTCACATAGACACGGGGGGGGGGGGGGGGGGGGGGGGGGGAGGGAAGCGAACAAAACAAACAAACAAACACTGATAGCATTTTATATTTTAATATTTTTTATATTTTAATCAGAAAATCAAATGACAGTCTTCTCTGTAAAGGTCATACATGATTGTGTCTCAGGTTTGTGTCACATACCTTCCCAGATCACCAGTGTCTCACAAAAAGCCTTCCTCAACATATGGTCTCATAGCTTTAATCTGCTGCAACAACACCAAGTCCTTAAATAAGGCTGGTGTACCCATTAGTTAGGGCTCCCAATTTTTATGTCTACTTTATTACAAGACTGCGGAATATAATACTGTAACATTTTTTCTCTATAGCTCTACAGTTATCCATGGAGACATACCCATGTACATTAGCATTGATGGGAAACTAATTAATAGGACAATATTATTTCCAACTATATTTTCTCTTTCCAACTGCTATCCACCACATTCAGAGCCACAATAACACAGTACACTGCAGAGTGGTCACTCAGATGTACATAATTGTACCTCTTCTATATACAGTGAACATAAATAACATTCTTTTAAGTATACCTAAAATATTTGAATAGAGGATGAAAAAAAAGTCTAATTAAAATCTATTTTATCTGTACTCTGAATGCATGACACACCATGTCCTAAATATTTGTTCAGCACACGCCTGCAATCTCTTCTATAAGCAGTCTTAGATATCTACCTTCCACAGAAACAATGCAGAATAAAAAAAAAAAACTACATTTATATCTCAAATTTAACCTGAACATATTTCAGAGCATAGTAGGTGGTAGGATTAATTTTCATTATTCTTCATTTCTTTACCGAACAACTTTCTAATATAAAATGTCTCAAAGATGCAACAAACAGATCTCTAAGACTCCTGTATCCCAGGGGAGTTGTTCAGCCAGTAGGATATACAAGCAAGCACCTTCGTGTTTGCTGTCCTAAATCCATGAATCTTGATTCCCTGGATGCACAACTGGCCCAGTTTCAAGAAGGAGAATGAGAATGTATTTGAAGGATTTTTTTTTTTTTTTTTCTTTAAGGTTAATTCTCTCCCTCTGCTTCTTATTCAACATAATGATTGATATATCATAGGCATTTTCCCCTTTTTCACTTTTTGGTGTTTGATTACTAGAGAAGTGTAGGAGAGTAGCAACTATCTGAGTGCCAAGGCACTGACTTGGAAGATTGAAACTCCTGTCCTTGCTCTGAAACAGATTTCCACATCACTCTGAGAAAGCCATAGAAGCAGTATATGCTTCATTTCTTAACTGTTAAGAGGAAAGATGAAAAATCTTTAAAATCATGCTGCATTATATGGTAAATTACATGGCATATACGTTACAGAATATGAAAGGCAATCATATCCTATGGCAACATCAGCCATATTCACGTTGTAAATATAAATTAAGACTAGTTAATCCCAGAAAGAGGGACATATTTTTCTCAGAAGTGTCACAGATTCCAATCAGCTCTAATACCAATTGACTATAAGTCACTTGTGATCCTTGTATTGGCACCAGTTTGCTTTAGGCTAAGCTCTTTCACAGCCTTGTGATATTTGAGCTTCCAATACTGAAGGTATTTCAATTAATTTTAAAGGATCAGTGACATATTTTCAACAATAAATAATTCTGTCTGCTTCTGGAAAAGCCTTTGTTTCCAACTGTTTATTTTTTGTCATAAAACACCTGACAATCTATTTTCTCAGTACTGAATAAAATATAGAATGCAAGCTAAAGTGGAACAGGAGAAAAAGAAAATGGTGGTGCCAGTGAGAGTTGCAAGAATGCAACATTGATAAAAGCTGCTGGAATAAAAAGTCAGTGTGAAAAATGTGGGCGGGGGGGGAAAAAAAAAAGACCGTTGCTACCTGGAGTGGAAGTTGTATAGTACCCGTGTAGCTGCTTATCAAATATTCACTGTAAAGTAAAAGAAGGAAACTAACTGTGAAGAGAAAATGAAGGCATATGGGAGAGAGAGTGAGCATGTTTGAAAGAGCAAAAAGAACCAAAGTAGAAGAACACAGTACATGCTAAAAGTCTTTGGGATTTGCTACATGACACGTGCTCCTGGTGAATGAGACATTACTTTAATGCTCAGCCCCAGCAGTTTCACTGACTTCCACAAACCTTCACGTCATACAATTTCACAGCCTGTCATAAGATTCCTAGCTGCATCTCCCATTATTCTTCCCCCCTCTCAACTCAACAAACCCATTCAAAGCTTTCTAGCTGCCTTGCCCCTTTGCCTATGTTTTCTTCCTTACAATCTTGCCAGTTATAATTCATTGTAAAGCTAAAAGTTTGTCAGAGTATTATAGAGTACACTTCTGAGCCCCACTAAGGCCGCTAATCTTTTCTAAAGCAGCCCTGTTTATCACAGGTAGAATAATACCTTGAACTTCTCAAACAGAGTGGTTCAGCGCATTTGTGAGGCATTAGGTTTTAGGGCATAGAAGGCATTAATATGCAGGAAGCAACATATGCTATAGAAAAATGCCAGCATTCACTGTGTCACTAGGTCACAAACATTCATCTTTCTGAAAAACCTGATGAATTCAGGTGTAGTGCTCAAGCCCTTCCTGCTCCACCCACAGCTCATCACCAACTGGTCCTGAGAGTTCTCAGCACTGCCCTGCAGCAGAAACACTATCTTTTGTGCAATAAAAGCAGATGAAAATGTAAAATACAGCCCCTGGAGAGAGCCAGAGCTGGCAGGCTGCTTGGTGCTGTGGTGCCAGTCCAGTAGAGATGCTTGGACCTATGCTCACCTCACTGCCCTCTGTTCAACTCTAGGAGGCAGAGGACACACTCAACCTGAAGTATATGACTTAGGTTTTCTGTCAGATTGGTCCACGCTGCTCCCTACCTCATAGGAGCCCTCTTTGTGGAAACAACACTGTTTCATAATGAATGAGTTTAATTGCTCTAAGACTAAAGGACCAAAGCCAAAAAGTGTAAGAATTTGTGCACTTTGGTACTAAAAGTAGTTTAAAATTATAGAATATAATTTTCGTTTTGATTTTTTTATAGAATCATGGAATCTTAGAATGGAAGGGAAATGTAAGTTCATCTAGTTCCAACCCCTCTGCTACAGGCAAGGACATCTTCCTCTATACCAGGTTGCTCAAAGCCCCATCCAGCCTAGCGTTGAATGCTTCCAGGGAAGGGGGCACCCACAGTCTCTCTGGGCAACCTGTTCCAGTGTCTCACCACCCTCAGAGTAAAGAATTTCTTCCTGATATCTGGTCTAAACCAACCCCCTTCCAGATTAAAGCAATTTCCCCTCCTCCTGTCGCTACCTGCCCAGCTTTCCTGTAGGCCAGCTTCAGGTTCTGGAAGGCTGCTATAAAGTCCCCCCAGAACCTTGTCTTCTCTGACTGAAAAGCCTCAGTGAATATGAAATATGTGAATTTGTATTTGACAATATGAGTAAATAAAGTTCTAATTACTTGTACTTAAGATAATAATCAAAGATGGCAAGTTTGTTCTTTATCTCGATATTTTTGAAAGGCTTTACAACACCACCTCTTGTCACCTGACCTAATTTCTCTTACAGCTCTGAAAATTGCCATCTCAGGATCTAGAAGGTTGAGAGACATGTTTTTCTGCAGATGGCATGAGAAAAAAAAAAGAAAGAAATGACGTAGAGAACGATGTTAAGTAGCAACAGACTAATGGAGAACATTTTGTCCTATTTTTGAGAAGCACATCAGGAACAGCTTGTTTTTATACTGGCTCCAAAGTATAATCACTGGCACTATATGATTGCTGTAAGCATCATACTGCACTAATCACCACCACATTATTGTGAGTTTTGCTGAGCATTTTGTAAAAGACACATTGCATTCCACTTTTCCAGTACTTATCTTGAAAATGAATCAGACATATCAAAAGCTCTAGACAATAAATAATGATGAAGGTGTACCTTTTAACATTCTTAATAAGTTTCAGAGATATAGAGCTTTTCATTTTCACTGGTTACCACCAATCAAAACACTGACTAAATCTATGTATGGATTTCTTCTAGGTAAATCACAATAACTAAACTGTGGAAATAAGAGATGGTTTTGATGCAAAAAGCATCATTTGAAGCACCTATTTCTAAATCTGCAGCATTTATGTATTTTTGTCATAGCAAACTCAAAGCATTTTGAAGAATAATTTTGTAAAATTATATTTACAAATTTATATTCAGATATTGAGCAATCCATACAGAATCACTGCAAATACAAAACCACTAGAAATCTATTTAAAGCCCACAACTTTTCTTCAGTCTTGCCATCTCAGTTTTAATATTAACCATCTAATTCCCCTCTGGCAATAAAAGAAAACAAACAAACAAACAAACAAACAAAAACAAACAAGAACTAGAAACACATGTAATACATGTTATTTACGTTATTGAATATTCTACTGAGCAGTGTTCATTTAGTATTTTAAGACTTTTTAAAAAAAAATCAAGCTGTGCAAAACCACTTTGAATATATAAAGCAGTAATATACTGTCTACCTATGACTGATGGGCTGGGAAATCACCTAATCTGCTAAGCTTCTGAATCTGCTAATTGTGAGCTGGCTTTTCCAAAATTTGAGAAGAAGTAAATATTTATGAAACAAATGTTTATTAATCTATTCACGATTTTCCACCTGAGAAAGCTGGATATCAGAAGTCAGCCCAGACTCTTTTGAAATCATTGAGCAGGCAGCCATTTGCTTTAAGAGATCAATATCTTACTGTGAATTAATCCTGGTATAAAATTAATTTTATTTCCATCAAGTGTATTTTCAAAATGGAGTGAGAAACCTGATTATTCTTTACATGAGCCTTTCAAGGTCTCTTGTGTGTTGGTTATACTCCTTTTTTTGCTATTTATAGGTTTGGGCATGTAAGGAGGAGAGGTAAGGAAAAGGTTTCCTTCAGGATACAAGCTGTTTTTCTCATTCAATCTCCAGTGCTGTTAAGGATTTGGCACAGGATCCCCTACACACTCAGCATTTGATAGAAAGGTTGCCACAGTCTCTTGGGATTTTCTCAATACTGTTTCTAGACAATCTATATTTTGTAACAATGTCTTTTTCATTTTCACTAGATTTCCTTTAAACAACAGCAAGAACAAAAATCAGGAAAAAAAAATATTTGTGGTTTCTTTCTTTCTTGCCCCTCTCCTTAATCAAGGTAAATATCCTTCACTTTTTCAGAAAGGAATCTAAAAACTGATACTTCTCACAATGTGCCAGTATAAATCCAAAAGCTTACATAATGGCACATATCTAGTTTTGTATATACGGCTGTATATCCATATAACTACGCCACCCTTGGGGTTTGGCTTGTGTAAGTGGGGCTGTCTGTGATCTCAGCTACATCGGGGCAGGTTGTCCTGACAGAAGATGCTTCTGGTCCCTTTCGTATGCATTCTCATAGTGCTGCAGGGTGTCACAGCCATACAATAAGGGAGCCACTTTCCCTGCCATCTCATGGTAAATGCAAAGCTGTTTGTACTCCCCTAAGAAACGTTATTCACTTTGGAAACACTATCTGAGTTCCTGAAGATCACTACTGAAAACAGCTCTCCCTCCCCAAAATAGGACCATTGAGGATAAATGCTTTGTGTGTGTGTGTGTGTGTGTTTGTATTTGTGAGGAAAGGAAAACACTCAGCCTCTGAAATTTTAATAGAGCTCATACATAAGTTTCTCTGCTGATAGTGTGTCGGAAATACAAAGCATGCACACACACCTCCCAGCAAATGAAACGTGTCAGCAAGTGCTGCAATCAATAACAATATAATATTCTTTCCTAAATAATGGTACAGCAGCAGAAGTGTGTAAGACAGTGATGAATTATTCAACGGGTCTGCTTTGCTGCTACATTGCTTCTTCCATGCTTTAAGCTTTCCTATGACTGAAACACCTGGCACAGCACTCTTTAACTTCATCTTCTTCTGAATACCTAAATCTCTTTCTTCCCTTGTATAAAAATTAAGTTACCTAAGTGCCTAAAGCTTTAAACTGTCTTAAATTGCAAAATTGTGTGATGTCTCAAAGTTTTTAAGTGCCTTATTTCTACCTGATGGCTTCCAATGGAGATGTGCTATATATGTAAGCAGGCAGCTGCATATTAAATATTTTTTAAAGTAAATGCTACAGACTATGGAGTACCAGACGCTGAGTGACATTCTGGACAGAGTGTTCATTAAAACACAAATGGCAGATGCAATCAACTAGTTAAAATGAAAGCCCAGGTTATGAAATGCTTATTTAGATGTTCAATCTAAATAATTCTACTCCCACATAGCTAGATGTTACTTGACATTAGCTAGAATAATAATTTAGTATTTGTAAAAGAAAATGGTGAAAGACATTTTCAGTAATCCAGTTCCCTAAACTGCATATATGTTTGAAGTATATATTCTGCAGCATGTAATTAAAGGTTATACGATCCTCATACTCCTCATACACTGAACAAGGGCTGTAAAAGTTAAGACATACATGCAAAGCTAGATGAACAGTTTAAAAAAAAAAATAATAAAAAAAAAAGGGAGCCAATCTCAAGGAAAAAAGTAATTCTTTTTTTTTTTTTTTCTTTTATTCAAGAAATTTTGGAAATATTTCAATCATTTTCTGAGTAGCAATACACTCATATCCAGAAATGTTCATCTACTGCTTCATTCTGCTAGAGGTGGCTGAGTATCTCTTAACGCATTTCTTGTGCTCTGCCCAACTCACCTTTAAATGCCACAAGCAATAGAAATCCGTCATCTCTCTTTGGGAAGCTGCCTGATTCTCTAATACAGCTTACCGCTAAGTAGTTTCTCTGGTACTCAAGCTGTATTTCTCCTGCTTGATTCATGTTCTACTCCCATCGCTTTGAGTTAACTCCCTCTGTCCCTACTGTCTAAATGAAGGAGGTCTGATTTCCACCTGTGCCTAGATAACTGCTCTGAATGGAACAGTGAGAAATAAATACCCCTGCTCTTCAGAAGGTCACTTCAGAGATCTCCCTGCCATCATGCTATTCCTTAGCCACTTGCTGCTGTCCACTGTCAGAAACAGGACAGCTCCATTTTGCTGTGACCCCAGATAGAATCTGTGATCCCAGATTTTCCTCTTCTGGAAAAACCACTGAGTGTTTCTTAACAGGCAGCACATAGACTCCTGAGCCTTTGCATAAGAAAGGCTTGCAAAAACAGTTTAATGCAACAGTAAAGCTCCATGTGTATCTCAGTGGCTGATCTACAACCTGCACTGCAGCCATCAAACATTACTGCTACCAAGGAATTGAAAGAATGTGCACTGAATAAGGTCACAAGGTTTTGACCTAGATTTCAGTCAGCAGGAGACTGTATTGGAAAATAAAAATTTAAAGTACAACAGTGCCCTTGATGAAAAGGCTACAGCCTTGAGTGAATGAAGAAAATAAGGTGTAATCTAGCCCTTGCAACACTCTATGTATAACAGGAGAATGAAAAGTGACTGTGTATCTGTTTGTCTGCAGCATTCTTTGTGGTAGGTAATGTATTAAAAACAAAAATAAATAAACATCAATGTGAAACAAACTGCTGCTTAAAGTGGGGAAAACAGCCACCTGACTCCTGACCATGGAAACAGAAAATCTTTGCTGAACAAACCATTAAATTTTATAAAAAAAGTTTGGAAAAGATGACTGGGAAACCTACACAAAAATACTTATTAACAAACTATTCTTTTCTACTAGAATCCTTTCTTGATTCCCACTGATTCCAGCAGCTCAGAAACATGACCTGTCTAGTCACCATAGTTATCACAGGTTGATAAAGAAACAATTTTCTTTAAAGCAGTTTCATTAAATTTGGCAAGTGGAAATTAAATGCAAGTTTTCAGAAATATAGTTACTCTAGCAGCTCCAGAAAATGAATGAAAAAGAAAATGCATGAAATATAAATAAGTATATGAAGATCATAACCATCCTTCTCTGTATCAAAGTGAAGGAGTAAATAATATCAGTTCTTCTACCTAGAGAATAACTATTTTCCATAAATCTTACATGTCCTCGGGACAAAATAAAACTATTATTTCTGTTGTATGGAGGAATATAATTCATTAAGGGGAAAAAAAATGATAAGGCCATATATGAAAATATATTGAAAACTGTTACGTGCAATTGTTCAGTGAAAAAATAAATCAGGTTATATAACCTCGCATGACAATTCAGATCAGTTAAAATTATCAATTGTTTTTATCCAAACACTTGTAATCTTAAATTATTACAATTATTCCTTCAATCCTTCATGTTCTAGTGAAAACTATGTATTAAATTGGTCTCATAAAACTGAATTACAGTTCTCCAACTGAAAATGATACAACTACGAAATGATTCAATCTCATTTTAAAGAGCTTTCAGGTTTGGTCATGCTAGCTCATTGTAACAGTTCTATTTTCAAAAAATCATAAAAACATGGAATGGCTTGGGTTGAAAGGAACCTTAAACATCACCTAGTTCCACCCTCCTTGCAAGGTCAAAGTTGCCAGCCCCTGGATCAGGCTCTCCTGTGCCCCATCCAACCTGGCCTTGAATACTTGCAGGGATGGGGCATCCACAGCTACTCTGGGCAACTTGTCTCAGTGCCTCATCATCCTCTGAGTAAACAATTTTTACCCAACCTCTAAGCCAAATCCTCCTTCTTTTGGTTTAAACCCATTCCCTCTTGTCTTATCACTATCAGACCACGTAAAAAGTTGGTCTGTCTCCTGTCTATAAGCCCTCTTTAAGTACTGGAAGGCCACAATGAGGTCTCCCAAGAGCATTCTCTTCTCTGAGATGAACAGGCCCAGATCCCTCAGCCTTTCTTCACAGGAGGCCAGACTTTCTTCATAGAAGCATTTTCAGCACATTATCTTTTCAGAAAAGGCTAAATTTATTTTATTTTATTATATTATTGAATTTATTAGAAGTACTGATTTGAAATCTTCCCTATTACAAATTTATCAGTGAAGTTCTTCCTATGAAACATCTACAGAAAATTTTATTAGTACAGATGTAAATAAAGCAAAAGGTTTAATGTCCAAAATAGTTCTTGAATACCAACTGATGGCAAGTACTGCTGATGAACAGAAGCCAAACTTTGAACAACATTCTTCAGACTGACATCTAGTATCAAATTTCATTCCAACTCTTGACACAGGCAGATTCAGTTCACATCAACGAGAATTTACTTAAATAAACAACTGTTTGTGGGAAAAGAAACCCTCATGCATGTGGAAGAACAGATAATTTGCGACAAATTTTACGACAAACAATTTAAAGGAATATTCTCTAAAATAAAGAGTCTGCTCCCTTTATGATAGAGATTATCTATAAGAGTTTTCAGTATGGAGTTTCTGTACATTATGCTCATCTTTCTGGTTTCTCGGTAATTAGCAAGATGTCATCTGCATAGATATCACACCAATTTGAAACAGTAATCCTAATGCACCAACCTTGTAAATTCCTAAACACAAGCATAGTTCTTGAAATTTACGCCATTAAACTGAGAAAAGACAAGGTCTGTGAACATATTTGGATACAATTCAATCCACTTATAAACATTTAAAAATCACTTTGTGGTTCACCCCATAGAGCTTCTGTCTCAGATTCACAAGACTCCTTTTTCAGAAGTCTCCAAATAAGCTGCATGATGCATGAACAGAAAGAAGTATGACTCCATATAAATGACTTTATTTAACAGAACTTGCACACCAAGATTTTAATATACTGTGGAAAATTTTGGTAGCACTGCAATAAAAATCTTAATTCACTATTCGACTATGGGGAAGATTCCCAGATATGTAAACAGACTAAGAGAAAACTCACTGAGAGTAGTCCTGCTGAGAAGAACCTAGGGCTCTTGGTAGATGACAAACTTAATATGAGCCAGCAGTGTGCTACAGCCTGGAAGGCCAATAGTATCCCAGGCTGCATCAAAAGAGAGGGGCCAGTATGGTGAGAGAGGTAATGTCCCCTTCTACTCTGCCCTTGTGAGGCCCAAGCTGGAGAACTGCATCCAGGTCTGGGGACCCCAACACAGGAAAGATGTGGAGCTTTGGAGAGGATCCAGAGGAGAGCCACAAAGATAATCCAATGGCTGGAGTACCTCTCCTATTAACACAGGCTAAGGGAGCTGAGCTTGTGGATTCTGGAAAAAACTCTAGGGAGACTGCGTTACAGCCTTTCAGCATTTAAAGTGAGATTATAAACAGTAGGGAAATCAACTTTTTACATGAGTAAATAGCGATATGACAAGGGAGAAGCTAAAGGAGGGGAGATTTAGATTAGATGTCAAGGGGAAGTTTTTCACTGAGAGAGTGATGAGGTCCTGGAACAGGTTGCCCATATTGGTTATAGATGCCCCCCCACTGGAGATGTTCAAGGCCAGGATAGATGGAGCTTTGGCTAATCTAATTTAGTGCTTGATCTTGTGGTTGGCAGTCCTGCCCAAGTTAGGGTGGTTGAAACCTGACAATCTTTGAGGTCTCTTTCAAACCATTCTATGACATTGTGATTCTATGATTCTAAGATTCACATTGTGACAAAATATTTTTGAGGGTCTCAGTAAACTTTCCTGTAGAGTAAGACAAACAAACAAACAAAAACCCTGAAAAAACAAGAATCTCCCCAAGCTGATTCATCCTGTTTATTTTGCCTGCCTGCCTGCCTGCCTGATGAAAGTGTCAATGTCCACTGTCTGTAATGGAAATTACTGCAGACAATTCTACAAGTTAGAATATTTCCAGGCCATCATTTTCACAGTGTGTCTCTTGAATCACATAGGAAAAAATACAATTTTGCTTCTCTCCATCATGAAACTTTATTATTGAATCACCCTCCTCCCTTGTCTCAACAACTATGATTTTTACATACTAGCAAAATACTTCTTAAAAAAATAACTGCACTGATTTGATGTTTTATTCTTCGTCTAAAGATTGTCAGATTGTCTAATCTGCCATACAATTTTACTTATAAATATATATATATTTTATATATATATTTAATGGTCAGGAATTTTCACAATTGACTTTCCACCTATCCATCAGTGTTTATTCCATACTATGAATTTGTCCTCTGCTTCTGATAAAGTCACGAGCTTGACTTCCATCTATTCACCTACAAATAAATATCCTTCTCTGTATATCAAGCCTGGTGGCATGCCTTTTGAATACCCATCTAGAAAGTTAGCCCATTCTTTTTTCAATTTTTATTTTCTTTCACCATAAAATAACACCTTCCTTTTCTCTGTATTCCACTGTCCCTCTGACTTAACACAGATTGTATTCATGTGTAAGAAGTAGGTGCTGGGGGCAAGATACAGCTTTCTGATCTCTGTACAGAGCCCAGTCAATGGATTGTTGGTTGTAGGTTAATAATGTGTGGGCGGGTCAGGGGGCAAGGGAGAAGAAAACCAACAATTTGAAAAATTAGCATTCTTTTCTAAGAGACTCATGCCTTCCTCTGCAAATGGAAAGCATACTGCTCTTTTTCTAAAATTGCCTAGCCTTCCCTTTTTACCACAATTTAACACTGGAGAGCACTATGAATTGTTTTTGATAGGTACATAAATTTACTAAATTACACATTGAAAAAAAAGCATCCAGCTTTGTCAAATATAATTGAATAAAAGCATCCTAATTTTGGTACTTGCACTGGTGTCTCAGCAGAATGTTCTTCTTGTTCCCTGTTAGAACAATAAATACAGAACAAGAAGTTTAATGGTATTCTTTTTTAGACCAAACTGTTGGGGTGAAGTAATTGCTTTTGGTGCTCACAATATCTGTAGCTAGATGAATTTACAAGGAAAGCACTTTAGCCTTACAGCAGAATTATGAATATGTATCAGGCTCCTGCATTACATTTATTGTCTCCAGTAAACAGAAATCAACCTTGGCATAACATGAAGAGAGAATAACTAACAAACTATCTCCTGAAGTAGGAAACTACTATTTAAAGTGATAGTCTCACCCCTCTTTGACTCTAAAGAAAGAAAAAGGTTCTAAAATAATCCTCTATCCTTTTTGCTCTTCTCTATAATCTGTTCACAAGGAGACTGCCATTTTGTATAGCACTGCTGACACCATCATCTTTTATACGATACTTCTGATGACAGCTATTAATGCACCATCAATAGGAGACTTACAGCTCTAAACATACATTAAGGAGCTGTCTGGAATTTCTCTAAAACAATCAAGAAAACTGGCAGAAGTCCTAGTTTGCCATCACATACAAATCAAAACAATTTGCATTCATCTAAAGCAGTAAGGAATAATGGTTTATTGATGCTAATGGTTGAAAAATACTCCATAATCTCCAGATTAATAAGTTGTTTAAGACCATACATAGAGAGAGAAGATCATTCAAAATTAAATAAATGGATGAATGTACAGCAGTTGATTCTACACCATCAAGCGAAAAAAAACACAACTGAATGGAATGCAAACAGATAACCTACATATTGTGGACTCTGAGTGTGGATATCACTTACTGTTTGACAGTATTGGGCAAGTGTTTTATACATTACTTACAAGCCATGACAAAAATTTATTTCCACAGATTTTACTTAATGTGGAATATATGATTTAGGAATCATTTCAATGCATAATGCCTGTACTTAACTTCCAGATGCTATCACTTTATGTCACTGCTTTAGTACAGTAACAGATTCAGAGGCTGATAAAAAAAAATTCTTATAACTATGGCAAAGGAAACAAAGATCAGGAAGAAGGAGAGACAGATGAATAGACTTGCATGTACATTTTTGGGAGGAAAAAACACAAAAGAAAACAAACAAAAAAAAAAAAACCAACACAACAGAATGGCAACAGAGAACTATGAAATATACAGAGAACCATAGAAAAGACACCGAGAGCTATATCAAAGCTGTTTTTCTATGCAATGTACTCAGAAAGAGTATTATATTCAAACTGCATGCCAAAAATACTAAGCATAATGAAGCAATTCTTGTTGAAGTCTACTCCTAAAAATGTGAAGTTGTAGTGTTCCAAAGAATATTGTTTTCTGCATGAATTTCTTCTTTATTTTGCTTTGAATTTTCTGAAGTTCAAATAGGGGTTGTTTCCACATGTGAGATTCTTTGCTTGTGTTCACATCTGGATGCAGAATCTAATTAGAAAAATTAAAGGATGGATGTTTTCATCTGTGAAAATACCTCTTCTAAAATCCTGTCTGTGTTTTATTTTCATTTGAAAAGGTAAGATTGTTGCTGGGAAATTAATCCTTGTTTTAATCCAGTCCTTGTTTTGGCCCCTTGAACAGAAACTTAACTTCTGAAAGGTTAATTTTTACTATAATTGCAATAAAAAGGCTGCCCTGAAAAAGAGTCTTGTTTCCTAGTCAGTCAATAGATTTATCAGAGGGCTTACTGTCTTGCCATTGAAATGTTCATGTCAATGTCAAGTTGAAATATTATCATACTCATGCCAAGTTAAGAAGAAAGAGTGTTCAAGCACTTGCTTGTGCTAAGTGTCTTACTTTTCTCTCTTTTACATGCTGCTTGTGAGCCAGATTCGCATTTCATGCAAGCCAACATTGTTGAGAGACAAAATGTGTGACAGCTCTGTTGCTGTATAAGGAAAAGCACTGCAAGTAACCATTTCTAATTCATGCAAGAGAGCAGGCAAATCTGCAGAGAAGGATCTTTTAGAGATGGAACTTTCATAACCACCATCAGTCACATCATAGTGTACATTCTCTTCCCTTTTCCAGCTAGTAAGTCTGGCAGTTTCTGCCAGACTTTAAGAAAGTCAGCTTTGGTGCTGTTCCACTCCCTCCTTTCTAAGTTGGACAGGGTACAGAGAGAGTTGTAGCATTCTGTCGTGCAGTCTTTCCTGGTTTAGAAGTAGGGACTTCACAGTGATAGTCCATACCAGTAGATCCCGCCTCACAACCATTGAGGTGCAATAGTAATAAGCCACTAAGTCTGTTTTCAAAACACAGCTATTGTCTTAGTGGCAAAGTGCTCTTTTTGTAGCCTCAGGTGTTTTAGGAGAGCATGGGGGATGGATGCCCTTTTGACAGCTCTGGAATGAGAAAAATTCTAATTCACTATGCATGAGCACATGCTTGTGTTTGCACATACTGCAATAATTTTGATTTTGCATGTCCCAAACCGTGCCATATTACGGACAGTCTATCAGTCTAGGTGAAGTTAAATTATCTGCTGCCATGCTGAACTTGATCCAGTATGGACCAGACTGCAAAGGAAAGTATCATTCTTTTTAAAAAATCAGTCTAAAGTACATCTTTAGGATGATGTCAGCTACAAAATATTACATTATCAGAAGATCTCAGAGAGACAGCAAGACTTGAATTGCTGCTACTTTTTACCAAGAAGCTCTGGCCAAAGAATTCTCAATGCTAAAGAGTCATATAGGTCGTAGATGGGCACATGTATGGCAGTATGAATGACACAATAAGCTATTTCTTCTATATGTTCTCCTCTTCATAAATAATCAAGAAACTATTACACCAGTGGCCATCTTAAAGAGGGAGAGAAAAAAAAAAAAATTAGGAATCTCTGATATTTATATTTTTTCTGTTTTCATTTCAAAGTTTGCCAACATTTGTTTACAAAGACTATAGTGCCCAGGAGCAAAATACTCAGAATTGATAATCTAACCACTTGTATTTCAGATATGATGCTTTGCTTAGCCCTGTCATCTTTCTCACTGAGGCATCCCTGGAGAGATCTGGAGAAGAGATTTCTATAACTCACTTGCCCTGGACAAAGTACGAGACATTGAACTCATATGTTTCTAACATATTCATTATTAATACGTGAGAAGTTTCATCCAGAATTGAAGGAAAGTGACCCTGAAATGCTTAGATGAATGTAGAATGAGCTGTAAACTATTTTCCATATTGTCTAATTTTTTTTTATTTTTATTATTATTATTATTATTTTTTATTTTTTTTTAATAAAGGGGAGTTTACTTTTTCAATCTGAAATAAAAGGTTCAGTTCAAGAGAAGCTGCTCTGCTGTGGTGGACAAGATTGAATGAAGAATTACTTTTCTTATATTTTTCTTTAGAAAAAGTCTTTTCTGTTGAATATCAAGTCAAATCTTCATGGAATAAAAGTGGGCAGAACAAACAACTTGCATGTAATTTGCACAATAAAGACTTGCTCTACTAAGCTAAATAAATAAAGCAATCAGTTATAAGACAAAAATCTTTCTTACCAATTAGACAGATAATTTTCAACCCCAGAGAATCAATTGGCCCAAAACTGCACTGCATGCCTATCATCAGCCAACACTACTTTTCACTAAAGTCAGAGGAGTTTCATCATATTTAAAATAGATTTTTTTTTTTGTTTTCTTCTGCAAATGTGCCAGGTATTTCTAAGCCTACAATTTGTATGAAGTGATGACTCATTCATTATTCACAGCTAATTGTTGTTCATTGTTAAAGCATAGCAAAATTATTTATTTCATTGGATATGTATGTATGCATACAAATATACATTCAGCCTACATGTTGACAAAATTAGTACTTGTTTGTGAATATAATTTGAGCATCAAAAGTACGGGATGCTTCGTTGTCAAATGACTCAGCTAAAAGGACACTGTACATCATGCTGGCTGAGATACACACCCAGTTCATTTTTCCAGATCACACCTCCATAAAAGCCTCTGTATGAAAGATGGTGTAAGTTGGTGATCCATTGATAGAATAAATTCTAATATGAATTAAGAGAAGAAAGAATATTTCATAGGAATCAGACTCTCCAAGGTGCTGTGATTCACTTAGACTGCTGTGTCAATGATACAGTGTACTGGAAGTAACAGAGAAAGAAGAGAGATGCACTTGTTCTGACACTCCATGTACTAAATGTGGCCTGTATGTCCTTTAGTTTAAAGATCAGATTTAAGGTAAACTCTGAATGTCAGATTACTATGTGCATTTGTGATCATCACTCCTTTTGCTCCAGGGATCCTACTTCCCCTGAGGATCTCATAAAAATATTTGCCCTGTCTCAACCTTTCATTTTGTTCAGCAAAGATCCATTGAAAAGGTATCTGTATCACAGCTGCAGTCCAATGTCAGCCAAAAAAAAATGTACAAAAAGTTCTGCTGAGCTGCAACTCACTGCACTGAGCTGAACAAAAGCTGCCTTCCTGAAGAACTGCAAACGCTCTACTTCTGACAAAAGCTTGCTTTCTTTCCCAGCTCTTTAGGATTCAGCATCATGACTTCAGGGATAGTTGCAGATGTGGAGGTTATGTGGAGATTTCTGAGCTCTGAGATTCAGTTCCTGATACTGAACATAAATCACTGTGCAACCTTCTTATGATACTTTTATATTCAAGTATAGAAGTCAGTCTGCTGAGATAAACCTTTCTGATGACTGTAGCAACTAACATGTTGCTGTAGGACTGTGTTCATCATGCCCACTATCACTTCCGTTAGACAGTCATAAATTCATTTCAGTTTTTATATAGATGCAAATTTAAATATGGATTTATCATGGACCACCATTTGATCTGGCCTATGCAAATATTGTGTGTCCATCCCTGATAAATGCTGCTGCTAGATTTTTAGCATCAGTCTAAACAAGGTTTAAATGAATATAGCTGCTGATGTACAAAGATGAAAGATGGACAATTTTTCACCATCCATAAAAAAACGGTTACTTCCAGCAATATCTTATAAGTTCCTTCCTTGATCTTCGTAGTAAACATGGTAGAAAGAATCTTCTAGTATTTTCAACACCAATAAGTGCTAGATAGAGAACATTTATCTTGCTTCAGTTTTAACACTGGGAATATTTCTCACAGTAATATTGATTCACGCAAAAGAATAAACTAAGCATGCCTACTTGTTTTTCAGCACCTTAAGTAATAGAAAGCAAAATAATTTGAAAAACTTGTTCATTTTAAATTCGTGTCAAGAGGCTAAACTATACTAGCTGCAATTTTAATCACAGAATATACTCACATTTGTCTGACTTTATGAGAAACATGAAGCACAGGGCCTACTTGAAATAATAAAGTTTGTAAAAATGGATCATAAGAAACTGAATGTAATCCAAAAGTAGCAAGCTGGCTCAGGTTTTCATGGAATTATTTGGAGAGAAAAATATTGAGCTCTTATATTACAAAAGAAATACACAAGGTAGAAATAGAGTTTTGGTGTTAAGATTTATGTAGTGCAAATAACAGATCATTAAGTTAAGCAAATATATCTTAGCCTCCTCTCATAAAGAGCTGCACATTTGCACTTAACATCCAATTTTTAATACTATTGCAACAATTTTGAAGTTTAAAAATGTGGTTCAAAATTTGCAGCACAAAAGACAGAGCTGTTATTCTTCAAACCCGTTAAAGCAGAATCAGACTTCAAGCAGCTCACATTTAGTATGTATTGTATTTTTTTCCCCACTGAGTTCATAACATTAGGTCAATTCATTTTCTTAAGTGCACATGATCTGTTGACATGTCCTGCTAGTACTTCCACCACATTAAAAAAATTGCCAAGGAAAGCATTTCTGTGTGTAACTGAAGTGTCACATATTTGACATTTTTATTTATTTATTTATTTATTTATTTATTTATTTCCCTGAATCTACCAAGAGAAAGCATAACCAATTCCTTATCTTGAGAGAATGCCAGTGAAGTGGGATTACAGATGGTGAATCACTGGTAACAACCCCGACATGGAACTTCTGGGGAAGGGATGCACATGTAGATTTAACTCAAGTAGAGCTAGGATTATACAGCCTTGCCTACCAGCATAACACTGTGCATAACTCACATGGCCCTTAGGTGCTAAGATCTTTTCTGAGGTGTTTAAAGTATTTAAGTTCTTGCTTACAAGGCTCTGAGCTTTCATTAGTAACACTGACCCAATATCAAACACATAAAGCAAGTCATCATACTCATATATAATGTTGGAAATTTTATTTACCATTCAAGTTCTTAGCTTGAAAGTTACAGGACTGATTTAAGCCAGGACTGATTTAAGCACACTTTTTTTTTTTTTTTTTTTTTTTTTTTTTTTTTTTTTTTTTTTAAGAATTAAAAGTTGTTTAAAGTGTTACAGGCAATTTATGTCTATGAGATAAAAGTGTTAAAAAAAAATCTTTAAATAATACCAAATAAAAGGAAACAAAATATTAAAACTAAACTGTCACTGGAAGACTGCTTTTTTAAGTTCTCTGTCCTCATTTGGACCTATTACCCATGAACAGTTCCAAAGGAAGAACAAAGTGCACGTAATTTACAGTTGACAATACAGATATTTATTGTTAAGGTTTATTTTTGGTCTCCAAAAAAACCCGTATTCTTTCCATGTCAAACCTAATGAGTATGCAGTAAAGATTTACAAAAACACATACCATGATTTTCTCTATCTCCAAATTGTTCACTTAGCTAAAATGTTCTGTATTTGGGAAAGTTATAAGTGATTTATGGGAGGGCAATGTCTAATTAGTACCTGAAGTTGTACTGTGTTGCTGATTCTAATTAATAACACTTCCTAAGTGTGTTCAAAGTCATTTAACTAAAATAAAAGCCTTCAGAAATGCACTGAAGCATTTAATGTCTAGATACTGTAGTGATAAACCAGCTATAGAAGCCAAAAATAGGTTAGACAGATTAGACTGCCAGATAAAACAGAGAGAAAGAAACCATAGGCAAATAAAATAGTCAAGTGTGAAAGACAGACAAATATGTGTGAAAAGAAATAAATATGAGACAAAAAGGTGACTTAGTTTGAGGAAAAGCTTGTGCTTGGTTATAGAGATGTTATACACTCTAGTATAATTTTCAGTATCATGTGTACTGTAAAGGGTAATTTATCCATCCTGCATAGCTACTATTTCTTGGTTTGTTTTCATTGTTGTTGTTTATACTTTTTTAATATAAGCACAATTAACATTCTGTAGGTCCCTTCCAAGTCAGCATATTTGTGAACTGGAAGTTGGACATGAGACAGCAACGTGCCTCACAGCCCAGAAAGCCAACCGTGTCCTGGGTTGCATCAAAAGACACACGACCAGCAGGTGAGGGAGGTGATCCTGCCCCTCTACTCAATGCTGGTGAAGCCTCTCCTGAAGTATTGTATCCAGATGTGCAGTCCGCAGTACAGGAGAGACATAGATCTGTTGGAATGCAACCAGAGGATAGCCACAAAAATGATTCATGGAATGGAACATGTCTCCTACGACGACAGGCTGAGAGCTGGAGCTCTTCAGTCTGGAGAAGAGAAGGCTGTGAAGTGATCCGATAGTGGCCTGTCAGTATCTAAAGGGGAGCTTTAGGAAAAGAAAGAGACAGACACTTTAGCTGGATCTGTGTTGACAGAACAAGGGAAAATGGTTTCAAGCTCAAAGAGGGTAGATTTAGGTTAGATATAATGAAAAAATCTTATACAGTAAGGGTGGTGTGGCACTGGAAAGGTTGCCCAGTGATGTGGTTGATGCCCCCTCACTGAAGACTTTCCAGGCAAAGCTGGTTAAGAGCCTGGGCAAGCTGATCTAGCTATGGTGTCCCTGATCACTGTAGAGAAGTTACACTACATGGTCTTCAGGGGTCTATACTATATACGATATACGATATACTATATACTATATACTAACTATAAGGATTCTATGATTCTATATTTTATGATTCTGTTACATATATGTGTTATACTGAACCGACTTCTCCAATCAAACACATAAAAAACAAATAATCTGATCCTACAGAAAATATTATTATCCCATGGCATTAGTATCTCTAGTCAGTGGAGCATAGTAAGGAACTGTACATCATTTTATGCACCAAATGACTTGTGACCCTATTGTCTGCTTCTTTACAACTACATATTTATACCTGAACTCTGTTTATAACTGTAGATAATTAGGGTTAGATAAGAAGAATCCCATGCTGAATGTTGTTCTTGTCTTTCAGATGGTACAATGGTACAATCTCCAAGTAGAATTTAACATGCTTATGTAAATAGCATAATAGAGAACACACAGACATATTGGATACACAATGCCTGGCAATGTAAAGCAACAAAAGGCCAAGCTGAATCTGCAGTGTCCATGAGATCATATAAAATGTTTTTTTCCTCTGCCTTTGCAGACTTACTGCAATGATCAAGGCATCGTAGGGAAGCAAGTAGATTGCTGTTTATTTAACCTGCTGGGCATCCAAGGGGAATGATAAGAACCCACTGAAGTTGCTGAGTGACTAAAGAGAAGTGAATTACACCTTTCTCAAGAGCAACACAGGCTGTGTGACCCAGCCTTCAGTAGTACTCAAGGTGTGCCACTCCCAGGGAACGTGCCTGAAGATCACATGCCAGCAGTCACTGCTGCATCAGTAGTGATCTTCAGGTAGGAAGTAAGGGGAGCTCCAAAAGAGCTGGTGGATTTTATTTTTTTTTTGCATTTGTGAACACAGATAGAGAAACACTTATGAGGTGACACTGCTGAGCGGGGTCAGCGATGGGTATGGAGTTGACTGCCCACAGCTGTGGCCTGTTTTAGCCCTTAACAAGATTCCCCTGTGACCAGTCACCTGATAAGCTTGGCATAAACTAGCGAGAATTTGGCGGAGTTGGATGTAGGTGGAAAATCCCTCTTTCTGCCAGGCATAACAGCAGTGAGGGAGAGGCAAGGAAAGTTCTTGCTCAATGACATGCAGATCTCATATTTAAAAATGTAGTGTGTCTCTAAAACCTATCTCTCCCACATGAACTCCAACTGGAGTGGATCCGTGTAAACATCCTTCCTCCCCTCCCCTCTGCTGCACTGGGCCTTTTGCTGATCCCCTACCGGCAGCTGTGGCTTGGGAGGCAAAAAGTGGTCATGCTGGTTCATGCGCAATGACAGGCAAATAAAAGAACAAACAAGCTCAGGAGATTTAAAATCCAGAGCTCAGGGACTTCTCTGAGTTTCACTGCACTGCTGTGATCCTCCCACTAAATGTAAGAGCTGTTTTCTTCAATAAATGAAGCCAATAATAAACACTCTGCTCGTGTCTCTCCAGAGCCCTTGGGGAACTCCACAGTGGCAGACTGTAGAAATTTGCAGAAAGGTGTCCTCTGATAGATTTGACTTACATGGCATCAGCTGTTATAAACTGCTAAGAAACAAGAAATGGGAGGTCTCATGACACTTGTGGATTTTGGCTATTCCAAATCATTTTATCAAACCCGTATATGAGCTTTATTTCCAAGCAGTGCTTGATTCCATCAAACTATTTTTGAATCCTAAAGCTTTATTTACAAGATCTTTTTGCCTTTCATACCTCTCTCTCCATTGACACTGACACAGTGTCAAAGTTCCTCTCCCTGAGCTTATGAGGAAAAAAAAAAAAAAAAAAAAAAAGCCTACATATTAATTAGTAAATTTAGATTTAAAAAAGCATTTTCTCACACAATAACAAAATTGGAATACATTAAATTGTACACATAAAGATGTTTCTGAAGTTGAAAAAGATAGTAACTGGACTTCATAACTGAATGGTAAAAGCAAGTAAATCAAGTAAGATGGAGGATAGGCCCTGACTGTCTGGTCTCAGCAGAGTATTACCATGGTATGTATTATACATACAGAACCGTACAAACTGTCATAAATGTACTTACAAGAACCAAGAAGTAAATGCTTTATAATCTGCAAGCAGCCCAACATTCAAAGCCTTCTGAAGTTAAGAGGGGATCTACATTTCATTAGGCTTAAGGTCATGTCTTTCACATTCGGTATTTAAAAGCAAACTCAGGAAAGTAGCAGTTTCACTAATTTTTGCCCTTCTCCTAAGGATCTATCTGCCCAGGCAGTCTAAAAATCATGCAAACCATCTTTAACAACAAGTTTTTACTATTATTTGAATTACACATCACTTAAAAGTGAGCTGAATTTCTGTTTTGTCTTATGCTTCATCAGCAAAATGACTTATCTAAATCTGAACTGCAGAATTCTTATTAGAAAAATAAATGTGAAAGTTAAATGTGGATTTTCAGTTTGTATTCACAGAGCTGGCAATTAGAAAAGCTTAGGAGCTCTATCAGATAGGTTCTCACGTAGCTAGTTATTTCTGATTGGAGTGTGTGATTTAGTCTAAACACAGAGCCAATAAACTCTGTGTGAGTATTGGGAGCTTGATAGTTGGCCTTGCATTCCACAAACAAACAAACGAACAAAAAAAGTAAAATAATATTTATATGATAGAAATAATGCATCACATTAAAAACAGAGATGCCATTGAGATGAACTGGAACTACAAGTTCAGAAGTTGGGAGCTCCAGTACAAGAAAGTTGCACAGCTGTTGTAACAGCTCTGAAAGAGAACCATGAAGATGATTAGTGGCTGGAGCATCTCTCCTGTGAAGAAGGTTGAGGGAGATAGACTTATTTAGCCTGGAGAAGGCTCCAGGAAGACCCCATTGCAGCTCCAGTACTGGCGCTTTTAAACAAGAAGATATACTGACTTTTTACAAGGCCAATAGCTCTAGGACAAGTGGGAATCATTTTAAACTAAACTAAAGGAGGGGAAGTTTAGGTTAGATGTTAGAAGGAATTTTTTTACTCAAAGGGTGGCAAGGCACTGGCATACACTGCCCAGAAAAGTCGTGGATGTCTCATCCCTGGAAATATTCAAGGCCAGGTTGGCTGAGGCCCTAAGCAGCTTGCTTTAGCAGTAGTTGGCTACCCTGTCCATGTTAAGGGTAAGGTCCCTTCCAATCTAAGCCATTCTATGATTCTGTGTAGTCACAAAAAAACATGCAATGAATTTCCAAAACAAACATGTAGGAAAATCACTTACCTGAAGAAGGAGAATGTAAGCAAAATCAAATCTGTCATCTCATTTAAATCATAAAATACATGTACACACCTACACAGACTTTAAAAGTGTACTCTATACTAGATTACTGTATGCAAGGATAGATATAATGAGAATAAGATAGGAATTACTGATATTTTACATATTCAGTTGCATTGCCAATAATGTTGTAACAATAAAGCCCTGTAAATAAATGAATTATTACATGAATAAAAAGGGTAAAAAAAAAACTTTTAAAAAGCCTGTCAAAATGGGTAAAAATATAAGGAGTAAAATGAGGGGAAATCCCATACAAAAAGCTTCTGAATGATTCTTAATCTGTTTATTCAGTATTAAAGGAATGATTAAAATATACCAAACATTAACTAAAAGAAATCCTGTACTCCAGTTCATACACAGCAATCCTAGTGAGCTGAAAAGTATCTTTGGCAAAATTTTATCCTCAGCATCCTGTAACAAGTCAATATGTATCCTGTGTTTATACACTGTGAAAGGACAAGAACAGTCAAACTTAGCTTGGTACAGTTTTATTAACTGCAGTTTTCAGTGATGAAAAAAATGGGTCTTATGTCTTTCATTAACACTGATTCTATAATGGTATTATATGTAATATCCTTTCATTTATCATTGGGAGTGTGTGTAATGTTTTAGACAAGGAAGAGTTGTATCTTCTAAGAGAACGCTAAGACTGCCTAATAACAAATTACTTTGAAATGCAGGTAGATTTTTGGTTGCATACCTGTTTATATTTGAGTCCAATCTTTAGCCAGCATGATATATCAGAGGAGAATCTGCCTAGTGTCAATAACTGCGTGCACTACTAAAGAATCACTATGGCTTCGCTAATTCCCTGTACTTTAGGAGGATATGGGAGGTGATGAGAAAGAAGTTCCCAATTCCTTTTCTCAACCTCAGTCCCTACTCAGTTCTTACCAGGCAACTCAAATTTCTATCACAGAGAGGACTTTTCATGAGCCCAAAACAAATGAATGTCCTTATTGTTTGTTTCTTCCCACTTTTGATCTTTGGCACCCAGCATACCCTAGGGAGACCAGTGTCATATGTTGAATGGTAGAGAATTCATTGAGTCTTCTCCTTTTCTGAACAGCATATCAGATATCACACCTGTAATCTTTAGATACATCCAATCTACATTACAATTAACAATATTTTTATTAATAACTGCTAAGTTACATCAAATTTGAATAGGTGGGGCTAGATTTTAGTGCTGTTGGCATGACTGTTTTTTGTTCATATTATGCTTTTCATAATCATCTGTGTTTCAAGCACAATTTTCGCTTGTTTCCACCTTAATTAAAGAGCTTCTGAGATTTATATGATATGATATGGACTGCGGATAACTTAAAATTTACAATTTTCTAGAAGCTGCATCTTTTTAGTTTTGCTTAACACCTGACATACTCAAAATTCTTCTGTTTCAAGAGTTACTTCTCATCAAGGAACTTGAAACACATGCACACAGCTTACCTTTATTTGCTAAATTTGACTGTCTGTAGAATTGGTAGCAGTGCTGTAAAATATTCTGCAAATGCAGAAAGTAAGACACATGGGATCTGACTTTGACAGTAAGCTCTTGAAGGCGTTGTGTATATAAACAATGTTTGTAATCAAAGAAAATTCAGACAATAGCAATAATGGATGATGATACACTTCATCTCATGATGAACTGATAATTAAAATGAATATTCTTTTGACATTTTAGTATATTTATTTTTTTTTTAAATTTGAAATGATGGATACTTTATGTTTTAATGTTTCTTACTAAGCTTACACGCCTTGTATCTCTTTCTACAATCTTCGTCATTCCTCTCTTCATATAATGTTCAAAAATGTCATCTCAAGATAATCTGTTGTTTGACCTTTCAACAGATAAATGTCCTCTAAAGAAATTAAACTTATGTTTTCCAGTTTCCCACTATCAAACCATCAAAAGTGGGAAATATACAAAGAAATACTGTTCTGGTTTTGAACTTGAACACCAAATTACCATTTTACCCATTTTAATAATTTAAAACTATTTTTCTTTCCTTTTAATTTCAAAAATGTCAATTAAACACTGTTAGTTATAATAATGGCAAATGACGTATCCTAGTTCCTTCAATGACAATGATTAGTTTATAAATACAGACCCACTTTATGCATTACTTATCAATATTCTTTTAAAAATAAATTAAAAAAAGGAAAATATCTAGACTTTTGAATATCAAAAATGAAGTTATATCCTGGTACCAGTGTTGTCACTAAGAAAGACTGCAAAACATTTGTGTTGGGCACATAAGGCTAGACCAAACAGATATAGTCCTGCTTCATACCTTATTTTAGTGGCTGGAAAATACAGACAAATGCCACCTCAACTAGTATCTTAAATTAGTACCAGTGAAAGTATTAAAAGTCTGCAGAGGCTCTTAGTCTTCTAAAAACTTAGGGATTTTTTTTGCAAGAAGGAAGGAATTATTCCCAACTTACACAAAATAAGAAAGTAATCTACATACCTAAAAGCTTGCTCTAGGAGAACACAAAGGGAATCCTATAGTAAAGCTCATTGGTATGTCTCTTCTCATCTCCTTCATTCCAAATGACTTCCAAACTATTCTTCATATGCAACATCTCTGAACTGAAATTCTGAAACTTCATTAGGATTAACTGTTTTCATGTCACTGGAAAACCTTATAAACCACACTCTGTGATATGTTTATCTGTATAAAAATGAAACAAGTTTCATTCAGAATTTTCCCTTGATTTTGCTTTAAATCTGACCAAACATGAAGAAAACAATCCAAATAAAGGGAATTGCTTGGCAACAGTAGATGGTTAAATAAATAGATAGATAGGTAGATAGATAGATAGATAAAGTATATCTGTACTTTCTGTTGAATGTAGTTCAGTATTTTCCTGCAAAAAGCAAATACATGTATATGTATATATATAACAGAATATAACTTCCTAGTGGGAAAATTTCAGGAGTGAGACTTGGGACAAAAGTTACGGCGAGTCGGGGAGGGAAGGGGAAGAATAAGCAAACAAACAGATTTTTATTTGCTATTGGCCTAATTCTTAATATACTGTGACTTGATTTCCAGGAAATCTGTAGATCAGAACACTTCCTGACCAATGTCATAGCATCTTAGCAACTCCTCAAATGTTTTAAAAAAAGAAAGAGGACTTCTTTAACATATGTGAAACTAAGACAAGGGAGCAAAGGCTGGATACGAGTAGGACTTTTTGAAAGACCCCAAGCTAAATGTCAGAGATCATGGTGGTCTCATGTCAGAAGAAACTTCTGCTCTCAAAATTTGTGTTTTGGATTAGCAGAGGGGATTAGCAGCAGTAAGGAATACTAAGAAGAAAAGGAAAAAAAAAAAAAAGAAAAGAAAAGGGAAAGGGAAAGGGAAAGGGGAAGGGGAAGGGGAAGAGGAAGAGGAAAAGAGAAAGAAGAGAAAAGAGGAAGAGAGAAGAGAAGAGAAGAGAAGAGAAGAGAAGAGAAGAGAAGAGAAGAGAAGAGAAGAGAAGAGAAGAGAAGAGAAGAGAAGAGAAGAGAAGAGAAGAGAAGAGAAAAAGAAATGGAAAAGAAAAAGAAAAAGAAAAAGAAATCCAAACAAAAATTCACTGTCTCAGTGTTTATTTACCTCCTTTAGTCAATCAAGCAGCTTAAGTGGACTTTCTGCATAGCAGTATCCACATCTGCATTTGGCCAATCTCAGAGAGTATCACTGAACTAAATTAATATTAGTGAAATGGAACACTCTGAATGAGTTCAAGTACCTACTATCCCAGATGGAAAGAGTTATATAAGTGCATACAGTGAAGAAAAAGTGTAAGTCTTCATTTAAAATAATGATACCAGCTGGATCTTGGCAAGACCTTGCACTGCTATTTCCTCACTGAATATTGCTTTAAAAAATGTTTGAATATTCTGATTGAAAACATCTCTGATTTCAAAGTCTGAAGTGACATATGATATGTCCATCCAAGACCATCCCCTGCACATGACTACTCATACACTAAAAATCATGGTGTTTTCATTTCTCCCTTTCAGTTAATCATTGCCTTGTAAGTCAGTACGTCAAACCAGGAGAAACTTATTCACAGTGGCCTGTACCTTATGTCAGTACATCACTTCCTACTTGTAGGTTGTTAAATCTTCTGATAAACAATTTATACAAATTTTCAGTTAATGCAGATGCTAGCAGATACTATTCTCAGCAAGCTCTCTTTGTCTTGGATTCAGACTGAAGTCAGGCTCAACAGTTTTTTAAATTGAGTACTGATAAAATCTCATTGAACTAGTGAAGACTTCAGAAATGCTGGCCTTAACACTTTTGATCTCAAACTCCTTCAAATGTAAGTTCAATATTCAGAAAGCATTTCAAAATTCTGACAGGAAAGGAAGTACGGAGAGTGTCTGGAAAGAAAAAGAAGTGCAGCCATAGACCTATAGCTACTGTTATTTCTAAGGGTGATTCAGATGGTCCTCCCAAGCTGTAAAACTGAGCTTCCTGTGTAATCAAAGAACTGCATTGTCAGGCTTGGAAAGACATTTCAGAGACTGAACTCCAATGATTTTAATGGGGCATAGACTCCTAAATACTTCTGTGGGCAGGACTTGTAGAGCACAGTCTGCCTAACCTTAGATATCACCGACTCTTCCCATTGACTTTATAGGCAGCCCTGGGGAGTAGGATGTCTGAAAGCTTCTTGCTGTTTTAAAAATAAAGCAGGTACGTAAAAATGAATGCTCTCACTTTTGCTTCAGTGATCCCGATAAGAGAAAAATAAAGTAGTCTGGCTCCAACCTTCATTATGATTTTATGTAAATTATCTTAAGTAAGGATTCTTTCCCTTTGATGCTCAAGTATTCTGAAGTTGAATTATTTGCTAAAGCTAGTTTAGCAGACTTCTAAAGATTTCACAGCCAAACTTCATATTTGTTTGTACATCCACACTGAAAGCAGGTGCATGCATGTTCCAGTTTCTGAAATTCATCTTTAATTAAGCTATAGCATTCTTCTCTTCCCATCTACCTACCCATAGAGGTATCACAGAAATAGTAAATCTCTCTCATTATAGGGGGGGAAAAAAAAAAAAAAAAGCCTCACTGCAGAATTACTTATTTAGAGTAGATTTCTACATCACCTGCAGACTGATTGTTTCTTCAGTTGATTTGACATCCTATTCAAAAGTCTCTAAAAAGCACTACCTATAGAACTGTCTCAAGAAAAATCTAAAGAGATTGTGTTGATGGATGATAAGGAACAAAAAAAATTAGACTGAATTAACTTGTAAACGATTTCACAGTTATTTCTAAAAAAAAAAACCCCACTCTTTGTACAAATATTACATTTTACAGAAATTCTTTACAAAGGGAAATTGTCTCATCACTATGCCTGAATGAGCTCTCTAATTACAAATATATGTATGTATTAGAAAGCATTCTTTTGTGGTTAAAGTATTTGGCATCAGGTTTAGACAGTAAAGGAAACTATAGAAAACAGAAACCTCAGTCTTGAATCCTGAAAGGTTACTGCTCTCAGCGAAAAAGCTCAGCAATTTGCAACATGAGGAAAGGCGCAAAAAGATACCAAACAGCTTCTCCATAGCCCAAATGAGTTATACATCTGGCTTTGATATTCATGCATTTTCCAGCAAATAGCTGTACTAAGAATTTTTGAAATGTCTATTGCTTTACCTATATAGATTTAATTTTAAACAAGGCTTATTGTATAAATGCATTGTAGCTTCAAAGACAGGCTTTTTCAAAATTATGGTATGAGAGCTTCCAGAGCTTCCCATGGTTTCCATGGAAATGACCTTTCACTATTTCCATGGTAATGGATCTAGTTTTATATATTTCTCTTTTATGAGACTTTATTATACCAACAAAGCTAACATCCATAACACAGTCCTTAACTTAGAGATGCAAGCTTGCTGAGAGAAATAATCTGACTCCCAAGCCCCATGGGCATGCTAAGCTTTTGTATGTCTTTTTAATGCTGTGTGAGTAACAGAGTTTTGAGAAAGATCACCTACTGCATATCATCAGTAGAGAAACACTGATATATATTGCTCATTGCTATGTTCCTAAAGGAGTTTCTGGATTCATCTGTTGCAGTCTTTTCTAGACTGCTCCACTGCTCCCAAGGGCAGAATAGCTGGGAAACAGAATGGATTGAGAGCTCATTGCCTTCTACAAATTCCAGGCTGTTGATCATACCCTGCCGTGAAATAAATATTTTGCTAGTGCATTTATTGAAAATCTATAGATCTTTAAAATTACATATCTATGGGCTTGCTGTTCTTTCTTTCAGAATTTAAGCTTGAATTTATTATTATTTTTTTTCTTTTCCCTCTCATACTGTGTTATCATTGTGATTATTGCTGTTGTCATCAAAAGCTAAAATCCTCTTTTTCATCCTAGAAAAAAAAGAAGCAACGGAAGCAGAGGATTCAAAGTAATTATACTGAAAGAAATAGAACAACCAAAGTAGCCCCGTCCCCAGCATCCTTGACATCTAAAGAAACCTAGCTAGGTCTAAGGTGTTAAGTTCCTCAAGGTGTTTTGGGGATGAGGCTGGGAATGGATTGCACTGCCACTGAGGTTCATAGATAAAAACGTATACCCTTCAGAATTGCACTCCAGTAGATGAAATTTGGAAAAATACTCCAGAAATCCTTCAATAAACCTTAAAGCTGATATCTTGCATCTTCAGTCACATTAAACCCACATTAAGGTTTAATGATAAAGCAAATCCTATCCATACAGGAAAGTAAACAAAAGAAATCTGTGAAAGTGCAAATTCCTTAGAGAAAAGCAGTAAGACAGACTTTCATAAAAGTGATTGAGCAAAATAAGAGGTTTGAAAAAGTGATTTCATCTAGTCTTAGATCTTTACAGGGTACATGTCTACAAATGAACTATTTAACTCATCTTCCCTTTTAAATCAATATTTAGGGTTAAATACCTAGGACTGATTTGGAACACCTACTTTAGGATGGAATGAAACAAATAATTTCCCTCTACTAACTTTAAAGGATGTCTAGATGACTAGATCATTCAGTCAGATGAATTTAAACCAAGAATACAACAGAAACTGGCAGCTGATTATACTAGATGAAAGCATTTATTTCTCAGAAACTACTATTCTTACATAGCATTCTGTGTCAAAATTTCTTTAGAAAGTTTCTTTAAACTATTTCAAAATTCTTTGCAAATTTTTCTTAATGAAGTTCATATTTTTGTTGTTTTTAAAATTATTTTTATTTTAAATCTTATTATTTTGCTTAAAATGCTTAACATAGACCTCTTTAAAGAAAGTTTGAAGCCCTTACTTAAGTGAAATATTTGTTTTTGATAGCCAGCTATTTTTGGATATGAATGACTTATTTTTTCCCTTAAATAATGTTGATTTTCCATTTATTTTTACTGTAGCTGACATTCCTGTCACGCTTAGAAAGACAGACTACCTTGTTTCCTGTCATGGTCTATAGGAAAGATGTTTACAATGGTATTTGTATAGTGATTCAGATCAGAAAAGAAATATATTATTGTCATATTAAAAAGTATAAATCCAGATGAAGTCAACATTTGCCTCCAACACTGTGTCATCCTGCAAAAAAGCTATATCAGTGCACATGATTATTTAAAAAATAATATTAATTAGAGTTACTAGTACTAATTAAAACAAAGTGAAATGAATTCAAACAACATTTTGCATGCTTGGAAAGACCAGAAGAACATGAAAGAAACAAACAACAAAATGAAAAAAAAATATATATGCACATAAAAGCACAAATAAGTAAAGCAACACACAGACTTGATGGTACTGAAGCTTTCTTACTGCACCTCCGTGGTATGCAGATATGAGTCACCACAGAGCTGTAAATCTCCTATCAGAGATCTCTATGAAATTAAGCATGTCAACTGAAAAAACAAAAAGAAACAAAGAAACAAACAAAACAAAACAAAACAAAACAAAAACAAACAAATGATCAACAACAAAAAAAACCCACGAAGATAAATACCAAGTGTACTGGTTGTAAAATGGATTTTTCCTAATCTTGCCACTGAACTGCATGTAACTCTATCTCCTTCTCCTGCTACATTCCATTAAGGAAGGAGTAGTGACATTCTTGTTTGCTAAGTGAAAACATTCTAGGACAAGCTCTGTACCTGGTCTCTGTGATCACTCTCTTATAAGGAATGTATGATTTTCTCATATAAGATTGGACTTGTCTCTCATCTATGAACATGCTTTCAGAAAGGTGAGTTTGGAGAATCTGGAGCAAAGAAAGCATTCCAAACCACAGATAATGCTTTTATCAAACATAGTGCTGTGTATTGTCAGATTAAAAAAGTAATGCTTCTGACAGAAAAATGAGGTCTTGCATTATTTTGTAATTAACATATGCTCCAAATGATAAATTGTGTTTCAAGTTTTAACATTAAAATAAGAAACTAAACGCCAAAGGATGATGTGACACATATGGAACTGGATTCACTGATATAATCTTTCTCTACTGTATTTTTTGATCCATCTAAATAGCTTTGTAACTGGTTAAAGCATGTCCCATGCCTCCCAACTGTACGAACTGTCATAGCCATTTGGATTCAGAAAAGGATTATGTTCTCCTATGTTTTTAATTAGCATATTTTCTGGCCACAGTCAAAACAGTACTATTTCCACATAACATTTATCATGTCTCTGAATTCTAATCCACCCACTCCTTTTGCAAAGGCATTGAGAAGTGACCTGAAAATTGTGCTGCAAAGCAGTTAAGAAAGAACATGGAGAAAAAGAAATGTAGTGCTGAGATCTGTTAAGCACTGGTCACTAATTTAAACTGCTAATGATCTAACAGACTTGGAGCTTAGACCACTGTTGTTCAGCTAAGGTTTGCAAAACATTTACTCTCAGTTATAACTCACTGTATAGTTACATTCATGAGGGAAACAAGCTATAAAAAGAAGAAAGAACAACTTTGCCACATACTAGTGGCAATGAATGCAATAGCTGTGAAACTCTATGATGGGATATGACATGCATTTCTCCATACATTTACATTTTAAAGTTGCAATGAAAGCATATTGTCAGGGAATGCCAAGCCCACTATGTATTTTCTCTTTGCTGTGCTCTGACAAGATTCTGCTTCATGTAGCAAACAAGAAAACATTTTGTATTAAATGCAAAGTGAATATGCAAGAATGAAATTGAACAAGTTCTTCCAGCATATCTGCTCTCCATCATAAACCTAGGGGAAGCCTTTTTCAAAGACAAAAACCGTTTGACTTCATTTCTTATGAAGCAGGCTTTTATCAGATATTCAGACTAAGGCAGATGGAAACTTCTCTCTTTCTTCAAGAAAGCTGCAAAGTTAAGACACTCAACCACTTCCAGAAACTTTATCAACAAAATGTTTTCTTCTATAAGAAAAGAAAAAAAGAAAGAAATGCACGTATACAGACATAACTGAGTCTGAATGTTCTTTTTTAAATCTAACTTTATGCATTGATCATATCACTTGAAATAGGAAAATCTGCAACTAAAAATAGTGTAATGTGCTTAAGATCAAAATAAAAATGAATTCAGAGTCCTTTCTGTAGGGTATTTTTATTTAGTTTATCTATGTTTGAAAACTAAACTAAATTGTTCCCTTGGGTTCACAGTAAATTCTTTTTCTCCTCCCTTTGATGATGGTTATCAGTGAAAATATTTTAGTTCATCCTACTCCACCTCTTTCTACAGCAGGCTCTAGTCTCTAGTCTCAAGTCTCTCTCTCTCTCTCTTTTTTTTTTTTCTTCCCCAGAATCTGTCTCTGAAGCTAGAAATGGTTAATATTATTGTATTCAGTATAACTAAATCGCATGGAAGTGGTGCTAAGCAATCTCACATGTGACTCTTAAAGAAAGATCCTGATACAGAAGACTATTTGAGGAAAATACAATGTCCCAATTTGACTGCACCTTTGTTTTTATCACCATTATACCACAATAATAGCAGTACTATAACCCTTGATAAAAAACTCAGGATGGGATTTCTGCTGCTGGACAATAAGAATCGCTGAGAGCAAGTTATTTGAAAATGAATATATGGCCCTTCAAGCTTGGCTGAATTCAGCATAATTCTGTGTAAGGGAGTCAAGATATTCAGTACTGAATCACACAACCCCTGACACACCAGTATGCATTTACAAGTTCACTGTGTTATATTAGAACTTAACAGTGCCATTCACAGACTTAACTGCCAGCTAATGTGAACCCAGGTTACACAATCAGGGTCTAAATTAGGCTAATCACTTAGCTTTGGCAGTAGTATCCCAATGAAAAGATTCATAATTCTTAATGAGGAAGGCAGAGATGCGAATCTTAGCAAAAAGACACGAAGTCATACATCAAGAGACAATTATTGGTCTCAAATACAAAAAAAAGACTGAAACCAGAAAAAGCATTGAGTTTTATTCCTAATGACAATGAGTGTTTTGTTTATTCTGCTGCACAATAATGCTGAAGTACTATTTCTAATCTCTGGCTGTATTTGCAAGAAAAATACATAATCCTACCTCCTTTTGGTCATCAGTGTTTCCTCACATGAGACTACTTCAGCATCCATTCCCATTTCATGGAATAAATGTGAAAATGGTTCTCTAGTTTGGAGTATCAGTGCTATAATGTAATTGAATGTTGAATTAGCCACAAAGCACGTCTTTAATGAGATAAACGTTATTAAGACTAAAAAAAAAAAAATCAAAAACAGCTGAGTATGGTGAAACTATCTCTAAAAAGATCAAAAGGATATTTTAAGAGACTGAATCTCAGATTATTTTTTGATGCCAACTCGACACTGCTCTTCAATCTTTTTTGAAGGAGACACTTGAAAAGAAAGATCTGATTTTCTGCAGGAATAGCATCATTTCTTAAGTATATATCTGAGTATTATCCAACTCTAAGACAATTAAGTCTAATTTTGCCGTGGACTTTAACTGAAGTTTTGCATAGTGAAATAATTTCTGAAAAGGTTTTAATTATTTAAACACACAAGCTAAGTAAGGGAGTTTTGAAAGAGATATAGATTTCTATCTCATTCTTAAATCAGATTTACCTGACATCAGATTCACATTTTTAATATTTAAAAATCTTAGTGTGGTTAAGAAGCTATATTTGGATTTCTAAATGGGAACTATCAAGCTATATACATCTTCATATATGTAGACCTACAGTGCGAATGAAAAACTAAAATCTCATGATTATTCAGGGTTGTGATATGTTGTAAAAAAGTTAAAAGTCTAATCCTCTCTTATTATAATAAACAACTAAATATTCATAAATTTAAAAGAACTAACGTATGTCCTCTGCAAGTGAAAAAAGAAATATATCATCCTCTTACCCAACATTTTCCGTCATCACAAAACATATAACTACAATAGAAACATCTACATCTGAGCAACTGTCATTTTTTTTTTTAGATGGGAAAAGGACAGAAAGGAAAAATAATCATTATTCCAAGCTCTACAGAGCCTAATCACCTCTTTACTTAGGCATATTCCCCATTGAGGCCACTAACATTTTTATTTCAATAACTACCGAATCAGCTAATAAAAAAGCATTAAAAAAAGATAGAGAATAAAAATGAAAGCTTGCAATATATTTGACTACATATTGTACCACTGCATCTTTTTCCAATATTGTCACATTTACTTTTTTTCCTCCTTCTCTACTGGGAGCAATAAACCAGATTTTTAGATATTTTAAAGATAACAAGTTTTTCTCTGTGTTTACTCAACTATTTCATACAACTCATTCTCTGTTGTCTCCTGGATGAAGTTGTTACACAAAACAGAGAACTCATTTTATCTCACCCTTTAATACAGAGTTGCTTGAATACTGACTGAATCTCCAGAAGAAATTAGAGAAGTGCCAGTAGTTGCTCTGTTCAACAGAGCAACAATACATAATTTAATGAAGACAGAACTTAGGTAAATGGAGATATCATATTTTGTAATATTACACATATGATTTTAACCATGATGATGTTAAACACAGATTTATACATGCTCAAGGAACACAGAACTCAGTCAAGGTACCAGTTTAAAAGATTTCAAAAAGAAAATCCAACACAAAGCCTCAACATTGTACAAAACAACTTCTGAAACTTTATTGTGAATTTTAAAGTACATTTAGAAAGGATCTTATCCTTAATATCATTAATTAAAAATAAATTTGAAAGAAATCCACATACTAGTAGTTTAATCAAAGTTCAGTACAGACTTTTTTTGAAGTCACAGTATATACATTTATGAGAGTGCAATAAGCTTCTAATTACATTAGATATATATTTTTTAAATAAAGAGTTTCAATTTGACATGTGTGAGAGGCATACTGTTTACAATGGAAATGTTTTACAAAATATAGCAAAGCAAAAATGGAATTTAATACATTTTGAATGTACAACTACTTTATATCCTTTTTATGTAGTTTTTTACTCAAAGTGTACAAAGGTCCATTTTTAAGAGGATACCTGTTTATTTCCACTGTCCAACACTGATTAGAAATAATAGTTTTAAAGATTCATTACTATACATACCAGTGAATTCTTATTTAACTCAATGGCCACTACAATGAAGAAAATATTACAGAATCATTAACAGCATCTTCTTCTCTCCTAAACTATGCATAGATAAATACATAGCAATGGTACCTATTACTACAGTAAGTGAAACACTTCACCTAATTTTTGCAGCTTTTTTTTTTTTTTTTGCATAAATATAATGCATTATATATATATTAGTTTATTTAACAATCAATTGATTGCTTATTTAACACTCAGCAACACACAGGAGTACATACATTGCTATCCTTAAATATTTTCCACTCTGTAGTGGCTCATAAGACTCAAAAAATCAACACTGTAAATTCATAATTCTCAAGCTGGGGGAAGAGTATCCCTCAGATGAACTAACTTACAAGTTAAACCATGTTATGAATCCATAGCATCCACCTCCAAAATACATAACAGGAGTAATATAGTATATTGTGGCTACTAACTACTGCATAATCATTATATAGAAAATTGTCACATCAAGTGTTTTACACTTATGATTACTCATTACACTATATCACACATAGAGGGAAAATTTACCCAGAAGATGGACCTCCTTTTCTGTTTTTGATATTTTAGAGAAAAAGCATCACACTGTGACAAAGTTACATCTTAAGAAGTATGTAAAATGTGTTTCCTCTTTCAGGACCTAAGAGTGACCAGCAACCTACTAATTATTTTATAGTCATGACACAAAATTAGATCATTAAAGGGAACGTGAAGTTTTCAACACCAAAACTAAACTAACCATGTATAGGGGATGTGGGACTGCCATTTAAACTGTGGAAAAAGCATACTATAAAATTAGTTAGTTGATAATAAATTTGAAAATTTACTGTCCCCTCAACTAAAGAATGACGGGATTATGTGAGTTATGTTTAAGCACTCTGTAATGTGCTATCTGAACAGCTCAAAGCATTGCAGAGGTCAAGGCAGCTTTGCATTCCTTATTGCTAGCATAAAAGCAATATGCTGAAATCTGTAATAACAAATTGAGGATTTTAAAACACCATCAAAGAATTTTGGAACATTTAGATCTCCAGAAGAGAGCATGCTAGATTTTTTTAAGCGCATGGGAAAATGGAATGCTCATGTACTTTTCCTAGTCTTCACCTAATAAAGCCTCTAGCACCCAACAGCCTTACTGTCTTTTCAATATAACTAACTGTTCTACGGAAAGAATTTTATTCTCTCTGTGAAAAACCACTATTCAATAGTAGTGATTACTTAGAGACAGACACTCCGATGGAATCTAGATTTGGCTGAGTTCCTAATTCTCAAATTCTGTTCTTTCATGCTAAAATATTTTGGTGGTTATCCCTCTTATCGGGAAGAAATGCTTGTCATGAAATGCCATTTTTCACTTTTTCTGCATGCTAAACTATCAGACAGTTCATTAAAAAAATGCACTCTGATTATGCCTAACATGCATGCAAGAAGACTGCAACATACCTTCTAACTTCTATCAGGCTGCACCCACCTGTCTACAACATGCAGCAGTACACAGTATGCGACATTACGGATTGACTAAGGAATCCAAAGAGAACAGAAATGAGAATTCCCTGGCATGGCTCCAAGAGATAAGACAGGTTTAGGGAAAACACTGATGGCACACTGACAGGCTGTTCTTTTAAGATGTCTTAAAAAAAAATAATAATAATAATAACATTAAAAAAAAAAAACTGTGCAGAAGCTTTACAAGTCAGAATGCTGCTTTTGTATTAGAATGTCACTTTTGGTTAAAAATAAATCTTTTAGCTTATATTATGTGACACATTTTTTTCCCATTTCTGTTCTAAAGACACAAAATAGCCCACCCCTTCCTAACTGATATCTTCAAAGAGGATAACTGAAGACTTCCAGCATCTTTGACAGCTTAAGTATACAGTAGGAATACTTGACAATTACATTCACATTTCCCAGTGTGCAGAAAAGTCGGCTAATGGAATTAACGAATCATTTGCTGTTCTTGTAGTAACAAATCTAAATAATAACAAGATCTTCAGCCAGTGCTGCTAAAGGAGACCTTCCTTAAACAATTCACAATACATGAGAGATGACCTCAGACAGCAACTGATGGATGCTTGCAATTTTTATTTCTTTAAATTTCTTTCTAGCATTGGTCTACAAAGACAAAGCTTAATCTTTAAATGTTTGTACCAAACTGGGAAAAAGAAACATTTCTTAAAGGTTTAAGTTCATCTGTTAATCTAAAACCGTCATACTTAAGTCAAAAACAAATCTCAATTTTTTCTTACAGTAATAAACAGTATGTAATAGATAAGCTCTTTTCAAAGGAAAGTTAGAGTTCTTAAAAACAGCTGCATAGCTCTATTCTTGCTTCTCCTTGTTTACATTTGATGCAAATCTACGATTGCTGGTGGTGGCATCGTTGATTTAAGCCAGTGAAAAAAGAAACCAAGCATCAATTTACAAACTTTTGATGTTTCAAAGTGCTAAATAGTTTATTAAAAATACATCAATATCTCATAATAACTTTCAGCTAAGATTGTTATTGTTGCTTTTAATAGTTATTAGAGGCATAGAAGGGGTTTTATTTAACATTGGTTTAGAATGTAAATGAGGACTACAAAACAATTTATATAAGTATACATATATATATATATATATATGAAGTTCAAAGCTGAAGACCTTCTTCCTAAACAGAACTGTATTCCTTAATTATCCTTGAGAAGAAGGGTTAGACTAACTCTACATTTTAATGTTTTTTAGGATTTAGTTTAGCAGGATAAGAGGTTAGAGCAGAATAAAAAATGATTTAGAACAGGGCCTACAATCTACTGATGCTTAATATAGTTGATCGTGGAAATACTCAAAATGATAGTATTAAGTGATTTATGCAGTTGATGACATAAATGTTTATGACAGCCTTAGCCACGTAGCTGGATTCCATTTGACTTTCACACACTTTCTTTGAAGACATGCATGTGTAAAGATCAGTAGCAGTTGCCAATTTGCCTGATCTACCACAACACCATACAAAAACTGCTACAGATTTTCCCCCTCAGGTGCAATTTTGTCATACTCCATTAATCCTTTCAATCCTCCCACAATCCTGTGGACTTGTTTTTTAGTAATCCCTGATTGTTGTTGTGAAGGAACACTGAAACATCTCTGCAGTCTGCAAGGCTGGAAATTACAACTATAGTCTATTAAATTTGGCGCTTATAGTGCCCACTTGGATCAAGCAATATTCATAATGTCAGTACAAATTATCACCAACATCCAAAATGTCAATTTAATACTTATTTTCCATCTCACAAAGTGTTGCCTCTTCCATAACCAGACAAAAGCAGAAGCCCAGCTGTACTTTTAAGGAGGAGGGAAAATCTTAAATCAACACATCACGTAGGGTAGCTTCATTCACTTATGCATGTCAGGTTTTCAGTTTTCAACTCCCAACTGGGAACTCTCCCACATGATTGCAACCTATTGTGCAACTAAACAACTTGGCTTTCTTCCACTTGAATCTGTTAAAGAGAGATTACTGGGAGCATTACTTTCCAGACCTTGAGTTAAATATGAGATGCTCTTAAACACCACTGTTTTTCTTTTAATTCAATATTTTTACACTGCAGAGTAATTTGTTTATATATATTCTGTCTCTCTCATGTGCATTCACATGCACAGACAAGGCACACATACACCAACCCACAGGGTTTCTATCCCAACACAGATTTGAGTACTCCTATCTTTCCATACAGTCAGAAGATCTTTTTTTTCCTTTCTTTTTTCTTTTCTTTTCTTTTCTTTTCTTTTCTTTTCTTTTCTTTTCTTTTCTTTTCTTTTCTTTTCTTTTCTTTTCTTTTCTTTTCTTTTCTTTTCTTTTCTTTTCTTTTCACTTAAGGAAAACAAACCAACCAACCAACAACAATCAGCCTTGCATCTGCTTGACTATATTGAAGCCGTAAACCTTGGTGTAATTCTACTGACATGAAAAAGTAACAGCTACAAGCTCTTATCCAGGATTTGTGATTGATTATCTACTGAACTTTCTACAGAAAAGCTTGTTCGTTTATTAATTGCACTATGGTTTGTGCTGAGAGATATATCCAAATGAAATTCTTAAATAAGAAAAAAATGGTCTACATATTTAGAGACTCTAATTCCAAAATAATACATAAAGGTAAGTAAATAAGCAAATCACAAAAACAAACAAACAAAAAGAAACAGACAAATCTTCAGAATCATCAGCAAAATAAAGGAAGCTTTAAAATAAAGCTCTTCTTGTTTATCACAGACATTTCACACTGCAACATTTTATTTCTAAGATCTGACTTGTCTTTTAGAAATATTTGACTTTCACTGATATCTTGTCCTTTAAGACTCTAGGAAGATTTTACTCTCTGTTCTAGAGTAGCAGTCATGAATGTGATGATACGATCTACCTGCCCTGCACACATCAGTCAAGGTTCTTAGCATTCTTTTGGTAGAATGAGACTTACTGACCCATGAGTGGAGTGTGCACTACCACCATATCACTGAGTTAGTTTTATTCATTTGTTTTGACGGGCACAGAGCACAACGTGGAAAATTCTGTTCAGAAGAATCATGTTAAAGTTTGATGGGGCTACTGAAGCCTAGCCCAAACTTAACACATTCTTTACTGAAAGGAAAACTGGAATCGTTTTCTATGAGTTGTTTTAAAATTAGATCTCACTGCTGAATTTATTAAAAAATGATCTGCCAGTAATACCAGCCACGCGGCTTTGTATGCTTTCCAACACTTCAAAACAGCAGGATACTCTTATGGTAAAGCCATATACTTATAGCCAAATGCAGTTTCTTATATGAAAAATAAAAGGCTCAAATGCAATTAGTTTAAATGATTCTAATGCATGCTGAACAACAGTACACAGTCAATATCCAGAAGAGAAATCTGACTGCAAAAGAAGGCTTATGTGTCTAATTCTGACCTTAGGAGTTCTCTAAAATTAGTATTAGTATTAGTAAATACCATGCACTTCAAAACAAGCCACACCAGTCAGCAATGCTGCTTGCATTAGCCCAAACAACATTTACACATAGACTTTGTCTAAGATGTTCGGGACAGGCCTTCTCATCAGCACACACAGTGCCCAACCATGCTAGGCCATGATCCTGACAAGGATTTTATTTTCTAACACAGTGCAATAGTCCTATAAACCTGACATGGAAATCATGATATCTGACAGCTCAGCTCAGTACCAGAGTCTGAAAATATTTCCCAGGTTTGAAAATATCTGCAAAGTTCCTACAGGAGCAAACTTGCTTGTGGTTCTGATCCTGAAGATTTTAACACCAAGAAACAAATAATAAAATGAAAGTAAACCCAAATGGAATAATAAATACTCTTGTTGACACACCTCATGTTTTCTTACAGTTAGAAACTCTTTATCTTTGTATGCTAGACAATGCCTTAGTGACATCCCTAGCAGGTTCAATTCTCATTTAGTTTGTGAAATGCCCATTAAGGAGGCTGTCAGTTACAAACTGATCATTTCTTCCCTCTTCTATGATGACTCTGTCTACAGGCATTCCTACACCACATACTCACCCTGGCTGCATATGCACAATATGTTTGTGTGGGACAAGTCTCACGTTGATTTGGACTGCAGTTTCACAACATTTTCAGACAAATGTCTGGCATCTATTTTTATCCTGTAAAGGAAATCTTCAAATGTCATAAAATTCGACCCTTAGTGTTTTCACAAACACATGTGTTTGTGAAGTATGTCCAGTATTATGTGAGGAACTAGGTCTTAACTTGAACATGTAAAGCAGTGTTGGGTAAGTGACAAGAGAAGTAACAGTCTTTCTGAAAGTGATGAACTTGACTGTGAGTTTTCTATGACTCTTTTACCATTAACTAAATATCAGTACATGTTCTTTAGGACTAATGTACCTTTGGACAGCACTGTATCTTTTTTTTAAGGTTTGGAACCTTTTCAATATTTCAGTAAGTGTATATAATCCTGTGTATGCATGCAGATGTGTAAATATCTGTAACATGTCTGCACATGCATATGCATGATGGTAAGGCAATACACTGAGTGACAACACATTCTCCTTGCCTGAACTATTTTCTTGCTCAAATAATATAACTAAAACTATAAATTTATACAAAATTAACAAAACTAATGCAGTTAAAAAAATCTGAGGTATAGTAATGATTACTAAAAGATACACAATTTTGAGATGATGTAGTATGAAACTCGGTCAAAGTTCACTGATTTTCTCCTTGAACAATGTAAAATCACCTGTTATGCTTTTTAAGACAATATGGCTGAAATCTTGCTTTTTTTTTTTCTTTTCAGATTGCTATCACTAAAGTTTCCACTGAAAATATTTTAACCTCCAGATCAGATGAGCGTTCAGGGGAAGCAGCAGCCAACACCCATAGGATTTAGTTTTGTGGTCCTCCTGAGTCTAATATGAGATGAGAAGGCAGGCTTTTCAAAAGTATTTAGTAGCAATTGTACAATTCCCACAGATTTTAATGGATGACTTTTGCTTTCCCTAGATTGTTCTGATAAAAATTTCACTCCCCTGTGAACTTAGGATTCTGTTATCTTTTGCACAGTAGTCCATGGAGCTACTTCAAATTCTACACATTTTTCGAAAAACAAGCCCATCCAGGTAATGCCATCACTGTTACTTTAGCAAGTAAGACAGTAATTGAAAACTAATTATAATCATCTTAAAAAAAAAAAAAAAATCAAATCAGGGAGCACTTTAATTTTCACCTTTGACAAGAGGAAGATGTTCATTTCCAGCTGTTTCTATTTTTAATTGATCGTTTTTTATGTAGTGAGTGAAAGCCGGCCAATTTTCTTCAGAGAAGCGCTCCTATTCTCTTAACTCGGTAAGAACTACATACTTCTTACTGGTCTATTGCACCATGGGGATCGGATAAAATATGAAAGCAAGGATTTCTTTATTCTAGTCTGGAAAATTAACTGTTAAGCTCAGTGGGGGCAGAAATGAAGGTGGCATTTAGATATAACTAATTTAGTATCAAAGCAAAGCAGATAGCCTTCTCAGAGAAGAAAGAGACCAAAGGGAACACAAAATTGTATCTGAATTATTTCTGAGTCAATTCCTATGAAAGCTGAAGAACTTTCCGTTATGCTCAAATGGATTACACATTTTCTTTTATAATATGCACGCTGTTAACAGTTTTCAAGATAATGTAATGAACAACAAATGTTAAAAAAGAAAGATTGATATATTTTTAATTATTTCTTTTACTTAATAATAGTGCAAGATGTGGCCTGGACTACCTTTTAAAAAGCAGATTGTGATATAGATCCTCATTGATATGAAATAATACAGCTCTGTTATCCTTCTATCTGCTATCCTTTAATTAGAATGTAATGAAACCATGATTACAATTTGCTTAATCACCTTATGTTAATAAAATAACAAACACAGCTTGTAAATTTTGTTCTTTGCTTCATTTTGTCTGCTTTTAATTGCTTAGATTTTCTTTAATTGTAAAGAGTGCATGTTTGAAGGGATAAATGTGCTGTCAGACCCGGCTAATCATTCCCTACTTACCCACATTTCTAAAAACCAAGAATTTTGCTTGAAAAGAGGCTTAGAAGCAATTTTCTTGTGTTCATTAATCCATAAACATCTGATTTCAAATCAGATTGCCAGTAGACATAACCTCTTTGCATTGCTACAACAGAGACTTGATTTGATTAATCAAACACTCTGATTCACTGAATTGTCTCCAGAATAGTTGTCCCTGACAATACTATGCAAATAACTGCTGATGTTGTGCTAGCATTCTCATGTTTCTAAAACTGTTCAGTATTCTTCCATGGAAATTTCAATTTTTGTATCTAATTCACAGGCCTATACAGAAGGCCCACTGTATCTAATATTTATAGACTTCAGTTCACATTCCACCATTCTTGGATTTGAAAATGTGTGCCATCTTTACAATGCTGTTTTTCTATACTTCAGTTTATCCTTTACTAAAACAGTAATAATTATATTTCTCTATCATAAGATACTTCAGAATTTATTCAATTTTTATTAACAGATCTTTTCTTTTTAAATTCATTTTCAGGGGCAATTCAATAATATATTCCATATAAGTAATTGCCTGCTTTGTTCAAAATAGCTCTCAATTAAACTGAATGTAATTGATTGGTTTGAGGAGCAGGGAGGTTTTGAAGTTTAAAATTCCAAAGGCAAATAAATTAAGGTACATGCAGCTAATATTAACTGTTTCTAAAGCAGCACAAGCCAGTAACACGCAACAGACCTATCTACACCTCAAAGTGATTAACCACGTAACAAGCAGAAGTTACTCTGTGTGAGTACTTCCACGTTTTACCACCATGAAATAAACAAAGGTGATATCAGTAAGCCTGCAGCTGGGACTAGAGAGAGAAAAAAAAAAAAAAAAAAGAATATTCAAGTTGTCTTTGGTTAGACAATAGGAAGAAAAACCAAGGCACTTTAAAGCGACTGAAAAGTTAAGCCTCAGCAAAAAGAGCAGGAGTCACAAAACTACTTTCAATAGCTTTCTAAAAAGCCACAATTCCCAGAAATATGAGGGGGAAAAAAAAAAACCAGCAAAAAACTCCAGAGTGTTCAAAAATCAACAGAAATCATGGACAGAAGGTTTCAGGTGAAGCAATAAAATCTGTGAAGGAAGAAAATATATATATATATATATATATATATTTTTTTTTTTCCTGTGCTTTCTTACATACTCCAATTCCCAACAAATCCTTTTTGCAAATACCGACACAGCCAACTGTATATTCTTCCTGCTGGTTCACTCTAAACAGCACTGTGTAACTAGCCTGCTGATAAAGACCTCTCTGAACCTGCCTATACTTCTGCTTTCTGGGAGAAGACATGCATAATCATAATGGTCAGTTCTTCAGTATTGTGCAAAATACCCACATGAACTGAGAATAGGAAAGAACTCTCAGCCAGCGTTCAATGACTTTGCCAAAGTGCAGATTGGTTAGATTACATTATTTCTCACTTTCCATTTGACACAATCTGTTTCTTCCTATGATTTAGAGAACAACTCAAGGATTGATCTTAAGGTATGATCTAAGTCTAAGCCCATCATATTGTTTTAGTAAGCTTCTTAACAAATATTTCTGTATATTAAACTGAGTATCATTAGTACTCCTGGGAGATAAAGTAGGTTACAGTCATCTAGCATAGATGCAGCCTCACATCATTCACCACAGGAGAAGAAGATACTCTAAGTAATTCCTAAGATTACTGACAATGTACTTATATTTTATAATTGATATGAATTAACATAAAAATTATGTATGTTGGTATTTGCATCAGTAGCTTGTTTATGATTTGTGCTAGTTTTTCTTTTTGAAGTTTTAAGTGTTTATTTATTCATTACATTCTGAAACATAGTATTCAGTGATAATTGCTTAAAGAGTTACAGAACATTTGGTGATTTCCTTTCATATTGTTGGCAGAGTACAGTCTCAGCACAAATGGAAAAGAAAAATACATTTGCTTTAAAATTAAAAGCCCAAGTCTTTCTTATTCCACCAGCATAAAACATGAGTAATTTTCCTGTTGAAAGGCAAGAGAGGAAAGAATGATGCCAGAATTTCAGGGAAGAGGTGCATGGCCTAACACACACTTCTAGATGCAGCAAGCCTTTCTGCTTTAGCTGTTGCAGTTCAAAACTAGGATGTGCTGAAAAGTGAAACTTCTTTTAGACTTTCAGCTGTTCACAACTGGGCTTTTGCCCAGCATGCAGATTAGCATAATTTGCTGTCTGTGTTGAAAGAAAGGTCTGTGACTCAAAACAGCAGGAGTGCTGCAAGTCAGAGCTGAGTTGCTTCAAATAACTGAATACGGAAGTTTGAATATTGCATTTATTTATTTGTGTTTTTATTAACAGGAAAGCTGTGTCCCATCATATCTTTGCATTCAGTCCAAGCATCTATCACCTAATTTTCTAAGTGATGTTACACAGCTCAGAGATTATTATCACAGCCTAAGCTTAAAATAATAAGTTTCAACTCAATTGAAATGCAAAGACAAAATGCTGCATTCCTTTCCCAGCTGAGCTTTTATTTAACATGCCAGATTAAGAAGCTTGCTCTACTTTACTGGATCAGAGTCAACACAGTTTGTACAAGAAACTCACAGATAAGAGAAAAACAGGTCTCAAGCAAACAAAATTCTCAATAAAACAAGAGGGCATTTTGCCCAACTGTGTTCTACAGAATTTATCATTAATTCTCTGCCTCTTCTAAGTCTGCAAAGGAAGGCTGCTGCTTTCACGTTTTGGGATAGCTACCCTCACACACATAGTAAAACCAAACTTTCTAATTTTTCTTTTGTTTGGTTTTGGTGTTTTTTGTTTTGTTTCTATGAAGCTCTAATCAACTAAGAAACACCTAAAATAAATTCACACAGCAATTTAGAACAGCATAATCTGAAGCTCCAATGGTTTTGGATTTAGCATAATGCATCTCACTATTGTGCAAAACTACCTCAAACTGCCACTGATCCATGGACTTAAAATACAATTCTTTTGTCTTCCTTGGTTAGAAAATAAATACATCTAGTTTATAACTGTACAGGCTCTTGCAAGGGCACAGGCAATCCTAACACATCTACACTCAGAAGTATGTTATTTCTTAAAGTTTAAAATGATGGTTATGCCTGATTTGCAAATACAGTTGTTTTTATCAGTTACTCCTCAGCACTTTTCCTATAAATTTCAAGCTGTTCTGCTCTTCCTAAGACGTTAAAGTGTCACAAATGTTAAAAACTGAAACGCAGTGAACCTAGTTTGGAAACTACATTTTGAATATGTTTATCTTTAAACAATACTCAAAGAATGCTGTCTATATATTTAAGTGGCTCGAAAGTGGGCCGTGGCAGAAAGCACCCATGTAATATCAGAAATTATAATAACATGTTTAATACAGCAGATCACCCTATGAATAAACTAAACCAAGAAGTCAGAACTGTGTATTAGCTGCAAGCCTAGACTATAGCTATGCTCATAAAATCACCAGGTAGGCTTTGATGGTTAAATTCATAAATGTTATGAGGGACTGACACCTGGTTTCCCTAATTCCTGCTATTTAAAGTAAATTAATGCTTTATATTAAAAAGCAGGAATTACTCAAGAAAGCACAAGGGAAGGATGGGTGCCACAGGATAGAAAAGAGTCTTAGAGATGTTTCAGTTTCCTGGAAGAAAGAGGAATTAACACAAAGACATGAGGAGACAGATTCTGCTCTTGATTATAAGCTAAAACCATCAGTAGAACTGCTCTAATTTCATAAAGACAACATTTGTGGATATGCAATCAGAATTGGGCTGAGATGGTTTTAACACAAAGATTATTACACGCAAGTTCTAACCTTAGCAAAAAAACTCTTAACTTGGGAGTAAATGATATTAGCATCTTCTTGGCCTTTTTCCATGACTATATACACTAATGGCATTAGTGTAAATGTGACTCAGACTTGGGATCCCTGGTCACTGTCGCAGCCAAGAGCCTAAGTATATGAAATCTCCTTGGCTCTGGTAAAACACTAGTGCTAAATTCTGGGAAATGATAACACTGATTCATCTCAGAACAGTCTATATATAACAGCAAGACTAGGCACACATAAAATTATGCACTATCTTGCCTCAAGGTTAGCAACATATTCTAGTAGAAGGAAAAATGTTATTTTCATTCCCTGCAATCATGTGATAAATAGCTGCAGGGCAGATTCAGCAAGATCTCGAAGGTTGTGATTTTACAATATAATGAATGTATGTCTAGCTTTTTGCCACCTGAAAAAGCAGCAAAACAAAGCAGGACTTGTCAGTATTTTGCTTATGGCAGAAATCAGACAATGTCCAGAACCCTTCATGAGATACTGCTAGCACTGTAAATAGTTTGATTATAACATTGACTCCAATACTTCAACAGCACGGCTTTCCAGTATATGGCGTAATTGGAAGCAGCAACCAGCAGGTATCACATGTGAATGGGAAATGTCTCCAGCTGAGTAACTACTGATGGTGAACCTAATACGTTGTCTTGTAGGTGCTTTTTTTTTTTTTTTTTTTGGGGGGGGGGAGGGGCAGGAGGGAGGGAGGAGGAAAATAAGAAAAAAAAGGTACTGAAAAGGAGAGAATCCTTAGCTGAGTCAAATATTGAATATTTGTATAGGACATGAGGCAAGCAAATTACCTACAAAATTCAGAAGCAGAAAGAACAAAAAGACTCACTGAATTTAAATTAAAAAAAGACAATGGTAAAGGAATATTTTAAGAGAAATAAGGGAGATTTTTTAAAAGTTAAATAAGAAACACAACATATAAAAGAACTGTTTATCCAGAAAGCTTACTAGGAAAAACAGCAAAACCTAAAGAGGCATTTTTAATGGAATAGGAAACCTTCAGTTGAAATTAATTCAAGCCTTTGGGCAAATTCAGGAGATATTTTAACAAAGGTGGGAGACATATACTGAGCAGTGCATTCTTAGGAGAAGGCAGATTCAAACTACATCACAGAAAAATTGAAGAAGACAACTCAAGCTGAGGACTGTTTGCCTACCCTGCTATGGATGTACTATTGTTTGAATTTTACTCATTTATTGTCAAAATTGAGTAGACTGTGGATGAAACGTTTTATTCTGATCATGTTCCCTATAAAATACTGGGGTTTAGTAATGTACAAATTGAATACAGGCAGATCTATACCATCACCATCACAACTTAATGGCCTGCATTAAATTAATGTTTGATTTTGATGCTTCATACCACTCCAGTTTTGGGGGATGAGTGAGTTATAACCACTGTGTGAATCTGTAATCATTGATGTAATTATGCATAGTTTGCAAAACAGTAGCATAAAATTGAAGAAGTCATAAAAATGCACTGCAGTTACAACAGATAGTATTGCAAGCCTGGCAAGAACTTTTAGGTGTATGTCTGCTAATATCACCTGGGATAAATCTGAAAGCTCAATATGGATTGTACTTTATGCTTCAACCACAGGACTAAAGTGTATGGTTTTGCCAGACAGCAGGGCAGAGATTCACTTTGCCTCACATCAGGAGCATGAAAGAACCTAAAATAAGTACACATGTAATTCATATCCTCAAAGGCACCTTTACATTGCAAGAAAGTGTAAAATGATTTTACACTAAAGTAGGTAATGCAGTATAAAATCCTGCTAATGATAAAGTATTATAGTTTCACCTGTACGTAGCCAGCTGACATCAACCCCAAGTGTATTGTTCAGAGCTGACCTCAACCAGCTACATCGAGGTACAAAATACCTATTTCTTCTCTCCACATGGATTTTACATTTAGACAGCTACCTCACAATAACAATCTTGATGTAAAATACACTTATTTTGCAGTGAAGATAGAACCCTAGCAAAAATGAGAAAAAGGCACATGATGTTCAAAGAGCAATGAGTGTACAGCACAATCCAAATGTAAATGAGACCAATTCCATCTCTGTCAATTGAGTTATGCAGACTAACACAAAAACTAAATTCCTTCCTTTGTATTCTTAATATTTCTGAGAGCAGCAAAATTTACTGGAGAAAATGTCAAACAAATTGGCTATATAGATATAAAAATTCATGTGATTTTTTTATTATTATTTTATTTTATTTTTGTTATTTACAAAATTGTATCTTCTTCTGCAAGAGTTAATGTAGTTTGTGAAAGTTATTATGCTTTGGCTTATAAGCTTCAGCTGGTTGTAGTAGCTGTTCAAATTTCATTACAGAATGCTAACTTATCTATGCTATCGAAAAAACTAATGAGGTGGTAAATAGTTTCAGAGCAATGTTACATGCAGTGATATGCATGGTTTTTGTATGTTTGTTTGTTTGTTTGTTTGTTTGTTTTTGCAGGTTTCTCATCTTCTATATAACTGTATACATGTAAAAGTAATGAAAACCCAGGATAGGCTACCAAAGCGTAAGGCTTTAAAACTGGAGTAGAATTAATGCTGCTGCTTTCAAAAGGAAATGAGATAAATTTAAGCAAGCTCAAAAAAAGCACCTCAACATTTTAGCTGGTTTTTTTTATGCTAGAGTTGAGGTCTCATAGGCAGTGTTTACGTGAAGATCACAATTAAACTAACACACTCAATTTATTCTCATGGTAGTTTTACTCCAGTTGACAAAATGGCAAAATGCTAAGTAGTCTGAAGTCTTCCCTCTGTTATGCTTGTTGCCTATGACTTTTAATTGAAAGTATTATCACAGAACCTCTACCAAAGTCCAAATGTCATGAATATTAGCAAACAAGAGCACAAAGTGCAGAAGATCCTCCTGAATCCCAGCTATCTTTACTGAGTATTGCAGGAAGTAAGATATAATGTTCTTCAGTGGCTAGAGGGCTTGCTGAAATGAACTTCAACAATAGTTAAAACATGCTAAGCTTATAGCTTTAGGACATTATATATGTTTAAAAATACCAATTGTGAGAAGGTGAATGCAGAGTATTTTTCAATGTGGTCTCCACTAATCCAGAAAATGAGAGTTCTGAAACCAGGAATACTTAGGACAAATAGAAATCCTAACTGGCAACAAGAAGTATTTGGTCTGCAGTCAATCTGCACCATCTGTAAATTGTCTTAAAACGCATTGCATGAAACCACTCTGTTGAACAGTGCTCAGCATGCTGCTTTAAACAAGCAGACTCAAGGATCAGTGGCATTCTTTATATTGTACCAGCACTGCCAGGTTTCTTATTAAAAGGCTAAGTTTTCCTGCAAGTCCAGACACACAGAGCTTTTAATCATTTTAAAATGTAACGATACATAAATGTTTTCATCTCTCACTCCAATCTCCCTTTCAAATTGCTGAATTCAAGTAGCACTATCCAGTTACCAAATTGCAAACTCCAGTGTTCTGCTTTGTGAGTTACATTTTTTGTAGCTGTTTTTAAAATCAATTTTCTATCTAAGTCTCAGTGAGATACCACACCTATTACAAATTGTGAATGCATTATACCACCTGTGAGAAAAGCATGAAGAATCTTTGGGGGCTGGGCAGGGGAGGGGAAGAAGGAAAAAAAAAAAAAAAAAAAAAACAAGCAAAATATACAACAAAGAGTTGTTTTGTCTGCTGGATTAACTATGACAGATATAGGATGACCACAGATATAACTGGTAATATCTAGAATGAAAACCTGTACTATAGTATTGCAGTGTACTTCAACAGTTGCAGGTAAAGATGGATAGAAAGGACTTTGGTTTTGTATTTTTACAATACAGTCATTACCTGCACTGAAGGAATACGATTAATATGAGTCAATACACCACACAAAACTTCTTCAACCCTCTGTTACTCACATGTAACATGCCTATACAATATCAATCACAAGTGAATCAGATTTTGTCAGTATTAAAATGCATGTGCATAACACTAAAATACTAGCTAGTTCTGTACATCCTATACATACTCTTAGCACAAGAGTATGTACAAGTCCACCAAGTTAAAGACATTTCAGATTCTGATACGCAACTTAGGGTTACATTTGTTCAATCCCTGTGTTTTAGTTTTAACCAGAAGATACTGTCTCAGACATCATAGATGCAAATCCACAGTTACGAAGTCAGGTCCTAGTTTTTCTGCTGTCAAATTTTGCAGCATGAATTTAGTAAGCCACCTTACTACAGATAGAAAATGTGTGTTACCTATTGCAGGATTTCATTTTTTTTTTTTTTTTTTTCCAAATGTGTAATGATAACTATAATTTGCTCTAATTGGATTCTCAAATATATTGGAACAAGACAAACCAAGTATCTAGCTAGTTAAAAAGGTGTTTTACTTTCCATATTATGCTTCTATCTTGATATCGTTCCAAATGCTTCAGTTCTTCACATCTTAAAGAAGCCAGTTGGTTCATCAGTCCTACTGCAATGTGTGGTCACAAACTGAACTAGCAACAACACAGATACAAATGTGCCACTTCTCTGCTGCAGCAGTATTTGAGAGGAAGTATCAAATTTCTAATGTGTACAAACGTATGTTTTACCAAAAAAAAAAAAAAAAAATTACTCAGAGAATGAAAGAAGAGATTAAAAAGAGAAACAAGAAAGGGTAGTGACAGTATATCATAAAAGAAAGGGATGTATTTAAGCATCAGCCAAATGACACTATTTTTCATATCATTTACAGTAGATCTTAAAGACTAAAATACTTCACATGCCATTAGTTTCTTCATACTCTGTGACGGATTAGAATATTTCTTAATCAACTGCTAAAGCACAGGAGAAGACCAAAGTCTACATTTAAACAAAACTGAGTAATAGTGAAATCCAATGATGTCCGGTAGGGCTGCTATCAATAGATAATAACAGAATCAGGGAAATACATCTATCATTTAAATATTCTTCAAAAAAGTCTACCTTTTTGACAGTTTCTTAGTCCAGAGATTTAAAATTCACATCAAGAAACAAAAGTTCTGATGTGTAATCAAGGAAGTGGATTAAAAACCAAAATTATTATGAGGTTTAAATTACTTACTCCAAGTCCTGCACTGCCCCTCTACCTGGAGGCACTCTGAAAGCCCGTACAGCTCATTCAGAAGCAGTCTTGCTCTACCAGGTAAATACTATGGGCTGCATACAGTTTGTTGCAATGCATTAATTTTATAGTGAAAATGAAGAAAAATTTAAATCTTTAAATCTCAATCATATAATATATTTAAATCTCAACCTGTTGAGATTGCCATTCTCACAATTCATAGCAATACTCCATTACAATTCCTGCAGCTGTCCACCTGAACTGTTCTAATACTTGAAAGGACGGCTATCAGAAGTGAAGAGAAACAGGATCAAAGTGAATCAAAGCTCACTTCACTTTGCTACATCCATGTTTTTTCATCTATTTTCACAGTATAGACAAGTATTGCCATTTTTTAGTCATCACAGTTGGAGGAAGAAAAAAGGGCTTGTAAAATAAAAATAAAATGCCAATCACAGTAGCAGATCATCTATCTTGACTCGTTTTGTATTTCTACTGATTGACAACCAACTGCTCTTGTAGCACACAAAGGCAAAAAAAAAAAGTAAAAAAAAAAAAATCAGGTGTTCATTTCAAACTGAAATGTTTGACAGATGTAACAGCTTTCTGAGATGAAGCTGATGAAATCTCAAATAGGAAAGTCCATCTCCTGTACACAGGAGAGATTACATTTCAACATGCAAGTTTTACTGTCCTTATGCAAATGCAGATTTCATTTATTTATTTATATTTATCTGGCAGCTCTTAAAAATATGGGAGATGACTACAACTTTACTATTGGTGCATGGTCTACCTCCTGCTGCTCTGGATTCTCAGGCTTCAGAGCAATCCACATTTCAGGGTACTGTTGTCACAAACTGAAGGTAATTTCAAATTCTCTTACTGGCAACATTTGCACTTCAATGATATTTTGACCTCTATTTCTGAAACGGCGAAAGTGAACAATCTGACAAGTGACTGAAAATTCATACTGCTATGGACACATACCTAAAACAGAGAGGTAAAAGAAGCATTTTTACACTGTGATGCAAGTGGCCAGACATAACAGAGGATAGAGATCAAAAATTTACAGCTTCCTTTTTCTCTACTTACATTTACAGAATGAGGTATTAGGGAAGGAAAAAACAGAAATGCTTAGCACAGCACCAAAACAAAATAACTGGGGTTTCAATGTACTGTCTTCCTAAAATAGTCAGCTGTGCAAATGGCCTGATAACAACTTAAGAAAAAGAATGTTTCAATTGATCCAGGAGCCCTTGTATTCAATCCATGTTGTAAAGAAGACTTTCCCAAAGGTAACTGAGCATACTGTCTATCTTCTGTGGGCGTATACACTATTCAAATGACATTTTTACCTACAGAAATACCTACCCTTAAAATCCTTCTCCTGACTTCAATAAGAAAGCTAGACTGGATCATGCTCTCTACTAACAAAACAGGAAGTACTGGCACATAATCTTCACAGTATTCAGTCTTCACTAGTGTGGGATGCATCTCACCCTACTGCATCTGTCAGCTGCAATTAGTTTAAATAGAGTATTTTCTATTGGAAGGGGTAAATTGTGAACCTAGTGAAGCATCAAAGATTTGACATACAATCTGAAGTTACACCATACCAATCCAACCACAGTATCAACAGAAGCAAAATCAGGTACTGCGTAGACAGGTGCTACCAGCTAAATATACTGTGGAAAATTTTACAACGGAAGATATTTGCTATTTCTAAACATCATTTGCAGAAATTAGGCTAGATCCACAGTTGGAAGTTGGGCACACCTTCAGATATATTCATTACATGCTGCAAGAATAGGGACTGGCAAAACACTGACTGGGGAAAAGTACTAAAGCCAGGGGTTTAAATCACTCTTCTCCAGAAGACACCTCATTTTAAGTATCAAGGAGGTATTCACTGTAATTAAAATTCACAATTCTGCATTTTTTTTCTGTAGCTCCAAGACCCATTTCTGTTAAGCCAAGGCGTTTAAACTTTCTTCCAAAAAATTCTGGTAGGGGGAAAAGGAGACTTACAAAAAACTCAGTGCTTAAAATGAAGACCAGTATCAAATCCTTATTTCCTTTTCATTATAATAACTTGATAAATAGGTCATATATAGAAGCATGTATGATAGAAACACCTTTCCTTGAGAAACCCAGTTGTCTTCCTGACTTGTATGCTTTGAAGAAGCATGGATTTTGAGGCAGAAATTTGTATCTGCCTGGTTTAGCCATTTAAAAGATATTGCTGCCAGATACCAATCTATAAGAGGTGGTAAGAGTAGGAATTATCATTACCAACTGAAGCATGAATTTCCTTTTAGATTTTTAAGAGTAATAAAGGCCACATGACCAAACAAGGCTAAATAAAGCTACTAAAGTAGCTCAGTTGATAGAAAGTATTGAACTGGCAGTTTTTAAAGACTTTTTAACAAATAAGAAAAACAATCACAGAATTAGTAACACATGAAAGCCTAGGACATAGTCAGAATGAATATACTGCAAAATTTAAAATACAAGTAGTATCTCACAGTTAATTTGGTTAGAAGGAATGAAGAAGAAGGAAAGAAAATCAGTTTGTGTCTACGAAGCATTTTACAAATCAATATTGATAGTTTTTTTTTTTTTTTTCTTACAGCTATTAGCCAGAGAGACTATCTAATTATATTTTTTGGAGCAGGGATATGTTGCTGTCTTAAGGTGCTACCTAGATTTTGTTCCTGTGATTATGGGTGAGGAATAAAGGAAGGAAGAAAAATTAGATAACTGATCTTCCACATTTTATCAAAATCTGCTCAAAATAAAATGATTTTTAGTTCACATGAGTCCCAACTCATCTTACATGTTTTTTAGATTTTGAAAATATTCTCTTGGTGTTATCTTACATTTTTTATAAAGCAGTTAACATTAGGAAGAGCTACAGATGGCATTCATCAGCAGATTTATCTCAATTTGGATTTAACTTCAAATACTGAACAGCTACTCTAAGAAAAGGCTCCTTATATTCCTATTATAGCAAGAACTGTGCATATTCGAGAACAACTTTGAAGTAGAAATATTAATACATATACACAAAAAAATATATACATAAATAAAATCAGTGTGGCATTCCACAAAAGAATTGGCAAAGGTACAACATCATCTCGTAAGAAACTACAGAAGCTACACATCAACCGCAGTCATTCCTCAATCATTTCCTGAAAACTGCTGAATTACTCAATTGTCCTTCTTTGCACAACAGGAGATGCAAAAAACCCCACGTCAACTTTAAAACAAATCTCTCACTTTTACTCACATGCCAGAAAAGAAACAACAGGTAAGAAAAAGTGACAGCAACACTTCCGAGACTACACTTCAGTGTGACTACAAATTAGATATTTAAACTACCTTACCGAGAAAGTTAAAGAAAAACTGAGAAAGATTTCACAAATTTTTCTATTAAGATCAACATGAAATTAATACCAAAATTACATTCGGCCAAATGCTTTGCTGACTCCTCACATCCTAGGAATAATCTACACACGGTTTTGTACAGGTACAAAAATGTTGCTAAGCAGAACAATTTACCTGAAGTTTTAGTAACTGTACAACCAACATAAGTATAGTAATATGTTTACGGTGTCCTATGTCAGTAATGCCTTTTTTTCATAGCTCACTAGAACACCACCCATTAGAAAAAAAAAAAAAAAAAAATTATTGCAGCTACATTAGAAGGAACTATTTTATATGATATTTTAGTTATAAAAGAACAGTTACAATGATATTTGTGTCAAGACAAGCACTTAAAATCTCAGTTAAGTAGGATACTAAAGCCACCCTTTAAGCAGCAAACGATTTGCTAAAAGACACCAATGGAAACAAAGATGTTCCCACTCTCAGCTTCAGTAAAATATGGTACAGATAGCATTCATTCATTTCTCATCTACAGCCTGGGAAAACATTTTCCAGCCAATGGAATGCTATTTGATGTAAACCAGAAATGAACAGATTAAATGCACACATCGGTCTACTAAAATAAACCATCCTGCAAACATTCCAACACAGGCCATAAAGTCAAACCAGTAATAAAAGAAGAAAGTAATATGTGATTTTGTTTTTCTTTTCCTTTGGCAAAGATATGAACATTAAAGAATGCACGTCAGATAACTCCACTTTAGAATCAACTGAAGAAACTTCTGGGTATATATTTTAAAATCAATTTGCTGTTTTGCAGGGTGACACCAAAACTCGAGTATCATCTATAATAGGCAGATCCACTTGGTCAGTTATATTCTGCATAGCGGGTACAAGTCGATCCTAGAGTGAGAAGATACAGCACATCCTGAAATAAATGTAACTTGAACTCAGCTGCTCTTGAACTGAATTCAACTAGATGAGGACTGGTCCATTAGGTATCAAGTACTTGCCCTTGAACAGAATGTGTGCAGATGAAAAATTGTATTGCAGAAATAAGAATCCTCGAACTGATGAAGGAAATCTTAGTGTCTGAAACCTGCACTTCAAACAGGTAGGCTGTGCCCATAAAGAGTTGCCACATGTAAATGGGTCACAGTTTTCATATCTTTAACATCTGTTGTTTATACCCAAGAAAGCACATCAGGGGCAAGAAAATTAATTCCCCAATTGCTGTCAACTGAGTTAGGGAACAGCAATAAACAGCTTACTGTAAGCCTCTAGCTACAATAAAATTGCTGTCAATAAAATGTGGTTGATACGGTTTTGCTGTGCTAGAAGAATAGATTCTTTGGAAGTGAAAATCTGAAGTGGAAACAAGAAGACCCTTCCTTGTTCCTATGCACAACAGAACACTATCACAGAATTCCAATAGTATTAAACTCTCCGGATCCAATCCACGTGTGCCACAAATTTATTAGCATTTATGGAATTTTGGCTTTGCACATTCAGTACAGATGAGACCCCAGTGAATCCGATAAAATTCTTTTGCATGGGAAACATTTAAAGAGCAAGGAAGCTTGCTAAGCTTTGCCTGTCTGTATCTGTACACACAAAATGTTCCCTACCCTAGTTTAGCCTTTCTACTGTCACTATTGAAAATGGTATTATAGCTTAACGTTATGTTCAGATTTCCATTATAACCCCCAGTTTTCACATGCTCTTAACTTTCTGAAAAATTATTCTTTTCAGCTGAAATTTTCCATGCTTGGTCTCAGCTGAAAGATGAATTTCTTTAGACAGTTGAGCAAAATCCGTTAACCTATTTTTCAGTTATACAAGGGTAAAAAGAAAATGCATTGTGCATTTTCAACTTTTCAAATATTTTAGTATATAGATACATAAATATATGAAACCCAGAAACAATTGAATTTTACATGCAGACATTTTTCCAGACAAGTAGTCCTCACCCAAGACTAACATCCATGCTAACTTATAAAGCAAGTTAAACATGAAAAGGAAAAGAAACAGTGGAATTGTGTGTTTTTGTTTTTGTTTTTTTTCTACTGAGTAGTAAAACAGGGTCACTAAAAATAATATTATGTACAGAATTATGGAATGCTATGGTTACAAAATGTTAGTATTTGCAGGTGATGTAAATTCTGTACAGCTGTTTCAAAACAGATTTCCTTCATGTATATCTTGAAATTGCCACTCTCGGCATATCAAATTAGAGTCATTAACATTTTCAGCGTTTTGTTTGTTTGTTTTTTCTCTTATAATAACTCCAAAGTTACAAATTTAAACATTACAGTATAAGACAATATCAGCTGCATTTGCCAACAGAAAGTTTATGTCATAAGCTTAAGTAATCTGCATTGATCAGCAGGAGCCTGGCTACTCATTCCTTGGTCAGGCAAAAAGTCCACTGACTGAAAAAGGAGTAAAGGAAGCTCTATAGTTATTGACAGTATCATTAAAAAAAACAAAAACCAAAAGACTTTAGTGTGGAATGCGTTCAGTCCCAAATCCTTGATTTCTACTATCAGAACACAGAAGTAAAAGGACAGTGACAACATATTTTCAGCTTTCCAGAAAGTACTGGAACTATACACATTTCCAGAATTTACAAATCATCATCTTGGCTCATAGGAGTTACGATGTGCGGTCTTTCTTGAAAACAACATCCGAAGTCATTTGGACTTCAGGGATGTGCTTCATTCCCATCACTTTAAATGAAAGTTAAACACATTTCTAAATGCTATTTTCTTAGGAATGCAGACTGAAGGTTTTGCTCAAAACCTTCACTGAAATGTATTTTACAAACTGCTTTATTTGCCAGTGCTGTGCTTCAAATCTGATTAAATGAAGTTATAATTTAAAACTGGGATAACCACAGCAAATTGGCCATAATTTCTTTTATTATTTAATCTGTTGTTAACCTAATGATACTGAGTAGGAAGCTTTTGTCTGTTTATTTGCTTTTTATAAAAGGCCTTTCACTCTGAAGAATACATGTCGTTTTCTACTATATTTCTATGCAGTTGTTTGGTGTACTGACTTACTAATTTCGAGTGCATTTTAAAGTTCAATCAAATTCTGAAAAGAACACTGATTGAGAAGCCTGCATAGATTTCAGCATTCTTTATGAGTCATAACACTGATTTTGGAAGCTTAGCTATATGAGCTGGTGGTGTGTAACATCCTTTCCATCCTTTCCATACTCCTAATTATGTGAATTAGCATTTAGAACAATCCCAAGTTCAAGTATTCAAAAATGCTCTTTTCAGAGCATCCACCAGGTTTACTGCAAGATAGGCACTTTACGAAGGCTTTGGTTTTTATACTGGGTACTTCTGAAACATCAACCTGTGCAATTCAAAGAGACATGTGAAGAAAAGATTTAACCACAGAATTTCATCTAAAATTATCAACAATAACACAGAATTTGCCCAGTAAAAAATACTAATAAATTTGGATTGAACAATTGATTTCTGAAATCTAAAGGCTTTCTGACACACGTCCCAGTTCTAACAGACTTCTAGAGCCCAACTCCCATTAGAAGTAATAGGATTTTGTTTGAATAAAGTCCAAGTGGGGACTTGGGTCTCATCTCCATACCAGTTTTAATTTAGTCATCTGCAAGGTACACTTAATGTATATTTTGCTTGAATTGAAAGAAATTTGAAGTAGAAACATAGGATGCTAGCATTTCTCAGACAAATACTAATCCTATATTTCTTCTTTCCCTATTTCAGCACCCTCCACAATTCCCACACACTTTGCAAACCACACACAGAAAACTTATATTACAAGTAATTTACTACAACTTCCAGCATAAGACACAGAAAAGAATTACTTTAAACTTCAAGAAAACAGAATTAAATATCTCTTCATGAAGGAATTTTAAAAAAGGAAAAAAAACAACAACAAAAAAAAAAAAAAACAAAAAAACAAACAAACAAAAAAACAGTGTTTCCAATACTGTAACATTTTTAACTACTGTTCAGTAAGGTTTCTATTTTAAGTGTGAAGATTTTGCTTAAAGGACATACTCTATAAAAATCTATTTAAAAGACCTATGAGAGACCTATGAAAGCGTATTTAACTGCAATGCCAGTGCATGCTAGTCAAGATGCATCCTAATCCCGAGAACTACAGAAAGAATAGTACAAAGACTGCTAATGATTACTGACATTGTTGGCTGCACTCCTCCAGCCAAAAGTGTTAAGGGGACATAAGGTTACTTCCTGTAACATGCATCACTGAGAAAAAAAAAAACAAAAACAAAACCTCAGCAGCACCTCCTCCTTCCCCACAGAATAAAAGTACATAAACTCAGTTTAGATAACTGTATGCCTAAGGAAGAGTTATATTTGCAGTTAGACACAATACTGCAGCTTTTGCAGGGAGTGATTCAAATCACATGATATGATATTTGCTGACTTCAGAGAGGATTTAATAAGACTTCAGTGAAACCTGAATCACATCCATATAGAGGAATATAGGTGGTTATTAAAATGAAACCAATATATTTAATGTAATGAACACAACTAACTAAAAATACACCTGTAGGGTGTTTTTCTGTTTTTTTTTTTTTTTTTTTTCCTAAATTATATTTTGCTCATATTCAATGTCACTGTGCAGAGCATACACATTCTGTCAGTAAATAATATTTCAAACTTTAAATTTCCCAATATACTGTGGGGGATTAAGTCTGAATTTCTTAATAGAGTTTGGAGAGCTAATTTAAGATAATTTAACAACATCTCTGAACAGAAAAGGAATGCGTGGGTTGGAGGTCTTACATTTTGTAACTAAACTGAGGGGAAAAAAAAAATCTCATGAAAACTTCAGCCAAGTAACCACTGATTATGCAGAGCTCTTCTGCAGATTATTTTTGTTTGTTTTAAATGAGATCTTTTCTTAAATTTATGCAGACAGTATGTATATGGTGCTGTACAGCAGCTTAAAAACTGCCAGTGGAGTTCACCACAACTTCAATTTCTTAGAAAGGTGACAGTTTTGTGAGAACCTTCTTAAATGTTTTCAGTATCTCACTGTATCAGTTGTCTCAGAGTAGTTACTTTAGCAGAACAGCCTCAAAAGTGCTTGTTTTATTCTTAGTAATTTGTTAGTGTGACACCTTACAGACACCCAAAGTCAAGACAGTTCTGGGTACACCACATTCATCTCAGATAAGGCTAATGCAACAGCAAGAGAATGACTTTATCCTAAACTTGGCTACTGTCAAAATTTTTTTTGCAAAGACAAGCCTAAATGCGTCTCGCTTGATTCTGCAAGATTCGTATCTCTAATAAATTCTGAAAAATCACCATAACTTGGAGGGTACAATGCCAACAGGCATACAAAAGTGATTCCTAACACCTAAGAAGTTGGTGCAGTGGAAGCTGAGCACTTGGAAAGCTGCTTTGTAAACACACGAACTTAACTACTGACCAGCCCAGTGCAACCGCCATTAAATAAAAGGTTCTTTGGCTGGAATATCAGCTTGGTCCTTCCCTCCCCCCCTTTTCCTACCTACTGCAGGACTGGCACCGGGCCAGGGTAAGCGACATAGTACCTTAGTGCCATCTACAGGCTATACTGACATTCTAATTTAGTGGCAAAAGACAAGCACCAATAAAATAAATTAGACAGCACTGCATTTAAATCTTTATTAGCAAGGAATTATTAGACCTAAGAAAAACTAATGCTGGATTTGGTTGAAATATGAGTTTCTCAGCCTCCTAATCCCTCTTCATATGGCGTATTTCACAGTTTAAAACAAGTTATGACAGATCACTTATGCATTACTAAGATGAGAAAATATTTACAATGGGCTGACTTCTTTCTGCATAATTCAGATGTATTCAGAGAACGCATTCCTTTTGAAAGTATGCTTTGGCCATTTTTTCAAAATATGCAACGAACTGTCTATGCAATACCAACTTTAATCTATTACAACAAAATCATTTAAACTCAAAACAGAGGAAGACTTCCATATGGCTTAGTTATATTCTATGAACAAACCACATGCTTCGCAGATGAAGTAGCTTGGAAATTCAGCTGTCTTTGTTAGGGAAAAAAAATTAACCCCTTTAGTAGCACTAACTTAACAAAGTTCTATATCAGCTTGAACTGTTAAAGAAACTCAAGCCAACTCACTTTGAAATTTGACATTGAATGTACACATCCCTTCAATTTCAAAACAGTCATGTTTTTCTAAATGAAATTTGGCATAAAAGAGGTTTTTCTTCAATAACGTTTACATTTGGGTAGTCAAATCCTGGGGAGAAAAAAAAAAAAAAAACACGTCTGTTTATGCATATGCATGTGCATATGTAGGGACTCATACAGTCCTTTAACAATCAGTAATCTTCAGAATCCAAAGTACCAGAGGAATTTTGAAAATGTGTGGGTAAGCCCCAGGTAAGCGATAATGTGGTTGAGGTTTTTTTTTCTTTGCTTGGTTTTGTTTTTTGTAGTGTTTTTTTTTTTTTTTGTATTTTTTTGTATTTTTTGTATTATTATTATTATTTTGTTTGGTTGGTTTGTTTTTTGTTTTTTGTTTTTTTTTTTTCCCCCCATAATATATCTAAGCTAAATTAGACTGAAACAAAAAAAAGAACACACTGGCACTTTTAATACTGGTTGATCGGGCACTTGTATGCAGTACTTATAGACCAGTAAAAGTGCTCGTTTACCTGTCTGGTGTGTAAGGGGCCCTTTGTCTTGAAGCCTCCTTGGGAACTGCACTCTGAGGCACTGAAGTGATCTGAACTAGTGGAAGAGCGTTTGGAAAGGGTGTCACAGCCACCAACAAAGGTGTTGTCCAAAGGGAGTTCCTGAATCACGTGGTGCTTTTTCACTGAAACGGGAGTGTCAGGTTTGAGATGAAAAGCAGACTGCGGAGAGGCAGACTTGTAATGCTTGGCAAGATCAGGACTGTTAGGCTTAAAGGTTGTTGGTGGTGCTGTGCCCCAATCAAATCTTCCTATACTTTGCTCCTCCAGCTCTGCTGGAAGGCTTATTGTCCCGTTGATGGGTTCATGAACTGCATCATCAGGTTTGGACTCCTCAATGGTCACAAAGTTCAAAAGAGAACTTTTCGGAGATTTCCTTTTCTTCCTTTTCTTTTTCTTGCTTTGCTTGTTCTCCTGATTGGGAGACATCCATTCAGCACCTTGTTTGCTCCTCTGGGCAGCTTTGAATCTGGATGCGTGCCGGCAGCGAACGAGAACAGTGACAAATATCACCACTATGACAACCATGGCACCTGCCACAATAGCAATCATGATTGTGAGATAGTCCTCGTTTTGGTAGGGTTGGCTACTGTCTCCTATGTTCCTGTCCAGAGGTGTTTCCATAGTCCTGCGTATCAAGTCATAAATATAAGAGGCATTTCCAGCAGTATCATTTACATACAAAAAAACAAGCACAAGAGTATGCAAAGATTTGGGATAACCCAAATCACTTATGTTGACAACTAAGCGATGCAGCCCCACATCATTAGGAGTTGGCTTTTCTTCCAGAGTGATGTTACCTGTCACTGGATCAATCCGAAACAGACCTTTGTTATTTCCACTCACTATTGTGTACTTCAGTTCAGCGTTCATTCCGGTGTCGATATCTACTGCAAACACTTCTGCTACCACTGATCCTGGAATTGCTGAGAGTGGCACCAGCTTAAAAGAAGTATTAGAAGGAGGGTAGATGACAACAGGACTGTTATCATTAACATCCATGACATTTATGGTCACTTTCGCTGTAGAAGAGCGAGGAGGTTGTCCTCCATCAACTGCCTTGACATCAAAGGTATAGGAGCTCTGCTGCTCTCGATCAAAAGAAACATTGGACTTTATAACTCCAGAGAAGGGATCCAGCACAAAGTTGTCATTGTCATTGAGAATAGAAAGGGTCACTGCTTTGTTTTCCCCAGCATCTGCATCAGTCACCGTGATCACCCCCACAGTGCTATACTTTGGTAGGTTCTCCGATACAAAAAACTGGAAATGATTATGAGTAAATTTGGGACTGTTGTCATTTTCATCCAACACAGTAACAATTACAGCTGCTTGACTCTGCAAAGGAGGGGTGCCATTGTCTCGGGCTGTAACAGTGAAAATGAAACGCTCCTGTTCTTCTCTGTCAAAAACTCTGGAGGCTGTCAAAACTCCCGTCTTTCGATCCAGATCAAAAAAGGAGGCATTAGGGCCAAGCTGATAAACAATGTCTGCATTTTTCCCACTGTCTTCATCTGTGGCACTAATAGTTGTTAAGTATAGACCACGACGGTTGTTTTCAGAAACTGACAGCTCAATTACAGGCTGGCTGAAAATCGGAGGGTTGTCATTTTCATCCTCCAGTTTAACTCTTACCAGGGCAGTCTGGTTCAAACTGGGCTTGCCAGAATCAGAAGCAACAATTTTAAAGCTGAATTCTTTGGTGCCCTCATAATCCAACAAGGAAGAGGTCTCTAACAAATACTGGTTGTCGTAAACTGCCTTCAGGTGGAAGGGGACCTCTCTCTCAATGAAACAGATCACTTTGCCATTCACATCAGTGTCCTTATCTGAAACCGTAATTAGGGCAATCTTTGTATTGACAGGATCTTTCTCAGATAAGTACACTGTGCCATTGATGGGACTTATTATGTACCTGAGGTCTATGTTCGGAGGGTTATCATTTACATCAGTGACATTGATGGTCACAGTTGCCCGAGCTGGTGTAGAGCTGCCATCGCTAGCCAGCACTGTCACTTTGTGAATAGCAGTCTCTTCCCGATCTAAGGACCTCTGAACTGTGATCAGCCCCGTGGTGTTGTTTAAAGCAAAAAATCTTTTGGTTGCAGGGGCAACTTGGGCACCAAAAATATATCTGATTTCTGCATTGCTTCCTATATCTGCATCTGTAGCATGAAGCTGAATTACAGAAGTGCCAACGGGCGCATTCTCTGGTATATGAACCTCTACTTGACTCTCTTTAAAAACTGGCCTGTTATCATTGACATCACTTACTGTGACTTGCAGGATAGCTGTGCTGGATTTCTGTGGGGTACCTCCATCCTCCACTTTGATTTTCATCACGTAGGTGTCTTTTTGCTCTCTATCCAAGTTCTGCTGCACGATCAGTTGAGGCCATTTCTCTCCTTCTGGAGTTTCTACGATATCCAGGCCAAAGACACTCTGCCCGTTCAACAACTCGTAGTGCTGCACACCGTTGAAACCTGTATCAGGATCTGTTGCTGATGGGATTGGAAAGCGACTGTTGATCAGAGTGTTTTCTGGTATGGAGATATTGATGACAGGGGATGGAAACATAGGTGCATTGTCATTAGTATCCTTCACAATTATTTTTATCTTGATCAGCCTAAAAAAGTCATTGGGGAGAATCACCACTTCAAGTTCAAAGAAACACTCATTTTCTTCTGCATAGGAAGCGCCAGCGCAGAGTTTTTCTCTGTCTATTCTGTTCGATGTTGTAAAGATCTCCCCGGTGGTACTGGACACTTTGACCAGAGGGGCATCCCCTGCTTTAGACACCAGTCTGTAGACAAGGCTGGCACTGGTCCCCGTGGCAGCACTGATGTGAGAAATGTTCAGATCCTTTGGTATGTTTCCTATGGGGACATTTTCAGGCAGCTCCTCTCTAATAGTGTAAATAAGTTCTTGAGCTACAGCAGAATCCAGCCTTAAACAGGCAATCAAAGCGATCAACAAGTAAAATTCCCTCAGGTTCATGATAATGTTTTTATTGTCTTTTCCTGGATTTTAGGACTTAAAGGTTTCCACACAGAAATGATGCGCGATTTGCAAGAGGAGGCATGCATGGACTGCAGGATGCATTACATCTCATTTCTTATTTGGAGACAGCACTGTCAACACAACCACACAGAACAGCATTATTGGTTTTTAAGGTATGACAAATCCACAATTTCCAACTACTACTTGTTTTTGCAAGGCACGCTTGCAGCAGTATGCTTTCCTACTGCTCCCCTTTACAAGCAATCCCTCTGGACAAATACACTAATATCCCATTGGCTGCATTTGCAGAGAGCGAGAACAGAAATAACTACTTGCAGGATTAAGGGTAGCTGCAGTTTCAACACGTACTTTCTGAATAATTTCTTGGCACACCATGTAATCCGTAACGTGCGTTTCCCCTCTACCCTCCTCCACCCAGTCATTTGGTGCAAGTAAAAATCTTCCTGTACTTCTGCTGGATTCTAACTGCTATGGCAGCTGCCAAATGTCATTTGCTGTTTGCTTCCATAGCATTTTTCAGCTCTTTCTAACCAGATTTCTCTCTGTTCCCTGTTCCTTGCATCCCCCACTACTGTGATCGTACTGGGAAATAACCACCCGGACATGCTGCTGCTGCAGCAGTCGTCACTGGCGACTTCACATCCCTGTTAACTGACGAGACAATAACAGGACTTACAGTTTCTTACACTCTCAGCCCAGTGTATCCTCTCCAGATGTTGGATACCTCCCCTTCTGTTTAACAACCTTAAACTTTATTTGTTTGTTTTAAAACACGGTCTAAACCGAGAGGGCTGGAAATTCCGAATGCAACTTAGGAGCAGCCAGTATGTTTACAGATGGAGGGGGTGAATTCTGAATATGAGGGGAGGAAAAAAGGTACAGCCTTTCAGCCTTTCTCCATTGACACTGATCTCCCTTTAGGATGTTATTAGCAGCTGCCACACATAAACACTGCAGACTAATAATGCAGGTTAAAAAAAAAAAAAAAAAAAAAAGCGACAGAAGGACTTGTGTTTGCATGCTCTGCTAGCTGCGAATTACCCGGGAGCAAGGCTGCAGTTTGGGGGAACTGGGCACCCTCAGCACTAACCTTATCTGCATTAAGCAGCACGGGAGCTGCTGCCCGTGATTACTTCCAGCAGAGTGATGCAGGTAGGGATGCAGAGACAGGGAGTAGGTGAGCCTTTGCCACCAGCACCAACTGAATCCGAAATACTGATCCTTTCCCTAGATAAATACACTGTGTGTTGGCTCTGATTATTATTTTGTTAATGAAATGCATCACGGTGTATGGGTAACTTTGCACTTACGTTGGTTGTCTACCTTTGATGATCTGCTGCAGCTAAGCAATGATCTGTTCCAGCAGATACAGCACAATGCATCTGGTAAACCACCAGTTTTGGAGAAATCAGCAGCAGCCAAACGCTTCCTCCTTGAGATATGTGTTGCTTCGGGGTGGCAAATTAGCAACTCCAGGGAACAAATTCACAGTTCCGTCGTTAGTCATCCTCTCCATGTTTCATTTCTATTAAGCGGCGATCCTTCGGGTGCTTAACGCACACGCAACAGCGCAAACAAGCAGCAAGCAAAAATCCGGTGCACTTCTTTAGATGGGGAGTATTTTCCACTCTGCACTGCACACAATTTCCATCCCTCTTTCACCACAGCAGAGACAGCTACATCAAGTCTGCAACTTCTTACTGGAAATGACAGAGTTGGTCTGGCGGTGCTTTTCTCCCCCTTCTTACCTCTGGATTGATAGTTGCCCACATTTAAAAAAAGAAAAAGAAAAGAAAAAAAAGAAAAAAAAGGTAAAAAAAAATCCTAATAGATTATTGCTTTAGTGATGGGAGGAAGAGACAGCGCTTTCCCTCCTCCCTTCCAGTCTCCCTCACACGCACACTCTCTCCTTCTCTCTCTCTCTCTCTCTGAACTGAAATTCTTGATATAACTCTCAATAAGCCCAGAGGGAGGGTGTGCGCGGCGCTAAGCCCCCCCTCCCTCCGCACCTTATTGGTCCGCGCCGGCGGGGGAGGTGGCTGCCGGAGCGCGGCTCTGGCATTGGCCGCCGGGCACGTCGCTCCTTGGGTCGGCCGGGCGGCGGGGGCGGCCGGCGGGCGGCCGGCGGGCGGCGCGGGGAGGGAGGGGGCGAGCAAGCGCGGAGCCCCGCGGAGAGGGGGGCGGGAGGCGGACTGCGGAGTGCGTCGCGGGTCGCCGCGCTCCGGGAGGCTGAAGCCGCCCTGGCGAGTGTGGGGTGCCCCGCTGCCGGTTGCAGCAGTGACAGAGGGTTTGCGGCTAATCTGGGGAAAATAGGGATGTTATGGCTTTTTTTTTTTTTTTTTTTTTTTTTTTTTAATTGGATGGGAGCGGGGGAGTTCAGCGAGCGCGCCGTCCGCGCTGCGCGGAGTGGCGCGCTCTGGGCGGCGGTGGCTGCGCGCTCTCCGCGGCCTGTCGGCGCGCCACCCGCAGCAAGCAGCCTGCCCCGGCCCGCCGCTGTGTGGTTCGGCTTTATATTTAATACATGCCTTTTCATCTATAATTCACGCTGCTCAGACTCCAGCCACGTCTCGGTTCCCATTTACGCCTGCACACCTTTCTCCTTCCCGAAGGGTCAGCCGAGACACTCGCTGAAGGAAAGGGAGAGCTGTTTCGCTGGTTGTGTTTTTGTCTGCTTAAACATCGAGCTGGAAAACACTTTACTGTGGTCTGATAAATAATAAAAGTGATCACTTCTCCTTCCCTGTAAATGACACAGGTAAATTATCCAGCTAGCCACAAGGCAGCATCACATGCCTGGAAGACAGTGTAATAAAATGCCGATGTGTTATGATATGACTGACCTCAAAAGTGTGACAAGAGGATGATTATAGTACATTATATATAGTGTGTTATATGTAGTGCATTTTTAAACATTTTCTGAAGCATGAATGAATCTTCATTTGACTATGCTTTTACTGCTAGCTTTTCTCAGCTTGAACTTGCAAGCCGTATCACACAGTAGCTATTCAATTTAGTACGCCCAGATACGTGGCCATGCTGGCTGCTGTTTCTGGTTAAGCCTTTGAAATATATGTGCATACAAAAAGAAAAGGTAACATCGGTATTTATCTTCTTTCATGTGCAATATTGTAACTAAAAAGTGTCTGCTATTTCAGTTAATAGCATTGGCCTGCAAGATACCCAAGTTACTGCCTTGAAGATTTTAGAAGATTTCACATTTTCAGATGCAGGCTCCTGCCTTCAGATTCCTATATACATACATACATACGGTGCAGTGTTAGGCAGTTGTGGAAGCTCCTCATATCTGTTAGAGGTCAGTAATTTTCATGGCTTGGTTTTGTGTGGCACATAGTATATTACTGTGGTACGTTCCCTTGGAAGTGATACAGACTTGGTGATAATACACTCTGTATGTGAACACTGCAATCCTGTTGTTGCATGATGTGTAAAGATTAAGCAGTCTTAGTTTTGCAGTGCTTTGTATTTGTGTCTGAAAGACTCCTATTACAGACACAGAAAAAAATTGATCCTGGTTTTGATGACATCAAGTAATGGTAGCAAACGGAACTGAATCTAATAATAGTTTAAGAAAAATGTTCATTATGTAATACAGGAAGGATGGCTAGAGCCCCAGCATTGAAAGTCAAGCAAGTGACACAAAGGAGCAACCTCACTGCCAAACCACTTAGAAAAAAGAATTCTGTGAATGAATTAAGTGTGTGATCCTTTCGTCTTCGAAAATACAAAGCAGAACAGCCATTAATAAAGAAGATAATTAGGACTGTGAGCTTTCTGTGTAGTGCAGTCTGCTTCTGAAATATGGCGTGTTTATGTATGCATTAATAATGCACACATTTTTTTCTGACACTAGTCATATCACAGCAGTATGGCATCACAGACGTTTTATAGCCTCATTCTAGTAACATCACAGACATATAACATTCTTATTCTAATCACACCATAGTTATTTCAATGTCACATTGTAGTCACATCACATAGCCTGGTAATAATTATTTAACTTTATTGCTAAGCTGAATAGTTTTCTGTTTGCTCAAGGATGACTTTAACTTGTAGTCAGAACTGATTACCACATGCTCACAAATGAGTTCTTCTCATGTACGCAGGGTTAGCCTGTGTTAGGAAGGGAAAAAACAGTGAAATTTCAGAGAACTAGTCATGGTTGGATTGAAGCTACAAATAGTATAAAATAGATAGTACAACATTTCTGTTGTTTTCTGAAGCTACATTAGAAAGCCAGAGGTGTTTACTTTAAGTTCTGCCATGTTAATGTTTATGTGCTTGCTTTAAAATGCTGTAGTTCTTTAGCTAATCATGCATTGTTAACCTCTTGGAAAAGGCAGAGTTTCAGACTCAGTGTTTGTACAGCAGATTGTAAAATTGTGTCTCAGAGCACCAAGGGGGCTAGAACTGTCACGACTACTTCTAATAATATTGGAAGAAAATTAATAGAAGCTCAAGTCCTTGAGCAGGAATCAGAATCACACAGCACAGCATTATGCAGTCTCTGAAATTTGAGGAACTGCTGTACAACATTTCCCATGTTCACTTGAGTAGCCATGTTTTATTCTCCAGTAAATGTTTATTTGGCTGATCTTACATTTGGGAAAACTACGGTATGTGGTGTTTGGTCAAATGGCAGCTATGTAGTGTTATTTATACTGTTCCTTAATAGCCTTTCTTTACCATGATGTATTAGGCCTTTGTCTGCATTTAAGAACACTGGTCTCCTAATCACATCATAACCTATTAGAATGACTTTTGTATTACAGCGTATTAACTATTCATCCACATCATTGCATGTTATCTTCGCCTCCATATTATTATGTATCAAATTCTTTTCCATATCGTATTTGACTTGAATTCTAGCATGCTAGAAACTGACTCCAATTATTCTGTACTAGCTATAGTCAAATTGCACTAAATGGAATTGCTTACATTGTATCATACTGGCTACAGGCTCACACAATACATTATAAATGAAACTGATTCACATTATGCTTAGCTAACTAAAGACTTTAATCTTGAAGTGTTGAGCACAAAATGCTATCATTCTTTACTGAACTGGCTCTGGTCACTTGATCATTTTGTACCTGGGATTACCTCTTACAGTCTGTTATTATTAAAGCAAAATGGCTTTTTTCCTCTCCTGCAGTTCTACCACTTTCTGCGGAGATCTGATTCATATTCTAATGAGCAAGCTCTTAGCATCATGCCATCACACGGCAACACTGGAACCTGACCTACAGCACACCTATAGCATATTCCCTTCAGTCCAGCATAATGAGAAAATACATTATAAACAATTTTGTGTGTGTGTTCAAATAGCAGGTTATGAGCTAGCTATTTAGCAGTCCTTACTATTATCCCAGGAAGCAGTGTTTTTTAAACGTTGCTTAAATCACATGCAAGTACAGCTTTGGTCCCATCTTGAATAGGAATTATTTGAGTCCAAATTGCCACTCCTGCTGTGATCATTCAGAGTGCTCCTGACGTGGTTGTTCCTTGAACTGTCTGCTGAAAGCCTGGAGAATTGGAGTTCTGTGTGGCAGGTAAGATGTGAGGTTTCCCCATGTTGCAGACAGTATTTAAACCGTGAAGTAGTTCACTTTCATAGAGCAGGCATTTGCTTTTTTTCTGCACTGACATTTGACTTGACTCAGGTTTCTGCCACAATCTGGTCTCATGGTAACCTCAGGAAATCCAGTTCTTACATGATGTAACAATACCAAAAAGTGATGCTTATCTTCTACTTTACTCCTAACTTCCAAAACTTTAGGAATTTTATAAATGCCAAAGAAGAGAATGCCGCAAAGTTTCACAAGAGTCTACAGAAAGGATTGTTGAGCCTGTTTTTTTCACATTCTCGCAGACATGTTTCTCTGTACAGGTATGCGTCTTTTGTCCAGATGTTATGCCTCTGATTGGATTTTTGGAGCTTTCTTTGGAGTTTCTTCCTCTTCGTAGGGATAGGGATTGAACATAGAGTCTTTACTTACTGAGTAGTTCAAATGAAGTAAAAGTGTTTTGTGCAATGTAAACCATATGTAAGTACAGCCTTTCAGAAGGCCAGTTAATTGAATGTGCATGATACTTATTTAATGTATTTGTTTCTATCATTTAAAAATGTGTTTTAATTGTTTTGCAGAATGATTGTTAGAGCTCTAGGAAAAGAAAAACACTTAAGCAAACAATTTATGGCTGTATAATGTGTACTCTTTAACAACAATAGCAAAGTCAGTTAATAATGAATAATTGAAACTACTTGAGCTTCTGAGATGGTGGAAATATTTGCAGAATTGGGGCCTTTTAATGGATCATCCTTGTGGAAAATAAACTCAGTTCCTGGATAATCAAATCACAAAAGGGGCAGGTGACGACCTTTATTCCATTTGAATGGCAGAACTAAATTTAACTGAATTTGCCATTTTTTTTTAGACTGACAAAGATTGCAAATGTCATTTCATGGCTCTGAAGGGTCTACAAATGCACAAGCAGAAAACTGGCATTTTGCAGTGCCAGTGTCTAATCCCTGTCGCTGTACAATACAGCAAGGTGCCGAACTCCCATTAATTATTGCTGCTTATTTAAAGATACAGATTAACATACAGAGTTGAATTGTTTGCTTGAAAGTGTGTTGATTTTTTTTCCTTCTCACAAAGCTTTAGTAACTATTTAGTGAAACAATAACAATCAATTTGGAAATGGCAAAAAGAGAATAATAAAGAAGTGCCATTTAAAATGCAATTATTGGGCCACTTAAACAAGATGTAATTGCATGTGGCACATAAAGAAAAAAATGTTTTATTCTTTGTTACTCTCATATTATTTTTTATGATGGAAGTAGCTGATGAATCAGAATACAGAAGCTGATTCAAACCCGTGTGTGCTTTTGTGTAAGGTGAAAGTATTCCAAGACCTGCAAATAAGCTGATGTCTTATTGATGTTTTATTATTTGGAAACGGGGAAGGAAAAAGGCAGGAAAAGAAAAGGAGTCTTACAGTTTTTTTCAGACAAAACAATGGCTGAAGAAAGCTTTACTAAATTGTTTTCATTTCCACCAAAAGGGTAATGTAAGTCTGGCTGATGGAGTAATGCTGATGCAACACTGAAAGGATCAGTATGAGAACCAAAATGTGGAATGAGACCTCCTTCAAGCATATACTCTGTTTTTCCGCTTCCAACTTCTAACCTGTTCTTTGCTTGTATCAACTGCAAATACAATATGTTCAATTTAAATCAGTATATGTATTCACAGTGTCTTGCATTACTGGGATTGACATCTTTGCATCTAAATTTGAACCTAAACATCTTCTGTTTTTTGGTCATACCTCATCATTTGCACGAAGTGACTAAGATAGTGAAGCTTGATGAAGCTCCGTCTCCTCTGGGGAAATACTTGTGTGACACAGTCACAGCTTCATTCTTTAGATTTCAGATGGACAGGCAGACATATGATATATTTCTGTTAAAAGTGCTGTACTGTTATGATATATTCTTGATTCTGACACTTCTGCTTCTCTTAACATTCCAGTTAAAACAAGGAATCTATGATACAGAAGTTTTGTCTCTTGTGTTGTGTTCCCCTGATGGAAATACTGCAACAGCTGCAGAATATGCCCATTTATTTTCCATATACCTGTGGAGGGGAAGAGGGCAGATTCCTGAACTGCATCCTTTCTGTGTCCCAGTGGCATTGCTGTGATTCTCAAAGAATGTTTGTTCTTCAGGGCTTGAGACCCATGAAAGAGAAGGTGTGTTTCTTCCTCCTTTTGGCAGCACTGCCCTCTCTCTGTATGTGCCACCATGTTCTGGGGAAGCACTTTGATGTAGTTTTGGCCTTCTGGAGGCTAATTCCTCTCAGAGCTTCTCTTGATGTGGAAGCCAGAATTGAACAGAGTGCCCACGCAGTGCTGAGTCTGAATGAAAGGATTAATCCCAGTGAAATTACTCTCATTAAAACAGGGGAAATTACAGATCTGTGCTTGACATACTTTCAGGGAATAGGTTAGGCATCACCACGTATCTTCCTGTTTATTTCTATACTCTTCAATGTCCTAAAAATATTCAGATTTTGGACAAGAGAAAACAAATCTAAGAGACTGAAATTTGCCTTAAATCCACAATTTGTCTTCTCTGTATCCATTGTTGCATTCAATTATTTTCTTGGTCACATTTTGTAGTAGTAGAAGTTTCTCAAAGCCTCTGAGTGAATTATGTTTTATGAGGTATGTGGCAAGTTACAATACAGAAAGTAAAAATATGAAGATAATGGGGCACTACTTTCTCCTGATGGGAACTTGGTGTGTGGTCACAGTCAGAAAATAGTCTGGGAGAAGAATATGAGGGTTAACATTATGTTTCATTTCTTACTACTAATAAATCACATCTTCTCCCCCCTTGTTGACAAGCAGCAGATATTTCAACACAAACCCCATCAAAGTTAGTCATTTTGTCCTCTTCCTTATCAATGTTTCTGTCTCTCTAAGGACGAAATGCCTCAGGAAATAAGTAAGCAGCTATCTATAGGGGCATCACACAGTAATGCTTAGGCAATTATCACAGCAAAACACACCTCAGACTGATCAATAATTGCTTTCCTTGTCAAATTTCTGGATGTCACAAGCAACACCAAAGAGGAGGATCAGACCAGAGAAAAGCCTTGTCTAGACAGATAGATTAGATTGCTTTCAGTCCTTGCAAAGGTAGGAAGGTGCCACAGTGGTCCTGAACAAAGCCTAACAGATTTCACTCTGTCCAGCTACTGGCAGAGCGAGCAAAATGCACCCTCCTGGGGAAGAAACTTAGAATTAGAAAAAAAAAATCGCCCAAAAAACAGTGTTATGAGTTGCTTGAAATTGTCACTATTTTTTGTTTGTTTGTTTGTTTATTTGTATTTTTTCTTGGCAAAGCTTGATCTGACATATGCCAGAAAATTGTTATTTTCAGATGAATTTACAGGGATCAGTGTTTAGATTCCTTTTTGTATCTCTATCTTTCCCCCTTATCTTTCTAAATCTTGGATAGACTGAAGGTCTTCTGCCTGACTAGTTTATATTCATGCCTGCAAACCTCAGTCCTGTGATGAGGAGAGGATACTTGTTTCTGAGATAGGACATTTTGCAAATCAGTAACTCAGGTTTACTCAGAGTCCTGTTTAAACATTCTTACAGCTATATATATATAGCATAAACCTACATATTTTGTTGAAGTAAAAACCCTAATGAACTATATGTGATACTAGAAAAAAGTACACGAGTGTGTAATAATAATAAATATCTGTAATTGGAAAGGTCCTTTACTTTCAGTCATTACAGGATATGTCAGTCACTGTAAGTATCAGATACATCCTACCTATGCTACTGTCATAGTGAGGAGTAATTATTACCAAGTCCTTCTTTTTTTCCAACTCTGTAAACTTTATACACACCTCAAAGAACACCAGTCATTTAAAGGCTGAAATCCAGCTATTGCTTAACTTACATTACTGCTCACCTGATTCTTCTCTTAGAAATGTAAGGAACCTTTTAACATGAGTGCCAGAGGACTTTAGTTGGGGTAATCGGTTGTATTCAGTACAATAACATTTTGCTTGTTATTGACAGAATTACTGTTTTGAACTATGGAAATATTGTTAACATTATTACATTTAAGTGAATGAAGAGACTGTCTTTGCTAGTTGTAGAAATAGATTTTTTTTTTTTCACTGTACACATACCTATGCTGCTGTAAAGGAACCAAAGGAGTTGCAGGACTTCAGTTCTCTTGTTAAGATGCTTTGTTAAGATGAAGTAATGCTGAAGACTAAGGTCCTCCCCAAAAATATGACATGAAGCTGATTTTCATAAATCTTCCCTAACATTACAGATGATTATCTGTGATCCCATGTGGCTTAAGGCAGCTCTGATACAAGGACACAAATTCATTTTCCTCATTTACACTAAAGTTGCTCATCCTAGCGAGAAGTAGATCTTACCTAAATCTGTAAAACCACCAAGAAGTTATGTAGTTAAGACAAAACAGAACACAACAAAACAAAACAAAAAACACAGTCAAACCCTTAAGCTTCATCTAAAGTTATCTCAATTGCCTAAAATTAGGTAGAAACATCTACCTCAGAAGGTAGCCCTGTAAGCCTGACCTCATCAAACAGTGGAGGAGGTTTCTCAACAGCTTGTTTCAATTCACACTGGTAAAATTTTTGATAAATTGGCCTTTTACTTTTGTGGCTACTCAAAAGTCTCTTAGTCATGGCCAAACTAGTACATATCTTAAACCCTATAAGAATTTACAAATAAGATGTTTTGTGTTGTTTTTTTTTTTTTTCCCTCTTCTCACTGGATTCTCTATTCCATGAGCTGTTTATGTCCTGTACATAAAACAGTCATTAGAGAAAATCTTGAGGAATGTCAGTAAACATAACCCTCCATGAATACTCTGGTAGTGGGAGAGTGGTGTGTGATTTGATTCATGCAAGATAGAGGAAAAAACCTCTCATCTTTATTCCTTCTTTAGAAAACTGTTAGGGATTTCCAGCTTATGGTTCATGTCTTCTTGGTAGTTCATTTACCACTTCTGTGAGGTCTGTAACAAGTAATTGAAAAACATGCCTACTAACAATAGCTTTCAGTTTCTCTACAGGTCTCTCACATTCTTTAACAAAGTCTTAAGGTGCAAATTGAAAAGGCGCTCTAAACATTGCTCCATCACATACCACTATATGCTCTACATGTGATTGTTGATAAATCTCTTTCTTCTCCTTCTTCTCCATCTGGCTTAAAGAGTAGTCTGTAATTCATTTTTAAAGGAGGAGAACACTCTGAAATGTTTAACTCTTTCCATTGGTTCTAGAAGCAACCAAGATGCCTCTGTAGGGGAGAAGCATCTTGAGCCTAGATGTTTCTGCCACTAAATCACTTCCTGGAATGCATTCTAACCTAATTTACTAACTCAAGATCAGGCTTTCAAGTTTTAGCTACTATGAACTGTTTCATACAGAGGCACAGAGGCACAACGGGAATTTCTAGGTTTTTTTTTCTTTTTTTTCTTTTTTTTTTCCCAATCAGAGAAATGTCAGAAAATGTCTTCATTATCTTGACTTTAAAAAATCAGAATTAGAGAGTGATTAATCCTCCTCGAAGACATTTACATCTAAATAGCAGTAGCTGATCTAATGAACTCAAATTTACTGTGCTACATTGAATGTAGATTGCAGAACAAAGAATAGTTGAAAAAAAAAGATTAATATTTATACAGTGTCGTTTTTAAACAAAGTCATTCAGAATAATTAAGTGTGTGTGTGAGAAGGGGTTTCAGCAATTAGAAAGCATTCCTATGGTATATTTTATAGCTCAGAATGCAATGAAAACTATTTTAATTGTATTTTAAATTGCAGTCTTTTCTGTTGAAAATACAAAACTATTGTTTAGTTTTATAGATAAAAATAGGATCTCTTCATATTTTCACTGAAACTGCTGGAATCTTGTCCACTGACGTCAAGAGAACAGGCTTAGACTCAAACAATGGTTGTCAGATGTAATTGGTTCAATTTGCAGCTATTTCTCATAAACGCCTGCGTATTTTCTAAATGCAGTAAACAGTGTCATCTAGAGGATATTTTTAAGTACTGCATGTCATCTACAGTACCTCTCCTACAAAGATTTTGACAAGCAAAGTGAAAACGTGAAGATAAATAGTTGCCATAGTAATTGTCTTTTAAAACAACAATACTAATAAAAAAAAGTATTAATGAATACATTCTGCTTTTGAGGCACTAGAAAGCCTAATACAGTCACAACAAAATGCTTGGCTGCCCTAAAATTGTTAATCGCAAACATTTAAAGAAATATGTAAAAAAGTATGTAAAGTATGTAAAATCGTCATAAAGAAAATAAGGGAATCATTTGCATGTTGTTGTGACCTGTGAATATTTAAATAACCACTTTGTGCTTAATATAATGTGATCTAAATTACACCAAGTATGTGTGGCGGCCATAGTGGTGAGGCCAGTCTCTTTTCAGTGGTACGTGGAGACAGGACGAGGGGAAACAGACATAAGCTGCAGCAGGAAGTTTCAAACGAATGTGCATAAGAACTTCTTCACGGTGAGGGTGACGGAGCACTGGAACAGGCTGCCCAGGGAGGTTGTGGAGTCTCCTTCTCTGGAGATATTCAACTCTCGCCTGGACGCCTACCTGTGCGACCTGGTGTAGGGAACCTGCTTTGGCAGGGGGGTTGGTCTCGATGATCTCTAGAGGTCCCTTCCAACCCCTACAATTCTGTGATTCTGTGATTCTGTGATTCTGTGAAGTAATTTATGAATAATATTAAAAAAAAAAAACAGCTGAACCCAGCAAATAGGAATTGTTGAAATTTCACCCTTTAAAGTTTTATTACCAAATGTTGCAAATATGTAATAGCATATACCATTATCAAATATATTTTTGTTTGGAAAAAACAATGATATTATTGCCAACTTACTGGCATTCATTTCTCTTGGATTAATTTTACTTTGCTGTCTCAGATTTTTATTAGCTTGTACTGCCTGTTACTTCCTAAGTGATATATTCTTTGGAATAACTCATCAAACAATAGTAGGGGACATATGCTACAAAGCAGTATCTTTGAAAGGACTTTAAAGAAAATCATGTTAGGACTACCTTCTTATACTGACAATTGTCATTACAAGGTGGTTTTTCTTACCAGCCTTAGATGCAGTGAGTGGTAAGAACAAACCCTCTTTCCATCAGTAAATGATGGATTGTACAGGTTCCTCATGAGACTTTTTTTTTTTTTTTTTTTTTTTTTTTTTTTTTTAAGTACAGATAACAAATTGCTACGGAATGTATTATTATTTGCCTTAACTAAAGCTGTTGTTTTATACTGGGTTTTGTTGTTGTTGTTGTTGATGATTTGTTTATTTATTTTTTATTTTTTACCTAGACCAGAAACGGCTTCACATCTTGCAACTTCCTACCTGCTTTGCCAAGAAGGACTTTAAAATGTGTGTCATCCACTCCTGCTCCTTGTAGTTTCATGTTATTTTGCAAGAATTTAAATATCTAAGGCTCTGTTTAATTTTAGTCATGGGTCAGGCAGGAGTGCAATTTGTACAGAACTTGAGTGCAATGGGTCCATTAGGATATAACTTAATATCTGTTTTACAAATGAGCTGCATTAAAAACATACTATCGGTTAATGAGGTTATAATGTTAATTAAAAGAATTAAAAACTGTAATATGGAATAAAATCAAACAAGACAGTTACATGATACAGAAATTTAATTATAACAAAGTTACAGTAAAGCTGTCAAGTTAACTAGCTGCAGATAAAGTCTTTCACAAGATAATGCTGGCTAAAAAGTTTTCCTTTATCTGTTATAATTAAAGTAACCATCCATTACGAATGTTGACATCACTTGCATTCAACAGTAAGCTTACTTCTACATTTATACATGTTATGGGAATAGGGATAGTACTAGAATGGTGACCGAGGTCATTAAAAACAATACTGCATTCAGTGCATTACTGCCTGGCAAGAAAAGTTGCAAGCAGCTGCAGGAATGAAACTAAGGGAAAGAGGATGCCAGTCAGGTGATGCTTTTTCTATTTCAGTGACTTACTTACACTTACCAATGGAGTGTTTAAACAGCACTTCTTTTTACCTTTTAGTTGTCTTATTTATTTAAACTGTACACTATCAGAACTGAGGACTCCCCCCTCAACTTTGGTGACGAGGTTGATGGATCTTGTTTGAGGCTCGTGAGTACAAATCTCAGAGTAGTAGCAGCAATTAAAATAATAAATTAATACTAGCATGTTTTTTTCAAATACATTCATAAAATCAAGAGACTTTACTTTCTTAGGTAAGGAAGGGACAGATGATATATCTACTTATGAGAGACAAAGATGTAGAGAGTGGGAAAAAAACCAAATCCTATGGGGCTTCTTAGCAAAGAAACAGTAACCACGGCCCCACAGGAACAGGTGCTTCATCAGCAGAACTCAGCTGGATTTGGATGTTTGCCTGTTAAGTGTGGTAAATCTGTTTATAAGGAAGAAACAAATGCATTCCCACAGTAGTACAGAACTTTTCTTAATTCATCCACTCTCTTTTATTTTCAGACTAAGGAGCACTGTGAGACTGACTGCTCTTTGTGCTGAACTCAAGAGACAGCAAATGCAATACTGGGTAAGTTTCTGCACATTAGTACTTCTAACATGATCACTAATGTTTCTACATCTCCAGAGGGTTTTGGTGTAGGAAGACAGTTGCTCTAGTAGGGTATCTGGAGGGAAAGTGTGAACTCTAATGAAAGAAGTGAAAAAAGCAAACAGCTGGGCTTCCAGTCGTAAGAGAGCTGGGGAAATGGAAATGGTCCATGGGAGCATCAAACAGTGATCACTTGCAATAGGCTTCTTTTGTAGCAAAGTAATGCTTTGTGCAACATAGCTGTAAAAATAGACGTTTATTTAGGAAGCACTAGGTAGCTGTGGGAGTACATTGAGAAAAAAGGGCTATAGTCAGAATGCCAAGAATGAAGCAGAAACAAAGGTAGCAGCAAGAAAAGAAGATTTGAACTGGGAAACAAGAGAAAGCACTATCTATTCAGATTTGGTGTAATTAAAATCAAGATTTGTGATTAGTGATTATACAATCATACTTTCAAGTCTAGTTGCTAGTTCAGTAACAATATTGACATTTAAAATGTGCAGATACTTGACAATACTTCAGGGAAGTTTTGCCGTTGTCAAGTTGTCAGTGGCTTAGGACTTGACTTACAGTGTCTTTTCAGTGCTAAAGACGCTGCCAAGATCTCAGACTGTCTCCACCAGTTTCAGTGCTTGCAAAAATGGTTTCTGTACTCAGTGCAAAAGACCAAACAAATACAGAAGCCCTGACTGTAAAACGTCAGAGTAAAAGCTTTGATGTAAATACTTCCCAAAATCTAACTTTTGCCCAAAATGAATTTTGTTAACTCATAACAAACAAATATTTGTGTCAGAATGCATAGGAGATGTCCTTGAATTATCCATGCATCACATGCCAAAGTGTCCTGTAAACATCTGCAGTGTTGCCTTGCTATAAGTAGCGTAGAGAGGGTTATTTTTCTGGAGGTCAGCAAGGCATTTCCATTTCCATAAGCAGAGATCACTAGGAAAAACTGTAGTCTTTCGTGAGCTCATTTGTGGGAGAGACATGGTACAATTTAAAAACTGTAGGAAGGAAGAACCCTGACGAATCACACTTTTCTCTGTTACATTTCAACAACACTTCTTGCTCCTGTTTTTAGTTTCTCAGTAACAGTTAATTACATGCTGTATTGAAAATCCTCCATTGCACTGATAAACAGCTGAGAAACAGCAGGAGTTTATGAAGCAAATGCCTGCCCTTACACACCGGTTTATAGAACTGGAAAACTCTTCTAGGCAGCATTAAAGATGAGGGTAAAGAAGATAGAGAGAACAAGCTTTAGCTGATTGTGTCAGAGGATTGCTGCTGGAACCATCTATTAAATGTGGATTCCTGGTATTGGACTAGATAATCACAGTGAATTGATAGGATAGCACAGCCAGTAATGGCAGGAATATGTTTGCTGAAAATTTATGTCAGGATTGCCTTGGACTTCAGGTTTCATACCAATATAAGATTTCCTTGTCTGTAGAGATGTGTTCTGTCATAACATCTGGAATACTATCTTTTCTGACTGCTGCTGGTCAGTTATAAACCAATTTGAAACTGCTGCTGTATCATATGTAACATTGGCATCTATCCCAAATGCAGGTCTCAATGGAAGAGCAAGGCAGGAAGATGTGTTATGATTTGAGGAGATGATAAGCTTCATATTCTGAAATTACAGCTTGAAAAGCACCCCGTACTTTTTAAAGTAAATAATTTATGTTATGTGTTGACGAAAATGCCAAGGATTTGATTTGATGTTTTTAGGTTTTGGCAGGGGATTTTTTTTTATTTTTTTTTTTTCCCCAAAAAATCACAAGCTTATAGAACATTGGTGTGTGCATTTCTGTTATTTGGTGTGGTAATTTTAGGGCACCCATCTACTCTATGTGCTCAGATTTCTTTTAGAGCTAAAACTACAAAGGAAGGAAAAAAAAGTGGAAAAATTCGTCTTTTTCTGATGTGTACTAGAGAGTCTGGACTTTGCTTATGATTTCTCAGTCTTCAGCCTCACTGTCTGTGATGGAAATAATGAAGTTTTATAATCACTGCTTCCTGCAATTAATGCTTTCTTTAATGAAGAAATACAGACAAGTGTAGCTTCCAGTTTTGCAGATTATTCCTGAGATGAGGAATCATGGGCTTGTAAGTGGTAACCTGGAATGTAAATATGGTTTTGTATACATGGTTTCTAGATGGAATTCTACTTCTGAATGTCAGACTTAAAGTTATTTAACAAATGTCATGATCTTCTGCATGGGCTATCAGAAATCTGGAGTCTTTTTATAGCTGCATGCCCATTACTTGCAGAAATAGACCCTTAGTGGTACTTCCTTCTGTGTTCATAAAGAAAAAAGGAAATGACACTAAGAACTCTGAGAACAAAAAAAAAGCAAACTCAGAAAATGTTGCTTAGCAGTGCTTCTTGTGTCACTCCAGGAGAATGGTCTTTGCCACCAATATTTACATGTTAAGCATTTATTGAAAAAATATAGAAACATTTGCCCATAGCCAAAATGTTCATAAGTGATATATTACAGGTTTTCTGTGAGATCAAACAAGAAAAGAAGATGTGTGCAAAAAAAAAAAAAAAAAAAAAAAAAAAAGCATGTATTTTTTAAAACAGTTGATTTGGAAGAAATTTATTTATTTTCCTCTTTTTTTTTTTTTTTTCTTTTCTTTCCTTATTTGGTTCAATACATTGAATGATAGTCCCATTTGTTCTTGATAGTGTTTTTCAGTTTTTTTTGTTTGTTTGTTTGCTTGTTTGTTTTTTAATACTTTTCTTCTGTCATTTGTAACTTTGTATCTATGAAAACTTCAGAACCTTGAGGAGAAAAATTCTGAAATATTTAAAAAAATTAGTGTTGGAAGAGTGACACGGTGGGAGGTTTTATGCATTAATATTTCTTTTGTGCTTTTCATGGCCATCTAAGAAACAGAGGAACTGGAAAAGAAGGAAAAGGTGAGGAAAAAATCCCTCAAAATATTTAATTGCTGGGGGCAATAATTTATGTAATTGCTAGGAGCAAGAAAATGTGAAGGTAAATTGGAGACATCTCAAAATTTAAATTAATTACTGTGTAAAAACTTTTCAGGATTACAACTGAAAATATCATTAGAGAAAATTAGAGAAAAAAATCTATAGCTGTTGTCTTGATTCTTCCAATTGTTGTCTGCAGAAAGCGAACCTATTTGGATATCTTCCTTTCTCCCATTTACTGGCTGCTTCCTTTCCAGCAGACTGCTACAGACCTCTGTCCAAACTGGCAACAGTGCACTTTTTATCCTTTCCCTTCTGGTGCAGTACATTCTAATGATAAAAAGCCTTATCATGTGAATATGCTCACTGAAACTTAGGCATCATACATATTAGTTTTCTGCATTGATTGACTGGTGCCATGCTTTAGGCTACAGATTTCATAGTTTCCTGTGAGGTACATCTCCTAGCACAGCATCACAAACTGTTCAAGGTTTATTTCACAGCTTTTCATAATTCCATTTTATCGCAGTATTTTATCAGATACAATGCATAGCATTTCAACAGCAAACTCTTGCTGGGCACATCTTACAGCATAAACTTGCATATGTATGAAAATATATAGAGGTGGCAGGGCACTGAGGTAAAGAATATTTTTAACCTCTAACATTCTCAATTCTGGGTGCAAAGCTCTGTTTATTTTACAGTAGAATTTGTGCACGTTTTCAAAGGATAACAAAATGGAATTTAAATCACAGGAAGTGTCATTTTTACCTCTAATATTACAAGGCAGAGACACCTTGCTGTTTGTTCCAGTATAGATAACTATATTCTTTTATCACCTTAGAAGGAATTCTTCTGAGTAATAATAATCCTCTGTATCTTCCCAGTTTGTTCTTCTGAAAGAAGAGCAAGTTGTCTGCTTCCTTGAGACATAAGTGAATGACATTTTACAAAGTCAGAAATCTGGGAGAAATACACATACGACTAGCTGCTTGTTTTCCAATAATCTCTTACATTCCTTCAGCCTTTCCTGCCGTTCACCACCCTGTCACTCTGACATGATAAACAGCCTGAGTTATTTGTTTGTTCACAGTTTCTGTGCGCAGCGTGGTTTGGTGAAAGGCTGCACTGGATAGCAAGGTCAGAAGCTGCTTCTTTGTTTTGTCCTGTATTTTGCACCCTCTAAAGGGAGAAGGAGATTGTGTTTTCTGAGAACAAGCTTAAAAGCTTTGCTGGAAAACCTTTGGCAAGTGCAAGGTGGAGCAGGCAGGGAGCCTGCAGCTGGAGTGTGAAGCAGCAAGAAAGCAGAGCGCACAGACACGGAGGTGACAGAGAGGAGATTTCTGAGAGCCAGAGAGAGTTTGCTGCAATACACAATGAAAGCTGCTGGACTCAGAGCAAGGTCGGAAGGAAGGACAGACACATTAGATTTTAGAGAGATTTGTTTTTCAAATGTTTAAAGCTTGTTCCACAGACAAACCTTATGTTTATTGTAATAGCTACCTTGTTCTACTCTGTGTTCTAATGAGTAATTATTTTTAACACTCAAAGCCTTATTCTGTGGTCTGACAGAAGGAAAAAAAAGGTAGGGTCATCTACGTAATGGCTCTATGTGACTCAGTGTCACATCACGCTGACCAGCAATTTGCACAAGGAACAGCCTGCATGGCCTGCATGGATCCTGCATGTATCCAAAAGAACTGAGGTGGAAGAAGACTTACTGTCAGTACGATTTCCCAAAATAGGGAAGGGGATATGAAGGTAACATTTCTGAACTGGATGGAGGGTAGAGTATTTCTTCTTGAGTGCAAAGTCAGCTGATGCTAGGAGCTTATTAACCTCTGTGTATGACCATTGAGGAGTGAATTCCTATCAGTTTACAAGGCATAGAAAATGTTATAAGGCAGAAGATGGAAAAAAGACATGATAGGACACTGAAAGCAGTCTGAAGGGCACATCTTTTTAAAAGACCGTATAACATTGCCTCAGCAGCTGCAGAACTTTGCAGGTTTTCTAAATAGCTCAGTGTTTCCCCCATTGCTGTAAATATACAGCACATACTGAAGGTTGGGCCTTAGCTTTTAAGAATCTTCTACCCATTCCCTTTTCCTGTAAATGCACACTCTTAGGTCAAAATAATCTTTACTAGTTTTATATTGATGGCCTGTTTGTCATAAATTTTGTGCAGTCATTTTTGTTGGAAAGCGGAAATACGAATAAGTGGAAGCACTGTAAAAGCACAAGGAAATTAGTTGCTGATCACAAAATTGAGGCTAATAGGAAAGAAAAATAGTATTTTCTGTAATTCTGCTCCATCTGAAGTTAAGTCTAACCAATTAGAGAATTGCTACACTGATATTACTCTAATTTGAATGTAAGTTTTGTTTGTTTTTTTTTTTTTTTTTAATGTGGAAGGAAAACACATGGGTAATAAATGCAGAAACTCAGACAAAAGAGAATTAGGACCGTGAGATACAGCCTTCCAAAAACTCCACCATCGATGGGTGATATCGCAGAATCATGGAATCATAGGGGTTGTAACGGATCTCTAGAAATCATCAAGTCCATGTCCCCTGCTATAGTGGGTTCCCTAAAGCTGTTTGCACAGGAAAGCATCAAGCCAGATTTTGAATATCTCCAGAGAATGAGACTCTACAAAGTCTCTGGGAAGCTTGTTCCATTGCTGTCATCCTCAAAGTAAAGATATTTTTGTCATGTTCATACGTAACTTCCTGTGTTCTAATTCATTCCCATTGCCCTTTGTTCTTTCACTGGACACCAGCAAAAAGAGCGTCGTGGCTCTTGAGTCTCCACTTGACACTCACCCATGAAATATTTGTAAGATTCCCTCTCAGTCTTCTCTTCTCCATGCTGAACTGTTCCAGATCTCTCAGACTTTCCTCATAAGGGAGATGATCCAGGCCCTTAATCATCTTTGTGGCCTTCCACCGGATTCTGTCCAGAAGTTTCTTCTTTTTCTTGAACTGAGGTCTCCTGAACTAGAAACAATAATATATTACAGTGCAATTATAAGGACATCAACTATACATCAACTTACTATATAAATGAGTAATGGTGCCTTCTCTTCCCTCCTGACATCAACATGTTTTTTCATTTCTCTCTTTACCACTCTTACCTTGGAGATGTGTGGATTTTTAATGGGTTCCTCAAAGAAACAAGCATGAAGGATTTTTTCTGCTTGGGTATGATAGACAATGATCTCAAGAAGTTTCTGCTACCGGTGGTCTGAATACATCATTGCCATAATCTCAAAGACTATAAAGAACACCTGTTGGTGACAGGTGCAGCTTCTGAAATTGTAAGAAAATTGTTGTGAATGGCCTTAAGGTAGCACTGCTCAGCTGTCTTTATTCGACTCCACACTGTGATCTATAGTTTTACCTTCCACCAAGTACAGCAAAAATAATGCTTTCTTGTATGTAAGCTTTGAGACCTGAAATTCAAGAAGAAGCATACTACTAAAGTGCACGTCAACAACTTGTGTGCATCCCAGTCTTCATAATATGAATTCCTTTTTTGCACAGAATTTGACTTTTTTTAATGTTACAGTTATCTCAGATATTTTTTTTTTTTAACATTAAAAAGAAATCATTTTCTTCATGAAACTAAATAAAATAGTTCAGGTTCAGTTTGATAAAAATAAGAGAGTGAAGCTCCTTTTTCAGTATTAAAACAAAAACACAAAAAAAAAGATAGCTTATATGATAGTTTCTCAGTGTTTTGGAGAAGTCTCTCACCTCTGTCAACTGGACTATGGTGAAACTTTCACAGATAACAGGAAAATGTGTTATCATTCAGTAATTTCTGACCTTATTCAAAGATGCTTCTTTCCTTACTTCAGTCATCAAAAAGCTCTATGCACTGTTATGCAACATCTTTGGTGCTGACAATACTTTGTTGCTGGTGAGCTGAATCTCCAGCACAACAGTTGGTAGCTACAGATCAATAGCAACTGAAGGTGACACATTTCCAGAAGACACCGGCTGTGAGCTTCTGAACTCCCCAGAGGACTCAGAATTTGGCATGAGACACACGGAATCTTAAACAGTCTTTTTTATTCTCTGATTCTGCAGTTATTACTGATTTATCTAGCTCTGAAACACCTTTTTTTTCTCTTTTTCTTTTTTTTTTTTTTTTCCCCACCAAACAGTGCATGCTGTCTGAACATCAAAATGGCACATTAGAAGGTGAATATGATTCAAGCAACAGTCACATTCACCTCCATGATTCTCAGCTCTTGTTGCCAAAACTATTGTTTCTATCATTAGCTTTATTAGCAGTTTAGCTTAATTAGCTAAATGGTGTTATTTAGTGGCAAGTTCTCCACTACATCTGCACTAACCTTTGCATACTTTATGTGGATTTTATTCATGTATATAGGCTAGCATGTGGGACAAAAATAGGTGGAAAGAAGATAGAAAAAACAAGTCCAACAGAGGGATCCTTCTATGTCCAAATGAGGGTGCAAATTGAAAGAACAAGGATTATTTCCTATAGTGGATTTTATTATAGCCGTTATTCTAAAGGAATAAGATTTAATCATGTATTGAGTGAAACCAGATTTCTAGGTGTCCTTGAGCTGGCACAGAGATAGAAAATACCAGTTATCTCTTTTATTTCCCTCATTTGTTCCATAGTTTAACAACTCTTGGGTATTGTTCAGATAGTTCTGGGATTGCTTATATCCCGTACTCTTCTTGGAAATCTTTTTCACATGGACAATAGTAACAAGGCTCTAAAGAGTTAATTGCATTCTCCTGCAGATACCACAGCATGCACAGTACTTCTTAGAATGAAATTTCCCAACATGACTGTGGCTGACCACTACTTATTTTTTATTGTATTTAGTTCCATTGCCTTTGTGTTGCTATCCAATGCTTGATAGCTATCAATGGGCTGTTTATATACCTTGATGATCTACTTTGGTGATATTATACCTTGTCATTCATTTCCCTGCACAGCTTTTTAATATGATTGCTGATCCTGTAAGATCAACTCAGAACAGCTCTATGTAAAGATATCTTCAAATTCCTTCTGTGTATAACTTTACTAGATTTTTTTTATCTATGTATCAGAAGAAAATGAATAATGAACCTTTTATACTTTCCTAAGAAAGAAATCTAACCCCTTCGCAGTCAAAAGATACAGGAAATTTTTCCGAGTCCTGTTAAACAGAAACTGTGTTTAGATCATCTCTGGCATATTTGTAGGGCTGTGACAAAGTGTATGTAACCCACTGCAGAGCTGGCTGTTTAACTAATGAGTCATATAGTGCAATATATTTTGATCAAAAGCAGATTCACATCTGTAGAAGAAATGGAAGAAAAATGAGGCATTTTGGAAAAGAAAGTAGGAGGAAGTACACTTGAATATGGACCACTACAATCTGCTGTATAACACGCTGTGCAATTCCTCACATTCATGCTACCTGCAGAAAAGAAGAGGTCAAAAGTCACAATTCAGATAACTCTTTTAGATATCCGTGTTTTATGGCCTGGGCATCCTGTGAAAGGACTTGCAATTTCACTGAATCAAAACTTTTACACACATGTAAGAATTCAATTTACAATATCCAGTCGAGGTCTGTCACTTACAAGACACTTGGTCAGTGTGATAAACCAATCAACTGCAGGTCTAAGGATTGGGAACTACTAAAACCGCAATACAACACAGCTATTGAGCAGAAAAGACTGCAGATGTTTCTAAAGTCCTTTTTGGTAGTACTCTGCTGGACTCAATTGACACAGTTTTAGCAGAAAACCCTTAACGATCAGATCTCCAATGTTCTAATGCTTTGTCTCCAGTTTTGTCTTCATACCTCATAAATAGTTGAAGAACTCTTCAATTTTGCAGCTGTTATTGTAATTAGCAAGCTAAATGACTTCTGCTTTTAAAGCTGTGAATCACAGTTAACTGCTTAATGTTACTGCCATAAACATGTGCTTTACTGACATCTTAAACCCTTTCATCATGAGGTTTCCTTTTTCTCTTGCATTTACCTCTGTTAACAAGTCCCATGCTCATACCTAAATGAGTGGCTTATCAAGCAGCTCTCTGTCTAGCGATGATCTGTGGTTTTGAAAGCCATTTTGCTTACAGATTTATTTACGTATAAGGGACCTAATTTAGTTTTCTTCTTTTCTAAAATTTGTTATAGTTCAATCTGAAACTTTTTACAAAATATTTTGCTGATGTTGACAGGTGTTAAAAAAAAAAAAAAAGTATCAAAATAAGTTGCAGACTTTTTTTCTCATCTCAAATAATCTTTTCCACTACTATTGCTGAACAGATATGTACAATTAAAAAAAGGAAGAAAAAAAAAAAAAAAAAGAGAGAGAAAATCTGTTGCACTTCACCTGTGAGTGGCTGCGTTTCATTAATAGCTGAACTTATTCCTTTATTAATAAAGCAGTTCTCTTTCTTTGATATAAACAAAACGTAGACAAAAGTTGTTGTTACCAAATCAGATGCAAAATTCACTGCTTTTATTACATTTCAACAGCTTAAATTGAATGTAATATTTTGAAAATAATTGCTACCTAGAAAAGGGCTAGAAATAAAATGGTTTAATGCTTTGCATGCATCGCTGATTTAAAAAAAAAAAAAAAAAAAAAAAAAGGAAGCATGTTCTGCACAGCTATGACATTTTACTTTTCTGTATGGATGAGAGGCCATCAGAAAAGGAAACCTTGAATCTACTTCTCTGTGTACCTAACTATATTACACTATAATACCTAATTATAGTGTAGTAATGATTGAAATTAATACACTGTAGTGGATATAAGTGTGGCAAGATGTTTTTTTTCTTTCCCAGGTCATCAGGGAAATGTATAGAGATGCAGAAAAGATTTATGTTCAGCAGTGCCTAACGTCTGAAAGCTCAAGAGCTAAATTATGTTATGTCCTTTTTCAATGCATGGGGAAAGTGAGGTGTCAGAACTTGCAAGCTGAGCAGGAAGTCACGTGAAATAGTTTAACTATTTGAAATTGCTGAGGGTAGAGGAGGCCAGGACCTCAACCCCTTCCTCAAGAAGGCATAATTGTTTCTCTGACACCATATTTCTCTAGTATTCTCAGGAGCCTGAGATACTTCTTTTACATACCACAACCAAAAACCTAACAACTGAAAACTGAACAGCAAGAAAGCCTTCAGAAAAGTCCCAGCAACTCTCATTATAGTAATAGAGTAAGTATGTCTCTCAAAGGAGGTTGAGTTTAAAGGTGAAGATGTACTTCTCAAAGCCTCTGTCTTCAGAGACTACTAAGATATTGGATACAAGTGTTTTGTGTGATGCTATTCAAAATAGGTACGAGAGTTGAGCATACTGGAAGCCCTTGGTGAGATCACCCATTTAACAGTGCATCCATAGCATTGAGAGTACAGTGCAGTATTACTGCATCAAGACCTCTGCTATGGAGATTGTGTTTGGGGAGGGAGTAGTGGATCTTCAGATGCTTATAGATGTAGGTGGCAGTCCAGCTGGGCTTCTTAACAATACAGTAAAGCCACAATGTTTGTACTCATTATGCATGTTGCTTTGTAGCCTTGTATGACTGTAACACAGTTGCAATACTTCTGGCACCAGAATATGTTCATGGCAGATCTCTAGCACAAAGTCTGAATTTGTCCTGAATTCTTCAACACTTCAGGCAACGTTTATTCTTAAAGTTACCAGATTCTACAAGCCTACAGTGTAAACTGTAGTTCTGTCATTAATGTCACACATGAGAATATGAACAAGATTTTTTTAATATTCTTTGTTTACTTAAAAAAGATGAAAAGATACTTGTCTTATCTCTAAGTAATTGACTGTTATTAAGCAGCATTGACAGTAGCAACTTCTTATTCTCTTTCTGTTTTATCCGGGATTAAGCAGACTGTAGAAGAAATTTAAGGAGATAGTATACCATACTCAGAAGTCCATGTAGCTTGCTAAAAATATATATAACAATATTTAGGAAATCACTAGTGCCTCTGAAATAAAGCTTTCCCTTTTTGTAAAAGCTATTTCTGTTTTCTTGGTTTCCATGAATTTTCATAAGCATTAATTAAAAATATAAAAATATTTTAGAATATAAGGCACATTCTTATCAATGCTTATTCTACTTTTAGTCCCATTTGTCTTCTCAAAGTGATTTATGTTTTGTTTTGTTTTGTTTTTCCCTTCAACTGAAAAATACAAGAATGAGCAACAACAAAAAGATGATAACAAGAAAGAAGCAGATACATAAGAAATTATGAGCAAGAAAGAATTATAGTGCCTCTGCAGAGACACATCTTTCAGTTAACTTATGATACCTTTTGGGATCACTGTAAAAGTCTGCATTTCATAAAATCAAAAATTATCATTAGTGTAAGTTGCAATGTATATTTTGGATGACTAAAGAAAATATTTAATATGGAAATTTCATTTAAGAATAAAACTGATTAAGTATTCAATCTGAACAAGTTGTCTCAGTTTATACTTCTATGGATTAAATTCTATGTGGAGGAAATGTCAGCGCTGAAGACATCACAGAATCTACATTTTGATATGTTTTATTTATTACTACATAAATATTCAGAAATTTAAAAAGGCAAAGAACTACAGGAAACAATGTATCAAATTTTTGCATCATAAAGTGGTGCTATTGAGCTCAGTGAAAATGCTAGGTATAAATAGTGCCTGAATTTCATTCCATACCTTCGTCTTTGGATGTCACCAGCAGGGAAATTGATTTCTTTTTTAATTCTTGGGGGACCCTTCCAGACGTTAGACAGAACTACTAGACAGATCAACAAGGAACTGCAAATGGGATTTTACTGTAGCCTTGCTGTTACTGAAAATAGCACATAACTGCCAAAAGTATTGCTTGTGTTGTAGAACAAATTCTCTGCTGATGTAAAAAGACACAATTCCATTGAATCCAATGACGTTACAACCAATTTATGCCAGGAGAAAATGTAGCTCCTTATCCATTTATCTATAGGTTGGTTGCTGTGACTTAATTTCAAATGAATTATGTTACTGTTCTTGTTCTGTGTCCTTGCAGCACTTTATTACTTAGAAGCTAGTTCAGCAGAAATAAATAAATATGTGATTTGCAGTCTCAGCAAACGTCCTAGCCAGGAACAATGTCCTCTCTGCAGTGTTCCAGACTAATTGCCCCCAATTTTCTGCTCTAACCTTCATACCCAATTCATTCTCTTGCACTAGTCTCCTTATTCTTTTTCCAACCAATCCTCATCTTCATATTTTCTCTAATGTCAGCAAATTTTTAACCACTGGCTTTTACGTATTCAAATTCCTCCAGAGAACCACTTCTTCCACAGTGATTATAAGAAATGTGTATTGTATCTATGAAAGTACATTATCTGTACTTATCTTTTCTTGTTAAACACTTGCTATGAATTTTTGTGTTTGATAATATATTCTAGTGTTTTTATTAACAAATACTGTAATTATAAGTGTGTTCTTCATTTACTGGTGCAGCATCCAACATTTTTCTAATTTGATAGTCAAAACCTGGCATCAGCTATTATAAGTAGTCTAACTGACATTCATACAAGTTGGAAGATTTTAAAGCTTATTTTAAGGCTGATTGGCAGCAATTTTCTCTTCAAAAACTGGATGCAGTAGCAATAAGTTAATCACAAGCATTAATAAAATCATGCTTGAGGTCATTGCGTAGATACTAAAGACCTTTTGATGATTAGAGAATGTGTCTGAAAATTGTTCTGGGCACCTACTTAACAGCCTGTGACTTAGGAAGGCATTAATCCAGAACATTGGCTTCATTTTCTCATTAAGTCTTCTACATTATAGAATGTTGTTTGTGAGACCTGTTTGAATCAGTGGTGCAAAGAAAGGATGAAATTAAAGAAACTGGTCTCATTGAAGTAAGTGGTTCCTAGCTACTTACTTCTGGGGGCACCTGCTGAATTTAACAGAATTGGTTTCCACAGTCCAGCTGCATTTCTGCTGAGTAGATCAGCCAGGTGTGGAATTTGAGTCTATGACCTTTGCGTGCTTACTCACTATGAAAGACTGTGGATCATTCTGTTGAATGCAGCATGTAGGTAAAAATTAAAAGAAACATTTATGAAAGCCATGAAGTCTGTAATATGAAAATCTTATGTTGCTGAATTATTTTATTGTTTGGTATAAGAAAAAAAAAAAAAAAAAACACATTTTAAATGTAAGTGCATGTTTTCAGTTAAGTAAATGACTATTTGTGTGCAGAGAAGAGCAAGATAGCTGTTGGAGGCTACTGAAAAACATGAATTTTGAGGAGGGGATAAGAGAATTGGAGTTGTTTGATCTAGGTAAGAGAAGGCTGAGGGGAGATCCTACCACTCTACAACTACATGAAAGGAGGTCACAATGAGGAGGGTGTCTGTCAGTCTCTTGTCTAAGGTGACAAGCGATAGGGTGCAAAGAAAAGGTCTCAAGTTGTACCATGAGAAATTTAGATGGCATATTAAGAAGTATTTCTTAGTGAAAAGGTAATGGGCTGTGCAGGAAAGTAGTAGAGTCATCATCACTGGAGACATGGGTATGGCAGTAAGAGACAAGGTTTATGATGGGACACAGAGGTCAGGATGGTGGTTGGACTTGGTGGTTTTGAAGGTCTTTTCCTCCTATATGATTCTATGATTCTGTGAAATATTTCTGACTGAACTTATCTCTGCCTATGCTATGTTCAAAGTTAAATTCCAAGCTATCTAACATTGCCAAATATATCATTTTTCTTCTTTCCCTACAGATTTCTCTGAATAACTTAATCTGTTCAGCTTCTGCAGCATCTTGGACTGGGGGAATTCTATGCTCAGTACCTTCCTTTTGGATCATATCTCTAATGACTTCCTTATTGTATCATTAAAATAGCTGTACTGTATCAGACTTGTATTTTATCTGGCTGGCATTCTCTTTCTAATGTCCCCAGTGGACACTTAAAAAGAGCCATTATGAAACGAGATTATTGCTATGGAAAATTGTACTCCTAGGTTCATTTAGTGAGCATTGATATAACTTTTTTTTTAACTCTAGGTTTAAAAAAAATTAGAATCTTGCATCATCCATTCTAAAATTTTCCTGTTTCCTCTTTCGTATTGTAGATAGTTCCAGTGGTGCTGTGGTGTTTGCAAACACAGAGGCATAGTGTAATGCTGGCTTTCCTTTAGTCTTTATATGCAAGATTTTAATAGTCTTTTCCTTCTGTCCTTTGTCAGTGCATCAGACCATATCCACTGGGTAAAATTTTGCAGACACAGTTATGTTCATCAGGGTAAGACCTTAGAGAACTTATTTCATTGGAGGGGAAAAAAAAAAATCTTTATCTAATACAGGTTTTTTGTTTTGTTTTTTTTTTTTTTTTTTTTTTTTTTTTTTAATTTAAGGTGATTCCTGAGAACTTATTTGATTATTAAATTTCCACTAGAACAATATGTCTATGAAGACAGATAGACTGAAAAATATTTTCAGTCCAGCTTGTTGGTACTGCATTAATATAATGATTGAAATTGTAGTGAAATATACTTTAAAATGAAATGATGTTGATGTTTTTGAGAAGTAGAAGTATTCCTGATACAAGTCTTGTACTTCATTTCTTCATGTGATGTTACCTTGCACAGCGTGGTCTGTCCTGGTCTTTACCCCAGTACTTTCCTACTCATTAGTGTTCATGTAGTTTTATGCACGTCTCCATCTTAGCACTAAAGAATAGGGCAAAATGGTGGCACTTCCTTCCATTCTCATGCCCAACCTATTCAAGTACCATCTATTTTAAGTAAAATATCAGAGTTGCTATTTGTGTTGTACAAATGAGAGTCAGTATACTGAAAAGAATGAATGAGGGAACAGAACTTGCTACTGACTTCAGGATATCTATTCTGTGTGTTTACAAAAAGACACACAAATCTATGAAAATATAGATTTGAAAAATATCTAGCTGACAGATTTAAGTAATCTACTTATGTTTTTCCTCGACATTATCTTCCATTATGAATTTTTAAGTTATCACATGAGATGTTTTTGTTTGTTTTTGTGGTAAAGAATATCTCCTAAAGTTTTTGTTTAGTTTCCTTCTCGTATGATAGTCAGATGTTTAAATTTTAAGCTAACATTATTTTAAAAAATGAACAAACAGAAACTGGTGAAACATTTTAAATCACTTCATGTCAAGTTAGATCAAAATAAACAGTATAATTTTATATAAATAAAATAAAAAAAAATATTTTGCAAGTGATTATCAGAGTTTTAAAATATATCTTTAATTGATATATCATGGGACAGTTCTTGTAAATTCATTGAGCAGTTGAATTAGTATTCATTTTATATTCCATGTAATTTCTTTCAAATATTCTCAGTTCCAAACATGCAGTCATTGTAGGTCAGGTTCTGCATTTGCTAAGAAGCCTTTGGCTCTTTATTGAAAATCTCTTACATGCAGGGAGTGTTTTTCTTAAGACTGCGAATACTAGACAGATATCAGAAGGGTTAATTTTAGTGTTACTCTAAAAATTGTTAGTCCAAAACTTTTCTTTTCTTTGTGGGGGGAGAGGTGGAGGGTATAGGGGTAAGGGAAAGGCATGTCCTTTGAACTCCTAAACTGACTTTTAGCAGTAAATCTGAAATATGTGTCTCCTTTAGGACAGATATCTTCTTTCTGTATTTGATCAGGAAATTCTTTTTGACATACATTTTCTTGAGTTTTCTTAAGTGGCCAATTATTCTGAACATATATTCAACATAGTGCAGTGTTAAGAAACCCACCGATTTCTGTTATGTTGTCATGTTTTTAGTATATTTCTATGTGGTCCTTATTATATTTTTACAGGTTTTATCTACAGAGTAGCCTAACATTTGCCTCCTAGGGTAAAGATTAATCTGCCCTAGTTTAGGCATAAAAAATTAAATTTCTCTAACTCACTATTCTTTCATTACAATCAATGAAGAGAGATGGAGTCCTCAAGGGATAGATTCATCTCATCCTAAAATCAGTATCTAGGATAGGTCAGATGAATTGTCCTTTGGAGGTGTCAATTTCTTTCCAGTGACTATCAAGGGAACTTACGATGACTGTCTCAGTCTTATATCTCTAACTTTTAGCTGTCTGTAGTTAAGTGACATAAGCTGTTCTTCCTTAACATTACATTTTTTTGAGAAGATGAATAATTAATTCCCTTCAGAAAATATTACCTTGAAGACAATAATATTTTGACTGAGACCCAAAATGTTAAAACAATTAAATGTGCATATATTTAGAATATTGTATGTTCCTCTTGCAGAATCATGGGAGATTTGATGAAGCAAGCTAGAGTAGTACTACTCAGAGGAGAGTTATCTGTTCTCATGGATATGTTAACAGGATTTTATACATATAGAAAAATAAAGTTTTAAAATTTGTTAGTGGGATTCACCTAACTAAACTTTCGAGATTTGTAATGGTGACATCTACATTTGATGTAGCCACTGTAAGCTCCCTTTATAATCGAGGGACAGAAATATGACCTTTCAAGGTGCAATGTTTCTGACCCATTTTAGATGCTTGCTTTAAAATGAGATGAATAATGCTCCTAGTGTTTCCATTTTTCTCCACTGATTTTGAAGCATGGCTAGAAAGTGTGATTAAGTCAGGTGCAGATACTGAGTAACTCTGTTACTCATCAATACAACATGAGGAAAAAATAATATCAAATGGCTCCAATTGGCCAAAAAGTTGTGCTGAAAAGTCTCAAAACAGTTTGATGACTCTCAGCTCTTCAGCGTTGCATAATGCTAATGTGTTGTTGTGATATTATTTCACAGCTGTGACATCGTACAAGTATTTATGGCTTGAGGGTGGCACTGATTGATGATAAAATCAATTTCAGCTATGTAGAGACAGTTGTTGCACACGCTGTTAAGTATGATTTTTTTTAATAATAAAAAAAAAAAGAACTTAGAAATAATATTCAATGACTAGAAAATTAACAGTGAGATGCTAAGAATATTTTCTTAATGCTTCAGGATTCACGCTTCATTGTGAATACTTTCATTTATAAACAGGTATCTATTTTTTTTACTATCTGGTCTATAATTTTTTCAGACTATAAATACATCCTTTATGAAAGCTTTTATCACTGCTACAGACTTTGCCTTATTCTATTTCAGTTATATTTTTTCTTCTTCCTAACTTTGAGAAACATATATCTTTTATTTTTCTGAACTCCTCCATCAGTCTGAAATAAATGAGAACATTGCCACAATGTTACCTTTTTGTTCCTTACATGGAACTCATGTATGTATATATGAATGAAAAAACAGAGTTTTTTTTTGTTTGTTTGTTTGTTTTCTCACAGGGATATTGCATTTTAACCCTCTAATTAATTTTACTTTCCATTTCCAAACATCTATCCATTTACTTCAGTTTACTTTTCCAGCCACCAATTTCTCAGTCTTTTATGTCACCTAATAGTTATCTTCCTCAAGATGCTTTTATTTTGGCATTTTTTTAGTCATCAAAATTTTAAATCACTTCTGTACTTATATGTATGCTAGGAAAACTGCATCCTCTGCCAGGACAGAAAAACATTATGGGAAAAAAAAATAATAAACAGATCAATAATTTATTTCTCATTTTTATGCTCTTATATATCTTTTTTTTTTGTTTGTTTGAATAATAATTTCTGTTTATTATACTGTTTTGTTTTTGTGTAGATAAGCTGAAGAGTACCAAGCAGTCTTGCCTTTAGTAGTCTACAAATTGTTGCATAACAGCTCTAACTACACAGTACACGATAACCAACAAAGTGACACTAAGAGAAAATGTGGTCTGGGATCACTTGTGAAATCCAGTGTCATTCACTAAATGAAACAGAACAAGAGTCTGTTGGAGAGGCTGATATATAACAGCCCAGCCTTTCTCCATTTTACTAATTTTTAGCAAATAAATACTGAGACATAATAAAATGTTTATGTTTTATTATATTTTAATATATATTAATGCATTAAATGTTTAAATAGTGTTTGCTCAAAAAATGCAGAGAGGATTATGTCGACTACTGTGTTTTTTGTTTTTATTTTTTCATGTTGTTTATAGTAACCCAGTTGTCATAGGTGTTTGTTCCTCTACTGCTATTGATAAAACTACACCAGTGTGCAAAAAGACATGAGACCAGGTGGACAGAATATGTGAGTAGGAAACTGGACTTTGAAACTAGACTTATTTTTGAATCTTTATACCATTTAATATTTATGTATTTTAACACTGCATAGTAGCCCAGCAGAAGCAGACCCAATTTCCTGCACATCCAGCGTGCACTCAAAACCTGATTCATGAGTCATCTTTCTCTCTTATTTTTCACCTGCTACCAGAGATTTTGCATTCCTGTTCCTATAGAGATCCAGCTGCACATGAAAGCTAAACACTGAACTGAACTGGACTCTAAAAAGTGGATGTGAATTTTCTCAGTGTGAGCTGCAAATGCAACACATGTCCCTCACTGTTTGGGTGAATCCACTTAGCCACTAGGTACTATAGACATAAAACACTGCTGACATTAACTCTTTAAAGGAAATAAGCTTGTTCAGTAAAGCCTCCAGACTTTCAGAAATTGGCATAGCATATGGTCTAAGTTAATAGATGCTTCTTATCACTGTTGAGGGAGGTCTGCATCCAGAAATATATATGGAATGTCTTCTATTGACAAACTTTACACACACCCACATGAATACAAAAAGATTTTGTAGATCATTCCTAAACTGTCTTTAGTCATTGCAAAACTATTTATGAATGTGCTTTAGTCAAGATCTCTGAGATGCTCTGTTAGGGCCAAGTGTCTGTGCTTGGGATGAAGTGAGATCAGAAGGATCAAGTTATTAGATTCAGGAGCTAACCAGAACTGCAGTGGGAAGGGTTTTGGGTTGCTCTGTACAACTCTATTCTTTTTGCATAACAGAACTAAGGGGAAATAAGTACAATGGGGGCAATTCCCCTGCAGAGACTAAACACAAATCATAATGTGATTAATTATGTTTATAAATATTTAATGACAATATACATTATATTTTTATATGTATGTATTTGTGTGTTTCTGTGTTTCTTAGAGCTATAAATCCAGTCATTCCTGAATCTCCTGATTCTGACTGTAGTGCAGTTCTAGTACTCAGTATATTCTGTCTGCACAATCTATAAATGAGTTAGAAGAAAATAAGTCTTTTTTCTTACTTTATCAGCTTTGTAATAACACAGAGTTTAATTCACCTCTCTGCAACAGAATTTCTAATTCTGAAATAAAAAGTGAAAACTCATGTATCTTAAATTTTGTGTTGATAGACCTTAATGAATCACACTGAAATAGCTGGCTCAAACAAGTCAGAACACTTGCAGCCAGTTTAGTTTGCCAAGAATCCATTTCTCATCTAAGAGATGGATGAAGTTTCCCTTTGTGGAGAATACAGATTACTAGTATTATGTCCTTCTTTTTTATAGATGATTTACAGTTGAAATGAAAGGTCACAAATTTCAGTGCTCCTTTTCTGCTTCCTTCAGTTCTTACAAATGAAACTCTCAGAATAGGGCTAAAAAGACATCTGAGAGTACACTTTGTGTCAGTCAGTTCTCCTACTGTTATCTTTGTGACTCAAATTACCATGATTAAGATATATTATAATTTTGTCAATTGTGATGTCTGTGGTGTAAAGTTTAGTGTCTAGTGAGTAAACATACCACTTTTGGATCACTACAGTGGATTTTAAATCAATCCCTGTATTATCTATCATCCTTAATCTTCCACTTGTATGTTGACCTTGCCATGCCGACAAATTCTCACAGAAAAAAAAAAGCCTACTAACTGTCTATCTGCCAGATAAGAAATGTTGGCTAACGTGATACTATATACTGCAAATGAACAATTGTCTTGATTCAGGAACAAAACTGTTGTTCATTATTGAAAACTCATTGACATAAGTTTGGACACCACAGGGAGAACTTATTTAAAATACTAAACCCTGTTGTATTTTTTACCTATTAGAACTGAATTATTATGAAGTTGTGAACATGATATAGATTATAAAACCATCTTCAAAACAATGATAGTTTTTTCCGAAAGGAGATCAAAAGGACTGATAATTATAATATAAATTTCTGAACTCAAGTTTAGCGTGAGTAGTTCAAATATGTGAAAAATAATAGTCCTCAAAGTTATGGGCAAAAGAAGATGATGTAGGAAACAAAGTATTGTTGAAGTTTCCCACTTCCATCCTTAACAAACTTTTTCAAAAACGTGCCTTGAAGAGATGGGAAGGAGTTATCTAAAGAAGAGAATTCCATAACAGGCATTGGCTTCAGGTTAATTCTTGTCTGCAATTTTCTAGGTATTCTGGGGTGAATTATTTCCTGAGCTTTTGTTCCAAAGTCATGGATAGAACAAGAATAATGGAAATGGTAATTGCAATGTTTTTAAGCATTTTATTGTCAAGAAATTAGAAAAACACAATAAAAAACTAGTAGCCAGAGAGATAAAAATGAGCGTTTTGCTATTCAAATTGAAGGTCAGTTAATATTAAGAGTAATAGTTAAATGACAGATATCTTAAGTACTTCAAGGAGTAATTGGCTGAATTAATGCAAACAATCTGTCCACTAATTAAAATTATGAATATTTGAAATAATAGTCAATCCTTTTATGCAGCTCTGGAGAAGAAACTAGGAAGTATCACAGGGTTGGAACAGTCTTGAGGAGTTGGATGAGCCATCATATGCTTCAGAATCAACTACGCTCATGTAACGCCTGACAGCTAGTTCAAGGATTGCAATGATGGAGTCTTTGCAGTCTTCCCATGAAAACCATTGCGTGGCTTAGCTAGAATCATAGAATCATAGAATTTCTAAGGTTGGAAAAGACCTTAAATATCATGAAGTCCAACCACAACCTAACCATACTACCCTAACTAACATCCCTCTGCTATATCATGATGTCCCTGAGCACCATATCCAAATGGTTTTTAAACACATCCAGGGGTAATGACTCAACCACCTCCCTGGGGAGCCTATTCCAGTGCTTAACAACCCTTTCTGTAAGTAAGTTTTTCCTGATATCCAACCAAAACTCACCCTGGCACAACTTAAGGCCATTTTGCCTCATTCTGTCACCTGTCATTAGTGAGAAGAGACCAACCCCACTCTCATTGCAATCACCTTCCAGGTATTTGAAGAGGGCAATAACGTCTCTCCTCAGCCTCCTCTTCCCCCAGCTAAGCAGTCTCAGTTCCTTTAGCAGCTCCTTCTAGGACATATTCTCTAAGACATTCACAAGCCTTGTTATCCTTCTTTGGACCTGCTCTAGCACCTCAATGTCCCTTCTGTATTGACATGCCCAAAACTGAACACAGTACTCGAGATGAGGCCTCACCAGTGCCAACTACAAGGGCAGGATGACTTCCCTAGTCTTGCTCACCACACCATTCCTGATACAACCCAGGATGCTATTGGTCTTCTTGGCTACCTGGGAACACTGCTGGCTCATATTCAGACTACTATCCATCAGTACACTGAGATCACTTTCCATTAGGCAGCTTTCCATCCACTCCTCCCCAGAGCTTTAGGGTTGCCTGGGGTTGCTGTGACCAAAATGCAGGACCGACACTTGGTCCTGTTGAAACTCATACAGTTAATCTTGGCCCATTGATCCAGTCTCTCCAGGTCTCTCTGTAGTGCCTTTCTCCCCTCAGGTAGATCAACATTTCCTCCCAACTTGGTGTCCTCTGCAACATACAAAACTCAATCCCATCGTCAAGATCATTAATAAAGATGATAAATAGAAGTGGCCCCAGTACCGAGCCCCGGGGGACATCATTCATGACCATCCACCAGCTGGATTTAATTCCACTGACCACAACTCTTTGGGCCTGGCCATCCAACATATTTTTAACCCAGTGGAGCATACTCCTGTCCAAACTGTGGGCAGCCAGCTTCTCCACGAGAATGCTGAGGGGGACAGCGTTAAAGGCTTTACTGAAGCCCAGATAGACTGCATCGACAGCCTTACCTTCATCCACTAAGCAGGTCACCTTGTCATAGAATGAAATCAGGTTTGTCAAGCAGGATCTACCATTCATAAACCCATGCTGACTGAGCCTGATCCCCTGGTTGACCTTTAACTGGTCCATGATGGCTCCCGATATTATCTGTTTTCTAACCTTCGCCGGCATCAAGGTGAGACTGATAGATCTGTAGCTACCAGGATCATCTTTCCGGCCCTTTCTGAAGATGGGCGTCACATTTGCCAGTCTCCAGTCCACCAGTACATCCCCGGTTAGCCAGGACTGCCGAAGAATGATGGAGAGTGGCTTGGCAACCACATCCACCAATTCCCTCAGCACTCTAGGGTGCAATCCATATCTGGCCCCAGAGACTTGTGAGCATCCATCTTTCGGAGCATATCCAAAATCATCTCAAAGTGGATCATGCGGCCTATTTTGTTTCCCCATCCCATCTACCAGCACAGGGGACTGTGTTCCCAAGGAGTAACAAGTCTTACTATTAAAGACTGAGGCAAAGAAGGCATTAAGTAACTCAGCCTACTCCTGATCCTTGGTCACCACGTTGCCCTCAGCGTCCAACAAGGGATGGAGATTCTCCCTAGACCTTCTCTTGCTGTTGATATATTTATAGAAATATTTATTGTTGTCCTTTACCATAGTGGCCAAGTTCAGTTCCAGCTGGGCTTCGGTTTTTCTAATTTTCTCCCTGCACAACTTCACTACGTACCTGTAATCATCATAAGTAGCTTGCCCACTCTTCCACAGACCATAAACTTTCCTTTTCTTAAGTTCAGCTGGTCCGGCCTCCTTACTCCATTGGTTTGTCTTCTGTGACTTGGGGATGGTCAGCTCCTGCACCTTTAAAATTACTTCCTTAAAGTATTTCCAGCCTTCCTGGGCTCCCACGCTCTCCAAAACTACCTCCCAAGGGACCCTCTCAAATCACGGTCCTAAAGAGGTTAAAGTCTGCCCTCCAGAAGTCCAAGGTGACAGTTCTGCTGACTGTCCTCTGTGGTTCAGCAAAGATTGAGAAATCTAACATCTCATGATCACTATGCCCCAGATGGCCTCCAACCTTTACATCCTCTACAAGACCTTCTTTGTTAGTAAACAGCAGATCCAGGATTTTGCTTCCACTTGTTGGCTCCTTCACCAGCTGTTTCAGGAAGTTATCTCCCACACACTCTAGGGAACTACGGGACTGTTCCATATCTGCTGTATTATAAATCCAGCAGATGTTATAGAAGTTGAAGTCCCCTACAAGAACAAGGGGAGAGACCTAGAGACCTCACCCAACTGTCTATAAAGTATCTTGTCCACTTCTTCATCCTGATTGGGTGGCTTGTAGCAGACTCCCACAGTAATATCAGTCTTATTGGCCTTTGCTTTTATTCTGACCCACAAGCTTCAACCCTCTCATCATCATCATCAATTTCTGTACATTCACAATCTTTCTTAAAATAGAGGGCTATACCACCATCTCTCCTGCCTTGCTTATCTCTTTTGAAAAGTCAGTAGCCATCCATCATAGCACTCCAGCTGTGTAAGTCGTTCCACCATGTTTCCATGATGGCAGCTATATCTAGCAAAATGGCCTCCAGCTCCTCCTGTTTATTACCCATGCTGCATGCATTAGCGTAAAAACCTGAGCTGGTCCTCCTATCGAGTGGCAGTAGTCCTAATACCCTCATGACCATACTCAGGTGTTTTCATAGCCACCAACCTCACACCAATCCTCATGTTTTTCCTATGAAAGGGTGAATAGTCCTCCTCCTTCACCAAGACACAAGACTGTGGGATTTTACTAGCACATCCCTCTCCTACAAGCATTACATACAGGCTCCGTTCTAGTGACCCCAGTTACATCCCATCCGCCTTTGTACCTAGCTTAAAGCTCTATCACTGAACATTCCCAACTCCCATGTTAAGACCCCTTTCCACTGGTGGGAGAGGCTACTCTCTTTTGGGTCAAAAAACCAAAAACCCTGCTGGGCACACCAGGCTTGGAGCCAGTTATTAATCCATTGGCCCTTCGTATTTAGTCCCTCATCATTCCCTATAACTGGAGAGATAGAGGAGAACACAACTTGTGCTCCCGAAGCCTTTACCTGTCTCCTCAAGGCTCTGAAGTTCTTTTTCATTGTCTTTAGGGAAGTTCTTCCTATATTATTGCTGCCTATCTGAAACAACAATAGGGAATAGTAATCTGAGGGCCAAACTAGGGAAGGAAGCTTTTTCCCTATGTCTTTAACCTGGACTCCCAGGAGGCAACAGACCTGCCTGTGTAGAGGATCTGGTGTACATATTGGCCCTTCTGCTCCCTTCAGCAGAGTCACCAATGACAATAACCTGTTGTTTTTAATTTGCCGACAAGGTACTAAGTGAGGTCTGGTTAGACTTTCGTAACATAACCACTGGGAAGAACCATCATCACCATCATTGTCCAGTTGTCTCTGTAGAGCACTGTACCTGTTCCACAGGGGCAGCTGGGGAGGCAAGAGAATCTCTGGGAGGGTGAGCCTTCATCACTGTGCAGGGAACTTTTGCCACTGCACCACACCCCCTGATTCTTTGCCGTTGTTACTAGGAGTAGGAGAGGACAGGGAGCTCATGGCAGCAGGAACACTGCCTACCTGCTGGTTCCCCTTTATCACCTTTTTGCAAGGCGGCAGGGGGTGATGTGCTCCATGTGGAGCCTCAGCTGGTTGCCAAGATCTGTGGGCCAATAGGGTTTGGCACCACTGATCAGTCTCCCTCTCACATTCCTTTATTCTGCTCAGCCTCTCTACCTCATTCTTCAGGTCAGCTCTCCATCCATCTAAGTAAGAAAGCAGGCAGAGGAGGTAGGAAACCGGCATGGCTCGGCAAGGACCTGCTGGGCACAGTGAGGGTGAAGAAAGGTGTGTACAAGCTCTGGAAACAATGGCGTGTCACTTGGGAAGAACACAGAGATACCGTCAGACTTGCAGACATGGGATCAGGAAAGTCAAGGTGCAGGCAGAACTGAACTTGGTGAGAGATGTGAAAAACAATAGGAAGAAGAGACAGGCCAAAGTGAGCGTACCTCCTTTGGTAAATGTAAAAGAAGAACTGGCTTCAACATATGAAGAGAAGGTTGAGGTACTGAATGAGTTCTTTGCCTCAGTCTTCACTGCCGACCAGGATTCCAGTATTTCTCATGTCCCTGAGCCCTGCATCCCTAAACCTCTAGGTGGAGACTGGGGTGGTAAATCCCACCCCCAACTGTAAGGGCAGAGCAAGTCTGTGACCATCTCATGAAACTGAATGTGTACAAGTCAATGGGGGCGGATGGCATGCATCCCAGGGTTCAGAAGAAGCTGGTGGTTGCCGAGCCGCTCTCCATCATATTTGAAAAGTCATGGCTGTCAGGTGAGGTCCCACATGACTGGAGGAAGGGGTCACACCACTCCCATTTACAAGAAAGAGAGCAAGGAGGAGCCGAGGAACTACAGGCCGGTGACTCTTACCTCTGTGCCTGGGAAGATCGTGGAACAGATTATCCTGGACAACATGCTTGATCACATGAAGAATGAGTGTGTGATCCAAGACAGCCAGCATGGCTTCACCAGGGGAAGGTCATGCTTAACCAATCTGTTGGCCTTCTATGATGGAGTGACAGCATTGGTGGACAAGGGAAAGGCGACCAATGTCATTTACCTGGACTTGAGCAAGGCCTTTGACATGGTCCCCCACCGCACTCTTATCTTCAAATTGGAGGGATGTGGATTTGATGGGTGGACCACCTGAGGGATCAGGAATTGGTTGAAAGGGTGCAGACAGAGGTGGTCATCAATGGTTCTATGTCCAGGTGGAGACTGGTAATGAGCAGCTTCCTCCAGGGATCTGTCTTAGGACCAGTGCTCTTTAAAATCTTTATCAATGACATCAGTGATGGAATTGAGTGCACCCTCAGCAAGTTTGCTGACGACACCAAGCTGAGTGGTGTGGTTGACATGGTGGAAGGAAGGGATGCCATTCAGAGGGACCTCAACAGGCTTGAAAGGTGGGCTTGGGTGAATTTAATGAGGTTCAACACAGTAAAGTGCAAGGTTTTGCACTTAGTCTGGAGGAATCCCAGGCATCCATACAGACTGGAAGGAGCGGTCCTTGAGAGCAGCCCTGCAGAGAAGGACCTGGGGGTCTTGGTGAATGAAAGTGTGCATGGGACCTCTGTCGGTTTCCTTGCAGTAGCCTTCTGCCAGGGTGCAGCCATGGCAAACCAGGAGACTCACGAGTACTATTCTGGTAGCCTTAATGCGGCGTGACTGATCAGCCCTGCCCTGCTGCCGTTAGTGCTGGCACCGTCTTCACCCCATTACCAGGCCGTTAACAGTTGCCCCTGCACTTATCACTCTCTTCTCAGTAATAACAACCCTCCTCACTGTGTATTCCCGTGAATGGGTCACTTATGGTTTCTCCACTATTGAAAGACCCACGTGATTCACACACCTCGACTGCTCCTGTCCATCCTCCAGGCTTTTTTTAAGGCAGGGGGCATGGATGCAGAGCCATTGCCCTGGCAATGCCCACTTCACTTTAACCAATCGCGTGGCTCTGTTATCTCAGAGTTCTCCAGATGAAGGAACTGACCAAAACCCCGCTGTATCTCACAATCATAGGATATCTGATATAATGCCTTGTGTCAATATATCTTGCTTCAGTTAATGTTCATTATTCATGTTCAATTCACTAACTCAGTACAGTTCCTGTTCAATTCTACCGTAACTTTGGATTTGAAGGTTCATGTTCCTCCTCAGATTTTTCTTCATTATGCTAAATAAATACATTCTTTCATTGGTTATATCTTTTTGGTTTTTTGGTCTGTCTTATTCTTTTGTTTCAGACTATCACCACTATCAGATTAGTTCACCTTCTTCTTGAAGGTGTTGAAATGTTATTTCTCCTTTCCAGTGCTGTGTACAGCCATGTGTTTGTTTCATGTGAAAAGACTTCTAGATTCTACACCAAAGAAAGGAAAAATGATAACATTCAGTAATATTACAATAGGTGAAACTTCTGCAATTCATCTAAAAGCAGATTTCTAGAAGCTTTATAGCGTGCATGTAACTTATTCATTTCCTTCACATTTCATGGTATCCATACTCATTCATGCATTCCTTGAAGACTCAAAATCTTGACATGCAGGTATTTTCTTTAAGAACTAAGAAGGCCTTACGACCACTTTTATTTATAGCAAAGACTGTTTAGTGTAAGTGAAGTCAGAATTCAGCACTTTAAACTCCAAATGGGTTTACTGTGACATTTATAATCTTTAAATAGAATTCTTTTTGCTAGAATTTGGCTCAAAATGTTTTTTAAACAGATATAATTAGGTTGCTAAGCATTAACCGTTAATTTTCATATTAATAAACAGTTATTACTCTCATTTTATACTGAACCTTGCTAAAGCAGTATTATTATGCATGCACTGCTCTTAGGTAACGTAATTGTCCTTAAAGGAAATCATTACAATTTAAATGAAATTTGGAGTTGCTGGTTAGGGAAGGCTGTAGGGCATGCAGAATACATACTAGACATGGAACTTTAATTTCCCCAAATCACGTCTTTTCAGTAATTTTACATTACAGGGCTATCTCTTTTTAGTTAGAACAGTTTATTTTTTGCCTTATAATTTAGCAAGGTCATTGTTTAACCAAAGACAAGCTGTTCTCTTCAGTGAAAGGCAATGTAAAGTCACTACACTTTGTTATTTAGTATAGGTTAATGAACTATGATCAGCATTTAAAATTTATTTTAGTTCAGACTATAATCTAGGGAATGGATTTGCTGTGACACTCGCACATGCTGCCTAAGGAATGAGAATCATTGACTGAAAGCTACTGTACTGAGTGATATCTAATGTAATATATATTCCATTTGGAAACAACTATGGTTTTTTGCTGGTTAGATTTTTCTTACTTTCTCTTATTCTTTCACTGTGTTTAACATATCCACTGAAGAACTGTTATTCTCTTAGACATTTTTTGTCATAAAAAGGTTAATTACTTGATTTAACCTCTTTTTCATCTGTTAAAATATATTTTTTATATTTTATATTTTTATTTTTATTATTATTTTATATTTTTATATTAATTATATTAAAATATATTTCTGGCATTTTCTTAGATTTATAATTAATTAATGTTTTATATTGCCGTAAACATCTCCTTAGTTTAAGTGAATGACTCACATTTAAGAAAAAGTTATATCATCTGTGGGTGCTAGAGAATCTTCAGATGAATTAGCGAATAGCTCAAGATTAGCTTTATTAATAAGCATCATTTGGCACATGTAACACATGGCAAATGGTGTGGCTCATACAGTACTTAACAGAGAAATCTACAACCTGTCTTCTTTTCAGCGGGATTTTTTATTATTTATTTATTTATTTATTTATTTTGTAAAAATGAGAAAAATTCCTCTGACTCACACTACTACCTGTCTTACATTTTCTTTTTCACACTGTTTGAATGTTTCTTCCCTTACGCAAACTTGGCTAAATTAAGAACAACTCATCAGTATGTGTTTGAATTGTAATGATAAAATACCTCAGTAGTGATAGAGATCAAGCCTGATGAACAAGTTCATCTAAAATCTATCTGTTCCTCTCTTCCTATACTGAAAAAAAAGAGAAAAAAAAAGAAAAAAACAAAAAAGAAAAAAACAAACACATTAATTACACGTGGTTTGTAATCCAGATAAAATACATCAGAAGAGCCATATATTTATGCCTACCACAGTACAGGCTGAACTACACACAAAGCAAAACCAGTTGTCTTTGACAAGAAGCTCATTCTTCTGACTTTAAGATAATCTTTTCAGGGTCAGGTCCTTGTTCCCAGTGTTAACCTAGAGTACTGTTTTGAGTTCTTGACATAAACCAGAATAGAGTCTGACCTCTTAAGCTGCAGTGACTGCTACTATCTACATCACCACTGTTACTTTCTAGTCACACTTGTTTTAAAAAATATGAAAGAAACTTCTTTCATATTATGAGCTACTATACGTGGTATCTATTATTTCTAGTTTTATTGGCATTTGAAGCCTATGATTTACTGCTAGTATCTGAATTTGTGATGTTATACAATGTTCTTGTCATCCTTTTTAGCCTTGTGCAGTTGGACTGTCTGAAAAGGAAAGTCATCAAGGCTGTCAGTGAGGAATTATGGCACTACCAGTTGTAGCTGGGGAGCAAGAACTTCTGATTTGGCAGTGTGCCACTGCCAAAAGAGCCACCTGAACTTAGTTCAGATAACCACTCTAAAATAGATAATAGGCCTTTGACTGTAAAGCTGTAATTACTGTAGCATTCATAACGTTAGGAATTTATGGAGAATATGCACTGTTCACAGCAAATGTTCTAAGGTATTTTTGGTGAAAAAAATCAGGCCATCACATTCAAATTTAATTTCAAAAATTAAGCCTTGGGAATGAATTCTATAGCTGCTGCTTACATCAAACTGAAAGATAAATTAAAGAGTTGGACAATGGAACTTAGTCATGTAACCATTAGAGATACTTGACAGGATTTTGTCCAAAGCTCTATTCCAGAAGGAAAGAGAAATATAAATCTTTTGTTAGATGTGTGTATGTCTGATATGTGTTTATTTACAGTAGCTCATTTGGTAGTAAAGTCTTTAGACCTGAGTAAGATGTTAGCTGAGGCAATCTAAGGGTATATTCAGATAAGTCTGGAAAAGCCAGAAAACTCTATCCGTGCCTGATAGAGAATAATAATAATTTTGATCCTGTGTAACCACATACATTGTAAGAGGTGGTCTTGTCCAAAATGCAGATTATTGATACCGAACAATAAAATATAGTAGATATAAGGAAGGAGAGTTGATAGATAATGAATAGTTGAATAGTATCATCTCTTCACAGTCATGTCAGTAGAATACTGTGATTTGGCAACTTTCACAAATATCATTGTTAAGCTATTTTCCAGTCTTCCCAAGTCCATTATGGAACATCCTTCCCCTCCAATTATGTGAATTGCTAGGCTCATTTTTTACATTCCCTATTTTCTGTTCTTTCTAAAGCCAGAATTATTACTAAAGAATCAAGAAATATTGCATATCAAACATAGACAGAAAATCTATTTTTCCTTGCTTTTCTAGGTGAGGGATTGACCTAATATTTCTATTTGACGTACAGCAAACATGGTTAATGAAATGAACCTACTAGAACTATTTTATTAGTGACAATCTCTGACAAGGTGTGATATCAGTAAAAGGGAAGTGTTTGTATGGGACATTATATTCTTGTTTTGTCTGGGAAAATATGGCAGTTCTTTTTTCTTGTGATGGTGTATCACAGAAACAAGGACAGAAGGTCTTGCATATAAGCAGCTGCATAGAGATTGTACGCAATCAATTATCCTTGGTTTTGATATTACTAAAAAGCTTTTTTTTTTTCTTTTTCTCTACAGAAATATGAAATAAAGAATTGCCTCAGTAATCACTGTTAGTAGATCTTGGTGATTCTTGATGTTAGCCAATAGTTCCGAAAGAACTGTGTTTGAATATACTTATTAACTGATTTTTATGGGTCTCAGAGTGTAATTTTAGACTAAGCTGTACTGATCAGCAATCTGTGACATATTTCATTTAGCCTCAATATATAATTCTTTCATCCTCAAGAGTTACTGAAGAGAGACTCTATTAGCAGTAAAAATATTTTACATTTTATCAAATAAATTCTGTGTGTCTATACACACAAATCAATTCCTGTGATATTTTTGAAGAGATGTAAAGTAGTTTGTTTTCCAGAAATTGGATTTAACTAATGATGACTAACTGCAAATATTATAGATTTTATTTAATTTTTATCAGGAACACTTGATTACTTTGAGAAATACAAATTCTTAGTACTAAGTGTAAGTGATATTTCTTTTCTTTTCTTTTTCTGTATGTGCATAATTTCCTTATATCATCATTGATGTCAATAGTATTTGTTTAATACTCATTCAATTTGTAAATGCTTTTGTTTTGGAAAGGAATGCTTAATTTTGCACTTAAAATTTACTTATTTTCTCTGTTAGACCTGTATTATAATACTTCATAGGTTATGTTGCAACAGAATTTCCATGCAAAGCTTGTTTTTTCCATGTCTTGAATTTAAAAATTATAAAAGGTATCCTTTTTAGATAGTTGGATTTCTACCATATATTTTATGAGCTCAATATCGGGTTTGTGTTTCAATCATAAGCATCAAAATGCTTACTACTGAAAATGTCTTTCAATTTTTTTCTATTAAGAGGTGAGAATGCAGGAAAAGAAGAGAGAAAATATTGTTATGTGCCAATGCAGTTGATATCCATTCACAGGATCAGAGAGTAGCTGATTGAAATCCAGTTTCAAACACCACTAGTGCTTAATTGTGAGAGACAGAATGATGCACTTGCTGAGGAAAGGGATGAACTTTTGGAAGCTTTTTTCTGTTACCTGGTAGAAATAGTTTTCAGATAAAAACATTCTGCCAAAGAGGCTTTTCAGTAAAGAATTGATTATATATAATACAAAAATGCATTAATTGTCATACTTAAAATAAATCATCCTCTGAATGAAAAGAGAATAATCGAAAAATTGGATGCACTAATTTAGGTAATAGTTACAGATGTCTCTGTTTTGTGCATCCCTAATTTCATTTTCAGCCAATGAATACTGTATGATTCGTAACTCCTCTAGTGCACCTAGAGTCTTACCAGTCTTGGAGGATGTCAGGTGATGTTCTGATAAAAGCATAGACAATGAAAACAGAGGAGAAAAAAATAAGGACAATGCAGCAAAGAGGAGGAGACAGCAGAAAGAAAACAAGTGGAACAATGGGAAACTAAGGAGGGAACCTGAGAAACAAGAAAGTGGAGGGGGTATTCTGGTATAAGAAATGCAAGGGAAAACATTTTAAAAAATCTTAAATTTCAGATGTTTTCTTTCTTTCTTTCCTTATGTCCTGTCCCTGGAGGTGTTTAAAACCAGGTTGGATGGGGCCCAGAGCAATCTGATCTAGTATAGTACTTGATCTAGCAGCTGGCAGCCCTGTCTGTGGCAGTGGAGTTGGACATTGATGATCCTTGAGGTCCATTCCAACCCAAACCATTCTATGATTCTATGATTCTACAGTTCCTTCCTCCATTCTTTTGCTGCTTAGGCTATAAACTTTTCAGAGCAGCTGGAGGAAATCAACCCTATGTATGCTTGAATGAATCTCTGGGCAATACAAATGAGTAATCAGTGAGTTTAGTGTGCAGCAGGAGATAGATGATACTGGAACAAAATGTTCCGGTGTGTATTTGTGTAGTGTCCAGCGTAATGGGCCTCTGCTCCTGACTGGGGCCTCTGAGTATTCCAGTGATGTAAATATTAACTAATAATAATAAAAGGACAAGCACTTTATTTGCATTCATGTTGCCATCTGTTGCGTAGACTGCATCAATATCAAGTGCATGTTTAGCTTCATTTGCTTTTCTATAAGCAGTATGCTTTATTTGCTACAAAGAACCTGACAATTTAAAAAAACTTACAGTAATTTTTTAGCATTGAAAGATATTGGCAATATTTTTTAAATTTCCTAGTTGGTAAGCAGTAGCAGCAGACTAGAATTAGAATTAACGTATGGATACAGTAGATAATTTCACCGCAATTGAAAAAAATATCTTGTTATAATCTTGGTGAAAAGAAGGTACTAGATGTTTATACAGCAAATAAAAGTATTTGTCTTGGATGATATATTATAACTTACATAGATTTTGCTTTAATTTTCATGATATATTAGTAAAATACAGCCCCCAGTAGTTACTATCATCTTTGGAAGAAAGGACAGAGGAGACGAAGAATTTGAATGTGGAAGTTGACTGATGTGACCTCATGACTCTTCTGAAGGATTTGCTCAATGTTTCTTTAGTCCAAAAGGGTACACTGATAATCTGTTCTCTGCACCATCAGAGATAAAAATGCCCGATAACACTTTTAAACTGATTTAAGATCTTAAGTGTATAAAAAGAAAAGTTACCATGTGCAATTAAAAAAGCAAAATCAAAAGTGTGAGTGTCCCAAGTTTCCTAAACTTCAAGAAATTCTTAAGTGAGATGTCCAGTTTATTTTGTGAATTTGACTGTACCTCTAGTTGCAGAGGAAGGCAGAGAAACTGCTCGGAAGTGCTAACAGCTCAAACATAGAGACATTTTTGTGCAAATCTGGTGAGTGGTTTAACATGATTATACAACAAAGACAGCAATGAAATTATGAACAGGAGCGTCAGTGTATTATTTATACTTTTTCTTCACACACAGACACACAAGCAAACAGTACTTCTGCTGAGTGATGAATGAATAAATAATGTGGAATTTTGCCTGAAATAAACAAAGTCAAAATAAAATGTTAGCAAAAATAAGACATCATATATAAGCCATGATTTTATGTTTGACAGTTGTAGCTTAGTTTTAATTATTCATGGTAATACGTCAAAGAACACAAGCAGACACAGTGCCAGCATTTAAAAACTTTAGCAACCTACAAAACTATAGGTCTGCTGGCCTGATGTTCATTGTGAAAAAAGTCATTGCTGAATTTCTAATATGGGATACAAATGCAAAATAAAATAAAAACCCAATCACCACTACCAACAAAAAAATAAAAATGCCGTAAGCAATAAGACAAGGACAACAGCAAAAACAACAAAGAATAAAAAAAATATAACCTGAAACACAATATCATTAGTACCAATCAGCACTGATGTAGATTTAATAATTTGTCAGGCTAACCTGTTGCCTGTACTTGATGCTTCTAGAAGTTTATTTGATAAATGTGAGAGTATTATATAATTTATTTAAGGATTTTTTTTTTTTTTTGGATGCAATATATTTCTCATTAGCAGTTCTGTTTCGTTTTTTAGTTAATATATTGCTGGGAGACGAAATTACTGAGTGCAGCCCTGCTGAAAAGGATGTGGGGGTGCTGGTGGATGATAAGCTGGACATGAGCAAACAGTGTGCCCTCTCAGTCCAGAAAGCCAACCATATCCTGGGCTGCATCAAAAAAGTGCACTCAGCAGATCAAGGGATTTGATCCTGTCCCTCTGCTCTGTGCTGGTGAGACTTCACTTGGGGTACTGCATCCAGATGTGGAGTCCTCAGTACAGGACAGACATAGTCTTGTTGGAGTGCATCCAGAGGAGGGCCACAAAACTGATCCATGGAATAGAACACCTTTCCTACAAGGACAGGCTGAGAAAGGAGAGGCTGTTAAGACTGGAGGAGAGAAGGCTGCGAGGTGATCTGATAGTGCCCTGTCAGTATCTAAAAGGGAACTACTGGAAAGAAGGGGATAGACTCTAGTCTGTGGAGACAGAACAAAAGGAAATGGTTTCAGACTTAAAGAGAGTAGATTTAGGTTGAATATAAAGAAGAAGTCTTCTACAAAGAGGATCGTAAGGCACTGGAACAGGTGCCCAGAGATGTGGTTGATGCCCCGTCCCTGGAGGCTTTCCATGCAAGGCTGAATAAAGCCTTGGGCAACCTGATCTAGCTGTGGTGTCCCTGTTCATTGCAGAGGTTTTGAACTATATGACCTTTAAAGGTCACTTCCAACTCTGAGGATTCTATGATTTTATGTTTTATGATAATGAAATAGGTAATCGTGCTGGTTTTGTCTGGAAAGGGGTTGATTTTCTTCACAGCAACTTGTATAATGTTATGTTTTGGATTCATGATGAAAACAGTTTCAGTAACATCTGATTGTTTCGTTGTTGCTAAGCAGTGTTTGCACAGAGTTAAGGTCTTCTCTGATTTTCATGCTGCCCTGCTGATGCAGAGTTTTGGATGGCACAAGAAGTTGGGAGGGCATGCAGCAAGGATATCTTACTTAAACTGACCAAAGGAATATTTCCATACCATCATGCTCAGCATTAAAAGATGGGAAAAAATAAGGAAGGGAGAAGAATGTTCAAAGTATTGGCATTTGTCTTCCCAAATAACAGTTATATGTAGTGGAGGCCTGATTTAGTGGAAATGACTGAACATCTGCTTCTGAAGGGAAGTAGTGTTTGCTTTATTTGCAGCTTTGGTATACTTACTAAAATGTCTTTCTCTGAACCCAAGAATTCTCTCATTTTTGCCCTTTCAATTCTCCTCCCTTTACCACTCTGAGAGAGTGAGTGACTGTGTGGAGCTTAGCTACCTATCAGGTTTAAATCACAAAACATAAAGTGTTATGTATTATATGTAATAAAAATCTGTTGGACCTCAAAAACAATTTTTAGTAATGATTTTAAGTAATTAATGAGTTACCATCACCCAAACCCAAATGAGTATTACTAGTACTCATCAGCTTCTGCTTCTAGTTTAGACCACTTGAACTAGTTTTCTCTAAGATAGTTACTGGATATAGAGTGACACCTTCAGGAACTCCCAAAGGTCCCTCCCAAGGTCTCTTGAAGGATCCATTGTGAAAATGCTACATAAGAATGGGTCTGAATGGGTCTTGCTGTCCACATTCCTCCAACATCATCAGTTGGATTTGTACTTATTGTACATTCATCACCTACTACAAAATTTTTAATGGTGTAACATCACTACTCTCACTCGCTGCAGAACAATCCTTATATATCTTCAGGCACTTAACCAGAATTTTTCCGAAGTGGAAACCTTAAAGGGTAAGGGTGGCTGTACTCTGGGGCCAGAGGGATACCAGTGTCAGTCTGCTGCACAAGGAGCTAGACTTAAGCAGTTTCTACATTAATCAGTCCAAACCACTATGCTTTGGAAACTAGCCTTCTGACTGTGTATCCTTAATAGGTTTGGTCTTTGATTCTTGCATATGTTAAATGTTTCTCATTATGATCACAATATGGAATAAAGTGTGACTGATTAAGATTGGTAATGTTTAGTAATGCTCTGTTAGTGAAATAACTGTTTCACCAGGTTGTTAGAAAATTGGTGGAAATCACTGAATTCTGCATGCAAACTCTGATGTGAATGGTACAGCAAAGTTAGACACATTAGAAGAGTTTCTGTTGCTTTATATAATTTATTCCTGAATGGCGAGTTGCTTTTGAGTCATATATACAGATGATTCTTTTTTTTTTTTTCTCTCCTATGTGGCCAGAAACTTTTTCCAGATGTTTGTCCAAGTGCTTTCTAAGACAGCTTTTCTTTACGTTCTCATCTAAGACCTAGATAAAACCACATAGATGTATTGTACTGCAAGGAATGAAATAAGTGAATTAATAGACTGTCCACATCATTAATTTATGTGGAGAAAGTATAGAAATTGTTCATAAGTTTGTATAAACTAGAGCCTTCTGCATTAAAATAACTTGGAATCTTTTTTACTTACTTTAACTGTGTTGAGGTATATATATGACTGTAAATTGGTATAATCATTATGTCAGAAGGCAAAAAGATGTGAGTTAATGTTAACGTTAGCTGGGATCCTTTTTGATCTGCGTTATCTTCAGGGTCCTTGGTCCATGCAAATCGGCTTTCATCTGTCTGCTTTAAAAGAAATCACAGTTTCACATGCATACAAAAGAACGTTCACATGTAAAAGAAACTCACTGTGCAGGCACAATTCTCAAGCTGGCATAGCTTTCCAGTATATCACATACAGGTTTATAGCTTATAAGGCCAGAGAAGATCATCTTAATCTTATCAGTCTTAACGCAGGCCATGGGATGCTTTGAACTAATTTTTTGACTCAGTTGTGATAGATACAGATTCAAGAAAAAAGTGACATTTAAATTTTTCATCCCCTTGCACACTTTCAGAACGAACGTGTGAAGTTCAGAATTAAACTCTGTCATTTCAGCTTATTTACCTTTGGTAGCTTTCCTGAATTTGCAAAGGTCCATAAACTACGTGATAAAAGGTACATAAATGGAACACAAATTTTATGAGAAAACTTCAGTTGAGAAAAAAAAATCCAATACAAAGACTAGAAAAATTGATAATTAAAGTAGTAATGATTTACCACAGTACCAGCAGGACCTAAACACAAATTAGTGTGATTTGAGGTAAGAGAACTGTGTGTCTTCACATGTCCTTTTAAAACATTACCTACAGTCACCAAATACAGTCTCTTGAATTTTTCTATTAAAGACAGAAAAGCAGCTATTTTTCTTCTGGATTATTTTATTATTTTATTTTATTTTATTTTATTTTATTTTATTTTATTTTCTGTTCATGGCCCAAATAATTCTAGATTGAATGGAGGAAAATTAGCTCAATAGTTGAAGTTTATATTTTGCTTTTTATTTTTCTTTCTTTTATATTGGTATGGGCATAATTATTACCTGTTGGCTGCATGTATAATCATTTACATTTATTTTGAGCATAATTCATAACAAGAAATCTTTTGCCAGAATTACAAGTGCTCTGGAAATCCTATTTCTTTAAATCAAGGAAAAACCTGAAGAGCTAGAATTGTGTTTGTATCTATGGCCAGAGGAGTTAAGACTGAAAGCATGACCTGTGGTCCGGAATTTGGAATGGGGTTTTTTATGTTTTTTTTTTTTGCCAAAACAGGCTATTTTGTTACTACTATTCTGATCTTGACAGGAATTGCTTAAATGGACAGGGGACACAGAGCATCTGTTGTTTATATAATTCAGAAACTGCAAAAGAGAATGACTTGGGGACTCTGTGAGAAATAGAGTAACATCCTCTTACTAGACACAGTGGAAGATGGGACCTTGCTTCAGAAAGTGTATTCAGCAGGATAATACTGAAGATACTTAGGGAAAAGAGTATAGAATACTGCTATTAATCAGGCAAAATACAGATCCAAAATAAACGTAATACCATACTGTGAGCTAGAAAACAAGCCTGTAATGTTTGCCTTATAAATATATTATTGTAACTACCACAGGATATGGTTAAGTATACAAAAAGAAAAAAAAAGTCTATTAGGTCAAACTTTGTTTGAACTTTGCACTTTATTAGCACTGGTGCTGATGACTGTAATTGGAGGAATAAAAAAATCAGTGTAAAAAGGGTAAATATAGGATATTGCTGACTTGACTTTCTGGCTTGATCTTAGACCTGCCTCATCACTGTATACCTTCCCAGCAGTTGCTGGGATATGTCTGACCCTGCTTACTCCAGTCCCAATACTGATCCTGGCTTACTGACAACTTCCCAGCTTGCCCTTGGGCATTCCTTGTTGCTGTGCTCTTGTCTGGGGATCTGGACTCTTGGCTGAACCTGTTCATAATCACTAGACTTGTTCGCTGGTCTAAATCCAGGCATTTCTGATTTTGAAGAGTATGGTTATGATAACAATAAAAAGATGCTGAGAATTCTGAGACTTTGATAACTCTCCCACTAGAAAAGATATTGAAGTGGTAAGGACAAAATGTAAGGCAAAAAAGGAATGGGAAAGTAAGTCTCAGCAGCTTAATGGTTATGAATATTAGCCTCTTTCAGTAACTTTGTCTCTAACTCCACATCTAGCTTCAAAGTTAATTTGTCATTTTGGACAAAATAATTTTTGGGTCCCTATTACACATGATATCAGAGGAAAAAAAATGCATCACAGGAATTAAAATTACAAAAAGTGGTTTAGGCATGGGCTGTTTCCCTTTTATGAACAAGCACAGTAGTAACATCTGGAGGAATTCAACACTGTATTCTTGAATGAGTCCATGTGCAATACAAATGAGTGATCAATGGGTTTAGCATACTGAAAACAGAAATAAGATTGAAAAGCAGTAAATACTAGTAAACACTGCAACATCTCGATTGTCTTCTATGGAAACCCTTGTTACCATCACAAAATATTGTGAGGTGGAAGGAGCACAGAACTGATACACTGCTGTAATATTTTTTATCATTCCTGTTAAGCTGGCTTCTAGAGAAAGACTATGTGACATGTAATAAAGCACTTTGAAATGAGAAAGGGGAGAGTTTATGAGAGTGCTGCCAAAGAGCTGTCACATTTGCTACTAAAAAGGGCCAGATTAGACTTCTAAAACTACTGTTCCAAGGACTCTTGGCCAAAGGGTGAAATTGACCTCTATGTTACTATAGATAGATTTTCACATTTAAGGTTGCTCAGTGCATGTCAGAGTGCTTTAGAGAAGGAAATGGGGAAAAAGGAGAAATCATTTTTCTTTTAAGGAAAACCTTAAAGACTAAACATTTGAAATTGGTTTAAGAATGAAAATAACAAATTTTTAGTGTTTTTGTTGTTATTGGTAATGTCAATGGTTGGTTGGTTGATTTAGTTTGTTAGTTAGATAGTTTTCTTTTCTGGATAGGGAAGAACTGTGTTAATCTTGTTCAGGGTTACTTTATTAGGCTACTTTAACAAATAGGATATAGCTCTAAGACATTTTCTAAGTATGCTCACTTTTTTTTTTAGGAATTCTATTTAAAAATTGCTACTAGAAATATGTTTACTGTTCGCATCACAAATATTTGAGAGGGTAAACTATGAATGAATTTTTAATCTAAAATAATCCCATCATATGATTGTCTTGCATTTATCCATTCATTGACCAAAATTTATATGAACAAAAATAATATTGCATATTGAATAAACATTTCAGATTAACAATTTATAATCTACTTTGAGAGAAAGAACTTGGTGAATAACTGCAGGTAATGAATGTAGCTGAGCAAGTATTAAGCTACTTCTGGGCACTTAACACTAGATAAGGCTAAATGTTATTCACTTTGGAGCATTAGCTTTTCTCTTTTCTCTTTTTTCCACATTCTCCTAAGTCTCTCTCTTATTTTGATCTGATCATATGGTGCCAAGAAAGGGTACGAGGCCAGAGGACTGTGTCATCTTTGAATGAAATTTTTTTATTATTATTATCTCATTTCAGTGAGAAGTATTTAAGTAGTAGGGATGTCTACCGACAAACAAGAATTCTGTATTGTTCAGGACATTGTCAATAAGAAGAGGTTCTCTCTGTTTACTACATAGAGACAGTGCATTATTAAAAAAAAAAGAGCAAAAGACTTTTAATTGTGAAGATCATCTTTCATCTTCGTCCTAAAAGTTAAGTGACTGGAAGGAAGGAAAAGTTTTAGGTATATGATGACAAGGCAGGGAGATAAAATACTGTTACAATGCTATGGAACTACAAGGTAAAAAAAATAAATAATCAAAAAAACTCTTATACATTGATATAAAACCTTATAAGAGTTGATAATCATTATTTCCTAGCATTCCTATTTCACTCTGAAGCTTGATACCTGTTCTGAGGAGGTAAAACTTTGTCTCTGATTGCCACAGAAAAAAAAAAATCACTTGCTGTCAAATAAAACTGAATTAAAAAGGAAAAAAAAAACACCTGTTCAAAGCATGATTAGCTATTACCTGTCCTAGGTACATTTTCCCCAAACACACAGGAGACAATGCTCCTAAACTTCTCCTAGCTTGAGTATGTTCTTGCACTTCCCATATCTGTGGTGTAAATCAGTTTCAATTACAAATTCCCTCCTGCACACAGGGCCCATGCTGCTCCAGATTGCATGAATCGTAATTCATGCTGAAGCTCACAATGCATCAAGTAGCTAACATCCAACTGTATTCTTGCTGTGGTCCAGAAACCCTTTTTGAAGGATAAAGTAGGCAAAACTGAAGCAAGTTTTTCTCTTTCCTTCATGCCCTAACTACACACCCCTGGGAATTTAATACATGGCCTCACTTTCACACTGTAAAAAGTTCATTTCAGAACGCTGCAGAACAGCCTTCACATTTTTCACTTTTTCCTTAGGGAAAAATTAAATAATAATAATAATAATAATATACCTGTCTTACATGAATCTCAGAAAAGATTTTATGTTAAATTTTTATATATTGTGAATATAGCCAGACTAGTCTAGTGAGCAGTGCTCAGCGATATGCAGCAGTCTGTTCTGCTTCTTGCTCTATGGGCAGGGATCACTCCCTGGAGTCAATGCATTTAGCAGTATAGGTATCAACTCTGCTGTTCTTTCAGGGCACAGGTCCTCTGTTGCTGCTTCACATAGATGAAATGCAACATTTCTTGGTGTCATTGCTTCAGTTCAGCCTTTACTGTCATTCAAACACCTTTTTTCCACAAAAATATAGCATAATACAATCTGACTTTACAGCCTTAGTGCATATATAAATGTACAATAATACTAGTCATGCTCTTCAAGTACAAAGAAAATGTAATTACATAAAATAAAAAATGCCTGTGTGCACTTCTCAGTCTTGGATATATCTTGACCGATAGACATCCCTAAGCTTTGGGAAAAGCTTGTAAAGGAGTCCAGGACCCTACTTTGCTTTTCTTTTGGTATACAGTATTTATTCCAGGCCATAAAATAACCTTACGTTTCTACAGTCAACTATCTCCTTACAATCTATCTCACTGCAGTCATACAAGACTTCACATGAACAGACTAAACAGGGAGAAATTCTCATGTACATAATAATGGAAGGAGAACTGGTTATACACACGTGTCACCAGTATGCTAGTTGTAGATGAAAGTTAACTTGATGGCTAGAGAAAGCTCCTGCATTCTTACGATAAGTCCTGTTACTGAGGAAGGATTATAAGCTTTATTATGGACTGCACCTATCCAGAGAGGAGAAAGAGACTTAGTAAGACTGTCTGTTATAACTGTCCACTCACTTTTTCCAGAATTCTTAGACAAGTTACCAAAGTCTTTAGCACATTATTTGTTACCATGTAATGATACCTTTCACAGTCAAAAGAAAAAATATTCTGGAATGAACACATCTCTTTGTTGAACATTATCCCATTCAAGTCACCAAAGTTTAATGAATCTTCTTGTCTGCTCTGTGATAAAAGCAAGAATTTCTCATAACAACACCTGTGGGATTTGGTTCTATCCTGAGATGAAAGTCAGCAGAATATGCAAGGGCCGGGTTCAAAGAGATGTCTACAACCTGATATTTAGAGTTAGCAGTGTGCACTAGCACTACCTATGAAACATATCCTGCTATCTGTAAATAGTCTGACTTCTTCACATCCTTGCATTGTCCCTGGTAAAGCTGTCTAATATTAATGCAATGCTTTATGTTTGAGCATATATGATTTATTTGGAAAATCAGCTGTATAAAATTAACATTTAAGACTCAAGAATAATATTTTCCCTTCTCTGAATACTTGTGGATCTACCTCTCTTTCTTTCTTTCTTCCTCTCTTTCTTTCTTTCTTTCTGTCTGTCTGTCTGTCTTTTATGATTCTTATTTAAAAATATGAAACTAGGTATTCTGTTCTAATATTTGAAGTCTGAAGTTCAATCAGTCCCCTCTTGAATTAGGCAAGTATATCTAGGAGAAAAAAAAAAAAAAAAAAAAGGAAAAAAAAGGAAAAAAAAATTCTCATTAAGGAGATCAAATGAAAAATTAGAAATAACCTTTAAAACAAGAAATATGTTTAACAGTTTTCTTCCCATCTGCTCCCCATGACTTTACATCACATTAATCCCCTGAGGTACCTGTCAGTATTTCATGGAAAGTGCCTTGACGAAGGGTAAGGTATTGTGTATCAGGTAGGCTTGGTATTTTTGGTCTCTCTTCACCCTCTCTGATATATATTGCTCAACTGTCATTTATGAAAATAAATACAATCATGAGAAGGCAAACTAGAAACAGTTTCTAATCATAACTTCTGTTAGACATTGTCTTCTGAAAACTGTAAGTGGAAGTATGTGCTGCTGAGTGGCTTTGTCCTGTATTTAAGGAGTGTGACAAAAATTTTCTCAGAGCCCTAGTCTGGCAATTACTAAAACAAAGGAGAAAATTATTTTTTTATTTAACCAAGTAACAGTTCAGACTTCAGCATTGAAACATGGAGTACTATAAAGCTCTGTCTGATTATAAAAATGTTTTTATTTACTTATTTATTTTTTAATCAGCTCCAGTCATCTCTTTGGCCTTCTTCAGATGTGAATTTCACATCCTTCAGTGTCATATCAAATTATCTCCTCAGCTCTTATCCAAGAACTTCTGAGCTTTGACCCTTTGAATTTACAGTTTTTTTTCTGACACATGGTACAGTTGAAATGATAGAACTGAAAACTTGGACAAAGCTATTTTCTGGATATTAGAATTGAAATATATTACCTTTAGAATTGATCTCACATGGTATCATCTTGAGGTCAAATAGTAGGGTCATAGGTCTGGAAATGACCTGGGAGTAATTCAGTTCATACCCTGTGAAATGTAAGTGCCCAGTAGAGGATCTACAGAATATCTATATTACCTGACAGACCAAATAACACTTTCTACCTTCCTGTTACAAATTGAAGATTTATAGTAAAAGATAAAATCTCACAGCCATACTGTAGAAAAAAAAGCAGAACATCTATCCATACTCAAGATTTCTACAGCTAGAAGAAATCTGAGCTACAGAATTTTCTACATCAGCTTTTGCTTATATGTAACTTTCATATAGCACTTCTATTTTTCAATATCATCAGCTTATATTTATCTTAAAATAGCTTGTTTTTTAGACTCTATATGCTTTCTGGATAGGGAAGGAAGTCCTCTTCATAGGAAACATTTTTTAATGTCTCCTCGGTGTGTAAGATAAGTGAAAAATGATACCTCATTTGAAGCAGGGCTTATGGCTTAGTGAGTTTATTAGTTCTCTGAATGAGGAGTTGTCAGTCTTGCCTTTCTTAGTTTCATTTAAATTACAAATAAAAAGTAAAGTAAATTGTATTATTTGTTTTTGTGTTTTTACCGGGCAAGCAACTAACACCACACAGCTCACTCTCCACCCCCCACCAGTGGGATTGGAGAGAAAATTTAAAGAATAACCTCAAAAATATTCTGGCTAGATAAAGACAGTTTAATAAGAAATAATAAAACAAAACTAACAAACTAAAACTACAAAAAGAAGAAACAACAACACTGATGTATAAAGCAATTGCTCACCACCTGCCAACTGATGCCCTGCAAGTCCCCTAGCAATTGCAGCTTACTGGCCAACTATTCCCAGTTTTATTGTTTATCACAACACTGTATGGTACGGAATATCCCTTTGGCCAGTTTAGATCAGCTGTCCTAATTCTGTCCCCTCACAACTTCTTTTGTTTTCTTATGACTCAGCATAAATACAGCTCAGCAACAACTAAGACATCAGTGTGTTATTAACATTATTCTCCTCCTAAATCCAAAACCAAGCACCATACCAGACACTAGGAATAAAATTAACTCTATACCTGCCAAAAGCAGGATGGTGCTAATGCCAAATTGCAAAAGGAGAGGGATTTAATAGCATTTTAAATATCTATCAAGTTTTATGTTATTTTAATTTTATCTGGCTACATTTGCTATTTTCCTACCTGGTATTTAGTACTAGTTTTGTTTACGGGAGAGAATTTTAAGGAGCTAATTTTCAGGATGACAAAATCAGTGCAATGGGGAAAGCAGTTATTTAAAAATTGATCTGATAACGATTATTTTTGTTAGTCTTTTGATTGGAGATATTAATTAGAAAAGTTTGAAGAAAGAAGAGCAGTAATGTGGAATGAAGTATGCTGTATTGCTTTATGAAAACATTAAAGAATACAGAAGCAATTTTTTGGAAGGTGTTTCTCACACAGCATCCCTTTAATGGAAAATATGATTGCCATCAGCTGGTCACTGAGGAAACTTGCATATCACTTGGTGTTAAAATGACAAAGCTACAAGATTAGAATGGTTTATTGAATCAGAAGGATAATTTTAAGTAAGAGTTTGAATTTCTACACAGTGTTCTTTCATAATACAAGGAAGTTGTAGACTGAATCTTTATCTTTTGTTCTAGCTATTCCTCCTTAGTAATGTTAAGGTTTTCCATCAGGTTTAGGTTATTTTTGTGAGTGAATGCCAAGACAACCATTTTAGAGTATGTTCATGTCATACTTCATGCCAATTGTCTTGAGTCAATGTATGTATCATTCTTCTGATATGCTATCAGCAAACCACAGATGGCACTATGTAATACATAGACACAAAAAACAGTTGTTGAATGCAGGGGGCTTTGAAGCGTATATGGTATTGTTTCTGAATGAGAATGATATACGGACAGAACAATGTTTTAATGTATTGACTCTACCAAAATAGCACATGGTATGAATTTGCTACAGTATACTTGTATTCCTTTTTTAATTTTTAAAAAGTTGCATAAAATCATATAGTTTGCTAATGGAATGTATTTAATACATCTGAAAGCTTTCTTTGAGTGTAAATGTAAATTTGACTGACATAAAAGGAAGTCCCGAGCTTGGATCTCAGCATTAACTCCAGAATTAACATTATGCAGTCAGCTGATTGCTCCAGTTGTCCATTAAGTACAGACACCTATAACTGTATTCAAATATTGATATAACATAACTTGCACAGGAAATGGAAGAGTAGATCAGTAAAATTTGCCCAAAGTACTTCAGACTTTCAAAAAATCTTCAATTATAGGAACCACTCTAGACCTCATGATTTGTTTCATAACAAAAAAAAAAGTGTCTTAAATTCTTTCAAAGAATCCTTCCATGTGATGCATAATATCAGTTTTTGTTAAAACACAACTATAAATACTATAAAGAACTATGAAATTATCTGTATAAGACAAGACTAACACACTGGAACTATTAGATTGTCAAACATTAGAATCTTCATTAAAGTATCCTTGACTTAATTCCATTACAAAAAGGAAAAGAAAAAGAAAAAAGTTGCAGTTGACACGCTAATGTTTCCTTACTTAATCTTCATCTATAATTTATTCATCATACATTGCCATTGCTAAATCATTTAAGAATAAATTTTCATTGTAAGAGGAGTATCACTGCAGTTAGATCATTATGTATTTTCCAAGAAAATGTATTACTCTAGAGAGAAAATATTTTTAGCTTTCTTATTTTATTTCCTGTGATCTCTTTTTTTCTCTTCTGTTATCCTTTATCTTTTAAGTTCTTATTCAGAAAAAGCTTTTCAAGTGCTAAGTTTTAGCACATAGTTAAAGTCAATGATACTGAAAAATTTTGTTTTAGATCGCGGTTAATTATTTTGTTAAATTGTGATATTTTCACAAGTTAAATACTACGCTCACTCTCCTTGGTGTAAAAGCCACTCATTATACCTTCATTTAATCTCTATGGTAGTATACCTATATTGCCACTGTAATGTCCATTGGCAGATCTGTACTAACTATTCTCCAGGTAATGTATAAAAAAACACCAGTAAGTACAAAGTTAGATGAATAACAAAGCTACACTTTCATAGAGTCATAGAATGGCCTGGGTTGAAATGGACCATACTGATAATCCAGCTTCAACCTCTCTGCTATGCGCAGGGTTGCTAACCGCTAGACCAGGCTGCCCAGAGCCACATCCAGCCCGGCTTTGAATGCCTCCAGGGATGGGGCATCCATAACCTCTCTGGGCAACCTGTTCTAGTGTTGTCACCATGCTCTGTGTGAAAAACTTCCTCCTAATATCTAACCTAAACCTCCCCCATCTCAGTTTAAAACCATTCCCCCTTTAGGCTTATGTTTGTCCCCATGAGTGTGAATGAAAAAGCTTTTGTCAAATTTCAGTGAACAGGAAATCTGGGTGATTAGTTTAAACTTGACAGCAGCATGGAATTCGGTTTCCAAAACATTTAATTTAGAATCATAAAATCAAGAATGGCTTGGTTTGGAAGGGACCTCAGGGATCACTAAGTTTCAACCCTCTGCCATAGGCAGGGTTGCCAACCCCTAGATCAAGTATTAAATCCTGCTGCCTAAGGTCCCATCCTACCTAGTCTGGAATGCTTCCAGAGATGGGACTTCCACAACCTCTCTGAGCATCCTGTTCCAGCACCTCAGTGAAAAGCTTCCCCAACATCTAATCTAAGTCTTTCCTCCTTTCATTTAAAACCAATTCCCACTGTCTTTCACTACCTACCTATGCAAAAAGTTGATTTCTCTCATGTTAATAATATTTCTTTAAATCCAGGAAGGCCAAAATTAGGTCTCTCCACAGCCTTCTCTTCTCCAGGTTGAATAAGCCCATCTGCTTCAGCTTGTCTTCATAGGAGAGGTGCTCCAGCTCTCTGATCATCTCTGTGGCCCTCTCCAAAAGCTCCACGTCCTTCCTGTGTTGGGAGTCCCAGACCTGGAACACAGTGATATTTTAAGTATCTTGGTTTGCCCTGCATCACTTTTACGGCTCCAAAGCAATCTCCACTTTTTTTGTCATGTATGCCAATACCATCTTGACATTTCAGATATTCTAGAACACTCTAAATCAAACAGAATTGAGGCAGCTGAAGTTCATCATTGAGTGCACCAATAATAAAGAAAGAATATATTTTATTGACAGAGGAAATTAATTCCATCCATGTTTGCTTTCAAGTAGTCTGAATTACATTCTGGAAATGTTTTCACTTTTCATAGCATAAGTAGAATTTAGGGTAATTACTTTGTATTTTGAAACTTAATTTTAGATCACTGAAGTCTATGCCTTCTCTATTAGTTAGATGAAGGATCAGTCTCTGCTCTGTGACATAATTACATGTTTTATGAAAAAGTAATAAGTATATTCAATACAGTACATTAAAACTTTTAGTAAGGTATATAAAATATTAATTGAATATCAGTGTATATAAGATAAAATTTGTTCTGTATTTCAAGTTGGTGAGTGATAATTAGTCTTCAGCCTGTAATAGCTATTTCTACTTAACCATTTTATAGATGAACATTTGAAATCATATCAATTACCTGTGAAAAGAAAGTAAAATAAAGATAAGCCTATGTAATTAATGTGTGTATTCTACAAAATTTTATAGAAAATGCTTCCTAAGCTAGAGAAAGGGAAAGACAATAGCAAACAAGTGAGATGTCTTTTTGCTTGAATTAGAACATCAGAGTCATAGAATCACAGAATTGCTCAGGTTGGAGAAGACCTAAAAGATCATCGAGCCCAACTGCAAACCAACCATACTACCCTAACTCTAACAACCCTCAGCTAAATCATTCCCTGAGCACCACATCCAAATGGTTTTTAAACACATTCAGAGATGGTGATTCAGCCACCTCCCTTGGGAGCCTATTCCAGTGCTTAACAACCCTTTCTGTAAATAATTTTTTCCTGATATCCAACTTAAACTTACCCTGGCACATTATTTCAATACTTTGTGGTATGCATAATTTAACATGTTTTAATAGTTTTGTTTCATTCGTTAGTATGTGATCATGGCCTACAAATCTAGGTCAATACATGGTATTCGAACATATCTGAAAGCTACATGATGGTGATCAAAAACAGCAAAAAGAAATAAGTGAGATGTTGGTATTTTACAAAATACTAAAGTTCTTAATTCTAAAGTTTTATTAATATTCCTTTAGAATACTAAGTTTCAAGACATGCTTATGTCTTACCAAATATTCTAAAAAAGAAACATATCTGAAAAAATATGTCAGGTAATATTTAGTAAGATAAATCTTAATCTTTCTATTTATTCCTTATTCTGTTTGTTGTTGTTGTTCTTTGTTTGTTTGTTTGTTTGTTTGTTTAAGTAGCGTCAGGCAGGAAGATGCTCCAAAGATCTGCTTTTGCTGAGTATCTACTAAACAAAAGTTCTGACAGCAGGCCAATTCCTCGGAACCTTTTAAGCTTTGCTTCTTCCTAGCCCTGGTATTCTGTCTAGTCCTGTAAAGCTCATAAACTCCTCATTCTGCAGTGAAGATAGGAGAATAAACCACATTTTCTGTTTCTGCAACATGCTGTTTTGGGGATATGCTGGAAATACATTAGGATAATGTAACAAATGCAAATTACCATTGATTTTACAGCCTCTCAAATCTCACAGATGCCTTGTCCAATTACCCTCAAACTTTCTAAAGGGAAAAAAATAATCTTCTTTTAGAACACGACACAAGAGAAATTTCTAATAGAACCATCTGATGTTAAAATTAGATGGAAGGGCCTAATTGAGCTTATAATGGAAGGTACTTACAACCTTAGCCATGGAATGACTACCACAGCTCCATAAAACAGTCCATTTCATAAAATCAGAAAGTTTTAGACAGGCTGCCTGACAGAAATAGGGCCAAAAATACTAGCTGAATCAGGTCTGTTTTTATCAATGTGTTGATATTGCCGTTTATCAAGAAAAAACACTATTGTGACTAAACACGTCCTGTATTTCTGTTTAAAATCTGTGAAAGCAAGGGCTGTGAGGACTGCATTTAATTAAAGCCAGCTGAGTTTTTTTCTGTATTTGTAATTATATAATGCATGATAAAACATGGTAAAAATCTCTCCTCGAGTGCTAAAACTGTTATTTTTCAGCTTTCAGCCATGAAATGTTACTTTGGTGAGTTCCATATTTACACACACACATTTCTGAAATACACGTGAACATCTTGGACAAAAACTTCATCCTCTGGAATAAATAGCTTCCTTCCTATACCTTCCTGCTTCAAATTTGGCCTTGGAAGAACATATTTATGTAGGTAATCTGGGCAACCAAACTAAGTGGCTAAGATAAGATCTGAACTGGCATAGGTAATTCAGATATCCGTTGTTTTGGTTAAGAGCTGCTAGGAATAATGCTTGGTTAGGTATTGTATGGGGCTGCTGAATCATAGCCTGAACCTTTGATTGATCACCTGAGGCAAGCAATGAGTCAGCCACGGGAGCACAGGTGAAGGCAATTCACCTGTGCTGCAGGAAGGGGTGGAGCCTTGCTCCACCTCTCCTAGACCCATTTAAGAGCTAACTGTCAGTGGGGAAGGATCTGGTGATCTGCTCTATCAGGAGTTAATCTTGTGAGCCCAGGACAGGGTGAGTGACTTTTTTATCATTTCTCTAATATAAATTATATTAGCTAAGCTCCTGTTTATATATATATATATATATGTGTGCACACACACACACCATCTGTATATCCATTGATTATACAGGTATCTAATACTAGCTGGGATGAATTTTATTCAGTGGGTGTAATTCTCCCAAATCAGGTGAGGTGTGAGTAAGAATTAAGCACAGAGTTAACTCTACTCCTCAATGCAGTGTCAAAGACATCTCTGTACCTCTTGCAAAGATTCTGCCATTTATTACTGGATTTGACTAATAGAAATTTGTTATACTACTAAACAAGCTATGGAATATAGGTTTGTGTCTCAAAGCATCTCTTTCACACAGTATAGTATCTTTCAGAGCTACTAACCCATGTACATACTGCTCCTTTCTCAATGTTTTTAATCAAATCTTTAATATGTATATTTTTTTGTGTGCAATTTTCTGTTCTGCTATTGTTTGTTTTCTTTTCCAAATTTTTTTAAAGATAAATAGAGGAAAAATGCATTCTGTGAATATTTAGGAGCTTCTAGAATGTATGTAGGGAGGCCTTGTCTTTTACCATTTAAATATCTATGCTGTAGTGACTGTGATCATCTCTTGCAGCTGAACAGCTCTACTGGGTTGAATGTGCTGCTTGTAGCTTATGAACAACTGAGTAAAAGGAGGATTCCAGTTAGCTATTTGCTCAGTTTTGTTTATATAGGACACTGTTCCTATAACAGAGTAATAGTTCACATTTCATACTTCATTTTCATTACTTTTGGGTTGGATATATCAAGATAATTTACTTTCTAGGCTAAATTCAAATCACAATAGTGATTTCTCAGGGAAAGTGTATATAAGAAAGGGCAGAAAATACCATGCAGGCAGTGAGAAGTGAGGAAAAAACTGTGAGAAATTGCCATATTAATATATAGGCACATACCAAAACCAGAGAAGATGGAGGAGAAGGTGCTCCAGGCACCACAGCGGAGATTCTCCTGCAAGCCATGGAGGGATCAACACCAGAGCAGATTTTTTTTTCATTAACCAGAGTATTTAGGCAGAGCCTGGAAAAAGGTGGGAATACAGGGTATGTTGTTTTTTTTTTAAGTAAGAAATACTACTCAGATCTTTTTTCATTGTCGCTATATTAAATTAATTTTACCAAAGTCAAGTCTGCTTGGTTGTGATGGTAATTGATAAGTGAGTTATCATTATCTTGACCAATGAGATTTTCCTCTTATTGTTTCCCATCATTGACATCAATATATCAAGTTTCTATAGAGAAAAATGCAGATATTTCTGTTCTTTTTAGCGTCAAAAAGGGTTCTTTTATATATAAATATTACCTACAGATCACAGGTGATATAAGGTAGTGTAGCTATTTATTTTACAGCATCATATTGGACAAAATTTCTGTCCTTAAGGACACCTATAAAGATGTATCAGATTTGAAGCGATGACAAAGATGTGTAAAATATGTTTGTTCTTAAATATAGCATACTTATATTCAATAACTAGATTAGATATCTCTCCTTGTAAGTATGCAAAGCACATATCTGTTTTGATTAACAGAAAGAAAATGAACTGCTTATTAAAATTATTTCAAATAATTGGTACTTCCATTTGTCAGAAAGTAGAAAAGTCTAGAAATATAATGAAAGAGTTTCCATTTATACTACTTGGATAGAAATTTTGGAGTCTTTTCAACTGGAAATACAGCATTTATTTTTGTTACGCTGATTACATTGTACATCTACCCTTGCCACAGTACTCACAGCATGGTTCTGTTCTCAGTCTTCTAGTTCTGCTCTTAGGTAATTCATTCATCTTTTAATTTTGCTGACTTCCGTCTCTGAACCCACCAGACTAATTTATCTCTTAATATAGAACTACATGTTTTGTTATGACAAAAAAGAATTACTGATGGTCACAGCTGGTAGACTTCTGTTGGAGGAAGATTGAGAGACTAATTAAAATCTAGAAAGCAGCAAATAATGCTTTGAAATGTATAGAAGACTGTGGACATCTACTAAATAAACAACAGTAGATATATTACTAATGCCTTTTCCATTTAGAATTTCACATAAAAGAGTTAAAGTTAAGGCCATTTTATGCACTGCTAGATAGAGCTTTAGTATTTTGTTTGCATAGCCATATAAAAATCTGTGCCTAGAGACTTTTTGAGACATCTTTATTTGTCTCTGACAAATTTGTCTCTCATATTTTATTTCAGTTATATTCCATACTGCATAGAGCCCTGTCTGCAAGCAATGTCAGGTCATGGAATGTGAATAATCTTCTAAAATAATATTTTGTTCCTGATGTTTGCAATTTAGGACCGCTGAATATTGCTACAGTTAGAAAAATGTAGAATTTTTGATCATTTACATGATGACTGTGGTTCTTTTAATGTAAAATAATTATTACTGTGTAATCTGTATGATACATAGCCATATGACATGCTTACATCATTACATGATAATTAAGGCTGTAGTATAGAAAGTGTTCATATTCAGGATGTCAGTGAATTATGGGTTACCTGCAAGCATCCTGAATAAGAAAGGATAGAACAAAGGATTTTGTCAGTATGGATCTGTTACATGTACTATCCACCTTCTCCCTCATCTACCATTAAGGCTTACCTAGAATAACCTGCAGAATAGCTCAAAAGCCTATTCAGATAATTTACTTATACCCTGAAACACTCATGCAAGAAAGGGAATCGTCAGTAACTTATATGTCTAATACAACAAATTAATTACAATGGTATAAATGCAATTCATAGTGTCTTCAGTATAGCTCAATGTCTGTTTAATTCTTTCACAATCAACTATTTTTGTGGTCTAATTCCTAAAATTAATTAAAATTAAGATCAGCACCACTGATCTTAAAGACCTGTCTTAAAATGGATGCCTATTTCTCCCTATCAACCACACACCTAATAGTTAATAATAATGGATTGTTCAAATTAGTACCTCTCTCACTGGCTTAAAATTTGAGATTTGTTTTAAGATGATGCAGTTAATTCTTTGTGATTTGTTTAAAAATATACATTAAAAAAGACACAATATTCTCAATAGCAAATGAGTTGTGATAATACTTGTTTCTTCTTGATCTGTTAGAAGTAACTTACAAGACTGTTTTTTAATCTCCTGTCTGCATCAGAATCATGCCTGGAAAGTTTCATCTCCTCCCTTCTGAAAGATTATTTTCTTTCTATCATTTCCTTTACCACTGCCGAAACATATGGCGTATGTACTCCCAGACAAAGATGGTAACTGAGGAGGACTTGTGAACCCACATGCTGCAAACTGCAGAAATGCAGGCAAGAAGACAGGAATAATCCTGTCCGGGAATTTGAACTCTAATGTACTCTGTTTGCATTGTCTACAATCACCTGTTCTCAGTTTGAATATATATTTATACACGTGTGTATATCAGGCCAAGAATAAATGGGTTTAAAGTGTAGGTAAATTATCTAAATGGGCCTTTGAGATATTCTCTGAGTAGGAGCACTAAGAGCACTTGTAACTTTAATGAGAACAAATTAAATCTCAGAAATTGCAATAACATTAAAAAAAAGGGGAAGTGTTTCTGATTCTTCCTTCTATTCCTTTTATTTTCCTAAGTAAACTTTCTAAGTATGACATTTCAGTTTCCGAAATTTGGACCTGTGTTAGCACTGTAGTTCTTTAATGATTTATACTCACTATACAATCAGTCACAGACAGAAGAGACAAAACAGCTTTTAGAAATTCTTGGATAGATTACCGCAATAATTGTATCAGCAAGGACTTTGGAGCACAGACAAAATATATGAAACAGGAACATTCACTATTTTCTCAAGAAACACAAAGGAAAAGATCAATGTTTGCTCAATGAGGAAGGTTAAAATAGGCAGAAGGAAGATGGAATTTACTGTCAAGACTGGGGTGCAGAAGATGGAGATTTTTTTACAATTGCTAATTGATATATCTGAAAATATTTTACAGATGCAAAATGCTTATAGTTAATAAACAGATGGCTACATAACAGATTTCAGCTAGAGAGTACCCATCAAGGGAGGAAAGAGTGGAGATGTGATCTTGTGTTCTGAGGCAGGAGTGGGAGGGGGGAAAAAAAAGAACAGTCTGTATACAAGCTAAGTACTTAGCTGGAAGCCTGCAAAATCAACTTGATTCAATGTGCTTTGGAGAAGCAGAAGGTGGTCCCAAGTAGTTACCTAAACAACTAAATTTAGAAGGTATCTTAATATCAACATCACATTAAAAAATAGTTAAAAATATATTAAATCCCAGATATATTTTTTAACATATAGTTCTTAGCTTCTTTAGCACAGCAAGCTAATATGTTACATTTCACAGCTGTCTGAGACTGACAGTAATACTGAAGCAAAATTAATATTGGTTTATATTTGGGCAGGCAGACACTTAAATCTCTGTAATTAGACTTTGATAAGGAAAGTAGTTAGTGGTAGCTGTTAGCAGCAACATTGTGCCAAAGGTCATGCCTTTTTACACCAAAAGGGTCAGATGAAAACACTTTTATTACTTTCAAAATGATAATTAAAAAGTCTATCAGCATCTTGAAATAGCGTTTCAGTAATTATGTCATATTAGGAAGACTGCATTTACTAACAGAATACAAGAAAATATTTCTATGAATATAAATAATAGCAAGAAAAAATGGCTAAAATCATCCTTATAGAATATTACTGCATATTACATTAGCAAAAAGCGACTTAAGATATTCTTTTATATTCTAATGACAGAGAGGAAGTTTTATGCTGCACTATTTCACATACCTTTGGGTTTGTGTCTGATGGTAACAAAATATGACGGTTTAAAAGGTAAAAATGGCAACACTTGGTCAGATTACAGAACTAAATAGTTCCTATTTCTCCTCAACAGCACTACTTTTCCCAATTTCCAAACCCTCCTGGGGAACTTCAAAGAAAATCAGGTGTGTATCAAGATTGGGTAGAGATTTACAAGATTAATGCTTCAGTGTTTATCATCTTTCTGATGACACAATGACAAATTTACAACAACTTTCTTCCAACTTCACAGTTTCAGTTAAAAAAAAAAAAAAGCTTTGTAATGATGCTTTAGGTATTGATGGGGGGGGAAAAAAAAAAGAAAAGCTGTTTTAGGCTATTAAGCTAGGAGTGCTTACCATCTGGAAGAGCTGTATACCATATTACATCTGCTGACTTCACTCATTAGAGCATCACTAAAATACTTACAATTAGGAAAAGCAGTGTACAAACATAGTTGACCGTTACTGGAAAAAGCACCCTACAACAGACATAATTTTGATACCATGAAATTCAACAATACTTCATGCAATATTAATCATGCTTTGTAACTTATTCTAATTTTAAAATTCATTACTAAATTATTCAGCAGCCTATAAAACAGACGTATAGCACTGCAGCACCCAAGTTGCTGTATCCATTATAGAATTATATTTTTATAATCTTCAGATAATTTAAGTCTCTTTAAGTCTCATACAGAATCAACGATGTTTCCAGGTGCTATGACTCACATTCAGTTTCTTTATTCCCTGAAAGGTTTCACTTGTGTTCCCTTGTTATCTGTTTCCACATTAAATGTCAAGCTTTTATGGTTAGTTTAATTGGTACTGTTGCTCAAAGCTTGATAGACATACATTTTAGGAAAACAGAACACAGAAAATATAATGTCTGTTTCTTGTAATATTTGTTTACATTTGCAAAGTAAGAGTAACTTTATCCAAGCATGCTTAATTTCTCAGTCAAAAAATATATGAATTAGGAACAAACCTTATGCTATCGAAAGCCAAATCTGGTTTCTTCCAGCAGAAGACTATAATAACTTGGATGCTCTTTGTACCTTCATTTCCCATGAATGTTGCAGAAAGCAATCCAGTGGAAATTGTATGATCTGGACTATAAGTTTGTGTGATGGCTCTGGTAGTGTAATGGAAAGAGAGGTGACTCTTTTTCCTCTGCTGAATTTGATTTGGTGACAAAATGGCTCATTAGAAAGTTTCATTGAGTTGTTTGCCTTATCAGTGGATAATAACAAAATCTGGAGGGGCTTGTCTCATTGTAGAAAGCTGATGAAATATAAGGGCCATAGATTGTGTGAAGTAGAACAAGATATACCAACAAAGAAGGGAAAAGAGATTTGAATTTAAAAATTTTACATCCAGTACACTTCTACATCCAGTCCAAACTGTGTCATATCTGATTACTCATAATTGTATGAAATTGTACTTAAATGGCTCTGAAAAGGGCCAGGTTGCATCTTAGCTCAGATTGTCCAGTAAGTATTCTATCATGTGCATTTTTTGTAGCTTTTTTCTTTTTCTTTTTCTTTTTTTTTTCAGACTTGGGAGGCTTAGAGACTAAGTGTGCCTAGTGCAATCACAACAATTCACATCCATTTGCTGGATGATAGGTATCTGACTTAGGTTTGATCTCCAGATATGTCACTAGTGAAATTCTACTGGTATAGTGCAGCTGCAATACATCAAGGAAGCAGGATAATCTGCAACAGTTAGCCTGTTGTGGAAGGATTGGCACCTAGTCTGTTTTAAACTAATGTGAAGGTGGTATAGATAGATATATATATATTTTTTTCCTTGTGTTAGAACACTGTAAACAGTCTTTTAAAATTTTCCATAGTTATTTTCTAGAACAGGAGCTACAGTACACTGTAATATACAGAACCTGTGATTTAAGTACACTACAGCAAAGGTTTGACCCACTTAATAGTATTCCCCTAGAATAGATATATGACTAGTTCAGGCATATAATGTCAGAGAATCACCAATTCTACCCTAAATCTGAATGAATAATCCTATTTCCCTCCATAGTCATTAGGAAGAAAGGAGAAACACCAGGAGGGACTTTTTTTTTAATCTTATATTTTAGGAATAAGACACATTTATCTTGTAAAGTAAACTTGTCCAAACCTTTGCAGGGAGAGAACAATACAACATAACAGCTGCAAAATCTGCCTCTTGTTTCTTACTCTTTATTAGACATTATAGGGAAAAGAGCTCAGATAGAGAGTTAACTAGGAATAATCTCAAATGGCAGGAAAAAGGGCACTTCATAGTCACATAATCAACTGAAACAGCATTTAGAAAGAACAGACATCTGGCCCAGTCCAAACATCAGCAGCCAAGTGGGAGAGCTTGCTGTTCTGTAAATGGCAAAATAGCAAACACCTGACCTGAAGATAATAGGTTAATTGCTTTAATATTACATTTTGCATTGATGTTTGTTTTAATGTTGTGATGGGTGACAATAGGTCTTTTTTTTTTTTTTCCAAATACAGGCTTTCCAGAATTGCAAATGTCTGCCCAGTGGCCTGATGAAAAACATCTTTTGGGTGATAAAATAAGTTGCATGCAAATGACAAGTAGGCTTGATGTGCCCTGAAAACATTCAGCTTGGAGTGACCTGTGATCATAAATTACTGGCATGCTGCATCAGATCCTAGACTTGTAATTTCATCAAGATCAACAAGATGCAATCTTGAAAACTGTTTGTATGACGTGAGGACAAATTGATGCCCTTGTCCTTCCAGACTGTTGGATCTGATGCTCAGGAGTCTGACTACTTTGTGTCTCTAAGTAGCAGCATAGGGTCATTGTAAATAATTAAGTAGAAATTTGTTACCCTTTTGTCAAATGTATTTCTGATGTTTCTCTTCCGTAGCCTCCATTAAGAAATCCCTTGATTAAATTTTAAAGTCTTAAACAATTTGAAGGGCTGAGAGCACAGGACACAAACTACAGGCTGAATATTTTGCACGGGAAAGTCATATTCTCTTTGGGAGCAAAGAAAATAATGTCAGGTATTTAATATGCAATCCCATGATTCTCTTTCAAGACATGATGTTACAGATTTGATTACCAGCTCAGTGGCTGGTACTTGTTGGTTTTTTTTTTCCTCTTCTGTTTGCCTTTAGAGATCCAGAATTTTATCTCTCAATATATTTACAAATGTTTGTGTATAATGTATAGCTCAAAATTTAATCCTATGCATTTACACAGAATAATTTGTATAAAGGTGGAACCTTCAGAATAAAAAATCGCCATTCATAACTTAAAAGCTACAATTTAAGGATAAAACTGTCATGAGTTTTCTGAAATGTATAAAATGGCTTAAGAAGGAGACATGATATTTTACATATAAATGAAAGTTGAAAAATGAATTAATTATCTTGATTTTTAGATCCAGCTAAATAATCTTTATCATTCTTTTTATCATAAGACTCTCTAAAATGTATGCATTTATAAAACATTCATTATTATGCATGTCTTGAAGCAGACATACAATATTTATTGTGGCAAGTCATTTACTGCACGTTGAATATGAACACAATCTGTATACAAGGAAGGAAAAAAAAAAAATCAACAACAAAAAACATTATCAAGGAGGAGCATATATTCCCCTAGTAGAGAGCTTAATTCTGGACCAGAGGATGTATCATTATTGTTGACCTATTAATGCTAGTAAACTATTGCTGTGCAGACCCAACTGCCCTCACACAAATAGATCATTTTACACTGATTTCCTTAATGCTTGTACACTTGGTTACAAATAGGCTCCATCCCTTAAACTGTATGTCATTCTTCACCTTGCTTCAGTGAAGGAGTAGAAAATAAAAGCATTCTAGTAGAGAATAGCATTTAAAAAACACTCCCATGAGTGACAGCTCCTCAGTCATCATACCACATTTACACTCCCTAAACAGAATATTGTGAAAAATGGCAGATCCCTGTAACAGATTTATTTACTCCCCTAGAAATATCTGGACATCCATTGAGAATATTACAGTCATTAACGTATATTGCAGACAGTGTATGTACTCCTTAGATTTTGTTTGAAATATATATATGCAATAATTATTTGTTTACAGAGAATGAATACCCCTCCAGTTTTTACATCAAATCTAAATGCATTTTCCTAATTACATGTTCCCATTCCAAAATTTTATGATGTTGGTCTAGATGATTTCCCCTTAAAGTCTAAAGCAAACTGTAAATTTTTTTTTTGTATTTCATATGCCAATATTTCACTATCCTCCCATCTTGATCTGTACAGTCCCTCCAGCTGAGAAGTGTATTTTTTTTTTCTGAAACAAATCTATGAAGTTTCTAAGAAGATCTCAAGAAAACCTACATATGTAACACTACGTATGCCTACATCTTCCTCTGACTAAAGGGGATGATTCCACAGATAGCATTTTCAATGTCTATCAGGAAGAAAGAAAGGCTCAGATACTGAACTTCAAAAAATATATTTAGCAACTCTTAATGGCTGCAGGCTGTGTAATGAATACCACTGTGAACATTACAATCTATAAAGATACATACGGGCATCACGGACTGCATTGTCTAACACATGGCCTGCATAGAAGCATAGTAACAGAAAAAGTTCTTGTCAGATTAATGGTCCAACAGCAGATGATTTTGTTTTGTTCTTTTACTTCAAATTTTGCTAATTGTCCAAGTTTCAATTGCCAGGTATTATATATCTATTTAAATAATTTCAATAAATGTTATGATATATGAAGTCCAGTTTTTGCTGTAGATTACTGATCTTAATTTGGAGAGATCTGTCAAAGGGAGTGATTATTTTCAACAAAAGAGTAGTAGTGGACCTGTATTATGCGATATTTCACTAGTTGACAGCTAGATGTTCCATAACAAGTGCTGATATCCAAAACTGAAATTTTCCTTGCATTTGATATGCTCTCTGTTTAGATTTTTTTTTTTTTTACTGCTAGTAATTTATATTGTAACATTGAGTGTACATTTCTCAAAAGAAATTTTAAGATAATCTTTTTGATCCATCTTCATAAAATTTTAATGTACTGATTTTCAAGCTGTTTTGCAATTTATGCATCAGAATAGTCTATAAAGTACCCACAAAAATTTATAAGCAGATACTGTAATACAGATCTGTGAATCATAAGACTATGTTTCCCTGTTTGTGGCCATGGAAGATCTATGCTACTGTAGTATAACTGGGGTGTGGCTGAACCAAATTACAAATCAAGTAATTGCATTCTTCTCCCTGAAGTCCATCTGCTAATTCTAAGTGAACAAATGTTGAGGTTTAACCTTGGCAGGCAGATAAGCACCACACAGCTGCTCACATGTTCACTCTCCCCAGGTGGGATGGGGGAGAGAATCAGAAAGGTAAAAGTGCAAGAACTACTGGGTAGAGTAGATATGGGAAAAATGATGTGCTCAACCAAAGCAAAACAAGGAAATAATTCACTGTTCTCATCATAAGGCAGATATTCAGCCATTTCCAGGAAAGAAGAGTCCATCATGAATAATTTCTGTAGAAGACAAATGCCGCCACCCTGAACATCCCTCTTCCTTCTTGCCACAGTTTTTACCACTGAGCATGTCATTATATGGTATGGAATATGTCTCTTTCCAGTTTAGGTCAACTGTCCTAGTTCTGTCTGCTGCCAGCTTCTTGTGCATCCCCACCTTCCTCTCTGGCAGGACAGCATGAGTAGAAAAGTCCTTAGCTCCTTGTGTGCACTGCTCTGTAACAAAGTTGTCAGTATGTTTTCACCACTTTTTTCATCAAAAATACAAATAATGCCTTCATACAAGAAGATATGAAGAAAATTAACTCTCTCCCAGCCCAAACCATGACAAGGGTATTAGTCATCCTTTGCTTTTTAAACAGCTGTTTTGCTGAGTTCTTAAAGTGTGTCTTAAAGTGTTCATAAAGTGTAATTTCAGAGGTAGCTGCAGCTTTTTTGTTTTGATTTGTTTACATAAGTGTTGTTCTGTCATGGCTAATTGTTTCTTATTTAATATTGCTCCCAATTTTGTTCAAATCACTGCAGTTATTAACATATTTGTAAAGGAAACTCCTCATTATTTTCCAGTTATTAGCACACACAATAAATTTATGTGAACTATTCAAGGAGAATTACAGAATCATAGCCTGGTTGAGGTTAGAGGGGATCTCTGGAGGTCATCTTGTCCAACTCTTCCCCTCAACCAGAGCCACCTAGACATTGTTGCTCAGGAGCATGTCCAGGTGGCTTTTGAATGTCTCTAAGGAGAGAGAATCCAGCACCCCTCTGGGAAACCTCTGCTAGTCACCCTCACAAGTTTTTATTAATGTTTGCATAGAAATTTCTGTGTCTGTGCTCACTGCCTCTTGTCATATCACTAGGCACCACTGAAAAGAGCCTGGCTCTGTCTTTTTGCATCTTCCCTTCTTGGATATGTAGATCTTGGTGAGATCTGGCCAAACATTCTCTTCTCTAGGCTAAAAGTCCCATGTCTCTCAGCCTCTCCTAATAGGAGGGGTGTTTCTGTCCTGTAACCATCTTTGTGACCTTTCTTTAGATTATCTCCAGTACATCAGTACATCCATGTATATTTTGAACTGGTTGGCCCAGAACTGGACAGAATGCTCCAAGTGTGGCCTCGCCTGTATAGGAGTACAGGAGAAGGACTGGCCTTTACCTTCTGAAAGTACTTTTACTAATGCAGCCCAGGTTATCATTAGTTTTCTTTGTGGCAAGGGCACACTGCTGACTCTTTCCAACTTGGTGTCCATCAGGATTTCTAGGCCCTTTTCTTCCAAACTGCCATATAAATGGATGGCGCACCATATATACTGGTGCCTGGGCTTGTTGGCTCACCAGGTATAGAATTTCATAGTTCCCCTCATTAAACTTCATGAGATTCTTGCCTGCCTATTTGTCCAGCCTGTCCATGTCTTTTTGGATAGCTTGGCCTCTGGCATATCAGTCACTCCTCCCAGCACTGTCTCATCTTCAAACTTGCTGAGGGTACATTCTACTCTGATAATTAATGAAGATGTTAAATGGGACAGGACTCAGTATTTACACCTGGGGTACCCTGCTAATTACTGATCTCCAAGTAGACTTTGCATTACTAATCAACACCCTCTGGCCCTAGTCATTCAGCCAATTTTCAATCCACCCAGTTTCATTTCATTCAGTGTAGTTTAATCAATAACTATTTAGCCTCTGTTGCCTAGTTACTCAAATGGAATGCTATTTGGTTAGAACGTTTTGTCCAGTACTCATTGAAAAATGAAAGGACAATATAAAACACTTGTGACAACTGTGGTGGTTTTTTTTTCAGCATATATTGTTGTGGAATTTCCTGGATGGACTATATGGTTCATCACCCTGAAGTGTGAACATGAAATACAGCATATTTGTGTGTGACTGTGCTTCCAGCTCCTGGTGATTTCTGTTACCGTTGTTGGTGGGACTGTTCAGTGGCAGTGATAGTTGCTTTTCAAGCTTTTCTCCTAGCAGCACAACTTCATCTGATACTGTGCTGTGCAATTTTTTATTCAGTTATTCAGTTCTTATATAGGGATACTTTCTTAGATTGTAGTACAGAGATTCTCTGCTAATCAGGCATTCATTCCAATGGCATTTCTTCATACGCGGAGGTAAAAGACACATTTATTTTACTCTTTCTGCTGCCCATGACACTTGAAAATGCATTATCATAAATCTTCTTATATATGTGTAAATAATACCTTAAAAGCAAGGGGAAGAAAATTCTATCGAGGAGACAGCTTTCTGTTAGACTCTGAGGAAGGCTTGGTCTTAGTGCAATCTCACTCTGTTGTATATATATATATTTATATATAACTATTTATAATTATACCTTTGTGATCTTGTCAATCTTAATATTATAAACACTTGATTCTTGACTTGGTTTTATCTCAGAATCATCCCATTAGTTTATAGCCCACTTTGAAGCCTTGTTTTTCATCTGAATAGAAGAGCCTTTTTTTTTTTTTTTTTTAAAGTAAAACCAGAAAATAATGTTTTAAAAGGCAGAATTAAATAAGATTGTCGTGTTATTTGGTAGATTATTTAACATTTAAGCCTCTGTTATTTGCATATCAAAATGAGACATAAAAGCAGCTTGGAAAAAACTGCAAAGCTATAACAAGAAGCGACATAACAAAACTCATGTAAGACTGGGAAGGATTGGTCTATTGTATACATTCATGTCAGCCTTGAAAACACTGAAAAAAAAAAAAAAAAACCTGCATATGCAAATACCTGAGATTACAGCTCATTGTATCTGCAACTGCTTGATTCTGAATTACTTTTTTGCATTATTTTTTCTGCTCTGAATTCTTGTCCTTCTAGAGTGCTCTTTCTCCCCTATCTTTTTTCGCTTGTGTTTTTAACTCAATTGGAAGCTGCTCTTCCTCCTTCTCATCAGGGAATAACTGTCCCATTCTGCATTTTGTTTGAAAATGTCATTCTTTTGACAAATATGAAGGCGACATTAGGCTGTACATTTTATTTTTAAACCAAAACAACATAGGCAGCTGACTCTAATTTTCTATCATTAAAGAAGAATCAAGTAAGTGGAACAAAGGACTTTGTATACAAATAACAAAATTTCACTTTCTCCTAGACGTGTAGTCACATGGACCAGCTGGTATAAATTGACATTGCCTTTAATAGAACTGTACTAGGTGACACCAGCTGAGCATCTGGCAGCTATTTAGAGGATAACATATAAAATTCATTTGCTGTATTGATATACATCTGTGCTTTCAATGAAGGGAGGGCTGTTTTAGTAGGAATATCAATCTGCAAATTATTAGCTAACAGATTATAGCTAATTTGAAAAGCAGTTGTGATTATACGCATATTTGGAATTTAATGTCTCTGTTTTTGCGGAACTGTGAGTAATTATATGCCTGACTGGGTGAAATGGGACAAAATAAATCAATGATTTATTACGAGAATTTGCTCATCGATTGAGTGTGCAAATTATCAGTAATCACATACACTGTGCCAAACAGTGAGTTGACTGTGCTCATTAAATAGTCTCATATACAACTCGACTCTTTACAGTGGCTTGGCCACATGACTGACAATACTTGAGATTCTAATAGCTCTTCGTTTAGCTCAGCTTCAGTAACAGATTTTCCTTTTTGCTATAAAGTCAGAGAGCTATTATCCATCCATTTGTTCCGAGATGCACTTGCCTGTCCCATTCTCATACTTGCTGTACTCTTTCAAACTCTGTTCACTTTCTCTTTGTTAAAATGTAAAGTCTTTAATTGACAAAAAAAAAAAAATAATCTACATTTTTTTATTTGGCAAGAAATATAGCGAGGATTTGGGGTTACATCTCTGTCAATGTATAACTTTATTATTATTATTATTATTATTATTATTATGAATACCCTGTTGTGTATTACGCTTCATTTTGAAGGTAACATTAAGTGCAGTTTAGAGCATTCATTTTAAAGCAGGAGGTTGACACTTAGTAAAGAGGCAGTAGCTGGGAAGCTTTGATAGAGCAATCAAGGGCCATCAACACTTAATGGTTCTACACCAGTGGATCAATGGATTTGCTAGCAGCAGGGCCATTGACTTTGAACAACTCTGCCCAGAATGGGAAAGGGTGTATGTTCATGTCAGAGCTGGAAAATTCGCAGCATAAGCTATTTTAAAAGGGGAAAGTTCTCAGAAAACGGAATGTTTCTTCTTCAGTAGCCAGGTTAGTAGTTCAACTAGGCCAGAGTGTTCTTTTGTCTTAGAGACATAGTCTACATCTTGAATCCACACAGAAGTTAAAGAACGGAGATGCTTTTTTTGTTTGTTTGCTTTTTTTTGTTTTTGTTTTTGTTTTTTTAATAAAAAAATGTCAGGTTGAGAAATTGCACAGCTGAATCAGTGCTGCTTCCCTTTCCTGTGTCATCATGAAACCATACTATTCCACTGCACCGAAATTAAGTCAAATTTCTGTAGGCAGCTAGGTCTCAAGGAGGCTGATACAATGATTTTATAGCGTTGGCAGCAGCACCATATGGTGTTCTATTACATAAAGAGGCTCTAACTTGATTTTGTACAAAAGAAGGTTGTCGAAAAAATTTATTGGAACCTATGATCAGCCATTAACTAATATTAGGGACTTGGAAATGCATGAGATCCACTGATTCAATCCAAACTTGATTCAGTGCAAGTAAATAACCTCAGACAAATCTAAGTATCACTACGGAGGCTCTAGTTTTGTTTGTGTGTGATATTTTGAGGGTTGTGCATAGGTGCTAGTATTTTATTCTGGCTAGCAAAATCCTGTGCTGTGATAAGTAACCTTTTTTTTTTTTTTTTTTTTTTTTTAACTTAAGAGATGAAGAAATATGTATTAAATGGATTTGAGGATACAGTTCCGTACTTTGTGAAAGATGGCTGAGAAGCTGGATGTATGCAGAGGTACTGGGCAAAAGGCAGACTAGATTCATGGACTGAACAAAGTGCTTGAGGAAAAAAAAAAAAAAGTGGATAATGGAATGTGGTCATTTAGAATGGAAATGTTTCAGAGGTTAGAGATGTTTTGAAAAATGATATTCAAAGGATATATCAAAGAGAAGTACAGAAATTGACATTTTGTTTTTCAAAATAAGGTTTTATATAAAATGGACAAATACTACAGCTTGTAGGCACTGATAGCACAACAACAAATCGCAAGCTTTTTATTTAATTGAGTGTGATTTAGGGAGAAGCATTTAGAACACAAACTGCTCCATCACATCAAGTCAATTTAAATTAACAGACCAAAGTTTCAGTTGTAAACTGATGCTAGCTAAGGACAAGATGCATTTCTTTTAGGCTTTAAAGAACTTTGATTTCATTTTACTACATTGAGAACAGAGTCATGGTCTAAATCTTTTAAAAAAACTGAAAGTCCTTCTAGGATTTTTTCTAGGTCATATGGAATTACTCTCAATGCTGGGTTCATTTTTGCCACAATTGCAAGCAAATATTTAGCCAGCCAGCCTGAATGTTAGACATATGTTAGACATATGTTAGACATAGAATGAAATTAAGCATATTCTTAAATGAATGATGATTTTTGGTGCTTTTTGTCTGAGTATTTCTGAAACTTTTTTTTTTTTAATTTTATTATTGAGACAATTAAAAATAGCTTAACAAATCAGTTAGTAATTAAATTCTCTTATGATATGTCTTTTTCTGATGATACTTGAATAATTAAACCATAATGAAAATATCCAAATGATGATTTAATACATATTTTTTTTTTCTTTCCTCCAAATAAGATTCAGAGGGCCAAGCAGTTTGTTGAGTCAGCTTTAACAAATGGATGTGCAGTTCCTGTTACCAAGGCTGCAAATTGGAGCCATCTTCTAAAATCATCAAAACAAACATAAATTATCTTTAATTTTCTTATTGGAATAATTCAAATTCACATTTCCATTGCTGGGGATGAGTAAAGGAAGGCATGATTCATACTGCAGTGAAAAGCTAATAAGATCTGAGATTACCTCTACATTGAATGAAAGGTGCCTGTTACCCTAAGTGTGGAAAGCTAAAATAAAATCTTCAGTTAGATTAGAAGATCTGGAAATGTGTCACTTTTTAAAATTTTTGTCTCTCCAAATTTCCTACATTGGTATTAGTACATTGAAAACAATCTTGTTTTCATTCAAATCTTAATAAACTGTCTTTTTTAAAAAAATACAAATAAAAAAAAAATTGTGACAGCACAATCAAAATCAAAGTAATTCTTCTACAGTCCTTCACTGACTTTGTAGGTGTGATATAGAAATTACTGTAAGCATGAGCCAAACTGTTCACAAAAGGAGTTCACTTTTCACGTTGTAGGAGTATTCATCTCACATTACAATGAGAACCTTATGGACCTTAGAATCATAGAGTAACAGGTTGCAAACAAAAAATTCAAGATCATCAAGTTCAACTACCAAGTTGACCTACCTAGTCCCATCACTGAGCCATGTCCCTCGATACCATGACCACATGTGTCCCACATATGTCCAGGGATGAAGATTGCACTACTTCCACATAGAGGTAAACGTAAAAGACTTTCTTTAGCAGTTACACAGCTTAATGATTACACTGAAAGAATCTGGGTATCCATCCTCATTTTAGTGTACTAGAAAACAGAAATCTATCATTTTTCAGAGCTTCATTGTATTCAGTGCGAGGTTTTCATGCTGTACCCTTCTTTGCTCCTCTAGGTTATGTCACCATGCAATGAGTCAGTGAAGGCCTATAGCATTTGCACAACATTTTCCTTTTTTAATAGCTTGAATAAGGAAGGTGTACTGACACTAGCAGTCATTTGACCTAACAGAGCTTATCTTTAAATAAAATGTAGACATCTACATCAGGAAGTGTCAGTGGACTGTAGGAAGAGAAAATTTACAGTTTTAATCCTTAGGCAGAAATCACATTATTTGTAGTGATATGAATCACAACCAATTTTTTTTTTCTTTTTGTAGATTATGAGGGTAGTCTGGAGTGATCAACTCAAAACAACTGAGTTGTAGGTGATGGAATCAATTTAAAAGATCTCTCAGTACATGATGGCACTGAATCAATGGAAATATCCTGGTATTTCATCAGGTCTTGAATTAAGAAACTCACTTTCACAATCCTATCCAAGAACTTTTTAAGAATTTATCTGGCTCAAATATTTTAAATGAAACAGACTTTTGCAGAAATATGGTATGCAAATGTAAAATACTTCACAAAATGATATCACAATCAACAGAGAAGTAAACAAGTTCAGAGTAGCTTGTACATTAAATATTTATGCTTTAGTAAAAGTATTTGCTGGCATGTACATTAATAATTGCATAAAACGATATGATTAAAGTTAAAAAAATTAATTAAGACATGCCATTTTGATGACTCAGAGTGAATGTTTTTGAACTCTTTTATCACTAGTTTCAAAAGTTTATATTTGCATTTAAGTTCAGAATCATCTCTTTAATTCTCATTGAAATAGTAGAATATATTTTTCTGTAGAATATTATAAATATTTTTGTTTGTATTCTACTGTTTCTTTATCAAACACATCAGATAGATAACATAAAATATACTTAAGTATTTTTTGTTTTGTTGAAAAAAATAATACCATTAATTAAATGATAACGTGAAAAATTCTGATTTTTTTAGGGGGAATGAATCAGTGTTTAGGGCGCAAAGCATTAAAGAGTATTTGGTATACTAAATAAAAAGAAGAGATGTATTTCAGCGGAAGCTAATTTATGTGTGTATGTGTATTCTTGTGCTTTATGTGATATTATACAATAATATTTCCCTTTTACATACTCACAGCAAGCAAAACTAAGAGAATATTTGCAGCTCCATGTCTTCAGCCTGACGTAAAATTTATTAAATGTGTAGTAACACATGTGAAAATGTCCTAGCTGCTTTTTCAGTAAGCAACTGTAAAGGAATAGTAAATGCAGTGATTTCATTTACAAGTAAGTTCCCACAATTCTTTCTTTGCCAAACAAAGACTTTTAATTAAAAATTTTTTCATCATAACCAAATTAAAAATAAAAGGTGTCATGAGATCAATCCTTTCAGCTCTTGAATGCTGATAAAAAGAAACACAATAAGCTAAAGTGTAAGAGCCCTGTTTTGCAAGGTTTACTATAATCAATGAAAAGCTTTATCATTGATTTCCATAGAGCCTAGATTTTTCCTGACACAATTTGCTAAGTACCTGTACTAATAGGCTCTGAGATAGCAGAAGGGATGTGTACTGTCATCAAGAGAATAAGAAAATCTGCAACTGTGCCACCAAAGAGCAGAGATGAATGAAAGAAGCCTGGAGTACAGTTAAAGCATCACAAGGCCCAAACACAGATGCTTTATGTGCATCTATTAAATGCACTAAGATGCAATGAAATAATGTTTAGATTTTCATTTTCTCCTACTGACAACTACCATTTAATAATGCTTGCTCTGTGCTTTTAATCCCATGAGCAGGAGCAGTCATAAGATATTGCTGCAATGTGACAGGCATGTTCTGAATGAAACTTCATCTATCAAACAGCTTCTGAATGCTGCATACCTTGTATTGGCCTCAGTTTTTCAAGCACAGTTTATCGGATTTTTTTTTTTTTTTATTTAAATCATACAATATAAACATCATCTTTAACAGCCTTGCTGGTAATTTTATTATTATTCCCTTGTAACCCTGAGATGTACAAGGTGGAGCACTTTAAAATCTTTTGTTTTTCTAGGTTGCAGGACGCACTTGGAGATTGAATGTAAGCAAAACTAACTCCAGTTTCAATTGTGCATATCCTACAATTCAAATTGCTACAGCTATACTCTTCTTTAAATTGGCTTATGTTCTCTTTTTTTGGGAAATAAAAGGTTTTATATAATAGGATAAGGGAGAATACATTGTTAATTATTCATGTTCATTTTCAATAAACTTTGATTCACTCAGAGCAAGGCCAACAAAAGAAACAGGTACTTATTTTTAACTTCAATTAACCATAGTATAGACACTTTAACAGTCCTGCTTCATGTAGGAGTATATCTTTTAGACTGGCTTTTGGAAACAAAGAAAACTCGAGTTACAAATAAAACATCAAGTGTTTCACCAAAGCCTTCATATTCAAAGTTTACTTATAGTTATGAATGAATCTTTACAAGTTAGTGGCAGACATTGGATATTCTTGAACTAGTGGCAGGTTCCTATTCCTAATTTCACCTTTTATTATATAGGGATCGATGGGTTGTTACTCGTTCTTTGTTTTCATCATCACAGCTATATCATGCTGATTGAATTCCTATGGAGTGGCTGATGCTGTGTGGGGCATGCCCTAAAATTATTCTTCCCTAAAGGTCTGGGTGAAGCTGATTAAAGCTACTCTCTTCCCTCTGTATAGCCAAACCTTCCCTAGTGTTATCTACAAAATAAGAAAGAAGAGAGTAAAGAACACAGGATCATATGTAAAATCTAGAACTGTTGTGGGTATGTGTAAAGAGGCATCAGTTAAGAGAACTCTCAAATTGTACAAATCCTTGAAAAAGAGCATGTGCAATGTAAATAAGTAAATAGAGTGTTTCACTATGTAATGCTCCGTGCTATTTTTAGCTGCCACTTCAGAGCAAGTGATGAACAGGCTTCTGAAAAATTTGAACAGAGTTAGGACTTTACAGAGAGGGACAAGAACATTTCCTGTGCTGAAGAGCTGTATTATCCAACAGAATAAGGAAAAGAGTGCTGGTGTGAGATATTCTCATTAGCCCACTCTGCTTAGCAGGTGTGCTGCTGCCAGCTGTGCCAGCTGCAGCATAGTGTTGGTCTTCAGAGTCAAGCCAAGGTACATCAAGATACAGCACTGCACAATTACTTTTGTGATGGGAACACAGTCTTCCAGATTATCATCCATAAAGTTTATCATATATAAACGTTTGAAATGTTTTTATTGCTATATCACATGCAGAAATAACAAACAAACAGAAAACAACAACAACAAAGAAAAACCACCCTAAAGTAAATGGAGACAGGGATTCAATAGGAAGCAGTAAGTAGTCTTAAAATACCAGGAAAATTATTCTAGATAATTAGCAGCAAAAGTCTGCATATAGCATCACTAGCTGTCAAAGATATAAAAATTGTAATTCAGAATTTTTTGTAGTGCCAGAAACTTCAGCTGAAGAAATGGAACTCCAAATGATATAAAATCACATTTACAAGAACTGGAAAGTGGATCTTCTTAATGGCTTATTGCTATATATGTTGTTTCATCAGTCACTTTGTATTATTCCTCATTTCAAGGTGTTAGTGTCAAAAATTGCCTTTTACTCATACATCCTTTCAGCAGGTGAGAAAGCTGATTAACTTACTTAGGAGGTAATTACCTAGACAAGAATTAAGAGTTAGAATCTGTCCCTGGATCTTTTGCATATACTCTAAGGGAAAAAAAAAAAAAAAAAGAACTATTGCAGATCTGTTACTTAAAAGCAGAAGTTCAGTTCAAGGGTCTTACCTTCATTCTTGTTAAATTCACAAGTATTTCCATGGACAATTTGCAATCTGAACATGAACATTCATTTCCAATTACCATATTCTTTAAAAAAACAGGCATAAGACTTTCTCAGGAAGAAGCATCCACTTTTTCACATCCTAAAAGCTATGCTATTTTGCAGCATCAAATTCAAGATTCATTAGGCCAGAAAGAATCAGGCAATATATAAGATTGTTTCAGTATTTTATATTAAACAGCTATATGTTAAAATAAAGAAGCAGCTCTGTGCACAGGAAATTGAACTCTTTTCTCCTAGATGAATCCCCAAATACAAGACTATGGAATTTTCTCAGATACATTACGTTTTCAACATACCGTTGATAATGCATGAATATTTTAGCTGTTGTTGAGCAATGCTTGCACAATTTCAAGGCCTGTTTCTGGTTCTCATTTTTAACTCATTGCAAGTAGGCTAGGAATGGGCAAGAGGCTGGGAGGGGGCATAGCCAGGACAGCTGATCCTAAGTGACCAAAGGAATACTCTGCATCATTTGATGCCATATTTAGCAACAAAACTGGGACACTGTCTTTCCGAAGCAGCTGTTGTTTGTAGATTGGCTAGGTATCAGTTTTGGGTAGAAGCTGATGAATAACTGTTTTTCATCTCTTTTTCCTTTTCCTTCCTTTCTGTTCCCTTCCTTTCCCTCTTATTCTCCCTTATTTTTGTTTTTCCTTTTCCTTTTTTAATCTTTTTATTATTATTATTATTTGTCTTTATTAAACTGTCTTTATAGCAACCCATGAGTTTTTCTCATTTTTGCCATTCCAGTTCTCTTCCCTTTTCTGCTGAGGTGAGATTGAGCAAGTGACTGGAAGTTGTTTTAGCTATTGGCCATGGCCAATCTATTGCTTCCTGGTTTAGACTGTATGGCTTTACTTACTGGTTAGATTAGTCAGTTTGCTTATTGGTTTAGATTATGCTGCACATGCAGAGTAAAAATGGAAATGGAAATGTGAGGCAGACTTAGTGGTCTACATCCCAAGGAATTAGATACTAATATACCTAATTTTTTTCTTTCTGAACCGTGAAATCTCCGCTTACTATGAGATAAGAAACTCAGATAGAGAAAGTATTGAAAGTCTGCAGGTTGTAAATGGGATTTCTGAGTACATACAGATTTTAAGGAATATTGCATGGATGACTAGGTGAAATCAGTGATCTCAAAATCTAAATCTACTACAATGAAAGACAACTAAATATAGAAGTTATATTGATTTTCATGGAGAAGATTTTAGCTCCTGTGGAACTTATTAGGATGTATCTTATTTACTTTGTCTCTGCTGAGTCTCTACTGAATAATCAGAGTAAAGAATCAAATTGACTTCAGTGAGACTTGGATCAGTTCCTGAAAGACTAGAAAAAAATGCTTTTTTAAACTGAAATTATACAATGAATCCTATTTCTTAAATTCATTAGTTATTATTTATATCACACCTGCTTCCTTCACAAAGATTGTCCTTATTACATGATTAAAACAAAGAGAAAACAAATACCATCTTCATTCTTGGCATTCAAAGATGTTATTTTATAAAGGAAAAATATCACCTAAGAGAACAATGCTGCCTTTCATTCAGTTTACATTTATGTTTTCAGAAATTAATATATCAAATGTTCAGTTTACAGGAATCTTTTTTTCTTTATTATAATGCTATCTACATTTTATGTATTAGGTAATTATCTTTATTCAGACAGATGTACCAAATTTGGGATAGGGAATAGAAACTAAACACTATTGTTCTTTTTTAACCACTTAAATACTATTGCCAGAATAGTGTGGGTATAGCTTTATGCAGGTGTTTCTAGCATCTTCATTTGAGGAATGTTGTGCAGAACAACACTCAGTTAAAACAATTAATGTTCAATCTTTGTCTTGGTATGTTCTCTTTTCTTTCACTGAGATTGTTACCTGTAATTCACTTGTGGTAGAATGAAGCTGCAGCAAGTGTAAATATAAATGATTAGTATAATTCTCAGAGATATATAATGTATTTTGAGGTCAGGCTCAATTATTAAGATACAAGTTTTGGATATTCATACACTATCATGTTCTTTTTCTGTAATTATGGATATGCTGACTAGGCCAAATACCAAGAAGTATTCAGGTAAATAGCTCCCGTTAAAATCAGTCAAAATCATGTGCTGAGTTGATCTATGTTACAGAAGTCATTTTAGAGATGATCTAGATATCATACCACTTAGCTCAGATATTATGTTCGATGATTCAGTGCTGCATTTGAAATTGAATGGCAGAAAGAGCATTTCTTTACCCCGCAGAGTGCCTTGTGATCATCAATAGTTTCCATTTAACTTACTGTTGATTATAGAGTAGGTAAGTAAAAGATGTTGTATTAAATTCACTACTTTATCATGAAATATATTAAATAATTAAGACAATTACCAGAAGATATAAAATATTTTTCAACTCAAGACTAACGTTTAAGCATTTTAGCAGAAGGAAAAACAGTATGAGGTGTAAGTGGTGATAGAGCACAATAAGCTTTTTTTCATCATCTTGTTAGGATTGACAGATTTTTAAGACAGAAGTCTAATTACTGTTGAAGAATTGCTTACTTCTTCGGCCTCTTAGGACTCAGTTAAATGAATTGTCAATCAAAGTAGTACTAGTTATGGACCACATATGTCCAAGAACAACCTAGGTCTTGTAAGACAAATAGATCTTCTCTCTGGCTTACGCTCTTTTCACTGCTACTTGGAACTACTTCAGATTTTTTACTCATGAAGATATCTAAGTTAACTTTTTCAACTTAAAAGGTGCAAAAGTCCATGAGAACACTGCATCTTTCTGCCTTCATTATAAATACCACAGAGACTTTTAATCCTCTGTCAAAGATGTGAAGCATTCTTTGGTTTATTAAAAGGTTATCTATATTACTAGACAGTAAAATGACAACATAGTGTTCATATACATTTTTATTGTGTAGTCAACCCAATGAATATCACATATAGTGAAAGGCTCAGATTCAGTGGGAACCATATGTTGTGATCAATATTTACTGAAGTCTCAAGTCTCTTAAAGATTTTGCTGCCTATGTAACTGGCCAGGTTGTTCTCAGTCCTTTACTAGACCTAAACATGACAAAAAGAATGTCACCTCCCTGTTGACAGTTGAACTGCTGTTTCTTTTTTTTGTTTGTTTGTTTTTTTAAACTGTTTTTTCTTCTTGTCTGTCTCTAATATATTTCAGTCTAGATTGTTCTAAGCAAATCATCAGAATCTATTTTACCTGCTATTCAATTAAGCAAATGTATGAAAGCCATTGGCATAGAAACCAAAGTCAGTTAAATTCTCCTATCAATGGCTTTTCTTTTTGCATTTAAAATTCTGAATTCTGTATTGCTTCTGAACAGTGGTCTATCCTAGGTTCTAGATCAAAACCAGAAGCAGGCTGGAATTTTTAATCCTACACTTGGGTGTCTGAAAAAGGAGAGGACTGAATGATCATATATTCTCTAATATTCAGTTAGTTGTTTGTTTGTTTGTTTGTTTGTTATTCTCTCTTAGGCCCACAGAATAAGATCATTTGGTTTCTCTAATACTTCATCAGAGAAATGTTACTTCTACAAGGAATATGACTTTTACATTTATGCATTTGGAAAATAAGCCTTACAGTACCAAATATGAAAATAAATCTTTTGTTTAATCTGTCTAGATGCATTTTTTAGCCCAGGGTCATTCTTTCCTTCCTGGTTTAGAAAAGTTTTTCTTATTTTTATCCTTTGCATACATCTTTCTCATGTATACATTTAGTGTTAATAAACATGCCATTGGAAGTTTAGAGTTTTATGCCTTTCATTGCTTGCATTTCAGTATTAAATCTTCTACTGATGTATCAGTAGCGCACTTTTGTCTCATTCTAAATAACTAAACATTATGGTTATTTTAGTGTGATAATACATGTATACTGTTTCCCATGGATTCACTGAACAATTCACATGAGCTTAAAGAGCTGCTGTCCTTATTTCTTCAGTGCTCACTGCAAATATTTGCAAATGGATCCAATTAACAACCTTTTATCTTTTTCTTTTATGCACATCTCCTTGACCTGTGAAAAACTGGCAAACTGGCATAGTATTGGAGTTCCTGACCTCTGAACTATGCCTTTAGATCATTATTAGATTAAATTAGAATTTTCAGTTTTTATGCACATTTCATTATTGATGATAATTTAATTTGCTCAATTAATTTCTAGTTACTTAGTTAGGGGTTAATTTTAATTCTCCTGGGCTCTCTTCCTGTACTTGATCTATTTTTACTTCTTATCAGAGATAAATTATAACATTTCTCAAGAGTCATGATATTCAAAAATATTGGTACTCTTCTCTAATCATTATTTCACTATTTGAAACCCACTCTCATCATTTACTAAACTGAAAAAAAAGAGCAACCATCAAGGAAGCAAATGCAACGGAACCAGGATCATAGGACAGAAGGTTGCTTTCTTTGTGTTCTGCACTTGTGATTGTTGCTCAGGAACCATGGATGAAGTACTGGTTCAGCTGCATATCCTCTACTTTTTTGCACATTTATCAGTGTAGACACAGTTTTCAGTCACTCATTTGTCTGTTCTTGTCTACTTTAAAGTTTGCTAAGAAATTTCAACTCTTTCAATTTTTAGCCTTCCCCCACAAGCCAAAAATATTTATAGGAAAAGTTTCCAGTGCTGCAAGTGATCAGTAGCTCTTAGAATTCTCAGTCTAGATTTATACAGGATGGGAATATTGTAAAGGAAACTTGAAGATTAATACTTTCACTGAATCATAAACTGATACTCTTATTCAGGATAAGGGTAGTGCTGTGCAGTGCTGAATGTAGATATGTTTCATCAAAAGTGGCAATGAATGGCAATGAATTCCTGTAACATAAAATACAATATTCTTAACTATGTGCAAAATAACAGCAAAAAGGCTCCTCAGATATTACGGTGTCTAAATAGTTGGTAGACCAGGCAGGAAAGATGAAATTTCAGCTGAAATTCGATCGAAGTCTTCAAAGTTACTTAACTCACATTTGTACACATAGATAACTGCACAAAACTGTGACTGCAGTCACAACTCCTGACACTTGAGGGCCTGTAATAATAAATGCAAAAGTCAGTTAAGTCAGCAATTCTTAGATTACTCTATATTTAAATGATAGCAATAGAACAGTTTTTTCTCTCCTGTTTCTTATGCTCATGTCATTTCCATAGAAAATCACTTTTCAGGCCAAGTTTCAGTACTTGCCTCCAGCTGTCACAGGGAAGGTAAAGTCCGTCCTTTGATGGATCCTTATTACTTATTAAATATTAAATAAGCTGTGAGACTAATTCAAGGCTGTATTTCACTTTTCCCAAGCAATTTTGGTGCTGCTTCTCAAGGGAATAATGCAAGCTGAATGAAGGGCACATAGCACTAGTTAGCAGTTTGCATACATGTCAGTAATAATAACTTATAGATGTATAATCAGGCTTATTTTTCCATTTTAGTTTACACCAAATTGCTTTTTATTATATTATTTTATTATTACCCTGAGGGGAAAAAAAATAAAAGTCCTGAAAACAGATGCAGGAAACAAAAGCCTGGCAATACCCAATTGCTGTGTAGAAAAATTGAATTTGAATTTAAAAAGGCTTCCCCTTCCACCCCACCCCCCTTTTTTTTTTTTTTTTAACTGTGATTGGCACCTTGTTTTTTTAGCATATTAAGAGTAGCAAGTAAGAACACAAAGCTCAAGGAGCAACCTCCTATTGTTTCTCGTCTTTAGTTTCTTGATTTTCCTTTTTCTTCTGTTATCTTTTTGTCTCATAAGCATTGGATTTCTTACGGCAGAGCCCTCATAATATTTTAAACTATGAATGACCACCTTTTTGCTTGCCTGAGCCTCACAGAGCAAAGTGGAATTGTCTTCGGCTGCATACAGAATATATAATATAATTAAATATATAAGTAAAAAAACTTGTTTTCATGTTCTGGCACACATTTTCCATTTGATTCCATAAGTGACTTGATTTAATTTCACAAATCATAAAAACTTTCTAGCATTTTACCCTGATTCAGCCTCATTACTTTGGAAAAATAAATTGTGTCCTCATAATTAGCATTCATACTTTTAAGGTGCTCCTGGAATTAGCAATGATTAGATCCCTTATACTTTATGAAATTCACAGCTTTAATGATGTAATGACGATTTGTATGACATTATCAATTTTTAAAGCTTTTGTATATTGTTTTTTGTGATGTATGATGCTGTGATATTTCATCAAATGTGAGTTGCTGGCAGCAATAAAATATTCTAAATATTCTATTTTTATGTCCTGTTTTTTTTTTTTTTTTTTTGTTTTTTTTTTTAACCAACTATCACCAGAGCACCATCAGTAGCTACACCAGATATGTTGACAAAGGTTAAAGAAAATCGCTCTAATGTAATGTTCACTCATTTGTATAAATCAAGAGATCTGTGTCTTTTAATGGCACCAAAGAAGCCATTTCTTCAGTGATATTCTATTAGTTACCAGCACCTCTAATAAAAATGACAAGTAGAACTGTATATTCAGCATCAGTTCTTTCATACATTTTCAAAATGTAAAATTTGAAATTAGCAGATTTAGTCTGCAAATTTATTTCTAGAGGTTTTCCTGTTTCTTCAGTTTACCTGGCTACAGGTAAGTAGTCAGATTTTCTATTACATAACTAGCTTTTATAATAAAATACGGCTGAGTTGTAACTTAAAAAAAAGAATAAAATTGAGATAACAGGCTTTTTTTTCAGCTCCACTATTTTTTTTTCTTTACAAAACATTCCTTGAGACCCTTGGCAGCATATTTTTGCATATAACACCTTTTCAAGTTGTAATCTTTCAAAACTGACACAATTTCCTTACAAATTAAGCATAGTGCCATATTATTTGTCTCAACAAAAATATATTCTGTCCATTTCTCTTAGAACACTCTTCCTTCATCCACAAGTTATCTTTTGTTGGTAGTTCTGTTTTTTTTTTTCACAGAATCACAGGCAATACTCGTTAGACTGAAATTTTATTATTGTTAATTACTGCATTTTACTCACCAAGAGGCACAAGAGCATATAACATAATACATACAGGTTTCAATTTGATTGAGTTTGAGAGGTAGGGTTAGCTCTGCACTGCACCCACTTTCCCTCTTCTCGCTTTCAGCTGAGGCAGTATTAATAGCACACTGATGTTTAGATAGTTACTGATGAGTGCACACACATCTGGTAGGTCTGGTGGGCTGGACCACTTGATGAGAAAACAGCTGCCACCATGGTGGTGGATCGGTAGGTGGCAGGCCACATAACTAGATGTTCCAGGCCTTCTGGTCTGTAGGTGGTGGGTTGAACACGCCTGTTCTAAACCAAGAACTGTAATTCTGAAGATTTTATCACCATGGTGAAGTGATAAAAAATTCTCTGGGAGTGCATTCAGTTTTGAAAATATAATGTGGAGCTGTCAAAATAGTATTCCTGGAAATTTAGAAAATATGTCTTTTTTTTTTTTAATTTCATAAATTAGCTTCTGTTTGTAAAACATCAATTAAAACATTGCAGTGCCACTCCAAAGCTCAGTATCATTGTGTAACACAGCAAACAACCTAACCACCGTCATTAATACAGTGGGAAAATTCATAGTTAGTCAGCAACTACCTTTATTTCTTGAATAATATCTTGAATAAAGAATAATAGCATAAAGTACTGAATAAAGCAATATATTTGTTGTTCACCTGCTGAACTTGTTTTTTAAATAGAATTTGTATATTAAAAACCACAACTGTTTATATATTAGTAATTAAAATGGCATTAACGCAAGACAAGAAGGTGATTTGAATCCAGCCCAGACCCACCAAGGCCAGATTGTCCCTGACCAATCTGGTGATGTTCTAGATGAAGTGACAGCACCTGTGGACAAAAGAAGGTCAACTACCTGGATTATTACAAAGCCTGTAATATTGTCCCACATCATATTTTTATCTCTATTTTGGAGAGATATAGATTTGAAGAATTTACTATTTAGTGGATAACAAATTGGTTGAATGGCCACAGCCAAAGATTGTGGTCAACAGCTTGGTATTAAGTAGTGGCTGATGCTGAATGGTGTGCACCATGTTGCTGTTTAGTATCTTTATCAATCATATAGACAGTGGGATTGAGTGTACCTCACTAAGTAGTGCAGTGAATGAAATAGCAGGACATGAGTCAACAGTGTGCCCTTGCAACCCAGAAGGCCATTTGTACCTGGGGTGGATTGAAAGGAATGGCCAGCAGATTGAAGGAGGTAATTGTCTCCCTCTACTGTAACCTCATGAGGCCCTATCTTGAATACTGCGCTCAGGTCCGGAATCTTCAGAACAAGAAATATGTGGAGCTGTTGGATTGAGTCCAGAGGAGGTCCATCAGGATGTTCAGAGGGCTGGAGCACCTCTTTTAGGAAGAAAGGCTAAAGTAAGTGGACTTATTCACACTGGAGAAAAGAAGAATCCAGGGAGACCTCATTGCAACCTTTCAGTACTTAAAGGGAAGGGAGCTTAGAAACAGGAGGGAGAGGAGGGAGACCAGCTTTTCACATTCTGATAGTGATAGGACAAGGGAGAATGATTTTAATTTGTATGAGCAGAGATTTAGACTAGATATTAATAGGAAATTTTCTACTCATAAGGTGATGAGGCACTGGAACAGGTTGCCCAGAGAAGTTGTGGATGCCCCATCCCTGGAGGCACTCAAAGCCAGACTGGATGTGGCTCTGGGCAGCCTGATCTAGTGGCTGGCCAACTTGCCAGTGTTCCAACCCAAACTATTCTTTGATGCTATGATTAATGCTAATTAAGAAAGAAGAACCATAGCAAATCAAATAGATCTTAGAAATTTTTTGAAGTGACAATATTTATCACAAGATATTTACAATTTGCAATCTGGGCCCCTCACTGCAAGAAAGACATTGAGGCCCTGGAGCGGATTCAAAGAAGGGCAACAAAGCTGGTGAGGGGTCTGGAGCACAGGCCTTATGAGAAGCGGCTGAAGGAGTTGGGATTGTTCAGTCTGGAGAAGAGAAGGCTCAGGGGAGTCCTTACTGCTCTCTATAACTACCTGAAGGGAGGTTCTACTGAGCTGGGGATCCGCCTCTTCTCTCATGTAACTGATGATAGGACTAGAGGGAATGGCTTCAAGCAGCGCCAGGGGAGATTCAGGAAATGATGTTAGGAAATACTACTTTTCTGAAAGAGCGGTCAGGCACTGGAATGTGCTGCCCAGGAAGGTGGTGGAGTCACTAACCCTGGAGGTGTACAAGGAATGTTTGGACATTGTGTTGTGAGACATGGTTTAGTGAGAACTATTGGTGATGGGTGGATGGTTGGACTGGGTAATCTTGTAGGTCTTTTCCAACCTTGGAGATTCTATGATTCTCCTGCGACAAAGTAAATAATTAAAACTACTACTGTTATTGGGAAGTGAATACAACATACAGGTTTGGAAAGTCTATTTGAAAATCATATAAGATATCATTGACGTAAGTCCTTTTAAACCTCTATTAATGGGTTAAAATTGTCAATTAAATATTCCACTAGGTCAGTTTGCTCAACGCACTTTCCAACCTGACCTTGAACACTTCTGAGAAGGGGCATTCACAGCTCCTCTGGGCAACTGTTCCAGTGCCTCAACACTCTTATAATGAAGAATTTCTTCCTAATGTCCAATGAAATCTCCCCTCTTTTAGTTTAAAGGCATTAGTCCTTCTATTATTGCTACACTTCCTGATAAAGTCTCTCTCCATCATTATTGTAGGTTTCCTCTAAGTACTGAAAGGGTGCTATGAGGTTTCCGTAGAGCCTCCTCTTGTCCAACCACCTCAACTCTCTCTTTGTAGGAGGGTCTTCGTAGGAGAGGTGCTCCAGCCCTATAATCATCCTCATGGGACAGACACTCCACAGGTTTTGTATATATTTGACTTGATAATTCTAAAAAATCTGGAATAATTTTTGTTTGTTTGTTTGTTAAGGCTTTAATTAGGAAATAATGCATTATTGGCTTTGCATATGTGAGATGTTTCTTCAGAACAATATTTCAAGTATAACTTTGGGAATTCAAGCATTCTGTAACCTGGATACAATCCATTGATGAGGTAACCATGAAAATATTATTCTCCTATACTTTTTTACACTCTTCAAGTACATACTTAGTAAATATTCTGATTTTCTTAACAGATATATTTTTGAAAGGAGAAGTATTTTTTATTCCCCTTCATATACTTACATTATAAAGGAAAGCATAAAGGCTACTTCAATGTAACGTCTCCTATTATATTATGTTGACCCATGATGTCAGAGATGGGTGTTGATGTATTGCAGTACAGGTTGAACCTTCCCACCAATATTCCATTACATTTTGTAGCTGTGTGACAGGTGTCAGCAGAGGGACAGTTTGACAAAATAGCATCTGACATCAACATGTATATGAAGCAAAAGTGTATCATTGAATTCCTTCATGCAAAAAAAAAAAAAAAAAAAAAAATGGCACCCACTGACATTCATTGATGCTTGCTGAATGTTTATGGAGACCATACAGTGGATGTGAGCAGAGTGAGGTGGAGGGTGGTGCATATCTGCAGTATAAACAGCAACAGTGGATCACCTCTGCTGGTGCAGATTTTTATAAGCAGGACATGCAGGATCTTGTTCATTGCTGGCAAAAAATGCATAGCTAATGTTAGTGATGATGTTGACAAATAGTGTTCTGTAGCTGAGAATTTGCTTTAACAAATAGTGTTATTGTACTCTTTATATCTGTTTTAGCTTCCATGGAAATAAATAGGAAGCATTACTTTTGGAGAAACCAATGTACATCTCTGTGTCACTTGATTTTCATTTAAATTTTAATATTACTCCTTTCTGAAGTGAGACACATAACAATTTGAGCTGGTGTAAGTTATTTCAGTTGTCAGGATCCAGTGCAAGTGATGTCTCTATTTCCAAAGAAAATCATTCAAAATATTGACTTGTTGAATTGTATGAAATGGCATAGAAATAAAATGACAAAAGACAGTTTCCTGTTTTACATTTTTCTTTTGATCAAACCTCAAAGTATTTTTATAGCACTTTCTCAGAATTATTATTAATCAGGTGTTTGAACCATTCCTTTCATTCTCCTCCCTCCATTTTCATCTGTTTTCTTTGCTTGTTCCTTCTCACTTCATTTTGACCTCTGCAACTCAAACATTAGATTCTGGAGGTCTTCTGACCAAAAAAATCAAGTCAGTAAGTTACTATTGTTATTTTGTTCCAATTTGGAAACTTCTCTAATAAGTTTAATAATTTCCAATATTTTTGACAAAAGAAGTAATTTATCCTACCCTATTGAGTTTGATGGGGTTTAATCAAACCTCTAACAATGTTCTCCCTGTATCTTATTTGAAGAAGATCAGATCCTTCTTCAATTACAGTTATGTGTTAAAATGCAACATCCTTCTGTGGCCTTTGCTATTAAACATTCTGCTGTTTCATCGCTTCTCTTTTCTATTTACTATTTTTTTTAATTAAAAAACAGATTGGACAATGTCAGCCATGATAGGAATGACTAAATGTCTCTGGCTTCCACGAGGTAACATATGCATAGAATCTGGGCCTATATCAGCTAATTTCAATTTTCTGCATACTGCTGTTCCTTTAGGTTTAAGACCACTGAGAACACTGATCTCATGGAAAATCTGAGATGAAAGCATCTGCCCTGTGATTACAAGAATCCAAAATAATATATTGTAAGGCAATTTCTGAGAAAATCTATCTAAAGTAATTAACCTCAGTAGAACTGGGGATACTTCTCCAAGATAAATTGTAATATATCCACTGCAAGCAGAGCAGAGAGATATTTACCTAGAGGCATTTGAGAAAAGCCACAGAATAGTGCAGTTCTGGCTGATTATTAATTAAAAGGAAGATGTACAATAACATAAAGAAAAAGATAAACTAAATTCTTAAGTTCTCTGTTTTCACATGCAAGGACTGATGAGCAGCCAACAGTACTGAAAATCAATAGACTAAAAAGTAAAGCAAAGAAAAAAGTCCTTTGTGTAAAGAAGAAGTATTAATTGGTGAATAAAACTCACTATAAGAGGATGTTATTTGGACTGAGACAAGGATGAGAGGAATATTCATGCATAGAACATAACATTAAAAACTAAAATTTATAAACTTCACACTTTTGAAAAATTTTAGTAAGCATCTGGAGGTAAGGATAATCTTTTTTGGTGTTCAAGAAGAACATGCTTTCGCAAGAAAAGCTGAACTAAAAGAAAAGGGAATATTTATGTTGAACTTGGACTATTAATATATAAGAGCTCAGTTGCACTGATCTTTGAACAAGAAGATTGTCACAATTTTAGCTCTCTTTCCTATTCTAATTTTTTGTTCAAGAAGTATCCACAAATTTTAAACATTCAGTAGTATCAGCCACACTTATCACACATCCCAATCAGCTTTTCTTCACAAACTCTGAATATACAAATGATCTCTGATCATCGTAGAGATAGAACTTCATAGGCAGATAGATTTGTTGGATTTACTATGCCTATGCAGTAAAGATATTCTGCATATGAAAAGTGAACATGTGTGTTGACCAGGGGCTGCCTGTGACAGATGAATATGATTCCAGATGGTTCCAACTACACAATATAGCTGGACACAACAGTCAAAGGAAAACCGTCTTTGAGAAAGAGAAGAAAATGTCACATAGTCAATGAGTAGCGAGGAAAAAATGTAAGAAACAGTCCTGCAGACACCAAGGCTAGAGAAGGAGATAAAGATGTGCTCCAGACCCTGGAGCAGAAATTTCCCTCCAACCTGTGGAGAAGCCAATTTTGACACAGGCTGTCCCACTAAGGTCCACAGTGTACCATATCAGAGAAAGTATCCATTCTGCAGCTCCTGGAGGACAGGTGATTATGCTCTGTAGGAAACTGCAGCCAGTGGAAAGCCCACCCTGGAGCCCTTTTATCCTGAAGGACTGCAACCTTAGAAGGACCCATGCTGGGGCAGGAGGAAAAAGTTAAAAAGAAGGAGCAGCAGAGGGACTGTTACAGACTGACCACAACTACACATTCACCATCACCCTGTGTGGGAATGGGAAGAGAAACAGTTGAGAATGAAGGAATGAAGCCAACTCTGTTTTAGTTGGAAATAGATTAAATTAATTTTCCATAAGTCAAGTGTGTTTTGAACATGATAGCAACTGGTAACTGATTTCCTCTTCTTTATCTCGACCAATGAGTTCTTCCACCTTATTTTTTTCTCCTGTCTTGTTGAGGAGGTTGAGTGAGAAAGCAGCTGAGTGGGCATCTGGTAGGCAGCCAAGATCAACCCATCGCGACATGTATATGATTTTAATGGCACATAAGATTTTCAGTGAAAGAACAGGTCAGAATATCTGTAGGCAACAGATTGAACGCCATCATGACTGGGTGAGAGACACTGTGCATGAGCTGCATAGCATGTGGAGACATATTTTTGTGTGACAAATTTGCAGACACCTTCAAAGTCTGTAGACAATCTTTATTCTTACATTTATTATTTGCTTGGACTGGAGAACTGAAGCAAATGTAGCAGGCTTTCTTTGAATGTATATATGAATATGTATGTGTGCAGAGATATATTAAGGTTATAAAAACAATTTGATTTAGTTAATTACAGGAGAGTTATGGTGGAAAGTCCTGCGGTGGGAAGGAAAAGTTTTCAAGTGTGAGAAAAACTACAAAAATTACCAAAATTTGGATATTTCAGAAATATATTTCTACCTTAAATTAGGAATGCCACAGCTCTCACCATGTTTACTATCTCAAAATCTTTAATCCAGATAAAACTCAAAAGAAAGCAAAAGGTCAATATATTGTGTTTCCTGAAAGAGCTGTAAAGATATGTAGTCTACTTTTATTTACATCTTAGCATATGGATTTATCAGCTTATTTTTCATTTGAGACATGCACAAAAATGAATGTGAAAAATAATTAAAAAAATACTTTTTTAGAACAAACATTTTTAAAGGCCTATAAACTTTGATGTAATTATATTGATATATTTCTTTTCAGTGCTATAAACTAACAGACTGACATCAGAGCACACTGATGGATTTTCACCCAGGAGAGGAAATTCAGTGACATAACATATTCTTATCTCTCCTCTGCCCCATGGAGGAACCTTGGGGACAGCACTAGTGATCATGTGAATGATACAGATCATGAGAAAGTGAGTGGGAAAGTGAATGTACGAAGCACATGTGAATACAATAACTTTTCATAGTCATAATCCTAGTCATAAACTCAGACTGCCTAACATACTTGCTAGCACCCCTGAGAGCAGCAGTGATCCCTTGCCACACAAATTATCACAGAATTATAGAATCATAGAATGATTCGGGTTGGAAGAGACCTTTAAATTCATCTTGTTCCAACCCTCCTGCTGTAGACAGGGACAACCTCTACTAGACCAGATTCAAAGCCCCATCCAGCCTGGTCTTGAATGCCTTTAGGGAGAGGACATCCACAACTTCTCTGGGCCACCTGTTCCAGTGTCTCACCACCCTTGCAGTGAAGAATTTCTTTCTAATATCTAGTCTAAGTCTATCCTCTTTCAGTTTAAAACCATTTTCCCATGTCACTACAAGCCCTTATAAAAAGTCCCTCTCCTGCTTTCAGGTAGGCCCCATTCAGGTACTGGAAGGCCGCTATGAGGCCTTTACTCCTCCAGGCTGACGAGCCTGACTCTCTCATCCTGTCCTCATAGGAGAGGTGCTCCAGTCCTCTGATCATCTTTGTAGCCTTCCTCTGGACCTGCTGCAACAACTCCATGTCCTTCTTGTGTTGGTGGCCCCAGAATGGAGCACAGTAATCCAGATGAGATTTTATGAGAGCAGAGGGGCAGAATCATCTCCCTTGATCTACTGGCCATGCTTCTCTTGATGCAGCGTGGGATATGGTTGGTCTTCTGGGCTGTAAGCTCACATTGCCAGCTTATGTTGAGTTTTTCCTCAACCAACACCCCCAAATCCTTCTCCTCAGGTCTGCCCTCAAGCCATTCTCCACTCAAACTGTATCTATGCTTGGGATTGCCCCGACCCAGGTTCAGGACCTTGCACTGCACTTTGTTAAACTTCATGAGGCTGGCATGGGCCCACCTCTCAAGCCAGTTCAGCTTCCTCTGGATAGCATCCCCTCCCTCTAAAATATAGATTGAACCACTTATCTTGGTAGTGTCTGCAAACTTGCTGAGGGTGCACTCCATCCCACTGTCCATATAATCTACAAAGGTCTTAAATAACCCCAGTCCCAATACTGATCCCTGAGGAATGTCACTCATCGCTGGTTTCCAATTGACATTGAGCTGCTGACTGCCATACTCTGAGTGCAGAACAAATAAAATTACTGAGTGCAGTAAAAATTATCCCTGAAAAATGTGGTCATGCTTCATGAAGAAAAGATACCTCAAATTCTCCCACACTTTATCCGCTGTAGGAAGCTGCAGCTCACCTCTCCTCTTAAAGTGTCTTCTTTGCACTTCTGAGCAGTTACTGAGGTATTGTTACTTACTTCACACATTCTTCAGATATTAACACTTTCAGACATGAACACTGACCCACACAAAAACACAGTAATTTATTTTTTTCCAAAACATAATCACTAGTTTATTTTTTAACTAGTTTTTTTTATCCTTTTTGTGTGTCTTAATATGGATCTTTCAAATTTCTAGCTTTAAGCTGTATCCTGTCATGTAAAACTTGATCAAAGGTTTGCAGCAAATCCGAATAAAATATATTATATTCACAATCATTATCAACCTTGCATGTAAAATGAAGATATAGGTACAAAAATCTTAGGCTGTAGCAATATAATGCAAGCATTACAATATGATCTGCTACAGAGGTCTGTTCTTCTGATGTTTCATTTGTAGTGTATTGTTCCATGAATAAGGTAATCCTTATTAATTTTTCTTTACCATGTAGAAAAAGAACATCACAGAGAGTATAGTGTAGCTAAAAAAGTGTGTTTTTTTAAACTGTATATTTGAGATATATATATTCTTTTCATTTGTTGGTGAACACTGCAATTAAAACTCTTATGTATATTTATATATTTTTTAAATTGTCTCTGGGTAATGATGATAAAAGTTTTGATTGGAAGACAATAGCATGTTGTTCTGTGAATCAGGAGCTCATATTCTTACTAGTGAGAGAGTGTACTTAGGTACCTGGTTCAGCTGGAGTCTTTGCATTAATTCTAAATTTTCTTTTTTTTTTTTTTTTTTTTTTTTTTAATATGTCCATCTTGCCAGAGAGAATTGGAAAGAGCTGCAGAACAGCACGAGAAGAAACTCAGTTCTTCATGGTTGTTTTTAAGCTTCTTTATGCTACTGACCTCCTTGGTCCATTGCTCTGCAAACTGGCTCAAAGCAGAGCTTTTTGTCTGCGGCTGAAAATGAGCATTGATTTTCACAGTTGCTATTCGCACAGCAGGGACAAGTGTACTGCTTGAGGTAGTACTAGTCAAGAAATTAGTATTCCAGTTACTGTACAGTTGCAACTTTAGAGTCATTCAGTTCCTTTAAAGTATAGACCATTGGAAAAGGTCTTATTCCTCTTCATTCCTCTCTCGGTAGCTCTATACCATTCCAGTACTCATAGACTGGATCTCTGCACTGAACCCCATATTTTCTGATAAAATTATTGTAACTGGCATAGCAGAGCTTAGCATTTGTGAACTCTTTACACTGATGTTAGTAGTTGATGGTGAATTGGCAAAGCTTTCTATAGCAAAAAATAGATCTAATTGCTGATTCATAGAATATTAAACAACAACAAAAAATATATATATATTTATAAATTTGATATCTATGACGCTAGATATAGTTTAAAAATTTTTCCTTAAATTTTTCCTTAAAGCCTCATTAACACTTCAACAAACTAGAAAAGAATTGATTTATCTGTGTTTATGTCTCTTTACAAATATGCTATAAATTACTGTCCTATATCAGCAACTTCTAGTCTATGGGTGGTTGGTTCACCTTTGAATGGAAGATTTTCCCCTTCAAAAATTACCCATGATTACTGACCCTCTCTCATTTTTCTTGTTAGCACTGAGTGTGATAGAACGTTATCACTTTCTACTTGCATTATTTACAGCTTCTTTCTAATAGGTAATTTATTTAGTTCAGTACATGCAGGCAGTTGTGATGATTTTTTTTTTTTTTTTTTTTTATCAAGATTAAAGCAAACAAATTCCTGAGGTGTTATATTGTGAGAACTGATCTGACACACAGAAAAGAAACTGGAATTTTATTGTCTTAAAAGAGTAAGATAGCATATGGTGTAAAAATAATTTAAAAAATAAAATGTGTAGAAAAGCTACAGTAATTGGCAAGAAAGAAAATGAGAAAGAAGAAAAAGAAAGTCATTAAATACAAAACTTAACAGTACAGTAGCAGCCTGGACAGATAGCAGGTAGCAAAAGATAACATGGAAAATATCTTTGTCTTCTGAATCTTGAGACAAAGAAAAATAATAACATTGCAGATACTGTAATCCTTACTTGTAGGAAAAAGTGAGAGAATAAAACATTATTATTCCACTGGAGCTAATAATTAGGGAATTCTAGTTATTATGAGCCAATGAAGTAAGTACCAGAATTCTGAAGCATATCTGACTGTCAACCTTCAACTTAAAACTTCAGCTAGGTATTTGAAACATTGCATATACTTTTTACCCTTTAGCACTTCCTTCTCTCTCCATATTTACTTGTTGGTTATCTTGCTAAAGGAATTATGAACAATATATTCATGAAAAAGACAACTAGAAAGTAATGCAGTCAAAAGTTAGGACGAGAAAAGTAAAAAAATGATACCAGTAAACTGAGGTTTATGAATAAAAGCATCCTACCATGTGGTTTTGCTTCCCCCAGGGAAATGAAGAAACATGATTCAAAGAAAGTGCTAAGATTCTAAAGAAAATCTTGTTTTCGTTTTAATCATCGATTAATTCCATGAGGAACCTATGGTAAGCATCTAGTCCTGGTCTTAATGTCAACAGTAGAGTTACATCATGGGATTCTTTCAACATCATAAACTTATGTGCTGACTCACATCGTGAGTCAGTTCCAATGATAATAAACACCATTTAGCTTACAAATGGAAGACATTTTTCTACCTGTAATTGTGTTTGTTTTTTTTTTTTCTTATACAGAGAAATGTCCATAAACTTGGAATTTTGATTAGTTACACAGATGTAATTCTATATTGAGTCGTTCTGTGCTGGAGTATTTTCTTAAAGTATACGCTAACACATATTAGCATGCTATCACATGGGAATTTATGTTGATGTGGCTGCAAGAAAAAATCATACCACTCAGTGACGTGAAATCTAAAATCTATTTTAAATAAAGATAGTTATACATACTGGATTTAAATATATATATATATTCTAGGCTTTCTGGGGTACATACACTTTGTACAAAAGTATTAATGACAGACAAGGCTCCTGCTGCTCTTGTCCATTTGTGCATGGCACTAATTTTCAAATTATAAGGGATATTAAAAAGTTATGCATTATCTTAGTGGTAAAATCCCAAGTGAGTTCAAAATTCCTGTGGGAATATGAAATAGTTCATCAGGTCTACAAAGAATTATTTTTTTCAAGGGAGAATCTTGATGATTTATTTATAATACTCAAAACCAATTAAAAAGTTCCCTAATTATTAGGAATACTTAATCTTCTCTAAGGCAACATAAAAGTGAAAATAATTAAAATAACAGCAGTGGAATTGATTATAAAGAATAACTATTCCGATTGTAAGGCATTATTAGAAAAAAACTTCTGGGAAATTTACCCATGGTCTTGATAATGTGCTCTGTTTGCTAAAATTATCTGTACTTTTTATTTGAAAAATATACAGAAAAAGGGAGAGAAATATAAGCTTTTCCAATGTAATAAAGATGAAAGAACTTGGTAGAGAAAAAAAATTCTACTGCATTGATATAAACTCCATAATAAGTACCGCCTACATTGTGGTTACATTGCAACATGGTTTATAACTGTTCTGTAAGAACCTAGTTATTTAAATGAAAAAATAGTAGTTACAAACTGTTTTGTAATCTCTACAGTGTAATGATTTTGCCTGTTTTATGAAAGTCTGGCAATTCATGTGGTTGCCTCGAATCAATTTATTAATTAAAAAATTAGGTCAGCTCTACTGACCTAATTAAGTCTAATAAAACCAACTAGATCACAATTAAGATTCTCTTTTCACATAGGTATTTTTTGTCTCCTTAGTGTCACTTCTAATTTAAGTCTGGAGGGTTAGTACGGTTATATTATGCTCTTTGTATTTTAGTCTGCTACCTGATCTGCTTATTGAAAATAATACAAGAATAACAACAAACAAAAGCCAGACTCAGACTACATTTAATATTGAATTTAGTATCTGTATCATTCATATCAAATGTGGTTTCTATGAAAATATAAGGAAGAGCTGTTCTAAATCTGTTCTAAAATTATGAGAAATCTTCTAATCTTCACTGTATTGTCATTGTATCTTCCAATGAATAATTCAGATTACTGGTTTATATGTGTTGAGCTTCATGCATTTGGAAATTAAGAAACACCATATATGCTACTGGATTAAATTTGTTCCACTGATGAATTATATTGTTAAAAAAACACTGCCTGCACTGCAGAAAGCAAATACTAAGTTACTTCATAATTGAATTAACAATATTTCTATCCATTCATAAAGTGGAAATCAGAACGATACCAAGTTCATTTTTCACTTCAGGTTTATGTTTACAAGAAGCTTGTTGGAACAGGATGCTGAGGTGTATAAATAATACACTACAGAAAGTTTCAAAGACTAGGCTAGACTATTTTCATGATTTTCACTGCAGTTGGTTAATGGGGAAAGGTAAGCCACCTGAAGAGTGTGTTATCCAGTTTCAGTACCTATATTAAGCAGACATGTGTCACTTTCTTTCTCTTTTGATTTCTCTCTTCTTCCATAGAGATCTAAAATAGCTTAGATTAGAAGTCTCATCTTTCAGATAGTTATAGTAAGTTAAAATTAATCGTATTTGTTACCATACAACCATATGCCAAACTGTCTAATAATTATTTGTCCAGAAGAAGTGTGTGATAAAAGAAACAAGTAACCAGCAAGACCCTTATGTAGACCCAGGAAGGATTGCCATAGCGGAAAATGAGAGATCCTGAAAGATGACTCTAAGAAGATTCTTAGTTGTAGGAAGAAATTTTAACAGTGAGACACTCCTGCAGCTGCCAGTTAATAAATGTATTAAAAGCCTGTCAAGTAGTTAGATGACTCAGTTAATTCAAACTAACAAAGCAGTGATCATCTAGAGATAATATCTGGTATGGAATTCAAAATATCAGCTGAAAGATAAACTCATGTCCCCATAACACATAGGCCCTAAATGTTGCTGGTTCCAAAAGTTTTACTGTAAGAAATGTAGAAAGTAATGTAAATTGATTACATTCAAAAGTTTTTGGTGGTGAAAATGCATTTCACAAAGTTCCTTGTATGGCCAAATATTACTGCAGAATTGTAACAAACCACAATCACTTTTTTATATAATGCACACTGCACCTGCTTTCCTCTTCTAAGATTCACAAAGAGGACTGTGGTGTAAACTCTATATTCTGTTTCTTATGAGGGTACTCAATATAATTAAAACCTCCAGTGTATAATTTCAATATGATTTTATAACACTTTGCTTCAAACTGTCCTACTGTTTTTATCTATTAATCTATATTTTATCAGATTTTGCTACAGAAAATGATACAATCAAGTCCAAGCTAATGTATGACATAACAGCAGTAGTTCACCAAATGGTAAATAACTATAAACACAACTGGAATAAGAGGATGAACTTTCCATTTCAGAATTCTGATAAATTATCAATAATCCACAATTTCACAGTGAAATGCAGTTATTTGAATACTACCTTAGACAGTTCCCTTACCATTTTGTCACCTAATATAGGATAGGTAGAGTATGGTCACAATAATTTAGATGGAAATGTATATACTGCATACGTAATATGACTATCTCTTCTCCTATTAACTAATTAGTGCATTGGTGTATTGCAGCTTAGCTACAGCAAGTTGCAAGTGATCATCCATTAATCATTATAAAATATGTCATACAATATCAACATTTTAGTGTAGTATCTCAGTTATGTAATAAGAATATCTGGGCATTTAAATTGTATGTAGATTTCCATTATCCAAAAATATAGCCTAGTTCTCCAGAAAGAAACTGGGATATACTTATAAACACACACACACACACAAACCACTGGGGAAGAAACTGTTGTCTTAAAAATTATTTCCGTATGAGAAATGGAAGTAGAGCACTTTCTGACCATAGCACATTCTAAAGGGCAGAAAAGTAGGAAGAATGGCATAATAATCTTAAGCGAAACAACGTGAGTTACATCAAATATAGTCTAGCTATATATCTCTGTTTTTAAAAATGTTATTCTTGTTGCTATGGAATTTAAATGACCTTTTATTTTAACACTTCTGTGTGTGACCTTACCTCTGTAGAATGAGAACTTGTACTGAATCAAATCTAGCGTGATTGTACTTGTTGTACTTAATATAGCATCTTTTGTAGGTTTAGTAAACGAAGTAAAGCACAGCACTGAGAGAGGTTACTTACTGGAATTTTAGTCAACAAACAGAAGTTGCTTTTCTTCTCTCTTTGGCATATATTTTTCTTTATTTTCTTTATCATGAAGAGAAAACTGCTTGAGAGAAAAAAGCATGAGAGAAACTGCTTCTCTCTTATACAAAATAGTAAAATATGCAATAGTACTCTACTTGGAGAAAGGTTAAAAAAAAAAAAAAAAAAAAGTAGAACCGGTCAATACAGTTTCAATGTTAGTGGATTTTAGCTTTTATTTTTATCTTATTAAAACCAAACTGTTAAGAATGAACTCAGCATTCATGAACAAACCATTTGTAAAAATCTGGAGAGAAAATTGCCTAAGATAGTTGGTGGCATATACTGGGGATGATGAATGTAATAACAATGTTCTCATCCCAGGCAAAAAGCACAGCCTGGAAATTTGATGGATCTATAAATACTCTGAAACTTAGCTTTTAATGAGATGGATAGATTGCTAGCCTTTATATGCTAAAAACTCAAAGATTCTGGGTGGTAAACTCTTATAGAAAATCTGCAGAGATGAGTAATTGCATATCCAAATGACTAAAAAGTTTCTTAATTAAGACATAAAGAGCTGGTGTTACCACAGTTTGTCAGCTATATTGATGAAAATTGCATTTTCATCACAGGTAGCCTGGGAGAAATACAGAGAAACAGTCTGAACACCCAGGATTAGATTAGGAAAGCTGAAGTCCTGATACGGTTAAGTCTGTCCAGGGACATCAGGGTCAAAAAGAAAATCTTCTATATGTATGTTAGTAATAAAAGGATGAGATGCATTGGTGGGTCCAGAAGCAAATGGCAGATGAAAAAGGTAAGTCGCTACCCATCGTATTTGAAAAATTATGGCAGTCTGGTGAAGTTCCCAGGGCCTGGAAAATGGAAAACTTTTTAAAACTATTATTAAAATGGAAAAAAAAAAAAAAAAAAAAAAAAAAGAACCAGGGAACTACAGTCAGGCAGTTGCACCTCTGTGGTGCCTGGCAAGATCATGGTGAAGATCCTTATGGAAACTATGTTAATGTACATGGAAAACAAAAAGATGATTGGTGACAGTCAGTATTGCTTCACCTAAGGGCAAATTGTGCCTGACAATTTTGGTGGCCTTCTAAAATGGGTTTCAACACTGGTAGTTAAAGGAAGAAACCAAAGCCATCTGCTTGGACTTACACAAAGCATTTGACACTGCCCTGCACAACATCCTTGTCTCCAAATTGGAAAGAGATGGATTTGACAGGTGGAGCAATCAGTGGATACAGAATTGTGTGGATGACTGCACTTGAAGAGTTTCGTTCAACAGTTCAATTTTCAGGTGAAGACCAGTGATGAGTGGTGTTCCACTGAGTTTGGAATGAGGACTGGCTAATCTCTTTGTTGGTAACATGAACAGTGGGATTGAGTGTACCCTCAGGAAATTTGCAAATGATAGCAAGATTAGTGGTATAGTTGACATGTTATAGGAAAAAGACACTATCCAGAGAGATCTTCATAGAATGAGTGGTGAGCTCATGCAAGTTCAACAAGCTCAAGAGCAAAGTCTTCCACTTGGGTCAAGGCAATTCCAAACACAGATACAGAATTGTGACCAGTAGAATGAGGGAGGTGAATCTCCCTCTTTATTCTGGTCTCATGAGAGCCCACCTGGAATACTGTGTTCGGATCTGGGGTCCCTAGGATAAGAAAGACAGAGACATTTTGGGATAAATGCGATGGAGGGCCATGAGAATAATTAGAGGGCTGGAGCACCACTCCTACAAAGACTCTCTGAGAGTTGAGGCAGACAAGAGGAGGCTCTACAGAGACCTTATAGCAACCTTTCAGTACTTAGAGAAAGCCTTAAATAATGATAGACAGAGACTTTATCAGGCAGTGTAGGAAAAAGAGAAGGACTAATGTTAAGCAAGAAGAGGGTAGATTTCATTGGACATTAGGAAGAAATTTTTTATTATGTGAGTGGTGAGGCACTGGAACAATTGTCCGGAGCAGTTGTGAATGCCTCATCCCTAGTAGTGCTCATGGTCAGGTTGGAAGGTGCATTGAGCAAAGTGATCTAGTGGAACATGTCCCTGCCCATGATAGATGGAGTAGAACTAGATTGTTTTTAAAGTCCTTTCCAAACCAAACCATTCTGTGATTCTATTAATTTGAAATATGCACATTATTTTATTATTTTATAATTTTCCTTTTTTTTTTTTTTTTTTGTCCTAATATTTCATTAAAGGTGGATTAAGTCTTTGAAAGAGGACAGCATGTCATAGTACTCCTGCTTGAGTGTGTTGATTAAGTACTTTATCATGATATAGTTCCAACGATGTGTGAAACATGGGCAGAAACATTGCTGCACAAAAAGGGTCTCTATTCTATTTTTTTTTCCTTGTCTATTGCTACTATTGTTACTGCTGCTAGTTTCCTAATACAGCTAATTCAAGAAGAGTCTGCTCCTAGGTTTTCTAGGCTCCTAGGTTCACTGTCTACATACTGTGTACTAGTGAGTACACAGCACACTGGAGTCTCTCTTATTCTGGAAAGAGATCTGTCATTGAGAGACCTGCTTCTCAGGTTATGATATACGAGGGCAGCTCTGAAAGGAATGTCTCCTATATTATTATGTCAGCCCATGATGTCAGAAGCAGATGTTTGTGGTATGGCGGTAGAGGCTGAGCCTTCCCATCAATATTCTGTTACACTTTGTTGCTGTGTGACAAATGGCAGCAGAGGTGCAGTCTGACAGAATGGCATCTGTCATGGAAGTTAGTAAAGGTGCATGACAGAATTCCTCTATGCAGAAGAAATTGCACACATTAGCATTCATCGACATTTGCTGAACTTTTATGGAGACCAAACAGTGGATGTTATTATAGTGAGGTGATGAGTGGTGTGTTGCAGCAGTGGAGACAGTGACATGAAAGACGTGTTCCAGACAGCCATGTACAGCTGCCATACCACAAAATGAAGAGTGTCTTGATCAACTTCTCTGTGTGAATCTGTTAATGGTGTTGACTATGTTGAAAAAATAGTGTTTTGTAACTGAGAATTTGCTCTATCAAAGTGTTATTGTGCTCTTTTTATCTGTTGTAGTTTTCATGGAAATAAATAGGAGGCATTAGTTTCAGAGTAGCATATAGCTCTCTACAACTACCTGAAGGGGGGCTGTGGTGAGATGGAGGTCAGCCTCTTCTCCCATGTAACTAGAGATAGGACTACAAGGACTACAGGGAATGGCCTCAAATGCTAGGGGAGATTCAGGTTGAACATTAAGAAATAATTCTCTGAGAGAGTGGTCAGGTGCTGCAATAGGCTGCCCAGAGAGGTGGTGGAGTAACCATCCCTGGAGATGTTCAAGAGGAGTTTAGATGTACTGAGGAATGCAGCTTATTGGGAAATATTAGCGATAGGTGGACGGTTGGACTGGATGATCTTAGAGGTTTTTTTCAACCTTCGTGATTCTATGATTCAGTATGTATATCATAGCATGAAGTCAATGCTGGAGCTTAATTTGTTTCAGTGATTTCCTTTTTTAATGCATTTGACTTTTATTTTTTTTCCAAATGCTAAATATTAATTTCATTTTACATTTGCAGTAGGAATTTGGTTTTCAAAGGGTTTTCTGGGAGAATGTTCAGCCCATAATCACCAGAGAATGGATATAATATAGCTTGTATATATAGCTATGCTCATTTCTCTCTCTCTCTTTTTTTTTTTTTTTTTTTTTTTTACTATAACAGATGCTATCTATAAGGAGAAAATTCATTTAAAAACTGATAAGAAGTATCAGCCTTTTAGTATGATTGTGTTCTATCACATCAGCAGGATAATTAATTATTCAGTTGAAAAGATTCTGCTGGATCCTTCTGTTTCTTCTGATCTGCTGGGCCTTACAGTAACTGTTTTCTTTTCCAATTAGAAAGGTGAACTGAGTAGATGACTATTGTAACTAGATGAGTTGTAGCGTGTTAAGGAATTAGACCTCAACAGAATCTTTAAGCTGATGTTTTTCTAATACTACTCTGAGTTATTGATCTAAATCTAAGGAAGAATATTTTGGATTGTTCATTAACTGGGGAAATACATATATTTTAAAATTAATTTTGGACTATCTGTGTAAGCATAGCAGTTTTCTAGAGTGGACTTCATTGATTTCAGATGTTTACTTCCCAAATGAAACATTTGTTCTTCTTAATTCTGTATTAAATAATACTATTTCTCAGGTGGAAGTCATTATCTGACTACATGTAGACTGCATATAGGCTATCTCAATGAAGACTGTAGTATATACTCTCTTTTCAGTCAGTGAAGAGGAATAAGAATAGGTAGTTGTAGGATGTGGATGTAGCATCCCGAGGTATATACTGACTGAAGGTCTCATTAATTTTCATTGACATTAAATAAATAACATTTTTTTGTGCTTTTAAATAGTGAGCATGATGTGTAAACTTCCTTTGGAGGTTCAAAGGAAAAAGAACTGCAACAGAAATTAATTGTTCTTGACAATAGAGTGATTTTCCTCTTGAAAAGTATAGATTTTAAGAGTGCAGGTTTATTTTCTTAAAGATACATGGATGATCCTTAAGAAGTTATCAACCCGAAAGAGTATCTATAAAATAGCAAAAATTTCTGGGAATACTGTGATTCTCAAAGTTTTTTTTGAAAAGAAATCCACCTTAGAAGAGTCATATGTCATTTGTTTTTCTTCAAAACCTTACTCTTTATCAACCTATCATGTAAATTTAAAATTTTATTTGTAGAAAAGACCTTGTACTCACTTTCATTTCAAAAACATAGTAACTACTGCTATTTTACTGCTTCTCAACTGAAATAGCAGTGAATTGGTTTTGCAAGTTGATATGACTTGATATGATATGCAAGTAGAACTCAGCAGTTGTAAAACAATGTAAATTAAGATCCAGACCAAAGGATCATAAAATTTCATGTTTTATTGATAGTAAACAGTAGATACTGGCTGTTACAACATAATGCTGTTGAATATGAAGCCTGAAACAGTATTTTCATTAACATAGATTGTTAACTTTCAGAAAAGTAATTTACAGACTTCCAAACCACAAACTATACCTTTGATCTTGATGCATACTTTTTTCTGAACTTTTCTGTAGGTTTTTGTAATTCATATAAGTTTTGCCATCTGTGACATTCTATAGCAATCAGTTCCAAAATTTACCAGTGTGATGTGATAAGAATGTCTCCCTTTTTTTGCTGTTTTGAACAACCGCCTGTCAGTGTTAATTCTGGATAAATGAAAAGCTACTGGTTCCACTATTGCTATATGTTCTTCTTATAGTTTCAAGTATTTCTCAATTAATATAAAGTATTACTATAAACTTTTGAGGGTACATGCATTTGCATAAAATTCCCATGAAAATATTTCTGAATTCATATTTTTAAGACATTAAAAATTAAATAGGAAAAAAAAACATTATTTAAAAATTAGATAGATAATAGAACAATTTATGTATGGTTGATGAAAGAAAATTAGATAGAAAGACTGATGAGAGAAAATATAATATTTTTCTATAAAGAATACATTCAGAAATCACATCCAAAGTAATCTGAATGCCCAAATGTGAATGTGTAGAATTAGGTAATACTCTTCAGGCTCACGTAAAGCTTTTTTAATGCATCCAGTGCATGATGAATGCAGCTCACTCAAAGGATCGATATTTTTTTTCCACATAACAAAAAGATTAACATAAAAAAAGATGTAGAATTTAATAGTCTTGTTCCTCAGCAGTACAAAAGAAGAAAACATACTGGGTTGGTATATAGCAACTTTGGCCAAGGCATTGCCTAAAAGCTTTATTATAGAAATTGCTTTTAATAAATTATTGTCTTTATTATAGAGAAGTGAGAACAATGTTCATGCTCTTATCCCGTTCATCCACCAGAACATACAGAAGCTGTAATTTTTTCTTCTTGCATTCATGTAGTTTTCCCGTTAGAGAAATCCTAAATCTTTGCTGTCCCATAAATATCTGAACATAAACAGTGATTTATTGCACTTTAGCTCTTGTGTTGGTGGAGGAGGTTTATGGTGCTGAGAGAACTCATTAATCTAATTCACAACTCATAGTATAAACATAACCTTTACAATATATAACAGCAGAAATTATGCTTGGTTATGATTTACTGTTTGTGTTTTGGAAGGAGAAAGAAGTGTGAACTTATTTTGTCATATCCAGTTTTAACGCTTATTAACTTGAAAAATTAATATTAAACTGCTATAAATAACAATCTATATATACTTATTTCTGGCGCAAGATATATAAAAAAATTAAGACGCTGTGAGAACAGTGTGCTGTGAGTTAGTCAAGCAACTTTAAAAGGCATATTCCAAATAGAGTTGCTATTAACCCAAGAAATTATCACAGCAATAAATCTGTATAAAATATTTATTCCTGAAGTTCTCTCTCTCTCTCTCTCTTTTCTCTCTCTCTCTTTTTTTTTTAAACTTACATAATCCAGAAAAGTAGAAGCGTTGATTTGTGGAAGCGTTGAATTGCTCTTTAGGCCTTACATCCTTAAGTATGGATATTTTATTAAGATTCATATTCTCACTGAAGTGGAACATTCTATTTTGATATGAGTGGTTGTTAATATAATAATTATAATATATGTGTACCTTGTAAAAAGTTTACTCCTACTGAATTTTAAGTGAAATCTGAGATGCTTGAAAAAAATTGAAATAATTTTGTTAAGTAATCAAAAGAATTATCAGCTTTTGGTGTTTGTATTTTCAGTCTCTGCACAGCAAAGTCTAAATATCTAAACAGATAATACTTATAAAATCTCAATATTTTAGAGACATTTTAAGAACATTCTAGAACGTTATCTTGAATGTGAACATAATGTTTTCCAGAGTATTTTGCAAAATATACATCAGTGAAGTCAGTGGAATATTTAATGGTTAAATACACTTATTCGATTCTAATTTTATTTTTTTTCCTCTGTAAAAATCAGTCTTTTAGTAGAGAACATTCAATCTAGAAAAGTAAACCCTAAATAATATTTTCATTTAAAAAAAATTACATTGATATACTACTGTTGTAGTTTAACCTGGCAGGCAGCAATGTACCATACTGCTGTTCATTCATTCCTTGCCCCATGGGATGAGGGAGAGACTTGAAAACAAAATAAAACTCATAAGTTTAGATAAAATTATTTAATAAGAAAGAAAAGGAAAAGGGAAACAAAAATGTAATTATAACTATATATACATTTTTTCACACACACACACACATATATATATATATCTATCTCCACAGTACAATTACTATCTGCCAGGCAACATACAGCTAACATCAGAACTGCTTGCTGACTGACGTTATACTAGCAACTGATTGTCTCACCACCTGCCAACCAATGCCAATCATTGCCTAAGCAACAGCCTACTCTTAGCTAACTCCCATAGCCTTATAGCTTTCTACATGATGTCATACGATATGAAATAACTCTTTGCTTAATTCAGGCCAGCTGTCCTGGCCCCACCCCATCCCTTACTGCCACATGATAGTGGTGGTGGTTCTTCCCCGCTAGGTGGCCCTATCCAGCTTTGGGCGAACGTTCATTGCTCAACAGCCAAAATTTTGATGTTCTGTTTACACTGTGTCAGCTGGAACCAGGACAACTGTTGTCAATAATAACAAGAAAAATAATCTTGAAAATAATGCAAACTCTTGTTCAGGAATTATTACAGTAATTCTATTGCAAAGTGTTGCTCTCATGAGCAAATCTACAACTTAAATTCACAAAAATGCACTAAAATTAGGATTTAAAACTCTACTGAAAAGATTTTATTATTGAAAGTCTTTAATTCGTAAATATTATATTTCCTTCAAACATAATAATTCCTTCAAACCACAAGTGAATAATATAAAGAGCATAGTCAGGACCCTGAGCTTCAGGAGTGCGAACTTGCATCTGTTAAAGGCATTATTGAATAAGGTCCTCTGGGAGGCTGTCTTTAGAGATGAAGGAGTGGAATAGAATTGACAGCTGTTTAAGAATTTCTTTCCAAAAGAACAAGAGCTCTCCATTCCCCAGCATAAGAAATCAAACAAAGGAGGCAAGAAACTGGCATGGCTGAGCAAGGACTTGCTGGTCAAACTGAGAGAAAAGAGGGACGTGTACAGGCAGTAAAAGTAGGGATATGTGCCTTTGGGGGGAATTCAGGCATGCTGTCTGAACATGCAGATAGGATCAGGAAAGCCAAGGCACAGATGGAACTAGGCAAGGGATGTGAAAAATAACAAGAAGGTGTTTTATAGGTATATTAGTCAGAAGAGACAGACCAAGACACAGACATATATCAGACATCTCCTGTCTGATATATGACACGAGAGAACTGGCTACAACAGACATGGAGAAGGCTGAGGTACTCGACAAGTTCTTTGCCTCAGTCTTCACTATCAGTCAGACTTACCACATCTTTCAAATCCTTGAACTCTTGGGCAGCAGTCAAGGGAGTAGAATCCCTCCCACTGTAAGAGAAAGGTAACTCCAAGACTGCCACATGAGACTGAATGTGTACAAGTATATGGGGCTGGACAACTTATGTCCTGGGGTTCTGAAGGAACTGGCTGGTGTGGTTGCCAAACCACTCTCCATCATATTAGAAAAAATTTGGCAGTCAGACAGAATCCCCAGTGACTGGGAAAGTGGAAACTTAACTTTTGTTTTTAAGAAGGGGATAACAGGAACAGGAAAACTGCATGCCGATGAACCTTACCTATGCGCAAAAGTCAAGGTACAGATCCTCCTAGAAGCTACACAAACATGTATGTACAATGAGTAAATGAACCAAGACAGCTAACCAGCCTTCACCAAGGGCAGAACATGCCTCACCAAACTGGTGGCCTTCTGAGATGGAATGTCAGAACTAGTGAATAAAGGAAAAGCAACTGATGTCATCTATATGGACTTGTGCAAGGCCTTTGATGCAAACCCATGCCACATCTTTATCCCTAACTTGGAGAGATATGGACTATTCAATGAATAAACAATTGATTGGAGGATGCTATCCAGGGGACTGTGGTCAGAAGCACTGTGTACAGGTGGAGGCTGGTAAGGAGTGATATTCTCCAGGGATCTGTCTTTTGACTAGAGTTCTTCAACATCCTTATTACTGATATCAGAAGTACAATCAAGTGTACTTTCCACAAGTTTGTGTACAAGCTGACTGATGTGGTTGACTCTGTAGAAGAAAGGGATGCCATCCAGAGGGACATGGATAGGCTTGAGAATTGAGCCTGTTGGAACATAATGAGATTCTACAAGGCCAAGTGCAAGGAGTTGTATTTGGATCTAGGCAATCCCAGATATGAGCACAGTCTAGAGCTGATTAAGAAAAACTCTGCAGAGAAGGATGTGGGGGTCTTGATGGACAAAAAAAGCTGAACTTGAAATATACTGAGTTCCTTCAATTTGGAGGAAGACTGTTGAAGGTCATCTAATCCAGCTACTCTGCAATGAAGAGAAACATCTACAGACTAAATAAGATTGCTCAGAGCCTAATTCAGCCTCACTTAGAATGTGTCCAGAGACAAATCTCTCTGAACAACTTGTTAAAGAGCTTCGCTACCATTATTGTAAAAAACTTTTTCCTTATATCCAATCTAAATCTCCCTCTTTTAGTTAGAAACCATTTACCCTTGTCCTGTCATAAAAGACCCTGCTAAAGAATCTGTCCCCTTTTTTCTTATAACCCCCTTTCAGATAGCGAAAAGCCACTTTCAGGCCTCCCCAGCGCCTTCACTTCTCCAGGTTAACAGCCCAAGCTGTCTCAGTCTGTCTGCATAGAGGTGATGTTCCATCCCTTGGATCATTTCTGTGTCCCTGTGCTCCAACAGGTTCACATCTCTCATCTACAGAGAACTCCATATCTGGACACAGTACTATAGATGAGGTCTCACCAGCACAGAATAGACAGGATCACATCACTATATCAGTGTCACAGAGTTAGCTAGATGAATTTATGCCCATGACAGGGGGCGGTAGGCCCCTGCCCTCCCCTCCCCACCCCACAAAATGGAAAGGAAGGGAGGAAAACAAAAAACAGGGGCAACAATCTATGGAGGAAAACTTATTTTACTAACTATGATATCGAAATTCAAGATAACACAATATAATACAATCTGATTGAAATTGAGACTAATAAATCAAATAAAATAGGAGAGAGAGAGTTCCCGAGACTGATTCAAACCTGAAAAGCTTGGAATGGCCAGGAAAGCACCCTCCAGCACCCACTGCCAAGCAGTAAGAGAGCGCCCCACCCGGAAGGGCCAGATCCCATGACTTCTGTAATGTATAGGGATAGGTGCCTGGAATTGGAGCATTAACACTTTAACTCCCAGTACACTACATGATGTTTTGATGCGGAATACTGAGAACCAAAAACAAAAAAAAAACATAAAACCATGATATTCCACCCCTTATTCTACATCGCTACATCATGCTTAATTTATATAGAAATATATGAATAAATGACAAATGATTTAAATGCATTACACACACATGTCTATATTCATATACATAGAATTATCGACTGCACTCCCCCAGCATCATGTTTCCTTGTGGTACACATTGAACATCCCCGTTTTTTTGCATTACCCACCAAGTGGACCCAGGTCCCTGAGCAAAAACAGTATCACAGAGAGGGTTGCCCTTTCCAGAAGCTGGAAGAACCCAAACTGCCTTTCCCAACATGTTCTTTACATGTACAACAGGAACTTTATCTCCTTCTACGGTATGTAGGGAGCCGGATTGGGTAGGACCATCACGATTGATAGATCCTCTGGTATTGACTAACCAGGTGGCTTCTGCCAAATGCTTCTCCTAGTGCTTAAATGTACCGCCTCCCATTGCTTTCAGCATAGTTTTTAACAACCCATTGTATCATTCAATTTTACCAGAGGCTGGTGCATGGTAGGGAATATGGTAAATCCACTCAATGCCATGATCTTTGGCCCAAGTATTTACAAGAGAATTTTTAAAATGAGTCCCATTATCTGACTCAATTCTTTCTGGGGTGCCATGTTGCCATAGGACTTGTTTCTCAAGACCTAATATGGTATTTCGGGCAGTAGCCCGGGTTTCAAGCCATTCAGTGGTTGCCTCCACCATAGTAAGCACATAATAATCAGCTGATCAAATTTCTGTTGATGGCTTTCAGGGCTGTGAGGTCACACTGCTGGCTTATGTCCAGCTTATCATCCATCACTACCTTCAAGACTTTTTTGACAAGGCTGTGATCTTTTCTTACATCCCCCAGTTTATACTGATAGTGGAGGTTGCCACAGCTCAGGTGTAAGACCTTGCACTTTATTTTCTTGAACTTCATGAGATTGTCTTGGGCCCATTACTTGAGCCTGCCTAGGTCTCTGTGAATGGAATACTGTTCCTCCAGTGTTCTAACTGCACCACAGAACTTGGTGTTCTGACACCACAACTTGCTGAGGGTGCACTTGATTCCACTGTCAATGTTGCTGATGAATACATGAAAGAGCATTGGTTTCAGTACAGAACCCTGAGAGATGCTACTTCACCGACTTTTTTCAGCACTGAAGTGAATCTGACAGGTCATTAGTTCCTTGGGTCTTCCTTTTTACCCTTCTTAAAGACAGTTGTGACATTGCCTTTTTTCCCAGTCACCACGGACTTTTCAGATATCGAGAGTGGTTTACCAACTACATCAGCTAATTCCCTCAGAACTTCAAGATACATCACTGCAGTGCGACAGGTTCTGTGCATCTAAGAAGCTCATTTTCAAGGTTCTACCACTCTAATGCATATTACAGCAATGCAACTCCATGAATGCTATATGATTTTAAAATACGTATATTAATTTTCAAAGTTAACTGTTATTAATTATTCATCTTTACTTTCAAGCTATGAAAGGAAGAAATAAGATCCATCCCTTCAACAGTTATTAAGAAAATATAATGAAAGCTGTATCAACATTGAAAGAAAACAGATCTTTAAAGATTAATTGCTAAAAAAAAACACAGAACAACAATCAACAAACAACAGAAAATATTTTAAATAAGTGATTTAGTAACTTAGAAAGTTAAAATACTCTAGCGAACTTTCATGTCTTTATATATATTGAGTAATGCATTATTTCAAAAGTAAAACAGAGTATGTTTGGATGGCTCTGAATGAATTTTCTATAAAATGTGAGGACACAACAAGTGCTTGCAAAGAGTTTTAAGTGACAGGATGGTTTAGCCTGAAATTCACTAGAATTTGGCAGATAATTTCCTTAGAATCTGTTTTATATTTTCATATTTAAGATGAACTGTAAAATAAATAAGCTATTTTCTTTTTGGACAATGTACTTTCCTATCTTTCACAAACGATTAAATATTAAAACAAACCTTTAACAACATAGTGATAGATGTTTTCAGCTATAAAATATTCTAGAATCTATTCATTGAGTTAATAATTTTCCATTTCTTCTAGCAATGGGAGAAAAGCCCATTATGAATTCTGAAGAAAAATTTATTGAGATCTATTGGACCCAAGCATTACAGAGCTTTATAATCAATTAATAAAGTATGAACTCTAATGTTGTAGTATTGAGAGTTGGGCTAGAGAATTACAATGCACTAAGTGAAGAGATCTAACTGATAAAAAAATATTTTCTTATATGCTTACCCTACTAAGTAGACAATCAAAACTGACACTGACATCGAAAAGGGTGTTATATAGAGCAAGCTGACCTAAATCTAAAAATCTTAAGAATGCATTTAAATATTTTAACATCCATAAATCCATAAATAAAACCCTATTGTGTTATACAGATATGCAGATATATTTCACTAATACCTGAAAACCAGAAATAAAAAAGACAACTGGCTTATGTCTTTGGTAAATCGAGTTTAATCATTCAAACCTGAAGATAAATGATTTTGATCAGATGGAAGACATTTTTATGACAGGATTGTTTCCTATCTAAAGTTAATCATAGCAAGTATGATTTCATGTAGTGCTACACCAATTTATTCTTGTCATACACTAATTCATACCGAAAATACTCGAGGTGAAGAAAATAAAGAACAAATATTCCAAATACACATTTCAAAGTTATATATATCAATCTCACATGTACATTTTCCTACTGATTATCAAAATAATTTAGCTAATAGAAATAAAAATATGCTATTTTGCATTCTATTTGCGTATATTTGTCATTGTTCTTTGTGTTGTCTTTTAAAAAGAATAATATATAATTTTAAAATAAAGATCAAATTAATGAGAACAATTTGAAAATTTGAAAAAAACAATTATATTGATTTTTCAGAACAACATTTTGAAAACTTTTTTTGCTGCAAGCAAACTGTATTACTAGCTTCCTCGGAGGAGAAATGAACACTCATTAAGTATAGATTGCTGATTTACTTGTTTTTAGCATTGTAGTGATTATCACACAGAATCTGTCCTTAGAAATACTTTCCGTAGATAATAACATTATGGATATGTGACACATACTATTTCTACCCTTTAAAAAAATTACTTGACAATAATTTTTGATTGACTCAAAATTCCTTAAAAGAAACATAATCAGCATGCTTTTTTACATCTTGACCTTCATGTATCCTAAGAAAGGCATATCGTGGGCTTAAATGAACAGATCTAGGAGTAATTCTGAGGCATCACCAACTGTGCTTCACAACTCTAGCTCTAAGTGGGAATATTATGTAGGAGTGCCGTACACAGCCCAAGTTCCTTCACTAAAAAAAAAGATCCTAGGTATCTCAGGCTCTAACTATTCCATGAGATACAAAAACACCTAGGGAGCTAAGGCACTTATTTTAGGCCAATGTGGGCTTTCAGATTATTTAATTCAGAACTTCATTGAAAGGTTGAGATAAGAATCAATACTGGATCTATATGGTTGTATTTCTGGTCTTTCAGTATCTGAAGGCCAGATTTTGTTCATTTTTCTCCCAGAGACTAATTCTTATCTTTCAGTAGCATGCCTGGAGTGGCATTCACTTCAGATAATCCTAGACATGTCAAGATCAGTTTAAGATAGTTGTATAAACCTCCCAAAGGAAAGGGATAAATATCTCCAAAGGAGCAGTCATCCTAACAGAAGACAAATATAAGCCAAAGCAGATGACTATTTCTGTTTCTACATTTCTAGTGCAATCCCAACTTCAGGATATATGTATCATTCAGTGATCCAACCCCCGTATGCTTCAAATTAAATACTTCAAACCTCCTGAGGTCCCTAGTACTTCTCAGATCTCTCCCAATCTGATTGCTTCTTAAAGTCTTTCAAGACAATTTGGCAGGAAGAAACACAAAGGTAGGAGAAAACAATTTTTTGAGTATTTCTACATTATTATTAAAGCTACTGAGAATTTACAAGCAAGCTGTCAGCTTTCTCTCCTTTTACAATTCAGAAATTCACCAGTATTTAAGACTGAACTAAATTCTTCCTCCTCCCTCTTGCCAGAGAGTCCTTGACTACAGTGGAAGATTCTACAAAGGATATGCCCTGTTTTGAAATATAGCAATCCTCCTCTTCCCACGCCATATATTCACACAGAGAAGGAACAAATCTAGCAGCCCACATCTACAAATACCTTGGAAATTTACTATAGAGGGGATTTTTTTCCATGTCCAACAGATCAGTAGTTGACAATGCTCAAGTGGCTCTTAAGCAGTGTTCCACAAGATGTGAGAGACCTTCCTTCTACTGGACTACAGAGTTAAAATATAGTACAAGAAGATGTGCTTATGCAGTCATTATTTCCACAGATCCACAGATTGTCTCAAAGAGCTCACTACATGAATTCTAAACCTATTTGTAATACTGTGAAAAAAATAATCCTGCATAAAGATTTTTCTACTTTAAATAAAATCCAAGTACCACCTTGTTCATCTTTCCACTATGAGTCCAAAAGCAGATACAGCCTTGATCTAGATATTGACTGGGTACAACAATGAGGACTGCAACATCAACTCATGCTGCAAAACTCTGTACCACCTATGCAGTTGGTAATTTGTTAGGGACGGTAACAATAAAGCACTTAGGTTGTCTACATTTCTGCAAATTCTTGAATGCATAGCACTCCTTTGCAAACTAGAAAAGAAATAGAGCTGGCTGTTTGTTAAGAAGCTGTTACTATAGTGGAATCATAAGAGTTTCCATACTATATAGCTACATTTCTGGAGTGTAAGAATAGTTTTGTAGCTTGGCTGCTGCTGTTGTTTTTTGATTAAGATAAGACTGTATTACTGTCTTTTTACTAGAGATAAAAAATCTGTAACGGAAAATTGTCTGTTGCTAAGATTGCTGATGTCACCCTCGAGGAAAAAGTTGGGGTTCAAAAGTGAGCTCCCAGTTCTATCTCAAATTCATTTTCTACTAGAATAAAAGCTGGCAAGACTACTGGAATATATATAACTAGTTGTTTATTCTTGACATTATAGCCCTATATATTGTTCATGGTAGCAAATTGTTCCTTCAATGTCAAGATTTTTCTTTACCTGCCTACCTTGTTCCCTCTCTCATCCATTATCTTTGCTTCTCCTCTTTTCACCCTTGGATAGCAGATTTCCACAAAGAGAAAAGCCCATATATCTCATTATTTCACATTTTCCTCTTCACAGATGGTAACCCCACCTGCAGATCTGCCCTTTTCATGCCATTACTAACTTCATGCCCTGTTTAAACTCTGTTATGTTTACAACCAGGTCACCTGCTGAGGAAATGGCTACTTCTGACAAGACTAAATCTCCTATTGAGCAAATGAGCTACAGACACAGAGGCCCAATTATTATTAAGTGTTAGCATAAGTGTAATTATAAGTAGAATGTTTCATTATAATACATCTGTTGAGGCTTTAATGCATCCCAGCAATGTGCTTTATTAATAAGCTGTATAGAAATGCTGACTTTACAGTTTTCCAGATCACATTTATGATAACAAACGAGGTTATGAAAATGAATTCACTACAGGAGTCTTACTGTGTTAGTTACTATGATTCACAAGTTTATTATGGTAATAAAGCAACATGAGACAATAATGTTGGAAACTGGAATACACTAATGATGCTTCATATTGTTCCAAAAACATTATGCAGAAGTGGTAAAAAATGTTATGACTTGCAGATAGTCAAATGTAGCAGATGTCACACTACTGAATAAAATGCATGAGAGACACACTGTTAGCTTGTGCATCATTTGCTGTTTCCTACCACAGTCTTCTTAAGAAAAGAAAATATGTCACTTGCTTGATTGAAGGAAAAAGACTTTACCTCTTATTGATTTCTAAATTATTATTTGAGTAAGGAACAGTGTGATATCATCACCTGATGTTTTATACTTAAATTTATTGATACTTGGTAAACAGTTCTCTGAAGTAAAAGTGTTTGAAGGCAATGCTTCAGCTAGTCTTAAAGGTGTGTTCAAGGTAACTTGTGGCTAGTTAAAATTCTTCAAGTGAAGCCTATCTCCAATGGAAATAAGGAACAAGATTTAGGAAATAAGAACAAGATACATAAGAACAAGGAAGATTTGCAATGCTCCTGTTTTTTTTTTTAATAATGGCAAAGCCACTTCTATATGACACTTTAACATATTGTGCTTAATTTATTAGAAACAGTGTTCCAGCACGATTCACTCAATATAGGATTGTTTGGAAATGAAAGGTACATTTTAGACATGAATTTTGAATAATTGCACTGCAAACAAGTACCCTCACTGTCCATGCTGCTTAATAATTAACTGTATCTATGATTTTGCTTTCAACCTTTTCAAATAGTTAATTCCAAGAAAATTTTTCTCTAAAGGGTATTATTCTTAAGGATTGTGGACACTAATTAATATGTTATACTTATCTTGAGGACCAAGCTTTGGTCTCTTGTTCTCTTTTGCTTAACAATCAAGATTCCTTGCCATTAAGGGTGTCACCATCAATATGGTGTAGAACATGATGTCCAACAATTTTAGCCTTTCAAAAATTATTTCAAAGATTGTAGTTACTAATTTGCTCAGCTATTCATCACACTAAATTCTGGAAAGGTGTTATATAGAACAAAGGGGCTCTACAGATTTTTCTGTTTGTGACTTATGTGAACAAATCTCCAAGCCTCTTCTGCTTAAGATTACAGAACACCAGAGAAGTGGAAGAGTGACTTTGGTATTCAGCTAATTAGAGACATCTGGAAAACATTCATCCACTTGGATTTCTGAAAATCACATTAATTGCATTGTTTTGTTATAAAAACTTGAGTACCAGTCATGTCCGAAAAGTTCCTTTTAAAGCCTTATGAAAGTGATTCTATTCATTATCTCAGTTAATAGTATTGAAATTTCATAGTGGGAACAGACAATTCAACAATTACTACAGATCTTTGAGTGTTTCTCTTAATTGTCACTATCAAAAACATAAGCAGATGGATTAAATGTTTGCTTAGTCACTCTCATTTAAACAACAATATGATTTGAAAATAACAGTAATATGCAGCTGGAATCTTTGGTCCACAGGAGATAACCTCTTCAAGGCTAAACCTTCAATTAATTATGGAATATGTGATAAGCACATTCACTACTTTTAACTTAAGGTTCATTTTCACATGATTGGCAAGATGTGAAGAGAGAATTAGGAGCTATCTGATACTTTTTCCTAGAATTTATGTTAACTTTATCTGGAATTCTGCAAAGAGTTTGACATGATCCTACACTTCATCCTTATGTCTAAACTGGAGAGATATGGATTTGAAGAGTTGATTATTCCATGGAGAAAGAAATGTTTCGATGATCACAGCAAGAGTGTTGTTGTCAACAGTTTTGTGTCCAAAAGGCAGCTGATGATGAACTGTGTTCCCCATGATTCCATTTTGGAATCAATGCTCTTTAAAATCTTTATCATTGACATAGACAATGAAATTGAGTGGACTCTCAGCAAGTTTGTGGATGATGCTAGATTGAGCAGTACAGTTGACATGATAGAAAAAAGGGATGCTATCTAAAGGGACCTGGGCAAGCTTGAGAAGTGGGCTCCTGAGAACCTAATGAAGTTCAACAGGGTCAAGCGCAAGGAGTTTCACTTTGGTTGCAGCAACCCTAGGTAAGTGTACAGACTGGGAGAGGAACTGATTGAGAGAAGTCCTCCAGAGAAGAACTTTGAAGTTCTGCTGGATGATAAGCTTGATGTGAGCAAGCAGTATGTATTTACAACCAGGAATGCCAACAGTTATTTAGACTGCATTGAAAGAGGTCAGCGGGGTGAGAATTGTGATTGTCCCTCTCTCCTCTGACCTTATGAAGTTTAATTTGGAGTACTGCATTCTGGACTGGGGCCCTAAGCAAAAGAAGTGGAGCTCTTGAAGTGTGTCCAAAGTATGATTGTGAAGATTATCAGGGGGCTGGAGAATATCTCCTATGAAGAAAGGCTGAGGGAGATGGGCTTGTTCAGTCTGGAGAAGAGAAGGCACTGGGGAGACCTAATTCTGGCTTCCAGTACTAAAATGAGCTTATAATCAGGAAGAAGGTAGACTTTTTACATGATATGATAGTGATTGGATAAGGGGAAGGGGGGGAAGGGGAGTGTTTTCAAACCTAAAGAGGTGAGATTTAGATTAGCTTTCAGAGGGAAGTTCTTTACTGAGAGAGGGGTGAGGTGCTGGAACAGATTGCACAGAGAGGTTGTGGATGCCCCATTCCTGGAGGCATTCAAGGCCAGGCTAGATGGGGCCCTGGCAGCCTGATCTTGTGGCTGGCAAGTCTGCTTGTGGCAAGGGGATTGGAACTAGATGGTCTTAACTGTCTCTTCCAACACAAGGCATTCTTTGATTCTATGATACTTAAGGAGATGCAAGGGTTCACAATTTCAAATTTGTTGTCCAGTTGCAGAATACTCACAGCATTTGTTTATGAGACATTAGCGTGTAGAAATAGTTCACACATTTCTCTTTAATATATCACTCTCTATTTGCCACCATATGCCTTTTAAATAAGTCCTTTATTATATCTAACTTAGAGTGTAAGATACCCATCCTTTAAAATTTATTTGCATATAAAAATATGCAATATTTGCATATAATAATATGTTTAGGTTTTTTGCAAGAATCAAAGAATCAGATTGTTAATCAAATTTCATTGTATTGTAGCAATTTATTCTTGTTACTTAGCCAAATTATATTCAATTGATTGGCGAGATTATCACTGTCTTCAAAATCTATAATAATTCTCTTAGACTTCTATTCCCACAGGAACACTTTAAAGTGAACTTTGGTTTACTTTGTGATAACTGTACTAACCTCTTGGCATTGTCAAAGACCATGAGCTAGGAATATTCTGCTCTAGGGAATTGATGAGTACTCCCTTGTGCCGCAATTCTATTTAATCTAGCATAAAATTAGTAAAACCGTCAAATTCTTCTTCAGACTTCTGCTATTTACTTTGCACCTTTTTGTCGGTCTGCAAAATAAATACCCCTGATATTCCATGTTAAGTTTGGTGTTTCAATTCTTAAGTCTTCATTATTGGTACCTTGGCAAGTACAATGTACAGTGTGGCTTTACTTCTGGAAAGCTTCAAAGTGTGGAAAAGGGAGGCTGAGAAACTGCCTCTCCACCAAAGTAATTAAAAGTAGATATGTGTTCCACTCGGTACTTTATTTATTTTCAGTACTTTTATTTATTTATTTATTTATTTTGCTAATTCTTTGTGCTCACGTAGTTCAGTAAATAGAGCTGCAAAAGCTATGCTAATACAAAATCAGTCCATTGTGAACTTATGAGTGACTTCTCTAATGGATCTTTAAGATATACACTAACATTAATCAGGCCAAGTCTCAAACAAGGAAGGCACAAGTTTTCTTGAGTTTTACCTGCCATTTTCACTCTGTAGTCACCTGTGAGACTTAAAACTCACTTTGGAAGAGAGTGCTTGGCTGTCAGAAGTATCATTATATCAACTACAGGCCGGTGAGTCTCACCTCTTTACCTGGGAAGATCATGGAACAGATCCTCCTCGATGATATACTTGATCACATGAGGAATGAGTGTGTGATCTGAGACAGCTAGCACAGCTTCACCAGGAGAAGCTCATGCTTAAACTCTCTGGTGGCCTTCTAGAATGGACTGATGGCATTGGTGGACAAGGGAAAGGCGACCGATGTCATTTACCTGGACTTGAGCAAGGCCTTTGACATGGTCTCCCACCACATCTTTATCTCCAAATTGGAGGAATGTCAATTTGATAAGTGGACCACTCGATGAATAAGAAATTGGTAGAAAGGCTGCAGACAGAGGGTGATCATCAATGGACTTATGTCCAGGTGGAGGCCAGTAATGAGCGACGAGCCACAGGGGTCTGTCTTGGGACTGGTGCTCTTTAACATCTTTATCAATAACATCGATGATGGTATCGAGTGCACCCTCAGCAAGTTTGCTGATGACCGTAAGCTGAATGGTGCTGTTGACACTGTGAAAGCAAGGGATGCAATTCAGAGGGACCTGAATAGGCTTGAAAGGTGGGCCCGGGTGAAGCTAATGAGGTTCAACACAGCAAAGTGCAAGGTTTTGCACTTGGGCTGGAGGAATCCCAGGCATCTATACAAACTGGAAGGAGCGGTCCTTGAGAGCAGCCCTGTAGAGAGGGACCTGGAGGTCTTGATGGATGAAAAACTTAACGTGAGCCAGCAGTGTGCCCTTGCAGCTCGGAAAGCAAATGGTATCCTGGGCTCCATCAGAAGAGGGGTGGCCAGCAGGGACAGGGAGGTGATTGTCCCCCTCTACTCTGCTCTTGTGAGGCCCCATCTGGAGTACTGTGTCCAGGTCTGGAGCCCCAAGTACAAGAAAGACAGGGAGCTATTGGAGAGGGTCCAGAGGAGACCAGAAAAATGATCAGGGGACTGGAGCACCTCCCCTACGAAGGCAGGCTGAGGGAGCTGGGTTTGTTCAGCTGGAGACAAGAAGGCTGTGGGGTGACCTCATTGCAGCTTTTCAGTACCTAAAGGCAGCCTACAAACAGGAGGGGAATCAACTCTTTGAAAGGGTAGATAACAGCAGGATAAGGGGAAATGGTTTTAAGTTGAGGGAGGGAAGATTTGGGTTGGATGTCAGGGGGAAGTTCCTTAGAGAGAGAGTGGTGAGGTGCTGGGACAGTCTGCCAGGAGAGGTTGTAGATGCCCCGTCCCTGGAGGTGTTCAAGGCTAGTTTGGATGGGACCCTGGGCAGCCTGCTCTAATATTAAATGGAGAGGTTGTTGGCTCTGCATGTGGTGGGAGGGTTGGAGCTTCATGATCCTGGAGGTCCCTTCCAACCTTGGCCATTCTGTGATTCTATGAACACCAGTGAAGACTGAGGCAAAACATTTAGTGAGAACCTCAGCTTTTTCCATGTCTGAGGAAGCCAATTCTCTGTCCTTATTATCAGAGGGGAAGCACTCTCCTTGATCTATCTTCTCTTGCTTATGTACCTGAAGAATCCCTTCTTGTTATTTTTAATATCCTCCAGAATCACACAGTCTCTGTGTCTCCTCCTTGAACTCCACCACCATGATGAGCAGCTCATCCACCTGCTCGCACATTACACAGGTGGAATCCCTGCCACTCTGCCTTGACAGCAGCAGGCTCATGCAATCCCTGCAGCCGGAGACCTGAACAGACACATTTCTGTGCAGGCCCTCCATCTGGCTCGCCACAGTCTTCCTGGCGCAAGTCTGCTGCATGGGGGAGACCATGTTTAAACCTGAGGTCTCAGAGACTGCCAATTGGATAGCTCGTCTCCTGAGCAAAAGGATAATACTTTTGTGCTGCTTGACCCACTTCTCTTACCCACTGCTACAGTATGGTGTGGGCAGTGCAGGCCCATGCACTGATTTCCCCTCTCTGTTCTCAGTGGGCAGCAACGCTGCTTGCATGGTGAGCTCTGTGGGTGGAAGCTAACTCACTAGCATAGGCACAACACTTTTGCTGACCTCAAAAAAGCTCTGAAAAGATGTTTTTTTTGTGGCCTTTTTCATTTCAGATCCCTTGTGCAGTGCAGTCTTACCTGTTTTGAGCTCGTCTGCACTGAGGCCTCACCAGCTCAGAATAGAGGGGTAGGATCATTTCCTTTGTCCTGCTGGCCATGCTTCTTTTGATGCAGCCCAGAATACGGTTGGCTTTCTGGGCCATGCAAGGGCACATGGCTGGATCATGCCCAGCTTCTCATCCACCAGTAACACCTGGTCACTTTCAGCAGGGCTACTCTCCATCTTTTCATCCCCCAGCTTGCATTGGCAGTGAGAGTTGCCTCAACCGATGTGCAAGATCTTGCATTTGGATTTGTTGAACCTGATGAGGTTCTCCTGGGCCCACTGCTCAAGTGTGTCTAGGTTCCTCTGGATGGCATCCTGTCCCTCTGGTGTGTTGTCTGCACTGCACAGCTTGGTGTCATCAGCAAAGTTGCCGAGAGTGCACTCAACCCCATTGTCAGTGTTACTGACTAGAAGATATTAAAGAGTATCAGTCCCAGAACTGACCCCTATTGGACACCACTCATCACTGATCCCCATCCAGACATTGAGTCATTGACTACCACTCTCTGGACTCAATCTTGCAGCCAGTTCTTTGTCCTTTGAAGAGTCCATCCATCAAATCCACATCTTTCCAATTTGGAGAGTAAGATGTTGTGGGGTATCATGTCAAAGGCCGTTCTTAAGTCCAGGCAGATAACATCAGTGGCTCTTCCCTTGTCCATTGATGCAGTGACAGCATTATAAAAGGCCACTAGGTTGGTCTAGCAGGATTTGCTTCTGGTGAAGATTTCTTTTAGATCTCTTTGCTCTAATCTTTTTGTTGTTGGCAGTAAAATACATGAAATGGAATCTGAAACAGAGTCTGTTTTGCCTGCAACTGTGATTGGTGTGATCTCTCTGTTTTTCCTTTATATACCAAAATAGTAATTTTATCATAAAATATTTTCATATTTGTCAAGCATGACTTTTCCATGACTTTCCATGCTGGCTACTGATGATTTTCTTGCCTTCTAGGTGCCTGGTAATGGTTCCCAGGATTAGCTATTCCATTACATTTCCAGAGATCAAGATGAGGTCAACTAGAATGTATTTTTCAGGAATGAAAAAATTCACGTACAAGATTCCTGCAAAAAGAAGAAAACTAGGGGCAAGTACACAATTTGCTTCCCCAGAACATTCTTCCAGTTTTAAACAACTTGTAGCTCAGGAACTTCATGAGTAAATAATGTTGTTTTACTATTTAAGATTGCTGTCCACCATTTTCTGCCACAGACTTTTTAACGTCAGCAACAATCAAACTACCACATTCCTCGATTCTGACAATGTGCCTTTTCAAGATCATTTGATAGAAAAGGGCAACACAGGAGTTTTTTATCAAACACTTTAATTCATTGTTCAGATATTTCCTTGTTCTCTTAACTGATCTGTATGTCAACATCAGTGCTGAAAAAAATGTTTCTATCAGTAACATGCAGGAACAAAGACACATTCATTCAAATATTTATGTAACATCTGTGAATTCAAAAGGGTGACTAAATAAATATAGCAAGTAACATCCTCAGGCACTTGTACATAGCTGTTTCCTTGTGTACCTTTCACATGCTTCTCAGTGTGTAAAGAAAAAAATGCATTAATAGAGAAAGGATGGAATTGTATTTCAAGAATAGAGATTAATGCAGAGCAAAGAGGCAAATATAATTAATCTAGAGAAAACTGTCATTTGCTGACTCTTGGAATGAAAAGAAATAAATGAAATAAAGAAACAAATAAAAAACCCACACCAACATAAAAATAGTTACCTCAGGAAGGTTAAATTTAAAAATATCGGATACTTTGAGGAAAGTAAGTTCATTAGTAATTCAATCTAGTTGAAGGAAAATATTCACAGAAAAAAATGACAATAAAATGGTGTCTTTCCTATGTTTAATAATAAATTTGTTTCATAGACTCACCACCTCTCACTAAATTAATAGGTATTAATAGGAATTTTAGTAGAAATCCTACAAGATTTTCCATCTTTACAACCACTGGAATGTGCAGAATGTTTCTAGATTTGTAAACAGATGAAGACAGAAAATTAAACAGTTGCTTAATATCTAGCTGAATTAATAAAATTTTTAGGCAAATAAAATTTCATACTGAGTTTAAATGGCAAGCTAATCATGAAGTACTCCATAGAACTGAGCAAAAATAAGTATGAACTGTGATGGATTTGCCCATATAATACACACAAAAATTATATGATTGGGCCAGGGTAGTAATAGTATCATTTATCAAATAATATCAATTATTTCTGGGGATTATGTGAATTTTGCATGACTTGTACAATATATATTTGCTAGATGAGCTACAAAAAGCAGCATTTGGACAATATTTGTTTTCATAGAGAAACAAAGTTGCAGCATATTCATATGTGGTTCTTCTACCAAAGCATTTCTGAACAACCTTGCAAGTGACAATACACAGTCCACTGAAAATTATAGCAGCACTCCAGCTGTTTAATTTAGGATATGATAAACGGCATGCTGTTTGGGTTTCTTTACAACAAGAAAGGATGAGATGTAAAATCAAGCTCAATATCTGGCCTGCTCTTTCTATAACTTCACAGTAGGGTTATCAGAGACTTTTCCATCCAGAATATTTGAAGAAAACCTTACTGCTGTTGGAAACAGCCCAAATATATATCTGTGATATACTGTTTCATTTCAGTGAGGAATACTAAGAACCCATCATTGTCTACATAGATCACTCCAAAAGTAATGCTTCCTTTTTATTTCAGTGAAAACAAGGAGCACAGTAACACTGTTTAATAGAAAAAAATTCACAGCTACAAAACATTTTTTTCAACATAGTCACCACCATTAGCCAGGCATTTTTACCAGCAACGAACAAGAGCCTACATGCCATGATCATAAAAATCTACAGCAGTGGAGATGGAACACTGTTTCACAGCGTCCACGATGACTCTGTGCCAGGAAAATGTTGCCCACGCAGTCCATCTTTCATTGACTCAAAGACATGGAAGTCAGAAGATGACAAATCTGGGCAAATCTGGTAGGTGTGGTAGGACAATCCAGCCAAGACTGGCATTGTGCTCCAGGGTCTTCAAACTGGTATGGGTTCTGGCATTTTCATGTTGCAAGAGAAAGAGATCTAGCTATCACAAGCTTTGTGATAGTCTAGCGTGGTCATCATTGTTTCTAATGCATTGAAGCCAATATTCATCTTCATACACAGTTTCCTGGTCTTAATACTCCTATTTGCATGGGTGAGCTGGCTGTCTGGAACATGGCTTGATTTCATGTCACTGTTGTCACTGCTGAAATGCACCACCTGCTATCTCACTGTGCTTACATCCACTGTTTGGTTTCCATAAGGATTCAGCAGTGAATGACAATGTTTGCATTTTTTTTTTTTTTCACATGGAAGAATTCAGTGACACACCTTTGCTTCATCCTCACTGCCATTTGGTCAGACTGCTAAAGGATGAGAGAAGGGCTCCAAAGTAAAGGATAAGAAAAGGGCTTCACAGGAACTGGGGAATAGGGGTGGTTAGCGATTGTTTACAGAAGCAAATATGTAGAGGTTGTTAGAGGAATGGGGATTGCAGACAGTGGGTCTGGGTTATTGAGGGGGATGAAGGCCATATAGATAAGAGTTTGAGAACAGCCCGAAGATGTCTGACAGTGAGGTGATTAGATGTCCACAGGACAAGCAAGAACTAGTTTGGGAGCTGCGTCTTCTGCAGGGTTAGAAGTTTACAGGGAGGAAGACTACAAGCCTTCGCAAGGAAGATGATGATTCTTCATTCCACAGCCACCAGGAGGGGACCCCCACAACTCATTATGCACGTGTTAGGGGGAGGGTTTGCATGGTAATGAATTCTCAGGAATGTAATGATATGTATCCAAATTCCTGGAAACAATTGATTATGTTTCCCTTTAGTCAGGAAAGAGGACGTGCGTGAGCGCCTAGGCAGTACTAAGGTCCACAAGTCCATGGGACCTGATGGGGGCATCCACGTGTGCTGAGGGAGCTGGCGGAGGTCATTGCCGAACCGCTCTCCATCATTTTTGAGAGGTCTTGGGTAACAGGGGAGGTCCCTGAAGACTGGAGGGTAGCCAATGTCACTCCGGTCTTCAAAAAGGGCAAGAAGGAAGATCCGGGTAATTATAGGCCTGTCAGCCTCACCTCTGTCCCTGGAAAGGTGATGGAACAGCTTGTGCTGGATACCATCTCCAGACAACTGGGAGAAAAGGAGGTTATCAGGAGTAGTCAGCATGGGTTCACCAAGGGGAGGTCGTGCTCAACCAACCTGGTGGCCTTCTATGATGCTGTCACATGCTGGGTGGATGGGGGAAGAGCGGTAGATGTAGTCTACCTTGATTTTAGAAAGGCGTTTGATACTGTCTCCCACGATATCCTTATAACAAAGCTGAGGAAGTGTGGGATAGACGAGTGGACAGTGAGGTGGGTTGAGAACTGGCTGACTGGCAGAGCGCAGAGGGTCGTCATTGTTGGTGGTGCAGAGTCTGGCTGGAGACCTGTAACCAGTGGTGTCCCCCAGGGGTCTGTGCTGGGTCCGGTCTTGTGCAACATCTTCATCAATGACTTTGATGAGAGGATAGTGGCCACCCTCAGCAAGTTTGCTGATGATACGAAGTTGGGAGGATTGGCTGACACGCCTGAAGGCTGTGCTGCCATTCAGCGAGACCTGGGCAGGCTGGAGAGCTGGGCAGTAAGCAACCAAATGGAGTTTAACAAAAGCAAGTGTAGGGTCTTGCATCTAGGGAGGAATAATTGCATGCACCAATACAGGCTGGGGGATGAGCTGCTGGAGAGGAGCTCTGCAGAGAGGGACCTGGGCGTCCTGGTGGACGACAGGTTGGCCATGAGCCAGCAGTGTGCCCTCGTGGCCAAGAAGGCCAATGGCATCCTGGGGTGCATTAAAAAGAGCGTGTCCAGCAGGTCGAGGGAGGTGATCCTCCCCCTCTACTCTGCCCTGGTAAGGCCTTATCTGGAGTACTGTGTCCAGTCCTGGGCTCCCCAGTACAAAAAAGACAGGGATCTCTTGGAAAGAGTCCAGCGGAGGGCCACAAAGATGGTGAAGGGCCTGGAGCATCTCCCCTATGAAGAAAGGCTAAGTGAACTGGGTCTGTTTAGCCTTGAGAAAAGAAGACTGAGAGGGGACCTGATCCAGGTTTATAAATATCTGAGGTGTGGCGGCCATAGTGGTGAGGCCAGTCTCTTTTCAGCAGTACGTGGAGACAGGACGAGGGGAAACGGACATAAGCTGCAGCATAGGAAGTTTCACACGAATGTGCGTAAGAACTTCTTTCCGGTGAGGTTGATGGAGCACTGGAACAGGCTGCCCAGGGAGGTTGTGGAGTCTCCTTCTCTGGAGATATTCAAGTCTCGCCTGGACGCCTACCTGTGTGACCTGGTGTAGGGAACCAGCTTCGGCAGGGGGGTTGCTCTCGATGATCTCTAGAGGTCCCTTCCAACCCCTACAATTCTGTGATTCTGTGATTCTGTGATGTATTAGTTCAGCCTATATCCGTAGCACGCTTTTTCCTGACGGTGTGCAAGTTAGGTGGAACTATCCACCTTGCACCAGTGTGTATCCGCATCACTAATGGAAACATACCTAATCTATATCCTTACAGGCTATATCACAGTGATGTGATTTCCACATGTCACTGCCTCTCTGCTGTTGGCTATTGTATGGTTACAGAATGTAACTGAATACCAGTAAGAAGGTTCAACCTATACTGTCATACCACCAACATCTATTGTTGTGGGCCAACATAATAAAATAGGAGATAATACTCTCATAGCAGATCTCATATTTGAAATAATCATAGTAATACTACTTCTAAAAACAGTAAGTAATATGTTGCTATACTCAGTGTGGTAAGTGATAAGTTATCCCTATGAAGCTTAACACATTTATACAAAGGGAAATAAATAAAAGATATTACATTTCTATTGTCGGCTGTGCAATGTCAGGACTGATAATCATATGAAGGGCAATGCAAAATAGTGTCTTAGATCACAGCAAACAAAAACAAGATTCTCAAGACTGGTGAAGAGTTTTGGTTTTTTGCTTTTTTTTTTTTTTAGACCTTAGTTTTGTATCAATATCTAGAATTCATGATGATATTTTGCAAAGGATTAGACCATACAATTTAAATCTAACAGGTAAACGTCAAGAAACCAGGACAGATTTCAAGAAAAAAAATGGTGAGAGACCATTAACAAGGAAGTATAGAGAAAAGACAAAGGGTAATAATTTTGAAATAAAAAAAAAGAAAGAAAGAAAAAAGATTATGTTAGACATTGGGAAGAAATATTTACTCTGATGGCAGTGAGACGGTGAGAAACTGAAATAGGTTGCCCAGAGATGTTGTGGATGCCCCATTCCTATGAAGTGTCCGAGGCCAGTTTGGGTGGAGCTTTGAGTAACATGATCTAATGGAATGCACATGGCAGGAGGGTTGAACCAGATGATCATAAAGATCTTTTCCAATATAAACCATGAGGCAGGACGGTTGAACCGGATGATCATAAAGATCTTTTCCAATATAAACCGTTATATGATTCTATGAAATATTGCTAATATGAATTGAAAAGAAGCAATGTGGCTTCTTCAGGTTTCACCAATTGATTGTTATCTTTTCTAGAGTTAAGCTGCTAGCTATAATTAATGCTGCCCCCAGGTAGTTGCAAGATTAACAAGTAGCTTTTACTCAGCATGTCATCATAGGTCTCACTGGCCATGATAGCAGCAAGGGGTCACATTAATACAGATTAAATGGTCTTGAAAAAATTCTTCAGTTATAAATTTCTCTCTCCAGCTGTTTTCTCTTACAAATAAATCTATTGCAGAAGTAGGAAAAAACCCTCTACAGAATGCAATTGTTCATCATCTTCCAATTGTCTCGAATACCTTGTCTTTACCTTTGTCTTGTCTTTATTTTACATAAATTACTTTTCACCATTCAGTTGCTTTAAATCCATAAAAAGAAGAGTGTTTGAGTTTGGTGTTTGAAGCATTTGCTAGAGTACGCTGTATTTACTGTACACAGTCTTTATGGCCTCTCACACTGTCAAAACATTTATCTACACTTGGATTCTTTTTCTCCTCTTGATACCACAATTGTCTTCCTGCTTTTAACAGTATGCACTTAGCTGCTCTTTTCAGTCCATCATATCTCATCTCAGCCACAGCAATAATAATCAAGAAATTAATAATAATAATCTTTAACTTGTTCTTTTTAGTGTTCTTTAAAGCACGAAGTTGAATAAGTCACTTTGTTATCGTCCCAGTTAGCAGGTAAAAAATGCTGAGTTATTAGATATGTCTATAGAGCATTAGCGGTCTCCTGAAACTGTTCTTGAAGTTTTCCCAGTGAACACAGTACATATCCACTATGTATCTATCTAGACACATCTGATGTTTATGAGAAGCTGGTACAAGTCTGAATTTACTATAAGGTCAGGTGGCTGGCTTTTTTCAGAGCAAATTGAGAACAGGAACAAACCATCATGAGTATAATTTGCAAAGTCAGTGGACCAACCTCCTGGAGCAAAACTGGGAAATAAACTGACCGTATAGACACACTCATTTCTTAATTAATCACAATGTAAAACAGAGTTCATGTTTAGTATCTTTTCATTATTGGCTGATAGCTTCCATTATCATCTTCATCTTCCATACAGTTAGCTGAAGTTATTTATGGGTGTTGGAGTGGAAAATTTGATGATATTCAACATTATTTTTCAAGTCTTACAAAACATGAATTTTTTACCAAGCAAACTTCAAGGCATTTTAAAAGGACTATATCTGTGCTTGAGATATCTGATACCTAGCACTAAAGAATGGCAACAAATAACACAAAATAATACTGATAAAATAATACTATCATTTGTTTCCTCTCTTGATATTTTTGTAATCTTTGTACAAGAAAGTACACGGTAATAAACTAACTGCCTGATTCTAACAGCAACAGAGCCCAAGAACTCATGCAAGAATGTTTTCCAGAACTAATAATTATGCCATAAAGAAAGTACAAGATCACAGAATCAGAGAATGATTGAAGTTGGAAGGGACCTCTGGAAATCATCTGATCCAACTCTCATCCTCAACAGAAAGACCACCTAGGCACAGTTGCCCAAGACCACGTCCAGGCAGGTTTTGAAGATCTCCAAAGATAGAAGCTCCACAACCACTGTGTACAGTCTTTGCCTATGTTGTCACAAGCACAGTACAGTGCTCCCCAAAATTTAGACAGAATCTCCTGTTTTCAAGTTTATGTCCATTGCCTCTTTTTCTGGCAGTGGGCACCACTAAAAAGAATCTAGCTCCATCTTCTTTGCACTCTTCTTTCAGGTATTTATCCGCACTGATAAAATCTCCCTATGAGCTTTTACTTTCCTAAACTGAACAGTCCCAACTCTCAGCTTCTCATAAGAGATGTGTTCCAGTCCTTTGAGAATGGTGCCCTCCACTGAACTATTTCTAGTATGCCCATGAACATACCATAGCTAGGAATAGAGAAAGAGTTGCATCTTTAAAAAAACTGACAGTTTGCAGATAGGTTTAGGAAGACAAATTCTATCTCCCAAGAACTGAGGATAATTTCATGACTCCTCAAAATACAAGATATATATAACGTATCTTGTTTACTCTAACATAAATATACAGAGCTGTGAACATTCTTCTATGTGTGTATATATAACATAATATTCGTAAATATTTCTGAGTGAGATAGAAAATATATATTACCAATGAATTCAGAAACATGGTCAACTGTGACAAAAGCACATATAGGGTATACTAGAAAATGCTAGAACTGCATATCTTATTTCTAGACTTTAATATAATGTCTACATAATCACCCTTAGGCTTATACAGTTAGCTTATAAAGTGTGCTGTAAGAAAATCTTTGTAATCTAATCTATTGCTGCTAAACATCTTTTCTTTTAAAAAATAGCAAATGCACTATTTATAAAATTTACTACTTATGTAAGTGGGATTTTGGTAATCAGTACACATTGGTAAAAAATAATAAAATAAAATTTAAAAATGGAATATTAATACCACAGCAGTCACACAGGCATCACTTAAGTAATGACTCATGCCACTACTCTGGTGTTCTGACCTCGCTGTCTCTCCCTAGATCAATTCTGCCATTGTAACACTGATAGCTTTAACACTAATAGCCCTCTTGAGACCAGTAGAGGCAGCTTGAGATGATCTCAGAATGTTCAACATCCAAACCTTGAATACTGTCTGATTCATGAGGATCACAGAGTCACAGAATGGCCAGGGTTGGAAGGGACCTCCAGGATCATGAATCTCCAACCCTCCCTCCACATGCAGGGCCAACAACCTCTCCATTTAATATTAAAGCAGGCTGCCCAGAGCCCCATCCAATTTGGCCATGAACACCTCCAGGGACGGGGCATCTACAACCTCTCCTGGCAGACTGTCCCAGCACCTCACCACTCTCTCTGTAAGGAACTTCCCCCTGACATCCAACCTAAATCTTCCCTCCCTCAACTTAAACCCTTTCCCCTTGTCCTGCTGTTATCTACCCTTTCAGAGAGTTGATTCCCCTCCTGTTTGTAGGCTGCCTTTAGGTACTGAAAGGTCCCTCTCTGCAGGGCTGCTCTCAAGGACCGCTCCTTCCAGTTTGTATAGATGCCTGGGATTCCTCCAGCCCAAGTGCAAAACCTTGCACTTTGCTGTGTTGAACCTCATTAGCTTCACCCGGGCCCACCTTTCAAGCCTATTCAGGTCCCTCTGAATTGCATCCCTTGCTTTCACAGTGTCAACAGCACCATTCAGCTTACGGTCATCAGCAAACTTGCTGAAGGTGCACTCGATACCATCATCGATGTTATTGATAAAGATGTTAAAGAGCACCAGTCCCAAGACAGACCCCTGTGGCTCGTTGCTCATTACCGGCCTCCACCTGGACATAGATCCATTGATCACCACCCTCTGTCTGTGTCCTTTCAGTCTCATGAGGCAGTCTCAGACTTGCTCTTCCCTTACAGTGGGGGGTGATTTACCACCGCAGACTCCAGCTAGAGGTTTAAGGATGCAGGGCTCACGGACATGAGAATACTAGAATCCTGGCTGCCAGTGAAGACCAAGGCAAAGAACTCATTCAGTACCTCATCCTTCTCTTCGTCCTTTTACATTTAGCAAAGGAGGTTTGACCTGTCTTTGACCTGTCTCTTCTGGCCAATGTACTTGTAGAATGTCTTCCTATTGTTTTTCACATCCCTTGCCAAGTTCAGTTCTGCCTGCGCCTTGGCTTTCCTGATCCCATGTCTGCAAGTCCAGATGGCATTCCTGTATTCTTCCCAGGTGACATGCCCTTGTTTCCAGAGCTTGTACATACCTTTCTTTGCCCTCGATATGCCCAGCAGGTCCTTGCTAAGCCATGCCGGTTTCCTACCTCCTCTGCCCGCTTTCTTATTCAGAAGGACAGAGAGTTCTTGTGCTCTCAGGAAGGCATCCTTGAAGAGTAGCCAGCTCTCCTCAACATCTTTGTTTTTAAAGACAGCATCCCAGGGGATCTTGGCCAAAGTACATTGAACTTCTTAAAGTTTGCTCTTCCAAAGTTCAAGATCCTGACCACTCTTTGCCAGGCCCACATCCCTCGAGATCACAAACTCAACCAGGGCTTGGTCACTGCAGCCCAGGCTGCCTCCAACCTTAACACCTTTAATGATCTCCTCTGCATTGGTGAGCAGCAGGTCCAGCAATGCTTCACCTCTGGTAGGTCTGTCCAATACCTGGACCAGAAAGTTATCATCAATGGATACCAGGAGCCTCCTGGACCTCTTGCAACTTTTCTCTTGCGTGATCTTTCCAACAGATATCCGGTTGGCTGAAGTCTACCATCAGGACGAGAGCCTGTGAGCATGATGCCTCCCGCATCTGAAGGAAGAAAGCCAGTCTCCCCTTGATCAGGTGGCCTATAGTATACCCCTATCACCAGCTGGCCTTTGTTAGTCTTGTCCCTAATTCTAACCCACAGCTTCTCAACCTTTTCCTGACTGTTTCTCAGAGGGAGCTCCTCACAGTCTATCCACTCTTTGACATAGAGGGCAACTCCCCCACCCTTCCTACCTTGCCTATCCCTCCTAAAGAGCCGATAACTCTCAGTGGTGGTATTCCAATTATGGGAGTCATCCCACCATGTTTCCATGATAGCAACAAGGTCATAACTTTCCAAGCGCATCATGGTTTCCAACTGCTTATTTCCCAGCTGTGTGCATTGGTATAAAGCCGCTTCAGCCGGGCTTTCCGTCTCACTGCCTGGTGCTGAGTAAATTGCCCTGTGGTCTAAAAAAACAAAAATTCCTGTATTTGCAACAATTTCTAAGCCATTTATTAATGAGGTGGGTTTTTGGATCTTCTCATATCCTGCCCTGCCACTGAAGGTATAGAAGGAAAAACCACATGCACGCCCACTCCATCAACTACCCGCCCCAGTCCCCTAAAGTCTTTTTTGATAGTCCTGAGGTTTTTCTCAGCAACTTCATCACTGCCAGCCTGAACTATCAATAAGGGCTAATAATCAGAAGGACAAATCAGTCCAGGAAGTTTCCTAGAAATGTCCCTGACCCGTGCCCCAGGGAGGCAGCACACCTCCCTACAGGTAGGGTCAGGCCAACATATAGGGCCTTCCGTTCCTCTCAGCAGGGAGTTGCCTATGACAATCACCCTTCTGTCCTTCCGGGTGGAGGCAGTCCTGAGGCGTGGGGTCAACCGCTTCACCTGAGGCAACCTCATGGGTGGACCTCCCTCCACACCCTCACTCACCTCTCCCTTGAGTTCCAGGGCATCAAACTTATTGCGCAGAGGCACCCGGGGAACTAAGGATTGTTGGGATGGGGGATGCCCACTTCACCGAGCTGGTATCCATTTCCACTCCTCTTCTCTCAATTTGTTGCTAGGGGGAGGAGAGGACAGGGAGCTCACTGCAGCACTGTCTGCCTGCCAGTTCCCCTCTCCCACCTGTTTGCTAGGCAGCAGGGAGTGACATGCTCCATGTGGAGCCTCAGCTGTGTGCCACGATCTCAGGGCTGATAGGAACTAGCATCACTAATCAATCTCCCTCTCACACTCATTTATGGTCTCAGCCTCTCCACCTCCTCCTTCAGGTCGACCACAAGGCTGAGTAAATCATTTAGCTGGTCACACCTTATACAAGCGCTGCCTCCGTAGCCCAGCACTGCAAAGGCCAGGCTCTGGCACTCATGACAGCCAGTGACCTGTGCACTAGCATCTTGTGTTGGGGCCACAGTCTGAGTCTCCACACTTGTCTTAGCATCAGCTATTCTTTCACACATGCACAGGACCTCAGTCTGTGTCTCCACATTCTTTTTGGCTGCAGTCTTCCTTCTGCGTGAGCATGGTACTTCTGTCTGGGTCTCCACAATTTTTGTGGCAGTAACCTTCCACTGGGGTGCAGCCATTGCAAACCAGCAGGCACGCTAACACTATTAGATAGCCTTAACGGGGTGTGACTGATCAACCTCACCCTGCTGCCGGTAGTGCTGGCTCTGCCCTCGCCCCATTGCCAGGTTGTTAACAGGAGCCCGCGCACTTATCACTCACTTGACAGTGATAACAACTGTCCTTGCTGTGTAGTCCCCGTGTATAGGTGGCTTAGAGTTTCTCCTCGTTAAAACAGCCCAGGTGATTCTCACAACCCGACTCGTCCGTCTCCGTTGGGCAGTGACGCAATGCTACTCTCCTGGCGGCTTTTTCTAGGCGAGGGGTGTGGTTGCAGAGCCGTTGCCCTAGCAACGCCCCTTCTGCGTCAGCCGCTGTCGCAAGAACTGTCCAGCCAAGAGTTGCCTGCCCTCTCTGTTGTCTCCGGGGTCCCTGAATGAGAAAACTGACCGAAACCCCTTGTACCTCGTGGTCAGTCGCTGTGGTTCTGGCTGGAACAGCTCTGAAGCAGCTAACCTCGGCGATCACGCAGAAGAGACTGGTGTTCAGTCTCCTCCCCATGTCTGCCAGGATCTTGAAGCTCTAGGTGTGGGTGAGAGGAGCGAATTTCATCCCACTGTAACAGTGGAACAAGTCCAAGATCTTTTTATGAAACTGAATATATGTAAGTTCATTGGCCCAGATGGTATCCATCCTAGGGTTCTGAGAGAGATGGCCGATGTGGTTGCCAAGCCACTTTCCATCATATTTGTAAAACCATGGTTGTCCGGTGAAGTCCCTGATGACTGGAAAAAGGGAAACATTACTCCCATTTTTAAGAAAAAAAAAAATGGAAGAAAGGACGACCCGGGGAACTACAGGCTGCTGAGTCTCACCTCTGTGCCTGGGAAGATTGTGGAGCAGATCCTCCTAGAGGCTATATTGAGGCACATATGGGATAAAAAGGTGATTTGAAGAGCCAACCCGGCTTCGCTAAGGGCAGATCATACCTGACCAATCTGGTGGCCTTCTATGATGGAGTGATGGCATCGGTGGGCAGAGGAAGGGCGAAACATGTCATCTGGACTTCTGCAAAGCCTTTGGCATGGTCCTTCACCATGTTCTTCTCTCTAAATTGAAGAGGTATGGATTTGAAGGATGGACTGTTTGATGGATTAGGAATTGGTTGGCTGGACGCAGCCAAAAGGTTGTGATCAGTGGTTCTATGTCAGGATGGAGGCTGGTCACAAGTGGTGTCCCTCAGGGGATGGTCTTGGGATTGGTGCTCTTCAACATCTTAATGACATGGACAATGGAATCAAGTGCATCCTCAACAAGTTTTCAGATAATACCAAGCTGAGTGGTGCAGGTGATACACTGGAGGGAAGGGAAGCCATCCAGAGGGACCTGGAGAGACTGGAGAAGTGGGCCATGAAAACCTAATGAGATTCAGCAGGGCTAAGTGCAGGGTGCTGCACTTGGGCCAGGGAAATCCCAAGTATTTATACAGACTGGTAGAAGAAGTCCTTGAGAGCAGCCATGCAGAGAAGGACTTGGGGGTCCTGATAGACGAGAAACTGGACATGAGCCAGCGGTGTACATTTGCAGCCCAGAAGGCCAACTGTATTCTGGGCTGCATTAAAAAAGGGGTGACCAGCAGGGAGTGGGAGGTGATTGTCAGCCCTCTACTCAGATCTTATGAGACCCCACCCGAAGTACTGTGTCCAGGCCTGGGGCCCTGAGCACAAGAAAGACACAGAGCTCTTGGAATGGGTCCAGAAGAGGACCACTAAGATGATCAGAGGGCTGGAGCACACCTCTCCTATGAGGAAAGGTTGAGGGAAGTGGGCTTGTTTAGCTTGGAATAGAGAAAGCTCCAGGGAGACCTCATTGAGGCCTTCCAATCACAGAATCACAGCATCACAGAATCACCACCAAGGTTGGAAAAGACCTGCAAGATCATCCAGTCCAACCATCCACCTATCACCAATAGTTCTCACTAAACCATATTCCTCAACGCAAAATCCAATACTTGAAGGGAGCATATAAACAGGAGGGGGTACGACTGTTTATGAGAGTGGATAGTGATAGGACTAGGGGGAATGGTTTTAAACTGAGACAGGGGAGTTTAGGTTGGATATTAGGAGGAAGTTTTTCACACAGAGGGTGGTGATGCACTGGAACAGGTTGCCCAGAGAGATTGTGGATGCCTCATCCCTGGAGGCATTCAAGGCCATGCTGGATGTGGCTATGGGAAGCCTGATCTAATGATTGGTGATCCTGTAGCTTTGTCAGTATTTGTTGGTCAAAGCCTCGAAACAATATAAATGTTTGGGAATCTATGAATTCGTTGCAACAGAGAGGAGCAAAATCTTTCATATCTATTATTCCAAATATAATAAGATTCAAAAATCCAAACTTATTTAATGAAATATTCACCCCTAAACATTTATAGAAAGGTACAATCATAATGAGCAAAACAAGGATAAGGGAAGTCATCAACACTGTAGTATTCCAACAATAAATCTTTTGTATGTGTGATAATCTTCGTGGAGTTTTGTAATATATACACTTGGAAAGTATTATTTCATATTCTGTTTGTTCTTGCTGTTATGTGTTTGTTGATTGTTATTTATTTATTTATTTAATTTTTGTACTTTTGTTGTTGCTTGTTTGTTTTGTTCCTCCCCTTCCTCCCTTACATTCCCCTCCCCCCCCCCACCGCCATTGCTTGATTTGCTTGTCCTTACTTCAGTTATACCATTAATAACTTTGGTTTATATGCCCCATTTGATCACAGTTTCAAGCCCTGTAAGTGTTGACTTTTATAGCAGATGAACTATGGATTAACAACTTGTTACTAATATTTCTTAGGAGGTATGGGAAATCCTGTTCATCTTGCCTTGACATCAAGGTTCTATTCCAGTTACCATGAAAGTTGCACTTATGTATAACTCCAGTACTGAAACCTAGAAAATGCTAGACTGAGTTTTATGTGATTATGATACTAATGCAATTTTCTGGTTTGTTTGTTTCCTCCTTCTTTAGCTACTCCTTCCAAATTATCTGTTCCATATTTCTTTTGGGACAAACCCAAACAGCTCCACAGGTTTATTAATATTACTGAATGGTGATCTAGTTGATAGAGGATCACTTTATGTACAATAAGTCCATTCATTGAGCCAGTATCTGTACACTTCCACTGTCTCTCAGATCATGCTCTCGTCTGGATGCTGTGCAAAGTACTACAAGTTTAAAGTGTGAACCTTAAATTTCAACATAACATTGAATTTCATTAATAATGCCTATATGTTCCTAGAAATTCTTTCTTATTGACTGAGAAATATTTCACTCTTAGAATTTTAACGATTTTTGGCAATAGCATTGAACTTGGAAAATCTTCTAGTTATAGATGCCTTACAGAAGTGACATTTCATGGTTGTTACAGCAGAAAAGCTGGAAAGATAGACATGTTGCTTAAGAGATTTGATTTAGTTTGTAAAAATTGGAAATGGATCCTTATGTAAATGTGTTAGATACAAGGCCTTTTCTGATCCTAATGAAGAAACTTGTCCAAAGTCCTTTGGTGTTAGTTTCTCATTCATATTCAGTTGCACTCCATTATTAACAGATCCGTTATTTTAATTTTCCTCTCAAGAAGAGCAATTACAAATCTATATTCCAGATGTGTCTTGTTGGACTTTCTGAGACTCATGAATAGTTGGTGTTATCAGTCAGTTACACTTTCATGATAAAGCCAGTCAGTCTGAAAATATCTGGACAGAAGACCTGAAATTTTATGGGACAAAATAATGCAAAATCTTTCCAGGGAGTTTTTGAGTCTTAGTCTTAGAAATATGAATTTCAGTAAAGAAATCATGCTTCTGTCAATATCTTCTAAATGAGTGTAATATGTTTATTTCTTTTTATCATTTTTAATTTCACAGTACAAACCTTTTCTTCATCCAACTAGCTCAATACCTGATAAACACTGACCTTACATAATGCTCCTATTCCTGGTAACACCAAAGAGTATAATAGCTTTTTTTTTTTTTTTTTTTTTTTTTTTCCCCCCAGCATGACAACTTATATTTGAACAAGAATAAATGTTTGATACAAAGAGTTCTTTTGTAATGACTAAACCCAGCAAAATAATTTACTGAAGAGGTTTATGAGCTTGCAGATTTATGCAAGAATTAGTGAAACTTTGCTTGGAATGACAGCTCAGCATCCACTTTGAAGTAAGTTCAATTAAATTAATATTCACGATGGGATATTAGTTTCATGATGCATAAAGGAGCTATAGGCAGATATTTGCATGTGTTAAAATCCACATAATGAAGCATATAGAAATAGGAATCGGGAGTAATAATCAAATTTAATTTGTTAAAAGAACAATATAGAAAATATAATATAAACTATAATAATTTCTTACAAATGTTTTCAGTGAAAAATTATTAATGCATTAATGAAAAATCAAAAACTGAATTCCAATGTCATATTCTCTTCTTCATCTTATTTATTTATTTTTTTTAAGCTATTAATTTTGGGATAAAAATGAATGCAACAAAAATAACAACAGCAAAATAATAAAACACTCCAACCAGAAAATACAAGCAACAAACAAGGAAATATAGGCAAATAAAGCTTTCAAAGAAACAAGGTACTTTTTACAATGACTTTCATTCAGATTATTAGCAAAGAGGAGTGAACCTAGAAAGTGCTTAATGTGCTAAAATAATCATATGATAGAATCATAGAATAACTTGGTTTATAAAGGATCTTAGAGATCACCTAAATTGATTCCTTCTGCCATGGGCAGGGTTGCCACCTGCTGGATCAGACTGCCTAGGGCCCCATCCAGCTTGGCCTTGTACACTTCCAGGGACCAAACAGCTTTTTTGGGCAACCTGTTCCAGTCCCTCACCACCCTCTGAGTAAAAAAATTTCTTTTTAACATCTAATCCGAATCTCCAATCTTTTAGTTTAAAGTGTCCCATCACTCTCTATTTGCGTAAAAAGTCTGCCATCTTCCTGTTCCTGTTCCCTTCTAAGTATTGGAAGGCTGTTATGATGTCTTCCTGGAGCTTTCTCTTCTCCAGGCTGAACAAGACCAGCTCTCTCAATCGTTCTTTGTAAGATAAGTGTTCTAACATTCTGTTCATCTTCATGGACCTCCTTTGGACCTGTTCCAAAAGCTCCACATCTTTGTTGTGCTGGGAGTCCCAGGTCTAGACGTACTCCATATGGGGCCTCATGAGGGCAGAGTAGAGGAAAACAATCACCTCTCTTGCCCTGCTGGCTGCCCTCTTTTGATGCAACCCAGAGTACAGTTGACCTTGTGGGCCATGAGCGCACAGTGCTGGCTAATGTTCAGATTTTCATTCACCAGGATACTCAATCCTTCCCTGCAGAGCTGTTCTCAGTGAGTTTTTCTTCTAGTCTGTTCTCGTGTCTGGGACTGTCCCAACAAAAATGAAACACCGTGTACTTGGCCTTGCTGAATCTCATTATGTTCCCATGGATCCCCTTTTCAAGCGTGTCTAGACTTCTTTGCATGACATCCCTTCCTTCTGTCATATCAGCTACACCACTCAGCTTGGTGTCATCAGAAAATTCACTGAGGGAGCACTCAATCCCACTTCCTAGGTAATTGATAAAGATTCTGAAGGGCACAGGTTCCAAGAGAGACCCCCCGAGACTCCCGAGGGACATATTCTAAGACACCATCTCAAATCCAATCTTCATTAAAAAAAAAAAAAAAAGTTTGAAAACAGATTTGTCAAAATTATGAACTAGTTAAATTTCATATTTTTACAGGAAACAGAAATAGAAAACTGCTGATGCTTGTGTTTTGGAATTTGCAGCATGAGAAGATAGTATTCTTAGAGTGCTTCACATATACACAGTAGTTTTCTATGGTGTGAAAATCTTGTAGTTCTTTCTCTACTCCTTTATGATTATTGAAAATCTTGGGCTGATTTCCATCATCGTTGAAAAATTATATCCTATTTTTATGTTGAAAACTGAAAGTGAGACTTATTCCTATCTTTGCATAATTTGTACTATATTTAAACCAAAGATGAAGGACTTGAAGGGAGAAGCAGAACCTAAGATTCTAAAAACTAACAATAAACCTACATAATTTGAACATGAGGCCACTAGGTTGCTGCTGTGAATTATAGATTTCATTCAACATAAATGAAAAGGCAGTGTTATTCAATTGGGAATTTCATTACCAGATCGACATTTAATATTTTAACTGTTATATTGCTTGAGTTTTAGTGCTCATATAGTCTTCTATTCAATGCCTGTGCAACTTAGACATCAGTAAAGAAAACTTACTAGAGAAGATATTGCACGTCATTTGAGAAGAACTTTTATTTAAATGGTAACAAAATTTATTTCCACATATGAGAATATGACAATGAACCATTGTAATTACATATATAAGCATGCAGAAATTTTGTTAAAGGTCTTGGTTAACCACAGAGCCAACTGTCTTTGATTTTGGAAAGATTAGGAGTTCAGGAATGGTGAGAGAAAGATGCTTTGAGTCAGAAAGGCTGTTTGTATGGCTGAGCAAATATACTGTTTTGCACCAGCTTTTCGAATCATCCAGACTGGAATGCATTGTAATTCTTCATCTGTGTTCCAATGTCCTTCCAAAGGAAGCATTAATGTGCAGAGATGCAATGTATATCCAGGTTTCTTTCTGGTATTGTCTGGGATGCTTTGAAATTACATACTTGTGGATCTAAGACTGCAGAATACACCTGCCCTGTGGTGTTGATGTGGTCACTATTTATTCATTTAAAGCAGTTTGGATCAGGTTAGTGTTTAACAATCATTTGATTTCTACTCTTGAATATTTTTATGAATTTTAGATGCAGTGGATAATGAAGGTCACTGCTTGATTTATTTTTCGGTGCTAACCAGCTTAGTGATGATTTTCTTCTCTCATATTTCCTCTGAATTCTAGCACTGAGCAAGATTTAGCATATTCCTGAGGAGTCAAGAAAGTACAGCAGTCTCTAAAAAAAGGTTTTTTTTTAAAAAAAAAGTAAAAATAGAAACACTGAAAGTGCATCAGGGAAAACAAACAAACTAAAGCAATCACATCAGAATTATGCCCATGAATGTAGATGGAGCAACATTTTCCATGTATTAATATTCTATGATTCATTAATAGAGATCTATTGTTAGTCACATATGTCTCAGATGTACTGAAGTAGCATTACGATTATATCTCAATCTTTACTTACTTTGATGACTGGCTTCATTAAAAAGAAAAATCAGGGGAAATGGCGATTTTTGGGTTGTTTATTGTAATGCTTACCATGAAATTTCTAGATGAGATTTATATGGTCAAAGTTTTAGATTTGTCTCTTTATTACACAGTAAACCTGCCAGTGAAAATCAAGAAGGAATAAGAGATCAATCTAGTTTATGTGACAGAATCTGGGCAGGATCCAGTGTGTGGGAATGCAAAGGCTCTGTAAGCAGAAGAAATAAAAAGAACAAACAAGATAAATTCTAAGTGGATCTCAAATTGTTAATACTTGTTTCTGAGATCCTATACTGTAACTCAGACATCAGCATTGGTCTTTTTAGATCAACAGATAGATTAAGGGCAGCTGGTAAAGGCATAATGTGCCAGTTTTAATAGTATCACAGAAATAGTGGCAATGAACTAGGAAAATGACTTTAGATGATCACCGATAATTTTAATTGATGGAGAAAACTCATCCAGTAGAAAAACATAATTGGCAAACTAGTGAGTAAAAGTGATTTAATGTGGTCTGTGGTTCAGAAAACAAGACCTGGCATGGAATATTGGCTATTAGTGCAGCTGTTGTGAAGATGGTCTGCATTGGAAAATTAAACTGAAAAAAGCCACCAGTGAGCAGAAGTTTTGGGAAAATAACTGACATTTAGCAGTATTTTTGGCAATTTTTTTTTTTTTTTTTTTTTTTTTTTTTCCCTGAGGAAACTACTAATTCCATAGCAAATCATCAAAAAGGAAGCATGAGAGTCAATAACAGCATAAAGGAATTTGTGAGGATTGAAACTATTAAATCAAGAGTACAGGAAGGGAGAAACCATACAGCCTGATACTCAGTAAAGACACAAATATTCTTCTGTTATTTTAAGGCAGTAACCAGATCAAATGAAATTGCAAATGAAAATGAAATTGCAAATGAATATTTGTATAGATAAATGATAGGAATTAGTTGGAATTAAAATTAATAGTTTATATTGTAGAAATCAATATCTACCTGATAAATAAAATTGTATATACCACAAAGATCTTGTGTTTATACTAGACTTGTAATACACTAAGAGGAGAATCTAAAGCAGCTCTTTGAGAGGTGATTGAAAATGAGGTCTTCCAGTGAACTGGAGGTAAAAGCTCTCTAAACTGGCAGAAATCAGTAGAAGATGAAAATTTGTATCTTTTCAAACTGAGCAATGAACATATTGCAGAACAAGGAACAGTATTCTTCTTACCTTCATTATGTTAAATGATAATCAGATGTTTAAATCTAAGCCCTCTTTCTTCACTGTCAAAGGAGAGTACCAAGCCTGTAGTGGATGACTAGCTCAAAATTAGATGCATATCCTCTATGCTATTAAAGATAAGTGAGGTAAATCTTGCCTTCCTTATTAAACATTTATATGAATAAAGGTGTCTGGATTAGTTTTGTTGTTTGATAACATCTAGGAAGGCCAGTAAATTCAATGGTAATGCTGTAGTAGTACATAAATGTAACTGAAATGTGGTCTTATCTCATTTTTCTCCCTCAAATTAAACTCTGATCCTGATCATTTAAAAAATCAGACTACTTATATCAGATATCAGATAGTAAACTGTGAACTATCATAAGAAAGTTGGAACTTAATACTTTGTTGTGTGGTTAGTTATTCACTAATGATGTTGGAGGTAGCTTAGACAGAACGTTTTTGTCTTTCAGCTATAATGATTACTTTTATTTTATCACTGAATTTATGATATTGATGTGCTATGGTTGTGCAGAACTAGCCAGGCCTATCTGGCAACTAAGACAAAGACTGTGCATATAAACAGAATATCGGCACATTATCTAATGTTTTAAGCTCTACACTAGACAGTACACTTGGATGAAAGAGAAATGAATGGCTAATTACTAGCTTGGCATTTTAGCTGAGATTTAGAGAGCACAGAACAAGAGTCAGTTTATAAATGCCAAATTGGAATGAATGTGCAACTTCAAGTCAAATAGTTCTCTTCCTGCTGCTGACTATATGCTATAAACCTTTCCCCATGCTGGGACTGATGAATGGATATAGTCTTTAGTGAGTCATACTATTTTAAAGAATTAAAAGCCTTGTATTTTGTGCAAAAGAAAGTAGGTAAGGCCTGCATATTTTGAAACAACTTATTGAATTTTAATGTAGACATTTTAACATTTAATTGAGATGTTAAAAATATTTATTGATTTTCAGTACTTGACAGTTAATCAAATTGATATATCTGATTGATGAAAAAAGCCAATTACTGCCACTAGACTTATTTTAATTCTAGTGACTCTCATCACACTTAAATCAGAAAGATATCCTGTGAAATAAGTAACTGGTAATCATGAATAAAAATGTCAGAAAGCAACTCAATGTCTTTTTATTTGTTTTTAATATCAGACTGGAAAGGATACAACCATTTATTGCTGGCTTTATATTCATCTGATTTGGTGTACCTATGGTTTACTACCAGGTAAGGTAAGTCACTGTTTGGCTTTAAAATTCTCTGTTAAAACTGGCTTGATTTGATTTAATCTTAGTTTATTTGAAAGATCATTGATTTTTCTTTACTGCAAAACTTTTGTTTCATTTCCAGACTTGGCAGTACTTTGAAGTGGATTTTCTGCTGAAAAGCCCTTTAGTAAACTAAAGATGTGGTAAAAGCCATTACATGGAGGTTACCAGGAGACATCACAATGTGACATTTTCTCTTTAAAAGCACTATGTGAGGAGTAAACAGGAATACCAAGAAGAAAAATGTCCTTTTAAAAAGAACAAGTCTGGTACACAAGATAAGCAGAAGGGATAATGAATGTTATAAACCCTGAAAATTACTGCTTATTTTAGAGAAGTTTATATGTTTGAGGGGAAAATAGTATATTAAAAGAACAAAGTAATTTGTGTACATGAAACTGCAGTTCTTACCTCAATTAAAAGAAAAACTCACTCAAATTTTGTCAGAACTTATGTTCCTTTACAAAAAGAAACATCCTAGTCTTGCTATTCCAGTTACAAATTGTCTTCTATTCAGTTCATGTGTATGTAACTTGTTACTTAAGTACAACCCAGATTTGCTGGAATTGTCAACTAATCTATAAATAATAATGGGTAAACTGGTTTTATTTAAATTAACACAATACATTTCCCAAAACCATTTCAAAGAACAATCAGACCCCAGTGAATAAAATTTTTCAGTCGTTCATCAAAAAAAACTTCCTTAGGCTTCTTCCTTTTTTGTTTGTTTGATTGTTTGTTTGTATTATTTTTAGTCTAGGGCTATGGAATCTGGCCTGACAGATGTAAATACTGGTCAAATTAATCAGTATAAAAGTATATTTTTAACTATTCCTTAAAAAATCTCCCCTCTTTTCATGGTTCACTATTAACACTGAACTGTGATCTCACCACTTTTATTCAGTGTCTGTACAAGTGTATATATAATTTCAAAGACTCAGAAGCATGTGAACATATTCAGAAAAGCTCTGTTTCTGTGGGCATAGATGATGTAGAATTGAATTATTTTCCCAAAGGTGAGCTTGTTTAAAAGCTTTTCCTGGAGTTAGAGTTTTTCCTGAAGTCAGAGAGAGACGCTGCTGCTCTCTGTCACCAGTAGAGAAAGAGAGTGACACATCTATGTGGACATTCATTCTCTTCATATCTGGTTGCATTCTCAGATAGCTGAGTGAGTTGGAAATGCCAGTTCTCTCTTAACTGTTCAAACGCTGAATAGATAGATTAGATGTTTAACCTGAAGGCAGTTAGAATCAGATCAGATGAATTCTACTATTAATCAAATACACGGGTCAAAGAATGAGCATTATGAAACTCTCCTCATGTTTTACATTGCTTCTAAATGACTAAGCTTTTAAAGAATGCATTTTTTTATTTTTTATTTTTCCAGTGTTTGGAAATTTTCCTCAGACTGATGAACCTAGATTAAGATGGCAGATACCTCTACGGCAGAAGCATCAGACATGCTGAAAAACTAAACTTTTCCACAAAAAAAGAATAAAATAAGAATATAAAGCTATCAAGAGAGCAGACCAAGAAGACATATGATAGGCAGCTGTGACACTTAAAGGTCATCCCTAAATTTGAAGTACATTTACTTTTTTAGTTACAGTGTTATATCATTGTTCAGGCAACAAACCTTTGAGATTTAACTGTTATCCATGTTGAGATACACTGCTAATTTGAATGCCTAGTAATTGTGCTATTTTATGATATCAACTGAAAGGTCAATGAATTCAGGAAATTACTTTCTTATGGCTTATGTGATGGTCTTTTTTCTGATCTTCAGCAAAAATTGGATACTTGCTTACATTCAATATAGCATAAGACAACAGGGAATATAATGATAACACTCACAAAGATATGATGTATTTACTATGGGTTTTAAAAACATAAGAATAATAAATGAAGGAAAAAAAACAAACAAAGCCAAGCAAGGATCCCTAACAGAAAGCACTATCTGTGATTTCATAAACTCAGTCAGACAAAAGTAAAAATTATAATGTAAGGTTTGGTTTAAAAACTGTGTTTTATTTTCTCTGCATTTAAAAAGAATTAGGGAAAATATGTAAATAGGTATGGAAAAATATATTGAAATAACATTTATAATTTTTTAAAAAATTCTAACTGGATGAACTCTAAGAACTCTATTCTGCTTTAATTGCAATTAAACTGCTTTTACTTTCAAATGGTAAATATTTATAGAAGCAAGTTCTTGCTTGTAAGGATGCTTGGGGGAATACTATTTTTTTTTAATGTAGATACTTCCTCGCTTAAAGAAAGATATTTGCATATTGACATATGTATTTATTACTTGCTCTTTGCTGTTCTCTTTTCAGTCAACTACACAAAAAACAGAAACAGTACCATGTGATCTTGATTACTAATCTTGTATAGAAAATTTTGAGTACTTAAGTGAAGCAATTCACATGCTACAATTGTTCATTTATTGTCACAGAAGAGGTAAAAATAATATTTATAGAACTCTAAATATTGAAAAATCCATTAACAATAAATGGCAAAACTGGGCTATGTTTTCCAATGATTTATTACTTATAAGAAGCTCATTGCAACCTATTTCTTTCATACAGATCTTTTATAATTTGAACCTCTTAGACAGCTGATTTTGACAACACACTGAAAAAAATGTGAAATTATGAGTTCAAATTATGTGTAGAATGAAAGTCTAGTGTGAAATTAATTCTACATAAAAGGTGAAGAGTCTTTAATTTATTCTTCTAGCTCATTTTTGGACATTAAAATATGCTTGCTTGTAAACAACTCTACTCTTACAATTTTTGCTCAGAATTCCCACATGCGATAATTTGTGTCATTTAGGAACTCAAACTTAAAAGAAGTTAAGCTTTCAAGATCTGATCTAAGATTTTGAAGTATGTTCTTTATATAAGTATGTACAATCACTCATCATGTTGCTAAACAGAACTATGAAACCTCTCTCACATGGTTTTTTGTTTGTTTGTTTTGTTGTTTTTTGTTTGTTTGTTTGTTTTAATTATTGGTCCCTGGAAACACAATTTTTGAATTGTGAAAGTTTTTCTATGTGCTGGTATTTAAGTTTGTGATTCTTATTTTGGACCACTGTTGTCAGTACAGCCCTGCCTAATGTTTTCAGTTGATATTGTTATTTGTAATATGAATATTATTGTCCTGAAATTAAATTAATAAAGCTTTTGTTGGTGTTTTCTGCTTTTTTTTCTTCTCATGCAATATCCTTTCAACAGAAAGTGAAGTGTAAAAAAGAACATTCCTTCCACAAGGGCCGAACAAACTTACTCAGAAAACAAGCAATCATAAAAAAATGTATAAAATCATGACCTAATTTTATTAAATCTTTTTATTGTTTTGGTTTGATTCAGCTGTGACTCTCTTGCTTTCTTTGATGCACTCACTTATCTACTAAAACTCTATTTGAGTTGAAATCTATTCAAATCTGCAGTGTTGTGTTCTGTCTTCAAAACTGTCAGGATTTGACAAGGCCGATTGCATCATCCAATAAATTTCACCTTATAGATCTTAAAATTCAATAGCAGAACAATCAAGAACTAGTGAGATGATCAAACCCTCAGGTCAAACCTTCATTTTTATATATTTTGTCAACAAATAGATCTTGAAAACTGCAGAGTAAAACAGTAGAAAGAATGAGATGTGAATGAGTTATATATTCAGTCAAATAAATGAACATGTGTGACTAGTCTTTCCTGCTTCTGATCCTTGGAAAATATATGTAACAAAGATCATGCTTTTTTATAAGGTAAACAGCCATCCTCTGTGACCAAGCTGGCTGGTCACTTATCAGTCCCCTTTCTTCTCCTCGTCAGGCATTGAAAGTACTACACACTAGGTAAACTTCCTCTCTTCTCTATCAGTCTCAAGGTTCCTGGACACCAGGCTGACTTCTTTCCTTTTACTGGCCTTGAAGATCCAAGGCATCCAGCCATCCGGGTTCTTGTCTGTCTTGTCTTGATGACCCCATCTTGAAACAATGAAGCATTACATCATATGGAGTCCTATTTATAAAATCAAGCCTCTACAAATCTTAAATGGTGCTTGTAGAGGAACTGCTGCTGAATGGAAAAATCTGATTCCTTGGTAGAATGAGATACCCCAACTGTTTGCTTCCTGTGAGATCTAAGTAATTGATTTGTATTCCTTTATACATCTCAAGTTTAAACTGATTATTATATGATACTTATAGAAGTATTTGGATTTGACTTGATTTGCAGAGAGTCCAATGTGATTAGAAACAATAAGCTAAACTGTACTAAAAACTTTGTGCTACATTAGTGTTAAAATTTTGTTAAATATATTCTGATTAGGAAAATACCATCCTACTCTAATTATAAAAATCTTTGTTACACTGACCAAAAAATTATGTTAAAAAAAAAGATTGTAAGTACAATCTACCAAGACCAGGGCAACCTGGTCTAGTGGTTGGTGACCCTGCACATGGCAGGCAAATTGAAACTAGATGATCATTATGGTCCTTTTCAACTTAGGCACTTCTATGATTCTATGATTCTATACAATATAGCGTTATCATCACTGTGCCCAGTGTCCCCAAAAGAACCTATTTGTCCCCATAGTGTTGAGTAACAACACTCCAACACAAAGATCTATTTCTAAGTCTTTTTATCTCACTATCGGCTTTCACTGTAGGCTGATATAAAACTTTGAGAAGGAAAGAGTATTTTTCAAAGGAGGTGTAAATCATAATGCCACCTGCCTATGTATTCAGCTAATATTAATCATAAACTTTCAGATAAAAATATAACAGTAGAAGAACTATCAATTCTGACTGCCAAGTATGAAACATTTCTAAAGTATTTTTTTTTAACTTATATTAGCAATAATCAATATTCATTATAGCAATCCACTGAAAATGCCCATCATTTGAAAGTGTGAATATTTGTGGCATATGGTTAGCAAGTCAAAATCAATTTGCTTTACAGTGTTAATCTATTTCAGTTGAAATATACGTCAGGTAAACTACTTGCTGAAAAGTGCAATTCGAATTGAAAACAAATGCTGCAATAGTCCAATGCTTATATATATTTTTCTATGAGGAGAGACATTGCAAGTACCTAAAATGTGCTTTCCTCCACTCATCTAATATGATGGTATTTTTCATATTGTCAGTGACAAACTTAACGATCAATATAAAAAAAGAATAAATAGCATACTATTCAAAAGCATATCTGTCATTTTTGATGAGCCAGGCTCAAGATTTTCAAAAGCTTTGGAAGAAGAGAAGGATGTTTTAAATACAGCTAGTGGTGTATATGGAAGTTAAGCTAACCATTTATTTACAATTCTGCAAGTTGAAATGGTATGGCAGTGTTACAGAAGAAATGTGATTGTCTAATAAATTGAAAGTAACTAATAAAGCAGGAATACTGTATTCTGTGATTATGCAAGGTAGAACACATAGAAGCATAATCCTTTCCCTGAACTTTCTTAGTGTGGCCTAGATGGTTTGGAATTAAGTTCATCCTACTCATTTCCAATAAATGATGATCATGAGGTACAGACAGAACTTTTTTCTAAGCTGATCAATACAAATTCTCCAGAAGCCCCATTTAGGCAGATAAAAAGAAAGAGATGCCGTCTGCTTCAGAGAAAGTACGAATACACACAGATCTATTTGACCTGCAGTGAGCCTCATCAAACAAATTAACCATTCATTTGTCATCCTTCTCTGACCCTTGTTTTCATGGAATACCTATGTATTTTAAAAATCAGCTATGTGATGACTTGTGTTTTCAGAGCTTTAGTCATTCAGAAAATTAGACGTGCTCAGAAGTTATGCAATAAAAATACTATGAATTCTTTATGAGACAAAATGATACTGTATTCTGTCTAGAATATTCTAGTTTTAGTAGCATAGAATTTTGTAAAATCATCTGTTCTGTTATGCAATAAATTGCAATGTCTTGTGAATTTTTCATAATGACATTTAATTTTATAAATAAAGCTTTATTTGGTATTTATTTTACAATGGATAATTTCCGTATAACTTCTGAATCTGAGAACACTGGTTAGATTATAGCGTTTAGTATATAAAGTCCTTCATTACTATTGTCAGTATAGTACCTTGCAGATCTCTTCTGAAAATGTTAAGCACAAGTTATACCTCAGTCTTGACTTCCAGTTATAAGCATTTTATTAAAACTAAGAGACTATTTTTTTATTTTTACTGCTGCTTTGCTTAGTCAATTTTTATATGATGATTAAATATTGAAATGAAGTAATGGTTTTCACTTTGATGAATTATCTCATTATGAGTATATAGTTGCATCATCTGGAATAGCCACAAAGTGATGGTGAGCAATATGAGTAGTCAAAAAATACTCATTTTGTGATATCCAGATTGTGGAAAGTAATGCCTATTCTGCCAGAGAATTTCAGAAACAAAGCAAAAATTTAAAGATTTATTACGAACATAAAAAATAATTTCTGAGTATTGACATCTGTTCTAAAGCTCTTTATATTGTATTAAGAACTGATACCATGAAAACCCTAATATTTCTTGCATGATCTCATCAGAAGTGGAAAAAAAAAGAAAAAAAAAAAGCTTAAAATGTGAATGCTATCAGGTGATCATGAGTGTGTGTAGTAACACTGATAAAGCTTGGACTGAACAAAAGTGACACGTCTTGAAACACGATACCGAAATACCAGCGAAGAGTCAGATCATATATTGTGCTTCAATATGTTGAATATTTAGATTTTGGAAGAGATGATCTCTGAAGGAAGAAAGTAAAGGAAATATATCAGGAGTAGGGGAAGATCCAGAGATGAGATAGCTGTGTGGAGGCAAATGCTAGGGTAAGTTCCAAGCCTTTCTCTATTAATACCTGATATTGGTAAATGTGGGCAGAAGTATGGCAAGAACGAGTATGATTTTCAGTTCTCCTGAACCAACACAGATGTTTCTGCAAAGAAGAAATGTCAAGATCTAGTATACATAATGCTGGAGAGGAGTGAGTGAATAAAAGTGGAATAGAAGCTCTAATCTTCTTGGTTTCTAAATAAACTCTAGATTCTATATCTACTATGATTTACCATTTGGTACATCCTCACTCATGACGTTCCTTAGACTGTAACTCATCTAACCTAACTAGGTGTCTGTCTTATTGCTGATAAATATATCAGCAATAGATAAGACTGTTGAATCCAAAATTTCCCTGTTTCCCTGAGATAAATGTTGCTAGATTCATTGCTACTCTCTTCAGTTATATCTATTTAAAGACAAATTAGTGATGCTCCTGGTGATATCATTATTCATTTAAATATATTATATTGCTGAGCTTTCTAGTACTGAAATGCTAGCAAGCTTGAAAGTTGGGTGAAATTTATTATTTTTCAGTTGAGGAGAAAACAAAGAACTTTTTAGATATTTACTGAAAATAAGAGTTTTCTGAAAAACTATGTCCAGACAGCCTATGTAAAACAAGATGTTCACTGTAATTTCAAAAATGAAATCCATGATCCAGCAATGTACCCTTGTATCAAAGAATCCTATAAACATTCTGGACTGTAATCATAGAAGTGTAATCAGCAAGTCTAGGATAGTGATCATTCCATTCCCAGATTTAATACTTCTATCATGTTTCATTATAGCTAATAATGCAGATTTGCCAAAATTAAAATTGCTGACTACTGGAAAGCTCCTGGAAAACTCAAAGAAAAAAAGAAAAAATACAAAAAAAAACCATCTACCATGTTGACAAGAAATATTACTGGTAACTCAGTAAGTGACACTCAGATCTGAAAGAAACTCATATATAAGACCGCATTTCTTCAGGGATTTTTGCTCTTTATTGCAAAGAAACAAGACAGTAATAATTTACAATATTCTAAATGCAAATAGAAGGAATTATTAAGAGTTTGAAACTGATTATACATGGAATGCTTCAGAGGACTATCCTGTGAATGCTGAATAAGTGAGAGTGAATTATACACAATATTCCTTTACTCTAATTCTGGTAGTAATCCCACCTGACCAATGGTGCTTTCTCTAGAGTAAGCTCCCTATGATTTTATCACAAAGCCATTAAAGTTTTAAAGAACCATATGTAAGACCAGCTTAAGTAGGAGACAAAGTATGTCACCTGAGTTTCTCTGAGATGAATATGGTTCCTATTGCCTTAATTGTGGTGATACTGTATACTGTGTTTTTACATCCTATTTCAAGTAATCTGCAATTCAGTGTAAGTTCTTATCTCCTAATGCTTTAAGTTCGTAATGTCATACAAATATTACATGTAGTATGCCTACTTCTTACACTCTTGGTTATCTTGACAAAGTGACTCCCATCTGAATTTTTAGAAAGGAAAAAAATTCTCTTTCTATAGTAGTTTATTTAGGGGATCAATTGCAACAACAGACATTCTGCATGCTCCTTTTTCATCTGCGGATGAGAGGGTCTCCATGCAGCATTATAAATCAGAAAAAAGACAATTAGAGACTTTATTTAGCCTTTTAGATAAATAAGTAAATAAATTAAGCTGAATATTTGTACAATTGTGTGTAGCTTGATAATTGAAAACTGTACATGCTGAGGATTAATACTGTCATAGTGAAACTTCCATTTCCTGAATACATATGGCTTGCTCTATATTATTTGACTGCAGTGTAATAATAAAATGTTTGTGCATAATGTAGATGACTTTGGTCTTAAATTCGGAGCATGGTACAAAGATTTTTTTTTAATGAATCCATGGTGTTTGATTTCACGTTTTTAAATAACTAGATCTGTTAGCCTACAGAAGTGCTTTTATTTTGCAGACACTTTGAAATAAATCACAAATATCTTTGACATTTTTTCATTTTATTTTTTTATGAAAAGAAACTCTCTTTATAAGCAGATAATATAAATGCTACACTTCCTACATTCCAACATGATACTTACAACTTTTCTTTTTACATGTCAGGAGTCCTGAATAGTTGAAAATTTTTTGACATTGTGTCAACGGTTTACGGGCTGGTTCGGCCCGGTTCCGTGACTAGAAGGGCGGAGGGATCCGCGGATCCGCGCCCCCGGGAAAAAAAAGAAAATAAGGGACCCCGAAATAATTGAAAACAGTGGCAACAATCTGAGGTAAAACAAAGTAATTTACTAAATATGGTATCAACAGAATTTTATAAGGAGAGAGAATGTGAAATTGATGGTGGATCGGCCTTACCACAACGCTGAGATGAGAAGCGCAGGCAGAGAAGCGCAGGCGAGAAGCGCAGGCAGAGAAGCGCAAGCGAAGCAGCGCAGGCAGAGAAGCGCAAGCGAAGCAGCGCAGGCAGAGAAGAGAGCATCAGGTGACCTTGCCGGGAGTTATATCTCCTCGCTGACCGCAAAGCCCCCTGGGGAAACGTAGCTGCTCTTCTCCGCTGGACAGGCACCCGGAACTTGAGCATCAGCAGTCAAACCCCCAGTACATTGCATGATGTTATGATGTGGAATACCGATAATGAAAAATCATGAAACCATGACATTCCACCCCTTATTCCACATCACTACATCATGCTTAATATAGACAAACAAAATATAAACACACGCACTAGGAATTACTGACTGCACTCCCTCAACATCAAGTTCCCTTGCGGTACACATTGAACATCCCCGTTTTCCTGCATCACCCACCAAGTGGACCCAGGTCCCTGGGCAAAAACAGTTCCACGAAGAGGTTTGTCCTTCTCAGAGGCTGGAATAACCCAAACTGCCTTTCCCAACATATTCTTTACATGTACAACAGGGACTTTATCTCCCTCTACGGTATGTAGGGAGCTGGACTGGGTTGGACCACCACGATTGATAGATCCTCTGGTATTGACTAACCAGGTGGCTTCTGCCAAATGCTTCTCCCAGTGCTTAAATGTACCGCCTCCCATTGCTTTCAGCATAGTTTTTAACAACCCATTGTATCGTTCAATCTTACCTGAGGCCGGTGCATGGTAGGGAATATGGTAAATCCACTCAATACCATGACCTTTAGCCCAGGTACCTACAAGAGAATTTTTAAAATGAGTCCCATTATCTGACTCAATTCTTTCTGGGGTACCATGTCGCCACAGGACTTGTGTCTCAAGACCTAATATGGTATTTCGGGCGGTAGCGTGGGGTACTGCATAGGTTTCAAGCCACCCAGTTGTTGCCTCCACCATGGTGAGCACATAACGCTTACCATTACGAGATCGTGGCAAGGTGATATAGTCAACCTGCCATGCCTCCCCATATTTGTACTTTTGCCATCGCCCTTCCTCCCAGAGAGGTTTCATTCTCTTGGCTTGTTTAATTGTGGCACACGTGTCACAGTCGTGAATGATTTGCGCAATAGCATCCATAGTTAAATCCACCCCTCGGTCTCTAGCCCACTTATATGTCGCATCTCTCCCTTGATGGCCTGAGGTCTCATGGGCCCATCGGGCTAGAAATAATTCACCCTTGTTCTGCCAGTCCAGATCTATTTGGGCCACCTCAATTCTGGCAGCTCTGTCTACCTGATGGTTATTTTGCTGCTCTTCAGTAGCCCTATTCTTGGGCACATGGGCATCTACGTGACGCACCTTTATAACCATATTCTTTATTCGGGCAGCAATATCTTTCCACAGGTCAGCAGCCCAAATAGGTTTACCCTTTCTTTGCCAGTTGTTTTGCTCCCACTGCTGTAACCACCCCCATAGAGCATTTGCCACCATCCACGAGTCAGTGTAAACATAAAGCATTGGCCACCTCTCCCGTTCAGCAACATCCAAGGCCAGTTGGACAGCCTTTACCTCTGCAAATTGGCTCGATTCTCCTTTTCCTTCAGTGGCCTCTGCAACTTGTCGTGTGGGGCTCCACACAGCGGCTTTCCATCTGCGGTGTTTCCCCACAATACAACACGATCCATCTGTGAACAGGGCATATGTCTTCTCATTTTCGGGTAGTTCATTATATGGTGGGGCCTCTTTAGCACGTGATATCTCTTCTGCTGGCGGTGTTCCAAACTTTTTGCCTTCAGGCCAGTCCATGATCACCTCTAGGATTCCTGGACGGTTGAGATTCCCGATCCGCGCTCGCTGCGTAATCAGCGCAATCCACTTACTCCAAGTGGCATCAGTAGCATGATGGGTGGAGGGACCCTTTCCCTTGAACATCCAGTTCAGCACTGGCAGTCGAGGTGCCAGAAGGAGCTGTGTTTCTGTACCGATTACTTCGGAAGCAGCCCGAACCCCCTCATACGCGGCTAAGATCTCCTTCTCAGTTGGAGTGTAGCACTCTTCAGACCCTCTGTACGCCCGACTCCAGAATCCCAGGGGTCGGCCTCGGGTCTCTCCTGAGGCTCTTTGCCACAAACTCCAAGTGGGACCTTTCTCTCCAGCAGCAGTGTAGAGGATGTTCTTCGCATCCTGTTCCATCCGTACTGGCCCCAGGGCCACGGCACGGGCTATCTCTTGTTTAATCTGCTCAAAAGCCTGCTGCTGCTCAGGACCCCACATAAAATCATTCTTCTTCCGTGTCACCTGATAAAGGGGGCTTACAATGAGGCTGTAGTTTGGAACATGCATTCTCCAAAAACCCACTACACCCAGGAACGATTGTGTCTCTTTCTTATTAGTGGGTGGAGACATGGCACTGATTTTGTTGATCACATCTGTTGGGATGTGACGACGGCCATCTTGCCACTTTATACCTAGGAACTGAATTTCCTGGGCAGGCCCTTTCACTTTGCTTCGCTTAATAGCGAAACCAGCACGCAGAAGGATCTGGATTATTTGCTCTCCTTTCTCAAAAACTTCCTTTGCTGTGTTGCCCCACACGATGATGTCATCAATATACTGTAAGTGCTCAGGAGCACCTCCCTGTTCCAGTGCAGCTTGGATCAACCCATGGCAAATGGTTGGGCTATGTTTCCACCCCTGGGGCAAACGATTCCAGGTATACTGAATGCCCCTCCAGGTGAAAGCAAACTGTGGCCTAGATTCTTTGGTCAAAGGAATGGAGAAAAAGGCGTTAGCAATATCAATGGTGGCGTACCATTTGGCTGCCTTTGACTGCAATTCATATTGGAGTTCTAACATATCTGGCACAGCAGCACTCAATGGGGGTGTGACTTCATTCAGGCCACGGTAGTCCACCGTCAGCCTCCATTCTCCACTGGCTTTACGCACTGGCCATATGGGGCTGTTAAAAGGTGAGTGAGTCTTGCTAATCACTCCCTGATTCTCTAGTTGGTGAATCAGCTTCTGAATGGGGAGCAAGGAATCCCTGTTGGTGCGGTACTGCCGTCTGTGCACCGTTTTTGTAGCAATCGGTACTTGTTGCTCTTTCACTCGTAGCAACCCCACGGCAGATGGATCTTCTGACAGGCCAGGCAAAATAGACAACTGCTTAACACCTTCTGTGTCTACAGCAGCTATTCCAAAGGCCCATCGATACCCTTTGGGATCCTTAAAATATCCCCTTCTGAGGTAATCAATACCAAGTATGCATGGAGCCCCTGGGCCAGTCACAATAGGGTGCTTTTGCCAGTCTTTACCAGTGAGGCTGATTTCGGCCTCCAACATAGTTAGCTCTTGGGAACCTCCAGTCACCCCATGAATATAAATTGATTTTGTCCCTTGGTGACTCGAGGGCATTAGAGTGCACTGTGCACCAGTATCCACCAGGGCCTTATATTTTCGTGATTCTGATGTGCCAGGCCATCTAATCCACACAGTCCAATAAACTCTATTATCCCTTTCCCCCCCCTGGCTGGGGGCAGGGCCCCTCTATTTGTTACCTTCATTGTCTGCAGCAACTGGAGCAATCACCTTTTTGGAGAAGTTCACCTTGGTGGTTGATTTGTCTTGTAACTCTCTTACCCGTGCTTGAAGTACAGGAGTAGGTTGTTTATGCCACTCCTTCATATCTTCTCCATGGTCACGTAGGTAATGCCACAAGGCAAAACGTGATGTGGTCTTACTGTTGTCACTTGCTCGAGCAGGAGAACGTCTTCTTTTGATGGCTGAGACATTAGATGCCACCGGCTGGGAGGAAATCAAGTTGATGAGCCCCTCCAATAGGCTGTTTTGGGAATTCTGGTCCCCATTTGATGTATCCGTTACCTCCATGGATTTATCAGCTTCAGGCACGGTTGATAGTTTGTCTATTATATCTTCTTGTTTGTTTTCCATTCTGTCCAGCTTTTCAGCTACCTTTGTAATGGCTGAAACACAAGCTCGCAGAGGGCTTAAATGTAACTCAAAGTCTTGAAGTTTATTAACCAATTCACTTATAAGGGGTCTTCTTTCCCCTCTGCCATACATTGCTGCAAATGTGCTGGCGTACCTTTCTGGTGCGGTCTTTGTGAATGTACGCCACATGTTTGGTGTACACCTGACTCTCTCGGGATCATGCTCTTGGTCTGGCTCGTCAGGAATGAAATCGGGGCTATGTAGCATTTCCACCACAGCATATTCTCTTAAATAACAGATGCCTTCTTCCATATCAGCCCATTTCTTTTTCTCAGGCATCAGATCATCTTTGAAGGGGTATCTTTCTTTTACAGCTAACAACATCCGCTTCCAGAGGGTAAAGGCCTGGTTCTGGCATGTACTAATACCTCTGTCAATGGCTGAGTCCCTGGCAATGCCACCCAGTTGGCGAGCTTCTCTACTATCCAGCCACACACTGTTGGCCCCATTGTCCCAACATCGAAGTAACCAAGTGGCAATAGGCTCATTTGGGTGACGTGAAAAGTCTTTTCTCAGACTTCGAATTTCATTCATTTTCAGAGATCGATCAACAATAGTAACGATATCTTGCTCACCTCTTACTCTTTCGGGACTTCTTGTTGCCCTCATTGGCGCTGGTGACCGTGGTCTTACTGAGGGCCCCTCCCCTGGACTTAGGGGTGCTTCTTGTGGATCTTGGAGCCACTCCTCTGGACCTCTCTCCTCTTCTTTCTTCTCTTCTAACTGAGTCGAGATTCGTTTCATTTTCCGTCCTCTTACAGGGGCAAGTGACATCAATTGTGGTGCTTCTTGTAGTTGATCAGGTTGGTCAGTTCCAATGCTCTCATCCTCCAGTTCAGCTCGGAGCCTGTCTCGTTCGATTATGAGAGTATCTAGCTCAGATTGGAGGGTGTCTTGTTGAGATTGAAGACTGTTGAGTTTGGATTGCAGGGAGTCTCTCTCAATTCGGAGGGCATCTCTCTCAGATTGGAGGCTGTTTCTCTCGACCAGGAGACTCTCTCGCTCATTTTGCACTGTTTCCCTGAGACTCTCCTTTTCAATTTCACAAACTCTCTCCCTCTCCAGGATAGTATTGAATAAGGCCCGGTAAGCATTAGCCAGGCCCCAAATAATTTGGGCCTCCTCAGATCTTCCTGAGCCGCGACATTCCTGTCTCAAATATCTGTTTAAATTTTCAGGGTCTTTCAGGTGTTCTGGAGTAAAGTTCCATGACACCGAAGATTTCCATCTCTCTAAAGTCTCACCCAGGCCTCTCCACATTCCCTGCCACTCAGTATTTACTGGTTTTGGGGCAGACTTCCTCAAAATATAATAAATACTAATAATAAGTGAAATGGTGAGCAGTACATTCACGGAGATTAATAACGTGATCAGGTGAGCATTGAAAATCCACATAAAGAATTCAAAGGAGAGGCTGGAAACCTGCTTAAAAATCCCCAACCCTGTAAAATTAGCAGCTCCCTCTGGAATGGTATGCCACATAATATGCAGATGCCACATAGTTATTTCCATCCATGTTTTCAATTGGCTATATATACCTATTGCTCCATAGAGCAAAGTGGTGAACTTAATTAAGGCCCAGTATGTTTTTAGCATTAAGAAAGAAGAGACAGTGGCATGCAGCCCCTTAAAAGGCAGTTTCAGTAGAGAAAGCATTTTTTCTCTTTTTTTTTTTTTTTCTTTTACAGAAACAAGATAGCAAGGCTCAAAGTTTACAAATATCCTAGAGTATTGGCCGTCCGCCTGGACTTTTCAAGGTCACGCTTTCAGACAGTACTGGTGAAACAGATAAACTTTCCCAATGAAGCTGTCTGAGAGCGGAGAGAGAGATTTGTTCAAAAAGCTAAAAAGCAACTGTTGCCCGCATTCTCCACCAAGAATGTCAACGGTTTACGGGCTGGTTCGGCCCGGTTCCGTGACTAGAAGGGCGGAGGGATCCGCGGATCCGCGCCCCCGGGAAAAAAAAGAAAATAAGGGACCCCGAAATAATTGAAAACAGTGGCAACAATCTGAGGTAAAACAAAGTAATTTACTAAATATGGTATCAACAGAATTTTATAAGGAGAGAGAATGTGAAATTGATGGTGGATCGGCCTTACCACAACGCTGAGATGAGAAGCGCAGGCAGAGAAGCGCAGGCGAGAAGCGCAGGCAGAGAAGCGCAAGCGAAGCAGCGCAGGCAGAGAAGCGCAAGCGAAGCAGCGCAGGCAGAGAAGAGAGCATCAGGTGACCTTGCCGGGAGTTATATCTCCTCGCTGACCGCAAAGCCCCCTGGGGAAACGTAGCTGCTCTTCTCCGCTGGACAGGCACCCGGAACTTGAGCATCAGCAGTCAAACCCCCAGTACATTGCATGATGTTATGATGTGGAATACCGATAATGAAAAATCATGAAACCATGACACATTGAAAGATTTTTTTTTTTTTTTCCCCACAGAATCACAGAATCACCAATGTTGGAAAAGACCTACAAGATCATCCAGTCCAACCATCCACCTATCACCAATAGTACCCACTAAGCCATGTTCCTCAACAAGCATTCCTTGAACACCTCCAGAGTCGGTGACTCCACCACCTCCCTGGGCAGCACATTCCAGTGCCTGAACACTCTTTCAGAAAAGTAGTATTTCCTAACATGCAGCCTAAATCTCCCCTGGTGCTGCTTGAAGCCATTCCCTCTAGTTCTATCACCAGTTTCACGAGAGAAGAGGCGGATCCCCAGCTCAGTAGAACCTCCCTTCAGGTAGTTACAGAGAGCAATAAGGACTCCCCTGAGCCTCCTCTTCTCCAGACTGAACAATCCCAGCTCCTTCAGCCGCTCCTCATAAGGCCTGTGCTCCAGGCCCCTCACCAGCTTTGTTGCCCTTCTTTGAACCCACTCCAGGGGGTTCCAATACTGGACACAGTACTGGAGGTGCGGCCTCACCAGAGCTGAGTACAGGGGGACAATCACTTCCCTGTTCTTGCTGGCAACACTGTTTCTGATGCAAGCCAGGATGCCATTGGCCTTCTTGGCCGTCTGGGCACACTGCTGGCTCATGTTCAGCTGAGCATCAATCAATATCCCCAGGTCCATTTTCTCTACGCAGTCTTCCAGCCACCCTGTCCCAAGTCCCAAGCCCGTAGCATTGCTTGGGGTTGTTGAGGCCAAAGTGCAGGACCCAGCATTTGGCCTTGTTGAAAGCTTTTTTCTCTGAATTCTAGTTTTCTAATTGTTGCAGTTTATATAGAGGTACAAACTGGTCCTTTACATACAGTAGAGCCCTTTATAAGGAACCAGAGTACCTGTTTGACAGGCCCAGTCAAATGCATATCAGTGAAATAATTTACATATTTAGAAATAGAAAAGTATACTTACTTTATAAAATTAAAGGAGAGAAAAAGCAGATACTTGTAATAAATTAGGCTGGCACAATACCACTGTTTATTCTCTTCAGTTGAGCTAGAGTTTCCCTCTGCTCCCTTTAAGGGAAGTTGTCTTACTGTGCTAAGATATTTTGTTGTTTATTTTGTTTCTCTACCACAATCTTAAAAGAGAGAAAGAACACAGATAAAATGTTACTTACATTTTCACTTTGTTTTTTAGCTTTTCCTACCACAAAATCACAAGGGAATCCTCCATGTTTCTTATAACTGACTTGAGGAAAATCACACAGTATAGTGTGAAACGTTCATTTTCCTTTCAAGAACATATATAATGCATATATTCTATGCTTGATTCTTTTCTACTTTGAGATTAATTTCACTTGTTATTTTGAAAAACATCATGTGCTATTCCTAACTATAATGGGAAGTATTGCATTTATGTGTGAGATAAATGTTGCTAGATTCATTGCTACTCCTTTTCTGTATTATTTAAATACAAGTGAGATTGCACAGAGTTTGAAATGAAGAACTGAATCATTAACATCACTCAGATTTCCTTCTGTGTCAGTTGTGAAATTTATGGAGGATACATCAGGGGAATATACTGCAGTGGTATTTTCCTGTTATATTATATTGATAATTATCATCTAGCCCCACGCATGCAATCTGATCAGACATACTAACAGAATTTTAGTATGTAAGGGGACTAATATTCTAGAATTTCAATGGAATATATATTGTCCACTGGAATATAAATACAGTATTGGTGGTAATTGCTAATATCAGCAATAAGCTAAAGCTATATCTGTTCATTTAGTTAGATATTTACACAGCTCTAGTAAGTTGTATGAATTGGTGTACATCCAAGGTAGATCTAACAAAAGTATTTTTGCCAAAAAAGTTGGCAAAAAGGTCTTACAATAACACCACTACAGCCTTCAGCTGTTTTTCATTGGAGAGGGTTTTCTTCTTTGGTAGATTTTCCCCCAAATCTTCCAGATTGCAAGAACTTTCATTAAAGAGGCTGATTACAGGTTGATATCCTCCTCTCATTGAAGAATACAATACATAAGAAACACTGTAGAGAGACCATATAGACAGCTGAGGAGGTAACCAGCATATCAAAGAGATTTGTAGTCTTTCAGAATGAAATTCAGAGCCAATTAACTTCTTCTCCTTAACTTGCATTCTTTTCTATACTCTAACAGATGAAATATCATTCTGTTGTGAAACTGCATTACTTGAAATAATTATCTCTCTTGTAACTCAAATTTGTGCTAAATTAATAGAACAATCAAATACATACAAGTTATGTGAGTTAAATCACTTCCATCAAGTTTGCAGATCTCTAAGTAATTACTACTTTGGTATGAAACAAAACCCAAGATTATAGAAATGAATAGAATATTTCTTTAGCAGATACAAGAATTGCTGATCAACTCAGATCAAACATCACATGTTGTAAGATCGATCAAATAAATAGAAGAAAGTATAATATCCGCTTTTTAAAACATTGGGTTCTTTTGTGCAAAGATATTTTAATTAGAAAGTTGCCGGTTTTGTTTCATAAAATTTCACTGCGTAACATACAAATTTATAAAATACATTATGAATATGATTGAGAAGCAAAATAATATTAAAAAAAATCATAAAGGGAACTCAAAAGAGTTCCTGTTTCATTGATGTTTAGCTTTTATCAAAGAAGAAGGAGCAATGTCAAAAATATAGTGAATATGTAATACTATTCACCGTGAAGAAAGGGGTGAGAAAAAAAAAAGAGGAACCCTAAGCAGGTTGTACGTCAGCTTTCTTTTATAATGGTAAGATTAATCAACTAGTCAGCTGTAGATAGTTACATTATAAACACCTCAACATAGATGCAATGCACCCCAAAACTGTTTTAAAAGAAAATATTTTTACATATACTCCACTAGAAACTATAAGAGGTTCTAATATTGTAATATCTGTTGCTTATGATGATATGAGACTATTTTAAGTTTTGTTTTGAAGGAATTGTACATACAGAGGATACATACTACATAGGACAGTGTACATTTAAAATGTTTTAACATATATACATAACTCTCCAGAAAAAAATATTTACATTGGCTAGATATCTCTAGGAACCTATAATATAATTCAAATAAAATAAACTTCTTACTCTACTGACTGGGAAAAGTAAGTTGAAAATGCCTAGAATCTATATTAATGAGTGAAAATTTAGCCTACCTAAATAGGTATACAGCTTTCTTGACTGGGGCCAAAATAAATCACTAGATAGCTGTGTAACTTGAGATCAATTTTACATAGCCTCATTCTGAAGTCTAGTATTAAACAGAGGAAATCAATTTTCATCAAAGTGATGACAGGAATGTGTAATAACCTTACAGTTAGAAGTAGAGGTTTCTACAGGAGCAGGATTCAGTTGTACAAAATGCAATTCACAGTTAAGGAAATCCAAATCTATGTAGAGGTGACTGAAAATGTTCTAATGTAGCTTCAGTTGCAGTTGTTGCCAGTAAATATAGAATATTTGCTAAATACAAATTGATATTAGGCATTTTCATTTGGACAGTTCTACCCTCTGTATGAATGTGTCCCCACTGGTAAAAAAAAACAAACAAACTGAAGACATTGGCTGCCTACTATAGGTGTCTAGAGCCATTTAGGTACTGCTGAGCATCCTATTGAACCTACAGATGCTGCTACTATAAAATGAATAGTTTCTGTAAGTCACTTGTGAAATCTACCAGTATCAGACGAATGTGATGCACAACATTAAATGTCTATAGTTTGTCAACAAAAAAAAGCAATATTGAATAATATCTGAAGTTCTCAGTAGATTGGTCTTTACTCCATACATACACTTCTAGAGCTGCTGGGCATACCCTTGAGTACTCTAACTCTACAGAAAGGTATTGATCTTTTTCAAGCTGTGCTTCATATCTGCTAGAATCTTGTTTAACTGCCTTGGGTATCCTGAGTAATATTAAAGTGCCTGGAATTAGTACACAGAGCAGCTGAGTGTGAGTAGGGGATTCAAGCTCTGAAGAGTTGCATTAATAACTTTCTATATTTCCATCACCCTTCATCTATCTAGTAGCACATTTAAAGCTGATAAAATAACTAATTATGTAATTATGAAACAAAAAGTTGAATACAGTGTATTCAAGTACAAGTAGATCTGGTGTATTGTGAGTGGGACAAAGATTTTGGCAAATCATTTAAGTCATCTTTCTAAATGGAGATGATGTAGAAGAGACCATATATGCCTAATACTTCCCGAAACCAAAGAAAATATTTTCAAATTTTAATTTCATATTGAGAATTTTGCCATTGACAACAGTGGGATAAAAAATTAGCCCAGAGAAATAAAAGCATTATATATTAGCCTTTCTTCTCATTGATAAGCCACTTCTAAACAGAAGTTCTAAAAAGAGAAAGAAAAAAAAAGCTTAAAGGAACTAATAGGCAGTAATTCAAAATTTTTAAGTCAAAATGTGTTGTTTCATTAGAACAATGTTTTAAGATTTTTGGCTGTATCTTTGAAAGGAATTGAATCAACAACAAGCCAAAGCATGCTTGCCTCAAGAAACAGAAAATATATATTTTTAGTGTTTTGCTGTAGTCTCTCTTTTGAGCACGTTGGGAGAATCCTCAAGAGACAAACAATTCTGAATGCTAAGTAAGTGACTAATATTAAAAGTGTTCCTATAGAGATCTGTCCTTCTGTTTATTGGCTGCTGTTTGTTTCCTTACAATGGAAGGGACACACATAATATGAACAATTAACTTGAGTGCCTATCTTTAATCTAGTGCATGGCTCATATAGTCTGGTGGTTTAAGAACCTACACACTTTATGCAAAGCAAAGTCATTAATCTTGGTTTTGGCAGTGTTTTTATCTTAGTATCATGTTTACCTGATGCGTTTGAAGACTAAGTACTTTAACTCACAAAATCCTGAATGATTTGGGATAATTTGATGCAAGGTGAAGAGTAAGAGGTAATGATAGGCAAGATGGAGAATTTGGGACCACAGCATTTTCAAACATAAAAGATGTATGATAAACATGATGTACGTTATAGGTTTGTAGATGTATATCTTTAGTATTTTGTTATTCTACCTTTTTACTGGCTGAATAGTGAAAGCTGTAGCTGGTGTAGTTGGAGAAGGAAAAAGGGGTATGTGGAAATTTGCGTATTCACCAGTTTGTAGCACATTTATGAAAGCGGAGGTATGGAAGAGGAGATTGACTGTATTCATTTCAGATGTCTGCAGAGTCCAGTTATTTGAGAGTCTGTAGAAGACAAGAGACTGACTGGCAGCAGTTACTGTACGAGGGCCTAAGTCCTGTGACACATCTGCGAGATCCATATAGTTCTCTATATGCCTACAGATGATTGTTAGTTGCTGAGCTTAGACTATTTACAGAGAAAAGTAAGGGCAAGATTTTTTTGTTTGTTTGTTTGTTTTTTAAATGTATGACAAAAACAATACTGTAGGTACATGCATCTGTGGTAGGCACCTTAAGTTTTATGATTTGATGTACACTGCTCCTGTTATGGAGGTCTGAAAAAGATGAGATGAGATGTGTAGGTCTTATAAGTGACTATTTCCCTCCACTGTTTATAAAGCAAAAATAGAATGAGAGACAAACATCAACACTAATGAAGTCAGGATTCATCTGAAGCATCATGTTCAAGTGTATGAATTGCTGCACGGCCATAAGGAGGGGGTTGGCATATCAGTTTAGGGGTCTATAGTGAGGAATTTGCCATGAAAAATCAGATTTAACAGCAGAGCTGGAAAGGATAGATTCTGAGGTGGCAATGAAGAATCAAAGGATAAAAAAACAGAGACAGACATCTCAATCTCATGAGTTAAGAAATTTTGCCACTCACAAAGGAAACTTTATTCACATACTGAAGACAACAGAGTCCTCATTTTGTCTCTGCCACTAATTTTGTGCTTGGAAAATATTCCTGCCTTAGATGTTAATGCCTCAGTTTCCTCAGTTCACAGCAGGAAATGATGATGTTTTAAATAATTTTACAACATATTAATGTGAAATATTTTTTTTAAAAGCTTCTAATTCTACAGAATTCTTTTTGTAGAATATTTGTCAGATAAATTCAAAAACAGAACAGTCTCAGCAATACACAAATATATAGAAAATTACTATTTGTATTACTGAGAGGAGTATGAAATATAGTAATAATAAAGCAGTTCCAGTAAGTGACAAAGATTTTATAAAAATGATTTTAAATTGAGTTTCAGGAAATAATCACACATACACAGCTTGCTGTTGTGGCTTTTTAATCCAGTAAGTGTAAAATTGAAATCCTTGCATTACTATGGGAGAACTATTTTAGGTAATTAGGGCAAAGCCTGTGTAAGATGTAGACATAAAATATCCAGGATAAAGAATTAAACTGATCAAAATAGGATGTTATAAACTTTTCAAAGTATAAGATGATTTTAAGTTGTGAACTGCATTAGCTCTGAACAGTTTTACATTACGATTTTTACGATTTTCTGTAGCACTACTTAATTAGCATTTGTAGCCTCTACTTTCTCCTCCTCTCTCTGTTCTTTTGCACTAACTGGGCCAACAGTGCTGCATCTTGGCTTTCTCTTCAGATTCTAGAATCTAAACTTTACTGTTTAGTTATTGACAAGATACATTATTTGAATTGAATTCCATTCTCGAGTGTTTTTTTCTCAGCCTGAAACAGGATTCAGCCCCTCAGTCATAGACTGCAGATGCTGATTGCAGACAGTTAAATTCAGTTTTCTCTGAGTGCAATTCTGTTTATCAAGGTATTTATGTTAACATTAAAGTTAATGAGGATCTACTAATAACTAGTGAATGAAATTTAGCAAGCAATGCAGTTCATTGTAAAATGACTAAGTTTTTTGTTTGTTTGTTTGTTTGTTTGTTTGTTTGTTTGTTTTTCTGAAGTTCTCTAGACTCCATTAACTAAAATCCACTCAACTGCCAAAACTTCAGTGCCCATCTTCTTCAGGTCCATAGAGGCAACTGCTTCTTTTGTTTGTCTCTGTAGTAAAGTACTAACTTGTGGGGGTAGGTGTAACTGTGAGCAAGTCACCAAAGAGTTTATCAGACTCCTTGATAGACCCTATCACTGTGAAACCTTGGGAGTCTGGAGTGTAAGACAGAGAGCAAATGGCAGATGTCTGCATCTAAGGGTAAACAGAGGGTCTTTTTGTATTCATTGTTAACCTTATCACACTTAAGAAACCTTTCATCCTTTTATCACTGTTGTTTGGGAGAAGCTAGGCCAATTAACTGATTAGTGGGACAGGAATTTCTGGCTTGTAAGTGAATGGTGTATATATATATATAAGATGTATGTTGAACACAATACAGCAGAACTATTCAGAGAACTATTCGGAGAACTATTCTGATGGTACTAGAAACTGTGAGAGCTCTCTAACTCGACTGACTCTTCTGTGTAGGAAAAAAAAAAAAAAAAAAAAAAAAAGAAAAAAAAAGAAGAAAAGATTTTTAACAAATGTTCTCATGTAGATAAGGTGTCATAAAAAGAAAACTTTTTTATTATTATTATTTTTTTTTTTCCCCTACACAGAAGACACAGAAAAGTTACTTCTGATCTAAAATTGATCATTCTTTGCTTTTGAGAGTCTGGTTTCTGTAAAGATTTCATGCAGCCAGAAGCTTGTGAAAAGGAGAACTTGAGTAACTTGTTCTAAAGGCAAAGTTTAAGAAAAAAATAGAATATTGGTACCATATATAGTTAAATTAAGTTGCTAGATAGATTATGAGGTTTTTTAGAAATAACGCAGTAACAAGTTGATTCCATCTTGATGAAGTGTTCTGAGAATATATCAAGAGAGCTCTGTAGTCATAAAGATATGTCGGTCAAAAGATGCATTTTAGGGAGAACTAGAATAGAAGCAAACATAAAAGAGTTAAGTGACAGAAAGGTCAATTGTCTAGCACTAGAAATGAATATCAAAGATTCTCTGATACCGCTGGATCAGATATTCAGGCCTAGCTTTTTTGAAGAAATTGTTCAGATATTCAAGGATAACTGTTTGTAGACACCTCTGGGTATCTGGTCATTCCAACTAGGAAAAAGTGGCAATTTCAAAGTGTCATAAGCTTAAGTTTGCTAATGTGAAAATTCTCACTGTTGATATAGAATGTTTTTCAATTTCCATTAAAGTACTCAGAGTTTAGAGTCATAAGCATTTTCTAATTAGAACTAATAGAATACTTCCAAAACACAGTTTTAAATGCATAAGTGTATCACATTTTACAACGCATAAGTATATCACATTTTACAACTATGATACTTGTGTATGTTATACTTCATAACTAACTTAGGCTACATAAAATACTGAAATTGAAATATGTCCAGTTGTGTTTAGGAGTGAGAATGCTTACTGTTTACTTAAGTTCTAGGTGCAAGACAATCTCTCTGTTCTACAGGTTCTATAGAGGCAGAGACAAATTAGCAGAAAATAATAAGTAACTAGTATCAAAATGACTATATGAACACAAATAGTTTCAGGTATTCAAAGAGTCATATAGTTAACAGAAAAGTAGAAAAAGTTTAAAAAGAATAAATACACTTGCAAAGTGAATATTTGTCACATAGAGTACCTCAGCACCAAGGTACTCAGAACTGCCTGAAGCTATCTCAGTGATGGTAAGCAAATCCTTTTAGAAGACTTGAAGATTTGCTTATAGTCTAGGAATGCTGTAATCTCTTGAGATTCAAATATTCCAAAAGGTGAACAAAATAGGTATAACACTTTTTACATAGTATTTCCATTTGTTTGATATTAGAGAGTGGAAGCTTTTCTTAGCTGAGATAACCAAAATGGGTTAAAATGGGAATAAATAAAATAGTTTGAAAGACAGTAGCATATTAATAACTAAGAAGGCTTTTCTCATGTTTCTTTGATTCATGCCAGTGCAGATAGAATATTATAAAGACAAAGTAAACACCGACTCACGTCACAAATATTAGTAACAACAACAACAAAAAAAAGATATAGAGCACATAAAATTTGCCTTTACAGACACTAACAAAAACTGAAACAGGTTGCCCAGAGATTTTTGAATGCCCCATCCCTGGAAGTGTTTAAGGCCAGGTTGTACGGGATCCTGGTCAGGATGATTCTGTAGTTTGCAACCTTGCAGCAGTAGGGATTTGGAACTACATGATTTTCAAGATCCCTTCCAGTCTAACTACTGTATCATTCTATGATTCTATCAAACTAAAATGAGAACAGGAATAATAACTTCATATGAGAAGGCAAGTTGTGTAGCAGTTCAAATGTTATTATTTGATAGGTTTCTATAACACACACACACACACACAAAAAAAAAAAAGGACTGAGAGAAAAAGAGAAGTGATGGAGTAGTGATCATAGTAAAAGAGAATCCTCAAGCTTCTTTAAAAATAAAGCAGCTCCTGCAGCCTGTTAGGAGCTAAAAGCTCATGCACAGGTATCTGTTGAAAAGGCTTGACATAATGTTAGTATTTAGAATACTTCTTAAAGCACTGTGATCAGTGGGAAATTCACTCTTAATAAATAAATGAAAAAAAAGCAAAAGCGGAGATAGAAACATTTCAAAGTTTAATGGAGGAGGAAAAAAGTTTCAAAATTCTGAAGATTTCTGAAATGATTAAAATGTGAAAGAATTAAAAATTGTAGGCAATGTTTAAAGCAAAGACCATTACAATGACTCTGGAAGGGTACTAAAAGTAACAGAATCTGAATTTCGAAATTTACAGTCTGAACCTTTGTTCCTGCTAGCTTTTCTACTTTGGTCAACAAAATCCTTGCTCACTTTTTACTTGGAAAACAGAATTCTGAGCTGAATATGGGAAAAGAAAGACCTGGAGAAATTATAGCTCAAGATATTGGAAATTGAGACATAAGAAATTAAAACTTTCTAGTATCTGTTTAAAGGAGTTGCTGTTGACTACAAGTCTTTGTCATTAGATACCTATTTCCCCATTTTATGTGAAACAAAGTGGTGACATTATTTCAGTATCAGGTTCTTTATAGATGTTTATATCACAAGGAACATTTTATTTTGGCAGTACTTTCAGAGTGGACAAAGATTCGTTAAGCATAATTGTCATCCTTAAATGTGTTTCCCTTAGGCAGTGATAAGACATACAATCAATGTGAAAATTGCAGTGCTACTGCTACTGTTTTGTCTTTAGCATCTGGTGCAGGTACAGACTTAGTGGAGGTTAAATGTGTACCTGAGGGCAGACATAGACCCTCTGAGTTCAGTTCAACAGTTGCTTAAGATGTGAAATTATTCATTCAGTTCCTCCCTATTTTTCAGACACATATTCTGTTTGTGTTAGTGCTTGTTAGGGCCTTAGTATACTGAAGTGCTCACTGTGTTTAATGAAATGATGGGCAAAGAATGATTTACAGAAAAAAAAATGAAAGTGTTTTGAATTGTATAAACCTCAGAAGTGTTCAGTAATACCATGCATCTGCCACATAGGAAGTATTCAGTAGCTGGCAGAAAATAGAAAAAACAAATACCTAATATTACTAGTTAAATCTGAAAGTTAATGACAGTTATTTTTAACTTGATCCTAAACTGTGATCCAGGAGAGATTCTCAGGTCAACACATACTCTTTCTGGCCTGTTTATTTGCTAACTTGATTGTTTTCTGAGCTCATATTCTATTCTCTCAGAACTTTTTCAAAAGCTTCTAATGGAAGGTGTTCCAGTGACTTAACATCGGGTCCCATGGAGTCCATGCAGGCTATTAAAAATCTGAACAATATCCTCACGTATCTGCTTATACCTCTTGAATTATTCCTTCTTCTATTTGAGCTTAATCAAGCACTTGTTCATTCATGCAGGTTCTTGTTCCTTTCCATCACTTCCTCCTTGTTGGCATGGACCAGTCTTCATTATGGTTTAGTGGGACACAGTTAAGTTGACATGGTGGTGATGGGTTGATAGTTGGACTAGATGATCTTAACGTTCTTTTCCAACCTTAATGATTTTATGATTCTGGGAAGGAGGCAATCCTTGAAACTCTCTCTCAGGGCAGGTGCGGGGGAAAGGTGGAGCTATGTGTGAGGGAGGGGCTTTTGCTTGAAGTTGTTGATAGCACAGCTGAGACCTTCTGGTTAAGGATTAAGTGACAAACAAATGTGAGAGTCTACTACTGACCACCAACTCTGTAAGGAATTGAGATGTATCTCTACATTAGCTGCCCTTGTCTTTACAAGTGACTTTAACATCCCAGAGAATATCATACTAGACAATACAAACAAGTGCAAGGAATTCTGTAGGCACATTGAAGATAGCTTCCTGGTACAGGTACTAAGGGAAACAAATTTAACATTTGTTGTTTGCAAACAGAGAGAGTGTTGTGGGTGATGTGATGATTGGCTGTCATCTTTGCCACAGAGACCATGGATTTATTGAGTTTAAAAACTTTGGTGATAGGAAGAAAACTTCCACTGAAACTTCAACCCTGAATATATGGAGAGAAGAATTCAGGAAGTTCAAAGAACTAGCTCTACTAGTTCTATTCAAGATCAGTGCTGTGTGTCTACCTAATTTTTGTGATTTCATCTTAGCATTTAGAAGATTTCAGCTTTTTTTTTTTTTTTTAATGTCATGAAAGATAGGATAAAGTATAAATCCAAATTTAGAGACTTCTGGATCAGTGAAAATGATGTTAAAAAGAATCAAGTTTTTATACCAAGAAGATCTATCACAAACACCCCTAAACTGTCACAAATTTCTAGCTTTCCTCATTAAGTTAGAGGAATATTTTAATAAATAAATAATATACATGTCACTTCAAAAGTAATGCTTCCTATTTATTTCCATGGAATCTACAACAGATACAAAGAGAATAGCACTATTTGATAGAGCAAAAACTGTCACAAAACACTGTTTTTCAACATAGCCACTACCATTCTCTATGCATTTTCACCAGCAATGGACAAGATCCTGGATACTGTGGTCCTACAAATCTGCACCAACAGAGGTGACCCACTGTTTTACAGTTCTATGAGGCATTGTTGGAAAATGTTGTCCATTCGGTTGGTCCTTCAGCATCTCGAACAGATGGAAGTCAGAAGGTGACTGGCTGTAGATGTTCCTGTTCAAACTGCAAAGGACTTGGATTACATGACCTTTAAGGGTCCCTTCCAACTCAAATGATTCTATCATGATTCTATGATGATGAAATTCAGAATATATGGTAGATGTAGTAGAACAGTCCAACCAAGACTGGCAATGTGCTCCATGGTCTTCAAACTGGTATGGGGCCTGGTGTAATCACACTGCAAAAGACAGGTTGTCTTCTCTGACCTGACTATGGAAGTTTGAGCCTTCTTCTTAGCATCATGATGTAGCAGTTAGAGCTGATGGTTTGTCTGGGTTTCAGGAAATCCAGAAGAAGCAATCCTTTTCTATCTAGTTCATATCCTTTAGCTGCTGAGACTCGCATTACAAACTTTTTCTTCAATGGGCGATTCACATGTTGCCACCCCATGGACTAACATTTTGACTGCAAATCATAGGCTTGACACCTGTCTCAACATTGGTAATGAAGTCATCCAGGACACCACCACCTACACGCTCTTATTTGTTCCTGCATGAACATTTGTGGAACTCAATACAAACTTTGCATTATTTCAACACTGTCATTACCAATTCTAATGCATTGAAGCCAGTATCCAGCTCCATACACAACTCCCTGGTCATAATCTGCCAATTTGCACAGATGATCTGGTTGAGATGCTGTTCATTTTGTTTCATGACAGCTGTACATGCCTGTCCAGAATGTTGTTTATCTTTCATGTTGTTGTCACCACTACTGGAATGCAGCACTCACCATCTCACTGTGTTCACATCCACTGTGTGGTCTCCATAAGCTTTCAGCAAACGTCAGTGATTGTCAGCATGTATCATTTTTCTGTATGGGTGAATTCAGTGACCTTTGCTTCATATGCACTTCCATGTCAAACACCACTTGGACAGGCTGCCCTTTTGATGCCTCCTGTCACATGGCCACCGCCACACCACCAATGTCTGCTTCTGATGTTGTTGGCCAATGAAATAAGTATAGGAGTCATTACTATCAGAGCAGGCATCATAATGAGTCTTAAAATGCTTGTTTGACCATGAGGAAAAGCTGACTTTTACAAGACCTAAGTCGTTTCTGAAAAATTAGTAAAGAAATCAGACGGTGCCAATTATAATGAACTAATTTTTAAATACTAACTTCATAAAACATATTAAAAATTAAACACTTCAGCTTAGCCTTTCCCAACAACAAAAATGTTGATATGTCTTCAGTTTTATGTCATTCGCCTTAGTTATTCAATGATTAGACAAGAAACAATACAGATCTGTATAACAGTGGCAATACAATATGCATTCCTTTCTAACAATGTGCACTATGTAATTCTATGTTCTAGTGTTACTTAGTAACAGAATCCATGAAATAAGTAATATCTAAACAATATTAAAGAATTATTAAAACAACATTAAAAGTAATTAAGTTGACCAGAAACTCAATTTGTTAGTAGCTTCCATAACATCCAAAATATTTAAAAGGACAACAGGGGAAACTGAAATATATTTTCTTCCTTCCCATCATCTGGGCATTAGATGGCTTATGTTTCCTCCTTCCAGACTTAGGTGTCCTCTGGTCACTTGTTTTTCTGCTTTTGCATACTTACCAAATTTCTTTGTGAATAGTCAAGGATCTCTTAGACTGAACCTCAGTTTCTTTATAAGCTAGGCAAAATATATCTATATTGATGGAGGAATTGTGTGTATAGAAAACCAGACAGCATGCCTAATGCACCTTAACACGACTGAGTCTTTCATGACCGGTAGCATTTGAAGACACCAGCTAAGAACATGACAAAATGTAAGAAATGCATAATAAGCAGAAAGAAATAAATAAAAAGACCTTTTCAGCTTAAAAAAAAGTTATATTGTCAACTGACATTAAGGAAAAATGGCTAAGATCCTCCCTGCCTCTGGATCTTCCACTTATGCATGCACAAATCTAATAGACATGTGATGGGAACATGCAAGCTATTGCCTGATTCCACAACATAATTAGGCTACTCTGCTTGGAAAGGGCAACTGTACATTACAGTCTTTTTATGCATGCTATGTTATACACTCACTGGATGAAAAAGAGAATAAAATCTCTTTCACAGTTCTACAATTTAGTTCTTAGGCAGTAAAGTATTTAAGTGAAAGGCAATAAAGCCACAGAAGTATTTTATAAGAGATAAATAGCTTATTTCTGCAAAACAGTTTTTACCACTGAAAATATTTCAGAAAATAATTAGTTAATAAGTTCTATTCTGCATAATCATTTTCATTTATGCTTGTATAATTGCTCTGAAAGATGGGCCAAAAGTCCTTCTTTTTTATTTTTTTTAATTTTTATTTTTTTAACTCCATCCTTCTGAAGAATGTGCAAATACGAAAAAGGGAAAAAGAAATTGTCTTATGCCAGAAAATTGTCTTTAGGACTTAAAATAGGCTTTAGAAACGTCGTTTTCAGAACATGAGTTGAAATCAGATTGCAATGCCAGATATCACTATGCATGAAAGCATATTATGTAACATTTATAGATCTCTTTTGTGCAATGACTTTCTTTGATGGTTAACTGAAAAATTCTGTCATTGTCATTTTGTGGCCCAGAGTACAATGTGATGTTATTTAATAAGAGGTATAACCTTCCTGCCTGCCTATTCTTGTTGGCATTGTTAATGGATGTACATACATCATCATGACTGTGTCAATGTTTTTTTTTTTGTTGTTGTTGATCTCGTTATGGTTTCCAAAATATTTCACTGCAAGACATGTTGACATTACTTTCCAACAGAGAAAAGAGAAATGCATTTCACATTAGTTTCCTAATCTCACTTTCCATAACTTTATACTACATTTAACTATGTCAGCTGAGAAAAGGATAGTTTTCTAAATTCCCTGAGAAGAAAATCCTTGGAAGTCACTTAAAGCTGTAGTATTCTCCATTAAATTTCAGGAAAAAAAGTCCTTGTGTTATGGTCATTTGTAAAAACAAACATTTGCAATGAGGAAATAACTGCCAATTTAGACTAACTAAGACAAATGAGATAATGAGGCCAGTGGCAGCTTTGAGTTGACAAACCCAGCTGAGTTCCCAGCTCCAAGTAGGAAGCTTCCTTTTCCTGCCAGAAGGTCTATATGCTAATACTAACTAATTTCCCAATCCTGGCCTTATTGTGTTTGATGATAGACGGGCATACCACTTTGTTATAGATGTGACATTCATTTGGATGTGGGAACAGGTAATCTATGCAATCTTCTTACACAGTCACCAAAAATGTAAAACCTTGCTTGCTAAAAATAAATACAGAAATACGTGAGTTTGAAGGTCAGATTATTTAAATGAATATGACAATGAAAGAACAACAACAAAAAAAAATCCTGTAATATAAAGTGGATGAAATTAAGACAGTAGTTTGCAGCTACTCAGACCTCTCCATTTTAATGTCCTTAGCATTAAAAGAAGAATTAAAGGATTTGCTCAAATACCAGATTTAACACAAAAAGACCACTTAATACCTGATAATTGTTTGAAAAGTCGTACATAGAGAAAACTGCCAGAGTATTTTGAAACATCTTTTTAAAGGCATTTTTATCACTATTATTTTTGATTGAATTTTTCATAAAGGAACTTTTTTTTTCTTTCTCATTTTCAAAGTTTCATAAAGATGTGTGAAAATAAGGAGAATTTTTAGGAATTTGTTTTTAAATATATAAAAGTCTTATTTGTCAAAACTGTATTTATTTGTTTATAACAGATATAAGTTTTCAATATGATGAAAAACATATTTCATTGATAACTGATAAATTAAATTACAAAACCCAAAACAACAAGAGCAACAACCACAGCAAAACATAGTTTATATATTTTTACCCTTGGGAGATGTGAGAAGAATCTGTAATTTTAGAGGAATATTATCAACTTATTTCCAACATTTTTTTTTTTCCTACGGAGTGCAGCATAATTGATATGCAAAACTACTTACAGTATTGTGGACAAATTTATGTATTGCCTTTCAGTAATTTAGAGTTACTGATGATTTCAATGAGAGTTGCAAAAAATAACTAAGTATGTTATTTTGCATTACATTAAGACCATTCACTGAAAAAAAGTTTTATTTACATAATCACTCAGATTTCATCTTAAAAATACTTGAATAACTGAAATACCTAAAAATATGGAATGTCACATTTTTTTTTTCTATTTGTGTTGCAGCCATGCAGCCTTTATAGAATTCTAATGTGAATCAGTGAAATTAATCATTATCTGTAACTAATGCACTTGAAATACACGTATAGGTTTATGCTAATTTGTTAAATGATCCAAGAATACAATATAAGCTTTTTTTTTTTTTTTTAATGAAAAGGAAATGAAAATTATAACAAGAAATTATTTACCTGACCCTATATTAAAAAGTACTTAATATTTAGAGTTTTACAATTTTGCTTAATCTTCCATTGTTTTGCCTTAATTAAAAGCTATGTAACATTAATAATAAATATTGATGGAGATTCCAATGAACAAAAAGAATGTATTCTGAATTTACAACGTGTGTTTACTAATGTATGGTGTTTTCTGAGGTATTTTCTATAATCTCTTCTGACTTTTTGAAATTATTATTGTTTTGTATTATAGATTGGGAATATGCATCCTTTATTCTTTTTTTTTTTTTTTTTTTTAAAGCTAGATGGATGTATTATCCTTCCATTAGCCTCTCAATACTCCTGCTTTTCTCCCTTTTCAAGTAGTGGGAATTCAGTCTTTTACTGTAGAACTGGCATACTACATGACCACAATTTAAAAACAGATTTGATTCCAACACCAGTAATTATGGCAATAATTGTGAACTCTACAGATTTTGTATTTGTTATTATTCTTCTGTACATTGACAATACAGTAAATTATTGATTCAAGACAATTATTGGCTATTCAGTTTGTTTATATTCAAAATTTATTTTACATTCAGAATTTGTCTACCTTGAAAGAGTGCAGCAGAAAGCCTGGTAGCAAAAATGCAGTAGTAAGCCAAACAAAACTCAATGTTGGAGAACCCCGTTGATATTATTCATTGGATCAGTAAATGATTCAGATTCACTGTCATGTACGGATGTTGGGGCTTAACCCAGAAGATGCCTCAGCACCACGCAGTTGTTCGCTTGCTTCTCCCCTTCCCAGTGGGATGGGGGATAGAATAGGGAAGTCACTGAAGTGGGTGCTAGCAAAAAGTACAACATGAATGGCTTAAAAATGGAAAATCTTTATTTAATTGTTTATTATACTGCATAGTGATTGATCTCAGGAACTCATGAGCAGGATACATCTGGCATGATTGTTACCTAATACAAAAAAAGAACATATATACTTACATGTATATACACACACATATATATAAACATGTATTTATTTAAATATTATATATGTAAAATGTATAAAATATATTTTAAAATTTACTGAATTCAGCAGTCCAACCACTGAAGATGTATATGTTGCGTCTTTTTTCTACACATCTGATGTGATGTGAAGACTTTTAAGAAAACAATCACATGAAGGCTTATAGCTAATGAAATGGAACAGATTAATAATTCTTCTAGTGATCAGAAAACAACACATCACCAGTCAAATAACACAGATGGTTTGAAAGAGATAATCATAAACATTATGTTGTGTTCTTTGTTCTAGTAGTCAATAGAAGATTATTCAAGAGTGACTACACAACATAAAACAATGACTTGGGCAATCCAACGATTTATAATTCAGTGTGATGATTTGGAAACATTATTATCCTACTTCCAAAAGATTGACAGTATTCAATTGTGTAGATGTTTTATAGTTTTTGGACTTCCATCTTAATGGATCTTTTGTCAATTGCATGTCTCTTGCAAAAACTTTGTGCATTTTCTCAGTAAATTTTTAAAAAACTGAGCTAACACAGGGAAAACCACAAACTACTATGTGATTGAAACAGAAATTGCTTATTTGATGAAAATTTCTAATTAGCAACGTTTTCACCAAAGAAAATTTAGGAAAATTTAGGTTGGACATTTTAATCAATTTAAAATGCAGTACATTAATTTTGTGTATCGTTTTTATGACAGTAGCACAATCACTTAAGCATTATCACAAATTAAGTATATATTAGATTACAGTTCACTTATAATCACATGTATCATAGAATCATAGAATGGCTTGGATTTTAAAGGACCTTAAAGATCATCTAGTTCCAACTCTCTCTCCATAGGCAGTGTTGCCAACACTTAATCAGGCACTGTATAAAGAAATCAAGCTAAACGAGGATTTTTCTAGCACTTTGTTTTTCCCCATCAGTTACAGTAAACTCAAGCATTTAATGAAGAACTGATATATTTCTCTTATGTTCTACATGTGTTTGTCTTATGATCTACATGTGGACAATTATGTATTATTTGAAATATTCTTGTTTCTTACAAAGAAAAGAGATCTGGAATAAGTAGTCCTAAAATGGTGACATGTTTCTAACTTGACAAACTTTTTAAAGATCTAAAACTTTGGATTCCTCTAAACCAAAATGGACAGCAAGAGTCATATCTTTAGCCAAGTAATGCTTTGTGATAAATATATTTATTTCCCATTTTCTTGAAAGAAGTACAGAGAAAAAAAGACAGAAAGAATCTTTTACCTTCCTTGTAACACTGCTAATTTATACAGACAACAAAAAAAGGAGATAATAGTTATGAAATCTGAAGATATTTCTTTCTGCGTGAAAGCACAGATTAGCATTCAGTTTGGAGTAATTTATTCCTAGGCTGCTCTTTGTGGTAAAGAGTAGTAAATACGCAAAAGATTTAGAAGCCGTGTAACTAAATTTAGATTGTTCTATTTGGCTGATTAGTTGACAAATACCAGCTTATTATAAGTTTCTGCATTTGGATGAATGATCATTTAATTGCAAAGCCATTGTTAACTCAGTTTGAACTTGAAGAAATAGTAAATTTGAGTAAATGTCATAATAAAAAAACAACAGAAGAGATCCTCAAAGAGATTAAAGCACCAGAAAATTATGTATGGACAATGAAGACAGGAAAGAAACTTAAAATGTGACAGCACCTTTGGAATGGGTAGTATTTTATAAATAAAATAATAATAATAATAATAATAAAGAAAAAAAAAAAAAAAAAAAAAAACCACTAACATTTGGTAGCTAAAGAGGAGAGCAGTGTCTGTTTTCCAGTGAAGGATAACTTGTTTTTTTTCCTAATGGAGCAATAGAGTAAAACAATCTCAATTTCACAGAAACACAGAATCACAGAATGGCCAGAGTTGGAAGGGACCTCAGAGATCATGAGTCTCCATCCCCCCTGCCACACGCAGGGCCACCAACCTCCCCATTTAATACTAGACCTGGCTGCCCAGCTGCCTAGGGCCCCATCCAATTTGGCCATGAACACCTCCAGGGACGGGGCATCTACAACCTCTCCTGGCAGACTGTCCCAGCACCTCACCACTCTCTCTGTAAAGAACTTCCCCCTGACATCCAACCCAAATCTTCCCTCCCTCAACTTAAAACCATTTCCCCTTGTCCTGCTATTATCTACCCTTTCAAAGAGTTGATTCCCCTCCTGTTTGTAGGCTGCCTTTAGGTACTGGAAGGATGCAATGAGGTTACCCCACAGCCTTCTTGTCTCCAGGCTGAACAAGCCCAGCTCCCTCAGCCTGTCTTCTTAGGGGAGGTGCTCCAGTTCCCTGATCATCTTCGTTGCTCTCCTCTGGACCCTCTCCAACAGCTCCCTGTCTTTCTTGTACTGGGGGCTCCAAACCTGGACATAGTACTCCAGATGGGGCCTCACAAGAGCACAGAAGAGGGGGACAATCACTTCCCTGTCCCTGCCACCCCTCTTTTGATGGAATTTAGAATGTGGCTCATCTCAAATTATTTTATAAATGTTGTATATAGATAATGTCATTAATGCAAATAAACTGAGCTCTCTTTAATTTGTGAAAAGAAGTAGAATTCTCCAGGGGTCAGTGTCTTTGGATTTTAGACCCAGATTTAAAATTAAATATGATAGTATCTCTAGCTGGGCCTTTCCTTTACTAACCACAAGTCTTGACTGACCAAAAGTCTATATTGACCACAAGTCTAGACAGTGAGCCCAAAAGCATGCATTGAACAGAGATATTATCTGTAGACTAATTGTCTGAGCACAGGGTATACACCTTTCCTAGTTCATATTACTCATTTGAAATAACAGAAGCGATTCAGCTCTGCTACTGGGAGCAGTAAAATTATTTAAAAGCAGGAACTGATTCCAGTTTCAAACTTCATTTACTTTATGGAATATACCTTGCTGATTCCACTGGAAATATGCATGTACAGAACTGGACAAAGATAGCAGAATCAAAACCTTTTTTAAAAAACAAAACAGAAAAAAAAAAAAAAAAAAAAACTTTACTAAAAGAATGTGGTATGAAATTCTTTTGAAACAGAAAATTTAGGATCCATATATGCCTGTGAACCTGTGGATCATGTGTGAGGATGGTTGCTTTACCGTTTTTTCAGCCACTGTTCTCGATTTCTTAAATCTCTGCCAAATTCTTGCTGTTCATTTGAAAATTTTCAAGATGGATGAAAGACAGTGGTGTTAGTGGCTTCAGAAGGGTATCTTTGATAATTTACCAGATGTTTATCTGTGGAAGAATCCACAGGGTTGATCACCATCTACACGTTGCTGTTAGGGTTTGATTTAAGCTCCTGCTGCTCTCATGATTGCCACTGTTATTGTTTGATGGCTTTTGAACAGGAGACAATACCATGCCAGACATGAACTCTTCTGTTTCCTCTGACTTTCTGGCTGACCACGTCTGCAAAAACTCAATCTCCAGTCAGTGATCCATTGAAGCTAACCAACAAACCTGCAAAACTGGTGTTTTCCTTTCTCATTTTATAAGTGTATCTCCATATTTACAGATAATACAGAAATTACAGCTTTTTGCTTTTTTTTTCTTAATTTTTATTTTTATTTTTAATTTTCATGAATAGAGGGGTGCCTTTGCTCTGTATTATATTCCATAAACTCTTAATTCCAGCAATTTGTAGATAGTCATCCTGAATAAAGGTTTCCAGAAGCAGGTAGCAAGAAATTATCTGAGATTGTTGCCTACAAAATGATTTCTTCAACAGAACAGACATATTAAAAAAAATCTTTATCTGAAGTTGTTTTAACCACAAGTTGTACATTTAATCATCAAAAATTGTACTTGAACATTTTTCTTTGTATTTTAAAAAGAAATAGATTACATATAAAATTGAAAATGAGTGTCTAACACACTTCTAGTACTCGGTACCGACACAGCATTGTCACCGCTGTTTGTATTGAAGACTGATTTTATCTTGTTCATGTTAGTGCATTTGCTTTAGTTAGTTGCATATGCTTTGAGCATAGAACTATGAAAAGAATTTTAACAGTAGTAATACCAAGCAAATTCTAAACCAACAACTGGAGAATAAAGGAGATCTTAATCCAGTGACCCATGAGATCTGGCTTTTTATATATTTTTGTCTAAAACTTAATGTTTTGATTGATATTACAAAACAGACATTACTTTGCTATGAAAATGAATATTTAGTCTTTTTTTTATTAACTTGTAGTAAAATGAGAACTTCAGCATTTCCTTTGTATGTTGTGTTCAGAAATATTTAATACAACCTTGTCTCTAAAAATCATGCCTTGTCATTACTGTAGTGATGTAATGAATTTTCTCTATCGTCCCTGAAGAGAGCCGTATGTAAACAGTGTCTTTCATTAAAAATATAAAAATCTATTAGTGAGGTGAATTACCCTCTGAAGCAGTCAGAGGCACTGGCTCCCAGAACAAAATATTTAATTTCTCATTAGATGCCAATCTTCTATATGCATTCAGGGAAATAATTCAATACTTTTAGTAAGATTTTAATAGGCAGCATAATAGGCAGGGAGACACACAAATTAGCCAGCAGAAACAGTAGGTGAACTCATGTATTTCCTTCACTGCCCAAAATTCACCAGTTCGTTCAGATGGGGATTCATAGGGCAAAAAATTCTCCCATTTAAGCTGACAGCCTTTCTCTGTGTAGAGATTTGGATCTTTTCATCCTCTGCCTGCTTTTAAACATATCTGGAAGTGCCAGTGTTGTCCACCTTGTACAGAATAGCCTAGAGCACACGTTCAAGATGTAACAGATCTTAATTCTGTGAATTCCTCAGTCTGAGGCAGTTCAAACACTCAGGAGAGTGAGTTAAGCAATGAAAAGGGAGCGAGCTCTCTCTCCAGCTCTTCTGACAGATCTTTGACTCTGCAGCTAAGAATTTAAGATAGATGGGATGAGAAAAAATAAGTACAAGATGTTCCCTTGCTATTATGCCACTGGTGGATATTTTCATTTAGGAAAGATTATCTTTTAAAAATTATTCTTATGCTATGAAATGGAAAACAAGCAAGCAGTTGTAGGAGCAGAAATCAGAATTAAGAATTTCCTTGGTTCCAATTTATTAGTCCAATTATGCTTCCTTGTCATGTGCCCTGTTCTGCTTTCCCTATGTCTTTTATATCATTCTGTGTGGTTCTACAAATATCAAAATGTGAAGAAGAAGATATGTGGTTTTGTTTTTTTGTTTTGTTTTGTTTTGTTTTGTTTGTTTGTTTGTTTTTCCCCAGCCTAGTGATGAGATTCGTCCTCTGGGAGAGGAGAAAGGAAGGTTTGGATGCAGAGGAAAGATTCAGACACTTGAGAAAATGTAAATTTAGCTGGTTTCCACTTTGGACATACATTCTAGCCATAAATCTGTTATGTAAAAATGAGCACAAACAATAACTAAATCTCAGTCAATGTTTCCATCCACTGTGAGATGTTATTCCACATGGGAATTTGATACAAAAATGGATGTGATTGTGATCTCAGCTCTTACAGTATACATTAGCCATTGTCAAAAACTGTTTCAAACAGTTCTCAAGACAGAACAAAACCAACCACTTTGTCTGAAGTTGTTAGAAGAAAGTCTTGACAATTCTGGGTGAAGAACTCCTGGTATGTACATTTTATTAGTTAAGAAAGGAACACATCTTTTATAAATATCTAGAGAATTAGTTTGGCAAGGTTTTAATTCACCTTGAACTGAGTCCCTAAGCTGTTATTCTAGGGTCAATTTCTTATCAATGCCAACATTTTAAGAAGAAAATAATGATATAAAATCACATAGAAATTGAATAGAAGTCATAATTTGGGAAGATTTGATTTTTTTTTTTTTTTTTTCAGTATCCAATAGTTTTTATATATCAGAGTACTATATTGCAGGATTTTTTTTGCTGAAGGAAAAAATGTGTCTAAGTTCTTTTTCCTAGTATTTGCATTCCTATCATTGATTATAACGCAATAAATATGAAAAACAGTGTTCTATCAGAAATAAATGTGAGAAAAAAATGTTATTTTAACAAAACAAAGTATTTTTATGTTAACGTTAAATGAAGTTAAAGCAGAGGAAATATGCTAATTTTGTTCAATATTTATTTTTCTAAATTAAAATGTATTCCGTCATAATATAATCCCAATTAATGGATTTGTTTTTCAAAGCACCACATCAAGTCCACTGGCCTAACAAACACCTCCTTATCATGTAGAAACTTTTAATAATAATAATTAAAAAAAAAAAAAAAGAGTAACATCTACTTAATCTACTTACATTTGACTGAATATTTTTAGGAAACTTTTAAATGAGATATAGACCTGATAGACCTATTCTGGAACTGTAGTTAGGAATCTGCATATGTGCTATCCTTTTAAAAGTTAAATCAAAACCTTGCTTTCCTACAGTGTTGGGACTCCTAGAGCAGACCTTATAGAGCTAAGAACTGATTTGATGATGAAGGAAAGAAGGTTGACTAGTAACCTTAGGTAGACTTACTTGAAAACCCAGCAGCAATAGAAAATAAGTTAACTAGCTGATAAAAATAACATGAATCTCCAATAAAGGACCGAAGGAATTCTAGCAATCCACACTTTATCTAGGCTTTGAGAAATAGAAGATAAGTAAGCAGTTTCAGTTCAGTCAAAAATACTGTGTAGACCATGAGGCAATGGAATTATAGATGTTCATCTGAAATATATAAAATATTTTTCATGAATATGATAACAATTTATTTCAAACTTGTAATGAATCTGAAGAAAAATGATTCAGTTATTTTGAGATTATCATTAGCTAAACTAAACCGCAATGATGCATAGTGAAATGTGAAATACTGAGAAGAGATGATATAAAAACTCAGTTATGTATACAAGAGTTAATCTATTGAGAATTTTTTAGAAATGTTGCACCAATAATAGTCACATGCCATTGTTTCACACACCCTCTGTTCCAAAGGCTATGCTAGAATATAAAAAGATCTTTTACTTTCCCAGTTTTGCTATTTGTAGTAACACTTTAATTCCTTATACGGTGGTTAAAGTGCATCACTTAAATCTTATACAGAGATCATGTAATATTTCTTACAGTAAAGTTGGATAACATTACACAAGTGTATCTGCAGAAATACTAGAACAAACAATGTTTTATTTAATATTTTTGCATGAAAAAAGATAAAGCAAATTTTTATCGTGAAGGAAGAAATGAGGTGATCTCCTCCAGTGCCACGAATCCAACTATGAAAAATGATATTCAAAAGAAAGAAGTAAGAAAAACTGCAGTTTCCATAGAATCCTTCAGGCATGATAGTCATCCAGATTAAGGTTGTCTGACTTTTGTATCCCTAATGACAGAGAGATCATATTGAAAATGCTCCTGAGAAGTCACAATTTCTTTGTTACAACTAACAGATATTCCTAAAAGAGAAATGTTATAAGTTGGGTGACAATTTATCAGTTTATTTATTTGGTCTGCATTATCAATACCTTTTATTTATATCCTCCCATACAAGCACATGAGTTTATCTAGAATAAAAAAATGCCTATTTTTTTATCAATTAATTATCTACTTCTTGCATATTACCGTAGTTTTCTTATTTATAGGCCTAGCAAAAGAAAAAAAAATCTTACAGCAGTCTAACAGTTAAGTTTAAATATTTTAAGACAGCTTATACCATGAACATTTCTTGATAGGCTGTTCATTTTCTTAAAGCATAAATTAATTTCAATATCTATCTTCCATAAAGCACTCTAAACTGCCAGCTCATGGTTATCCAAGTTATTTGCTTTAAATATTTTATCTCCACATAAAGCTAACATAAAATTTGCTCTAGCAATTAGCATGACAGGGTTGTTGCTGTCAGATATTCCTACTATAGACTGAGCCTGATCTACTCACTAAGGATGTGATGGACTGTGTAATAACAAGTGTATCTGCCACTGACAGAAGGCTGCTTTGGTACTGTTCTGTGAATTATATAGGTCGGTGACTTGTACAGCTTTGTTAATACCTAGAAGACTGCCTACGTACTTGCTTGAATAAGATATGGAAGTGTGCTTAAGCTGAGTTTTACATCCTCTACATCCTCTTTTGCAAAATGTCTGTAAATATTTCAGTGAATAAGCTTATTGACAAGCTGTCTGTGAAAGAAAATTTTAAGCCTGCACTAAGGAATACGAACGTTGAATTTTAAAATTTGATTATTTGTCCCATACATTCTTTTTTTTTTTTTTTTTTACATTTAATTAAGAAATAAATGACATGCAACTAGACATAAAAATGAGAAAATTACTTCACAGAAACTTGTATCTTTCCTTTTTTCCAAAATTTCTATTTTTAGGCATTTTTGTCAGTGCTCTTCATCAAGTCAAACAGTAATCAAAGTGCATTAGAGTTAAAAATACAGTTTTTACAATGTTAGCAAACACTACAAAACATATTTCTTTTAATATTACATACAGATTCCAGATAAAAGAAAAAAATCAGGATACACTTGCAAGTAAATACATCACATTGCAAAAATTAAAATACTAGAATCTTTGAGCATTACTTATGCTATCAGAAGTGAAAAATATGTACTTTTTTTTTTTAAATTACTGATGTCAGTTGTAACTGCATATTGCTAATATCATATTACTAGTATATTTGAGCGTGCTCTAACTAGAAAATGTTGTAACACCAGTTCTTTTTAAGAACCATAATACAGAAAATTATGGCAAGTTAGTAAGAATTGTTTTATGCCACTGAACTTCTACAGATTGACCCATTTCCAAAAAATATAAGAAAAATAAGCAATCCTCATAGAGAACTGTCATCATGAATATTCACTTAGTTTCCAGGTAAACACAGTAAAGACATGAACAAGGAGCACCAGTCTGTGATGACTGGTTTTACACTTTGAAAGATAATACTTCTACAAAGATGATTTGGGAAGCAGAATGGGTGAGAAATCTTAGTAGTGTTCTTAGTAGAAGTGTAAGGCCAAGCTTCTCAGGGAGTTGGATACATTTTAATCATATGGAAAAGAGATGAGGTGCTCCATCAAAGGTCAGAGAGAGGCTCATGGCACTCTCTCTATTTATTTGCGTAGACATTACTAAAGACTTATTTTCCCAGTACACTGGGGAAAATTTAATATTATAATTCAATGAAAAAAAAAAAATGTAATTTTAATTTTCTTCCTAAAAAGTTAAACAAATCCACAAAACTGTTTAAGGAAGTACTATAACAAAGAGACAAAACAAAAACAAAACAAACAAACAAATTCTTGGATAGATCTGGATATAACTGATCACTGCTAAGGTATTTGGAGATTATCCATCCACCTGTAACTAAACCACAGGTGTAATAAAATGGAGAAAATAGGCAGTTTAAAGAGTAATTCATCCCCCTGGTCTCCCTGAGAAACTCTACTTTATAGAGCCCATTAGGTCTGAAAGCTAACTTTTTCAGTAAATTAAGGTAGCATAGATTTACTGTTTATATATACAAGTTGTATCTAAACGGGAAATTATCTGTTGGAAATTGGTTTGGAAAATAAATCAATATTTATATATACAACAAAGAGCAGGAATATAATATTTGGCACTTGTTTATCCTGTAAATAAGAGTAATATTTGTTCTTATGCTTCTCATCATCTGCCTCTAAAGTGTACTTGAAGTCCATAAAGTACATGAGTTTTGGGGAAGAAAAAAAAGAAACTGCAGGAAGTATTTCTGTTATTATTTTTCTTAGTTTTCTCTAATAAATGCATGTTGCTCTTGTTGCCTTGTGGTAGTACAAATGGACTGGTTATTCTGACAAGAATTATGTTGAAGGCTGGCATTTACAACCTGAGACAAGAATATATCTGGATTTAGAAAAAAATAAATCTGAGGGAAAAAAAAAAAAAGAAGAAAAAGAAAAAAAAAAGGCAATCTTTTAGAAAAAACAGAACTTACTTCTAGGTACTGTTTTTTTGTTTTTTTTTTTCAATGTAAAATATCAAATGACAAAAAGAGATGCAATGTATGAATAGTTATATTCTGTTACACTTTAAGTATTAGAAAATATATTCTCTTAAGTTTATGTGCAGCTACTGGTGCTTTGCAAATACCTAAGTATGTTATGAGAATTTTTCAGTCTACTGGAATAATGCTATATATGCAACTATAGAAAAAAAAAGGTAATTAAGAAATGAGTACTCTGTGTCTTAACAGCTGGCTCTGCATATTTCTTCTGATTATAGCAGGGGATTTCCATGAGAAAAGCTGTGCAGAATGGATTTGAAAATTTTAGATTGAAGACAACACATTGCCTCTATGAGTCAGACTACTTTTATTACTGTGTCTGGAAGTTGTCATTAGAGCTTTGATTAAGTTCCCATTTCTCAGAGAAAAAGAAGACTGTGGAATGACAGTAACTGAAGATTTCTGGAATCATTAACTTTTTTTTTTTTTTTTCCACTTCAGCTAGTGAATATGAAGTACATATTGCATTGACTGCTTCTGTTGCTGAACTCTTTTGCAAAGAAAACAGACAAACAAAACCACTACCTGATACATAACTTCACTAATCAAAACAAAAACACGCAGCCCATGTTTTAGATCTTTTGCTAAACTTTCGTACTCCTATTTGTAAGCTTTGTTTTCCGTGGTCATCTTAAGAAATAGCAAATGTGTATTGCTGTGATCCCAATCACATCAGTACTATTATGAAGAATTTCCTACAAGCTTCTTCTGAAAAACAGGACAACTTCATATACATCATTAGACTTACATTCATGCTGAGATATTGGACAATGTATATCTCAATTTAGTTACTTTTTATCTTCAATTTTATTGCATGCCTTATTTTGAAAGAATCACAAATATTTATTGCACATTTTGATAAAAATGAAAGGCATCATTATAACATTCTGAATGTTAAGAATGTGGAGTAGTCCTTCATGCTTTAACTGATTCATATGTAAATTGCACTTTCTTTGTAATTTGAAAATTAAGCTATAAAAAGTAAAAGCTTGGATGAAATTTTCCATTACCACAAGAGTTTTGATATGAAGGTTTTGCTAATCCAATTAAGTTTAACAGAAGGAATTAGAGATTAGAAATTAAGACATTTTGTCTATCCACTGTTTGTGGAGCTAGAAATAAAAATATGCTTGATTCACACTCGTTGAACATTAACATTATATAAGTTACAGAAAGATCATGATTCTTTTTGAACAATTATGGTTCTAGTTCTCAAAATCTTCTGGGAGGTAGACAAGCATATATTTATACCAAAGTCCACAATAAGAAACCTCCAAAAGTAAAAGTTAAATTGAATGTAGATCCTAGCTCATTTAAAAGCTTATAACAAAACCTCCTAGTAGAATTAATTAGGTGCCTCAAGTTGTCTGTTTAGGAATAGTCTTGAAAAGCCTGTATAGCTCAGTGCTATTTTGTAGTCTAAATGCAAAGTGGATCTTGGAGCAGATATTTCATTTATCTAGATCTCCTAAAGATCTTGTCTGACAGGAAGGCTTTTACTGTTCTCAGCATGCAATGACAAGTATATACAGAATGACAATAAAAAACTTCTATAAAAACAAAATAGGTATATATATTGTCAACAGTTTACGGGCTGGTTCGGCCCCGTTCCATGACTAGTGGGTCAGAGGGAGCCACAGATCCTAGCCCCAGAAAAGGGAAACAGGAAAAAGGATAGAGAGGTGGCCCAAAAGAAAACAAAAAAAAAAGTGACAATGGTCTGAGGAAAAACAAACTAATCTACCAAATATAATATTGGAATGCAAGATAACACATTATAATGATGATCAAAGGTCTGGAGCACCTCTCCTATGAAGAAAGGTTGAGGGAAGTGGGCTTGTTTAGCTTGGAGAAGGCTCCAGGGAGACCTCATTGTGGCCTTGCAATACTTGAGTGGAGTGTATCAACAGGAAGGGGAATGGCTGATTACAAGGGTGGATTGTAGTAGGACAAGGGGAAATGGTTTTAAACTGAGACAGGAGAGGTTTAGATTGGATATTAGGAGGAAGTTTTTCACACAGAACGTGGTGATGCACTGGAACAGGTTGTCCAGAGAGGTTGTGGATGCCCCATCCCTGGAGGCATTCAAGGCTAGGCTGGATGTGGCTCTGGGCAGCCTGGTCTAGTGATTGGTGACCCTGACCATGGTATGAGGGTTGAAACTCGATCATCTTTGAGTTCCTTTTCAACCAAGGCCATTCTATGATTCTATGATTCTCTATGGTTCTATAATATAATACAATACAATATGATTAGAACTGAAGCTAATAAATTAAGTAAAAAGAGACAGTTTCCGAAAACTGAAGGTCTTACTCTAATGCTGAGGCGAGACATGCAGTCAGGGCGAGCAGAAGGGAAGAGAGTGAGGTCTTGAGACATTGCCAGGTGTTTTATCTCCCCTCTGAATGCCAAGTTCTCTGGGGCATATAGTTCTTCTTCTCTTCTGGGACAGGTACCTGGAACTGGAGCATTAACTCTTTAACTCCCAGTGTGCCACATGATGTTATGATGTGGAATACCGATAACCAAAAACCATAAAACCATGAAAAAATATATTTATTTTTATATTATATTTATTATATTCATAGAGAAAATTTAAGGTGTGCCTGTACTCATTAAAATTACTTAGATGATTTTATGACCATTAGTGGAAGGACACTTAATTATGCAGCTCAGTCACTACTGATAAAGGATATTTCATTTCCTCTTCAAAATCTTTTTAGCTGTTTAGCCAATGATATTTTAAACAGAAGTGCTTAGTACTTCTAAGAGAGAAAATTTGAGATCTCTGTTCCTGAATTTTTCTCTTATTTGTTTTTGATTCCAAGTGTATTGTAAAAGAAATCTAGACATCTTATGGCACCTGCTGAATAACAGTAGTGCAACAAGGAGAAAATATAAGCCCCAAAAAAGGTTGATTAATCTCATAAGATAGTCATGAAAGACCCTATTACTATAAGCTACTCAGGAAAATAAAAGTTACAGATGTGGAATATGAGTGGTTATCAATTAAAAACAAACTACAAAGTGAAACATCGTTTTTTTATTATTTTATTTACTTTTCATTATATGATCAAGGTTGCCTGGGTTTGTTGTAACCAAAATGCAGGACCCAACACTTGACCCTACTGAAACACATACAGTTAACCCTGGCCCATCAATCCAGTCTATTCCGGTCCCTCTGTTGTGCCTCTCTCCCCTCAGGTACATCAACATTCCCTCTCAACTTGGTGTCCTCTGCAATAATACTAAGGGTGCACTCAATCCCCTCAACAGGGTCATTTATAAAGATGATAAATAGAAGTGGCCCCAGTACCAAGCCCTGGGGGACACTGTTCATGAACAGCCACCAGCTGGATTTAACTTCACTGACCACAGCTCTTTGGTCAGTGAAGTTAAATTCAGCCAGTGTTTCAACCAGTGGAGCATACGCCCATCCAAACCGTGGGCAGCCAGCTTCTCCACAAGAATGTTGTGGGAGACAGTGTTAAAGGCTTTACTGAAGCCCAGGTAGACCACATCAACAGCCTTACTTTCATGCACTAAGCGAGTCACCTTGTCATAAAATGAAATCAGGTTTGTCAAACAGGATCTACCATTCATGAACCCATGCTGACTGAGCCTGATCCCCAGGTTGACCTTTGACTGGTCCATGATGACTCCCGAGATTATCCATTCCATAATCTTCCCTGACACCGAGGTGAGACTGATAGGTCTGTAGCTACTAGGATCATCTTTCTTTTTGAAGACGGGCGTCACATTTGCCTGTCTCCAGTCTACCAGGACGTCCCCAGTTAGCCAGGACTGCCAAGGAATGATGGAGAGAGGCTTGGCAACCACATCCTCCAATCCCCTCAGCATTATAGGGTGCATTCCATATCCAGCCCCATGGGCTTGTGACCATCCAGCTTTTGCAGCAGATCCAAAACTATTTCATCGTGGATCATGCAGGGCCTATTCTGTTCCCCATCCCTATCTACCAGTGCAAGGGGCTGTGTTCCCAGGGAGTAACAAGTCTTACAATTGAAGACTGAGGCAAAGAAGGCATTAAGTAACTCAGCCTTCTCCCAGTGCTTGGTCACTGTGTTGCCCTCGGCATTCAACAAGGGATAGAGATTCTCCCTAGTCTTCCTCTTTCTGTTGATGTATTTATAGAAATATTTATTGTTGTCCTTTACCATAGTGGCCAAGTTCAGTTCTAGCTGGGCTTTGGCTCTTCTAATTTTCTCCCTGCACAACTTCACTACACACCTGTAATCATCGTAAGTAGCTTGCCCATTCTTCTACAGACCATAAACTTTCCTTTTGCTCTTGAGTTCCAGCCAAAGCTCTCTGTTCAGCCAATCCTGCCTCCTTGCCCATTGGCTTGTCTTCCATGACTTGGGGATGGTCAGCTCCTGCACCTTTAAAATCACTTCCTTAAAGTATTCCCAGCCTTCCTGGGCTCCCACGCTCTCCAAAACTACCTCCCAAGGGACCCTCTCAACCATGGTCCTAAAGAGGTTAAAGTCTGCCCTCCAGAAGTCCAAGGTGACAGTCCTGCTGACTCGCCTCTGTGGTTCAGCAAAGATTGAGAAATCTAACATCTCATGGTCACTATGCCCCAGATGGCCTCCAACCTTTACATCCTCTACAAGACCTTCTTTGTTAGTAAACAGCAGATCCAGGATTTTGCTTCCACTTTTTGGCTCCTTCACCAGCTGTTTCAAGAAGTTATCTCCCACACACTCTAGGGAACTACAGGACTTTCCTCTATTACCTCTATTATAGCGGATGTCTGTGAAGTTGAAGTCCCCTACAAGAACAAGGGGGAGAGATCTAGAGACCTCACCCAACTGTCTATAAAGCATCTTGTCCACTTCTTCATCCTGATTGGGTGGCTTGTAGCAGATTCCCACAGTATTATCAGTCTTATTGGCCTTTGCTTTTATTCTGACCCATAAGCTCTCAACCCTCTCATCATCATCATCATTAATTTCTGTACATTCACAGTCTTTCTTAAAATAGAGGGCTATACCACCATCTCTCCTGCCTTGCTTATCTCTTTTGAAAAGCCGGTAGCCATCCATCATAGCACTTCAGCTGTGTAAGTCATTCCACCATGTTTCCATGATGGTGACTATATCATAGCTTTCCAACCACACAATGGCCTCCAGCTCCTCCTGTTTATTACCCATGCTGCATGCATCAGTGTAAAAACCTGACCTGGGCCTCCTATCGAGTGGCAGTAGACCTAATACCCTCATGACCATACTCAGGTGTTTTCATAGCCACCAACCTCACACCAACCCATGTTCTTCCTACAAAAGGGTGAATAGTCCTCTTCCTTCACCAAGACACAAGACTGTGGGATCTTACTAGCATATCCCTCTACTACAAGCACTGGCACATTACATACAGGCTCTGTTCTAGTGACCCCAGTTATATCCCATCCCTCTTTGTACCTAGTTTAAAGCTCTATCAATGAACCTTCCCAACTCCCGTGTTAAGACCCCTTTCCACTAGTGGGAGAAGCTACTCCTATTGGTTGCCAGCAGGCCTGGTCTTGCGCAGAGGTCAAAAAACCCAAAACCCTGCTGGGCATACCAGGCTCCGCTCCAGGTATTAATCCACTGGCCATCATATTTAGTCCCTCGTCGTTCCCTATAACTGGAGGGATAAAAGAGAACACAACTTGTGCTCCCAACCCCTTTATCTGTTGTCCTTAGGGCTCTGAAGTCTTTTTCATAGTCTTTAGGGAAGTTCTTCCTATATCATCGCTGCCTACCTGAAACAACAATAGGGATAGTAATTTGAGGACCGAACTAGGGAAGGAAGTTTCTTCCCTACGTCTCTAACCTGTGCTCCCACGAGGCAACAGACCTGCCTGTGTAGAGAGTCTGGTCTACATATTGGTCCTTCTGTTCCCTTCAGTAGAGTCACCAATTACAATGACCCGTCATTTTTTCTTTGCTGACAAGGTTTTGATGCTAAGTGAGGTCTGGTTAGACTTTCGTGACACCACCAAGAGGAGAGAACCATCATCACCACCATTGTCCAGTTGTCCCTGTAGAGCACTGTACCTGTTCCACAGGGGCAGCTGGGGAGGCAGGGGAATATCTGGGTGGGCATGCTGGAAATTTATATGAATGGCAAATGTTCTGAATGATTTTAGGACGGTGCTATGGAAGGAAATCATACACTTCATTTGTAAGAGAGAAGCAGAAATACTTTTATTGATAGCAAGTAATGATTTAACAAAGCAATCATAAATAAGAAAGGAAAGATTTGAGATGACAAAGTACACTTGATTACTTACTTCAGAGAGGATAAACATACTCATCCAAGCAACTTTCCCATTGAGTGACAAGGTTCAGAGTCGACACCCTTTCTTTCTAAAATCCTTCAATCAATGAGATAAAGAGCCTAGATGTGGCTGAATATCTGAAGGATTATATATATACAGTGTAAGATATAATCCTAGCAAAGCTAATGAAAACTTAAGAAATTACTAGTACTTACCAAGGAACTGTACTACTCCTGGAATGCTCAATATTTGTGTGGTGACGTGGTTGACTCATAATTGTATAATCCTTTTTATTTTGTACTATATAAATACAATATCAGCTGTACCTTGCTGGCACATGCTTGGTTAGTCCTCAGCTGTTGAGTGAGGTAACTTAAGTTTTTGTGCAACACAAGCCTTAACTATTAGCTTGTTATCTGTATTCTCAGAGTTCAAGAATGTAGCCATCATGACTGCTCCCAATAGTTATTTGTTTATGTCAAATGTGGCCATCACACTGCTTATGATTACTTCAGAACGGTTACAGGAAATAAAGACTGTGTGTGTGTCTGTTTGAGTATTTGGGGGGAGGGAAGAGGAGGATCACAAAAAAAACCTGCCTATTCTTTTATGGTAAATTTTGAAATTGAAACATGGAAAAATTTCTGAAACTCCACAGCTGTTAGTAACATGATGAAGTGAAAAGAAGAAAAATAATCTGGTTCAGGCAAATAGAGAAGGATAATAGAGACTGTGTTCGTATATGGAGTAACAGTATGGATTGTTACATAACTTATTGAGAGAGAGAGTTAGGTTAGGATTAGAAATACTATTATCCTTCATGGATTCCCTCCTATTTCAGAACAGGCAAGCTAATATAGGTGCTCAGAAATTCCTAATATTGACACTAGAAATGTGTATTATATTAAATTGCTGTAAAACACTGCAAGGTAACACTAAAGTTTTGTGTGGTCTCTGCTGTATATATTTTCTTGTTTGGGGTGAATGGAAGGTATAAAGTGGCTATTGTAGTACATCACTAGAATTAGTTTCCTGGGATTAACATAATGCTATTCTACTTTCTGTTTTACTGTTTCTTGGCTTTCTATGGCTGTTTGTTTATAGCAAATCCTATCGGTCACTTAGATTCATTTAAAGTCTGCCTAAACAACACAGTTCTGTACCAATTTTATCAACATTATTTTTAAAATTGTGCATGGGAAACCGGGGTCTACGCAATTTTTTATTCAGTAGAACACTATCCTTTGAGAGGTAGACTAGATTTACATCAAGGCTGATTATGCCAAGATATGATCAAGGTGCTATAAAAGTATGTAAAAACATCTACACTCTTCATTAAAAAGGATCAGTTTGATACAGAAGGTTGTTTGGTCTGGGAAATGTTTTGCAAGGAAAATGTTTTGCAAATGCTGTTCCAGAATAGTGATATTCAGACACTGCCTAACAACCCATTTCAATATAAAGGTTTGGAAACACTCTAGAGAAACCTCCTTCTGTCGATTCAGATTTAAAAACAGCTTTGAAGCTTTTTTTTTTTTTTCATCAAAGCCAGATCTTCTGTAAGGAAAGCTTGTCTTTCTTTCACCTTCCTTTCTTTCCTCTACCCTTTATCCAAGCAACAGTAGTAAAGTATTTAGCTGCATATAGCTCCTATTGGCCATTCTATGTCTTTTATTAATTTGCACTGAAAGCTGCATAGTTGTAGGAATTCAGATAAAGTAAAAGAGTATTTGAATATTAGTACATAATTATTTTTTCATGTTTTAACAGGAAATGCATATTCCCTGTGACTATTTGTAAAAGATTCTGAGAAATTTTAAATTAATATGAAAGGAATACAATGGAAAAATTGGTTAAATGGGGACAATATTACGTATTGACTCTTTCACAGAATTACATAATGACTCCTTAGAATAATCCTACTGAAAGCTATTTAATTTTCATAACTAGATGTGAGTTATTTGTATTTACCTTGTCGATATATTTATGCAGTTTACACACATCTTCCTTTCATTACTGTCTTTCTCACATTATTTTTATAGATTTGATATCTGGGTATGACATTTAATCATGTTTTCCTATATACTATAAAAATAAAGTCATTGAAGATATACATGGATTTTCTCTGCATTGTGCAAATTTATGATATGTGATATGATTTAATTCCTGTTCCATCTAAAGCCTCACTAAAAATTCAACTCCGTGGACAAAAATCAGAGCTTTACTATGAAAAGAATAAAATAAATCATTATTATTATTATTAATAGTTACTTACAGCAAACGAGAATTATAAGAAATTCATTATAATGTGTGAAGTGGAAACACCTGAGGATGAGATACATATACTCATAAATTCATTTTGTCTTGGAGTGAAGGCAAAATGCTTGTCAGAAATATAATCTCAATGGAGAAAGAAAGCTTCTAATTTTGTTTTCTTATTTTAGTGAGCTTGGTATATTTTAATTTTTTATTTTTATTTTTATGTTTTTAACACAACCTTTGGTTTGTATAAGGTAGAATGACGAGCTTGCAGGATATGGGGGTATTTTGGTTCATCCCCTTTTAAGCTGCAGATGGTATCACTACCACATTTACAAATGAAATAATATCTACTGGGTAATAGTAATCAGGAGTAATATCTACTAAAACGATGAAGTTTCTTAAAACACTTCAATATTATCATAATGGATGAAATAGATTAGAAACTGTAATTTCCCTCAGCATTTTGTTAGCTTTTAGGTCATTTTGTGCACACTTTGTGAGTCATATACTGAGACATCTTCTGAAGAAATTTCATTAGATGAAGGACATGATGTTAAATAAATCACATAATACTTAGTTTTCTTGACTCTTGAGTACACTGCCCCAGTTTCATTGCCTTTCTTATCACTCATTACTCATACTGAGATAACATCTCTGAGGCATAGGTACTCTTTTATGTATTGTAAAACATATGAAAGAGAAGTTTCCTGCTGCTTTGCTTTTATTCTTTGTGAAGTACTGAAGTGGAGACTGAGGAAACAATTCAGAAAGGGTTTTTACCCCTTCTGCTTTGGCTCATGGTCATGCTTCCTTTCTGCTTCAATTCCTAATGTTCACAAGTTTTTCACACTGAAATCAAATGAAATCACATGGACCGTGCTTAATACTTCGTGCTTGCTCTTCTGACTTTGTAATCAAAACAACCTATCGGAATAGCAAAGAAATACATACTGGGTCTTAAGGGTTTAGATCGTAACTATACTTAATGTCATAGGACAGTTTCAGAATATACTGTGTTGAATGGAACTGCAGTCAGAACAGAAAAGCCATTAACAATATACCAGAATCCTAGAAAAATGTATTGCTTCTTCCAAACTCTGAAATATACAGTTGAAGGCAGAATTTACAGTCAACAAGTTTCAAATGTTTCCTTAATTTACTACAATCATTTGTTTATTTCTGATTCAAGAACAACAGCTAAAAGGCCTGAGACGACAGAAAGGGTTTGAGATTAATAAATAAATAAATAATAAATAAATAATAAATATAATAAATATAATAAATAAATAAATTATATATATATATATATAAATGAAAGGAAAAAAATACTAAAATTTTGAATAATTCAGCAGTATTAATTCCTACTGTTCTGATTAATAATACTGTCCACATTGGGTCAAGTATCTAGTCCACACACTTTCATAGATATAACTAAAATTTTTTTGCCGAATTAGAAACAGTTTTATTTGGCTTTGGATAAAGAGAAAACAAATGGAAGAAGTGACGGAAAAGCAATAAGAGTATTTTGGAATACCAGTTATCCACATAATTGGTTTGTATTCAATGTGCAAGAAACAAAAATTATATGAACATTTTTTGAGTTATTGCAATTCCTCTCCTCTCTTCCTTCTAATTTTTTTTCACATCCTCTCTTTTTTCTCCTCTTTCAGTCCCCCACTCATTTCTTTTTTTCTTAGTCTACAAACTCATTCCTGGCTAGACATTTTTTTGAACTATTTCTGGAGAATGGAAAAGATTAAGAGGTGAACATGAGCTCGATTTCCTGTTTTTGTGACAAAAAAATTCATATGACTATTCAGATATTCAAATGGAAAACAAACAAACAAACAAACAAAAACACATTTATTTCTTGAATTTTATTTTTCTAACACAATAAACTACAAATATTGTGAGCTTGAAGATGCTGACAAAGTATTAAATGCTACTCAAAAAGAGAAGAATTTAGAGTGAAGTTACACTACATTTATAATTTCAGAAAGATATACTTTTGAAATGAAGCTGTGAGAAAGTGTAAAGTGAGATAACTGTAGTTTCCAGTGGTTGATTTTTCTGCAAGAGGACATGCACTAGGAAACAACTTTATCTAATTACCTGGAAGCCACTTGGCAAAAAATATTTTGCAGGTTATTCCTTTTACCTACCAAATGGTCGTTAGTACATTTTGTGACCAATCACAGCATGTACCTGACTTTGTTCACACCTCACTGCATTTTTCTCCTGTCAGGGTTAAAAGTTCATTGAAGAAGGTAGGCATTTTGCTGTATTAAACATTAACAACTAAAATGTCATATTATCTGATGAGAAAATAATGTTCCTTTCGCTGGTATTCCTAGCACTTAAAAGGAATGCATCTGCCACAAGTTAGCACTAGTGACTAGTTTCACTGGTTTTCCCTTGCATGTATACCTATGTAAATAACAATTATCTTACTAACATAAGTTTTAATAGCTGTATCAACTCTCAAGTTGGGAAGGATCCATCTGCCCTAAAATATGATACCGTAATTTTGATGACCAAAAACCTTTATTTCTTCAGCTATTACTCTTTTGGCTTTCTACAGTTTTCAATCACAGCCAGATCTGCTTCAACATAATTTCAGCTAGTTCCCAATCATCTTCAGTGAACTAAAGCCCATGTCTAATAATCTAATTTCTACTTTTCTGAAACTGTACATGGTAACATTTTTCTCTCTTTGTTGTCATGCCAACCTGCATGCAACTTGTTAACAACCACTAATTACAGTCTCTCATTGGGTCCTGTACACAATTGTGATTCATGAAGACTCTCTAGCAAGACCTTGACCTTCTTCTTGCCTGTGTTCAAATAAGAGTAACTGCAAACTCCCAGTCTAAGGAGATTTTTAATACTCAGTCTTCCCTGTTCTTTTAATTCAGAAACCTCCAACTTTACTAATTCTGTAGGTGTGTCCAGCAGAAAGGGCTTTGTAGTTTTCTTGAAGATGATTCCACCTTGTATGTCATTACTCTTTTAAGTTGTACCCAAAGTGAAACTTTTAGGAGCATCTTGAGATGAGCACGTAATGTTTGAATTTCAGAAGAGCGGTAACATTTTTTCAAACTTGACTGTGCTTTTACTGAGATAAAATGTATTTTCATTAAGGAAACAACTTTATTTCCCTGAAATATGTGTCTATGTGTAAATTAGAGTCTGAGAAATATAAATTGTTGCGGATAAGATCAAGTGCTGTTGAAAATGACATCAGTATAATCTAAGTGAGTTATTTATAGACCAGTTAAAACTATAAAGGCTTGTAAGCTTCTGACATATAGGTTTTGTTTTATGACAAGATATTATACACTAAGTCTAAGGAATAACATGATATAATTTCAAAGGCTAATCATGGGGATCCTTAGCATTCACATTACTAGCCCTGAAAGCAATAGAACAAGTATTTTGCTACAGAATACTTTTGTTGATAAATTGCTTTCATTTTATGGCAAATACGCATACACATATATACAGTTTTGAAAATGAATAAATTCAAACTTAGACCAATTGAATTACAGGGTAAGCTGGTAAATATATATTTTTTAAATATTGGTTCAGATGAATGAAAGCAACAGCCTTGAAAGGCACAGAACACCCAACTTTTGTATTTGACACAGAAATAAAATGTTGTTTCAAGCACTGAATTAATTCTAAGCATATCATTTTATCAGAATACAGCAAATGTAAAAATATTGTGCACATATAGATTAACTATAATGTGTTGATTTGCAGTTATTTCTGCATATTGCAAGAAATTTGACATAGGAATAAGGGTTATATTGTAGACTCTCATATCCAGAATGAAAAAAACCTCATTTCATTAAAATCTATGGTGTATCATATATGAGGACTGCTCCAAAACTAATGCCTCCTTTTCTATTATGTTGGTCCACAAAATCAGAAGTGAATGCTGGTGGTATGTTCTGTTACATGTTGATGCGGTGCAACAGATGGCAGCAGAGGGACAGCCTGACAATACTTCATCTGACGCAGAAGTGCATATGAAGTAAATGTGTTGTTGAATTTTTCCATAAAGAAAAAATTACATCAACAGATGTTAATCGACATTTGCTGAACACAGGCCAAGCAATGGATGTCATGAGTGATGTATTTCAGCAGTGAAGACAGTGATAGTTGGTCAGCTCTGCTGGTGCAGATTTGTATGAATTGGGCATGCAGATTCTTGTTCATTGCTGGTGAAAATTCACAGCTAATGGTGGTAACTATGTTGAAAAATACAGTTTTGTAGCTGAGAATTTTATCTACCAAATGCTGTGTTTCTGCTCTTAGTATCTGTTATTGTTTCCATGGAAATAAATAGGAGGCATTACTTTCAATGTGACCAGCATATACACCTTTGAGAACATACTACTGCATATGTTTTAAAACTAGTTTTCTTAGGATGATAGTTAACTATTATATATCTAAACTAATTTTGAAGTAATTCCTAGCCATTAAAGCAGGCAATTGACATGCTTTCAGCTGGGACAGAGTTGATTTTCTATCATTTTTTTTCTTTTCTGTCTTACGGTAAAATACTTTTTTCCAGTTGTCCTTGACACTAGAGATTTTTCAGAATATCATATAAAAGCTAGAGATTACCCTTTGACAAAGCAAACAGTGCTGAATAGTTGTGAATATCTTTGTTTCAGACACGAATATATTTAGGTGAGGAAAGTTATGTGAGAAGTTTTATGCATTTTTATTGATCTCCAGAACTCTGTCAAAATAATTTTACTCATCCCAAATAATTATAGTAAATTAAGCAACAGAACTAGTATACCTACATTTCTGTCACAGTCATATTTGATCAGGTAACAATTCAGAGTTGTAACAACTCACGGTAATAGCCATGAGTTCAAATTTAATTCAATCTACAGAGTATACATATTAAATGAACAATAACTCAGGCTATTAACTGATTCATTTAGAGGATTAATCTGATTTAAATGCTTTATCATTCATTGAACAGATGAAAAGTAGGAAGAAAAGAATTTAGAATGTTTTGTGCTTTGAAGTGCCATGACAAGACAGTGCAGTTTGAACAAAAGAAACCACAGATCTTGTTATAATTTAAAAGAATAATTTCCTTAAAATTTTGTGCCCAAGAAACATAGCTAAATAAAAATAAAAATAAAAAAAAGTTATGGTAGCATTTTTCAAAATTTTCTACAAAGAATTAAGACTTCAAGGAGTAAATTGTGTCTCTTGAACCACATCACTAAAAATGAGATGATAGCTCAGTTAGATAGGTTTCTTTTGACTGTTCTATAGTAGTTTCTAATTTCTTTATCTTCAGGAAAAATAGCCAATTAAAGTTTAATTGTTTAAATGAACTAATATATAGTACTCAACAATTTCTTCATCTATCAAAGAAGACAGACCAGTAAAGAAGATAAAAGGAAGGAGATAAATAACCTGAGAGATCAGAATATATTTAAAAGATGTACTTTCTTGTTTCGTTTAAGAATATGATCAAAATAGTTATTTAAAAAAATAAAAAACACAGGTTTCAAAGACATTAATGGAATTTTAGGGGCAAAGCATGGTAGAAGAAGAGATATCTTCCATTAGATCCTAATTAACTAAAAAAATACACAAACTTTTGGTTAGAAATCATTTCATCATCAGTGCACTGTAACTCTTTTAGGCAAAAGAAAACACTTAAAAAACCCACCACCACCAAAACAAGCAAGCAAGCAAATAAAAACACAGAAAAAAAATGTCCAAGAAATTTAATCCAGCTCCGCTGTACAAATTATTCCTAGATTAATAGGCTGTAAAACTATTCTTGCAAATGAATCCCTGTCCCTTTTTTGTTTGCTCTAGATTAGAGAAACTTCCTTCTCAAAGATCAGAGTAATATGACATGTCTGAGTACACCTGGGGAACAATTTGCAGTCAAGCTTTAGTAATCTCATATGACAAAAGTAAGACCAAATATCTTTCAGAGTGAGAGACAAAGTAAATAAGGCAAGAAGAGTGGACTAAGCATTTGAGGAGTATGAAGAAAGGATTTTTTAAAGTAATCTTTTCTTTTTGAAGTAATCTCGTAGTGTTAGTGAGTGATTAAGCAAAGATGTAAAGATGTACATTTGAGGATTATTGATTAAATGGAAGATATTGCACAGACAAAACAACAATAGAAAACTTATAGTACTGTAACATTTAATGTTTCTAAAAGCTTAATAAAATGAGCCAAACATTTCTCTAGGACATGTAGACAGTATTCCAGGTACATGTAAAGTAAAAAGGCAATTCTATCTTTTCCAGAGGTAAATTATGAAAATGAGTCAGTGCCCTTCTTAAGACCTTCTTAAGAGGTTCTGGGGAAAGTCCCAAAGTAATATAAATAGCTCATTTTTAAATCATTTTTACCCCAAAACTTATAAATTACTAACTTTTAATTCTTTACCAGTTCTGTACATTTCTCTAGAATAAACATCCATCACCAGAAAGTCACATCTATAGCCAGAATAATTAAAAATGAAAATGTAACTTAGATGAAATGGCAAATATATCACAGTTCTTCCAAGCTCCCACTAGCAGTAAAAAACAGAGAACTTCCATAATTTTCTCTGCAGAAATCTGAGTTAGGGGGATTCAAATTGTAGCTTCTGAGAATACCAAATTGACATTTCATTCTTTTTTTGTGTGTGTATTTTGTTGTTGTTGTTTTTTTTTTTTCCTCAAAATTATCTTTTGCCTGTTTAGTTGAAAGCCTGATGTTATATGAGAACCAAACTCTTTAGAGCTTTTACTGTTATTTCTGATGATGCTTTTTGAAATGATGAGAGAGCACAGATCCCATTGCTCTATTCATTAAAAAAAAATGTCTGGGAATATTCACCATGGTTCTTCAGGATCTATACGTTTTGCCAAATTCTTGACTTCAAAAGCAAATATTATCTGTATATGGACTGAGTAAGAACTGCAGTATTTGATATATAATCAAAGCTTAATGAAGCATCTAAAATGAAGAATATATCTAATCCATTACAACTTGAACTTCTGCCTAAAGTATAAAACTGAAATTTTCAGATATGTTTCATTTGGATCATACTAGCAGCAAATCTGACAGACTATAGCCCAAGTACAAAAATAAGAAGGTAGGAGATGATGAACAAGCCTTTTATTTCTGATAGTGCCCATGTTTGCTATTATAGCAAATTCCAAATGTCAACCATATCCATAATTAAGTTAGTCTTTTTTCTTGCTCCTGTAATTTATCCAAGGTCGGCTACATGCCCATTTCCTATTAAAATCTTGTCCCAGGGAAACATTACTTTGTTAGTAGACTTTTGGCATGAGAATTAGATATTGTTAATACGGCTATACTGTTCTCTAATGTTTTCAGTCTCATTTTGAGTCTGTGATGTTGGCCCTTGTTCTTACTTAGAAAGAGGTTGAAGCTATTCCTAACGCCCCTTTTCAAACTTCATCTATTTTTAAAAACAAAAGTCAGTTCTTAAGCTGGAGTTCTCAGATCTAGCTTTAGTTTAAAAGTTTGTTGTTGAAGGCTCAATAGTAATTCTAATGCCTTTCAATACAGTAAGAAGCTCCAGTTCTCTCAAAGTTTAATGTAAGTCATCAGCTCTCAGCCATCTCAACTAGTTTTGTCACCTTTCTGCTCTAAATTGAAGTATGTACACTTTTTGAGGTACTAGATCAAAATAAACTATGGATGATTCACTGGCCTGTTGTAAAAGATTAAGAGGGGATAATCTGGCTCCATAAATAGTGATTATTCTGCACAGACTATAAAAAAGCATGGAATTATTAGCTTAAACATACATGATTAGAGGAAAAGCTGAGGTAGATTAATCCCACCCTTATTTACTGTCAGCTGGCAGAAGACTCAACATCTGTATAGCTCAGTGAATAATTTCTGATAGGAAATGTATTCATTTAGCTTCACCTTTGTTTTCTTCTTTTTTTGTGGTCTTGAATTTATTTATTTATTTCTACATTTATTTTTAAGAGCAATTTATGAAGTATTTTTTGTATATACTCTACAGATTTTCAATGTATAGACTTGAGAGGCATTAGTCAATTTTCACTGGACATTAAGGTCACACAGTAATTTATTCTTTCCTACCAAGACAAACATAACTGTTAAAGTTAGTCTGTGATAGTGTTTTACTCATTTCCTCTGATATTCTTTTATATATTTTTTTAATATGTTTTTTTTTCTTAATTTTTCTGGATGTCTAATTCTCCGTAAGACAAACATTAGCAAAACTCCTCTGAAACACCTCTGAAAAAACTCAGATATTATGACTGTTTATGGGCATATGCAGTATTCTTTCACTTGCACTAGAAGGACAGAATTTTTTTAATTATCATCTTTTTTTTTTTCTTTTTTCTTTTTTCTTTTCTTTTCTCTTTTTTTTTTTTTTTGTGGGAGAAAATCTTGCTTTCTCACAGTTCTTTATGTTTTATTCATCTTTACTACCTGTCAAAATATTAAAGGAAAAGTTTGAAACTTTATTATGAGCTTTTAACTCATTGTCATTATGCCCAGGTGAGTACTTTGAAACATAGCAGCTAGTGAATAAACTCCTCCCAGTTTTCCACAGGTTGATTAAGTTCATTTTCTTGAAACAGAAGTCTTTCACATCAGTGAAGAATTTTGCAGCTTCTAAGGTAGTTTTATAAAACAGTTTTAATTTATGTCTGTTTTAGATCTGACTCCAAGTATTTTCTTGTACGTAATTTTTTGGGGTATATGAATAATCTTTGTTGGAGTAATGAAATATATTTAAGAACAATATTAAGTAAATGAACTAATGCCACACAGACTGAAGTCACATAAATGACGCTATTTACACTGGCAAAAGAAGTATTAATCTCAAAAGTAAATTTTTGTTTGGGAATATTTCCTGTACAAATTACAATTTCTGTTATACTACTTTTTCTTCCTTCAATTTGAAGGAAAATTTGCATTTTATTGACCCAAACCATTTGCATAGAATTTATCTCAAGCATCTGAATGACTGCTTTTGTTTCCTTAAGAAATATTAGTGCTGAAAGCTACATGATTATGTAAGTTACAGACTTGTATAGATCTTATCTCTTTTTGTAGGAACCCTCTGTATTTTAAGTGAGAATTATGGTTGTTGTTGGCTGCATCATCTTTATTCCCGAGGGCTGATGCTCTGATACAGCATTTCCTATTTTGTCTGGTATTTTGATAAAGTTAAGGAAGTACTGCAGAAAGAAAGTGGAATTACAGCTCAAGAAGAAAAAGTGACTATGTAGATGTTCAATATATTTGCACTATACTCTACATCAGCATTATGTGTGGCGCAGTGTTGTACCTGTAAAAAACTGCTTGAAAGCCTCAGCAATTATACTTCATTTCAGACTTTTACCTTTTGAAAGATTTGAAGGCTAGTCACATTACACATTTTTATATTATTATTTATTCTATTATTGACACCTTTCTTTTATAGAGATGGCTTTATCTAAGGTATTTCTAAGAATTTCTAATCAGCTCTAAAGGTTGGAATCAGAGAAATGTAGGGCTTGGAAAGACATGTGGAATCACTTTTCATTCTAGTTTTGTATTAAGACAGGATCAAGTGAACTGATATTTTTTTCTGACAAGAGTCTGTCTGACTTGTTCTGAAAAGCCTCCATAGATGTGGAGATTCTACGAGGTCTCTAAGAACATTGTTCTAGTGCTTCAGAATAACCCATAAAGGCAGAAGAAAATTATAGTAGAAAGATGTCATCATTGTAAAAGCATATTGAAATGAAAGCTTATACAAGGGGCAAAGTAACTTTGTACAATGGATATTCAGTAATGTATGCTATAAAGTGAAAAGAAAACGAACAGGAAAAACAAAACAAAACAAAAAATCAACCAAAAAACAAAACACACACACACGAAAAGATCCCGACCTTATTAAAATAAAATATAAACAGAAGTATAAAATAAAATATAACATTGTAAGAGAATATTGGCAAGGAAGACAAAATTAAAGATAAATACATGCAATTGTACTTTATTTGACCAGACATACTCAGATTTTTAGGAATACTTTCTTTACCTGAAATGTCATCCTTAAGACTATAGATTGCCCTTTAAAAGTAGAGCTACTAATTCAGTGTTGAATCAGAGGAGAAAACACTGCCTACTAAATCGCTATTGCTATTTCTTGTTCCAACTATATTTTCATGGAAGCTTTCCATTCAAGCTGACCTCAGCCCCCACCAAGCAACTCACAGTCAGAATCACGGTCAAAGCCAATGTAAGTAGAAGCCTTATGAGTACATATTCACAGAAATTGGGGTAATTAGTTGCAATTAACAATTTGAAAACAATTACCAATTCTATATTCTGTTAACAGCAAAAATGTTTGGAAATGATTGTGATCACTTATTGCTGGGAATTTGACGTAAAACTCAAAATAAATGTAAATCAACATATTTTTTGAACAAATGTGATACATACATAAGAACACAATTAAAGATGACTTGCTAGCAGACCTGTAAATTATGAACAGATTCAGAAAGACTGGTTGTGTCTAAAATCAGTGAGGTTGAAATTCTGAGGTCTAAATTTAAGGATGCCATCCAAACAACCATAAGCAATAGTGTCTACCATACATTATAGACAAATGACATAACTGACTTTGAAGAATCCACTTGACCCCTATCCATTAGTTAGTTCTAAACATTGATAAAATCCCCCCCAATCAATCTTTTCTTTTCCAGGCTGAACAGCTCCAGTTCTCTCAGCTGCTCCATCCCCCTGATAATCTTTGTGATCCTCTATGGGACTCTCCTCTAGAAGTTCCCAATCTTTCTTGAATTGAGGAGTCCAGAGTTAGATACAATACTCCACAAGTGGCCTCACCAAGGCAGAGTAGAGGGGGAGGATAAACTCCCTCGACCTGCTGGCCACTGTCTTTTTAATGCACCCCAGGATACCTTGGATACAAGGGCACACTTGGCTCACGATCAGTCTGTTATTCAGAAGGACACCAGGTCCTTTTCTGCAGAACTCCTTTCTAACAGGTCAGCCCCTAATTGGTACAGATGCACGTGGTTACTCTTTCCCAGAATCTATACTTGCTCTTGTTGAACTTCATAAAGTTCTTCTCAAACTAATACTCCGGCTTGTACAGGATTCACTGAATGGTAGCACAGCCTTCCAGTGAGTTTGTCACTCTTTCCAGCTTCATATCATCAGCAAACTTTCCTAGGTTGCATTCTATGCATTCATGAAGGGCATAGATGAGGATGCTGAACAAGACTGAGCCCAATACCTACCCCTGAGGAACATCACTGACTACTGGCCCCAGTTATACTGTGCCACTGATCATAACACTCTGAGCTCTGCCAGGTCAGCCAGTTCTCATTCCACCTAACTGTTGAGGTGAGGTTACATTACAAAGATGTTGCGGGAGGCAATGTCAAATGACTTGCTGAAGTCAAGGTACTTAAGTGCTCTTCTACCTTGCTGGTCATGACGGTATAGAAGGCTATGAAGTTGGTCAAGTATGATTTTCCCTTGATTAATCCATGTTGGCTACTCCTGATAACATTCTTTTCTTCCACTTGCTAATATATAACATCCGGAATAATTTGTTACATCACTTAGAGATCATCGTAAGTGAGATCATGTGGCATGTGCAGGACGGTCAGGGAATCAGGCCCAGACAGCATGGATTCATGAAAGGCAGGTCCTGCATGACCAATCTCACCTTCTTCTGTGAAAAGATGGTCCACCTGTTGGATGAGGGAAAGGCTGTTGATGTAGTCTACTTAGACTTCAGCAAAGTCTTTGACATTGTCTCCCACAATATTCTCCTGGAGAAGCTGTCAGCTCATGGCTCTGGCACGTACACTCTTTATTCTCTTAGTGTACTCTCAGTACACTTTTTACTGAGTAATATCATTCTTCCTGGGGACAGAAGTGGGGCTGACTGGCCTGTAGTTTGCCATCTCCTCCTTCTTGTACTTTTTGAAGACTCTAATGACATTGGCTATCCTCCAGTTCTCAAATACCTTTCAAATTTTTTTGAACCTTTCAAAGATGACAGAGAACAGCTTGGCAACTGCTTCTGTCAGCTCCCTCAGTACTCACATGTGCGCCCTGTTGGGGCCAAGGATCTATGTGCACTGATTTTGCCTGGATGATCTCTGGCCAGATCTTTAATCAAGGTGAAGTCTTCCTTTCTCTAGATTCTCATTTCCCAGGGTCTGGAATTCCTAAGGGGTGTACTTAGCAATAAAATTTGAAGCAGAGAAGGCATTCAGTAACTCCACCTTCTCAGTATCCTTTGTTACTACTTAGTTCTTTCCCACTGGCAGAAATGTACAATCTCTTGGGACTGGTGCTCTTTAATATCTTTATCAATGACATCGATGACAGAATCAGGTGCACCCTCAGCAAGTTTGCTGATGACACCAAGCTGAGTGGTGTGGTTGACACAGTGGAAGGAAGGGATGCTATTCAGAGGGACCTCAACAGGCTTGAAAGGTGGGCCCGGGTGAATCTAATGAGGTTCAACACAGCAAAGTGCAAGGTTTTGCACTTGGGCCAGAGGAATCCCAAGCATCCATACAGACTGGAAGGAGTGGTCCTTGAGAGCAGCCCTGCAGAGAGGGACCTGGGGGTCTTGATGGATGAAAAGCTTAACATGAGCCAGCAGTGTGCCCTTGCAGCTTGGAACCCTCCATCAGAAGAGGGGTGGCCAGCAGGGACAGGGATTGTCCCCCTCTTCTGTGCTCTTGCGAGGCCCCATCTGGAGTACTATGTCCAGGTTTGGAGCCCCCAGTACAAGCAAGACAGAGAGCTGTTGGAGAGGGTCCAGAGGAGAGCAACGAAGATGATCAGGGAACTGGAGCACCTCCTCTACGAAGACAGGCTGAGGGAGCTGGGTTTGTTCAGCATGGAGACAAGAAGGCTGTGGGGTGACCTCATTGCAGCTTTTCAGTACCTAAAGGCAGCCTACAAACAGGAGGGGAATCAACTCTTTGAAAGGGTAGATAACAGCAGGACAAGGGAAAATAGTTTTAAGTTGAGGGAGGGAAGATTTAGGTTAGACGTCAGGGGGAAGTTCTTTACAGAGAGAGTGGTGAGGTGCTGGGACAGGCTGCCCAGAGAGGTTGTGGATGCCCCGTCCCTGGAGGTGTTCAAGGTCAGATTGGATGGGGCCCTGGGCAGCCTGGTCTAGTATTAAGTGGGGAGGTTGTTGGCCCTGCCTGAAGCAGGGGAATTGGAGATTCATGATCCTTGAAGTCCTTTACAACCCTGTCCATTCTGTGATTCTGTGATTTTGTGACTCAGTCAGGTACATTTGCTCACACCATTATTCCCTCTCATTTGTTTGTCTTTCCTCACATAAGCACCCTTATTTTTTATTGTCTTTGTTGGGTTTGTGTCTTCTTTTCTGTGATCCACCCACACCATGTTTTCTTTTCTAGAAAAGGGAAAGATTTCTCCACAACGCAGTCACATTTCACAATAAGAATTATAAGATTGTAGAAAAAAATGCTATGACTTGAGGCTGTATTACAGTTGTACTCCATCTAAATCAGACCGCCTTTTTTCAAAATTGTAATGTCTTATTAATAGATTCTGATTTAAGACCTTCTCAATCTGAAAGATGGGGTTATGTCATCCCTCATTCTCCTTTCTGTTTGTCATGTGTTTCACAAGATATGTATTAGCCAACTTATGTAGCCAAAGATTATTCTACTCCAGTCTACTGCAGTTGGAAAAGTACTATATCAAAATCAATCTGATCCTCACAGTTTGTGTCACTTTTCATCACAGAATTTATCAAAACTTTAAATTCACATTCTCTACTTGAGACCTTTCATTGTCAGGGACAGAAGGCTTGGTTTTAAGAAAGTTTCAGTACTTTAGCTTTTGTCCTGTCTAGGACTCCAAGAGGTAAGAGAAAAGACACTTTCAGGACATGATTACTTTGATTATTACTTTGCTATCTAAAAATTATTCCTCCTCTCATTGACTGAAGATGACTAGTTCAGATGTAGATGTCTGTCTTGTATACATCCACATTTAGTCAATTAAATTGTACTAGTGGAGACAGTATACATTTGAGAAAGTGATTTTGTTTTTGTTCGGTCAAATGTAATTTGACTCTCAAAGGTGCTTACAATCAATAAGCATTTCCATTTTGGAGTGCTATGGCTCTTGAGTTATTTCCTTACTGAAAATAATTCATAAATTGTAGCAGAAATTCCAGGAATAAAAATGAGAAACCCATGTCTTTCTTTTCCCAAAATGACTGTTAATTATGAAGAATTGGATCAGCCACCTTCCTGCTGTGTGTTTTTCCATCTCCATGAATCTTACATTTATTTCAACTCTGACTATGATATGGTCCAGCTTCCAGGTGATGTTCAGCTAACTTTAAAACAGAAGCAATAATAAAACTAAGAAAAAGAACTACTTTTTCACTGAACACATAATTAGACTGTCAGATTTGTTTCCACAGAGTATTGTAGAGGTCAAAAATATAAATGAATTAAAAAAGATTAGATGAATTCACAGAAGAAAATTTTATCATATGTTCTTAGACATGGTGATGTGGACATAACTTGTGGCTCTGAAAACCCTGTGAAGTAGTTTGTTAAAGCTAAGGGATTTTTCAATTACACTTGCCCTGTTTTAACTTTATTTTTTTTCTGACCACTGTTTCAACCCAATCTCTCAGGACAACATTTCACCCGAAGATACTGTCAAACACATACTTTCCCCAGATATAAGTGAGATCCATGTAAATCCAAGCATAATAAAATAAATAAATAAATAAATAAATAAATAAAATTAAACATGCACACACACTCAAAACAAACAAAAACAAACAAACAAACAAAAAACCCAACAAAGATCAAGATGAGGTCAGAGTTACAAAGACCATCAGGGACACTAAATAGATCATTATAGTAGTTCACATAACTCCACAGAGAGAAACAAGGTAAGATGAATGGGATGCTGTCTTTCCCAAACAGATCCAACTTGGACTTGCACAGACTACTGCTCTTCAAGAACTGATCCAGTGTGGGTCCATATCACAGGTCCCATCATTCTTCAAGTGCAGAACATGCAGCAGCTCCCCCAGACCTCCTCCTCTACGTTAGGCTCTTTTCCACTGGCTGCACCTCCATTCCCAAAACCTGCTCTTGTGGGGACTCTCCTTAGGATGCATTCTCCCTCTCACCACATCCACTTTTCTCCACCATGGTTCCTCCACTGACTGCACGTAGATATATTCTCCGTGTTGTACCCTAGAAGCTGCAGGAAGAAAGCCTGCTCCATCATGGATCTCTTCTTGAGCAACAGAGGAACTTCTGCTCTGATGCTTAGAGCACCTCTCCCTGCTACTTCTTCACTGACCTTGGCGCTTGCAGAACTGTTCTTCTCTACATTTTCTCACTCCTCTCCTCCAGCTTCTTTTTTTGAATAGTTTATCCTTTCTTAAATATGCTCTCACAGAGGCACAACAAGCATTACTCATTGGCTCAGCTTTGGCCAGTGGCAGGTCTCTCTTGGAGGCTGTTGGAACTATCCCTTATCTAAGGAGCAGCGTCTGGATTCTTCTCGGAAAGGCCATCTCTGCAACACCCTTACTACCAAAACTTCACAGTATAAAACCCAATACAACTCTGTAATTTTTGATGACCACTGCAAAGACAGAAAGTAACACAACTGGGAAGTATCTGTTCAATTATGTAGTACTGCTAAAATTTCTTATAGATGCCTAGATTTCCACACTCAGAGAACATGTTATTGGTAAGAGGCTTGCAATTTTTTTTTCATACCATCTGAAAAATGTACCCCTCTCGAAGTACTGGAGAGCCTATTAGTGAAAGTGTTGCCAAATGCTGCTGCAGAAGTAAGTAGAGCAAATACAATTTTCCACAAGGGTAATGAGATCTGATTAACAAAGTTGTAAAGCTGCCACTAGCAAGCCAATATACAAAATTCTACAGAAATTGATTTAGTGCCCGTGTTCTTACCTGCTGTTGACTTGGTTAGACTGTCATCTTGTCATTGACTTTTGTACCTTAAGTTAATTATGGAGGTTCATTCTTTCTCAATGGTGCCATCCTTAGGGCAACATACTAATTGATCATCAGATGTTGATGATCACTAAGGATGAATCACACTAATACATCATTATCACTGTCACACAGGTGACTTTGCAGATTAATTTCTTCAAAGACCTTAATTTCTAGCAAAAACCTTTGATGATGACATATCATTCAAAGGATAGTTTTGATATGAATGGGTCCTAACCATAATTATACATTCAAATTTTACCTAATTTATCTACAGCTTGATTTATATACCTCTAGCTATACCTATATATACTCTATATACCTAAATGACCAAAGAAAGTTTGTTCCTGGAAAATCTGGACAAAAATTACTAGAACAGTACTGATAAGCTTGTAATCAAGAACTATTTTCATTGTCATAGAATTAGTAAGAAGTTCGTTGAAACTATGATTATCCCCAAACTGTATCTCATGCTATTACTGATATTTTCCATCTCATGTTGTTGTTATACTACCTCTAATTGTTGCTTACATTAATTCACACTATAGGTGAAGAGGCAGCAAAACCATATGAAGGGGATATCCTTCCTGAAACCAATGGGATGAGGCTCAACAAGGCTGTGGGAAATATGTTCAAAATCAAGAATTTCTAATCAGGCGAAGATCTTCATGAAGCAGCAGTTTGTTTATTATTGCAATAACAGATGCACACCCCCTACTGACAAGGGAGAAATTGTGCACTTTGTCAGTGAAATATGTATACCCTGGGTCCAACACAGGTAATACCTCTCCTGGCACTCACTGGTTGAGTGTCTCAGGCTCACAATCTTCCCAACAGTATTGCTACAATATAAAGTCTGTTACCAACTTATTGTTTTTACATATGTTCTGTACTTTTCTACGGAGATAGGAGGACAGTGCTTCCAAGAATTAGCACATTCATTCTGTCCTGTGCTAGGCTCTCCCCACCCTGCATACTTACCTTGCCAATTCTACCCAGGTTGGAATGCCCCAGTCTCAACCTTACTCCTTGTGAAAAACAACTTATCCTACACCACATACAGAAATACTGGAAATTTCCACTGCAAAAACACAATCTACCTCTCACAAGACCGTGTGCTGGGTCCTGCACTTAGGCCGTAACCCCAGGCAATGCTACAGGCTTGGGGCAGAGAGGCTGGAAGGGAGTGTAGAGGAAACGGATGTGGGGGTTTTGTCACTGCTTGGCTGAACATGAGCCAGCAGTGTGCCCAGGTGGTCAACAAGGCTAATAGTATCCTGTCTTGTACCAGAAATAGCCCTTCCAGCAGGAGCAGGGAAGTGATCATTCCTCTGTACTCTACTCTGGTGAGGCCACAAGTCGAATATTGTGTTCCATTTTGGGCCCCTCACTACAAGAAGGACGTTGAATCCCTGAAGCATGTCAGAGAAAGGCATCAAAGCTGGTGAGGGCTCTGGAGCAGAAGCCTTTTAAGGAGTGGCTGAGGAAGCTGGGATTGCTCAGTCTGGAGAAGAGGAAGTTCAGAAGTGACCTTATTGCTCTCTTTAGCTACCTAAAGAGAGATTGTAGTGAACCTCTTGGGGTTCTCTCATTTAACTAATGATAGGACTAGAAAGAATGGCCTCAAGCTGCACCAGGGGAGATATAGGCTGGGTGTTAGAAAATACTACTTTTCCGAGACTTGTCAGGCACTGGAATGGGCTGCCCAGGGAGGTGGTGGAGTCACTGACCCTGGAGGTGTTCAAGGAATGTTTAGATGCTGTGTTGAGGGACATGCTTTAGTGAGTAATATTGGTGATAGGTGGACGGTTGGACTGGATGATCTTGTATGTCTTTTCCAACTGTGGTGATTCTATGATTGTATGAAATAGTTGTCTTATTCAGATATATCTTTGGATATTGTTTTCACATGTTACACTCAGATTTACATAATATAATATATTATATACATAATATACAGAGATTTTTTTTTTTTTAATTTACATTTGTACTAACAAATGAAGGGCTGAAGTACATTTTAAGGTGTAAAACTTTAAAAAGTCTAAGCTTGTTTTAATTAATTTTAAAAACTTCATTGTCCCATTGAACATACTGTAATGAAGTCTCAACTGATTTAGATAGATACAAAGACAGTTAATGAAAGAACAAATATAAGAATATATGATTTGTTACTTTTTCTACATCCCAAATTCCATAGTATATGAGAAATGAAATCTCTGTTACTATGCGAACTGTACTAACTGAAGTTTCATAGGTATTTCCAGAAGTTTTACTATTGAAAACATCTGGGTGAATTCTTTCAAGAGGCTGCAATTTTTGTCATGTCAGGCAAAGTCTAAGTCTCTCAAAAGGACAGAAAAGAAGGGTGCCTTTTCTAACAATTTTTGTTAGGAAACAACTAACAAACAAACAAAAACTAACACAGTGATATTTTCTACTTGTTTCATGAGATATTTCAAAGAGCTCCATGAAAGGAAAAATCTAATGCCATAGAACCATGATGACCTGTCTGGGTGGATGGGGGGAGAACAGTGGATGTAGTCTACCTTGATTTCAGCAAGGCCTTTGATACTGTCTCCCATAACATCCTTATAACAAAGCTGAGGAAGTGTGGGATAGACGAGTGGACAGTGAGGTGGGTTGAGAACTGGCTGACTGGAGGAGCACAGAGGGTCGTCACTGGCGGTGCAGAGTCCAGTTGGAGACCTGTAACTAGCGGTGTTCCTCAGGGGTCGTTGCTGGGTCTGGTCTTGTGCAACATCTTCATCAATGACCTTGATGAAGGGATAGTGGCCACCCTCAGCAGGTTTGCTGATGATACAAAGTTGGGAGGATTGGCTGACACGCCTGAAGGCTGTGCTGCCATTCAGCGAGACCTGGACAGGCTGGAGAGCTGGGCAGTAAGCAACCAAATGAAGTTTAACAAAAGCAAGTGTAGAGTCTTGCATCTAGGGAGGAATAATTGCATGCACCAATACAGGCTGGGGGATGAGCTGCTGGAGAGGAGCTCTGCTGAGAGCGACCTGGGTGTCCTGGTGGACGACAGGTTGGCCATGAGCCAGCAGTGTGCCCTCGTGGCCAAGAAGGCCAATGGCATTCTGGGGTGCATTAAAAAGAGCATGTCCAGCAGGTCAAGGGAGGTGATCCTCTCCCTCTACTCTGCCCTGGTAAGGCCTTATCTGGAGTACTGAGTCCAGTTCTGGGCTCCCCAGTACAAAAAAAGACAGGGATCTCTTGGAAAGAGTCCAGCGGAGGGCCACAAAGATGGTGAAGGGCCTGGAGCATCTCCCCTATGAAGAAAGTTTAAGTGAACTGGGTCTGATTAGCCTTGAAAAAGGAAGACTGAGAGGGGACTTGATCCAGATCTATAAATATCTAAGGAGTGGGGGGCAGAGTGGAGAGGCCAGACTGTTTTCAGCAGTGTGTGGAGACAGAACAAGGGGAAACGGCCAGAAACTGCAGCATAGGAAGTTCTGCACGAATGTGCGTAAGAACTTCTTTCCGGTGAGGGTGACGGAGCACTGGAACAGGCTGCCCAGGGGGGTTGTGGAGTCTCCTTCTCTGGAGATATTCAAGTCTCGCCTGGACGCCTACCTGTGCAACCTGGTGTAGGGAACCTGCTTTGGCAGGGGGGCTGGACTCGATGATCTCTGGAGATCCGTTCCAACCCCTACAATTCTGTGATTCTGTGATTCTGTGACCACTGATATGCAGGAAATCATCTTGAAATATACTCTTCTCTGCTCAGTGGTTGATTCTGGAAGATAAAACATTGCTCTAAGCAACAGGCTATGACCTCTGATAATGTCATTGTGTCAGAAGCAGACATGTTAGGCAGATAAGCATACATTTTATAAATAAATTAAAAAAAAAAGGTAAAAATAACATGCAAGAGGATTTACCTATTTGGAGTTAAAATGAACTTCATCCACATGTATATGAGACTTAGAGAGCTTATCAAACACCTTTATATGTTTGGTAAAAAAAAACTTCCTTTTTTTTTTTTCCATTTTCCAGAAGGAAAAAGGAATAAAACAAATATTGAAAAAAAATTGTCTGTTCAGATGAAATTCCCTTTTTCACAGAATCATAGAATGGCCCAGGTTGAAAATGATCATCTAGTTTCAACCCCCATACCATGGGCAAGGTTGCCAACCACTAGACCAAGACAGGCTGCCCAGAGTCACATCCAGCCTGGCCTCGAATGCCTCCAGGGATGGGGCATCCACAGCCTCTCTGGGCAACCTGTTCCAGTGCATCACCACGTTCTGTGTGAAAAACTTCCTCCAAATATCCAATCTAAACTTCCCCTGTCTTAGTTTATAACCATTCCCTCTTGTCCTATCACTATCCACTCATGTAAACAGCCATTCCCCCTCCTGTTTATATGCTCCCTTCAAGTACTGGAAGATCACAAAGATGCCTCCCCAGAGCCTTCTCTCCTCCAAAAGAGAAGAATTTTCTCATATTAATTAGGTTTTACTGATTCAAAGTAGCTTTGTTTTTTACAATAAGCAGCTTTCTGATAGAAGGAAATGGAAGCTAATATTTGTTCCAGTGAGAAATAAATCTTTCTGGAATAGAAACAAATTGAGACAAACTGTGAAAACAGAATAAAATTGAGGTTAAATATTATTGCAGTGAGGTGCCCTGTATTTTAAAGGCATATACTAAAACAAATGATTTCATATTTTTAACCAGATTTGAGAGTACTGTTTTATGAACAATAATGCAGACAACTTAAGCTGGAACAATAAATGAACTGAAAACTTCAGTGTTCAGGCTTCTTTTTGTTCAGAAATAAAATATTTAATCCTTAAAAAAACCCACGAAAGTATTTTTCCAGGCAGCCAGTGCAGTGCAATCTAGAATTGATAATAGGATAGTTTCTGTCTTTGACTAGAAGTAAAATTTTGAGGAAGAAAAGCCAGTGGCAAGAGTACTCACTAACTTCAAGCAATGTATTTGATTTTGTTTTGTAATCTTCTCAAAAATAAGAAAATTTTTATTTTCATTTCACAAGGTAAAGATGATAGCTTCAATATTAATGTGAAAAATCAATTTAGAAGATTCTGAGTTTAGAAGACAAAGGTGTTTGGGCAAAACTGCATGAGAGGTAAAACAGAGCCATCTTTATTCAAAGAAAGTAAATACCCCTTTTTACTGAGAAGTTGGATGAGGCCCCCACAGGCCTCACACACTACATCACTAGCAGAAATGGCCCATATCCTCCTCCAGTAAGACTGGAAGAGGCAGTAGGACCCTGGTGCAGGCACACAAGCACACCTTGAACTTATCAGCACATTCACACTCACAGGTGCTCCAGGCACCAGAACAGCTCCTCTACCTACCTGGCATCCTGCCTGGGTCCCTGCCTTCCCACCCATCTCATGGGTACCTTATTCATTGCATGCTCCAGTGTGGGGTTTGCTAGCAAATACACATCCACATCCCGTGCACACTCAATTTGGACAGTCACAAGTTCTTTCCAAGAAGTAGGAACCAGGCACACAGGAAGTTACTCCTAGCCCTGTTCCAGCCACTAGCAAGGAGTCTTTGCTCATCTCACTCACCCCATCCCTTAACAGATGGTTTGGGGATATACAACACTTCCTCCCTGTACCAGGGGCTAGGGGCTGAAAATCTCCACCTTCTTCAGGAGCTCCCACTGGCACCTCAATGTCTCTAGGACATCCAAATCCTAGTCTGGCTCCAGTAGCTAGTATTCTGTCCTTTCATGCACACATAGGTTTCACCAGGAGTTGGCACTGAGCTCTTGCAGAGCTGACACTCCTATCCTGTGTGTTAGAGAGTGAGATTAGAGAGTTAAGAAAGGATTAGGTGGGAAGATAGGCCAGACTGCAGAGACCACATACAGCGTTCAGACAGATAAGAGCACTTTGTCCCTCCCTGATTCCCTTCCTCTCAACTTCCTTCACCACATCCTTCATAGCCCCCCTCAATCCTCATGTACCTTTTGTTTCACTCTAATTGTCAGTGACAAAATCCGGGTTTCTTAACGGCTAATCAACAATAATTGCACCTCTCTGATTCTTAGCATTATCTCTATTAACCTCATTTATTAGGTATGTGTCTTTCTTTGTTATTTGTTAAATGCTTCCTTCTTTACCTACAACTGAGTATCCTTTTATTTTACATAGTCAACATTTTATTGTTGTGACTGTTACTTACCATATGCTATTGTAAACTGATGTGACAGCCAGTATCAAGTCAAGCTTTGTTACTAGTCAACACTGAATCAATCTAATTGCTCAAAGAGCTGGATATCAAGAGAGCTTCTGAGGCATACAGTTTTGGCCAAAGGAGAAGAAGTATCATCCAAGATGCAGCTGTGAAAAGTGATACAAGTTCTCAAGGTATCAGTAATGGCTAGAGACAGAGAGAGAGCTTTGAACATAACTCCAACTGATGAAAGCTTTCTAGAATCAGGAATTTCTAGTATCCTGTCTCTCTCCTTCTCTCTATACCTCTCTCTTCTCTCACTCACTCTTTCTCTCAAATAACCAAAGTCTTGGAAACCTTTGTTACAGAGACCATGAGATCGTGGAGTTCAGCATTCTGTGAGGAAGGAGCAGGGCAGTAAATAAGTTTGCAACCCTGGGCCTCAGGAAATCAAACTTTGGCCCCTTGAAGTATCTTGAAAGTGTCCCATGGGAAAAGACCCTAGAGGAAAAATGGGTCCAAAAGAGCTGGTTAATATTCAAGGATGACTTTTTCCAGCCTCAAAGATGATGCATCTCTACTGGCAAGAATTCAGAGAAAATGGGCAGGAGATCTGCATTTCTGCATTTATGAACAAATTCTGACAAATGCAAATATAAGCCGGAAGTGCACAGGAGGTGAAAGCAGGGACAGGCCACCTGAGGTCAATGTAGGGATGTTGAGAATGCAGAAATGTGACAAGAAAGGCCAAGGTTCACCTGAACTCCAGAAAAGGTAATGGAATTGCTCATCCTGGAGGCCATCTCTATGCATGTGGAAGACAAGAAGATGATTAGCAGTAATCAGCATATATTTACCAAAGGGAAATCATGCTTAATCCACCTGATACCTTTCTATGATGAGACAACTAGTTGAATAGTTGAGGGGAGAGTAGCAGATGTTTTCTACCCAGGTTTCAACAAAGCTCTTGATGCTGTCTCCCATGATATCCTCATAGGCAAGGTCAGGAAATGCAGGCTGTATGAGCGTATAGTGAGTTGGATTGAGAACTAATTGAATGGCAGGTTTCGAAGGGTTATGATTAGTGGCATAGGAACTAGTTGGAGACCTTTAGCTAGCAGTTTCCCCCATAGATCAAAACTGGGTGCAATATTGTTTTGTTAGTTTATCAGTGATTTGGATGAAGGAATAGAGTGTTTCCTCAGCAAGTTAGCTGATGATACAAAACTGGGAGGATTGTTTGATACTGCAGTGATGAGCTGCCATTCTGAAGGTTCTTGACAGGCTAGAGAGATGGGTAGAGATTAACTTCTTGAAATATAACAAAAGCAAGTTCAGGATCCTGTGTATGGTGAGGATCAACCCCATGCACCAGTACAGGTTGGAGGTTGATATGCTGGAAAGCAGTTCTGCAGAGAGGGACTTATCAGTTCTGCTGTCATTTCAACATATTTGTATCTCTCTTTCCTAGCATCCATTTGAACAACTGCGCATGCGTCAAACGGATCAGGAGGGGACAACTCCATCTCTTCTTCAGGATCTATGGGGACAGGATCAAAAGGGCCTCTGGGATCCTCAGGAGGGGAGGCAGTAAATACCCCATCCAATGGTGGTAGCGGGGGAGCCGATGACATTGCAGGCTGATCCATAGAGCAACCAGCCACTTCCTTGCCCTCAGACAGTCTGGGAGTTTGAGATTGTGATCTTACATGGCTCTTTAGAGCTTCAAAAATCTTTCTCCAAGTCTAGAGCAACTCGAACACTGTCTTATCACTCTTAGTAGAAGCGTCCCATATCCTCACCCCAATCCGGTCCCATACTTCAGGATCATAAATTGTCTGATTTGTGATCGAGGGTCACTCTTGGTAGCCCATACACTCATGTGCTGTAAAGTTCCCATTTTTTAAGAATAAGCCAAAAAGTTACTATTACATTCCTTTGTTCCAAGGTCATATTGTTCCCCATGGTAACACAGTCACATAACTTCGTCCAGTGAAAGGCAATCGGAATGGTTGGGGATGATGAATCCTAAGGTTGCCATGTTTATCTCAATGCCCACCATGTTTGTCTCAATGCACTCCTGTAGAGGCTGCTCCACGTTTATTTCAACACCTGCCATGTTTCTCTCAACGTCTAACATGTTTTTTTCAGCTTCTGCTGTGCTTCTCTCAACACACTCTGTGTTTCTCTCAACACACTCTGTGTTTCTCTCAACACCTGCCACATTTGTCTCAATGCACTCTGCGTTTATTTCAACGTGCTCCAGATGGGTCAGTCTTCAAGTCAGGTTAAATTTCAGGTCCCTGTTCGGGCGCCAATTGTCATCACTCAGTCGAGTTAGAGAGCTCTCTCAGTTTCTTGTAACATCAGAATAAATCTCTTCATTGTGTTCAACATACGTCTTATATACCATCCACTTACAAACAGTAAGTTCCTGTAACAGTTAATTGGCCCTAACTTCTCTCAAACTTCCCTCAGTGACAGAGGATGAAAGGTTTCTCAATTGTGATAAGATTAACAGTGCATATAAAAGAAGCTACTGTTTATCATTTGACTGTGTTTGCTCTTTGTCTTACATTCCAGTCTCCCAAGGCTTCACAGTGATAAAGTCTATCAAGGACTCTGTTAGGCTCTTTGGTGACTCACTCACAGTTACATCTTCCCCCACACTGCTGGATAACAGATCAATCATGATCCAGCCATGTTCCCTTGTGGCCAAGAAGGCAAAAGATATCCTCAGCTGTTGCCAGCAGGTTAAGAGAGGCTATCCTCTCCCATTCTCAGCACTGATAAGGCCTGATGGAAAGGATGCAGCCTACTGTCAAGATAAGAAGCAATGGGCAGAAACTGAAACACAAAGAAGTTCTGCCTGAAATGAGGAAAAAAATCTTTACAGTAGAAGTGACAGAGAACTGTAACAAACTGCCCAGAAAGCTTGTGGAGTCTCCTTCCCTGGAGATATTCAAGAGACATCTGAACACAACCTGGGTAATACAGCATAGGGGACACTACTTGAGCAGGCAAAATGGGCTAGAATATCTCCAGAGGTCCCTTCGAACCTCAGCAATTTTTATAACAAGTCTTCTGACATCAATAAAAATTCAGTAACTTAAAGAACCACTAAAAGGTGTTTTTTTTTTTGTTTGTTTTTTGTTTGTTTGTTTGTTTTGTTTGGTTGGTTGGTTTTTGTTTTTTAATATATATATATATGAACAAACCCAGCAAATATAACCCCATTAAAACAAATTGAAGGGAAAAAAAATTAAAACTAAAAACAACAGTTCCCTCCTCCTCTGGAAAAGAAAGTCAGCAGTGATGATTTTCAGGTAAACAGAAGTATGCATATCATAATGGAGAAGGATTTACAGGCAGACTCTCGCAGCTGTGTTTCTGTTATCAGTTTTATAAATTGGTATCTAATCAGACTGCAATTTTATTTTCAAAACACAATACATACTTACCTGAACCTGAAAGAACATTTTACAGAATTGTAATAATCATGGGATACCTCTACTTAAAAAAATAAAATAAAATAAAATAAAATGAAATAAAATAAAAATAAGGATAGTGAATGGCAAATTATGTAAAATAATACTTCCATAATTTATGCTTTTATTATCCCTGTAGATATATATCTAAATCATACTTATTAAATCTGCAAACTTACAGGAAAAAAAACACAAATTTCAAACTGAAATCCTGAAATCTGTTCTCAGTTATACTTTAATCGCTTTTCATAGAATGATAGAATCCTCAGACTTGAAAGGGACCTCTGAGGGCCATCCAGTCCAACTCTCCTGCAGTGAACAAGGACATCCACAGCTTTTCATTTAAATCACTTACATTCCTAGTAGCATCCAGTGACAGAAATATCATGTAAATTATTTGCTATGACTACCTTTAGGCACTACGTGCTAGTCCCCTCTTCAATGCATTCTAAGCTTTCAGTTAACTGGAGTAAACTTACAAATATTACAATTTATTGTATTTATTTATTTATTTTTCAACATTTATTTGTATTTTAATGGCTAAAATCAGAGTTGAATTTGAAAGAAAATAAAAATTACAAAAACCTAAAAATATTAATACATTTGATCAGTGCTTTTTTCATTCTGGAAAAACCTCTTTTTTCTTCTTCTTGCTTTAAAATCTTAATTCTTACAGATTTAGAAACAGGAAAAACATGTAGTAGAAGAACTTTTCTTTTTTTCTTTTTTTTAATGAATTTCACTGAACTATGAAATGGAGGAGGAGATCAATAAATTTACAATTTGCCTATATTTGAAATTCTGTTGGTTGTTGTTTGTTTGTTGTTGTTTTTTAACTAAAGGAAAAGTATCTACACTCAACCAGCATATCTTCATTTAGGTAAAATAGCACAACTTTTCTAAGTAGAGATAAACCCAGGTACTGAAAAGAAGAAGAAGAAGAAAAAAAAAAGCTTTAAATAAAGGCCAGTAAAGAATCAAGCAAAGTGGTAGTTAAAAAAAGTGTGCAAGACAGGAGTTATGCTAAATCATCCAATCTCATAGATTGACTGAAGTACATTTTAGAGCATCATATTAGATCTGCTTTTATTTCAGTACTTGAAGGGAGTGTGTAAATGGGGACAGGGGAGGAATGATTGTTTACATGAGTGATAGGACAAGAGGGAATGGTTATAAACTAAGACAGGGGAAGTTTAGATTGGATATTAGGAAGAAGTTTTTCACACAGAACGTGGTGATGCACTGGAACAGATTGCCCACAGAGGTTGTGGATGCCCCATCCCTGGAGGCATTCGAGGCCAGGCTGGATGTGACTCTGGGCAGCCTGGTCTTGGTCTAGTGGTTGGCAACCCTGCCCATGGTATGGGGGTTGAAACTAGATGATCATTATGATCCTTTTCAACCTGGGCCATTCTATGGTTCTATCATTCTGTGATTCTATGACTCTGTGATTTCTTGTATACTTCCTTTTTTTAGAATCAATAAAACATTTATGTTTTAACTTAATCAGAATCAGATCCATGCATTTCTGCATGGGTAACTTCCTGTTACCTCTGCCTGATTATTTGCTCATTTAGATCATAGAATCATAGAATGGTTTGGGTTGGAAAGGACTCCAAGGGTCATTAAGTTCTAACCCCCCCTGTCACAGGTAGGGCCACCAACCTCTTGATCTGGTATTAGACCAAGTTATCCAGGGCCCCATCAAAGCTGGTCTTGAACATCTCCAGGGATGGAGCATCCACAGACTCTTCTGAGCAGCCTGTTCCAGTCTATCACCACTCTCTTTGTGAAGAACTTCCCCCTGACATTCAATCTGAACCTTGAACCATTCGTGATCCCTAAAAATCAGTGACCTGCTCCATATACTTATAGGACTGCCCATGGAACTGTTCCATATTGCTTCTTGAAAAGGAAAAAGTCTGCTTTAATGAAATTCAACATTTCATTAAATTCAACAGGACGGAGATCCTGTTATTTGCTTTGCTCTCCTCTCCCTTTCAGAATACTTCTGAACATAATCTTATGGTATATACAACCAAAGCTGTTTCAGACCTTTTCATCTGTGACAAGTGCTTCCTTCATGATAAATATGAGGTCCAGCAGAATCACTCTTTGATCCTATGTGTCAGAGACTAACAGATATTCTGTACCATGTCAGCTCTTCCTGGAGCTTTTCTTCACATGGTTTTGTTAGTTTGTGTGCTTTTTCTTTTTGAAGGTTTTTTAGTTTGTGTCACAATATTGAAGAATGTAAAATATTATAATTATGTAAAGCATTATGAACATTGTCTTTAGTGTGATAAATTAGAGTTAATAACTGTCAGCCTATGAATAGTATATTTCAAAGTTTATTTTGAGTGGAATTTTAGAGTAGTTATGTTAACTTAACATTCACTTTGAAGAAATGGAATTCATACATAAAATTTTAAGTATATAAAGTATGATGTCCAAATTCCAAATTTTAGGTAGTTATCCTAATCTCCCGTTATAATCAATTGATAAGGTAAAATGAACCTATACAGTTTCTGATAAATAAGCATGTATAGCTTCTATATAATTATAAAATCTGTGTCAAAATTGATGGAATGTTCTGTTTTCAAAGGAATTTATTCAGCTGCTCATCGATTGTCATATGAAATTTTCTAAGCATCCAAGTAATCCACAAAAATCTAACACATGGATTGTGGGGGAGTTGCATCTTCTATATCAACAGCCAGAGGTTAGACATGATAATCAATGGTAGCTAAACAAATTTGAAGATAAAAAAAAAAAAAAAATTAAAGCTTTAATTATATGGACAAATGATCAGAATACAAAACTCTGTCCTCTTAGGTAGGTGTCATGGCCAGCAACCAAATCAGGGAAGACAGTTTGGAACACATAATAGCATGAAGATTTTGATAGTAGAATGATAATTGAAAAAAAAAAAAGGAGATATTGAAGCTAGAAAAAACTAGAAAAAACTAGAAAAATTGTTTGAACAGATGGCCACATACAATTTACTAGAAGCTTAACTTGCCTATTTTTAGAACACCCTCTCTATGGAACATTTGTAAACAATAACAAGCCTCAGTAGTGCACATGAATGAAAAAATTGAAAAACTCAATAGTTAACTGGATTTAATAAAGCAGTGAGAAAAAAACTGAGGGTTTTTTTTCTGTTTTTAAATAAATATTTTCTGAGTTGTACTTTTTTTTTTTTTTTTTTTAAATCAGTGATGAAATTGTATTATGATTAAGTGATAGATGAAAATTTTAAAGTCTCCACAGTATGACCACTGTGGCTAAATATATCTGAATCCTGCAGTAATTTTAGTGCAATTTTAAACAATTGTAAATTTATAATATTTTGACAAGTTGCAAACGTGAAGAAAATTTAGAAAATATAATACTTTGCTTGTGTAAAATTTAATGAGACTCGAGTCTAATTTTATAATAATAATGTAGTGTTAAGTATGCAATTCTTAGTGAATGAATCATTTATAACAAAAATTGCAATGAGCTGCACACTTTGAGCAGTTCACATTTTTCAGGAGAAAATATAACAGAATTGCCTGTGCTCACTAGATTAAAACTAGCACACTTACATCCATGCTATAGAAAGACCCACAGGTTACTTTTTAAATTTTGAGTGCAGGTGTGCAGAGAGGAAATCACAGAATCACAGTATGACTGAGATCAGAAAGGACCTCCAGAAGTCAATTGATCCAACTCTACTCCTCAAGAACAGTTGCTCAGGACAGTGTTCAGGTGGGTTTTGAAGATTTCTAAAGAAGAAGATACCACCACCTCTCTAGGCAAGCTTTTGCAATGTTTCATCAGCTGCATAGTAAAGAAGTACTTCTTTATGTTTTGTTTGAGCCTTTTATATTCCAGTTTGTGCCCATTGATTCTTATCTGGGCACTGAACACCACTGAAAAGAGCCTGGCAGTGTCTTCTTTTCACTCTCCCTTCAAGTATTTACAGATATTTCATTTCCAGCACCTGGGAAAATAAATTCAAGTTAACTAAAACTGTGAATCTAAAGTAGATTACATAAACTGGACTAAGCTCATATGAAAATAAATTTGATTTCTCTAAATTTATGAAGTATCTCATACAATCTACTATAAAAATATAATAAAATTGTCCGGTGTTGTTTAATTACTTTACTTTTAAATTTACTTCAAGATTTTTTTTCTCTTTTTGTTTTGTTTTGTTCTGAGAAATCCCAATTGGTCAAGCCTTTAAAGAAAAATAGCATTTAATAAAGAATGCTTTAGAAGTCTCAGATAAACTGTGTCTATGTGCATAAATCTACAGAGATAGATACATATCTACAGAGATGTGACATGTTTGTATAAATGTAAGTGCTTGTTATCAATTACTATTAAATTTTAAATACAAGGTAGCAAAATACTGAACTGAGAGAGCCTTACTTGATTCCCTGGAAAAATAATCAGGCAGTTTAAACAATGACTAGCTAGGAATGTCCTGCAATGAATATTTATTTATGTTGTTTCTAAATCACAGCAAGAGAATTACAGCATATCTTGCTAAACTATATAGCATTTCACCTACATTTTGTGTCCTTCAGTAGATTTAAAGAAATGCTTTATGTAACCTATAACACTGAATTTTTTTGCATAGCAAACAGGCTGAACAGTGCAAGATCAAAGAATAGCACTGATTCTATATCACAGGTAGATTCAAAATAAATATATTACAATCAAATCTGTTATCAGTTATATTATCAAATCAAATTATATTAAAATAAAATAATTTCCAGGCTTTTTAATCCTTATATTTTTTCTCGTCTACTCTTAAAACAGATGTTTTGAGAATTGCAGCCTTATGAACAGATTCAAGGTCGTTATCAGGTATCAGGTTATTGTCTCAAAATACTTACTGTGTTCTACATAGGAAATGAATTTTGAATGATGCACTCTAATACTATTTTTAATTGAGATATCTGATATTGGTAACAGTGGAGCCTGAGCTATTTTTGAGTCTGTTTCTATCTATGTGGGTCACTCCAAAAGTAATGCCTCCTATTTATTTCCATGGAACACTACAAATACAAAGAGCACAATAACACTATTTGATAGAGCAAAGTTTCAGCATGACATGTTTCTAAAAAAACTGCTCTCCAGAACGTGGTTTGTGTTTCATTTTGCTGGCACCTTGGCTGCAATGTTCTACCTACCGTTAGCACAATATTAGAGGCAAGCGGTGGTGGTATGGCAGTAGTGGTTGAACTTTCCCAACAATATTCTGTTACATTTTGTTGCTCTGCAACAGATGGCAGCAGAGGAGCAGTTTGACAAAATGGAAGTGTGTATGAAGCAAAAGCGTGTCATTGAACTCTTCCATGTGGAATACACTGCACATTCTTTGACTCTTGATGAACATCTATGGAGAACAAACAGTGGATGGCAGCACAGTGAGGCAGTAGTGACAGCAATGAAAGCAGCAGTGAAAGACAAGCCATATTCCAGATGGCCATGCAGAGTTTTACAAGTGCAACACGCAGGCTCTTGTGCATCGCTGGCAAAAATGCACAGCTAATAGTGGTGGCTATGTTGAAGAACAGTGTTTTTAGCTGAGATTTTGCTCTATCATATGGTGTTGTCCTCTTTGCAGCTGTTGTATTTTCCATGGAAATGTATAGGAGGCATTAATTTCAAGCAATATGTGTAACAAATTCACTATATGTAACAATTTATAATTAATTATAATTTCTTCATTTTCTGTAAATAATCTTTTAAAACAAATGCTGATTGGGATGTTCATATGTATTTTATTTGTATGTAATTAATTGTATAGGCATTTTATTTTTATTAAAAGGTCCTTGCAATGTTTTAGGTCTTGCAATCTCTCCTTTTAAATAATATTCACTTTTAAATGCAGTCTGAATGGTATTTCATTTGGACAGGTATAGCCTGTTCCAAGTTTTAAATTACTTCAGATATTTATTATATGGAAGTTCTTGATTTTTATTTATTTATTTATCTATTTTCTGTTTCACTAAGAAAAACATAGATACTGCAGTCCTAGCTTAAATTTTCTGTTCTGTTTAGTGGTTAGTCATTAACAGTACAGATTTAACATACATTTTTTATATCTGAATACTCAATGCTGTAAGACTTACATATCTAGATATTTACCACAATAAATAGACGTATGGCAAAATCATCTTCTGACTTCAAGGAGTAGTGCCAGGAAGGTTGTTCTGCTGCAGTTCTGTTGGGCAAGTTTAAAGACCACAGAGAGATAAGATCCTTCAGAAGATTACAGTCAGTGTTCTGCAGAAGTTCAATCCCCTAATATTTTGAGTGTTATATAGGATTAAAAGACAGACAAAAGATTTTTTTTTAAAAAAGGAAGGAACTTGTACTGGCTATAAGAAGGCTAAAATTTTTAAAAGAAATAGTACTCAATTCAGTTACATAATAATATGTGTCTAATAATATTTGAGATGTCCTGGCATATCTTGTCTGATTTCCAAGAGCTAGCCTACAGAGATGTGGCTTTTCCACAAGACTTATGTCATATTTCCCAGACTTTCACAAATGTTTTGTAAACTCTAGAGGGATATAAGCACTGTCAAGTCTATTATCTGGTGAGGAAAACTAGACGTATGTTTGGAAATTTGCCTGAAATTCACAGTTTGGGCACCTAAATTCAGCACGGATGTTCTTGTAAGTTGGGAATCTAGCCTAAGTAGAATGAATGAGATCTCTTACTACAAGGACTTACAAAATCATTGCCAGATTCTTCTGACTCATAGTTACTATGTCAGATGACTATCATTCTTCACTGGTTAAGTACAGAAGTGGTAGAAGTTAGGGACCTACGTCTTCTTGGGAATCAATCTGTCTGGTCTTTCTCTGAAAATTGGCATCTGATGATTTGGCTTTTTTTCACTAAAAATGTAGCAAAGATCCTGATTCCATACAGCCTTTTCCTATTTGGTGAAGAGCACTTTTCCAAGTAGTTCTCAGTTTGAGTTTGAATAATATTTTTAAGATAAGATTGGTTTTGCAAACAAACCATTTAAATCCCTATCCTTGTACTAATTATTTACAATATTATTCTTGTCTCATCCACTGCAAATCAGAACACTATACAAAATCTTTATGCAGTGACCATATTCTTGAGTATATTACTAATTCCTTTGAAACTTGCTATTCCCTGACTTACTCCAACAAAAGTGCTTAGCCCGTTCAATATCTTGTGTTATTCTGTTTCTTCTCTTATTCATTTTTATTAAACTGACTCTAATCTTCAGCTGATCGTTCTCAATTTCTCACTATTACTTAAAAAAAAAAAATCCTTCAAGTTTTAGATGTTTTCCAGATGTTCCAGAAATAAATAAATAGATAGATAGATAGATAGATAGATAGATAGATAAATAATCTTTATTGTTCCCTGATCTGCCATAAAAAGTCTTGACAACATATAGGCTGCTAGTTTGATGACATCACATGCTTAATATGATCTCTGTCTATGTGAAACCGAGTGGTAAAATTCTGCTGAATTGTGTAAACTTGTAAGACAATGAAGCACTCTTTATTTCTGCATTTGTACATTATCTAGTCCTATGTGGTCTAAGCTAATAAAGTGAAATTAATCCTAAAGAAAAAAAATTAACTAAGAAAGTAAGTACATGGCTCATAAGTGTGCGTGTTTGATTTCTATCAAAAAGCTGTGATTTTAGAAAAATGTGACCCTATACTTTGAATATTGGAGAGCAAGACACCCTAATCGCTTGGAATAGGCAACTGTTTTAAGCTGGAGCATCAGTCCTGAAAAATAATTGATATTTCTCGTCAAAAGCTTATTATTTATTATTTTACCAAAATGCTTCAGTGTAAGAAGAAACAATATAATATTTAAATGGCATCTTAATTTGAAAGTATTTAGAATATTGCAAGTTGGTGAATTTCACAACTAAAAAGCAGATTCACCTATTTCCCAAGAAAATTTACAAAAAAAGCATAGCATTTATTCTAATGCAATGAACCATCAGGTAGGGAGTATTTCATCTAATTCTTATAACACAGTTAAACAACATAATCAGCAGAATTCACACATTCTGTATGAATTTATTCAATTATATACGTGGAATATATTCAATTTATATGTGGAAGAATTTTATTCCAAGGAGCAGTGTTCTAATATAGCTTCAGTCAAATTTGAAGGTATTTCTAAGTTTCCTATTTACATTATTTTTAAATTTAACTCATATTTTCTCAAACAAAAATATACCTAAAATGTTGAAGAAAACCCATGGTTATATGTTTATGCTTAGAAACTTCTCAGTAAACCACGTAGGAGGAAATTTTTTCTGTAATCTGCACATCCAAGGGGAAAATAAAAATTTTAACTTCTCTTTCCACATTTTCAATTGTAAACCATCACATACTCTTTTCTACTTTTTCTGTTTGCAGAATAACAGTTTTCTTAGTAATTCTTTTTCAGTATTTTATTTTCACTACCTCATAATTTTTCCAGCATCTTGACCTCTTTTTTAATTCGTTTTTCCAGAAGTCAGGTTTCACAATTCTTTTATTCACTGCACAAAAATAAGCATATTTGTATTTATTCATGATGCTATTTATCTCTGAAGACCTCAAAACAGTGCTCAAGAGTTTGAAAATGATGTGAAGTTATACCATTCAACAGCACAACGTGAGCATGAGTGAATTAAAATATTAACGGATAAAAACTGTTGGTTTTGTTTTTGTTTAATTTTGATTCATTCTTCTATTATTCTATATTGAATTAAAAAAAAAATAACAACACAAAAGGAAAATGTCAGGCAGTCCTGTTTTTAGAGAACTTATGACATGCATAGTAAAAATTTTATACTGACTATAAAAAAGACAACGCAATGTATTGTGTAACATAGGAACATCCTACACACAGTTTAAACAGAAATATTCATACATCATTCATATTTTGATTACACTCTAAATGCTGAAAAGGTACTACATCTATGAATAATGCAAAGAAATTGAAAGAACAGGCCTTTCGTATTCCATTCTGACTCTGTTTTTTCAGTCAAAATGATTTAACAATGTGAAACACATGCCATTGATGGAATATGATTAGAAGTACATTGTGTTCTTGATAGTTAACAATTATTCTTCTATGCATTAGTGATACAGTCATAGCAATTGTAAAAGCTAGATGTCAGGTATCTCCAAATCTCCAAAAATATATGATCACAGTCATTTCAGTAACACCTCATGTTTCTGATTTTACCAGAATAATACTTTACCACTAATACAAATAATTAGACAGGAAAACTAAAACATAGAACTATCATGTTTCCATTGATCAGTTCAGTAATTCTTGAGGGGGAAAAAAAAAAAAAGAAAAAAAAAGAAAAGAAAAGCAATCACATTAAGTATACTCAGAGGAAACACAGTACTCTGTACACAATTAATACAAAAAGAAAGAAAACAAACAAACAAGTCTTAAGTACCCATGTATCCCCAATCTGAGCAGTGAAGTTTAAATATCTGAAGATTTGTTTTATTTTTAATTGAAATGCATTGCATGGCTAATGTTAATTTATGAAGAATCTAATGCCTATGCTATTTTCATTTCCATTTGCTGAAAATACTCTTCATCAACTTTTTAATCAATACTATGAAACAAAAACAAAAACAGCATCAGCATCAGCACAGTTGCACTAAAATCCCACAGAGCCTAGGGCCAGCTGAAACAAATGTCTCCAACTAACATGTTTCATGTTGGCTTACGCTAAGCAATTATCCACTTTTAATTAAAAAAAAAAAAAAAAATTATTATATTTTAAAAACGGTTTGTTTCAAATGATTTAAATGGATACTGTATTATATATATATATATATATCCACAAGTGAGACAATCCATCTCACTAAGATTTAAAAAGAACATTGTTTAATTTAGCTGCTAACTTCAAGGAGTCTTCAGTTGCAGGATGTTCCTCAGAAAGGAGGATCAGAAGGATGTTCCTTCTGTTCCCACCATTAAATTAGGTTAGAAGTCTATTCACAGCTGTGTTGTGTTGTTAGAATAACACCAAGATATGACTATTATACTGTTGCTCACAGCTAGGATTTCCATTAAAAAATAGTAGTAAAATAACGTGTCTTGTGTGGGATGGAAATCTGCCATACATAAACTAAACCAGTACACTAAGACTTCGATAAGCATGTTAGTATGTCACTAGAAAGTTGATTGGAAAAAAATAACATAAAAATAAAATAATAATAATAATAATAATAATGAAAGTAACTTATTTTATGTCTATATTACTATGAGATTTACTCTGCAATATAAGCATCTTTGCTATTAAAGGAATTCTGAAACTTTTATTCAGCAGTAAGTGTCTGCACTCTAGAAACCTAAAATTTGGTAGGCTTCCACTAATGTCTTCCTGCCAAAGATGATTTCACTCCTTTCAGTATTCTCAAGGAAAAGGAGACTGATATTGCTAGGTTATGATCCTTGTATATCATGGTGACAAGTTAAAACACTAGGAAAATCTGCAGCAGGCACTATTTAAGAAGTATTAACTTCTGTAATACTCAGCAAAAGTGCTAGTATCTGTTTAGTGCTTAGAATGGCTCTGAGTTGCTTGAGAACTCCAAGCATCAAATGCCAGCCACTGGAAAATAGAAGAGTGTATTTTAGATAGCTGGGGAAAAAAAAATATATGGTTTTTATTCTAACCGTGAAACTCAAAGGAGCACAAGATATATTGTACGAAAGGATTGACGAAATGAGAAGGGAGGATAGCACCACCAGTAATTGCTCTAATGAATGTTGTGTACTGTCAGAATTACATGGAATATGTTATTGATTGGTTGTGGATAGTAGACAGAGCTCTTATTAACAAAATTCATTGAGAATCCCAGAGATTTTTCTTCTCTGTAACCTCTCAAGTCTTTCTGCAAAGAGAACATCTAATTTGGAAATAGGTTTAAATAGATTTTTATCTTCTAGATAAAATAGGCAGGTAAATGCTTAATCTTATTTTATGCCTCTTACTGACTTCAGGTTATATCTAACTCTTTTATCAGTATATTTTCAATCATTGTTTATTTTCTATGCCAAACAGGATATTAGATTTCTTTTGAGAATATGCTGCAGGACTAAAAGGGATCAATCAATAAATATCAATGTAATCTCAACAAAATTTGCTTGCAGATATGAAGGCTGTGGAAAAGAAACTAGTTTTCTCTTTATTCCAAAATATCACTCCAATAACTAAAGAGAATCTTAAGTACATGCCCACTGTATGTTAATGTTTTAAACATATATGTGATTATATTTCCTGGGTAATATTCCTGGAGATTATTCCAAAATTTTCTGCAGTTTTCATTTTCCTTATATTTATTTTAGCCAAAGTCATGCACTAGATCTACTGGTTTCCAGTCAGTAAGACTTCTCCTGATACACAGTCAGTATTCCTGTTGAAAAGGTTTGGAAAGTCATTTTCAAGACCTAATGTTTAATTTAATATCTGAATTTTCTAATTTCTTAGACTACAAAAACGTCAACAAGAACTGAAATTCATTTTGATACAGTTCATCTTGTACATACATTTTTCACTCAGAATATCCAGTTAGCAGGAAAATAAAAGTATTCGAATAATGGGAGTTCAAATACATGATTATAAAATGATTTTGTTTCACACTTCTTCAGATGCCAATCTGAAGTTTACAGTTAAAATTATGTGAATGCAAATGCTATTAGAAAACTACTAACATACTACTGCTCATTTTTGTCTTACCTGTGTCCTGAAGTCCATTAAATCTTAATGGATGTATTTAGGTCCAGGTATTACAGAACTTTATGCAAGTTTAATACATCAAATTAAAATATCTTTCTTAAGAATAATAACTGTAGATAATTATTCCGTATAAGATAATTTAAATCATGAATGGCAGCCCAGAGCGTGGTGATCAGTGGAATACCACCTAGGAGGAAGTCACTAACTAGCAGCATACCACAGGATTCAATCCTGTTCAGCATATTCATTAATGATTTGGATGATGATGTAGGATGTGCCCTCAGAAGTGTGCTTGTTCTTGACAGAAAACTGCAGGTAGTGGTTGATAGACCAAAGGATTGTGCTGCTATCTTGAGGGACCTTGAAAGGCTGGAGAAATGAGTTGACAAGAGACAAGCAGTACAAATAGGGGAAGTGCAAGGTCCTGGATGTGGGAAGGAACTATCTAGTACACTGTGGGAGTCAGACAGCTGGAAAACAATTTGACAGAGAAGGACCTGAAAGTTCTAGTGGACACCAAATTGAACACAAGCTAAGAATGTCTGTTGCTGCAAAGTAGGCTAATGGTATTCTTGGATGCATTAGGCAAAGTACTGACAGTTGGTCAAGAGAGGTGATCTTTCACATCTACTCTTCACTAGTGAGGCCGCACCTGGAATACTGTTTGCAGTTCTGGGCCCTCCAAGTACAAGACAGACCTGGATATATTGAGAAGAGTCCAAGAGAAGGTCACAAAGATGATTAAGGGACTGGAGCATATTTCCTATCAGGAGAGGCTGAGAGAGCTGGACTGTTAGATGAGAGAAAGTTCATGTATACAAATAATTGAAGAGAGGATGCAAAGAGGGACTGAACCAAGCTCTTTCTATGTACAGTGGCAGGACAAGAGGCAATAGGTACAAAAGAACATGGGAGGTTCTATATAAACATCAGAAAGCTACTATGTGAGTAGTGAAAAATGAAACAGATTGGCTAGAGGATTTGTGGAATCTCCCTTCTTAGAGATTTTCAAAAGCCATCTGAGTACAATCATTGGCAAACTGCTTTACGTGTCCCTACTTGAGCAGGGGGATTGGACCAAATATCCTCTAGAGATTCCTTCCAATCTCAAACATTCTTTGAATACGTATTTCTGTGATTCTGTGACCATGATCAAATGTTTTTTTTCTGAAAGACACAGTAGTTAGTTATGATTTTGATAATGAAAATATATATATATATTTGCATAGTTAACATATTTTGTTCAATTTCATGAAAGCATATCTTGATTCTCTAAGTACCATGATTCAAAAAGGGATGAAGAGTACTACCTGGGATGCAGGTGTGTATATATAGTGAATGAGATCACAACAGTGAGTTTTATAGAATCTCAGAATCATTAAAGGAACAGACCTTTAAGATCATTAAGTCCAACCAACCATTTAACACTACAAGTCTACCACTAAATCATACCTCTAAGTGCCACATTCTCATATCTCTTAAACATCTTCAGGGGTGATTACTTTACCAGCACCCTGGGCAGCCTGTGGCAGTGCTTAATTATGCTATCCTCAAAGGAATCCTTCTTGATATCCAATCTAAATCTTCCTTGACAAAAATTGAGACTGTAGCCTTGGTTACTCTCACTTGTCACCCAAGAAAAGAGACTGACACCTTCCTCATTGCAACTTTCTTTTAGGTAGTTGTAGGAAGATACACAGTCTCCCCAAGCCTCCTTTCCTCAAGACTAAATAATCTCAGTTCCCTCAGCCAATTCTCATATATCTTGTTTTCTAGCCTTCTCACAGTTTTATTGTCCTTCTCTGGACATGCCTGAGCAATTCAGTACACTTCTTGTCCCCTTTTTATCATTGAAGAGGATCAGGTTAGTCAGGCAGGACCTGCCTGTCATAAATTCGTGCTGCCTGAGTCTGATCACCTGGTTGTTCTGTATGTGATGTGTGACGGCATTCAAGATAAAGAATTCAAGGCACTCAAATTTTAAGGATTTTCTTCTTCTTTCATTATGGAAAAAGAATGAATGGAAATACAGATATATACGCTATTTACAACTAATATTTTGAATTTTATGATTACCATATTTTAATTTCCACTAACATACCTGTACTGTCAGATTAGAGTTTAGTTTATTCTTGTACTTTCTTCTTTTGTAACTAATAACATCTGTTTCTCATAGACACAGTATGTAGAAATAAAAAAACTCATATGCTTAAATTACTGAATATATAGTATACAGTATATACAGTGTACAGTGTACAATAAAACACACACAAAAAAACCAATCTAACCATCCACATTATTCTTTGTTTTGTAAGACTAATCTAGTCTAAATTAATTCTCAAAAATTTGACAATTAATTCTAAGTTAAGAAATTGATAAACTTTTTTTCTTTAATTAAAAAAAAAAAAAAAAAAAAAAAAAAAGATTACCAAGTAAAGAAAATAGTGGAAGAAGTGACAGACTGAAAACCTGAGGAAATCAGCTGTAAATCTGTAAGTATGATGTAAAAAACAGAAATGCCACAATTGCTTGATGGTTCTTTTTTATCTAATAGTTCCATAAAACACAAATCTTCAGACAACTGTTCACGAGCTAATTTTTTAGAATGATCTTTAAAGGATGAGTCTAGCATAGAAATTAAGTCATAATTGGAAAGAGCTAATTATTTAAGGTTTTAGCTCCTTTATTTGAAATCAAGGAATAGAAACATGACAAATAGAGAAAACTCTCCAGATTGTTCAGATGTTCTGTTTACTTCAGAGTAATCTTTGCTTGAATTAATTAAATTCTTGTGTTGAAGATGTAGCTAAAGAAATTCTGTTAGTAGTTCAGTAAAAAAATATTTCTGCATGTGTGCATGTGCGTGTATGTATGTATATTTTTATATATATATAATCTCTATATATGCTATAGTGTACTGCACTATGTATAAATATGCATTTTATGAATACATTATATATACACATTACATATATTTATATATGTATATATTAATGACAGTGCAAATGACAAAATAAGAATCTTTATTATGCTGTTGCTCTCACAAAATCACTTTGTAGAATTAATGGAAGAAATTGATATTTTTACTCCGTGGAATAAAAAATAACTTGTTTCATAAACTCACTCAATTGATCTAGTTATCCATCCATTATAGCCTAATAACCAGAACAATAAGAAAAACTGTAACAGATAGTTTGTTTGTTGTTTGTTTTTGTTTTTTTTTTTTTTTTTTTTTACTTGATTGATGTACAGTTTATGGCAGTTTTCTTTAATGCCTCTAGGCACATGGACATTGATTTGAAAAAATGCTTTAATGTAGATGGGCAGTGGAATGAAACCTAAACCTCATGTGGATGAATTTCTGTTTTGGGAGTTCCTGTTTACCTATTCAGGATTTCCAAAATCACAATAAGTGGGTACACTAATTATTAGTTGTTATTAATCTGGAAAAAAATGAGCTACCTCCTGATAAACAACTTGTGTTAATTAACATGATCTCTGATGGTTATTTGTTTGTTTTTCTATCTGCATAGGAAGTATCAGTTAGCATGACATGACTTTAGGTCAAAAAGTAAGTTCCATTCTGTCTCAAATGGGTTGTTAGCAAAGTTTTGAGGAAAGTTGCTTAAAGGCCTTAAATAAATAGTTGGGAGACAAATGAACAATCATAACTCCCCTTTATGCAGAAGACAGACAAAATATGGAAACATACCACACAAAGAAACTCTGTCATATATTTCTAAACAATCTTATTGGCAAATGTTTCTATCCCACAAAAAAAGATCTAACAAAACTGAAATAAACTTATCCAAACCAATGCTGTAAACACAAAATAAATCTGTTGAAGGGCAACTGGTGTTAGGAGTTCTTTTTGTTGAAGTTTGTGAAGATTTTGTGTTGAATGTGCATTTTAATGTTAATTCTTAATGATGAATCAATATGTTGAGAAAGGAATCCTTGTAAAACTATGTATTCATAATCACATGAAAGCTAATAAAATTAAAGTTGGGAAGAAATTGTAGTTTGTCATACTTGGTAGCAATGGATATTAATCAGCATGTTCTTTGATGCATGTGTAGAATACAAAACAGTGTTTGCAATATTGGCATATGCTCTGATCAAATTTAGTAAGGAAGGAAATATAAGTAATTGATCTCTTTGGAAAGACTGGGGGATGCAACACATCCTTCTCCAAATACATAAAACAACAACAACAACAACAACAAAACAGTAAGATTATAGTAAGATTATTGGCAGTTTAATAATATAAGTATATATATAAATCACTTCTATTAAGTTGCCCAGATGTTAGCTGGATTGCCAACTCTGGAATAAAATAACCAAAAGAAGAAAAGACATTCAACTGACTGTCATGAAGAAAATTAGTAATTTAATAAGTCATTCATTGTCTAGCACTGTTTTATATAACTCAAAGAGTAAGACCGCAGGGGCAAGCCTACTAATTAGCTATCAGTTTGCCTGCAATACTTTAAGTGAATGTTATCTTTTTTTTGTCAGGAGCAGACATGAGATAGAGATGTTTAATTTTGATTAAAGGAAGATGCTCAACCTCCTCTCTCAGGAAGACTGTTTTATTCTTGATTGCTACAATGAGCTATATTACTGAAGAAATGTTCTATCCTTGCACATTTTTAAATAGATATTAAGCTATCTCAATGAAAAGATAACAGAATTGTACTTTTTGTGCAAAAGGCAGTAAAACTCTCATTCACTTATTAAACAGCTCAATAAGAAGTCTGCCTACAGAGCTAAGGTCTCATCTGTCCTCTTAGGGATTAAGAGAAATTTCAAGATGCTGTATGGATTAATTACCAGTCTTACCCCTTTGGCTGACAAAAAAAAAAAAAAAAAAAAAAAAAAAAAAAAAAAAAAAAACCCTGAAAAAATACAAGGAATGCAATTTATTTATTTATTTATTTATTTATTTTATTAAGGGAAGGAAGCAGACAATTTTTCCTGTCTTAAATTAGAAAAGAAGGAAAGATTATGACAACATTCATTCATATACTTCTATTGGCATTGATGGCAGATTTTTACCCAACAAAACTGACAAGAAAGCAGGAAAGGGAAGAAAAATTCATTGAGAAAAAATAAATTCAGTCAAATAGTGATCTTTATGAACTTTTTTTGAGTGAAAAAATATTTTGTATGTCTATCTGGATCTTTCTCTTCTCCACGTTGGACAAATCTTGCTCTCTGTCAATGGTTTATGGGCTTGTTCTGTCCGGTTCTGTGACTAGAAGGGCAGAGGGATCCGCAGATCCGTGCCCCTGGAAAAGGAAAACAGGGGACCCCAAAATAATTGAAAACAGCGGCAGCAATCTGAGGTGAAACAAACTAATTTACTAAATACAGTATCAGTAAAATATAATGAGAGAGAGAGAGTGTGTGCCTGGAAGGTGGATTGGCCTCACCACAATGCTGAGATGAGAAGTGCAGTCCAGTTGAGCCGATGAAGAAGTGCAGGCAGAGAAGCGCAGATGGAGAAGTGCAGACGGAGAAGCGCAAGTGAAGAAGCGCAGGCGAAGAAGAGAACATCAGGTGACCTTGCTGGGAGTTAAACCTCCTCGTTGACCGCAAAGCCCCCTGGGGAAATGTAGTTCTTTTCTCCTCTGGACAGGCACCCGGAACTTGAGCATCAGCAGTCAAACTCCCAGTGCATTACATGATGTTATGATGTGGAATACTGATAACCAAAAATCATAAAACCATGACACTCCCTCAATCTTTCTTCATAGGAGAGATGCTCCAGCCCTCTGATTGTTCTCTTGAACCTCCTCTGAACGAGCTCCAAAAGCTCCTTATCTTTTTTTTGTTGCAGGCCTCAGACCTCACAAGAGCGGAGTAGAGGGGGACGATCAACTCTGTTATCCTGCTGGCCACTCCTCCTTCCTGGCTGCAAGTACACACTGTTGGCTTCTGTCAATCCTGTCATCCACCCGAGTCCATAAGTCCTTCTTCACAGGGCTGCTCTCAATGAGTTCTTCCCCCAGTCTGTATACACATCTGGGATCATCCAGGCCCTCCTGCACTTGATCTTGTTGAATCTCATTAGATTCACACAGGTCCACTTTTCAAGTTTGTCCAGTTCCTTTGTATGACATTCCTTCCTTCTATTGTATCAACTGTACACCCAGTTCAGTGTCATCCACAAACTTGATGGGGGTGCAGCAGATGACACTGTCAAGGTTGTTGACAAAGATATTGAAGAACACTTGTCTGAAGACAGGTCCCTGGGGGTACCACTCATCTCCAGTTTCCACATGAACATAGAACAATTGACCATTGACCACAACTGTGTTGGTGACCATCCACACAATTCCATATCCACCAAGTAGTCCACCCTTCAAATCCTTTTCTCTGAAATTCAGAGATATGAATGTGATGCAGGATTATGTCAAAGGCTTTACAGAAGTTCATGTAAATGATGTCAGTTGCACTTCCTTTGTCATTATGCTGTCACAATATAGCAGAAGGCCACCAGATTGGACAAGAATGATCTGCCTTTTGTGAAACTATGCTGGCTGTCTCAGATCAACTCTGTCTTGCATATACCTTAACATATCTTCCAGTAGTGTCTGTTTTATGATCTTCTTAGGCATAAAGTTGAGGCTCATCAGACTGTAATTTCGCAGGTCCTACTTTTTCCCTTTCTTAAAAAATGAGAGTGATGCTTCACTTTTTCCAGTCACCAGGACTTCTTCATATGACAGCGATGATTTTTTTAATATAATAAATTGTGGCAGATAACTTTCCAATTATCAGTTAATATCAAGGCAATTGATATTATTATTTATCATTTAATTTATTATCATATTATTAATTTAATTATCATATAATTTATATTCCAAAATATTTTTTAAACCATTTGTTTTTTGAAAGGGTTACTGGGAAGCAAGAGATTAGCAAGGGGTTTGAGGAATGGTTTCCCTTGTTGGACTACTTAGATATTTTGCAGAATGTTTCTACCTTGATAGCAGGCTGAATAAACTTAATCTTTTTTCCTCTAAATAATCAGAAAGGGTAATATAGAGTGACAAAGTTTTTCCCCATCCTCTGTGTTTCCAAGCTTAGAAAATTCTCTGAAGGACATTGAACTCAATTTTCTGTGGAAACACTGTGCACACTTTATTGCAATATTACTGAAATATTTGTAAAGAAATATCAAGACATCATTAGCTTAGGTTAATATGGTGAATGTTACTAGCAGATATTGTAGTCAGCTGATTTGTTTTCCATTTGCACAGGACTTACCTCTCTCTCCACTCCCAGTGCATGTGTCCTTGCCTCCACTTAAGAAAAAATAAAGACATACTTCATTACATTATACACTTCTAGGGTGAAACAGTACGTTAGGTGTAAAAAGCGTTATAGAAGATTGGTCATCTTTTAAAATTTTGAACTAGAAACAACCAATAGCTCATGTAGAAAAATGGCTGTATCAATGAATGAACACAGAATCACAGAATTTTAGGGGCCTGGAAAGGATCTCTAGAGGTCATCTAGTCCAATTCCCCTGCAAGGCGGGTTCCCTAGACCAGATTGCACACGTAGGTGTCCAGGTGGGTCTTGAATGTTTCCAGAGAAGGAGAATCCACAACCTCTCTGGGCAACCTGTTCCAGTGCTTCATCACCATTACTGTGAAGAAGTTCCTTCATATACTGGTGCGGAACTTCCTATGCTCCAGTTTACGTCTGTTTCCTGTTGTCCTGTCCCCATAGACTGCTGAAAAGGGGATGGCCATGTCTCTTTGACTCCCACACTTAAGATACTTGTAAATATTAATCAGATCCCCTCTGAGTCTTCTTTTCTCAAGCCTGAACAGACCCAGATCACTCAGCCTTTCCTCATAGGGGAGGTGCTCCAGACCCTTTATCATCTTTGTGTCCCTCTGCTGGACTCTGTCCATGAGATCCCTGCCTTTTTTTACTGTGGAGCCAAGTACTGGATACAATACTCCCAGTGGGCAGCCTGATCAGGGCAGAGTAGAGGGGGAGAATCACAACCCATGGCCCGCTAGCCACTTTCCTTTTAATGCACCCCAGGATTCCATTGGCCTTCTTGGCCACCAGGGCACACTGCTGGCTCATGGCCAACCTGTCATCCACCAAGACCCCCAGGTCCTTCTCTACAGAGCTCCTCTCCGGCAGGTCATGTCCCAACCTGTACCAATACTTGTGGTAATTCCTTCCCAGGTGCAAGACTGCACTTGCTCTTGTTAAACCTCATCTGGTTTATTGCTGCCCAGCTGTCCAGTCTGTCTGGTTGTTGCTGAATGGCAGCACAGCCCTCCGGCATGTCAGCCACTCCTCCCAGCTTTGTATCACTGGCATACTTTTTGAGGGTGGCCACTATCCCCTCATCAAGGTTGTTGATGAAGATATTGAATAAGACCAGACCCAGCACCAACCCCTGGGGAACACTGCTAGTTACAGGTCTCCAACCAGACTCTGTACTACCAATCACAACCCTCTGAGCTCAGCCAGTCAGCCAGTTCTCAACTCACTTCATCGTCCACTCATCTATCCCACACTTTCTCAGCTTCAGTATCAGGATGTCGTGGGAGACAGTATCAAAAGCCTTGCTGAAGTCAAGGTAGATGACATCCACTGCTCTACCTTTATCTATCCAGCTGGTGATGCCATCGTAGAAAGCTACAAGGTTGGTTGAGCATGATTTTCCCTTGATGAATCCATGCTGACTATTCTTGATGACCTTCTTCTCTTCAACTTGCTTGGAGATGGCATCTAGAACAAGATGTTCCATCATCTTTCCAGGGACAGAGGTGAGACTGACTGGCCTGTAGTTTCCTGGATCCTCCTTCTTGCCCCTTCTTGGCTACCCTTCAGTCTTCAGGCACCTCACCTGTTCTCCAAGACCTGTCAAAGATGATAGTGGTTTGGCAATTACCTCTGCCAGCTGCCTCAGCACACATAGATGCATCCCATCAGGGCCCATGAATTTGTGCACGTTGATCTCACCCAGATGCTCCCAGACCACCCCATCCTCAACCAGAGGGAAGCTTATGATTTCCCAGACTCTCTCTTCCCTCCAGGGTCCAGCCATCCAAGGGGGACTCTTTGAAACAGAGGCTGAAGCAAAGAAGGCATACAGCATTTCTGCCTTCTTAGCATCAGGACAAATCATTTATCCCAAACTGAAATTAGCCATTTAACAATTGTTTAATTTTAGTATTCTTTGTATATTAGTATATTTGAAATAGCTTGGAAATATGATCTCTTGAAAGATTAAGAAGACAATGATTTGAATTACTTTTCTGATGAAGCTTTTATTCTGGTCTGACATTCCACAGGAGAGCTGAGTTTAACTTCTGACAGAAGTGGACAGATGGATAGATTAACATATATGACAACAATGGCTGAAAACTGCAGACAGACAGATGTTAGACCATTTAAAAATTCAAAGCAGACACATTTATCTATGGTCCTGGTTACATATGATGAAAACCTTAAGTAGATTGACTCAATTGAGGAAAAAGTGAAATTAAAATTGATTTCTTTGTGCAGATCAAGTTAGAGTAGAAAGTTATCATGCTTGTGTTTTTAGATATAGCTAATAATGAGGAGGGATAGAAATGTATCAGGGAATGATGTCTATATTCTCTGAATGCATTTAGTGAGAATGATGAATGAGCAGTGTATTCGGTGTTTCTATGTGAATGGGAAATTCATCTTAGATCACTGTTACTTATTCACTGGACACTGCAAAAATAGGTCAAAACAAAGTATTTCACCAACTTTCCCACTGGAAGTAAAGTATGCCAATTTTACTTCTGTAATGGCTTTGATTATTGCCTCAAGCATTCTTGTGAAAGAAATCTAGGTTTTATTTTTAAATCATTATTAAAAAATTCCAGTTCTCCAACTTTATGTTCTTTCTTTCCTCCGGTACAAGGTATGCACTCAGACAAGATCAGCTATTCATAGATATGCAACCTTAAAACAGACTCTCATCTCTCCTGTTATGCAGATGTCACACCCCATCAAGATTTCCTCCTTAATTTTGTTGCTCAAGCCAGCATCACATTCCAAGCTGCAGCTATCATTATCATATGTTTATGAGGCATAGTAAAACCCCCTGGTAAGGAACAGAGTTCCTAACAGAGAAGCAATGTGAAGATAAATAAAAGTTAAAAATATGTGTAATAATATCACTATGATAATGCTTCCAAGCAGATTTCTGAATATCTTAGTCTACTTTCCTTCTTCCCACAGAGCTCAGTCCTATGCATGTGTGAAGTTTGTGGTAAAGGTTTTTAATCTGAGGCTGTGAAAGTTAGTCATCCTCATTGGATCAGTCTCCAAAAGGAAAATGAAAGCCATGCATGGGGCTTCTAAAGATTTTATTCATCTACTTATTATCTGTAGCATCCGTTCTATCAGTTAGGATTTACTAGATACAGACATTTCTGGGGAAATATGTGTTCTGCTACAATGGGCAGAATCTTCTAAAAGGAATTATTTCTTTATCACTTGTGGGAGTAGAGGAACAATAAAGGGAGACGGGCTGCTGAAAAAGCTTTACTCTTAAAGAGATTATGCAGAGGCATTGCTTATTTCTGGTTGGTTGACTGCTGTAGTTCATATTCAGTAAAGAAAAAGGGTGCAGACTACTATCTTGAAGCATCTCAACTTAATTATTTCTAGTTCAGTAGGATGCGCAATGAAAACTAATGCTGAGTCTAGGCCTTCATGAACTAGAAATCCTCCCCAAGTGGGACCTATGAAAGCTGAGATTTTTTAAATCTTTTTCTCCTTCCTTCCTGTTGACTGGCACATACTTGAGTGTTTACCTTCATATTCCTTGCAAGTTCCTCCCTCATAATCTGTCCTAAATCTTGATAGCAGCCACCTACAAAAGTCTCAAAAGTAATAATAGCAACAGTGATAATCAGTTTTGGTGTCCAACAGTGAGTGACCTGTGAATGTAGACAATGCTGCAAACATTGACAATGACTACTAAAAGTAAATAAATAAATAAATAAATAAATAAATAATAAACAACAATGTCGTCAGGGAATTTAAAAAAAAAAAAAAAAGAAAGAAATGAAAAGAGAAGAAAAGAAAAGAAAAAAAGAAAAAAGTGCTCACAGTCATTTTCACTTTGCAAGAAAATCTATGCAGTGTTAGGGAAATGCAACCAAATAGTAATTAAACAGAAAAATAAGAACATAGTAAACCTGAGCAGCAGAGACTACATAAATGATACCGACATGGAGTTCACTAGCACGGCTCACAATAAGGAACTTATAGGACTTGTTAACCTCTCTTTATCTTCAAACATAAGGAAAAACTTAATTTTTTCACTGAAAATTTCTGGAAAAATTACAAATAGCTCACCTTTTTTCCCCCATGAGTCATTTAAGCAGGAAACTCCATAAGAACTGTTAAAAATAGTTGTGATATTCATAGAATCATGGAATCATTAAGGTCAACTCAATCCCAGCATGTCCATCAACCCTCAACGCCACACCTCCGCAGTTCTTGGACACCTCCAGGGACTGTGACTTTACCTCCCTGGGCACCCTATTCCAATGCACTATCACTCTTTCTATTCTAACCCTTCAGAATTTGCATATTAAAAAATATTTCTGTCAGATAGATATATTTCCTAACAGCACAACATCTACCTATAAGAAAACAATTTGGTCACAGTAGTCATTACCTGCCTATACGTCAGTTCCCCATTCTGTGTTTATTTTCACTACATTTCCTCTTACTCTGAGATCAGCTCTCAGAGTCCAAGTTTAAACATTCTGCCTTTCTTAATGTTTTATTTCACAGCATCTTCAATTATAAAGGACCAGAAGTTTTTTAAACCATGCCTGATATGTAAGCACTGAGAGATGCTAAACCCGTATACTTGTAAGAGTATACAAGCTATTCTCTTTATAACCTGCTTCTGTATTCTAAATATTCTCGTTCTGGAATTAAATACTTGTTTGATTTGTGTCATTTTAATCAAGATTTGGATTCTCTTAATATCCCTACTACAAATTCAGAAATTTAGTAATTTGTATTACTCCATGGAAGTGTCACTTGAACTAAAACCAAAATCACCTTCTACGATTAATGTAAAAAAATTAAATCTAAAAACAAACATATTTAAAACAAAATAAAATGAAATAAAACAAATAGTTATTAACAAACAAAGCAAACAAAGCATACACAAAGCAACAACAACAGCAAAATAATAAAAAAAACATGAAAATCAACAGATTGTGTTATATAACTCTAACATCGAATCATAGAATCACCAAGGATGGAAAAGCCTCCAAGATCATACAGTCCAATAATCCACCTATCACCAATATTTCCTCAATAAACCATGCCTCTCAGTACAGTATCTAAATGTTCCTTCTACACCTCCAATGTCAGTGACTCCACTATCTCCCTGGGCAGCCCATTCCAGTGCCTGAAAATTCAGTTGCTCATTGACGGTGCATAGCTAAAAAATGCATAGCTAATGTGAAGAGTAAAAGACAGTTCACTGAAACAAAGAGTAAAAGATGGTTCACAAAAACAAAGGGTAAAAGATGGTTAACAGAAACAAATGGTAAAAGATAGTTTACAGAAGCAAATGTGTAGAAGCTGCTAAAAGGATGAGGATAGAAGCAAGCTGAGATTAGAACAATGTTGGGGGTGTGGAGGACAAAGATAAAAGTTTTGAGAACAGCTCGAGTACACTTGGAAAGTAAGTGATAAGATGTCCACAAAGCAAGTTAGAACTGGATCAGGAGCTACCCCTCCCACAGGGCCAAGAGTTTACAGTGAGGAAGATTACAAGTCTTCACAAGAAAGACAATGATTCTTCATCCCACGATCACCAGGAGGAGACCCGCACTGCACACGGCACATGTGCAAGAGGGACGGACCATCTGCTTTTGTGTTCTTGGAAATGTAGTGAATATGTATATGGATTCCTGGAAATCTTTGATTATGTATCAGTTTGGCCTATATCTGTACCAAGGTTTTGCCCTACAGTGTGCAAGTTGGAGCTATCCCCCTTGCACCAGGGCATATGCGTATTGCTGATAAAACATAACTTTTTAATTAATAAATAACATAGAAAAAGACCAAGACTGAGAATAAAATGTAAAACTTTCCAATGTATCTCTAGTAATCACAGAAAAATCACCCTACAAAAGAACAAACAAAACTCGTTGGATTCTACTCACAAACTTTCCAAAATGTGACATACTTCATAGAATGTACATATCCCTTTACAGAAGATAAATATATGGCTACTACTACTGTTTGAAAAATAATAATAATAATATTTTACCCTATATCATTGGGAAATGTTGAGTTTTAACCCCAGCAGGCAGCTAGGCACCACACAACTTCTTGTTCACTGTCGTCAGGTGGGATGGAAGAGAGAAATGGAAAGGTAAAAGTGCAAGAATTTGTTGTTTGAGATAAACACAATTTATTATGTAGAGAAAAAGACATATATTTCAGTGAAATAAAATAAGAAATTCATTCACCACTTCCCACCAACAGGCAGATGTTCAGCCACTTGTAGGAAAACAGGGCTCATCACACACAATGTTTTTTGAGAAGACCAGAGTGCCATCACTCTAATAGTTCTTCCCTTCCTTTCTATTTTATTTTTTTATTTATTTTTTTATTACTCAATATTGTATGATTTTCTACAACTCTTTGGTCATTTTGGGTCAGCTATTCTGTCCACGTCTCTTCTCTACTATTTGGCCATCCCCAGTCTCATTGCTGGCAGGGCAGCATAAGGCATAAGCATAACAGGGGAAGTCTTGACTCTGTGAAAAGAATGCTCATCAACAACTAAAATATCAGTGTTTTATCACCACTATTTTAATCAAGAATGCAAAGCAAAGGAGTGTAGAAGTCTCTGTGAAGAAAATTAACACTATCTAGGCCAAAGCCAGGACAACTCACAAATTACAGTGGATTGAAATTCCCATTTACCGCTATGATAGCACTTTTTTACAAATAACTTGCAACTAATTTTGCAAGTTTTTTTTCCTACACATTCATTTCATATTGAAGGTTCAGAGTTCATGTGATACTTCATCTGGTCAATGCAAACATTGCAAGTTTTGTTCTTCTTTAGATATGGAAATTTACATTACTTTTTGTTTCTACTTTAGATATGGCAATTTACATTACTTTTTTTTCTTACTGATCAATCTACAATTGCTCACATATTCCATATATTTTGAAAAATAAGATAGAGCACTTGATGATATTGTCAAATTTAGATAGTTCTTTCTTAACTTTCTTCCTTCAGGTTTCTCCATTTTCTTGTCATCCATTTATTTCCATGGTTGAAGATCTTCTACTGCTTATTTTAATTTTCTTCCCAAGTTCAGCTCAGCTAGGCTTCTGTCTATTCTGATTTTATTTTTGCACTTTTTGACCTTTAAGGCATAGCTCTCCTTGCAGATCAATCCCTTTTTCTACTCCTTTTAGTTGCTGCATTTATTTCATAGTATTCTGAGAAAGATGTTTCTTCCTCAAGGGAGACCTGTAGCCCCATTCTCGTATGATATTTTTTCTTTCACATACCATACAAGCTTCAGACAGTATTTACACTTTTGACTTAAAATAATTCCTTGCTTCTATAGTGTTAAAAGTCTTAAAATCTTCAGTCAGCCCTGATAACTATTTTCTTAGTTTCTCAAAGTTCACTCTTCTGAAATCCCAGACCATAAATGTATATTGACTTCTTGCTTGTGTTGCAATTTGCTTAAGCTTGAATCAGCTTGTTATTACTCAATCTAAGCTTATTTTTCACAACCAGACCCCATACTACTTTTGCCCGATGCTCACATTAAATAACACTAAAGTAGCATTGGTACCTTTTTAACTTCCTAAATTGTTTTGTGTATAAATTTGTCAACTTACACATTCAAGAATATTTATGACTTAATTATGATAGGAGCATTTTTTTTTTTTGAAATTAATGTCAGAAAGTTAAAGTTCTCCATAATCATGCTTTTTCTCCTCTTGCTTCTATTTTATGTTCTTATCAAGATCACTGCCAAAATCCAAGTCTGAATTGTGATGTCTTGAGGAAGGAAGGTCACATTAGTATTGCTTTTAAACATACTTCTCCAGAGCGATTTCTGTTTTAAGGGATGCTTTTTCTTATCTATTTAATCATCACTCATTGTGTTGATCTTTCTTTGAATCTTTTCCCTCTCCTTTCATCATCATTTCTTTCTGTCCTGCAATAGAAAATCTTATTTCTTTAATTTATTATTTAATCATGTTGTATTAATTCTTAGACATTTTTGCAGTTTGGGTTTGATGTCAACAGTTCTCAATCAGAATAGATGCTAGCTCTTTTCTAAAATGCTATGATTAGTGCTTATCACTTTTTAAAAAATATCCTTAAATGTTTATTTTCCTCTATTCTTAAATATCTGTTTTTCATGTTTACACATATATCAATATTTACAGAACTTCACTGATTACTTGTTATGTAAAAATTCAATTTTTGATACGGCTAGCACGAATCTTAAAATGTTCTTTGTTATGTGTACAGAGCCTTTCATTTGAGAAGAGTAATCTCTCTGTGTCTGGACTTTAAATACCTTGAAATGTTCTTGCTAGCACCAGTCCCTGAGGTAGATGTCAATCCCAAAAGATTTTGCCACGTTTCATCTCTTTTACAGGAATAATGTAATTTTCTGAAATTCCATTTCTCTGCAAGTCTTCTCTTTATACCTCAGGCATTATCAGTCTCAGTTCACATTGGTGAGAATTTGATGGTGTCATTTAATCTTCCAGTATGAAGAATAACATGTATCTTCCTTACCTCAAAAAGCAACAATCTGGTGCTTGCATTATTTTTCAAAGCCAAATCCAGATTGTGTGATTCTTTGCAAATTAGGCAGTCTGGATGAACAAAGAAAGAATGGATGTTGCTGTTAACATTTCGGTGCCCTAATGTTTCTGAGTAGTCGTTTCAGAGACAGCATTTGATCTTATGTTTAAATAGACTAATGAGACCAGGTCTGTCATTTTTTTATATCAGGTTACAAATATGTTTCATAAAAGCATAATGCCTTCTAAAATTACTATTCCCAAAATAGTCTATGATTTTGAAGTACTTCAGCCTGTATGAAGATGTCTATATTATCCTGAAAAAAAATTATCAAAATGATAAAATGTTATGTTGTATAAATTTTTTAGAAAGTCATATCTGTTCTTCTGGCTCAGAACTGTGAATTTAATGGAACATAGAGTTTGAAATTAAACATTGTCATTAGTTGGCCATTTTAAATAAAATTGAGTAATGCCTAAAGCCCTCAAAATTCTCCTGAAATCAATAATTTAGAGATAACTTGGAATTTTAAATGTTCCTTTTCCCTTGATGTAAACATTCCTGTGGAGTCAAATTTAGTGTAAGTCATCAAGATATATAGATATAATCAGTGTATGTAAATGCAAAAATGATGGTAAGGAGGATACAGTTATATCATGTCTGTATTTAGTTGAAATCTGTTCTTAAGCCTTATTAGCTTCAACTACAGCCATTTTCACTATATGGTTTTTATTATAAATTCCATGAAGCTATTTAAACACATCTGACAGTTTTGAATATTTGTATGTTTATGCTTGCTAATAGTTTAACCATTAATGGAAATGCATACAGAAAGTGAAAGAAAAAAAAAATTATTTGAAAAATTTGTTTAGAATTATTTCCTTAAGGAAGAGTCAAGTCTCAGTAAAATAATTCCTTTGACGACACTTTTTAATCACTGCATGTGTTTGATTTTTTACTGTTCTACACTTTCATTTATTCTTGGGAAGTGTTACTGATTGTGAGAATTTGAGAAAATAATCCATTAGACCAAAACATTCTGTGCACAGAATATTTCACCAGGTGAATTTATAAAATGTTGGTGAATATATTAGACCAAATGTGAGTCCAACATATGTCAATATATGTGGATGATGACTAAGTCTTCAAAAACCAACAGTCACAATATATTTTTTCTATTGATAATTAATAAAAACAAACAAACAAAAAAATGCAGTCAAACATAAAATCAAAAAACATTCAAGGCTTCTGTTTCCTTTAACGGAAACATTCTCTGCCTCCTATGTCCTGATGCCATAATTGCTCAGAGTTCTAATTCATACAGAATTATTATTATTTTTTTTTCTTTATTGACTTCAGGATCATGTCCAAAAAGACCACATCTCCATATCTGATAGATCTCCCAAGTTTACAGTCTGCAGCCTTGGAGAAATGAGACTTTGAAACTGGCTTATTTCTCAAACTTAGAATTTAAAAATACTTAGAAGTTCGTTCAGAAGGAAGACATTCAAGAACAGAACGTGAGACATAGACAAGTAAAAAGTATAATCCCATGCAGTGGGATGAAGAACATATAATGAAGAATCTTTAAATCAAGAATTTACAGTCAGTATGCTCTACAACTAAACACTGGAAAATATAATGTTGTCATTATACTTTGCATCTCAGGAAATGAAATATCAAGACATTAAATGCTTTATCTACCAAAGTTTGCAGTTGCTGTGCTATTTCCTTATTTTCAAAACAGCGTGCTTAAATCACTTACAGTCCATGAATATAATCAAATAAATCAGGACGAAATGACTGCTGTTGCTAAGATCTGTAAAAATGAAAGAATTCTGAACATATTTAGCAGTAGAATTTAGATATTTGGAGTATACATATGCCTCATCTATTAAAGTATATAAGAGTTTGATTGTATTTAAATCTACCCAGAGGATGGTGGTCAATGGCTCAATGTCCAGAAGAAAATTGGTGACAAGTGGTGTCCTTCAGGGGGGCCAGTACTGGGGCTCTTTAACACCTTCATCAGTGACATCAACAGTGGGATTCAGTGTGCTCTCAGCAAGTTTGCAGAGGATGCCAGTGTGGTTCACACGCCTGAGGGATGGGATACCATTCAGAGAGACCTAGACAAGTTTGAGCAGAGGGCCCAGGTAAAACTCATGAGGTTGAATAAATTTAAGTGCAAAGTTTTGCACCTGTGTGATGGCAACCCCAATTATCAGTACAAGTGAGGGACATACAGATAGAGCACATCCTTGCCAAAAAAGATTTGGGGGTAATGGTGGATGGTAAACTAGACATGAGGCATCAATGTACCCTCACAGTCCAGAAACCCAAACGTTTCCTGGGCTGCATAAAAATAAATGTGATCAGCAGGTTGAAGGAGCAGCAGGATCCTGCCCCTCCAATCTGTGCTGGTGAGACCTCACATGGAGTATTGTATCCAGATGTGGAGTCCTCAATACAGGAGATATGTGGACCTGTTAGAGTGGGTCCAGAGGAAGGCCACAAAAATTATCCGTGGAATGGAGCATCTTCCCTATAAGGAGTGGCTGAGAGAACTGGGGCTGTTCAATCTGTTGAAGAGAAGGCTCTGAGAAGACCTGGTAGTGACATTTCAGTGTCTAAAGGAGGGCTGTAAGAAAGAAGAGGACAGACTCTTTAGCAGTGTCTGCTATGATAGGACAAGGGGAAATTGTTTCAAACTAAAAGAGAGTAGATTTGGATTGGACATAAGGAAGAACTTTTTTTACAATAAGGATGATGGGGCACTGGAACAGGTTGCCTGAAGATGTCATGTATGCCCTTGGAGACATTCAAAGTGAGGCTGGACCAAGTGCTGACCAATGTGATCAAGCTGTAGATATCCCTGTTCATTTCAGGAAAGTTGGACTAGGTGACCATTAAAGGTCCCTTTCAACTCAAAAGATTCTAAGATTCTATGATTAATTAACTTATTGTCTATAATAAAATTATTATATTGCTTTATTGATTTCAAGATAAAAGTATTGTTCAGGGTCAGGTAGGATGCTGGTGGCAAAGCTGGCCAAAAAGACAGTTATCTCTTAGTTTGAAGCTCACTGTTGTAATTGCAATATTGCCTTCTTGTACTAAAAGTCAGGTGCATATAACGTCTTGCAAATTACCTTAATTGCTACAATTGCTAGGATAAACATTAGAGTCTGGTGAACACTCTGATTATTGCATGCAACATCTGCAGTTAATTTTCATATTCATTTACAGGTCATCACATTTTGCAAGATTTGCTGATACAAAACAACTTCCTTATAATTTCCTCAAACTAATAGACCAGTCGAAATCCAGCCTTCACTATTTATGCTTGAATGATGTTAGAAGCTTTACAAAGTCATTAATGTCTACTTGACATCACCTGATAAATATTCATAAATGTTAACAAACAACTTTCCTTTTCTGATTATGTTTTGGAATACTGCCTATTTCACTGTCTTAAGTTAAATAAATATCACAGAATCATAGACTCATATAATGGCTTAGGTTGGAGGGGACCTTAAAGATCATCTAGTTCCAACCTTCATGCCATGGGCAGGGTTGCAAGTCTCTAGATCAGGTTGCCCAGAGCCTCATCAAACCTGGCCTAGAATGTTTCCCAGGGATAGGAGATCCACAACCTCTCTGGGCATCATGTTCCTGCCCCTCACCATTCTCTGAGTAAAAAATTTCTTCCTAATTTCTAACCTAAATCTACCCTCTTTTAGTTTAAAGCCACTCCCCCTTGTCCTACCACTGTCAGGCCACATAAAAAGTCAGTCCCCCTTCTGCTTGTAAACTCCCTTAGAGTACTAGAAGACTGCAATGTGGTCTCCCCAGAGCCTTCTCTTTTCCAAACTGAACAAGCCCATATCCCTCAGACTTTCTTCACAGGAAATGTACTCCAGCCCTTTGATCATTTTCATGGCCCTCTTCTAAATGCGCTCCAACAGCTCTGCACCCTTCCTGTATTAGAAGTACTCTAAATGGGATCTCACAATGAAATAGCGGAGGAGCGCAATCATCTCTCTTGCCTTGCTGGCCACTCCCCTTTTGATGCAGCCCAGGATACTGTTGACCTTCTGGGCTACAGGAGCACACTGCTGTTACATTTCCAGCTTTTCATTCATCAGGACCCCCAAGTCCTGGGCAGAGCTTCTTTCAGTATATTCTTATCTCAGATCATCTCTCCACATCACCTTAACATCTCCTCCAGGAGGATTCACCCCATGATCTTCCCATGCACAGACATGAGGCGCACTGGCTTATAGTTCACTAGGTATTTTCTCTTCAGGCAGACAGCTCTGGCGTGGCTGTGTTCTGCACTGAAGCAAGGAATTGCTTACACAGGGCAACCAAATTCCTGTCAACAAGGAGCTGCCAGATACCATTGCCTTCTATGTGGCAGTGGCTCTGACATGGTGGAGACAGGGCCAGAAGCAATAGTATCACATCCTGCAATTACAAAAGCATCTACTAAGGAGTGCAGCTCCCAGGAGCACTGCAAACAGAGTAGGTTAGCAGATCATAGTGTATCAATGAGAGTATGGCATGTCAGTTTCTGCAGCAGCCTGTGCAGGCAGGAAAAGCAGGGAGAGTGAGTAGGGAGGGCAGACTATCCCTACCTACTCGAGGGACTGGCTCACATACTGGTTTCCTTTTAGGCAACAAATTTAGAGCAACTCCCTGCCATACCTATGAGAAAGGCACCAGGATGATACATCCCAAATATTAGTGGTTCTGCTGCCCTGTCTCTGTTGGGCAGAGAGAATCTAAGAGGTGGGGAGGAATGGAAACAAGTCCCTGCTCAGCACTGCAGGAAAACCCCTTCCCTACCTACTTTGATTCCCTAGATATTCCTATGTAATATGTTTGAGGCTCTCGAACTCGAGGAACTGGTAAGTGAGGATGCGGTGAAAGGTCCACCAAGGAGGTTGTCTAGGGCAAGGAGATAGTCTCCATGACTCAAGATTGCCTCCGATAAAAAGGAGAGAAGGGTAATTGTCATGAGCAACTCCTTTCTGAGAGGAATAGGGGGCTCCTTATGTCAACTTGACCCTGCCCATAAGGAACTGCAGCTATGAAGTCACTGAGAGTAGCTTGAGGACTATCAAAAAGGACTTCAGGGAACTGGAGTAGTTAGTGGGCAGAGCAGGTGTATAGATGGTATTTTCCTCTCTATCTTCAGTGACAGGGAGGGATACTGAGAGGACCAGAAAAACCCATCTGTTAAATACATGGATGAGAGGTGGTGCAACCACAGGAATTTTGGCGCTTTCTGCGATGGGGTGGATTACTTGGGACCTGGCCTGATGGCTGTTGGTAGGTCATAAGATGAAAAGAATTATGGCCCAGGAGTTTTCTGGACTCGTTGACAGAGCTTTAGACTAGGTTTGGAGGGGGAAGGACATGATAGTGAACCTGACCATGATAAGGTACAAGATAGCATAGCTAAATTAGAAAGACAAGATGCTAGTGGGGGACCTCAACCTGCTGCATCTTATGATAAATACACTATGCAGCAAGACATTGGAGCCCATCACCAGGGCTTTAAGTGACATTTAATGGGGGAAAGGGATGTATTGTTTGAGGAACAGAGAAGAGTCAGGGAACACTGTTAATTTAGGAAGCAGCGAGGGGAAACCTCGGATTTGTCCCAGAGAAGAGGGAAGGCTCCTCTAAGAAGGCTTTGGGAAGGCTCCTTTAAGAAGATAATGCTGCTGAAAGCCTAGATGAAGTGCCTCTATACAAATGCATGCAGCATGGAAAATAAATATGAGGAACTGAAAAGTGTGATGCAGTTATAAAACTAATCTTATTGGTATCAGAGAAACATCATGGGATAGTTCACATAAACTGGAATATCATGATTGAGAGCTATGAGCTTTTTAGAAGGTGTAGGTAAGGTAGGAGGGCTGAAGGAGTTGCTCTCTGTTAAGAAGTGGGTAGACTGTGAAGAGATGCCCCTGAGAAACAGTCATGTACAGGTTGAGAGCTTGTGGGTTAAGATTAGAGACTAGACCATTAAAGGGCACGTAGTAGATGATGTCTACTACAGATCATCTGATCAAGTGGAGCCTGTTAATGAGGCCTTCTTGGTTAAACTAAAAGAAGCATCTCTCTTACAGATTCTCATCCTGTTGGAGTATTTCAGTTGCCCAGATATTTCAACGTGATGAGCTGCAAGAAGTCCAGAAGATTCCTGGAGTCTATTGAAGATAATCTTCTGGTTCAGATAATGGACAGACTCACTAGAGGTGAAGTGTTGCTGGACCTGACGCTCTCCAATACTGAAGAGATCATTAAAAAGGTTAAGATCAGAGGCAGCCTGGGCTGCAGCGGCCATGCGCTGGTTGAATCTGTGATCTCAAGGAACACAGGCTCTGCAATATATTACTTCTGATTTTATATCAGTATGATTGGGGATAATTTTATGAGTGAAAATTAAATAATGAATATAAAAAGACTTAATAGGACATTTGTCAATTTTAAATTTGCCTCAGCATTACTAAAAATATAGGTAATTTTAGTGATTAAATTCTGAAGCATTACACTGGGATTCAATCTTCATCCTATTTCTTTTCTTCAAATCCCTCCCACTCCCAATATGTTCAGAAATCATTTCTCTAAGTCTTTCTTGATGTAATTTTACTCTATTTTACAGCATCCTTGTCTTATGAATGTTCGTGTTCTATTTTTACTGAAAAACCATGTTTACTCACAAACTCATGGCTAGAAAACAACAGAGCAGGACTTTCTCATATACAGAACAGGATTTGAAAAATATTTTTTTCTGAAGATGTAATGTTCAGGAAATGCATTGTTTTGTTTTGCTTGAACAGCAACAATGGTTGTTTTTGAATAGTGTGAATCTTACTATAAAACTACTAGTCCTTTATTTTTCTTTCTCTACTAGATTCCTTTCACCCCAAAAATAAGCCTCTTAGTGGAAAAAAAAAAGATAAGTCTTTGTGCAAGCACAAGGTTTGACATTTAGATCTCACAGGGTGTGTGGAAATCTCTGCATTGTTTCTGAACAGTTCAGACAGGTCTTCCCTGTACATTTGAAGATCTAGACTCAAACACGTTTATGAATGAGAAGTGTATCTCATTGAAGGTAGTGAATAACAGAATGTATGTGGATATTTGTCACCAAGACCCTAATTCAAGGGAGTTTCAGGTAACTGCTAAATCGCATTAAAATACAAGAGCTGCTCCAAAAATGCCTCCTATTTCATTATAATGACTCACAATGTCAGAAACAAATATTGTGGTATGGAAACAGAGGTTCAACATTCCCATCAACATTTCATTAAATTTTTTTGCTATGCAGCACATGGTAGCAGAGAGGCAACCTAACAAAATGGCATCTGATATGGAAGGGTGTATGAAACAAAGATGTTTAATTGATTTCCTCCATTCAGAAAAAAAACTGCAACCACTGACATTCACTGATGCTTGCTGAATGGAGCACAGTGAGGCAATGGGTGGTACGATGGTAGCAATGTTGGAATACCGCAAAGTTTGTGCCTGCTGGGTCCCATGAATTCTTGTCTAGGAACAGAAAGAACATCCCATGCAAGTTTGTCAGCATCAACTAAACAAGTGTAAGGCTGAAGGTGACAGTTTGCTGGGTTGCATTATTGCTAGTGATGAGACATCATGTCATCACTGTGAGCAGGAGTAAAATACCAGTCCACGGAGAGGGGACATGTGAATTCAACCCTGAAGAAAAAGTTCACAACACAGACCTCAACTTGTAAAGAGATGTGCAGTGTCTTTTGGGATAAGAAAATGACTCTTTCGGATTTCTTGGAACTTGGACACACCATCAACTTGACTGCTACATTGTGACAGGCTCCATGCCAGTTAGAACATTGTTGAACTCACTGACAATCTTGGTTGGACTGTTTTACAGCACCTACTGAATAGATTGTATTTAGTGCCTTCTGACTTCCATCTGTTTGGGCTGATGAAAGATGAACTGCGTGGGCAACATTTTCCTAGCTGTCACAGCAGCTGTGAAAGAGTGGGTCACATTCACTGGTGCAAATGTTTATAAGTGCGATATGTAGGAACTTATTCATTGCCAGTGAAAATGCATAACTAATAATTGTGAATGCATTAAAAAGCAGTATTTTGTATCTAAAAATTTTCTCAATCAAATAGTCTTATTGTACTCCTTGTATCTGTTGTAGTTTCCATGGAAATAAATAGGAGGTGTTATTTTCAGGATGACATAGATATAAGCTACCAATTTCTACAAGTAAAATCTGATTATTCTTTCCAGTATTCATTTTACTTTTGAAGACTTTCCTTTGTGGATTACTTAGCAATCATACTGGGAAAACATTTTGGTACAAATAATGGAATGGAATAGAACAAGAATAAGAATAAGAATAAGAATAAGAATAAGAATAAGAATAAGAATAAGAATAAGAATAAGAATAAGAATAGAATAGAATAGAACAGTTGAAAGGGATCTTTAAAGATCATCTATGTGCACGCTTTTTCTTGAAATACACGAGTATTTATTTACTCATTCAACATGAGATTCAGCACTAAGCTCAAACAGATTGGCAGTTTCTAGGACATTTTGTGTTTTATGACATCAGATGCAGTCGACAACTTCTCACTGATCACTTAGTGCAAATGACATTCTGCCGCAGCTACTAAACCTTGATAAAGATTTCTAACTCTAGAGTGCTCTGGGGATTAAATGAGGCTTTTAAAGCTGTAAGTAATTAGCTGAAATGTTTATAAAAGAAGTAATGTAAATGTGTTGAACTTTTTTTAACTGAAGTATTTACATTTTCTGACTGACAAAGCTCTTTAATATATTTTTGTGTGGGTGTACCAGCTGTTCTATATGTAAAGTCATACAAAGACTCTTCTGTGACTGTTAACCATTACACAAATGCTTCCTTGAAAGGAATTGTGCTTCATGGCATAAAGTCAGTCTATCAAAAAGTTTTTGTTTTTAATGTATAGTATAGTTTTCACAGTATCTAACTTCAGATACTTCATTTACATGTCTAAATTAGAAAGTGGTCTCCTCCTGAGAATTCAGATCTCCTACGCTCACTAGCACTCACTTAAGGCAGACACTGAATAGAAATCAGACAGTAACTACAAATGCCTGTGAGAGAAACAAAGTAGACAGGTGAAAGTATCAATCAGCTTTATGTAAATCTTAATATACCAAGTACATGTGCATCATAATTAGAAAAGGTTATGAAAGTTTATAAGTAATCAGAGCATCCTGATAAAGAAACTTGTGCTTACATAACATTAAAAAAAAAAAAAAAAAAAAAGAGTAAACTCAAGAAGAATCTTATGTAGGCTGTACTGACTCAAAGAACACTGAGCATATATTTAGTATGATTAGAAATCTACATAAGAAGCTTGAAAAATTGAGTGTATATAATCATTTTGCTTCTGAGGCATTATTGATTCTTTTAAATGAAAGGGGCCTAGGAACCAACTCTTTTCCAGAGGCCACAAGAGCACCAGTTGATTGTGAAGAGTCAGTGGAAGCAGACCAAAAGAGACACAAGCAGATACCTAATAATTAAGAATTGTGGGTGATTATGTCTTGATCAAGTGCCCATGCTTGTCATTATTTCTTTTATTTAGTAATGTTACAGAATCACAGAATGGCCCGGGTTGGAAGGGACCTCAAGGATTATGAATCTCTAACCTCCCCACCACAGGCAGGGCCACCAACCTCCACACTGAACACTAGACCAGGCTGCACAGGGCCCCGTCCAACCTGGCCTTGAACACCTCTAGGGACAGGGTATCCAGAATATGCTCAAATGCATCTTGAACATGCAGATTTACCTGGAAAAAAAGAACATAAGGGTTTACTCCCTGGGCAGCCTGTTCCAGCACCTCAACACTCTCATAGTAAAGAACTTCCCCCTGACATCCAACCTAAATCTTCCCTCCCTCAACTTATAACCATTTCCCCATGTTCTGCTATTATCTATCCTTTCAAAGAGTTGACACCCCTCCTGTTGGTAGGCTCCCTTTAGGTACTGAAAGGCTGCAATTAGGTCATCCCACAGTCTTCTTTTCTCCAGGCTGAACAAACCCAGTTCCCTCAGCTTGTCTTCGTATAGGAGGTACTCCAGTCCCCTGATCATCTTTGTGGTCCTCCTCTGGACTTTCTTCAACAGCTCCCTGTCTTTCTTGTATTGGGAGCCCCAGACCTGGACACAGTACTCCAGATGGGGCCCATGAGCACAGAGTAGAGAGGGACAATCACCTTCCTGTCCCTGCTGGCCACCCCTCTTCTGATGGAGCCCAGGATACCATTTGCTTTCTGAGCTGCAAGGGCACACTGCTGGCTCATGTTAAGTTTTTCATCCACCAACACCCCCAGGTCCTTCTTTGCAGGGCTACTGTCAAGGATTGCTCCTTCCAGTCCGTATATATGCTTGGGATTCCTCCGGCCCAAGTGCAGATCCAGACAGGCTGTGGGATCTCCGTCCTCGTAGACATTCAAAACTTGACAGAACATGGTCCTGAGAAACCTGATCTGATTAACCTTCTTTAGAAAAGGGAAGGACAGAAGGAGTACCTCTGAAACATCCTCTGAAAGTCCTTATCAAATGGCATTTTTTTCTACTGAATGTAAAACAAATGTTTCAGATTAATGATAAATTTTGTGGCCACAAGGTTTACAAGAGAACTTATAATCTTCCTTTTAAAAAAACGCAATCTGTATTTTGATTGTCCAGTTTCAACACTAGAAATCTGATATTACCTTCAAGAAAACTGTAAATACTAATGCAAAAAATTATTATGTTATAACTTTATTTACTTTTGAAAATGAAAGGGAAAAAAATATATCAGTTCTTTCAAGGACTGTGTGTTTTCTCAAAACTTCCTTCAGAATTTATCTACTATAATAAAACCCAAAAAATAAATTGTGCAGGAAGAATGGCCATGCAATTTATTATAGCAGACAAACACTTCTGGCTGCTCAGTAGCACATCTCAGTTACATGATGGTGCCAAATGCTGCATTCTTTTGACCTCCAGAATAATGTGAGTAGGTGTGCTATAAATATTAATAGTCCATTTAGTTTCTTATATAATTATTTGGATTCTGAATGGATGCACAGTAAAGGGCTAAAAGGATTGCTGATGAAAACAGTCAGAGAAGATAATGTTTTCAAATAATTTTAAAACAAATCTGATTTATTCTGAATTTATGAACTATAATTTAAGAGATTTTAACAATGCAGACCCAGACATTCCACATCCTATCATATCTGCTGAAGTACTGGATTCATCCAAAATGTTGTGAGCAAGGGGCAAATTAAAATTAGCGCACTTTAACTGAAGTTAAAAGCCTCACTGACAGAGCTACTAGTGAGATTCTCCTTTACTTCAGAATATATGAAGATGGGGCTGACTGATTGTACAACAACCATGTCTTCTTTCTACTCTAATTGGAGAAAGATCAGAATGGCCTCTTGAAGCTCCCTGAGTTCCCATCTAATGGCTGCTTTCCCCGTGGAGGAGCATTGTGGTTGAATGGTGTCTTCTTCTTGACTTCTGATCTCCTTTCTCTGGTCATGTTTAAATCAAGAAGGAAAAGGAAGGCCTTGGCCTTGGATTGAGCTGGGAACTGCTATTCTAGAAGGAAGAAATGTAAGTATCATTTTCCATATTTGTTGCATGATGTTAGTTTGAAAGGATGAAAAACCTATTCTGGATTTTTATGCTGCTCTGAATCCACTGGTTTAATTGCTCATATTTTATCTATAAAAGAATAGCACAAAGGTCTTGCTACTTGCTAAATATAAAATTCTCATACTTGTCCCATTGCCTTTTTTAATATAACTATCATTATATATATGCTATTTGGGATGAAGCTGATTCCTATATTTCTTGAAATTTTTCTTTCAGCTCCACATCATCATTAATTTAACCATAGAAATGTGTTGTTCCATATTTAAAATAACCTACTTGGAGATTGTCTATCCAAGTAAGCAGGCCAAGTCTCTCTCTTTCTTCCTCACCCTCTCTCTTTCTCTTTACTTTGATAAGACTTTCTTTGAAGACACTGAGTCATTCCTTCAAGGATGGATGACAAGCTAAAAGAAAAGCCTAAAATATGCTAGAGTACTTTATTACTTTGGGGAAAAAAAAAAAAAAAAGCAGACAACAACAAAAACTAAACACTAACAAAACAACAAAACTAACAACAATCCTGCACGTATCAATCACAGGAAAAAAAAAACAGAATATTTAATTTTAACTTGCTGGCAACTAATTCAGTTCTTTGAGTATTGGAACTTACATGGTATATCACTGACAAAGAATTTAAATCACTAATGACTGAAACAGAGCTGTCATCCTGCTAATATTTAAGTATTATCACTAGGCTTATATTGCTTATATTACTCTACACTTTTCAGATTATATTTATTGATTTATATCAGATATTAGAAATTGATCTAATGTTATTCTGAAGACTGAAATGCAAGACTTTCATCCAGCTTTTCTCTAATTCAGCCAAGTTTTTCCAACTACTTTAGTTCTGGAGGTACATTATGAAAACTGGTGTACTCTGTTACAATTACTTAATAGGAGCACAGAGAGATGGATAACTCTTCTGTTGTTTTTGTTTTCTCTTTTTTTGTTGTTTATTTGTTTTTGTTTGTTTGTTTGTTTTCCTATTACTTTCACATTATATCTGAAGGCAAGGTTGGAAATACTTTTGCAGTTGAAACATCATGACTTAGCTGTTGCTACTCCCTCCGCAGTTCATGAATTCTGAAAAAACTCAAAGAGAACTGAGCTATGTTCCATGTCAGAGACCAAAATGAACAGAGCAAGTGGAACAGGTAATATTAAGAGTCAGTGCAAAAAAAAAAAAAAAATTTGGTAATCCAAGAAGTCAATAGCTATGCTGACAATTACATTGTTTCTTACTAGTAAATAAAGAGGATTTTAAATCTATTAATATCTCAGAACAGTGTTGTGAACTGGCTCACTATTTAAGGGCTGCCTCACTCTCTCTCTTGTTACTGGGTTAATAATTGTGTACAGAATTCAAAGTGGAGAAGTGTACAGTGTTTCAGCTCACTTCCTGACTTTTTATCACAGTAGTGTAGAGACCCTCATTGAGTTGGTAGCCAGAGTTGATACTGTAAGGAATATCTAGAGGTTTACATCCTGACAGGAATTTGATTCAAGTATCTGAAAAATGGCAAAACTAAGCAGAGCAAAATGCAATCATGACTTGGGTCTTGAATACAGTAAAGGAAGGGTAGTTCTTTATCAGCACTGGTCAGAGATAGATTTTAGGAAGTGACCAGTGTGCAAGTCTTGTTACTGTACAATGCCCTGACTGGAATACAGGACTTCTCTAATGCAATATTTGCAGTATTTTATAGATATTCATAGAATCATAGAATCCTTAGAGTTGGAAAGGACCTTTAAAGGCTGTCTAGTCCAACTCCCCTGCAATGAACGGGGACATCCACAGCTAGATCAGGTTGCTCAGAGCCTGGCCTAGCTAGACCCTGAATGTTTCCAGGGATTGGGCTTCCACCGCATCTCATATTCAAGTATCCAAATATGTGAAAAGACTCACCCTGTTCTATGTGAAGTCTCCATAAGCTTACTTAAGCAGGATGACGTCTGCACCCAGAAAAGAAAGAGAGAAATTAAACAGGAATTAATCTTAAGGTTGAATTTATCATTAGCTTCCTACTACTTTAAATGGAAACCAGATGCTTAAATCATATCAGAAAGCTAAATATTTCTGATGATCTAGTACCGGCTTTTTGAAAAATATGAAAAAGAATTTGAACAGAATATCTCAAAAATCTCCAGTTTTCTAGATCTAATATATATTATTAGGAGGCTAATTTCACTACTATAGACTCCAAAAAACAAAACAAAACAAAACAAAACAAAAAAACAAAAAAAAACACATTTGCCAATACTTTTTGGAAATTTGGGCTATTAATTCCAGTTATTGAGAAGAATGGTATAAAAAGTAGTAAAAGCTAGAATGCTTATCACATAATTTTAAGGAAGGATGACTAATATGCTTAAGAAGAAATGGAGATAACATGATCTACCAGAACTATAAAATTATAAGCAAAGTAGAAACTACTCCAAAAAAAACACAGGAGGAAAAACAAACAAACAAATGAACAAAAAACAACAAGAAGAAATATATTTTCCTCTTTTTGCTGCAATCTAGTTAATCATGAGATTATTTACCTCTCTAGCACACTTTATGGTAAGGTTGTGAGGTTGTGCCAGCTCGTTCCTTGTTTGGAGTGTCACTTTGACTTTGTAGTTAATTTTCATCTTTGAACAAGGCTTTGCTGCATAGCCTATTAATTGATAGCTATAATGATACTGAAGATTACTATGAATGAGAGTTCAATGGTTAGACCTTGTGAAGATACTATCTTTAAAGTGAGATATTACGTCATGTTTTGATTTGCAAGTTTCTGATTTTTTTTTTTCAGACATGTTAAAAATCTCACAGCACTTTGGGATTTGGCCAACACCCCATATCTAAATTAATGCCATCACAGACTAATTAGACACAATATAACTATTTACAGCTTTTTGTATGAAAGTTTTGAGTGCAAATCGCTGTGTTTGCATAAACTGGTACATTACAGGCATACAATTTATTGGAAGATGCAAATCATAGGAAAAAACAAATGTAAAACAAAATGATACAACCTGTACTTATTTTCGCTTGCATTATTATTATTGTAGCAGTTCTATCATCTACATTAGTTAGGCTTTTATAAATACAAAAATGAAATAAAGAGATTAACCATTTTTATTTGTCATGCATACATGAAGGAATATTTTTCCTATTATTTTAAATTTGGTTTATAGGTTACACCAGGGAAAGAAGTTGTCTTTCTCAAAATACTTAAGGCATTTTAAGAAAACTCTTTTGGGGAAAAAGTAAATAAATCTTCTAGATGTTTCTTGTATTCAGTTGGAGTTTTCTTCTCTGAAATGAAATAATATATCTTTTTAAGTCAAAAGCAACAACTGTGAAAAAAATACAACAACAAAAATAAACAAACAATAATACTTACTCGTTGGACTATCCGTAGAACTATAAACAACAAATAACAAAGTTAATGTCACCCTTTCCATTATCTCAAGATAAAAAGTTATAAGAAGTTCAGTTACATTAATGCCAAATGCTTTCTGTTTGTTGTTGTTGTTATTGTTTTTGTTGTTGTTTGGTTGGTTGTTGTTTTTTTTTTTACATTAGGTCCTTTTGAGTCCTTCCAAAACTATATATAGATAAAATATATCAGACAAAGCATTATTCTTAAATACTGTTATTATTTCATGGGTTTTATATATATATATGTAATATATATATATATATATATTTTTTTTTTTGCAAATAGAAGAAACTTTGAATATATATATATATATATTATATATATATTATATATATATATATATTTGCAAATAGAAGAAACTTTGAATCTTTTTAATTCAAGTAATATTGTTCAACAACAAGAATACAAGGACTTTGGACAAAGGGGAACAAATAGCAAATTAAAAAGTAACAGAAAAAAAAACCAACATTCAATTTGGAATGGCATTTGCTAGAAAGTGTACATATTGAAAAGCAAAATTAGAAAGATTTAACACAAACTATAATGAAAGACTCATGTTGAAACTGAAAACTCAAGCTCTAAAAACTCAAAATTGTCTGTTCAGTCATAATTGTATCCTTTTTGAGCATGATTGTACAGCTGTAATGATCATTTTATTAAATTATTTTTATTGTAGACACTTCATACAGCAAATAGATAGTATTTTAAAAATGTGCAGTAATTTAGTACTTTTTCTCTTAATTATTTAACATCTTAGTTAATTATTTACAGCACACTACTCCAACTTCCTTTTAAAGATAGACTTGGCGTATTTAGTAATTATCTTCATGGGCTTTCCTATAATTTTATCCCTCTACAATCTGAATGATTCAATACCTTATCTATTATTTTTACACTTCATACAGAAGAAGAGATTGTCTCAGAAGTGGAGCTTAGATGGAGCCTGAAAAGATGCACTGATATTTATGAGTTGAAATTGATTCGTAGAAATCTTGATTTTTAAAGGAAATCTGCTTCCTGTAAGATTTTTGTTCACAGCATGGATCCATTGGTTTTAACTGCAGCTATGACTACTTAGTATTAGTGCAAATGGGACACTAGGGTGTCACCATATAAAATAAAATATGTGAAGTCTCCAGCTCTTTGTCACAGTAATTGAGCATCTTAATGCTCAGTATCTTTTTTCCTTCCCTGAAAATTGTTGCTTATACAACTTAAAATCCAAAGATACTTTTGTGAAGATTGGAGTATTCTTTCATTACTTCATGACACCAGTTGTAACACAAGTGTATTCTCTACAACAAGTAGGACCAGGTTGTGTTTGGAAGCATGTCTGAACACCCCATATTATGGTGAATCTCAAACTGTGCTATGAAGAATTTTATAATATATGTATTTTTAATTCTTACTTGCCATCTGATTGCTTTATTTGACTGTTAATAATCTTTGAACACAAATTTTTGATTTGTGAACAGATGAAGTGTCCTTCCAAAAGAAAATTCGAGAAGAGCAAAAGAAGGTAGGGGGACCCTGCAAAACAAGATAAAGAAAAAGCTGAGAAGAGTTTGAGTGGCAAGAATCTGGTTAAACAAACTTATTTTGCAAGTATATGGCAAGAGATGATAGCTTAGCATCTGCATGTAAATCCTTTTTGCTGTGCACAACAAAGAGTGATAGACATTACAAGATGCAAAGGCAGTTCTAGTTGGGCAAAACAACAAACTCTGAACCCAGATTAAAACACATATATAAAAAAAGGAAACAAAGAGGAGTACCTACTGAGGGGATGGCTGACAAGCAAATCTAGAAGAATGTGAGCCCCGAGCACCTCAGGCACTGGGGAAAGGGAGAAGGGTTCACTGATATCAGGGTACTGAGATAAAAGAGGGACTGTGTCCCCAAGTAGCTGGAGAGATTCTCCCTTTATTCAAATACAGAAAGTTCTCATCTGTCTCTTTTTGGAATAAAGATGACTGAGCAAACTCACTGGAGCAGAAATTTTCCTAACAATTTGTAACACCTTTCTCTAATAAAGGGTTAAAACAAATCAGTACATGTGTACTTTGTTATCACAAGCAATACATCCTTTGCAACTTGAGCTGACTGTGTAGCTAAGAACAATGCAGATATAAAAGTCACAAAAGAAGACACTAGCAGGAGATATCACAGTTATTTGCTGCTTTTAGTATTAACCTAAATTACTGGAAGAAGTTATCCTTTATCAAAATGGTATTTTCTTCAACTATGCCTGTCTAAACTACCTATTTCTCAGTGTCCTTATTACAAGAATTTTTATTTCAGTCTTATCCTAACATGGCCAGTACAACCATCCTCTCCATCTACATAGTGCCATTCTCTATTTATTCCATAGAGATTAGTAGGCTCTATTCATTCTCTATTTCCCAACAACTCCCTATTTTATTTTCTGTGTTCAGCTGATATTTACTATCTGATTCTTCTCATTACCTGTCTCTTGCCTCCCTCCATTTGCCGTATTTACTGATTTCTAGTCCTGTCCTTATAACTTAACAAATAAATGCTAATGAAATTGCATACTTTGCAACTAAATGAATTACTGTTAATGAGGAGATGGTTATCTAGTTACGTCCTCTGTACTCTGGTAAGGGACACCAGCATTAACAATAACAATTAGTTTGTGCTATAAGTATTTCACTACTGCAGTTAAGCAAGGAAACTAATCACTTTTTTTTTTTTTTTTTTTTTTTTTTTCTCCAGAATAAGAATTTTCAGTTTATTTTAATACGTCTAAGCTGCATGAACATAGGTATGAATATCTGTCTCTTATTATTAAGATGTCTATTAGGAATTTCCCTGGTTACTTCAGCTAGATTTCACAGATAAAATCTTTACATCTCTTCCAAATTATGTTCTCTGTGACCAAGGTTTCACGTAAAAAAAATGTGTAAATTATTTCTCATTCCTGTCTTTGCTAAACAGTGCAAGAACATTGTATTTTTTGTTTTGTATTGTTAAGATTTCTGTTTATATTTGAAAAGAGCTATACAAAAGGTTACAACAACACTTGAGATGCATTTTTATAAGCTGTTCAGCAAGATATTTAGCATCATTTCAGATGTTGACATATCTGGAATTCCTTAGAGTTAACAGATCCTCTTAATTATGTCCCTTTCAGTAGCTGAATTTTAGTAGCTGCTACTTCCTGAGTAAACAAATTTCAATCAACTATCAAGCTTTCACACCCCATTAAGGATTTTTGGAAAAATAGTAAGACATTTGAATGTTCTGAAAAGTGTGTTGACTTTGTAATTTTGTTTTCATTTGTAAGGCACATAAATCTTTAAATTGTAAGATATCAACTTTATTCAATGTTTTAAAAATACTTTTAAAAGTATATGAAGCACAGTAAAATGTTAATTTTCAGAGAAAAAAAATATATATATATTTACTGCAAACTGCCACAAACTGGCACTTAAGTAAATATTTTCATTCTTGGTAATATTGCTTTTTATTTTTTCATTTCAGATAACATTTTATCAATACTGATAAACCCCTACATTTGATAATTTTGAAAGAGGCATATGAGTTTTTAACTGTTTTTTTTTTTTGGGGGGGGGGTGGTGGGGGTGGTTAAGTGTTTTGAGAAAAGTATGATTTATGTTTGACTTTAAAAATTGAATCTGTTGAAAATTCAGAGAGTTAAGAAGATGAACCTGGAAGTACTTTTAAATCCAGTAGTAAAAATGGGAAAAGTAAGCAAGCTACCTGCAGCTTCAGCTCAATTTTTGGGAGAAGAAATAATTTTATGTAAGACATCTGTTTAGAGAGTCTAGATTTAAAACAAGCAAGCAAACAAACAAACAAACAAAAAAAACCCTCACTGATATTTTGTTATTGATTTTTTCCAATGTGCTAAAAAATCATAGCTAGTTCTTCTTTTCCCTGAGGTCTGTTAATAAAGTAAACACACGGTGCTTATGAATAGACTGTCTACCCAGATATGCAGGATTCCACAACAAACTCTACAGGTCTTGGTGATGTCTTAATCTTGGAACAATTAGGAAGATAAATTCTCCTTTCACAACATATACATGGAGGGAACACTGAATATTATTTTTTTGTTCTTCTTTTTCTGCAAAATGTTTCATATATTGATAAACAGTGTTTCCTTTGCAAAGTCATACTTGATATTCCTTTACTTGACTAAGTATGTGCATTCTCTTAAATGCTGAGCTTATGTTCTTTTTCATAAATAAATTACTAGTCATGTGTGAATGTCAGGTATAGTTTTCTAAGGATCTGGAACTGGAATAAAAAAAATCATTAAAAATACAGTTAATAGATGCATATCTGTCTGATAATTTTCAAGTGGTAATATATAAAACCAATATCAGAAATTGCTACATGTAAAAGCTTATTTGAAATATGTTATTATATGGAAAGCATATAATGCCACATAAAAACAGCATTTATAACTCTGAAGAGGCAAGCTTAACTCAGACTTTTTGCATATGTAGAGTATATAACCGATGTTTTTATGATTATCTCCACATAGCTCCCTTTTTCTGTCAGTGTACAGTGAATCGGAATAAAAACAAAGTGCAACTGGAATAAATTTCAGATATTCATAGCTATGGACCTACGTGAATAAAAAATATTTCTTCCTTTAACTCCAGAGGAATTGCTAAATGGTCTCAAACTCCAAACTAAAGTTGTAATTGGAATGGAGGGTAATGTCTACAGTAACAGACAAAACACAGCAGGGGACAGGTAGAGCTAGTAGTATGCAATTATATATTTTGTGTTTGATATTTAGCATGTTGCATAGAATGGTAATGGTCAGTACAAAGCAGCTTTGTTCTGTCGATTTTTACTCATCATCTGACGGACATCATGGCTCAGGAAGTACTTCATGATATCTTATGAATACTACGAATTTTAGTGGAAAGGAATAGTGCAAGCCATGTGTATACAAGTTCTACATCCCACTAGAGGGCATGAGAACAAGATCTTGGCTTTATATTTGCCGTATTTGAGTCAATTAAATTTGTTCTTTCCTTCTATTGTGTACATCCAATACTTCAGAATCAATCTAAATTAATCTAATTTAAAACATAAACCAAACCAAACAAAACAAAAATCCAAACACACACACACACACACACAAAACCAAAATAGTAAAACATTTAGTTAAATTTGTACACAGAGAAAATTCAAACTTGTTTGATGTAAATGAAATGAGTTAAAAAGAAAATGTAGACATATACAAACTATGCTTGAAGATTATTTACTTGAACTTATTGTTATCTACGCTAGAGATTCAGGTTGCTGCAAAACAGGAAGCCATTCAGAATTGTTAGACTAATCCAAAAACATATGGACTTGGCAGTATATTTTCTCTATGGTCTTCTCAGAAGCTTTCCTGTTTAGACTTCTGCAAATGTCTTTTTTGCTGTTTCACTCAATTTTTTTATTCCTCCAGCCACCTTCACATTTTCCTATACGCTGAGCACATTAAGCTGCTTTTAGAGAAATGTCCTAAAAACTTCAGAAAGTCCCAGCTACCCAAATACACAGTTGCCACTGAGGCAAGTAGTAACGTTTTATTATTCACAATTTGTGAAGAAAGTGTAATGAACTAGTGGGAAAGGTAGAAAGTGAACAAAAAGAAATAGATAGCACTATCATAAAGCTGTGATGGCTGATCCAAAAATAATGCTTTCCATGTTATTATATAGGCTCATGACATCAGAAATAGATGTTTGTTATACAGTAGTAGAGACTGAACTTTCCCACCAGCATTCCATTACATTTTATTGCCACGTGACAGAAGACAGCAGAGGGGCAGTCTGACAAAATGGCATCTGACATGGAAGTGCACATGAAGTTGTGTCATTGATTTCCTCCATGCAGAAAAAAGGGGAATCATTGATTTTTATCAATTTTTTTCTGAATATTTATGGAGACCAAACAATAGCACAATGGGGCAGCACGTGCATTTCAGTAGTGACAACAGTAATATGAAAGATAAGCCACATTTCAGACGTAATCATCTTCTACCTATATTCACTGACTAAAAATTCAAGGGATAAACAATTCAAGGGAAAAATGGAATCTAAGACAGAAAGGAAGGATAAGAAAGGGTTCACTAAACAAATATTGACACTTAGAGTTTGTAGTATATAATTTTCCAGACTAACTATATAATCTAATTTGCTTACAGCAACAAAATATATCAGTCTTAACAAATCAACATTTCTTTAGAATTAGCTCTTTTCAAACCTGAAATGCTTTAATTTATTTGAAGAGAGGTTTTTGTTGTTCCAGGATATCTCCCTCCTTCTCTCTTACCCTTCAAGCATTGCTGTGCATCTGCAAAGTCTACAGGAAACTTATCCAAAATTTCTTCTTCTGTTGCTGAGGCTAATACCCCAAGACTGTATTGAAGGCTTGTGACTGATGAAAGATGTCTTTTCAATATGTATTTTAACTTTTATAAAGTAATTTACTGTTAGAAATACAATAAAGAGTTGCTGACAATTCCGTCATACTTGCAGAAGGCAAAACTATACTAAAAAAAAGTTAGGATTTTACTCAATTTTTTCTACTTCAAGAAATTATTTTTCCACATACAATTATTTATCTACAGGACTTTCAGTACTTGTTGCCTGGGTTTTTCAGTACAGAAGAAACACGTGGACATATTTATGTTTTTCCACCCTCAGGATTAGTTGACTATTATTTTCAGAGAAACAGTAACCAAACTACAAGTTTTCTTGCAGTAGCAACGTGGCCTGAACAAAACATTCCTTCCAAACTTTTTTTTTTCTCCCCTATGATTCAGGTAAAAATGGTTACTGATTATATGAACTAAGTTCATTTGTCTTCATTACTTCTTTAGACAGTTAGTAATATAACTGATAAAAAAAATACATGAATTGAAATGATTCACTAGTGTCACCTAAGTACATTTTTATTTGGATTCTAGAATGGCACATACTGAACTTCTCTTAAGTAATAGTACCAACCTTTCTTTCCTAACAACATTTAAGCTATTTTTCTTTGGAACTCTAGGTTAAGGTTTACTGTCTATTTTCTAGGCCAATATTCGGTCTGCACCACAAACAGATAACACATTAGAATTATGAGACATGCAAGAGCAATTGAGTAATTGTTATAGTGGCTATGTTTCAGCATCAGACTGAAGCAGTTTCTAACAATATTACTTAACACAAACAGGATTTGCACTTATGAATAAGATATTAAATAGGAGTCACCAGATGGTGCTGTAACACCTAATTTTATAAAGTCCTTTGTCTGATCAAACAACAATTTCTCTTTTCAGCCACAGAAAAAACTTCTTTTCTTTCTAGGTCCATGACACAGCTCATTTTTTGGGAGAACTCTTGCAATGATTAGATGATGGCTTTTCCAAATCAGTTTCACTGACAAATCATTTTGGTGGGGATAAGCAGACTTCAGGTTTTTGGGCTGAGATTTCTAAACAAGGCACTATTTCTGCACACAATGTGGGTGAAAAAATGTGGGTGGTGTAAAATTACCACCTTCGGCACATAAGGTTGGCTAATTTCATTCTCAAGATTAACTGTCCCTTAGCAAACAACTAACAACTTGTACATGGTATAGGAAAAAACCAACAATTACAAAAACCTCACAATCAAACAAATAACAAAGAATTAAAAAAAAAAAAAAAAAGAAAAAAAACCACCCCAAGTTTATTTTGACTTTCTTTCTGTTCATAAGGCAAAAAAAATCTTCCTAACAGAGGCACATTGCCACTCCCTTAACTGAAGGCTAGGACAGTTGTAAAAGGAATACTGAAATCTGATGAATTGGATAGGCTTCTAATTTATAGTGGCTAGCACTTATCGCATTTTAATCTCTGAAATTAATGTAATTCAACTGTAATAAAAAGTTGTGTGTAAATAACCATTTATCATATACCAGTTTTTCTACTGCAGACACCTATTCTCCACTGATATTTTCTATTATGCCTGAGATTGTTTTGACCAGGAAGAAAGAGTACTTCTTTCAGTCCATGACCTTTAAAGAATATACAAATTTATAGTTAAAAACGAGTGGTAAAAATCTTGAAATGTGATCCACTCATTGTTCCTAAAACTCCGTATAGTTGACATCATCTTGTAAGAAGAAAAAAAGACAATTTTGTACTTTCTCTATTTCTGCCTATTAGGTGAAAAATAGGCAGTGGTTTCTCCTCAGTATTTCACCAGCAAATAACATTGGAAAGGATTAAGAAAATGAACTATTGAACAGTAGTGTTTTTCAGAAGCCAATTAATTATATTTCCCCAACCACTTCATCCTTCATTATTTCTCCTTATTACTTAGTTACTTTTTACTTCTTAGTTAGCTCACATTTATCTGTCTGTCCATCACATCATCACACAATCATAGAATCTTCTGTGTTAGAAGGGGCCCATAAAGGTCATCTAGTCCAACTGCCCTGCAATGAACAGGGACATCTACAGCTAGATCAGGTTGCTCAGAGCTTGATCCAGCCTTACCTTGAATGACCCTAAGGGCAGGGCATCCTCCACATCTCTGAGCAATCTGTTCCAGTGTCCCATCCCCCTTATTGTAAAAAATTCTTCCTTATGTCCAATCTAAATCTTCCCTCTTTTAGTTTGAAACCATTTCCTCTTGTCCTGTCACCAGAGACGCTGCTAAAGAATCTGATCTTTCTTATAGTCCCCCTTTGTACACTACCAGGTCTCCCTGAAGCCTTCTCTTCTCCAGATTGAACAGCCCTAATTCTCTCAGCCCATCCTCATAGAAGAGGTGTTTCATGCCTTGGATCATTTCTGTGGCCCTCCTCTGGATGCACGCTAACAGGTTTACATCTCTCCTGTACTGAGAACCCAAATCTGGACACAGTACTCCAGGTGTGATCCCAGCAGCACAGATTACAGGGGCAAGATTACCTCCTTCATTGTGTTGGCCACACTTCTTTTAATGCAGCCCAGAATATAGTTGGCTTTCTGGGCTGCAAGGACACATTGTCAGCTCACATTCAGCTTACCATCCACCATTACCCCTAGATCCTTTTAGGCAAGTCTGTGTTCTATCCTTACATCTCCCAGCTTTTATTGGTAGGGGGGGTTGCCATTACAGAGGTGAAAGATCTTGCACTTGGATTTGTTGAGCCTTATGATGTTCTTCTGTGCCTACTGCTCAAGTTTGTCTAGGTCTCTCTTGAATGACATCTAGTCTGTCAAGTGTGTTGACCACACTACACAGCTTGGAGTCAACCATAGAACTACTGAGGGTGCACTCAATCTCACTATTGATGTCACTGATAAAGATGTTAAAGAGCACTGAACCCAGTATTTACCCCTGAGGGGTACCACTCATCACTGATCTCCATCCACAATTTGAGCCATTGATCACTACTCTCTGAGTATGCAACCAGTTTCTCATTCATAGAACAGTCAAATCTGTATGTTTTCAATTTGAAGAAAAGGGTGTTATAGGGGATCGTGTCAAAAACCTTACTGAAATCTAGATAGATGACATCAGTCATGCTCCTGTATCCACTGACACAGTTAAGCCATCATAAAAAGAGGTGATATATGGGACAACCGGCATGGCTTCACTAAGGACAGGTCCTGCCTATCCCATAAATCACCTATTTCTCTTCTGTATGTCTTAGAATCTATCTATCTATCTATCTATCTATCTATCTATCTATCCATCTTTTTTTTTCCAAGCAGATGAAAGAGGAATGGAAGTCTCCTTTTTTTCAGAACGTAAAAGACAATGATTTCCTTTATCAGCTCCAAAGAAGGTTTTATAGGAAATTCAAGTAATCTTTGGGTTACATAACAATTTTAAGAGTGGAAAAGAAAGAGAGAAAGAGATCAAAGAGAGAAATCTGAAGTCCTGAGTCTGGTGTTGGGCCTGGTGATGGGGCTGTTTTGCATGTCCTAGAAAGAAGAAAAGTAGTAGCAGAAAGAAGGGCCAGGTTGGCCTCCCCTAGTTCCTATTCATAGTATCAAAGAAAAAGGGGAAGGGATTATCTCCTCTTGAGCCTCATGGTAGCTGTAGTTGGCTCCAATTCCAGGACTAGTTAAGATACCAGACTCTAGCCAAACCTTGCTGGGACACCAGAAACCAGCCAAATCAAAAGAAATGACACCAGCTCCCCCCACTCCCTCTACAACATTCTTTCCATGACATTCTTCCAGGAGTGGTCTAGTCAGTTAGGTTAAGGAAGGGTACTTGGCTCCTCCCTGTGGCTCAATTGTTTCTCAAAACATTTTCCTGGCTCACATTAGCAGTCACTTCAGACTGCTAAGGTCTCACAAGGTGTAAAATATTTTTTTCCATTTGTCAGAGAATGAACATAGGGTGTTCTCTCTAAAATCTGCAACAAAATCTTCTGACTTCTGATACATGCTAGTAATGTACTATGCAATAAATATTAAAGCAAGAAACAAAAAGCACAGAAAAACATTTGTCCACTTTTATTATAGTAAGCTTTTACGTTAATGATGTCTATGACTACTATTTTTTAAAAAAATAAAGCTATACATCTTTCTTTCCTAAAGCTTCTCAGCATTATTTAGTTGACCTAAATACCTCAGAAGTTCAATTTGTGCATCTAGTTGTTTTTAAATTAGTTATACAGTACTGAGTTTAGGTCCAGTGCGCATACAAAAGCTTCCAAAATTATGTGAGGGTAAGAAATGAAAATGCTCTTCTATTCTCATGTTAAATGAACTAACAAACAAGAAAACACATAAAGCGTTAGAACATTAATATACTCTTGAGTGCTTTACTATCCACAAGATCTGATCTTTGCTTCTGCATACTGAACTCCAAAAAACTTTGGTCCAGATCTGTAATATACTGTTGATTCAAAATAAATCACAGAATGGTCTGGGTTGGAAAGAAAATTCAAGATCATCTAGTTCCAACTCTTCTCCCATAGGCAGATACATCTCCCTCTGGATCAGGTTGTTCAAAGCCCCACCCAGCTTGGTCTTGATTGCTTCCAGGGAGGGGGGCATTCACAGTCTCTCTGGGCAATCGGTTCCAGTGTCTCACCACCCTCACGGTAAAGAATTTCTTTCTAATATCTAGTCTAAAACTACTCTCTTCCATTTTAAAACCATTTCCCCTTGTCTTGCCACTACATGCCCTTATAAAATGTTCCTCCACAGCTTTTCTGTAGGCTCCCTTTGGGTTCTGGAAGGCCTCTATAAGGTTTCCTTGAAGCTTTCTGCTTTCCAGGCTGAAAAACTGTGGCTGTTTCAGAATGTCCTCATAGGGAGGGCCTCCAGCCCTATGATAATCTTCGGTGTCCTCCTCTGGACTTGCTCCAGAAACTCCATGTCCTTCTTGATCTGAGGCTCCAGAACTGGACTCAGTGCTCCAGTCATTGTCTCACAAGAACAGAATAGAAATGTAGAATCACCTGTGTCTACCTGCTGGTCATACTTCTCCTGCACCCCAGGAAACAGTTGTCCTTCTCAGATGCAAGCGCACATTCCCAAATCCTTCTCCTCAGGGCTGATCTCTAGTTATTTTCTGCCCAACTTGTATCTTTGCTAGGGATTGCAGGACCTTGCACTTGGTCTTGTTAAACTTCATGAGGTTGGCATGGGCAAACCAGTGAAGCCTGCCCATGTCCCTTGTCTTGGCCCCAGGTGGCCAAGAAGGCCAATGGCAACTTGGCTTCTATCAGGAATGGTGTGGTGAGCAGGACTAGGGAAGTCATCCTGCCCCTGCACTAGGCACTAGTGAGGCCCCACCTTGAGTACTGTGTTCTATTTTGGGCATGTCAATACAGAAGGGACATTGAGGTGCTAGAGCAGGTCCAAAGACAGCAAGGCTTGTGAATGGCTTAGAGAATATGTCCTACCAGGAGTGACTAAAGGAACTGAGATTGCTTAGCTGGGGGAAGAGGCTGAGGAGAGACGTTATTGCCCTCTTCAAATACCTGGAAGGTGATTGCAATGAGGGTGGGGTTGGTCTCTTCTCACTAATGACAGGTGACAGAACGAGGCGAAATGGCCTTAAGTTGCACCAGGGTGAGTTTTGGTTGGATATCAGGAAAAACTTACTTACAGAAAGGGTTGTTAAGCACTGGAATAGGCTCCCCAGGGAGGTGGTTGAGTCACTACCCCTGGATGTGTTTAAAAACCATTTGGATGTGGTGCTCAGTGACATGATTTAAAGGAGGGTTGTTAGTTAGGGTAGTATGGTTAGGTCATGGTTGGACATAATAATCTCTGTCTTTTCCAACCTGAGTAATTCTATGATTCTATGATCTTCCTTCTAGTGTGTCAACTGCAGTACTCATCTTGGTGTAGTCTGCAAACTTGCAGAGAATGCACTCAATCCCACTGTCTATGTTGCCTACAAAGACATTAAATAGCACCTTTCCCAACACCGATCCCTGATAAATGTCATGGAAATGCATTCAATTCTAATGTAAAAGCTTCATGACACCTTTTGGTAATTTTTTTCAATTTCTGAAGAAGTTAGTACTTAAAAACGCATCTTTTATAGAATTTATATGTCATCAGTTGATGGAACTGTGACATACAAATAGATGACTCTGACTACTGCATATCATGATTTCTATTACTGTATGTGTTATTAGCCCACAACATATTTGAGGGGAAAAAAAAAAAAATCATTTGAAAGCTATGCAAATGAAGCTTAAGTAAAACCTTTTACTACATCAGTTACCTGCTAAAATTTAACAAATCATAGAATCACAGAATCTAGAATCATAGAATGATTCAGTTTGGAAGAGACCTTAAAGATCATCTAGTTACAATCCTTTGCTACCACCAAGCTGTACAGGGTCCCATCCAACTTGGTCTTGAACGCCTCCAGGGATGGGGCAACCACAATCTCTCCCAGGGAAGTGGTGTAGTCACTGTCCCTGGAGGTATTTGTCAAGGAGCTAACTAAGCCTGTGACAGGGGGCAGTAGGCCCCTGGACCCCCCCCGTCTCCACAAAATGGGAAGGAAAAGGGAAAAAGGATAGGGAGATGGGAGCTGGGCTCAAGGAAGGAAAAAAAAAACAGTGGCAACTATCTATGGAGGAAAATTTATTTTACTATGATATCAGAATGCAAGATAACACCATATAATAAAATTTAAATGAAATTGAGACTAATAAAATAAAATAGGAGAGAGAGAGAGTTCCTGAGACTGAGTCAAACCTGAAAAGTTTAGTACAGCTAGGAAAGCACACTCCAACAGCCACTGCCAGGCAGTAAGAGACCTCCCAACCAGGAAGGGCCAGATCCCATGATTTCCGCAATGTACAGGGACAGGTACCCAGAACTGGAGCATTAACACTTTAATTCCTAGTGCACTATATGATGTTATGATGTGGAATACCAAAAACCAAAAATCACAAAACCATGACAGTGCTTAAGGAAAAGGTAGAACTAGGTACTTAGGGATGGTGTTTAGTGGGCAATATTGGTTGGTATGTGGATGGCTGGACTAGATGATCTGCCCATGTAAAAAAGTTGATCTTCCTCCTGGTTGATTATAAGTTCTCTTTAAGAACTGGAAGGTTGTAATGAGGTCTCTCTAGAGCCTTTTCTTCCCCAGGCTGAACAAGCCTGTATCCTTCAATCTTTCTTCATAGGAGGGGTTCTTCAATCCATTGATTATCTTTGTGGTCCTCCTCTGAACTCACTCCAACAGCTCCACATCCTTCCTGTACTGAGGACTTCAGGCTTGAATGCAGTATTCCAGATGTGGCTTCACAAGGGCAGAGTAGAGTGGGACAATCATGTCCTTTGCACTGCTGGCCACCTCTCATTTGAGGCAGCCCAGGAAACAGTTGACCTTCTGGGCTGCAAGTGCATGTTGCTAGCTGATGTCAAGCTTTTCATTCACCAAGACCATCAAATCCTTCTCTGCAGGATTGCTTCCAATGAATTCTTCTCCAAGTCTATATTCATATCTGGGATTGCCTCAACCCAAGTGCAACACTTTGCACTTGGTCTTGTTGAACCTCATTAGGTCCACATAGGTCCACTTTTCAAGCTTGTACATTCTCCTTTGGATGGTACCCCTTCACTGGCCTCCACCTGGACATAGAGCCATTGACCATAACCTTCTGGCTATAACCATCCAATTAATTCCATATCAACCAAATACTTCAGCTTTCATATCTGTTTTTTTTGGTTTGTTTGTTTGTTTTGTTTTGTTTTGTTTTGTTTTGTTTTAATTTAGTGATAGGAATGTTGTGCGTCACTATGCCAAAAGTCTTATAGGATTCCAGTTAGATTACATTAGTTATACCAAGTTATACCAATATTGAGCACAAGTAATATTAGTAAGTAATATGTAGTTAAGCTGAGGTATCTGGAGTATGCCTTAACAATCTCATTGGCTAATTCTTAATTAATACTAGTTGGCTAATAATAATAATAATATGCTATATAGAGAGAGAGAGAGAGAAAACATACTGCTGTGGACCTGCATTCATCTTTGTAGATGTAAGGTCTAATACAGTCTAAAATCAGCTACAGAGTTTCAGAATTCTACAGAAGTTCTCTACAGTATTAATTATCCTAAGCAGTAATTCTTCTATCTTATAAAACAGCTATTCCCCATAAATGAGTTTGAAGGAGGATGAGACAGTTGTTTATGGTTATCATTTTGGCACTGGATTGCTGCATTTATGGTGACAAGAACAGATGCTTTTTGTTGATCAAGAGTAAGGTTTAGTTTCATTAGAAGTTGAACACCCACTTATCACATGAGGCATAGATGAAATAACCATCTGTATAATTCTAAAAAACTTGTTAGTGAGACACAAAATTACTAATTTGCACATATACATCAGTCTATTTTTATATATCGCCTAATTCATTCTGACCTAAACTTCAGTATATCAGTGCATTTACATTTTTACTAGTCAGGGAATAAAATATTTTGGTTTGACACATTTTTTTTCCTGAATGAAGTTCTGTACTCTTGTTTAACCCACCAAGTAGCTAATCACCACACAGCTTGCTGCTTTCTCTCAGTGGGGCAAGTGAGAGAGTAAAAGCAAAAGGTGAGTTGAGATAAAGACAGCTTAATAGGACAGAAAAGGGAGGAAATAATAATAATGACTACGATTAAAAACGTGTATATACAGAATAAGCGATGCACAAAGAAATTGCTCATCACTCACTGACCAGTCCCAACCAACCTCCAAGCAGTGACAGTCTCCCGCTGCCTAGTCAACTTCCCCCAGTGTTATAATTCCTTGTGACATCTTATGGTATCCCTTTGGCAAGTCAAATGTCCTGGTTCAGCCACCTCTGTGCATCTTGAGTACCCCTAACCTCCATCCTGGAGTGGCAGCACAAGAAGTTTAAATATCCCTGACTCTGTGCAGCACTGTTCAGTAACAACAGAAACATCAGTGTATTATTGGCTTTGTTTTTTCTCCTAAATTCAAAAGACAGCATCACAGCAATCACTAGGTAGAAAATAACTCTATTCCAGCTGAAATCAGGACATACACCTTGGAGTTGAAAAACCAATTTTCTACTATTATCAACACTATATGGTGAATTTCAGGAACTAGTTGGAGGCTTCATCTTATTTTCCACTTTTTCAGTCTAAAATTATCAACATGACATTAATACATACTATTTTTGGAGATATTAAGGTGCTTCAAAGGGTTGGGTATTCCTGTGGGCTTGGAGCTAGAGAAATCCTTACAGGGCCCATCAGGACAGGGTTTGGTAGGGATCAGAGCAAGTACAGGGTATCAGGGCAGATCTCATCTAGGATACTGTGCATCTCCCTGAGCACAAGCTGAGACTGGTCTGTGATTTGGGCCTCTAAGTGGGCCTGACTGAGTGGTACCTTTATCTTGACAGGGCAGAACTGTGGAGAGCTGCAGACTGGTCCTGCTGATGTGGATGGGTCACTTGAGCAGGGTAGAGGAAAACTTTAGGATCTAGGCACAGGGAGTCTTTTGGAACTGTGGACAGCTAACTTTTTATCATTATATAGGCACCTAAGCACCTAACATGTATATTTTAAAGTTTCCTTTATAGTAACTATCTGGTAAAAAGAGCCAGTTATAGTTATCAAATTCAGTCTAAAGCAAAAGAAAGGTATGAAGGTGTAAGCCAAGTAATCTCAACAGGTGTTTGTGTCATTTGAAATACTCTGGGATACAGTTTCTTGTCTGCAATTGCAAGATGGCAAAGGTCTCCTGTGAGTCCTTATATCACATCTGTCAGCGTTGTTAGAATTATCAGGGCATTTGTTTAAGAGAGCCAATCTCTAGCTCTATTGTCCATATTGGTTAGAATTCCACTTTTTTACATGATTTTCTAGATTTTACATGATTACATGTATATATATAGCTCACCTTTAAAGACTTAGGCATCAATTTTTCTTGTTTAAATGTAAGCATTCAGTGTCATTTAAAATTACCTATGGTATCTAAGATTTCCATATTGGTAGTTATAATATGGAAAGGAAAACTGTGTATTTCTTCAGTTAAACTAGAAACAAAGAAATTCATGTCAGAGCATTTCAAGTAATCACTTTATTTGGCTGTCACCAAGACCTTAATATAGGTATTGATAATATTTTAAGCACATCCATTAAAATATTTTCTTTATTTGATTCAAGGAAACATTACTGAGACATTAAAATTCCCAGATTTTTTTGCTATAACTACTTTTAAACTGTTGTTTCCTGTCTATATTTGTGCAGATGATTATTTCTACCTAATAGCAAGACTTTGCAAATAGTCTTAAAAGGCAGCATCTTATGTTACCATGCTGCGTTTCCAGTTTGTTAAGATGTTTCACTTCTAATCTTGGCTTTCAATTGCATTGTCCAAGTCATTATTAATAAGTGCCACTGGCTGCTAAGCAGAAACCTGATGCAATACAATCTAGCTATTTGGCAAAGCTCATTAACAGTTACATAAAAAGCCTTTGAAAAATGAAGATATGAGAAATCTACAGATTTTACAACAGCTATCTACAGTATTTGCTTACTTGTCATAAAATAAAGGAGAATTGTTTGGCAGAACTTTGTTTTAACATGTTGATGTTATTTATCTCCTTGTTATCTTCTGTGTAGCTACAAATATTTTATTCAATTATTTGTTCCAGTACTTTTCTGGAAAATAAAGTTGATTAGCTGGTCAATATTTATTCCCTTCTAACCTGTTTCTCTAACTTTTTCCATTTCAAAGTTAGACATCTTGTGCTTTTTCATTTATATAAGTTTCTATTTTATTTTATTTTATTTTATTTTTTGATTGATTAATTTATTTCATTTTTTCTTTGTTGGTTGCTTGGTTGGTTGTTTGGTCTTTTGAACCTCATCCATTTTTCATAACTTTTCAAAGACAAATGTGAACAATGTGTCTCTGTAGAGGACTTTCAATTACATGCCTTTAAGTGTTATGAGCCATAATGTTGCACTGCTACAGACTTAAAAACCTTCTTCCAAAAGTGGAATAGATGGTAATGATATAACTATCTAAAGGCTGATATTTGTAGAAAAGAAAAAATGGCGTTCATGGCAGTTAACATCCTCAGTGCTGGGCGTATATACTGTAATAAATAAATAAAATAAAATAAAATAAAAAAATAAAATAAAATAAAATAAAATAAAAAAATGCTTAAGATCTTTGCTATTGCAGTATCCTCAACCTCCCTATATAGAAATCCAAGTTAATCTGGATTCAAAAGCTGAATTGCACTTTAAAAGTGTTAATTAAGAAATTATTAAACAAAGAAGGTGCCAGTAGCTTTAGTCATAGTGTAAGCAGAGTCTAAACATGACTTGAAACTGATGCATTTCTGAAAACTTAGAGGAAAAAATCAGAATTATCAAGGTTAGAAATGACATCCAAGATCATCTAGTCCAACCATCTACCTATTACTAATATTTCCCCATTAAACCATGTCTCTTAGCACCACATGTAAACATTTATTGTATACCTTCAGGGATGGTGAGTCAACCGCTTCCCTGGGCAGCCCATTTCAGTACCTGATCACTCTTTTGGAGAATAATTTTTTCCTAATATCCAATCTGAACCTCCCCTGACACAACGTGAGGCTATTCCCTCTGGTCCTATAAGTGCAGGGATACTTTCTCCCCTAATCTTGAAAGTTTTCTTCAATATTACTTCTCAGTTTATTTTCTTGTTCTTACTTGACTCTTAAACTCTTCAGAGCTAGTAGGATTTGTGTTGGTCATCTGGTTATCACTGACAATTTCAATGAAACTGTTCAATCTTTTTTGTATTTCTCTTCAGAATGTTTCTTTTTCTTTTTCTCTTTCTTTTTCTCTTTCTTTTTCTTTTTCTTTTTCTTTTTCTTTTTCTCTTTCTCTTTCTCTTTCTCTTTCTTTTTCTTTTTCTTTTTCTTTTTCTTTTTCTTTTTCTTTTTCTTTTTCTTTTTCTTTTTCTTTTTCTTTTTCTTTTTCTTTTTTTCCTCTTCTTTATTCATATACAGTTAAGGTTTTCTCAGTAACAATGCTGGTTGTGTATTATTTCATACTTTAGGCTTTCTGATATTCAACATGTATGTGCTACTGCTTAATATTTGTCATCTGTCACTTAGTTTCCATTTTTGGCATATCTTCTTAAGGCAATTTTATCAAAGGACTTGTGATTATATGCAATGATCTCCTTTATCTATTGCTCATTTCCCACATCCAGTTTGAAATTATTTGGCAATAAAAAACAGCTATTGCATACAATACAAAATAAATGTTATAAAAGTTGATTACATGTATAGTAATACATATTTTCAAATTGTATTTCTCTATCCAGAATATGTATCACACATTGATTATTTAGAAGCTGTCAATATATGAGACTTCAAGGACAGCTGAAAATCTTCCTGCCATCCATACATTTGGATCATTATGAATTGCTATATGGGAAAAACAAAAAAAAAACTAACAAACCAACCATTAACCTTTTCAGGTCATCAGATTAAACTGGTTTGCTTTAGAGATATGTGAAACCATCCCTAGTTGTTTGTTGTTGCTCCTGTTGTTCTATTTATTTTCCTTATACATGTATTTTTGATTCTATTAAGTTATAAAATCATTACCTATTTTTTGCTGACTGGGATTCTGTAGTTGGTAGTATTTATCTATGTACCATGTACTATGTATCATCTCTATTTTACAGGCAAGGAAAGCAAAACAAAGAAAATTGCCAAAATTAAGTAGCAAACAAACAACTGATGCTGTGTCTGGCAATGAACATAATATTCATTTGTTGGATGCAAAAGTAATGTGACTTTCAGGGTCATTCCAGTTCTCTACTCAGTAGTCAATGATAATAAGGATTTCCATCTACTCAGTAGTCAATAATAATAAAGATTTCTATCTAGCCAAAGCCTAATAACGTAGGATTTTGTTAAAAAAAAAAGCCAAAAAAAAAAAAAGCCAAAACAAACAAACAAACAAAAAAAAAAATACAGGGAATATATAGAACTGGGAAAAGTATAGGTCTGTCAGAAGATTTCCGAGAGATTTGATTTTCTGAGACTTAAAGGAGAGAGCTTCCTACCCATCCTCATCCTGGTCTACATTAAATGTAAAGCTTTTAATTAAATTTTCTAAAGGCACTAAGTGACGGACATTCTCATAATAGCTAATAAACTTAAAATCAATTATCCATTTGAACTGGAGGAGAAGTTAACTACTGGGAAACAAACAAGGAAAATCATGTATTATTAAACCTATTCTCACCAAAGTTTGGAGAGAGATAGAAAAATAAAATAAAATAAGTAAATGAGATCAATATTAGATTTAAATGAATTTAAATGACATTATAGTATTGAAATTGTATGAATTATGGACAGCAGCTCAAGACTGTTGCACTGATATAAAAAATATGTAACTGCTATAATAATATTTTAGAAACTGACATAAAATTGTAGTGATTGAGGGGAAAAAAATCATAATTTGTCTTATATATATATAATTTCTATAAGAGTTAGTGATTTACCAGTAGTGATTATACTGAGGTAACTTCATATTTTGATGACTTATAGAACATGAAATAATATATACACGTATAATTTTTTATTTAAATAATGAAAGCAGCTTTCAGTCAGATAATTTTGAAACATAGTACCTTTGTGTCTAGATCAAACTGTGTTTGAACATTAATAATTATATTTACTTTGGTTTCAAGTAAGAATTGAAATAAACAGCACTTTGTTCAAGTTACTTGCAACATGGTGTTTCTGTGTTTTGATAATTTCTTCAACAATAAACCACATTTATAAAAAGCAACAAGCATCATTCATCAGCAGCTTTTCAGTTCATTAGAATAAAGCAATAATATCCCTCCTCTAATACAAGAGTGTCTGAAGTGCTTTGGAAATCTAGTAGCAGAGTAATGAGTGGAGGAAAGAGGATATAGAGAGTATAATAGAACATTTACTACTGTCTAAAATAATAAATAAAATGGTCTAGGGACCATTCTCTGAACTTGAGACAAACAAACACCTCATGTCTGTGTCTAGGTTATATTTGGATAACTGACTGTGCACAAAAACAGAGAGGGGCAGAAGGGCAATTTGAGACAACCTGAAACTTAGTATGCTCAAATTCACTGTAAGAGGGAAGAATTATTCAGTGGAAAAACTGAAAATTATCTCAAAATTAACCACCACAAAGTGGAGTTTTTTAGGGAAAGTGATGGAACACATACAGATGGAATCGATCATCCAGGCATTATTAGGACAAAGCCGTTATCTTTCAGATCAGGACAAAGATATTAGCAGTGATGCTTCAGCTGGCTGATCTCTTTATAGTAAAAGGAACTAAGCATCAGATCTGTATGTTTCAGTTAGTTTGAAAATCTCAGTTGAAGTGCTGGCTCACTCCCTATTTGCATATAATCTGGATATCTTTGTAATCCAGAAAATTCCTGTAAATATGATCAGTCAATCTTCCTTTTCTAAGCCTAATGCTTTTTTTCTTACTGTTCTGTATAAAAACTCTGAGTTCATATGACTCCTAGCATGCCACAAAACACCTGCAATCATTGTTGATCTAGATTGGTGAATTAAAAGAATGATTCTGTTCATGATTAAAGGCTAACAGAAATCAAAGGATGAAAAAAAAAATTAGCCAGTGTCTGTTTCTGAGACCATATATAAACATTTTAGAATTTAAAGCAATAAAATGCACCATGAAGTGTAATTAAAAAGAATTTGTTATTTTGAAATATTTCCACTGTTCAGCATCTTTGTAAGGGAGTGAGGCCACTATCATTGCTAAACATTTATATACTCATTTAAATTGGCTTTGAACAGTATGTGAGGCTGTGGTTTCTTTCTAGTTTCCAGTTTAGCCATAAGCAAAAAAGTGAAAAGCTATCAGATAAAGACACAATCATTGTGATAAATAAACCATAGGTTAATAAATAAATAAGAGTGTGACAAGCTGGAGACTATTAAGTAATGGATTGAAGGATTGCATACAGCTGGTCATAGTGAAGACAAGAAGGTGAATAGATGCAAAGTACACAATGCAGAATCCTATAACATATTTTCATTTCACTGTTCTAGCTTATTTCCATTGAGAAATAAAATACTGGGGGTGTTCATGGAAAGGTAAGAAGTTCTTGTGTGATGCACTGAGTTGTTTCCAAGTTTCTGAACGAAGAATCCTTTTTTTTCTGAATGAAATGTATTGAACCTCAGTTTCCTCTGCACTAGCAGTACTAGATCTGTTACTAGTACAAAAATGGGATGATGTGCAGCATCACCAACTGTTTTCAGGAATCTTAGCTGCATTGATAGAGCTATAAGCAAGGACAAGGGCTTCTCAGGTGAAATAAATACTGGAAGAATGATGTCATAAACCCAAATAGTTTATGTAATAGGAACTTAAGGTCCAAAATACAGAAAGAGAAAATAACTAAAAAGCCCAAATAAAGCTGTTTATTAACTCTAAGCTTTATTTAAATTCCTTTTTTTCTTCAGGAACTTTTCAGTGAAGTGACAGAGCTTCAGCATGAAGTGAAAAAGGTATTTCCATTGACTTTTCTCCTCATTTCCTTCTCTCTTCCCTCATGCCTTCATACTTCTGTGATGATTAGGGCACACTCTGGGGTAAAAAGAATAATAAAGAAAGGAAAAAAAAAAAAAAAAGAAAAGGAATTTTACTTTAGAATGATAGAATCATAGAAACATCAAGGTTGGAAAGGACATGATCATCTAAGTGCAACTGTCCACCTGCCACCAATATTTTACCACTAAATCACAAGCCTTAGAATCATAGAATCACAAGGTTAGAAAGTACCTACAAGATCATTTAGTCCAACTGTCCTCCTATCACCATTACTAGCACAAGCTACTAAACCATATCTTGTAGCACCTCATCCTGACGCCTCTTGAACACTGCCAGGGTCAGTGACCCCACCACCTCCCTGGGCAGTCCATCCCAATGCCTGTCCACTCTTTGATAGAAAAAGTTTTTCCTTTTGTCTAAAATAAATCTCCCCTGGAATAACTTGTGGCCATTTCCTTGGGTCCTTTTTGCTACCTGGGAGAAGACTTCCTACAGAATGTTGTGGAGTGCAATGAGGTCTCCTCTGAGCCTCCTCTAGGCTAAACAATCCCAACTCCCTTAAACAGTCACCATAAGACTTGTGCTCTAGACCCTTCACCAGTTTCATTGCTCTTCTCTGGACACATTCAAGGGCCTCAATGTCTTTCATGTAGTGAGGGGCCCAAAACTGAACACAGTACTTGAGGTGCGGCCTCACCGGTGCTGAGTACAGGGGGATGATTACCTCCCTGCTCCTGCTGGCCACGCTATTTATAATGCAGGCCAGGATGCCGTTGGCCTTCTTGGCCACCTGGGCACACTGTCATCTCATGTTCAGCTGAGCATCAATCAACACCCCCAGGTCTCTTTTCTCTTCACAGTCATCCAGCCACTCTGCCCCAAGCCTCTCGCACTGCATGGGGTTACTGTGGATAAAGTGCAGGACCCGGCACTTGGCCTTCTTGAACCTCATCCTATTCACCTTGGCCCAGTGATCCAGCCTATCCAGATCCCTCTGAAGGGCCTCACTAGCCCCAGGCAGACTGACACTACCTCCCAATTTGGTGTCATTTGCAAACTTACTGAGGGTACACTCAATCCCCTTATCTAGGTCATTAATAAAGATATTAAACAAAATAGGTCCCAGTACTGAAGCCAGGGAGACACCACTTGTAATGGGTCACCAGCTGGACTTACTTCCATTACCTACTAACCACTGGGCCCTCTAACCAGTTCCTTGCCCAAAGAAGGGTATACCTGTCCAGGCCACAGGCAGCCAGTTTTCCCAGAAGAATACTGTGGGAGACCATGTCAAAGGCTTTGCTGAAGTCCAGGTAGACAACATCAACAGCCTTTCCCTCATCTACCAGTCTGGTCGCTTTCTATGATCCAAAGCTCAGTTTTCTATGATCCAAAGCCTAGTTTTAATACACCACTCTGGCACAGTTATGCTTTGCGCAACTGAAAAAATTCCCAAACTTTTAGAATGAGTTCTGACACAACTACACAGACTAGGACCTAGGCAAGATAGAAAAGGTGAAACTAGATAAACTGGCATAAGTATACCACACCAAAGAAAATATGAATAATCTTATGGGGGGAAATAAATGTATTATAATTTAAAGTTTTCTCATAACTTTATCTATAATCTGTATCAATCTGTAGAACTACTATAATTATTTGTTTTATTTTTTTCTGTTTCTCTTGCTTCCTAGTCTTTTATTTTCTGCTCCAAATACAAGCTATCAGAGGAGGGTAGATATCTACGAAGATTTTATTCTACAGTAAATAATTAAAAAAAAAAACACAATAAAGATGCAATTGTAAAAATAGATTAAAAACAAAACAAAACTAACAACCCACACTAAAAGTAGACTACTTAACATAGTTATTATTTTTTACTTTGCAACAAATTTCTGTTGTAAAACTGAAGCAGGAGTGGATTCTGAAGTATTTTAAAATGAACTTGAACTGGTGTTTTCTGGACATCTTAATTCCATTAAGAAGACAGAAGTTTTATCGAGGTATAAACAGGAGAGCAAAGAGACAATGGAGTGAATGTAAAATAAAGTGTATGATGTAGTTCAGCAATCATTTTCATTTGAGGAGAAAAGAATAGGTTATCTGGTCTTGAACTCCCTTTTCCAATTGTACCATGAAACTCAAACATAAGAACTTAATTTTATTGCTTTTAAATATAGTTGTAGAAGGAATTAAAAGAAGTCTTTTTAAATGGAGGAATATAGAGAGAAATGGCCATCAGAAATTCAACCCAAAGTGTGTGTCAAATTACCTAAAAATATTTTACCCTCCTTCACGACCTATTCTAAATAATTTGAGGACAGAGATGACATTTAAAAGAAGAAGGGAAGGTGGGCAGGAAGATCAGAGCTGAAAAGATGAATTTCTTGTGCTGGAATATAACACCATCATTTTTCTTAATTATTCCTGACATTTCACCTATTATTCTGTGAGCTCCCTCAGAGCAGAGAGGGGAAAAATGCCAGTTGCTTTTCAGAATAAATTGTGAAGAGATACAGTTGGCTTTTATGGCTGGAGTTTGCCCTTTGATAAAAAGAATCATAGCACCATCTATCTGGTAAAATTAGCTATTATGTTTGCAGAGGTGCAACTCTTGGCAGATTATGCAAAATGGCATGTATAGTAGATATCTGTGTAGAAGAAAGCCACTAGAATAAAACTTGCTGCTATGTAAAAAGGTGGATACTGAAAATGTGATGAACAAACCAAATACCTTGCTGAAGAATTAATTCTCTAATAATTTTTATTGAAATATATAGGGCAAAACAAATAGCGTGTACCTGCACATGTTACTGAAACTCAATATATCCTCTGAAACCCATGACCACTGTTGTAGAAGAATATCTATGTGTCATAACAAATGAAACACTAAGGCCCTCTAGAGTGTTGCTGTGAAACAATCATTAGATGTTCATAGGAGATAATGTGAAAAGGACAGAGGCTGTGCTAGAAAATCTTCATTTTCAATAGAAATATAGAAAACAAAGCAGAAAATTCAAACTGCTAGTAGTACAAAATATTATCTTCTACTAAGGTAATCTTCATTTAACTGTTTTGTTTACTTGATTGTTTGTTTCTGTTCTTTAACTTCTATACACTATAGAATGTAGGAAAGAAATAAATTGGTAGCCCAGAGAATTGTACCAAGCAAGATAATCACTATTCTTAATAATGAGAGTCCTACCTAACGAGGATTAAACAATTAAAAATACATACTTATGAATTAATACACAAAAGGCAAAGCATATATATGTTAGAAGTCCATCATCTGTGTTATAATACATTTATCTATGAATTTATTTAAGAGAATATTGATTATTCATGAAAGAACAAACTCAGAATCTATTCTATTCATATGAAACTTCTTGAAAATTTGATACATTTAGTGGATAAACAGCTTCTACTTCAGTCATCTTTACTTGTCAGTGGTTTACAGGCTGGTACAGCGTCATTCTGTGGCTAGGAGGGCGGAGGGATCTGCAGATCCACGTCTCTGGAAAAGGGAAACAAGGGACCCCAAATAATTCAAAATAGCAGCAATGATCTGGGGAGAAACAAATTAATTTATTAAATATGGTATCGGAATGCAAGATAACATGCTATAATACAATATAATTAGAACTGAAGCTAATAAATCAATGAGAGAGTATCTGAAAGCTGAAGGCCTTACACTAATGCCGAGGCAATGCGTACGGTCAGGAGGAGAGCCAAAAAAGGCAATGTCTTGTGACCTTGCCAGGGGTTATAGCTCCTCTCTGAATGCAAAGTCCTCCGTGATATGTAGTTCTTCTTCTCTTCCGGACAGATGCCCTGAACTGGAGCATTAACTCTTTAACTCCCAGTGTACTACATGATGTTATGATATGGAATTCCAATAACCACAAGTCATAAAACCACGACATTAGTGAAATTCATAGATTCAAGATAATGAAACTACACTAGCAGAAATCTGTAGGATTTCAATTCTTTTTCCTCTTTATAGTGCATTTTAGGGAGGAAGTTCTTACATGCCAATCTACTAGGAAAGTACAATTCTCTAGTACTATTTTGTTCCCATAAATTCTACCCTTCCCTCTTAGTGCTAGGAATTTGGATCTTCACTAATCCTGCCAAACAGAACTGAAAGTGAAAAAAAAGGCACACTTGTCAGTGCCTCCTGAATATTCTTATATTTAGGCAGGGATATTTGAAAAGTACTAAGTAATGGTGTTCTTGTCCTTAATACGCCCAAACTGGAGGCAGGTAAAAAAAAAAAAAAAAAAAAAAAAAAAAAAAAAAAAAAAGTGAGCTAATTTCATACAAAAGAAGAATCTGAACTGTTAAGTAGTCAACACTATAACCCTTCCCACAGCTGATTGCATTCTGTTCTTTTCTGGAAGGCTGTAATTACATACATAAGCAGACCTTTGAACTTTAAGTAGAGCTATACTCAGGTACTGTTCAGTGTTAATTTGTCAAGTCAGAGTATGGATAAAGAGAGTTTTGTGAAGATATTCTGAGATAGCATTAATCTCCAACAATTTGCAAACACCACGTATTTTCAAAGTGTGTTATAAAATGTCGTGAATTAACTCTAGGCTTCCAATTTAAGTACACAACTGAGAATACAGTATAATGGGTGATTCCTGACATATTTTTATTAAATACCTCCTAAGGAATAATCTAGAATATATATATATATATAGTATATTTGTGTTATCTACCTTGGTTTCTAGGGAAAGGTGCTTCAATATTCCTTGTTGTCATTCAGAAACTAGTAAAAGTCACTTAAAATAATAAATTTTATGGTATTTTGAAGACAGAAATTTTATTATTAAAGGGTCTATTGGATATTTTTATCAACATTATGATCACCATTGTTGCTATTTCAGTAATTCCAGCTCAGTAACACATATAGTTAATTGAACTAGATCTCAGGAAAAATAAAGAATAAATGTTACCTGTCCTAATTTTGACTGGGTTGTGGACCAAATAAGTTCTTGGAATTAGATGAAATTATGATAAAAATTTGATCATTGGTGATTATCAGGGTAAAAGTGATTGTTGGTAGAATTTTTTTTTGCTTATAAATACACTGTCTGCCAGTATCAGATCAGGACTAAGGTCCGTTTAGCCTACTATCTATAAACAGAGAATTGAGAAAAAATTATCACAGATTGGCATGAATGTACTCTTAAATTCAACTATTTGTAGCCTAGAGACTTCCTGAACCAGAAGATATTTCTTCTTAATTTGTACAATCGTGTTTTGAGATGCTATTAATCTTTAACACATGACCTTGCTGGAAGGAGTCTTGTACCTATCACACCCTGTTAGATTACCTTTTTGTGAGTTCTCTTGCAGTGCAAATAATCTCGAAAATGATTGAATAAAATTCAGCTGAGTAATATATATTTTAGGTATCAATTTTCAGATGAAAGGATGAAAGTTGATGAAAGCACAGTTGATGTACTAGATCCTCCTCCATTGATCTAGATGATCTTAGATGCCTACATTGTAGACATAGAATTTGATTTTAAGATTCTAGTTGTCTCTAAATTAGAGGCATTAACAAAAATACCCTGAGAAAAGATATTCCAAAGAGTTATTAAACTTCAAATGTTAATAAGGTATTTAGAAAAGACTTTCATAGGATCCACAGTATTTCATGTCTTGTTTATGTTTTAATCAGCCTGGCTGCTTCTGCTTCTGAAGCAAATAGTCTCTGGGATCCTATGTCAGTTCTTATTAACTGAGTATCTTCTTGTCACGGCAATTTCTCTCATCAATTGTGAAAATTGTGGTTTAATTTAGTATCTTTATATCTAATTTCTTGCCACTATTAAAGCAAAATAGTGATATTCCGTGTTTTAGATTTGAAATCTAAGTTCTGTGAAATAGATTTGAAATTTGATTAGTATATACAAAGTTCTTCTGTTTTACTCAGGAGTGTGTTGCCTGGAGTTGCATTCAAACTACAGCATTCCCAATATTTGAAAAAAAAAAAGCAAGAAAAAAAAAGAAGATTCCATTTGCTTCATCATATTCTGTTAGACTCAGTTTTTGAGAGACAATTGTTTCTATGCAGAATAATCACAGGACTGAGAGATAGCAGGTTAATGGCTAACACAGACACAAAAACAAGCCAACTTATCATGTCTGCAGCACTGTCAGACAGATTCCTCCCTCTTCTGTCCAAGTTGGTTTATCTAGAATACAAAGAAAAATAAGCCAAAGTGGAATTCTTTGTCATTTTCAAATAAGCTATTTCTTCACTGAAACAGTCACTCCATACTACAAACTGTTATCATCTAAATACATCAGATTCTGAATGTTTAATACAGAAGGTGTAATTATTATTTTAGACCCATTGGTGCATATTGCTACTGAGCTCGAAAAATGACCTATTGTGTTTTGACATACAAGCATGGGCATACCTATCAGAGATCAGATTCGAGGCCTACACTGGCAATTTCCCACCAGATTAAACAAGCTGTAAGACCTAAGAAAAAAGAAACCCTATAATGCTGAATGTAGATATGTACTCTGTGTAATGAGAAGTGAGGTGATTTCAACAGCTTGCCCTTGATGTTCTTCAACAGAAAATAATCTAACTATTTAACAAAAGCATGATGTGAAAATTATTATTTTTCATTTAATGTGGTTTTTATTTTTTATTAATTTTTAAACTATTGGATGCCTACAAGTTTTCATAGTGTAACTTTATAATTTAAGGGGATTTTGCTTCAGGCAAAGCATTGGTTTTTGATTTATTTTCTGCACTTGTCTTGGTTTAGCAATATGAAATTTTTCAGATAAGTGCAAAACTGTGTTTGACCCTACAAGGAAGAAGTTTTCTTTTTTAAGAAATTTGTACGAAGTGCTTAATAATTTATGTCACTCAGTTTCACTGTATATATTTTTTTCAATGACTACAGTTAACTTTCTGAATCTCCAGATGCTAACATTTTAATAAAAACAAGACATTTTCAGCAAAATGTCAGTAGTAAAGTGATCAAAGTGCTATGGGAACAGTTTAGCAACAATTTGAGCTTTGAATTTCTTATTCATTTTTCAAAACATTCACTTAAAAAACATTTATTGAAGCTGAACTGCCTTTATCAGTCTGATCAGAGCTCCATAAAGAACATGCATGATTCAACGGACTCTCCAAGCTTTAAAAAATATCACTTTGATAGACGCCTCACAAGTACAGCACAATAGTTTTCATGCTCACGTTTGTTAAGATTTAGTGCAGCCATTAAAGAACAGAAGGGCTCTTTGGTGGCAATTTTCAAACATACCAAATATCCCAAAGCACAACCTTCTACAAATCAGAGATTAAGGTACTGACAAAAACTTCCACTTGATTGCATTTTCCCCCCTTAAACTTGCATCAGGGGTAACTTCTTTTTTTCAAACAAATCTCTGAGGGAAGTGTTTTCTGTGTTTTTTGTTTGTTTATTTGTTTTAGCTCTTTGAGAAAAATATCAACCGAGAGATTAAAAGTGACTTTATGTGCCTTGTCCAGAAGTGAGTCGATTTATTAAAACAAACAAACAAAAAAAACCTGTGTGTCTGACCTATACATGAAGTTGGTGATACATCTCTTGGTGAGTATTGATCACTCAAGACTTTTCTGTTTGCTTATTGAAATGTAGCTAATGATCTCTCTTTATTTTGGCTCCAAATTCTTATCATGGCCCAGCTGCTTTCTCTGGAACATAAGATCTTGCTTCTGCTTTGTAAATGGGCTATGGAAATTAAGTTTGCTTTCCTGGGCAAACAGCATTTGTTTTCCATCAGTTCACATTACAAGCTGTTTGCATGCAGATAGATACATTTGGAAGAAGTAGCTGCCATCAATCTCTATGACTTTCTGATACACACCATTTCACCTCTACCCTTTTAAATGGGGGATTGTAAGGGATGGCTGAGCAATCATTCTATTTGTCTTGAATAATGTAGAACTTCTGTGTTCAGGTCACCTCCACAGTTTGTGATCACTGATGGACAGACATGAAGGATTGTGCTTTCATTAAGTCCCAGCTTAGGGTCATTCAGATGGCATTCTACTTTGCTGGATCTTCTCTCTAAATAAATATTTGTGCTATACTTGTTACATGTTGCCTCTCATTTCAGGATAAAGAAATTTATTATATCTTATTTTCTTTATGTACCTAGATTACTTTTCTTTGTATACCTTTTAGGTACAAGATATGCTATTCTTTTCTTGTTATGAACGCTGACAAACCTTGTTTAACATTGAGATAAAACAGCATTATGAGAAGAAAAATCTTATACTTCAGGAAATTTCTATATATTTCATCTGAGTAATAGGATGATCTTTAACAGGGAACTAAGATCTTGTCTCATTCAGAATGGGTAAGATAACCACTTTAAGGAAATCCATCATATAGTGTCCTAAGTTACATTTATTCCACCCAAGTAATTTGCAATGCAGTGGTTCATTTTACATAGATTTTAAGGGTAATGAACTGAACAAAGATATTTCAGGCATCTAGTCAGCATTAATTATGCACAGGTGTCTGCAGCAGATCTTTCAACTAAATCTTGGGATCTGCAGGTGTCTTTAAATATCTGTTTAAGCCAAAATAGGGAAAAATGTATCAGATGTTGATTTAAAATTCATCAATCTTTATAACTGTCTTTACTATGGTAACACCCTGCAGCATCAGGCTTTAGTACAACCTCATTTTTCAGATCTCTAATCCACAATAAGAACAAAGTGAAGCCTACATACTCAACATAAAACATGTGATTCTAAAAGTTCTTCAAACTCTTTGCTTATGCTCACATTCCTTTTTTTATTTAAAACTTATTAAATCTTTAGTTATTTTCTTCTGCATGCCTAGAAGTGTGCAAGCTTTATTACATCTTAGCATTTCAGAACTTACTTTTTAATTAAGCTCACTAAAAAATATCATCATCCAAAATATTACTGTTTGTTATGAAAATATTTTTCACTATTTCTATAACTTAATGATGAAAGTTGGCAAAAAAAAAAAAAAAAACACTTTTCATTAAACTCAGATATAACAATTTGCATTGTCTTATTCTGTAAAAATGATGTAGTTAGGGTGCTGCCCAAACAAATCAAGAGGCAAATATATTTCTCTCACCCACCTAAAATTATTCAAATCCTCATTCCATATGGGAAAAGTCTAACCATCTGGCTGACTACGTTTTAACCAATTATGAATTTGTTGGGAATTCCTACTGGGAATGGAAAAAGTCTTCATTTGTGATTAAAAAAGAAAACAAAACAAAAAACTTGCATGCTGTAAGATCAGTAAGTATACAGACATTGTAAAGTATTAGATAATCAATAAGTACAAAGAGAAGTCAGGCTTAGTAAAATTATCATGTTGGAAAAAGATAATCAAAGATAAAAGGAAAGCATCCACCAGTGTTGTAGGCTTGCAAAGAACTCCACAAGAAGTGATCTCCAGACAGAAATCCTTCCTCAGTGGCAGTCAGCCTTTAAATGGGGTCTAGGAGAGAGGGAGCCAGGCTCCACCCCTTCCAGTCACACAGTTGAATTGCCTGCACCTGTGCTCCCACGACTGACTCCGTGCTTGCCTCAGGTGGTCAGAGGTTCAGGCCGTGATTCAACAGTTCCCCTACACATGCACATTAACAAAATGCTTGAACGTTTCTTGACATTACGGTCAATATATATATGACACATTATGTTCCTACTTTCATTCTTGCATTCCTTTTTGCAAAGCTGTGTAACTTCACCAGAAGAGTTGGAAGATACTAATGATAGAGTGAAGCCTGAATAGTGTGGCTACCTCCTTTGCTTTTGGGAATGATTTCAAAGAAAGCACAAGTGGCTAAAGCAAACAACTGAGGAATTCTCTTCCTTCAGCAAGTGTTTTGGAATCTCTCAAAGGCTTTAGCAGCTAAACATTGAACTGTTCAAGCCTGAAAAGAAATGTAAGCCTCTAATTTTGGGGTTGTATCTATTCTAGAAATCTAAGCAGTGCTTGGGACTTTCCTCACGTTCTACTTGGGTGATTGCTATGAAAAAGCATGCTCACTTCCTTTCAACCTTTGATCACACTGTGCTGCCCAAAAATCATACCTAGAGAAATATCTGAAAAAATATTTTTAGTCAAAAGTCTATGCAAGGGAGCATGTGAATTAGATAATGAAGCACAAGGCTAATAATTCTGATGAATTTACTAACATAACTGTGTCAACTTGATGATCTAGTTAAGTGCTAGTGTTGATAGAAGAGTATTCTAGTAGTTGTCTCATCCACTTGATCATATCACTAATTTTCCCACTTGATCATTTTCTATGTCTGTATCAAGCCCTGTTGAACTCCCATTTCAGGTCCTTGCAATTGGGGAAACACCTTTATCACCTACTTGGCTACGCTTTATTACACCTTGTGGAACTCAGTAGATCAGTGATTTCTGTCCTGATAAATATAGTTGCAATTAGCCTCTAGTTTTCAGAAGCCTTTGAGAATGACAGACCAACAGATGACATTCGCACACATAAATTTTAGATGCAATCCCAGTTTTACTAGGAAAAAAGGACAAAGTTAAATTGAAGTCATGCCCAAATCAAGGTTCTTTTTTAAAGAGTAATTCTGTTTTCTCTTCAGATCTTCATATAAAGCTGCATGCTGACTGACTCTGTCTGACATCTGGCTGTTGCTTTCTTGATGAATTCTGGCTCCTGCTGCTTCCAGTTGAGTTGAAATTTGATCTCCTGGCACCTGAAAATTCTGACTCTAAAAATGCTGATAAAGAGCATTCTATCTTCGCAGTAGGAAAGAGAAAAAGTGAAGGAGCGTGGAATTATTTTGACTAGAAAGAAAACTATCAAATTAAAGTTTTAACTGATTCCTCATTGAAGAAATATAGATTGCACCTGGCAATTTCAATAAATTTGCTTAGAAACCAAACTTACATAGAATTCTTATACTACAAGATTAAAGTCCAAGATATTACACAATGTTTATAACAGAAGCAAAGCAAATAATAAAAAATTAGACTTGAAGAGAATTGAAAATGAAAAGCAGAAATTTAGACTTAATTCCTATGATCAAGACAACTAGAATAGCAATGCAGAAACAGATAAAAATCTTAATGATATAACTTTCTTTTTCTTTTTTTTTTTTTTTCAGAAATAATTCACAATGTCAAATAATATCAAATAACCTGTGGTAGAAGAAGACAGCCATCAATTTGTTGATTTTCCCCAGTCATCTTTTTTTTTCCTTTTTAATTCTAAAATTACACACAGATTTATGTTTTGTTGATAATGTACATGGAGGAAGCTGTTAGAGTTGGTGTTCTCAGATGTATGACACACTGTATAGGAACTGCTGAATCACGACCTGAACCTCTGATTGATCATCTGAGGCAAGCACTGAGTCAGCTGCGGGAGCACAGCCGCAGGCAATTCAACTGTGTGACTGGAAGGGGTGGAGCCTGGCTCCACCTCTCCTAGACCCCATTTAGGGACTGACGACCACTGAGGAAGGATTTCTTTCTGGAGATTGCTCGCTTCAGAGTTTTTTTCTGTGAGCTCAGGACATGGGTGAGTGCTTTATTTTTGACTGTCTTTTTGTATTTTGATAATCTTTCTAGTCATACAATCTGTAAAATACCACCCTAACCATGCTGCTCTGCTAATTATATGTTTATTAAGTGTACACACATGTGTTCAGAAAGTGTGTAGCAATTTCCGAATTTATATAGACTCTGAATTTCTGATTTAAGCGTAAGTGATGATGGTTTGTTTCCATGGTTCTTCCTGAAAGTTAGAAGTTAAAATTTTAATTTCCCGTTTCCACTCAAAAAGTGTTAACCTTGAGGCTATTTACTTCTGCTGTAGAAAAGCATTGCCTACCTCTGTTGCTGAAGTCATCTTTTAATTCAGAAGACTCAATGTGCAAGAAAGATATAGATATAGATATAGGTCACTTTGTAAGTAATTCCTCCTATTTGTTTGAACAGGAACTGCAGCAGATAGAAAGAGCACAATAACACTATTTGATAGAGCAAGTTCCTAGCCACAAAATAGTATTTATCAAAGTAATCACCGTCGTTAGCTATGCATTTTTACCAGCAATGAAGAAGAACCACACTCATAAAAATCTGTGCTAGAGGAAGCAAGCAACTGTCACTGTTGCCACTGCTGAAACATACCACCCATGGCCTCATTGTGCTCACATCAACTTTTTGGTCTCCATAAACATTCAGCAAATGTCAATAATGTCAATGGGTGCCATTTTCTCCACGTGCAGGAATTAAATTCCACGCCTTTGCTTCGTACGCACTTCTGCGTCATTTACCATTTGGTCAGACTGCCCCTCTGCTGCCATCTGTCACACAGTAACAAAATGTAATGGAACGTTGGCAGGGAGTTCAATGTTTACTGCTGTACCATTCATATCTGCCTTTGTCATGGGTTACCAGCAAAATAAAATAAGAGGCATTACCTTCAGAGCTGCTCTTGCAGTATTTAAGGTGAGAGATACAAATCTGATGACATACAAATGTTATCCACGATGGCTTATTTATGAACATTATTTCATTTTTTTCAAGTAGGAATATAGAATTGTATCCCTTCCAGCAAAATATTTTTAAATTTGTAAGTACAATTTGCACCACTAAACATGCTATTTAACTTCTATTTTTTAAAAAAGAATGATCCCTAATTGCCCCCCTCTATGAAAGCTGTAACTATTTTATTTCATAAAAGCAGTGAAATAAGGCACGTAAGTATGCTTCAGGATACTTAACATTTTCCATTGTACAAAGCAGAGTGTTCTTTGGATGGGTCATATTCTGAAATATATTTTTCTATCTTATATTAATTAAATAGTTTCAGAGAATATTCATACACTTTAGAATGTCAATGTCTATTTTTTGGATACATAATGATCCTTGGCAGTTTGACTTGGGTTATTTAGTACTCTACCATATGATACCTGGGTATGGTGCAGAAGTTGTCACACGCTATGGACATTCTCATTTGTCATTTTGAGTCTGCTCATCTCTTCTTGACAATGGAAAAAAAATTAATGATATGGTCATATGCACAAGGTATCATTCAGTTCCTGTCAGCCTCTGTGACAGGTATTACTCTGGACATTTTTTATTTACTAGTATAGATGAAGGTTAAAGCTGCTGATATACCATGTAGAACATACAGGTTTTTATTCCCATTGTCTTACCTATCAGACCCGTGGAAAAATCTTTACCAGTGATCTTCTTTGGATTTGATCCTATTTTGCCTAAATTTACCCAAGTTGCCTATTTTCAGAAGACATAAGTGAAGACAGACTTGGCTGAGGTAACAATCTACTTTTAATGAAATTTTATTCTGTCTTTCTGTTTTGCAGCGAAAGATGTGAAGATTCAACTTGGATGAGAAGTGAAAAATTATTTTGTATTAAAGAGACTAATACAGAAATAAGCTGTAAAAATTGTCTGAAGGGAACAAAGAAAGCATTCAAAAAACTTTCTGAACAGATGAAGGTTCAGTGCCAGTTTAAGAAAAAATATAAATAAGACATGCGATAATTCTATGGATAATATGTAGAAACTATACATGAATTGGATAAGAACAAGGTGAAAAGTTTTGAGGCCAGCAAGTTACAAAGTTGGATATCCAGAACAAGTTCATGGTTTTAATTTTGATACTTTTAAAAAGATGGACAAAGAGAGGTGGAAAAATTGTACAGGAGGAGGATAAAGCTGTCAAGACAAAAGATAACAAATATATGTACCAGAGTAATGTCTGGAAGCACAGAAGAAGGAAAAGATTTTGCAAAGAATGAATCCTGGAGCATCTCCCCTATGAAGAAAGGCTAAGTGAACTGGGTCTGTTTAGCCTTGAGAAAAGAAGACTGAAAGGGGACCTGATCCAGGTCTATAAATACCTAAGGTGTGGGGGGCAGAGTGGCGAGACCAGACTCGTTTCAGAAGTGTGTGGAGACAGGACAAGGGGAAATGGCCAGAAACTGCAGCATAGGAAGTTCTGCACGAATGTGCGCAAGAACTTCTTTATGGTGAGGGTGACGGAGCACTGGAACAGGCTGCCCAGGGAGGTTGTGGAATCTCCTTCTCTGGAGATATTCAAGACCTGCCTGGACACCTACTTGTGTGACCTGGTGTAGAGAACCTGCTTTGGCAAGGGGGGTTGGACTCGATCTCTGGAGGTCCCTTCCGACGCCTACGAATCCGTGATTCTGTGATTCTATGAATGGCAAGAGTTTGACAGATAAAGCTGACTACTTCAAGTATTGCAATGGCTATTATTGGAACTCAAATATGCAAGAATTAATATCAGAGTGTTTTCCTTGAGACAAAAGTCTTCCATGTGTGGCTGTAGCATCAGTCAGTTCTATCAGCCTCTCTCCAGTGTATGTCAATCAACTACTCAGCAAATGTAAATTTATCATTCTGAAAGAAAAGTATTGGATTTTAAATCTCTTACATATGTACACACCAGACAAATACGTAGACATAATGGAAAGAACTTTTACTGCAGAAATAACTTGACATATGATTTGTGTTTTTTTTTTTTTATATGAGAAAGAAGTCTAAATAAAATTTTGGCAAACCACTCTACAAAAACAGATTACTCGGTTTGTCTTCTCTTCTTAGTTTAGGTATGAATCCATTTTCTGTCAAGTTCATTTTCATAATATCATGTTTATTGGAAAGCCTGAATTTTTATGACAGCATAAAAATACTTTCTTCTTCCTCCTCTGATTTTGCTTCATCATATAAAGAAAGTGATTATCTTTGCTCATAAAATTGAAGGAAATAAGCAAAACATGAAAAAAAAAAAAAAAAAAAAAAAACAACAATAATGTATGATGGAAAAGTCTTTATGGAATTCTTCGTTGTTGAAATATATGCGTTTTGTGTTCCTGTTTGTAACAGTAGTCTGAGCCAGTTATAGACGGAAGATTTTCTCATAATTTCAGTAATTCTATTCACAAGATTGACCAAGAAACTCCACTTGTGCCTCAGAGTCTTATTCTGCCACAAACTAAACAAATAAGCAACAGTCAATTCCTGCTTAAAAAATGTGCGAGAGGAACATAGAGATCCCAGTAAGTAGATCACCAAAACAGAAGGAAAGGATCAGGATGTTAAAAGCTATAGTTTAAAGCTGTAGTCAATGTCTCTCATTATGTTGCTTCTATAGAATTTCACCTAGGTTTCGCAGTAAAGTTCAGTGAAACATGTAAAGAATGACAATAAGATCAATTTATGTCTATTAGCAGGGAATTCTAACTACCTATAACTATAGGTACATAGAATTTATCACAAAGCTACTTGTTTGAAAACACAATGCGTGGGAAGTGAAGCACGGAAATAAAACTGTAATGCTTTATAACAACTAATAAATGAGAAGGAAGACATGGAGGACAAAGATGATCTAATAAAGAGCTGATCTAATAAAGAGAGCTGTGACTGTAATTTCTGTTCAGTAGTATTATTATCAAAGATTTGTATTCCATCTATTCGGGGAGTCATGTCTTATTTGAGATAAAATAGTATATTCTTATTTTTTTTGCAGGCTTAAATTCTTATTTGTGAGCCTTGGAAAATTAGCTTCCTGGTGCACAATTCAGGTCTTTATTTTCTTCACTTACAAGCATAAATAGATTGACTTGGATGACAGGTTGGCCATGAGCCAGTAGTGTGCCCTGGCGGTCAAGAAAGCCTAAGGTATCCTGGGGTGTATTAAAAAGTGCATGACCAGCAGACTAAGTGAGCTGATCATCCACCTCTACTCTGCCCCAGTGAGACCTCACGTGGAGTTTTGTGTCCAGTTCTGTGCTCCCTGGTAAAAAAAAACAGGGCTCTCCTGTGGAGAGTCCAGAGGAGGGCCACAAAGATGATAAGATGTGCTGGAGTACCTCTCCGATGAAGAAAGGTTGAGGGAAATGGGCTGTTTAGCTTGGAGAAGGCTCTAGGGAGCCTCATTGTAGCCTTCCAGTACTTGAAGGAAGCATATAAACTGGAGGGGAAACGGCTGTCTACATGAGTGGATAGTGAGAGGACAAGTGGGAATGATTTTAAACTGAGACAGGGGAGGTTTAGGTTAGATATTTGGAGGAAGTTTTTCACACAGAGAGTGGTGACACACTGGAAGATGATGCCCAGAGAGGTTGTAGATGCCCCATCGCTGGAGCCATTCAAGGCCAGGCTGGATGTGGCTCTGGGCACCCTGGCTTAGTGATTGGCAACCCCGCACACAGCAGGAGGGTTGAAACTAGATGATCATTGTGGTCCTTTTTAACCTAGGCCATTCTATGATTAAATGACTTTGATTCAGTAAAGAGCTTGGAGCACCTCTCTTACAAGGAAAGGCTGAGTAGCCTGGGTCAGTTCAGTCTTGAAAAAAGACCACTCAAAGAGGATCTGATTAATGTTTATAAATATCTAAGGTGCGGGAGTCAAAGGGACAAGGCCAGACTCTTTTCAGTGTTGTGTGGTGATAGGACAAGAGCAAATGGCCACAGAGTACACTTTTTGTTTTTTTTGTTGTTGTTGTTAGTACTTGCTGGATTAGTGTTGCTGCTGACATTATGGTGATACTGACTACTTTGTTCTTAATGACAATAACTCAATCCTCCTTGTTCTGCTACACAAGTACTGTGTTCAGTTTTGAGCCCCTCACTACAAGGAAGGCATCAAGGCCCTGAAGTGTGTTCAGAGAAGGGCAACAAAGCTGGTGAGCAATCTGGAGCACAGATGAGGAGCGGCTGAGGGAGCTAGGATTGTTCATTCTGGAAAAGAGAAGGCTCAAGGGTAACTTTATTGCTCTCTACAACTACCTGAAGGAGACTGCAGTGAGGTGAGGGTTGGTCTCTTCTCCTATGTAACTAGTAGTAGGACTAGACTGAATGACCTCAAGTTGCTGCAGGGGAGATTCAGGTTAGACATTAGGAAATACTTCTCCTGAGAGTGTTCAGGTACTGGAATGGACTGCCCAGGGAGATGGAGTCAACATCCCTGGAGGTGTTCAAGAAACATTTAAATGTTGTACTAAAGGACATGATTTATGGAGAAATATTGGTGATAGGTTGGACTGGATGATCTTAGAGGTCTTTTTCCAACCATGGTGTCCTGGTTTTATGACTTTTTCTTAATGGTATTCCAGATCATAACATCATGTAGTGCACTGAGAGTTAGAGTTAATGCTTCAGTTCTACAGATCACTGATAGTTCCTGATACCTGGTTCTTAGAAGGGAAGAACTACATATCTCAGAGGACTTTGCATTGCACTGTTTCCATTTTCCATTCAAAGGGAAAGATAAAGAAGTGTCCACAGTTCGAGACCACACTCTTTTCCCTTTCTGCTTGGCAGCGAGTGTGCTCCTTATAATATCTCGCCTTCAGCATTAGAGTAAGGCCTTCAGTTTCTTGGACACTCTCATTTTATTTGATTTATTAGCTTCAATTCCAATTATACTGTATTATATTGTGTTATCTTGCATTCCAATATCTCTTTTAGTAAATTATCTTTCCTCCTCAGATCGTTGCTGCTGTTTTGTTTTTAGACGTTTCTCCTTTTTCGGAGTGTGTGTTCCTGGGTCTCCCTGGCCCCACTAGTCCTGGAACAGGGCTAAACCAATCCATATACTGTTGACATGTTTCTATTATCATTCTATTATTCTATTAATCTAATAAACACTGTGAATTCGTGAAGCACTGAAAATGAACAGTTGTGTAACAGAGATTCATAAACAGACTGCTAGTCTACAGAAACCTCTTTATCTTATCTTTTAGAAATCATTTTCCAACAGTTACATACTTTTTTTTCTTCTTTTTGGGGGAAGGATTGCTAAAGGCTTTTGTACCTTGCTACTGAAAGATATTGCTATTCCCAGTATAAAGAATTAATATGTGAAAACAAATAAGCTGCAGACTGCCATCAGAGCATTTCACGTCTCCTTTCTTTCCATTAGATATCAACAGAGTGCTCATTCTTTTTGGGTTCCCCTATTGCCTAGCTTTGCTGTAACCCTTAGCCACAAAGCTCGTATCCCCATATATTCCTGAACAACTATTCCAAGCAGTACAAGGAATAATTGGTCAGTCACTTAGGAAAATAATGATTTTTGTTTACCAAATCAAGAATACGGGGGATGCTGAGAAGGCAGAGATACTGAATGCCTTCTTTACTTCTGTCTTCAGTGAAAAGGCTCTCCCTCAGGTTTCCCACACCCTGGAGGTTAATGAGAGGATCTGGGGAATGGGAGACCTCCCTTTGGTCAGGAAAGAGAACGTATGCGAGCGCCTAGGCAGTACTAAGGTCCACAAGTCCATGGGACCTGATGGGATGCATCCACGTGTGCTAAGGGAGCTGGCGGAGGTCATTGCCGAACCGCTCTCCATCATTTTTGAGAGGTCTTGGATAACAGGGGAGGTCCCTGAAGACTGGAGGATAGCCAATGTCACTCCGGTCTTCAAAAAGGGCAAGAAGGAAGATCGAGGTAATTATAGGCCTGTCAGCCTCACCACCATCCCTGGAAAGGTGATGGAACAGCTTGTGCTGGATACCATCTCCAGACAACTGGGAGAAAAGGAGGTTATCAGGAGTAGTCAGCATGGGTTCACCAAGGGGAGGTCATGCTTGACCAACCTGGTGGCCTTCTATGATGCTGCCACATGCTGGGGGAAGAGCGGTAGATGTAGTCTACCTTGATTTTAGAAAGGCGTTTGATACTGTCTCCCACGACATCCTTATAACAAAGCTGAGGAAGTGTGGGATAGACAAGTGGACAGTGAGGTGGGTTGAGAACTGGCTGACTGGCAGAGCACAGAGGGTCGTCATTGTTGGTGGTGCAGAGTCTGGCTGGAGACCTGTAACCAATGGTGTCCCCCAGGGGTCTGTGCTGGGTCCGGTCTTGTTCAACATCTTCATCAATGACCTTGATGAGGGGATAGTGGCCACCCTCAGCAAGTTTGCTGATGATACGAAGTTGGGAGGATTGGCTGACACGCCTGAAGGCTGTGCTGCCATTCAGCGAGACCTGGACAGGCTGGAGAGCTGGGCAGTAAGAAACCGGATGAGGTTCAACAAAAGCAAGTGTAGGGTCTTACACCTAGGGAGGAAGAATTGCATGCACCAATACAGGCTGGGGGATGAGCTGCTGGAGAGGAGCTCTGCAGAGAGGGACCTGGGCGTCCTGGTGGACGACAGGTTGGCCATGAGCCATCAGGTGCCCTTGTAGCCAAGAAGGCCAATGGCATTCTGGGGTGCATTAAGAAGAGTGTGGCCAACAGGTCGAGAGAGGTGATCCTCCCCTTCTACTCTGCCCTGGTAAGGCCTCATCTGGAGTACTGTGTCCAGTTCTGGGCTCCGCAGTAAAAAAAGTCAGGGATCTCTTGGAAAGAGTCCAGTGGAGGGCGACAAAGATAGTGAAGGGCCTGGAGTATCTCCCCTGTGAAGAAAGACTGAGTGAACTGGGTCTGTTTAGCCTTGAGAAAAGACGACTGAGAGGGGACCTGATCCATGTTTATAAATATCTGAGGTGTGGCGGCCATAGTGGTGAGGCCAGTCTCTTTTCAGTGGTACGTGGAGACAGGACAAGGGGAAACAGACATAAGCTGCAGCATAGGAAGTTTCACACGAATGTGCGTAAGAACTTCTTTGTGGTGAGGGTAACGGAGCACTGGAACAGGCTGCCCAGGGAGGTTGTGGAGTCTCCTTCTCTGGAGATATTCAAGTCTCGCCTGGACGCCTACCTGTGCGACCTGGTGTAGGGAACCTGCTTTGGCAGGGGGGTTGGTCTTGATGATCTCTAGAGGTCCCTTCCAACCCTTACAATTCTGTGATTCTGTGATTCTGTAATAGGCTCTGTGAGTGCTGAATTGAAATAAAATTCCTTTTAAACAGGGCTCTGAGAAATTAATTGTAACCAGTAGTTAATGACCAGTTTGTGAACAGCTTGAAGGAATGCCAAGGGCAGTTTTTACTTCAGCAAATTTTTGTTAACTGTGCTAATGAATTATATTGAAGGGATTATTTCTATTACAAATTCTAATCATTCAGGTTTACCATTGTTTCTAAGAAAAAGTTTGCAAACTACAGTACTTTATGGATGCAGCCCAGTATTACTAGTTTTAATTAATATGATAATACGAACATTCCATGATGATGAATTCTACTTTCAGTTTCCAGCGAAATATATGCATGCGTAGTACACATTGTAATTCATAATAAAACATGGTCATATGAATTAATAGGAGCACCAGCTGAAGCATCGGAAAGCTTGTCATGGTTTATAGGAGGACCATACAAAAAAAGAATATTATCTGTGACTGGATTTACTGTTGTGTTCTTAGTTCATGCAAACTTATAAATCTGAGTAATTCATAGCTGTTTTCTTGAATTAGCTCTGAATATGTAACTTTTTTTTTTTTTTTTTTTTTTTTTTTTTTTTACAGTGCTTTGCTGAACACTGCATCTCCTGTTCTCAAGTGCAGTATTTCGCTCCCAGTCTGAGGTGAGACATTGGCTAGTTCATCCCATTAGGGAGATTTGTGAACTGTTGCTGTAGCAACTGACTTGGCTGCATGGTTTCTGAGGAAAGAATATGTAGCATTCCACAGTGGTTTAGTTTTGGTGTTTTTTTTTTTTTTGTTTGTTTGTTTTGTTTTGTTTTGTTTTGTTTTTGGGGGGGAGGTTTGCTTTTTTTTTTTAATTTTGCATTAAAAATATGCCTTAACAAAAGGTTATCCTATTACGGGTGGTTTTCAGTATCATTGTGTGTGTGTGTGAGAAATAACAGACAGTAGTCTGAAAGTACCAATGGAGTAAGTATAGGTTTACATAATGAAATATATTTTCTAGTTGGTTTGACATGTCTTTTGCTCTTGAATGGATCTTATTCACCCTTTTTGATTTATGTTACTAATGCACATCTCCAGTGTTGCAATACAGAAGAAAAATGGATGCATTCTAAAGGAAAATCAGTGTAGTATACCAAGCCCTACATGTACCATGAAAGTAAGTTTTCATTTTTGGGGGTCCCTCTCACTCTGATAGCAAATGCATTTAATATGTAGATTTTGCTAGTGGTTCTGAAACTACGCAGAGGACCATAAGAAGCAGTAAAGTACTTAACTTGATGTAAATGCTGGTGGCAATAGCTAGAACACCATTATGAAAATTATGTTTTCAACAGTGTTTTCATCATGAATCCAAAGCATGAAACCGCATGAGCTACTCTGAGGACAGTTAACTGTACCCAAGTCAAAAGCAAAACAGGACCACATCTAGAACAAAATGTGAGTGGTTTTTGGGGTTGTATTTGTTCAATATGACTTCTAGGACTTCTATTACTTGCCCAGAAATTTTACACAAAGACGTATTTGAGTGCAGAAACTTTAGGACAGCGTTGAAAAACTGTGTAGAACAGATGAAACCATCTCTATGGCGATATCTGTAGTGCCATTAGAGAACAACTCCTTGAATAATGATCAATGTCTTAAGTTGTCCTTTAAATAAATGAGAGACTTAAAACTTATTTAACTCAAGTAATACATATTTGATATTGCTATTTGTCCTATTTAGTAGTATAGTTGTAGCTATGTTCAGTCTGGCCTTGAAGATGTTCCCGGTTGTAACGATTATACAGCTTATTTCTGGTTTAAAATAAATATGAGTGATATAGATTAAAACTGAAAGGCTAACAATGAGTGGAAAAGAATAACATCATTAAAATGCTGAAGTTTGCAATGCATTTCAGATCAAAATTCACATTAACTAAGATAATTAGTACTGTCTGTATAATCAACTATACAGATGTACAATTGACAAGTACACAGAGAAGTTAGGCCGCTCTTCACAGAGAATATAGCTGGAAAGATTAACATGTTAGAAAGGGGTAATCAGAAACAAACAGAAAGGCTTACCAATACCCTGTGCACAAAGGAAAAACTCCAAGAGAAGCAATCTCCAAAAAGAGACGCTTGCACAGTGGTAGTCAGTTCTTAAATGGGATCTAGGAGAGGTTACACAGCTGAATTGCCTGCGCCTGTGCTCCCGCAGCAGACTCATTGTTTGCCTCAGGTGATCAATCAGAAGTTCAGGCACTGATTCAATAGTTCCCATACGTTGACACATAAAACTTCCTACTACTTATAGTATTTTTATGAATTATAAAGTGGATGGGACAATTCAGATCAGAATTAATCTTGGTAAATATATGCTTACAAATTGTCATACAAATCTTAAATGAAGAATGGTAAGGTAACTAAGTCCCAAATGTGTGGGTGTGTAAGATAGTTATGTATATATATATTTTTATCTGACAGTATTTTTGTTTTCTTAGCAGAAAAAAAAAAAAAAAAAAAAAAAAAACAGACAAACGTAAGTTATGGCTATGGCTCTTAAACTGTAAAGAGTCTGCATTAATACATTATGAAATAAACACTGAGGAGATGTTAAATGGTTTAGAACAGAATAAAGAAAAAAAAAAGGAAGTAACAAGATTTGTGTTAGTCACGAGATGCACAAAATTATATCTTTTAAAATGGTTATTCATTGTTATTTTTTTCTATCTAGCTATATACTTCTTTATACTTTCTGAATGCATTTAATTATTCTGATATCTAGTAGATAACTTCACAGTTTCATCTATCATAAAAAGCTACTGAAACTACTCTTTTACCATTTGCATTGCTCTAATTCACCTTCCTTTCTCCTTTTATCCCTAGTTAGTTCATGTTCTACTATCTTTCTGAAGGATTTCCTATTTCTCATTGGGTTAAATATATTTCCTTGATTTATTTTTCCTTTCAAATGTTTTAAATGTTTGAAGAATAATTAGGAGGTTATAGGAAGCAGGTTTTTCTAAAGAAGTTTAGAGTATGAATGTTAAACAAAAGTTAGTATTTGTAACTTAAGATAGATTTTGGCGATGATTTTTTAATTTTATGTTTCAATATAGCTATTAAACTTAAGGTACTTATCTGTAATCCAGTCAGTAGACTTTTCCCAACACACTAAGAAGTAACAGGAATAGAAACAACTGTTAAAATAAGTCAACCAAGAAGATCTTGAAAATACAGTTTTATAACAAATTGTGATTTATCATAGTAGATGATGCACTTACATTAACGTCATATATTATGGAAAGTATTGGTACAAATTTTGAATTAATGCACAAATAGAGCTTACTACTATCATGCTTTTATGATTTTTGTTATTGGTATTCCACATCATAACATCATGTAGAGCACTGGGATTTAAAGAATTAATACTCCAGTTCTGTGGATTGTCGATAGTTCCGGGCATACTGTCAAAGAATAGAAAAAGAACTATATAACCCAGGGGACTGTTCACAGATCTGTTTCCATTTTCCATTCAGAGTGAAAGACAAAGATGTTTGCAGGTCACGAGATGTTCCTTTTCCCTTTCTGCTCATCTGTGATATGTGTTCCCTAGCTGTCTTGCCTTCAGCATTAGAGTAAGTCCAGTTTTTTGGACACTTTCTCTCTCTTTATTGATTTATTAGCCTCAATTCCAATTATATTGTATTATACTGTGTTATCTTGCATTCTGATATCTTTTCCAGTAGATTAGCTTTCCTCCTCAGACTGTTGCTGCTGTTTTGTTTTTAGGCCAATTTCCATATGCTTTCCCCTTTACAAGAGCAGGTGTCCACGGGTCCCCCCACCCCATTAGTCATGGAACCGTGACAAACCAACCCATAAATAGTTGACAAATATACATTTTAATAAGCCAAATTTTCTATACATTTGAATGGGAGTAAATATGAGCTATGTCATTCTATAAATTCTATTCCAGCAAATATTTAAGTAGAATGAAAGCAGTATTTTCCCTATTAATAAAATATCTCATCAAAATTATATAATAAAATATTTAATATGATAATAAATATATTTAGTTTATTTGTAATTTGAAAAAGTATTACAATGATACTGCTCTGGAAGGTAAAGTTGTATTTCTTAAGACTCCAGGTAACACATCATAAGGTGTAATAATGTATATATAAGGTAATTAATATAATAATTAATATATTTTGTATAATTACAATGGTATGTACAGAGTTAAAAGTCACAGCTTGATGAAATGTTCTGTTCCAGAAAATAAAGTTAGAGTAAAAAGTAGGTTATTTCTTAATATTATAGAATTCTTATAGTCATCTGTAACAAAACATTTCCTTGTAAAAGGCATGTTCACAACACTTACTCTTATGTAAAGAATATAATTTCATTCACAGTTCAAAAGGACTTGAAATATTACCTCTTCTCACAAAATTGTGTAATTTGTTTCAATATATATATGTTCCCTTTAATGAATTTAACTAGCTTTCAGTTAGTTTAAATTAAATGCAGCATACAGCATATAGTTAAAATATATCTGTTGTAAAATAGTAAAAAGTAAATAATCATTTTTGTCTATATTTCAATAAAATAGGTTTTTTATTTTCCCTTCAATAAAGACATCCTTTCCTAGACTTATCTTGCCACTTATTTGTCATCTCCACACTTTAACTTCCTATATTAATTATAAGACATACAATTTTAGAGCTAAGATTTCTGGAAAACTCCTCTATATAGAAAGCCTTACTGAAGTCTGTTCAGGAAAAAAAAGTGACTATATGCTTGCATTGAAATGGTCCTCTTTTGGATGGAGAAGTTATGCAGGTGTAGGTGCCTTACAGGTGCCTGTTTTTCGCTCCAGCCGATACTGAGGAAGGGGCTGCAGGTCTTTTGGCTTTGTCAAGACTAGGTTTGAGGGTGTTGGAGTTCACATAGGATATGTAAATTCAGTGTTGATGCATTATTACCTTTCAAGAATTTCCAAGTGTACATTGTGAAAAATAATAATATCTGGTTTATCTAAGATGTAGCATTACAATATTAATATTTCAAAAGTTTATCAGCATTTGATGATTAAATGAATTGTTAATAAATATGGCTATAAGTTAGTCTGTACTATCAGTTCTATGCGCTTCAACTAGATTTATCATTTGAATAAGGTCTGTTGGATTTCCTTATATTAGGAAGGTTATCTTGCAAACAGAAGGACAAGAAATAATGTAGTTTTGTATCTATAGAAAGTGTAATTGAAGCTTTTTTGTATGGCCCTCAGATGCTGAGAACAACAATGTAGAATATTAACTATGCAACAGAAATAAGTTTACATGCTTCAGGCTGAACAAGACCTAGATTAAATCTGTCATGAATATAGTAATTATCATGATTATTTACTGAGCCTCATCTGTGCTATATTTTATTCAATGGCATGTGACAGGAGACACAAAACTATGGTTGTCAGAATTGTACAAATGTCTTTATTCTTTTCTCTATTATATTTTAGAATAAGCAAGAAAATAATTCTGCATATTCTACGTTCAGATAATAAATTGGATATGAAAAGAAAGATGTGAACTCAGTGAGCTATGAAGATGTGTCTGTCTATACATTTATTATGTATATCCTTAAGCATATAGCAGTTTGATCAAATGAATAATTTACGTGTAAATCAGATAACTGGATTATCTGTGTTCTCAAAGGAAATTTTAAATCTCATCATAAGGAATAATATTTTTTCACCCAATCTGGATCTTATTTCATTGAAAGTTTTACTCTGAGAATAAATCTGAGATGAAAAGAATCAGGAATGCACATGCAGGGGTGTTTTCATATACTGTTTTTATTTGTATCCGCTTTTCACAGCAAGGAAACTGCTTGTTCTGTGTGACTAGTAATTTGTTTTCACTCAGACAGGCATTTCTGTAAACAGGACCTGAAATTTGTTGTTATCCCAGTCAGGAAGTTTCTGAGTATCAGTTGTCAGTTGCTGAATATTTTGAACTGTGACTGATGTTGTGGAATCTCAGAAGCGTGCAGAAACAATACATTGCCTCATAAAATCAGGCTTTAACCAGAGAAAATATAGCAACACATTAGCTTGATAGTTAAAGCTGTCTCTGCAGCACTGAAATACAGATTGAATTTTTCTCAGGAAAAAGAGCAACTTTATTGTGGACTTTCTGACTCTTCTATAAAAGCTGTTCTGATATTACTTGCTATCTGTTTGGAAATTGATATGCTGTGCTATGTGAGAACAGTACCTGTCCGTGCAAAGGGACATATAGGTTTTTGTTTCTAAGGACAACTCTTAAGTTAAACTGCTTAGTTCAGCCTCAGCCAAATGCAGAACACAGAACTATAGGCATGCAGAATATTTTCAGGTAAAAAATAAATGTGTCTTATGAATCGAAGCTGTTCAAGACTTTAATCCTGTCTGCAAGGGAATTCTAAATGATAATAGTGGAGACTGTTTATCAAGCTTTAGTAAACCTATTTTAGTAAAAAATCTGGACAAGTACAAAGACACAGATTTGTGGATCTTGAAGAGTCTGAAATGGAATAACAAGATATTGCAAAACTATATCTCCTGTAGGATTATGGTGCAAGATGAGCAGGGATTATCAACATTTATATGGTGTCAATAATTTCTATTTGAAACTAAATCTCAAGTTAGCAACTTAGATTCCCCACAGAAATATAAGTTTCTGAATTCATTACAGTCTAAATTGACTAAGAATATAGCTAACAAAAAAAAAAAAAAAAAAAAATCTCTTTTACCAGTTTTACTTTTTGTTTAGCCAGTTGTATTTCTAAATATCTGTAAATGTAGTAAAATATGCAATGGATATACTCACTCATGAAAGCTGAGGCTTCAGGCTTCAGACCATTCTAGTAGTTGCAGGAAATCCACTATACAATAAAATTAAATTTCGTTCATTCAACTTCTGTAGGTGTCCAATTGCTACAGTTACCACTTTAAAAACAAAAGGATAACTTTGCTTTTCACTAGCCTAACATAATACTGTGATGTGTAGGCTGTTTTTAATATCTTATTGTTTCACAATAGCCTATGTTTACCATTAGGCTTATTCCAACCATATACAAATGAGTTGAGTCAAAGGTATTATTCAACTCATAAAACTCATTTAATTTATCACAAGTTTTCCTTTTACTTATGTGCAGAAAAGCATATGAAGTGCATAAATGCAGATATTTGCAAGAAATTGTATCATGAATCCTACAACATTCATGTGTGCTATACTTTCTACAATAAGAGGATGTGCTATGATTTTTCTGCTAAGATCTGAAATTAGTCCTTATAGATGCAGGAGAGCTGAGATTGCATATGTACTTCATATTTCAGTAAATGTGAAGTAATACAGGAGACCAATATATGATGTAAATACTTAACCATCCTATACACTATTCTATTCATGTCATCAAATGTCAGTATTTCCTCTATTTCCTCAATAGATTAATAAGATAAAAGTGGTCTGGTTTCACTTCAGCTTATGTTGTACCAAATCTGGATAGTCTTATCTCTAATAATGTTTCATGGAAAATAATTATAATATTTTTGATTGCTCACGATCAATTATGACACAAAAACATAAACTATATATTTTCTATGTAACATTTTGAATGTATTATTATGTAGTGTGAAGTTAGTGTACAAGTATGTTTAAAAAAGTTAAACCTCATTTTAGTGAAGCAGAATTATTGCATAGCACTTCAGTTCATAACTAGCAGTCTTAATTACAGTATACATTGCACCTCACACAAGGATACATGCATAGAAAACTCTTACAAGAAGTATCTCTAATTTTTCTTGTAAAGACAGAATTTGATTTAATTGTAAAGACAGAATACTTCAATATGCTAAAGTTGGAGTCTAAGGAACATATGAAAAAGAGGAAAAAAAGATGTAGAATTTTTTATCACTAAATTACCTTAGCTAATGATGGATCTCATCATGTACTCAAAAAACAGCTAACATTTATAAATATATTTTTTAAAAAAATAACTTTAGATTTTTATTTCAAATAATAATAAAAAAAATATGCATGACAGTGCTACTTGCATCTAAAGAATCCATTCCTCACAGAAATGAGAAAGGTATATAATCTTCTAGAACACTAGAAATTTTCCTAAACTGAGTCTGTGTGCTCTGGAATATCCTTTTTCCAATGTTTTTTTTTTTTTTTTTTTTTTTTTTTTTTTTTAAATAATCAGAAGACATCATAAATCATTCTTGTTATTTGCCTGGATGAAAGGAGGAAGATGAAACAATATTTGCATATAACCTCAGTTATCTAAGCTCCTTCCCTATAAGCTATTTTAGATAAACTTTTTTTTTTTCCTAAATTGTTATTTATATTCTTGTCTTATACAGAAAGATAATAAAGAAAAATCTTCCCAGTGTAAAACACCAAGTTGTTCTTCTGCAAAAAGAATCAAAATTGTTCTTTGATGGCACCAGGTGATTTCCCTATAACCTTCTATTCCATGATAAATTTTTTTTAATTAAGTAAATTCTCCAACTTACTTGAAAATTAGTAAATTAGTGTTTCACAAATTGTTGTCTTATAATCTAAACTTGTTTCAAAAAAGACAAACACTTCTTAAAAAGGGCTACAGCTTAATAACGGAACATGGCTGATGTTGTATCACATACTGTGCTGCAATTTCAGTAGAAGAATAGGAGTTAGGACCCAAGCAGCAAATTAGATTGATGTGTTGTCCTCGACATACTGGCATTTTCATTTCTGAGGCCTACCAAGAACAAAACAAAACCATTTTTTATACTTGCACAAAATTTCAAGAGAAATGAGTTCAGGTGGTCCCAGCCCAGTTTTTCATGTGCAAGAGGACACATCAAAATGCTGTGTTGCGCTGATAATAATTTATCACTCTCATCTGTGAAAAGTCATGGGATTAAAAGCATAGAGAAATGAAGTACAGCTCATCACATTTTTTTTCTACCAATTATATCTGTCTGGCACATTTTGTATGAATATCTGAGCAGATATTGGCAAGGAAGGGAATGAAGATCATGTCTTCATGATTATGAAGGACTGTTTATTTAATTCACCCTCCCTGTTCCTTGCCTCTGATTGAACCTTAATACAACAAACAAAATCTCAAAGTATGGAAAACAAAACAGTGGAAACTCAAAGATTAGGTAGTTAAAAATATTACTCAGTGGAGGTTACTGATGAGATGTTAAAAATATAATCAAGCACTTGTCACTAAGTAATGCTTAATTCTTTCCGTCTCTTAAAATGACCTTGAGAAAATTAGAACTCCTGAAAATGTTGTATCTTCAGTCAGCTTCTCCCTCAGGTTTAACTAAAGAGACAGAAGAAAGATTACTAATATGATTACGTTCAGGTTAAAAACTTTCTCTGAGGAATATCTATATTAAGAACACAGTCTTTAAGAATACTGTCACTGTTTTCAGAAGTGTCAGAGACATGCTGTTGGTAGAGATGCAGTGTCACACCACAATGTGCAAAATTGTCTGTAGCTGTTTTTGTCCTCTCTGTTCTTTCAGTTCTTCAGCACGTAGCTCATCCTTTCTAAGTGATGCAAGGGGAGGGAGTTTCATCATCATGATGACCGGAAAAAGAAAGACTTGTGATATTCATGTTTTCCTAAAGCTCTAGTAGGTGAGTACAGAACACAATCTAACTTATTCAAAACATAAACCTGTATGATGACAGCAGATTAATGAAAATAGATTTAACAGTGTACCCACATTTGAAGGTGGGAGGGGGGGTCTGATCTTCTGCCACTGCCATTGTTTTATACAAAGTAAATTCTTTGGTAAATACAAAAGACAGGCATACACTTGTGATAACATGATAGAATTAAGTGATGAAGGATACATAAAGTAGTAAAAAAAGCAAACTTTTTTTTTTCTCAAGAACACATTCCATTTTGCTGGCAATGTCATAATCTGTGTAGATGGTAAAACAATTAAGGATTTATTAGTACATTTGTTGGAGCAAGTGAGCTCAACTATTAATAATACAACAAATGTTTAGGACAGTAAGATAACTCTGCTGCAAATCCTTTACTGACAGAGTCTATGATGATTAGAAATAGTACAGTATCATCTTCTGAAGTATTTGAGTACATGTAAAATGAAGTAATTAATATCTATAATGAAGTAATTAATATCCTATTCAATTAAGATTGTTTTCAATAATCATGACAGAAGTAGTCTTTCCAAATGATAAATTTAATTTGTAAAATTTAAATTGTAAAATAGTAAAATGCTGCTCAAAACCTTATCAGCAAATATGCAGTTTTTCTATTAGACAAGAAATAAATTCACAGGTTTAATCTGCAGGAAAGATTGGCAAAAAAAAAAAAAAAAAAAAAAAGTGGCTGGAATTTACACAGCAGTAATTTGAATATCCTTATTATCAAATATATATGTACGTGTACAAAAAGAAAGAAAATTAAGACTAGTTTCTCAGTGGACTGGTTGTCCTATGATGAAGAAATCCAGTTAAAGGATAGAATTTTAACAAAAATATATCTAAAACTTTATCTTCTTATTCTAGCATAGAGGTTTTTAATATGTGCAGTGGTATTACAAGCTTGTCACTTGTATTACAAGCTTGTTACTTGGACTACTTAGATTCACAAACCTGACAGACTCAACAGCTGTTATGTTTGCCATTTATTTTTACTGACAGAATTCCCATAACAGTCACAATTTCTGAGTATTTTGACTATATTTGATTTTCAGAAGCTATGGTTTTCAAAAGTTTTGATTTCAGAATTTTTTTTTATTTTTGATTTTCAGAAGCTAGGTTTTTCTTCGGGGAAAACCATCAGTCTAAGAGGTGCATGTAAACCACAAGATCTTGATAATACCAATGTGACTTTCAAAAACCTGTAACAGTCAGGCATATGTGACATTCTATAACCTTAGTTCATGATAAGATAGGGGCGTTGAATGGTTAAATTTCACTTTGCTTTTTAAATTGTCATTTACATAATAATTAAGATAAATAATTATTAGCTCTACTGAAAATAACTTTACATCTTCTTTCTCCCTTCTAATAGTGACTTGCAAATTTTCTTTTCTGTGCTCTGGTTTACTTTGAGGCCTGTAGATAGAACAGTATAACATTGTAACTGAATCAACAAAGGACAGAGAACTTCCTGTAAGATTTAGTAGCCCGGAGTGGGAGGGAAAGCCATGGGACTTAAATTTGTCATTGATGCTGGAATCAAGGTGCATATATAACTCATCCCAAAATCTATAAGAAAGTAAACAGGAAATGTATATTGCTTACATTCATTAAAGAATGTACATAGTCTTGCCCTAGGCTCTTTTGTTGTTACAGCTTGTAATCAAAGTTTTCTAAGAAAAATATTGTGATCATTTTATTCACTTAAAGAATATTAAAAAATTAAAAAAAAAACACAGAAAAAAATATATGGATGAAGTTAATAATGCAACTATGATGTGACTAGACCCACTGCGCAACAATATACTGTTCGCAGACAGAAGATAAATTGCCATGTTATCCCATCTGTGATTGTTTAATTTAAGTAATGACTGGATATAGCTTTCTTTGCTCATTATCTGTATTTCATCACTGCTGGACTGTAAGAAGGGATTTTTAAACATTAGGGACAACATTGCATCCACTGACATTCACTGATTCTTGCTGAATGTGTACGGAGATTAAACAGTAGATGTGAGCACACTGAGTCAGCGAGTGGTGTGTTTCAGCAATGGCAAAAGCTATATGAAGGACAAGCCATGTTCTGGAGGGCCATACACAGCTGTCACACCATGAAATGAGGAGTGTCTCCATCAGGCCATCTGTACAAATCAGCAAATTACCACCAGGGTACTGTGTACAGAGCTGAATATTGTCTTCAGTGTACTGGAATATGTCTTGGTAATGTTTGAATATCATGGTAATACCAGGTCTCACGCTGGCTTGAAGATCATGGAGCATACTGCCAACCTTGATTGTATTGTCCTACAATACCCACTGTGTAGTGGGAAAGATTTTTCACTTTCTAACTTCCATCTGTACAGGCCAATGAAAGATAAACTACACCGACAACATTTTCCTAGTAAATACACCATCAAAGCAGCTGTGAAACAGTGGCTCACCTTCAATGCTGCAGATTTTGTATGAGTGCAGTATACAGGCTCTAGTTCATTGTTAGTGAAAATGTATAGCTAATGGTAATGAGTATGTTGATAAGAGAATTTATCAATTTTTAGTTTTGTAGCTGAGAATTTACTTTATCAAATAGAGTAGTTGTACTCTTTGTTTTAGTTTCCATGAAAATAAATAAGAAGCATTAATGTTGAAGAGGCATAACTACAATCTAGAGAAAAATGTAAATTAATGATAAAAGTAATTTTATTGGGTATAGGTGGCAAAGTTTTTATGTCAGTGTTGTAGGCCAGCATGGGAAACCTCTGTGAGGAGTGCTATGCAAGCACTTACAGAACACTTCTATATTATTCATCACATTGAGAGAAAGCTTCCATATAAGAAAAATCTCTTACTGCTTCTTGGGTGTAAAGGCTTGCATTTATTTAGTGCTGATATGTTATGAAATAGTATCTGGAAATAAAAACAAAAAATGGAAATCTAATAACCAGCATACATTCTATGGATTTTTGTTCATACAAAAAAATACTTTGTGCAATGCTGCCAGCAAAGAAGAAATTTTTACTAGCTCTCATCAGTAAACCTGCAAAAGTTGTCTCTGCAAAAAACTCAACAGCTTTGTAAATACAAAATGTTAGACAATTTGTCTCTTCTTTTTTTCAATCCTTTTTCATGTTAATCTATTTCTGTAACATGGATATGTTTTCATAGATGTCTTTGATTGTGTTTGATGAGAAACTGTTCTGAAAGTTATTTTGTTTTCTGTTTCATTTAGATCAGTCTTGGTTGTAGATCACTGTTCAACAGGTTCAGTTGACTGCAGCATATTTTTTTTCCCTCGGGATTTTTCAGGATCTGTTTGTATTTGAATAACATGTTCTGAAGACAGAAGTTAGAGAGAAATGAACTTTGTGGATGAACAGGAGTGGTCAAAATAATTCATCTTGACTATCAGATAAGTGCTATTAATTGTTCACCTATAAAATCTGAACCACAGAGGAGAACAGGGGTATGAGTCATTTGACTAGTAACTCTCTTGAGACTTGTGGCCTCACATAGCATGGCCCTACAGTTAATGTCCAAGTGACCTGAAACAAAATATTTCACTGTCTCCTGATTGATTTCTTATAGAAGTTGAAGTTAATCTTGATATACTAGCATTGCACATAGAAAATCAGACTGTGTATCATGAAATATAGTCTTGAAGGGGGGGAAGGTGATGATTCTGCTCCATGTTACAATGTTTAAAACTTTAAAGCATCATAACAGCTAACCTCTGGAACTTCTATGAAATGTATTGCTAGAAAAATCAATCAAATTAAAAAATCATTGAAAATATGGGCTCACTGTTGAATGGAGCAGGGTCATTGTTGGTACAAGACACAGAAATTAAGAGGGACCATGACAGGCTGCAGAAAGGGATATGGGAACCTCATGAAGATCAATGAGTGCAAAGTGTTGCCACAAAAAGGCAAATAGTGTTCTGTATTGCCTTAGGAGTGTTACCAGTAGTCTGACGAAGATGATGATTCTCCTCTACGCAGCACTGATGAGATGACATCTACTGTGTCTTGTTCTGGGCTCTACTGTGTAAGGGAGACATGAACAATACTGGAGACTATCCAGCAAAAGGACACAAAGATTATTCATATTCCTTATTAAGAGAAGCTGAGAGAACTGGAACTGTTTAGCCTAGAAAAGTACCAAATATCAAGAAGAATCGAAAGGAGTGTTATCAATATATAAAAGTACCCAAAAGAAGGATGCAATGAAGGCAGAGCCAGGCTCATTTCAGTGGTGCCCAGTGCCAGGGCAAGAGGTGATGAACACAAAATGGAACACAGGAGGTTTTGTCTGAACTCCAAGAAGTACTTCTGTACTCGGCAGCTGATGGAGCAATGACACAAGTTGCCCAGAGGGGTAAATATATATCTCACGAGATTGCCTTCTGAATCTTCTAAGATCTCTACAACAAACTTTCTTCCTATATTTAACTTGGAGCTGTGAAATGCCTAAAAGCATTGCTTTACCAACATAAGTCCCTGTTGAATCTTGCAAATTTACTTTGTTGAAAGAATTTGAAAGTGAACAAGACCTCTTCAGAGATCATCCACCACTTCTCAGTGACTGAGATTAAAGAATAAATGTGCTGGCCATAATTTCTTCATCCTGTGAGCAAGTATATTGTTGCAGACTGTAGAAGCTGGGAATGCTAAGAACAAAGGAGCCGTATTGAGAGGCCTGACTGATAAATGACAGTTGTGCTGGTAACAATTATAGAATCATAAAATCATAGAGAGGCTTAGGCTAAAAGAGTCCATAAAGATCATAAAGCTCTGACACTATACGATTCTAAAAGACAAATGAATATGCTAACTGTACACCTGAAAATATTATCAAAATATGACTAAGTATGGTTTACTGTGAAAACCGGAGTGTTGCTGAAAACCCATCTCAGAATTTAGCCTCATGCAATATTTCAAGCCCATGCGTTTTGAAGAGCAGAGCATAAAGGAGAGCAGGAATCCTCTCTATAGCACTGACTTCTTTGTCTTCCTACAAAGCTATTGACATGTTTGACTGAAGCTACATACAAAGATGGCTTCTGAACTGCTGATGTATATTTTGCAATCATACCAGCCTAGAACATTTTTATCCAGTAGTCAAATCAGCACCATCACACCCTCAACATAATTTTTCTGCTCAAAGATATTTTCTAGGAAGAGTTTTTCATCTAGTAGATGAAAATCTAAAATTGAAACTAAATGATTTGATATGTTTTCTCCTACAGACTGTGATCTTATCAAAAGGTCAGTTATATCAGAAATTGTCTTACAGTTTAAAAGATCAGATCACTTTCAAAAATCACACTGCTGTCAAGATCAGCTTTTATTTATGGGATAGATAAGATTAAAATGACTCACCATGTTTGTTCACTTGAATCTCTTCTCATATAGGTGCAATTTTTACACTAGAGTGGCAGAAAATAGAAGAAAAGTAGTGTGGAAATAAAAAAAAATGCTTTTAAGTGTGTGAGACTATGCAGTTTCAATTCATGCTATTTAAAGTGAACACAAATACTGGTTTTACTATGATATGTTCAACCACTTTCAAATTTTAAATGTGTAATTGCACTTTGAAGTGCATTTTATTACCATCTGAAATGAAAGAATAAAGACCTTGGTTTTCCTTAGAACATATTCATTTTAATTTCTCAGCAAATGCTTTTATTAACAGAAACTGCTTTCTTGTTAGAAACGGGATAACTCTAAAGGGTCTTCTAGTTTATACAAACAATCTTTATTGCAAACAATTTATTTTTGACCACCTATCTTCTCAAATGGGCCACAGATCAGAAGTATAAACTCTCAGTGTTTATTAGTTTGCTCATTTATAAGAGTTCATGGCAATTTTATTTACTTCTCTGTCATTACCTATTTTTTTCCTTGGTATACACTGATAACATGTTGACTTGGCAATAATGTCTTTTTTTTTTTTTTTTACACTTTTTTTTTTTTCTTTCTTTCTTTCTATAAATTCTGTTTGGCTAATTGGTTATATATATTTGCATCAGTTGTGTGAATTAAAAAATAAAAGTTTTTAATCTTTCACTTCACAATCAAACCTAAAAACAAACAAAAAAACCAAATAAGCGAATAAATAAATGCTGCAAGATCTTGATTAGTTGATAAGATCTATCTGCTACAGAGTGGTTACTTAGCATGCAGCATATAGTGTTCTGGTTGCTGTTCCTGAGATTTCCATTTCACATCTTTTCACTCCTTACGATAAGTTACTTAAACAGGACCTTATCCTCACAAAACCATTTTTGTTGTGATTGCATTGTCCTTCACGTGTTTTTCAATAACTCCAAGCACAATTTTCTCCATAATTTCACCAGGCACTGAAGTGAGGCTGACAGGCTTGTAATTACCAGAGTATTCTCTCTCAACTTTCTTGAAAATTGGAACTTTTGCCAGCTTCAAGTCAATGGGAACCTCTCCAGATTCCCAAGAACATTAACTAGTAGTTGAGAGAGACCTCACAATAACATCGACCAGCTCTCTGAGTATTCTGGGATGAATCCCATTGGCTCCCAACAAGTTGTATGAATCCAGATGGAACAGTAAATTCCACACAAGTTCTCTCTACAAGCCTTTGTAGAAATTGGGCAACTGTCGTAAAGAAACACCATTATAAATTTGCTCATTAGTTATGTAATACACTTGGCTTCTCAGACATTACTGTTCTTGTTTCTATTGCAGTGAACTGTCTGCCTTATGCAGGTGTTAAGCAAGTCTACTTTCTCACAACAAACTACATTTTTAAGTTCTTTCTCTGGCATGGGAAGTATTGCTGTCACTAGGAGATTTTCCAGAGTGCTGACTTCTATACATCAATATCATATAATTTATTTGTTTATATATTATATTCAATTTTCTAATCAGTCACATTCATACCACATTCATATTATACTATAGAACTAATACATGGATACTGCTTATCTGATGTTAGAATTTAATTCTCATAGCTGATTTACTTTTGAAATCTGACAGTTCTCTGCTGTAGAATTAACATATTCTTAAATTCCTGTCTGATTAGATGGATTTTTTTTGAATCTCTTTAAATTCATTTAAGCAAGCAGGCTATTATCACAACATCATCTCCAAACTAACTTAGACTTTGATTCACGTTTCCATGTTCCAAGATAGTGCTGGTTGCAGCTACAGGAAATTTTTTGTCAACGTGCCTTATAGAAGAACATTAAACTGCACACATCAGTGGAGATTTATGACTTCATTATACAAAGAGCATTAGAAGAAATACGAGGCGTTGTTTTTGTTTGTTTGTTTGTTTACAAAAGACTGTGTGGGAGATTTAGATTGCTAACTTGATTACACACAAGAGAGAGGACAGAATTATGAAAATGAGTACTGCCTATAAGAAATTACGCAAGTCTTATGTTTGAACAGATTATTGTAGGAATTCTTACACTAAGTTAGTGGGTAATAGGAGGGAAGGTTGTCTGTTTATGTTGTCCTGGATATTGTCTAGGTGGCATCCTTACGAAATTCTGTCTTTCTTGAGATCAATTGTCTGCACTCTTGTAAAAGAGACTAAAATGAACAAGTATTAATTGAGACACCAACAGAAGAGGAATTTGGCAGTACAGTTTTGAAAAAAACAGGCAGGGAACGCATGGGCAGGTTAGAGGAAACAAAAAAATAATTGTTTAGAGTTTGTTGCAGCTACATGGTAACCATTGAAAATTACTGGACTGACAAATGAAGCTAGAGAAAAACCACTCCGCTGCAAGAATGCATAGAGGAGGCAAAAATCAGTTTGCTCACCTGAGCTTTCAAAACTAACAGATTGAATTTTCTCTATATAAGGAGTTACTGCATTCTAGTTCTTCTTCTGCACTGAGATGAAACTCAGAGATTGGTGTTTGGTATATTCCTCTGAAGGAAAATATAGGCTGTTACTTAAATCTAACCAGTTTTTAAGGAATCTTACCTTTTTTTTTTTTAAGATCTACACTTTTTTAAAATAATCTGTATGTATGCAGATAAATTTAGTGTGCCTGGAAAAAAAAAATGACAATATTTTTTAGGAAGCTTTTAGACATTAGAAAACTTTGTTATATCATTGTTAATCTACATGAAATTTTGTACTAAGATAAATTTAGTATCTCTACATCTTATAAAAGAAATGTGAAAGATAAAGCTGGACATAAAAAACATGCAATAAAAGCATATAAAGATTCCACAAGATAGTGAAATAGTACTTGAATATGAAAAATATGTAGAATGATAACAGGACTGTTCAAAGATGGAAGATAGCTCTTTAAGAAAAAAAAAAAAAAGACAACTCAGCAGAATTCTTCACCTTGGAATGAAGACACATAAGAGGGATATAAAAGTTACTAAGTCATGAATGGAGACAGAGGCCATAAAATTAGACAAAGAGTTTTAAAAACTAATAAGTAAGTTCTTTCTGCATAATAAGAATTTCAGTTGTCAAAATTAGGGTTACTGTAAGTTCTGGAAATAAATACCAGTGATTCAGAAACTGCTTGTGATATATATATGCTAATCAAACACCTTTGAAGAATAAAGTGTAACTGTGTCTCTTGCCCTAGGACTACCCAAATATAATCTGAGGTTTGGCTGGACTGGACACTAAGCAATCCGATTTAGCTGTAAATGTCCTTGTTAGTTGCAGGGGGATTGGCCTAGATGACATTTAGGGGTCCCTTTCAATTCAAAACGTGCTATGATTCTATGAAATTTAAGAGTTATGTGGAGGCCAGCACTTAGATCAATCCTTTGAAAGTAAAATCACTTGCAAGTGATGAAAAAAAAAAAAAAAAAAAGAGAATAATCTCTTACCATTCCATTCAGGCAGGACACAAGCTCAGTTTCTTTTACAGAGAAGGTCACCAATGAATTAGGTCTGGCCACTGACCAAAATCCTCTGGCTAAAACAATTCAGCCAATTCTTTATCTATAATAAGGGCCTTGCAGAAATCCAGGTAAATGATGCCTTTCCTTTATCTACTGATGTCTTCATTCCATCTTAGAAGGTCACCAGCTTGATCAGGCATGATTTGCTCTTCGTGAAGCTATGCTGCCTATGATGGATCACCTCTTTATCTCCCATGTGCTTCAATACGTTTTCCAGGAGGATCTGTTCCATGATCTTCACAGGCATAAATGTGAGGCTCACTGGCCCATAGTTGCCTATGTCTTCCTTTTTCCATTTCTTAAAAATTGCAGTGATGTTTCCCTTTTCCACTCATCGGGGACTTCATCTCACAGCCCGTGACTTTTCAGATACGTTGAAGAGTCTTTATTTTGTATACAGGAAGTTAACCAGACCTAATTTAGACATGTAATATCAGTGTCCGCATATGAGGTAGCATTTTGGATGTTCTTCATAATGAACGGAGAATAATAAAGATGCAGAAGAGACAAATGAGTTCATTAGAAAGCAGATATCTAACATGGGTGTGAAAAAAATAATGTGTTACAACTTTTCTTCATTAAAATAGTTTGATATTTCTTTGGTTGCTCTATGTTAAAATGCATACTTGATTTATTGACGCAAGATAATAAACACAAGCTAGCACATTTTCAAAAGCTGAGGCATAGTAACTGATTTGCCTTTTGTAAGTACTTTGAATGTTTCAAGTGAAATAAATTAATCTAAATTAACTTCCCAGATTGTGTCTCAGCTGAAAAAAACAGTATCTTCCAGCTAAGGTACAGTAAAAGTGCGATAAATTGTTTGCTTGCAAATACATGCTTATAGTTATTATTATCCTTTTTTTTTTTTTTTCCCTGATATGTATAGCAAATATTTTTATAATTAAGTACTTCTTTTTGTGTGCATATGTGTCCATGTGATGATATCACAAGACTGTACAGTAGCAGCTGGAAGATTTAAAAAAAAATACCTGATGGCTCAAATATCGGCCAAGAAAAGAGACATCTGTGCAAAATTTGTGCGTAAACTGTTATCAAGAAGTCTGCAGGGAAAAGGTTCCCTTTTTACACTTCCTCACAATTCGCTCTCCAGGAAAAATTTATGGATGCTGATTTTTGAAGTGGTCTTGAATAGGGCACTGACCCAAATCAGAGCCTGAGCCTGTAATGCCGTTATGATGGGTAGAGTCATTGGCATATTAATGAATTTCATGGTTTGCAAAAGCAGGGAACATTCCAAGCTCCTTATTACTTATGGCTGCAATGACTCAATAAATGCTGAACTTGTAATATTTCCGATAAAATATGACACCCTTAAAACCAAACCAAACAGATTAACAAAACAAAACAAACCGACATCTGATGAGAGAGAATAATGATGACTGAGTCAGAGAAAAATAGTTCCATAGCGGCCTGCTTATATGCATGTGCGTTTGAATTCTTAATTTACTGAGCATGTAAAATTTAAGTGTTACTCCTAAAGAAAAGAAGTTACCTAGGGAGAACAGATGCTTGTACATCTAAATATTATACATCCATCTTCTAACACTCTTTAAAGCATTTGTTAGGAATGTATTGCCAAAGTGACAGATGAAATTTAGTGAATATAAATATAACATGAAGTACTTAGAAAATTTAAAAAAATGATTCCATATGAAAACTGTTGAGCTCCAAACCACATATGAACATGATTGCAGGTCTATAAATAGTTCAGTGATATTTGCTGACCAAAAAAATAAGCTGAATATTAGAAACCGAAATTACTAGGAAAAAAAAGAGTGTCATATTGTTACTGTATGGATTTCTGATTCACTTGAACTTTGACTACTGAGCAAGAACTACATTACAGACAAAATACAGTAGAACTGAGAAAGAGTTCAAGAAAGCGTGAGAAGGATAGACAGCATTTGTAGCAACTTTCTTATGAGAGATATCTGAATATTCAAGGACTTGTCAAGCTGGCAAACATGCTGGAAGTGCTACAAAAGTCTGCAAAACCAGGTCATGAAGAAAACAAGAAGACTTGCGAGAGCTGTTTCATGAAATCAAAGCAGCTGCAGAAAAAAAACAACATTAGATTTTGTTTGTTTGCTTGCTTGTTATCTCGATTATTACCTGCCTCTGGTAGTTCAAATTGGCAGCAATGAAGTCTGGAGCAGAACCCTTCAGGCTATGAGAAAGGATTTTAGGGCATTGGAGCTGATAGTTGAGTAGCTCAGGTGTTGTTTTCCTCAGTCATTTCAGTATCAGGAAGAGAAGGAACATAAAAATCCACCTGATCAATATATGGCTATGAAACTGGTGTCATTTTCATTTCCCCCCACCCCTCCCTCATAGGGTGGTTTATTCAGTACCAGACAACAAATGGGTTTCAACTGTCTCAAAGGAGAAAAAGAATTCTAGCCCAGGAGTTGGCTGGGCTCATTGTGAGGGCTTAAGCTAGATCTGAAGAGGAAAGAAGATAAAACTAGATTTGACAGAGATGAGCCTTCGGGCAGCATGCCTGTGTTAGGGGTGAGACCAATAGCCCATCTGAAGTGCTTCAACATCACTTGTGATAAACTATCAGGATGGCCTACTACAATCAGATGGGCTGCATGCTAGTGAGATCCTTCAAACTGCTCCATGGTGTGCTGGGTACAATGAAGTTCATCTAAAATGATTCTACAGCAGTGCACAAAGCATGAGGAACAAGCAAGAGCTAAAAGATCTGGCTTAGTCCCAGAGCTCTGACATCATTGATATAAGTGAAATCTGGTGGAAAGAATCCTGACTAGTGTGCTGTAGTGAATGGTTACAGACTTTTCAGAAGAGACTAGCAGAATAGGAGTGATGTGGTCTTAGCATTGTATGTAATGGAGGGGTTGGATTGCATGGAGCTGTAAAGTAGTAGCAACACAGTTGAAAGCTTCTGGATAAGGATTAAGGGACAAGCAAATGAAGAGAATATCATTGTGAAAGTCTACTACAGATAACCCTGCCAAGATGATGACAATGATTAATTATTTAAAAAACTAAGAGAGACATCTAGATCAGCTGTCCTTGTCTTTATGGGTGACTTCAGCTTGAGGATTTTGAGGTCTCCCCTTCCCACCTGACTGTGAGACAGCAAATGATCCCCCACTGCTTGAGGAGTATCTCCCCTGCACCCTTCCTGTAGGGATGGCAGAGTGCAACTCCACCGCTTGATCCCCTTCCTCCTTTAGCTCTCCACCAGGCTGAGGAGATCATCCACCTGCTCACACCACACACAGCTGCTATCCCGGCTGCCCTCCTGTAGCAGAGACAGGGCCAGGCATTCTCTGCAGCCTGAGACCTGAACTGTGGCATGGACATTCATGCTTTTCAGTCTAGGTCTCCACATCCCTTTTAGTAGCAGCTCGCTGCACTGTGGTGACCATGGCTGCACCTTGGTGTGTCCAGAGAGCAACGACCTGTTAAGTGATTTGTTAAGTGCTGAGTGGTAAGCACCCATCTATATGGCAAGGTGCCCCACCCTGCCTGCTCGCTGATCCTCTTGGGGTTTGCCCTGAAAATCACTCGTTTCACTGTGAAATAACAACTCTCCCCATTGTGTAGTCGCAAGAATAGGTGACTATCCTTTTCTCCTCATTTGAACAGCCCACGTGATTCACACACCCTGCTCATCCCTGCTCCCCAAGGCTTTTTCTGGGCAGGTGGCGTGGATATATAGCCGTTGCCCTGGTAACGCCCACTTCATGACAGCCACTCTCCAGAGAGCTGCCGGGCTGCTCTGTTATCCCGGGGTTTCCTGGATGAAGGTACCGACCGAACCCCCCCTGTACCTTGCTATCAGTCGCTGAGGTTCTGGCCAGGACAGCTCCAAAGCAGTGAACCTCGGTGATCAACGTTAATAGGGAATACCACATAACTAATACAAAAAAGTTCAGGTGATTCTTAAAACACCTTGATAACAACATCCTGGTATAGGTGCTAAGGGAGCTAAGAAGTGACATGCAGAAATCAAACTCTATAGCCAGATTAAGGATATAGAGCAGATATGTTTATTCCAGTGATGCACATACGCTAACTTTCATACCGTCAGGAAAGAGTGTGCTACAGATATAGGCTGAACGAATACATAATCAATTGTTTTCCAGGAATTCAGATACATATCTTCATATCTACTGGGGCCCATCTTGTTTAATATTTTTATTGATGACCTAGATGAAGGTATTGAGTGTACCCTCAGTAAGTTTGCAGTTAGTGGGGAGTGTTGATCTGTCTGAGGGTAGCGAGGCCCTTCAGAGGGATCTACATAAGCTGGACCGCTGGGCAACAAACAGGACCCAAGGAAATGGCTACAAGTTGTACTAGAGGAGGTTAGGTTAGACATAAGGACAAACTTTTTCTCTCAGAGAGTGGTCAGGCACTGGAATGTCATGCCCAGGGAGATCATGGATTGCTGTCCCTAGCAGTGTTCAAGAGGCATCTGTATGAGGAGCTACGAGGTATGGTTTAGAGGCTTGTGGTAGCAATGGTATTGGGAGGACAGATGGACTAGATGATCTTGCAGGTCGTTTCCAACCTTGCGATTCTATGATTCTATGATATCCATTTCATTCCCGAGAATTCATTAGCATGCAGATCCTCCCCCCTCTTGCATGCGTAGTGGGTCGCGGGATGAAGAATCATAGACTTCTTCACGAAGGCTTGCAGTCTTCCTTGCTGTAAACTTCTGACCCTGCGGGAGGGGCAGCCCCCAAACCGGTTTCTGCTTGCCCTGTGGACAATCACCTCACTGCCAGATGTCCTCGGGCTGTTCCCAAGCCTTTATCTTTATGGACTTCATCCCCCTTATTATCCCAGACCCAGTATCTGCCATCCCTTATTTTTCTATTTCTAACTACCCCTATCCTCAGTCCCTGTTAACTCACTTTCTACCCTTTTACTGTAGGATCTTTCTCTCACCCTTCAGAAGGAAAGATGCTTTCTTAGATCTGTTGCTTGTGAACAGAGAAGGTCTCATGGGTAAAGTGACAATTGATTGCTGTCTTGATCACAGTGACTATAAAGTAACTGAATTCTAAATCTTTGTCAATAGAAAAAAAAAAAAAAAAACTGCTGCCAAGAGTTCAACCTCAGATATGGAGAGAGTGATTTTAGGCTGATCAAGGAATGAGTTAGGAAAGTTTTCCTGGGAAACTCCTTTTGAAGGCGTTGTGGCACATCAGTGCTGGTCAGTTTTTAAATAATCCCCCAGAATGCACAGGAACTGGCAATTCCAAAATGGTGGAAATCAAGCAGGCAGGACAGAAGACTGTCTTGGCAATGAAGGGATCTTCTAGAGATTAGGTGGAAAATGAAATTGTATGGCAGCTGAAAGCAAGATCAGACGACATGGAAGACTACAGGGATGATGTTCACCTTTGTAGGAAGGCAATTTGTGTAGCCGAAGCTGGCTAATACTACAGGAAACAATAAAAAGGCTTTTTACAATATGTTAACAACAAAAAGATGACTAGAGATAAAATTTGTTCATTATTTGATGAGAATGGTCATCTTACAAATAGAGGAATAAACAAAATAGAGATGTTTAATGTTTTATTTGCCTTTGTTTTTGACACTGTTGATGGGCTCTGGCACCCCAGGTGGGATGGAGGGCTGTCACCACAATAAAGATCAATTCCCAGTCAACTCTGAATGCATGGGGAATTTACTGCTCCACCTGGATTCATACAACTTGTTGGGAGCCAATGGGATTCATCCCAGAATATTCAGAGAGCTGGCCAATGTTATTGTGAGGTCTCTCAACTACTATTTAATGTTCTTGGGAATCTGGAGAGGTTCCCATTGACTTGAAGCTGGCAAAAGTTCCAATTTTCAAGAAAATTGAGAGAGAATACTCTGGTAACTACAAGCCTGTCAGCCTCACTTCAGTGCCTGGTGAAATTATGGAGAAAATTGTGCTTGGAGTTATTGAAAAACACGTGAAGGACAATGCAATCACAACAAAAATGGTTTCATGAGGAGAAGGTCCTGTTTAAATAACTTAATTTTCTTTTATGATAAGGTCACCCATCTAGTTGACTAAGAGAAGCCAGTTAGTATAACCTTTTTGGATTTCAGTAAAGCTTTTGATGCTGTTTCTCACACTATCCTTCTGGACAAAGTAAGCTGCACACAGCTTAGCAAAAACATAATGTGATTGGTGAGCAATTGGCTGGTTGATCGGGTTGAAAGGATTATAGTAAATATAGTAGCAGGATATAGTAGTAGTAAATACAGCCTGGTGGCCAGTCACTAGCAGGGTTTCCCAGGGCTCCAATTCAGGGCCAGTTCTCTTTGATGTTTTCATAAATGAAATGGATGTAGGACTAGAAGTTGTTTTGAGCAATTTTGCTGATTATACTAAACTGGGAAAAGGTATTCACTGCGTTGAGGGTGGAGAAGCCTGTCAGAGATATTTAGACAAATTAAAGAGCTGAGCAATCGCCAACTGGATGAAGTTCAATAAAAGCATGTGGCAAAGCATGTGTCAGATTTTGCACCTGAGACGGAGCTAATCTGGCTATATATACAGAGTGCGTGATGTGGTGCTGGTGTACAGACCTACTGAAAGAGATTTGGGGATCTTGGCTGATTGCAAGTTGAACATGAGTCAGCAGTGTGCCCTGGCATCCAGGAAGACCAACAATATTCTGGGGTATATCAAGCAGAACATTGCTATCAGGTCAAGGGATGTGATTGTTCCACTTTCGGTTGCATTCATCTGGAGTACTGTGTTCAGTTTTGGGCACAACAGTACAAAAAGAACATAAAACTATTAGAGAATGTCCAAAGGATAGCTACAAAGATGGTGAAATGTTTAGAGGAAGACATATGAGGATTGGCTGAAGTCCCTTGTTTTGTTCAACCTCAGGAGGAGACTGAGGAAAGACTTCATCACGGCCTTCATCTTCCTCTCAAGGGGCAGCAGAAGGACAGGCAGAATTCAGACTTAAGAAAATAAGTGAGTGATTTCAGAATACAGTTTTGGTTGACTGATGGAATTGAAATGCAGTAATTAAGTAGAAGACCTCTGAGCACTTAGGGGAGTATCACTGAGTGTTTTCAGAACACCCGTTTTGGATTAAATATATTCAAAAACCATTTCTTTTCTTCCCATTAGACATTATCAGTACACACACATGGTATGTCATTGCTTAGAATCTTGACTCTAATAGTTTGAACAAATTAAGCATTCTTGTTAGGTTTTTAATGAATAGAGTTAATTGGAGAAAAAGTTACTGGATTTTTTATATATATGGGGATACTGGAATATACATTTGTAGGTACACATAAACACATATGCCTCTGTCTATCTATTCATTTGCACACTTACATACTTCCATGCATGAGCTTTTATTGGTAACATAAGATATGTGGATAGAACACTAAATGATAATGAGGGAATCACAGAATCATGGGGGTTGAAAGGGACCTCCAGAGATCATCGAGTCCAACCCCCCGCCAAAGCAGGTTCCCTACACCAGGTCACACAAGTAGATGTCCAGGCAGGTCTTGAATATCTCCAGAGAAGCAGATTCCACAACCTCCCTGGGCAGCCTGTTCCAGTGCTCCGTCACCCTCACCGGAAAGAAGTTCTTACGCACATTCGTGTGAAACTTCCTATGCTGCAGCTTATGTCTGTTTCCCCTTGTCCTGTCTCCACGTACCACTGAAAAGAGACTGGCCTCACCACTATGGCCGCCACACCTCAGATATTTATAAACCTGGATCAGGTCCCCTCTCAGTCGTCTTTTCTCGGGGCTAATCAGACCCAGTTCACTTAGCCTGTCTTCACAGGGGAGATGCTCCAGGCCCTTCACCATCTTTGTGGCCCTCCGCTGGACTCTTTCCAAGAGATCCCTGTCTTTTTTGTAGTGGGGAGCCCAGAACTGGACACAGTACTCCAGATGAGGCCTTACCAGGGCAGAGTAGAAGGGGAGGATCACCTCTCTCGACCTGTTGGCCACACTCTTTTTAATGCACCCCAGAATGCCATTGGCCTTCTTGGCTACAAGGGCACCTGATGGCTCATGGCCAACCTGTCATCCACCAGGACACCCAGGTCCCTCTCTGCAGAGCTCCTCTCCAGCAGCTCATCCCCCAGCCTGTATTGGTGCATGCAATTCTTCCTCCCTAGGTGTAAGACCCTACACTTGCTTTTGTTGAACCTCATCCGGTTTCTTACTGCCCAGCTCTCCAGCCTGTCCAGGTCTTGCTGAATGGCAGCACATCCTTCAGGCGTGTCAGCCAATCCTCCCAACTTCGTATCATCAGCAAACTTGCTGAGGGTGGCCACTATCCCCTCATCAAGGTCATTGATGAAGATGTTGAACAAGATTGGACCCAGCACAGACCCCTGGGGGACACCATGGTTACAGGTCTCCAGCCAGACTCTGCACCACCAACAATGACGACCCTCTGTGCTCTGCCAGTCAGCCAGTTCTCAACCCACCTCACTGTCCACTTGTCTATCCCACACTTCCTCAGCTTTGTTATAAGGATGTCGTGGGAGACAGTATCAAATGCCTTTCTAAAATCAAGGTAGACTACATCTACCGCTCTTCCCCCATCCACCCAGCATGTGACAGCATCATAGAAGGCCACCAGGTTGGTCGAGCACGACCTCCCCTTGGTGAACCCATGCTGACTACTCCTGATAACCTCCTTTTCTCCCAGTTGTCTGGAGATGCTATCCAGCACAAGCTGTTCCATCACCTTTCCAGGGATGGTGGTGAGGCTGACAGGCCTATAATTACCTCGATCTTCCTTCTTGCCCTTTTTGAAGACCGGAGTGACATTGGCTATCCTCCAGTCTTCAGGGACCTCCCCTGTTATCCAAGACCTCTCAAAAATGATGGAGAACGGTTCGGCAATGACCCACACTTCCTCAGCTTTGTTGTAAGGATGTCGTGGGAGACAGTATCAAACACCTTGCTGAAATCAAGTTAGACTACATCCATTGCTCTTCTCCCATCCACCCAGCCAGTGACAACATCATAGAAGGCTACCAGGTTGGTAGAAAACTTAAAGAAACCTAAAAAACTTGGTGACTTATGAAAATTGCAGACAGATAACCAGCTCTTACTTATTTGAGCTACAAAAACCTTTTTACTGTTGTGCTGGTTATGCTTGTCACTTACATTTGGGTCTCATTTTGACTATAATTTATTGTTCCTTTCTGCATTATGGTGCTGCTACTTAGACTGATAAGCAAAGAAACTTGTTGAAAACCAGAAAGACCACTGGAATCATTAGGTTTCATAGATGTTAGCAATGCAAATTAAGTCAGTGTGCCTGACAGCCTACCTTTGTTTTAATATTGCACTGTAATTTGTGTAATAATAATATATTGCTGTACAAACAATACATCAATATTTCATAAAATGCAATTACTCTGAGAATTGAAACTGTGCATTGTTACTAACTAAAATCTATCTGCAGCACAAAATAAAAATGCATGCAAATAATTTTACAAAATATGCAAATTTTTTTATCATCTTGCTGACTCAACATTTTCTTTTAAAACAGCAGGGGAAAAGGAAGCACCTACATGACTTCTCCAATCAGTTATATTAAACATTTGCCAGCCAAAGTGTAATTTTAAGTTTCAGACATTAATTAACATAAGAAATGCAAACAGTGTATCTAAAGTGCAGGATTTACTGTATACATTCAAGTCTAAATTGTTTTGCTAATTAATGACTTGTTGAAAACTTAAATGTTTCAGTAACTTTTACAAATAGATTTTTCTTTCTGAAGTGCTCACACACACACAAAGCCTTGTTTAGCTGTTAACCTTTTTTAACCCACTGCATGTGAACTAACAGAAAACATAAGCCATTCTATGAACATATCAAAATCTTGACAAAGAAGCATGGAAGCATAGAATGGTTTGGGCTGGACGGGAGCTTCAAGATCACCCAATTCCCACTCCACTGCCATGAGAAGTCTACTCTCAGTTTGCTCAAAGCATCATGCAACCTAGCCATGAGTACTTTTGAACAGAGCACCCACAACTCTGCTTCAGTGCTGCAGAGCAAATAATTTCATTCTGATATCTAATGTAACAGTTTAAAACTAAAAGAGGAAAGATTTAGATTAGATGTTATGGGAATTTTTACTGAAGGTGGTGAAGCTGTGGAATAGGCTGCCCAGAAAAGTTGTGGATGCCCCATTCCTGGAGGTGCTCAAGACCAGGTTGAGGCCCTGGGCAACCTGATCTAGTGCTTGATTTAGTGCTGGCAACCCTGCCCATAGTTGGAACTAGATGCTCTTTAAGGTTCCTTCCAACCCAAGCCAAACTACGATTCCATAACAATACCTTCCTAAATTTAAAGCTGTTACCCCATGTCCAATAACTGCATACTCCATCTATCTTGTAGGTCCCCTTTAAGTACTAGGAGGACACAATGAGGTCTCTCCAGAACTTTTTCTTCTCTGGGCTGAACAACCTTGACTCTCTTTCCCTTCACAAGGGAGCTGCTCCAACCTTCCAATCATCTTTGTGGTCCTCTTCTTCACAATCTACTTGCCATGATTCTTATGATGCAGCCTGGGGTTTGATTATCTTTTAGGCTGTAATCATGCATTGCTAGATCAAGTTCAAATTTTCTTCCATGAATAGGGCCAGTTCTTTCTCCTCAGGGCTTTTCTCAATCCATTCATTCCCCATTCTGTATTCACGTTTGGAATTTCCTCAACTCAGGTGCAGGAAAGTGTGGTTAAGTGTAATGGTACATAACAGCTTACATATGATTGATTACTTTATTACAAACTTAAAAAGAAGTGGGTGGGAAAAAATGGATATTAAAAATTACTTTGAAAATACATGGAAAATGTATTTTTTGAACAGTTTCAGTTTTCATCTTCATGGAAAGAAGGTGAAACATCAAAAAGGTGTTATTGCTGTAGTAAAAGAGATTTGGTTTTCTCTTCTCATGCTCACACACAATAAATTATCTTCTAAAACATCTGCTTTGCCTTTGAAGTTTTGACAGTAATGCTCTGATAAGTTGTGATTTTATCTCATAAAGCATACATACTCTTTCTGTACAGTTTTTAGTTCATTGACTTTAGTTACTGTGGAATTCAATTAAGTGTGGAAAAATTCAGCAGATGTCATGTATTTAAAACTACTGTGAGTCTGTATTTCACAATTCTGAGACTCAGACAAATATTAACTTTACTTTTTAGGGAAATTTCTTTGATATAAGTGAAAATCAGGATTATCTGCTCATACTGCCATATCATGTCTGTTACTGAAGCATTACAAGCTAATGAAAATATATTTTCATTTGTGCTAAGTAATGTAAGGTGTTGTTACAGTTAAGTTTTTCAATGCAATATAAATTGCAGTATTTATTCAGTTTGGAAATATGTCTCAGTTTTAGTCTGTAATTAATACAGTTCATTTTAATTAATAATCACTACATTGATATATTGGTCTTACATTTGAATGATGTGATGTGTGTGTATTTCTTAGAGAGATGCTTAACAAAAACTGAATAAATACTAGTATTCTGAGAAAAATGTTAATAAAAAATTTGCTTATAAAGGTTTATTCCATGCCACTGTCAACAATAGAGAGATGCTCTTTTTGTCTAAGGGTTTTTTTCCATATTCTTTAGCTGTGAGGTGTCATACAGATATTTCCACATGATGGGGAGTCATCAACAGCTAATGGCGTTTTCAAAATTGTGCTTCTTTTCTAAGGCTGAGTCCTCTCAGAAGGCACATGAACAGCCCATCTGCTGGCCTTCAAATACATACCTCTCAGTCTGGAAACTTTCTAGATATTGCAGTAGACAGTAAGTCTGTTCCATACTCATTACAGATACTGATTTGACAAGAAACTCTACTTATGGTTAAACCTGATGATGTAAGCAAAGACTCTTCTCAGCAATTTTAAACAGTCAAATAGTTAAACCCTTTGAAATGTAACATGAAATCTCCTCTAACAATCCAGTGACTAGTCTCAGGAAACAATATATATATTTAAAAAGATGAATTCAGTGGTTGCTGCTTAAATTTATACTGCTCTACTATGACTCAGCTCTGTGATATGCAGGAGTGCTTTGCTCTCTGTGGGTGCAGATTAGGAAGCACAAACTGAAAATCTGAAAGGTGAGAACTATTTTTGCATTATAAGATAAATAAATGTGCTTAAATTCGGAGTCTTTTATATTGTGTTTATAAACAAGCAGGGCTGTTTTCTGTTGGCTACATTTGGCTAATCAAAAGGCTTGTTGTAAACAGAATATGTCTTAAAAATAATAGCCCAAAGAGATAAAGTGATTAAAAATGTAAGATTTCTTTTGTCAAGGGGGAAAAAAAAAAAGAAGAAGAAGAAGAAAAAATATATAATTTTGAAAATAAAGCTAAAATCAGCTCTATTGCACTTCCCTTAGTTTCATTTTGCTGACAACTGATTTGCTATATGAAAGAATATCAAAAAGACGACTATTAGCATTGGTAAAAGGTCACTGTTCTGAAATGCAAATAATGTGTGTCCGGAATCTGGTGCAACTAAAAGAAATAGATAATTGCATGTCTTTCAGCTTTCCAATTGTTCAGATCTAGCCACCACTGCTTCACAACGTTACGCTCTACTATGAAAGACTGTAAATACGATGTCATTTTATTTTTGCCTTCATAAACCCTATTTTTTTTCTGAAAAAAAATCTAATGAATAAAAAATAAAAATGTAAAGAAATTGACTTCAGTCAATCTTCATGTATTATTCAATAGTCTTCTGTGCATATCCAGTATCTAGATACTCTTTAATTAGCTATTTTGGGGAGAGAAAGCCTGGTTTAAAATATTGAAAATAATAGTTTTCAGAGTGCCATTAAAGATAATTATGAGATTAGGATACCTAGTGCAAGGTGACAAGCACCTGCCATGATATCAGTTGGAAACGTATATATTATTTAAGCTGAGATAAAAAACACTAAATACTCCAGAATTGGAGTGATTTCTTCAAATTCACTTTTATAGATATCTATATATCTATAAAATATATCAGTAATTTCTATAGATATCACCTATATAGATATCTATCTGTATATAAGTATTAAATATAATATCTTATTATAATATAATAACATAATATTATAAATAATAAAAATATTATATAAAATATCTATTATATAAAATTATGTTTATATATATTATTATATATTATTATATATTATAGATAGATATACATTGAAGTGATTTTTTAATTTAATGTTTTCTTGTTGAGATAAACTTTATTAATCAAAGATGACTATTTTCTTGATAAACTTGGATCTATCTAGATAGATATAAAGATACATATATAGAGACGGATGATATAGATACATACATAGATAGAAATATAGATGATACAGTTGTTATAGATACAGATAGTAGTGACAATAATTGTCTCCAACAGTCCACTACTACTTTAAATACACTGAAAATAGATGCAACTATTTTTGTCATAATATGTTTTTACAAATATTTATAATTAGCTTACTATATTGTATGTCTATACATGCTAACTATTGGAAGAGATGTATTTCAGCTTGAACCTTACTACTCTTAATAGCAAAATGAGGTTTAAATACTACTTATATTCATTACTTTTCATCCATTTAATGCATTTCAATGAAATATGTCTAAAAATGGTGAACAGACATTGTCAAATTCCATCCAATAGGCATGCATTAAGTACACATTTAAACAGTTCTACAAATTTGGAATGCAGTATTTTTCTCAATTTATGCCCTCAATTAAATATGTTTTGAAGGTTACTTGTTAATTTTTTGTTTGTTTGTTTGTTTTCTCCTCTCATAATGTAATATTTAAAGACAAAAAAAAAGTTTGTTTTTGGTGATACAGAAATCTTTTTTGTTTCTCATAGACAAAATATTTAATTCTCAATTTGACTAATATATTTGATATCAATCCAACAAATACTTTATTAGGTTTCTGAGATGGCTGACTGTAATTTAATAGCTATGCGATGAGTACCCCTACGCTATTCTGAACAAAGACAATTATAACATGAAATTAATACTGTGAGAATGAGGACAACATATGTCTTAGAAGATAAAAATTATCATGTCTTGGTATTGGCTTCTATCGTCTTTTTTGTGAATGATTTTTCAGATGGTAAAAATTAACACAATAATTTCCATGAAATTAGAAAGTGTAAAAAATGGAATAATGTTAAACATTGTTGCCAGCAGGAACAAGGAAGTGACCATCACTCTGTACTCAACACTGGTGAGGCCGCACCTTGAGTACTGTTTGAGCCCCCCAGTGTGTCCAGAGAATGGCAGTAAAATTGGTAAAAGGTCTGAAGCACAAGTCTTATAAGGAGTGGCTGGGGGAGCTGGGATTGTAAAGTCTAGAGAAGAGGAGGCTCAGTGGAGACCCTATCGCTCTCTACAACTACCTGAAGGGAGGCTGTGGAGAGGTGTGTGTTCGTCTCTTCTCACAAGTAATTAGAGATAGGACTAGAGGGAATTGCCTCAATTTTCACCAGAGGAGATTCAGGCTGGACATTAGGAAAAATTTATTCTCTGAGAGATTGGACAATTGCTGGAATGGTCTTCTGAGGGAGGTGGTGGAGTCGCCATTCCTGGAGGTGCTGAAATATTGGTGGTAGGTGGATGACTGGACTGGATGATCTTGAAGATTTTTCCAATTTTGCTGATTCTATGATTCTGTGAATTTATGATTCTGTTTAAGTGCCACATGGTAAAATTATGAACATTATGTTGTGTGCAAATAAAAATGAATCTTGTGTCAGCATAGTGCATATACTTCAGTGCATTTTGCTAAGTTCTTTGAAACAGACCAAATAAACAATAAAATGTATGGATTTGTGCTCTGACTACTTTAAGTGCTCGTACTATTGTAGGCAGGAAGCAGTTCCTTTTGTTTCTTAATATGAACCTAACACAATAAATGATGTTTATTAATTTCATCACATTTCCTGAATTTGGAGCCTTTACATTCATATAAAACATGAAGGAAAACAATGACTACAATGAGGAAAAACAAACAAACAAAAAAAAACACATTATTTTGAAAGAGTTTGTAGATTTGAAAAAAAATTGTAAGAAAAGGTTACATAGATTATTTGTGACTGAAAGTAAAATACTAATGCAAGCAAAACATAGTATCAATACTTTTCAATATTTTTACAATTTGAAATAAAGGGCAGTATTGTTTTTGGTATGTATATACACACACACACACACACAACACACACACACACACCAAGGGATACATCTGTAGTTTTGTTTAGCATAACATGTCTGGATGTATACTACCTGATAATTCACACCTCTATCCCTGACATACAAAATCTAATCCTTCTCATAGTTTTAGTTGCATATTACTGATATTGTTTCAACCAGAAATATTCTACATGGTCATATTTTGGGTGCTTTCATTAAGTACAATTACTATTATCTGATCAAATTATATAACGTAATTAAAAAAAATAGACCACTACATAATTATAGAAAAAAAATACAACATATAATTGTAGCATTCTCTGTGTGGTGTATATAATACAAATGTATATGTACACAGAATGCTTTAAAAACTATGCCACGTTTAATATTTTCCTTCCACATTTTCTTCTCAGTTTATGCCCTCAATTAAATATTTTCCTTTTCCTATCTAAATAACACTTATTAACCTTTTTACTTTTACTAGCAATAAATGTATTTTTCTTAAATTACTGTGAAAAATGATAAGAGAGAAGTGCATAATCTTTCTCCTTGCCACTCTTCCCCCTCAAAAAATCAACCCTTCTCCCCCCCCGCAAAATTGGGAAGAAATTATATATTTCCTGACAGCCATTAAGATTCTTTATTGCCAGTATGTAAGAAATAATGAAATGCCTTCCTATTTCTGTAATTCAAATTCATAATAATAATTTTAGAGTAGAACATGGTGTAATTTATTGTGAATATTAATTGGAATGGAAGTTTCATGAAATGTAAATAAAACTGAGATACTGGTAATTTGCCTAGAGAAATGAACGCTATTAGTAGTGGGTGACATTTCTTATGTGTATATTCTTATACCTCACCACATTGACAAGAGTCAACAATTGGCTTTCTCCCTTTCTGAATAAATATCTGAAATTCTGTAAACCTGCAGACAAAGATATTGTAAAATTGTGCAATGAACTGTGTAAAAGTTGCCATATTAATTTGTTTCTGAGATTTTGTCTTTAGAAAACTGTTTGAAAACAAACAAACATAATCTTCTCTTGAAAAGACTTCCTGGCTAATCACAGCGCAAATGAAATAAGTGCTCAAAGGGAGCCCTTTTGTTTTAATTTTTCACATATTAATTGGAGGAAAGAAGGCACTGCAGAAAAAAAAGAAAGAACAGTTCCAGTGAGCCATAGAACTTTAAAGAAATATCCATATCAGACTAGGCAACTACTCCTATTTAAAGTGCCAAAAATGAGCAACAAAGTTCATAAATTGATTTTTTTAAGAAACAAGAAAAGAAAGAAACAAAAACCTGTTGTGAACAATGTGGATATATCAGTAGCTAAAACATTCTGACAACTGCGACTATGTAGGTCCATGATGTGGTCTACTAAAATGTGTATATTCAGTATGGCATAATGAATATTTGCTTTCTTAGAAGAAATTCAGGATGAAACATGCATGATATATGCATACTTCTCAGCTGTCCATCTGAAATATAATGTCTTGTGATTTTAACTATCCTTCTACAACTATGCACTCACCGTAAGAAATGTCATGTCTTCAATTCCATACCATTAAAAAGCTTTTCTTTTGAGGCCTATATAGTCTTCACTATAATTTCAACCAAAATTGCTAATCTGAAGAAAATAAATTAAAAAATAAATATGTAAATTAATTTGTATATACTGAAACTTTGCATCTGCATGGTAGACCCATTGGAAACCTGTACTAAGGTATGAACAAAGGTGAAAAAGCAGCCTGATGCAGGAGATCCAATACTAGAATATATGATCATGGTTTAGAATTAGGGATTCTTTCCTGGGGCCAATGGTGTATTTGTAATGAGTCTGATGAAATGCAACAGCAATTAAAAAAGGTATAGAAATCAAGGACTGAATTACCAGCAGGTGAGAACTGTCATTCAACTGACATAAATATGTGGTTCTGTGTAAAAATATTTGCTGATAGGATCATTTAGTTTAAGTGGAAACAATAGCACAACTGATACTGCATAGGACCTCACTATAATTTATAAGTTGACGACTGTAATTTATAAGTTGACTTTGGAACAAACTGAATGTCTTCCTTATAGAATCTTGCTTCTTAGACATGAAATTAAAATAAAATTTTGATAGTGTGTTAGAAAAAAAGTCATGTTTCTATTGCAAAATGGGATTATTGATGGGATAATTAATAATCGATATTCTGTTTAGCCAGCAATATAAGCGAAGATTTCAGAAAAGATTAAATATGTTTGGATTTTCTCTTTTACAACAGAAATGTGACAACAGGTTTTTGTACCAGATGGAGGGTATGCAGCATCTTATTGGGCAAGCAGTTAGGAGGGAATTGCGATAATCTAATCTTGAAATAACAAAAACATGAATGACATTGCTGCAACATTGCAGAAGTTCTTTAAGTAGCAGGACAATAACATACCCTGACATTTTTATGTTTTTGAAAATATGAAAACAATGCTATCATCTGAGATAGTTTCCCAACTCTTTACTGTTATAAAAAAAAAGTAGTTTCATTAAAGTAATTAGAAGATTAAAAGTAGTGTAAACATATCTATGACTAATATCTGTATATTAGACTGAGAAAATGATAATGAAGAAAAAAAGAAAAATTAATTATGTACTCAGTATTTCATCAATATCCATATCTATAATGCCACACTACTGCTATAGCTAGAAGGTCAGGAATATATATATATATTTAAATAAAATAGCATACAAAACATTGTACATTCATATATAACACATATACGAGACCAAAATAATAACTTTGAGTTCTACTTTGCTATTTAAATATGGCAGTCTAACAATGTTCCTTCCAGGACTGCATGGAATTCCTGATACTCTTGAATCGTATCTCCCAGTCCCAGATGGCTGCCTCTGACACTGTAGGTCTTCTCAAACAAACAAGATCTTAGTGCATAAGCAATTAGATTGATATATGAGTATATTCAAGTTTGTAAATTTGAGAGTGTTGCATGTAAATTGTCTATACAGAATATATCTTTACAAGGACTTCAGTAGACAGCTGAGTGCAATTACACTATAGATATGAAAATGCAGAAAATTCTCCTAGACTATAGGAGATTTTGCTTCAGTCCATCCTTCTTCAACACTGGCTGAAGACATTCTGAAGGTTTCAGAGAAGATTTTTTTTTTTTTTTTTTTTTTACACAGCATACATCAATTTTTAAGATTGTTTTGTACATTTTATACTTGTTTTCTACTTAAAGTAGTCCAAGTAAAAGTTCATTCACCCTACATATATTTTTACATTTGAAAATTGTGAAATTGAATATATCCTTTCTCAAGAGGAAATTTAAATTTAAAATTAACTTGAAGTATACTGAGGAAAAAGAAAATATTTCCTGCATATTAGTTCATACATGGTATATTGTGTCTTGGTTTGGTTGATTTGTTTGTTTTTCTTTCTTGTCTGGTCAATATACATCTCCTTAAACAGTTGCCTTTCCAGGAAACATTCTACTTCTCTTTCTCATAGTGTTCTAGTAAAATTCATTTTATTATAAGAGTGGTAAAATGTATTTTAGCACTTTCCAGTTTCCCTTAGTATATCCTTATTAGAAGGGAAAATACTGAAGGGCAATAACTTTGAATTACTCTCTTGAAAAGTGATTAAGATGCAAGGATACACCATCCCTAACAAATGTTAATATAAAAGTAACATTGCAAAACTATGAAAACTATGAAAACTAAAACAGAAAGCTAAAGAAAAACTTGTAAGTATGATGTAATTATAGTATGTATTTTAAATATATTCTGCTCAGAAAAAGAATATTCTTCTGTGACACAGAAGAATATGCATAGTTTTTGTGTTAACAGCATGTCTTGGTAAAAGAACCTTGAGTCTAATTTGCCTAGTTCCTCTAAAACAAGCATTATTAATAAAGTTCATAAGGCCTTGGCCAACAGTTTAAATCTTTCTTACATAAAGTCCATGCAAGCAATACGCAGCCAATATCCAGTGCATGAATCTGAATATGTGCATTTCTTCTTAAAGTGGTCCACAATAGCACAGGAAATTGCAGCTACTTTTACCACACCTATTTTGCTATCATGTAGACATGTAGAGAATAGAGAAAAGATCAAGTCCATTCCTGGAATGCTCTTCCTAGAGGCATTATAAAAATAAATGCCATAGTTTCAGAGAAATCATGTATCAGCTATGAGAACTGTTTGAAAAATACAGAATATTCACCATCAAAAAAGAAGAAAGTAAACCAAGAACTCTCCATCCCTCTGAATAAGAAAGCAGGCAGAGGAGGTAAGAAGCCAGTGTGGCTTGGCAAGGACCTGCTGGGCACACTGAGGGCAAAGAAAGGTGTATACAAGCTCTGGAAACAAGGTCGTGTCACCTGGGAAGAATACAGGAATGCCATCCAGACTTGCAGACATGGGATCAGGAAAGTCAAGGTGCAGGCAGAACTGAACTTGGCGTAGGACGTGAAAAACAATAGGAAGACTTTCTACAGGTACACTGGCCAGACACCAAAGCGAGTGTACCTCCTTTGGTAAATGTAAAAGGAGAACTGGCTTCAAAGGACAAAGAGAAGGCTGAGGTACTGAATGAGTTCTTTGCCTCAGTCTTCACTGGCAGCCAGGATTCCAGTACTTCTCACGTCACTGAGCCCTGCATCCTTAAACCTCTAGGTGGGGACCAGGGCGGTAAATCCCGCCCGCCACTGTGAGGAGAGAGCAGGTCCGAGACCACCTCATGAGACTGAATGTGTACAAGTCTTTGGGGCTGGATGGCATGTATCCCAGGGTTCTGAAGGAGCTGGCTGAGGTGGTTGCTGAGCCACTCTCCATCATATTTGAAAAGTTGTGGCTGTCAGGTGAGGTACTGGATGACTGGAGGAAGGGTCACGTCAATCCCATTTACAAGAAAGGGAGCAAGGAGGACCCAGGGAACTACAGGCCGGTGAGTCTCACTTCTGTGCCTGGGAAGATCATGGAACAGATCCTCTGGATGACATGCTTGATCACATGAGGAATGAGCGTGTGATCTGAGACAGCTAGCACAGCTTCACCAGGAGAAGGTCATGCTTAACCAATCTGTGGCCTTCTATGATGGAGTGACGGCATTGGTGGACAAGGGAAAGGTGACCAATATCATTTACCTGAACTTGAGCAACGCCTTGTTATGATCCCCCACCACACCCTTATCTCCAAATTGAAAGGATGTGGATTTGATGAGTGGACCACTCGATGGATAAGAAATTGGTTGAAAGGCCACAGACAGAGGGTGGTCATCAGTAGATCTATGTACAGGTGGAGGCCGGTAACGAGCAGCGTCCCCCAGGGGTCTGTCTTGGGACTGGTGCTCTTTAACATCTTTATCAATGACATCGATGACGGAATCAAGTGCACCCTCAGCAAGTTTGCTGAATGGTCTGGTTGACACGGTAGAAGGAAGAGATGCCATTCAGAGGGACCTCAACAGGATGGAAAGGTCGGCCTGGGTGAACCTAATGAGGTTCAATACAGCAGAGTGCAGAGTTTTGCACTTGGGCCAAAGGAATCCCAAGCATCCACACAGACTGGAAGGAGCAGTCCATCAGAGCAGCCCTGCAGAGAAGGACCTGGGGGTCCTGATGGATGAAAAACTGAACATGAGTCAGCAGTGTGCCCTTGTAGCTCGGAAAGCAAATGGTATCCTGGGCTCCATTAGAAGAGGAGTGGCCAGCAGGGACAGGGAGGTGATTGTCCCCCTCTACTCTGCTCTTGTGAGGCCCCATCTGGAGTACTGTGTCCAGGTCTGGAGCCCCCAGTACAAGCAAGACAGAGAGCTGTTGGAGAGGGTCCAGAGGATAGCCACAAAGATGATCAGGGGACGGGAGCACCTCCCCTATGAAGACAGGCTGAGGAAGATGGGCTTGTTCAGCCTGGAGACAAGAAGGCTGCGGGGTGACTTCACTTGCAGCCTTTCAGTACCTAAAGGGAGCCTACAAACAGGAGGGGAATCAACTCTTTGAAAGGGTAGATAACAGCAGGACAAGGGAAAATGGTTTTAAGTTGAAGGAGGGGAGATTTAGGTTGGATGTCAGGGGGAAATTCTTTATGGTAAGAGTGGTGAGGTACTGAAACAGGCTGCCCAGAGAAGTTGTGGATGCCCCGTCCCTGGAGGTGTTCAAGGCCAGGTTGGATGGGGCCTTGGGCAGCCTGGTCTAGTACTGAATGTGGAGGTTGGTGGCCCTGCATGTGGCAGGGGGGTTGGAGATTCATGATCCTTGAGTCTCTTCCAACCCTGGCCATTCTGTGATTCTGTCATTCTGTGAACCAGTGTATGGAGGGAGATAATTGGCCATAACACCAAATCAGAATAACTGAAAATCTAACAGTGTGGTGAGGAGATAAATATGGAATTCTCTATCAGTACATTATTGGAATAAATAAATTTTAAACCACTAGATAAACTACATCAATGTGACAACTACATATGGAAGGGGTAGGACTCCTTCACAAGATTTGTCTAGACTACATCAGTATATGTTATTTGTCATTTTCTGCACCTAGAAGTGTTTGCTGTTGAAATAAATGGCAACATCTAATATATGTCCTAACAATTATGATTATTTTCTTGGTTTTGTCTTCTTTCAACTATTTTCCTCTGGGGGAAAAAAAAAAAAAAAAAAAAAAAAAAAAAAAAAAAAAAAAAGTTTTTAATTATATCTCCTCAGAAATTTTTTTCTTCCTATCAGTTTTATGTTAAATAGCTTTTAAATATTGGAGCTGTTAAGATTTACATTCAGAATTTCATTCTGGAGAGGGTTATTAGGCTTAACATTACAATATCAGAGAACCAGATGAAAATATCTTATGAGGTGATGAGAATAAGTTTGTACTTTTTCATTCTCAGATGAGCTTGCAAATGTTATTAAGTTTCACAGTACTTCTGTGAAATGAATATTGTACTCCCTTTTTGAAGATAAGGAACACAGAGTAAGTGGCAGAACACAGATGACAAAAATTTCATAATGAAATTAGAAATAAGATACAAAGTAAAACTCGGTATAAAAGGCTTCATCTCCATTGATTTCCAGCATATCTATTATAATTACAACAGCTGTGTTTTGTTTCAGTTACTCCGTTAGACTTCTGTTCGTTTCTCACATGTCATCATTACCACCCACAGTGAACTCAGATGTTAAGGCCCTATAAGAAATTAAAATGAGTATCATGATATATTTACAAAATAATACATTGATTATTAAAAAAAAAAAAAAAAAATAGACAAATGAGTCCATGAAACTGTGAAATGAAGACAGCAAAACTTCTAATTCTTCATCTTCCATCCACTGAAGGCAACAAAATTCTTCTTTCCTCAAAGAGAAAAAAACTGCTTCATTTGGTAGTAGTTTATCATGGCTGAAATTTAATGCCCAATTAAATATACACTAAGATACTATGGAAGAAACAAAATAAAATAAAATATAATAATAATAATAATAATAATAATAAAAGGCTGGAAGATTTTTTATGTAGATGAATAGAACCTTGGACTTTAGTTCTATTTATTCCACCTAGATGAGGAACGTATGCAACTAGTGACATCTTTAGCTGCATACCCTGTGTATTTCTGTTACAAATTTTACCTTGATTCTCTGAATTCAGTAGAACAAAGTAATGGAAAGATGTGCAGATGGTAGAAGGGGGTTGATGCAGTTATTTTAGAGAAACAGTGGATAAAAAGATGGGAAATATAAGCATTGAGCTCATCTTTCCAAAATAAATCTGTGAAGACATAAAGCCACAGCATTATAGGATAAATTTGGCATTGTGGTAAATATTTAAAATACTTCTCTAGGGTCACTAGAAAACGTATCAATGATTTCCCTTTTGTATGCATTCCCCAGGTAAGTGGGTACGTTCTTATCTGAGTACAATAAATTACAGATATTAGGTTACATATTTGTGCAATGGAAATTCTTCCAGGCTGAGTTTGGAATTTAAATCAACAATAAGAAAGAAGTAGGTGCTAAATTAAGATTGTTATCCTTCTCAAAATCAGTAACAGAAGAAGTGTTTGTTAATTTAGATTTATTCATAGTACATATCTGGGGCTCCATACATACAATAAAATGTGTACAGAAGAATTAAAAAAAAAAAAAAAGTATGAAAAGTTCATGAATTATCTTCTCTTTTACTTTTGTATCCACTGCAACAATATGTCCCCAGTCCAACCATAGGTAACTGTACCCAGTTTTCCAAACAGTCCTGACAATTGAATGAAAGAAAGCTTCAACAAACAGATGAGCTTTGCAGCAAGTCTTTAAGGTCATCAAATATTGTCTATAGTGAAAGTAAGATCCCTCATGATGTACATCTTATTTCAAGTGGGAAGAAGTTTCAGTTCAAGTAATCCTTATTGTCATGGTAACAGGAGAATAAAGGGAAAGAGAAGTATTCTAAATTGAAAGATGATTTTAAAGCTGTCACTCATAACTGCACAAATTGTGCCCTGTGGCTTCTGGGAATTCAGTGGACTCTGAAAGAATGATATCAAAGAAAAAAATTTAAAAAAAAGAAAAAAAATTGAGACATTGCTTTTCTAGCAAAAGTCACAGATTTTGAGATCTGGCAATGGGTGTTCAGGTAAAATCTATATCAAACATCCATGGAATGACAAGAGACAAATACCCAGATAGCTACTAAATTTGACTGTTTCAGTTTGTCTTGTAGGCCAAAGAATAGAGTCAGGGCAGACTGTGAACAGCTCCTTGGACTATCACTGCATGATGATTTCTAGTACTGATCTTAACGTTTACTTCATTCTTATGTGCTTTTTCATTGTGTTTGTTGTTGTTGTTTGTTTGTTTGTTTGATTTTATTTTTTTTATATATAGTTATTTGAACAGTTCTAGAAAACCGCATTTTGAAAAACTGGCAACATTGTATTTCATCATATTGGGAAAGTCATTACTGTCAGATGAATTGCCAGTGACTGGAAAAAGGGAAACATCACTCCCATTTTTTGAGGAGGTGTTCTGATTCAACTGAACAGGCAGCTAAGTACCACATAGTCACTTGCTCACTCCTCTTTCCCAGTAGGATGCAGGAGAGAATTAGGAAAAAAAACAAACCAACAAAGTGGGTCGAGAAAAAAATACTGTCTAAGGCATAAGAGGAAGAGAAAAGGAGACTAATAATAGTAATGATACTAATATAATATAGAGTTATAAAACAAGTAATGCACAATGCAATTGCTCACCACCCACCACCAACTATCCAGTGATGAGCAGCAGATGACCTTCTGGCCAACTCCATACAGTTTTAAAATTTTCTTCACATATTGTCCTATATTGTGGAATATTGCTTTGGTCAGTTTAGGTCAGCTATACTGGTTCTGTCTCCTCTGAGTTCCTCCAACCCCCTTAGTTATCATTGCTGGCAGGACAGTACAAGAAGCTGAAATGTATTTGGAACTATGCTGCCACTCTCAGCAGCAACTGAAACACTGTTGTGTGATCAACATTGTTTTTCTCCCAAAGCTAAAACATAGCATGAACCAACTTTGTCCCAGCTGAACTCAGGACAGAAAATTAGAATGGAAGATAGAGGGAACTGCAGGCCGGTAAGCCTCACCTCTGTGCCTGGGAAGATTATGGAACCAGTCCTTCTGGAAGCTATGTTAAGGCATATAAAAGATGAGGAGGTGACCCATGACAGCCAGCTTGGCTTCACTAAGGGCAGATTGTGCCTGAGCAATCTGATGGCCTTCTATGATAGAATGATGACATAAGTAGACAAAAGAAGATCAACTGATAAAATCTACATGAATTTCTGCAACGCCTTGATATGGTTCCACATAATATTCTTATCCTAAAATTGGAAAGATGCAGATTTGAAGGGTGGACTGTTCAGTGAATATGGAATTGGCTTCATAGCCAGAGGGTTATTGTCAACTGCTCTATATCCAGGTGGAGGCCAGTGATGAGTAGTATTCCCCAGGGGTCTGTCTTGGGATCAGTGTTCTTCACCATCTTTACCAATGACCTTGATAGTGGTATCGAATGTACACTCAGAAACTTTGCTAATGACACCAAGCTGAGTGGTGCAGCTAATACAACAGAATGAAAGGCTGTCGTCCAAAGAGACATGGACAAGTTTGAAAAGTGGGCCCACATGAACCTAGTGAGGTTCAACACAGTCAAAAAATGATTTTGGGCAGGGGTAATCCCAGATAAGTGTACATATTGTGATAAGAACTCATTAAGAGCTGCCCTGCAGAGAAGATCTTGGAGGTTCTGGTGGATGACAAGCTGGACATGAGCCAGCAATATACACTTGCAGTCAAGAAGGCCAACAGCATTGTGGACTGAAAAGAGGGATGATCAGCAGGGAGAGGGAAGTGATGGCCCCTCTCTGTTTTGCTCTCATGGGGCCCCATCTGGAGTACTGGATCCAATCCAGGTCCCCCAGCACAAGACATTTTCGGAGATTTTTGAACTGGATCCAGAGGAGGACCACAAAAATGATCAGAGGTTAGAGCACCTGTCCTACAACTAAAGGTTGAGGGAGGTGGGCTTGCTCAGCCTAGAGAAGGGAAGGCTCTGGATTGACCTCACTGTGGTCTTCCAGTACTTGAAAGAAGCTTATGAACAGAAGGGAGATCAAATTTTTACACAGTCTGATAGTGACTAGACAAGGGGGGGGTGGCAGAGATTTAGATATTAGGAATATATATATTTTTTTTTACTCAGAAAGTAGTGAGACAATGGAACAGGTTGCCCAGAAAATTTGTCGATGCCTCATCTCTGTAGATGTTCAAGGACAAGTTGTATTGGATGGATCTAATGCTTGGCAACCCTGCTTATACCAGGGGGCAGTGTGTGGAACTGGATGCAAAAATTCCTCCTAACCCAAGCCATTTTATAATTCTATGATTCTATGAACTACTATCACTGTATTTGACTCTGTTGAGTGATGATGACTACCATGTTGCAATAAACAGAACATTTCAGAGGTGTGCAATGAGATTTATTCTGTGGCGCTACTGAGATTGGATGACTATGAGCAAAGAATCCATCAACATACTAGTAAACAATTCCATATAGTATACTGTCTATTAACATTACAAAAATAAATATATATGAGTGTGTGTGTGTGTGTATTGATTTTTCCTTTCTTTCCTACTCACCTAGAATGAAATCAACTTAAAATTCAGGAACAAATGAGGGTTGAAGAACAGCTTTAATGTTAATTTTAATATCTGCTATGTATACACATGCATATATATGCACATACCTATACATGTAAAATAATCCTGACATAATGTAAATTCTGCTGAAAATTCTGTTAAATACTTGAGAATGAAAAATTGTGATACTGAAAGTATCTATTAATAAAAATCACTAAAACGTTAATCAAATACACTGAATAAAGAAAGATAGGCAAACATTGGCTTTTTAATATGATATGAACTATTAGTTTTCCTTTGAAAACATTTTTATTTGAATTACTTATTTGCAAATGATTCTGGCCAAAGCCAAAGCCAAAGGAAAGATAGCTAAAGGATGTTAATTGCATTGATCACATCAGAACTGAAAAAGAATGAATAAGCAGTTATAAATTTGTATATGTGAAACGTATTTTATACATTACAGTTCTTACTGACAATGAAGGAAGATTGCAACTGTGATGAATGCATTCTGTGGACTGTAGTGCATATCTTTCCTCAGGATTTATAAAATGCAGATTCTCCTTTTTACTTTAACTTTTTACCTGAATGTAAAATAAACTTGAACAGAATTTGAGCTCTGCAGTATCATGGAAAGATAATTAGTTGGTTATCATTACATTAAGAAACCTGGGCTACTCCTAAATTTTTTAGCAATAGCAGCATAACATCTAAAAATATTCCCTACCTTTAAACACAAGAGTATTCTGTTGATTTCAGTGGAACATGCATGCTTTAAATTAATCACATGTGAAATATGCTGCTGAACGAAGGTTAATGCATCCTTAAGTTTTATCCTTTAAGTTTTTAAGTTTAGTCTGCTTCATAGACAACTCACTGAAATGTTTCTATGCATCAGTTGTAATCCTTTTACTATACCTGATGAAAAGAAAGGGGAATGTATTTGGAATCTTTAATGCTGTTTTGCTTTGTGTGCCTGTGATACATTCAATAGTACTAAAACATTCAATTAGAGCTGTTCCCAGTGAGATCAATGTTTGCCTTCCTGTTTTAAGAAGTTGCAAAATACTAAGGGCAGACCCTCAGCTGATGGAAAATGTCAGTTACTTCAGCAAAGAAACAACGGTTTATGCCGCTTAAGGATCTGCCCTGTGATGTCTTTGTTTTCTGTGTTCTAATCTTTAGACTGCATCTTGGCTTTAGTGCAAAGGTTGCAGCCATACTGTTCTCAATATCATCGTATTTGCTAGTGAGAAGAAAATGTTCTCTCAGAGTGCACTTCACTTTTCTTTTGTAGTTGATGTTTTCTTAGACCAAGTAGCAAATGTTCTTTCTGGGAAGATGACTTTGTATGTATTTATAATATAAACTTTTTAGGAAATAACTTTTTATTTATGTTCATACAGAGAAAAAAATATCATAGAGATCTGACCTTAATCAAGTCCTCATGCACAAATGGAAATGTTAAATGAAAGTACAAAGCAAAAGTGTGTAAACACATATGATTATTTATTATGAGTCAACATTTAATTGTTTTTGCATTTCTGGATATGTAATAGGAGAAGATCGTGTCTATACAGAATATGAAAGCCAAGTGTTGCTTTGTTTACATCTTTCTTATAAAATATAGACCAGAGAACTGAAAATAGATGTAACTTTCGATATTGTTGTTTATAAGGCTACATTGGAATAATTTCCTGTTCTTCAAACAGATCATATTTATAAAAAAGAATGAAGTTAAATTGTCAAGCAGATGTAAAAATAAAATAATTATATATAAAAAAAGGAGAAATTAAGTTGGCAGAAGTTTTTAAATGAGAATATTTGTTGATTTCTAGTGATCCTTTATTATGGATTCTTTATGAATGTATTTCCTGAAATAACATTAGAAGTAGGTTGGAAATAATGGATAATGGGAAATAATGGATAATGGGAAATAATGGATTTGGGAGCATTTGTATGTAATTATGGGAAGATTTCATAGTTGCAGGCTGCAATCTGTTTAAAAAGTCTAAATATAGTGTGCAAGTGAATCTTATTTATGCAAATAAACAGCCTTAATATGAGCTGCTATCGTAGCTGAACTACTGTAAATCATTACTTGTACCTAAAAAACTGGAATTTTAAGAATTTATCCCCAGACTGAAGTCAAGGAAATTTTCATCAAGCTAAGCACATACATTATTTCTACTGTAAATGAAAATTTGAGTTGATACAATTCATACAGTGTCTTTAACTAAAACTCATTCCATGAATACACAGAAACTTCAACTATTTTGCGCTGATTTACAGTCTACAAATTATATACACATAGTTGTAACAAGTGTGGGTTTTTTTTCCAAATGGATAATAGAATATAGGTTTTCATGCCTCCATTTTTTCTAAACAGTATTTAACTCATATATATTGTGGGTCTATATATGGCTTTCAATTCCTCTGTCTACATGTCTAAATCCAGATGATATCAGTAAGGTGAAACATGAATAATTTTAATAGAGTTGGCAAAAGTTCATTAAAGGAAGAAGTTCAAGGTTTTGCAATTTGCTACACTAAATGAAATAAAATAAAATAAAACAAAATAAAAGGAGCTGTGAAAAAGCAAAAAATAAAATAATCACCTAAAAGCAGTTTTTCATTAAGCCTTGAGTTATTCAGCTCAAATACATTAACTGTGAAATAGCCACTAATTTTGTGAATATGTGGTCATAGACCAAGTTTTTCTGCTCATTTTTTTTGGTTTCAAACTTGCCATTTGCTACAATTCTTGACATTCAATTTCTTTAAAATTATGACCTAAAATATAATTGTGTTTTTCCCTGAAAATGTTTACTTCATCTTTTTTTTTTCCCTCTTTATCAACACAATTACTTTTAATGCTGAATTCAGAAAAGTCTTTCAAAGATATGAGTTTGAGAATTCAGATTTCTGATTGTGATGTGTATGTATATTGTTCATCCAATTTGAAAAAAAAAAAAACCAACAACAACAACAAAAAAAACAGGGATTGCTCAGGAAATTATTGTGAAGTTATACCTTTTAGTTTCTATCAGAAGGAGGTAGAAGTTCTATTTAAAACTCTAACTGAACAGAGAAACATAAACAAGCAAGCAAACAAAAAACTACTATAAAAAAAAAAGAAATTGTTCAACAACATCTAGGGAAGAAAGACTTGCTGCAGCTTTTGTGTGTATTATCATTCTCTCCATTTCATTAGCCTTCTTACAAACAAATACAGGATCACAAGGATTTTTATCTTTCTGGATATATGCTCATTATGACCTTGATCTCTTAAGTAGTAGAGAATCTGGCCTTGATCCAATAGATGAGCTTAGTAAAAGCATACTTCACTGTGAGTATACTTAAGAAGATGCTTCAGTTAAAAATATGATAATCCTGTTGACTTTGGTAGAATTCCTTGAGGTTATATGCATATGGATGTGATAATTGTACAGGGATATTAGATGTAATAATATTTCCTTTCCAGTTCTACCCCACTACAGATGGCTTACAACCCCTAAGATGCAAAGTTAATAAAACATGTGCTGATATTGAGCACCATGGATAAAGATGTTTAAGATATTTAAATGGTGAAAAGTTTGCTACCTATGTAGTGAAAATAATTATCACTATACAGTAGACAGAAAAAAACACACTTGGAAATTGGAAATAAAAAATGCAAATCGATATAATTTGCTTGTTGAAATGTAATTAAAAATTAAAAATAACCATTTGGTTAAGTATCATTTTGGTACTTAAGAATTATCAATCATATTTCTGTAGCATAAACAAATGTGCTTTGGTATATTACTACCCCCCCCCAAAAAAAAAAAAAATCACAGAAAAGATTGTTTCTCTAGCGTGTGTACTGTGGTTTGAGAAATAACAGTCTATAACTTGATCCTCCCTGATTTTTACTGAATATTCTACATGATTGATAACATAGCAATTCATGGGAAAAAAAAAAAAAAAAAAGGAATGGACTAGAGTGGTGATGTAACAGTCAAACTATAAATTAATTCCATCTTACTTGATATGCTTATGAATAGTCTGTAAATTTGGGAATATTATGTTAGTTCTACTAGCAGTCAGTGGAGTGGGCTTAATACCTTGATAAGTTAATTCAGATTTTAATATGGTAAAGCTCCTGGAAGTTTCTTTATTTCACCAGGAAAAATAGAATGATTGCATTTTTAATATCCATCCTGTAATTGGGTACTTTAATTTTAGGTAGGAAATTTAGATGTTAAAGAATGTCAGGAAAGAAAGAGAGAATATAGTCATTTTTCTAAATTCTAGAAGAATTTCAATCAAGTAGGAAATAATCTTTAGATATTAAACATGGCAATGAACAGATTCAAGAGAATTTGACTTATGAAGTTTTTTAAAGTCTAGGGCCTGTTTATGTACAAAATACTATGAGGATATAAAAGAAAATCCGAAAAATTAACCATTAGTTTGCTACAACTTCATTCCTTTCTGTCCTGTGGTTATCAGATCTTAGAAGATCCCTGTTCGTTGATCAACATTTGGTTTATTTTAAAATATATTATTCCCAAAATGTAATCTGATTACATGACATTGAATCTAATTTGAATATAAATCAAAAGAAAGGAACTTCAGAAAACTACCACTATGAATTTCTGTGTTAATATTATATATTAAAAGTACTTAAACCATTGACTTAAGTATGTCCTATGTTGCCAATATTATTTATAACATTATAATTTAACATTAATTTTTCTTTTAAAAGACTAATGAAAGAAAAACCAAATTTACATTCCATCTGCTATAAAACCTACCACAGAAGACATGGTAAGTGTGTGCTTAATATTATGCAAGCCAAGTCTTAACTCACTTGGAGTAACAGTTGCAGGCACAAGCAAATCTACTGAGATTAAGGGAATAGCTATGTGTGTTCCTTACACAGATAAAAGGAATTGCAGTACATTTTTCAGATTGTATATTTATTGAAGTGAGAACTTAGTCTTCATATTTGTTTTCAAAGTATTAAGATTTCTCTATTAAAATTTGCGCATATATGCAATATCACATGCAGGTATGTGTATAGAATGTGCACATTACATATACGTTAACATAGCAGAAGGCTTGTAACATAAAAAGTAATTTGTCATTCTACAGTGGTAAATGATTCTACAAAACTTTTTTTCTCCATTTTGAGTAAGACATCACACAAAATGCTCATGATGCTCAGCAGTCATTGCCATGGGGGACAGAGCAGCTTCATAGAATAAAGCCCAGAAATTGATAAACATTCTCCATTAAAATGTGTTTTCACATGAAAGCTAACTTTTGCCATGCTCATGCCATTTATACATTGACCCTTACTTTGTGGGTTTGATGTATGCAATATTTTTTACTTCAGTAATAAACTAGTTTATATTCTAAAATCCTTTTTTTCTTGTATGGTTCCTTTAGTGCTTTTTATTTTTAAGACTGAAATACCTTCTTAGCATGCTTTTACTCTGGTGTCTTCTTCACAAGACTTTTATAGCTAACGCATTGCAATGAATAGCAGTATTTTCATGCTTGCTGGAGGGGTATCTCTAGCCCTGAGAAACAAATACAGAATCACTGTCTCCCTCTACTCAGAGTTTTAGGCTTTAAACATACACATATAATTTGTATTCATATATTAAAAACTTATTAAATAAAAGTAATAACATGAGTAAACAGAAAAATGATTTACAGTACAAAGATAAAAAGGGAAAAAAAAACTACTGCAGTATTTTGTAAGTGGGAAGAAGGTACTTCAACATAAGCAAAATATTAGCATGTTAGTCAGTTACCATTTAAGTAGGAAATGTCACCTTCTGCTGTGATTTGCTCTTTAAAAAGAAAAAAGAAATTGATAGTGATTCCTCCCTACATTTGTGATACTTACTAGATTTTATGTCTCAATCCACTTACCTATATAGAGGAAGATTATTTTATTTATTTATTTTTGGCGCATTACCATTCTACTCTATAAAGACAGCTATGAAAGTAATGCCTCCTATTTTATTGTCTTGGTCTACAACGTCACAGGCAGTTGTTAGCAATAGGGCATGAGAGATTGAACCTTCCTACCATTACATTACATCCTGCCAGTATATTTAATTGCCCTGTGGCAGATGGTAGCCAAGAAACAGTCTGACAGAACGGACACAGAAGTGCATATGAAGCATAAGTGTGTTATGGAATTCCTCCACGTGGAAAAAAAATATTTCCATTGACATTCACTGATGCCTGCTCAATGTTATGGAGACCAACAGAGAATGTGAGAACAGTGAAGTGGTGGGTGGTGTGTTTCAGCAGTGACAACAATGATAGTGGGTCACCTCTGCTGCTGCAGATTTTTATGAGCGTGGCATGCTGGCTCTTGCTCATCAATGGCAAATATGCTTAGCTAATAGCAGTGATTGTTTTGAAATATACTGTTTTGTAGCTGAACATTTTATCTATCAGGTAGTGTTATTGTGCTCTTTCCATGGAAATAAATACAAGGCATGACTTTCAGAGAAACATACTTGCAGAGTCAACCCAGCAGCACTAAGCTAACAGATTTTCTACGTGGGCTAGTTTACTGCTGTATAATCAATGAATATGCGGATGTTATAATTAAGAAATATACAAAGGAAAGTTAGGCTAAACAAGTTATCACACTAAAGAAGAATGGATGGAAAGCTTATCCTTGTCCCAGTCTCACTGAGAAGACTCCAAGAGGAGCGATCTCCAAAATACATCCTTTCCCAGTGCTAGTAAGCTCTTAAATGGGGTCTAGGAGAGGTGGAGCCAAGCTCCACCTCTTCCAGTCACAGAGCTGAATTGCCTGCACCTGTGCTCCCACAACTGACTCAGTGCTTGCCTCAGGTGGTCAATCAGAGGTTCAGGCCATGATTCAGGACTCTACTCCTTCAAGGCATTGATCGAGTTGACTAAAGGGCAAGCTTTCTCTAATACAGAGATCTGATACATCACAACTTACACAATTTCCATCATGACACAATTGAAGATGAGTGACAATTGGTGAACATTATGTTCTTCTATGGGCCAGTGCTCGATGATGTTACTGGAGGCATGTGGTCGTGAGGTGCAGGTCTGTCCTACGTTCCATCAGTCTCATGTAGACCATCACCAGGCATTGCACGTGATTTGACAGTAACACTGGAACGCTTTGATGGTATTTTGTTCCTTCCGGTGATCCTGAAGGCTCAAAGACTCACAGGGAGTAATACAGATAGTTCAGGGGTACCAGGAGGGGAAAGTCTGACCTTCAGGGCAAGACACAGGCCGTATTTCTATCCTGGGTCAACACTTCAGCTCATACTGGGGCATGTCCCGGCAGCCTATACCACATCTTCTGACCAGATGTCTGCGGCTGCATAATTATATCAGGCACCAAAGGGGGTGTCCTGATCTGCCATAGGGACATGATGGGGGTCTCTTTAGCAATGAAGACTGAAGTGTTGACCACAATATCTGTAGGCCATGTACCTGTTACTGGAGGGACTAGTGAGTTTCCCACCTCCAATAATCTCCCCCAAGGTGTAAGTAGACCACACCACTTGGGTCCTACCCGCACTTTCCAAGGCCATTTTATTCTGTGGGTACCCAGATGTAAATTCTCAGGGGCAGGGAGCAGAAGATTATTTTCATCACCAATCTAGGGTCTTACCTGATTATCAGTGCCCATAATTTGGATCCTAAGCCCATACTGTCTGCAACATTCTCAGGGCACTGGGTCTGCCATCTCGGGGTCTTTAATTCAGGTCTCACAAGGTTTCGTAGAGTCTTTTAATCTGTCTCTGCAGGGACTGGGAGTCCGTCTTCAGGGCAGTCTTAAGAATACTCTTATAATGTTCAATGAGACCTGCCCCCATTGGATTTATATGGGAGGAGGAATCGTCATTCAATGTTATTTTCTTCTGCCCAGCGCTGTGTCATTGCACCAATAAAATGAGTCCCTTGGTCGCTCTCAATGACTTGAAGTGTCCCATATGCAGACATCAGTTTAGTGAGTGCCTTGATGGTATATGCCTGGTTTGCTTTTGGCACTGGATAGACCTGCAGTAGCCCACTTGCAGTGTCGACACAGGTCAGGGCATATCTCGCCCCTTCAGACCGAGGAAGGGACCCGATGTAATCGACCTGCCATTGCTGGAGAGGACTGTGCCTATAGCAAGATGAGCTGTTGTTTCAGGCAATGATCTCGGTCTCATCTTAGAGCAAGCACTGCAATCCTGGCATGCCTGGACAATGTCAGGTAGCTGTATGGGCAGTCTCCATGCTTTAGCAGCTGCCCACATTGTCTTTTGTCCTGTGTGCTGTAGCTTTTGATGTAACCAACGGGAGATGTTCTCAGATGGTGAATTCTCAATCCATTGAACTCGGGCCAGCCTATCGGCTTCATCGTTTCCCAGTGACTGTAGGGGCTGATGACCAGAAACATGGTAGACACGTACAGTCCTGTGTTTGACTGTATTGCATGTCTAACCACATGTCTTTGCCCCAGATTAGTCGGGCGTGGATAGTCCATTCATGGGTAGCCCACTGTGCAATCCAAAGAGTGAGCCCCCAGTACACAGCCCAACTATCTGTACAGATATTCAAGATACCATCACTGGGTTCCTTGGTTATAACCATCCACACAGCTTGCAGCCTTATAAGGCTGCTCTGACCATCCCCCTCATCAAACCAGATTGTCTTGGTGGAGGGATGGTATGCTGTCACTCTCCACTTGCTCGGGTTGCCCTTGCTGGACCCATCTGTGTACCAGACATCTTCAGGGATAGGATATTTTCCCTTGTGAACAGGACTCTTCTCTGGTGGAGATACCAATGTTTCTCTTGGTGCATCACTGTGATACGTCACTGGGCCTAAGATCTTCTGAAGTTCTTTCAAGGGTGATGAAGACAGACTACTCCTTTGGCTGAGATAGGTGACCCATCATGCCACTGTTTGTGCTTGGGCCACCCCTGTCTTAGGAAGGTGGGTCAGATCTTTCACCCACCCCTGAATTGGCAGAGTGGTCTTGACTAATACTTCAGCCATTTGAGTTATCAGCTCTACTGCCTGTAATGCAGAGTAGGCAGCCAATAACTGTTTTTCAGTCATACTGTATCTTTCTTCTGCTCCATACCAGACCTGAGACAAGAAACCAATGGGGGTCTGAACTCTGGCGTTGCCACAGGCCCCAGCCAAAGCCATCTTGAGTAACGTGAACGTCCAACTTGACTGGGAGGGTAGGATCAAATATACCCAATGCCTGGGCTTGTTTAACTGCCAGTTTTGCCTGTTGGAAAGCATCCTGTTCTGTTTTCCCCCCAATCCCACAGCTGACCCTTTTTTCTGAGTCTGTACAGTGGCCTTAGCAACTACGTTAAATGAGATATAAAGGAACGCCAGTAACCCAATATACCTAGAAAATCTTACAGTGGCTTTGATATTGTAGGGACTGAGAACGCCTGAACCTTATCTATGACAGCACTGGGTAGTACTTTGGTCTTTCCTGACCAAACCACCCCCAGGAATTTTACAGACAGGCCCGGACCTTGCACCTTTTGGGGATTTATAGCCCATCCCCTCTGTTGTAAATAGGCGGTTAATGAATCCGCCGCCTGTCCTACTGTCTCCAGTGAATCGGATGTCAGCAGGAGATCATCAATAGAATGATATAGGTTAACATCATCGGGTTTTTTCCAATTAGCCAGGTCATGTGGCACTAGATTATGACAATATGTTGGTGAATGCACATACCCCTGTGGCAGGATCTGAAAGGTCCACTGCCTGCCTTCCCATGTAAACGCAAATTGATCTTGCGATTCCTCAGCAATTGGGATACTGAAGAACACATTTGCTAAATCTAGGACACAATGATAGGTTTTTATTTTCCTAATTAATGTGTCCACTAGGGAGGCAATATTGGGTACGGCCACATAAATAGGCAGCGTGACCTTATTTAATTCTCTGTAATCCACTGTCATTCTCTTCGTGCCAACTTTCGCACTGGCCATACGGGGGAATTATATGGGCTGTGTGCAGGTCTTATAATGCCAACATTTTCTAATCGCTGCACTGTTCTCAATATTTCATCTTGTCCATCCAGGAGTCTATACTGTCTTACATTAGTAATCTGGCGCAATTTCGGCAGGCAAATAGGCCCATGTTTTGCATGGCCTCTTAATATTGCCTGCACTGCCCGGATACTAATACATCTCTGTTGAAGTCTGAACTCTCCCACGGTTGTCTGGAGAGCCAGACCTCATAGAATATCTATGCCCAAGATGTATTCCTGGACTGGGGCAATATTCTATTAGGAACAATGAAATTTTCTAGGTTCCATGTTGTTGTTGGTATTCTTCTCTATAACCATTACCCTTGGTTTCTTAGGGTAGTTCTGAAATTTTTGATTGCCCTTTAGTCGTCTCCAAAGCTGGAGAAGGACATGATTGGGCTGGCGGTCAGTCTTAGCAAATTGGACCCCAGCCCAAATTAAATTATTAAACATTTGTTTTCGGGAAACCCTTATGGGTCCTGATTGAGGAGCTCGAGTAGCCGGTGTCTTGGTTTTCATCACTGGCAGGACCTCGGCTTCTTCTAATATCCGAATGTTTTCGCCTGGTCCACAGGCATTCTGTTTCTCCTCGGTCAGCCACTAACTGGGCAGCCTGCTGGACTACCACTTCTGAGGCCACCAGGGGATTTAATATAGAGACCAAAGTACCATACAAACGAGAGGAGGCTTGCTGTAGAATTAAGTCTCTCATCCCCGCTGAGAATTTGACCATATCAGGGCCATCAAATGTGTCTTCATAAATTGCTTCCCTTACACCTAGTTCGTGGATATAATTTTGAAGGTCCTCCATGGAGGACCATATCCCTATATGTAGAGGTATATCAGATTTATTTGGCCATAACATGCGGCAGGCCACCACTAACCATTCTATTATAAAATGGTTTTCATTAAGGTATTGATTACCCGCATATAACCTCTGCCTGAGAGCAGGATGGACAGTCATGGTGGCCAACTTGGATATTTCCAAGCCATTCACCAAAACACTTTTTGCCCCAGAATCCCACAGTCTTAATAACCAGGCTGGCATACTTTCTCTAGGTTTCTGCCTAAATCGTTGTACTAAATCCATCAATTCCATTGCCTTGTATGGCTGGGCTGTTGCGTGCAAATGAGTCCGGGCAGGGGACCACTGATCAGTGGCAGCCCTGCCGGTCTGTCCCGTACTTTTATTTATTTATTTATTTTCCCCTGAGTTATAATAGGACAGACCTCTAGAGGATCTGTCAAAATCGGAGATTTGAGATCTAATTTAGAATTTTTATTTTCCTGATCAACAATGTCTGTTGATTCAGGAGTCTGGTCATTGTCTATTGAAATGCTATGAACTTGACCTACAGGTTTGAATCTTAGTGAAGATATCTCAGTGTGCCAAGCATATGTAATAGTAATCCTATATAGTCTTGTATTTTTTCTTTTTTTTTTCTTCCTTTTTTTTTTTTTTCTTTTTCCCCAACAGAAAAAACATGTGCTTCTTTCCAGTTCAATATATACAAAGTAAAGAAAGAGAGAGTCATTAATCATCAGTATTTTACATCTTCCTTTTGTGCTAAAAAAAGTATGTTGGACACATCTGCTATGAAACTATATATCAAATTAAAACAGCTTGACCTGCAAATGCCTTCTTCTCAGTGTCCTTGTGACAAAGGGGAGCACTAACTTTTGGTCAGACAGTGAGACATTTTTTGATTTCTGTAGTCATGACTGTTAAGCATGCTGTGAAATAAAGGAAAAAAAAAATAGTAACAGCTCCACTTCCAGCTTACCTTCAAGTCAAATTTAAATGTAAATGATTAGACAGTATGAGATAAAGTCATTGATCTAGCAAATACAATGCTGTGAAGTTAACGTTATTGAACGAACATACAAAACTTTCTTTCCCTATGGGGGCACAAAAGGCTAGCATGTATGAGAAAAGAAAATGCCACTGCTCTGTTTTCCTTTGTCATAATTGTAGCCTTTTCACATATAGTTCTGACACTTAGTTCCAAATGCTCTGAATAAAAAGACCGTGAAAACAATACTTCTGTGGTTGTGTTTCTTGTATATTTCTTACTTCTGTTTTTTCTTAGCAACTTGATATTTCTTTCTCACATACAGAGCTTTAATACAGATACTCCTGTATGTCTGAGTTTATCACTAGATCATAGCAAACCTCCCTTTTTAGCAACATACTGGAAAACAACAAATAACTCTTAATGTGCATCCTTTGTGCATCCTTTTACAGGCAAAAGACTTTACTGTTTCAGCTGTCTATTCCGTAAAGGATATAGATCAGCTTCGATGTTTTTTTCACACTTTATCTGGATGAGAGACATTACATCTATCAACTTCACTAAGGTTAATCTAACTCAGAACAAAGTGTTGAAGTGGAAGATTTAACTGTGAGTACAAGCTGAACAGACACCTAAGGCAACTGGACCCTTAATTCATACAAGTTAATTACATCTCTAAACCTGGGTGATATGAACTAAAAGGTAAGTATCCTAAATAATCCCAGTTGCCTTTTAAAACAAACAAAAAAAAGCAACAAATAAGCAAGCAAACAAACAAACCAATTTCCCCAGATATTAAAAACATAGTACTCCATAGTGCTTTTTCACTAATTAGATACAGAAATGTGTTGTATTTACCAAATTGCTAAGCAACCACTATCAAGCTCTTGCCTTATTTTGACTGCTATTGTTTACTTGAATTTATATACAAGTCCACAAACGTTTGTGACACTAAGAAGAAGAGGAAAAAATGATAGAGGTATGGCCTATGTTGTTTTCTATCCACTCCTTTGTGGTTTCCTCTGCAAAGATGTCCTATTTGATTCTGCTTGCAGTAGCCAAGACATGTCAAAGGAATAATTTTGCCATACAGAAACTCTCCTCTATGAAACATAACATGTCAAAAAAAGAAAGAAAAGAAAGAAGAAAAGAAAAGAAAAGAAAAAGAAAAGAAAAGAAAAGAAAAGAAAAGAAAAGAAAAGAAAAGAAAAGAAAAGAAAGAAAAGAAAAGAAAAGAAAAAGAAAAGAAAGAAAAGAAAAGAAAAGAAAAGAAAAGAAAAAGAAAAGAAAGAAAAGAAAAGAAAAGAAAAGAAAAGAAAAGAAAAAAGAAAAGAAAAGAAAAGAAAAGAAAAGAAAAGAAAAGAAAAGAAAAGAAAAGAAAAGAAAAGAAAAGAAAAGAAAAGAAAAGAAAAGAAAAGAAAAGAAAAGAAAAAAAGAAAAGAAACCCTTAACATTGCTGGCAATATATATATCTTTATATATATAGTGTTCGCAAAGCTGCAATATATAAATGCAACTTCCAAAATGAACTATCTTCGTACTAAAGATTTCATGGCAAAATCACAGAATCACAGAATCACAGAATTGTAGGGGTTGGAAGAGACCTCTAGAGATCATCGAGACCAACCGCCCTGCCAAAGCAGGTTCCCTACACCAGGTCGCACAGGTAGGCGTCCAGGCGAGACTTGAATATCTCCAGAGAAGGAGACTCCACAACCTCCCTGGGCAGCCTGTTCCAGTGCTCCGTCACCCTCACCGTAAAGAAGTTCTTGCACACATTTGTGCAGAACTTTCTGTGCTGCAGTTTCTGGCCGTTTCCCCTTGTCCTGTCTCCACACACTGCTGAAAACAGTCTGGCCTCACCACTCTGCCCCCCACACCTCAGATATTTATAAACATGGATCAGGTCCCTTTTCAGTCTTCTTTTCTCGGGGCTAATCAGACCCAGTTCACTTAGCCTTTCTTCATAGGGGAGATGCTCCAGGCCCTTCACCATCTTTGTGGCCCTCCGCTGGACTCTTTCCAAGAGATCCCTGTCTTTTTTGTACTGGGGAGCCCAGAACTGGACACAGTACTCCAGATGAGGCCTTACCAGGGCAGAGTAGAGGGGGAGGATCACCTCCCTCGACCTGCTGGACACACTCTTCTGAATGCACCCCAGAATGCCATTGGCCTTTTTGGCCACGAGGGCACACTGCTGGCTCATGGCCAACCTGTCATCCACCAGGACGCCCAGGTCCCTCTCTGCAGAGCTCAAATGTTGTATGGTTTTGTTCTTTTATTAACACTTCATTACTTTTTCAAAATATACTACAGAAAATTTACAGGTTATTATGAATAATCATAAAGCAATAAAACAAAATTATTCTTGCCAAATGAATGAGCAATGTAATGCAATGAAATCTTGCATTCTCATTCTCAGAATTCCATGCCTCATAATAGATCAATATGCCATCGTTAGTACAATTAGTAAAGATATCACAGAATCATAGAAACGTTAGAATTAGAAAAGACCTTCAAGGGTCATCTAATCCAACTCCTTTGCAATGAACAGGGACATGCAGAGCTACATAAGATTACTCAGAGCCTGGTCCTGGATGTCTTCAGGGCCATGACATCCACCACATCTCCGGGCAACCTGTTACAGTGTCTCACAACCTTCATCTTTTTTCTTATATCCTACCTAAATCTACTCTCTTTAATTTTGAAAGTTTCCGCTTGTCCTATCACCACAGACCCTGCTAAAGAGTCTGTCCCCTTCTTTCCTGTAAGTCCTCTTCAGATGATGAAAGGCTGCTATCAGGTCACCTTGGTGCCTTCTTTTCTCCAGGCTGAACAGCCCCAGCTCTTTCAGCCTGTCCTTGTAGGAGAGGTGTTCCATCCCTTGAATCATTTTTGTGGCTCTCGTCTGGATGTCCTCTAACAGGTCCATGACTCTTCTGTGCTGAGGATTCCACATCTGGATGCAGTACTTCAGGTGAGGCCTCACCAGAAAAGAGTAGAGGGGCAGGATCACCTCACTCACCCTGATGGCTACACTTCCTTGGATGCAGCCCAGGATACTGTTGGTTTTCTGGGATGGGGGGCACATTGCTAGCTTGTGTGCAGCTTACTATTCACCAGTACCCCCAAGTCCTTTACAGCAGGGCTGCACTCTATCCTTACACTAGCTTGTCTTGGCAGTGGATGTTGCCTCGACCCAGGTGCAAGACCTTGTACTTGGGTTTGTTGAATCTCATGAGGTTCACCTAAGCCCACTGCTCAAGCCTGCCTAGGACCCTCTGGATGGCACCCCATTCCATGGGCATGCCAACTGCCCCCACAGCTTTATGTCATCAGCAAATTTGCTGACGGTGCTCCTGACCCCACTGTCAATGTATTTTATGAGGATATTAAAGAGTATTTATTGGTCCAAGAACAGAGCCCTGGGGGACACTATTCATCACCAGTCTCCATCCAGGCATAGAGCCACTGACCACCACTCTCTGGATTTGATCCTGCAGCCAGCTCTTCATTCATCTAAAAGTCCATCCATCAAAACCATATTTTTCCAATTTGCAGAGAAGAATTTTGTGGGGTACTCTGTCAAAGGCCTTACTTAAGTCCAGAAAGATGACACCAGTGGCTTCTCTTTTGTCCATTGATGCAGTTACAACATCATAGAAAATCAGAAGACTGGTCAGGCAGGATTTGCCCTTGTTGAAGCCATGCTGGTTCTCCTGTATTACCTTACTGTCTTTGAATGCCTTAGCATAGATCCAGGAGGATCTGCTCCATGATCTTTCCCAGTACAGAGATGAGACTGACAGGTCGGTATTTCTCAGGGTGATCCTTTTTGCCCTTCTTGAAAATGGGTATGAGGTTGCCTTTTTTTCCAGTCACCAGGAATTTCACCTGGCTGTTGTGACATTTCAAATATCATAGAGAGTGGCTTGGCAACTATATCACCCAATTCCCTCTAGATTCAGAGATGCATCTTATCAAGACCCAGAGACTTCCTGATATTCAGGTTCCTCACGTGGTCATGAATCTGATCTTCACTTACAGTGGGAAGGATATTGATTCTCCAAAACCCTTCTTCTAAACCAATCATTCAGCTGTGTGATGAGCAGTTATCAGAGAAGACTGAGGCAAAATATTGTTGAGTACCTCAGCCTTCTCTTTGTCTGTTTTTACCAGCTTGCCAATGTCACCGCTAGCGGGGGTATGAACTCCTGGACTTTTCTGCCTCTTGGCAAGTTTAGCTCAAGTTGGGCCTTCTCTTTCGTGATCTCATCCCTACACAGGCTAGCAGCTTCTTTGCTCTCTTCCCAAGGTAACTGTCCCTGCTTCCACTAGTTGTGCATTTTCGTCTTGCTCTTCAGTTTGACCAGCAGGTCCTGGTTCAGCCATGGCAGTCTCTTGCCTTCCTTTCTTGACTTCTTATATCTGGGGATAGAGAGCTCTTTTGCCCTGAGGAAAGCTTCCTTAAAAATCTGCCAGCTCTGTTCCACGCCCTTGTCTCTGTTTACTCTGTTTCATATCCCTCAGGTGTATGAACTACATCATGGCATGGTCACTACAGTCAAGGAAGCCTCCTATCCTGATGTCATTGATCAGTTCATTTGCGTTGGCTGTCCCGGCCACAACCACAGCGACTGACTGTGAAGAACAGGAGGGTTTCAGTCGGTTCCTTCATTCAGATAACAGAGCAGCCCGGCAGCTCTTGGGAGAGCAGCTGATATGAAGTGGGCATTGCCAGACGACAGCTCTGCATCCACGCTCCCTGTCTTGAAAAAGTCCCAGGGACAGAGAAGAGGAATCAGGGTGAGAAACCATAAGCCACTTTTCCTGACTGCACAGTCAGGAGGGTTGTTATTGCTGTGAAGAGAGTAATAAGTGCAGGGCACCTGTTAACGGCCTGGTAATGGGGCGAGAGCAGTGCCAGCGCTACTGGCAGTAGGGCAGGGTTGATCTGTCACCCCCCCTTAAGGCTATCTGAATAGTCTGTTGGTTTGCCATGGCTGCATCCTGGTGGAAGGCTACTGCCAGGAAAAATGTGGAGATTCAGACAGAGGTCCCATGTTCACATAAAAAGAAGGCTGCAGCCAAAAAGAATGTGGAGACCCAGCCTGAGGTCCTGAAGCAAGATGCTAGTGTGCAGGTCTCTGGCTGTAGTGAGTGCCAGAGCCTGGCCTTTGCACCGCTAGGTAAGGGAGACAGCACTTGTGTAAGATGCTAAATGCCAGCTAAATGACTTATTCAGCCTTGTGGTTGACCTGAAGGAGGAGGTGGAGATGCTGAGGAGCATAAAGGAATGTGAGAGGGAGATTGATTGGTGGTGCCAAACCCTATCGGCCCTGAGATCTTGGCAGGCAGCTGAGGCTCCACATGGAGCACATCATCCCCAGCCACCTTGCTAACAGGTGACAGAGAGGAACTAGCAGGCAGACAGTGTTCCTGCTGCCATGAACCTCCTGTCTTTTCCTCCCCCTAGCAACAACAGCGAAGAATCAGGGGGTGTGGGGCAGTGGCAAAATACCCTTGCTCGGCAGGGCAGGCGCACCTTCCCAGAGATTCCCCTGCCTCCCCAGCGGTCCCTGTGGAAGAGGTACAGTGCTCTGCAGGGACAACTGGACAATGGTGGTGATGATAGTTCTCCCCAATGGTGGTGTTATCAAAGTCTAACCAGACATCACTCAGCATTAAAACCTTGTCAGCAAAGAAAAAATGACTGGTCATTGTCATTTGTTACTCTGCTGAAGGGAGCAGAAGGGCCAGTATGTACACCAGACCCTCTACACAGGGAGCTCTGTTGCCTCCTGGCAGCCCAGGTTAAACACATAAGGAAGAAACTTCCTTCCCTAGTTTGGCCCTCAGATTACTCTTCCCTGTTGTTGTTTCAGGTAGGCAACAATGATATAGGAAGAACTTTCCTACAGACTATGAAAAAAATTCAGAGCTTGGGGCGACAGGTAAAGAGTTTGGGAGCACAAGTTGTGTTCTCCTCTATCTCTCCAGTTATAGGGAATGATGAGGGACTAAATATGAAGAGCCAGCGGATTAATAACTGGCTCCAAGCCAGCTGTGCCTGGCAGGGTTTTGGGTTTTTTGACCTCTGCTCTGTTTGCACGAGACCTGACCTGCTGGCAACCAATAGGAGTAGCTTCCCCCACTAGTGGAAAGGGATCTTAACATGGGAGTTGGGAAGATACATTGATAGAGCTTTAAACTAGGTACAAAGGGGGATGGGATATAACTGGGGTCACTAGAACAGAGCCTGTATGGAACGTGCCAGTACTTGTAGGAGCAGGATGTGCTAGTAAGATCCCACAGTCTTGTGTCTTGGTGAAGGAGGAGGGCAACTCACCTTTTTGTAGGAAGAACACAAGTGTTGCTGTGAGGTTGGTGGCTATGGAAACACTTGAGTATGGTCATGAGGGTATTAGGACTACTGCCACTCAAAAGGAGGCCCAGCTCAGGTATTTTTTACACAGTGCATGCAGCATGGGTAATAAACAGGAGGAGCTGGAGGCCATTTTGCTATGATATAGTCGCCATCAAGGAAACGAGGTGGAATGACTCACACAGCTGGAGTGCTGTGATGGATGGCTACTGACTTTTCAAAAGAGATAGGCAAGGCAGGAAAGGTGGTGGTGTAGCCCTCTATGTTAATAAAGAATGCAAATGTATGGAAATTAATGGTGGTGATGATGAGAAGGTTGAGAGCTTATGGGTCAGAATAAAAGCGAAGGCCAATAAGACTGATATTATTGTGAGAGTCTGCTGCAGGCCACACAATCAGGATGAAGAAGTGGACAAGATATTTTATAGACAGTTGGGTGAGGTCTCTAGGTCTCTCCCCCTTGTTCTTGTAGGGGACTTCAACTTCTCCGACATTTGCTGGATTTATAATACAGCAGATACAGAACAGTCCCGTAGGTCCCTAGATTGTGTGGGAGATAACTTCCTGACACAGCTGGTGAAGGAGCCAATGAGGGGAAGCAAAATCCTGAGCCTGCTGTTTGTTAACAGAGAAGGTCTTGTAGGGGATGTAAAGGTTGGAGGCCATCTGGGGCATAGTGATCATGAGATGTTAGATTTCAGAACTGCCACCTTGGACTTCTATAGGGCAGACTTTAACTTCTTTAGGACCATGGTTGAGAAAGTCCCTTGGGAGGTAGTTTTGGAGAGTGTGGAGGCCCAGGAAGGCTGGGAATACTTTAAGGAAGTGATTTTAAAGGTGCAGGAGCTGACCATCCCCAAATCACGGAAGATGAGCCAATGAGCAAAGAGGCAGGATTGGCTGAACAGAGACCTTTGGGTGGAACTCAAGAGCAAAAGGAAAGTTTATGGTCTGTTTATGGAATTTTATGGAAGAGTGGGCAAGCTACTTATGATGATTACAAGTACATAGTGGAGCTGTGCAGGGAGAAAATTAGAAGAGCCAAAGCCCAGCTAGAACTGAACTTGGCCACTATGGTAAAGGACAACAATAAATATTTCTATAAATACATCAACAGAAAGAGGAAGGCTAGGGAGAATCTCATCTCTTGTTGGATACCGAGGGCAACTTGGTGACCAAGGATCAGGGTAAGGCTGAGGTGCTTAATGCCTTCTTTGCCTCAGTCTTTAATAGTAAGCCTTGTTACTCCTTGGGAACACAGCCCCCTGCACTGGTAGATAGGGATGGGGAACAGAATAGGCCCTGCATGATCCACGATGAGATAGTTTTGGATCTGCTCCAAAAGCTGGATGGTCACAAGCCCATGGGGCTGGATATGGAATGCACGCTATAGTGCTGAGGGAATTGGAGGATGTGGTTGCCAAGCCTCTCTCCATCATTCTTTGGCATTTCTGGCTAACTGGGGACGTCCTGGTAGACTGGAGACAGGCAAATGTGACGCCCGTCTTCAAAAAGAAAGATGATCCTGGTAGCTACAGAACTATCAGTCTCACCTCGGTGTCAGGGAAGGTTATGGAATGGATAATCTTGGGAGTCATCATGGACCAGTCAAAGGTCAACCAGGGGATCAGGCTCAGTTAGCATGGGTTCATGAATGGTAGACTCTGTTTGGCAAACCTGATTTCATCCTATGCCAAAGTGGCCCACTTAGTGGATGAAGGTGAAGGCTGTCAGTGTGGTCCACCCGGACTTCAGTAAAGCCTTTGACACTGTCCCCACAACATTCTCATGGAGAAGCTGGCTGCCAGTAATTTGGATGGGCAATTTGGCTACGCTTCTGGGTGAAATACTGGCTGGATGGCGGGGCCCAAAGAGTTGTGGTCAGTGGAGTTAAATCCATTTGGCAGCCAGTCACGAACAGTGTCCCACAGGGCTTGGTACTGGGGCTGCTTCTATTTAACATCTTTATTAACAATCATAGAATCATAGAAGGACAGAATGGCCTGAGTTGAAAAGGACAAGAAAGATCATCTAGTTTCAAGCTCTTTGCTATGAGCAGGGTCACCAGCCACTAGACAAGGCTGCCCGGAGCCACATCCAGCCTGGCCACGAATGCCTTCAGGGATGGGGCATCCACAACCTCCTGGGCAACCTGTTCCAGTGTGTCACCACCCTCTGTGTGAAAACCTTCTTCCTAATCTCTAGATTAAACCTACCCTGTCTCAGTTTAAAACCATTCCCCCTTGTCCTAACACAATCCACCCTCATAAACATCCATTCCCCCTCCTGCTTATAAGCTCCCTTCAAGTACTGGAAGGCCACAATGAGGTCTCCCCAGAGCCTTCTCTTCTCCAAGCTAAACAAGCCCAGTTCCCCCAGCCTTTCTTCATAGGAGAGATGCTCCAGCCTTCTGATCATCTTAGTTGCCCTCCTCTGGACCCGTTCCAAGAGCTCCACATTCTTCCTGTACTGGGGGCTGCAAGCCTGTACACAGTACACTAGATGGGGCCTCACAAGATCCAAGTAGAGGGGGGCAATATCCTCCCACTCCCTGCTGGCTACCCCTTTTTTAATGCAGCCCAGAACACAGTTGGCCTTCCAGACTGCAAGCGCATACTGCTGGCTCACGTCCAGCTTCTCGTCCACTTGGATGCCCAAGTCCCTCTCTGCAGGGCTGCTCTCAAGGAGATCTTCCCCCAATTTGTATAAATTACCTGGGATTACAGCACCCTGCACTTGGCCTTATTGACCCTCATTATGTTTTCACGGGCCCATTTCTCCAGCCTGTCTCTCCTGATGGCTTCCCTTCCTTCCAATATATCAACTGCACTGCTCACTCAGCTTGATGTCATCTGCAAACCTGCTGAAGGTGCTCTCGATGCCATCATCTATGTCATTGATGAAGATGCTGAAGAGCACTGGTCCCACGACCTGTTGGGGAATGACTGCAAGAGCAGGGTGTCCATGAGAATATGTATGAGCATAGTTGGTGCAGCAGCACAGAGTGCATTCCCATGAGAAAATACTAGGAGTTAGATAGGAGTCACAACGTCCTTGGGGCAGCATGTAAACAGCGGGCCCACATCTGCAGCTGTGCTCTGTGGACGTGGGGGGGGCTGACAAGTAAACTGGCTTAGCAGCACAGGGGTGAATGCTGACTGAGCATTGGTTAAGACTGAGCAGCCCACCTAGCAGCCAATGTTGTGCACCAATAGTAAGCGAATACATGTATATTGGAAACCTATATAAACCCTATGTGTGCAACAATAAAGTGAAGCTTGATCACTTATACTGAGTACTGTGGTGCTTCCCCGCTCGAGAACAATCTAATTAGGAAACTATCCGCAGCAAATAGTGCCTGAACAGGGTGTGGACCTGATGGAAGACTGATTTGGGAATGAGCAGACGGACAAGAGCACCGGCATCACAGACGCTGAGCCGGGGGGGCGGCGTCGGCTAGACCGACCGAGAAGGGTCTGCACGGGATCCAGAGGGCACGAAACAGAGCTCCGCTGATTTTGGGCGCTGCAGCGGTGGGACGCGGATTGCAGTGCACCATGGAAAAAGAGGTAGCCCTACACTTTTTACGATGCTTCTTAGAGAAGCAAGGGGTAGATATTCTCAGTAAGAGAGGGGAGCAGTCGTCTCCTAAAGGCATGACCGAGACCCTGGTGCTTTGGGCTCGGAAGAAGGGACATTTGTCAGAAGTGGTGCTGATATTCAGCCTCGACAAATGGCGTGATGAATGGCAATTGATGGGCACAGGTCAATTCGCTGTCCCAGACATGCAGGTCTACTTGGGGCCCGAGGTCTGTTTGGAAGGAATGCGGCTAGCCCGACAGGCAGTGGAGATAGTTAAAACATCCACTCCAACTCCCTCGTACATGTCTATAAAGCAGGGTGTGAGGAGACTTTTGCTGGCTTCATTGACAGAATAACAGAAGCCATAAATAGGGCAGATGTTCCGAGTGGATGAAGGGCACCTTATTACGCCAATGCGCGATGGAAAATTGCAATGCCTCCACTCGGTCTGTCTTAATAACCCTCCCAGTAGATGCAACTATCGAAATGATGCTAGACCGAATGAGCAGGGTACCAACAGGCCCCCAGGCATTCTTAGTGGAGGGGTTACGAGAAATAGGCAGTAAATTGGTGGAGGCACAAACCCAAGCCTTTGCTGCTCTCGCGCCTTTGACAAGAGGGGGAGGGCAAAGGACTGAGCGACCACGGAAAAACCAGGAAACAAATTGTTTCCGTTGTGGAAAGGTAGGGCATATGAAAAGGGAATGTAAGGGCAAGGTTTGGTGCGACAACTGCAACTCCGCCTCCCATAGCACGTTAGCATGCTGCTTATCGGGAAACTTCAAGCAGAGCACGAAGGGCTGCCGCACACCGACAACAATGGCGGCCCCAGTAGTAGCCCCCTCAACACCTCCGCAATCAAGCCCACACAAGACAGTGGCACACGCCGAAATGCATTCACAAGGGCCTCTGATCTTTGGCCAGCCACAAGGGGAAGCCTCGGTCTGGACTTCGCAACCGCAGTAGATACCACCCTTCTTGACAACCGGCCTATCCGAATACCTACAACTCGCGGGCCTCTAGAGCTAAAAGGGGCTGCCATGGGCGCCTTGTTAATTGGACATTCATCTACCGGTCTACGTGGTGTGACTGTTCTTCCAGGACTTATTGATGCTGACTTTGATGGGATTATACAGACAGTGGCGCAAGCACAATTTCCACCTGTCCACATTCCTGCCAGTTCAAAGATTGCTCAGCTGGTGCCACTACCTGTGCTGACACAAAGTATGCAGCCACTTACCTCGAAAGCCTGAAATGAGAATGGCTTTGGGTCAACTGGAGGATTAATGCTTCTTACAGTGCCAATGCATCAGCGACCCATCATTTCCGCCACCTTCCATTCTAATGGACAGTTATGTGAGTTACAAGCCCTTTTGGATACTGGAGCTGACATCACAATTGTTGCCAAGATTCTCATTGTGCAACCACAACCGTTCACTACCAAGCAGGAAACATTCCTGGAACATACACTCCAGAATAAAGGACTGGTCATAGCTCCGGAAAAGGTGCAGTGTGAGCCCCTATGGAAGTATCTGGGCTGGACCATCACACAATCACAGATCAGCCCACAAAAGTTGGCGTTACATACTGATATTCGGACTCTCAATGATGCCCAGAAACTTCTAGGCGATTTACAGTGGCTACGCCCGTTGTTGGTATCTCCAATGATAATCTTAATGTACTGCGTCCCCTTCTAAAGGGCACCGATCCTGCCGCCTGCGTTTCAGTAACAACAGAGTAGCAGCATCTTATTGAAACTCTCGGGCATCTTATTGTGACACAGGCCGTCGACCGTCGTGAGCCATCTCTCCCCATAGATATCACTATCCTAAGTAGCCACAGGCAACTGCTGGGTGCACTGACGCAGTGCAAAAAGAAAAAGGGGGAAGAGACTAGACATAAAGGTGCTGGAATGGCTGTTTATGAGCTTGCAACCAAGAACGACAATCCAGCAAGGGATCGATAATCTCACGGAATTAGTAAGAAAAGGACGTTACAGAGTACTCAGCATCTCTGGGGAAGAGCCGGGAACCATATATTTATCCCTCAAATGTGTGGACTTGGACTGGTATCTACAGAATTCAGATGAGCTGGCAGCAAGTTTGCTGACCTCAGGAACAGCCCTGACAGTATGATCTCTCGCTTCCCCAATATTGAAATGGATGTCACAACAACATTGGTTAAGAATACCTAAACGAAGTAAAACTCCTCTATAAAAAGCTGTAACAGTGTTCACGGATGCCGGCCGGAAATCGCGCACAGCGGCTGCAACATGGCATGAGAACTGTCAGTGGAAGCATAAGATTCTACAAGATCAGCCTGGGGATTCCCTTCAAACTGTCGTGCTTCCCCGCTCGAGAACAATCTAATTAAGACACTATCTGCGGCAAAGACTGACTCCTGAGGGACACTTCTTGTGACCAGCATCCATTCTGACACAGAACAATTAATCACAACCCTTTGGCTGTGTCCAGCCAGCCAATTCCTAATCCAACAAACAGTCCATCCTTCAAATCCATACCTCTTTAATGTAGAGAAAAGGATGTGGTGAGGGACCAAGTCAAAGCCTTTGCAGAAGTCCAGATAGGTGACATCTACTGCCCTTCCCCCGTCCACCGAAGCCATCACTCCATCATAGAAAGCCACCAGGTTGGTCACGCACAATGCCTTCGGTCAGACACTGCCCTTCGTGAAGCCATGCTGACTGTCTTGAATCGTCTCTTTAACTAGTATGTGCCTTAACATGGATTCTAGGAGGATCTGCTCTATGATCTTCCCAGGCATAGTGGTGAGGCTCACCAACCTGTAGTTCCCTGGGTCTTCCTTTCTTCCTTTCTTAAAAATAGTGTTTCCCTTTTTCCAGTCACCAGGGACTTCACCAGACAGTCATGATTTTTCTGTATGATGGAGAGTGGCTCAGCAGCTGCATCAGCCATCTCTTTCAGAGCCCTAGGATGGATATCATTTGGACCTATGGATGTATACATGTTCAATTTTATGAGGAGGACCTGGACTTGTTCCATTGTTATAGTGGGACAGAAACCACTCCCCACACCCTCACCTAGAGGCTCATGGTCCCGGCAGACACGGGAAGCCTGACCTGTGAAGTCTGAGGCAAAGCACTCATTGAGTATCTCAGCTTTTTCTATGTCTGAGGAAGACAGCTCCCCATTACCTTTCATCAGAGGGGGAACACTCTCCTTGGCCTGTCTCTTCCTGCCTATGTACTTGTAGAACCTCTTCTTGTAATCTTTCACATCCCTCTCCAAGTTCAGTTCCATCTGCTCCTTGGCTTTCCTAATCCTATCTCTGAATGGAGATCTCAATCTCAATGGAGATCTGAATGGAGGTATCAATCTCTTGATCCTGGATAGACTGGATCGATGGGCCAAGATAAACTATATGAGTTTGAATAGGACCAAGTGTCAGGTCCTGCATTTTGGTCACAATAACCCCAAGCAACGCTACAGGCTTGGGGAAGAGTGGCTGGAAAGCTGCCTGATGGAAAGGGATCTTGGTCTACTGATGGACAGTTGGCTGCATAGGAGCCAGCAGTGTGCCCAGGTGGCCAAGAAGGCCAATGGCATCCTGGCTTCTATCAGGAATGGTGTGGTGAGCAGGACGAGGAAAGTCATCCTGCCCCTGTACTAGGCACTGGTGAGGACTCACCTCGAGTACTGTGTTCAGTTTTGGGCACCTCAGTACAGAAGGGACATTGAGGTACTGGAGCAGTTGCAAAGAAGGACAACAAGGCTTTTGAAGTGCTTAGAGAATATGCCCTATGAGGAGTGACTGCAGGAGCTGAGGCTGTTCAGTCTGGGGAAAAGGAGGCTGAGGGGACACCTTATTGCTCTTTCTGAAATCCACAAAGTATTTATTAGACCTTCTACGACAGATGACATTTTACTCGCCTCTCCTCACCTATGCTGTTCTGTTCCCCTCTTTAAACAGATTTCTGTCACTTGGGAGTGTTATTTCACAGTTGGCCTAATCTAGCCTCTATTAAGACCTTCACTGAAAAAGAACTTTTACTCCTTAGAACTTAGCTCTTCTGTGCATGTGATCACAACTGCTACTAGTTCCAAAAAATGAAAGAAGGTAGACTACTCCTCTCAGTTTTAACCAAGTTAAAGATTAGAATAAACAAAACATCAGGTCTTATCTTTCAAATACATAACTACACAGTGCATGGTTGAAGCATACATAGACTCATTCATTTCAGAAGCAATATTAATTCACGACAGAATCACAGATTTACTTGGAAGCAACCTCTGGTGGCATCTAAGCCCTGCTCAAGTAGCAGGCAACAGAACTCCCAAGTCAGACCCATCCGCTCAAGGCCGGAGCAAACTGTTCTGTTCTGAGAGAAGAATTCAAACCATGCTCTTCTCTTTACTACTTTCCAAACTTCCTACATGTTTGGAAACATGAGAAAGTTAAATAATGACTTTAAGACTCCATAATCTCAGTATCTCATTTCAAGCTAGCTTCTCTTTTCCTTATCACATTTCTACCCATGACAGTTTTTCTTCTTTCTGAGCCTTATCCTTTGAATCTTCCTACTTCCCTCAGCACAGTTCCAAGATCTTGGGACTTGGTAAAGAGATCCTGCTCTCTCCTTAATGCAGGAAATTGATAATTTTTTTTTTTCTTCTCTCTTTACACTACATACCTTTGCTCCTTAAATTGCATTAAATTACTGCATTCTTGTATGTTCAACCTTCAAACTCTAGAACTATTTGTCTTGCACAATGTTTGTAAATCTCAATCAATTACCTTCTATTATGAACATCAAATATTTGTGGCCTTAGAGATCTAGGACCTATGGAAGGGACATGCTATGGCAAATCCTTCCAAATTCACAAAGCATGTTAGCGCATACAACATGTATGAAATTATTCTTTGCTTCATTTATTTCACGGAATATGAGGTTACTGAAAGAACTATTCAAATACATTGCTCCTAGCATGAGGAGAGTTTCTGCTTTAAAATACGTAGGAAGCATCAGATTTCTAAACATAATGCTATCATTAAAAGATAATGTTTCTCCATACTTTATCAATGTCTTTATCAATGACATTGATGACGGAATTGAGTACACCCTCTGCAAGTTTGCTGATGACACCAAGCTGAATGGTGCAGTTGACACAGTAGAAGAAAAGGATGCCACTGAGAGGGACCTCAACAGGCTTGGAAGGTGGGCCCGACTGAACCTGATGAGGTTCAACACAGCAAAGTGCAGAGTTTTGCACTTGGGCTGGAGGAATCCCAGGCATCCATACAGACTGGAAGGAGCAGTCCTTGAGAGCAGCCTGCAGAGAAGGACCTGGGAGTCCTGATGGATGAAAAACTGAACATGAGCCAGCAGTGTGCCCTTTCAGTTCAGAAGGCAAATGGTATCCCTTTGCTGCCATGGTCTGTCACTTACAGGCTTTCAACTTACTCATGGCTGTCTTTAGGGAAAGCTCTTCACATTCTATTCCTTTCCCAATATAGATAGCAAAAATGCCTCTCCTCCTTCCTCACCTCTCCCTTCTGAACAGCTTGTGATTGTTGATAGCTATTATCTAGAGTTGGTATGTATAATCTAACAGACATTTTCTAATCTTTTAATCAATGTCTCTGGGCCAGTGTTTCATACAGTACAGCCTCCTTGAATTCAGTGGAAATACAAAATTTTTTCCTGAATGGTAAATTGACCCCACATATTTGCAACAAGGCATTTCAGAAGATTGCAACAAACACTGAAGAAACTCCTCTGGTCAAGGAAAGTTGTGTGCCTTCTGAATGGTGCATTTTCTAGGCTATTTTCTACTCAGTGCTGTGACAGTTTATAGCTATTCATAATCATGTTGGTGGCAGAATTCCATCTTCCTACAAATGCAATTTTTTCTACATTTAAAATAAATGTATCATGTTAAGAATAACAGAGGAGGAAGGAAAAAAAAAAACAAGGAAATAAGCCCTGAAGGAGAAAGTGGAGCTTGAAGTCACTATTCAAGTCTGAAGGTCATCTAATCTACTCCCCCTGCACAAGCAGGGACATCTAGAGTAGTGTCTGATGGCTTTTGAAGCTCTTTAGAGAGGAGACTCCACAACCTTTCTGGGAAACGTGAATCTACTAAAGAGAATACCAGCTATTAGCAAAGACATGATTAGAGGATTTTATATTGTTGAATTTTAAAATCTCTGCTATTTTCAAGTGATGAACAGCATTGGAAGAAAATTAATCTCCAAAAAATGAAACTATGACCCCCTTAATATGCCTGGTCATCTCCTGGTTACAGTAGGGCATGTAGTACAGAATTGTTTTCTGCTTTTAAGGGACAGAATCATTGCATATTGACATTGAAGATGCTGACTGTTCATCAGTAGTTATTCTTGCATAGTAGTATCATTCTCTCTTATCACACCACTCTTCTAGATCCCAGGTATCCAATTGCAAAACTGTGCCTATGCTTCTTGAGTTATTTTAGAATTTAGTGTGGTAAAAGCAGGCAGATACATAGTATGATTAGACCTTGACAGAAACATCTTACAAAGAATGTTTTTGTCAGAAGCTCTAGAAATGCATTCTTTACTCAACAATTCTACCTTCTTTTTTGCTCACATTAAAACTGCCTATTTTTATAGTTAGTTTTGTATTCCTTTCTTGTGTGATTTTAGAATATCTTCCTTATCCAATGCTTTGCAGGAAAGTACTGCAGTTTCTAGTTTGGTTGAAGCAGAAGCATCAGTCTTACATAGAAGGTTATTTTTCTTCTACTACACACCACAGCAAGAACTACTTGCACAACTGCATCCAGTGGAATGTCATTTTGCTGTAGTCATTTTTTAAGGGAAGGAAGTAAGTATAGTTTTCAACTTCACATTAAAAACAAATTGAAACAAAACTTGATGCATGATTGAAAATTCTACAAACAAATGTAATTAAAAATCATGACCAAGACAAAGCTAATCCTTTAGAACAGAAGTACATTACCTACAATAACTAATAGTAGTACTTACTTTACTTGTGTTTCTCTAGGTTTTAATATCCCACCATCAGCTACTGGCTTTGTAACTATTTCATCACTTTCATGTCCTTCTGAAAAAGAGAAGTAGTCATTCTCCAGTGCAATTATCTCTGCTCTAAGCAGTCAAGATAAGAGGCCATGCTAATTTAAATCTGTCTTTGGAAGTAATTTATGCTTTAACCTTGGTCTTGACATTTATTCTGTATTCTTCCTCTTTATTCTCCCTAAACTATTCAAGCTGTGTCCATAAAACAAAAACCTCATTATATAAACCTCAGTTTTCCAGTCCTTTAATGGAATGCTAGACAGTTGTGACAGTTAAATGTACATGCTTCTTTTGAGGATTACACATTTTACTAATGACTACAAGATGACTACTTAGCACTTTATTAATAACTACTTAAGAATGTAAATAATTATGCCAAATGTTTAACTATGTAATAATTATCTCAGAATTTTAATGACTTTGAATATAGAAAAACTGACTACATTATCTAAAGATTAGAAAAAAAAAATGAATGGATAAACTCCAGATTTTAAAATATTTTCTGAAATAATGATGCTTTCATAAGTAAATAACTCTTTCCATTTAATACAGTATTTCAGTATAAGATGAAGAATGTTCTGAATACATATAGCTTAAAATACATTTAAAAATGAATAAAAATAAGATTTTAACAGGAAGGAAAAAAAAAAAAGTATTATTGCCAAGTGTCCTTGATGTCCAAAAGGATTTTTTTTTTTTTTTTTTCAATTATTAATACTTTTACTCCCATTGTATAGCAGCCAATAAATAAAAGTCGTGTCTTTGCCTCCTGGAAATTTTATGCCAAAAACAGTCACAAGTGGGATGGGGAGGAGACCTGGAAACAAAATAGTGCTTATGGGTTGATATAAAAACTATAGAATAACTTCTTGCCTAATCCAGCAGCTGTCCTGGTTCTGCTTCCCCAGCATGTTGTTGCTGTGCCATTCCCTTCCCTGGCCTGGCACATACCCATTATTCAGCAATAACCAAAATGCCAGTTTACTATTAACACCGTCTCAGCTGAAACCAGGATGCTACCAAATCAGGAATATACATCTGAGCTTTACTCTCAATTTAGGGTACAGATTATAAAATATTGACCCAGAATAAATATATACCTGATCTTTTTTTTTTTTTTTTTTTTTTTTTTAAATACAGAATGTATTATCTTTGGTGAGGATGGATTAAGTTTTCTTCATAGTAGCCCATATGGTGCTAAATTTTGGTTTTGTAATTAAAACAGTGCTTATGGCATACTAACATTCTTGCCATTGTCAAGCAGTGCTTAAAAAGCCAAGGTAATTTCTCCTTATGCTGCCCTGCTACTTAGTCGGTTGGGGTTGGGGGTGCACAAGAAGTTGGAAGGAAACATAGCCAGGGCAGATAATTGAAATTGGTCAGAGGGGTGTGGAATCATAAATATTTTGAGTTGAAATGGGACTTTAAAGTCCAACTCTCCTGCAATGAACAGAGACATCTTCAGGAAGATCATAATGGTCAGAGCCCTGCCCAGCCTGGTCTTGAGTGTCTCCAGGGAAAAGCATATTCCACATGATATGCTCAGGAACAGAGCTATGGGGGAGTTTCTCAAAGACAGTCATCATTTAGTGACTGGCTGCCACTGGTCTGCTGCTGCTGGTGAATGATTACTTTTGCATCATTTGTTGTTGTTGTTGCTCTGTGCTTTTTCTTTTCTTTGTTTTCTTTTTCCTTCTCCCTCACTTTCCTTGTTAAACAGTTTTGGTTTTTTTTTTCTTGACTCAGGATTTTTCTCATACTTGCCCTTCCAGTTCCCTTCTGCATCCTGCCAAGGTGGTACACAAGCAACTGCAGGGTCTTATTTATCAACAGTGTCAACAAACTGCAGAGGGTAGCAGGTAATGTAATTATATCCTTTTTATGTAAAATAATCCATATAAATAGCCTTGGATTAATTAAATTATATATCTGATTCACCAAGGGTTCAACAGAAGACTTTATGAACAAAGTAATAAGATGATGCTATACTTAAAATTGAATAACTTTGGCAAGCTTTGAATAAACCATGTTCTTCAGTGAAGGAAAGTTTTCCAAAGGAAATTGCTTTGCTAGTGTTGGGTTCATGAGATATCATTTGAAGCACTTTTTTTTTTTTTTTTTTTCACTGTAGAGCAAATTTTGAAACCTTCACTTACTTACTGGTCTTGCATTAAATGGTTTTGCTTTGATTAGCATTACTATTTAGATATTGGTAAGAAACTGAACATTGTTGTGTCTGTTGACAGTAAATGTCAGTAATAGTATTTTTTAAAACTTGACACTAATTAAGCATTTGGAGTATTATGATAGCCAGAGCTAGTAAGAGTATAAACACAAATTCCTATTAAATGTACTCATTTATTCATTCCTCTTTCCTGACAGGTTGTTTCTAATGACTAATCATACTTTTGAAGTCTTTAACATGAACATTAAAGGAGTCACAAAACCATTAATATTATATTTTCCTTGATTTTTTCTTTTTTGATTTTTTCTTTGTTGTTTTTCTTCGTTTTAAGCTGGAAAATAGCATCTGATCCTGAGTTGAGTTCCACTGAAAATATCAAAACTTACTGTTAACATCTAAAGAGATAAGAAAGCTGTATGATGTTATGAGAGAATTAGCACTAAAATTTGTTTTTACTCTTGTTAGTTGATGGATCTTGCAGCCCGACAATATTATGCTTACTTTCTAACTTCAACCTTTTGTTAGACAGAATTTCTTATTTATGTTTAAAGTAAGTTAATATTGAATGATGCAAAATCTCAGATGGAAATGTGCTAAAAAACAGTTAAAAACACATAGTTAAATCACGCTTTCATTTAAAAAAAAGAAGTTTGTAGTATATAAATAACTCCAAGGAGGTACTTTTTTTTGCACATTTGAGGAGAATATTGCACAGAAGACTGGATTTATTTATTTTTTATTTACATATGTATCTTGTAATATATCCATAAGGAAATACTGATACATTCTTAAAAATAGCAACTCTGATGTAGGCTTTGAACATACTTAATTTGGAGAAAGCATAATCTTGTGTGAAATTAATAGCTTGATTAACTTATCTAACTATCATTTATCAAGTATGTTTATCTTGTGGTAACCTGGAAAGGAATAATCTGCTGTCAGTGCTGAAGTTCATGCTAGAAACACATAACTTTGGAAAAACTTACCTTCAGTTCCAGCTCTGAGCTGTGCTAATTTACGTGGCAAGATTTCTGTAATGGAAATATCTACTTGCCTCATGTTACATAAAAATCAGTTCCAGCAGGATCAAAATGGACCTGACACTGGCCAAGCTGAGCCAATGAATGAGTGATGTTTATTATGCCTCCTTGATAATATAGTTAAGTAAAAGGAAAAAAAAAAAATAAATGGTGCAACCACAAATGAGAGATAACAGGGAGACAGGGAGAAGATGTGAGGGAAAAAGTCATGCAGATGCCACATTTAGTGAAGAAGGAGACAGGTGGATTCTCAGACATTTGAGCAGAAGCCTGTGGTGTACCACGGCAGTGCAGACCTCCATTATGCAGCCTGTGGAGAAGCCCCCTGAAGAGTATGAAGTCTGAGGGATCTGTTTCCCATGGGGAGATAATACTGTGTCAGCCTATTCCTGAAGGACTGTAGGCCACAGTATAGATGCATGTTAGAACAGTTCTTCAAAAACTGCAGTCTGTAAGAAGTCCACACAGGATTTTCCCAGGGCTCCGTCTTGGGACTGGTGCTCTTTAACATCTTTATCAAAGACACTGATGACAGAATTGAGTGCACCCTCAGTAAGTTTGCTGATGACACCAAGCTGAGTGATGCAGTTGACATGGTGAAAGGAAGGGATGCCATTCAGAGGGACCTCAATAGACCTGAAAGGTGAGCTGTCATGGTTTTATGATTTTTGGTTATCAGTATTCCACATCATAACATCAAGTAGTGCACTGGGAGTTAATGCTCCAGTTCTGGGTACCTGTCCGGAAGAGAAGAACTACATACCCCAGGGGGCTTTGCGGTCAGAGAGGAGATATAACCCCTGGCAAGATCACCTGATGCGCTCTTCTTCATCTACTCTCCTCCCTGCTGCTCAACTGGACTGCACATATCACATCAGTGTTATGGTGAGGCCTACCCACCTTTTGGACATTCTCTCTCATGATATTCAATTTATTAGCTTCAATTCCAATTATATTGTATTATAATTTGTTATCTTGCATTCTGATATTATATTTAGTAAATTAGTTTGTTTCTCCTCAGATTGCTGCCGCTGTTTTTAATTATTTTGAGGTCCCCTGTTTTCCTTTTCTGGAGATACGGATTTTGTGAAATCCCTCCGCCCCACTATTCACGGAACCGGGCTGAACCAGCCTGTAAAATTAAAACATTGACAGTGGGCCAAGGTGAACCTAATGAGGTTCAACACAGCAAAGTGCAAGGTTTTGCACTCAGGCCAGAGGAATCCCAGGCATGCATACAGACTGGAAGAAGTAGTCCTTGAGAGCAGCCCTGCAGAGAAGGACCTTGGGATCTTGGTGGATGAAAAGCTTAACATGAGCCAGCAGTGTGCCCTTGCAGCTCAAAAGTAAATGGTATCCTGGGCTCCATTAGAAGAGGAGTGGCCAGCAGGGACAGGGAGGGATTGTTCCCCTCTACTCTGCTCTTGTGAGGCCCCATCTGGAAAACTGTGTCCAGGTCTGGAGCCCCCAGTACAATACAGAGAGCTGTTGGAGAGGGTCCAGAGGAGACCCAGAAAAATGATCAGGGGACTGGAGCACCTCCCCTACGAAGGCAGGCTGAGGGAGCTGGGTTTGTTCAGCCTGGAGACAAGAAGGCTGTGGAGTAACCTCATTGCATCCTTTCAGTACCTAAAGGCAGCCTACAAACAGGAGGGGAGTCAACTCTTTTAAAGGGTTGATAACTGCGGGACAAGGAGAAATGCTTTTAGGTTGATGGAGGGGAGATTTAGATTGGATGTCAGAAGGAAGTTCTTTATGGAAAGAGTGGTGAGGTGCTGGAACAGGCTGCCCAGAGTGGTTGTGGATGCCCTTTCCCTAGAGGTGTTCAAGGCCAGGCAGGGGCCCTGGGCAGTCTGGTCTAGTACTGAATGTGGAGGTTGGTGGCCCTGCATGTGGCAGGGCGGTTGGAGATTCACGATCGTTGAGGTCCCTTCCAACCTGGGCCATTCTGTGATTAGTTTCCAAAGGCTGGCATCCTGGGGAGGGAATTCACACTAGAGCAGGAATAGAGAGAGGGTGTGACCGTGAAGGCGCAACAGAGGCAAAGTGTTATGAACTGATGGCAGCCTCTGTTTTCTGTTACCTTGTGCTGCTTGAAGGAGACAGAAGAGGTTGTTTTTAGTTTCCTTTGAGTTCTTAATGCCCTAATCTGTTATAGGACATAAACTATGTTAATCTTCCTACATTAAGTCTGTTTTTTCCATGATAGTAATCAATGGGTGATTTCACTCTCATCTCAAACCAGGAGCTTTGTTTATGTCCTACCCCTGTCCTTTACAGATGGGGAATGAGAGAGCAGTATGATATAACCTAGCTGTCCATCAGTGTTAAAGCAGCACAGCTGTAGATTGGAGTGAGATAAAAGAACAATAGTTCACAATGCACAGGTGGATGAGAAGATATATTTCAGATAAAAAACACTGAAGACCACCTTGTGAAAGAGTGGAGAAAGGATGTCTTCGGTGTTACCATACAACACCTGCAGAATACAGTTAGGTGAGAATGTTTCAGTTGTTTTAAGACAAAATGTGGAACTCAGAGAAGGAAGCGAATGCAAAGTAGGAGAAAATGAATGAAGAAAGGGGGGGAAGTTAAGGAAGTAGGAAGGAAAGAGTTCAGAATCAGTTTTCAATTTTATCAAATGGTGGGTTAAAAAATTGCAAATGTATGTACATGTGAATTTATTCTTATAGGGATCTTAGGATAATGAAAAATCTGATTGTCATGTTGTGAAAAAGAAAAAAAAAAAATAACAGCACCAAAACCCTGCATAAATCTTGAAAAACAAAAAGGATTTAAATATATATATATATGTATATATAGTTTTGGTAAATTCCTTTTGTTTCAGAGACAAATGTAAAATTTGTTCCTTTACTTAAGATCAGATTTATTCTATTTAGGGAAGTTATGTCTCTCCCTGTCCTTTTTACCCATAATCTGTGTATCTAAAATCAATGATGGGCTCTGATGAGTGAGGTCATTTGAGATTAAAGAGAGATGACTGTGATTAATATAGTACATAGAATAAATAACTAGCAGAAGTATGAGAAGTAAATATTTCTGGGATAATTCCGATGGAACTTGAGAAATATACTGTACTCCAGGGGAAATTTTATGTAGTCAGACTCTCACATTTCATAAATAGCTTTAGCTTTGATAAAAATTGATTGCAATTGTTGAGAACATCTAAATATCATCATGGGTTAATGTTAAATAATAGATAAATCACCTATATGCAACAATGAAAAATGAAGAGAATTTCTAGCAACAGGGCAAGGTATCCTGAATTTGCAACTAACAAGGCTGAGCCAAAAAAGGAATACTACTAAGGACAGTTAGAATCATTGACCATAAGTAATTTCATTTAAATCTAGTAAGAAATGTAAGGGTTCAGTGAGCTCAGTGTTAAAAGGATCAGTGGACAATGATGCAGTAGCTCAGAACTCAGATCTGCTCAGAACCCCAGAAAACCTGGGACTTTCATAAACTTTTTGAAATTTACTCCCATTTAACATCTCTGGCAATGTCCACAAGTTTATTGATGTTTCTATGTGTGGTATTTACCTTCCTTGTTTTTCAGAAGGCAAATCTGTAGAAATTTGGAATGTTCTGTTCCAAGTTTTTCCAAGAATTAGCAACAAACCCTGAAGAAGGAGTCTAAAATAAATTTAAGATTGATTATATTCTAAGTTTCTCTTAAAAACAATTCAGTTTTTATCCTTGAAAATTGAACTTCTGGGGGTAATTTAGGCAGCTATTATCAGTATGTTCAGTATTATCAGTATGATCCCTCCCTGCTCTGTGAACTGCTGTGAAATCAATGACTTTGCTTATAAAAGCATTCCAGAACCAAGGCTTAAATAAGTTGCAATTTAAAAGCTATGTGGGCACACAAGTAAATTTTTTCTATATTTTGTAGGCATATACAAGTATATATATTTATACTTACTGTTGATCCTAAACAAGGACATATTTAAAATAAAATTGGAGGCATTGTTTTCAGAACAGGCTTTATTTAGGGGAATTTATTTTTATTTTCTATTTTCTGCATTTTTTGAAGATTTCAAATAACTACATTAAGCTGTTCTCAGGGTAGCTGGTCATACATTTTTCACCACAAATGTATCTTCTACATCGTACAGAGAGAGAATAATCTTTTAAAAGTATAAAATTCTGGTATATAATTAGATGAACTGTATTCTCAGCAAAAGCTTCAAGTTTGGAATATGAAATTTCAAACTACTATTCATGTGAAGGGGGGCTTAATTATCCTACCAAATGCCACAGTTCTCAATCAGTATTGCACATGATATTTTAAAGATGTCATTAAAGTATTAATTGGTTAATTAATTCCTACCTTATTTATCCAGAATCCAATGAAAATCTCTAAAAGATTTCCATTGTTTCTAATCAGATTAGATCAAAATCCAAATGAGACAGGTCAAACAAAAATACATTGAGTCAGTTAATGTTTACAAAAAGAAAATAAGGAAAATAATAAAGTAAGATTTAAATACTGTTTCTATCGAAAGGAGGTATTATTTATAGGAAAAGAACAAGTAAAAAGTAAGAAGGTAAAAAAAAAAAAAGTAATAAGTGATAAACGGTAAAGGAAAAAAAGCCATCTAAAAACTAATTCTACCACTTGTGTGGTAGGAGAATCTGTTCTCTTCTTGGAGTCACCTGTACAAGCTGACAGACTTACCCTTCAGACAAATGTAGAGCTCCTATTACACAGACACTTTTACTCTTGTAATGTTTCACAGACTTGCTAAACCTGTCAAAACCTGGCAACTTTGAGGAGTACCCCAACACGACTGTACTTGTCAGGCTTAGAAGCTGCCCCTGTTGAAGATCCCTATTGCAACAGAAGCTACAGATAGACTGCACTGCAGTAATCAATCCTAGTGGACTTCATACTGCCAGCAGCACAGTAGCAATGAAGAATTAGACAGGGAAATAAATTATCAAGTTGAATGGATCATTATAAAGAAATCCAAAAACACTTGAATATTTTTAACCATTTTTAATGATCAGTATCTTTGTGATACTTGTCTCCGTCAGGGCTATCTCTCTACTATCAGACAAAGTGTTGCCAGTGTTTACCAAAATCCTCCATGTTCATTATACATTACATATTTCCTAATAGGAACAAATCTAAAAGGGAAATTGAAAATAAAATAAGAATTAATTTGCTAAAAGAAATATTTGGAATCTGGATAAATGCATTGTCTCAGTCGACCTTGCTACTTCTGTCTTGAGTGAAGAAAAAGATATTGTGAAGAAAGAAAATCTATTGGAGACTTTTCCATTACTGTTTTCAGGTTTTAGAATACATTTGCTTATTTTCTTGGTATTCTGATATTGATATACGTGAGACTGGTGCTTCATAAATTTCTCTGATTAGTAAAAATAACTCAATATAGTCATTATGCTCTGGCGACCGTCTGGCTGTTGCATATCTGACCTGATTGAATGCCAAGTATAATACTCCACTGCTCTCCCTCTCCACTGTCCCCAAATGTTTAATAATTTAAACTATTGACAATTTAATTCAGGTTGCTAATGAATGAGAAGCTAGATTTTCAAATAGCCACAAGGAACACTGAGTGACTTGAAACCAGTACCAAATACAGAAAGAAATCATGCCACTTTAAAATAATTTCAAGAATGATTTAGTGAAGGTTTTCTAGGGAAACTACTTTAATACAGATTTTATTTTCCATTAAAATTAGATTATATCATTTCCGTAAGGTAAACTTTTTAAAAAGTAGAAGACAAACCACAGTGTTCCTCATCTTGGGGAATAAGCTATTGTTTGCAAATGACCCTTCTTCATCTCCTTCACATTCTTCAAAATTTAGAACCTCAAAGACAAAATATCTTTTTAATCTTTGTGAAGGAAATATCCTGTGTCACCTATCATAAGACTAATGTCTGCTTTAAGGCAAAAATTTATTATCTATTATAAAGTTGTTTTTTGGACAAATTTGAAGTTAGATTCTATGTTAAATATAAATTTCTATTACTTTTCAGACGAACTCTGCACAATTTTTATTTATTTATTTATTTATTTTTTTTCTGGAGAGTTTTTAAGCTGCAAGATGGACTGAAATAAAAAATAAAACTTGAAAAATATTTGCTCTCATAGCTGCAGAGTTTAATGGTCCTTGCTGTATTTGATTGCTTAAGATGGCTTATTCAGAAATCAAACAAACAAAAGATTTGGTATCTTCATGGTTTCTTGCACTATTTTTTCCATGTATGTAAATATTTAAAATGATTTCAGATATCTGCTTATTATTGCTTCTATTATGTTAACATAAAAGATTTCATAAACTGGACAGAGGAAATTGTAGTTTTCTAGAGTTCCCATTGTCAGAAGAAGAAACAAAATGAATAAAAGAAAAAAAAATTGCTGTGGTGTCATGGAGAAATTCTGAATCTTCAGAGAGAGATAAAAATGCAGCACAGTTACTTGCATATCAATTTATATTGCATCAAAATAGCAGTATATAATCAGGATTTTTCAGTTGGTAGCCCACTATCTATTTGAATAAAAAGAAAAATTGTTATAAGACTTGATTGAAAATCCAATCTGCAGGATTTATTAGCAAAAATATTGATAACAAGACAACTAAAACAAAAATTTTAAAAAGGATCAGGAATTAAGCTAATCTCAAAGTCTGTTAAAACCTAACGTAAAACCTATCTAAATCAATTTTACTGTTCTAAGTACTTTTTGGTCAGTCCTTTGAAATGGCATAGACATAACTGAGATATTAGAGTCATCACAACAGATTAAAACATAATAGATTTGAAAAAAATATACCTTAAATAAGAGAAAACCCTCTGCATATATATATTACATTATTTTCTGCACTTCATAATATATTTTGAATTTCAATTTAGGCAAGATTCCTTAAAATTGTAGTTTGTAGGCATTTATGCTTTTCCAAAGACTTCAGGGTGATCTCAGAATGGAATCTTGTTTTCAAACAAATAGAACAGAAGTGAAGTCATTGGAAGGGAAGTAGCATAAAGTACAAAATCTGCTTTTATATTTGTGCATGCTGGTCAGCCCAAAGAAGCTTGTATCGAAAGGGCAAATTCGACCTCAAGCATTGTGAATTTTATTATCTCATAATCTATTTCTTTAGAGAAGAAATTGTAACAGCTCTTTTGTGCACAGACAGGAATTTGTTGGTGTAAGGAACTTTTTATCCATACTGATGTATCTATTTTCACAAAATAGGTCACCATTTATATGGAATGTCACCAAGCAGACATTATTCTTAGTAAAGTTTACTATTTGAGTGCATTAAAGTCTTTATGAATGAATAAATCACAGAAATACATTCAATTTTTAGCTGACAGAGCTACCCTTATTTCCCTAGAAACCCTCTACAACAATTTCTATCAAATATAGTGACATTTTAGATTAATTGCCAGTTTCTCCCCTGCTGAACTCAGCCAACAAACTACCTGTGACTCAAACAGATGTTTTTGTATTTCAGGAAAAACTACAACATGTTTGTATTCCCTTTGCTCCCCCACCTAGATCAGCTGTGAGAAACACTTTAAGTGGAGATATTGCAGGGATTTTACTCAAGAAAAGCAAGTTTCTGTCTCACCGGTATTGCTGGAGCATAGCCTGAGTTTCCATTGGCAAGCATGTAGGGGAAAACAAGGAATGGAATATTATTAAAAGTAAAGGTTAGTTTCATTGAAGTAACTATATTGATAGTGCAAAAAGCAGGGAGGCAGGAGGTGAGAAGTAGGGGAGGAATGTGTTCTTAGAATTACTCTAGAAAATATATTTTTGTTATGAGCTCATTTCCATAAAGATTTTTATAAAGATAGAGGGAGAAAAAAGAAGCCATTCAAGGCAAAGGAGTCCTGAAGGGAGCTAATCAGAGGCAGAGTAGATGCAGCACACAACAGTACAACAGTACTGCATGACAGTAAGACAAAATGTTAGGACCAAAGCACTGTATCAAATCTCCCTTTGGATTTCATTATAGTCTTCAGGCACCCCAAGGAATTCTATCATGGGAGGAAGATGAAAATGGTTTTCCTGCAGATGGTTTAGCAAATGCTACCATTCCCCAGCTGGAAATTCAGCACTGCTTGGAAGAGTGACTGGCACCCACAGCTGAATCTATACATACTACCTCTGCTGTCCTTTTATATCGTTTTCTGAGCATCAGTACACTCCTAACTCTCATGCACATACTCCTGTGGTGCCCTTTTATTCTGCAGTTCCTGCTTTTCTTAGAGAGATGGAAAAATATGTCCAATAGTCCGCTTTAGCTTGCATCTCATTTTCTATTTCAAAATACTTAATCATCCAAATAAAATTGGATTAACAAGAACTGTGGAGTTCTGCACAGTTATGCATAGACTGATCGTAAATTATCATTTCTTCCTGAATACTTTATTTCTTCAGTAACATTCAATTTCTATTTCAATACAATTTTATTTTATTTTTCCCCAAATCCACCATTTCTGCAGGAAGACATAGAAAAGTATTTTATCTGGGAAATGTTTTATCTATATGCAGAATTTGTAAAGTGTGTGTGTAGTTTTAACTCATTTCCTTTCCCGTGCAATAAATGACACTGATCTGTTCTTTTTTTTTTTTTTTTTTTTTTTAACTAACCCTAGTCTCACTCCAGCTTTCATCTGATTTATCCTCTACTGTCAGACTTCATTTTAAAAACTATAAAGCTTTCTAAACTTTTTGTTTCATTCCTTCCTCCTCTGCAGTAAGAGATTTTAAGTCAGGTCTTTGTCTTTTTGGTTGAGTGTCTTCCATTTCCATGCTGTCTATGGATCAATAGCTTAGGGCCACTTGAATAATCGCTTGAATAATGTGCTCTTTCCATGCTTCTATGCATCTGTTTTGGAAGAATGGAGATGTGGTACCAGTCTCAAAGGTCTACCTGGAGGACATGCTGTGTTGAAAGTACATCTATATTTGAAGTTTGAAGGATCTTCAGAAGCTCTGAGAATACCATTTATTTGTTCTGTGTGGAATATTCAAAGCTATTTCTTTAAGCATTAAAACTAGAAAGTTTGGATATAATAAAGTACATTAGGATAAAACTGTCTCAAGATCCTGGGAGATATGTCTACTACAGAGAAAATAGTGTGTTCGTATTAATTACTGCTCCTATACAAATATTTCTAGGTAGAAAATACTTTTATATGGATGTCATTTTTTTTTTCTATTCTTAGCTAAAAATTTGAATTTGAATTTCTAAGTAATTTCCTGTGCCTCAGAAAAAAATCTTTGCTTTACATCTGTTGTGCAATGAATGCAATTTATCTCTTATTTCTCCTTTGCAGCCTCTGAATATATAGACAGAAGGCTAACATTATATTGTATCTCCAGAACTTTATAGTGAAGGATCATTGATATAAATTCCTCAAATTCACACAGAAAGTATCATGATTATAGTACCTTCATAGGCTCTTATGTTTCTTTATACAGCCTTTATACAAAGGATATTAGAAGACGGTTGGACTAGATGAATCTTATAGGTCATTTCCAACCTTGTGATTCTATGATTCTATGATTCTAATATTTTGTAAAGATGCTACTGTCAGTCAATACCCATCAGTGTTCCTAGTGCAAAGCATAGCATTCATTATGGATTTCATTAATTTGAATTGAGATGAAGTTCAGTTATACAGTGCAATAATCTACATGAAATTCACAGAAATTCATGGAATTTGTTGTGAGAAAGAGAAGATGGAAAAATGAATGAACGGGAAACAGTCCTTGTGCTCAGTAACTGACAGACTAACAGATCAATTCACATATGTATTGAGCATCTAGGCAAAGTGTTCTGATGTCTGAGATGAAATATTTGTAGAATATATATAGTGATTCAGTTGCAATTTTTCTTTCTATTATAAGGTGATTGGAATGTGACTGGAGACAGGGACAACAAACATAAAGGAATAAATCAGATCAGCATTTGCTGTTGTGTAGTTTTTAGAGAAACAAGACTTCATATAATTACTTTCAAGTGCATATGCTGTTTAATTAAAAAGATCACAATAAATGGTACAAAAACACATTTATTAGGCTGTTTAGATAACTTGCTTAGAGCCATAATATTGTAGAACGGCTTCGTTTGGAAGGCGTCGTAAACATAATCTCGTTCAAACTCCCCTACTATGGGCAGGGTTGTGATCCACTAGACCAGGATAACCAGTGCCCCTTCCAACCTGGTGTTGAACACCTGTAGGGATGGAGCATTCACAGCTTCTCTCAGAGTAGCCTACTGCAGCACCTCAAAACACTCTGGATAAAAAATTTCTTCCCAACATTTAAATCTCCCCTCTTTTAGCTTTAAACCATTTCCCCTTGGCCTATCACAAGATATCTGTGTAAAAGGTGGAATTCCTTCCTCTTTATAAGCTCCTTTCAAATGCTAGAAGACTGTGATGATGTCTCCACTGAATTTTCTCTTCCTCAAGCTAAACAAGCCCAACTCCATCAACCTTTCTTCCTAGGAGAGATTCTTCAGCCCTCTGATCATCTTCGTGGTGCTCCTCTGGACCCTCTCCAACAGCGCCACATCTTTCTTGTGCTGGAGGCTCCAGATCTGGACACATTACTCCAAGGGCTCACAAGGGCTGAGCAGACAGGGACAATCACCCCTTCTCCCTGCTGACACCCGTCTTTTGATGCAGACAAGGATAGAGTTGGCCTTTTGGATTGCAAGAGAACACTGTTAGCTCATGTCAAAATTTTTGTATACCAGAACCCTCAATTCCTTCTCCTCAGGGCTTTTCTCAATGAATTATTTCTTCTCCCAGTCTATACTCATTTCTAGATTACTCCAACAAAATTATGAGTCTGATTTTATCTTCTGTTCCTTTGTATGCCTTTATTATATTTGACTGACTCTTCAAAAATGAACGCATATGAAAAGAATATCTAACAGTTCAACTACAAGAAATTAACAAATTCTCTTTCCTGCCTTCAGCATATGCCTGTGTTTTAATTTTTATATATGTATGAATATGTGTGTGTGTATCATATGCCCATTAATAAAATAGTATCAGCATTGCACCAGATTCTCTTATTTTAACAAAGATTATCTCAAAAATCTCGTTTTAGATTGAAGCTTTCTGTAAATAATAGGGTATTAATCTTGAAATATGAGGCATATTGAACAAATACAATATTAATGAGAAATATTTATGTAGGCCTAGTTCCCTCATTTTATAGCATCACTGCTTTAAAATTACCGATGAACTAGTCGTAGAAATCACTTTCAAAGTTCTTCAACTTCTGACATGGGAAAATGTTGTTGACTTTTTTTGCTAGGAAGCTGCTAGGAACTTGTTTCAAACCTTTTTACCCACCTTCTTGGCAGCAGCTCAGGTGTGCTGTTTAACATTAATGCCAACCTCTACATCTCCATCTCTGATACAACTATTTCCACATTCAGTGATGAAGTTAGACAGTCCTACTGTAGCTTAAACAGTTGCAGCAGGTTCCATGGATCATATGAAGGCCAAGAAGAAGTTTTATATACACAAAGACATATATATATACACTTATATACACATGTATATATACATAATTATATTGATACAGTTATTTATATGCATATGTATTTATATGCAAATATGTGTTCATATGTGTACTTATATATATGAATCTAAAATGACAATTTGTTCTATTGAATTAAAACATGATATACTAAATGATACAAAAATATAGTTAAGCAGCTTACTTTGAAAATAGATCAATTGGAGTAAAATATTTTGGAAGTATAAATATACTGTTCTTTTCAAGATTATAATATTATTATATCTTCATACAGACCAAAAATGTTTGCTTTTATAGGGAGGGATCAGGGAAGCAATGTCTCTTCCACTGTAAGAGAAGATCAGGTTTGTGATCACCTGAGGAATCTCATCGTCCACAAGCCTATGGCTCCTGTTTAGATTTATCCCATCCCTAGGGGATTAGATGATGGAGTTGCCAAGACACTCTCAATGATATTTGAAAACTCATGGCAACCAGATGAAGTCCCTGGTGACTGGAAAAATGTAACATCACACCCATTTTTAAGAAGGGTAAAAAGGATGACCCAGGAAACTACCGCCCTGCCAGTCTTATTTCTATGCTGGGAAAGATCATGGAACACATCCTCCTGGAAGATATGCTAAGGCACATGGAAGGCAGGGAAGTGATACAGGAGAACCAGCATGGCTTCACCAAGGGTAAGTGGGCCCAGGTGAACCTCATGAGGTTCAACAAATCCAAATGCAAGGTCTTGCACCTGGGTCAAGGCAACCCCCATAATCAACATGAGCTGAGGGATGAAAGGATTGAGTGCAGCCCTGCTTAAAAAGACCTGGGGGTACTTTGGTGGATGGGAAGCTGGACATGAGCCAGCAATGTACCCTTGCAGCCCAGAAAGCCAACAGAATCCGAAAAAGCATGGCCATCAGAATGAGTGAGATGATGCTGCCCCTCTGCTCTGTGCTGGTGAGGCTTCACCTGGAATACTGATTGTATGGAATCTTTAGCACAAGAGAGACATAGACCTGTTGGAGTGCATCCAGAGAAGGGCCACAAAAATGATCCATGGAATGGAACACCTCTCCTATGAGGCCAGACTGAGAGAGCTGGGGCTCTTCATCCTGGAGAAGAGAAGACATGATAGCAGCCTTTCAGTATCTAAATGGGAACTACAGAAAAGAAGGGGTCAGACTCTGTGGTGATAGGACAAAGGGAAATGGCTTCAAATTCAAAGAGGGTAGATTTAGGTTGCATATAAGAAAAAAAAATCTTTTGCAGTGAGAGCAGAGAGGCACTGGAATAGATTGTCTAGTGATGTGGTTGATGCCCCATTCCTGGAGTCCTTCAGGGCTGGATAAGGCTCTGGGTAACCTGATCTAGCTGTGGATGTCCCTGTACATTGTGCAAGAATTGGACTAGATGGCTCTTAGAGTCCCTTCCAACTCTAAGGATTCTGTGATTCTTTTTTCTTTTCTTCCCCAAATTTTAAGACTCATTTGTCTTAAAGAAGAAAGAAGAAAAAACTCTTCACATTGTATCCTGTACTCTTGCTAAAGAATTTTGTCAGGAGGCAGCTGAGTATGTAGCATTTAGATGTTAACAGAATTTCATTCGTGCAATTATCCTATTTTGGCTCAGAGTCCAGCTAAAAAAACGAGGTGACATGGCAGACACTTCATAAATTTCATTTAAGTGACCGAGACTTCACTGAAATGTTCCAAATCCTTATGTCCCTGGTATCTGGACAACATACGTGGAACAACACAGATACACTATTCTAGAAGGGATAAGAAAAAGGTATTATGACGAGAAAAAGATGACAGCATGGTGGTAATTTGTGAAGAAGGATGTAGCAGAGAATCCTCTTTTGATGATAAAAGATAGATATAAATAAATGTTTATGTCCTATACTGCTAGCAAATTTCTGCTGTCCTTTTAGTGAAAACCTCCTGCATATTACAAAAAGGAAAAAATAAAAATAATAAAAAGGATTTGTCAAATAAAACAAGTAAGTCTTCTTACCATTAAGTGAAGGTTTAACAGAGGGGCAGACGCAACTTGAAGAATGTCATAAAAAATCACAGAGGAGGAAATTAGGTCTTCATACACGCATGAGGTAACAAAATAAGATGACCTTTAATAACAATAAGAGTTAAATACTGCATGGCTTAACAATGATCGTCCAAAGTGCCTTGATTATGACTCTGGGCCATACTGAGATAGCTGAGAAGCTCAAGATGTCCCTTTTGCTCAGGGTTGTGCTTAATCTGGTAGTTACAGAAAGCTACAAAGAAGAAGGAAAAATGACTATTTTTATTACATTCTCTCCACTAATGTCTGCAACTGGCTAGTGCCAGAGGCAGGATAACGCATTAAATAGATTTTTTTTTCTTCCTCACAGGGATGTTCTTATGACACAATGCATCCTTTATTTTTTTTCTACCAGTATTTTAATGGACAATGCCTTTGAATAAAATAATTTTCTAGAGTAAATATAAACTCAATAAAGATTATTTCCTAGCACTATTTGGGAAGCCTTTCAAATTAACATAAATATTTCAGAAAGCAATTCTAGCAATATTTTACATTCATCATCTACCTGTGGAGCACAGTAACAGCAACCTAAAAACTTTATTTCATGCCTATCTTGTAATTTTGTCAGTGATAATTTGTTCTTTACCTCTAAAATGCATTGTTCTCTTATGTTTTCTATAGTTCATAGTTAAATATATGTTTGGCTTCACAGAAAAATAGAAATATAAATACTGCATTATTTACTGTGTGTCTGAGACCGCTTACGCAGAGTAACCAGTGCAAAAGAAGCCTATATTTCTTTGGTTGGTTATATTCCTTGGATTCTTACAAATAATGAGTATTGCTTGCTGATGTTATTTTCAGTGGCAGCAAAGTATTAGTAAATGTCCAGTTTATTATTCTAACTTACATCCATAGTAAACTTGCTGCACTTTTAACAGAGTAATTCTTAGAGTATAATATATCTCATAACTTGTTTATTTTTAATTTTGTAGCATTAAAAAAAAATATCTTCTTTGCTTTGTATCTTTTATCAAGACCTGTTACATGAATCACCCATCTTTGTGGAAAATAAGAATTAATCTCATATTTACTAAAAATAAAATGAAAAAAAAATATTCATAGAAACTTCTTCCTTCTTTCATTTCTGCATTGAATTTTTGATTATGTATTTATAGCACATTTGAATGCAATGTTGACACATACCTTTTCTCCATTCTTAATAGAATCATAGAATCATAGAATCACAGAATGTCCTGGGTTGAAAAGGACCACAATGATTGTCTAGTTTCAAATCCCCTGCTGTGGGAGGGTTGCCAACCACTAGACCAGGCTGCCCAGAGCCACATCCAGCCTGGCCTTGAATGCCTCTAAGGATGGGGCATCCACAACCTTCTTGGGCAACCTGTTCCAGTGCGTCACCACTCTCTGTGTTAAAAACTTCCTCCTAATATCCAATCTAAACCTCTCCTGTCTTAGTTTAAAACCATTCCCCCTTGTACTGACACTATCCACCCTTGCAAAAGCTGTTTCCCCTCCTGTTTATAAACTCCCTTCAACTATTGGAAGGCCACAGTGAGGCCTCCCCCAGCCTTCTCTTCTCCAAGCTTCTGTTTTATTTTGTTTGCTTCCGCTTGTCACACATTTATATACACACATCTTGCAGTTTAGTAATACGAGTTGAAAACAGAAAAGAAAAAAGAAAAAGAGAAAAAAAGAAAAAGAGAAAAAGAAAAAGAGAAAAAGAGAAAAAAAAGAAAAGAAAGGAAGAAGGAAGGAAGGAAAATGAGGAAGGAAGAAGGAAGGGAAGGAAGGGAAGGGAAGGGAAGGGAAGGGAAAGGGAAGGGAAGGGAAGGGAAGGAAGGAAGGGAAGGGAAGGGAAGGGAAGGGAGGGAGGGAAGGGAAGGGAAGAGGGAGGGAAGGGAAGGAGGGAGAAGGGAAGGGAAGGGAAGGGAAGAAGGGAAGGGAAGGGAAGGGAAGGGAAGGGAAGGGAAGGGAAGGGAAGGGAAGGGAAGGGAGGAAGGGAAGGGAAGGGAAGGGAAGGGAAGGGAAGGAAGGAAAGGGAAGGGAAGGAAAGGAAGGAAGAGGAAAGGAAGGAAAGGAAAGGAAAGAGAAGGAAAGGAAAGGAAAGGAAGAGGAAAGAAGAAAGGAAAGAGAAGGAAAGAAAGGAAAGGAAAGGAAAGGAAAGAAAAACATGTATTGAAATTTTAAAATGGCCCACAATGTACCAGCATTTTTATTCTGAGGTATTTGCAACAGTACAGAAGAGTCAGAGCAAGGTTAGTTGGCTGGGGAAGAAAATACGCATCATCTATTAATACATCTAGAGATAGGAAGAGAGGGAAAAAAAACAGTTTAAGTACATATAGAAGCACATATAAGTAGAAAACCATCAAATAACCAGAAAAATAGGAGTCACGCAAAAAAGTAAATATACAGAAGAATGCAACAAATGGACAAATATACAAAAGAATGTAAAAAGATCAAACACTCAATTCAAAATACAGTAAATGAACAGAAGAGAACAATAATAGTCATATAAGAGTAGCTGAATGAAGAGAAACAAACAGAAAATATTTATTTTTATCTAGAGACAAAAAAGTAATAACTATACAGGGAAACTGTAAAAGAATCATAAAGGGAAAAAAAGCAACAACAAAACATAATATGAATATTACGGAAAAAAGGAGAGATTACAAAGAATGAAACTGCAATAGCATATTCTATGTTAACTTTTCTTTACTGTAATAATATTTGTTGAACTCTTCTTTTATTGGATTAAATGTGAAAGTTGGTATTTTGTCTGCTAAACCACATCCAGCATTATCATCCCAGCAATAACTTCAGTGTTCTCCCATACTTCTAGAGTTGCAAGATAACTGGATCACTCTCACTTCTCTAGGCTCATCTGTGCTGTATCCCAAGGTTTTTTAACTTCTGCAATTGTTTTAAATCCTAGGAGTATATGCTATAGAAACATCAGTGTTACACACATTATATATGCCTATGTAGCACAATACCTTGATCTGCTAAAACTTCATCTTTGTCGTGGAAAGTGCTGAGCAGCTTCAAACAAATGTTTCTAAGTAAATGATTAATGTCTTATTTAATTGCTAGATAAATACTTTGCACTTTGAATCAAGCTATTAAATGTGAGAGGACCAACTCTGTAATATACCCTATGAATTTTTATCTTAAACTTTAACACAAAATTATGTCTCTCCATATAAGAGCTCAGTGCAGATGCAAAGCATTTTCTGAAAGAAGGAAGACATTTTGAAAATAGATCAATCTGCTCTGTTCTTACAGTAAAGTCAGATACAGTGCAGTGTGTTTGGGCTTTTTTTTTTTTTTTTTTTTTTTTCTCTCTGGTAAGAGAGGAACTGAATATAGTACAAGATAGCAAAGTAACTCATCACACTGACAGCTTCTGCTTCAATCCATGAATTATAAACTGCACTTCAAAATAGCAATCAATAGCAAATGTGTCCATAGGAGGACTGTGAAGTTGATCAGAGGGCTGGAACACTTTTTCTGTGAAGAAAAACTGAAAGAGTTGGGATTGTTCAGTCTAGAGAAGAGAAAGCTCCACAGAAATATTATAGTTGCCTTCTAGTGCTTAAGTAGAGTCTACAGGAAAGATGAGAGAGACTTAATCAGGGAGTGTAGTGAAAGGAAAAGGGATAACAGCTTTAAACAAAAGTAGAGTAATTTTAGACTAGGTAAGAAATTCGTTACTCAGAGAGTGGGGAGGAACTGGCACACTTCCCAGAGTAGCAGTGGATGCCCCATCCCTGGAGGTGTCAAATGCCAGGGATGGGTCCCTGGGCAGCCTGATTTGGTGGGTGGCAGCCATTTCCATGGCTGAGGGATTGGAACTAAGTGATCTTTAATCTTCCTTCCAATCTAAAGCATTCTATGAAGTCCATAGAATCAGTTCTGATTATTTTGCTAGAAAACATATCAAATTAATGTAAATAATTTATGATGTAATGATTAAGTAAGGAACAATTATGATGTTTTTAGAAAAATGTTTTAGAAAAGCCTGAAAAATATATTTGGAATATATTAAAAAAAGAAGTTTAGCTAGTTTTCAGGAAAAATAAAGGTTAGTTTTCAGACATGCTCACAGTGTCCACATAATCATTTGGATTTTGATTCTTCTCACCCAGGTTTGCTTGTTTTCACTGTGATTCTTTTTCATCTAAGCTAGTCACAACAGATGTCTTGTTCATTGTAGATAAATAATAGATATTTTTGGGATAATACATCCTGAAGAAGTATTTTAAAACAATACAGATGGCCTGCAGACTTAAAGGTATCCTTCCTTCTCTTTCCACTGTACATAGAAGGAGACTGCATTGATTAGTTCAGGTATAGGTATTTGCAGAATAGTTCTGCTTTTAACTAATTAGATCACATGTGCAAGAGCTCTTTGTACTCACTAGCTCAAACTGAGAATAAGAATAACTGATTAATTTTGGTTTCTTTTGAAAATCTGACTCTCAATTAAATACTCAGTGAGAAGTTGTAATGGTTTGAGCAATTCTGGAAATTCAGTTTTTCAGTAAGAAAATTAGATTTTTCAGCAGTTCTGTTTTCATGAGTTAGCTTATCTGACGTAAATAATTTACAGTAGTATATGTGAGAACAGCAGGTCTGAGTGGGTTGGTGTGAGATTCAGGTCTAAAATGAGGGCTGTCTTTTCTAATGAGGGACAGTTGAGAGCTACCGTATGCTCCTAACTTTCAAATTAGTAGTACCATCTGTTAAACAAGTTATTTCTTTTTTCTTTTTTTTTTTTTCATTTTATTTCTTTCCTTTTATAGTTAAACTTAACTATTAATCAATGATCTTAGTTCTAAACTCTTTGCCTGCAATTTTCAAAGCTTTTAAGATTAGATTCATCAGGTGTTTACAAAGATATTGATGTTCTTGAAAAGTGTAAAGATCATAATATTCTCCACCTACTTAGAAGCTAATAATTTCACATTACAGAAACCGTGAGAACTTGTAGATCTCAGCTCCGTTAGAAGCCATCGTATTTTTATATTTATGTTTGAAGCCTATTAAATGCCCATAAAATTTGCTTTCGTGGCAAAAAGTTGCAGGTGTCGAGGACTGAAGAAGTATAGATGTATAGAAAGCTATTAGCAAAACTATCCGTATTGCCAATGTCTTTCAAAACTTGCTTGTAAATATTTCATGCATCTTTCTTTAAATTCCTTCCTCTATTTTTTTTCCTTTTTTTTTCTGAAGGAGCTATATCTTTTTTTTTTATCTTTCTCCAGTCATTATATCATAGAGTAAAATTGTATGAAATGCCTAAGCACCTCCACCTTACTCATCCCTTGTTCTTCTTTATTTCTGCCTCTTCTTCTCCTCCAGCTGTATTTCTGTTGCTTAAAGGAGCTACAGGTAATAAATTAAACAAGTTAAAGGGAGAGACGTTCTGACCATGTTGCTCACTGCACTACCATAAATGGAAGAGAGATATTTTCCCTCATTGCTGTGCTATGCTACCTCTTTTAGCCAGAACTGGACATCATGTGTGGCATTCTGGAGACTTCTAGGGACTGTAGTTTCTATTCTCAGTGTATCTTCTTCTCAGGGAGCTGGAACTCAAGGAAGCTGCTGCTTTACAAAGGAAATGTAGTTTCCCAGCAGTATGTTCTATCGCTAAAAGAGCTTGCTGCATGATGTCATGATATGGAAAACTGACAAAACCAGGACATTAATGTAGCAGAAAAACATTCCTCCCTCTCCCTTTTTGTTAAGTCAACTTTGTAGATATTCCAATGTTTTAATGAGTTGATTAATTCAGCACAAGTGAAAATAGGAAATGGCTTTAGGGAGACACTGAATATAAACAATCAAGGGGAAGGGAAGGAGAAATAAAAAGAAATAAGAAAAGGTAATCTCAAAAGATAGCTCTGAATTTCCCTTCAGCTGTTCCCAGAATACATTTTTTTACCCTCTTCTCCTCCTTTCCTTCCAATATTTTAGTTAAAATCTTCCTATTACATCTGTAATATTTAGCCTTTTTTCTTTGTGGAATGGGAGGAGTTAATGTGTTATACATTCTCCTAGTTATGAAGCCTTCTTTTCTTGCTCTAAGTTCTCTTTGATTTGTAGCTATATTTAACTCCAATATTTTCTGAACAGTCAGCAAAAATAATTAAAATATCAACAAGAAGGAATGGTAATATGAATGGTGAAGATGCTTTGATTATGTTCTGCACTTGGTCAAATCATTTAAAAAAAAAATTGTTAAAAATGAGGTTATAATGCTTGTTAAAATACGAGCATTGGAAACATAAAAAGGTATCCTTTCCTTTGATGTGTATTAGGAAAAAGGGAGCAAAGGCTTATCAGCTTCAGTGGATTGTATTTTCACTGTGAAGAATTTAACATAACTGTAGATTTGGTTCACTTGAATAGCATGTCTTCAAAAGCCAAGAATTAACCATGGAGTAAGTTATACACTTAAATTTAATAAGCCAAATGGCAGAAGAGATTAAGGTTCCTTCCTTAGATACTCCCCAGATGTTGTGGTAACTTTCAAGTTCCTGTGGAAGAAATGAGAATAAGCTGGTTTGTTATGTACACTTTTTAGACCTTAACAATATAGTGTTGTTGTTGTTGTTGTTGTTGTTGTTTGTTGTTGTTTTCTTTTAAGTAAGCAGAATCTTGGTGTAAAGTAAAAAAAAAAAATCAAATGCATTAGAAACTTGATTAAAAAAAAAAAAAAAAACACATTGAGGAAATGTAATAACCACATTCGGATGACAAATGTACAAGAAACCTGATCCTCTTTGCAGCAGTTAATTGCTTTATTGGAAAAACAATATGACATTGATTCATTTATTCTGAAAAGAAAACAAGGATTAGAAGAACCTTTGCTTTCTCCTGTGACTTTTTAAATATTTGTATGGAAAACATCTTTCTAATGAGATATTCTTTAAAAACAAAAAGACAAAAAGTAACTCTTTCGCTTTCTTGAAATTAATTCCTATAGAATTGATAATAATTATATGAGGCATTTTCCTTTGATTTTTGCATCATTTTACCAAACAGATAAAGTCTTACCACATCTACAGCAGTGTTACTTGATGGACCTAAGTTATGATTAGCATTAGAGAAAGCAGCAGTTATTTTGGTGTGCACAGTGAGGGCTGACTACTACTCAGGAAATAGGTGAAAAGGAACAGGTTGTCCTGTAAGACGCCTGTTGTCTGAAATTAGGAAAAGTAGACTCACTAAAATGAGAGCTGGCAGAGATCCCTTCTTCTGTCGATGACACAGTCTTTGCCAAAAAATCTGTCTGACTGAAAAAATATTGAAGTTGAAATATTCAGGGCAGTGGAGATTACCACAAGAAAGATTTCCATTAAGAAAGAAATAGCTAGTACTGTGAGGTTAAATATAACTGATGTAACAGAAACTAGAAACTTAAGAAAAGAATAACTGTTAGAAAAGGTTAGTATTAGAGACCAAGAAAATTAGATGTATCTGAAAACTGAAATTAGTAGATGTTCATATGCATAATGTCTATTTTTTTCTGATTGTTCCCACTGCCTTTTTGTTAATTTGAACTACAAAAAGCCAGCTGGCATGTATGATAAGTCAGCTACAGCATGAGGCCAAATCAGGATCAAACTATAAATCTACAGACAGTAAGGACACAATGAGGTCTATTTGTTTCCAAGAATTCATTCCTAACATATGTACAACAAAGCAGATATGCCTTGATATGGCTTCTAAATTTCTGCCTCAATCTAGTGAAAATTTTTCTGAGAAAACTGGTGAATGAAGCCAAACAACCTGTGTAGACTGAAAAAAAAAAAAAAAAAAAAAAAAAAGTAAGAAACGGTTGAGAAGTTCAAAGACAATCTGAATCTTTTCTCTACCAGATTACTCTGTGGTGGCATATATAGACTAGCACCTGAAAGAGCAAGTCAGAACTGTAAATATGGAAAACATTATAAATGCTGTGTCCAACAATCCTACATAGTCATATCTTACTGAACTGTAAAAATGCATTAATGGGAAGAACAAATGGAAAGCACCATAACAGACCCTTCATCGTCCTTTATGTGCATTGTGTATGACATATCTCTAGTGACCCACACCAGCATCAAGAAGCAACAGACATAATTAGACTAGGTACTAAGCTAACATAATGATATTAATCTTCAAAAAATAATAATAATATTGAAAATTTATACTAATGGTTAGGTAATAAAACCCTCAATATTCTCCGGGGCAGCATCTCTCTGGAAGATACAATAGGACAGATGCAATTTACTATCAGAAATCAGCAAAATAAAGTCCCCAGAGACTGCTACGCGTATCTGACTATCTTAAAATTTCTAGTAATTCCAGTGTCAAGACTTCATTATTTTATAATGAATTTATTTGTATATTTATTTTAACATATTTAATGGTGTCTCTAGCAGGCCAATGGAGGTGATTCTTACTCTTTACTTACCATTGTTGAGAGATGTCTGGAGTGCTGGGCTTCCCAATACATGGGAAGAGATATTGAAGAAAGTCCAGTGAAAAGCCACAAAGATGATATGCATACCTTATACAACATGAGACTGAGAGAACTGAAACAGCTTGGCCTGGAGAATAAAAGTTTAAGGGGATTTTATATATGTGTATAAAAAAAATGATTGCAGACAAAGGGAGTCAGAACCTCTTCAGCAGTGCCCAGAGATGGAAAAGAGTGCATAGGTAGGAAGAAGGAAAGGAAAGGAAAGGAAAGGAAAGGAAAGGAAAGGAAAGGAAAGGAAAGGAAAGGAAAGGAAAGGAAAGGAAAGGAAAGGAAAGGAAAGGAAAAAGGAAAGGAAAGGAAAGGAAAGGAAAGGAAAGGAAAGGAAAGAAGGAAAGGAAGGGAAAAGGAAAGAAAGGAAAGGAAAGGAAAGGAAAGGAAAGGAAAGGAAAGGAAAGGAAAGGAAAGGAAAGGAAGGAAAGGAAAGGAAGGAAAGGAAAGGAAAGGAAAGGAAAGGAAAGGAAGGAAAGGAAAGGAAAGGAAAGGAAAGGAAAGGAAAAAGGAAAGGAAAGGAAGGAAAGGAAACAAACAAAAAAACAATAATAACAAAACACCGGATTACATCAGAACACAAAAAAATCCACAATTTTGTTGTAAGGGTTTTTTACCACTCAAGTAGAGTGCTTGTGGAGCGTCAGTCCTTGGAGATATTCTAAACATGACTGGACAATCTTTTTTAGCTGGATCTGTAAGAATAGAAGAGTTGGACTGGATGTCTCAAGAAGTTCTTTACGATCTCAACCATTCTGTGATTGTATGATTTCTGTCAAGTTCTTGAAATTACACTAATAATGATTTTTTTTATTATTATTATTTCAATGTTTTCAACATATTTGGAGTCCTTTAATGAAATCTTTAAACATCATATGCATTAACATTCTTTGAGAAGCAACTGCATAGATTAAAGACAGACAGAAACTCTGTCAGCCTCCTTGCCTTCCCTCCATGCTTTGAAGGGAGGAGATGAAGCACATGATGTGGAAAACCTTTCCTTTAAATTTCAGATGTTAACACAAAATTGTTACTTTATATTTTATTACTTGTCTTCATCCATATTTGCTGTAGGTTAACTGACTGGATCACCTCTTTAGTATTTTGGAGAGAACGGAAATACAGTAAACCTTAATGAACAGCTATGAAAGTGGAAGAAGTCGGGAGAAGAGATTAGATGAATCATAGATCTACCAATTCTAGAAATATCTTTTCATAAACAAGTTTATTTATTAACGATATTGCATGATCAGGAATCTTTGCATAATAAAAACAGAAAATAGGACAGTCTTTACAGAATTCATTCAGATAAAAAATATACGTAGCAAAGAGAGAAGAAATAACAGAAATATGATGTTATTTAGAATTTCCATGACAGACAAGAACATTATGACAATGGCATGCAATTAAAATTCTATCAATACTGTACATTTAAAAACACTTTTTATTTTAAGTTCCTTCCACCTCTTCCTCCTCTTCCTTCTTCCTGTCTTTCCTCCCTTCTTCTCTCTTATTTTGTGAGGAGAGTGGGTACATATTTCCATAGTCAGGACCATGGCTAACAGGAGAATATCCAGACAAACTGAATATCTGGTATCCATGCTTGCCCTAAGTTTGGGATAATCAAAGTCTGTCCACCACTGCCTAGGTTGTTTTAGTGCTTCCTTAAAATTTTGCATTATTTGTAAGGACTCAAAATTAGAGTTAGAGTTAATAGCATCATTCCTTTTGCATTTCTTAGCAGGAAAAGTATCACAAGCAAATAGTCCATGATTACTTACTGAAGGCATACGGAATGATTACACTTGTGTCCTTTTAAAAAGTCATTTTGAAATACAAATTCTCCAAGAGTGTATGAGTCAGAAAGCAACTTTTCTTGCAGATGTTTTGAACCATTCAGTACATTTTTGTACTGAAAACTACATGTGTTAGAAAATCTCCCTAGTAATCCTTCTCAGGATCCATTGTCTCTGGTTTGTCTTAATGAACAAGGAGGATAAATAATATTATTACAACACTGTCAACGTATTAATTTCTGAGAGAACTGAATTCCTTTATGCTAAAATGAGTTAGAGCATGTTAGCCAGTTCTAGGGGCTGACAGTCAATTTTCAGCTTTTCAGCAGTCAGATAAAAGGAGTCAGTGTACCTCCTCTCCCCTCCTCTTTCCTCCTCATCCACTTTGATGAGCAGTGGGAGAACATCCTCAGCATCATCAGGTTTTATAAAGAAGTTTCTGAACAGAGCTCTATATGATTCAAAATTCAAGTTTCAGTCAAGCTTGAATACAAAAATTATCCAAACCTCTTTCATATGAATCAGTTGACTTCTCCTCAAAGACTTCCTGACAGCAGTTTCAATGAAATAAGCACTTTACTAATGCTAACGGGTCCAGCTCTATCACCAACTAATCCCTTATTCTCTGGGTTTTATTTGTTGTTCTTGGGTTTTTGTTTTGTTTTGTTTTGTTTTCCAGTTAAAAGATACTCATTATTAGGTAGAGTAACAACACCTGAATCCTGATAAAGAAAGAAAAAATTAAAATAATACTCAAGAGGTAACTAAATACAATTAGTTTACAGATAAGGTAGTAAGTTGTCATCTCTTTCTTTTGCTCTCATAATATGCCAAAGATATAAGATGCCACAATACTAGCAAGCAGGTTGGGTCAGAAGATTCAGATACATTAGTTTTATTAAAAATAATAATAATAAAAAAGAACCATATTGTATCATCAAATAGAGATAATTATGAAGAAACATAAAGAAGTTATGAATAAGAACTTACTGTCCTTACTCTTCCTGTGCAGAGTTCATTTCACTTGTAAAAAAAGTTACTATATCTGAGCCAGTTACCCCAACCTTTGCTTAAATGCCACAGAGAGAATTAGTAATCAATACTGCTATAAAACCAGCATAAGATCATAAAAGTTTTGTCCCACAGAAAAAAAAAAAAACTAAAATCGGGAATATCATCTATTCAATTGTTTACTATAATTGTATATTATGTTGGATGATTTTTCAGCTTCATACCAATATGCATCAATATGGAGCTTTCATTAACCACTTTTAAGATGCATAAATAACAGTATAATTTAGAAATCAAATACATTATCTTATATAACGATAGTGTCAGTTGTCTCCTATATGGCATTGACACCATTATACTAGTGTTAAAGCATTTGATTTTGGGGATAATTAAGAAAACTTAAAAAAGAATTCAACTCAGCCATTTCAGAAGAGCAATAAAATTATCCCTTCAATGCATTTTTCAGGAAAAAAATAATCCTCTGTAGGAAAACATTTCTTATGATGGCAGTCACGCCACCTACTGTATTTGCTTGCTTGTGCATCAAAGTACAAATATGCACTTGAGATTTGTTGATAGAGTAAAAATGAAATACTGTATGTTTGTGGCAGTATGCAGATCTGCACACATTTTCTAAATTAACAGATATAAAATATTCTTATTCACTTTGTGTGTCCTTCTTGTTATTTATAAGATCTATCTCAGGAAGATAAAACAGACTAGCAATTCTAGCAATTTAATTTTAGAGAACTTAAAATATATTTAAAGAAATCTTAGGAAATGGATACTTTCAGTGCCTCAGAATTTGTTTCCCAATTTTCAGAATTTCAGGAAGATTGAAAATAAATGAAACATAAAGTAGAAGTAGATTCAGAGGAAATGTCTTTCATTACAGAAAATGTTATGTAGCTCACTGAAACACTAGGCAGTTTTGAGATTTTTTCAGTTCAGACATATTTTCTACTTTCCAGTTCAAAAGTGTAAAAATGAAACAGGCTATTTTGTGGTACAAATTCATAATTTTATGCACTAGAATGAATGCCTCAATGTTTTATGAACATCTGAAAAAAAGTCAAGAACATTGTTTTCTCTGACTCCATTCAAAGGCAAAGAGTTTCTCAGTTGTTAAAGAATATATTTTATTCTTAAACTTGCTTATGGTAATATATCTAAATATATTGCAGCTAATTAAGCCATCAATTATTTCAGATATGTGAAGAGTATCTGTGTTTCTATAGCACAAAAATTGTGTGAATCAAACAAATAATAAAAGAGCTTTTATTAACAGCTCAAAGTTGCTATTAGAGATTTTGAATTATGAAGAAAAAAGAAAAATAGATATTATGACATCCTGGGGATCTTTACTTTTTATCCGACAGCAGATTTTTATAGAGATACATTAAACCATAAGCATAATAACAAGTTCTAGTAAAAGCATGTGTTTTTTGTTTGTTTGTTTGTTTGTTTGTTTTCCCTAAGCAAAATATTCATTACTTTTCATACCAGTACATATTTCCAATGGGGGAAAAAAAAGACATTATTGTTTATATGACTGATTTGCTATTAATGTGATTTTATGAAGAATAGATTATTTGACTAATAAAAGCTTTATGATATCTGGTTAATTTTTTATTTTATTTTATTTTAGTTTTTTTTTTGAAGAAAAATTGGTTTATATAGTTAATTCAAGATTCTGAAGCAGAAAAGAGGCCTGGAAGAGTCAGATATGGACAGTTTAAAGGAAAGATAAAGATATTATTAAAAAAAAAAAAAAAAAGAGCACTGACACTTATTATGGCTTTGGTGTGGGACTGTCATTTTCTATGATTGAAATTTATTAAGGGTGGGTGTATAACATTTCTTTGAGAATTCCACTCAAAAAGACTTTTCAGACTGGAATTTCTCGTCCAACAGAGAGTAGGTAGAAAGTTTGCAAAAAAACCTTACAGTCAGCACTTTTTGGGATAGTGCCACACATGCACAGATGATCAGTCTCTTCTATTCCAAGTGAATAACATCAAATTTACATATGTATACATTTAATGAGCCCTTCATATTTTTAAGTTTATTATGTGTGCATGACACAACAGGATTATTGACCCTGGGAATTCTAGATTACAGCATTTCAAGTCTGTTTCTTTGTTGTTTGTTTTTGTTTTAATTTCCTGAGGTGAGCCTCTGTTTCTAGTTCTGGAAATATAATGTGTTTTGTCTGTTCATTTTGTGATTTTTTTTTTTTTGTTGTTGTTGTTGTTGTGATGTGTTTTCAAACACTAGTTGCTGTATTTCAGAATGGAAGGGGAGAAAGTGTGGGAATTTTGCAGATAAACTTTTATTTCAGTTGTATTTTCCTGTTCTCTTTTATCACAATAACTTAATGCATCTCAGGTACTTTAACTAATTTAACTCCAAAACAATTATGCAGTTATATCTCTATACATGTGGAAGTCTCAGATGTATGGCTATCCCTATAATCTTTCAGAAGACCAGATCAAGAATGTAAGGGGCAACATATGCGGAATATACTTTCAGGATGAATTACAAAATTAACATATTTTGTATATTCCATATAGTATATATTCCATATAGTCTGTTGCTAGATATTCAATTAAAGTAAAAGCAGTCTGATTTTGTGCAAGTTAGATTCCATTAAAACCTAAACAAAAGTGCTTCACACCATTGGATATAGACTGAATACAGTTTTGGAAGTTTAATCAGAAACAGTCCTTGAATTAAAATAATGATATTTTTAACTGGGAATCATTTGACACTGACTTCTCTGTGCTTCCTGGAGAATGATCTGACTTTTACAGGAAAAAAAAAAAAAAAAAAAAAAAAGTACAGAAAAAAGATCTGTGTAGTGTTTTTGTGTTTAACTGTATTTAATTTCTAATTTTATTATTCCAAGTTTTTTTAGAAGCAGGCAAAATCTATGTAAATGAGCTTATTCTCATTTATTTCACTTTCTCCTATTCTATAGTATCCTTTCTGTCTTACTACATTTTGCTGTGATTCTTCTCCTTCAAGTATCCCTGGTACTACACTTTTCCATCACACTGTGTATTTTAAAATTCTTTTTTCTTATCTTTACCTTTCCTTTCTCTGTTCATGTAAATGCAGGCCTGGCAAAAAGTAGGTGAAGCCTACTAGACCTGGTGCTCACCAATGCAGAGAGCATTAGAGAGTTTAAGATTGGAGGCAAACTGGGTTGCAGTGATCATGCCCTGGTGGAGATTGTGATCTGGAGGAATGCAGGCCTGGCAAAAAGTAGTCAGGACCTTGAACTGCAGGAGAGCAAACTTCCAGCTGCTTAAGGAATTGCTGGGGGGAAATCTCCTGTGAAAGTGTCCTTGAGGGCATAGAACAGAATAGAGCTGGCAACTCTTTAAGGGCACTCTTCTGAGAGTGCAACAGCTCTCCATCCACCAGCAGAAGAAATCAAGCAGAGGAGGCGGGCAGCTGGCATGGCTGAGCAAGGAGCTGCAGCTTAAACTGGGAAAAGAGGGAAATGTACAGGAAGTGGAATCAGGGTTGTGTAGCCTGGGAGGAACACAGGGATGTTTTCTGGATATGTAGAGATAAGATCAGGAAAGCCAATGCACAACTGAACTTGGCAAGGGATGTGAAAAATAAGGAGAAGGGTTCTACAAGTACAGAGGCAGGAGGAGACAGGCCAAGGAGAGTGCTCCTCTCTGATAAATGAGGATGGAGAATTGGCTTCCTCAGACATGGAAAAAGCTGAAGTGCTCAGTAAGTGCTTTGATCATCTTCACTGGTTGTCAGGCTCCTCCCCATGTCTGCCTGGACTCTGAACCTCTAGGTGTGGATGAGAAGAGCAAATTCCATCCCATTGAAACAGTGGAACTAGTCCAAGACCTCCTCATGAAACTGAATGTATATAAACCTGTGGGGCCGGATATCCATCCTAGGGTTCTGAGAGAGATGGCTGACGTGGTGGCTGAGCCGCTTCCATCGTAGATGAAAAATCATGGCTGTCCGGTTAAATACATGCTGACTGGAAAAAGGGAAACATTACTCCCATTTTTAAGAAAAAGAGAAAGGAAGAGCTGAGGAACTACATGTCAGTGAGCCTCACTTCTGTGTCTGGGAAGATAATGGAGCACATCCTCCTGGTTACCATGTTAAGGCACATATGAGATGACAAGATAATTCAGGAGAGCCAGCATGGCTTCACCAAGGGCAGATCTCGCCTGACCAATCTGGTGGCCTTCTACAATGGAGTGATGGCTTCAGTGGATGGGGGAAGGGCAATGGATGTCACCTATCTGGACTTCTGCAAAGGCTTTGACATGATCCCTCACCACATCCTTCTCTCTAAATTGGAGAGGCGTGGATTTGAATGATAGACTGTTCGATGGATTAGGAATTGGTTGGTTGGTCACAGCCAGAGAGTTGTGATCTTGTGATCAATAGTTCTATGTCAGATGGAGGCTGGTCATAAGCGGTGTCCTTCAGGAGTCGGTCTTGGAACTGGTATTCTTCAATATCTTTATCAATTACATAGATGATGACATCGACAGCACCCTCAGCAAGTTTGCAGATGACACCAAGCCTGAGCGGTGCAGTTGATATATCGGAGGAAAGGGAAGCCATCCTGAGGGACCTGGACAGGCTAGAGAAGTGGGACCATGTGAACGTAATGAGATTCAACAAGGCCAAGTTCAAGGTGTTGCACTTGGGCTGGAGCAATCCCAGGTATTTATACAGACTGGAGGAAGAATTACTTGAGAGCAGCCCTGTGGAGAAGGACTTGGGGGTCCTAGTGGATGAGAAACTGGACATGAGTCAGTAGTGTGCACTTGCAGCCCAGAAGGCTAACTATATCCTGGGCTACATTTAAAAAGGGGTGGCCAGCAGGGAGAGGGAGGTGATTGTCCCTCTCTACTCAGCTCTTGTGAGGCCCCATGTGGAGTACTGCGTCAAGGCATGGGGTGCCCAGCATAAGAAAGACACAGAGCTTTTGGGACGGATCCAGAGGAGGGCCACTAAGATGACCAGAAGGCTGGAGCATCTCTCCTATGAGGAAAGGTAGGGGGAACTGGGCTTGTTTAGCTTGGAGAAGAGAAGGCTCTGGGGAGACCTCATTGTGGCCTTCCAGTACTTGAAGGGAGCATATAAACAGGAGGAGGAACAGCAGGGTGGATAATGACAGGACAAGGGGAAGTGGTTTTAAACTAAGACAGGGGAGATTTAGGTTGGGTATTAGGGGGAAGATTTTCATACAGAGGGTGGTGACACACTGGAACAGGTTGCCCAAGGAGAGTGTGGATGCCCCATCCCTGGAGGCATTCAAGGCCAGGCTGGATGTGGCTCTGGGCAGCCTGGTCTAGTGGTTGGCAATCCTGCCCACAGCAGGGAGGTTGAAACTAAATGATCTTTGAGGTTCTTTTCAACCCAGGCCATTCTGTGATTCTGTGACAGACATACATAACTGTCTATGCTTCCTTCCATTCTTTACCAGCCTTTTCAACTTAGTTTCCATTTCCTCCTTAAGACAAATCCAGCACCACTGAAGATTTCTCCTTTAATACCATTAAAGTACTGCATTAAAACTCTATTAGTGGTAATTGAACTAATGTAAAAACACAGATTGCCTATAGTTTATGACAAAGTAACTGTGTCTGAGGCATTGTAATGAATCACCATTTTAATTTAAATGCCCTGAACACTTACCAAACCTCCCAAAATGATGCTGGGAATGCTTGTAAGAATATTCTAAAAGGTCTGACAACTGAAATCCAAACAGTTCAAATCCAGAGTCTTTCAGTACAACAGAGTCATTCTGGGAGCTGATATTCGTGCTGTTTTCGTGACCGTGAGGAATATTAAGGCTGTCATCCATGTGTCATATTTTTTTGATCTATTTAATCAGTTTCAACATTTTTGCAGAAACCAAATGAAATTTCAATCCTGAATCATGGATTTCTGATGGGATCAGTCAATAATTACTGTCCATACATTGTTATTGTACTTAGGTTGCATATTTTTGTCACTGGTGTAAGTCTGCTTCTGTTCTATATATAAGAAATAAATTTAGCTCAACGATTTAAACTCAGACATTTTCACAGTTTAATTGCATTAAATATGCTGTGCAAACCTGAATGTCTAAATTCTGTAAGGTTTAGCAGCGTCATGAAACTGAAAGAAAATAGACTCTTAATTGTCTGAAACTAGAAAAAGGGGAAATATGCAGCTGATCAGCAAAAGATCTTTCCCTGCCATTCTACTGTGTCGCATTTGCAGGAAGTGCATTGTCAGAGTGGTCAGCTACAAATCATTGTTTAACTGCACTGATCATTTTCCTGAAGTTAGCTTGCTGCTTTTTATCTTGAGGAAGACAGTGGATACTTTTTATCAGTGCTGTCTCAGTAAATCTACTTCATCCAAGTTTGAGAATACTCAGATGTGTTCTAAGATGTGAAGGTAATAAATCAGACCATATGGACAGTGTAACCACATTAAAGTAAAATCAGCCCACCATTGCCATTTTCCCCTTTTGTGCTCTTTTCTGGATTCGGTTCTAAGACTATGTTAAATAAAGGCAGGTTGTAAATTATTAATACTAGAATTAATAGAGATCTGTTACTAAGAAAGTAAGATAAACACACACACACACAACACACACACACAGACATATAATTGAGTTGATTTGCACTTTCTCCCCCTCCCATTCCTACTTTTAGTGTTTATCTTTGTACTTGTCATCCTTTCCTTCTTTGAGGGGGTTGGAGATGATGGAGATATGCCTGAACAGGTTTTTTGTTTTGTTTTGTTTTAACTTGGAAATGTATTTTTCTAAAAGTTTTATATTTTCATAACTTACACTCAATGAGCATGCATTGCATGCTATTAGCCTTAGCAAGGTATTTTAATCTAACAGTTCTGCATCATGTTCACATTAATATGCAAATAGAATAAGAATACCAAATTAAATGGAAATGAAAGTTGGAAGTTAATTGACATTTTTGTCACAAAAGCTCAGAGAAACGGTACTTATGGTTTAGTGGCCAAAAGCTAATGTGTCATCCTAGGGAGGGCTACATCAATTTAGAACCAGGACAATTTTACTGGGGAAAAGTGCAAAAGTGCTGTTTGTATATGCAGGTTGTCAGTTCAGCCCCATGCAGGTGGTCCCATCACTGTAAACCTGGACTAAATTGCTGTCATCCATTAAACACTGTGACTGTCTGGATAGCTGCCTAGCGCAGACTTACACAGGCCGTCTATTCCTATCAGCAATAGGATATGTCACTGACAAAAGCTTAATTACTCCATTAATTAATAGGACAATTTTCAACATGCCTTGCAATGCAGTTTGACACTCATTAGTGCCATTTATGAATTATTCTTCCCAATGTATAATACTCTATAAAATGTAATTTGAAAGGGAATAATACATGTTTAAAACCTATATGACTGTGAAATCAAAACACAATCTTTGTTGAACTAGTCAGTTTTATGAAAAACTCAGACCCATCTGCTGAATGCTTTGGAAAATATTTATCTACATCAAAATGCTTTTGACATAGAACAGCAAGCTTGTTCTGTATTGAAATCATTCAGAAGTCCAGAAAAGTCTTCATTGCCTGTAAGGTGTCTTAGGTCTTCTCTAACTTGACTCTTACTACCTTCAGTTCTGCATGAAGGCTAGGGACACTGAAATATTTGGACTTTAACTTTACTAGACCTATTTACATAGGTCATTCCGAAAATAATGCCTCCTATTTATTTCCATGGAAACTACAACAGAAACAATGAGCACAATAACACTATTTGATAGAGCAAATTCTTAGCTACAGTACTCAATTTTTTCCACTTAGACACCGCCATTAGCTATACATTTTTATTAGTGATGAACAAGACCCTGTGTGCCACACTTGTAAAAATAATAGAAAAGACTCACTCTTTCACAACATCTATGACGGCAAATGTGTAGGAAAATGTTGTCTACAGCATCTACCTTTCATGAGCTTGAATAGAAGTCAGAAGGCACCATATCTTGATTGTGTGGTAAGTATTGTAGGAAGTCCAGCCACGATAGGCAGTATGCTCCACAGTGTTCCTGCTGGTATGGGGCTGATATTTTCTTGTTGAAAAGGAAAGGCTGTTTTCTTCTCTGACCTGACTCTGGAAGTTCAAGCCTTCAGCTTAGTCAGCATCATGCTGTCATGCTGTAGTGATCAGAGTTAATGGTGTGTCCAGGTTCAAGAAAGTCCAGAAGGATTATCCTTTCCTATCCCAAAAGACAGTGCACATCACTTTACCTGTTCAGGTATTTAGAATAATTACAAGATATTTACTTTCTATAGATGGCACAGTATGATCGGCACTCTTATGAGGATGCACAGTTAAACCTACAGTCTAAAATAAAAATTTGAAGAAGAGATCTTCCATATTCCTAAACTGATATTGTGTGACATATGATTTTTGATTACTATCCATAGTCTTCACTGTTCAAACAGGATACTCTGCAAGAGGCTCAGAATTTGCTGAGTGTTCATCTTCAGAAAAGTCATCTCCATAGGGCATTTTTCATTGTATGTAGGAGAATGATGTAGGTTGGGACGATAAAGAAGTTTCCTCTCCCCTTTACCTGCCTTATTCTTTCGCACATTTTGCTTGTAAATCAGGTTCCTGAAGAGACTGAGCTGCGGTGCAACTGCCATGGTTCAGGATATGGCTATAGAACAGCAGGCATGGAGGACACAATAACCTTTTCAACCATCTCAGTCTTAGCCTTCTTGTCAATCAAAATCCTAAGAATACCCTAAGAAAACAGATTTTCTGAGGGTGGGTACTTACCAGTTTCTAAAAATTGAACTATAAAGAAATTTCAACTAAATAGCATAATTCTCAGACCTTAAAATGGTCTCACAGCCCTTGACTGACATATATTTATATATTTATCTATATATTTATCTATATATAGTTCTACAGCTTGGATATTTGACATAAGATGATGTGATGGCATTGGTGGATGAAGGGAGGGCAACAGATGTTATCTACCTCAATCAAATAGTAGTGGCCAGCAGGGAGAGGGAGGTGATTGTCCCTCTCTACTCTGCCCTCATGAGGCCCATCTGGAGTACTGTGTCCAGGCCTGAGACCCCCAGCACAGGAAAGATGTGAAGCTATTGGAGAAGGCCCAGAGGAGGGCCACAAAGATGACTAGAGGGCTGGAGCACCTGTCCTATGATGACAGGATGGGAGAGCTTGATTTCTTCAGCCTGAAGAAATGTAGGCTCCAAGGAGACCTCATTGCAGCCTTCCAATATTTAAAGGGAGATTATATAAACAAGAGGGAAAACAACCTTTTACATGGGTAGACAGCAATAAGACAAGGAGGAATGGTTTGAAACTAAAGGATAGAGATTTGGATTATATGTCAGGAGAAAGAGTTTCACTGAGATGGCAGTGAGGTGATGAAACATGCTGCTCAGAGAACCTATGGGTGTCCCATCCCTGGAGATATTCAAGATGAGACTCGAGGGGGCCTGAGCAACCTGATCTAGTGCTTGATCTAGCAGTCAGCAACCCTGTCTAAGGCAGCAGAGCTACAACCTGATGGTACTTGACCCAAAGCCATTCTATGATTCTATGACTTGCTGGGTACTCCAAACTTTTAAATGCCCTAGAATCGTAAATGGCTTGGGATAGAAAAGACCTTACAGATCAGCCAGTTTCAAACCCCTTGCCATGGGTAGGGTTGCCAACCACCAGATCAGTCTGCCCAGGGCCTCATCCAATGTGCTCTTGAATGCCTCCACTGATGGGTCAACAACAACTTCTCTGGATACCATATTGCAGTGCCTCACCACTCTCTGAGTAAAAAATTTGCTCAAAAAAGCTAACCTATGCCTACAGTCATTCAGTTTCAAGACATTCTGAATATCATTTCAGTGACACTACAGCACTACAAGGTTAATGCTTCGGGCATTTTTTTTTCTTTTTTTTCTGAACTGAACTGAAACCTACTATTATAGATTAATTTATTAGTCACTTAGAGCAATTAAATTGGTTTTCCTCCCTGGTCCTGATGAAGTCTAATATCCTGAAATATTATAGATGTAGTTGGCTAGCTTTTCTCAACTGTAACACAAATGTTTTCTCCCTTCTCTATAATCAGCAAATAATGGACTGCTTTGATTTAAAATGCCCTTTTTTTTTTGGTCTTGAAAATATAATCTTTCCAACATGCACACCTAAGCACAAGATACATGCTTCAGATAATCATAAGTACATCTTACAAATCCCCATTCACCTAAAAGTATAAACTAAGTAGCTATCTCTCTACAATGTCTCCCTCTTTCTTGCACTGAAAAAATAAGAAATCCTTTATTGTCACATTGACTTAGAATTTGGTATGTTTCTTCAACTCCAGAGAACATCTGTGTAATGGAGGAAAGAGAGTTTCCCTTCTAGAAAGAAAACAATATTGTTTCTTCCTCAGGTTGCTGGTCAGAATGATCAATCATGATAATGGGATGCATAAGGTCTTAGCTTGACAGGCTGAGCTGCCCTCAACTTATATTATTCACATTACATTTCACAATACAAGACTGTAAGGACTGTAAGAAAGAAGGGGAGAAACAGCTTTGTAGATGAGTTGCTGCGTTGCAAAAACACAAGATTCCTAGGGACAGAAGGAGTAATGAGAAGGGGAAATTTGAATCTAACTTAGGAGGAAGCAGGCCACTGCTCACTGGAATAGGAATGCAAATAATGTACAACCAAGACAGGCTAAAAACTTTAAAACATCCTGGGAGGGGGGGAGAGGGGAAGAGTGAAAAAAAACAAACAAACAGATATTTACCTTATATTGTATCATACCCCCTCTCTCTCCCAGCTCTCTTAATGGTCTGATAATTCTCGCATTCCTGGCTGAGTGCTGACCCATTGCATTTGTAAGAGTAAAGAGATTTCTCATCCAGAATATACCATAATGAGGTGTTATCATAGTAGCCTATAGTATCTGCAAGCAGAGTTAACTTGTTTTTATTTTTTATTAAAACAAACTTATTATTCTTTCATTGCTCAGATCATTTTTACCTCTTTTAATTGTTACAGCTGCTTTTACCATTATTCAGTGTTCTGTAGTAGGGAAGATGTGGGTACTAGCTCTATCATCTGGGAAGGACTTGCATCCTCATCTGCTTTCCACTGGTGAGTTAGATTGTTTTTTGTTTGTTTTATAAATTATTTTCTTAAATCACTGTTTCATCAAGGCATAGGTGGACTATAACAATGCAGATGCTTTTTTTTTTTTTTTTTTTTTTCTTAAAGCATGAACAGGAACACCGTTATTTCAATTATAATGCTAAGATAGCAAGTGAGAACATGCTTAATTCTTTTTCCCTTAAAAAAGGGCATCCCGTTTCTTAAGCTCTTTGGATTCAATTAAAATGATGTTCCTGATGTAAACTTTCTTAGATCTTTTGCATGCAAAGCTACTATTTCTCTATAATAAACTAATAATTTCTAGGAATGAGAGAAAAAATGAATATATCCCAAAATGAAAGTTAGACAGGTTTGGGAGATTTTTTTTAGCCTTTACAATGAATTGTGATGCCATTCACAGAAGTCTTTTAAGTTTATCCTTATGCTGTATTGCTTAAATTCAGTATCACTGGTTCTTACATGCTTATTATTCATAAGACTAAAATATTAAACATGCTTAGGTATCAAAATACAAGTTCAGCAAAGATGTATTTTGTTCTGCTAGTTAATTCCATTAACATGGAAGGCTTAAAAAACTTTCATCTTTTGAAATATTCTGTAAAATTGTTCTAAAGCATCTCTGCAACTCTGCATATATTAGATATCCCTAGTCTTTTGGCTAATAACTAGGGTATGTTTGACTTTTAAAATAGGCTTCAGGAATTTTCTAAAGATACTAGTATGGTTGTTGCTACACTTTCTGAGGAATGTATTCTTCTGTATACACTCTTCACTGAAATGGTATTCAGTCTGTCTCTACAATATTCTGAAAATATCTTCAGCACTTAAAGCTGATATCCAGTGGCAGATGTTTGTGCCACTGAAATCCCTATAGAATTTCTAGAATTATGCTTGAACATACCTAACCACCCCACAGACCTCATTTCACATTCATTTCTCACAGCATAATAAAACATTTTGTTTGCATGTCTTGAACTGCTTTGATATGTTATCAAAATGAGCTGATTTTAGTTCATTAGGTTGTGGAATCACAGTTTGTCATTAAAGAGATACTGATTCTTCTTTTCTTATTTGTGAATATTTTTAAACAAATGTATTGTTGCAATTTTCAAGAGCAGTTCTGACAACAAATATTATTTTTCTGAAACACACCTCTCTTTTTGTGTCATGCTTTTTATATGCATCACTCTTCATAACCATATCCACTCAAAGGCTTCTTTTTTCATAATTAAGGTTTTATTCTATACAGAACTTGTTTCTAAAGCCTTACTAATTATTGCTTAAAAAGTTGTTGCTTTTCATTTCCCTGGTTGTACCAACTTTATTCACGTAAGTATCACTCATTATAAATAAAACTCTTTCAGGCCTCATGCTGTATCTGAGCACAACCAGTGAACTCTTAAATATTTACTACACAAAGAAAAATATATCTGCTAGACTACTGCTGGAACTTAAACTACTATCTCACCAAAGTTAGATCAGGGATTCATTCTTGCACTAGATTTTATGGGCTTACTCAGCTTCTCCAAGGCTTTTAGTGCTTCAGCTGCCATTTTTCAGGGAATAGAGAAAAACAAGAATCGCATCTCTCTTAACAGTCTGTAGAAAGAAGAACAGGACAGAGACATGGGTACAGGTAGTGACAGACAGACAAGGCTGGAGACAGAAAAATTGCCAAGTGGAGGAGAAAGAGCCCAGATTGTGCAGTTACAGTAAATGAGAAAGATGGAATATGGGTATAGTCAGGAGAGGAGATTCAGTTGGTCAAGCAGGAGTATGTTTAGAGGTACTGTGTAAAGGATATTTAATAATCTCAGATCCCTTCCACTACGAGGTTAATCAAATTTGTACATATTTTTTCTCCAACCATGGTTGATATGCAAGGAGTTATCTAGGTTGATCTGTGCCTGTGACAGGAGGCAGCAGGCCCATAGGCCACTTGGCCCAAAAATGGGAAGAGAAAAGGGGAAGGGTAGGGAGATGGGAGCTGAGCCAAAAACAGAACAGCAGCAACGATCTAAGGAAGAAAACTTAATTTTACTAAATATGATATCAGATAATACAATATAATACAATATAATTGAAATTGAGGCTAATAAATAAAATAAGAGAGAGTGTGTCCGAAACTGGAAGGCCTATTTTGAACTCAAGGCACAAGTCTGGGGAGCACACCCACACACTGCTAGGCAGCGAGCGAGAGAGAACCAGAGAGTGAGATCCCATGACTTCCTCCTGTGGTTTATCTTCCTCTCTGAATGTGAAGTCCCCTCGGATATGTAGCTCTTCTCTTCTGAGAACCTGGTATCTGGAAAGTTGTCAGTCCACAGAACTAGAGTATTAACTCTTAAATTACCCATGTTTTACATGATGTTATGATATAGAATTCCAATAACAAAATTATAAAACAGTGCCAATGGGGCATGAAGGTAAAATTGTGAAGTGACCATGCTTTTTGATTGCTTTGGAAATTTCATGTTAGGGGAACCTAGCACTATAAAGAATAATAGCAGCTCACAGAACAGCTTCAAATAGCTTTATCTGCATCAGTTTTTTAATGTATATGTGACTCCACTTTCAGACAATATAAATAAATTATCTGAAAAATTTCAAATGGAATGCAAATGGTTACAATCAGATATTCAACTCAAAAATCTGATAATGTCTCTACCAAATTTTGTATAATCTGTCTTACCAGAGAAAAATATTCCCCTCACTTCACAATCGCACCCTATTCATTCCATTGCTTTTTGGTAGAGTGTAAATTTATGAACAACTATTTTCAAGGATGAAATACAGGAAGAGTGAAATTTAAAAAATCTCTGACAAACAACTTGAAACTCACTAAGAATTTCAACCACTTTCATCAAACCATACTGATGCATTAGTTTCACACACACAAAGTGACAAATATCTCACTAGTTTCATGTTTTCATTACTCTCTTCCTTATTTTTAATAATAATAATAAAAATGTTGTTAGTTACATATATTAATTATATATTCTACAAGGGCTGCTCCGAAAGTAATGCCTCCTATTTTGTTATGTTGGCTCATGTTATCAGGGGTGTAAAAGTTCAGTCAGTAAAGACTGAACCTTTCCTATCATATTCCATCAAATACACTTTATTGCTGTGTGACTGATGACAACAGAGGGGAAGACTGACAAAATGGCATCTGAAATGGAAGTACACATGAAGCAAAAGTGTGTTTCTGAATTTCTCCATGCAGAAAAAGTTGTACCCCATTGACATTTATTGACACTTGTTGGAAGTTATGGAGACCAAACCATGGATGTTAGCAGAGTGAGCCAGTGGGTTTCAGCAGTGGTGCACTTCAGCAGTGGTGGCACTGGCAGTAGGTCCATCAGTGCAGATCTTTATGAAAATGGCATGCAAATTCTTCTTGAAAAATAGTGCTTTGTAACTGAGAATTTACTCCATTAAGTAGTGTTATTGTGCTCTTTGTATCTGTTGTAACTTCCATGGAAATAAATTGGAGGTATTACTTCTGAAACAATCAATGTTTGTGTGACTCAAGACATTTCCTCTTCACTCCATGCAGCCTATTCAAGTCAAAAGGTTTGACAACCATGTTCAAACACATCCTAGAATATTGGTTCCTGATCTAATTATTGTGAAGTATGTATGTAGTGGGATCCAACATAAAAGCGAACAGAGGAGATAAATCCCAGGTCTTCCAACTTCAAGTTGAATTCGTGAACAATTTACAACAAATTACAAACAATCTTGTTTTTGCTGTTTCTTTTTCTTTCTCTTGGTCAGAAAATATTTCATTTTTCTGTTGAGTACTCCACAGGTGGGACTGTATCTGATCTCTGAATACCTAGCTACTTAATGGCAAGCATTGGAGATATGTGTTCACATCTACTCAGAAAGAAAAATGAATATGAAATTAGATGACTCCTGTCACAAATTAAATGTTCTGTTAGTGAATTATTGGAGAAAGGGTGGCATTATTAGCTTATCCATTTCTTCCAGCCTTATTTTTAAATATGACTCTGGTCATATTCTGGACTCTGGACATTTCTGCAGAGACATACAAATATGAATCTCATACAGAATCCTAGAATCATAGAATCATCAAGATTGGAAAAGACCTACAAGATGATGAAGTCCAACCATATACCTAGTATTTCCCACTAAAGCATGTCCTTCAGTACAGCATCTAAACATTTCTTGAACAGCTGAGGTGCCGAGGAAGGAAATTCATTCATAAAGGGCTCAAAGCTTTTCTATGAGGCAACAGCACCACTAATAAATGAAATGGCCCTTTGGTTCTGAGTTGCATGAAATAGCTTGAGTCCAAATGGTTTCCTTCTTTTATGCTTGAAAGATGAATACATCATAACTCTGCACTGGGAGTTGTCCCTGATGTAAAGTGTCCTTTTGTAATTTCAAACCATTACATGGGAACATACTAACTAGAGCAGACTAAAACTGAGTGATAGATCATGCAATGAAAAAATATCAGTGGTCTTAAATCAGTGCTTAACCCTTGTACTGGTTTAGTTTGCCAGTGAAGGGACAGTATGAGTAAACAGTGCTACTTGACACTCAATGGAAGAACACAAATTTGAGGGATGAGGACAAGACTTCAATAGTTGGATGGATTTTGATGTTTTTTTGAAAAACTCCTTTAATTTTTATTTATTTATTTATTTATTTTCTGGGGTATGAGTGCTAATTTTTAAGCAAAATAAAAACCTTGAATTCTGGTACTGGATTGTTGACAATAAATCAACAGTTTTTTTTAGTAAGGCACTAAAGCTGTGAAAATCAATTCAGATTAGAGGCATTTGTCATTAAATTCCAGTGTTCTTATTACACTACAGTACTGCCAAGAGGCCATGATTATTTTAGTATTCTTCTGTGTCTCACAGAGTAATTGCCCTGTTTGTCATTTAGTTACAGTGTCATAACCTGGAAGTTTGATTCTCTGAAGTATTCTATGTAAAGTGCCAATCACCTCAGCCCACCAATCTATTATTCTGCTTGTAAAAACTCTCCTAAGCATACCATTTCTTAATCATTTTCTAAACATGTGAAGTGGTAAAAAAAGTAATAATAATAAAAGTCAGACAGACATCTAGCTACATTAGTATTGTGTCTGGAGAAAGAAAGAGATTTGTGTACGAATGCATGCATTGTTTTTTTTTTTTTTTTTTTTCCAGCATGTGGAAACAGGCAGGCATCATTTATGAAAATAGATCTGACTCTGCTTTTTTTGGATTGGAACTTCACTGCCATTTGAAAGCGTATTTAACAACTGTTTACATGGGTGGTTAGTGATAGGACAAGGAAGAATGGTTCTAAACTAACACAGGGGAGATTTAAGTTGGGTATTAGGAGGAAGTTTTTCACACAGAGGGTGGTGACACACTGGAACATGTTGTCCAAGGAGGATGTGGATGCCCCATCCCTGTATGCATTTAAGGCCAGCTGGTGACTCTGCACGTAGCAGGGAGTTGAAACAAGATGATCATTATAGTCTCTTTCAACCCAGGCCATTCTGTGATTCTATAATTATTTTCTGGTTTTGTTAAATTAGTGTATATTAAGGTTGCTAGCTAAAATCACAGGTAAAAATGATTTTTGAAAGCAATATATCTGTATAAAAGATCATGTATTACTATAGAGAATTATGTTATCTCATTTTTAGATGTTAGATTTAACAGTTATATTGGAAACTGACAGGAATATTTGCACATTTGTAACTGTATGAAAATAATTAGGATGAACTTTCATTATCATATGTATTAGAATAACTGAGAAAATAAATACACAAGAAATATTTTACTATGTTTAGAGAAATAGAGTATATTAATGAGAGGGAAGATGGCGGAACAAATATTAAAATGTCATTAGAAAAACGGTCAATCTCATCTGATTTTATCTGAGAGCTTTGATCAAAATACTATGTAAATTCATGTAAAATGCAATCTTCTTTAAATGATAAAGCAACATTTTGATCTTCATGCTTTTAAGCAGAATGAAAATGAATGCTCAGTATTTTAAATAACAATGTGCTTATTACATTTAGAAATTACAAACTTCACTCTAAAATGAATTTTGCTATTGCCGCTCACAGCTTGTATATGCAAGGAGTCTTCAGTTATTAAAAAATAAAAATAAATTTTTAATAATTTTAGTTCTTAAGCTACATTTGCATTATTCATAAAATGGAAAAATCATCGAATCATAAAATGGCTTGGGTTGGATGGGACCTTAAAGATTAGCCGGTTTCAACTGCTTTGCTCTGGGCACAGTTGCCAATCAACAGATCAAGTTGCTCTGTACTCCACAGTCTAACCTTGAACATGTTTCAGTTATGGAGAATCCACAACTTCTCTGGGTGTCATGATTTTATGGTTTTTGTTATCAGTATTTCACATCACAGCATCATGTAGTGTACTGGGAGTTAAATAGTTAATGCTCCAGTTCCAGGTACCTGTCCCAGAAAAGAAGAACTATAGCTCCCAGAGTTTGCTTTTCTGCTATCATTTCCACTCAGAGGGAAAGATAAAAACTCTCCACAAATCACTTGCCCTTCCCTTTTTCTATTGTCTGGCTCTTCTCTATTGCAGATGCCATATTGCCCCAGCTTACTTAGAGTTAGGCCTTTGGTTTTTCAAACACTCTCATTTTATTTGACTTATTAACTTCAAATCTAATTGTATTATATTTTATTATAGTGTGTTATCTTGCATTCCAGTATCTTATTTAGTATATTAGTTTGTTTCTCCTCAGATTGTTGCTATTTTTTTTTTTTAGGCCCATCTCCCTATCCTTTTCTGCTTCTCCTTTTTTCCCTTTCCTGAGGCATGGGTCTGTGGGTCCTCCCACCCTGCTAGTCACAGAACCAGGCTAAATCAGCCCGTAAACTGTTGACAGTAGACAACTTTTACCAGTGCCTCATTATCCCTGAGTAAAGAATTTCTGCCCAATCATAGAATCACAGAATACCAATGTCAGTTGGAAGAGACCGACAAGGATCATCAAGTCAAACTCCATATATGAACCCAAATTACCCCTCTTAGTTTAAAGCCATGCCCCCATGTCTTATCAAACCATGTAAAAGACAGTCTCCCTCCTGTTTATATGCTTCCTATAAGTAACAGAAGACCACAGTGACATCTCCCCAGAATCTTTTCTTCTTTAGGCTAAACAAGCCCAGCTCTCTCAACCCTTCTTCCTAGGAAAGGTACTCTGGCCTTCTAACCATCTCTGTGGCCCACTTCTGAATCCACTCCAAAAGCTCCACTTCTTTTTGTGCTGGTGGCCTTAGGCCTGGATGCAGTAATCCAGATGGGTTCTCAGAAGGGCAGAGTAGAGTGAAACAATCATCTCTCTCATCCCACTGGCCACTCCTGTTTTGGTGTAACCCAGGATACAATTGGCCTTCCAGGCTGCAAGTGCACAATGTTGGCTTAAGTCAAACTTTTCATCCACAAGGATCTCCAAGTCCTTCTTCACAGGGCTGCTTTCAGTGAGTTCTCCCAGATTGTAATCATGATTGCCCAGACCCGAATGCAACACTTTGCACTTGGACTTGCTGAACCTTATCTGGTTCACGAAGGTACAATTTTCAAGCTTGTCTAAGATGCTCTGGACAGCCTCCCTTCCTCTGTTATATCAACTGCACCACGCAGCTTTGTGTCATCAGTAAATTACTGAAAGCATACTTGATCCCATCATCTATGTCATTGATAAAGATCTTGAAGAGTGCTAGACTGAAAAGAGACAACTACAGGATATCACTCATGACAACTCTTCACCTACACATGGAGCCACCAACAACAACCCTCTGGCTATGATCTTCCAACCAATTCCTTATCCACCTAGTTCACCCTTCAAATTCATATTACCCCAATCTAGAGATAAGAATATGGTGTGGGACCACATCAAAGGCCTTGCAGAAGTCCTTGCTTTACATCAATTCTTCTTCCTTTGTCTGCTGATGTCATCACTCCAAAGTAGAAGGCTGCTGGACAGATCAGGCACGATATGCCCTTGTTGAATCTGTGATGACTCTTTCAGATCACTTCCCCATCTTCTATTTGTCATAACATAATTTCCAAGAGTATCTGTTGCATGATCTTTACAGAAGTCAGGGTCAACAGCCTGTAGTTTCCTCAGTATTACAGTTAGTCTTATAAATGGGAAGGATGTTTCCCTTTTTTCAATCACCAGGGACTTCCCCTGACAACCATGACTTTTAGAATAAGATGAAGAGTATTTTGGTAAGTATATCAGCCAGCTTGTTCAAGACTCTGGAATGCATATCATCTAGCCCCACAGACTTGTGCACATTCAGTCTCATCAGGTAGTTGCAGATTTGCTCTTTGCTTATACTGGAAGGGATTTTGTTCCCCTAGCCCCCATCTAGATATTCAGGGATATGAGAAACATATTCCATTTATGGAAACAGCACATTTTCCAACAAATAAGTCTTTAAAAATTAAATATGCTTTCAATTCTAAAGTGAAACCCTGTAAGATAGATGTCTAGTCACATAATTCATAAGCAATTATAGATCCAGGTGATTACAATTTATGTTTAAAACTTTATAACATGGAAATAAAGGCATATTATATGATCAATTTCTGGAGGAGACCATATACTTAAGTAAAATATTCTTACAATATTTAAAGTGCTATTCTGACTTGCAAAGAGTTTTTACTGGAGTAACTCAAATTATTTCAGTCATTGTGCTCAAAGTAAATAAGTAAATAAATAATCTAAGGTTAATTGTCTAAAGCAGAGAGCAATTAAATTAAATCAACATTTTTGGCTACAAAATATTCTTAAGGAAGAAAACATAATCCGTTTTAGATATAAGTGCACTTACCTTGGCAGATGCCGTTAGGCTTGGAGATGAGCACATTCCAGTGCTTTACATCAGGTTCTTGCTAATATGCTAATTTATAATTTAATAATCTGCTAATTCATAATTGTTACTACTACTCTTACTACTAAGAATTCCTAAGATCTTCAGATCTCCTGTCTCCATTAACACTGGTTATTTTCATGATGATAACTATGCATAAGCCCTTAATCACTTCATTTTTAAAGGAACTGACATTTTCTGATGTACATAAGCAGGTCCTTATTTGGATCTTATTTGGATAAGATTATTTATTTGGTGGTACAATATAATATGGAGTTAAATCTACTAAAAAGGCTTCAAAAATATTGAAAGTAAAATTGGAAAATCAGAGAAACTGAGCTTTAAATTCTTATGTATTTAGAAATTAAATAATTTTCAATATGAAGCAAAGCATTCAAATATTTAAGAATGCTGGTTTATATTCCCCAATGACAGTAATTTAGGAAGTGAGAAATAAAGACATAAAGACAGTCATTTCACTGTTTAATAGAGAATGTGATGGGTAATGAAGCAAGATTGTAACTAAATTCTAGCATGCTGTGTCCTACAGGAAAAATCAGCTCTAATGTTTTTAACCTTTATCAGCTGGCAACACTACAATTCTGATCTCATAAGTAGCTATCTTTTCTGTCTTTATGGTATTGACCAGGATTAATGTTGCAAGACACTAATGGAATTAATAATCTAAATAATCTTAAATGTGCAACGCTGCATGGTGATCATAGAACGGCAGAAATGCTCTATGCAACTTCACATGGTCAGAAATATTTACTGGAAACATTTGCCAAATGATGAAGTCTAAAATTAGGAGCTTGAAGTCGTATTCTGTTATCTCACAGTGCAATCTTACTTCTTCATAAGTAGAGCAATTTTGACCTTATTAATTTTAATGAGACCTGAAAAACCTCTGAAAATCTGGAAACATTTTGTATGGCTAACTTAATTATTATCTGAATGTATTTTTTTTTTTTTCAGGTTTACTTATGAAGTAGAGAAAGATAAGGTCAGTTTTATTTTGTATGAATATTTTAATTTTTCCTACAAAATACAGCATTTCCACTGAAATGAAAATTTCTTAAAAATTAATCTAAATTTGTAAGACTGACATTATATTTTATCATTTATCTTCACCTTCTTCCTCTTCTTCATTTTTTTCTTCTTCTTTTTAAAATATATTTCTTCATTTGTTCATTATGATAATTTCATTACTTTTCCTTAAAACAACCATACACTGATGCCTTTATTTCTTCCTTGTAATAGAATTAAATATCCATCTTTTTGAATATTGCTGTTATCCACAAAACTGTGTGCCAAAAAGAGAATGCAGAAAGTACAAGCAAAGTAAAACAAGCCTTATTCTTCCCATTCTATCTTTCTGAAAGAAATTAAGGATTATTTCTCCTCTTCACATAGCAGTGTAACCTGAGGTTCAAGCAAGATGCTTTTGCAGCGTCCCTGCATTATACCGCTGTTAGGAAGCTGTGCCTGGTTCTGCACATTGTTCTTGGGCACCTGATGAATCAAGGTTTTACTGGGGTTTAAAAAAAAAACAAATTTCTTATGGAGAAAATAAAAATGAAAACAGCAATAAAAACCCATGGGAATTTTCCTTCTATAAAGACAATTCAAACTGGCAGAAATCTCTGGGAACAGAATTCTCTAGGGAAGAACAAAAACAAACAAACAAAAAACAACCACGCTTATATTACAGGAATATTTAAACTGCTGTATCAAATCAGATTTAATGTTCATATTCAACAATAATTAATATCAAGTATTCAGCTGGGAAGAGGGCTCCTCTCTCTTAATATTCTTTCAGTTTCTGCCCCTTAGATTGTTTCATTTGAAGCTGGCATTGAAGCTTAATAGCTATTTGTAGAAAGTGCTGTAGGATTTTGTTTTAACCTCTTTTGTGTACAAAAAGTTCTCTTCTGAATTCTGGTCTGTTGCTCTATTTCCTCCAGTTTAAAGATCCACTATTATCTTTACAGCAGATCATACCCAGTTAAATTCTAAGAGATTCTGTTTACATCTATCAGGTATATGTTTTAAGAGATGAGAATTGCATGTTTCCTGAAAATACCTAAATACTTTTTTTTTTTTTTTTTAATGATTTAGTTTTTATTATGGGAAAGGCTAAGGAATTAAGACAAATTTTCATTTTTTGAAATTGTATACATTTTCACTGTAAAAATTCAGTTTTGGAGCTTAGAATATCTTTTCGGAAGGAAAATATTCTATTTCATTTTAAGAAGTTTGATGAATTCACTTAAACAAATTTATTCTGTTTAATTAACATTATTTTATTGTTTTGAGTGAATATTTTTAATATGTGAAATTTTTAAGTGGCAACAAGAAGTTAAAATTTCAAATAATGTTTAAAGTCTCCGGTTATGTGATATAAAATGCAGCTTATTTTTCTCCTTTTGCCACTGGGAACTAACTGTGATCTCAGTCTCCCAGTGAGGCCTGGATGTAGCTCCTCTGCTTGAACAAATTGGATTAATCTAGTACAGAGTGGATATAATAGTATACATTATTTATTTATCTATTTATCTGTTTGTACATTTATTTACATATTTATATAAAAATATGGCTATCTTTTAGGGGAACATTTCAGGCCAAATCCAGAGGGCAAGAGAGGCAAACTTAATCACAGGCCAATGCTAGTTGCTTGGGGCTAGCTGTTTAGTAATGTATTTGGCAGCTAATGTCAACAAGTTAATGTAATTGTTAATGTAATGAACTTACAAATTAAACAGTAACTTTTCAGGGAGACACTATAGGTAGACATCCAATAATATATCGAAGTTATAATTTAAAGATTACTGTTTTGTCAGACATTTCCCTGACATATCAACGGAGAACAGCAATCATCTTGTTTTCCTGGGTGGAACCTGTGTTTGTCTGAAGTACACTGGTAGAGACTAAGGTTTGTTTTGTAGGGATGCTTGTAGAAAAGGAATTGCTATCCTGATAAAAAGGAACTTTCTTAAACAATTTTGTGAACCAAATAAGCTTAGATTAAGTCAGTGTAAGAGATTTTCTTTTGCATCTTTGTCTCAAAGCCCAGCAAGTCCTGGTCAAGGACTGAGAAATCCTTTGTCTGAAGGACACAGATGGACAAGTCCAGGCAAGTCCAGGTCAAAGTTGGTGAAATCTTTTGTCTGAAGATTTGCAGGCCAGGGGCTATGAGAGAGAGATAAACCACAGCTTAATGGCTGAGAAGCAGTCTTTTGTGTGGGCTTATCTCAAGGGAGATAGCCATCTCAGGAGGCACTGACCCAAGTGTCCAGGAATGCCACAATGGGAGAAGAAAGAAGATAAAAAAGGGACCAATAACCATGAGGGTCGGTGTCTGACATCAGATGCTTCACAACATGATGCCTGCCTGATGACAGACTCTACTGGGCCTGCTACCTGAGACCTGCCTCTTCCTCCTGGACTCACTGTCACTGTACTTGCTTGCTGCCTAAGGCTGGCCACACTGCTGCTGTCCTCCCCCTGTGCTTTTGCCTTGGACCATCAGAATGGTGTGCAACAAGATGCTGCTGGATCTTGGTGGTGACTATCCCTGCTTTATGTAACTCTTGCTTCTTTCCTATCTTTCCTATTGCCGCTTTTACTTCCCCACCACCGTAATTCGTAATAGTCACTGGCCTCCCCTTCCCCATTTCCCTGATTGATTAAGATTTGTAATAAACTGGTCGGACCAACATATGAACCGTTGTTTCTTAATCTCACATTGGGTATACATATATCAAAGAACCTCTTATTCTCCTATAAATTGGAGTGAGACAGTCAGTGAGTGTTGGGGTTTAATTCCAGTGACCAAACTCCCCAGTTTTCCACAGGTGGTTTGCAGAAATATTTCATTTTACTTTTTTATTTTTGTCTTCACCTTGCGCAATGAAGTGCTTTGAAAAGAAAGCTGAGTCATCATTAGGAAATGGTAGAACTGTTTAAAACTCCCAAAGCTGTGAGCCAAAACTCATAGAAGAACTGTGTGTGTCAGTAAAAAATAGTGAGATGAGCTAAAATAGACCATTAATTTCTAACATTTTCCTAAATGGCATTCTGATTATACATAAGAACTGAGTAAAACAGCCAGACCCCTGATCCCATTGCATAAAAACTACTGTAACTAAGAAAAAGCAATGGTGCTGGGTGATTCTCTTCTGAGGAATAAGCATTTGTTGCCCTGACCCGCTACCTAGAGGGGTCTGCTGCTTGCCAGGAACCCACATAAAGGACATTACAGAGGCTGCCAGACCTTACATGTTTCACAGACTACTACCCACTGCTGATGTTTCATGTAGGCACTAGTAACACAGCTGTCAGCAACCTGAAGAACATCAAGAGGGACTACAAGGAGCTGGGAACAGCAGTGAAGAACTCAGAAACACAGGTAGTCTTCTTATCAGTCCTCCAGGTTAGGGGAGGGAGAGAACTGACAGAATTAAGAAAATCAGTAAATGGATAAGAGAGTGGTGTGATGACATGATAATGTAAAAGTGAATATACCTTTTTGTGTTTCTATGATTATCCAAACCAGACTTTCATAGAATCATAGAATAGAATAATAGAATGTCCTGGGTTGAAAAAGACCTCAAAGATCATCTAGTTTCAAGCCTCTTGCCACGGGCAGGGTTTCCAACCACTAGACCAGGCTGTCCAGAGCTACATCCACCCTGGCCTTGAATGCCTCCAGGAATGGGGCATGCACAACCTCTCTGGGCAACATGTTCCAGTGCATCACTACTGTCTGGGTGAAAAACTTCCTCCTAATATCCAACCTAAGTCTCCCTTGTTTTAGTTTAAAACCATTCCCCCTTGTCCTATCACTATCCACCCATGTAAACAGTTGTTCCCCCACAACTTTCTTGTGAACTTTCTTCATTTTTTTCAGTTTATTCTGGCATGTTACAAAACTTTATTTTTTTATTATCCCTTGAGAATCATCACTGATAGCAATTTCAATTGAGTAGCAATATTTTTATTAAATATTAAGCATTAATTCAAATCTCCTATTTTTTTTTTCATGATTTCGTTCTGAGTTTACAGTATCATTATGGTTTTGTGTCAAGTTATTTATGATCTCTTTGTTATAAAGCTTATTTTCAACACGTTTTAACCAGATGTCATCATTTTCTCAGTGATTTGATCTCAAGTCTGTGGTTAAAACAATGTTCTGTACCTTTTAATGCTTGTGTCATAACAGCACAATCAATTGAGAAAAAGAGCTGAGGAGATCATCCAGTCCATGCTGTTATTAATGGTGAATTAATTGTTCTTTATAATCCATGTTATGTTGTTTTTCTCTGAATTTATTCCTAGATATAATAGGTGAAATTTCAATTACTTTTAGTACAAATTAATTACGGAGCATAATATAGCTGACTGCCTTTTATTTTTTCTCTATAATCAGGTCTAATTATTTATTTCTTGTCCAATTTTCCTGTTTCATCTGGATCTAGCTATACAGTGACACTTTTTACTGTTTTTTTCCAGAGTCTCCCCAATATTTCAGCTGTTACAAATATTCATTTTTTTGAGCCTAGATGATCATTCATTTGAGATCTATTCAAATATTGTGTTTTTGAAGGATTTGGAATATAATCTCTTTAAACTTTACATCTGAGAATGTGAAAAAAATGTGTCCACTAGGCTGATTAAAACTTTTACATATTAGTGTTTGTTTTTGTCAGTGGTTTATGGGCTGGTTTGACCTGGTTCTGTGACTAGTGCCCAGGGAAAGGAAAAAAGGGGAAAAGGGTAGAGAGATGGGCCTAAAAAAAAAACAGTGGCAACAATCTGAGGAGAAACAATTTGCTGGCTAAGATATTGGAATGCAAGAAAACACGCTATAATACAGTATAATGCAACTGAAGTTCGTAAATCAAATAAAATGAGAGAGAATGTCTGAAGGCCAAAGACTTTACACTAAGTAAGCTGAGATTATACAGCAGAGGCAAGCCAGAAGATCAAAAAGGGAGTTCAAGTGATCTACAAAAGGTTTTTATCTTTCCATCTGAGTGGAAATGGTAACAGAACAGTGAATAGACCTCTGGGAGATGTAGTTCTCTTCTGGGACAAGTGCCTGGAATTGGAGCATTAAGTTTTTAACTCCCAGTGCACTACATGATATTATGATGTGAAATACCAAAAAAAAAAAAAAAAAAAAAAAAAAAAAAAAAAAAAAAATCATAAAACCATGACGGTTTTTTGTTTTGTTTTGTTTTGTTTTTCCCCTGAAACTGGCTGAAATCTTTACTCCTGAACCAGAAATACAATTGATATTGGATAACATCAATACCACATGCACCTTGCTGGGCATTTTTCTTTAGGTCAGCTGTTGCTGATATTGTGTCATTTTTCAAAGGTGGTCAGTGCTTGAGGTTGTTTTTGCAACATTAAAATGGTGACCTCAAAAACTATGAAAAGGTTTTTGCAAAACTGTGTTCTCCAAAATCACAGCTTTCATAGACTAAGTAAGAACTAGGAAAGATTTCTAGCACTAGAACTCTTTCCAAACAGAATGAGGCAAAATAGAAATATAACAGTTTTTTAGACAAATTGGTATTCTGTATACAGTGATCTTGCAGGTCAAATACTTTTCTTCAGACTCGTTCTCAGGAACACAATGATTTCCTGAGCCTTACGAATTCTACACACTGTTTTCTGATTCTCTAGGGAAAGAAATACCTACTATCATACAGAATCACAGAATTATAGGAAGGTTTGTGTTGGAAGAATCTAGTTCCAACTCCCTCTGTCATAGAAAGGGAGACCTTCCACTAGATCAGCTTGCCAAAAGTTCTGTCCTACCTGGCCATGAAAAATTCCAGTGATGGAGACACCCACAACACTGGGAATTCTGTTCCAGTGCCTCACCACTCTCATAGTAAAGAATTTATTCATAATATCTAATGTAAATCTACTCTATTTTAGCCTAAAATCATTATCCCTTCTCCTGTCATTACATTCCCTCTCTGAAACCTCCTCTTTCCCACCTACACAACCCCAGCTCCCACAAACTTTCTACATAGAAGAGATCCTCCAGCCTTCTGATTCTCTTCATGGCTTTCTTCTCGATCTGTCCATATTTTATTATAGTGGAAGCCCCAGAGCTAAAAATAGTACTCCAAGTGGGGCTTCCTAAGAGTGGAGTAGAGGGAGAGAATCATCTTTAATGTGTTGACTACACTTCTTTTGATGTAGCTCAGGATATGATTGGCTTTCTGGACTGCAAGAGAACATTGCCAGCTTTTCATTCACAAGCATCCCCAAATTCTTCTCTGGAGGACTGTTCTCTATTTACTAGTTGTCAAGCCTGTATTCATCCTTGGGGTTGTCCTGGGTCTACCTCTGTCAAGCCTGTCAAAATCCTTTTGGATGTCATCCTTTCCCTCCTGTGAATTAATTACACCACTCAGCTTAGAGTAAACCACAAACTTGCTGAGGGTACAGTTAGTCCTGCTGTCCATGTCACTGACAAAGATCATACTAGTCCCAGTAGAGACTGCTGAGGGACACCACCTGTAACTGGTCTCCACTTGGACATTCAGCCAACAAGTCTTTGAGTGTGATTGGCAGATTTCTTACTGAGTGAATCATCCATAAAATCCATGCCTCTTCATTTTAGGAACTATGATGTCACACAAAACAGTATAAAATACTATATACTCAAGAGACATTTGATACTATTTCTTCACATTCTCTTCCTGCTCTTGGTCCTTTGACTTCATTCTTCCAGTTTTTCATGCATTAACCCTGATAACACTGAGAGACTGCCATTTAAAGAAACAATGAAATTGTGAACTAAACAAAGAAACAGACATCAACTGTAACAGCATCACAACTCTCCATAAACTTGCCTTTCCAGAATTTTTCTGAGTTCAGGAAATATGATGTGAGATGTCAAAAAAAAAGTATTTGCCTTACCCTGACACAATACATAATCTCTCAAGTTTTAATAAAGAAGATTCAGAATACCCAGCAGTATAAGTAATGGCTGGACAATAAGTGGTTTTTCCACATGGAAAAAAAAAACACTCCTCTGCATAGAGAGTGCATAGATGGTTTCAAAGAAGCTGGATACTGAACAATGGAAAATATTATTTTCTTAATATAGCATCCTTGTTGAAGAGCAGAATAAAAGTTAACTTATATTGATCTGTGTGCTAATAGTATACTTGTACTAGGGTAGACTGATCATACTACTTTTTAGTCTACACTTCTATATCTGCATGTTACTGAGAAAATCTGTTCAGCAGCCATTAGCAGAACTGGTTAAAAAGGCATTGCACTGTTTCATACAAACTGCAAATGCACCTACTTTAAATACATGTGCATTGATATTTTGCAAAGATACCAAAACCCTAACTGAAAAAAAAGAGTTTGTCTTCACTGGACTAGGATTAGGTACAAACACAGTTAATTCAGGTTTACTTGATGATAACAGAAGCGTTAACCTGAAATAATTCCACTGTTTAAATGGTTTTCATTTTACTTCTGCATTTGGTGTCCAGTCCTGTTGGCAGCCAGTCAGCAGTGGTACTCCCAAAGTCTGAGTCTTGAGGCAAAATTTATTTAACATTTTTATTAATGATCTTGATGAGGGGACTGACTGCATATTCTGCAAGTTTGCAAATTATGTCAAGTTAGAATCATAGAATCATAAAATCACAGAATCATAGAATCATAGAGAGCATAGAGTTTCAACCCCCACTGCTACATGTAGGGTCGCAAATCCAGCCCAGAGTCATATCCAGCCTGGTCTTCAATGCCTCCAGGGATGGGGCATGCACAACCTCCTTGGGCAACCTGTTCCAGTGTGTCACCACCCTCTGTGGGAAAAACTTCCTCCTAATATCTAGCCTAAACCTCCCCTGTCTTGATTTAAAACCATTCCCTCTTGTCCTATCACTATCCACTCTTGCAAACAGCTGTTCCCCTTCCTGTTTATGAGCTCCCTTCCAGTACTGGAAGGCCGCAATGAGGTCTCCCTGGAGCTCTCTTCTCCAAGCTAAACAAGCCCAGTTCCCTCAACATTTCTTCATAGGAAAGGTACTCCAGAGATCATCTTAGTTGCCCTCCTCTGGACCCACTCCAAGAGTTCCACGTCCTTCCTGTACTGGGGGCCCAAGGCCTTGAAGTAGTACTCCAGATGGGTCCTCACAAGAGCTGAGTAAAGGGGGACAATCACCTCCCTCTCCATGCTGGCCACCCCTTTTTTAATGCAGCCCAGAACACAGTTGGCCTTCCGAGCTGCAAATGCACACTGCTGGCTCATGTCCAGCTTCTTGTCCACTAGGACCCCCAAGTCCTTCTCTGCAGGGCTTATCTGAAGGAGATCATCACCCACCAAGTGGACCCAGGTCCTTGGGCAAAAACAGTTCCACGGAGAGGTTTGCCCTTTCCAGAAGCCAGAAGGACCCAAACTGCTTTTCCCAACATGTTCTTTACATGTACTACAGGAACTTTATCTCCCTTGACAGTATGTAGGGAACTTGATTGGGTAGCACCATCATGATTGATAGGTCCTCTGGTAATGACCAACCAGGTAGCTTCTGCCAAATGCTACTCCCAGTGTTTAAATGTTCCACCACCCATTGCTTTCAGCATAGTTTTTAACAACCCACTGTATCATTCAGTTTTACCAGAGGCTGGTGCATGATAGGGGATATGATAAATCCACACAGTGCCACAATCTTTGGCCCAAGCATTTACAAGAGAATTTTTGAAATGAGTCCCATTATCTGACTCAATTCTTTCTGGAGTGCCATGTCACCACAGGACTTGTTTCTCAAGATCCAGTATGGTTTCGGGCGGTAGCATCGGGTACTGCATATGTTTCAAGCCACCCAGTGGTTGCCTCCACCATAGTAAGCACTGCGAGATCGTGGCAAGGTGATACAATCAACCTGCCATGCCTCCCCATATTTATACTTTTGCCATCGCCCTTCCCCCCAGAGAGGTTTCATCCTCTTGGCTTGTCTAATTATGGCACTTTTCACAGTCATGAATAACCTATGCAATAGCATCTGTAGTTAAGTCCACCCCTCAGTCTCTAGCCTACTTATATGTTGCATCTCTTCCTTGAAGGACCGAGGTCGCATGGGTCCACCAAGCTAGAAATAATTTACCCTTGTTCTGCTAGTCCAGGTCTATTTGAGCCATCTCAATTTTGGCAGCGCAGTCTACCAGATGGTTATTTTGCTGTTCTTCAGTAGCCCGACTCTTGGGCACATGAGCATCTACATGGCACACTTTTACAACCATATCCTTTATTCGGGCAGCAGTGTCTTTCCACAGTTCAGCAGCCCAAATAGGTTTACCCCTTCTTTGCCAGTTATTTTGCTCCCACTACTGTAACCACCCCCATAAGGTATTTGCCACCATCCATGAGTCAGTGTAAAGATAAAGCATTGGCCACCTCTCCCATTCAGCAACATCTAAGGCCAGTTGGACAACCTTTACCTCTGCAAATTGGCTCGATTCTCCTTTTCCTTCAGTGGCCTCTGCAACTTGTTGTGTGGGGCTCCACACAGCAGATTTCCATCTGCAATGTCTTCCCACAATGCAACACAATCCATCTGTGAACAGGGCGAATTTCTTTTCATTTTCTGGTAGTTCATTGTGGTGGGGCCTCTTTAGCACCCGATGCTTCTTCTCCTGATGACTTTTCAAACTTTTTGTCTTTAGGCCAGTCCATGATCACTTCTAAGATTCCTGGATGGCTGAGTTTCCCCATCCATGCTTGTTGTGCAATCTACTCCAAGTGACATCAGGGTGAAGGGAACCTTTCCTTTAAACATCAGTTTGCATCAGGGGAGGATTAGATCGGACGTTAGGAAGAATTTCTTCATGTAGAGAGTGACTACGTGTTGTAACAGGCTGCCCAGAGAAGTGGTAGGGTCTTCATACCTGTATGTGGGCAAGATGCTAAACCTCATGTTTTTGTGCTGAGACTCAGTAAGTCAGGGTGATGATTGGTTTTGATGATCTTGAAGGTCTTTTTCAACCTGTGACTCCATGATTACATCTGAGTTTAGTATTAAGAGCTACAATACAGTTATGCAGTTTTCATTAATTTTATGGGCAAGTATTTGTGGCATTTCATGCAATTTTGTCTTTAGTGTGCATTGAGATGCTAGAAACTGCTAAAAGCTGAAGAAACTGATGTCATAAAACTATAGCATGGTCTAACAATTACAAGAAAGTACTTTTCATAACAGAGTCTCAACAAGAGCATATATAAAAAGTGAAAAATAGCGCTTATCTTCTTAGTACTTCACTACCAATCAGTCAGCTTTAACTAAGTCTCAGATGATCTAAAAATCTCAAGATTTCAGCTATAATTCTGCCTTAGCTCGTATGATTGAAAAAAGTATATATGCTATGTTAGCTTTCTCTCTACATGCATAACACAGATAAACTGATCCAGTTGGGAGTTACCTTGTCTTCAGTGTTCAGTTGATTAAATGAAATTCTAATCTGAATAAAACAAAGAAAGAGATAGCAATGGTAAACATGCATACAACATGAATAAAAAAGCATTGAACACCACAAGGGAGAATCAAATGTACTTTCAATCTTTATCTAAATATTATATATATTTACTAACTATTACTAAGACGGAAAATAAAGGAGACAACTGCATAAAACTGTTGTACCTACAGTAGCAGGACTATGAAATCAATTTCTCTGTTTTATGTTTATATTTTTGCTCAGAAATTTCTTTACACCTTCTCTGTAGTATAATTCTATGGTTTGCATGTGTGGAGAAGTCTGTGAAAATATTTTCAGACACAAGATTGAACAATAGACTACAGAAGTACATACAAAAAGGAATATACTAGAATACACTAGTTAATATAGTACAGAAGAGAGGGTAACATATATCAACCTTATTTTTTCTCTGGGACATAATTAATTGCTATAAATCCAATGGCTCACAAGTTTTTACAATGATAGATGTCTTTAAAATATTTTCGTATTTCTTTTAGTAAGTATAGCTTGAAGCATCCTGCATTTCCATGGTGATAAAGAAATCTGTAGTTACAGTGAGATCACAAGATAATATCATATCTCAATAGCCTGATTTCCTCGACATTTTGAGTTATTTTATGTAGTATATTTTAAACCAAAGAGCTACTCTTTCAAATGCATCAGTGCTTTGTATTTTAATCCATTGGTTAGGTTTTGTGTATGCAATAAGGAAAAAAATACATGGCTATAGCTATTAATTAGCGAATAGTAAGACTTAATCCTCTTTCTGCCTCACCAGGATAAGTTTAAATTATCTGAAAATTCGTATCACTTGGCCTCATTTTCCACCAACTAATTGTGTGTCCATCATAACATCACATAGTGCACTGGAGTCTCAGAAGAAAAGAGATATATTACAGCTCCCGGAAAACTTTGCTGTTCCATTTCTGTTTTCCATTTTCTGATTGGTGGGAAAGACAAAACTGACTGGAAGTCATGAGACTGTCTCTTTTTCTACCAGTACACTACATGATGTTATGATTTGGAATATCAATAATAAAAATCATAAAACTGCAACACCTAAAAAGTTATGTTTTTTTCCCACTAGTTTTAAGTATAATTTGTCTCAATATGTCTTGTATAAAGACAGATATATACAAACGGGGGGGGGAAAAAAAAAAAAAAAAAAAAAAAGGAAAATTCAGTATCTACCTGAATTCACTACCTTCTTGGTTAAGGTTAAAACTATATCTAATCCTACTGTCTTTCCTGAAAAGTGATCAATAGACAAATAATTTGCTAAGAACCCGTCTGAACTGAACATATCTCTGAGCTTGAAGAGTACAATTACTTACTAAGACAGCAGCATCATATTTATCTATTCACAAGATAATTCACAAGAATCTATTTTTAAATTATTAGTCTTATATTATTATATTGTTATTATTACTCAATTTCATATTGTAAATATATATACGCTATTATTAGCAAGTGAATTCTGTTGTGTCTTGGTGAAATTACAATGTAACATAAATATGCATGGTGTGGAAAGAAATACATTTTTAAATTGATTGACTGACTGACAGCATTAGCAGGTGTCTCCTATTTTTCTCTTTTAAGATATGACATTTGTATTTGAGAGGCGTTGGACTGAAAAGACAAAATATACATGTTTACCTGTGCTAACAGCGGATAGACATTGATTTGAGAAGTAAATGGAGAAATTGACAAGATGTTATCTTGAGAGCTTTTCTGATATCTGCTGATTATAGTTTAAAATCTTTCAAATGCAACAGTACCTTACTTAGATTAGTGTCCTTTCTTTTAGAGTAATCAGTGTCTGATGCATAGATGCATAGTAGGAAGACAAAGTATCTTCCTTTTTTTTTTTTTTTTTTTGATAAAAACAACCTAGAAAGGTAAATATTAATGTATTGCTTAGGTTTGTAGTAAGCAAAAAAGGTTTAGCTAGTCATTAAAAACAAAGACTGAAAGACTGCGCCATGAAAAGAATTCTAAAGGTTGGAATTAGTCAACTGTAGTAGTAGTGCTTTGGGTAGTTGTCAAAAGACAGGGTTATTTAAAGTAAGAGAAAATAGGAAAGGTGAGAGTCTGTGTAACATTTTTAAAATGCTGCTTCACATATTCAGCTATACTTTAAAAATTCTGTGTTCCTTTGAAAGTATCAGCAGATTTGTGATGTGGCCTGTACATACAAACTCACCAGCAGTTCAATCCTTGATCAAGACGTTGGCAGCCTTACGCAAAAAACTGAGACCTAGGAATTAAAAACAGCCTTTTTCAAGAAAAGCTTTTGTAGAATACCAAACAACTATATTTGTGATTATTTAGCACAAGGTACAGTATTGGAAAGGAAAGAGATTTGGACTGGGGAAAATGGTTAGCTTTTGAAACAGTCTAACCTTTTATTCTTGATAGTACAAGCACAAATCACAACCTGTTTTTCTTTTCTTCTGACCAAAACACTGGTCACCACTGCAGTGCAGTCCACATTATAGAGAGAACAGATGCCATACAAAGAGACTTTGGTAGTTTTTCACATGGACCAGGGCAATTCCAAGCATGAATACAGGCTAGGCAATGAGAGGACAGAGAGCAGGCCTTCAGAGAAGGACTTTGGGATGCTAATGGATTAGCTGGCAATATATGCTTGTAGTACAGAAAGCCAAAGTATCCTTGGCTGCATCAAAAGAAGTGTAGTTAGCAGGTCTGAGGAGGTCACAGAATCACACAGAATCACCAAGGTTGGAAAAGACCTACAAGATCATCCAGTCCAACCATTCACCATCACCAATAGTTCTCACTAAACCATGTCCCTCAACACAACGTCCAAACATTCCTTGAACACCTCCAGGGTCGGTGACTCCACTACCTCCCTGGGCAGCCCATTCCAGTGCCTGACCACTCTTTCAGAGAAGTAATATTTCCTAATGTCCAGCCTAAATCTCCCCTGGCGCAGCTTGAAGCCATTCCCTCTAGTCCTACCACCAGTTACACAAGAGAAGAGGCCAACCCCCAGCTCACTACAACCTCCCTTCAGGTAGTTATATAGAGCAGTAATGTCTCCCCTGAGTCTCCTCTTCTCCAGACTAAACAATCCCAGCTCCTTTAGCCGCTCTTCATAACACCTTTGCTCCAGATCCTTCACCAGCTTTGCTGCCCTTCTTTGAACCCACTCCAGGGCCTCAATGTCTTTCTTGCTGTCAGGGGCCCAAAATGGGACACAGTACTCGAGGTGTGGCCTCACCAGTACTGAGTTCAGGGGGTCAGTTACTTCTGGCAACACTGTTTCTGATGCAAGCCAGGATGACATTGGCCTTCTTGGCCACCTGGGCTTACTGCTGGCTCACGTTCAGCCAAGCATCAATCAATACCCCCAGGTCCATTTTCTCTACACAATCTTCCAGCCACTCCACCCCAAGCCTGTAGCGTTGCTTGGGGTTGTTGTGGCCAAAGTGCAGGACCCAGCATTTGGTCTTGTTGAACCTCATCCCACTGGCTTCAGCCTAGCTATCCAGCCTGTCCAGATCCCTCTGTAGGGCCTCGCTACCCCCAGGCAGATTGACACTTCCAGCCAACTTGGTGTAATCTGCAAATTTAGTGAGGGTGCACTCAATGCCCTCAAGGTCATCGATAAAGATATTGAAGAGTACAGGCCCCAGCACCGACCCCTGGGGAACACCACTCATGACTGGTTGCCAGCTGGATTTAACTCCATTCACCACCACTCTCTGGACCCTGCCCTCCAGCTAGTTCCTTACCCAGCCAAGAGTGTACCTCTCCAAGCCACGGACTGCGAGCTTCCACAAGAGAATACTGTGGGAGATATTGTCAAAGGCTTTGCTGAAGTCAGGTAGACTACATCAACAGCCTTTCCCTCATCCACCAGACAGGTCACTAGATCATAAAGGAGATCAGGTTGGTCAAATAGGACCTGCCTCCATGTGGCTAGGCCTGATCCCACAACTGTACCGCACATGTGACGTATGGAATCAAACTCTGTAACCCAAGTAAGATTACAAAGCAGGTACGGTTTATTAAGTGCTGTGCAGACACCAGGTGCAAGGGGGATAGAGCCGCCTAACTTGCACACCGTCTGGAAAAATCGCACTACAGATATAGGCCAAACTAATACATAATATATCGTTTTCCCGGAATTCAGATACATATTCATTACACCCCCAAGAGTTCATTAACATGTAGACCCTCCTCTCTTGCACGTGCGTAGTCGGTCGTGGGATGAAGATTTGTTGTTTTCCTCACAAAGCCTTCTGACCTTTCTTGCTGTAAACTTCTAACCTTTCGGGGGGGCGTCCGCCCAAACTGGTTTCTTCTTGGCCTGTGGACATCTAATCACCTCCCTGCCAAATGTGCTCAGGCTGTTCTCAAACTCTTATCTTTATGGCCTTCTTCCCCCTCACTATCCCAGACCCAGTGTCTGCCATCTCTTATTTTCTAACAAGCTCTACATTCTTGCTTCTATAAACTAACTATTCCCCTTCAGCACCCTTATTCTCAGTCACTGTGAAGCCTTCTTGCCTTTTTACTTTCACTTATGGGGCCCTTCTCACTTTTCACATGCCATGTGATCTCTCTCGAGACAATCTGTTCCATAACCTTCCCTGGCACCAAGGTCAGGCTAACAGGCCTGTAGTTCTCCAGATCCTCCTTACAACCCTTCTTGTAGGTGGGAGTCACATTGGCAAGCCTCCAGCCCTCTGGGACCTCACCAGTCAACAGGGAGAGCTGATAGATAATGGAAAGTGACTTGGCTATCACCTCCACCAGTTCCCTCAGCGCTCTCGGGTGAATCTCATCTGGCCCCATGGACTTGTGACAGTCCAGTTGGATTAGTAGGTCTCTGACTGTATCTTCCTGAATCGTGGGGATTTAGTCTGCTCCCCAGCCGAGACTACCAGGTCAGAAAGTGGAGTACCCTGAGGATAGCTGGTCTGACTTTTAAAGACAGACATAAAGAAGGCATTCAGAACCTCTGCCTTTTCCTTATCCTCAGTGGACACATTCCCATCCTCATCCAGTAAAGAATGGAGATTCTCCTTGGTCCTCCTCATACTGTTGATGTATTTGTAAAAGAGTTTCTTGTTCCTTTTTACCCCAGCAGCAAGGCTGAGTTCAAGCTTCTTTCCCACCAGCTCATTTTGTGGCTCAGGGGGACAACTGGCTCCTGCGCCTTTAGGACTTCCTTCTTGAAGAGTGACAAGCCATCTTGGACCCTGTTACTCTCTAAGACTGAGTCCCAGGGGACTCCCCCTACTAGTCTTCTGAACAATTCAAAGTCCGCCCTCTGGAAGTCCAAGGTAGCAGTTTTGCTGTTCCCCATCCTGGCTCCACCAAGAATTGAGAACTCTACAATTCCATGGTCACTCTGTCCAAGACAGCCCCTGACCTCCACATCTCCCACCAGATCTTCTCTGTTTGTGAACAGCAGGTCTAGCGGGGCAGCTCCTCTCTTAGGCTCTCTCACCAGCTGCATCAGGAAGTTATCTTCCATATACTCCAGAAATCTCCAACACTGCTTCTTCTGCACTATACTGTATTTCAGCATATATCAGGGAAGTTGAAGTCCCCCATGAGGACAAGGGCTGGCAATCATGCAGCTTTTGCCAGCTGTTTGTAGAACATCTCATCTCTCTCTTCATCCTGGCTCGGCAGCCTATAACAGATGCCCACCAGAATGTCTGCCTTTCAGCCCTTCTCCTGATCTTTACCCATAGGAATTCACCCCAGCCACGAGCTCAGTAACATCAAAGCACTCTCTAACGTAGAGAGCCATGCCACCATCCCTCCCTCCTTGCCTCTCCTTCTTGAAGAGTTTGTAGCCAATCACTGCAGCACTCCAGTCACGGGAGCAGTCCCACCATGTTTCCGTAATGGCAACTAGGTCATAGCTTGCCTGCCGCACAACGGCTCCCAACTCTTCTTGTTTGTTGCCTATGCTGTGTGCATTGGTGTAGATGCACTTCAGCTGAGCCCCTCGCCTCAGCCCTAATCCCACTATTGCTCCCCCAGGCTCATCTCTAGCAGGCCTGGTTTTATCCCCTTCCCCTTCATATCTAGTTTAAAGCCCTCTCTACAAGTCCTGCCAGCTCCTGGGCAAGGATCTGTTTCCCCCTTCGAGACAGGTGATACCCATCGGCAGAACTCAGGCCAGGTGCCGAGTAGACCGCTCCATGATCAAAGAACCCCAAATTCCTGTGTTTGCACCAGCCTCTCAGCCATGTGTTTATATGATGGGTTTTTGTGGTCCTCTCAGTGTCCTTCCCTGCCATGATAGGCATACAGGCAAAATACTACTTATATGCCTGCTCCATCAACTAACATCCCCAGTTCCCTAAAATCATTTTTTATAGTCCTCAGGCTTCTGTTAGTGACCTCATCACTGCCAGCCTGAACTATCAATAAAGGATAATAATCAGAGAGGCGCATCAGACTGGGAAGTTTTCTAGAAATATCCCTGACCTGGGCCCCACAGAGGCAGCATACCTCTCTACAGATAGGGTCAGGCCAACATATTGGGCCCTCTGTTCCTCCCAGAAGGGAGTCACTTATGACTGTCACCCTCCTTTCTTTACTGGAGGAGGCAGTCTTCAAGCGTGGAGTCGACCGCCTCTCCTTAGAGGAGCTTGGAGGCAGTCTTCTCACCTCACCCTCTGGTTTCAGGGCTTCAGACCTATTACATAGAGGCACCTGGGGAACCGAGGTAGGTCGGGATGGGGGTTGTCTGTGTCGCCAAGCTAGGAACTGCTGCCATTCCTTCTCTCCTCTCAAGTTGGCTCTCTGCTCGACTATGGCAAGGGAGAGGGTCCACTACGGTTTGGGGGGTGCAGTCTCTGTGTCTTTCTCACAGAGAGTCACTCCACCAGTCAATCTCCTGCTTGCACTTTCTGATGGCCCTTAATCTCTCAACCTCCTCCCTAAGCTCCACCACCAGGCTGAGCAGCTCGTCCACCTGCTCACACTTCACACAGGTGGCGTCCTTCCCATCCTCCCCCGGCAGCAGCAGGCTCAGGCACTCCCTGCAGTCAGAGATCTGAACTGCCACATTTCTGGGCAGGCCCTCTGTCTGGGTCATCACAGTCTTCTTGGGGCACCCCGCTGTCTGGTAGAGACCATGTTTGAACCTGTGGTCTCAGGGTCTGTCAGTAGGAGAGCTGGTCTCCTGAGCAAAGACAAAAGCACTCATACGTCCTGCCACAAGACCCACCTCCCACACCTGCTGCTGTAGTATTGTATGGGCAATGTGGGCTGTGCTCACAATGACTTCCCTTTCTGTCATCAGTGGAGGTGATTCTCCCTCTCTGCTTCACTCTTCAAAGGCTGCATCCGGAATATTATTTTCAGCTCCAGGGTTCCCAACACTAGAAAGATGGAGACCTGTTAGAGCAGGTCCAGATAAGGGCCATGAAGATGGTCAAAAAGCTGAAGCATCCCTTCTGTGAAGAAAGGATGTGGGAGCTGAGGTTGTTTAGCCTAGAGAAGAAAGACTTCATAGAATCATAGAACCACAGAAGATATTGAGTTGAAAGGGACCTACAAAGATCACTGAGTCCCATTCCTGACTGCACTTAGAATTCAAAACATATTTTTGAAATTTTTGTTCAGATGATTTTTGAATGCCAGCAGGCATGGTGCCATGAAAACTTCCCTAGGGAGCCTGCTCCAGTGCCCAGCCACCCTCAATGAAGAACCTTTTCTTAATAGCCAACCTGACACTATTCTGCTGCAGCTGCATGCTCATAGAATCATAGAATGGCTTGAATAGGTTTGAAGCCCCTCGTCTTGATCGCCGAGGTTTGCTGCTTTGGAGCTGTTCCAGCCAGAACAACACCGACTGACTGCGAGGTACAGGGGGTTTCAGTTGGTTCCCTCATTCAGGGATCCCCGAGACAACAGAGTGGCCGGGCAGCTCTCAGCCTGACAGCTCTCACAAGAGTGACTGACACGGCATTGGTGTTGCCAGGGCAACAGCTCTGCATCTACGCCCCCTGCCAAGAAAAAGCCTCAGGGACAGAAAGGAGGAGTTGGGGTGTGAGGATCAGGTGGGCTGTTTTAACAGGAGAAACTGTAAGCCACCCATACACGGGACTACACAGCAAGGACAGTTGTTATCACTGTCAAGTGAGTTACAAGTGCAGGGGCTTCTGTTAACCACCTGGCGTTAATGGGGGTTAACTACCAGCAGCAGGGTGGGCTTGATGAGTCACATCCCGTTAAAGCTATCTAATAGTGTTAGCCTGCTGGTTTACAATGGCTGCACTCCGGTGGAAGGCTTTCACCACAAAAATTGTGGAGACCCAGACAGAAGTCCCATGCTCACGCAGAAGGAAGATTGCAGCCAAGAAGAATGTGGAGACCCAGACTGAAGTCCTGTGCATGCCTGAAAAGATGAATGATGCAAAGAAAAGTGTGGAGGCTCAGATTAAGACCCCAGCACAAGATGCTAATATGCAGGTCTCTGGCTGTCATGAGTGCCAGAGCCTGGCCTTTGCAGTGCTGAACAATGGATGTGTATAAGATGTGACCAACTAGATGACTTACTCAGCCTTGTGGTCAACCTGAGGAAGGAGGTGGAGAGGCTGAGGACCATAAAGGAGTGTGAGAGGGAGATTGATAGGTGGTGCCAGCCCCTATCAGCCCTCAGATCTTGGCACACAGCTGAGACTCCACATTGAGCACTTCATCTCCACTGCCTTGCAAACAGGTGGGAGAAAGGAATAGACAGGTGGGAGAGGGGAACTGGCAGGCAGACAATGCTCCGTGAACCCCCTGTCCTCTCCTCGCCCTAGCAACAATTTGAGAAAGGAAAGGAGTGGAAATGGATATCGCTCGGCGAGGTGGGCATCCCCCATCCCGACCATCCTCGGCTCCACAGATGCCTCTGCGCAATAGGTTTGAGGCCCTAGAACTTGAAGGAGAGGTGAGTGAGGATGTAGAGGGAGGTTCACCCCTGAGTTTGCCTTGGGTGAATCGGTTGACCCCATGCCTCAAGACTGCCTTCACCTGGAAGAACAGAAAGGTGGTTGTCATAGCTGACTTCCTGCTGAGAGGAACAGAAGGCCCTATATGTCAGCCTGACCTTACTCGTAGGAAGGTGTGTTGCCTTCCTGGGGCATGAGTCAGGGACATGTCTAGGAAACTTCCTGGACTGATTTGCCCTTCTGATGATTACCCCTTATTGATAGTTCAGGCTGGCAGGGATGAAGTCACTGAAAAAAGCCTCAGGACTATCAAGAAAGACTTCAGGGGACTGGGGCGGGTAGTTGATGGAGCGGGTGCGCAGGTGTTTTTTCTTCTATACCTTCAGTGGCAGGGCACTGAGAAGATCCAAAAAACCCACCTCATAAATAGATGGCTTAGAAGTTCGTGCAAACACAGGAATTTTGTTTCTATTTTTTGACCATGGAACAATTTACTCAGCACCTGGCATGATGGCTACAGATGGAAGTAGCCTGTCTCTGAGGGGTAGGAGGATCTTAGCTGAAGAACTCATTGGCAGGACTCATTGAAAGGTCTTTAAACTAGGTATGAAGGGGGAAGGGGACAAAATGAGGGCTGCTGGGTTGAGTGGGTCATTTGAGGGCTCATACCAAACTTGATGGGCAAAGATGGTGGAGTACAAAGAGATGGACTAGGGCAGGGGGATGCTGTGGATGCTGCTGTTCTAGGGCGTCCTAGATCCTCTATAAAGGTGGTGAAAAGGAAGGCCCAGCTGAAGTGCCTTTATACCAATGCACACAGCCTGGGAAATAAGCAGGATGAGTGGTGCACTTGGAAAGTTAGGACCTTGTTGCTATCATAGAAACATGGTGGGATGACTCCCATAACTGGAATGCCACCACTGAGGGTTATTGGCTCTTTAGAAGGGATAGACAAGGTAGGAAGGGTGAGGAATTGCCCTCTATGTCAAAGAGTGGATAGACTGTGAGGAGCTCCCTCTGAGAAACAGTCAGGAACAGGTTGAGAGCCTGTGGGTTAGAATTAGGGATGGGACTAACAAAAGCCAGCTGGAGACAGGAGTATACTACAGGCCACCTGATCAAGGGGAGACTGCTGATGAGGCTTTCTTCCTTCAGATGCAGGAGACATTGTGCTCACAGGCTCTTATCCCACTGGGGGACTTCAACCATACAGATATCTGTTGGAAAGACCACACAGCGAGCTGCAAGAGGTCCAGGAGGCTCCTGGAATTCACTGATGATAACTTTCTAGTCTAGGTATTGGACAGACCGACTAGAGGTGAAGCGTTGCTGGACCTGCTGCTCACCAATGCAGAGGGGATCATTAAAGTTGTTAAGGTTGGAGGCAGCTTGGGCTGCAGTGACCACGCCTGGTCAAGTTCATGATCTCTAGGCTTGGCAAAGAGTGGTGTCAGGACCCTGAACTTTGGAAGAGTGAACTTTAATCTGTTCAATGGACTGTTGTCCAAGATCCCCTGGGATGCTGTCTTTAACAACGAAGATGTTGAGGAGAGCTGGCTACTCTTCAAGGATGCCTTTCTGAGAGCACAAGAGCTCTCCATCCCTCTGAATAAGAAAGTAGACAGAGGAGGTAGGAAACCGCCATGACTCAGCAAGGATCTGCAAAGAAAGGTGCATACAAGCTCTGGAAACAAGGGCTTGTCACTTGGGAAGAATACAGGGATGCCGTCTGGGCTTACAGACGTGGGATCAGGATATTTGAAGAGTCATGGCTATCAGGTGAGATCCCAGATGACTGGAGGAAGGGTTATGTCACTCCCATTTACAAGAAAGGGATCAAGGAGGACCTGGGGAACTACAGGCCGGTGAGTTTCACCTCTGTGCCTGGGAAGATCATGGAACAGATCCTCCTGGATGACATGCTTGATCACATGAGGAATGAGCGTGTGATCTGAGACAACTAGCACAGCTTCACCAGGAGAAGGTCATGCTTAACCAATCTGTGGTGGCCTTCTATTATGGAATGACAGTATTGGTGGACAAGGGAAAGGCAACCAATGTCATTTACCTGGATGTAAGCAAGGTCTTTGACATGGTACCCCACCACATCCTTATCTCCAAATTGGAGGGATGTGGAATTGATGGGTGGACCACTTGATGGATAAGAAACTGGTTGAAAGGCCGCAGACAGAGGGTGGTCATCAATGGCTCCATGTCCAGGTGGAGGCCAGTAACGACTGACGTCCCCCAGGGGTCTGTCTTGGGACTGGTGCTCTTTAACATCTTTATCAATGATATCGATGACGGAATCAAGTGCACCCTCAGCAAGTTTGCTGATGACACCAAGCTGAGTGGTGGGGTTGACACAGTGGAAGGAAGAGATGCCATTCAGAGGGACCTCAACAGGCTGAAAAGGACTGGGTGAACCTAAAGAGGTTCAACACAGCAAAGTGCAGAATTTTGCACTTGGGCTGGAGGAATCCCAGGTATCCATACAGACTGGAAGGAGCGGTCCTTGAGAGCAGCCCTGCAGAGAAGGACCTGGGAGTCCTGATGGATGAAAAACTGAACATGAGCCAGCAGCGTGCTCTTGCAGCTCGGAAAGCAAATGGAATGGGTTCCATCAGAAGAGGAGTGGCCAGCAGGGACAGGGACGTGATTGTCCCCCTCTTCTGTGCTCTTGTGAGGCCCCATCTGGAGTACTGTGTCCAGGTCTGGAGCCCCCAGTACAAGCAAGACAGAGAGCTGTTGGAGAGGGTCCAGAGGATAGCCATGAAGATGATCAGGGGACTGGAGCACCTCCCCTAAGAAGACAGGGTGAGGGAGCTGGGCTTGTTCAGCCTGGAGAAAGGAGGAAGGCTGTGGGGTGACCTCATTGCAGCCTTTCAGTACCTAAAGGTACTGGAGAGGAATCAACTCTTTGATAGTGAGATAACTTCAGGACAAGGGGAAAATGGTTTTAAGTTGAGGGAGGGAAGATGTAAGTTGTTCTAGTATTAAATATGGAGGTTGGTGGCCCTGCATGTGACAGAGGGGTTGGAGATTCATGATCCTTGAGGTCTCTTCCAGCCCTGGTCATTCTGTGATTCTGTTATGGTTTGAAGAGGCTTCAGGGATCATCAAATGCCAACCCCCCTGCCACATGCAGGGCCACCAACCTCCCCATTTAATACTAGACCAGGCTGCCCAGGGTCCCATCCAATCTAGCCTTGAACACCTCCAGGGAGAGGGCATCCACAACCTCTCTGGGCAGCCTGTTCCAGCACCTCACCACTCTCTGTGAATAACTTCCCCCTGAGAGGAGTGACTGAAGGAACTGGGGCTGTTTAGTCTGGGGAAAAGGAGGCTGAGGAAAGACTTTATTGCTCTCTTCTAATATCTGAAAGGTGCTTACAGCGAGAACAGAGTTGGTCTGTTTTCACCGGTGACAGGTAATAATAGGAAATAGCCTTAAGTTGCACAACTTAATTTAATGGAAAGTGTTCCTGTGTTTGCCAGAGCAGTGGATCTAGATGATATCTAAGGTCCTTATCAGTGATCCCGCAGAGTTGTTTCATTATATGAAACAGTAATATTGTTTCTGAATATTAATTTTTTTTTTCTTTTTCCATGGCAACAGAAGCATCTCACTGTTATTCATGGATACCTTAACTCTGATATTGAAGAATGTCTGACTTGAAGGAGAAGTGTGGTATGTCGAGTCAATCTTCAAGTCTGAGGAAAGACCATGAAATATCCTCCGATTTGTCTTCTATTTTGTAGGGTTGAAGGAAGCATTTTTCTTTCTGCATATACTTGTATTTAATAATGCTTTCCTACTCTTATTCCTTTTATGCCTATCACATAGTTCACATGCCATTGAGAAATCTGATTCCTTAAAATTCAAAGCTTAAATATAAAAACTGTATCTTTCATGTGAGCAGTTCAATGTTACGTTTACTAATATTAGCCGTATTTTCATGTTAACATCCTGTGATTCACTTATTTTTTTCTTCCCATAGTTGAACAATGATCTTGAGTCCTACCAGATAGCAGAACAAACCTTATCAGATATGAGGAAAGGGGTATTCACAACAGCAGTATTATCAACTTTCCAGGAAATTTCTGAGAAAATTCTGAGTGGCTGAAGTATCACTTTTGGAAAAAATAGACGAATTTTTTGCCAGTCCCACTCTAAATACGACTTTATTTGCCATATGTTAGCTCAAGCTTTGCTGTCGCTAATTCTATTGCATTGCAAGTAATTACACAGTTTTTAAAACATGTTAAGTACTTTACACCCACCTGTAAACGTGATGACCTATGAAATGATACATTCTGTTTTTCAAGCTTTGTAACTTAGTCTTTGATTCTTCAAGGGCATGCTAAGGAATGCTACCACAAGCTGTTTCAAGTCTTCATTCCAAAATACACGCGCATTTGCGTTTGCCTACTGGTTCAAGTTATTCTACTTGAACATAGAATTTTAAATATGAAGACCAAGTCAGCTGATAAAGTCACAAAAAGATTTATTTTTAATGCTATAATTTTCAAAGCTTCAGTCTGGAAATCTGATAGTAAAATTAAAAATCTATAAAACAAAGACTTTATATCTCACATTAACTTTGATCAAAATGTGTCTAAGAAAACCTTCAGCAGAATGAAATTAAACTGCAATTGCATTCACTGCTAGCAAGAAAATCTGCCACACATACAACGGTGGCAATTCCCTGTTTACCATAGTGAAAGTCAAGAATTTTCCAAGAATAGTACATATATGCTGAATCTGTATTAAAACTGTATCCTTTCAGACCTACAGTCTGGAATATCTCATACACTATTTATTTATTTATTACATAATTGGTAGAAGAATGTTTATTTATTTATTTATTTTCCAGTTTAACTGTAATAAAGGGCATTGAGAGAACTATGAGCTATATAGACTTATAATATCATAAAGTAAATTTTTTTTTGATCCTAAAGGTCTGTGAAAATATCCAAGGACTGCAGTATTTTCTGAAACTTTAACATCATTACATTTTTAACATGTTAACAAACAATGAGAAAGAATTTAGATAAAATGAAAATGTTATACTTATCAATAGTTTTACAAATCTTCTTTTCTTGCTACCTGCTTGTGTTTGATTTGATATGTAAATAGAATCAGCAGTATTCTTGGAATATGGAATATGTGTCTGCAACTTGCAGTGTATTCATTGTACAGTTTAAATTGGTAAGGATGTTTTCTTTCTAAATCTATTTACAACTCTCTTCAGAATGGATTTTCATAGTTCATTTGTCAACAGTGGTAAATTTCTTTCAAATCCATAGTTCCTGCTAAGAAGAACCTTTTTAATTCCTTAACAATAATTTCCTGCTGAAAGGAACCTTTTTAATTCCTTAACAATAATTTTGAAATGGAGATATTGTAATCATTATCAGGTATTATTATGCTAATCTTTGGTTACCTCTACTGGTTATAGAGTAAGACTGATCAAGAAGCAAAAGCTTTCTCAGAAATAAGTCAACTTTAAGTTATCAAAGGTATTCATATGAAAATAAGAAAAATAAGATTTCCTGCTACAAGGGCATAGGCAGGTGTCTCTACCTGGAAGAGTGTTACAACTGGATGATTCTATGATTCTATGATCATGCAAAGGGAAAGACAAGCAATGTAAGGACCCCTTTTCTTTGGAAAAATATGTATATATATTTAACTACAGTGAGGAATTTGGCATCCCATATTAATTCTTATTTCTCCACTTGGCATAGTTGTGATGGGCCTTGCTAGGTTACATGAAGCAGGTTTTCCTGGAAACCATCTCATGTACTTCAGTAGAAAAGATATTATGTGGATATCAAGATAGATTTCTATTTGTAAATTATTTAATTAACTATGTCATGAAAGATTTCTGTTCCCTCTATTTCATGGAAAGAAAATTTATTTTATACTAAGAATTCTAAATTTTCTTCACTTATTTTAGAAAATTCCCTGCCCTCTCATCCCAAATATTGTATCTAAAAACAAATATACAAAGAAAAAAAAAAAAAAACAATCCCTTACTATTTTTCTTCTTAATACAGACTAAAGAGAGTGTTGGAATGCAGTATTTCATTTAAGGAAATATACTGCATTTTTATGATGACAGATGAGGAACTATTCACATGTTTGTACTGCGTATGTCACTTGTACATAGGTTGCTCTGAAAGTAATGCCTCCTGTTTATTTCCACAGAAGCTACAACAGATACAGAGTACAATTACACTATTTGGTAGAGCAAATTCTCAGCTATAAAACACTATTTTTCAACGTAGTCATCACCATTAGCTATGCATTTTCAAAAGTGATGAACAAGAACTTGCACACCATGCTAATAAAAATCTGCACCAGTGGTGAACCACTGTCAATGTTATCACTGCTGAAACACATGAAATGCATCACTTACCACCTCACTGTGCTAACATTCACTGTTTGGTCTCCGTAAATGTTCAGCAAATGTTAATGAATATAAATGGATTCCATTTTTTTGTGCATGGAGGAATTCAATTACACAGCTTTGCTTTATGCACACTTTCATGTCAGATGCTATTTTCATAGAAGCATAGAATCATGAAAGTTAGAAAAGATCTCTAGGGCCATCTAGTCCAAGCATCAGGCCATCACCACCTTGCCTATTAAACCATGTCCTTAAGTTCCACATACCTTCTGTTCTTGAAAATCTTGAGAGACAATGATTCTGCCACTTCCAATGGGTAACCTGTTCCAGCACATTTACCTCTCTTTCTGAGAAAAAAATGTTTCCTTATATGCAACCTGAACTTCCCCTGGTGCAATTTAAGGGCATTACCTCTAGTCCTATCACTAGTTAACTGGAAGAAGGGGCTGATCCCAGCCCACTACAACCTCCTTTCTGATAGCTGTAGAAAGCAATCTCCTGAATCTTCTCCAAAGATGACTGCCTCTTTGCTGCCATCTGTTGTATGGCAACACAATTTAATGGAATATTAGTGGGAAGGTTCAACAACTACTGCTATACCACAACATCCACCTCTGACATTGTGGGTCAACACAATAAAATAGGATGCATTACTTTCGGAGCAGCCCTTGTGTTTTCTCTATAGTATTGTGAAATCTACAGCAGTTGTTTATTAAAACTACAATCTATTTTATATTTCACAGATGCAATGCCCCTTGAGATAGAATATCTGTGATCATGTTCTTAGTGAATTTTCAGGTGCTTGCACTTCTTTATTGTATACTCTATATGTTTTATGATTTTTGTAAATGTGTTGCTGATTCATTAGAAACAGAACTGGCAGGGTTGATATGGTCTGTCATTGATGTAGATCAAGAAAACATAAACAAAGAATTTAAAGTCACTTGTTAACATATAATAGATAGAACATAGATGAAGTATGTTCTCTTTGATGCAAAGGCTGTCATGGCAATGTTCATTAAAAGTAAGAAAATAAGAATTTATGGAGGTCTTGGAAGGGGTACTGCTTCCATAGGAATTAAGCCCAAAATAACTGTTCCGGTCACTATGTTTGGGAGTTCTTGTTTTGAACAGAGATGTATTGCAAGGGTCTCTGAAACACCATCTTCAGCTGGACAAGGAGACACTCTTCAAAACACTGTTTTGCATAGTTCTTGTAGACTATTGTTTTGGTTTGGTGATTTTTTGTTGTCAGTATTCCACATCAGAACATCATGTGGACCAGTGGGAGTTAAAGAGTTAATGTTCTGGTCCTGTTTACTGCCCCTTATGGGCATTGTGAATAGCCTGATGGGAGGGAAGGGGCGGCATCTGCGGAGGACCTCGGCCTCTTACTTCTCGCCCCGGCTTAGCCTCTGAGCGATCATAGTCGTCTCAGCTCGCCGCGGAGAAAAGCACGTGCTTCCCTCGCACTATTGTGGTTTGACTCGTATTTTGGATACTCTTGTCTTTCTCGTTTTGTTTGATTTGGTTAAATTCAGTAAATTACCGTTCCTCCTCAGATCGTTGCCATTGTGTTTTCTCTCTGTTAAAACTATCTGCTAGCTCTCTGCCCTTCCCCCTCTCCTGGAGCGCACGCAGCCCGGGGCCAGCCGGGTCGCATAGCAGCCCGTTAGTACCCTTTCCCTTTCCCTTTCCCTTTCCCTTTCCCTTTCCCTTTCCCTTTCCTTTTTTTTTTCCCCCTCCCCTCCCCCCTCCCCCCCCCCCCCCCTTTTTCCCAGGGCCTGTGCCCCCTTGTCACGGACTTATATCTAGGGATAACCCCGTGGCATTTATCCAGACCCAGCACATGAATAATTTCTTGCTCTTGCTGGACCTTTACATATTAATTACCAATTAAATAAATGCATAGGAAATAATAATTCACCTCACTATGGCTACATGAAATTTGTCATGACCTTTTATAATCTAAATAATATTTATTTACCTCTGTAGCATGAATTAACTCTGAAAGCCTTAGAGACTCATCACCCATGTTGCTCATCAACATTTTTAAGCATACAAATTGGACTAGATGCAGCAGGAGTTGCTTCAGACAATGTCTTCACCTCTCCAAAATCCTACCTGGAGTGCTACTCTAGTAATCAGTCAAAAACCTAATTCTGAAGGTTCAATTAATTATGTAGTTTGAAGTCAAGGCACTGTATCATATGAATCCATCATCTCATCTATGCAAGTGACTATCAAAGAAATTCCTGGACCAGGCAAGGAACTAATGACTCAGGTGCAATGTGTGTGTAGAATGAAAATTCTAGCTATCTACCCATACCACACAGCATGCTTGATTCTGTATTTAGAGTTTACTTATAATAAGACTTTAATAATAAGTTCTTGCTCCACTGTAGACCATTTCTTAATAAATGCTGATTTTCCTGTTTACTGTACTATGAGAAGTCCACTGAGTGATATGATGTCTTTTCCCAGCAGAGTTCCTGTTTTGGTCCGGGTATCAGTCAGCATTGCTACGTCTTTCTCTCACACACTCTCCTCTCCCTTCTGTTTCAAGCTCACCTACACATGGAAAGGTACAGCTACAAATCTGAGAGTGCTGGAGAAAGGCAGAACTACTTGCATGGCTCAGCCTGTGGGTAAGATATCAGGATGCCCATCTTTCCCACTCCTAGCACTGATGAGGAAGAAGAGCAGAGAGGAGTGAAAGAAGAAACATGCACTAGAAATAAGGAAAAGCACCTGCAGCAGCCTGTAACTGTCAAAATCAAATTGCTCTTAGCACACGCTTAATTGTACTGGTTTTCAATGGATAAGAAGGTGACAAGAGCAGAGACAGATAGTGGGCAAAAGACAAGAGTAATGAAGAACAGGGAAATATTTGCATAAAGGCATGAGGATTTCAGAAGACTTTTTTCTCCCTAAAATAAATGCTTTATTCGGAATGAATTTGCACAGAGCTATTTAGACAAATATTATTTCTGATCAACTTCTGAGAAAAGATAGAATACTTCTGAAAGACCACAAAGAGAAAAAAGTCTTCAAATATATTATTTTTAATTATTTTATACTTCAGGATATAATACAAGGTTGAAAATTTGATTAATTATGGATGTAGGCAAAAATTTCATTATCCACAACTGGAAGACTTTGGGGTGCTTAACGATATTTTTTTTTCCAAAACTGCAGTTATCTAAAAAATGTATGTAAGTTTATGAAATGTTGCATATTATGCACTACTTAATGAGGAACTGAGCTCCAAAACATACTCTGTAGGATGATTATAGGTGTGAGCTTTGTCTTAAAGTAAATTTGATAGCACACTCTGAATGTTTGTACATATACAAATTCATGCATTCTGTTATTTAGAAAAAGAAAGAAAGATATATTTCTGTTTAATTAAACAAAATTAAATTAATTGAAAACAAATTCACTATAAAATATTCTGACCTAAAAGAATTTCAACTTTTATATATATATATATTGATTTTATTTGCAAATTATTTATAGAACTGCCAAAAATAAGTTGTGGTTTTAATGAATGATCCAAGCATTGAGCTGAGAAGTACAGTATTTATGTGAGCTTGAAGAATACAAGCTCCTCTCTTTAATCTCTAACATTTGGATTCACAAATATATATGCGTGTGTGTGTGTATAATTTTTACACAGTAAATTGCATTTTTATGAAATTCGCATAAAAATTTTCGTATCATTTATCTTGCTATCACTGTAGGGCACTGCTCCACAGAATGTAGCATGCCGGCAAAAACTTAGTGACAAATGCAAATCTCAAGGAATTTTTATTATTTATTTCCAAGTCCCACAGGAATTTTACCTCTGAAATGCTGTCAGTAGTATGAATTAACCTCTTTGGCCTCTACCAAACTTATTCCAAAGAGAAAAACTCATCCCTCATTCTAAAATAGATCATTCTTTAAGCCTGTGCTGTCCTACTACTCTAGGACTCTGTAGTATATTTTTTTCTGCAAGGAAAGGAGTGAGACAGTTATTGGGAGCAAAAAGCTCAAAAATATTCAGATTCTTCTTTAACTCTGATAGCTTCAACTGACAGAGAAGTCTACTGAAATTTCTATGAGATCCAGTTGTTTATGGCTGACCAATAAATCTTCTGGTAGTGATAAATGAACCGCTTTTCTCTGCCTTTTTGTCATAGGGTAGATTCCAGAAAGTTTGATCGGAGATAGCAGGTGACATTGTTTTCTATCTGACAATAAGCAGCTGGAGCTTAAAATGCATAACAGATTTGCTGAAAAAAGTGTGAACATAATTGTTTAACATTTCAATGCAATTCTATTGCAAAGATAGAAATGGAGATTATCTGCTGTGGGCTGTGTGCTTAGCTTTAATTTATAACACTTGTTTTAATCAACAATCAATTACTGAATGCTGTGGAGGTTGGTTTATGTTAAATTAAACACAAAGAAGAGACATAATTCATATGGATATCCATCTGTGTTAATTATCTTTCGGAGAGAAAGAAATTGGCTCAGTAGTGAAGGATCAGGATAAAACATGAATTAGGTACAATTCATTTGATGTGTAGGTCAGGAAGACATTAAAAAACAAACAAACAAACAATAATAATAGCCAATGCTATCTCCATTAAAATTGCAAAGATTAGAATCTTGTCAAGTTTTTGGTAAAAGTTCTCTGTTTGTCCGAAAGCCCTATGTATTATTTATTTCAGAAGATAAAGATTAAGACAGTCCTATTTTGCTCAATAAACCCTTTCATAGAACCAAAGAACAGCTTGTTTGGAGGGGACCATAAAGATCAGACAATTCCAACTTCCCTGCTATGGTCAGGGTTGCCAGCCACTAGATCATGTGGCACTGGACCCCATCCAGCCTTAAACATCTCCAGTGATAAGGCATCCACAACTTCTCTGGACCTCTTCCAGTGCCTCATCCCCCGATTAATGAAATATTTCCTCCTAACATCTAATCTAAATCTCCCTTCTTTTAGTTTAAAACTGTTCGGCCTTGTTCTATCACTATCTACCTATGCAAAATGTTGGTTTCCCTCTTGATTATAAGTTCACCTTAAGTACTGGAAGGCTACTATGAGATGTGCCTTCTCTTCTCTGGACTGAACAAGACTAGCTCTCAGCCTGTCTTCGTAGGAGAGATTCTTCAGTCTTCTGATCATCTCCATTGCCCTCTGCTGGACCTGTTCCAACAGCCTCACATCTTTCTTGTGTTGATGGCCCCAGACATGGATGCAGTTCTCCAGATGGGCACTCACAAGGGCAGTGTAAAGGAAGACAGTCACTTCCCTCACCGTGCTGGCCATCTCTCTTTTGATGAAGCCTACATGATACTGTTGGCCTTCCAGGCTGCAAATGCACACTGCTGGCTCATGTTAATTTTTTCACCAACCAGAAGTCCCAGATCCTTCTCTGTAGGGCTACTCTCAGTGAGTTTTCTCAGTCTGTATATGCATCTGGGATTGCCCTTACCCAAGTGCAACACCTTGCACTTGGCCTTGTTAAACCTCATTAGGTTCACATGGGTTCACTTCTGAAGATTGTTCAGGTCCGCTGGGTGGCTCTTCTTTCTGCCATAGCAACTGCACCACTTGGCTTGGTGCTTTGCTTGTCCACAAACTTGCTTGCACTTGATCCCATCAGCTATGTAATTGATAAAGATATTAAAGAGTATCAGTCCCAAGACAGACTCCTGGGGGAATACAGGCCAGGCTGGGGGAAAACTGGGTAAAGAGCTGCTGACCACTAACCTCTGGCTGTGATCATACAGAGAGTTCTTTATCCAACAGTGTTCACTCCTTGAATCAGTATATCTCCAATTTAAAGATAAGGATGTGGTGTGGGGTCACATCAAAATTCTTCCAGAAGTCCAGGTAGACTACATCTGTTGCCTTTCCTTGGTCTCCTGATGCTGCAAGTCCATCATAAAAGACTGCCATATTAGTCAGGTAAGATCTGCCGATCCGATTGGTGAATCTGTGCTTACTGTCTTAGATTACCTGCTCATCCCTCATGTACCTTAACATAGCTTCCAGGAGGATCTGTTCCATGATCTTTGGAGACACAGACATGAAACTCACCTGTCTGTTGTTCTCTGGGTCTTTCTCTCTTCCTTAAAAATGCGAGTGATATTTCCCTTTTTCTTGTCACCAGAGACTTCAGAAGATGTCTATGACTTTTCAAATATGATGGAGAGTACCCTGGTAACTACATCAGCCAGTTTATTCAGGACCCTGAGATGCATGTCATTGGGCCCCATAAACTTTTAAACACATTCAGTCTCATGAGGCAGTCTTGCACTTGCTCTGCTCTTACAGTGGGGGGGATTTTGCTCTTCCAGCCCTTACCTAAAGGTTCAGGGATATGAGGTTTGGGAATGTTAGAGACATGAGAAGACTGGCTGCCAGTGAAGACTGAGGTAAATAACTTGTTGAGTCCTCAACCTCCTCCATGTCTGAGATAGCCAGTTTTCTCATTTCTCATACTCTCTTTGGTCTATCTATTCTGACATATGTCCCTGTAGAATCCCTTGTTGTTTTTCACATCCTTTTCCAATTTCAGTTCCATGTGCATCTTGGCTTTGCTGATCTCATATCTGCATGTCTGTGAAGCATCCCTCTATTCTTCCCAGGTCACACATCCATTCCACTGTCTGTACATGTCCCTTCCACAGGCTTCCATTGCCTATATATCTCCTTCTTATCCCTCAGCTTGATCAGTAGGTCCTTGATCAGCCATGTCAGTTACCTCTCTTCTCTGCTTGTTTTTCTGCACATAGGGAGAGAGACCTCTTTTGCTCTCAGAAAGGCCTCCTTAAAGAGCTGCCAGTTCTGCTTTGCTCTTTTGTCTCTTAGGACAGCTTTCCACGGTACCTCATCCAGTAATTTCTTACATAGCCTGAAGTTTGCTTTCCTGAAATTCAGGATCTTGACTCTGCTTTTTACCAGGCCCATCTTCCTCAAGATCACTAAATCTACCAGGCTACAGAGACATTACAGCCCAGAGTGCCATTTTATTGTTCCGTATGTTATTGTGGCTTGTCTCCTCAAGGTGGGAAACTGCCCCGCCTTAGTTTCTTCTCCTTACAGGGACTTCAGACAGGGCTGTCAGCACATGTTGGTTCAGAATGCCTCTTATTCTTCCTCTCTCATTCCAAGGTGTTTCTCAGACTGAGAGTTTTGTCTCACAGACTGATGCTCTGTCTCAGCCTCTCTCTTTGGCCAGCTACAGTTAGGAGAGACCAGAAGGAAATAATTAAATTAAAGAATCATAAATGTAAAATTCTGCACAATAGAAAATAATAGAGGGAACATTACAGTTGTTTGAATTCATTTAATTTCTCTTTCTAGGAATTGAATAGTTCTCACAGCATGACTTGAAGTCAGAGGTGTTTCAACTGGTAAGGAAATGCAGCTGTTGAAAAGTCCTATTCTCTTTATATGCAGGAATATTCTACTAAAGTGCCCCATAGCCTTTTCCTTCCTCAGTTTTTGAACTCCCTCTCAGTGACAGTAACATGCAAAAGATAGTGGAATTGGCCATGGTGCACATCAGCTCTCATCCAAATGTGCAGTAGTGAAGTGGCTAGAGCACACATTTGAAAACACTCATAAACTCTGCCATTTAGAAGTCCTGTGAGGAATCTGTCTATCCTATTATGTTGGAAGAGATGCCCAGGTGTTTGCAGTGCCTGGGCTGCAGATGCAGCCTCAGTGAGGAGGCCAGACACAGCTGATTTCATTAGGCTTCAGTGGTCTCACTACTGAGTATGGCTGAGCTCATCACTAGAGCTTGTGTTGCTTCTGTGAAAAAAAAAAAAAAAGTAAGGAAAGAAAGCACTGGTGTGTACCGCAGATGAAGAAGCATTCCTTAGCTCCTTGGAAAGAAATGGTTCTTGCCTACACTTGAAAATTTTGAGATACACACGTATAAGCTTCTTGGAAAGTACGGTTAGGACATCAACTCTGTGCAATTGTTTATACTGGTTTGTATTCCAATAAGGCAAGTGTCTGTCTCAAAATGATTAAATAGTGAAATTAAATATGTATGTTCTTAACTTCACAGTTTTTATTTTGCTGTGTTTATTCTCATTTTCTTATCTTCATGTTTTGGTATAAGAAAAATTGAATGTGCAGGACCATTTTCCTTTTTCATAGTTTGTTACATAAAGAAAGATGAATCATATCTGTCTGAATTGAGTACTTCTTTGAGATAAAGGTCATGATTTGCTCTATAGAAAAAGAACTGTCTTTTTCCTTGAAATTCAGTTTCTTAAACTTGATGACCATGAAAGACTGATTTATATTGCTACAGTAGAGTAGCTTAATGTTGTACTCAGATTTGAACAACAACAGGAAGAAAAAAAAAAAAAAGAAAAAAAAAAAAGAAAGAAACACGCTTTCAGTATGCAGCAGAACAAATTAGGAAAAAACCCTTGAAGTTGAGATAGAAATAGTTCTGAAAAAGCTCATGATTTTAGCAAAAGAAATTCATCTGTATCTCAGTGGAATACAGTGCAGTATAGCTACTTTAAGTGACATCAGGCAAAGTTGTTTGTCAGGCTGAATGAAGAAGAAACATTTTGTTAAGACTAGTTTCTAGTTTACTAATCTTCATGCTGCAGCTATTCACATGTGATTTTGGTGGCACCAGTAATTTACTTTTCTTTTTACAAAACAGAAACTGGGGATGATTTCTGTTTCTGTCTTTAGAAGAGGTGCCTCAGAACCCAGCCATGAGAGTATGTAAGTGCAATAACCACTGTGAATTCAGTCTTCTGAAAAAATAAGAGCTTTTTACTGAAATACTAAAATTCTGTAAAAAGATCTACCTCATGTTGGATTTGCCAGGAAGAGAAATAATGAAAAAAATGAAATAAGTAAAAACAAAACAAAAAACAAATGAAGTCTAAGTTAAACTTGACCTCAGTCTAGAACGATGTAGGTCATTTGCTGGGAGGGGATTATGAGTTCTGTGCAGGATGATGAGAAGTTCTTGTACCACGTACTATATGTGACCTAAAAATATTCAGCCACAGAAGTATATGTGGTGGCTTAACAGTGGTAGACTGTAGCTATTTTCAAATTCCCTATCCCCAAGTTAATAATTTATTAGATAAGTGAGAACTAAAACACCTTTTCCACACCTGCTTTCTACCTGTTGCCTCCAGGTGGCACAGGGGAATGGAGAAGGGGAAAGTTCAGTTCAAAATGCTTCATTTCTGCTTTTCTTTCATCGTCAATCTCTTCTGTTTCTCCTTCAGTCCATGTTGATCCAAAGTGGAGCCAGACAATCAGATTCATTGCAGGCTTTCCATGGGCTGCAGCCTTCTTCAGGCCACATCCACCTGCACCATGCACTCCTCCACAGGTTTACTTCTCATTGATGCAGTTTGGTATTAAATGGCAATAAATTACATCAGTCTTCCCCAAGCTCAGTTTCTTTTGCCTATGACAGTAATTGATTAGTGCTCTCCCCATCCTTATCTCAATCCATGAGCTTTTATCTTCATTGTATTTTCTCCCCTTTATGTCCTGATGAGAAGGGAGAGAGCAACTGTGTAATACTCAGCTGCTGATAAGTATTTAAACCACTACAAAATAAAAATTTAAGATATTCTAGTTTGTTGACTAAGTTTTGAAATGACAAAAATTACCGTGGATGAATAAGATGTTAGAAATATCCAGGGTTTTGTTTGTTTGTTTGTTTTTGTTTGTTTGTTTGTCAAGATATTACTAGTTGGAATTATATTTATATATATATATTTTCTGTTTTGTTTGGGACCATTCAAATAAAGCTTGGGTAAAACTGACTCAGCCACTGAGCTAATAATATATCTGAAAGATTATGTTTAAAGAAATGGGAAGAAGTTAGAGAAAATTTAAATAATTTTTTTAAAAGATGACTAAAGTAAGCAAAGTGAAAAACAACTACAGGGAGACTGAAAATAGGAAGAAAGTATTGTGTTCTCATGAAAGAAAGAAAGGAAGGAATATTACATATAAACCCTAAGTATAAAAATTTATTATGCTTATATATGTATTTGTTTAAAAGAAAAAATATAATGTAATAATAATTTGTTTTATATAACAAACAAATGGTATACAATATTAACTTACCTAAATAAGTAACATAGAGATGCCCTGGACTATTAAGAATTGTGTTTGTGTTCTTTTTTTTTTTGTGTGTGTGTGTGTGTGTGTATTAACCCTTAATAAATAATTCATATACAGAATTCCTTCCTTTTTTAGAAAAATTTCTTTAAGAAACGTCTGTGAGACCTGATCAAAGGACAAAGATGTTATAACTTATCTCACAGTATCCAGTATCTTATCCTTAGGAACACAGACATTTTGTGGAGAACTATAAGATAGAAGCAAGATTAATGAGAACTGACATTTATGGTTTATTGATTCTATTAAGTTCAACAATGCAGTTCCCCCTCTTTTCTTTGCTATGCCCTCCCATCAGCATGTAGCAAAGGTAATCAAAGCTCGTTGATCTGGAAATCAAATTGGGAAATGTGGGATGTTAGGGTGATTTATGTAATTTATTTTCCAGTTTTTGTTTGTTTGCTTTTTTTTTTTTTTTTTTTTTTTTTTTTTTTTTTTTTTTTTTTTTTTTTTTTCCCCCTAGGAAAGAAATATTAACAAAGTCTTTTGGCTGTTCCATTTCTACTCATGCCTTGAACTAGGATGCAGAGAGTCATGGAAATTCATTATCTGAGCATGTTGAACCTCAAAAGATGTTGCAGTTCACTGAAACTTTGGGATGAAAGTTTAGGTTATTTCCTTTTTTGTTTTTGCAACTGGTTCACCTATCCATAGGTCTGATACAGTGTATCTGGAAAAGACTGGGGAAGATTTAACAGCCTCATTCCCACTTCATGAAAATCAAACAAAAAGAAAAGAAAAGAAATCTAGAACAAATAAGTATTTCAAGATATGCTTCAAACAACAGGATACTTCACAGAATAATTAAAAATATAAAAATGGATTTAAGCTAAGCTGGAGACCCATTTAACCTTGGCTGTATGTTTATGGAAGTTCAGAATAGCACTTCTGCCAACATGTAACAGTTTTTGGCAAGCTCTTACTGAAGACCTTTCTAAGCAATTTCTAAGCAATTCATGTCATAGTATTTAATACACCTTGCCGGATATTTCTCCTATTAATTTGTCTAATGTAGTTTTTGATCCCAGTTGGACTTAGAATCATAGAATGGCTTTGGTTGGAAGGGACCTCAAATATCATGAAGCTCCAACCCCTTTCCCCTTACCCCCCTCCTCCGCTACAGGCAGGGCCACCAACCTCCAAATCTAATACTAGACCAGGCTGCCCAGGCCCCATCCAACCTGGCCTCGAACACCTCCAGGGATGGGACATCCACAGCCCCTCTGGGCAGCATGTTCCATCACCACACCACTCTCTCTGTGAAGAACTTCCCCCTGACATCCAACCTAAATCTTCCCTCCGTCACCTTAAAACCATTTCCTTTTGTCCTGGTATTGTCTACCCTTTCAAAGAGTTGACTCCCCTCCTTTTGGCATCCAAAATAGTATGCAGCGATGAGTGCCATAATTTAATGAAATTCTCTGAAAACTACTTCCCTCATTTTGTTTTAAACCTTAATCTTATTTTACTGCCCCTACTTTTTGTGTTATCAGAAATATTGCATGATGATATAATGTTTATCTGTTCTACGGCATGCATTATTTTATATACTTTGATCAGATCCCACCACCTATTCTTTTTTGAATCTGAGTCTGGTTCTATTTAATTGCTTTTTCATTATTTTACATCTCTTAGCATTTTTCTTAGTATCAATTATGGTCTTCTTGATTGCAGATGAACTGAACTGTTAGACCATATTGGGGATATAAGAATACCACAGATATATTCATATTATAGCCTTTTTTTTTTTTCCTGTTTTTCTCTATTCTTAATAATATCTAATGTCCAGTTTGCTTTTTCTGACATCAAGTGAACACTAAGTTGGCTTTTCCAAAGTGTTATGCTGATGTCTCTGTCGACTGATTAAAAGCAAAATTTAAGCCCATCAAAAGATAAAATTGTATTTTCCCGTGTGCCTTCATTTGCAATTTTCCGCACTGATTTTTTCCAACGTTTTTTGAACTTAGTGAGATTCTTTTTTCAGTTCTTTCAGTCAGATTATATTTTGTTCTTAAAATGTAGTACCATCTTTGTCATGACACTACTCATCCATCAATTCTATGTTATTTGTTGATAATCTGAGCTGCAGAAATCCTGAAACACCACTTCTGATACCCAAGCTGACAGTACCCTTAAAACCAATCATTTATCCCCATTCCTCTTTTAACATTAAATAACTATTGTTGCACAATACAGCATTTTTATTTCCACTGACGAAATAAAATAAAAAAAAAGACCTAATAAGTTTGTAAAAATAAACTAAATATTTTTACATTGCATTTTATTTACCACATCTGCTAATTCAAAAATTTTGATACATTTTACTGGTGAAAATTCAAATCTATGTATATGTTAATACAGAAATATTTTTCCTGTTTTTTGTTGTTGTTGTTGTTTTTGTTTTAATCATCAAGGAACAGCAATTGCTGCTTGTGCTACCTTATATCTTTAGGAAAGTCTTATATCTTTGGAAAACTCTTTAGAAATAGTTCTAAAAGGAAACAAAAAACACTCACTGTGTCTGGTAAAACAAAGACAATGTTCATTGTCCCCTGTGGCCAAAAGGGCCAATGGCATTCTGGGGTGCATTAAAAAGAGCATGGCCAACATGGCGAGGGAGGTGATCCTCCCCCTCTACTCTGCCCTGGTAAGGCCTCATCTGGAGTACTGTGTCCAGTTCTGGGCTCCCCAGTACAAAAAAGACAGGGATCTCTTGGAAAGAGTCCAGCGGAGGGCCACAAAGATGGTGAAAGGCCTGGAGCATCTCCCCTGTGAAGAAAGGCTGAATGAACTGGGTCTGTTTAGCCTTGAGAAAAGAAGACTGAGAGGGGACTTGATCCAGGTTTATAAATATCTGAGGTGTGGGGGGCAGAGTGGTGAGGCCAGATTGTTTTCAGCAGTACGTGGAGACAGGACAAGGGGAAACGGCCAAAAACTGCAGCATAGGAAGTTCTGCACAAATGTGTGCAAGAACTTCTTTATGGTGAGGGTGACGGAGCACTGGAACAGGCTGCCCAGGGAGGTTGTGGAGTCTCCTTCTCTGGAGATATTCAAGACCTGCCTGGACACCTATTTGTGTGACCTGGTGTAGGAAACTTGCTTTGGCAGGGGGGTTGGACTCGATGATCTCTGGAGGTTCCTTCCAACCCCTACAATTCTGTGATTCTGTGATTCATTACAAATTATTATATGATATATATCTTGATTATTATGTGATACATATCTTGATTTCAGTAAAACATTTGACACTGTCTCCCACAGTATCTTCACAGCTAAACTGAGGAAGTGTGGTCTGGACAATTGGGTGGTGAGGTGGATTGTGAACTGGCTAAAGGAAAGAAGCCAGAGAGTTGTGGTCAGTGAGACGGAGTCTAGTTTGAGGCTTGTATCTACTGGAGTCCCTCAAGGATCGGAACTGGGACCAGTGCTATTGAACATATTAGTCAACAACTTGGATGATGGAATAGAGTGCACTGTGAGCAAATTTGCTGATAACACAAAACTGGGAGGTGTAGCTGACACACTAGAAGGCTGTGCTGCTAACTAGCAAGACCTAGACAGGCTGGAGAGTTGGGTGGGGAGAAATTTAATTGAATACAACAAGGGCAAGTGTCGAGTCTTGCATCTGGGCAAGAACAACTCCAGTTACCGGTATAGATTGAGAACTGACCTGCTGGAGAGCAGCTTAGGGGAAAACGACCTGGGGGTCCTGGTGGACAGCAGGATGACCATGAGCCAGCACTGTTCCCTTGTGGCCAAGAACGCCAGTTGCATCCTGGGGTGTATTAGAAGGGGTGTGTTTATTAGGTTGAGACTGGTTCTCCTCCCCCTCTAGTCTGCCTTGGTGAGACCGCATCTGGAGTATTGTGTCCAGTTCTGGGACTCTCAGTTCAAGAAGGACAAGGAATGTCTTGAGAGAGTCCAGTGCAGAGCCACAAAAATGATTAAGGGATTGGAGCATCTCCCTTACGAGGAAAAACTGAGGGAGTTGGGTCTCTTTGGCTTGGAGGAGAGTGAGGGGTGACCTCATTAATGTTTATAAATCTGTAAAGGATGAGTGCCAGGAGGATGGAGCCACGGTCTTCTCAGTGACATCCAGTGATAGGACAAGGGACAGTGCGTGCAAGCAGAAACATAGAAGGTTTCACATAAATATGAGAAAAAACTACTTCACAGTGAAGGTGATAGAGCACTGGAATAGTATGCCCTGAGAGGCTGGGGAGTCTCCTTCTCTGCAGACATTCAAAACTGACCTGGATGCATTCCTGCATGACCTGATCTAGGTGTTCCCACTCCGACAGAGGAATTGGACTAGATGATCTTTCAGGGTCTCTTCCAGTCCCTGATATTCTGTGATTCTGTGATTCAGTGACAGCAGCCACTCCAGTAAACTTTAAACTCCCTGCTACATGATGGACTTAGAAAACTTTTCATTTAATGATGATCCAAACATGGTCTTTCTAAAGTAGTCTTTATTGAGTTTAATTATTTTGTCTAGCAATCAAATGGGTCTTTCCTATACCATCTTTCTAGAATTAGCAATTTCTGGAATCATTACAATTACCCAAAGAGAAACAAAGGACTTGGAGAAAATTTTCTAGATCTGGGGACCATAAAATATTAAGATTTATTTTCTCAGAAATGTCATGTGAAGCTTTGACTTTTCATGAGTGAATGCGTGTTACTTGTTGGATGGAACTAGTTCTTCCCACCAAAAAATGCAATTTATTTAAATCAACATCAGTTTATGCTGTTTCAGTTTTCCATCTAAAATTCAGAAATATTAATTTTGAATTTATGTTTAATATCTTCAAATGCTTTGGCTTTTTTTTATTCTTATAGGTCATTGACTCTGAACTTTTGTTATTTTTTGGCGGTTAAAAATTGCAGTCTACACAAATTTTGCTTTTGCATTAGTATAAACTAAATTTGCTCAGGCTCAATTAATATCCTTAATGGTGCAATTTGTAACAGAAAAGCTCACAACTCTTTGGCTACAGCCTTTGATATAGTATGCTAATTATTGAATAATATCAAATGATTTCAGCATAAAACCCTCAAAGAAATAAAGTTGAGATTTTAGCAGTTATATCTCCCTAGTTGTACTTGACATCTAAAATTATTGCATTTTCTCTGATAGGTAAATAAATAGTTTTTCTTAATCAAGCTAAATTACAGGAAATGGAAATGTTATTGAAAAGAAAAGTGAAGCAGAATATTGTCTTTTAGCAAGAACACTATCATGTAGATGTCTAAATCTATCTAGTTACTGTGACAAATAGTTTGGGGTACATGCATACTTTAATTACATAAATCTGCTGAAATTGAAGTATTGCTCATGGAAAGAGCTATTACTGTTGAAATGACCCATTTAATAGTAACCTGTGATATCAAAGTATGGATTTAAATTGGTAATTAATGAAAGTCACTTTCCAAAAATGCTAACACAAGAGCTCAATAAAAATGCTAACTATGTCTCAAATACCACAGACAGTTTATTGACATTTTAATACGTGTTACTTATGCTAAATACTTTTATACAGTCAGAACTAAGGATGAGAGGATAACAATAGGCATATTCCCCAGCTAGCACTTAGGAGATCAGTGGTACATTTAGTAGACTACTTCACTTTGTAGGTTTTAATCCTTCTTAATAATGGAGGAACATGGCATGATTTTTTTTGAAGTTGCAATTTCAAAATGAACTATTTTATCTCAGACTGTGGAGAAAAAGAATCCTGGTTTAAAAAAAAAAAAAAAAAGAAAGAAAAAAAAAGAAAAAGAAAAAGAAAAAAATAAGTAGTTTTCTTCAGACTATGTTTTAAAATCCAGATTTGTTAAGTGAGCTTTCTTCATTATTATTCAGTAGCAAAACTGTTAATGATGGTATAAAGATGCAAGCTGATATATTATCTGTCTGGTTATTTTAATTTCTATATCTAGCAACTAATATTTCAAAGGCTCAAAAGCACCTCATAAAATCCTGATTGTACGTGCCAGGCAATGCAGAATTTTGTCCACTATTCTGTAGAAGAGAAAGGATATTTCTTGAGAAAAATACAAACTTTTCAAATCAGTTTCAAATTAGAGCCTCTTTTTCTTAGAGAAAATTAGCCCAATTCAGCAAAGTATTACAATGCATGTTTAAATCCATAGGATTAGTAGGCTTTTCTGAATAGTACCTTAAACTTATAGCTGTATTTATCACTAGATAATCTGCTGTCATGGAATGCTCATCTGAATCCTGAAATAGGAACATAGTTGCTGATGTATCCAGTAGGCAGGAAAATAATATTATTTTTCCCTTCTTGTAACTCAGTATATCTTTTCCCAATTTAAACATCAGTTTCAGGCTGGTGATTTTATATATATATGTATGTATGTATGTATGTATGTATTTATATTGTTAAAAATAATTCAATTTTAATATTTTTGTTTGTTTGTTTTTAGGGAATGGCATTCACTAAAGCTCTCTACATCTATAGCATACATATATTTTAAAATAATTATGCTGCTAATATCCCATCTGAAGATAATAAAATTTCAGATGGATTTTCAAATTTAAGTGATTGCACTTATCACTTATTCATGCAGAATACAGTTATGTGTATGCTGAATTGCTGCTGACAACAAAGATCTTGAAATTCAAGACTTGCACAGGAATAAGAAAATAATTTTAAAAATAGGAAGAAACACTAAGTTTTAGTGGATAGTAAGGCAGCTGTGGCTTTGGGTGATAAGAGTTTTCACAATCATCGGACATTTATTAGATTATTCATTGTCTCTGTATATTGTTTGGAATACTGGAGTTTAATTTTTCTATGCCTTATACATTTGTAGAATCATACAATCAATATCCTGAGTTGGAAAGGATCCATAAGTAACACAGATTCCAACTCCTTGCTCCACACAGGACTACTCAAAATTCAAAACATATTTCTGAGAGCATTGTCCAAATGCCTCTTGAACTCCAGCAGACTGATTGCCTTGCTGCTCCCTCTCATGAGGAAGATATAGAGTGTAATGAGGTCACCCTTCAATCTCCTCTTCTCTAGGCTGAATAAAACAAGTGACTTCAAATGTTTTTCATATATATTGCCCTCTAGACCCTTCATTCTCTAATAGTTTTATGTATTTCTTATATTGTGGAATCCAAAACTACATATAACTTGAGGTGCAACTGCAGCAGTGCAGGGCAGAGTGGGACAATCCTTTCTCTCCATCAGCTAGCAGAGCTGGACAACCAGTTTATGGCTGTCCCTTTTGTCTGTCAGGGCACAGTCCTGACTCAGATTCATCTTGCTATCAGCTAGAAACCCAAGATCCTTTTCTACAGGGCTGCTCTCCCACGTGCAGAATCCAGCACTTGTTCTTGTTAAATCTCACACTGTTGGTGATTGCTCAGTCCTCTAACTTGTCAGTGTATCTCTCTGTCCTGGTTTCATTTGGGACAAGGTTGATTTTCTTCAGTGTCTAGTATGATTACATATTTTGACTTTAGGAGAAAAACAGTATTGATAAAATCAGTGTTATAGTTGTTGCTGAGTTGTTGCATTAGCTTGCTTCCCTTGATTACTCAAATAGGTAACACTGTCATAAAAGGAGATTAAGTTGGTTGAACAGGTCTTTCTCCCCATAAACTGTTGGCTGTGACAAATGACTGTGTTGTCTTTCAGGAGTTTTTCAATAACCATAATAATAATTTTCTCCATAATTTTAGCAGGCACTGAAGTGAGACAGGCCTGAAATTACCAGTCTTCTTTCTTGCCCTTATTGAAAACTGGGATAATATTTGCTACCTTCTCATTAACTAGGACTTCTCTGGATCCCCAAGACCATTTAAAAATAATTAAATGAGGTTTCACAATGACATCAACCAGTTGGGATGAATACTATTGAGTCCCCTAGACTCCAAGAGGCAGAAGACTTCTGTATAAATTGGGTCTGCTAAGCATATCAGGCCCTCTCTTCTACCTTTTCTAGAGAAAAAAATCTCCCTTGTATATCACTGACAAAATAGTCTCAACTCAAATAATTTTTATATAACAAATGGTACAGGATTTTGAAGTTATTTCTGCCACTCTGTCATGGTTTTGCAATTTTTGGTTTTCAGTATTCCACATCATAACATCATGTAGTGCACTGGCAGTTAAAGTGTTAATGCTCCAATTCTGGGTACCTGTCCCTGTACATCACAGAAATCATGGGAGCTGGCCCTTCCTGGTTGGGTGGTCTCTTACTGCCTGGCAGTGGATGTTGGAGGGTGCTTTCCTAGCTGTACCAAGCTTTTCAGGTTTGACTCAGTCTCCGGATCTCTCTCTCTCCCCTATTTTATTTGATTCATTAGTCTCAATTTCAATTAGATTGTATTATATTGTGTTATCTTGCATTCCAATACCATAGTTAGTAAAATAAATTTTCCTCCACAAATCGTTGCCGCTGTTTTTTTATCCTTCCTTGAGCCCAGCTCCCATCTCCCTATCCCTTTTCCCTTTTCCCTCACATTTGTGGGGCCGTGGGGGGGGAGTGCGGGGGGGCAGGGGCATATTGCCCCCCTGTCACAGGCATAGATTGATCTAGTGAACTCCGTGACATACTTTTACTCATTTCTTAACTGGCTTTCCTCTGCCTCATTGGTTGGTTTAGAGTGGCCTTCTTTTTAATTTTCAATATGTTTACAATGTGAATTGTTTGTTCTTTCACTGTTTCACTTACTTTCTGACATTCTTGAATGAAAAGTCGTCAGCAGTCTCTCGGCAAATATGTTCTATGTACGAAGGTTGCTCCAGAAGTAATGCTTCCTATCTTATCATGTTGGCCCATGATATCAGAGGCAGATGATGGTGGTATGGTAGTTGAAGCTGAACCTTCCCAGCAATATCTCATTAACATTTTATTGCCCTGTGATACATAGAAGAAAAGGGGCAATCTGACCAAATGCAGTCTGACATGAAAGTGCATGTAAAGCAAAGGTATGTAATTGAATTCCTCCATGCAGAAAAAAATTGCACTTACTGACATTAATTGAGGCTTGCTGAATGTTCTGAATGTTTATGGAGACCAAACAGTGGATGTGAGCACAGTGAGGTAGTGGGTGATGAGTTTCAGCAGTGGCAACAGTAATGTGTAAGACAAGCCACGTTTTGGACAGCTATGCACAAGTGCCCTACTATGAAATGAAGAACATCTGATCAACTCATCCAAGTGAATCAGTTAATGGTGTTGACTTCATTGAAAAGTAGTGTTTTGTGGGTGAGAATTTGCTTGATCAAATAGTGTAATTGCAGTCTCTCTATCTGTTTCAATTTTCATGGAAATAAATAGGAAGCATTAGTTACAGAGCAAACTACTTACTCTTTTATTTACTGAGCTTCCTGTCAATAATTCTCATGAATAATAAATGACTATAACAACTTAAATGTTACTATGAAATTTAACCAAATACACTGGTCATATTTTAGGTCTTATTTAAAAATAACCCCTTTTGTTTTGTTTAAAATTAGTATTAGTATTGTAGAGTTCAAAAGAAGCTAACACTTTTGATCTGTTTTGGTTGCTTTTAACCAAAACAAAAGCCAAATTTTCTTTCTTCAGCTCTCTCCTGGGTTATTTCAAAGGACAAATGGCTCCTAACGTAGGGCTTCCTTTCTTGGGAAACTAGGATAAAGCAGAGAACAAAACTGAGTCACTATTAATCATGTTAGAACAGAGCTAGCAAACACAATATTTGTTCAGTGCTACAGGGATTGGAAAGCTTGTTTCAGTTAACTATAAAACTTCACTAAGAAAGCAAGTATAAATAATTGTCTTCCATTATTGGATTGCATAATTTGGAATTTTTCTAACTTAATTCCTAGGTAATTTCATTTAAACCACGTGAGTCTATATTTTCTAATTTATTTGAAATTGGATTGCTCAAAAACCTCTCCTTTCAGACATTCAATTTCCATTTGCTTACCTTCATTAAAAAAAAAAAAAAAAAGCTACAGAAGATGGCAGCATTCATTCTAGGAATGCATATAGAACATCATGTCCCATATCAGTCCTTTATGTCACCATAAATTTTCCTCTGATTGCTATTCTGTCCTCATGGTTCATCTAAATATCTTGCACATCTTCTTCACTATCTCATCCATAAAAGATTATTGGCTTTAGTGATTCTAAATCTCCAGCCTTAGAATGGTTGCTACACTTAATTCAATAAATATTTTGTATCTTCAAGTTGCTTTCTCAACTTTTTCTGGTAAAATCACGACAGTTAGATATTTGCTTATCTACTCTCAAAATATCTGTTCTATACACACACTCAAAATATCTGTTCTATACGGCCTTAAAACTAGTTTTCTGAGTTGCTATATTGATATCTGGTGAGTTGACCTTGATCAGCTGCCATCCAGCCACCCTCTTAGTCTCCACCCTGAACAGGACAGATGGAGATAATAAGATTAAGCTCATGAGTAGACAGAAAGACAGGGTTAAAAACTTATTAAGGTAGATTTGAATACTGAAAAACAAGAGAGAATTTACATGTTTTTCCTATTGTACCTCCAACTTCCTGCTTTCTCCCTGGATCGGCTTGAGTGTTTTGCTCCTCTACCTACGTTGGGGATCCTGTTCCTGTGTGGTCTCTCCATAAGCTGCTAAACATTTAGAAAATATCCATCTTCTCCATGGTGAATTTCTTCATAGATTGCAATGAGGAGACTGTATTATGATCCTTATGGGTTGTAGGGAAATTTTTGCTCCAATGAGGTGTTTCCATATGTTGCAGGGGAATCTACTTCAGCACTTGGAGAACCTCTTTCTCTTCTTTGGTTTTGATGCACAAAGTGCTTTTTTTCACTCTTTTTTCCTTACTCTTCTTTCTGTTATGTGACATTTTTAACTTTTCTTAAATACATTTCCCCAGAGTGCCACCTTCTTGGGATAACATTATATGTATATATAAATATATATAATATATATATATATAAATGATGAGAGATCTTAATACAGATACAGATAAAAAGAGAATTTGTGTACAATTTTTGCACGTTCGTGTACTGGTTTTCAAGTTTTGTATCCTACATATGCCACCAAATAATGGTATTACTGCTCTAGTTATAATCACAAGCCACAGGGCTTGTTTTTAAGGCTCTTTTGTTCTGTTACACATATGGATACCACAAGAATAGAGGAAGACCCATATTCTATGGTTTTTCATTCTGTTAAGTGAAATTGTTTTATCTATATAGGAAGGTCAATTAAGGATTCTCCCATTATGCATACCAATGTGTCACGGAGTTAACGAGTTCAATTTACGCCTGTGACAGGGGGCAGTAGGCCCCTGCCCTCCCCTCCCCACCCCACAAAATGGGAAGGAAGGGAGGAAAACAAAAACAGTGGCAACAATCTATGGAGGAAAACTTATTTTACTAACTATGATATCGAAATTCAAGATAACACAATATAATACAATCTGATTGAAATTGAGACTAATAAATCAAATAAAATAGGAGAGAGAGAGTTCCCGAGACTGATTCAAACCTGAAAAGCTTGGAATGGCCAGGAAAGCACCCTCCAGCACCCACTGCCAGGCAGTAAGAGACCGCCCCACCCGGAAGGGCCAGATCCCATGCCTTCTGTAATGTATAGGGATAGGTGCCTGGAATTGGAGCATTAACACTTTAACTCCCGGTACACTACATGATGTTTTGATGCGGAATACTGAGAACCTAAAACAAAAAAACATAAAACCATGACACAATGATACATCTTAGCCCGCTATTTATTGTCCTGTAATGTTAGCTGGACAGTATATCTTTCACAGACCACATAAGTTTCTCAAAATCACGTAATAAGGTATCATAACTTCATTTTCTTAGATTCTAGTACTAACATACATTATTCTGAATTTATTTTGTTGTCTTGTATGAAATGCACAGTGGAATTTAAATTGTATAGAATAAAATTTCAGGTGTGCCTAGAGCTAAAATCCAAGCTTGTTTGAACATTTGGAAAAAACAAATAAATAATTAAAATTACTGAAATACCCACTTCCACACAGCCACTCATTTTCTGAATAATGTTCAATCTGTTTTTACTCTTTTATAAATAGGGTCCCAAGCTTAATGAGGATGACAAGGTGTCCGGTATCTACTGCTAGATTAGTCAGTTAAGGAGAATATGATGTATTTTGGAATCTGGACTAGGTATTTAGTCACTTATGCTATGTCTGCACTACTAAATGTAAATGGCTAGTGACCTTTTTTTAGTTTTGAGGTTAAGTAGCACACTATGATTTCTATGCAAGTCTAAGCTCCTTTGTCCCATGGAATCTGGCTTCCTGTTGGAAATGTGTCCATGCTAATATTATATGTTCACTCATGCCCAGGTGTCATTATGTGATAGTTAAGGCTGAAAATGTACTATTATTCTTCAGTGTGGTCATTTTTAATGTAGTCTAGTGTCTGACATTTTGCTAAGGTTAAAACTGATGTGTTGGTTTCATTTTGAGTAGCATGAGACTTGTAGTGTGATGTGGCAGATTGGTTAGAGGAATGTTTTGGGAGAATATGAAGAATGGAAGGAATTAAGCCTTTTCAAGTAGCATCTTAATCCATTCTGTCTTTCTGGATAGGGTCTAAACTGAACTATCCCCAGTTTTACACATGAATTTTCATTCCAGTCAATTTGATTACTACAAAGAAATGTCAAGAAGTTAACATGTTTCTACAGTGCATGAAGAATTAGGACTGCACTTCTAAATTATTTGATATTTGCACAGCTGAAACATCATCTATACATAAAAATAGGAAGGTTTTCTGTCTTGACTTTTTCCCCAAGAATTCTCTGAATGTGTTCCACTGGGCAGTACCAGGATCTCCAGTGTTCTTTAAAAACACTGTCAGATATTTTGCTCAGATTATATATGTATCATATACATATATATTCAAAACTTATGAATAAAACATGATGTCATGGAATCCATCTCCTCACTTTGGAAGTAAAATGTTTATTTGTGACAGTGACTGCAAACTGGAGATTATAAATACAAGTTAGGAATAAATGCATATTTCCTGTCTTACATTGTTCTCCACTGAGTACACGCTAAAGGTAAAATGGGTTAGCAAGAAACTTAAAAAGAGTGTTTAAAGACAAAAACTTATTGGGGGGAGAGGAGGGGAAAGTATGGTTTATATTTTATTTCTCTTCCTTAACCATGTAATCATTGCAGTCTTTGTTGATTAATCCCCGTAATGTTTTGTAGTTGTTAATACATTCAGTATTGTTGTGAACTTTTGAAACCTAACCTTCCTCATTCATTTCTGCAGGATCTAAAGTCTGCCACTTGCTTCTGTGTGAAACTGAAAATAATAGTTTGGAGAGTACTTTACTGGAAATCGAGTTAAATTTTTAGTCTTCAAAAGGTCTTCCTTGATCCGCCTGGTAAGTATCCTTAGACCTCTTTTGCTCTATAAATGAGCTGAATGTAAATGTTCCTTTATTCCATAAAATTAATCAAATTTAAACATGAAATCACCTATACATGGAAAGTTTATTTAGTTATACAGTAGAAACAAATAGATATTTCATGCTTCAGGTGAAGACTTACATTTTTCATGGCACACAGCAAGTAAAGTCCAAAATCACATCAACATTTTTTTCTTGCAGAGAATGAGAAAATACATTTCATTTTGTACAAGTAGAGAAGCTCTTAACAGCTGCTGAAGTTGAAACAAACAAAAAAGTTTTATGTTATCTTAAACAAAGATTTACATAATTACCTGGTAAGTAGTTATCTATACAGGCAACAGAATTAGTAGCCAAACTATCTATTCCCAAGTTGTTTTTATGACTTCTTTTCAAAACATACTTTGCTGCATTTACATTGTTGATGTGGCTATATTTTTTTTCTGTTCCAGCCAAGCCCAACAAGTAGGCTTGAAAGTGAAAATCACCCTCACATATTCTGTAATGTCAAAGGCAAGCCAAAAGCATGACAAACTGTCACTTCATTCAAATGATGTAGCATTCATTATAAATGTTGAATAGATTCTGAAGACTTGGATCAGATTATTGATGAAATAATTTAGCAGGTGAATAAGTAAAAACAATAAAAATAACAATCTGGTGTTACAGGATGACACACAAGGAGTTATGTTCTAAAAAGTCACAGTTATTTAGTCTGTAGTTACAAACACACCTGCAGTTAGTTCAATATTCTTCACATTTTGTTTTGCCAGGAAGCACAGATATGGAACAGTTACATCTGATGGCTTTCTTTTTATTAATCTAGCACTAAATTCTACAAACACTGAACATGATTAGCACATTAGCACTTTACTTGTATTAGATTAATTTTAATGGGGATAATATGAGGTTATTCAGGATAATAAGTCATTGAAAAAGTTCTTTCTACGCTTACATTTCTCTGTGTCCCACTCAAACAAAAATGAAAACACATCACTATGTTTCATTAGTCACTAACCATTGTAAACTCTTAAATATTAAGTTTTACTGGAGACCAATATTATAAAACTTGTTGTATGAGGAATCCTCCACAATCAATAATCTACTGTACAGTTATTCAGGAAGTGATTTAGAAGTTTAGTGTGAGGTTTGACAAGTCTAGTGCAACTGAAAAACAAAATCCAATTTCTCCTTCCAGTCTTACCTTCATAGTACTGTTGCATGTCTAGTTTTTTAAAAAGCTATGGGGATAACTGAAAATCTGTACCATTATGTTACTGATGAACACTATAGACTGTACATACAGTATGGAGTTTTTAAAATGGAAAGGAATTTGGGATAGGGTACTAGGAATGACCCTGCAGGTGGCTATCATGTGAACCCACAATTTTAGTATTATTAAGACTAAAGATTTAAAGCGGTAGTATCAAGTACACAAACATTTGAAATTGTGATTTGCAGCACAAAATAATACCAGACAGTAAATTGGTTTCTGTAGGGTCTACACTAGGTCTGGCTGGAATGGAATTAACTTTCCCCACAGCAGCCCATACAGTGTTGTACTCAGCACTTGTAGTCAGAACAACACTGATATTATAGCAGTTTTGTCTATTGCTGAGCAGTGCTGGCTCAGCATTGTTCCCCCTCTTCCCACAGATTCAGTAAGCTAGGGGTGATCAAGAGATGATGCAATTGCTCTCATGGAGAACTGCAACTTCCGCCTGCTGGAAATATAATATCGTGGAAAGGAAACTGACAAGGAGACTCCTGGAATTTGTGGCTGACATGGTTGGAAAGGGAAAAAATTAGAGAAGGTGCCTCACTCAATATGTTGCTTGTTGGAGGTTGTCTCAAGCATAGGAATTGTAAGATGATACAGTTCTCATTTCTGGGGAAGCAAGGAGAGCAGTCAGCGGATCTGCTACTTTGGATTTTCAAAGGACAGATTTTGGCCTATTTAGGGACCCATTTGACAGCCACTCTTGAAATAAAGTTCTAAAAGGTAGTAGTGTCCAATAAGGATAAACATTCTTCAGGAATGAAGTCTTGAAGGCACAGAAGTAGACTGTCCCTATGTTCCAAAAGATGAGGCAGTGGGGAACAAGATCAACCTGGCTTTATAGAGCCCTTTTTCAGGAACTCAGGAAGAAAAAGAGGCTTCATGGCTTGGTAGAAGTCAAATACTCAGGAGGAACATTATGACGTTATGTAAGAAGAAAATTAGATCAAAGCTTAGCAACAACTTGTCTAGTTCAGTAAAGACAATAAAATCATATTAATAAATTCTCAAGGAAGGAGAATCTCAGCCCTTTATTGGGCATGAGGGGAAACACAGTAATGAGAGCAGTCTGGTTAACTGGGGAGGCCCTAGTAGACTTGAGGCTGGAAAACATGGTGCTTATCTACAAGAAGGGCAAGAAGGATCCAGGGAACTACAAACCTGTTTAGTCTGATCTCAGTCTTTCTGCACAGAAAGACAGTTCAGGCATTGAAATTGTCTGCTAGGGGAATGTCAGAATCATTATGACTGCAGGTATTTGAGATGTGTGGATGTGGTACTTGGAGACATTTAATTGTGGAATTGGCAATGTTAATTAACTGTTGAACTTGATTATCTTATGCATCTTTTCTAATCTAAATTATTCTATGAGTCTATGAAATAAACTCACAAAAAGAGAGTTTGTGATTAAAAAAAAAAAAAAAAAAATTAAGCAAGCACAATTCACACATTCACAACAACAACATTTTCCTGCAGAAGAGAAAAGAGAAAATCATTGAAACATGGAATGTTCGAGGTTAGAAGGGACATCTAGTCCAACCCCTCTGCTTAAGGAGGAACACCTAGAATAGGTTGCCATATTATGTTTTGGACAGCTTTTGAATATCTCTGACATGTCTCCATCACACAGTAGAAAAGGATATCCTGATTATATTTTGCATAATGAAGGCAAGAACGTTGTTAATCTTCTTAGAGGGAAAGACCCATTGCTGACTCATGTTCAAGTTGATGTTCACTATGACTCCTAGATCCTTTTCTTCCAAACTGGAATTGGGTTGTTTCCAGCATGTACTGCTGTCTGAGATTGTTCTTTCCCACATGTAGGACATTCTACTTCACTCCACTGAGTTTCTTGTGGTTCTCATCAACCCATTTCTCCATCTTGCGAAAGTCCCTCTGGATGGAAGCAAAGCCCCCTGGAGTATCAGCTACTCCTCCCAGTTCTTTTCCATCTACACACTTGCTGAGGTTATGCTTTACCCCATCATCCAGATCATTAATGAAGATGTTAAATAGCACTAGACTCAATATTGTCTGCTTGAGTAAGCTACTTACTGGCCTCCTATTATACTTTGTTCAACTGATTGCCAGCTTCTGAGCTTGGCCATTTAACCAATTTTCAGGAAAAAACAGAATGACAAGGAGGCTTCAACTCACATTACTTTTTCAATGCATTTAACTTACTTATATTCTCTAGAACAATATAATAAGTTTATATTCTAACAGCATCACTTATGATTTTTACTGAAACAATTAAAAAATTATGTGTATTGCTATAAATCTGTTCAGATTTCTGGAAAAGTGAGGGAGAGCATTATGAAAATTATGATTATAACATAGTTCAAGACTAGCACAGGATAAACATTCTAAATTAATATTTATTCATATATACAAATGGTGGCAGTGTCTATTAAGACTGCATGCTGTTGCAAGATTTCACTCAAAAAAGTTTAGCCAGTGGAAAGATAAAGCTAATGCAGTGCTCTTTATTCAATGTGCATAGCTAAACTCCATCTTTAACATAATTGCATCCTGTTGTTTCATCATCTCTCATTTGATAGAAGTAGAGGAAATATTAGCTACATTCGAGTAGCAGTGAGTAAAAGCAGCAATTTGCTGAGATTTTTCTAAGAATTATGATGGTTTTCAATGTATCACTAGCATTAAACTGGAGTCCTGAAGTTAGAATACTCAGGCTATACTAATGAAAGAGTTTACTATGCAAAATAACATACAACACCTATAAATCTTTTCTTTCTCCATGGATTTTGTGTGCAGTTCCATGTACTCTTCAGTGAGAAAGATGGTTTAAAAGATCACTTATCTAATACCATTTATTCATTCCTGCCCCAGCAATAAAATTTATCACTTCTTCAAAGTGGCTGTGTAACTGCTTGTCATGCTGTGCTGTAAGCTGAATCATTGATGTGAATAACAAACCTTGAAGACTTTTTTTGATAACACAATATGTTTCACTGATCTATTACATATCATGGCCTTACAAATGCTTTTGGTATCACAAAAGAGAGAGCAGTGAATGAGAACAAGCAGTGGGGGTCAAGGTGCGTGCATTTGCAAAGGGAGCAAGGACCTCTTAAATTAGCTTCACATCCAAAGAACTGCATTTTTAGTCTTCCACCTGCTCTCTTCTTTAATAGTACTTCTATTCACATCATTCTTCTGGTCCTCCTTCCAGGGAGGAATTCACTGTTTAAAGCAAATATCTGGTATTTGAAGATTCAATTTTGTTCAGCAAAGAACAATTTCTCAGTTAGAAATTACTATTCAATTTCTAAAAGCCTTGTATACAGTGAAATAGATATCTACATCCTCCCATCACAGAATAAAATGTTAATTATCTCTTTCCTTTTCACAGTTGTAGAGAGAAAGAGAAATTAAGGCAGGCATAACAATGACAAAAGTATTCTCTTATTCTCTATGCAGCCAGAACTGCTTGTACTGAAATTAACAAATTTCTGCTTTACCTCAAAAGATATCAATTGCAGTCATACTGTAGATAGACTAGAATAGTAAGTTGGAACAATAAATCACATGAGCAGTATCAGCAATCTCCACATTCATGGTAGACGTTACATTTTCTTGATAGAATTCCTGCTCCTCTTAACAAAAATTGCAAACTATCACAAGCATGAAAACCCAACAGACTCCTCAAAATCTGCTACTCTGTCAGCAGTGCTTGCAGTTTGTGATACAAGCAGCATCAGCAATGCTGCTAAGAGTTAACAGGAAAAATAATTCTGACCTGCTCTATAGCATATTAAATATTTATATGGAGATTTCAATAATACTCATAATTCCTATAAAGAAAAGAAAAATCCTGCTTCAAAATAAATTGAGTTGAGTATAAAACAGGATATCTAATTTTTTGTTTGTTTTTAGTTTAGTTTAGTTTTTATTTGTTTGTTTGTGATTAATAAGGTATATAAGTACCTTTTTGAAGTGAAATAATAGAATACTGATTTCTGCAAAGTGGAGCTCTTCCTTTCCTTTTCATTTCCTGTCCAGTCCATTGCCCAGCTGAGGTACCAGTACCCAGCATTATCTGCTGAAATACCCAGACACAACACATAAGCAGCAATTTTTTTTTGAGAGCTGCTTAGAGTCTGTGCATAAACTCTGATTCTGGGATATCATCTGGACTCATCTGAAGCACATTTTCAACATTACATAATTTTTTAAACAGTTTTTCTCATTCTGAATATCTAGGAGTTTTATACCTGTATTTTAGAATGGGTCAGCATTTTATTGTATGCTTTTTTGTGTCTGATCAGGAGATTTTCAGTGTAGTTTGGCCTGTCAGAAAATGACAGTTTATTGAAATTGCACATTTGCTCATTTCAGTAAATCTGTCTGACAGTGAAAATTAACTTCATTTCCTTGACTTCTTGGCAGCCTGACTACTTGATCATCTTGGAGTCTGTCTGAGGCAGAAAGATTTCTGTGCTTACTGTAGCTGCTTCCCAGCAACAACACTGGTTTGAATCAGAACTCCTGAAATTTCTAAGTTCTTTAGATTCTTCTCGCTACAAACAATAAGTTCATTTATCACTCTCAAAGTTTTCTAAACAAAAGATGCAATGTTGAATATAAGATGGCCTTATCACTTGGTCTTTTTAAAGGCTACCTCTTTCCTAGTTTGGAAACTTACTTTTGTAGACTCTCTGAAATATCTCATCCACTCTGATAATCTTCTCTCCCGCAAGCTAAATAAAAAATAATTAGACTGAAATAAAGCTATTTTCTACCTGAACATTTCCTCACATGTTGGGTTTTGTAAGCATATTTCTTCTATCCCTTAACTTAGAAAAGGTACAATCTTTTGCACCATATCCTGTGTCAATTTTTCTAAGCAAATCTCAGATAAAAGAAAACACTTAATATAAAAATCTTAACACGTTATTTTTTTTTAATACATGTACATCTCAAACATAATGTATACAGTAGAAAATAATTGTCAATGTTTCTCTCTCTCTCTTTTTTTTTTTTTTTTTTTTTTTTTTTTCACCCGAACTACGAGGTAGCAGTGTGGATAAGCCATTTGACTAATCTGCACAACAGACAGTGTAACTTAGTATAAAGTTGAATAGACAATATAAGCTTATTTCTATTTAGGGTGCTATAAAGTCAAAAAAAAGTAAGTAGCTAAATTTTATGTTAACAGAAAAGTTTAACATTACTGGGAAAAAGAAAAAAAAAAAGATAAAACTGTGCACTTTTACATATTCTGAAGTAAAACAAAATCAAAAGAATGGTAAAATTCCTGTGAGGTCTGGAATTACATTTCTGCATGCTCAAAGTAAGCAAATCGCCTTGAAAGAAACAAAATTTGACATTTTCTTTATGTGCACATCAATGTCCCTGGTAATAATGATTTCTTAGCAGATAGGCTGTCAAAAGATTAATAGAATTAAACTCTTTGTAAAATAAGTCTGTTCTCACTGACAGCTAACTTACATTTTTCCCCTTCCTTTTGGAAGACAGTAAACAGAAACAAAGCCTGCAGCAATACAAAGAAAGCAACCACATTAAAGAGAGATTAGCTTCAGGAGGCTATGACAGATGTAAAGTGCTCTGCACACATTGCTATGTGATGTTCAACATATGTTCTCAATTAAAAATTGCTTAAGAAATATTTAACAAGGCAAATCTAACACACTCCTAGTTTGTAAGAATATATTGAGCTTATGAATCTTTGCTCCTCATTTTATTTTTTCAGTGTTGCTGTGAACTAAAGAGAACTTTGTATAGAATGACTCTTTACTAGTATATAAAGTAGTACTTAATTCCATATATGAGAAAATAGTATGCATTTCCTCTTTTAGTAAGAGGATGACTGAATAATTTAGCAAGCACAGGATCTGTTGAACTAGTTAAAATTAGTTTTCTGCAGTGGAGGATCATTTGCTGAATTTGAAAAAATAAATAAGCACCTAACTGCATTCAAGACATCAGACACTGTTGCTGATTTTTTACCTGGACTTTACTAATGTCAGTCAGCAGGAAATCTTCCTACGAATCACTGTGGAATGTTACACAAAATCCTGTGTTAAATTTCTATTTTACCACTTCCCTTATCTACTACCTTTATATATTTCCTTTTGTAACATTCTCGTATCTTTCTTTTCTTTCTTTTTCTTTTTCTTTTTTTTTTTTTCCTAAAATGATAAGATCATGTGCTTTACTCAACCTTCAGATAGGTAACAGGCACAATAATCCTTATTCTTTTAAAAATAATTATCTTCCTACAAAAATCTACCACAAAGCCTCAATTTTAGTAAACAGCAAAATTATTATTGAATCCTGATGCTTCAAGATGTCTTCAAGAAATAAATTCTCCTTATGTTAGTAAAATCCTGAAAGCACCACTGTTGCTCCTATTGCCATAAATGAGGAGCCTTTTATCTCTAAGAGAGCAGAAGTTCATGGTCTTCTATGGAAAACACTGTGTATTGCTTTGAAGTATATGGTAACACCCTGTGTGGATCAAGAGAGACTGAACATTTGAAGATGTCAGTAGGTCCACAGAGGTTTTGCAGTACATGGCCATCATCACTGACTCCCAAAGATAACCAAGATAACCTCACAATGAATGAACGTGTTTTTGTTTTTTTTTTAAGTCTTTACTTCCACTTGTAATAATGCTAGTTTTGAATCTTTTCTGATGGAGTTCTGTTTCCAATTGCAAAAGAGGAGTTTAAAAATAAAAACTACAGTGTTTGTTATGAGAATATTTGTAAATCTGAAACACATTGTTCCTGCATAAATCATCTGCCAATCAAATGTCAACTTCTTCTTCCTTGTAAATATGATGCAAAACTACTCAAGAGGTATTCAGAGAACTTGAACTCTGAATAAGCTGTTTGAACACGTTGTTAATGTAGGAATTCACACTAAAGTGTATGGTGATAGATGTTTACTTATAAGCTGAACTATTAAGAAAACTTCAAATGTATAGGTAAATACAGTATTGTATGTTAATTTCTCTGAGAGTAATGCCTCCTATTTATTTCCATGGAAAATACAACACATACAAAGAGCACAATAATATTATTTGATAGAGGAAATTCTCAACTATACAGTATTTTTCAACAGTCATCACCATCAGCTAGACATTTTTGCCAGCCTGCATGCCATGCTCATAAAATCTGTTCTGCAGGTGGTGACCCACAGTTGCTTTCACCACTGCTGAAACACACCATCCTTTACCTCACTGTTCTCATGTCCACTGCTTAGCCTCCATAAAAATTCAGCAAGCATCAATGAACTTCAGAAATCACTGACAAATAGGTGCAGGTGTTTTTCTGCATGGAGGAATTCAATGACACACCTTTGTTTCATACACAATTCCATGTAGGATGCCAATTTGTCAGACTATTCTGCTATATGCCACATGGCAGCAAAATTTAACAGAATATTGGAGGAAAGATTCAACTTCAACTGCCATAACACTAAGAACCGCCTCTGATGTCAGGGACAAAGGTAATAAAATGGAGGCATTATTTTCGGAACAACACTCATGTTAATTCATAGGAGGATTATGGAACCAGAGAGATTTCTTTCTCAGTGAAAAAAAGGAAAAGGCATCAATGAGGAAATAAGACTGGTTTTGTACATATAGTTGGAAATACTGAGTAATCACCTTTGTTATTGATTTTCATTTTTCTTCCCTTTTTAAAGTACTACAGGATTATAAGCATAGATACATATTTAAAAAATATTGATACATGTATTGTATGAAGAGCTGGTAGAGCACAGAATCATAGAATGGCTTGCACTGTATGGAACCTCAAAAATCATGTAGTTCAAACTCCCCTGCCATGGGCAGGATTGTCAACCACTAAATCAGGCACTAGTTCAGATTGCTCACAGCTCCATCCAACCTGACTTTGAACACTTCCAGGGATGAGAGGACTCTAGGGAAGGATAATCCAGCTTAAAATATAAATCAAAAGAAAATATACACAAAACGTACTGTCTATAGTTTTTATTGAAGATAAAAGATAAAAATAAATTTGATTAATTTGAAAATGGCGTAACATCTTCAGATTATTGTCTTCAGTAAAGTAAAAAATATTTTATTAATAGTTTTTTTTCCTGATTGTTTTAAATTTCCATTTAGATAACTTTCAATACTTAAGACTTTATATTGCAGATTGAATTTTTAATTGTTAGTTTCTTATATGCTCATTTCAGTATTTTTTGGTTTAGAATAATCTGTACTTTCACAAGGAATATTGAAAGCCATGAAGACTTTGAAAGTCTCAAGGTATTGTAGTCTGTTAAGGGAAGAGATGAGAAAACTTAGGAAATTGTTTTAATTATTTTAAACTTCTCATTATCCACACAGGCCTTACCTAAAAAATCTTTATTAGGAAAGATGAGACATATCAACTATGTGCAGAGCTTGAGTAGCTACTCACACAGAGAAATTGAAAATGCATGAACTGGCCTTTATGTGAAGAGTGAAGTTACATCTCTGTCCAACTAATTTAAACTATTTTCTTAATCGAAGCTTAATATGAAAGATAGTTGTTTCTTTTATAAGGAATAGAAAAGGATAACACAAGCATCATGTTTGTATCTAGTTATTGTTTGTTTAAGTGCCTTTCAGTTTCTCTTAGTCTATTAAATTAAATCTATCAATGGTTTGTGGCAAATTAAGGAATTCTCCTGCTTTTATATAGGGACGGCTGTTACATGTATTACATCCGTTCTGCAATTATACCGTGACATGTTTTCTGTTTTTTTTCAAGTATCAATCACCATATCTTAGAAGCATAGAATCATGGAATCACCAAGGTTGAATAAGACCTCTAAGGTCTAGTCCAACCATTCACCTATTACCAATATCTCCTACTGAAAGATGTCTCTCAGTCTAAAAATCTTCTACTTGCCTGCATTAGTTTTGGTCTTATGATCCAATATTTTGCTGGTATATCTTTTTATATATATTTACTTAGTTTGTCTTTTCAGAGCAAAGCTGGCATCACTAGTTTTTTTACATATTCCTGCAAAAACTAGGTAAATATTTTCTGAAACACACATTAGAATCATATAATAGAATCATAGAATGACCTGGATTGAAAACTACCATAATGATCATCTAGTTTCAAACCCCCTGGGTTGGCAGGGTTGCCAAGCACTAGACCAGACTGCCCAGAGCCACATCCAGCCTGGCTTTGAACGCCTCCAGGGATGGGGCATCCTCAGGCTCTCTGAGCAGCTTATTACATAGCCTTCCTATTCACTGCATAATCGTATTATATAGTTATGTTAAAACTGTTTTGTGCCTGATCAGATTAGCAGGTGAAGAAAGTGTGTTCATGCTTCATGGATATACATTCAACTTTTTGGGTAGCATGGAAACTCTTGAGAACTAAAAATAACTGGAATAGATGTACTTACTTCATTCTTTGTAGCTAATCAAGCCTAATTAATAGTAGCTACGAATGTGAATCAAATATACAGATATTTCTGAAAGTCGCTGAATCATTCTGAGGTTTTTGCTAGTGCAAGTAGAACAGTCTACACCATTTTTTTCAGTAATAAAAAAAGACATTAAATGATCAATATCTTTAGATGTGTCACATACAAGTACTTTATAGCAGTTTTCTCCCTGAGGTATCTGTTCTCTGCGCTTGAAACCACATACCTATGTCATGGTATTATTGTTGTCGGTATTCCATAACATAACATCATCTAAAGCACTGGAAGTTAAGGACTTAATGTTCCAGTTTTCATGGACTGCCAATTTTCTGGGTTCTCAGAAGAGGAGAACTACATGCTCCAGAGGACTCTGGATTCAGAGGGAAAGATAAAATTGCTCGCGAGTCATGAGAATTCTCTCTTTTTGTGTTGCTCAGCAGCGTGCAACCATCTTGCCTTCAGTTTTAGAGTAAGGCCTTCAGTTTTGGACACTATCATTTCATTTATTAGCCTCAATTCCAATTATGTTATATTATATTGTGTTACCTTCCATTCTGGTATCATATTTAGAAAATTAATATTCCTCCTCAGATTGTTTCTGCTTTTCACAGAATCACAGAATCACAGAATTGTAGGGGTTGGAAGGGACCTCTAGAGATCATCGTGACCAACCCCCCTGCCAAAGCAGGTTCCCTACACCAGGTCGCACAGGTAGGCATCCAGGCGAGACTTGAATATCTCCAGAGAAGGAGACTCCACAACCTCCCTGGGCAACCTGTTCCAGTGCTCCGTCACCCTCACCGTGAAGAAGTTCTTACGCACATTCGTGCAAAACTTCCTATGCTGCAGCTTATGTCCGTTTCCCCTCGTCCTGTCTCCACGTACCACTGAAAAGAGACTGGCCTCACCACTATGGCCACCATACCTCAGATATTTATAAACCTGGATCAGGTCCCCTCTCATCATCTTTTCTCAGGGCTAAACAGACCCAGTTCACTTAGCCTTTCTTCATAGGGGAGATGCTCCAGGCCCTTCACTATCTTGGACTCTTTCCAGGAGATTCCTGTCTTTTTTGAACTGGGGAGCCCAGAACTGGACACAGTACTCCAGATGAGGCCTTACCAGGGCAGAGTAGAGGGGGAGGATCACCTCCCTCAACCTGCTGGACACGCTCTTCTTAATGCACCCCAGAATGCCATTGGCCTTCTTGGCCACGAGGGCACACTGCTGGCTCATGGCCAACCTGTTGTCCACCAGGACGCCCAGGTCCCTCTCTGCAGAGCTCCTCTCCAGCAGCTCATCCCCCAGCCTGCATTGGTGCATGCAATTATTCCTCCCTAGGTGTAAGACCCTACACTTGCTTTTGTTGAACCTCATCCGGTTTCTTACTGCCCAGCTCTCCAGCCTGTCCAGGTCTCGCTGAATGGCAGCACAGCTTTTGTTAAACCTCATCCGGTTTCTTACTGCCCAGCTCTCCAGCCTGTCCAGGTCTCGCTGAATGGCAGCACAGCCTTCAGGCGTGTCAGCCAATCCTCCCAACTTCATATCATCAGCAAACTTGCTGAGGGTGGCCACTATCCCCTCATCAAGGTCATTGATGAAGATGTTGAACAAGACCGGACCCAGCACTGACCCCTGGGGGACACCACTCGTTACAGGTCTCCAGCCAGACTCTGCACCACCAATAACAACCCTCTGCGCTCTGCCAGTCAGCCAGTTCTCAACCCACCTCACTGTCCACTTGTCTATCCCACACTTCCTTAGCTTTGTTATAAGGATGTCGTGGGAGACAGTATCAAATGCCTTTCTAAAATCAAGGTAGACTACATCTACCGCTCTTCCCCCATCCACCCAGCATGTGACAGCATCATAGAAGGCCACCAGGTTGCTCGAGCATGACCTCCCCTTGGTGAACCCATGCTGACTACTCCTGATGACCTCCTTTTCTCCCAGTTGTCTAGAGATGGTATCCAGCACAAGCTGTTCCATCACCTTTCCAGGGACAGAGGTGAGGCTGACAGGCCTATAATTACCTGGATCTTCCTTCTTGCCCTTTTTGAAGACCGGAGTGACACTGGCTATCCTCCAGTCTTCAGGGACCTCCCCTGTTATCCAAGACCTCTCAAAAATGATAGAGAGCGGTTCGGCAATGACCTCCGCCAGCTCCCTTAGCACACGTGGATGCATCCCATCAGGTCCCATGGACTTGTGGACCTTAGTACTGCCTAGGCACTCACAGACATCCTCTTTCCTGACTAAAGGGAAGTCTCCCATTCCCAGACCCTCTCACTAACCTCCAGGGTGTGGGAAACTGGAGGGAGAGCCTTTTCACTGGAGACGGAAGTAAAGAAGGCATTCAGTATCTCTGCCTTCTCAGCATCCCCCGTTACCAGAACCCCCCCCCTCACTTAGTAAGGGGCCCACATTCTCTCTAGTTTTCCTTTTGCTGTTAACATACTTGAAGAAGACTTTTTTTATTATCCTTTATCACTTGAGCCGGATTCAATTCCAGGTGGGCTTTAGCCTTCCTCGTTGCATCCCTGCAGGCCCTGACTACATTCCTATATTCTTCCCAAGTGGTCAGACCCTTTTTCCACATTTCATGGACCTTTTTCTTTCCTTTGAGCTTGCGCATGAGCTCCTTGCTCATCCACAAAGGTCTTCTGCCACCTTTTCCCGATTTCTTGCTCACAGGGACGCACCGATCCTGAGCTTGGAAGAAGAGCTGTTTAAATGCTGACCAGCTCTCAGAGGCCCCCTTACCTTCTAACACCTGAGCCCACGGGATAGCTCCAAGTAGGTCCCGGAAGAGATCGAAGTTGGCTCTCCTAAAGTCCAGGGTAGCAATCCTACTTATTGCTTTGCTTCTTCCACTCAGGATCTTGAACTCCACCATCTCATGATCACTACAACCCAAACTGCCCCCAACCGTTACTTCCTTAACAAGTCCATCCCTGTTGGTGAGAATAAGGTCCAGCAAAACCCCTCCCCGCGTCGGTTCCTCCACCACCACCTGCATCACAAAGTTGTCTTCAACGCACTGCAAGAACCGTCTGGACCGTGCGTGCCTGGCCATGTTGGTCGTCCAGCAAATATCTGGATAATTGAAGTCCCCCATAAGCACCAGTGCCTGGGAACCTGACGCTACATCCAGTTGCTTTTGGAAGGCCTCATCAGCCCCCTCATCCTGATCAGGGGGCCTGTAGTACACACCCACAACAGTGTCACCCTTACCAGCCTGCCCCTTGATTCTCACCCATAAGCTTTCCACTGCTACATCACTCTCCCCCAAGTGAAATTCAATACATTCTAGCTGCTCTCTCACATAAAGAGCAACTCCACCACCCCGCCTATCCAGCCGATCTTTCCTAAAAAGCACATAGCCCTCCATAACAGTATAGTTCTATGTTTAGCTGTCTTAGCAAAGTCTGAGGATTATAGAGTTATTACACATACTAATACCTCTCCCTGATAAGTACTTGTTCCACAGTGAGTGTCATTTATGAATTATTTTTACACTCTTGTTTTAAAAATAGTATCAATATTTTCCTGTTTATCAACAAGAATGTATTCCCTTCACTTTGTTCCACTGATACGAGAAAGCTAAAGAGTTTCCTACTTTTCATATTTTTAACCATCAATCATTTTAGTCATTAGAATTAACAATAAATCCATTCAGTAATATATTTTGCCAGATTTTGTTGTCTGTGTCATATAGCAATTTATTTATTGATTGATGATTTGAAATTTCTGGAGATTTGGTTTCTTTACCTTTCTACAATTATATCAGAGATATTTTCCTCATGAGGATTCATCTGCCCCCAACATCCATGGTCCCACCAACATCTGCAGGTTCCCCTGGAGTGTCCCTGAGCAATAGATTTGAGGCTCTCAGGCCAGACAGGGATGAGGGTCTGGAAAGTAGTCCAAATCCATGCCATGAGAAGCACATTGAGAATACAGGGAGTAACAAGTGGGGAGGGAGCAGAGCAATCAGGGCACTGCATCAATACCAGTGCCACCAAAAAAGGGCAGAGTGTCTTAGTAATTGGGGGTGCCTTACTGGGGTCACTGAACCTCTCATTTGATTCCTAGATAATCTCTCCAGAGAGGTGTGCTGTCTTCCAGTGGAGTGTGTTAGAGACATTAGGAAGGCTCTACCACAGCTCATTAAACCAGAAGACTACTACCCTTTTATTGTCATTCAGGCTGGGTCCGGGATGCTGCAATGAGGATACTAAAGAATATTAAAAAGAACTTTGCATCCCTTGGAAAGATGTTGAAGGGATAAGAGGTGCAGGTAGTGTTCTCCTCTGTCCTTCCAAAAGGAAGATGGAGGAGAACATATCAGGTTAATGACTGGTTGAGCTTGTTAAGGATGTGAAGCTTGAGGGCATCTTGGGATGTAGCAATCATGAGATGGTGGAGTTCAAGGTCTTGTATGGAAGAACTAAGGCAAAAAAGAGGATTGCCACCCTGGACATTTGGAGAATCAACTTCAACCTTTTCCAGGACCTATGTGGAGGTATCTCATGGGCCTGAGAGCTTGAGGCTGGGCAACATTTAAGCAGTACTTCTAAGTTCAAGATCGGTGCATCCCTAAGAGTAGGAAATCGGGGAAGGGAGGCAAGAGACCTGTGTGGATGAGCAAGGAGCTCATGTGTAAAATTAAAGGGAAAAAGGTTTATGAAATGTGAAAAAAGGGCCTGTCTTCTTGGGAGGAGTAAAGGAGTGTTGTCCAGCCCTGCAAGGAAGTGACAAGGAAGGCTAGAGCTCACCTGGAGCTGAAGCTTGTGAAGGAGCTAAAGGATGGTAAAAAGGGTTTTGTTTGTTTGTTTTGTTTTTAAGTATGTTAACAGTTAAAGAAAGACTAGTGTCCTCTGTTGAACAAGGGAAGTGTCCTGGTAACAGGGGATGCTGAGAAGGTGGAGATGCTGAATGCCTTCTTTGCTTTGGTCTTCACTTCGAAGACTCCCCCTGAGGACTCTTGGACCCTGGAGGGAAGAGGGAGTGTCTGGGAAATGGAGACCTTCCTTTTGTCTTCCCTCTGGTTGAGGAGGGGGTGATCCCGAAGCGTCTAGGTGGGATCAATGTGCACAAACCCACAGGCCCTGATGGGATGCATCCACCACGTGTGCTGAGGGAGCTAGCAGAGGTTATTGCCGAACCACTCTCTATTGTCTCTGACGGGTCTTGGAGAACAGGAGAGGTGCCTGAAGACTGGAGGATAGTCAGTGTAACTCTGGTCTTCTAAAAGGGCAAGAAGGAGGATCTAGGAAACTACAGGCCAGTCAGTCTCACCTCTGCCCCTGGAAAGGTGATGGAACAGCTTATTCTAGATGCCATCTCCAAGCAAGTAGAAGAGAAGAAGGTAATCAGGAATAGTCAGCATGGATTCATCAAGGGAAAATCATGCTTACATAGCCTCTGTGATGGCATTTCCAGCTGCGTAGATCAGGGGAGTGAAGTGGATGTCATCTACCTTGACTTCAGCAAGACTTCTGATACTGTCTCCCACAACATTCTCATACTGAAGCTGAGGAAGTGTGGGATAGTTGAGTGGACAGTGAGGTGAGTTGAGAACTGGCTGACTGGCTGAGTAAAGAGAGTTGAGATCAGTGGAGCAGGGTATGGTTGGAGACCTGTGTATAGCGGTCTTCCCCCAGGATATGTGCTGGATCTGGTCTTGTTCAAGGTTTTCACTGATGACCTTGTCTGCCTTCAGTATGTATGCTGATGAAAGCTGGGATGAGTGGCTGAAACACAGGAAAGCTGTGCTAGCATTCAGCAAGACCTGGACAGACTAGAGAGCTGGGCAGCAATAAACCAGATGATGTTTAACAAAAGCAAGTGCAGACTCTTGCACCTGGGAAGGAATAACCACAAGTATCAATACAGGTTTGGGCACGACCTGCTGGAGAAGAGCTCTGCAGTGAAAGACCTAGGGGCCCTGGTGGATGACAGGTTAGCAATGAGCCAGCAGTGTGCCCTGGCGGCCAAGAAGGCCAATGGGATCCTGAGGTGAATTAAAAGGAGCATGGCCAGTAGGTCAAGGGTGGTGATCCTCCCCCTCTACTCTGCCCTAGTTAGGCCGCACCTGAAGTAGTGTATACAGTTCTGGGTTCCCTGGTATGAAAGGACAAGGATCTCCTGGAGAGAGTCCAGTGGAGGGCCACAAAGATGATAAAGGGCCTGAAGCATCTCCCCTATGAGGAAAGGCTGAATGACCTGGGTCTGTCTAGTCTTGGGAAAAGAAGACGCAGAGGGGATCTGAATAATGTTATATTATAATAATAGGATCTACCATTCATAAACTCATGCTGACTGGGCCTGATCCACTGTTTGACCTTTACCTGGTCCACGATGGCTCCCGAGATTATTCATTCCATAACCTTCCTAGGCACCAAGGTGAGACTGATAGGTCTGTAGCTACCAGGATCATCTCTCTGGCCCTTTTTGAAGATGGGCATCACATTTGCCAGTCTCCAATCTACCAGGACGTCCCCGGTTAACCAGGAATGCCAAAGAATGATGGAGAGAGGCAACCACATCTGCCAACTCCCTCAGCACTCTAGGGTGCAATCCATCCAGCCCATGGACTTGTGAGCATCCAGCTTTCGGAGCAGATCCAAAACCATCTCATCGTGGATCATGCAGGGCCTATTCTGTTCCCCATCCCTATCTACCAGCACAGGGGGCTGTGTTCCCAAGGAGTAACAAGTCTTACTATTAAAGACTGAGGCAAAGAAGTCATTAAGTACCTCAGCCTTATCCTGATCCTTGGTCACCAAGTTGCCCTTGGCATCCAACAAGGGATGGAGATTCTCCCTAGCCTTCCTCTTGATGTATTTATAGAAATATTTATTGTTGTCCTTTACCTTAGTGGCCAAATTCAGTTCTAGCCGAGCTTTAGCTTTTCTAATTTTCTCCCTGCACAGCTTCACTACATACCCATGATCATCATAAGTAGCTTGCCCATTCTTCCACAGACCATAAACTTTCCTTTTGCTCTTGAGTTCCAGCAAGAGAACTCTGTTCAACCAGTCCTGCCTCCTTGCCCGTTGCTTCATCTTTCATGACTTGGGGATGGTCAGCTCCTGCACCTTTAAAATTACTTCTTTAAAGTATTCCTAGCCTTCCTGGGCCTCCACACTCTCCAAAACTACCTCCCAAGAGACCCTCTCAACCATGGTCCTAAAGAGGTTAAAGTCCGCCCTCCGGAAGTCCAAGGTGGCAGTTCTGCTGACTCCCATCCGTGGTTCAACAAGAATCGAGAAGTCTAGCATCTCGTGATCATTATGCCCCAGACCACCTCCAACCTTTACATCCCCCACAAGACCTCTGTTAACAAACAGGATTTTGGTTCCTCATTGCCTCCCTCACCAGCTGTGTCAAGAAGTTATCTCCCACACACTCTAGGGGCCTACGGGACTGTTCCCTATCTGCTGTATTATAAATCCAGCAGATGTTGGGGAAGTTGAAGTCCCCTACAAGAACAAGGGTGAGAGACCTTGAGCTCTCAACTCTATCATCACCATTGTTAATTTCCATACATTTGCATTCTTTCTTAACATAGAGGGCTACACCACCATCTTTCCTGCCTTGCCTATCTCTTTTGAAAAGTCAGTAGCCATCCATCACATTGCATCTTACACAAGTGCTGCACAAACCAGCAGACTCACCGGCACTATTAGGGTAGGTTTAGTGGGGTGTGACTGAACAGCCCTGCCCTGCTGCTGGTAGTGCTGGCACAGCCCTTGTCCCATTACCAGGCCATTAACAGGTGCCCCTGCACTTATCATTCTCTTCACAGTGATAACAACCCTCCTCACTGTGTAGACCCATGACTGGGTGGCTTACCGTTTCTCCGCGTTTTAACGGCTCACATGATTCACACACCCTGACTCCTCCTGTCCATCCCTGAGGCTTTTTTAAGGCAGGGGGCGTGGATGCAGAGCTGTTGCCCTGGCAACACCCACTTCCCGTCAGCCGCTCTCACGAGAGCTGCCATGCTGCTCTGTTATCTCGGGGTTCCCTGGATGAAGGAACCAACTGAAACCCCCCTGTACCTCCCAATCAGTCACTGCGGTTCTGGCTGAGACAGCTCCAAAGCAGCAAACCTCGATGATCAAGAGATACGGCTAACTTCTTTTCAGTGGTCTGTGGGGACAGGACAAGGGGAAATGGACATAAACTTGAACATAGGAAGTTCCACACTGATATGTGGAGGAACTTCTTCACAGTGAGAGTGACAGAGCACTGGAACAAGCTGCCCAGGGAGGTTGTGGATTCTCTGGAGATATCCAAGACCCATCCGGATGCCTACCTGTTTAGCCTGCTGTGGGGGGCCTGCTTTGCAGAGGGTTTGGACTTGATGATATCTGGAGGTCCTTTCCAGCCCCTACAATTCTGTGATTCTGTGATTTGTTTAAGTTGTCAGTGAGTTATTTTAAGTAACTGCAGGTCTGAAAGTAATGTTATGTATGACTTCCCCCATCAGTAGAAATCCTATAATTACTATTCTGTTCCACTGCTTTAAATCAGTGAGACACACTAATAATACTCTTTTGAATCAGGAGGCAATTTTTACCTCACATCACAGTTTTTGTTCTTTCTAGTGTGAGAATGGGCCCAATTTATTTATTTATTCATAATTTTTTTTTTATATATATCCACTGTTATTTGTTAAAGTACTGTGATGCTTCTCCCCCTCCTAGATTTTTATTTTTAATACATGTTTGCGTATTATTCCCACAAGGAAAGCCTATGTCGTGCTACCTGTGCAACAGATTGGGTGAGTAAATAGCTCTCCAAAATCTTTGTAGGTAGTTACAACATGTGTTACCATAGACTGAGGTTAGTGCTGGTCTCCTGTTACAATAGGAAGTGTATTACACTGTCAGCAATATGTACTTCCTTTAAAAGAAAATTGCAGCTCATGGAATATATCCTGCACAGTAGCTAAAATTGCTGTTCTCTGATTTCCAGTGCAGTATTCTTCTAAGATCATGTGCAGAACACAATACAAATAAGAGCCTACAAATATGTGAGTTAATTATTTGTCTTGTTTAGAGTATCTTTCAATACAACTGTTACTTTTGCTTTTCATAGTATAAATTAGTTTTCACCAACTGATTCATTTTTGTTTTCATAGCAAAAACAGGATTCTAGAAGAAATTCAAGATGCCATATAGTATGACTGAACTAGAGTAATTGCAGGGCAACATGGAGGAAGCACAGTAGCACTGACAAGTGTATTTATTAACAGTGCTGCAGTTCAGAGGAATCATACAATCATGGACTCGTTAGTATGGAAAAGACCTCCGAGATCTTCTAGTCCAGCTATCAACCCCATATGATTCCTTCTCCATTTCCTCCAGGCTGAACAGTCCCAGGGCTATCAGCCTGTCTTCTTAAGGCAGATGCTCCAGGCTTTTAATCATCTTCGCAGACCTCCTGGACTCTTCATATTTCATGAATCGAGGAGCCCAGAACTGGACATAATACTCTAGATGTGGCCTCATTAGGACAGAGTAGAAGGAGAGAACATCCATTGCCATGTGTTTCTTAATGCATTCCAAGATACCATTAGCATTATTGTCCATGATAGCTTACTTCCTGCTCATGGTCAACCTGTTTTCCACCAAAACACTGTTGAGATACAAAGAGGGCAGTGTGATACAGCTGGAGATCAGTAGAAAGAGCTGGTAGTCTTGAAGTGTTCTGTACAATTTTGAGAAGAGCTTGGGTTCACCAAGGGGAGGTCATGCTCGAGCAACCTGGTGGCCTTCTATGATGCTGTCACATGCTGGGTGGATGGGGGAAGAGCGGTAGATGTAGTCTACCTTGATTTTAGAAAGGCATTTGATACTGTCTCCCACGACATCCTTATAACAAAGCTGAGGAAGTGTGGGATAGACAAGTGGACAGTGAGGTGGGTTGAAAACTGGCTGACTGGCAGAGTGCAGAGGGTCGTCGTTGTTGGTGGTGCAGAGTCTGGCTGGAGATCTGTAACGAGTGGTGTCCCCCAGGGGTCTGTGCTGGGTCTGGTCTTGTGCAACATCTTCATCAATGACCTTGATGAGGGGATAGTGGCCACCCTCAGCAAGTTTGCTGATGATACAAAGTTGGGAGGATTGGCTGACACGCCTGAAGGCTGTGCTGCCATTCAGCGAGACCTGGACAGGCTGGAGAGCTGGGCAGTAAGAAACCGGATGAGGTTCAACAAAAGCAAGTGTAGGGTCTTACACCTAGGGAGGAACAATTGCATGCACCAATACAGGCTGGGGGATGAGCTGCTGGAGAGGAGCTCTGCAGAGAGGGACCTGGGCGTCCTGGTGGACGACAGGTTGGCCATGAGCCAGCAGTGTGCCCTCGTGGCCAAGAAGGCCAATGGCATTCTGGGGTGCATTAAGAAGAGCGTGTCCAGCAGGTCGAGGGAGGTGATCCTCCCCCTCTACTCTGCCCTGGGAAGGCCTCATCTGGAGTACTGTGTCCAGTTCTGGGCTCCCCAGTTCAAAAAAGACAGGGATCTCTTGGAAAGAGTCCAGCAGAGGGCCACAAAGATGGTGAAGGGCCTGGAGCATCTCCCCTATGAAGAAAGGCTAAGTGAACTGGGTCTGTTTAGCCTTGAGAAAAGATGACTGAGAGGGGACCTGATCCAGGTTTATAAATATCTGAGGTATGGTGGCCATAGTGGTGAGGCCAGTCTCTTTTCAGTGGTACGTGGAGACAGGACGAGGGGAAACGGACATAAGCTGCAGCATAGGAAGTTTCGCACGAATGTGCGTAAGAACTTCTTCACGGTGAGGGTGACGGAGCACTGGAACAGGTTGCCCAGAGAGGTTGTGGAGTCTCCTTCTCTGGAGATATTCAAGTCTCGCCTGGATGCCTACCTGTGCGACCTGGTGTAGGGAACCTGCTTTGGCAGGGGGGTTGGTCTCGATGATCTCTAGAGGTCCCTTCCAACCCCTACAATTCTGTGATTCTGTGATTGTGTGATTTTGTCAAAGTTAGTACGAAGGAAATGTAATCCCTTTAATAATGCATATCAGTGTGAGTTTTAGGTCTAAGTGTAATGTGAAATAATTTTTTAAAAAGGAAGCCTCTTAAATTTAGGAAACTTAATAGGAAATTCTCTTTTAAGAGTCTTTCATGTGCTTTATAATAGAGAGATTCTTTGCAGTAACATTTTGAATATATTGCAAGACTTTGGCAGAAGAACGTATAGATTTGGATGCTACAGAGATGTGTGAGCTGAAAGAGGAAAAACTCAATGATGTCCAGTAGGAGTAAAAGGCAAGATAGAGTATTGTGAGAAAGATGACTGTAGAGAGAAAAGGGAGAATGCTTAAGTGGACGTCCAAGAAGCAGTGCTTGATGATGGCCAACATGTGAACATAGCCTCAGGTTCTGAACTAGGATATACAAGAGGAATACACTTTTTGGACACAAACTAAGTCCACAAAATTCAAGAAAGCAGCTACTGAAGACTAGAAAGCTATAATTCTGTAACTATTTTCCACGAGGAAGAAATCTACATAGCAGGTCCATATCTGTATTTATCTACTGCAATAGGCATACACTCTAGAATTAGTTTATATATCAATAAACTGATATGTTGCCAGCATATTTGAATTACAGAGGCAACTGTTTATATTCTACTTTCATACATTCCATTAGTATTTGTGAGAGTTACTCAAATACAGAACAGTTTGTATGATAGTACATGTAAAGTTCTTTAATATTAATTAAACCATAACTAGCCATGTGGTCATCAAAAATATTTATGTGACACTGATATATTTACACTTTTAATCTACTTCTGTCATCCAGCAATGGTAAAGAACCAGAGACATATTATTTTCATCTGGCACAGAACAAAAAATGTTAGTGTAGGACGAGACAAGTATGACCCCAATTTGTCAGTCTCTCTAGTTCAGTTAATTTTCGGGAACTTTCCTCAAGTTTCCAAAACTCTATCTCTTTTAAACTGAAGCGAGGTGGAGGGAGCAGAAAAATACAAACCTAGGACACATTCTATGATATTTTAAATAAATATGGTAAAGCAGATTAAGATAAAAGACACTCCATTCTAGCAAATGTTCAAGTTAAGGTTGGATAGGGCACTAGGCAGCCTGATCTAGTATCTGGCAACCCTGCTCACATCAGAAGGATTATAATTAGGTGATCTGTAAGGTCTTTTCCATTCTATGATAATTGGTTTAAGAGAAATATATTAATCTTAATTTCAGTAGAGATATTAACAAGGCTAGTTTACTTAGTGGAAATTAAAAATATCAAAGTATCTTTATAAATTGGACCTCTGTCTGGTATACTTGCTTAATCTATATACAATGCACACTGGAAAATTTAATCAGTGGCCTTACGACATTAACCTAACTAGTTTTTTTTTATTAATTGTGGTAGCATCATTTTGGATTGGCAGTTTTCTTTTGCTTTTCCTATAAATGCAGCCATCTGAAAAGTTAACATTAAAGTAATATTTCTGTTTTCCTTCCCTCAGTTAAATAATTGTTTATGAAAAACTGTAACTTGTATTATCACAAAATATTTGATAGAATAGGCAAGATTCACATGATTGAAAACAGTCCAGAAACTTAAAATGATATTTTTAGATATTCTAGAAAAGGAATCATAATCTCTTAATATATATTTTACTTACCTGCTATGTAGGAAAAACAGGATTGTAAGCCTGAGTAGTCTACTTGAATAAATGAATGAGTGAAAGAACAAATAAATGATTAAACAAATAAAAAACTGAACTAAAGACAGTAAGTAAATAAATAAAATATAATAGCCCATAACGCAAAGAGATTTTTTGGAGTTTTGTATGTCTACCAACAAGGACAATATTTTTTTGACGGGAGTTTGAGGTTTGAAGGAGTACCCAAATAATCTGTTAATCAAGTACTGTAAATCTAATAACTGACTGTTTTCTAGCAACTTAAAGCTCCTCTTCCCTTATATATGAGGAAGAACATATCAAGTACCCCTAATTCTGTATTACTGTCAGGCAGACTGACTAACTGAACACTCTATTTTAAGGGATTTTATGTATCCAAGGAAAATCTACTTGTGATAAGAGTACTTGATTTCACCATACATAATGTACCCTAATGGAGAAATATTACCATGTAGTTAAGAAGAGCAATGCATTTGGAATAATAGGTTCGCAGCAGTTCATGTGAAGTGGGAAGACAAAATTCTCCAATAAATTTTCAGTGTTGAATCATCATGGAGGACTGCTAGTTAAGTCACTGAAAAAGGTTTCTTCCATTTTACACAAGCAGCCAACCATCTCTATTTTTAAAGAATGTGCAATTTTATTTTGAGTGCACTGATTCATTTTATATTTTTATGTTTTAAAATAGTTTATTTAGAATCCTTTGCTGATATCTTCAATACATTTCTGAAAGGTCTACTAAAAACTGACTTTAATTTCAAAAAACTGTGAAATTAGATTATTTTTTAAAAAACTTTGGGTTTATTAATCTAGGAGATTAAGTTTTGGGTGCATTTGTTTAATAAATTAGAGCATATTGCATTTACTCAATTACCTCTCTAATGATATGGTTCTACTAAGAGGAACACACAAAGCTTGCTTTATAAACCATTCTTTATTAATAGTGAATTTGTTTTCTTTTTCCTTTGAACTAAAAGCTATTCTCCTTTCTTGCTGTTTACATATCTCAAGCACCAGCTTCTCAACTGATGACTTTGAAGCTCCAATAGCTATGAACTTTAAACTGCACTGGAAGTGCAATAGCAGGGATACCAAAAAAGGGACAGAGGATCTCAAGGCTCACAAGAAAGGTTAATACAAATTTTCCAATGACAAAGGAATTAAAACAAGAAGATGGGATAGGGGGAGGGGGAGGGAAAGTATTGTTCTGGCTTCAATTTACTCCTGTGATGTGGGAAATCTAAGTGTGTCATCTGCAAAAAATAAAATGGAAGAAGGTGGATGTTAGCGATTCACTTTTAAATGATAATTATCAAAACCACACATACATATAACTTCATTTTAACAATGCTTACATCCCTTCCTCAAAAAGTTAATCTATTGCTCCCTTCAGTTTGAAAAGTTCTTGTGGTGAAAGAAAAATAGTAGTTATTGTAACTTTTAGATTTCCTCAATAATTCTGATAAGGGAGTATTGTTTGAATATAACACTTTAAAATGAACATCTCAAATGAATCTCCTGAACATTATTGATAAAACAGTGACTAGGAACAAGAGCAAAATACAGAAAGCAAATTTTAGCTTATTTTTGTCTTACTCAGCTCTACTGATTCAATGCTGTGTGTATTTTAAGTTACTTCATCCACAACATATCAAGACAAATAGCCACAGATAAACTTTCTCTGAAGAGATATAATTGCACAATAGTGTAATAAAGGCTAATCCTAATTACTAGCTATGTCTTCCTGAAGACTGTGCTTAATGTCACCAATTAACCCTAGGATGGCATTTAGACCTAGATGATAACTTCCTAATCTTTTTTTTCATTTTCTTTCTTGTTCTCCCCACCTCAGCAGTCCCATTCAATGCACCAACTGCAACATTAATTTAAACAATTTGCCATCTTTTGATAAGATCTCTCTAGGATATCAAGAAAATTAAAGCTGTCAAAAATATACAATTAAAATTTGTAGAATTGATGATCTGCAAAATAGTAAAAGGTTTTCAGTAGGCAGACCAGATGATCAGATCAGCAAGAGAAACTATTAAAATGATTGTGATAAATGGTAACAAGTAAAGATTCTCATGCTGAGAAGTTTTTTTTTTTTTATTCAGAAAAAAGGAACAGTCAGAAAAGAGCTAAGTTTATGATAGTCATATAGTTACATTTTAATACACTTTATTTTTATCAATATTGTGATGGTTAGTTTGAATATTCCCTTACTACGCCACAAAAAGCTATTAAATATCACAATAGAATGTTTTTTTTTAGAAGAAATAGAATAGAAATAGAAACTTTTTTTTTAGAAACATTTTTTTTATGGCCGACTACCAAAAAACACTAAGTTATAAAGAATGGACCATAAATAAAAATGAATTGAGTCATTCATTTGAAATTTCATTAAAGAAAATACATGGCACCATCAGAAAAGTGATAGATAATTTGTTTCTTGTCAGGTGTTCATCTGTCTACAACACAAGGAATTAAAATAAATAAATAAATAAATAAATAAATAAATAAATAAATAAATAATAATAAACACCAAAGAACAGTTCCTATAGAAGAACTATGAAAGATCATTGATCTCAGTATCCCAAAGAGGCAGGCATGAGTAATAAGAACAGTGCAATTTTGAAGTACATGGAAAAGTAATTTATTTTAAGCAGAAATAAGCCATATGCTTCTCCTGCATAAAGTGATGACCTCTGGGACAAGTTAGCTACCACATATTGGTAAAATGCAAATGCTAAACTCACAATATAGTATATACTCTTTTTAAACTTGAAGCAGATGCGTTTTTTTTTTTTTTTTTTTTTTTTTTTTTTTTGTCCCAAGTATGGGAGAAAAACAGTATGCAAAAATTCTGATTCAAATTTTAAATGAATTTACTGAGACTTTGTTCATGCCTTTTTTATTTGTATGTGCTTTTTCGAAGTCCTAAAGAAAACACATTTACCATCTGGACTGTCTATGTAAAAAGCAGCTTTCTGAATGCAAGAGATAGCAACTTTTGATGTAGAAAATGATGAAGAATATCAGAACATTAAACCTTCTAGGTAAAGAACAAAGTTTTACAACATTTTTTTTTAATAAAACTGAAATTACTCAGCTCAGCAATCTCATATTTATCTTTTCTAAGGAGCTGTCTTGAACAATATTCATAACAAACATTAATTGTGAGAAAAAGCAATGTAACTTACTGCAGATTTAGAACCACACAGGAAGGCTTTTCAAAGGCTTGCACTAATACTAATTTTATGTTATCACCTCACTTCCTTTTCTGTTCCTCGATTTCTTTATCTCATGAAGATCAAAAATGGCAATGTTCTTCCTGGTACGTTTAAAACATGTATCTATCTGTAAGGGCCTGGATTCTTATCCAGGATGAGATAAACACTAAGTAGGTTAAAAGCATACAGAATAAAATATTTTAACTAGTTCAGAGATAGATTTTAAACAGAAGCAGAAGCTGCCTGTGGTGGCTACCTGTTATCTTATTTATTAATTAATTTGATTATTGATCACCGTAGATTTCATGTGAACATAACTTCCAAATTTTAAGATAATTAGCCCAAGATCCTAGTCTTCCTGAATTTTCAGGATAAATCAGAAATTTCACTGTATTGTTCGTTTGCCCTTAATTCCAAGGGAAGATGAGTTTTAATTTTTTTTCTTTACTATTTTTTGAAATCCCTCTTTCTCCTTTCTTCAGGATGCAACCCTGAAAAAAACATGCCAAATTCATTCATATGAACAATTGATTGAAACTTCATTTATCTGCATGTGCAAACCTGTTTTCAAGATTGGAACTTAAATTTGATATTTAAAGTTGAAATTATATGATACTCAGTAATCTCCGTTTGCATTAAAATAAATTAAAAAAAAAGATTTTTTCTAATAGATGTTGCATTCCTGAAGCTTTTCTAAGAGTTCCTTTTAAAATCCCATAGAACATGAAATTTCCAAATCTATATGGTTTTTAAGTTCTTTGACTCATTTTGCATCTGCTTTTCCATACCATTTGAAAGTTTTGCTCTTTCCCTGAAGAACAGACATATAAATTCTTATGCACATTTTGTTCTGAAACATTTTACAAGCTGATATGGTAAAGATGAACCAGACTTCTTCTCCCAGTCTCTTTCACAGCATCCAGAAAATGCAGTTTTGAGTCCTTGCATTCCTATACATACTCAACTGGATTTAAGTGAATTCACCTGTTCATATATCATGAAAGAACAAATTACCCATGGGACTATCAGATTGTAAGTCCCTTTCTGCTAGCACCATCTGGAGTATTATATGCTCATATGCACCATGATGATGGAGATGCAGTGATGCCATACAATTTCCCATTTTCAAATAGAGTTACTTTTAGCCCTGATATCTCAATCTATAAACCTATAGAATAAAAACACTACAGCTATGACTGTATTTTCCAAACCAACAAGCTTTAATATTTGTATGCCTTAATCTAGTTCTTTATTCTCACAGTGTTCAAGTATGTAAATGAACACTTGTCGATACTGAATTTTTTGACCTCTTATGAGTGCTGTTCATGAATCTTCTACATACTTTTACAGACTTCTGCAGCACAATTAAATTACTGTGTTGTTTGTTTTTTTAATTTCAGATTTTCAAAAGAAAACATTTCAAAAGAAAACATTTCAAAAGAAAACATTTTGAATGAAAAGATAATATTGTTTTGTTTTATATCACTACAGTTTTTTATCGTATGAGATTGAACAGATGAGTTGGAAATATCCAAATATCCATTGTTGGAAATATCCAAATAATTTTTGTCAGGGTAGTATCTCCAATAAAAGCAGATTTTATTTGCAATTGCTTTGGTGCGCGTCCCACAAGCAGGAGCACCCTTAAAGACACAATGACAGTTGTTTTTTTTTTTTGTACCTTGTTTCCCCCTTTACCTATTCCCCTCCCCTGTTTCCCCATTGGCTGGGTACTCCAGGTTCACAATCCTATCAAAGTTTACATTTGTTAATTGATGTGTTATCTGGTGTCAGTCAGTAGCCATCCTGTTGTTTCCAAGATGTTTCAGTGCTCTTCTTGTCTTATTGATACAGTGATTTTCTTCAAAGCCTTCGTTAAACAAAGTGCATCGGGGGGCAGGGTGATGCCAGGCCTTTTGGATGTTTCTTCAGGCGTTTCCTTGGGTATGTCATGACTTGTTCTCTGGTTTGATCAATCTTGTGCAGGATGTTCTTGCAATGTGTATGATAAAATATACATATATATACCTACATATTGAGTGTGCATTCCTAGGGAAGGTTCACCTAGAGGATAAGTGATGTAAACTGTCAGAGATCCCTCTCCCCCCCCAAATAAAGTAGAAAGTCTCCCAAAAAAACTATGACAGAGGAGATCATGAAATAAAAAAAGTATTATCCAATTCTAATGCAGAAACAACATTTGATTCCCACAACATAAGCACTAATGAGATATCCATATATAGTAATATTTATACATCATAGATATTTCTAAAATGAGTCTCTCAGAGACTATTTCACACTCATTCGGAAAAAAAAAAAAAAAAAAAAAAAAAAAGTTCCTTTTCATAGTGTACTTTGATCTGCATTTTTCCTTCTAATTCTCAAACCACCACGCCACAACCTTATATCCAACATAACTGGCTGTTGTGGCCAACAAATTCTTTTTTCCTCTTTTGAACACTTTTTGTCATACTGACTATATCATCTTTAAAATAGCAGTGGGAAATTCTTAAGGAAAAAAAAAAAAAGTTGAAAGAAAAGCAACACAGCATTAATTGGAAATGTTTTGCTAACCAACATATTAAAATATGAATAAAGAACTAATTGACAAATTTCATCTACTAGAGATTTGAAATTAAGTAGATAATATATGCTCTCAGTTTTACTTAGAGTTATTCCTCAGTACTTATAACTTCAGAAGGGAAATATTAGCGACATAGTTAAATAATTAGCTTATGTTTTTGATTAATTTATCTTCTATAACTAAAAACTCGCTTTGTCAGAGTAGTATCATCAGGGCTACACACTACAGCAGCATATTTACTTTGAAAACAGGAGTTATTTTCCAGTCAGACATGAATAGCTTAGAGCTACTTTCAATAAATATCTGGATATTTTATCATACTATAATAAAGTTACTGCTACTTTGTAAGAGATTATTCTTTTATATCATTGTCTCAAAGCTTGCTGGGGACACAGATAGGCAAGTCCAACCAAGTCCTGGGCAAGGGTTGAGAAATCTTTTGTCTGGAGAGCCCTGATGGACAAGTCCTGGGCAAGGGTTGCAAAATCCTTTGTCTGATGGACACAGATGGACAAGGCCAGAGGCAATGAGAGAGAGATAAGCCGCAGATCAATGGCCGTGAAGCAGTCTTTTGTGTGGACTTATTTCAAGGAAGATGGCCGTCTCAGGGGGTACTCACATGACACTTGCTCAAACACCCAGGGATGTCACATAGGCAAGAAAAAAAGGAGGATAAAAGAGGGATAAACAACCATGAGGATAAGTGTCTGCCATCAAATTCCTCACTATGGAATTCCTGCATGCTGATGGATTCTCCTGGACCTGCTATCTGAGTCCTGCTGCTTCTTCCTGGACTGGCTCTGTGACTTCTTCCTGCTACCTGCTTGCTGCCCAAGGCCAGTCACACTGCTGCTCCTCTCTCCCTGTGCTTTTGCGTTGGATCTTCGAAAAGGGGTACAACAGGATCGCTGCTGGACCCTGGTGGTGACTACGCCTGCTTCACGCAATTCTTGCTTATTGCCTATCTTTTCTATCACCCTCCTTCCCTTCCCCATCACCCTATTTCATAATAGTTGCCGTCCTTCCCTTCCCCGTCTCTCCAATTAAGATTTATAGTAAACTGGTCGGACCAACATTTGAACTGTTGTTTCTTAATCTCATGCCGCCTATACATATACTAAAAAGAGCCTCCTCTCCCTCCTATAAATTGGAGCGAGACACGCTTATAATATATATTATACATCATTTATATGTTTTTGTATTCATTCATAAATTTACATATAACTTATACAGGTCTTGGAGAAATATTTTTTGGAGAGGAACCATAAAACCAAGCACATTTGAGATGTGTTAAGGGTTTTATGAGCACCTGGAGTGTAGCATAGTCATCCTGCAGTGTAATGCCTGGGAACTCTTCAGCCTTGAGTTTTACGTTGAAGGCTATCCCCAGCAAACCTGAGGTCATGGCTGGATCAAACTTTCCAATAGATTTAAAGCCTACATGCCTGCAAGTCCTAGCATAGCTAACTGAATTATGGAAATTCTGTGCTAGCCTCCCTAGACTACTTGGATCATTGGGTAGTCCTGGAGCTATGGGACCATTCTCATACTTTGCTGCTAGGATATCTGTCTCTGCAGTAAATAAATCATAATTTCTGAGTCTTTCAGTGTTTTTAGGTTCTTGCCTCCTTACCTGTGTGTCTGTCTTTGTCTTGTTGGACTGAACTATCCCTTGGAATGAATATAGGTCTTAGAAGATTTAAAAAACTGATCTAGATGAAGATAAATATTTTAATAGACCAGTATATTCATTTAAATGTTTTCAGTAGAAGTTTGCTAACCGTCTTTACTCTGAATTTGTCAACTAATACAATCTGACTGAAAGGAATTTGTGGTTTTGAGAAACCATTTCTAAGTATTTCTTGTCAATGCAAAGTTCTCCAGATAGTCAGAGAATGAAGGAAGAAGGTGAGAAATGCAAATCAGAAATGAAAACTGGTGTTTGCAAAAACCAATAATCTGATTTGATCAGTCCAAATTCCTTTGATAGGAAGAGAATATGAATATTGCGTTTATTACTGAAACAAATTGAAAATATTATTTAGTCCAATTTCAGCTAGTAATTAAACATTGTCTTACCTCCCCTATCCCTACAAACCTCGTCCACTGCTGCCAGAACTACCTTATCATAAAAGAGAGTAATACATTCTTGTTAAACTAAAGTTTGACAGTTCCCATTTCTCAGCATTTGGTGACAGCCTCAGGTTTCTCAAACTGTTCAATCATAAAAATCCAGAACGTACAATAAAGAACAAATTCTACTGAATCATGTTAACTAAATCTAAATTTTGCCTGTAGCAACTGACAAAACAAATGTGTTCCAGAGGCTACTTCTTATTAGCAAATTTTTGCTGTTTTCATATGTCTGTTCAAATACTAGTACCATAAATCCAAGATGTGAAGTTTTTAAATAGGCTTGGCTGGTTGACTAAAGTACATAGACTCTTTGTAAGTGTCTTTGATCTCTAAGGTTGGAAATTTTGCTGAATTTATTTTTGCCCATCATACATCTTGGCCGCCCATTATCAACCCAATCCCATTGTATTAATGAAACAAAATACAAGATAGGGCTTATCTGAGGACTATAAATGATGAGCGATCCTGATTTAAGTAATGGAATTCTTAGATTTACGTAGATGTCATGGTTTTATGATTTTTGGTTTTTGGTATTCCACATCATACACATCATGTAGTGCATGGGGAGTTAAAGTGTCAATGCTCCAATTCTGGGTACCTGTCCCTGTATATAGCAGAAGTCATGGGATCTCACCCTTCCTGATTGGGTGGTCTATTAATGCCTGGCAGTGGATGCTGGAGGGTGCTTTCCTAGCCATACCAAGCTTTTCAGGTTTGACTCAGTCTCAGGATCTCTCTCTCTCTCTTTTATTTTATAGTCTCAATTTCAATTAGATTGTATTATATTGTGTTATCCTCCATTCTGATATCATAGTTATTAAAATAAGTTTTACTCCATAGATCGTTGCCGCTGTTTTTTTTTTCTTTTTTTTTTTTCCTTCCTTGAGCCCAGCTCCCATCTCCCTACCCCTTTTCCCTTTCCCTTCCCATTTTGTGGGGCCAGGGGAGGGGGAGGGGGAGAGAGGAGGAGGGAGGTCAGGCCTACTGCCCCTCTGTCATGAGTATATATTGGTATAGTTGATTCCGTGACAGTAGATTATCATATATTTAATTTTGTATTCAGTTTCTTCATATTAAGTGTACATTTGAAGTAATATTTATAGCTTACAAGTGGAATACAAACCACCCTATTAGGGATTTATGCTGTCACTGAAATTATGGTTCCTAGCTAAATTCTACTGAGCACCATTACAGGCCCTCTCTAGGTGCTTTACAAAGAGTTTCACATATTGGTATTGTTTCATACTTATTCATGATATATCCAACTTCCCTTCCATAGACATGAGACCTTTTGTATAAGAAGAAATAAGTAAAACTATGCACTTTATTTCTAATACATTCTGGGAATGAAAGGAGTTCATGCAATTTTTTCTCAGCATTTTTGTCGTATCATCTGTTTATCCAATCCACAATAAAGATGCTACCACAAATTTTATAACATAGAATTGTATACAGAGACAACCAATTTCAAACTTAGTTGTTTGCTTTGAGACAAAAATGAAATACAAAGAAGTAACTATATCTTACAATATAACTTTGCGGCATTTTCAAAAGGTTTATGAAATAAAAGAAAGCTTCCAAAAATGCATAAATTATATTTAATTTTCATCAAAATTTCTAGGTTTAAAAACAAAGAAATAATCATGACTTAAATCATAAAAATTTCATGAATTACAATATTACAAATTAAAAAAATATGAGTTTTCTTCACACTAATTACTAAATGTCTGCTTTTTTGTTTGTTTGTAAGATGATTCTTCATGCTATCAAATAGAAAATTATAAATAATGATATAAAACTCTATAATATTAAAAAAAAAATACAGACAGCAAATGCAAATAAACATCCTTGTTGATCATATTTTAAAATAGTGCATGAAGGTAGAAAACCTTACAGTAGTTCCTAATTCAAATTCTTTGGGTAAATTATTATTAAAAATATAATAAAATAAAGAATAAAGAATAAAGAATAAATAAAACATATATTAGGCATCACGTGGCAGTTAGCAAGTCAACATCTCCACACTTACACTGTATCTCTGTCTAACAGTTTTGCATTGTTTTAATTGCTCCTGTAAACATTACTTATTTTGTGCACGCTGTCAAAAAAATTGCTGAAGCTGTAAGCTGATTATTACATGATAAACTGTTGGATAATTTTGTGAAAATTTCACATTTGAAAGTTGTTAATCTACTGTCACTGAGAATGGGAATAATACTCCATCTTTAATAAAGAGATAAGAGCTTCTTTGTTAAAAGAAAAAAGTATATTCACTTTCACTAGAATTTCACAAACAAACCTTTTCATAAATTAAAACCAGCCAGTTACTTGAATAATAGCTGAAAATCTGATGCTTGTGATTTAGAAATCCTGACTACCTGCATAAAGAAATCTGGATTGCCATGGAGCCAATCTTTTGAAATGTATAGAAGACACACTTATACTCTTATATACTCTTATATTTTGTGAATCTACTTTTACAGCTTTGGCAATCTTTAATAGTATTGCCAGTTTCACAATAAAAAATGCCTTTATCTTTTCAGAGGCCTGTTGATCAGTGGACACATATTGGAATGAAAGCATATGTTATTGATTACAATAAATGTACTTTAAGAAGAATCTGGTTATTCATTTTTCTATAAAGAACTAGATTTTTTTTCTTTCAAGAACTAGTAGATTTTTTTTTTTCTTCTTCTTCTTCTTGCTCATTATATATTCAGAAACTAACAAATTATTTTAGCTGGTATCACGGATGTGTTAGTATTCAACATTTTATTCATCTTGTTTTGAGTAACTATTTTGTTTATTTTTATTACCTGCGCTCCATTTTTTTCTCATTTGTCTTGCAGTTCAGTAAGAACCCAGCTGTACAAAAACAAGCGCAACATCTTTCCTTACATGAATATTTGCTGGTTATGTTTCTTATTCATGAAAGTCCTTCTGAAGTTCTTTACAATGTCCTGATTAACCCAAATTTGTTTGGCTGCTACTGTTGCTAGTTAAACCAGCACATACTTCACTTTTTCCAAGAAACCTGGAAATGTTTTCAGAAATGCAGATGTCCTATATAGGTTTTCACTTACTACTTTTCTTTAGTTGAAAATAATAATTTGTATTCACTTAGTCTGCACTCTTGTTCTAGAGAAGAGGCTACTCAGAGTATGCTCCAGTTTGCAGAATTTCATATTTTATGTTCTTTCTGACTACATATAATCAATAAATACATTGCAGCACTGGCACAATTAAGCAGATGAAGGATTGCTGATGCTAGATGTGAAGAATATGAACTTGATAGTTCATATTTTACTTTTTTCTTTTTTTTTCAGTTTTTACAGGAATAATTAAAGACTTGTAAGGATGATCACAAAACTCTCAAAACATCCTGAAAATTGTCAAGAAAAGAAAATTAAATCTTTTAAAATGATATGCCTAGAACAAAAGAATGAACAAATTTATTTCAGAGATTATACAAAAGATAGTTATATTTTAACATCAGAATTTCTAATGTATTAGTGTGTTAGTTGGTTAAAGACCAGTTCTCATAGCTGTCATAGTGAACATTGTTTCTAAACTACCCTTTAACATATCTAACATTTTTTGCCTTATCATAAGTATAATTTTAAAAAGAAATCACTTATTCTAAGTAAGGAAAACTGTTTATTTTTATTTCCCAGCAAAGAAACATCATCCACTGGAAAAACAAACAAGCAAACAAAATTACCAGTATTATGACTATTAACATGAAAATCGAAGTTCAGAAATTCTTGCACTTACAATTAGATGTAGAATAAAGTTTAACAGGAATGGACAAATAGAATACTTGGAAAGAATGTATTAAGAGAAAAAATACCTTAAACTAGTCTTAATTTTTTGTCACTTTTGTCTACCATTCATTGCAGTCACTGATTGCTTATTCTATGCAATCTTTAGAAATTTCAGCTGAAATACTACTTTACTGCGTATAATTTCTGTCATAACAAAAAGATACCAATGTATTTCTTAACAATACAATGATCATTCAGGACCTTAGCAAGCAGAACTTTGAAGGAATATTAATCAAAGGGGAAAAAAAATAGAACGATACTTTCCTCATAATACATCAATAATTGTCTTTTTTAAGTCTGTTACATCTTAAATTATATTTGATTGAACAGGAATCTTTAATGTGCTTACGAATAATATAAATTGCATATTTTAGAAAGGACCTGAATACCTTTTTCCAAAAAATTACAGATCACATTGTACAGTCTTTTGATCTGTAATTTACAGCAGTGTCAATTAGGTGATACTAGAAGTGCAATTTGAACCAATGGAAATGGAGTTCAAATGAACAAGAAGATAGAACAAAATGTTATGTTGGTTAAAACTCAAATAGAAAGTATTAGCAAATGCTGTTCTTGAAGACCTTATTTCCTTGGAATTTATTTGATTTTGGATCATATGAAGTGCTTTCTGAGAAGTGTCTAGAACATCAGGAGTATAAATGGGGTGACAGTGATTTCATCAGGTGCAAACAACTAAATTATAGCTGCACACATTAAGACAGGTGTAGTCCACATCTTTATTCTTTTATTTCATCAAGTCACGACTTCTTTCTTCAGACATTGTCTCATGGCCTTGTATATTTTCAGTTATTTCTAAAGTCCTTCACTTATACCTAATTCAAAATTGATTAAATAACACAGAGGATTTAAGATTATTTTAACAAGATTTAGGGTTAGATAGTTAAAAGTATACTTTGATAAAGATATTATCACAGAGGTACAAGCAATATAGCTCAAAAGCCGAACTTTGGACAACAAAGTTTATTTTTCAAGGTCTGGTTCACTTCTACCATTGTGTAGCTTCTTTTTCTTTTTTTTTTTTTTTTTTTAGAAGTCACACCTGAAGCACCCCTGCTACCAAAACATTGCCATATAAACCCAATAACTCAAAACAAGAATAAAGTATCAAACAGACATGATAAAGAAGTAGAAAGAAATAATTCAGAAGTGAGACTGATGAATTCACTTAGAAAGTTTGCAGATGATTCAGCTGAGATTTACTGATAATGACAACAGTGATGAAATTTCTATTAATGCACATTTTCATAAAGTGTATACTAGGTAGCTGTTGTTTCCTCATAAGGTAGGTATAAGACCCTGCTATCGTATCTCCAAATTCACTAACAGTTGATCAAATAAAATTGGCCTGCTTGAATGTAACACTTCAACAGTCAAAGGACATAAAAAGAAGTAAAAAGGTAGATGTAATCTTAGACTAGTATACTTTTTATTTTAAACATTTATTTTGTATTAGTTACTACCGACTTCCACAACATGAATTCAAAAGAAAGAACAGCCCTTTTGTCTTCTTATTTCTTTATATTTCCTGAATATTTAGCGTGATAGACCAGACAATAGGGCCAAGTTCATTTTAAAATTTTCAAGGAGACACAGTTGAAGTGAGAATCAAAATGCATTGCTACCTATTATGGAGCTTATACACTTTGGTTTTCTCTGGAAGGTAAACATTGATTAGATGTGGTGTCAGTAGAAATCTTCATCTCTCACTGAATCAGGATATGGTCTAAAGGAATTAAGAACAAGATTTTACCACAGACTATAGTTCATATTTAGAGAAGAATGTGTATCTTAAAAATAGACAGAAAATGAGGACTTTTATATGAGTTTTTGTGCTATTGCCTTTTTTTTGTGCTATTGCAATTTTGAAAAAAAATAAATATTTCTGAAAAAGATTAAATATAAAATGTCATCCAAGTTAAAACAATAAATTTAAGCCTTAAATAAATTCAAAACTGTTATCAGTTTTCTCTATTTCCTTATAGATAAGCATGAGAAGTTCAAGTCATTCCCACTTCTTAAAATACAATTGATATTAAACCACATATATGATAAATAGGTGTGCAACAACAAACACAAAATTAGAGATGGAGATTCCCCAAAGTTCCTAGCATTTTCTGTGTGGTCAATAGTTAGAAAATAGAACATTTGGTACATTCGTATTATTTCCATTCCATGTGCAAAAAGGACAGTGATATATAAGACAAAACAAACAAACAAACAAATAAATTAAAAACCAATCTTAACAGAAGTTCTTTTCTTTCCCACTCATTGGATCCACAAGTTCTTGTGTAACTCCCCAATTTTCCTTTGAATGCTTCATTCTGTCATCGAATACATTTTATGGAGAATCACACTAAAGAGAAGCAAATATACCCATTTCCTGGCTTCATATCTTTAACTTCCTATGCTATATTTAATTAAGATAACTGAGAAAAAAAAAAGCAGATATAAAAAAAAAAAACAACAACTTATTAACAAAACAAAGAGGAAGAATAAAACCAGTGAAAGCTGAAAGAAAAAAACTGCACTTACTGAGAATTACAAGAAAAAAACAAACACAGAAAGCAGAAATTTCAGGACACAAAAAGAAAAGGAATTATTTTACAAATATATAGATAAATAGAATATATTAAAAAGTATATGAGTTGTTTTTCAATTAACAGTATCATCAATCCAGAAAGAGAATACCCTGTACCACTATACTAATTCATATAATTCTGACCAAACTGTCCAAATGTACTCTTTATATTATAGTGGCAATATAAGGCTTTTAAATTTAAATATTAAAATGTTTGAAAAAAAAAAATAAGTTATTCTGGAGCAGGGCAATTGGAGTTTTAAATGAAATTAATCAGTTTGTTTTTGCTGGCCACCACAGAGCAGCTGTGTTAATTTTCTTCACACCTTTTTTCTCTGCACAATTTATTCACCAATTTTTTTTCCTCTATTCTTTGGGCCCATCGGTTGATCTGTGAGTGGAAATCAGGGTGCATGATTTTAGCATTAAAGATTTCAAATCTTGGCATTGGAAGAAAATATGCTGTTCTTCAAGCGTCTGCAATTTTACCCATGTCTTGAAACCCATGGTTCTTAAATCATAGAATCATAGGATGGCTTAGGTTGGACAATACCTTGAAGATCATCAAGTCCAACTACAACCTAACCATACTACCCTAACTCTAAGAACCCTCCGCTAAATCATATACCAGAGCACCACATCCAAATGATTTTTAAACACATTCAGGAATGCTGATTCAACCATCTCTCTGGGGAGCCTATTCCAGTGTTTAACAACCCTTTCTGTAAAGAAGTTTTTTCCTGATATACAACCTAAACATACCCTGGCACAACTTGAGGCCATTTCCCCTCGTCCTGTCACCTGTCACCAGTGAGAAGAGACCAACCCCGCTCTCGCTGTAAACACCTTTCAGATATTGGAAGAGAGCAATAAAGTCTCCCCTCAGCCGCCTCTTCCCCAGACTAAACAGCCTCAGCTTCTTCAGTCGCTCCTCATAGGGCATATTCTACAAGCACTTCAAAAGCCTTGTTGTCCTTCTTTGACCTGCTCCAGCACTTTAGTGTCCTTTCCGAATTAAGGTGTCCAAAACTGAACACAGTACTCAAGGTGAGTCCTCACCAGTGCCGAGTACAGGGGCAGGATGACTTCCCTAGTCCTGCTTACCACAACATTCCTGATTCAAGGCAGGATGCCATTGGCCTTCTTGGCCACCTGGGCTTGCTTCTGGCTCATATTCAGCCAACTATGCATCAGTATACCAACGTCCCTTTCCGTTAGGCAGTTTTCCAGCCACTCCTCCTCAAGCCTGTAGGGTTGCCTGGGGTTGTTGTGACCAAAATGCAGGACCAGGACACTTGGACAGTTGATCCAGTCTCTTTGTAGTGCCTTTCTAATCTCCAGCATATCAACACTCCTGCCCAACTTGTTGTCATCTGCAACCCTACTGAGGGTGCACTCAATCCCCTCATCAAGATCGTAAATAAAGATGTTAAATAGAAGCGGCCCCAGTACCAAGCCTGGGGGACTCCGCTCATGACCAGCCACCAAATGGACTTAATTCCATTGATCAAAACTTGGACCCGGCCGTCCAGCCAGTGTTTCACCCAGCGGAGCATATGCCCATCCAAACAAAGGGTGGGGGTAAGAGGAGGAAAAAGTTAGTAATTAAAGAGAATATACCTTTTTAGATGAAATCCTGTTTTGTTACTTCGATTACCTCATTACACAGTCTTACACTAGAATTGTGCCAGAGATTGTGCAGTTTATTGAAGATACCACAAAATAAAGGCAGTTAAACTACGTAAAGACAATTACTATGTGGTTTCAAGGTGCTGGAAACTGAGGGCAAATAAAGAACAAAAAACGTTGCAGAGGTAAGTGAAGAAAGCTGCTTTGTTAACACCTTGTTAAATACTCAGCAAATGAAAAGGAAATGAAAGAGAAAACCATAGTCATGCCAATTTTGTCTTCTTAATTACTGTTTTCATTAATATTAGTGTATTCTTTTTATTCCCTTTCATTAGTTTTTTTTTTTTTTTTTTTTTTTTTTCTTTGTGCTTCTCTTCTTTACAGGGTTATGCGGAAGTAGGCACATTACAGAACAATGATATAAGTTTGGAGGAAAAGAGAGAGTCATAAGTCATGAAATAAACATAAATGGAAATGAAAATCAGCCAAATTAAAAGAAGACAAAAATTATGTATACATATATATGTATTTATTTCTTTATTAAGTTGTAACTGAAAAGAAATGGGGGGAAAGGAGGAAAATTAAAATCACTGTAAAGGATTTATTTTACTCCAGTGTACAGTGCAGATCTGAGGAAGAGCAGTCCCATGACATACAACAAATCCAAGTGCAAGGGCTTGTACCTGGGTCAAGGCAAGCCCCAATACCAATACAAGCTGGAGGATGAAAAGATTGAGAGCAGTCCTGCTGTAAGATATTATTCTGTTAACATTAGTGTCTCAAAACTTGCTGGGGACACAGATGGACTTGTCCAAGTCCAGGCAAGTCCTGGGCAAAGGTTGTGAAATCCTTTGTCTGAAGGACATAGATGAACAAGTCCAGGCAAGTCCTGGTCAAAGGTTGTGAAATCCTTTGTCTGGAGAACTTTGATGGACAAGGCCAGGGGCAAGGAGAGGAAGATAAGCTGCAGCTAAATAGCTGTGAAGCAGTCTTTTGTGTGGACTTATCTCAGGATGATGGCCATCTCCGGGGGATACTCGCATGACTCTTGCTCAAGCGCCCAGGGATGTCACGTAGGGCAGGAGGAGAAGGAGGATAAAAGGAGGAACCGAAAACCATGAGGGTAAGTGTCTGCCATCAGATCCCTCACCACGGAATTCCTGCGTGCTGGCGGACTCCCCTGGGCCTGCTACCTGAGTCCTGCTGCTTCCTCCTGGATCGGCTCCGCGACTTCCTTCTGCCACCTGCTTGCTGCCCAAGGCCGGCCACGCTGCTTCTCTCTTCCCCCCTGCTGCTTCTACCTCCGACCATCGAAATGTCGTGCAACGGGACCGCTGCTGGACCATGGTGGTGACTATCCCTGCTTTACACAATTCTTGCTTATTTCCTAGCTTTTCTATCACCCTCCTTCCCTTCTCCGTCTCCCTGATTAGGATTATAATAAACTGGTCGGACCAACATTTGAACCGTTGTTTCTTAATCTCACGCCGGGTATATAATATTAAAAGAACCTCATCTCCCTCCTATAAATCGGAGCGAGACACCTGCCAAAAAAGACCTATGGGTAAATCTTGATGGGAAGCTGGACACAAGTCAGCAATGTGCCCTCACAGACCAGAAAGCTAACCGTATCCTGGACTCCCTCAAAAATAGCATGGTCAGCAAATTGAGGGAGGTGATCCTGACTCTCTCTCTGTGCTGGCAAGACTTCACTTGGAATCCTGTGTTCAGATGTGGAGTCCTCAGTACAGGAGAGACGTAGAGCTGCTGGAGCATGCCTAGAGAAGGGCCGTAGAAATGATCCACGGAATGGAATACCTGTCCAATGAGAACAGGCTGAGAGAGCTGGGGCTGCTCATCCTGGAGAAGAGAAGGTAATGAGGTGACCTGATAGCAGCCTTTCATAGAATCATAGAATCAGAAGGTCGGAAAGGACCTACAGAATCATCTAGTCCAACTGTCCCTCCACCACCATTACTACCACTAAGCTATTAAATCATTTCTCATAGCACATCATCCAGATGCCTCTTGAGCACCGCCAGGGATGGTGACTCCACCACCTCCCTGGGCAAGCCATTCCAGTGCCTGACCACTTTTTGAGAGAAGAAGTTTTCCCTAGATCTAATCTAAATCTCCCCTGGTGCAACTTGTGGCCATTTCCTTGGGTCCTGTTTGTTGCCTGGGAGAAGAGGCCAACCCTCCTCCTCATCACAGCCTTGCTTCAGGAAGTTGTAGAGTGCAGTGAGGTCTCCTCTGAGCCTCTTCTTCTCCAAGCTAAACAATCCCAGCTCCCTCAACCACTCCCAATAAAACTTGTGCTCCAGACTCCTCACCAGTTTCATTGCCCTTCTCTGGACACATTCCAGGACCTCAACGTCTTTCTTGTAGTGAGGGGCCCAAAACTGAATACAGTATGCGAGATGCGGCCTCACCAGTGCCGAGTACAGGGGGATGATTACCTCCCTGCTCCTTCTGGCCACACTATTTCTAATGCAGGCCAGAATGCCATTGGCCCTCTTGGCCACCTGGGCACACTGTCGGCTCATGCTCAGCCAAGCATCAACCAACACCTCCAGGTCCCTTTCCTCTTCACAATCATCCAGTCACTCATTCCCAAGCCTATAGTGCTGCATGGGGTTAGTGTGGATAAAGTGCAGGACCAAGCACTTGATTTTGTTGAATGTTAACCCATTGACTTCAGCCCAATGATCCAGCCTATTCTAATCCCTCTGAACATCTTTGCTACCCCCAGCCAGATCAACTCTACTTCCCAACTTAGCGTCATCTGTGAACTTACTGTGGGTACACTCAATCCTCTCATCTAGGTCATCAATAAAGATATTAAACAAAATGGGTTCTAGTACCTACCTCTGTGGGACACAGTTTTTAACGGGTCACTAGTTAGATTTAGCTCCATTAACTACTATCCGCTGGCCCTCCAGCCAGTTCTTTACCCAGAGAAGAGTATACCTGTCCAGGCCACAGGCAGCCAATTTCCCCAGGAGGATACTGTGGGAAAGCATGTCAAAGGCTCTGCTGAAGTCTGGGTAGACTACAACAATAGCCTTTCCCTCATCTACCAGTCTGGTCACTTTCATGAACTCATGCTGGCTGGGCCTAATCCCCTGGATGCCAGGCAGGTGCCATGTGATCTCATCCAAGACGATTTGCTCCATAACTTTTCCTGGTATCGAGGTCAGGCTGACAGCCTGTAGTTCCCCAGATCCCCCTTACGGCCCTTCTTGTAGATGAGAGTCACATCAGTAAGCCTCCAATTCTCTGGGACAAGAATAACATCATCATAGAATTTACTCAGTTTCAAATCTTCAGTTAATGGTTTAAATTTTATTCTTCTTTTCATAATAATTCCTGGTGTCTCAAAATTGGATCTAGGAAATGACATTGCTTCTTCAACAAATACTTTTGAAAATATCTGGAAAGTAATTTGAAAAAGTTATTAGACTAAAAGATAAGCTTTTTTAGAAGCTTTTGTAAACAAAACTCTAAGCTCAAATGTACTTAAATGTAATAAAATCAAAGAAGAGAAAATAAAAAGATCTTTCCATCCTTCATTCCTTTCAATGTTCTCTTCCTTACTCTATTCTTTCTTTCCTTTAAACAGCTTTAAACTATTTTGTTTCAATAGTGAAAGTATTTTAAAAAACATACTTCTTTAGAAAAAAACTTAAATCAGCATGTCTTGTGAATAATATGCTGTTCATAAAGGTATGTATAAATGATATACAAGGACAAAGTACCCACCACAAATTACTTAAATACAAAGTAATATAAAAGATACTACATTGAAACAAAAAATTTAAAAAGTTAGTTGAGTAGCAATGTGTTCAGCTAAAATGTTTAGGTGAAAGAAAACATGAATTAATCCATTAGTAACTTTCCGCACACACACACACACACACACACAAACACACACACAAAGAAACAAAACAAAACAAAACAAAAAAACAAAACAATGAACTCTTGTTATATTTCTTCTTCCAAGAAAGTACTTTTTCAAATTTAGACTTAAATTTATAGTTGAAAGAATTAGGACTATTTGAGCAAACAATCTATTACAAAAGACTGACAACAGTTCTCTAATTATACTAAGAAATGGTGTTAACTTTAAAAACCTTAACATTTGTGGGGGGGGGGGGGGGGGGGGGGGAAGGGGGAAAAACGAATATACAATGATTCATATATACATTTGACTACCATTCTGAAAATTGTCTAGCTATTTCTTGGTGAAAACCAATAGATATCAGCAAGATTCAAACTAACCTACAAATCTATCCACTCACATTAACTTCCATTGCATTACGGATTCCACAGTCTACAATGTGATTCCACTTTTATTTCAGTTATGCTTGCTTTTTACTCAAAAGCATAACAATAGCTTCACTGTGTTTTTTTATCCAAATGTGTCCCTCAGCCACAGGATTTTCCTTGTAGTACGCACTTCACCTTTCTTCAATGCATAGGTTCCTGTTTAAAACATAAACTTCAAATATTTAAATAATTACATGAAGGATTTTTTTTTTTTTTTTTTTTTTTTTTTTGTAGAGCCATACAGTTTCATAAAAGTTGGCAATGTAAGTGTAAAAAAAAATGGAATCTGTTACACTGCCTAAGTGAGATTTCTACTTCAAATGACCATCAATGAAAAGTGTTCAGGCCTGTTCTAAGCATAAGTATGAACTATTATAAAAATCAATATATATTCAATATATATTTACTGAATTGAAACAAGTCATTTGCTTGATATACCCTTTGTACCACTCCACTTTAAAGACTTTATAAGATTTTTAATGTAGAAAAAAAAAAAAAAGTGCAAAAAAAAAAAAAGCAAAAGCAGTACTTAAAGGCTATTGCTATTTATACAATTCCATTAAGAAGGAAATGAGTGGAAATGCTTTCAATTGAAATGCATTGAAATGCTAATAAGAAGCAAAAAAAACCCCTTAATTTTCCATGAAGGAAAAGTCATTTCTGCTTATATTAAGTGTCTTTATGAAACATAATATTTCACTTCAAGATTTATACATGTATATTTAATTTAATAAATCCATATTTACATCTTACTAATCAGTATGACTTTCAGAGATAGTGTCAGCTGTCATGAATACTTGTTACTTCTTTGCATCTCTTCAAGAAAATCTTGTGCCTATGGTGCATAATATAGTATTGATTGGAATTAATGTTACTAAGAATAATGAAAAACTATTTTCTTATGTATTGAAAAGTTGACAGACAGTAGGATAAAATGGTCAAAGATATATGTGCAATGAAATTTATGTCTTGGTTCAAAGCCAAAGTAATTTTGGACTCCTTCCATTGACTTCAAAGAGTTTTATAAGAAGCCTTTGTTGAAAGCTGAAAAAATCTTTTAATACGAAATCTGTTTTCAAATAGTTACGCAAAATAAGAAATTCAAGCTTTCCATACTTTCATACAATCATAAAATCATAGAATATCCGGACTTGCAAAGGACCTATAAGGAGCATTGAGTCTAACTCCTGGCTCCACACAGGACTACCCAAAAATCAGACCATACATCTGAGAGCACTGTCCAAACACATCTTGAACTCAGTCAAGTTTGGTGGCATGAGTACTTCCCTGGCAGGCTCTTTCAATGCCTGACCACTCTCTCAGAGAAGAAACTTTTCCTGATATCTTGATATTCCCCTTTCACAGCTTCATGCCGTTCCCTCAGGTTCTTATTGACATGCACATTGGTAATTGTATTATTTTCATTCATTAAGATATACCAAATGTCACCTATTGTATTTATTTACCCAAATTCATTGCACTTGAAATGCTGTAGAATACCCAGAAGATCTTTGTAAAGTGTACAATATGACACTGTATTGAGAAAGATGATGTTTGCCCAGAGGCCAAATATATATTTTATTATATATTTTGCACAACTGTTGCCTGAGGAGAAAAGGCCTGGGTCATGTAGAAGAAACAATCTACTCTTGGCCTTATTTCCTTTGGTCTGGGTTTATTATACAGGAAAGATGGAAATGGATTCAGTGACATTCATAATGTCGTTCAATTCATGTTTTCTGAAAACCTTCACATAAATGCTGTTCTAAAAGTATGCAGTTCCCTTTTCAATGTGGGAAATCATACAAATAGCTATTTAAAAAAAAAAAAAAAAGTATTAAAAAAAAAATTGCTCCATCCAAGGTTATCTTTAGGGTTAAACTAAGGATAGATGCATCAGTAAAGGCTAAATAATAGATCTATTGGAATGGAAATTTAATTTTCTTAACTCAAATTATGTATTCATTTAATAAACTGGAAGCTGTGTCTCATGTCAATCACACATCCATGATTTTTGCAAATAGAACTCCAAATTATTTACAATTAAAAGTTGATGAATTCAGTAAAGATTCAAATATCCAATTGAGACACAGAAAAGAAGTTGGGAAATTTGTATTTCACATCATGTGTGTGGTAGCATCATGAAAGCATTTTTTCTTCCTCTGAATATACATCTCCAGTTATCTGGTCCATTAAACATCCATGACAGCTCTTTATCTAATTTAGAGACTTAGGATGTTTTCATTCACTTTTTATGGGCCTTTGGCAGTACCGTTCATTAGAGAAAGATTCCAATTCTAGTATATGTTTTTTTCTTATGAAAGCTGCTGAAAAAGATTAGGTTTATCTTTGTCTAATTGACTAAGGTTTCAAACCACAACATTTTTCTCAGAACAAATCAATTTACAGTGAAGTAGCCAGAAGTAAGACTGAATTTTTGCAGAGTTGTTGAGAGGTGCATTGCCTTCAGTTGGTTCAAAATCTAACCCTAAATATCTACACATGGCTGATAATTGAAACTCCACTGAAATATAAATATAACAAAACAAAACACATTTTATTGACCTCCTGAACAACTTCATTGGTTTCACTAATAACCGTCGGTAGCCTACATCCATGTGTTACCTCTAACTGTTCCCTGTCTTTCATACAGTAATAATAGCTTTATCTAAACATGATTTTTGTGCAAGATTAGGCACAAAGAAACAAAACCTAACAACTCACAACCTGCCTAGTTTTCTTTGTGATAGAAATAAGCTTTCTGCTGCTGGACACTTAGAACACAGCTGCTTGAAGAGAAGGAGTTAGGAAATGTGGGCTTCAAAGTATCCGGAATTAAACTTCTCATTTGGTTGCCTCGTGTTTAATTTTTTTACCTTAAAGATCCCCCTTTTCTTTTTTTTTTTTTTTTTTTTTTTGCTTTTTTGTTTTGTTTTTTTGTTTGTTTGTTTTTGGTTTTGGTGAGCATTATAAAAAATGATAAATTACAAAGTGAATATTTGATAAATCATGCTTCTTTCTCTGGTTTATTTTCCAGATTGTTCTGGTAACTGAAAGATTTCTAAATTCTGAATCACTATTACCAGAAAGAAAATTAAACATCATCGGACAAATTTCCTACAGAAGCACCTGAGAAGATATGGAAAATATTAAATCCTTGAATATTATTCCTAATGTGGACTCTAGGCAATATTCTGAATGCTACCCTAGGAAGGCCAAATGAAGCTTTGTCAGCAACTACAAAAGGTCAAGATATCATCACCATATTGGACTATCTCTAAATTACAAATAATACTGTAAGATTTGTACTTAATAAGCTCCTAATTGATTGTATAATGAGTTTCCTTTTAGTGTCTGATTTTTAAATAATGAGCATCTAATGATTTTGTTAGTTGTAATAAGCAAATTAAACAAAATTAATTCTAAAATAATTACATTTGCAAGAATAAACTTAACATACATTTCCAGAACATAAGCATCAAGACAATAATTCATATGCTCAGTTTCTTAGTTACAAAGTCTGGAACTCAAATTTCATTTTAAGCATTATTGACATTCAATTTTTGGTTCCCATTATAATATTGGGCTTCAAAGAATATAACATCAGAAACGAAATGAATTCAAAGAGAATTACCTGCTATCCTAGATTTTAATCAGAAGCTTATGGACAATTTCTTCATGATAATGTATTAATTATTATTTAATTGTTTGATATATTTTGAATAAATTTTATTTTAAATTGTATTTGTCTACTAATGAAACGTGGGTGAGATTTACACTGTTGTTTTACAGAGGAAATTTTGCTTGACAATATGGTACAAGAAGGTTTAGAGAAATGAGTGAGGGGAATAATGAGTGCCTCCTTGAACAGTTGTGCTGTAAGCAGATGGTTCTGATTTTCCACAGCCAAGTGATATGTTTATACCTGTTTCCCCAACAGATTTTATGCTTTCTCTCTGTTTAGGAGAGTCTTGCAGTTATCACTCAATCAGTCAGAATGATCTTTCTTTCCTTAACATGTTCATCATCATTAAGTATTGAACTCAGTATTGACATAGGATCTTCCGAAAGTTATACATTAGAAACACAATTAGATAGAATATGATATTTAAGCCTTTGTCTGCACAAGGAAACTAAATAAGATCAGAACATGTCATCAAAAAAGTAAATATCCATGCTGGTTACTTTTTATATTTCTTTGTACAGTTCCATCCCAAGTCAGTAAATGCTTCAAGCAATGACCAAATACAGAAAGCAGCACAGGTAAGAAAGCAATCACTTTAAGGTATATGGTTGTGATGATTCTGAGTGGTGAAATGGGAAGTTGTGGAAGAGACCCTAGCCATACAGATGCAAGCCATAACATGCTGATACATCTCTGAGTTATTGTACTTGCTCTACTATTTCATTTTAATTATAGGCTAGCCTTGAGGTCCCCAGTTCTGAGGTGATTTATTGAAACAGATTCACCACTTTAACATCTTCCAACTGCATACCTCTCCCCACTTGCATGCATGTAGGAGTCAATGAAACAAAGATATCCATAACTAACCTCTTGTACTTCTGTGTTGTTGCTAATCTAGTTTTTATAAAAGTACTTCATCAGATTCTTGGACCAATGATTATTTTAATTCAGTAGTGTGGACTATAAATATGTTATTTAATACACAATTACAGCATGGGTTGTCTTTCCAAGGGAACAACAATGGGAAAGCACTGACAAGCACTATAGAATCCATCGTAAAGCTAGTATTTCTACAAATGCATATACTTTTTCCATGTGACTGAACCAAGTTCTGAAGAAACGTAAGCAACGATAATTTGTTTGGAACCTTCTTGATTGAAGAGAATAATATAACTTTCATTGAGTGACTAGCAAACAGACTGTAGACGTACTGGTAAAACATCACTTGGGCTTAGAATGAACTAAAATAGTAATAGTATTAAAATTAAATTAATACTATTAATAGTATTTTAATACTATTAAAATAGTAACAATATTAAAATTTTAAATGTGTACAAGTGGTCTGTAATTACAGTATTATTAAAAAATTATTACTAAGATGTATATAACTACTTATTTAATGTGCTCTATTATATGAAGGAGCAGTGTAATACTTCATATAGCATGTTCCCAAATAAAAGACATCTGGTTTAATGAAATACCATCTTTTCTCATGGATAGTACGGACAATGTACACTGAATGTGTCATCCCTACAGAGAATTTCTAAGAGCTCTGTCAGAAAAGTACACACTTCTTTATTTTAAATAAGTGAAAACCAATGCTCAGAGAGTTGGAACGACTTAATAAAAAATTAATATGGAGTCAGGAACAGATTTTAGGAGAGGAATGAAGATTATAAACAGTGTCAGACTCTCGTCTATGTTTTGTTTGCATTTATTTCATTGTGTTAATACACAGCCTTGATAATAAATCCCTCATTCTGAGTTTCTAGCCTACTAGGCTTTGTTGTCTCTCTAATCTCATAATTAAGCCAAATCACTGTTCACACTGTATAAATTTTGATTTCTGTTCCATTTATTAATATAACTCATTGACGCTAACGAAAATGTAGGGCTTTATCCACTGCTGAAATACTTTTACTAGAACTAAAAGAGTGCATCTTGACCAAATGTCTTGTATTTCATTTGTAGTCAATTCTTCATATTTTTAAAAAATGTTTTCTTTGTTAACAAAACAGTGGTTGAGACCTGTCTGAGACTGGTAAGGAATGTCTCAAATTAACATGAAGCAATCAACAACACCTTGTGGGCAGTTTTGCATTTGAAAGCATTTTTTTGGAGTCATTTACCTTCAAACGGGAGGGCCCAGGAGTGTTTATTGGGTGAAGACTTGGCCAAGACGGAAATGTTTTTAGCTTGACACAGGAGATTGGGAGATGATACCGCTGTATCCTGTGGTGGTAACGTACAAGCTGGAGTCTGCCTGCTTCCTTTTATCTGCTGATTAAAACTTGCAAGGCCTAGAAGATAGAGTTCCAGCTGAGATCCTGGAAGCCAGAAGCTGTAACTTGAAAAGAAAAGGTTCGACCACTTTGGACTATAAGTAAAACTTTGCACTGTTGTCTTTAGTCGTCAACTGACCAGTATGACCTTGGATGGCTCTCCATTACTGAAGATCAGCACCTGACACTTAGACATTGCTGGATCTAGGATGGTGAACCACTTTTCTTTGCTGTCTTTGTATATCTGTCTGTCTCTCTTTCTCCATTTTCTACCTTTTCTCTTTATCTTCTTTTATTCTTTGTAGTAGCTGCTGCCAAACGTTATCTTAGATGTAACTCTTATTAATCGTAATTAGCAAATTAAACAATTTTACCTGCAAATAGAGTATTAGTTGTTGTTAAGAAAGCTCTCAACAAATTGATGTGTATTATTCCTATAAGTCTTGGATGACTCCATCACTATTGGGACCTCTGCCAAATAGGGGAGGTGTGACTCAGGAGATTAAAAAAAAAAAAAAAAAAAATTCTTCCCTTGAAACCTTCTGTGAGAAGTAGATTGTGTTTATGCAGTTGAAGCTTCCAGCTTCCAGTATTTTCTGTATGTAGTATAGGCCTTTACTGAACTTATAACCCTCTTGTGAAATAGCTGTTTTTCTTCCATTAAGAAAAGTTGCTGAACAGAGTAAAAAGTCAAGTCCCAGTCTCTGACTGGGGTAGAATTAGGCCAGGTACAAGATAAGACAAATATGCAGGGTGGAGAGAGTGCCTATCACAGGACAGAATGAACATGCTCATTCTTGGAATTATTGCCCTCCCATCTCCATGAAAAAGTACATAATATACCCAAGAAACAACAGGTAAGGGACCTTAAATGGAAATTTATCATAGCAACAGCATTGGAGAAATTGTGAGCCTGAGACGCTCAACCAATGAGTGACCACCAGGAGAGCATTACCTGCGTTGGGTTTAGGATATGTAACAGAATGAATTTTGATGACGGGTATGCAATTTCCCCCTTGCCAATAGAGGGCGTGTGCCTGAACCTGAAATTTTTTACTTTGAGTCTCACACTTCTGAGTGAGAAAACACCAAATATCAAGCTAGTTTAATTCAAGTGGGTTTTTGTTGTTGTTTGTTTTGTTTTGTTTTGTTTTATGCCAACCTTCTGCTACACTTGCCAGTCTTTTCCCTAAAAATGAATGCTGCTATTCACTGGCTAGCATTTGTACATAAAAAAAAACAAAAACAAAAACAAAAACAAAAACAAAAAAAACAGTATGTATATAAATATACATGAATATATTTACAGTTGATAACTTCTAATTTTTTTTGTACTCAGTGGCTAAAACTGTGGAGTCTAAAACAAATGAGAAAATAAACATATAGGCACTCAAATAATGATATGTTTTCTCCTGAAAATTTTTATCCAATTGAGTTTTGAATATCTCCAAAAGAATATGGTCCAGAGTACATCCTCTCTGGCTAAACTTTTTAGTGTTTGACCAGCTGCACAAAATATATATATATTTTCTTACATTTCATAGAATTCTCTGTATTTCAGTTTGTGCCATTACCTGTTGTCTAATCACTGGGGACCACTGAATGGACTGTATTTATCATCTTTTATTCCAACCATTAGGCATTTAGAAACACTGATATTGATTCAGAGAAATCGATGTGTAGAAAATTAATAGCTAAGTTTGTTATGTTAAGCAAGGTATTCTTTAGTGTCAGTGCTGGGGTAGCATCAGGATAACTCCCCAGGGATGCTCCACCAGTTGATCATTTGTGAACATTATTATATTTTCACATGTATTACATATTCATTACTTTCCCAAATTCATTATCCAATCTACTCATAATGATTGCCCAGCAGATATAGCCTTATATGGTGATCTCCAATTTCATCTAGCGTCCTTCCAGCATCATGATTGTCCACTCTTGGTGCATTATTAGTCCTTGGGGAGGGGGTCATTCACTTTGTCCCAACTCTCTTTTTGTCCCAAATATTGCTGTGGAATGCAGGGACAATGGAGAAGTCTCTGTGCATACAGATAAGGAAGAGAAAGGGGAATGTCTTGATGCTGTATGTCACATTTTAGGTGAATTCCTACTGTTCTGTGTGAATCCTGGCTTCCTTTGATGTTAGTAAGTGATAAGGACTCCACTGAACAGGTGCAGTTTTTCTGTTGTTGTTTCTTTTGCCTTGTTGAAGCGGAACAGTCTTATAGTATGTCTCCCCATCTACAATTCTACATCACGGTTATCATTCACATCATCTAAAGACTACTGTGGTGCTTCAAGCAAGCATTAACAGAATATTTTGTGTAATTACTTCTTCAAATCAATACAATATCTCTGAGATTGCTCCAGGCTGAACAGTTCTAGTTATCTCAGATTCTCCTCATATGACAAATGCTTTAGTCTTTTAAAAAATAACATATTTCTAATGTATATATTTAAATTACTTGTTCTAGTATGTCTGTGTTTTCACTGTTCTGAGAAACCTGAAACTGGAACCAGTATATATCTCACCACAGCTAATCAGAGGGGAAGTATCACCTCACTTTGTCTGCTGGCAATTTTCTTCCCAGTGCAAACTAAAGGATATATTTTCTACAAAAGCACATTTCTGGCTCACCTACATTCTATCCAAAAGGACAAACAGGATCTTTTCTGCAAAGATGCTGTCCAGCTGGTTGGCCTCCGGCCAGTACTGGTGCATGGAGTTGTTCTTCCCTAGATAAAGGACTTTGCTTTCCTTCTTTCAACATCATGAGATTCCTGTCAGCTCATTTCTTCAATCTATTGAGAAATACAACCCATTTGTATATCAGCCTCTTCTCTTAGTATTATCTATAAATCTGCTGAGGATGCCTACTGTCATCATGGTGTTTAAAGAAAATGTTAAAAAATACTGGAACCAATATTGATCCCTAGGATACACCACGGACAACTGGGCTTCAACAGAACTTTGTGCTGCTGATCACAATCCTCTTCATGCAGCAATTTTGGAACTGTTTAACCTACTTTCACTTATCTAGAACATACTTTACCAGTTTATCTGTTAAGATATAATGGACGAAAGAGTCAAAAGCCTTCTTGGAGTCTAAATAAACAACATCCACTGGTCTCTCATTCTCCAAGAAGTCAGTTATCTCATTGTAAAAGGCTATCAGATGAATCACACATGACCTCCCCTTGCAGGCAGAAGTGGCATGTACTTTCTTCTGATCTCCATGATATTTCAAATATAAGCAAGAGTGGCCAAACTTCTTCTGAATTTATCAGTGTATACATCATGGTTTCACACATGACATGAGGAGAAGAAGGGAGAGAAGGCAATCCTGATCCCTTTCACCCTTTCATCCCCTTTTCAGAGAGAAGTAAAAAAAAAAAAAAAAAAAAAAAAAAAAAAAGTGAATTAAGATAAAGAGAGATAATGAATTTACTACAGATGCTAAAAGAATGTAAGACAGTGATACAAAAAAGGCTTACAGGTAATAAATAAATGGGTGAGAGATGTTCCAACCATACTGTTCTCTGTGCTATTAGAAACTTGAAGAGAGTCAGTTCACCACTGGCGCCCAAAATTACAGATCACATAGGGAATACTATAGACTCCTGGGAATTGTAGTCTGATCTTTCTAAATGTATTTTCCTCTTGTAGAGCTGGAATTCATGTGAGAATAGCTGTGACTGCTAGAATCACAGGACCTAGGAAGTTTAGTTCCACAGTGCACCCTACTCCAGCACCTAATAGCCTGTAGAATGATCTTATGATAAAGAATACTGATAAAACCAAGACAATATATTAACAATACTCGAGAACTTGTGTACCTACATTTAACCATGGCACTCTTATTGCAGTTAAAATTGCTTAGCAGAGTAATAATGTTTTTAGAATCTTACATACTGTAAACCATCTGAATTGATTCAATAACTTGAGCTATTGTAAACTTTTACATATGCTCTGTGCTTAAATCCAATGAATACAACACATACACATAAACACACACATAGAAGGAAAAAAAAAATAGAAAGATTTATTTAATTGTAACTGAAAATGCCACTAACACTGCAGGAAATTCTGAATGCGATTCTTACATCATGAGGGAACTGTTTTGTGAGAGAAGCAGGATTGTTAGAGCTGTGTCCCTTTGTGCCTCTATAAAACAATCCTGTACGATTTTCTGATGGATTAAAAGGATTTCTAGATGACTGAGAGGTAATCCTATAAGACTCAATCACATGTAACACTGTCCTGTAGGATTTTTAAAGGGCTCAAACATTTTACTATAAGACCTGTAATGCTTGTTTCAGAAGCTAAGCAGAAATATATGCCTGACTCAGTAAATATTATGATGAGTACAAGTCACAAAGTAGGTGAACATATACTTTATATAACTGCCTTAATCTTTATAAAACCTGTGTTCCAATTACTTACTTAAAAAAAAGATAATTCTGGATTAAAAGGTAGTTTCACACATTTAACACCTCAACCAATATTCTTTTTTTGTTGTTGTTGTAATAATTAAAGTAAGATAATTTTTTCCAAATATTCCCTGCAATATCATTTTACTTGTTAAACAATTTGTGCTGGGAACACACATATGTTCATCCTCTAACTAATCAAATGGAATCTTATTTAAAAATAATGAATTATCAAATTTTATTAAATATAAATACAGTGAAATATATGTTTATATTGGCTTACACATACATCAGTTTAGTGGGAAAGACTTATCTGTGTGTTGTTTTCTGCTAAGCATTTAGTTTTAAGCAAGCTCTACATTATTTGAATTAGTAGTTTAGATTAAAGTGCCATCCTGATAGCTCATAGTAATTCTTATACATACACATATACACATATGTATGTATGTGCAAGTGTATTTAATAATAGCACCACAATATAATACAAGACAGCTTGTATAACATAGAGCTTATGATTCTTAAAGGATATAATAATGAAATAATGTGATAATGAAATAATAAATGCATTGTTTAGTTTATCAATTTAAGACATTTTCTCCAATATTTGGATACCTGAAGTAGTAAGATTGCTAGAGGTGTCTGGCTTTGGGTTATATGCATAAACTGGTTTTATAATCAGTGGAGATGTAGACTGCACATCTAAAGGTACCTAGATATTTATTTTATACTAAGTGAGATGAGCTAGACTTCAAAAATGTATTGGCTGTGATTATTGCCTAGACATAAGAATCTAATGAGATTTGAAATATTCTAAAATATCTAAGAATAAGAATATCTCAGGACACCTCCAGTGGGACATCAAGTGTTTCTTTAGGCAATAATTGCTTAAACTTCCTATGAGAATTTAAAAATCTAGCATATTTGCTGATCCCTGAAGTATAATGATAATCAAAATAGGCATAATAATATAGACTATAGAATGTAGATGCCTAGTGCCTCACGAATCTACATAAAGATGAAAATATGATGCAGATTCCATGGGCTGGCAGCAGGAAGTCAGGGAATTTCAAATGATATCAGTGCTGAATCAAGACCTAAATTGACCAAATTTAGGCTGGTCATCTTTCTCTGAATTCCAGTGGATACAACAGGATGGTAAGAGAAGTTGAAATGGAACTCTAATTTCATCTGCAGAGTATTGATAATTTAGACTCTTCAAAACAGAATTTATGTAAAACTATATTAGTAATTAATTAGCCCTTGTTATCTTTTTGTTACATATGGCACATTACGCACTTCTACTGAAAATGATGTGTAAGTTCATATTTCAAGAGTTAGGATGAGGTTATTTGCCAATAAGTAATAACAAAATATGTCATCCATGAGTTTAGTTTTGGTGTAAGGCCTAGGAGTGCACAAGAAGCTGAGGGAGATTTAGACAAGAGAGTTGATACAAAAGGACTGAAGGTATATTCCATACCACATGATAACATGCCCTGAAGTGGCTGCTGAGGGAAAGAGGGAGCAGGAGGGGATCTTTGGAGTCATGCATTTGTCTTCCCAAATCTATCCCCAAACTATCTATTCCCAAACTATCATGTGTTACAGAGCCCTACGTTTTTGAAAATGTCTGAAAATCTGCCTGCCAGTGGGAATTTGTGAATTCCTTATTTTTCTTTGCTTGTGCTCACAGTAATTAAACACCTATAAATCTGTCTTTACCTCAGCTCACAACTTTTCTCAGTTTCAATCATCATCTTAAAGCAGGCAAGTGAGCAAATAGGTGTGTAGGGCTAAAGTCTTTACTAGCGCTGAACAACAACATTGAAAATTTGAAAAATTGAAGTATAATTGAATGAAAAATTTCTGGAAGTATAATCAGAACAAAAAATCAAGAATTTAGAAAAGATATTTAGAAAATACATTACTACGTATAGAATCATAGAATCATAGGATTATTAAGGTTAAAAAAGACCACTAAAATAATCTAGTCCAAGCATCAAATCATCATCTCCATGCCCACTAAGCCATGTCCTTCAGTGACATGTATACCCATTTCTTGAAAACTTCCAGGGGCAGTGAATTCAACACCACCCTGAACAGACTGTTCTACTACCTCATCACCCTTTCTGATAAGAAATTTTTCCTAATAGCCAACCTGAACCTCCCCTGGCATAACTTAAGGCCATTACCTTTTGACCTGTAACTAGTTGCTGGGAGAAGAGGACAAGCCCACCTCTCTACAACCTCCTTCCAGGTAGCTGTACAGAATGATAACGTCTTTCCTGAGCATCCTCTTCTTCAGAGTGAACAACCCCAGTTCCCTCAGCTGCTCTTCATAAGACTTGTGCTCCAGACTCTTCATCAGCTTCATTGCCCTTCTTTAGACATGCTCAAGGGTCTCAGTGTTCTTCTTGTAGTGTGTACATCGTGGAAGTCATGGGATTTGGCCCTTCCTGGTTGGATGTTCACTTACTGCCTTGCATGGAGGTGTTGGAGGGTGCTTTCCTAGCTGTACCAAGCTTTTCAGGATTGACTCAGTCTCAGGATCTCTCTCTCTCTCCTATTTTATTTGATTCATTAGTCTCAATTTCAATTAGATTGTATTATATTGCGTAATCTTGCATTCTGATATAATAGTAAAATAAATTTTCGTCCATAGATTGTTGCTGCTGTTGTTTTTTTTTTTTTTTCCTTCCTTGAGCCCAGCTCCCATCTCCCTACCCCTTTTCTCTTTCCCTTCCCATTTTGTGGGGCCAGGAGGGGCCCAGGGGCCTGCTGCCCCCCCTGTCCTGGGCATAGATCAATCTAGTTAACTACATGACCAACAACATGGCCAGGCACGCACGGTCCAGACGGTTCTTGCAGTGCGTTGAAGACAACTTTCTGATGCAGGTGGTGGAGGAACCGATGTGGGGAGGTTATTCTCACCAACAGGGATGGACTCTGTTAAGGAAGTAAAGGTGGGGGGCAGCTTGGGTTGTAGTGATCATGAGATGGTGGAGTTCAAGATCCTGAGTGGAAGAAGCAAAGCAATAAGTAGGATTGCTACCCTGGACTTTAGGAGAGCCAACTTCGATCTCTTCCGGGACCTACTTGGAGCTATCCTGTGAGCTCGGGTGTTAGAAGGTAAGGGGGCCTCTGAGAGCTGGTCAGCATTTAAACAGCTCTTCTTCCAAGCTCAGGATCGGTGCGTCCCTGTGAACAAGAAATCGGGAAAAGGTGGCAGAAGACCTGTGTGGATGAGCAAGGAGCTCATGCGCAAGCTCAAAGAAAAGAAGAAGGTCCATGAAATATGGAAAAAGGGTCTGACCACTTGGGAAGAATATAGGAATGTAGTCAGGGCCTGCAGGGATGCAACGAGGAAGGCTAAAGCCCACCTGGAATTGAATCTGGCTCAAGTGATAAAGGATAATAAAAAAAGTCTTCTTCAAGTATGTTAACAGCAAAAGGAAAACTAGAGAGAATGTGGGCCCCTTACTAAGTGAGGGGGGGGGTTCTGGTAACGGGGGATGCTGAGAAGGCAGAGATACTGAATGCCTTCTTTACTTCTGTCTTCAGTGAAAAGGCTCTCCCACAGGAATCCCACACCGTAGAGGTTAGTGAGAGGATCTGGGGAATGGGAGACTTCCCTTTAGTCAGGAAAGAGGATGTCTGTGAGTGCCTAGGCAGTACTAAGGTCCACAAGCCTGATGGGATGCATCCACGTGTGCTAAGGGAGCTGGCGGAGGTCATTGCCGAACCGCTCTCCATCATTTTTGAGAGGTCTTGGACAACAGGGGAGGTCCCTGAAGACTGGAGGATAGCCAATGTCACTCCGGTCTTCAAAAGGGCAAGAAGGAAGATCCGGGTAATTATAGGCCTGTCAGCCTCACCTCTGTCCCTGGAAAGGTGATGGAACAGCTTGTGCTGGATACCATCTCCAGACAACTGGGAGAAAAGGAGGTTATCAGGAGTAGTCAGCATGGGTTCACCAAGGGGAGGTCGTGTTCGACCAACCTGGTGGCCTTCTATGATGCTGTCACATGCTGGGTGGATGGGGGAAGAGCGGTAGATGTAGTCTACCTTGATTTTAGAAAGGCATTTGATACTGTCTCCCACGACATCCTTATAACAAAGCTGAGGAAGTGTGGGATAGACGAGTGGACAGTGAGGTGGGTTGAGAACTGGCTGACTGGCAGAGCGCAGAGGGTCGTCGTTGTTGGTGGTGCAGAGTCTGGCTGGAGACCTGTAACGAGTGGTGTCCCCCAGGGGTCAGTGCTGGGTCCGGTCTTGTTCAACATCTTCATCAATGACCTTGATGAGGGGATAGTGGCAAGTTTGCTGATGATACGAAGTTGGGAGGATTGGCTGACACGCCTGAAGGCTGTGCTGCCATTCAGCAAGACCTGGACAGGCTGGAGAGCTGGGCAGTAAGAAACCGGATGAGGTTCAACAAAAGCAAGTGTAGGGTCTTACACCTAGGGAGGAAGAATTGCATGCACCAATACAAGCTGGGGGATGAGCTGCTGGAGAGGAGCTCTGCAGAGAGGGACCTGGGCGTCCTAGTGGATGACAGGTTGGCCATGAGCCAGCAGTGTGCCCTCGTGGCCAAAAAGGCCAATGGCATTCTAGGGTGCATTAAGAAAAGCATGTCCAGCAGGTCGAGGGAGGTGATCCTCCCCGTCTACTCTGCCCTGGTAGGCCTCATCTGGAGTACTGTGTCCAGTTCTGGGCTCCCCAGTTCAAAAAAGACAGGTATCTCTTGGAAAGAGTCCAGCGGAGGGCCACAAAGATAGTGAAGGGCCTGGAGCATCTCCCCTATGAAGAAAGGTTAAGTGAACTGGGTCTGTTTAGCCTTGAGAAAAGACGACTGAAGGGGGCCTGATCCAGGTTTATAAATATCTGAGGTGTGGCGGCCATAGTGGTGAGGCCAGTCTCTTTTCAGTGGTACGTGGAGACAGGACGAGGGGAAACGGACATAAGCTGCAGCATAGGAAGTTTCGCACGAATGTGCGTAAGAACTTCTTCACGGTGAGGGTGACGGAGCACTGGAACAGGCTGCCCAGGGAGGTTGTGGAGTCTCCTTCTCTGGAGATATTCAAGTCTCGCCTGGACGCCTACCTGTGGGAACCTGCTTTGGCACGGGGGTTGGTCTCGATGATTTCCAACCCCTATAATTCTGTGATTCTGTGATTCTGTGACAGGGTTGCCCTATGTGGAGCCAGGAGTTGGTCTTAATGATCCTGATGATTCTATTATTCCAGTTCTGGATTAGTAATCTGAAATGTCCATTCTTTTCGTATTGCCTTTCCATTACAAACGTGAGGAAGATCCCATTCTCGAAATTTACAATTTCTTCTCCAAGTATTAAAAATAATAATTTTTTGTTGTTGTTGTTTTCTTTAAAAATTGTATAGTAAATAATTTAAGGTAAGTGATTTTCATTTACTAAAGCTTACAAGTTAAACCTATATAAAAATAAATTACAAGAAATGAACTTACAATAACATAATTGTTTTCAGTATTTTTCACACAAGAAAAGAAGTTAAGAACTTAGCACTTAAAAGTTTTTTGGCAAGGTTTTATAATTGCTCATGACTTATCTTAAATAGGCTTGCCTAAAAATGTTGTGCTCTTAATGGAAGTACATAAAACATCTTGAGATGTGGAATAATTACTAAAGGTGACTTGGAAATTAAATGTATATTAAATGTTGCAGTATTGTTAACACATAAATGGTACAAAAGCAGAGTGCATTTGGGATGCAGGGAATCCACTCAACAGAAGTTCCCTAGGCAACCTTTGCTGTTGGCAGCATCAGAGGAGCTCAATGTACTGACTCTAAAAGAGATGACATAGAGGGTGGAGTGGAGTGAAGAAACTGCTCGGATGGAAACTTGATGTTGCTACGGAGTTGGTAGGCTGAATAATTTCTACCCTGAGTCAACAATTTGTCTTTTTTTTTTTCTTCCACAAAATGCAATGTTTATTTGAACTTTGCTTATTACAATTTCATTATACAAATCATACCTCTATCCCAAAATCTAGCCACCTCCAAGAGTCTATACCTTTAAAAGCAAAGTGAGAGAACTTTATACCAATCATAGCAAAGGCACGTAACACTAGAGTCATTCAAGCTCCACCTGAAAAATAAGAAATAGTAACAATATGTCTTAAGAGAGCAGGGGTGTCAGGGAAGATACCATCACAGATGAATTGGGAAGACACCACTGGCTTCTGCAATCAGGTGATGGGCTGAGATTCTCTTCCCTCTGCATAGCGATGCCTATTGGTTAAGATTTGTACACTCAGTTATGCCGGAAACACTAAGTTTCCCCTGGAAACTTAGAAATCCTCTTAGATTTATTCCATGATTTAACACAATGTTAAATACATCTGTATAATTCATATTCTTTGTTAACTTCACAGGCTGTACAGACAGTGTATTTATCACTGTCAATCTAAAAGATTTTTCAGGGCCTTGATGCCTTTCTTGTAGTGAGGGTTGTACTGAACACAGTACTTGAGGTATAGCCTCCCAAGAGCTGAGTACAAATCACTGATGATCACTTCCCTGCTCCTGCCAGCAACACTATTTCTGATACAAGACAGGATACCATTGGCCTTTTTGGCCACCCGGGCACATTGCTTGCTCATGTTCAGCTGAGCGTTGACCAATACCCCCAGGTCTGTTTCCTCTACTTCAAGCCATTCTGCCTCAAGCCGGTAGCACTGCCTGGGGTTATTGTGGCTAAAGTGCAGGACCTGGCACTTGGCCTTGTTGAATTTCATCCCCCTGGCCTCAGCCCAGCGATTCAGCTAATTTAGCTTTGGGGTTCTCATTGGGCATGGCCAAGAGTCATTGTGAGAGCTCACTCAAATACAATTACATGAATTGGACAACACGCTATTTGTGAATCATGATTGTATAGGTCTGAGTGCAACCAGACTTATTGTGCCAAATTGAGCATTTCTGACAGTCTAAGCTCAGCCCCTCTGCCTCTCTGATAGCTATCTGAGGGCAGGCTTTAACAAAAGGGATTTTAGTTTCTTCCAGATTATGTTGTTCTTTCGTATGACAGAAGAAAAATGTTAAAAAAAAACTTTTCAACACAGAGTGAAAATTGCATTTTTTTTCTGATAAAATCCCCAGAACACTTAAGAATACAAAATACAAGTAGAAAACATAATAAACAGGTTAGCACCTTTTACTCTTTCCAGTTACCTTTTTTCTTGTTATTTTTCCCCATGTATCTCTGCACAAGTGATTTAAAAAGTTACCAGTGTAAAAATGGTAGCTGTTGCTGAAACATTTCCAGCTCTGTCAACAGCAGTTTTTCAGATTTCTCAATGTTTGCAAGATTCTGATTAACGAGAACGGTTTTTTACAACGTTGGGAGATTTTTACAGTTCTCCAAACCAAGATTAAATTTGATGCTAGTCATTATTTATACTACCCATCATATTTTGAGTTTTTACTGAACCTAGAGTAGTGTTGTTGCTGTAATTACTGAGGATCAAGTAACTTCTTTGTTTGTTTGTTTGTTTGTTTGTTTGTTTTTAACACTGTAGAGTCCTACTTGTATGTCTTGATCTGATTCTGATTTCTGAATTCAGTTTTTACTTGAAAGCTAGACCTATTTGTTATTCCTTAATGGATTCTGTCACTAGAATAACTATGCAAAAATATCATTAGTATATTTATTGTGCTATTGTAAAACTCACTGCATATGGAAAAACTCACTGCATAAGTGAAGAGAACAATTTTTCAAGCTTTCTTTGATGGACCAAATTAACCAACAACTGTGCCCCATCAATCTCTACAGTTCTTACAGTACCATCATGCCCTTTCTTAATTTTACATGCCACCTTCAATTTTCTTACCTCATGGTGCTAACCGTTACAATGTCTTGCTTTCAACTGTCATTTTAACTCACAAGCTTAAGTAGTAAGTTGGTAACTGCTGAACTCAGAATGGCATTGGCACCTGTTTTATATCTTTAACAAGGGAGTGCTTTTAAATTATAAAAGTACCCAGAGACAAAGATACTGGCACAATGTTTTAAGAAGATATATAAGGAAAATAAATAAATTATTTTTTTAGAAAAAGTTAGGAACTTGACATTCTTCTTTTAGGAATAAAATGATCCATGAAGATAATATTCATGATTAAACAATTCTGAAATGCATACTTCTTTACTTTTCAGAGACTAAGTAGGCATTCTGTAGAATTAAAAAAGGAAACATAAAGGAAATTATGTTGTAGGAATCATTCTTAATTTTAATGTTTTTTAGCTCCTTTTTAGAAATCTGTATAGTCATTCTTCATTAGTTGGGGAGGGTTTTCTCTGCAAAGGTGTTGATCTCCTCCTGAGGATTTTATCAAAATGCAAATATAGGTCCACATCTTTCCTCAGACTCACATGAGCAACTTTCTGTTACATCAACAACTTTGAAGACGAAGACCCAGATCAGACTTGGAGCCAGGGCCCTTGACCCAAATATCTGACAATCTGCTTAAAGAACTGGAAATGAATGATGAGAGGCACAAGAATACATTGGAAAGCAGTGAAGCTTAAAGCTTGTGCTTGAGTTGGAATGTTTAAATTGTGTTTTTTCATCATAAATTTTCTTTTTCCAACTGTTTATACTGTCATGGAGATTGATGTCTCACCACCTTTTGGAAAAGTATATTACAGCATAATTTCTATTTAGGCATATTTTACCAGAAAAGTCTGTTTTTAAGAGTCTTAAATTACAGAGTTGCTTAGAACCACAGAGTAATGTCCCTGGGGAAATACAAAGACAAAAAGGAGTTAAAAAAATCTGTGAAGAAATAACACTGTAGATAAAACTGAGTTTAAAAAAAAAAAAAAAAAAAAAAAAAAAAAGGAGCCAAAATAAATAAAGTTGAATACTACACTGATGATTTATCAGCTCTAGGAAAGCTTTGGTAGGTGAACTGGTGTTCTTTATCTACTCTTCATAATATTTTCTAGCAAATAGATACAGTACTATCATACTTCGCCACATTCAAATATTCTTTCATAGATATAAATCAGTATTTATTCTTGTTGCACAAGTACTAAATTTTTAAGTGGTTATATGAAAGAATAATAATCCTAGATTTTGTCTTTGCAAGTTATACTCAAACATAAAAACTGCTAGCACTTTCATAACATGAAATATGGTCAGCCCATGTGGGGATAGTTAACAAAAATCTTAACTATGTCCTGTTGAAATAAATGAGCTTTCCCATTGACTACACTGCTGCAAGGCTGTTATTCCACTAAGAGTATTTATTTATATGGACATATGAAAAATACAGTGCCACTGTAAGGCAGCATTATTACCTTATCAGCATGATTTCTGTGATTTATAGGATACTTTGTCCTACTGCACGGAGTGTGCATATGTCAGAGTGGAACCAGGAAAGCCCATAGTTTAAGAAAACTTTGACATTGCCAGAACAAACCTCTCCAATAAATAATGAAGTTCTAGTTCAGAATGCAACAAGAAAACCGTCAGATATTACCTATGGATTGTGGAACTGAGGATTATATCACCTCCTGCAGTGGAATCCTTGTGTTCCTCTAAGGTAGCAGCAGAATCAGGAAAAGTACTGTACTAAAGTTTGCTTTTATTTTTGTTCTTTCTGTGTCTTTGTTCTGGAAGAAATGTCAATTTCAATGGTGTTTAGTAAACGAAGGGCACATATATGTGTGCATACAAACACGAATAAGATCAAATATATCTATTTAGATATGTAAAAATGTTTTAATGCTAAAAAAAGACAAGTTGCATATCTAGTAATGTGTATCCCTTTGCTTAGTTAAGAAATAGTGTTTTTCTTCTTCTAATAAATCACTGAAACATAAAGATATAATTTCTGCTTTTTTATTATTATTTTTTCAGTTTGCTGTTCAGTGTATGTGAAAACAGTTGTATTAAACCAATAGGATTTGGTTATAACATTGAAGCATGTTTCACAATGCATATATTTGAAAACAAAGAGATGGAGTTATACTAGTGCCTGAGTGTTGACGTTATCTGACTTCTTGGAATTTAACTGTATAATTTATTTTCTATTAATGTGTTTTTAGACTAGATTGTATTGCTTGGCACTTTTCCAGTGATTCTACATGTTAATGATAAACATAAAGCCTGAATTCTGGATGCTTGACTTCTATGACAAACAGTATTAAAAGCCATAATATTACAACGCTGAATGTCAGAAACTGTGCACTTACAGAATGAATTGCTAAGGGAAAACTGACAGTAAAGACTACACTGTTAGAGGAAGATGTTATATTTTTTCTTAACAAAACTAATAATTAAATAATACATACTCTAAAAAAAAAAATGATGGCTATGATACATTTTGCACAACAACTTTTCTGATTATCAATAAAGAGTAGGCAGTTTCTCTTCCCAAGTAACATCACAATATCTGTGTTCCCTGAAAACTGTAGTATTGTCAGTACTGCCGTTTGCAAGGAGGGCACTCTTTTAGACTTTCAAAGCACAGTGTATGATATTTCTATACTGTAAAATGAACTGCAAGAATTTCCTTCTAGTCTTGAAAATCTTGTTCCAAAATAATCAGGTACAAAAGCAGTCTTTTCAAAAAGATCTCTAATACTGCCTGAAAAGTGATATTCCCCTTATCAAGATGAAGCCCAGAGGTGCAAAATAAAGGTCAATTTTAAAACTTTCTTCTCTCATCAGTAACTCTTTGCAGAAAAATCTAATTAATTTGACTAGGATCATCAGTATAAATCATTATCCACTAGCAGATATTAAAGATTTGAAATCTGAATCTGCATTTGGAAGTATAGCTTTGAAGCTATACACTTAAGATTTTCATCATTTCACACTTCCATCCAATCCTGCTTTCCTTATATAGTCTGTAGCTAACTCCACTTGACAAAAGCCTAATTGGCAATGTTCTTTTTTACTCCTAGGCACTTTTCCCCACTTCATGCTAAAAAGGTCTTAGATAAACTGCCATTTTTGTTACTGTGAATTCCTCACACTCATGCACACACAAACGCCTGCAAGAGCACAGTAAAAGAAATACTTCAAAGATTAAATTCAACTGTTCTGTTTTCAGCAGAGATAAAAAAAATGCATAAATAATTATTTTATTTTTGAAACAATTTCTTTGACTTTATTTTTCTGTTCATAAGGATACAAGTATATAAACATTTTTCCTTTATGTGAACGAAGCATGAATACTTTAAAATGAGAGTAATTTAATTACACTGAAAAGCTCCCAGATTTCTCATGAACCATCCCTATACTGAGACTTAGAAAGATCATTCAGAATGTGTTCAGACTATGTAGCTGTGGTGATTTAACAACATGCAATCAATAAAAGTGGGCATTGTTCTAACTTTTTTCTCTCCTGCTCCTGTCAGTACACTCTGTTCAGATAGATGCTTTATTAAATCAGAAAAAAATACTCTTTTTATTAAAAAAAAAAAAAAAAATCATTATTTGGCTAATTTTCTGCCAGATTGTCAGGCTGTATCAGCTCACTATGAACTTCAGCAAGAAAAAAAGCTAACTATAACAAAAGAGAACCAGAACAGAGAATGGGAGAAAGGAGAAAAAAAGCTGACCTTCCATTCTGGTGACCTTCTACTATATGGGCTCAGTTTTGTTATCTACAGCCACTTCTGGATAAGATAATATAAGAAGAGTTTAAATGTGAGGTATCAGTGTAAAATCACTTATATCTTATTTTATTCCCATATTGGGGCTTAGTGAACCCAGAAATCTCTGTAAATCATATCAGCATAACCAAATTACTAATTAAATACATGTTTACTTCTGTTCTCTAAGATTAACTTTTTCACCCCCAGGAACACCAACTGTGACCAATTGTGTATCCACCTACATATAGAGTCATTGACAACAACAGTCTGATGGTGACCATCCAACCATTATTTATCCTCCAAATAGTCCACCTTTGAAATCCATATTTCTCTAATTTAGAGATAAGGATGCAGTGCAGGACCTGTCAAAGGCCATGTCATTTTAAAGGGTTGATGTGTGCATCAATCTCATTTATACTGAGAGTGCTTGTGCTCAAATAATATGAGTAATTTCAATTTTTAAAAAGTAGGCAACATCCACTTAAATTTAAGCTGAAATAAATATTATATACAACTTTAAAATGCTTTATGCCAACAGAATATTTAAAGAATTCAGCTTTTCAGAAAAGAATACGAGAGCCGAAATTGTAAGATAAACTGTAGGGCTAGGTAATTTCTAATTTCTTTGATGTTAAAACATTAACAGTCTTTCTTCATTTAGAAGGAAGTAGTTCTTCTCTTTTGAGAATCAGCTACCTGGAAAATCTTCAGTCCACAGAACTGGTGCATTTTGGCAGTGGTGACCATGACATGAAAAGTAAAATTTGTTCTGAACAGACATGCAGATTTTTACAAGAGTAGCATACAGGATTTGCTCATCATTGGAGAAAATGCATAGCTATCAGTGGGGATTGTGTTGAAAAACAATGTTTTGTAATTGAGAATCTGCTCAATCAAATAGCTATTGTGCTCTAAGTATCCGTTTTAGTTTTCACAAAAGTAAAGAGGAGGTATACCTTTTGAAGAGACCTATATATATCTAAATGCCTATGTTTATATGTGTGTATAGTCAATAACAAAATAGTATTGAAGTATCTGTTGCCTTTGTAGAGTCCTGCTGCTTCTGTAACATCAAGACAAATAATTCCGCGAATATTTATTGTATTACACAACAATGTTGCATAATCACATTTAGAATCTGTCCTTCTAAAGTAAGCCATGCAGTGTAATGCTGTCTTAATTTCTCTATCCAATTTTTTGTCTCTCCTCATTATCTTTGTTCTAACTTGCACACTTCTGAAATAATATGCTGCTCCTTTTAGTACCATTGTGATTTAAGAATAAGAATGCTAGATGATTACTGGAAAACATCATTGAGTTGTGTGTATATACAAACTCTTATTTAAAGAGTAAAATGTGGATTAAGATATCCTTTAAAAATAAGTTTATGTGAAAAGTTAATCAGCATTATAATTCTATTAAAACAATGTTTGCTTTTCCTAGCTTTTGATCTATAATTTTACATTCCCAGTGGCAAACTTGTGTAATTTATTCTCATTATCTTACTTATTTTAATATTACTATAAGCATTTTCTTTGTAATTTAACATTAGTGTTATTTTAATTTCAATCATTACTTTTTCCTTATAATATAGCTTTTATCCTAAATGAGAATAATTTTTCAGGTGACAAAAATTCTTTTATGGTTTGTTTCACTAGATACCCATTTGTGCTCACATATAATTAAAATTTCATTCTAATTTCTGCTTCATAGAAAACAAATTCATTTCATACTCAATAAATAAATATACATGTTGCTTGGTCCCTTTTTTTGAATGGATTCTTCACTCCAAAGCAATGAAAGCCAAACATATATTAGTGTATATAAATAACTTTGTGTGGGTGTGTACATACTGATAGACATTTTGAAATAGGTACCATGTATCAAACAACTTCTTTTTATAAAATTATTCACAATCTGGAACACTAAGAAATATTCATCAAAGATTTTTAAAATATTCTACTTTTCCTCCTCACTTAAAATGTTGTGAATGGACACATATACATGTGTATACAGATAACTTTAATAAAAGTTATGTGAAGCGATTTAAATGACAATGAGAATTGAAAAGACCTGATCTTTAAAAACATTTAATGTAAGATATATGAAGGTGCTTCTTAGCCTATTGTCTGAAATACTGTTTATAAAGGTTAACTGGGAGATGAAGCTCTTTCTGATGTGAAAGTAAATAGTTTGAACCTAACTATTCACACTATTCACTATATCACAACTGTCTTCTGCTTGCTCTTTTCCTCTACTCATGTTATACAAGTAGCCATGATAGAATCTGAATACTTGTTGAATTGACCTTGCACCTGAGCTAGTATGTATGTTCTTTTACTGAATGGCTAATCAACAAGAAATAGATTTGAAATACTGAGATGTAAATATCACGTGAGGCTGACATTCTTCCCAAGGAGTTACGTGCCTAAAGTTGAATCAGTTTGAAATGAAGCTGAAAAAGTCATTAAAAGATATAGTATTATAAAATATTAGCTTGATTTCATTGCATTACTATCAAATCATATTCATCATAAATATCACATAAAAACAAAAACAAACAAACAAACAAACAAAAACATTCCAAACAGTTCCAACAGGTGTTGGAAGAAAGCTTTTAAGTTTCTCTAACCTCATCATAGCAATTAATAGCAGTCAGTTACGCTCAGAGATTTCTTTACCTCCTACCATTTTGTACTGACTTTCAGAAGAGGTTATGTAAAACTCTAATAACTGAATTTCTCACTTTTGATTCAGCCACAGTATATATCATTTTACTGACCTGTCATGGCGGATCATGGATGTCTCTTTTAAGTAGCTTCGAATTGCAGGAGGAAATTTTTTGTCTGACAGAGCTCTGTTTGCTCATGTTTCTGGAGAATGTTGTCTTGGTCTCACTCCAAAATTTGTAAAGATCCCAAACTGAGATTGAGAGATCTAGATAAGTCTATAGTTGAGATTTGTATGGGACTAGTTCCAATATTTCAGGACATTTAATAAATAATTGGAACTGAAAACATGAGAACATGAGTGCTCTGAGGCAATAGTATACCTCTTCAAGGAAAGATTGTAAAGCAGTAGACCAAAAATTACAATTTAATGCAGTCTCCTTTTTAAAAGACTTTACATAGATAGATGTAGATTTAACAATCTACTCTGCACTGCTCTGGAGCATTGCTTAGGCTCAGAAAAATATCTGGTTATTTTGCTAGATTCCCTCAGCCATTGTATTGAATCAACTTCTTTCAAGTCTGTATGTATCTCCATTCTGTCTGTATGAACTTATGTTCTGTATTTATGTTCTGCTTGGATGTGTTGCTGTTCTCAGGTTCCATTTCCAGTAGGAATACTCTATTTCCCAAAGCACTTCTACTTGAAAATCATTAATAGAGTAAGTCTGCGGGAGACATACAAATTTAAGGCAGGCTTACATGTTCAACACTGGTATAGAAATACTTGTACAATACAGCCATTTTATAACTTTATTAGTTTAATCAGAATATAGATTAAGCAGATTCCCCAAAATTTCATTGAGTCGTTAACCAGACAAGCCCTTTTTGCTAAGTATTTGTAGTAACAAATACAAACAAAACAAAAACAAAACAAAACAAACAAACAAAAAAACTATCAGAAAAAAAGATGCTATTTAATATGTATTACAAGAAAATATGCATTCAGTTTTTGGAACGAATAATTGTAGTCAGCATAATGCAGCTTACAGATTAAATGTTTTTCTCTAAAAAAAATTGTTCAAGAGCAACAGGACTGTTTGTGAATAAAGAAAGCAATGAAAAAGAGAATACTTCAGAAACAATTTATGCGGTTGGAGAACAAATGCATAGAAATGTGCAGCAAAGCAGAATCCCCTTTAAGTTTGTTGATGAGATAATATATTGTACATTCTGACTGGGTAACAAATCCAAATTTGTGTCTAGGAATAAAAAGAGGAGGGGAATAAACATGGAAACCATAGATGCCTAACAGAATCTTGGGTAGGCAGAATAAAATAGAACGCTAAACAGATTAGGATATGATGGAATGTCTTCACATCTTCTACTGGTGGCATAAGAAGAGAAAGGTGGCAGAAAAAAAACCTGCCATATACACATGCACTTTAATGCAGAGAAGTTAGACTCTCTAGCCAGTCTATAAATGTTTGAAGTATCAAAATACTTTTTTTTAGAGAACTTTGTAACTATGTGCTGAAGAACTAGTTGATCCAAAAAAACAAACATGCTATCAGGAAATCATATGATAAATAAGAGAAAGTGGAGAGAAGTATCTCTGCCATAATGCTGTTCTAATGTTTTATTCCTCTAACTGCCTCTTTCTTTGTAAATACTGTTCTTTCCAGTAAAAAATCACAAGAAGATCTTTTAGAGAGCACTTAAACAAACTGAATTCTTATAAGATCACATGTCCTGATGTGTTAGACTCACAACTGCTGAGGACACTGGTTGGTCACTTGGCAAAGCCACTCTCAATTATCTTGGAACAGTTCTGGTCACCAGGAGAGGTTCTTAAAGACTGGAAAAGACCAAATATCACTACTATCTTCAAGGTCAAAGGGAAGATTAGGAGTACTACAAAAGGGTATATTTCACTACAAGCCTGGAAAGCTGATGGAGAAAATTATCCTGGAAAGTGTTTCCAAACACATGGATAAAAAGGGAATCAGAATAGTTAGTAGTTATGAAAGGGAAATCATGCTCAATCAATCTGATAAGTTTCTACAGTGTAGTTATTAACTTGGTGGATGAGCAGTGGATGTGGTTTCCCTCAACTTTATTGTGCCCTTTAACAATGATTGCCGTGATACCCTAATAGACAATACCCTAACTGACAAAATGAAAGTTAGATAAGTAGGCAGTAAGGTGGACTGAAAACTGATTTAAGGTCCATACTCCTAAGTTAGTTTTAAATTTTAAAGTCAGATGCTAGCTTATGATCAGTGGCACAAAGTCCAGTTGGAGACAAATCACCAGCAGTGTAACCCAGAACTTACTACTGACATTCAGTAATACTGCTTGACTTCTTACTTAGTGACCAGAATGTTGGAATTGACAGCACCACAGCAAGTGTGTGCAACTGATACAAAAGAAGGAGGAATGAACGATACACCAGATGGTTGTGTCGCTAGTTAGAGGGACCTCAAGAGGCTGGAGAAACAATTTGATAGCAACATTATGCAGTTCAACAAGGGGGAGTGGAAAGTCCTGCACAAGTATGCATGTAAAAACAAGCAGATGAAAAGCAGCTCTATGGAGAAGAACCTGCAATCCTGGTGGACAGAAAGCTAACTTTGACCTAGCAACAATTTCCTGAGGCACAAAAGACAGGGAACTTAGACTTCAGACTAGATGGTCTGAAGATGTTGCTTTCAAACTAAACAGTTCTGTGATTCATCAGATATTTGAAGAGACAACTACCAAAATTCTAGGCTTGTCTCACTTTCACTAGGTTTTTAAAGATGCAGAAGGAAGAGGCTCAAAAACTCAAATGAGAGATGAAGATACTCAGAAAAGAATGAAAAACTACTACCTAGACTCAGAGTAAAAATCATTTTGCATAATATTCTAAAATAACCATGAAAGTTCCAAATCACAGATTCTCTTGGTTAAAGGAATTATAAGGAATTACAACCAGGAGATCAGGCCTAGCCAGAATGGGCTGACTGAATACTACACACTTATGGTTACACAAAAATATGTGTAAAAATATTCCTGGACAAACGTAGCTACTTGTATATGCTGGATAACATATACAGTTCATTTGGTATACAACTTTATTTAGATAAGTGATGTAAAACAAAGAGCATAGAGGTCGTAATGGCCCAGTGTAAATAGTTTTCATTTACTTATTTTATATACACCGTCTTTTGGAAAGGCAGGTCTTTATCCTCAGTTTGAGTACTATAACATGGCTTCAGGGAATAAAACTTACATATCCTGAAAAATTATCTGCCATATTGTTTTGTCATTAATCCATGTTAAAAGCAAAACACAGTCATATACTTAAGAATCATGCAAAAATCTTTGGAAAACTTCTTTTTTTTTCCCTTGAGTTTGGAAAGAATCTCTCCATAGTTGTCATATTTGATAGAGAATCACAGCATAAACCTTAGGCCCAAGAACAGATGGATGTTTTGATTCTGAGGGAGGAGAAGGCTGAATCTAACATTGTCTTTTAATTAGTCTTCAAGGCATGTATTTAAAAATGCTAGTTTCAGACACACGCACAAAAAAAAATGGAAAATTGCTGATGAAGAAATTCTGCAGAGAATTTTCAGTGACAGTGAATTTGAGAATTCCTCTTTGCCTTTTAACTTCTCTCCATCACTTCATTATCCAAGGAAGGAAAAATTTTACTTGTTTTCATATCTTCTCTTTTGTATCACACTATCTGAATCTGAAAATCTGAACAGGCTTACAAACAGACTTTGACCACAAAACACAAGATATTTATGAGATGTATAACAGCTCATTATCTGTGCCTTCATGAGGTACCTTGCTGCTGGCCCAGATGGAGCTGATGGATAAATATAAGCAACCTCGAAGTACTAATTAATAAAGTGCAAAGTATGATTTTTATAATGACATGTTGTGTACTTCTAATTCATCTTTATTTACAATTTAAATAGTTTTCTTACTGAGTACACATAATATAGTACCATGTTACCTAGCATAGATCTGACAAAGCAATGTCATCTGGCATAAATCTGACCACAACAATTCAAAATTCAGTTAATCATATGCACTGTATTAATTTCTATATTAAGAACAAAAAAGAGAAATTAATATTACACAAGAACAGGAAAGCTTAACATGACCTTTCTCTCCTCTCTTCATCTCAGAAAGTTATCTTTTCTTCAGCTAGACTATTTGTTTCCCAGTACTGTCTTCCTTTGAGTTCCAGTCAGTTCTGTGCTGGAGGGATGTTTAAAAGTAGAGTAGAAGAAGCTTTTACAGAAATAGGAGCCATAATGTTCTCATATACAGTATCTCGGGCAAAATTACTGATTAGGCTCAACTGAGGAAGACACAACTATATCTTCCTCCATAACTTTTAACTATGACCATTATTATTTGTGCTGGAGACAATGATCAGTAATTTTGGGAAAAAAAAAAAAAGAAAAAAGAAAAAACAAAAGAAAACATTTAAGTATACCTCGAGTATTTTGAGTTGTTTGGTCATATTTTATAAGAATCATAAGAAATCCAGAACAAATATTAACAGAACCCTTTTACTCTACTTTTTTTCTTTTTTTCCCCCACATAGAAAGGTCCATCTACCTTGCTTGTTAGGAGATATATTTCATTCTTTTTTTCTTTCCAAATATTTCTTCCTAATTTATTTTAAAACAATCATTATCTTATGAAGGCATTGTTGATATAGCCTAAGTTTTTATAACCCAGCCTCCTCAGAAGTAGTTTTGCACAGCTTTTATTTTATACACAAAATTTGTAAAACTCCTTTGCTATCTTAACTAGATCATAATCTTGAACAATTTTAATGAGGATGTTCAGAATTATTTATTTATTTGTTTGTTTGTTTGTTTGAAAACGAGGATTCCCATTACATTTATTGGTATGGAGAGATTTGTAGAACAAAATCAGAAACTCTATTAAGACTTTTTCAATATATGCATTTTATTGCAGTTTCAGGACAAAATCAGTGCTCTTAAAGAGCTTCCTGATGCTCTTTGGAAACAAGAAATCCAGCAGAGAAATGATACTCAAATGCACATCTGATAAAAATAGGAGCACATTCCCATTTTTCATATAGAAGCATTATCGTCTTCAACAAAACAGGCATTAAATGACAGTACATAATTAGATTTTTGTACTAACGTAACTTGGTACATATGCATGATTTAAACAAAAACAAGCTTAATTCTTCATAGCTATAAAGATTCATTCTTATATTCTTACATCTGCTGTGTGTACTATCCTCCTAATTATATCACCTTTTTATCTATAAGATAGTTTAATAAACAAGCAGCTCCTGTCACGTGCTCTTATATGGGTATAATTTTATGTTTCTGATATGTCAATGTTGATCCCAGACAGAGATCCTTGTAAATCTTTGACACAGTAAGATATCTAACTCTATCTCAAATATATATATAGAAAAGTAAATCTATCTGACATACAAGATAAATAGTAGATATGATGAAAATGTCATCCTATATGATGATAAAATAATAACTCAAAGGCAACTATTGACATAGCCACAGCTCTTTGCTCAAATTTGAAACAGTCAGGTGTCCATTCCTGGCTATCTATAATATATCCACATATCAGAGGCAAATAATGAGATACTCAGAACTCTGTTCTCATTTCTGACACAGACAGAGCTTTAATCTCATCTCTGATGAAATCAGTGTTCCATAGTAACCATTTGACACAGCCAAATCTCTGCTACCATCTTTGACATTACCAGGGGTTCATCACATCTCTTACATTTCTTGCTTCCATGACAACCACTGTAATAGACAGAACTCTGGCCTCTTTTTAAACACACTGTCCCACTGTCCTTCATGAAAAATAAATATTCATATCAACGATAAACCAGGACTTCATATTTTTATTTGACATTGCCAGTGTTCTATTTATATAACCAATATGGTTGAAGGTTCAATTTCAGCCTGTGTGGCAACAGCTAATATACACATATACATGGGTAGGAAAACATCCTCATCTTCCAGTTCTCTTTGGAAAATGCAGATACAACCAAAGAGCCATGCACTCCAACATCATACTCACGATGGCAACTCCAGCTGTGAAAAGCAAAACTTCATTGAAGAGTCTCCTAATAAGTACTCCATATTGTTACTTTTGCATCCAACATTCCACAAGAAGTACTGACTGTAGGAGCAGACTATTCATCATAACTTTTCACAGTGAGGTCCAATTTCCACTTACTCTCAATTTGGCTAAATACGCTATTTGTTCTCACAAGTTGTTTTCAAGTTTGGATAATATATTTTTGAAAAATCATATATAAAATAACTATGCTTTCTTAAAAAAAAAAAAAATAGAGAACACATTCAAGAAATTTGACTTTAAAATAATATGAAATTTGATTCTTTTTACTGGTTAATTATTTAGAAACATAGAAGATGCACTTGGATTTCACTGCTAAGCATCTGTTGAAATCAGGTACTGTAAGTTTTACTAGAATGAAAGTTGGAATATTGCAGCACAACATGACTACAGATGCTGAGATTTAATCAATAAATAAACATTACAAAACCAAGATTGAGCACTCTCATCTTTTCTGAATATGATGAAAGGTCCATATGAATTTTCCAAGTAGGACAAGAACACAAAGTTTATCTGCAAATACAGAATGGAAGTTCTGGAAACATTCATGTAGATATTGAATTCTGCTAGACTGCACAGCTCTGAACTGGCATTCATACTAGTGTGCTCAATCCTCCATTACATGTACAGGAGGCAGTTAAGCCAGATGAAGTTGCATGATAATATAGATTTAGTAGATGAATTGCTGAAAACAAGGGAGAGATATAATCATAACAGTAGAAAACTTGAGTGTAGTCTCTCATTGCATCATTTATCTCACTTGATAGTCAATGAGAGTTAACAAGTTCTGTTACTGCACTAGAAATTGATATACCAAGCATCTCATCTCTGTGTTTAATACTTCACTGCTAGCATTCAGACTGTGTTATAAATGTAAGAATAAAGAATGTTAGCTAAATTAGTGCATTGTTCGTACTTTTTTCCTTCACTTTGTGTTCTTTTTTTTCTGTATTTTCTGAAATGAATATATGTATTATTTATGTAAAACTATACTGTCAACTTCTTATTTTAACAATATAGTACATAAGCAGGAAGAATAATTGTTTGACTGAAACAGTGAAAATGGAAGGTGGTGAACAAAGGCATGGTCAGATAAAAAGCAGAGTACCGTACATAAGCAGGATATAGGATAGAGGCTGCAAGGTTAGAAGCAAGATAGAAAGGAAGAAGGCCAGAGTAAAAAGCAGAATTTGCAGAATTTGCAAATTCATAAATGATAGACAGAATGTCTAGACAAGATAACAGGGACATTGAAGACAAAGGCAACAGGACATGCTGATATAAAAAAAAATATGTGTGTGTGTGTGTGTGTGTGTGTGTGTGTGTGTGTGTGTATACATATAAACCTTAAGGCAAGAATTCTAGATCTTAATTTTAGATAGTTAGCAAGTAATTTTGGAACACACTTGCAAAATTCTACAAGCAGCAGAATGTGTATTAAGACCTAGAAGATAGAAAATATGTCTTGTTCTCACAGTTTAAATGTATACATTTTTTTTTGTTTTTCTTATTCAAGTGATAGTGCTCTGTGTCATGGAATTAGAGACACTATCCCTTTCCAGTAATCAAACTAGCAGCAATTCAGTTCTATCGGTCTTTCCCCTTTCCTCCCATTCAAAATAACATGTTTAAAATACATAATAATATTTTATCTTCCTAAGTTGAGTAGTAAAAAAAAATAATAATTACCCTAATTTAGGTGGGATTCAGCTGTCTCTAACTTCATGTGTTTACAGTGGAAAAGTCTACATCTGAACTACATATTAAGTACCAACTATGTTCAATGTTGGTCTTAGCAATACAATTGATGAGGTCTTGAGATACAGAGTCTAGACGTCACATGGGACTGCTGGCTTTAGGGTAAACTGAACAGTTCTCTAGACTCCACTGAAGTTATTGACTAATTTTCCAGTGACAAAAGTAGTTGTGTTGGTATCCAGGTCACACACAGACATCTAAATATAGGTCAGTTAAATCCTATATCACATAGTAGATTGCATACTATTTTTGGAAGTATATCTTCTGTGTTTAATATACCTAACAGATCTCCTAGTGACACTTATTAGTAATGCATACTGAAGAAGGCATCTTAGTAAGGCAGAAACTATTTTAAAACTTGGAACAAATATTTCCTTTTTAACACTAGGAATAGATACATTTTTTACCCCTGATCCATAGCTTCAACGTTTTAAGAACCTACTGTAGTTAATTTATCATGCTAAACTAGAGTTTCATTTCCAACTTAAATCTGCCAATCTAGTCATATCAAAGCTTTATCTTAAACAGTAATATTAGGCATTGTACTTATCAAAGATGGGACTAAGGCAAAGTTTCCATGACACTCCCACATAATTATCATCATTTGAAATTCTGAATTTGATAATACCTTCCTTACGAGCAGTAACAGTTGAATGATGAAAAAAAGGATTTCAATAAAATAAAACAGTAGGCCAGAAAATACTCATGAAAAAAGTTAATAAAAGACCTATTTGATTTACAAACCAACTAAAATATCTTGGAATATTTGTGTAAGGTTTAGTATAGAGTGATTTTTTAAATAAAAATTTTGAGTTTATATTAATGTGTTGTTTTTATTTTATTTCACCAGTTTTAAGGTTTTTTTTTTTTTTCACCATTGTAAGGTTCTTTTTGTTACTTCTACCAAAGATATATTTTTTTAGCATATACATAGGGTAGTGTTTAAATTCCAAAAAGTTCTATGATTCTTAGCCACTTTAATTCTGAAAACATGACTTCTACACATGTAATGGTTACTTGCAAAGACAAGTGCAACAATCAAAATCGTCTCCACTTCTTTCTTCTTTCCCCAAGATTTCACTACTGGGCACAATGTCCTGTGATATAGACAATATACTTGGCCAATTTGGGTCAACTGTCCCAGGTTGTGTCTCTTAGTTTCTCGTGTACCTTGCATCTACATACTGCAGAAACAGAGTGGTAAAAAGAAAACACCAGTGTGCTGTTATCAGTACTGTTTTAGTTACAAATCGAAAGTATGGCACCATATGGACTGCTACAAAAAAATTAACTCCAGCCAGCCAGGCTCAGTAGTATATCAACTCAGCTCTCATTGTGCAAAAAAGTCCAAGTAGAGTGAGTACAGAGATGTTTTATAACATACTGCTACTTTCTTCTTCCATAAATGATGTAATTAATATTATTTCCTGAAGTCATTGCCATACATATATGTGAAAGAACATAACTATAGAAAATAAGTTATTGAGGTCAGTCCCTAAAATTTAAACAGTATAATTGAAAGGTTTAGCATGGTGTAACAACATGAAAATGCTTTACGAACTAAAGACTTGCATTATAAAAAATATATAAAGCCAGAAAGAGTACAAAGAGAAAATGATTCAGAAATTCTAGCAACTCATTTGAATAATAATTTGTATTTATTCAAGGAAAAAATGAAAAGTGAGTCAAAACTGAAAGGTAAATTGATAAATTAATTGTTAAAGATAAATTTAAACCTCCTCTATAAAAAGTAAATACAAATAAACAAAACAGAAAAGCTCTATAGAGGACAGAATGAAGAAAAAAATGAGTAGATTCAGAAAAGCTACTACCTTTGAAGTTATTTGTATCTGCAGTACAGACACTCCTTGGTGGTAGGTAATTTCAGTAATTGATGGACTCTAGTAGAACATCTGAAAATATTTCTTTCTGTTTATCAAACTGTCTTTAGAGTTTCTTTGTCTGTAATCCAACACAGGCCTACAAAGATAATTAAGGGATTGGAGAAATTTACATGAGTGAAGATTGAGAGCTATGATTGTTGAGAGAGAAGACAAGACTCATGGATTAGTTCATTAATGTATATGATGGGATTATGTAAGGAAGAGTTGAAGTTAGCTCTTTCAGGTGGTGCTCAGTGACAGAACAAGAGACAACAGGCACAAACTGAAATACAAGAAACACGTTTTTGCTGTGAGTAAACATTGGAACAGGATGTCCAAGGAGGTTGTGGAGTCTCCACTACTGGAGACATTTCAAAGCTGTCTGAACATGGTCTTGAAAAATCTGCTTTGAGTGATTCTGCTTGAGGAGGACTGGATGAACTCCAAAAGTCCCTTGTCTTCTCTACTATTCTGTGACTCTATGATTCAGTTATTTCTGTTGGATGTATTCAGCTGAAGAATAGATATCCTCATTTCAGTTAGTAACTCCTTTAGAGTCAATGGAGGGATGCAGACTTATCTAGAATTCAGTTTAATTTACTCAAAGGAGAGATAAAACTTAGCTTAACATACATATGCTGAGTTGAACAGAAAGAGACCTTAATCTGACTACCTTTAATGACAATTTCACCACTGAAGAAAATGACATATAATGAGGAACATCCTGTGCTGTATACTCATTTTCTTTATTTTTGCAATCTGTTAAATCTAATTCAGAGCAGATATGGGAGTAATATATATTTATGTAGTCTTTACAGGATGATTGAGGGGTGCAAATAAAAGTTTATATTGTTGCAGCAGAAATGTACAAGTGAAAATGACAATGGGGTGTAACAGCATCTACTAATTAAATTGCTTCCATTAAAAAATATATATTGCACTTAGTTGAGGTCAGAGGGAAAGTTTCTCCTAGCTTTATGTTGTTATGCTCAACATTGGCTACTGTGGTCAGTGTCACAATTTCTTACTCGTAGTCTTGAACACAAGCCAGTGGAATCTTTACCAAACAGTGAACATTTCTTGGCTTATATATGCAAAAAGTAGGAATTTTAGGACATGTTTCAGTAAATGGCTGCAGAAGAGAGACTATATGCTTGTTTCTTTTTGAACACGTGGCTCCATGTAATAAAATAAACAGGTAAATTTGCAACATGAAAATTTTCATTGAAGATTTTCACTTCAGAGTGAACTAAATTGTACTTTAGAAGTGTCATCATTAGCTATAAAAGAAACCTACAATGATTAGATCAATTTTAGTCATCCGATTTTTAATCAGATATATTTATCTCCTCATTTCTTCACTGAAAGCTGAGGTACTTTATCACAAGTTTCCATCTGTTAATCTGCTTGTTCTTTCCCATTTATCTGAAGGAAATGATGAAAAGAAAAAAGGAAAGTATCAACTTGAACCCTATATATTAAATGTAAATTCTACTTTCAAAGTTCTTATCCTCTCAACATTGGTAAATACAGTATTTTACATATACATCTTACATGTTATAGTTGGAACCACAATAATGGATAACCAAATTATGAATACTGTGGACAGACAGATCACTATGTATGTGATATATGTGTATATGTGAGCTGCTGTTCATCACTCCAGATGAAAGATATTTGTAAGATCTACAGGGATGACTATCTTCTTAAAATCACCAAGGTTGCCTAGTACAATCCTAAATTTATTATATTATACTAATTTAAGAAAAAATTGTTTTATATTTAAGTTTAAAAGCATGTAGAATTAACTTAAACATTTATGATAATATATGTATTTAAAAGCTTAATTGTCTTTAAATTGTTTTTTATTTGTTTGTTGCTGTTGTTTTGTTTTGTTGAGAGGGCATTCATGTAAATATTTTTTTCTCATTTTGTTTTCCATAGCATATTGCAGAGGGACCTGGACAGGCTGGAGAAGTGGGCCCATGAAAACCTAATGAGGTTCAACAAGGTGTTGCATTTGGGCCAGGGCGATCCCAGGTATTTATACAGACTGGGAAAAGAACTACTTGAGAGCAGCCCTGAGGAGAAGGACTTGGAGGACCTGGTGGATGAGAAGCTGGACATGAGCCAACAGAGTGCGCTTGCAGCCAGAAGGCCAACTGTGTTCTGGGCTGCTTTAGAAAAGGGATGGCCAGCATGGAGAGGGAGGTGATTGTTTCCCTTTACTCAGTACTTGTGAGGCCCCATCTGGAGCAGTTCGTCCAGGCTTGGGGCCTCTAGTACAGGAAAGACGTGGAGTTCTTACAGCGGGTCCAGAGGAGGGCCACTAAGATGATCAGAGGGCTGGAGGACCTCTCCTATGAGGAGAGGTTGAGAGAACTGGGCTTGTTTAGCTTGGAGAACAGAAGGCTCTCTCTGGGGAGACCTCATTGTGGCCTTCCAATATTTGAAGGAAGCATATAAACATATTGGAGAACAACTGTTTACGAGGGTGGATAGTGATAGGACAAGAGGGAATGGTTTTAAACTAAGGTTGGGAAGATCTAGGTTAGATATTAGGAGAAAATTTTTACTCAGAGGATAGTGATGCGCTGGGACAGGTTGCCCAAGGAAGTTGTGGATGCCCCATCCCTGGAGGTATTCAAGGCCAGGCTGGATGTGGCTCTGGACAGCCTGTGGTTGGTGACCCTGCCCACAGCAGAGGGGTTGAAACTAGATGACCTTTTCTACCCAGGTAGTTCTATAATTGCATGATAAGCTGAAAATTCCATTGACTTCAAAAGAACAATGAAGATGAATCAGAAATAAGAAGTAATGGATCACTGAATTGTCATGCACAGACAAATAAAAGCACAACAAGTTATACTGACAAGATCAGTGTTTCGAGTGGTAATGAATCACTCACTGCAGATCCATGACTAATACATACATCAGTCTTACCTTCTTAGTCTTTACACACCTGAGAATTCTTAAAATGTTACTGAATTATCTGCAGAACTTCAGATAATTGATTTGATTATAAAGCTTTATTTTCCTTGGTTTGTTTCTTGGGTACATTAGCAGTATGTGTTTTTTTGCTTTCCTTTTGCTCTTCCATTTGGTAAAGGCACAAAATGGCATTATATCTTCGTTATTTTCAGTGTTGTAACCAATTGTTCATTATTTGCTGAAAAAAGATTCCCTTCATCTCTTTGGAAGGAAAATGAAAATTTAATAAAAAAATCTCCCAATTGCAGAAAATATAACAAATTGCATCTATTCTGAAGACTGAAATTTTCTGGTGGCTGACACCTGAGCAGAAATAATGTGCATACTCCTACACCTCCCTCCTTAATGTAAAACTCAGTTTTACATTTTATTTTTTTTCTTTTTTAACTGTGTGGGTGTTCACATATGTCAGAATAGGAAATTTATCTTATAAAATCACAATTATCAGATTGAAATTATGCAGTACACAATATTTTTTGCACTTCTTTATCATTCCATTTTCTTATTTTTTTTTCACTGTTTTACTCTCATACAAAATTTTCAGTGAGATTACTTATTTACAAACAGTATCTTTCTTACATACAATTTATATAATAAACTAGTTAAGTATGTATTTACAGTGTGCATTTAAAGCTCCTCTTAACCAATTTAGATATAAGCAATTTGTGTTTTCAACAGCTTATAGGGTTAAAAATATATATATTAAATTAATGTTTATGTATATTTTTCTTCTCACACTCCATTGCACTTACACTTCAATGAATTTATATCAATTTCTGTTGTTCTCAGTTTATGAAAGTCAAAATCGTTCCCAGAGAGATCCTACATAATAGCATTTTAAACAGATTTTAAACCCTAGTAAAATTTATGACTTGTTTGCTCTATTTAATTAAAAAAGGTTATTAAAAAAAATTCAGTATAAAATTAAAGAGCAAGCTGAATACAGTGATTTATTTATTTTGCTTCCTTTTAACTTAGAAAATATCTCATTCTGTGATCCTTTCAATTACTGATACTTTGGGGTGATCTAGCATACTTATTGCTGTGCAAAGACACACTGAGTTAGTCTGTCCTTGACCCATGTCTTCTTTTTCTGCCTGAGGAGAATTAAAGCAGTTCCTTTTCTTTCACAGGTGGTACTGAGAAACACTTTCCCAAGTGCTAAGAGCACTACGATAGAAAGCATTTTGCAGTGGTAGTGACTGTTGGGTGAACTCATTCCCTTTTGTTAAAGCTGTTCCAATTTCTTAATATATTAAACATAAACTGGGATAAAAATGAACCATAACTCCTCAATCTAGTGGTTAGGATACTCACCTGTATGCTTCAGTGAACAATTGAAATGAGAAATAACACGAACACTCAGTGTGGAGACATTAACTTCCATGTTTAGCAATCTATAGGTAAGCATGCAAATATATGGATATTCAATTAGGTTCCTTCTTGCTCAGTGAGGATTTGATTAAATGAAAAAATTGAATCATTTCTGAAAAACATCCTGACGTCCTCTAACCTTCAGTACTGACTAATTCTTTTCATGAGCATGAAAGTAGGGTGGATTTTGATTTTTGGCTAAGAAATGCTTTGCTCAATGAGAAGAAATCAGATTACTCTAGCACAAAACATGGCACAAAAACCTGTGAGAAAGAAAAGTTCCACACTCTTCAGCACTTTCATTTAAAACATTAGGTAACATTTTATGCATATATTTAAATATTCGTTTCTCATAATTTCAAGTTTTCAGTTTTCCTGAAGCAGTTCCAATATCTTCTTCTAAAGCAATGAATTTTGGCAGTCAAGTAGACATTTTTCTAAAAAATTTGTGTTTTACAGATATTAAAAGTGAAAGTAATAGCCACTGTAGAAATACATTTTTGGCTGCAGAAATAAATGTTTTTTTTATTTATGATATTGTGTATGACACAATTCTCCTCTTTGAAAAACAGTAAGATTTATTAGATCATTTTTCCTCAACTGACATTGAAACTGCATACCAATACATGGCAAAATCTGATAAATAAAACAAAAGCTCCACCAAGAGTATGACTGTAGCAGTTTAAAATTTCAAAAGCAGCCTATAATATCAGATTGATAAAGGTTCATTAACAGTTTGTCATACTATACTAAGTTATAGACCAATTGACAAGAATATAGGTGTAGACAGCTGTGAATTTTAGCAAGCATTGTAGCTCAGTATGAAAGAGCTTTATAAAACAAATTAGATAGCAAATAAAGTACTGAAAAATAAATACAAAATAACGGTAAACAACAATTCAGAACAAAGTTACAACCATAGAATGGCCTGAAAACGGCCTGTAATGTTGACCTGATTTACAAATCAAGTACAGTCATGCAGCACCAAAATACCATACATGGCAATTTGCTTACAGAATGAGATCCACAGATAAGGTGGATCATGATTTGTCACTCTGTGATGAATGCAAAGGTGAAATTTAAGTATAATCTCATCTGCATTCATTACTGTTTCATTAATGCATGAAATAGAAAATACTAAGCAAAATGGAAGGTTATAAATAAAATAAGATGTATGATCAAAAACATATTGATTATCTTCTGAATAGCAATTTTTTAAAACATTCACAACTATATATATATATATATGAAGAAAGTTCCATCCTTATGTCTAATTAATTTATCACAGGAAAAGAAATAATTCTACCATATAACAATGTACTACATACAATACATATACTTAAAGACATGAAGCAATATTATCCATGGTAATTGGCAGTACAGCTCCCTTGAAGTGTAGCAAAGTTCAGCCAAAACACATACAAAGCCTACAAGAGATTTTAATGTACATAGAATCATAGAATCACAAGGTTGGAAACGACCTATAAGATCATCTAGTCCAACTGTCTTCTCATTACCCTTGCTACCACAAACTAAACCATATCTCGTAGCTCCTCATCCAGGCACGTCTTGAACAGTGCCAGGGATGGCGACTCCACCACCTCCTTTGGCAGGCCATTCCAGTGCCTGACCACTCTGAGAGAAAAAGTTTTTCCTCATGTATAACCTAAACCTTCTCTAGTATAACTTGTGGCCATTTCCCCGGGTCCTGTTTGTTGCCTGGGAGAAGAGGCCAAAACCCTCCTCAACACAACCTCCCTTCAGGAAGTTGTAGGGTGCAGTGAGGTCTCCTCTGAGCCTCCTCTTCTCCAGACTAAACAATCCCAGCTCCCTCAGCCGCTCCTCATAATATTTGTGCTCCAGACCCCTCACCAGTTTCATTGCCCTTCTCTGGACACATTCCAGGGCCTCAACGTCTTGTAGTGAGAGGCCCAAAACTGAATACAGTATGCGAGATGTGGCCTCACCAGTGCTGAGTGCAGGGGGATGATTACCTCCCTGCTCCTTCTGGCCACACTATTTCTAATGCAGGCCAGAATGCCATTGGCCCTCTTGGCCACCTGGGCACACTGTCGGCTCATGCTCAGCCGAGCATCAACCAACACCCCCAGGTCCCTTTCCTCTTCACAATCATCCAGTCACTCATTCCCAAGCCTATAGTGCTGCATGGGGTTGTTGTGGCCAAAGTACAGGACCCGACACTTGGCCTTGTTGAACCTCATCCCTTTCACCTCAGCCCAGCGATCCAGCTTACCTAGATCCCTCTGAAGGGCCTCCCTACCCTCAGGCAGATTAACACCACCTCCCAATTTGGTGTCATCTGCAAATTTACTGAGGGTACACTCAATCCCCTCACCTAGGTCATCAGTGAAGATATTAAACAAGATGGGCCCCAGTACCGACCCCTGGGGGACATCACATGAAACAGTCCGCCAGCTGGACTTAACTCCATTAAACACTACCCATTGGGCACGGCCCTCTAGCCAGTTTCTTACCCAAAGAAGGGTATACTCATCCAGACCACGGGCAGCCAGTTTCCCCAGAAGAATACTGTGAGAGACCATGTCAAAGGCTTTGCTGAAGTCTAGGTAGACTACATCAACAGCCTTTCCCTCGTCTACCAGTCTGGTCACCCAGTCGTAGAAGGAGATGAGGTTGGTCAAGCACGACTTGCCTTTCATGAACCTGTGCTGGCTGGGCCTGATCCCCTGGACACCACGCACGTGCTGTGTGATCTCACCCAAGATGATTTGCTTCATAACTCCCCGGTACGGAGGTCAGGCTGACAGGCCTGTAGTTCCCTGGATCCTCCTTACAGCCCTTCTTGTAGATGGGAGTCACATCAGCGAGCCTCCAATCCTCTGGGACCTCTCCAGTTAACCAGGAGCACTGGTAATGGCCGAGAGCGGTTCAGTAATCACCCCTGCCAGCTCCCTCAGCATCCGAGGGTGTAGCCCATCCAGTCCCATGGACTTGTGACAGTCCAGATAGAGGAGGAGCTCTCTAACTGTCTCCACCTGAATTGCTGGGGGTATATTCTAAGTATCATCCCAGACTTCCAGATCAAGGTGTAAAATGCCCGGAGGATAACTGGTCTGGCTATTAAAGGCAGATGTAAAGTAGGCATTGAAGACCTCAGCCTTCTCCTTATCCTCAGTGGCCACATTCCCCACTTCATCAAGCATAGGATGAAAATTCTCTTTGGTTCTTCTTTTACTGTTGACATATTTATAAAAGGATTTTTTATTCTCTTTTACTGCAGTGGCCAATCTGAGTTCAAGCTGGGCTTTTGACTTCCTAACTTCCTAATTGGAAGGGACCTCCAGAAATCGAGTCCAACCCCCCCGCCAAAGCAGGTTCCCTACACCAGGTCGCACAGGTAGGTGTCCAGGTGGGTCTTGAATATCTCCACAGAGGGAGACTCCACAACCTCCCTGGGCAGCCTGTTCCAGTGCTCCGTCACCCTCACCCTCTTGAGCACATTTGTGCAGAACTTCCTATGCTGCAGTTTCTGGCCGTTTCCCCTTGTCCTGTCTCCACACACTGCTGAAATCAGTCTGGCCTCACCACTCTGTCCCTCGCACCTTGAATATTTATAGACCTGGATCAGGTCCCCTCTCAGTCGTCTTTTCTCAAGGCTAAACAGACCCAGTTCACTTAGCCTTTCTTCATAGGGGAGATGCTCCAGGCCCTTCACCATCTTTGTGGCCCTCTGCTGGACTCTCCAAGAGATCCCTGTCTTTTTTGTACTGGGGAGCCCAGACCTGGACACAATACTCCAGATGAGGCCTTACCAGGGCAGATTAGAGGGGGAGGACTCCCTCCCTCGACTTGCTGGCCAAACTCTTTTTAATGCATCTCAGAATGCCATTGGCCTTTTTGGCTACTATTTTATAAGGAATCTTTTAGGAACTTGCTGTGCCAGAAAGGTTGGGTAGGATTTACTTCTAAAGAAAATTTATATTCTTCCCTTCAAATCCTCTGAAAATAAAGTAGGAATTATATGAAATAGAAATAATATAGCTGATCTGTTTTAGCTAGTTGCTTTATGATGAGATTTGTATTCTAGAACAGCTTATTTCTCTCCACTGAGCTGAGAAGACTAACTCAGACGCAGACTTCTACAGTTTAGATCTGTCATTAGACAAATAGAAATCACCTTTGAGATATACATTTTTTCAGGGAGATATGGATTCATTTTCTACTAGGCACCTGTTTCTTGTTCTGTTGAAAATAAAAGGGTAACTCAAGTCCCTACTCCTTTCTGAAATCAGGTCATTTAGGAACAAATCCCATGTTACTCAGGTGAATGAAATACAGTGATCTCCAGTTGTAAGTACTCTGGAATACTCTGTCACTACTGAAAACAGAAAATGTAAATGCATTTATATTGTAGCCAGATATTCTGTCACAGAAGAACTGAGATCCTGAAAATGTACTTTCTTATAAATGTAGAGGAAAAAAAACAGTTCTTGATAAACAAACAAAAAAATTAGGGTGTTTTTTGCAAGACATATACCATGTCAATTGGAAGTAATGTGCTTTGAAGTAATTATACTTAAATCACTTGCAAACATCAGATTGTAATTACTTTGAAACATTGTAGCCTAAGCTCTCTGAGGGCACTCTGGCACTTTAGGTACTTTTCGGCAACCAACATTTTCAGCTGTCTCTTTTTATATTTTAACTTCATTTCTGATTTTTTTTTTTTTTTTCAATCAGTTATACATCCTATCTATATTTTGATGGCGTTTTGTTGTTGCTATTCTTGGGTTTTGCTTTTTTTTTTTTTTTAAATGTTGTTCTGACAGAAAAATCTTCTGTTAAATCCACTCATTCTCCTTGTTCTCCATTTAACTTGTTTTTGTGAGCATAATTTTTTATTCCACTGTTTCCGTTTAGCAAGATCTGTTTTGCAATCAGCATCTTAGTATCCAAAAATTTCTTTTTCCATCTCAACTCTAACTTTCAGTTGATCTTCCTCCTATCTTCTCTATTCATCCACAGCTCTCTGAATAGCCTATTCCATTAAGTCACTGTTTGCATACACAGATCATATCATTCAAATTTCCCATTTGGTAAACCTTAGACACCAAGCTGCTCTCCTACTTCTGCTTGAATGCACACATCTTTAACACTCACACAAAGATTTCCTAAGTGGACACATAGTACTAAGTGTAGGAAACTCTACTAAAGTGTTTTATTTATTTTGTTTGTTTGTTTTTGCAACAGGAAGGCAAGATATGCAGTTGTTGTCACTGGCTTACAGAAAAGGAGCATGAACTCTGAATCAGAAACAGGTGAAACACTAAACATTGATAGGCAATAACTTCTGGAGAAAACTTGAGATGTTTTATTGTGCAAAAGAAACTATTCAGTTTTGGTGTCCTGTTTACTTCACAGCGTCCTATGCTTTCTTTGCCTATCTCATATATTCACATCTCAGAAATGTCATCTTCTGTGCACTGATTCATCTAACTGCCAAGGAAAAAAAAATGCTAATTTTGTCAATAAGCATTAGGACATAGATGGTACCGGAGAATTAAAAGTTTCCTGTTTTTTTCTTGCCTCTGCTTAGTTCTGTAGTTGTTTTTCATTGTATTTCTCTTCTCAGTATCCATGTTTTTTAATTTCATACATGAAGTCCCATGGTAGTAACTTCAGTAGCACAGAATACCCAATCATAATAATCAATGTCTTACAATGCCTTTCTTCAGAAGGCACTGCAAGACTGGGTCTGATCACAGCTGATCTTATTGTTAAGCCAGACCACTTTACCTGCCATTTATCCTTGTTCTTCCCTTAATATTTTCTAAAACTCCTTATTTTGCTTTCTTCATAGTTGATATTTTCATGATGTTGCCTCTGTGTTGCTCTGTCTTTTCAGCTTGCTGGCTGCTTGCCATAACTATATTTCTTCTAACATCTTGCAGTAGTTGACATACATATTGACCTAATCAGTGTTAAACATCACATTTGCAAACTGTAAAGATTTCCCTGAGCAGAACATTCTCCATCTCAAAAAGCAGTATTTTTATTTTATTTTTTTTTTTTTTAAACCATCATTTCCAGCCATGTTGTTAATTTGAAAGCTCACCTTCCACCAACCTCTTCTTTACCACTGGAAATTAGAGAATCCTTTTGGAAACTGTGGTCAATATATGTTGTTGGTATTCTCTACAGTCTCTATGTGTGTGTATTATGTGGCAAACTGGAGCAAAATTCTGAGTGAGGTGCTTGAAATTCTGCAGTGCTCCAATGTGAATGCAGAGAATCCTTTGATAGTTTTAAAACATTTCAATACAGAGCTTCTTACTGAATGAACAACAGGAATTTGCAGCACAGTCAGATTATCATGATTTCATTTATTTATGCATCAATTCTTTTTACTTTCCTCTCATATTTTCAGGTTTTCATAGCTGTAATATTTTTATTGAAATATAATAATTTTAATAATTTTATTGAAAACATAAAAAAGGAAAATAAGAATAGCATTTTTTCTTTTTTTTTTCTGCAGTTATCTGTCATCCTTTTAATTTCAGGAAATAAGTGAATATTTTGTGTCTATTTTCTTTAGTCTAGTAGTTCTGTGGCAACCAGGAAATCTTCTGTAACAAACATTAATGATTGAAATCTAGCGTGACTTTCAACCCAACTAACTTCAATTTTATCAGAACAAAAAAAGAATTTGCAATGTTGTACCCTTTTTTCTGGAAATCATTGCTTATTTCTACAATATACTTCAGGTTTTCTGACATTGAAGGCATGGTAATAAGCTTCTTTTTGCACTTAATTCTTTAAAGGAAGTAAAGTTTATTGCTTTCGTATTATATGTATTGTTGTAATTTGGAAGAGTTTTTCATTTATTTTCTTTTTAAATATAATTTCACATCTATCATCTAAATTTTCACTATCTTGCATTACTTCTTGTCAATTATACTCTCATGTTATATAGGTATGAATGATAACCATATAGTGCAAAACTGCTGTGAATCCAACCTTTAATATTTATGATATGTTTAGTAATCATTACAGACATTCATATATGAGATCAATAAGATGAGAAGAAACCCTGGAAAAATTAACAAAGACACTAGTAAGATTTAAAAACTATGAAAGGTGTTACAAGAATCCTTTAGAGGTTAATATGTTTAAAAACTGGATGTAATATCCTCTCTGGGAAAGCAAAAGCTATGTGTGGAGGAATCTGGGACAGTCTGTTTAGTTAGAAATGTGCAGAATGAACTATTAGCACTGATACAGAACTTCCAATTGTGAGCATGCACCAAAAAAAAATTAGGTAAGTATTTCCAAGAGAAAGAAATGGCAGGATACAAATGTTCAGTTGTTTTAGATGAGCCAAATCTTTCCTGATGCAGTGTTATTTTAAGAATGGAAAATATTTTCTCAATCAAACTAATTTAACCTAAGTATATAATTTATTACCAAGAAATATTTTCAAAAGTAAAATGGCTAAAGGTCCTACTAGAGTTTGATTGTTATTAAAAAGCTAAATTATTTTTACTGTATTTTCTCATAGTGAAAAATAATATTATCACTACTTATTTTACTACTTTATAACCCTGCTCCAAACTCTGAAAATCAATCTGACAAATTAAAAGAAAATAAAAATGGCAATCATAACTTTTTGTAATTGATTCAAATGCAAGGCCTTAGATAAATTTCACAAATTTAATCCATATATTTCTCATTGTAATTACATATATCTTTCTAGTTAAATCACAAGGTGGGTGGGTGCTTTTTATTCACCTCTGGGAGAGTGATAGATTGCAAGATTTTATCATAGCTAATACTACACACAACATTTGCCTCATTAATGGCAGAACACTCTGCATTACCCCAAGAGCAAGACTACTCAAAAAGTTTTCATATAGCTCTGACTACCAGGGTAACTCCACACAAACCTTAACCTTCTATGCAGATTTTTCCAATGTTTCTCCTCCCTTCAGCCAACTTAATTATACACCTGCTCTGCATAGAGTTTTTTCTTTTTTTTTCTCTCTAAAACTTTACTCTTGGTTTCTTTGTGCATGGATAAAAATCTCAATTCTTCCATACTCATGTTCCTTCCATTTTTTCTAGGCTTCCCAGAACAAGTAGTCCTAGAATATGTTATTTCTTTATATACAAGAGAAAACATGCAAACAAATAAAACAAAAATATAACAATAACAAACCTAAAACAAAACTAAAACAACATCAACAAAAAACCCTCTTTCTATACACATATTACTAAACTTTGGCTGAAAGCACAATGATGTTATTCTAAATTGCAAAAAGAAATTGTTCAGCGAATTTGTCAGGAAAGATAGGAAGGAAAAATGTCCTATCTGGGGCTTGTATAGCAGTTATTTTTTGGGTGGGTGCAGCTTTCAGGAAGAAAAGAATGACTTTCTTGCTTTGGAGAAAAATGAAAATATGAAGGAGGGAGAAGGGATATTTTATGAAGAAATAAGTATGTCTGACCCATGCCATGAGAAAAGTTGCCTTATGTTTACACAACCAGTTACCTATTTTTTTTACCTTTGGTCAAGAAGTTTAGGATCCATTAGACTGAACTCTTCCTTCTCCACCTTCTATTGATGCAGGCTATTCCTCTTTCTACCGAGGTAGGAGGAAAGGACCTTGTGCTTGTGCATGTTTCTCCTTCCTCACAACATCCTCATCACTGCAGAAATCAAAGCAAAAAAACTCTCTAACTTTCTCTTCCAGTATTCAATCCTTTTTGTGCTACTAGAAACAGCTCTAATCCATCTTCCTTGGAACTCACAAAATTATTCATGGGCTGTTTCTAGCATGGAGAAAACTTTCTTTATTGAGAGTAGAGAGTAGACTGAAGAGAAAACAATCTCTGAAGAAGTGATAACATCCTATTAAGCTTCTAAATAACTTCTGTTTGCTCGAAGCCTGATTCTTACTATTCCAATGTCATGAATATTTACAATTATCTGTCTCATCTGTAAAGTTCAATCAGTACTGAGAAGCACTGAGCAACTATACAAGGAGAAAATAGGGTTGAAAAGACATGGTACATACACTTGTGACTAGGTCCACAGAGAAAACCAGATTAGATTAGGTGTTTTTCAAGTAACAAATCAACTCCATTTTTGCATCCAATAAATGGCATACACAAAAACCTAACCATTATGCATTTGACATATACTCAGTCCTCCTTTGAGTTTTTAATGAATAAGAATAGAAGATGGTTTCTCCTCTATTAGAAATCTATTACGAGGACTTTAGAATATGCAGAACAATGTAAATTGCGTGCATTTATTGCTACATCAATAGGAGTATATCTAATTATTGTTCACATTTTTTCTTATAATAATTATACACATACATATATAAAAAACACGTTTTTGAGTTTCTAAAATACTAGTTGTTTATAATGAACACCTATTATAATTATGCAAAAGTTGTTCAAGATTTCTAATAAGAACACTTTCAAATGCACATTTTATACATTAATACAGATTTTGCCCTGTAAATTATTTTCTCAAGGTCTGTTTGATCTTATGATAATATTAACTACATATTTTCCAGCTGCTTATTTCCAAAATTGTTCAAAATCTTATTTTTTCAAAATTTAAACAAGTTTGGATATTTTCCTATCACACAACATAATAAATACTGTTGGCAGAAATACTAGGATTACAGTTAAATGTACCTAGAAATACTATTGTTTCAGCCTTCTTGAGGGTAAAAATTGTGTGTAACTAGTGACCCATGTCTGCACAGTTTAATCAATGCAATTTACCAAACATCAGTAAGTTGAGGGGGAATCGTTTGCATAATCACTATGTATTTAATTCACTGTGGGAGTCCATGCCATGTGATCAACAAGAAAACATATTCCTGTTGTAAACAGGTGATAAAACACTCAAAATTATCATCAAGTGTAACGCAATGCAGAAGGGAACCTTCTATAAATTCTACCTATTTGAAAGAGTCTACTAGCTCTTGAGGACTAGTTGCAATGAATGAAAAGCAAACTATCAGTCAGTTTGGCTCTCAGTTCTATCAGCACAAATTTCTAACTAATTCCATTCATGAAGAAAAATGTGTTTCTGATAGTTCTTTAGTAGTGACATATGTCCTACCTGCCCTCTGCAAAATGCCAGCTTTGATGCACTGTCAAGTCCTTTTCTTTCCTTCTCAAGCCAATGATTTTCTCATCTATTGATTTTCAGCAGGAGACTTTACAAAAAAGTCTGCCACGTTCTCAGAGCAAAAACTTCATGTTACCGACCTTTACATATTCACATCAGCGGTTTGCTCTTCCTTGTCATTTAATGAAACAGTCAGGTGTTCAATAACTGCATAGACAAAGGTTTTATAAGGAAATCCAGCAGCTACTTTTTCACTATAAGCAGTCAAAACTACTGTGTGAATAATGATGCTACTGTGATAAAAAAACTCAGTTGGATAAGTGGTTGTATAAGGACAGGCTTAGTAATACACAGCTTCAAGGTACAAGCTGGTCACACACTGCACTTGAGCTGAAAATTCAATGAGGAGTCTTGACCAACAAGCAGAGTACTGGCATTGCTAGTCTCCACCTAACATGTGGTTAGACCTTGCTTTAGCTGCAGCACTCAGCATCTCAGAGGCAATAATGTCTGGCTTCTGGGCTCCCAGGCTGCTCTACAGGGAACTCGCATTCCTCTCAAATCCATCACTGTCACACTGATTCTTCCTGTCTGAAGAAACCTGATGGTCTATGACATTTGGATGAAGAGCTTCCTTAATTTGATCAAACTATACATCACTTAGGCTTTACACTTAGTTTCTGCACAATTTGAAAGCAAGCTCTTTCCTGAGGAAGCTTCTTTCCCTCTGAAGTTTTGCACTGTTTTTTGTGTTTTTTTTGTGTTTGTTTTTTTTATGAAGTTCAAAAATTCAAAGCCCCATCTATTATATAATTACTGATTTATTCATTTCCCTGGAAAAATTATAGAAGTGAATAAATTTTTTAAAAGTAGGCAAATAAAAATTAGGCAAAAAAATATAGATCCTTGTTGAATATGCCATATTCCAATTTGCATAAGTTATGTCTAATAAAATAAACTTAATTCCTCACTGAAATATGGGCTAGATGAGACTAACTCTTCCTTAGGAAATATGACAGTTTTACCTTCTCAGTTTTCTTCCTTATCCAAGTCAGTAAGTAGCTGTATGGGGCTGATCTGTCTGCTGGAATTAACTCATAAATAGCAGAATTTTGAGTAGATTCAAAGTATGAGGGCTGCTCCAAAAGTAATGCCTCCTATTTTATTATACTGGCCCACATATCAGAAGCAGATGTTGGCAGCATGACAGTAGAAGCTAAAAATTCCACTACATTTTGTTGCCATGTGCCAGATGGCAGCAGAGGGGTAGTCTTAACAAATGGCATATGACATGGAAGTGCATATGAATCAAAGATATATAACTGAACTCCTTCATGCAGAAAAAAAATGCACCAATTGGCTTCATTGATGCCTGCTGAATGTTTACGGAGACCAAAAAATGAATTTAAGCACAGTGAGGAGGTGGGTAGTATGTTTCAGCAACAACATCATCATGCCATCTATGAAACAGTTGGTCACCTCCACTGATACCGTTTTTTTTTTTTTACAAGCATAGAATGCCAGCTCTTGTTCATCATTGAAAAAAATGCATAGATGTTGATGGTGACTATGCTGAAAAATAGTGTTTTGTAGCTGAGATTTTGCTCTTTCAAATAGTGACATTGTGTTGTACATATCTGTGGTAGTGTCCAAAAGGCTAAATAGGAGGCATTTCTTTCAGAGCAACCTTTGTATCTAATTATCATGATTGCCATTAAAACCATTAAATTGCAGAATCAGTTCTCTTCATCAACATACCTATTTCCATGGAGTATCTTCGTAGATGATTAGCCTTCTCCATACACTAAAGAATGAGATTGTATAACTGAAGACATGATAATAATTATCCTGTAAAACTAGAAGTAATTTTAGTGCTTCCTGTATTTGTCCCAGACGTTTCCAAATCTGATTTATGGTCAATGAATATGCGCTATCTTCCAATCTTCAGTTTTGTTTCCGCAGAAGAAAGATAGCTGCCATCTGGACTTTCATTTGTTGTTTCCACTACAGATACTATTAGGAAAATCTATTCTGACCATTTGTACTATAAACCAGACAGCTCCACAAGATTTAGGTGGTTTTCTCATTCAGGTTCTCCAGATCATCTTGAGAAAAGCTAGTCACAAAATGACAATCATAAGATTATGAATTCAAATAAGAATGGAACTTAGTAAAATACGTAACAGATAACTAAGCAATAAAACTTGTTTGCATGTAATAATTTACATCTAATTATTTCTAATATTAAAAGTCTAGGATGAGAAATGTTAGCTTAGTGTAGCTTAAAATTTAAAGTTCAAAATTTCCATATATGATTCTTTTTCTTTCCTAATTTTTACCATAACAGAGCAAGTAAAGATAAATTACAGCATAAGCCTGTGAAAAACTACTTTAGCATGAAGAACTAAGGCTTTTTTTTTTAAGGTTGACTAGAAAAACATGGAAATTTTTTATAGGTCAGTGGAAGATTATGAAGTGGATATACTAAATGACATTGCAGATAGACGTTCTAGAAGAATCTGAATAGCAGACTCAAAGACAAATACATAATCATTTCCAATTCATAATCAATTGAATTTAAATGGTCTGACTGTTGATTCTGCCCTTCAAAGTACGTTAATTTATGTTATTGCTACCCAGAAAAGCATCTGTAACTGCAACTTTCTGAGTTCTGATAAAGTACTCTCTCAAAGCCATGGAAAAATTTCACAGAAAGGAAGAGTCAGGTATGCGTATTTTGTACTTTACTGTGATATTTTGTGCATCACGCTGTTATGTTTTGCAACTCAGCAAGAAAAGGCATCCCTTTCTTTGGAGGGAAAAACAAAAACTTTTAAAGCAATGTTCAAGTATCTCACACATAAAAGAGGTGAGTTTTCTTTAATCAATTTGTTTGAAGATCAAGGCAAAAAAAAAAAAAAAAAAAAAAAAAGAGAGAGAGAGAGAGAGAATCATAGAATGGCTTGGGTTGGCAGGGATCCCAAGAATCATCAAGTTCCAACCCCCTGCCAAAGGCAGTGCCACCAACCCCTAGACCTGGTACTAGACCAGGCAGCCCAAGGCCCCATCCAGCCTGGTCTTGAACACCTCCAGGGATGGAACAGCAATAGTGGGTTCCAAGTGGCACTTAGGTATCAAGACCTTGAGAGCTCCTATAGGCAGACGGGATTTCCTATCTGACTTGCCATCTTGTGTTTACCATACTGTTGAAATCCTGGACTGCACTTTCCTCATTAAAAAAATTGTAGCATAGTTCTCTTGCTGGTGAGAGCACAATCTCTGCCTGTGTTTTAGCTTCTCTTGGATGGAGGCTCACCTTTCCTTGAAGGGCCTTCAGATGTCTACAGAGGCACCCTGCAATCCAGTGGGATCTATAGATCACAGATGAAATTACAGTGATCCATTATATCATAATCTATTTAGGGTTTAGTCCTGAAATTACTTTGATCCTTTTTATCATGATCAAGTGAGGGTACAGGAATTTCTAAGCCTGACATGAAGGCTGACTCAGAAGACACAGAGTACTCAGCGCTATGAATCTCATGACTCCCACAGGTGATTCTAGGTTAGTTCACTCCTGGCACAGTGAATCTGCTGTGTAGCACACTAACAGCTTCCAAAGTAACTTTACTATAAGGCAGAAAAAAAAATGTTCTTTCTTGCAAGTGAGGCAAGAAATGTCTGAATTTTTAGTTAACAACAGTTTAAACTTTCATTTCTCATCTTAAATCCTCTACATTAAAAGATGGTACACAAGCAGGATTTCTAAGGTGTTTTTTTGTTTGTTTTACAACTCTGGCCTCATGTGTGTATTCTTAACTAATACAATTTTTAAAAGATTTAGTGTAAAAAAATATTAAAAAATCATTGCAGTGAAAAAAAAAAAAATAAAAAATTGTTAGTTACCACAGGTTTTGTTACTAGGTTTCTGTTTGTGTATTTGTTTTGTATCATGACTGATGATACTTCACCTGGATTGGATTATATCACACTTTTGTCACTTCTCTAAGTCTATTGATTTCACAGAAATTACAGTTAAAGAGAAAATAAGGACTCTTAGTCTGACTAATTATATATTGAAACTATTTTATTAGCCTCTAAAATGCTGAACAAATAGAAAACAAAAGAAGTTTGGAGTGTCATCAAGCCTTACAAACCTCACTGAAGGAACTGATCAGATTGCATATGTTATGTAATGCATATAAACATACTTCTAAATTGAATATAAAACACAGACACATACAATGGAGAAATACTTTTCTGCCAAAACTTCACTAACCTTACCAAGGAAGTGATTCCTTCCTGATGGCCTATCTTGTAATACTTGCGCAGTGTGGAAAAGGCATGAGGCAGCAAGGTACCACTGACTCATCCTGAGTAATCTGCAGCTGTGTCTATTTGTGCTTTCAAAGAAAGGCAATAACAAATCAAAATCTCAAATTCTCTAGTTGAGTAACAAGAAAGAATATTTCCTGCTTATATCAGGTATCAAAATCTTCAGTAAAGAATTTTATTAGAAGAGTCAATTTGTGATTACATGATTATGTTTTTGAAGATCATTTTGCCAAAAATGCATCTCAGGTTATTTACCCAAATTACTCTTATTTACCCAAATAAGAGTCCATAGGTTATACAGTAAAGAAGGACTGCTATTTCTTTAAATAGCAATACACAAGTTAAAATCTTGATCCAAATGAGAGCATGAAAAATATTGTTAACTACCTCAGCCAATTTGACTTTAAATATCTATTAAAATTTTAAAGTGGGATACAATTTTTCTCATTTAGATTGAAGACGGAACACTTTCCTTCTTGTTTTATTCCCCTCAAATATGTCAGTATCCAAGTTGTTCTCAAATAGACTGATGAGGGACTTTCTACAGCTGTTGGCTACCTACCCAAGAGCTTGTTTGCTTGAAAATCACTTGATATTTTTTAATAACAGAAAGAAAAACAAAACAAAATTCCTTCTATGAAACACCAAATTGAATCCTCTGCTGTAGGGAGAACTCTATAGGGTTCTTAAATTTCTGTTTTGTTGTTGGCAACCCATAGAAGTTTATAAATAGTAACAGTTTATTTGTATTTGCTGATTTTAAGATAGGCTTTCCTTCTTTGAATGTCACCAGGGTCATTAAAGCCACATAGTTTTTGAAGCATGTTTGTTATGATGCACAGTCCCCTCTCAATTTTGTTTCCTTTTCCATTGTGTAATTTAGGCTTTTGCATTTTTGTTAATTTCATCATTAGCACATTCCTTGTGGTTTGACAAGATTTTTATTTGCTGTTTACTCTTAGAATATCTGACTAAAGGCTAAGCATAGTAAGCCCACAAATATGTACACGCACAAAACAAACAAAACAATCAGGTGGAGGAATCCTAGTAACCTGGTCTGTGAAAACAGAGTACATTGAATTGGCTGCTCCTCAGATTGTCACAAGAGAACCTACTGAGAAGATGTGATGAAATAAATTCCCCCCATAATGCCATGCAAAAAAAAAAAAGGTACACAACTAACTATAACGCAGGAGAAAGGGAATTTGGGAGCAGAGAACATTCTGGGATTATGCAATTTTTTTTATAGGCTATTTAAGGAAAGGACCAAGATATGGGAAAAGGAGCTCTCAAGGTGAATTTAGATGAAGTGCAAGAAAAATCAAGGGAAAAGGTATATAAGCATTGACAGTAGGTACTGATTTTTAAGCTTCTCTGACTGAGATCTACTCTCGATCTTTGCAGTTTATTCTGTTTTCTCATCAATTCCTAACTACCTTCTGTGTGAGTAAACTCTTGATAATGAGTCTATGCACATGAGGACTAGTTAACTCCATGTCGGACTAACTGGCAAGCCCAGTAAGAGAACTGAATGCCAGCTGCTAGAGTGAGAGATGAAAGGTCAGAGGAATGCGCAGTTCTAAGTCCAACAGCTGAAGAAGAGTGAGATTTATGGCCCACACATGGGTAAACTGAGAGTTTGAAATCAACTACTGAATATACTAATTTTGTTTCTAAGGAGATGTGTTTATTCTATAATTGATCAGTGCTGATCTAACAATGAAGCGATAGAGGATTGGGTTACATTCTTGTATAATCGACAAGTATATAGATATAAAATCAGTAAGTATACAAAAAAGTTAGGCTGGAAAGATTATCATGTTAGAGAGGGATAACTGGAAATAAATGGAAAGCATACCCATATCCTAGGCTCCTCAAAAAAGACTCCAAGAGGAGCAATCTCCAGAGAGAGATCCTTCCTCAGTAGCAGTCAGCCCTTAAATGGTGTCTAGGAGAAATGGAGCCAGGCTGCACCCCTTCTGATCACACAGATGAATTGCCTTCACCTCTGCTCCCGCGACTGACTCATTGCTTGCCTCAGATGATCAATCAGAGGTTCAGGCCATGATTCAATAGTTCCCATACAATTCTTCATGTAGATATGAGGGTAGGTGCTGCCTTTTGTTTTGCTGTGTGTATCTGGCCTTACTTACATGTAGTACGTGCAAACTGTTGAAAACTTGTTCAACATGGTTATTATCTAGGACTGAGGTTTGGGAATCACAGCATCTTGTCGTCTTCCTTGCTGGAGAGGGTGCTGAGAGTACTTCAGACTCTGCTCTATTGGGCAAGAAAGGAGATTTCCTTGGGCTTCATCACTCTCTTGTGTCATCCACCTTCAACATTTACAAAATTCTTAAAGCATATTATTTTATAATACAGTTATTAATACTGTATGTATAAAATAGTGTATACAAATAATTATTAACAGTACACAAACTGTCTTAAATGTCTGAATAATCAATATATACTATACCAAAACTGTTGTCATATGAGTCATCACCTACTTGGTAAGCTGCTGCAGAATCACAGAAAGACAGAATAGCTGTTGGTAGGGACTTCTGAAGGATGGTATGGGAAACAGTGTCTAAAGCTCAGCTGAAGTCAAGGTACACTATATCCACTGCTCTTCCCTCATCTACCCAGCCAGTCATTACATTATAGAAGGCTACCAGGTTGGTCAAGCATAATTTCCTCTTGGTAAACATGTTGACTACTTCTGATAACCCTAGTTTTTTCCACCTGCTTGGAGATGACGTCCAGAATACATTTCTCTATCACCTTCTCAGAGACAAAAGTGAGGTTGACAGGCTTGTAGTTTCCCAGATCCTGTCTTGAAATTGGTTGTAAACATAACAGTTTAACATCTAGACTGTTATTGACAATACTGACTCCCTATGGGCTACTTGGAGGTGAGAAAACACCCTTTTTAGTGGAGTTTTAAATAATACATTATACTGGGGAAGATGTAACTGTGAGTGAATCACCAAAGAGCTTATTAGACTACTTTATAGACCCTATCACTATGAAACCTCGAGAGACTGAAGTGTAAGACGGAGAGCAAACGTGTCTGTTTGCATCTAAGGGTAAAAAGGAGGTTCTTTTTGTATGCATTGTTAATCTTGTTACACTTAAGAAACCTTTCATCCTTTATCACTGTTGTTTGGGAGAAGCTAGGGCCAATTAACTGATTAGAGGATCTGTTAGAGGAACAGGAATTTCTTGTTTTAAGTGAATGGTATATAAGATGCATGTTGAACACAATAAAGGAGAACTACCCTGATGCTACTGTGACTGTGAGAGGTTTCTAACTCGATTGAGCACCAACAACATTATAGTTTGAATTAGACCTTGTATTCATATCACAATTGTTAAAATATATTAAACACAGTGTCAGAAATTACGTTACAGAAAACATTTGTCACGTAATACTTATTCCTTGTCTGCAGTGTAGCTTCTGTTTTACCACTTCTTAGGCTCTTTTATTCTCCTTGCACCAGAAAATAGTTTGAGTACATGAAATGGTACCTTTTGTGGTATCCAGATGTTAGAAGACCCACCTCTCACTGAGAATGAATGTTCCCAGGAATATATAATATTTGATTTTATAGTTAAAAATAAGCCCGTTTTGAATTTCTAAATTTGTGGTGATTTTCATTATTATTGTTATTTATTATTTTTTTTTTTTGCATGAAATAGAATCAAATCGTGATCTTTTAGATATGCAATAAAAAAAAATGTAGATCAATTTATCTGAACAATAAACTTTAAACTGAATTACTACATTTTATTGAAGATGGTAATGAAAACACATTTTTTCTTCCTACACATTTGCACGTACATTTTTTTCTAGTAATATCAGATGACACAATGTTTTTGATGTGGTTTGGGTTGTAAACCAAGGGGAATCACAGTATGAGTTTGGATATTAATGTGTTCAATTTTTAACTGTTATCGTGTTTCATTGCTTTTTAACTTTATTTATTTGTTATAGCAGCTTATGTCATCCTAGATAATTCTCTCCAATTTGACAGAAAGAAATATTCAAAATCTGTTGACAATAGGCTTATTTTGTGGGGAAAGGCAACGCTTTTGTTTGTATGCAAACATTTTTCCTCAACTACAGAGAATGGGGTTTTGTTCATTTTAATGAGAGCTGCTCCAAAAGTAATGCCTCTTATTTTATTTTGTTGGCTCACAATGTCAGAGGCAGATGTTGATGACATGACAGTAGACCGAAACTTACCATCAATCTTCCATTACATTTTATTGCCTTGTGACAGACTGCAGCAGAGAGGCAGACTGATCAAATGGTGTCTGATATAGGAATGTATATGAAGCAAAGTTGTATAATTGAGCTCCTCCATGAGGAAACAAATTGCATCTAATGACATTCATTGTGCTTGCTGAACATTGATGGAGACCAAACAGTGGTTATGAGCACAGTGAGGTGGCGATTAGTGCATTTCAACAGTGACAATGAGTCACCTCCGCTGGTACAGGTTTTTACAAGCATAGAAGACTCATGTTCATCACTGGCAAAAATGCATAGCTAATGGTCAGTCAACTGAACGTATTGAAAAATAGTGTTTTGTAGCTGAGATTCTGCTCAATCAAATAGTGTTATTGTGCACTTTGTATGTAAGTGAGTAAGGAGGGGACAAGACAAGGGTTAACTATTGTATAGGGATTCAGGAAAGCAGGATGTGAGGTCAGATAAGAAAAGAACATCTTGAAACTCTATTCTAAACTTGAACAAACATTATACAAGGAACGGGTCAGGATCAGATTACTTCTGTTGAAGACAATGAGCCTTCATCCCCTGACCACCAGAAGGAGACTCTCACTGCCCACGGCGCACGTGCAAGAAGGAGGGATCATCTGCTGATAGGTTCTCAGAAGTGTAATGAGTATGTACACGAATTCTGGGAAAAAAACATTGATTATGTATTTGTTTGGCCTATATCCGTACCAAGCTTTTGCCCTATGTTGGGCAAGATAGGTGGAAATATTCTCCTTGCACCTGGTGTCTGCGCAGCAATGATTAAAACATACCTGCTTCATAATCTAACTTTGGGTTGTGGAGTGTGAATCCATGAGTCAACTATTTATTAGTAAAGTTCTTATGAACATACAACAATACAGATGACAGTATCACACGTCTAGTACTGTGAGGACCCACTTTTGCTTCCCCTGAACTCACTGGTTAAATACAGTTTCTCTGCAGTATGAGAGAAATCACATCTTCAGTATGAAAGAAATCACATCTTCAGCTTAGAGTAAGCCAAAAAATATAAAAGGAGTTATGACACAGTCTTGTTGATCAGTGACAGCCAGAACTGACCCATTTTTTAGAAATTATTTTTGATTGAATTCATGTCAAGGGCTAAAGTACTACAAGAATTCTCACAAAATTCAGAGCAACAACTGTATATTGACTATGTCATTTTTACTAATATTTTAGTATATATGTAATGAGAGAGAGTGTGTGTATATTTTTTAAACAAAGTTTTCTGATGTCTTTCTAACAGAAGTCTTTAACTGTGCTGTGATTCAGGCTTGGAAATCTAAAATATCTGTATCTAAAATAGAGCCATATTCCATCCTTAGTCTCTAATCATCAATTGCTTTGATATTGTAACATATTAATAAAAAATCATATACTGCCTGACTGTTTCAGAAATAAATCATAGTATTTAGAGTACCATACAATGATTTATTTTTTTTCTGCTCCTCCAGTGTTTCATTCTTCCACTATGTATACAGCCTGCCTGCAGAAAGACACTCAAAAAGGAGCATAGTATGAAAAATAATGAGAGTAGTAGTGAAAAATAACTAGATGTAAAAGTTATTCTGAAGGCCATTGGTATCAGTAGGGGAAATCTCTTCTTGCCCTAGAGCAGCTCAGCCAATCAAGGTACATACTTGTATGATTACAGATTCAAAGTTGTTTGTGTTTTATAAAATCAGCACAAAGTTCATGGCTAGAAAATTCATTACACATGTTAGCTGAAGATATAAAGATAAAATATTGAAGTCCTGGGAATGCAAATACATGATTCTGTGGGAAAACAGCAAAGGAGTACTGCTTTACAACTAGTTTATTGCTATTCTAACAACAAAAAAAGTTAGTTTCACTGTGTTGCTGTAGGATTTAGGAACTTAATGTATTTGAGAATTATTGCAAAAACTTTTTGTTTATCTGATGGTTTGTTTGATAACACAGGATTTCTGAAGTCTTTGGTATTTGAGTTTTTGGTTAACCTCAATCTTACTCCACATAAGTTTGAAAGTTAACTGAAGAATGTAAGATATTACAATGAGGTACAACTCACATCCAACAGAAATCTATAGAAGGAAATTTTATCTTACGAAATATTCAGAGAATTTAAATAACAAATTTGGAAAGCTTGTAATGGAATGGTGGACAATGTCATCCCATTGAATTGAGGTAATTTTTCCAAATAAAGTTTAAGGTATTAATTGTGCACCTTTTCAACTGAATTGCAGCTGTAAGCAGTTAATATATAAAAAGGCATTAATCTAGTTCATGAAAAAGAATAAATTTGGTGGCTAAATTTGTCTCTTGTGCATTTAAACAGACAAATACTTTAGGCAATCAAGATAATTGTCCAAACATTTTGAGAATCAGTCCTGTACGCCTCTTAGCTTTTCACCAATTCAAGAATAATACACAGAAATAGACTTGCTCTAGCCAATAAGAGCACAAGTAACTGAACAGCCATTGATGTATACCTGTATAGATTTTTCCTTAGCTATGCATTTCTCTGCACACTGGTTGGTTGAGTTTATCTGATTTGCATAATCAGCGTACAGTTATTTCTCAATAGTTCAAGCTGTTCAAGCTGTTTACCAGCAACAAAGATGCAGCCTCAGCTTCTCTTTCTCTCCAACTGATGTAGAAAATCTCTAAAATTTATATGAAATAATAGAATAAAGTATTCCAAAAGTCAATGAAAATTGAGCTGTCACGCAGTTGAAGGGAAAATGGTATTAAATAATTTACTGGATTATTCCTATTTCTATAAACATACCCCTCCTCACCCTAGTTTTTATCTTGTGCAAGCAGGTCAACAAGGTTCTTGTCCTCATAAGAATGGTTACATTTCTATGTATTTCTCCCTAGCCTCCTTAGGAGAATCCCATTCCATCCCTTCTGTCTAGCAACATATGTAGTTATTCTGACAGAAGAAGAGCTTTGCAGATGAATGAAAACTGGAAGAAAGGGACTGAGAAATAGAAAGAGGAAAGCAGGAAGTATATAGCAAAATGAAGGTTTGGACAGATGTAGAAAAAGGTGTGCAAACGCAAGACGCCTCCATATTTTTAACTATAGTTAAAGGTTTGTCAGTTTACATCATTTATCTTTGAATCCATTTTTGTCTATATTTCATTTAGTAACTTTCTGCTGTTTCCAACTTCACTACTGTTCAAGTGTTCTTGTGTAATTTTTCTTGTTTAAATTTACACTGAGATTAATCCGTGAAATTTTGTGAAGTTTAAGGCTAGAATGGATCACTGGCTTCTTAGTATAATTTATTTTCTATGAAATAGCAATTTAATTCACTTAAGAAACCTGCATTTTTCAAAAGATTTTGGCTATTAGTAAAGCCTTTTACTCTTTAAGATATAAATAAGCTTCATTTTATTTGGGCCGTGGGGGGAAGGACACAGGGATATTGCATGAACTGCAAGTTTTTATTGTTCTCATAGACTCCACAGAATAGTCAGAGAATCAAAAGGTGGCAGAAGTTGATTATTTCTTTATTGCAAACACATACAAAAACAGTCTAAAATACCAATGTTAGTGTTTGTTGATCCAAAGCAACTGGCAGATGACAAGGCATTTCTGATTTAAAAAATGGTATCAGAATCTAAGTTTGGACAGAGATTTATTTCTACCACTTATCACAAACATTTGCAATTCACCACAGAAGAGAATGCAAATAAGTTCATCCTGATTTTGCCCCTTACTAGCATTACAGAAAATTTGAATTAAATTACCTCATTGCTGCTGCCCTAGGCCTTCTATGCTCCAGAGAACATACATTTTTTTCTTAAATTCAGTGGGGTTTAGACACTGATTGCCTAGGCCTCTGTCTCCAATTTATAGGAGGGAGATGAGGTTCTTTTAATATCTGTATACCTGGCGTGAGATTAAGAAACAAAGGTTCAAATGTTGGTCCAAGCAGTTTATTATAAATCCTAATCAGGGAGATGGGGAAGGGAAGGAGGGTGATAGAAAAGCTAGGAAATAAGCAAGAATTGTGTAAAGCAGGGATAGTCACCACCAGGGTCCAGCAGCGGTCCTGTTGCATAACGTTTCGAAGGTCCGAGGCAGAAGTAGTGGGGGGAGAGCAGCAGAGTGGCCGGCCTTGGGCAGCAAGCAGGTAGCAGGAAGAAGTCACAGAGCCAATCCGGGAGGAAGCAGCAGGACTCAGGTAGCAGGCCCAGGAGAGTCTGTCAGCACACAGGAATTCCATAGTGAGGAATCTGATGGCAGACACCTTTGTTCTTCTTCAGCATCGTGGTAGAGCGCAGAGCAAGTCCAGGAGGAGGAGAGGCAGGTCGTGAGGCTTCTCATGGCAGAAATCTCTTCTTCTTCATGAGGAATCTGTTGCCAGAAAACCTAAACCTCATGGTTTTCGATTCCACTTTTATCCTTCTTTTTCTCCTGCCTATGTGACATCTGTGGGTGCTTGAGCAGGAGTCATGTGCAGTACCTCCTGAGACGGCCATCTTCCTCAAGATAAGTCCACACAAAAGACTGCTTCATGGCCATTAAGCTGCAGCTTATCTCTCTCTCGTTGCCTCTGGCCTTGTCCATCTGTGTCCTTCACAAAAGGATTTCACAACCCTTGCCCAGGACTTGCTTGGACTTGTTCATCTGTGTCCCCAGCAAGCTTTGGGACAATGATGTAAAAGAATAATCTCTTACAGCCTCTAGTCTATATTCCTCATTTCTTCTTATAGTATTTATACCAATAAGGCTTTAAAAATAAATAAAATAATGATAATAATAAAAAAAAAATGGTAACTGTACACATTACTTTCAGTGCAACATTGGTAACTAGTTATTATCTCTTGCACTTCACACATATATTTCAGTGATGGCTGCTGCTATGAGAATGTAGAGAAAATTTATGGCTTACAAATGTGCTTCAGATTTTCCCAGTTGCATTGTTAAATATTTTCTTTATTCTTTATTATTCTTCACAAATATTGGAGTACATTCTTAAGAGAATAGTTCTCTAGCACATTCAGGCATATGACTTAATCCATAAAGATGATTTTCCATCTTGTCCAGAAGTAGCATTTCATTTTTGAAAATGCCAGACTGTTTTTTTTTTTTTCTTTATAAGAAAAGTTGCTGATTCTCTTACTTAGAAAAAAAAAGTACTATCAAGTTTGTTAGTTTGTAAGACAAAGTGCTGCTAAATACTTAGGTCAATGGCTATCAAGTCAGCATGAGATGCTGAATATTTTCTTCTCTTTCCAGTGCATCTCCTATAAATTGGAGTGAGACAAGTATTTATTATGTTCATGAAATAATTCTCTGTAATGATTCTCTTTAACTTATTTTTTATTATTGTTTTATTTCATATTTTCTTTTTCTGTTCAATAATTGCAGCATTCCAAATCATACTAGTCCATTTTAATATCTTACAGTCATTTAAAATATTCACTTCATGAAACAGGGATATGCTCATGCTTTTATGTTGTTTTTTTTTTCCTTCATTTATATATTCAGTTATTATTGCTTAGAAAGAATTCTTCATTTTTATACAGTTTCAGAAGAATCTCTATTTATTAATCTGTTTTGCAATTAATTAACAGTCCCATATAAAGATTGTTCCTTTCCTGGTTCTTGATTATGAAGATTTTGAGTTGTATGTTTTTGTGTGTGTGTTTTTTTGTTTTGTTCTGGTTTTTTGTTTGTTTTTTTTTAGCTTGTTTGCTTTTTTATTTTTTAATATATATATTTAATTTTTGACTTTCTTTATTACTGATCTATTGAAAAGTGCTTCCAATATTTCAGCCACTTTGTAGATGAGGAATAATGCTAAGACTTTTTGATCAAATCACATTGTTGAAGCAAGTGTTTTATCTTATCCGCTGCATTTCTTTACACAGGTGTTCTTGGTTTGTTTTATTTTGGTTTGGTTTTATGAGAAAACAGATGCATCTTACTTGCAGGACAGACACATTCTCTGTCAAATAGATCACGTTAATTGTCATCATATTAACTAATCTTTTGGCTCAGGCTGCCGCATGCACTCTTCCTGCATGCTCTTTTGTGCAATAGCATCCATGAAGCAAAGGGAAGAAAAGTATGCGCTTGATCTCATTCTGCTCTGTAGTCAGGACACAGCCAGAGGACAAGCCTCAGGTCAAAAAAAAGAAAATTGCTTTTACAGCATAACCCTTCAAGTACTGCTAATTAGCTTTTCTTCCATTACATTTAAAAGAAACATTATCTATCTATTTCATGTCTTATAGTCAACTATGTGTCATTCCATTGGAGATAAGAACAGCTAAAACAGTAACGTGAATCTAGAAGCCAGGTAGTAAGCACTCATGTTTTTGAAAAAGACTCTAATGTGGGTTATATGGTATTTGTTAAATGATAGGATGGATGTTTCCTGGAATCTAACAACTGCATGAAAAGTCATCCCAGTTCAAACTCCTGGGAACTTCTAACACCCACTGAGTAATTTAGGATGGTTGACACAAGCATTAGCTTTGCTGCTAGATTACATCATCTCATTATATGAGACTCGTGACTTAGACATCTATACTTACAGGTTGAACCTAGTAACCCATGTATTACATTATGCCTCATTTTAATGAAACTTCTACCTGAAACAGCAGGATTCTCTGTGGAATGGGAAAGTAACTTTGATTCTGATTTATGTCTTCCATGCAGTCAGAATTGGAAATAAAAAAGAGCTGTTTCTTAATGGGTTGGACATTCTGATGTAGAAACCATAATATGGCTAAGTGAACTAGATTTTAGTTCTTGATTTCCACATCTTCTAAAATATTGTAATAGAGAAAAAAATGCTGCCAACAAAAAAAAAAATAAAGAAGCAGATATTAAAATACATAATATATTCCTCTCTCTCAGTAAACACTTCCAGATCGTCTAAGAAAGAATATGGCAAAATGAAACTAAGCTACAAGAAACAGGAATATAAAAACATATCCCTTGTAAGAAAAACAGTGAAAATCAAAATATTCATTGTAAGTATTTTTCTTTACCCTACTGAGGCTTTGTTAACATGTTGTTAGAAAACTGGGTCATTTTTCTTAAAAAGTACAACTGAATATTGCAACTAAGAAAAAACGTATTTGAGACATTAACTCAGCTCAGTCTCTTACACTGCCTTTTCATATAATTTGTTAGTTCACATTTAACACTTTTTCTCTACGAGCTTTATTTGATGTATCTTCACTGCAAATCACCATCCACATTTTATAAACACAGAGGAAATTAAATAATACAATCTGTATCTTGTTGTCAGATTACTTTCTCTGCATTCACTTTAACCTCCAGTGGTTTATGGTATTAATTGAACATAAACATTCCCCATGCAAGCTATGTTAAAACAAGCTTTTGGATGAATATTATATATGAAAATGTTCTGCCCAACAAGCAATCATAAGACATAAAACAACTACAACAATGAAACAGAAAGCAAACAAATATCTGCATCTGAATATATTTTTAAAAAGCTATAAAATTAAAACAAAACCCTTAAAGGTTTGAATACAATTTTGAAGTCTATCAGGACAGTGATTCAAATATCCATTCTGAAAACTTAATTTCTTTCAAAATAGCAATGAAATTAATTTAAAAGATTAATACTTCTTGAAGAAGTGTTGAGGGAGCTGAGCTTGCTTAATCTGAAGAAGAGAAGGCTCTGGTGAGCCCTTAATGAAGCCAATCAGTGCATGAGGAGCAGGAGAGAGATGGGCTTTATACATGGTCTGATAATGAAAGGATAAGGGGGAATGTCTTTAAACTAAAAGAAGGGAGATTTAGGTTACTTGTTAGGAGGTTTTTGTTATTCAAAGAGTGGTGATGCACTGAAACAGGTTGCTCAGAGAAGTTATGAATGCCCTATCCCTGAAGATATTCAAGGCCATATTGGATGGAGCCCTGGGCAGCCCAACCTAGCAGCTGGCAACCTTGTACATGGCAGGCAGAAGGAACTAGAGAATATTTAAAGTCTCTTCCAACCTAAGTCATTCAATGATTCTATGATACTGTAAATAGATTATGATAAAGAGAAACACACTAACAACTCCTGGAATGATAGGAGTAAATAAGGTATCAAGATTGATGTCCTTGTCAGTGTAATCATATTATTTAATGATTTCATGATTTTCAAATTGTACTTCTTAGTATGTAATTTTCCTCTTACCAAATTAAACAGAGCTTCAAAGAGATAGAATAAATATAGATAAAATCCCCAGGGGGGAGGGGAGAAAGTACAGAGATAAGAAGAAAAAAAAAGTTAAAATGCTAAAAAATAGTTTATATGTCTGATGAGCTACCTTCTAAGGGAAGATTCAGAAGTACTTAGAAGTTATGTTTTTTGCTGATTGTCAGTTACTTTAAGATAAAAACTTTAAAATACATCTGATGTAACCTAGAAATTCCTGAAAGTTTTCATACCTCCTCCATCCTTAGCTGAAGCCTGTATACCTACTGCAAAATGCAAATGTTTTGCCTTGCTAGTAAGATAAGGAAAATTAATTTCTGAAATGGCACATCATTATATTTGGCATCACGTATATAATGCATAATTTTGCAGAAATAAGAGGTTTTCTATATGCTTAAGAATGCCTGGAAAGCAATCCAGCTCTGCTTAGTTGCTGCTCAAAGAATTTCTTATTGTCTGAATGGCAATTGTTTGTCTAGCAGGTCATGTGACAAAACTTTTCTTTAAATATTTATAAAATACTAGCGTCCATATTTATAAACATATAAGGTACCAATCCTATGTCAACAAATTAAAAATATTGGAAATGAATAATCTCAGTGCAACTAATCAGATTCCAAAAAAATTAACCAATTCACTTTGTCTAAATAAAATAGATAAATTATAAATACATATACATACAGTTTTTCTATTACGTAAATTAGAAAAGCATATATATTTATTAACAATAAATAAATAAGTAAATGTTTTATCATGACATTTAGGTGAGGGCACTTAATGTTTACTGAGTTCTATTAAGAAAAATACCGTCTTGTTCCCTCCTCTTCGTCTTTCTAAATCTGTATTTGAATGGAAATTGAAATAAATCTACACTTGGTATATTTGCAGCAACTCGCTGTAATTGCTGTAATGGAAGGAACAGAAGTACTAGTTCATTAGTGTATAAGCTTGCTAATTCAGAATTAAATACTTATAAGCAATTCCAAGAACACTGAAAGGAGTTAACTTATATAATAAAATGCATTTATCATCTTTGTGAAAACTTATTTGAGAATATTGAAATAAATACTTCAAAACAGTAATTAAACTCCTAAATCTTTGTCCAAGCAAATCTAAGTGAAGTGATAACTGTTCAGCAAACAAGTCAGTCTCTAAACAATGAAAACTTGAGGAAAAATGAAAGACATTTCTGGACAATTTGTGTATGTCATACATTTATTAGAAACAAGGCTTAAACTGACAAAATTCAGTGAGCTAACATGCAAAGCCTCGTCAGTTCAGGGATTTATTTGCTTACTTTGTCATGTTTATAATCAACAAATAAAAAAAAAAAATTGCAGAAGGCAGAGTAAGTTCTCATCTGTATTGTGTGAATGACTGTTTCTTACTTCGTGAATTTATGTATATTTTCATACAGTTATATATGTATATCTTACATATATTTATCATGAAATTGGAAATTAGAAGTTAAAGATGGAGAAAACATGATATAAAATATAAGAATGAAATGACCTTTATAATCTACTGAGTCAAAGTTAATTGTCTCTTTAATAAATAAATCAACATACAATCTCTAACATACAATAGCACCATGATTTATGAGAACATCTTCCACAGGAAATGGATTATTATTTTAACTCGAAGAAGATACATTTCTGTAATTTCTTTAATTTAGAAAGGTACTTAAAATTTGGATAGGTCCAAAACAATCAACCTACATATCTTATTTTCTAATAATAACCTAAAATCTTATATCATCGATCTGTCTTCAGGCTGCTCAAATCTGGTCCCATCTGTTTTTTGTTTTGAGGCAGAAAAGAGATAAGGAACTAGTAGAATGCTGACATGAAAACATAATTAGGAATATTGAAATTTTCTGAGATATTTTTATTGTTGCAATAATATATAGAGGGAGAGATAGATAGATAGATAGATATAGATATAGATATGGATATATTATAATGCCAGATTCACTCTGACAAAAAAATTTAAGAATACCACTCATTGGTAAATAAAAATATTAATAAATACTGTTCATTTATGGAGAAGGAATACTCAATGACTCTGAATGCCACCAATCAATAAATTACATTGGAAAGCTACAGAGGAGACAGGAATTGATGACCTGCAAAATTATTATTAGTGTTTTAACCATGAATATGTATAACATATGTATATATTTTTGTTTGTTTATTAACAGATATGTTTTATTTATTGGTTTTCAAGTATGAGAGATGTGTAATTCACAGCTCATTCCTGCAACTACCATTAGCTTAAAGAAGCCTTGATTAATAGATGACATTGGCTTAGTATGTATATTTTTGACTGTTTTGTGCCTGAAGCAAGTATAACCTTGGACTGTTAGAAAATATACTGTCTTCCTGCATGAAAAACATCTTCTTGCTTTTTCATTAGAAAGTTACAAGATCTGAAAAATATTTGATTCATTTTTTTTTTCTTAGAATAGAAAATTTCTCTTACTGCATTTATATTTCATTACTTAATTATTTATGAGTAAATAAAAGTCAACAGCTGAAAATAAACCTCTACAATGACAATAAATAGGTTATTTAAAATAGACATATATAATTAAATTCTTGTTTTCCAATTCAGAATCAGAAGATCATATATTTATTGTGGAAAGTAAAATGAAAGGGATCTGTGAAGGAAAGTTATATTCATGGAAATCAATTCTTGTCATCTATTAGTCTGAGGTTTACTCCATCTGAATTTGAATTATGGAGGCAGAAGGACACAGATTCAGTCAGCCCATCTTTGTGCATTTAGTGTGGAATTCATTTGTCTTATCTTCAACTATTTACGACAGAGACGTGTATATTTGTCTTTCTGAATTCTCTTCCTAGTGAAGAGAGAAAAATGGGCTTCTGAAAGGAAGACTTGATCTGATAATGTAAAGTATCTACTTTATGATATAGTGAATTATTCCCTTAGAGATGCCTATTTCTCTCCTCTGATTAAAAAGAAGGTCTAAATATCTAAAACAGATGTGGAGATCTGTACTACAGATGCAAATATTTGATCAGATGAATTAACTTCCCAGGTGCTTCTTTCAGGCAGTCTGTTCCCTTTAGTCCAGGTAAATTTTAAACTCTCAGAATAGCTTCTGTCTTAGTTTCAACTCTGGCCAGGAAGCATTTTTTTCAGGTGTGATTGGGTATTAAATTCAAAATATGGATCATTTCTAACAGGCACTTTAATACAGGTAAACAATTTTGGGAATAAAGGAGTTTAAAATATCTTGTGCACCTTTCTTTAATGACTGACTTTCAGTGCCAAGGAGTAGTCACAGGCATGTATAATTTGAAGGATATAGTCCCATAGCTGTGGTCTCCCTACCTGATAGCTACAAACAGCAGTGTTGAACAATTTATTCATACAGAAATCATATTTCACTCTTCCTATTGGCCTAAATCTAAATAATTTAATTTCCCACAGCCACAATCAGTGATGGCATATTCCATGATCACCAATAACAACCAAAAAAAATGCCATTCTCTACCTTTCTTTTTTTCAATCCCATTTAGATCAGTATTAATCTGTGTCTAGTAAGAGACACCTAAAGAAAAGTAGTATAAAATATAAAAATGACTTTCATTTGTATACCTTTCTTGTCTCCAGCTACTGATGTTTTAGCGTTCATTAAAATTTCTTACATATTTACAAAGATAGATAGGTAGTGTTGAAAACTCTCCAAATCTCCTTAATCCAGTTAAGTTCTCATTTACTTTGAGGATATTTTAGATAGTTTTAGAATCCAGCTGTGGGATCATTGCATCCTTTACTAGAAATGTATTGACTGTACTTACAGTATTCAACATTGATGAAGGGAGCAAGACACATTAGTTCAATAAAGCACAATTGAAAACTATGTCTAGAAATGTTGTACAAATAGTCTCTGCTCCACAGTGGATAAAAAATAATGTATGTATATTTCAAATAAATGCAGGACGCCAAAAATATCACAGGAGAAAACATATTTCTTATGACCCAGACTACAAGCCTCTCACAATTTTCTATTTATACATACCCTGAATTTCAATCATATTATCATCTACCTGCTGAGTCTGGCAACATACCTAATTTCATGTTGTACCATCTGACTGCCTTTTCTCTAAAAAATACTTTCTGTCTCATTGTCAATGACCTAGTAAAGGTTAGCCATAAATCTTTTTCTCAGCAAGGATGCTGATAGTTTAAGAGCTTCTCTAATAAACAAGGCTGTATTTCTGAGCTCATAACTAAAACAGCATGAACTATCATATCTTCTGAGAAGTATTAAGATAAAGCTGTGTAAATCCAACAGGTTAGTTAATGCATTTGCAGATTTTTATTTATTTATTTATTTGTGTGTGTTTGATGGAGTATTTGTTTTATTTGTGTTCGTTCAGTCATGTTTTGCTGTTCCTGATGAATAATTATTCATGTTACCTAGTGGTAGTCTTTGCTTCAGTGAATTTTCTCTAAAATAGAATCAAATATGTCTCATGCAGGCTACTCCTATTTGAGAATGAAAATTGATTATTTTTCAATGCTGAATCTAACATAATCTTTTCCATTTTACTGTAGAAGAGGAAGTTACTGTCTGGGATATAATACAATTTCTTTAATCTAAAGAACTAGAATTAATTTTCCTACAGATAGCTTAACTTTTACCTAATCTGACAATGTCTATGATTCTATAATTTCACCATGTCATTGAAACTTACTGAAATAGACATAAGGACAACTTTTTTTCCATTATGCCTGCTAGGAATTCTGCTTTTTAATTCCACCAGATTAGTTACAGTCAAAGTGTTATCTTTCTTTTGTTTGTCAAGAGAGTATTCTTACCATACCTAGATGCCAATCATGATGAATATGATGATAAATTAATAGTGACATTTCAGAGGTTTTTGTTTTGTTTTGTTTGTTATTGTTTTTTAAATCACTTTTAGTCTTCTGTGGAAGAGAAATATTGAAAGTACACTGATTTTCAATAATTGTCCTTTATGGCTGGAAAATACTCAGCCTTCAATTACACAAAAAGCCATTTAGAGTTTTTCATTTGCCAGTGGACAGAATCACATCTCTTCACGTTCATAACCAAAATAATATAAAACCAAATATTAAGCCCATTGCTTTTTCAGAGCAAGACATGATCATGTAATGTTTCAAAAGTATAAGGTAAAATTAAAGCATTATATACACACACATATATATCCCATATATATATATATATATATATATATGAAAAGGAGATATAAACATTAAAAATCTAGAAATCTACTACTTTCAGATATACAGAAGTAAACTTGGAGCTCAGTGAACTGCCCACAGTTTCTCTTGGAGAAGATAGTGTAAGATTTATATAAGGGAGACAAGAACATGATCTGATTTTGTGTCTCCCACGAAGCCCAGAGTAAATATCAATTTTCAAAGAAACCATTGGAAAGACTGGCTGTTTTCAAAAGTATTGCTCCTGAAGAAATATACAGACCCTGAACCTGGCAACCTCATTATGGATAAATAAAAATGTGTGATTTTAGCATAATATTGGCAAACTTTCATTAAACCAATCACTAAACATGTAGTAGTTTACTCTTTCAGTTTACTGTCAGTGTGAGGACATTAATGAATACTACCTATCCTGTCGTTAATGTTTAAAATACAAGGGAAGTATATACTGTCTGTTCCTTAAAAGCCTAGTCAGTAAATGATATGCAGACATCATGAAAGAGCATATACTTCTGTAGATCCTGGTCTACTGTTCTTACAGTACAAAGATAAAGTTTCTATTTAGATTGTTACAGTAGTATAAAGCCTGTTTTGATCATCAGTAGTCATTATTTTCATTATCTGTTTGTTCAGAGACCGAGATAAAATTCTGAATAGTGTTATGGATCAAAATAGCTCTGGATACATGAAAAAAAAAGCAATGTAGGAGTCAAATGGCGTTCAATTTTTTTTTTCCTTATGTTTTTCAATTATTTTGAAAGCTTATTCACTAACTTTATTCACTTGCACTAACTTTCTGTGTTAGTCACAGAATGCACCAAAAAGAGGAACCAGTGTTCCAGAAGAGTTTGTGTTTAAACATCAAGACTAATTTATAGAGCTATTATGCTATACTGCAATGTTGAAAGACATCTGAAGCTTATGCAAACTTTTGGATTTTGTCTTAATCCACGAGATTCTGTTTCCATCCATTAACTTGACTCCACAAACTGAAGATGTTTGTCTGTCTTGCTATGGTTACTGCTCATATCTCTTTCATGGTAACTGCTGTTGTACTAAATGAAAATAGAAGAAGATGCTTTAACGTAATTGCCATTTTAGACAAGTTTGTTTTCCTTTTATGTTTAAAATTGAGATTGTTTTAACGTGGTGTTTCTCCATATTCATCATGCTGATATGTGATGTGTTTCTATGGAAACTGAAGTAATAGCTAAGTTCTAGGAACTCTTGTTCAACTCAGTGACTAAATCTAACACAATTCCACTTTGAGTAGACAGAGATCTATTTGAATCCTAGCTGCAATGTGTAAGAAGTTTTTGCTCATGGATTATTTGAAGAGGGTAGAGAAATATTTTCACTGTAAGGCTCTGGAGAATCAATTATCTATTAATTTTCAACCTGTACCATTCAAAATACATTACTGTATTTCATGTTTCTGTTTAGAATGTAATTTAAAATAATAGAATGAAATATATATATATCACATATCTTGACATGATTATATGGTAAAGAATCTTCTAGTTATCTAGCTTAAGGAAATCAATTAGATAGTTATACAAAAGCCAGTGAGTGAAACCAACCTTCATTAGCACCATGCACTAAAAACTTTTGAATGTAAAACCAATATCCCCCTAATTATACAGAATGGTTATCATTTTCAACATTCACATGAGACAATACAAATCTAGTTTCAACTAAAATTAAATATATGTAAAAGATACAGGTTAGCTTTGGTCTTTGTAAATAAAATAATGGAGCTTATTTGTTTGAAGAGTTTGCTTATTTAGTTCTCTAAAATGATAATACATTTAGCAGGTTAAGAATACTTGAATCAAAACATGGCTGCAGTTTTGCTTTCTTTAAGAATTAGTTTGAAATGTCATTTCCTTGCTGATCTCAAATACACAGGGACTATAATGATCAAAATCTTCACATGAATTTAAGAGAGCTTCAGATGAACTTTTAACAAGTTCAGCTCCATAAAGAGTTGAAGAAAATGCACCTGTAAAGACTCTACATTTCACTGCTTCCCACTTGTATGCATGATTTAATAAAATAAGATATACACCTTCATTTACTTTAAAGAAAACCTTATGTAAAAAGAATAGTTTTTTTAATATTAAATTAATATTAAAGTTTAATATTAAAAAAAACAGTTACACTGTCAATCTTAGAAAAAGCTATATTTTCAGACTTCTATTTTGCACAAAAATTCTGTTTGTCAACTGTCTTCTTAATAGTATGTAATATACATGAACATATGTAGCTATGTTATATATAAAACAGCTCAGTCTGCTCTGATTGGCAAAAGAAATCCTAAGCGAATATGCATGAGCCCATCTGTGTATCCTGTGAATGGATTAGACAGGGGTACAATTACTTTTTAATTTTCCTGCAATTGAGTAACATTTTCATAGCAAAAAGAATTAATATTTCTCCTTGCTGAGTAAATTAAATTTATAGGGTTTAGTATTTTTATGTTGGCAAGAACACAGTAAAGGAGACATTATATGTAATGGTAGAAACATTAATGAAGTCATGAGGTTAAATTGTGGCTCATAAAGCCAGTGGAATAACTTTCCTTGGTTTATCTAGGGATAGTATTTTACTCAAGGAATTTAAGGAAATATACTTTTTCAGAAATTGCTGTTACTATTTATAATTAAACAACACCTTCATACTTTTTTTCTGAGCAGTTAAGCCTTCCCCACAGATTGTTATTCTAGTATATATTATATAAATGAGATTAATGAATAATTCAAGAAAGTTACTAATGCTTCTTATGATACTGTGTACTATTTTTTCCTCTAGCTAATCCAGTAGGTGTTTAAAATCTACACCAGGAGAAATTTTATAAAAGGGAATGCTATCAACTTCTTTGAAATATAGGGATAGAATTTTTCTTTGGGGCTTAAAGCCAATATAGTAGCCTGAAGACACTGTACCATAATTACACATATTACGTTTCAGATAAGTTTCAGATAATATCCTCATCATATTTTGCTGTCACTATTTAACTTGGTTGTTAATTGTTGTTTAATTGGTCTTCTTATTCCTATTTTGTGTATTCAGAGACAAAGAAATTTAGAAGAAGCTAATCCCATTTAATTATCATCAATTTTTTTGGCCTTGTATGATGGAGTGATGGCATCGATGGATGTGGGAAGGGCAACAGATGTCTTCTTTGACTTCTGCAAAGCCTTTGACATGGCCCCTCATCACATCCTTCTTTCTAAATTAAAGAGGTATGGATTTGAAGGATGGACTGTTGAGTGGATGAAGAATTCATTGGCTGCACGCAGCCAAATGGTTGTGATCAGTAGTTCTGGGTCAGGGTGGAGGCCAGTCACAAGCGGCGTCCCACAGGGATCGGTCTTGGGACCAGTGCTCTTCAACATCCTCATCGATGACATAGATGATGGCATTGAGTGCACTCTCAGCAAGTCTGCAGATGACACCAAGCTGAGTGGTGCAGTCAATACACTGGAAGGAATGGAAGCCATCCAGAGGGACTTGGACAGGCTGGAGAAGTGGGCCCATGAGAACCTAATGAGGTTCAACAAGGCCAAGTGCAAGGTGTTGGACAAAGTGTTGGGCAAGGATGATCCCAGGTATTTATACAAACTGGGGGAAGATTTCCTTGAGAGCAGCCGTGCAGAGAAGGACTGGGGGTCCTGGTGGACAAGGAACTGGACATGAGCCAGCCATGTGCACTCGCAGCCTGGAAGGCCAACTGTGTTCTGGGCTGCATTAAAAAAGGGGTGGCCAGCAGAGAGAGGGAGGTGATTGTCCCCCTCTACTTGGCTCTTGTGAGGCTCCATCTGGAGTGCTGTGTCCAGGCCTGGGGCCCCCAGCACAAGAAAGTGCTCACAGAACTCTTGGAATGGGTCCAGAGAAGGGCCGCTAAGATGATCAGAGAGCTCGAGCACCTCTCCTATGAGGAAAGGTTGAGGGAATTGGGCTTGTTTAGACTGGAGAAGGCTCTGGGGAGACCTCATTGTGACCTTCCAGTACTCTAAAGAAGCATTTAAACAGGTTGGAGAACAACTGTTTATGAGGATGGATAGTGATAGGACAAGAGGAAATGGTTTTAAACTGAGACAGGGGAGGTTTAAAGTTGGATATCAGGAGGAAGTTTTTCACCCAGAGCGTAGTGACACACTGGAACAGGTTGCCCAAGTAGGTTGTGGATGCCCCATCCCTGGTAGCATTCAAAGCCAGACCAGGCTCTGGGCAAGCTGATCTAGTGGTTGGTGACCCTGCACATAGCAGGGAGGTTGAAACTCAGTGATCTTTGAGGTCCTTTTCAACCCAGGCCATTCTATGAAATTAAAAATAACACCTTTTAAAAATGACTAAATAAATAAAGCCCCAGATTTCAGGCTGTGTCTTGAGTACTGTGTCCAGTTTAGGGCCCCTCACTGCAAGAAGGACATTGAGGCCTTGGAGTGGGTTCAAAGAATGGCAACAAAGCTGATGAGGGGTTGGAGCACAGGCCTTATGAGGAGTGGCTGAAGGAGATGGGATTGTTTAGTCTGGAAAAGAGGAGGCTCAGGGGAGACCTTATTGCTCTCTATAACTACCTGAAGGGAGATTGTAGTGAGCTGTGGGTTGATCTCTTCTCTCGTGATAGAGCTAGAGGGAATGGCTTCAAGCTGCACCAGAGGAGATTTAGGCTGGACATTAGGAAATACTACTTTTCTGAAAGAGTGGTCAAGCGCTGGAATGGGCTGCCCGGGGAGGTGGGTGGAGTCACTGACCCTGGAGGTGTTCAAGGAACGTTTGGACATTGTGTTGAAGGACATGGTTTAGTGAGAACTATTGGTGATAGGTGGATGGTTGGACTGGATGATCTTGTAGGTCTTTTCCAACCTTGGTGATTCTGTGATTCTGAGATGCATTGTCCTTTAGAATTGTTTGCTTTTGAGGCAGAAATTTACTCTGTTGCATTCTAAAGAATTTCAGGCACCTTCAACACTGCTAAAGAAACATTTCTTTCTGACTGACCACACTAAGGCTGACAGGCTGGACTTCAGTGTCTCAGTAAGTCAATGAGTTCACTATTTGCAATTTGCTTTTTGCATTTGCAATTCTTGACTGAGATCCAAATGTACCAAATAATTTGTAAAATAGCTGTGAATACATTTTGTATGAACTTTCTCATTTTGAACAAGAGACAATGTAAGCATAAAAACCTTGGTCAAAAATTTCTTTTTTAAGTATATTATGGCATCTGGAGACTGTAAACAAAGCAATGACACTGAAAATTCAGTGCAGAAGTCAACAAGAATGTCTTAAGTTTCTGACTCTCTATTCTTTTTTCCTGCTAGGCCTTGGGGTTTTCATATTCCATCTCGTTGGCGCTTTCTGGTGGCTTCTGTCACAAAACACACCACATTTTTATGTTCTTAGACATGAGTCATAAATGGAAACTTTTTCTATTATTTTCTCTGATAGAGGCAAGTAGAATTGGTCTGACTTAGAGATGTCCATATCGTATTGCACCCATATTGTACCAAATTGGCATAGATAGCTTTTGTCTATGGAAAGCAGTATATTGTGTAAGATTTAATAGTATAGATAGGCAGCTTCAAAAATGGGTGGGTAGAATTTGCTACTAACAGGGGTTGCTGCTTATCCTAATAACATGAACTTTATTCTTCCACACTTAAGAGTGTGCATAAGAGGCAGATCAGAAATAGATATGTATTTAAACTGAATATCAGAGACAGCTATAGGTTCCTTTGTGTTGAATATGTCCAAAAAACAATTATACCCCAAACTGGTCTTCTTGATAGCACTTGATTTTCTATTTCTACTCTGAATCTTCAAGAAATTTTCCCTCAGTTTTATGAATTTATTTTCAATTCCAGTTTCTTTCATGCTCTGCCTCTGTTATAACTGAGAGTGGCAGCTTTGTTTTAATAAAATATTTCTCTTGCTTGTATTCAGCTTTCCAGAGCTGAACAGGGAACTCATTTTCATCACTACACTGTTAAGTATAAGGATCAAATTTGACCAGTAAAACGTCACCCTATGGTTCAGTGAACCTGTATAGAAAAGGTGATCGATCAGCAAGTTTGACCATAAAAAGCATTTGAAACCAGGAATAGAAGACGTAACGAACATAACTTGCATGACCTTGCAGAAGTGAAAATTTTCAGGAATATACCACTCTCTAGAAGTTTTGCAGACTGCAGAAAACTTCAATACAGTCATGATTCCTGTATGAAAAGCCTTCCAGACATACTTTGTGAAAGAATATAACAAACAAAAAAGATTTTTTGCTGTTATCAACTACTTATTTAATTATACATTTTCCACTCCTTACCTCCCAAGGTTTTTCTATTCAATTCTAAAAAGTATGCAAACTATTCTAAGCAGCTGGTATAGTGCTTTTAATTTGTTTTGAGACTGAAAGCCACAAATCATAATCTTGTCTTTTTCTTGAGGGTAGTTTTTATTCTAGCATGTTTTCAGATAATTTGGGGAATACCTTGTCCTAGAAAAACTTTATATCATACTATACATCCTTTTATTTTACTTCTACTTTTTGAAAACTAGTGGCTAACAAAAAATGTAATTAAATTTATATATAGGAACATATATATGTATTATTCAGAAACATATTTTTGAAACTTAGAAATTGTAGGAGCTTAAGCTACTTAGCTTTTAAAAGCAGGAGGCTTAAACTCTAAATCAGTTTGAATTCTCTGAACCAATCTTTGTCTGTTAGAAAAAAAGTGAACAGAGGCACAAACTAGATAACAGCCTTTTATGGGGTACAGAAATTAAAGTAACAGAATTACCTTTCAAAGATATCTCCAGGGCTTTAATGTAAAAATAGCTATTATTTTATTAGACATAGCTCTAATCCCACAGCCTGCTCAGCTGTACTCCAGACTTCAGTAAGATAATCAATGCCTTCAGTGGAGAGTAGCTTGATTTAAAAAAAAAAAGAAAGAAAAAAAAAAAAAAGAAAAAAAAAGAAAAAAAAAGAAAAAAAGGAAAGAAAAAAAAAAGAAAAGAAAAAGGAAAAGAAAAAAAAAAAAAAGGACATTTGGAGAAACTGGAGAGCCATCTTGTGGTGATTCTATTTAATCCTCCTAAAAGGTAGTATAGTTTGCATGAAATTGCTTCACCTGATAGTTTACTTTCAGGTTGTTCCTATAGATGTTTTTGGCTAGAAAAGTGTTCTATCTTTCTCTGCTTGTCTATCTGTTCATACATACACATCAAAGTAGGTCTAGGAAATAGATAAAGAGGAGGGGGAAAAAAACCAAAAACAAAACAAAACAAAAAAAACAGACCATGCTGCCTAAAACATATGTTTGAAACCATTCACAGAATAACTCATGTTCTCTGTTACTGAATAATTTTTGTTCAGAAATATATTATCATTAACTAAAGAGGGAAAAAAAACAAAAAACAACAAAAACAAACAAACAAAAACAACAAAAAACATCTCTTTGGAATTAGAAAACTACAGTTCCTGTTTTCATATCACAAGACTTAGTGAAATTGTACTTTTAGTTGTGAAAATTACTGTAAAGGGTCTACATTGAAAATTTTCTGCATGAGAAGATCTTAAGAGGAAGCTGAATTTGTGTTTATATTTTCACATTACATTGCTGAAAACTACAAAAGATTCAGAATTAAGAGAATTGGGTTCTACTATGAAATGACCATCTTATAGCCACATAGAGAATATGTTTTACAAGTTTAATGGTAACTGGATATAAATGAAATTGTACATAAGGATGGCATTTGAGGAACCACTTCTACCTCATATAAAATCAATAATTCAATATTAGTCCCTAGTAGTATGCTCAGCTTGTTCCTTCTTTGAGAAGACTTATTTAGTGATATCTAGTTTTGTGTTTACTAGCCTAGGATAAGCAGCAATAAACTTAATGAATTACCACTTATGTCAGCACTTTTGCTGAGAGCAGAACATTGTCTTTTTTTTTTTTTTTTTTTTTTTTTTTTTTAATATATATATTTGTAAGTTCCACAAGGGTTATAGTTTCTCCTAAGTATCATTTCTTTATATCTCAAAAGCAAGGAAACCACTATTGCAGAGGACATAAAAACAGTTTTCATGAAACTGACTTGCTAAGAAACAATAAGCTCCTGACAACATAGCAACCAAAAGCTGTTTTGCATCCTAGGATAAATAAAGTACCCTTTTAGTGCTTCCACTTTTTCTCATTTTCTCATTCCTCATTTTCACCTGCACCTTACTTGTAGGCAGCCCTTAGGGAAATATTACTGGCGATTTTAAAACAGGTTTAAATGGTTTATAAGAAGCTGGAACCATTACTATTGGAATTTTTATTCTCTTCCCTTTCCTCCCTCAGTACAATTTATAGCACTTCCTTATTTCACATAATTTCAAATTTTGTCCTATCTGAAAGAATCATCCCTGAAGGTGTTCAAGATCAGGTTGGATGGCGTGCTGGGCAGCCTCATCTAGTGCCTGATATAGTGATTGGCAACATTGTATATGGTAGTGGGGTTGGAACTAGATATTTTTTAAGATCCTTTCCAAAGAAAGCTATTCTATGATATTGTGATATGAAGCTGATGGATCAATTCTGAAATTAGAAAATAGAAAGAAGCTTAAAATTATGGGAAAGGACACCATTACAGAAAGGGGAAAAAGAAATAACTAAATGGGACCTGAAAATATGGGGATAAGCCTTATTAATGGATATTCAAAACAGTCTGGGAGAAAAACCTGTAAAAGCAAACACAGGAGAACAGAATATATAAACTTACGGATTAAGGTGAACAGTTAAGTTCACCACACACACACACACACACACAATAAATAAATAAATAAATACATACTTACATACATACATACATACATACATAAATCCACACATGGTTTAACACAGTTTTTATAAGAGGGCAAATCTGTATTTTGTTCACAGTGAACATTGTGTAGAAGTATCTAAAATACTAGTGTCTGTAGACATATTGAGATGAGGATATAAGTCTTATTCTGTATTTTGGAATTGTTCCTTTATCTTAGATCTCAGTTCAAATCTCTTCAAGTTTTACCTTAGGATTTATTTATTTATTTTTTTTTTTTTTTTTGGAATTATAATTATAAACTTGAGGAGATGTCTGTGCAGCACAATCTGTTACTATTTGGCACATTTGTCAGTCTTTCCTCATGGGATAGCGGGGAATGGAATATCAAGGGAGCTACAGGTCAAGATAAAGATGAAACAATATACAACTGTGAGGACTCCTGTACTTTGTTACTTTCAGTATACCTAATTCTGACTAATACTTCTAGAGTGTTTCACTTGAGATTGTAATCTTGCATCAATTATTCATCATGAACATTGAAATCATACCAAATGTAGTTTAGATTTAGTGAAGCTGTAAAGCCTCGAAGTGCAAAAATAGAGGCAACTGTCTGCTTTAATTCTGGTCATGACAGAGTGACTGACTTCTTACACAAATGCATAGTCCTTCAGAATGAGAAGGTACGCCACATATTGATTAGACATGCCACTGAAATTGGTCGGATAATCACTACTTAAATACAATGACATTATAAATAAATATCTTTTATATCTACAGCTTATGGAAATAAAACAATCTTCTTTTTCTTTTCAAAGATCTAGAACCAAAAGCCTTTCTTAGACTGAGGACACAAAAATTCAAATGATGTGCATTATGATTTATCTCAGAAAATAGATGTATTTATAATAACCGTATCATTCCAGATATTGACTTTACCACTTATTTCAGCATATAAGATCTTCCATTAGTGAAGACTCAAACAAAAACAGACATATTATGAGTTCTACTTATATTATTCAGAGATTATTATTCATATTCATAAATATGAATAAATAATGGTGTTTTTTTTTTTTTCTTTCTTATTACAGGCATTTTCCATTTTTCTTATTTACTTGATCTCTGAGAGAAAACATTTCTAATGAATTCAAGATGTGTTTTGATAAATCAATAATTTATCTCAGGAATTATAATGAAGTGTAATGAGAATTTTCAAAATTAATGTACTTTTGAGTATTCTTGTAGTTGAAGTAACATGGGGAATATCAGTAAAAGTTTTCAATATTCAATGGTCATATTCAAATAATTTTTTTTAAAAAAAGTTTTCAGTTAAATATAAAACAAAATAAAATTTAGATTTTTTTTTTGGTGAGCTTTAATATTTTCTTTGACTCTTACTGAACTGTTGTAGCAAAACTGCTTTCTCTTAAAGGTGAAGACAAACCTGTAACAGTAGCAGTAAAGCACAGTAATGAATAGCAGTTATGATCTTACTCAAAATATGTGTGCTTTGGTATTCTAGGAGCACAAAACATACGGCAGTTTTCACACCAGGAGGGAGCAATAGGAGCTAAATACATTTAAAAGAAAGTTGAAACTGTTCTGTATTAAATGGAAAATAGACAAACAAGCCACAAGCACCTTTTGTTAATATCAACCTTAAAGCTATGACAAAGTACATATTACCTGATCTAGTGGATGGAAACCCTGTCCAGAGTAGGGAGCTTGAAACTAGATAATCATAAGGTCCCTTCCAATCCAAGCCATTCTGAGATTCTATAATGGTTTCTACTATGGAGGATACATTAGCTTTTTCTTTTTTGGTCAAATTATAGTATGAAGTAACAATCAGTATGGTAACCCTGCAGCATAGGAAGTTCCGCACAAATGCTCACAAGAACTTATTTATGGTGAGGGTGACAGAGCATTGGAACAGGCTGCTCAGGGAGGTTGTGGAGTTTCCTTCTCTGGAGATATTCAAGACCTGCCTGGACACCTACTTGTGCGACCTGGTGTAGGGAACCTGCTTTGGCAGGGGGGTTGGACTCGATGATCTCTGGAGGTCCCTTCCAACCCCTATGATTCTGTGATTCACTGATTCTGTAACCCTAAAGAGGATTCAGACTTTCTCAGTTAGTATTGAGGAACTACTCCTCTTGCCAAACCACACTGCTTATTTTGAGCCTTTCAAATAAGACACCTTCGTGACTTCTAATATACATTAAGTCTAAACAGGGCATATATATTTATTTGAAAACATAGTACAGAAGGTTCTTCAAAAAGAATTTATTTCTTGCCTACTCTCTCTTGAGTACCATGAAATTATTTCATGAAATTGGGAGCTCTTTTCAACCTTCTTTGTAAGCCTCCAACAATGTTCAGCTAATCTCAACCACTACTACAGTATGTGAACCATTATACTTTGTGGAATGCAATATTGAAAGTTGCCATGGGAAGAAGTTAGACTGGTACCTGTTGATTGCTTATTCACCAAAAAGATTGTACTGAAGAAATATCAGGAAAGATTATTTCTTGGTTTTCACACAACTGAACAATGTAAGGGAAAGCACTGTAGCTTTCACATTTATGTATAAGTAATATATTTAATTTTAATAAGTAATATCTAAATGAACAAATTGTCATAAACAGGATTTATTCAAAGTACCTTTTTGCTCAGTGAAAGTCAAAATGGAGAGAGAAGCGAGAATTGAGAGTATTTTTAAACAAAAAATAAGTCTGAAGGCTCACTGTGAGGAGGGAAACATGGAGTGGTGATAGATAGGGAATAGGAGTAGGAGGTATATTCATGTGGTAATTAAGTATTCAACAGATGAAATGGCTGGTGAGACTGGATGGATCACTGCTTGTTCAAGGGTGCTGGTTATTGTATGTTCAATAAATGTCTGACTTGCTACCCTCTATATTCTGTGTTTATTCAGAGAGATAAACTCTGTCTAAAATCTTAGCCTTTTCACATGAGTAATTAACACTTAACACACACAAGAATTTTCAGATTTGTCTCTTCTGTCAACAACAGAAAAACAATTCAGTTCAAAATGTAATTGCTTTTATAAACTAATACAGTGAGCATGATAGAGGAAGTTTACATAAGAATCATACATAAATCTTTACTATTACTCTATTATACTTTTCTCAAAAACAAACATTACCAATAGCTTCAAGTAAACAAAAAATACTTTAAACTTATACATGCAAACATGCTTTGTTTCCATATTACAATAATCATCCAATAAAATGTTTTCAAGGGCTTGCACACTTCCACAAACACTGAACTTTATAGCACTTAATTAAAAAGTGCTTGTATTTTTCTGCACTGATTTATAAGATCTAACTGGTTCTTAGAAGAAGATATTAGCTGCATACATTCCCAGTAGAGACAGACACCCGCAGTGTATGATTTTACACAACTAAGACATGAATTAACCTATCTACTTCTCTCTCATCCTTGATTGCACAGGACTTGAGCACATTTACACTCCAGACTCCCTCAGCTATTTGCCTTAAGATAGGTAGAATAAATTGGAGCTTCAAGTCAATATTAGTGCTCTTCAGCAACTACTATGCTTAAGAAACTTTGTTTGCTCCCATGTATTAATTTTCTTGTAACAATAAACATGGCATGAAAGTCTTTCTATATACTGTTAGCAATGCAGCAGCCAGAACTTTTAGAATATCTCTACTAGGTTTTCCTGGATTAAAAACAAAACAAAACAACAACAACAAAAAACAGCAACAATAAAAAAAACCTCTTTATCCTTCACATTCATGGGAAATAGCTTGTGTCATGGTTTTATGTTTTTTTGTTTTTGGTTCTCAGTATTCCACATCAAAACATCATGTAGTGTACTGGGAGTTAAAGTGTTAATGCTCCAATTCCAGGCACCTATCCCTATACATTACAGAAGTCATGGGATCTGACCCTTCCGGGTGGGGTGGTCTCTTACTGCCTGGCAGTGGGTGCTGGAGGGTGCTTTCCTGGCCGTTCCAAGCTTTTCAGGTTTGAATCGGTGTCGGGAACTCTCTCTCTCTCCAATTTTATTTGATTTATTAGTCTCAATTTCAATCAGATTGTATTATGTTGTGTTATCTTGCATTCCGATATCATAATTAGTAAAATAAGTTTTCCTCCACAGATTGTTGCCACTGTTTTTTTTTGTTTTCCTTCCTTCCTTCCCATTTTGTGGGGTGGGGAGGGGAGGGCAGGGGCCTACCGCCCCCTGTCACGGGTGTAGATTGATCTCGTTAACTCCGTGACAGCTTGTTATGTAGTATCACTAAAACAGATATTTTAATCTAACTTCTCTTCACTATTGTGTACAGATCTCTCTCGTGTATGATTTGAGTATATGTAAAATATTCCCAGGAGCTGCTACCACTTAGAAGGGACCGTTATATGCATATACACATGTACTAATCTGCTTGTTCATTTCACTCTATTATACTGTGTGTCCTTGACACATTTTCTGTTATTCATCTCCTTTCTAAACTTCCTTAAATCCAAGCCTTTTTATTTTTGCTCACTGTAAATATCACTTGATATTCCCAACTACTTTTGTCACTCAATTTCAAATCTAAGACCTTATCCATAGCTTTCTGAAACATGGTACCCAAAAATGAACAGTGTATATATATATATATATATATTTTTTTTTTTCTGTGTGTGTGTGTGTGTGAGTAAATAAAATTGAGTTATATAATACTTAGTTATGTTTTCCACCATTTTCTTTCCCATCCACACGCTTCTTGATTGGCAATACATGTCAAGCAAATGTTTATTTTGAATGTGCACATGGTATTTTTCAAATCTTCCTGATTTTATGAAACTTATTTAGACTTTGCATGAAGCACAAAATGTTTGCTTGTTTCTTTATCATATATTCTATTTTTCTTTTTCAGCCACATTCCTCTAGGCCTTGGAATCTTTGCAGAAGTTAATTACCACAAGAGGAAAGCAATATATCTGCATTGTAGTCATATACCTTTTAGTTGGACTGTTTCACAGTTAAAAGATAATTACTATTAATTTAATCACAAAACAGATGTGTGAAAATATACAAACTATTTCTAGTAACAGAAAAATTATCCTTTATGTTTGTACAAACAGTAACACCAGAGCTACTGAAAATTGCATAAACTAGTGAATAAGCATCTGAGGACGCTTTAGCTTCTTCAAAATAATATTTTATAGCTTTGACTAAATTACAGTACTGATGAGCGGAAGAAAGAACTGATTCAGAAATATCTACTCATACAAACAGACCTACTAGCTTCAAACAAGGGAGGGAAGGAGGTAGGGAAGGAAGGCGGGAAGGAAGGAGGGAGGGAAGGAAGGAGGTAGGGAAGGAAGGCGGGAAGGAAGGAAGGAAGGAAAGAAGGAAGGAAGGAAGGAAGGAAGGAAGGAAGGAAGGAAGGAAGGAAGGAAGGAAGGAAGGAAGGAAGGAAGGAAGGAGTACAGCCACAACCGTCGATACATATTCATACCTGAGGTATTGGTCAGTTTTTGTTGTTTTTTTTTTCAGTCACTTAGTGACTGATTCCTCAGGGAGTCTTTGATGGAATGCAGACTATTTTGATTTATTTATTATTTTTAATTCTTTTCCATGTTTATCACTTAAAATCAGGAGACTCCAGGTGGTAATCAAACTGTATGAAATTATTTTCATGGAATAATTTCTATGGATGTTACACAGTAATTACAATTCTAACATGAACCGCAGGGTAATTGACTGAAGTTGTTGGCCTTAGTCCAAGATGACCCTGTCTACTTCCTACATGAAAAAACAGAATGATACATCTTCTGGCTCGACATTCGTGCACATTTCTAATCTTATGCATTTTAAAGGAATAAAAAAAATCTGGTTTTGAGAGCATGTCAGGGAAAATGTGCATGTTTTTAAAACACTAACTTTTGGCTTACAGAAATACAGTGTTATCAAACTATTATTTTCCTAAGTTTCACAGAGCAATTTAGTTATCTTTTGAGAGGCAGATTAATACACTTGTATGAAAATCTTAATCTGGGCTTTGGCCTGCATCTCAGAAAAGATAGAAAATGTAAGATGCCTTTGCAATACTCTAGTCCTTCTTTTACATAGGAACGTTTTTGCACATTTCAGTGAACTTTCTTGCAGTCATCACTAGTGTAATAAAACTGCACAAGTTCATTTACTTTTCCTGGCCACATACCTTACTCTGAGAAGAGGATTTATTTAGGAAATCTTAAAGCTCTTGATAATTTGCCTTTTTTATCAGGTTGTGGTTGTTACCATACTTTTTTTTTTTTTTTTTTTTTTTTTTCCATAGAAAATGAATAATACTAGCTCCAGCATGAAAATTTTTGTACAATACCTGTTCCTGCCCATAAACCAGATACTGGTTGAGACATTGATTGTTATCATTTGAACCTGGCAGTTGAGCCAGATTTCAGCTCCTCAAGAAATTTCTTTGTCCAGTATACATGCATCTTCAGTTACTACATGACAGTGTTATGGGAAATGGTCTCAAAAGCCTTTTCAAAGTTGAGATAGACATATTGCTTTCATTTTTTTCCTGTAGCCAGCCATTTAACTGTAGAAAGCTTTTATTTTGGTCAAGGATGGTTACCCATGGTACATTTTGTTGCGTTCTCATCCACCATATACTTGGAATCCATCTTGGATTTTAAAAGGGCAAGCTTAATGAATTTTCCAAATATTGAGGTGAAGATGATCTGCCTTTTGGTTCCTTGATCTGCTTTCTTGCCTTTCTTGGAGATTACTCTCATGAACCATTATTCTAGCTCCCAGAGACCTCTTCCAATAACTAATTTTTCAGATGATAACAATCCTGTGGTTCCTTCAGGAGATCTTCCAACACATGCAGCTTCCCACTTGTTGCTTCTCACTGTTAGTCTTTGTATATATATATTTTAACTGAGATCAGGGATTGAGTTTTGCCTGGGATTGCAGTCAAGAAAGGAGTTGAATACTAGATCCTTTGTCTTAATCCTCACTAGGCTGCCTCCTTTACTCAGCAATGAACTTGCACCTTCTCTGAACTACCTTTTGTTATTAGAATGCTTGTATAACCTCCTTCCTGTTAGTCCTTGCATCCTTTGTTTCTTGTAGCTTTATTAAGTGTTCAAACAATGCTTTTATTCTCTTGCTTTGTTGCTTCTGCTTGTTTCTACTGTTTACACGCACTTTTTTACTTAAACTTCCATTGATTGAAAACTCATTGCTGAACAATGTCAGCCTTCTAGTGAAAATCCCAATCTTCCTGTACAGTGGATTTGCTTCTCTCTGACATCTCTATATGTTTCCCTTAATAAAAATATAGATCTGTCAGTCTACCTTTCTCTTCATGACTAATTTTCAGGAGACACTGTCTAGGAATTAAATGCACAAGGGAGTTTGTTGCACTGAAATACTGTCTTATCTCTATTGATTTCTATCAGATCCTGAACATAATCTTGCTATAGTTCTGAAGATACTAGCTACAATCAAATTTACCAACTCTTTGCTCAAGATGAGCATTAATCCACACTGGTCACTCATTAGTTTACTGTGCTAATTGTAAGGAATTTAATCTGAAAGCTTCCTTAATTATTTTCACAAGGCCATGCTAACCTACTAGCAAAAGTCTAGGCAGCTAAATTACATCATGAGGATGAGGGTCTTTTACAGAGAGACTTCTGCTGTTTATCTCTAGAAAGCCACATCTATTTGTTCTTTTGGTCATATGACATGCAACAAAGCTCACCACAACATCTTCAGTTATATTTTTTTCCCTCAGATCTAATCATATGTATTTTACAAACATATAGAATGCCTTGGATTGGGAGGGATCTTAAATACCATCCAGTTCCAAATCTCCTGCCATTGGCAGGGTCGCCACCCACTAGATCAGGTTGCACAGGGCTCCATCCTGGCCTTGAACACCTCCAGGGATGGAGCATCCACAATATATCTAGGCAACTTGTTCCAGTGCCTCACCAACCTCTGAGAAAAAAAAATGCCCCTAATATCTAATCAAAATTTCACCTTCTTTTTTAGTCTGAAACTATTTTCCCTTGGCCTATCATAGAATTGTAGAAATGTTTGGATTGAAAGGGACCCTTAAGATCATCTAGTTCCAAATCCTCTACCATAGGCAGGGACACCTTCCTCCAGATCAGGTTGCTTAAAGCCCCATCCAGCCTGGCCTTGAATGCTTCCAGGGAGGGGGCCACCTCACTGGGCAACCTGTTCCAGTGTCTCATCACTCTCACAGTAAAGAATTTCTTCCTAATATCTAGTGTAAACCTACCATCTTCCAGTTTAAAACCATTTCCCCTTGTCCTATCACTATGTGCCCTTATAAAAAGTCCCTCCTCATCTTTCCTGTAGGCCCCCTTCAGGTACTGGAAGGCCACTATAAGGTCTCCTTGGAGCTTTTTCCTGTCTGAAGAGCCCCAGCTCTCTCAGCCTGTCCTCAAAGGGGAGGTGCTCCAGCCCTCTGATCATCTACGTGGCCCTCCTCTGGACCCACTCCAACTACTCCATGTCCTTCTTGTGCTGGGGGCTCCGGAACTGGACACAGTACTCCAGGTTGGATCTCACAAGAATAGAGTAGAGGTACAGAATCACCTCCCTTGACCTGCTGGTCACACTTCTCCTGGTGCAACCCAGGATATGGTTGGCCTTTTGGGCTGCAAGCATACATTGCCAGCACATGTTGAATCTTTCATCAACCAACATCCCCAAATCCTTCTCCTCAGGGCTGCTCTCAAGTCATTATCTGCCCAACTTGTATCTGTGCTTGGGACTGCCCTGACCCAGGTGCAGGACCCTGCACTTGACCTTGTTGAACTTCATGAGGTTGGCATAGACACTCCGCTTGGTGTCATCTGCAAACTTGCTGATGGTGCACTCAATATCCCACTGTCCATGTCACCTACAAAGATGTTAAATAACACCACTCCCAACACCAATCCCTGAGGAATGACACTCGTCACTGGTCCCCACTTGAACACTGAGCCATTGACTGCAACGATCCAGCCAATTCCTTATCCAGGGTGTGGCCCACCCATCAAATTTGTTTTTCTCCAATTCGGCAACCAGGATGTAATGCAGAACAGTGTCAAACATTTTACACAAGTCCAGGTATCACTATCAGATGTAGGAAGTTGGTCTTCTTCCTGTTTATAAAAGCTATCATTAAGTGCTGAAAGGCTGCCATGAAGTGTTCCTGAAGCCCTCTCATTTTCAGGCAGAACAAGACCAGACTCCTCATCTTGTCTTCATAGGAGAAGTGCTCCAGTCCTCAGATAATCTTCACTGCAATCTCTGAACCTGCTCCAAAAATTCCACATCTTTCTTACGCTAAGAATCCCAGGCTTGAATGCAGAACCTCACTCTAACTGAGGACTCATTAGGACAGAATAGAGGTAGATAATCACCTCCCTTGCTCTGCTGGTCATCCCTCTTTTGATGCAGTCCAGGACACGGTTGGCCTTCAAGGCTACAAGTGCATACTTTTGGCTCCAGCTCTATATTGGAGATCTGTGCAGCCAAGGAGCTCCTTTGCAGAAAGTGTAAATTCCCTTCCTCTTCTTCCTTTATCTATTCTTTGAAGATATGCTGTACCAATCCATGAAAACATATAGGTCATCCTGTCACACCAAGTCGCTGTGTTTCCAGTGATTTACAGACGTCAGACTGTGCACAGCCTTCCAGTTTTCTTCTTTGTTTCTCAAGTGCTATGTATTTGTTTAGTTATAGTTCTGCAGGCAGATTAAAAAAAAGAAAGAAAGAAAACAAACAAACAAACAGCTGAACTCCCTCCCTTTCTGATAGGAACTATGAACGTCTTCCTGTTACCTTTCTAAGAGCCTATTTTGTCATGCATGAATCAATTATTTCAGGACTTGGTGCTCACCCTCAGTGAGCAATTGTCTGTGCTCAGTTGAGTTAGAGAGCTCTCACAGTTTCTTGTAGCATCAGAATAGTTCTCAGAATAGTTCTCCCAATAGTTCTCCTTTAATGTATTCAACATACATCTTATATACCATTTACTTACAAGCAGGAAAATCCTGTCCCTCTAATCAGTTAATTGGTCTAGTTTCTCCCAAACAACAGTGATAAAGGATGAAAGGTTTCTTAAGTGTGATAAGATTAACAATGCATAAAAAAGACCCTCTGTTTACCCTTAGATGCAGCTGCCATTTGCTCTCTGTCTCACACTCCAGACTCCTGAGGTTTCATAGTCATAGGGTCTATCAAGGAGTCTGATAAATTCTTTGCTGACTTGCTCATAGTTACATCTTCTCCCACAAGCAATTAGAAGTATTTCCACTAGGTTAGCATGTTTGTACATTAATATGTTCTCTCCACTTTCTATTAGGTGTATTCCATCTCTTCCCAGTGATATTCCTTAACCATCAAATAGAGCACAATAATCAAAAAAGAAAAAAAAAAAAAGTATATATATATATACTTTATATATATATACTTTATATATATATATATATAGTGGCACTGAATATGCAGTTTTGCACTTGTCTGCAATCACTATCTGTTCCTACCCATGTCTCTTTAACTAGAGGTATTGTCAAGACTACTCTTGGAATCTGTTTCTCTAATCCTAGCCCCAGAGACCTTTTGTATGCGGTTTTTGTATGACCTTTTTGTATGAGGTTTTTTCTTCTCTATGTCATTTATGCCCATATAGACAAGGAGAAACATCAGTATGTGACTGCATGAGCCTTTCTACTTGCAAGATCATGGATACTGATTTTTTAAATTGACAAATATCCTCAAAATGACAGAGCAGATGGAAAGCAGCTGCCTCTGTGTAACTCAGAATGAAATCTCAACCACTCATATTTCTCTTTTGTTCATGACACAGGTTGCCATCCAAGGATCTGTGTCACACAGGTAAGAACCTTCTCAAAATGGAACTTATTCTTCCCACTCAATTCCAAGGGCTTTGAATTTGTCCTGTAGCCCTTTAGGAGCTCACAAATGCAGTAGCTCAATAGAGACGAGGCTATTGCATCTCCATGATCCTATGTTCTTATGTTCTGCCAGTACTGAAGCACATGTTCCCAGTGGGTGCACACACGCACACTTGATACATACATTGATATATGTACCACACAGATCAACACAGAGAGAAAGTACTTTACATATATACCCACAGGATATGTACAATCTCCAGTTTCTCCATCTTATGGCACTCCAGACATGCAAATCTGTATAACCTATGACTATGTCTATATAGTGGCTGTTACTTAGATGTCCACCATATACACACATGCATACGGAATAGAGTGCTATCAGCAAGGGAAATAGCTAAAAATGGAGATTGGCAGAAGGCAGACTCCATTTAGCTGGTGCAAGGCATAGATGTAACTGGCACCTACCAGCATTTTTCCCTGCTGATCGCTCTCCAAGCTACTTTGTTCCTTTCCTGTTCTTTCCTTTGGTCCTTTTCACTAAAAACAAACTGAGTAACTCTTGTACAATCTGAACATTCTCTCCCTATTTACCTCTATAATTAGTAACCTCTCCCAGTTCTCCCTCAGGTGAACAGGAGAGTAGCTGTCACTTAATGCATGTTAATGTCTTTCACAGCTAGACAATGGGCTGATAGCTGGACAACAGTGAAAGTCTTTGGGCCAGTGCTCCAGTTAGTTTATAGGGGTTTGTCTCGCTCTGATTTACAGGAGGGAGATGAGGTTCTTTTAATATCTGTATACCCAGTGTGAGATTAAGAAACAACGGTTCAAATGTTGGTCCAACCAGTTTATTATAAATTCTAATCAGAGAGATGGCGAAGGGGAGGACAGACACTATTATGAATTAGGGTAATGGGGAAGGGAAGGAGGGTGATAGAAAAGATAGAAAAGAAGCAAGGAGTCTTTATAGGAAGCAAGAGAGAGATAGTCACCACCATGGATCCAGCGTGGCTCGTAGTTCAGTCATTGATCTTCAATAGTGGTGGGTCATTGGGCATTGTTGTGCTGTTGATGATGATGATGACCATGGCGATGATGGCTCCTTTTCAATGCTTCCAAAGTGGTTGAGTCAGCTCTCTGTGGAGTGACAGCTCAAATCCAAAGTGATTGAGTCAGCTCTCCTTGGAGTGTCAGCTTCTGGCTCTGGGATCTCATCAGAAATTCCTTTGTTCCCACCTTCCTGGCCTTGCCAGCAGATAAGAGGGAGCAGGGATGCCCATCTGCATCCTGTTTTTTCACAGGACACGATGGTATCATTCCCCAGTTTTCCCATACCAAGCTGGAGCTATTTAGTCACAGGCCAGATCTTCCGCCAGTAAACACACCTGAGTACTCTCTTCCAGAGGCAAGCAGCTCTGGAGGAAGGGGCTTTCAAATGTTCCCAAAGTGATGTTGATTGTCACACGGTAGCACCCATCACTTGCCCCCTCAACAAATCAATCAGAGTTTTATCACAAGAAATACCACAGGAAGCAGGCTTTGAGCCAAAAAACAAAGAAGGATTCTCATAGGGTTTCATCAGTTGCCATTGTTCCTCTGTTCTCTGTTTTTTGAGGTAAACTTTTAATCACATAATCTAACATTGGCAAAAAAAAAAAAAATTGAAATCCAGTAAAAGCCTTTTTTTTTCTTGCTATAAGAAATAGTATCTTGGCATCAATCATACCTTTCCTCCGAGTTGTACAGAGCTTAGGCTCTTTCTCATGCAACCTCTTCTGTATCCTGTTCATCATCCCTGGTGTAATCAATCTGCATCATGGTTTCTGTAATAGAATGCCATGTGAAGGAACTGTATCTGTATCAGAGGGCATGGGCTACAGGTGAAATTGTCACTGTTGAGGCACCAGTCATTCCCTACAGTATGAGACTGGAATGACAGTGGCCACTACCAGGAGATTGTAATTAATGGTGCTAAAATGGATACACCAAGTAGGGCTAGAGACCATGTCCTTTGATGCATAGTTTCTAGTGCAGGCTTTATCTGTTACTAGTACTCTTCTCTAGATTTTTATTTATTTATTTATTTATTTACTTTAATCAGTGCACTGACTGCAATATTAACTGTTTCCATTGCTTATACACAGACTTTGCATCAGTCATGGTTGCTGGTACTCTCTGATGCCAGGTAAGTTAGAAGCCAGCTGTGAGATTACTCTATAAGATTCTCTGCTTGGCAGGGAATTTTTCATACTGTCTGTTAGTTCCTGGCCTTGATTCATTTTTATTGTAATTGCTGATACTGCCAGACTCTGCTTCCTCCTACACTGCTAATCTAAAAATTTATGACAGAGCATGAAAGAAAAAAAAAGATAGAAAAGGCATGTTTCTACTTATGATCTCTCCTGTGCAAATGTTTTAGCTTTGTTTCTGCAAAGTGAGTTTTTCATGTGATTTTTTTGCTATTAGATGTAACAAACTGTAGAACAAAAATTTCTCCGAGCTTATCTAACATGAAAAAATAATCCTGCAAATGTATTCATGCACACACATATCACATTGTTTTGATAGAGAAACAATTTGTAGAGGCACAAATGTTGTAACTGTACTTAAATAGTAAATTCTGCCCAAACTGAAATGTAAGTGGGCACATTTCAGTCCTTGTCAAATATATATTTATCCTACTACAACCAGCAAGCTTCTGAGCAATTCCCAGGAATTCTCTGGCATTCCTGGGACCATTTGCAGCAGGGCTTTGTATATAGTCATCATAATTTGGAAGTAGAGAGTTTATTACTTCAGATGTAAAGCCACATGGAATATTTCACTTATTATAAATATTATTTTTATTTTTTTACTAATTTTCTCCAGTCTAGCAGAGAGAAATATCTGTGATCAGAAGGCGCTTTCTGTTTTCAGTTCTTCCTTTATTACAAAGTTAATCATATTAGGTGAAATAAAAGTCATTTTAAATAGAATGTTATTCCATGAAAAGAGTAGAAGGTGTCAAACAACACATTAGGAACTGCAGTGGATATCCATCTTAGGAAATAGAGAGCAACAAAAAACATTATTGGCAAAATATCAGAAATTTCAAAAAGATGTGCAACAAAAGAGAAAGAAAATCCAAGAGGAAGTAATCAAAAAACACATAAAATTGCAATGCAAGTTAGCATTCAAGCAAACAAACAAACACACCACCAAAAAAAAAAAAAAAAAAAAAAAAAAAAACCACTGCATGGATTTGAGAATGTGGAATACTGGTATTGAAAGAGATTATAATTTATGCAATCCCTGAGACACAAGTCCGCAGAAGAATTTAAAAGATACTGATAGCAAAAATAACTAACGTAATGACCTTTTTTTTTTTTTTGGTTCTTATTCTACTAGCAAAAATTATTTTACATAGCAAAAAAATCAACAGTGCATTTCCTTATATTTATAAATAATGAACAGAATTTTATGGAAAAAAAAAAATAGATGCATTACAGACATCACATTAAATTAGCCATAAAAACTGGATAATTTATACTGAACATTGCCTAATGTATTTTTTAAAATAAATATTAATCTTACCATGGTTTCTGATATAGTTCCTAGCTGAAATGATGAATAAAATGGATCTGAAAACAGGTAGAAAGATTCAGCTAATACTTATTGTTGTATAAGTCTCTAAATATAGCTTAATTTTGTCAAATAGTATTTTTTCCTCTGCTAGAAAAATGTTAAAGGACTTGTGTATTTCAGTGAAATATAATTGAAAACATTTCAGGATTCATTATGTATTTGTATTCAAATCCTTATTTTTTTCTTTATATATATACATTTTAAAGGAAAACATGGATTTTTCTTTTTTACTCTGACTACCCCTTATTTGGGGGAGGGGAAGGAGAGGAAGAGAGAAAACTTCTTACATTGTTACATGCAAAAAAAAAGATAATGTTTTATTTGTGAAGTTTTAGTGAATATATATGAAGTTTAATTTCAAGTGCCTGTGATAAACTTTTCTGCAGTGGGTCCCAGTGGCTCTCTGTAGACCAGAGATTGGGCGCTGGAGGCCCCTCCAGCATCTGTAAGTGCAGGGCCTGACAACCCATCCCATCCCATCACCCAACCAGAAGAAGGGCAGCCATGGCCCTAGGCAGGCACCTCCTTGAGGACAGATCCTGGCTGAAGCTGGGCAGGGATATGAGCTGGCAGGTGGGTCCAGCATTGTAGGGCTCATGGCCAAACAAGGAAAAGGCTGTGGGGTACTGGAAAGTGGCCCAACTGCTGGCCTTGCTGAGGCAGGGACTCATGGCCCTGGGGACTGGACAGAGCATCTTGAGCTGCATACAGGGAGCCCTGGAGACCAGGCAAGGAATTTAGGACCCACTGATGTATTCTGATTCCTAACAATTTTCACTTCTCAGACAAATTCTCATGTTGCTTTCATTTCTGGAAACTGTTGTCATTGATGTCTCTGATGTACACTACGACTCTCAGCTTTTTTCCTTTGCAGATGATACTAAATTAGGAGGAGCTACTTACTCTCTTAAGGGTGAATAGGCCTTGCGCAGACTCCTTAACAGACTAAAAGTCTAGGCAATCACCAGCAGTATGAAACTGAACAAGTGTATGATTCTTCACCTGGGAGAGAGTAAACCAATATATATATATATACAGACTGGTGGACAAGAGGCTGAAAAAGCAGCCCTACATGAAGGAATCTGGAGGAAAGTGGGGACAAGTTGTATACAAGTCAGCAGCATGTCCCAGCAGCCAAAAGGAACAACCATACACTGAGGTTCATCAGGCACAGTACTGCTAACTGATCAAAGAAAGATATTGTCTTGCTCTGTGCTACTCTGGTTCAGCTTCACCTCAAGCATCATGTGCAGTTTTGAGCACCGAAATATTAGAAAGACATAAAACTACTAGAGAGCATCCAAAGAAAAGTAACAAAGATAATTCAGGGTCTATAGAGAAAGCTGAGGTGTGTTATCATGGTGGTTTACAGCTTCTTCATGAAGGGGAAGTTGGGGAAGACACTGATCTCCACTCTCTGGTGCTGAGCAAGCTATGTGTAGCTGTGTCAGGGGAAATTCAGGTTTGATATTAAGAATAGGCTCTTCTGAGTAGAAGACTTGCACTGAGAGGGTGGTTGGGCATTGGAATAGGCTCCCAGGGAAGTAGTCACATCAGCAAGTTTGCCAGAATCCAAGAAGTGTTTGGACTGTGCTCTCAAATATACAGTTTGATTTTTGAATGGTCCTGTATGAAGCCAGGGGTTGGACTTGATCTTCCTGTGTCCATTCCAACTTGGGATATTCTATACTATGAAAACTGCTGGTGTGCTAGTTCCTTGAGTTGCATGGGTCTGACGGGTGTACTAAATGGTGCATGTTGCCCTTGTTTCCATTTAATCCCATCCAGCTCATTTCAGACCATTGATAGGTTTGGTTGGGATCCCTCTGAATCCACTTTTTGTTCTCTGACTTGAAGTTTTCTTATCTGCATCATTCTAAAATGTAAGAGGCAATCTTTATATCAGTAATGAATAGGATTAAACCCACCTGTACCCTGCCATGCACTGATGGTACCTTATTACAGCTGAAGAATGAATTATTGATAACTACTTCATCAAAGACAAACTAAATGAACTAATTTATTCCACTGTTTCCTTCCACTCATGAGCCTTTTCAGTTTCTGTATAGGCAGATTGTGCCTGTACTTACACATTCCTAAAAATGCATTAGGCGTTTACATGAAGGGCTGAATGACAGTGTTGATTAGGAAATGGTGGGATAAGATTTGAGTGTTATGTACATTGTAATTTTAAAATGCAACCTTAAATCTTTTAGGCCTCTTTAAATTTTCATCACTCTTATTAATAACATTTTACTTTATACATTGTTTTAACATCCTAAAAGAACAGTATCATTCTTGTGTATTACAGGCCAGTCAGCCTCACCTCTGTCCCTGGAAAGGTGATGGAACAGCTTGTGCTGGATGCCATCTCGAGACAGTTGGAAGAAAAGGAGGTTATCAGGAGTAATCAGCATGGGTTCACTGGGGGAGGTCATGCTTGACCAACCTGGTAGCCTTCTACGATGTTGTCACTGGCTGGGTGGATGGGAGGAGAGCAGTGGATGTAGTCTACCTTAATTTCAGCAAGGCATTTGATACTGCCTCCCACCACATCCTTATAACTTATATTCCGCTGGAGAGAAGCTCTGCAGAGAGGGACCTGGGCGTCCTGGTGGACGACAGGTTGGCCATGAGCCAGCAGTGTGCCCTCGTGGCCAAAAAGGCCAATGGCATTCTGCGGTGCATTAAGAAAAGCGTGTGGCCAACAGGTCAATGGGAGGTGATCCTCCCCCTCTACTCTGCCCTGGTAAGGCCTCATCTGGAGTACTGTGTCCAGTTCTGGGCTCCTCAGTACAAAAAAGACAGGGATCTCTTGGAAAGAGTCCAGGGGAGGGCCACAAGATGGTGAAGGGCCTGGAGCATCTCCCCTATGAAGAAAGGCTAAGTGAACTGGGTCTGTTTAGCCTTGAGAAAAGACGACTGAGAGGGGACCTGATCCAGGTTTATAAATATCTGAGGTGTGGCGGCCATAGTGGTGAGGCCAGTCTCTTTTCAGTTGTACGTGGAGACAGGATGAGGGGAAACGGACATAAGCTGCAGAACACTTAACAGTGAACTATTCCACTACAAACAAAACAAAGTTCTTCTTTCTTGAACAACTTTGAGCTCACACTCAAAATGTGGATGTGAGTATTCACATTTTTATCTCAGTTGCAGCATTATTATAAGTTACTATTATAATATTATTATAATATAGTTATTATAAGAGTGATACTGCCAAGATACTGAAGGGATAACACCTATATAAACCATGCACAGCTTGGGAAGTTATGCAGTTTACAACTGACAGTAATTTCAGCTGTGTATATTTGTGACTCAGAAGAACACCCTGGGTGGTAACTAATGAAAAAGAAATAAGGTAGCTTGGCTGAATGCATATTATAATCTTTCTGTAATGTGTATTTATATTTTTAATGATTTTTTTTTTCTCCTGATATTTTTATCCCACAGTAAGAATTAGATTTAGGATATTTTTAGATTTTGTCCCACTTAAGAACTTTCACAACTCATGAACTCCCCTTTTTTTTTAACTTTTCCCATTGTCAGATAGTAGTTAATGTAATCTTTGTTCAAAGACTCTCAATTATTCTTTCTAACACTAATATTGCAAGAGATATTTTCTATATTGAAAATGAATATGAAAATGAAATTGAAAATGTCATAGATATTTCTTAGCTTAATGCTTAAACAAGTGCCAATTCTAGTGAAAGGCTACAGTTGTGCTAACTTGGCAATCCTTGGAGCTGAAGCTTTCCATGTTTTGAGTGCGTCCTAGCATTTCCTTAATTTTGTTTATCTAGCTGTAAATAAATAAATATATAGAAAAATCAAATAAAATAAAAACAGATGGTTATTGTCTAATTTCCTGTATTGTTGCTTATGTTTGTATAATTGGCTGGTGTAAATATAGTTGTTAAACAGGGAACATAGAGGGTACAGGGTACATCCTGTACTCAGCACTGGTGAGGCGCACCTTGAGTATTGTGTTTAGTTTTGAGCCCCTCTCTACAAGAAAGACATTGATGCCCTGGAACATGTCCAGAGAAGGGCAATGAAACTGGTGAGGGGTCTGGAGCAGAAATCTTATGAGATTGTTTAGTCTGGAGAAGAGGAGAAGAGGCCAGTCACAAGCGGTGTCCCTCAGGAGTCAGTCTTGGGACCAGTGCTCTTCAACATCTTCATCAATGACATAGACAATGGCATCGAGTGCACCCTCAGCAAGTTTGCTGATGGCACCAAGCTGCAGTCGATACACTGGAGGGAATGGAAGTCATCCAGAAGGACCTGGACAGGCTGGAGAAGTGGGCCCATGTGAACCTAATGAGGTTCAGCAGGGTCAAGTGCAGGGTGCTGCACTTGGGTCGGAGCAATTCCAGGTATTTATACAAACTGGGGGAAGATCTCCTTGAGAGCAGACCTGCAGCGAAGAACTTAGGGGTCCTGGTGGAAAAGAAGCTGGACATGAGCCAGCAGTGTGTGCTTGCAGCCCAGAAGGCCAACTGTGCTCTGAGCTGCATTTAAAAAAAGAAAAAAAAAAAAAAAAAATGTTTCTGTAGCCTGAAAATTATCCTGTTCATAGTTATATTTCCTCTTGGGAATTATCAGTCCACTGATTGCAGAAAAGGCTGCCAGCAAAAAGAGAAGTTATCAGTGATTGCTGTAAACAAAATAAAACAAAATAAATAAATAAATGCATGAAATATATTACCTATACTCTCTATTCCAGGCAAGTTCAATAGTTTCCCCTTTTTCATACCCAACTGCCAGCTGCGCAATGACTTACCTTCTGAATTCAGATATCAAACCAGAGCTTAAGCCATATAATTAAAAGCCATAGGACTGGATTTCTCTCACCAAACTTCAGACAATAATGGTGTAAGCTTCTACATCTGAAGTAATTATCCTAAGCTTCCTTTATACAGGATGCTGTTAATCACTTAGAGATATGATTCTTCCCACCTTTATTAGAAAGCAGTTATAGGATGAATCTATCATTACTCACATAAACCCTATCTAGTATGACTTTATCATATGGCAGTAAAACTATTAGAAACTTAGAAATATTCCTAATTCCTGAAATATTCCTAATGGTTTTTCTGCAAGCCTCCTTTGATGAAACATAGAAAATTAAAAATTCATATGTCTTTTCTTACAGAATATGCTCATATAAAAAAAAAAAAAACACACAGACCAAACTCTGTAGGTTAATTTTCCATGCAGTGTGGAGTCCAGTCACTTATTAACTACTTTTAATTTCTGCTTGAGTTATTCCTAATAATAAATATAAAAATATTATTAAGATTTTATTTCCTGGGTGTTTTAAAGGATAGAATCAACAGGGATATCTAGGGAGATTCAGTTATATTTATTCTTCCTTCTAAGTGGTTTGACTAGGTGATTTGACCTCTTAAGCAGGGATTCTGTGATCTTGATGAGTTGGTGTTCCTGGTTCTTAAAAGATTGATGTGGGTGTTTTATAGAAGTGGTGGATTTCTTCCACTCGTATCTTAAACGGTGATTCTGATGTTCCAAGGAAATTCCTATTGGTCTGTAAATATGACAGTGATATTTCCCTGCTACTCACCACTAAATCTACAATTTCTTTTTAGTAAACAAAATGATAGTATATATTAAATCTGTTTTACAAAATGGAAGGAAGACATTAAATCAATATTCAGCTACAACAACTGAGTTTTCTAGCATTAGGAAACAATAGAACTCTATTATTATATGACACATGCTTTATCCACCTCTTGGTTTTGCACAGTAGTTGCCTTAACTACTAAATTATTTTCTCCATTTATGTTTCTTGCTTCAGCTTAAAACACAGCAGTCAGAAATACATGCTACATGGGGAAAGGTATGAACTGCTACAGATGTTGTAAAGAGCTACAATAAATGCTGATATTTTGCTTGACTATGTGTGATATAGCACAAGGAGCAATGAGCACAGATGATTGAATACTAGCATGAATTACTTATAGTTTACATGCTCAGTGAGTTTTATTTAAGTGTCTGGCATATGGTAGTCACTCTGTTATTAAAAGTCAGGCTATTGAATCCACTGCTAAGAGGAGTATCTCTGTACATTAAGGGTACAGAGTAAGACAATAGTTTATCTTCAAAACTATTGGTTGTTGCATTGAAGGTAAAAGACTGGCAGGAAATAAACCCCCTTTCATTCCAGCTCATCCTTAGATATCAGAGGTTGGGAGAATCTGAGCGATAGCCAATTTTGCACTATAAATCTAGTTGTCTTCAATATACTGAAATGTTACGATTGCAGATGCATAAATAGCATGATGCACTTTCAACACTGTTGCATTCAAATGAACAAGCATGTGTAGGCGTTTGGGAAACTTCAGAATGTTACGGGACAGGACCTTCCCTGGCACATCAGTAGTAGATAAGAGTAGGTGACACCCAAGAGAGGCGGTAACGAAGTAGAGACACTGTAAGTAGAAGTGTAGGATGCAATAAAATTGCCATTTTCCAGCATGCCACATTGAGTCTGGTTGTGCTGTTATTGACCCCTGAGCCGGGATAGGCCAGATTCGCTGAGAAAAGCCACACTCATCGCTATCCGATGCAACAAATGGTGACCCCGACATGATACGGTCGGTGGCTGGGCTCGGACAGCGTGCCTGTCGGCGGTGGTACCCATGGAGAGGTGGCGGGTCGCCGATAGAAGACAGACAGCGGTGGTACCCGTGAAGAGGCGGCGGGTTGCTGACGTTCCCCATGGAATCCATAATTAAGGTATTCCTTCGTCTTTGCAAGGAATATTAGCAAGTAGCTAACATTCTTGCTACTAACAGTAGCAAGACTGTTTCTTCTAAGAAAGATATCTCTGCAGTCCTCTCACTTTTAGAGAAGGAGGGGGAGTTAGCTTCCCCGCACGATCTTTTGATCCCAGATCAATGGGACTCTTTTACTGCCACACTTTGTCAACGCGCAATGAATGACCAGAAAGCTGCAGAGCTTAAGACATGGGGCATTGTGCTCGGTGCTCTTAAGGCTGCAAAAGAAGAAGGGAATCTATCAGGGGTGGTTCGCAGCGTGTTAGGAATGTACACAGACCCCGGGAGGGGGGGGGGTGGGGAGCACGGGAGGCTCTCATTGCAGGTGCCGAATACCGAAAAGATGGCCCCTGGCGGCTTGGCCATGCCTGAGATGAGCGAGAACAAACAACAGGAGGGTGCAAATTGCGCCACAGCAATAACGCCTTGTGAAACCGGTTCTAACAAGACAGAGGGGGAAGAATTCCCCCCTCCCTATCCTCGCCAGCCACTGTATCCTTCTCTAAGTAACATGAAGTGGGGGGGGAATAGTGATAACAACAGCCCACAGGTGCCTCCGTCGGCACCACCAATGGTGAGCGGCCCAGCAACAAAGAGCGGCTCGCAGCTAAGGGGTAGGCCAATATCTGACTGGTCACTGATAAGGGAGGCACTGCTAGAGAGAGGAGATGTCCCGGACCCCTCAGCCTTCCCAGCGATAGTAGGGGAGGAGGGCCTCCAGTGGGTGCCCCTCGACCCAAAGGGAGTCTCCTGCTTGGCGGAAGCTATTGAGAAGAAAGGGTTGCGGGAAAAACAACTGCTGATACCTCCGAGAAAGCCCATTCACAAACGTACATGGTTTGGTCTCATTCTTTTGATAATGTCGATAAAGGAAAGAGAGGCGGTCCACCTGATTCAGCAACCCACGAATGTTTGGATACCTTAGGCTAACCAAAGAGGAAGGCAGGATTTCTGTTTAGCCTTACAGTCTGCAGCCTCGCCCTTCAGAACTTGCCTAATTGGAATCCCGCTCAATTATTCTCGGGACTCCGAGATATTTGAGAAATATGTTACCAATCTTACAGACTGCGAGAAATTCTACTACTCGGAGGCTAACATGTCCCAGTACCTTATTCAGTCCCTTAACATGATGCTCCCTTGGACCTCTCTGGAGTTGCAACTATTGGGGTCTGAAGGGGTTAGCAATGGTGCCCAGTTCAAGTCTCAGGAGACATGTGTTGGGTTCGCAGGGTTTGGGGTGGACGGACAACTATCGGACCCCATGATTAAGTGGCACCTCCTTGGGGAGGATAGCCCCTATCGGTCGCTAAGTTTTATCCTCGTCAACCCAAGGGATTTGAAAACATTTTCTTGGCACGGGCCATATTGTGGGTACACTTGGAATCAAACAAAAGTAGGCTTCCCCAACCCTAACAACTACACCACAAATTATACAAACAACATCTTGTATAAGTGCACCGCCTGCGGACCCCGCTGTAGAGTATGCAAAGTGACAAACTGGGAATGCTGTTCTAACATTACCCGACAATGGGAACAATACGGATGGGGGTACCCCTACCGATTGTGAGAGTCTCGTAGGTGGGGGGAGACACTATGGGTGAACAACAATAAGGCACTATCCCCAGGGGTGTTCCTGATATGTGGAGATCGGGCTTGGCAAGGAATTCCCCGCAGAGCGGTTGGGGGACCGTGTTATCTGGGGAGACTTACCATCTTGTCCCCGAATCTCTCAGAGTGATTAAAAATATCGAATTCAAATGTGGGGGGTAGGCACAAAAGATCGATACAGCACCTGACCCAGGACTGTGGGGATGAGGTCCGGTTATGGGGCGCTACGGCACGTATTTTTGCCTCCATAATAGCCCCTATCAGAAAAGCACAGATGTTAAAGGAGATTGAACAACTAGCATGTTGGTCGGTAAAGCAAGCCAATGTGACTTCACAGCTACTGACAGAACTGCTGATGGATGTGGATGGAATTCGACAAGCAGTACTGCAAAACAGAGCCGCTATAGACCTTTTGTTACTAGCCCAGGGACATGGATGCCGGGATATCGAAGGAATGTGCTCTTTCAACTTAAGCGATCATTCGGAGTCCGTGCACAAGAAACTACAATCGTTGAAGTCGCATGCCGAGAAGATATCAATACAAGAAGACTCATTTGCAGAATGGCTGCTGTTTGGGAACTGGGGCTCCTGGCTGATTCCCATAGTTAAAGGACTTGGTTTAGCCTTCATCGCTGTACTTATAATCGTAGCTTCTGTACCCTGTTTTATAAATTGGATCCAGAGATGTTTGCAGAGAGTAATGGACGCAACATTTGAAAGACGCCTCGCGTACCATTAAATGATAGATAAACTAAAACTTGTAGGCGTTGCGAGCTATACGGGATGTAACGGGGCAAGGCTTTCCTGCCATGGGGAGGGGGAGATGTAGGCATTCGGGAAACTTTGGAATGCTATGGGACAGGACCTCCCCTGGCACGTCAGTAGTAGATAAGAGTAGGTGACACCCAAGAGAGGCGGTAACAAAGTAGAGACACTATAAATAGAAATGTAGGATGCAATAAAATTGCCATTTTTCAGCATGCCACATTGAATCTGGTTGTGCTGTTATTGGCCCCTGAGCCGGGATAGGCCAGATTCGCTGAGAAAAGCCACACTCATCGGTATCCGATGCAACAAGCATGACCCTTAAGGAGTTTGATAGCATTCAGTGAGAACCTTCACCGTTAGATTAGTGAATAATACTGTTTATCAAAGAAACAGAACAGTAATTCTCTTTGATTGCTGTTGATACATTGTCTGCAGAGTATGTGAAAGCAACAAGAATGTGAACATATAGTTGACCATAAGCACATTAAATTATGAAATAAAGTTGTAAAGATTTCTAAGTTTCCAGGGTAAGCACTCAGTAAAACTATGTGAGAGTCTCATTCAAGAGATATCCCTGTGGAGGAAAGAGAGGCTCAACCATTTGGCTGAGCCCAGAAGTCAGGAATGTCCTCCCACATTATTTGTGCTGGTATCTTACCTAAATTCTTCTCTTTTAAGTCATTTTTATACTGTTTTCTTAATTTCAGGTGGAGCTTGAATGATTCGAGTCATACATAATTTCTGTTGACATTGATGTAAAATCTTGCCTTGCTTTTAAAGATTATAAAAATTCAGAGTATATGCTCAGTGAGGTTGCACTTTAGAATGTGTAGCCTTTGGGATACAGGTGTGTTTTGGCATTAATAATAAGGTTATAATGAACAAAGATAACCCAGGTATGGTTTCAAAGAAAAGGAAAGGAAAAAGAAAAAAAGAAAAAGAAAAAGAAAAAGAAAAAGAAAAAGAAAAAGAAAAAGAAAAAGAAAAAGAAAAAGAAAAAGAAAAAGAAAAAGAAAAAGAAAAAAAAGAAAAGAAAAAGAAAAAAAAAAAAAAAAAGAAGAAAAAGAAGAAGAAAAAAAGAAGAAAAGCTGTTCTCTCAGGGTAACAACTATGTAGACTATCAGTTCCATAACACCATCAAGTGCCCATCCCTGCTGTGTTATCACAGAGCCTGGCTATGAAGCTTCACATTTCATTCCACCCTCTTTGCTGTTTCTTGTAGAGTCAGCACACAAAGATCCTCCAGTGCTACCAAGTAAAAGGCTGCTGGTTATGCAGCCTAAGAATAATCGCAGAAAAGATTATTTGCACATTTACTCTACCTCACCCTAGAGGCTTCTTCAACACTGTACTATCTCTTTAGTTGGGGACATCCCGTTAAGTAACCTCCAAAAACTATTACACATGGTTATAATCATTTTTTTCTGTGTCAGTTGTGACTTTATGAGATGACCATTTCAGCCCTTTTCCAGCAGCCTTTCCCATGAGTGCTTTAGCCTTCTCATTGTGCAAGAATTTTTGAATGACCTGAAGATCTCACAAATAAATACTAAGATAATTTGGGTCAGCAGATATCCATATGACTGTTCTTGTTCTAGCTGAGATTATGAAAGAAAATTTGCCTACATTTTAGATGAAAAAGTAGACATTACGATTGTGACTCTGAGCCAGACATGGAAATCCATTTCCAATATAGAGTAAAATGACTGTGAGAAGTGGAATTTGAGATATATTTTTCTCCAGCGCAGTTGCTGTTAGGCTGACTTTTGGTGCTTGCTACCCAGAATGCTGAATTTTGTTGATCTCTGTTGTATATTATCATAGAATCATAGAACCATAGAATGGCCTGGGTTGAAAGAGACCACAGTGATCATTGAGTTTCAACTCCCCTGCTATGTGCAGGGTTGCTGTCTCGCTCCAATTTATAGGAGGGAGAGGATGTTCTTTTAATATTACATACCCGGTGTGAGATTAAGAAACAAAGGTTCAAATGTTGGTCCAACCAGTTTATTATAAATCCTAATTAGGTAAACAGAGAAGGGAAGGAGGGCAATAGAAAAGATAGGAAAGAAGCAAGAATCGCGTAAAGCGTGGATAGTCACCACCAGGATCCAGCAGCAGTTCTGTTGCACGCCGTTTAAAAGGTCCAAGGCAAAAGAGGCAAAAGCAGCAGGAGGAGGAGAGCAGCAGCAGCGTGACCGGCCTTGGGCAGCAAGCAGGTAGCAGGAAAAAGTTGCAGAGCCAATCTGGGAGGAAGCAGCAGGACTCAGGTAGCAGGCCCAGGAGAGTCCATCAGCACACAGGAATTCCATAGTGAGGAATCTGATGGCAGACATCTTTGTTCTTCTTCAGCATCATGGTAGAGCGCAGAGCAAGTCCAGGAGGGAGAGAGGCAGGTCATGAGGCTTCTCATGGCAGAAACCTCTTCTTCTTCGTGAGGAGTCTGTTGCCAGAAAGCTTCACCTCATGGTTGTAGGCCCCTTTTTTATCCTTCTTCTGCCAACATGGCATTCCTGGGTGCTTGGATAAGAGTCATATGCAGCACCTCCTGAGAAGGCCATCTTCCTTGAGGTAAGTCCACACAAAAGACCGCTTCACGGTCATTAAGCTGCGGCTTATCTCTCCCTCGTTGCCCCTGGCCTTGTCCATCTGTGTCCCTCAGACAAAGGATTTCACAACCCTTGCCCAGGACTTGCTTGGACTTGTTCATCTGTGTCCCCAGCAAGCTTTGGGACAATGATGTAAAAGAATAATCTCTTACAGTTGCCAGCCACTAGACCAGGCTGCCCAGAGCCACATCCAGCCTGGCCTTGAATGTCTCCAGGGATGCGGCATCCACAACCTCCTTGGGCAACTTGTTCCAGTGCGTCACCATACTCTGAGTTAAAAACTTCCTCCTTATATCTAACCTAAACCTCCCCATCTCAGTTTAAAACCATACAGATCAGACCGACTAGCGTTGGGCAACCTCTCCTGAACAGATGGACTTTTACCAACATCCACATTCCCCAGTCTATCCAGCTCCAGAGCATCATACCAGTTATGTAAGAGCACCTGGGAAGGTGTGACAGGCTGAAGGGCAGACTGCTTGTTGCCCCCAACAGGGATTTGTTTCCATCCCTCACTGTCTTTGAGATCGCCCCTTCCCACCTGACTGTGAGACGGCAGATGATCCCCCACTGCTTGAGGAGCATCTCCCCCACACCCTTCCCGTAGGGATGGCAGAGTGCAACTCCACCAATTGATCCCCTTCCCACAATCCCGGACTCTCCTCAGACCTTCCTACTTCCTTCTTTAGCTCTACCACAAGGCTAAGCAGATCATCCACCTGCTCACACTGCACACAGTTGGTATCCCGGCTGCCCTCCTGTAGCAGTGACAGGACCAGACATTCTCTTCAACCTGAGACCTGAACTGCGGCATGGACATTCGTGCTTTCAGTCTGAGTCTCCACGTCCCTGTTAGCAGCAGCTCTCCACCGTGTGGTGACCATGGTTGCACCTCGATGTGTCCAGAGAGCAACGACCTGCTTAAGTGACCTGTTAAGTGCTAAGCTCCCTCCTATATGGCAAGGTGCCCCACCCTGCCTGCTCGCTGATCCGCTTGGGGTTTGCCGTGAAAATCACTCGTTTCACACCGAGATAACAACCCTCCTCCCTGTGTAGTCACACAAATGGCTTACTGTTCCTCCTTGTTTGAACGGTCCAAGTGATTCACACACCCTGACTCATCCTCCCCGTCTCTACTCCCTGAAGCTTTTTCTAGGAAGAGAGCCTGGATGCAGAGCCATTGCCCTGGCAACACCCACTTCTCGCGAGAGCTGCTGGGCTGCTCTGTTATCTCCGGGTTCCCTGGATGAAAGACCGAAATCCCCCTGTACCTCCCGGTCAGTTGCTACAGTTCTGGCCAGGACGCTCCGAAGCAGCAAACCTTGGCGATTCAGTAAGTCTGATAAGTCTGATGCAATAAATCTTTCTTTCTGTCCTGAAATGGTTCACAACTTGAAATCAAAGAGCTAGTATGGGCCCAAAATCTGAAAATCCTATGTTGGATACGTGGTGGATGTTACTTTGGGAGGGAGCTGCTCAACTTGCTGCCTTTTAGCAAGACTGAAGTTCATTGTGATTATTGGTGAAGCAGGATGCTGCTGGTCCACTCTTCATCTGTCAAAATATGGTTAAAATTGAGGACTGCTATTTTCTAGATTTGAATAGATGGGAATAATGTGAAGCATCACATGCCTTTTATAAGAGAGAATATTTGCCTGAGGGAAGATGTCAGGGATGATGGGCTCTCAGGATTCTATAGTAGGTGTTGAAGGTGCAAATTCTAAGCTGGATGAAGCTTTTGGACTTCAAAATGTAATTGCTTCCTGTAGCACTGATATTTTCTTTGTACTAGGTTATAAACCATGAGGATAATATGGATTGCTTTTACATTATTACATGTTATACACTGCATAGCTGACCATGTTGTATTCAACAGTGCATGGGGAGTATGGGAAGACTGTAAAACACATTGACTACATTTGAGGGAAAAAAAAAAAAAAAGAAAACGAGCGACCCAGTATTAAACAGCAACACTCTGTTTACGAATGGTAACATGATCTTACTGGACATCACAGCTGCCTTTTCTCCAAATCTTTTAACTTATATTATCATCAGGATTTCTTCAGAGAGTATGTTCATGATCTACATGCTATAGCTTAGCTCAATAAGAGGACAGGTGCAGGATCTTCTATTTTCAGTGTTACAAAACATGTTTTAAATGTATCTATCTGGACAAATTTAAGAAGCACAGCATTAAAATTTCCATCATTCATGCTTTCTTTGGACTTAAACTTGAGAGGCACAGAGAGGAGTTTGGTCTTAACTATTCTTCTTCATCCTCCTTGCATGTGCGTTTACTCCTCAGTAAAGTCTTCTTCAATGAAAGTGCCCTATCTTTTTTTTTTTTTTTTTTCTTTAGAGATCTTTTGAAGAGGAAGAAACCCAGAGGGGGAGGGGGGGATGGAAGGAAATCAAATCCTCCTTTGGTTAAGAATACACAGCAGCTCATATTATAGTAAAAGTGAGTAACCGTGTAAATCATGTATTTTTTGCAGTAGAATGAGCTGCTGAATTTATTCAGTCTCTTTGTATACACATAAACACCATAATTTAGCATGCTCTTACTGAGTTGCAAACTGTAGCTTTCTATCCTAGTTTTGTTAATGTGTGTGTACAACCTGTGTATATAGATAGCCAGGTGATATTTCTGCAAAAGCAATGTACCATGTCCTCAGCCTACATTAAAAATAGTGTAAAAATAGCTCTACAAAATTTTAACAAACCCTATGCACATTTAATGTACTTGTCAAAAAGAAAAAAAAAAAAAACTTTTTGGCTGCTGAAGTATTCCAGACCTTGGCAACTGTAACTGCACTGACACCTGTACTGTTATGCATGCATAAAAGAGTTTATTGCAGTTTAGAATAGCCACCTTCAAAACATTAAGAAGAGAAGCTTGGAATAATGTTTACAATTCTGAATGTTTCCTGCATTTTTAAATTTGCTTATCCAGACAACACTCTCAGACATGGGGTTTGATTTTAGGATGATCCTGTGTGGAGCCAGGAGTTGGACTTGACATTGTCAGTCCCTTCCAGTTATGGATATTCTATGATTATCTGTTAATCCACATAAGATTTCAAATGCATTTTGATAGTTTGGTTTTGTCCTCGTTACTTGTCTTGGCCAAAAAAAAAAAAAAAAAAAAAAAAAAAAAAAAGTCCAGTTAGAGCTTTAGAACTTTTTCTGATTTTGATTTAATAATTTGAACTCGTTTCAGTACGGACTGGGAATTAAAAAATACTTCTTTCATAAGCAGACAAAAAAAGTAATTTCCCAATAACATTAGAACATATTTTTCTGACTGTTCAGTATTGCTGTCCAGGTATTATTATTCAACTGCTCATTTACATTTCTGATTATTAAATTTTAAACAGCCTGACATTCTCAGACATAAAGAATTAATATAACTCTGTATCACAGGTGTGAAAGACTGAGATTTTTCTTCACTGTATTCAGAAAATTCAGAAATAAAAGGTTTGCTTATAGTTAGAACTATGCAGTCCACTCCAAGATTCTGTGTTGTGTGATTCCATGTAGTTAGCTGTTAAGAAACATTGTCTCTTTGCCACTTCACTGCTTTTATAAAACAGCATTCCTTCCAGCCATTCATATAAAAATTCAGAGAGGCATTATTTGACAGATAATTGTGACCAGTTGCCAAAGCAGTCAAGCATCTTGTTTTCAGATAAAGAGCTTTGAAAAGTGAGTGGGGAGTCAGCTCCAGAAATGCATTAATACTGTGTAAATTATGAAATCTTTTTGATCAAATTTATAAACATATAAACCCCAAATGTGATATATAGGTGACAATTTTCATGCACGTCTTTCATACTAATAAAGAAGTGCCTAGGCTAGTAATCAATCATGCATAATTTTAAAATTGTTGATTCACCTCATAGATTTTGATTTGTAAACTATCATTCAGTCTTTAACCCACCTGCAAACTCTTTCTATAGAAACAAAATTCTTTGTACATTCTGCATAGTGTGTTAATATACAAGCCAAACATCAGTGTGCAGTAGATGCATGATGAATAATTAAACATCTCAACAGAAGAGGAGCTGATATGTCTGTACACTGGCAAAAGCCAACCTCTTTGTGCTGATGTAGAGGTGATATTGCTTCAGGAAAGACGGACAGATTTGTGATTTTTCCTTTTCATCACAGAATCATAGAATGGTCTGGGTTGAAAAAGGACCACAATGATCATCAAGTTTCAATCCCCCTGCTACGGGCACAGTTGCCAACCATTAGACCAGGCTGCCCAGAGCCACATCCAGCCTGGCCTTGAATGCCTCCAGGGATGTGGCATGCACAATCTCCTTGGGCAACTTGGTTCCAGTGCATCACCACCCTCTGAGTTAAAAACTTCCTCCTAATATCTAACTTAAGTTTTCCCTGTCTCAGTTTAAAACCATTCCCCCTTGTCCTATCACTATCAGCACATGTAAACAGCCATTCTCCCTCCTGTTTATATGCTCCCTTCAAGTACTGGAAGGCCAAAATGAAGTCTCCCCGGAGCCTTCTCTTCCCCAAGCTAAACAAGCCCAGTTCCTTCAACCTTTCTTCATAGGAGAGGTGCTCGAGCCCTCTAATCACTCATTTCTTAAAAACAAACAAACAAAAAAAAAAAACTTGAGACAATCTTTCTATACTTTTCTGCTTGAACTTACACAGAGACCACAAAATAAACATCAAATTCTATTACACTGAATCAATACTTTACAATACTTTGCACCCACTTATTGCTCAGAAGACTACAGAAACACCAGTCCTAAATCAATGAGCTGAAGCAAATTTCAGTGTATGTGTCACAAAACAAATGATGCTAATAACAAATTGGTAGGGATGATTGTATATAACTATAATCAGATTACTTGTTCAAAAATAAACCTACAAGAGCAACTTCAGTATGGATTACTGGTTTACTATGCTGCCAGATTACTGAATTAGTATTTCCAGTCTCATTCAGAAATGCAAGATACATGAATTCTCGGGCGAGAAGGGGTGAAGCGTGATAAGGAATGATCAAAATATTAAGGTAAAAATCTGAGACTTGTTTCTTGAAATGTAGGATCTAACAAAACAGTGATTATTCAGTCTGTAAAGACTGCACTTTTTTGCCAATTTCAGGATCCTCATGTTAGTAAATGCAAAGTATAATTGTGGTAACAAGCAGAAGAGAGAGAAATAGAAAAAGTAGTTAAATGCTAAACAATATTAGTGAGAAATATGTGTACATTTCATTAAAAAGTAATTGCATTTAAAAGAGAGAACTTCAAAACTATATTTAATTAGTTCTGTAATAGAAACAATTACTATGAAAAAAAAATGTGTAAGAACAATAGGAATTATATTTCCCAAGTGTACTTTACTTCACATAAAACAAATGAAAGACAGTATAATCAATACAAATGATCTAAAGCTTTTTTTTTTAATCCATGTTTAGAAAAAGTTGTTCATAATAAAGGGATTGGAAGTGCTGATATTGACTCTAATATTGTATATAAGTACTAACACATATAAAGAAAGTCAAAAAACTGCCCTTCACCTTTTAACACACAATTTCTCTAACAATTCCTGAAATGGGTTAGTATAGTGATGAATGCGTGCAGTTGGATAGCAATTTTTTGTTTTATGATTTCCAAGTATTCTGTCTATTATAGAATTCAGAATGAGGGTTGAAGAGCACTGAAAAAGCACATTTCCCTTTTCAAGAGGTAGCCCTGAGCATTATTTTTAGCTCTTCTGTGTTTAACTGTAACCTGTGTATTTCTGCAGGCATGCAATTTAAGCTATAATTGTGGTACAAGGATAAAATTTATGTTCACTGTATAGTTAAAGCTGTGGTTCAGCTGGGTATGAAGCCTATTCCCATATACAAGCCCTTGCTCTTAGCCATCAGTTCCCAGTGTTGTCTAGGCTCAGCTAGTTTCCACTGATTTAATATAGCAGATTGACTTGAGAGAAAATGTTTGATTGAACTCCTAGCCACTCTCAAGTAAAGTATTTGATTAAATGGTGCAGATATTCTCCCAGACTCTACCTCAGTGAGTTAGTAGGTGCTTTTTGTGAACTTAATTGTGCTGATAGACTAGTATAAATGTTTGTACTATTGCAGATTTGGTCATTTCAGTCTTTATATAATGAAGACAGCTAAGAGATATTTTGTACGTAGCTTAAGATAATGCACAAAGATAGTACATTTGTTGAAGTGGTGACATAGAACCATTAGCTGCCTGTACTATATGAATTAATTGGAACAATTTGGAAAGTTTAACCTAATCCCTGTTAATGTACTGTTGAAAGTGCATTGTGATAAGTGCTCCTATCACCATCTGAATAGCAAACAGCCAAGGAAATTTTTTCAAGCTGCATGGCCATGCTAGCAGTCTTTTTTAACTATCTGAGTTATGTCATCTCTTTCTACAGAAATTAAAGAACATGAAGGGTTGAATTGAATAGATAATTGATAGATAGATAAATGGATAAATTATTAATATTTCCAAAAGGATGTCAGGTCTCAGACTTTCATATTTTGACTACATATTTAATTCTCTTATTAGGAAGATGGCTGGAATCCTTGATGTAATGTTCTCATTGTTGATAAAGTATGGTTTTAAGAGGCCCCCCATGTATTACCTGAATAATTTATAATTCACTAATTATTTATATCCTGCTTATTTTAAAGAATAGAATTAGCTATAGACTAATTAAAGCTGTCAAAAAAGTTAATATTATTTAAGAAGGCATAAAATGGCAATGGCAAGACTGAATATAAAATATGACTGTGTTCTTTCTTGGTACTATGCTGTCCTGGGCTTCAAATGCACTATTATTTTAGAAATCTGGGGTAAGATTCCTTAGAGTAAATGTAAATACCTGCACTACAGACAGTTTGACCTACTTATTTTTATACCATTTTTAATAAAGTGAGACAAATTAAAACACGTAGAACACAATTTATTTCTAAGGTAGAAACCTAAATGAGATAGAAAAATATTGTCCAGGAAGTACTTACTTTTCTTTTTTTTATGACAAATGAAGGCCTAGGGTGATAACTCAGTTGTGACTGCCTTCTGGATAGCTGAAATGACGATAACTGCTGTACACAGTGTCATGTTCTAACTCTCCAGCAGAAGGCATGCATTTTCTCATCAGTTCTGTTTGCAGAATTGTATTATTTTATTTGGAATAGCATAAATATCTACAGATCTCTTATTTGGAAGTATAAAACAAATAGTTACAACTACAACAATGAAAACCACATCATGCTACTGATGGTTAATATGGCTATATATGATACTGAAAAAAATTCAGTAGTTGAATCAAGTTTTGCAACATTACCTACTAACATTACCAAAGTCATTTAATTAATATGTCTACTGCAAATGAACTGAACGCCAGGCTTTTTAAGTAAAGGCAGCCAGGAATTTTGAAAAAATGAATTATTAAGCTTGAAAACGCTCCAACTGAAAATGATGACATTTCTCACTGAAGTTTATGGGTACAAAATCAGGACAAATTCCTAGGGCGCTGAAAAGGTCTCATTAGGTTAAAGACGGGGGTTAGATATATAAAATCCAGTTTGATTATATAAGGCTTGTCAAGGGTTTATAGGCTGGTTTGTCCTGGTTCCAGGACTAGCGAGGCAGAGGGGCCTGTGGATCTGCACCCTGGAGGAGAGATAAGAGAAAAGGGTAAAGAGATGGGCTCCAAAACAAAACAGCGGCAACAATCTTATTTACTAAATAAGATATTGGAATGTAGGATAACACACTATAATACAATATAATTAGAATTGGAGCTAATAAATAAAATAAAATGAGAGTGTCCAAAAACTGAAGGTCTTACGCAAAAGCTGAGGTGAGATATGCAGTCGGGGCAAGCAAAAGGGAAGAGAGTGAGGTCCCATGACTTTGTCAGAGATGTTATATCTTCTCTGATTGCAAAGTCCTCTGGGGTATGTAGTTCTTCTCTTCTGGTACAGGTACCTGGAACTGGAGCATTAACTCTTTAACTCCCAGTGCACTACATGATGTTATGATGTGGAATACTAATAACCAAAAATCATAAACCCATGACAAAGGCTGAATATAGCAGTATCTATCTTTGAAGCATTTTGCAGTTTAGAAGAATTCATAATCCTAGCCAAAATGCTTGGACTATGCATAGGTTCTCAAGTATTGTACCCATCTGGGCATGGAGCAGGAATTCATATTGTTATATTTACTATGTTTAAAGCTGAGAATAGCTTTCCAGCAAGCCAGACAATGAGCAGACGAAGAAGAGCACATCAGGTGACCTTGCCAGGAATTATATCTCCTCTCTGTGACTGCAAAGTCCCCTGGGGAAATGTAGTTCTTCTTCTCCTCTGGACAGGCACCCGGAACTTGAGCATCAGCAGTCAAACCCCCAGTGCACTACATGATGTTATGATGTGGAATACTGATAACCAAAAATCATGAAACCATGACAACATCATAACATCATGTGAGGCACTGGGAATTTAACTGTTAATGCTCAAGTTCTGGGTACCTGCCCGGAAGAGAAGAAGAACTACATTCCCCAGGGGACTTGGCAGTCACAGAGAGGAGATAAAATTCCTGGCAAGGTCACCTGATGCGCTCTTCTTCGTCTGCTCTTCTTCGTTGGCTTTCCTCCTGTCTCCCTGCTGCTCAACCGGACTGTGCATCTCACCTCAGCGTTGTGGTGAGGCCTATCCACTTTTCGGACATTCTCTCTCTCTCATTATATTTGATTTATTAGCTTCAATTCTAATTATATTGTACTATGATGTGTTATCTTGCATTCCGATACTATATTTAGTAAATCAGTTTGTTTCTCCTCAGATCATTGCTGCTGTTTTTAATTCTTTGTGGGGTCCCCTGTTTTTTTTTTTTCCGGAGGCATAGATTTTGCGAAATCCCTCTGCCCCACTAGTCATGGGCCGAACCAGCCCATAAACCATTGACACTATGTTACCTTTTATCAGCAGATTTATAATCTACTGAATGTCAGAAAAAAATCCAGTGTCTAAATCTACTCTATGGATTTGCTGAATTTTATGTCAGTAAGTGGAAGTAGTCTGTTTTCTGTTTATTTGACTCTGCAAAGTTGGAAATCACGGACTTCCTACCTATACTAATAAGTTCAACGCTACTCAATAGATCAATAGACCGTATTGTGGAAATGTTAGAAGGCACCTTGACAATCCAGGAGCTGTGACTGCTAGTTCCATCAGAAACTGTCCACGACATAACTTAGAAACTAGAACGACTGTAACGTACTCAACAGACAGCTTACATAGAGGCCATGCCATATTAGCTATCTACCATGTCCAAGAATGTTCTTAGTAATATTTGATTTGCTAGTATAGTCAAGTACTAGTCCTAGATTTTCCAGTGGTTATACTGCAGCAGAATAATGGTGTTACCAACATTCTTCCTTATAAACAGAAGGGAATCAGTGATCTTCCAACAAAAGCATTCAGATAATAAATCTAAATCATCTTCCAATGACCTTACTGATGATGCTAGCATTTAAGTATTTGCATATTGAAATACACATTGTCATTAAGAAAAAGTGGAATGTTGTTATGGTTTTGTAATTTTTTGTTACTGGTATTCCATATCTTAACATCATGTAGTGCACTGGGAGTTGAAGAATTAATGCTACAGTTCCATGGGCTGCCAATATTTACGAATACCTGGCTCTGAGAAAAGAATAAGAACTGCATACCCCAGGGGATTTTGCGATTCTGTTTTCTGTTCAGAGGGTAAGATAAAACTGTTGACAGATCACAAGGCATTCTTTTCTTTTTCCCTTTCTGCTCATCCAAGCTGTATGTGTGTTTGTCTCACCTTCAGCATTAAAGCAAGGCCTTTGGATTTTGGAAACTGTCTCTAATTTTACTTGATTTATTCACTTTAATTCTAATTATGTTGTATTATATTGTGTTATCTTGTATTCAGCTATATCTTATTTAGTAAATTAGCTTTCCTCCTCAGATTGTTGCCACTGTTTTGTTTTTAGGCCCATCTCCCATCTCCCTACCCTTTCCTTTCCCCCTTTCCCAGAGTGTGGGACCATGGGTCTCCCTGCCCCATTAGTCAGGGAATTGGGCCAAACCAGCCCGTAAACTGTTGACAAGGGTATAAAAAGGTAATATACCACAATCTCTCAACAGTGGCATAGCAAAAGAACGACTTTATTTCTGTAATGTTTCTGTAATCAACATTAAAGAAAATAGTAATAATGTCATACTGAGCCTAATTTGCTGTAGGTGTCTGTACAAAAGGCACAGCTTTGTTTAAAACTGATAAAAAGTTATTGGAACTACTAACTGTCACACCTGTATTGTTTTCTGCAGCAGCTTTCCTACGAATCTTTAATGAAATATCTACCCAAATCTTCCACTTTCCAAAGCAGAAGAAATAAACATAGATCTTGTTAACATAAGCCGTAAGAATCCATTTTTCATAAAAATCTATACAGATAAGCAGAGTTATAAGCTAGCTGACGTTCACTCACCTCTAGAAGAAATACAGCAGAAGTATTCTAACTAATCATCACCATATGTTTTAAATAGGAAAAGGGATCAAAGTTTACCCATTCAGAGTATGATAATACAGGACACACATGAGCTTGCTCTGCACATAAGCTTCAAACAAAGCTAAAACTTACCTGACCACAATAATATGGTGCTAGGTCTGAGTTATTAAAAACTGTAGAGAATTTGTTTGTCTGGGGTCAGCATTATTCTGTGCAGTCAGAGATGGCAGACAGCTGTTTAAAACATAGTGTGTACACACACCCTCTACAATAAAATACTGAAAGATAGTTGGAAAATCAATCACTACACAAATACTTGATTTCTGTCTGCCCACACACAAAGGTCCAAATGTTATTATTCACACAAATTGATCTTTTTTTGCCTGGCTGTCTTTTTCTAGAATGAATTATTCATATGTGTCATTTAGCTGTCACAATTAAAGTGCGTCTGTTCTGTGCATGTAAACCCACAGTGCTCTCTTTGGTGAGCTATGTAGAGAAGAAAATTCAAATCTAACATCAACTAATACATCAGCACAATATTAAAAACTTTCTTGTTGAGTTTTTGTTGTTTTTTTTTTTGTTGTTGTTGTTTGTTTGTTTGTTTATCTTAGTAGAATGGGGTAGAAGGCAGTATTCTACCAGTGCCTTGTCAGCATGTTGCCTGACACAAGAAAGTGACTCAGCTATACCAATTATAAAGCAAAATTTTACTTTCAAATACATTTTATTCACACCAAGGAACACTTTCTGAGTTGGAGATTGCTGACTGAGCAAAACAGGTACAATTTAATTTTAATTATTTATTTGTAAATCTCCTTTGAGTAATAAATACACACATAAAGGTATGTCCATAAAGAAAACAAGTACAAACTTCAATCTGTGTCAGGAAAATTATTTGACAAATAAATTTTATTCCCTTAGGCACTGAAACAGAGTAGAAGGCACGAAGATTTGTGCTTAAAGAGCAGTTGGAATTTTATATATAAATGTGAATAACAATAATACTCTGCAGATTTTCTTACCTTTAAGTAACATGCAATCATTTAATGTCTTCAGCAAAACAAAGCAAAGGCTACCTTCTTTGAGAAATACTCTTAAATTCTTTTACTATGAGCTCTTGGAAAATATCCTTTGGGGAAAAAAATAAACAACAGCAACAACAAAACACATGAATCTGTTATGTTTTAGAATTTACCACTTTGCCTCAAAAGAAAATGTAGGATTAAGATATAGTATTCCAGGAGATACAATGGCTCTTCAGGAAGCAGATTGAAAATAGACATCAAAAATACATGCCTTAGCTGAATTATTGAACTGTAGTCTGCATACAGCTTTTGAATCATTATACTAAGTATACTATAATTCAGAACAAGTCAGAGAGGCTGCATATACTTAAACCTGGTGATTTCTTGAAAAGATTTTGACATATGTTCTAGACTGCAGTACACTTATGAATAATATTAAGTGTATACAGAATCAAAATTCTGCAAGTATTTTTATGCCCAGTTTTTAACTATAATTATTAACTATAATATATATATTTAACTATAATTATATAATTATCAAATTTTTCTTTTTTTTTTCTCTTAAGTTTGACCTACTTTCAAGCTACTGATAAGAAAGATACAGGATATTGTTTTGCAGTATGATCAAAAATATGTTAACGACATATTCACTTTGGTAGATGAATAAGCTTTGTTCATGATAAACAATGAAAATATTTTGTAACATCATACTAAAGTGAGCTGCATCTGGCCTGAAAGATTATTATATTTTATTTCAGTGATGCAGGAAATCTCTATGAACATTTAAAAAAATGGAAGTCATTAATCAGATTTTTTTCTGCTAGAAATGAAATGATGGTATCTTCAAGAGAATACAGTCTGTATGGATGTCATACATAGATATGTGCGCTGTTGCTTGAGCAAACATAAAAATTTACAGTGTACTCTTGTATGCTGTATAGTATATTGTGTTCTTATAATTCATAATCTAGTGTTCTTACTATTAAAACTAGCAAAGAAGACTCAGATTTGAAAAAAAAAATTGAATTTAAATAAATTAATAAATCATAACATATCATAATTTTCTCAAAATGTTAACAATGGAAATAATTCTAAAACTGTTCTGAAACAGCTGAAAAAAGGAAAAGATAGATTCAAGCTTTTTGAAAAGAGCAAGAGAACAACAACAACGAAAAGAAAACAACAACCCAAACAAAACAATCACAGAATCACAGAATTATACAGAATCACAGAATGACCTGGGTTGGAAGGGACCTCAAGGACCATGAATCTCTAACCCCCTTGCCACAGGCAGGTTCAACAACCTCCACGTTTAATATTAGACCAGGCTGCCCCAGGGCCCCATCCAACCTGGCCTTGAACACCTCCAGAGACAGGGGCATCCACAACCTCTCTGGGCAGCCTGTTCCAGCACCTCACCACTCTCTCTGTCAAGAACTTCTCCCTCACATCCAACCTAAATTTTCCCTCCTTCAACTTAAAACCATTTCCCCTTGTCCTGCTTTTATCTATGTTTTCAAAGAGTTGACTCCACTACAGTGTTTGTATAGAAGCTAGTGTAATTTTGTATTTACCATGAATATTACCTAAACAAACCTGAGCAGGCCCACATGAATTGAATGTGGTTTGACAAATCCTTCTAACATGTTTTAGCTTAAAACCACCCCCTTTGTCTTACGAAACTGCGTAAAAAGTTGTTCTCCTGTTTATAAGCTCCCTTTAAATTTTGAAAGGCTGCAATGATGGCTCCTTGGAGCCTTCTTTTCTCTTGGCTAAACAAGCCCAGCTGCCTCAAACTTTCTTCATAAAGGAGGTGCTCCAGTCCCCTGATCATCTTTGTGGCCCTCCTCTAGATGATCTCCAAAAGCTCCAAAAACTTCTTATACTGGGGGCCCCAGACCGCAGAACAGTAGAGAGGAAACTATCAGCTCCCTTGCTCTGTTGGCCACTCCTCTTTCGTACAGCCCAAGATACTTAGCCTTCTGGGCTGCTGGAGCACACCTCTGACTCAGTGTCAAGCTTTTCATCCACCAGAACCACCAAATCTTTCTCTTCAGAGCTGTTCTCAAGGAGTTCTTCTCCCAGTCTGTATTCCTTGTGCTTGGCCTATTTTGATCTCATTAGGTTCTTATGAGCTCACTTTTTCAGCCTGCCCAGATCCCACTGGATGGCATCCCTCTCTTCTATCAACTGCACCGCTCAGCTTAGTGTCACCTGTAAACTTTCTGAGGGTACACTCAATTCCATTGTTTAGATCATTAATAAAGACATTGAAGAACACTGGTCACAAGATATAGTTCATCGCTGACCTCCATCCAGGCCTACAGCCATTGACCATAACCCTCTGGCTGCAAACATCCATACAATTCTTTATCCACTGAATAATCTAGTCTTCAAATCCGTATCTCTCTAATTGAGAGATAAGGATACAGTGTTGGACCGTATCAAAGACCTTGTACAAATCCAAGTAGATGACATCAGTCATTCTTTCCTAGCTTACTTATGCTGTCACTCCATTGTTGAAAGCCATCTGATTGGTCATGTACAATCCACTCCTGGTGAAGCCATGCTTACTGTTTCAGATCACTTCATCTTGCATGTGCCTTAACGTAGCTTTCAGGAGGATCTGTTCCATGATCTTCCCAGGCACAGACATGAGGCAGACTGGCCTGTAGTTTCTCAGATCTTCCTTTCTCCCTTTCTTAAAAATGAGAGCAATGTTTCCCTTTTTCCAGTCACCAATGACTTCACCTGACAGCCACAACTTTTTGAATTTGATAGTGGCTTGGCAACCAGATCAGCCAGTTCATCCAAGACCCAGGGGTGCATGTTATCAAGCCCCTTATCAGTCTCATCAGGTGGTCTCAAACTTGTTCTTTGCTTACAGTGGGAGTGATTTTACTCTCATAACCCTGCCTAGAGGTTTAGGGATGTGAGAGACACGGAAAACCTAACTGCTAGTGAAGATGAAGAACTTGTTGAGTACCTCAGCCTTCAATGTGTTGTTTCAGTTTCTCCTTTCTCATTTTTCACAGGGAGTATACTTTCCTTGTAGATTTGTCTTTGTTTTTTGATTATTTTTTTAACCAGTGTACCTGTAGAATCCCTTCTTGTTATTTTTTACATGTTTTGCCCAAGTTCACTTCCACCTGCTCCTTGGCTTTTCTGGTTGCATTTCTGCATGTCTGGACAGAATCCCTGTATTCTTCCCAGGTAACACATATCTTCTTCCACTGTCTTACTTTTCCCTCAGTTTGAGCAGCAGATCCTTGTTCATTCTTGCCAGTTTACTGCCTGTTCTGCTTGATTTCTCTTGCTAGGAGATGGAGAGTTCTTGTGCTTTCATAAAGGTGTCCTTAAAGAACTGCCAGCTCTGTTTTACTCCTTTGTCCCTAAGAAGAGTTCCCCAGGAAATCTCATCCAATAATTCCTTAAACAACCAGAAGGACAAGGGGGAATGTTATAGAAGCTAAAGAAGGGAGATTTAGATTACATTTTATGAAGAAATCTTTCACTTGGAGGTGGGTGAGGCAGTGGAAGACTGTGCCCCAAAAAACTGTGGATACCCCATCCCTGGAGGCATTCAAGGCCCAGCTGAATGGAGCCCTGGGTAATCTGACCTACTGGATAGCAGCCATAGCAGCCCTGCCCACAAAAGCGTGGTTGGAACTATCTGTTCACTAATGTCCCTTCCATCCCAAGCCATTCTATGATTCTGTGGTAATAACAAAGAGTTAAACATCTCAAAAACATTTCAGACAGAACCTGATTTTACATCAACCAATTTTAAATACCAAGCCCATAAACATTTTTAGAAACGTAACCTGTTACAAACATCACAGATTGTGAGTTGAATCACTTATTATTAGTTTGCATTTCTCTCTCCAAGTATACTGAGAGGTGAAGGAGACAAATCTGTTAAAGGAGGGATGAATCCTTATCAATATAGAACCCTGGACATTTCTTGAAGATCTTAAAAAATGGTCCATTGTTAACACAGTAATTTCAGTAATTTTCTCAAAGTATGAGAAAAATTATCTAATATCATTTTCATATTTTCTTTTACTGTTCTTGGACTGTTCAGAAATCAAGTACACTCTTTTTGAAGTAAATAGGACAGAACTGGACACTCATTTTCAGACAAATCATATGCCTGAAAGACTGAGCTCGTTTATTTGTGTTTTAGCAAGTTGAAAACTGTGTTCAGTATTCTTCTACATTTTTGCCATGGTATGTAATCATAAAATGTTAGTCATTATAATGACTACAATTTCAAGTCATGGCATTTGAAAGGGTCAGTAATTGAAGAGCTGATATTTCTAATAGTTCTGTATGCTCATTTGTGATTACTATTTCTGAAATATTGAGAGTACCTTCTACCATAACAGACTTTTATAAATGCTGCCAAATAATTTTTAACTATTTTCTATGTGAGTATATTTACCTATCTTCACAAAATTTAGTTTTCTTCTTAGCTGACAAATTATTCTGCTGCCAAGAATAATAATCATTTTTTCTAAAATTTCCAAGATGTATGCTGGGCTAGGTTTCACAAGAAATGTCCGTTCTCTGTTTCAGGGAATTATATCATAGAATTATAGAATCATAGAATGGCCTGGGTTGAAAAGGACCTCAAAGATCATTTAGTTTCAACCCCCCTGCCACAGGCAGGGTCACCAACCACTAGACCAGGTTGCCCAGAGCCACATCCAGCCTGGCCTTGAATGCCTCCAGGGATGGGCATCCACAACCTCCTTGGGCAACCTGTCACAGTGTGTCACCACCCTCTGTGTGAAAAACTTCCTCCTAATATCTAACCTAAATCTCCCCTGTCCTAGTTTATAACCATTCCCATTCCCCCCGTCCAATCACTATCCACCCTCATGAACAGTTGTTCTCCCTCCTGTTTATACACTTCTTTCAAATACTGGAAGGTCACAATGAGGTCTCCCCGGAGCCTTCTCTTCTCCAAGCAAAACAAATCCAGTTTCCTCAACCTTTCTTCATAGGAGAGGTGCTCCAGCCCTCTGATCATCTTAGTGGCCCTCCTCTGGACCTGCTCCAGGAGCTCCACATCTTTCCTGTACTGGGGGCCCCAGATCTGGATGCAGTACTCCAGATGGGGCCTAACAAGAGGTGAGTAGAGGGGGACAATCACCTCACTCTCCTTGCTGGCCACATGACTTTCAATGCTGCCAAGAACATAGTTGGCATCTGGGCTGCTATCTAAAAAACTTACAATACTTCAGCAGTATTGTTTTACACACACTTAAAAATATTTTTTTTTTCATATATAAAATGTTAATTTTTGACATTCAAACTTCACCTCTAAGAAGTATTTAGGAATATTAATGTTGTATATCTACTTCATTTCAAATAAAATACTAACACTAGGCTGCCATGCTGTTATATGTTTGAAAATCTAGATTGCTGAATCTTCTCCTATTCTTAGTTAGCCTTTTGAATACAGTGAGGTTATTTAAATTATTAATTACATAATAAATTCAAAATAAATAGAATGTAACAAATTCTATAATTATTTTTTTGTTGTAGAAGATGTATTTAAACTGGAAATGGAAATATATTGCTATAGTAGAAAATTTTACTATAACAGACAAAATATGTGTTGGGAAAAGCAAGATAATAGATGAGGCCAACAACTCCATCCTAAATGTACCTTCATCTAGAGAGATAGGAGTGCTAGTGCAACTACTGAGTCTGTGTGATAGGATGTATCTGGTAAAAGAACAGCAGAGAGGGGAAGAAATGAAGTGGTCTGAATCTAAACAATACTTTTTTAATTCTGACAATAAAGAGACTCGGTGAGTGTAAAATAGCACAGAAGAGAGAAAATCCAGTTATCAGCAAAAAGCCAGTGGGACTGCTGGTGGTAAGGCATCACTTAATCAAATAAGTTATTTCAAAAAATTAAGCAGACCAGAACAGAAGCTTAAAAGCTAACACTGACAAAGTACCAATCAAAGTTATCAGCAAATATTAAATTGCTTTCCAAAACAAAATCCACTTAAAAGTTCACTATGCCAGTAAAGGGCTATTTCACTATAACATAGCAAGACAGATGTATCCATCAACAAAAATGCTGAGCCCCGGAACAATGATTTCAAGAGCAAGACATTTTGTTTTGATAAAAGTCCTGCCATCATTTTGTTGTACTAACGTGTATATTCAAAATCAAACCATTCAAACTAACATAGGAATCTGTGAAACATTTCAGAAGTACAGAAATATAGTCTTAAGGAAAATGACTTTTCTAAATGTTAATGATTTACAGGAGCGCAGAGTAGTTATTTGTTTACTAATTTTTTTTTTGTTTACTTTGTAATTAGTTTGATTATTTTATTGGGAAGATTTTCCACTATTAGTAGCTTAGAATAACAGAAAAAACTACCAAAGCTGGTAGTTTGCCTTCTAGCCAGAAGCATATTAATATGTTTATATCATTTCTGACAGATGCTTTTCTTACTTTTCTAACTTCCTTACAGACTTGTCTGGACAAAAGTGTGGGTTTTTTTGTTTTTGTTTTTTTCTATTTTCTTTTTTTTTTTTTTTAATAATATGTTAATTTTGTTTAATATAGTATTTAATTAACTTTATATAAAACTATAAATTTAAATTGTTTAATATTAATGGTACCTAATGACTACATTTTCCCTTTTATTTTTCTTTAGCTAATGCATCAGTAAAGCTTAAAAAGAAATATCTAATTTATTTACATCAAATGTTGAAGGTGTGAAAGAATTCAATTATCAATGTAAGAAAAAAAAAATTCCTCTGGATAGCTATCTTAGTAAGTTTGAGAAGCTACCAAGTCAGTAATACGAAGAAACAGCTTAAGATGATACCCCATTAAACAAGGACTATTTCAACTGCAGCAGAACAGTGAGAAATTAAATAAATAAATAAGTCCACGTGTATTGTACATACTTTTCTCTTTTATTTGGTGCCACTATTTCCATTTGTAGTAGAATGTGGTGCATACAACTAACTCTCTAGGTATGTTCCTTATAGCTGTGAAAGAAACAGCTGCAATGACAAAATTAGAATTTTGGTGAGGTTCCTTGCTATTGATGATCTTTCTTAAACTCTTCTAAGAATCTGTGTGACAAAGGTTATTATGAAATTGATAAGAGTAAGAAATGTTTTTCCTTCCCTTTTACACTGAATAGGCTCTTATTTCTAAAAAGAGAATTAATTTGGATCTGATTCAAAAAGGAACTATGAGAGAAATTTATGTCACTTGACTTTTGTATAATGAAGCATTTAAGACATTCAAGATTTCATGCAAAATGAATACATCATGAGTTGTCAGTACTCATAAAAAGGAGACAGTTTAAGTGGCTAAAGCAAAAGCATAGCCAATTAGGAAAAAGAAAATATAATTTCAAAGTATCACTGATAGTAAAATTCCCACTAAACTTAAATAGTATTTTAAGCACAGTCTTAAATATGTCATTCAATTTATGACTGTTTTTGTTTCCAAAACTTGGATGATTTGTAAAATTATAACATTTTGGCATGTCCGAAGGAGAAGTCAGAAAATTAACAGCACAAACTATAGGAACATTAAAAATTAAAATAAGCTGTGTAAATTAGGAAAAAAAAATCTGAAATAGAGAACATGAAATTCAGTAAAAAGAATATATTTTATAAATAAATTTTACACAAACTATAGAAGGTATTGTTATTCAGAGAAGATTGCTGATCCTCCAAACTATCAAGCCAAGTAAACTAGCAAGAAAATGAGAAAAGCTGACCTTATGACAAAAAATATTTTACAGGAATTTAACCTAACTCATAAACAAGATTGAAGCAGTTTGAAGACATGTAGAAGGGAAGGCAAAGTGAAGGTCAGCCATCTGTGGTGGATGCAATAAAGACTGTGAATGGATGGAAGAAATTCATTCCACGTATACTTAAAAGCCTATAATGCATGACTGATAGACATTGCAGAGGAAGGAACAACACAACAGAAAGAAGGTCCTGACCTAATAATGTGAAGGAACAGAAAGAAGGTCCTAACCTAATAATGGGAATGAACAGAACTGAAATTTGAGAAAAACACAAGAACCTGGAACTGATAAAATCTTATTCAACTGTAGTTTTACTTATTCACAGTAGCTATAAATTGAACTCAGCACATTCCAAGGGACAACACCCCTTAAATGAGTAGCTAATCTGTTCATTTGTGCTTTTAACCATCACAGTGCACTGGAGCATAGGCCTTCGCCGTCACTTCACTATCCTCTTCCCTTATTCTTTTTAGAGTCAACTTCTGGATGGGGACTGAAAGTACTCCTTTGATGAGCCATCCTGACAGAGGAGTGGCATCAGCCTTCAGCCTTTTAAATTTAAGCTCAGCTTACATAGATGATTTCTTTTGATTTCTCTCAAAGCTGTGATCCACTAAGTGTACAGAGTTTATGAGTTCTCTTCAGCTTGAACTGAATGGAATATAAAAGAGTGCCAACTTTTCTCACCTTCTGAATAATTACTTTAACATTGTCCCACACCATATCCTTTTCTCTGTACTGGAAACATGTGGAGTTGAAGTCTGGGCTATTCAGTGAATAAGGAATTGGTTGGATGTTTGCAGCCAGAGGGTTGTTGTCAATGGCTTTATGTCCAGATAGAGGGAAGCCGTGAGTAGTGTTCCTGAGAGGTCCATGTTTGGACCAGTGTTTTTCAATGTCTTTCTCAGTGACTTTGTGGGTTGAGTGTGCTTTCAGAAATTTTGGCGTTAACACTAAGCTGAGTGCCCTTGGGAGGCCCCATCTAAAGTACTGTGTCCAGGCCTGAGGCCCCTAGTACAGAAAGAATGTGAAGCTGTTGGAGCAGGTCTAGAGGAGGGCCACAAAGATCAATGAGCTGGAGCACATCTCATATGTTGTCACAATGGAAGGAAGGGATGCCATTCAGGGAGACCTCAACAGACTCGAAAAGTGGGCCCAGGTGAATCTAATGAGGTTCAACATAACAAAGTGCAACATTTTGCACTTGGGCTGGAGGCATATATACAGTCTGAGAGAAGCAATCCTTCAGAGTAGCCCTGCAGAGAAGGACCTGTGGGTCCTGGTGGATGAAAAACTTAACGTGAGCCAGCAGTGTGCTCTTGCAGCTCAGAAGGCAAATGGTATCCTGGGTTCCACCAGAAGAGGGGTGGCCAGTAGGGTCTGGGAGGTGACTGTCCCTCTCTACTCTTGGGGACCCTCTCGTGAGGCCCCATCTGGAGCGCTACATCCAGGTCTGGGGCCCCCAGTACAAAAAAGACAGAGAGCTGTTGGTGAGGGTCCGGAGGAGGACCACAAAGATGATATGAGGTCTGGAGCACCACCCCTACAAAGACAGGCTTAGGGAGCTGGGCTTGTTCAGCCTGGAGAAGAGAATGCTACAGAGCAGCCTCATTGCACTTTTACAGTACCTAAAGGGAGCATACAAGCAGGAGAGGAGTCAATTCTTTACAAGGGTAGATATTGGCAGGACAAAGGGAAATGTTATAAGTTGGGGGAGGGAAGATTTAGGTTGGATACCAGGGTGAAGTTCTTCACAGAGAAAGTGGTGAGGTGCTGGAACAGGCTGCCAGAGAGATTGTGGATGCCCTGTTCCTGGAGGTGTACAGGGCCAGGTTGGATGAGGTCCTGGACAGCCTGGTCTAGTATTAGATATGGAGGTTTGGAGTTCACAACCAGTTACAGTATTTAGGACAATGAATAGTGTATTCACTTTCCCTATCAGAAACAAATAAACAAACAAAAAAAAAAACAGCTTGATGTGAAGACGACATGCAAGGTAGTTGCTTAAAGCAGCTGGTAAACCAAGCTATCAACTGGGATGAGAGCTGCTGAAGATGTATCTCAGGTATGCAGAACAGCAGTTTTGCAGTTGTAAGCAAATAAACTCTCTAACAGCAACACTAATAACTAACCTCAAAATCCCCATAGGAACAACAAAATCCATTCTTTCAGACATAATTTTCATTCCTTTCCCCTGACTTGAGTATACTCAATCATCTTCTGTTCTTGTTGCAATAGCAGGCTGTATCTAACACTTCATATTTTCTCATGTTTAGGACAGAAAAATTCAGTTCTACTTGGTTGCAAAGCCCTTGTGTCTGCTCTGCTGAATGGATAAATCAAGATAAGTAACACAGAAGAATCCTACTTACAGATGAAGAAAACATGTCTTATTAACAAAACAAACAAACAAAAATTACTATATCTGTTTCTTGACTAGGTTACAACCATAAAAGGTCATACCTACAGGACAGAAAAAAGGAAAAAAAAAAAAAAAAACACCTATATTCCTATACAACAAAGAAGGAGAAAAACACTAAGATTGTTAAGTACTTCCTGATAATTGCTTCCTGATATGCTAGATCCAATTCAGTTGTGATGATCAGGTGTCAAAGTTATAGTTATCATCAGTATGCAGAAGAAGAGGGTCAATTAATACTACTCTTTACTAATGATGTCCTGGAGAACTCTGAGATTTACTTCAAGAGTGCTAAGGAAGCAGAAGAAACAAACAAAAGGTAATATAGAAGGATTTATGAAATGTGGTAGCAAAGCGAGTACCTGGAAGGTTTTTCCCATCTTCCCTGTAGCAGTGTTTTCCACCATTATTTGAACACTTTGTTTCAAAATTAGTGGGAAGGCAGTACAGTTTCCTAGATGGGGAGCAGTGCAGGGAGATTGTTTTTTTTTTTTTTTAATTCAAAATAGTAATTGAGGATCTATTGATCTACAAGGCATTATCTACCTTGTATTTTCTTTCATTTTTAGGGTTTTCTTGTCCTTTGTTTGTGTGTGTGTAAATTTTTTGGTGGTGGTGGTTTCTTTCTTTCTTTGTTTTCCTGATCACGTAACATCCAATCAGCAGAAATTCTGACACTCCTATCCACCCTCATGAATTAGTGTTTGTGACAAATTTGGTTCTTGTCCTGGCATCCCTTACTTGTCAGCCAGGCTTGTGTTCCTGCATGAACTTCCTTATGGCTTCCTTCTTTTCCTGTTATTGCTTGCTGTGTTAAAATGGTTCTTCACTAAATTCAAGGAGCAGACACTCTCCTTACACACACCCTTGCGGTATTGTTAATTAAACCATATTTGTAGCTTTCTAGTATAAGGTAGGTTGAATCTAGGCTTACTTGTTTATTGTGGTAACTGTTGGGCTGTTTAGTTAGATAGTTATTATATGCAATTTTGGAAATGTCAACTTGTTGGAGAAGTAGCTGCAAAGAAAGAATATTTTCTTTTTCCCACACTGTTAATTATGAATCAATATTCGAAAAGGGTTTTATACATCCATTTAACATAGCTGCTTTGTTAAACTTCTGTAGAGGATGATTAGTGTCATACTGTTTGTGACAGCTATGTAATGAGAAATAATCCTCCATCAGGCAGGTTTCTTGTTATAAAACTTCTCTTAGAGTGTGCCTCCTAGAGATTATCTTTTTTTGTTGTTGTTTTTAATTTTCATTTTTACAAAGGCTACCTTCTTGTGTGTAAACACTTGAGTTAATCCTAATGTGTTTTTTTTTTTAATCTGTAAATAAGGTTATTTTTGTGTATATATGTTAATACGACTGTTAAAAATAAAAAATCACTGAGATTAGTTATGATGATTCTACTCAGGCAGGAAAATAAGAATAGGTAAGAATAACAGACTATGCTCTCACTCCCCATCTTCTCTACAGCTAAAGGTAGCCTCATGAATGTTCAGAATATATATATGTATTTAATACATATACATACACAGTTTTTGCTACTTATTGTAAATAAGAAATGTGGTAGATGCAGGTAAGAAGAAACTACTTTAGAGTAGCTGGTACTCTTATGTCTTTCCTGTATCTCTTAAATAATCTGCTTCTATGGCTGTTCTCAGTGTTATGGAACGCAGAAACAATCATTTAAAATGATAAGAAGTTGTGAGGTTAGCTTTCTGATCTATAAGCACTGCTGTAAGCTTTCCTATGGAATGCACTCTATATTCTTATCAGCAAGTTGGAACATAACTGGGGTGGCCTTCTTTTCCTGATTTGATCAAACTGCTAAGGGCTCCAGACACTTGCCATACTGTTATCATATACTTAGATTAAATCAAGTTGCAGTTTCAAATACAGAAAAAGAACACCTGACCTATGTTATAGAATAGAACCACAGTAAAAACAAAACAAAAGAAAACTTTGTTTACTTTGAAAAATACTGTTTACAACAAACTTAAACAAACAAAATTATGACTGAACAATGGGAACTAATATTTGAGTAAACAGATTTTTTTTCTGTCAAAATCTGGTATAAACTGATAAAATGGACATTAATACGTAGTCTAGCTGTACCTCAAGAAAAAGCAAGAACAAAAATCTTTGAAGCCATCAAACATGTTTAGAGATCAGCCATTGAAAGGTATAGCAATGTGCAGGACATTTTCAGTTTTAAGGATTTCTTTTGTTTGTTTTGTTCTTTGTCGTGATCTGTTAAGTTTGGCCGTAGTATGTCTAATATGCTTTAACTGCATTAATTTCAGTCTACAAAAAAGTGAATCTACAGGTTTTATTAATTATTTATAACACACACCCTCCACAGTAACATGGTCACATATAACTCTCAGTGGATTTATAAGACATCCTGAATGAGACCTTAGTTAGTAGGAATTCATGGATATTATTTTTCTTGTTTCAGAAAACAATTTTTTTTCCTTTTACTTTCTAAAGAGAGGGGATTTCTACTCAGTGCTGGAATAACCTATAATGTCCTACAAGACAAAGGTGGATTTCGAATTCAGGGAAAAGCCAGTCATTTGGAAGCAGTCGTAATGCTGAAATAGAAGTTTGTGTTGTTTCCAGGAATTGAGATGAGAGATTGCTCATTGCAGAGTGTGTGTGTTCCAGTGGGCTTGCACAGGAAGATTTGGGTTCTTGACCAATCCTAGACTAAGTTGATACCACCTTTTTAACAATCTCTAAACATGTTGCAAATCAAATTGGATCAGGCATTAATAAGGTAAAGAGAAGCCATTTACTGTGTAACTGTGATGAAGAAATATGGATTGTAAAAGAAAAAAGCAGCATGTTGCTGTACCTAGACATGAGGCTTGTCCTCTGTAATGGAAATGAAGAAAGCTATTAGTTGAGAACTGTTTCTGCATTCTTCGAAATAAACAATTAAAGGATGAAGGGCATATTATTTCCCTATCTTTTCATGTCAAGAAATTGAATACAGCAATAATAATAATAATAATAAACAGTATTCAATTTAGTGGAAAAAAAAAATGCCTATTTTTTAAGTGCTGTCATAGTAACAGTATTACCTAGGGAAAAATACCTTAATTTAAAACACCAGAGATTTTCAACTTATACTGATATAAACAGAATCTGAGAAGGTTATGCAGAAGGGTTAACCAAACTCCAAAATGACAAATGTTATAAGAAATGCATGAGAGCATCGAAACACTCTAACTGTCGTCTCATTTCTCCACACAATATAAACTATATGTATATGATTTCTACACAATCTCATTTAAGGAAAAAATAATATGCTTTTTTTCCGCCATATAAATGTTTTCCTTCCCTGTTTATTATCAGATATGTGAAATAAAGAAGTGAAGATTCCCTCAGCAAGTTTGCTGATGATACGAAGTTGGGAGGATTGGCTGACATGCCTGAAGGCTGTGCTGCCATTCAGCGAGACCTGCACAGGCTGGAGAGCTGGGCAGTAAGAAACCGGATGAGGTTCAACAAAAGCAAGTGTAGGGTCTTATACCTAGGGAGGAATAATTGCATGCACCGGTACAGGCTGGGGGATGAGCTGCTGGAGAGGAGCTCTGCAGAGAGGGACCTGGGCGTCCTGGTGGATGACAGGTTGGCCATGAGCCAGCAGTGTGCCCTCATGGCCAAAAAGGCCAATGGCATTCTGGGGTGCATTAAGAAAAGCGTGTGGCCAACAGGTCAATGGGAGGTGATCCTCCCCATCTACTCTGCCCTGGTAAGGCCTCATCTGGAGTACTGTGTCCAGTTCTGGGCTCCCCAGTACAAAAAAGACAGGGATCTCTTGGAAAGAGTCCAGCGGAGGGCCACAAAGATAGTGAAGGGCCTGGAGCATCTCCCCTATGAAGAAAGGCTAAGTGACCTGGGTCTGTTTAGCCTTGAGAAAAGAAGACTGAGAGGGGACCTGATCCAGGTTTATAAATATCTGAGGTGTGGCAGCCATAGTGGTGAGGCCAGTCTGTTTTCAGTGGTACGTGGAGACAGGACGAGGGGAAACGGACATAAGCTGCAGCACAAATGTGCGCAAGAACTTCTTTATGGTGAGGGTGACGGAGCACTGGAACAGGCTGCTCAGGGAGGTTGTGGAGTCTCCTTCTCTGGAGATATTCAAGTCTCGCCTGGACGCCTACCTGTGCGACCTGGTGTAGGGAACCTGCTTTGGCAGGGGGGTTGGTCTCGATGATCTCTAGAGGTCCCTTCCAATCCCTACAATTCTGTGATTCTGTGATTTAGATTTCACTCTTTTGGACAGGTAGCGTTTGCCTCCACCTCCTGTCAATAGATAGTAAAACATTACCTGTTTTGCAAGTCCTGCCATAAGATCACTTGGTTTTCTTCTGTATTCATTCACTTTAAACATTCTCATCTGCAGATTAATCTCCAAAAATACATGTTTTGTTTGCTGTATTTTACATCCAGCAAAGTGTTCTGAAACCTTTTCCTGTTAGAACATGTGAACAGTAGTTGCTAAACACTGTTAACTTTCAAATAGAGTAGAAGAGTTCAGATAGAAGGCCCTTCAAAGACCATCAAGTCCAACTACTTGATCAACTTCAGGGATAAATAAAAGTTAAAGCATATTACTGAGGAGATTATAAATGCCCTGTGAGCACTGACAGACATGGCACAACAGCCATCCCACTAGAAATCCAGCTGCAGTGTTTGATCACCCTCACAGTGAAAATATTTTTCTTAATATTCAGTCTGAACCCCCCCTGCCTCAGCGCTGTGCCATTCCTCTGTGTCATAGGTTCACAGAATCTTCAGTCTGTCCAGGTTTTGGTGAATGGCAGCACAGCCTTCCGGTGTGTATGTCACTCCTCCCAGCTTTTTATCATCAGCGTACTTACTGAAGGTGGACAAGGTCATCAGTGAAGATACTGAACAAGACTGGACCCAGCACCAACGCCTGGGGAACTCTCCTTGTCACAGGTCTCCTACCAGACTCTGCCCCACTGATCATAACCCTTTCAGCTCAGCCAGTCAGCCAGTTCTCAGCCCACCTCACTGTTCACTCATCTGTCCCACATTTTCTCAGTTTTGTTATAAGGATGCTGTGGGAGACAGTATCAAAAGCCTTGCTGAAGCCAAGGTAGATTACATCCACTGCTCTCCCCTCATCTACCCAGCTGGAGATACCATCACAGAGGTTGGTTGAGCATGATCTTCCCCTTGGTGAATCCATGCTGACTATTCCAGATTACCGCTTTCTCTTCCAATTGCTTGGAGATGGCACCTAGAACAAGCTGTTCCATTGTCTTCCTAGGGACAGAGGTGAGACTGATGGCCTGTAACTTCCTGGATCCTCCTGCTTGCCCTTTTTGAAGACCCGAGTGATACTGGCTATCCTCCAGTCTTCAGGCACTTTTTTTGTTCTCCAAGACCTGTCAAAGATGATAGAAAGTAGTTCAGCAATCACCTCTGCCAGCTCCTCAGCACAAATGGATGCATCCCATCAGGGCCCATGGATTTGTGCACACTGACCCCATCTAGACACTCTTGGACCACCCTCTCCTCAATCAGAGAGAAGTTCTCCATTTCCTAGACTCTCTCTTCCCTCCAAGGTCCAGGAGTCCTAGTCTTCCTTTTGATGTTAGCATACTTAAAAAAAAAAAAAAAAAAAAAAAAAAAACTTATTATCCTTTAGCTCCTTCACTAGCTTCAGCTCCAGGTATTCTCCTGTATTCTCAATGTGCTTCTCATGGCATGCGTTTGGACTACCTTCCAGACCCTCTCTTCTGTCTGGCCTGAGAGCCTCAAATCTATTACTCAGGGACACTGCAGGGGAACCTGCAGGGGTTGATGAGACTGTGGATGCTGGGGGCCAATGTCTCCTGCTTTAACCAGCCTTAAGGTCCAGCCTCTTTTCTCTCGTGAGTTGTCTAACCCTGCAGGTGAGCAGCTGGATTGGCTACTTCCACTTGCAGGGACTTAGGAGGAGGCTGCGTGTCTACAGTGGGAGTAGATTCACACCTCCTCCTATCTGTCTCCCTCAGAGATCCCTGAGAGCCCCTCAGGCTGTTGACCTCTCTCTGCAGCCAGGCCATTTGCTCAAGCAGCTCCTTGAGCAGGACACACATGCAGCCATGACAGCCCTCTCCTTCCTCAGGATCCGCGGGGATCTCCAGATTATAGAGCTCCCCACAGTCAGTAGGGGTTGTCCACCTGGCTGTGTGAATGAGACTAGAGAGGCTTGGTTGCTGCCTTAGTCCAGCCACTGCGGCGAATGCCCACCATGATAATTAAAGAGACAGTAACCCTAGAGTTCTCAGAGGAGGGGAGAGAGAAGAGAGGGCCCTCTCTGACATGCATGAACTGCCTGTGTTAAATAATAGGGCCAAGCACGCCCTATTTCAACATCTGGTTCACTGCGCTCCTTAAGGGCTGCATTTATACAGGCAGGGGAATTGGCTGCTGTCACTCCCAGCTCCGCCCACACTGTGTCAGCACCCACATCAGCACAAGCATGGTTCCTGCCTGCTCAGGGTGGGCTGGGGTTGCTGTGCTGACCAAATGTCTCTGCACAGTGGGTAAAGCCACAGTTTTGGGGGTTGGTTCTGATTTATTTCTCTGCTAGGATCCCTCATTGCAGTCAATTCACGCTAGGTCCTTGCTAAAATGGTGGAACTGATGCTCTTGGTGGGCTTTAAAATGCTTCTCTATTACTAAGGAGAAGTGTTCTGCACCTCCCTCCCTTTGGGGAGTCAGAGGAATCAGTGAGATCACCTCTTAGCCTCCTTTTCTCCGTATAAAACCCAAATGTTCTCATCTCCTCCTCATAAATTTTTTTTCAACCTTTTCACCAGCTTTGGCCTTCTCTGGATGCTTTCAAGGACCTTAGCATCATTTTTATATCGTGAAGGCCCATAACTACAAGCAGCATTCAAGGTGAGGCCACTAAATATAATAGGACAATTGCCTCTCTTGATCGGTTGTGCTATGTTTAATGCACTCCAAATATGTGGCTTGCCCTCTTGGCTGCTAGGGCAAACTGCTAGCTTATGCTGAGCTTGTTGTCAGTCATCAACCCCAAGTCTCCTTCTGTTGAGCTGCTTTCCAGCCATGAATTTTCCAGTTCTTACTTGTGTCTGGTATGACTACATCTCATGTACAGAACCTGGCAGAATTGTATTATTTTTATAATATAAATTTATTTGTTGACATGATATTTATATTATTCACAATGTAATGTCATTGCTTATTAGTATAATTATTTTTGACTTTATGTGATGTTTTTATCTCCTTTTGTTTGCATCATTTTTTATTGATATCGGATGTAATGGTGTAGTCCAATACCTTAGCAGAAGTTCTTGAAAACAGTAGAAGTGATGAAAGGATATGGATAATCATAATTTAAACTGGATGTTTCAAAGCATGGGGGTAATCACAGAATACTTTGAAAGAAGGAGAATAGCAAGAATATGAATACTTTCAAGATTATCGAAGTTATCCCAGTGCAGATGTTTAAATTAATTAGCTTTGTCTGTTACAATGATGTCTCCATTATGTTAGTAAGCGCTCAATGGGATTAAGAAAAAGTATATCAATTATTGAAGTTTCTTGAATCTGCTAGTTATTTTGAAAAAGAATGATTTATTAGTACTAGTAAACATTAGCAGTATACAAATACAGATATTGTATAAGGTCATTTCCTATGAAATGTGATGCTTTAAAAAAAATAATAAAATTTCATGATTATTCCATGCTGTGATTCATACTTCTTACTAATAAATATTACTAGTTAATATTACATACCTTCAGGAGAGAGATATAGAAGCTGAAATGAAGAAGAAAAAAAAAAAATCATGAAGCAAAGCTTTAGGCAAGCATGAAATGTTTCAGAAGAGATAGAAACAGCCAGAAGTAGTTCAAATAGAAATGTTATTCCTTTAAGAAGTAAGTAGTTAGTGAAATGAAAACAGAGGTACTGAAGTCAGAGATAAACATAAATGTGCAATAGATATGTGAGGAAGATGAAACAAAACAACAGATTGCAATCAGGTTTTTTGTTTGTTTAAAAAAAGAATATTTAACTCTTTTTAACTACCTCAGTTTTAAACAGAAATAGTGTAAAAGCAGAAATTTCAATATAAGATGAGAATTGGAGAGTGAAGGGAAGATATTAATTCTTGCTTATCTACTTAAAATTTATGTAAAGAAATTGCTTTTTATTGTCTCTTAAAGTAGAAAGCTGTACTACAGGGAGCATAACGATAGGGGTGATTAGGATGGGTGAAAGAATGGAAGAAAAAAAAAAATCAACTTCGCCGAAATATGTTATTTTCACATATCAGAGGATATTTATATCCATTTTAGGAGATTAAGATAGTAGTTTCTTCCTTTTGTTCTTTATTTAAACTCCTGGAAGAAATGTGTGGATTAATTTTAGATTCTCACTGTTCAGAAATAGACTCTTGAGAGTATGGTTATGAAGTATTACCCTTGCACATATATTCTGAGAGCCTTTGATTATGACATATCATGGTAAACAGCAGTTTTTGTGTTTCAGAAGTAAAGCTTTTTCATAAATGCTCTGAGGTCTTATGTTCTGGCAGAAAATCATATTAATCTGATAAATAATCTGATATTCCAAACAAAGATATTCCAAAACAAGATATTCCAAACAGCAAGGATGCCTAGTTTGTGTCTTCATACTTACACGGCAGCCTCTTTTGCACTGGGAATTTAACTTACTAAGATTTTATTCACTAAGAAGCTTAAGCCCTCAAAAAGCTCTCAAAAGATGAGAGCTTAACCTTCAGAAAGCTTCAAAAATAGGAGAAAAATAAAATCTGTTTTGATAAATAGACACAAAAATTACTTTTTTTTTTTTTTTTAAATAACTTTTCATAGTGAAATAATGTAAAGGCCAAGATTCTTAATCTTTAAGATTCAGAAGAGACTAAAACGACTCAGTGACTCATACAGCAGCAACTACCACAAATTTCATTAACAGTGACCAAAGAAGGCAGTAATGGTCACTATGAGACACAAGCAGTATGCTCAAAATTTATCCTCTAATACAGATAAACTGTGCAATTTTTGTAGAGTTTATATAATGTTTGATTGTACCTTCTTTACTGGTACTTTGAACTTCACATTGATAGTATTTTGCAAGCATTTTCTAGAGTGGAAATTCTATTTATCTTACTAAATGTTTTGCACTTGATAATAACACATAGCGTACTACTGCTCTGTACTAGTAAAAAAAAATTAAAAGTGTGAAACATCTTGTGCAGTAAATTACAAGCGAGGACAAATTTTAAAGAGTTGTCCTTGTCTGGCTTATATCTACTGGGCAAAAATGATCCTTCGTGATATATGATAAAAGAAATAATTACTTTATTAAGGACTTGTTCACGCTCATTTTTCAAAACATTTACTACAAATAATCATATATTACTGAGTTTTTTTATGCTTCAGTTGTACTGTGAAACACACATCATTTGCTTATCTCATTAATTTTGTTCTGCACAATGAAAATATTAGGTCATCAACCTAATACTACAAGTTCTGTAAGCCAAATTGGAAGAGTGAAACTGAAAATACAGTGGCTTTTTTCGTTAAAGATATTTCCAATATATAAAATACTCTTTAGCTGTTAACTGTTTAAATGCCCTTGTCAGTGCCACGTTGCTTATACTAACTCTATAATTTTTCTAACTATGAATAATGATGAGTCAAGATCTGGAGCTTGCTGAAAAATAATTTAATTATTTTTTCCATTGATGTAAGGATCTAAGTTAATACTAGCAGTATTTTTGGTGGAATTCTGATTTTTACAAATACTCTTGCACTGGCTCAATTTAATATTGTGATAAATCTCCATCATTTCAAAAAACTTGTCAATATAGTTTATTATTTACCATTAATATTCTAAAATCTCTTTGAAAAGCAATTTATATTCTTATGTGATTGACATCTGCTACGCATAGTACTAACACATTCTGATATTCTTTTGACTTCATCTTTCTATGAATTGTTCAGTCCTTTGCAGTATTAATGGCATTCATCTACATGGAGATGTGAATGCTCTAGAACATATATTTAAGCCATGACTGTACCTGCAGAAATAAATAATCAGTGCACCTATGCAATATATCATCTACTAATCTGTTAAGTAGGCCTTGAATCACAGAATCACAGAATGGCCCAGGTTTGAAGGGACCTCAAGGATCATGAATCTCCAACCCCCCTACCACATGCAGGGCCAACAATCATAGTATTTAATTCTAGACCAGGCTGCCCAGGTCCCCATCCAGTCTGATCTTGAACACCTCCAGGGACAAGGCATCCACAACCTCTATGGGCAGCCTGTTCCTGCACCTCACCACTCTCAATGGGGTCACCCCACAGCCTTCTTTTCTCCAGGCTGAACAAGTCCAGCTCCCTCAGCCTGTCTTTCTAAGGGAGGTGCTCGGGTCCCCTGATCATCCTCGTGGCTCTCCTCTGGACCTTCTCCAACAGCTCTCTGTCTTTCTTGTACTGAATAATCTCCAAAAGAAAAAAAGAATAAGAAATGTAGCAAACAAATAACTCTCTAGAGAGACTAACTGAACTAGAAGGGTTTATACGTGAAAGTTCTCCCCCAGCTTCAAAACATTAAGCATCTACAGAGAAAATAATCTTGTGAATTCTGAATTATGTACTGTGTTCCAAAGTAATAATCCAGTGAGGGGTTGTACCAAACTTGTTGGGTGAAGATGGTGGAGTATAAAGAGATGGACTAGGGCAGGGGGACGCTGGGGATGCTGCTGTTCTAGGGGATGCTAGGTCCTCTATAAAGGCAGTGAGACAGAAAGCCCAGCTGAAATGCCTTTATACCAATGCACACAGCTGGAAAATAAGCAGGATGAGCTGGAAACCGTGATGCACTTGGAAACTTATGGCCTTGTTGCTATCACGGAAACATGGTGGGATGACTCCCATAACTGGAATACCATTATTAAGGGATATTGGCTCTTTATAAAGGATAAACGAGGTAGAAAGGGTGGGGGAGTTGCCCTCTACGTCAGAGAGTGGATAGACTGTGAGGAGCTCCCTCTGAGAAACAATCAGGAACAGGTTGAGAGCCTGTGGGTTAGAATTAGGGACGGGACAGGCTGCCTGATCAAGGGGAGACTGTTGACAAGCTTTTCTTGCTTCTGATGCGAGAGACATCTGCTCACAGGCTCTTGTCTTGGTGGGGGACTTCAACCATCCGGATATCTGTTGGAAAGACCACACAGCGAGCTGCAAGAGGTCCAGGAGGCTCCTGGAATCCACTGATGATAACTTTTTGGTCCAGGTATTGGACAGACCAACCAGGTGAAGCGTTGCTGGACCTGCTGTTCACCTATGCAGAGGAGATCATTAAAGGTGTTAAGGTTGTAGGCAGACTGGGCTGCAGTGACCATGCTCTGGTTGAGTTCGTGATCTTGAGAGATGTGGGCCTGGCGAAGAGCAGCGTCAGAAACCTGAACTTTGGAAGAGCGAACTTTAAGCTGTTCAATGGACTGTTAGCCAAGATCTCCTGGGATGCTGTCTTTAAAAACAAAGATGTTGAGGAGAACCGGCTACTCTTCAAGGATGCCTTCCTGAGAGCACAAGAGCTCTCCATCCCTCTGAATAATAAAGCGGGTAGAGGAGGTAGAAAACCGGCTCGGCAAGGACCTGCTGGGCACGCTGAGGACAAAGAAAGGTGTGTACAAGCTCAGGAAACAAGGGTGTGCCATCTGGAAAGAATACAGGGATGCTTGCAGACTTGCATGACTTGCAGATGTGGGATCAGGAAAGCCAAGGCATAGGCAGAACTGAACTTAGCGAGGGACATGAAAAACAATAGGAAGACATTGTACAGGTACATTGGCCAGAAGAGACAGGCCGAAGCGAGTGTACCTCCTTTGGTAAATGTAAAAGGAGAACTGGCTTCAATGGGTGAAGAGAAGGCTGAGGTACTGAATGAGTTCTTTGCCTCGGTCTTCACTGGCAGCTAGGATTCTAGTATTTCTCACATCCCTGAGTCCTGCATCCCTAAACCTCTAGGTGGGGAGAGGGGCGATAAATCCCCCCCCACTGTAAGGGCAGAGCAAATCTGAGACCACCTCATGAGACTGAATGTGTACAGGTCTATGGGGCTGGATGGCGTACATCCCAGGGTTCTGAAGGAGCTGGCTGAGGTGGTTGCCGAGCCGCTCTCCATCATATTTGAAAAGTCGTGGCTGTCAGGTGAGGTCCCAGATGTCTGGAGGAAGGGTCACGTCACTCCCATTTACAAGAAAGGGAGCAAGGAGGATCTGGGGAACTATAGGCCGGTGAGTCTCACCTCTGCGCCTGGGAAGATCATGGAGCAGATCCTCCTGGATGACATGCTTGATCACATGAGGAATGAGTGTGTGATCCGAGACAGCCAACATGGCTTCACCAGGGGAAGGTCATGCTTAACCGATCTGGTGGCCTTCTGTGATGGAGTGATGGCATTGGTGGACAAGGGAGAGGTGACCAATGTCATTTACCTGGACATGGTACCTGGACAAAGCAAAGCCTTTGACATGGTCCCCCACCGCATCCTTATCTGCAAACTGGAGTGATGTGGATTTGATGGGTGGACCACTCAATGGATAAGGAATTGGTTAAAAGGCACAGACAGAGGGTGGTGATCAATGGTTCTATGTCCAGGTGGAGGCTGGTTACAAGCGGCGTCCCCCAGAGGTCTGTCTTGGGACTGGTGCTGTTTAACATCTTTATCAATAACATCGATGACGGGATCGAGTGCACCCTCAGTAAGTTTGCTGATGACATCAAGCTGAGTGGTGCAGTTGACACAGTGGAAGGAAGGGATGCCATTCAGAGGGACCTCCACAGACTCAAAAGGTGGGCCAGGGTGAACCTGATGAGGTTCAACACAGCAAAGTGCAAGGTTTTGTACTTGGGCCGGAGGAGTCCCAGGCATCTATACAGACTGGAAGGAGCAGTCCTTGAGAGTAGCCCTGCGGAGAAGGACATGGGGGCCTTGATGGATGAAAAGCTTAACATGAGCCAGCAGTGTGCTCTTGCAGCTTGGAAAGCAAATGGTATCCTGGGCTCCATCAGAAGAGGGGTGGCCAGCAGGTACAGGGAGGTGATTGTCCCCCCTCTACTATGCTCTTGTGAGGCCCCATCTGGAGTACTGTGTCGAGGTCTGGAGCCCTAAGTACAAGAAAGACAGGGAGCTGTTGGAGAGGGTCCAGAAGAGGGCCACAAAGATGATCAGGGGACCGGAGCACCTCCCTTAGAAAGACAGACTGAGTGAGCTGGACTTGTTCAGCCTGGAGAAAAGAAGGCTGTGGGATGACCTCATTGCAGCCTTTCAGTACCTAAAGGGAGCCTACAAACAGGAGGAGTCAACTCTTTGAAAGGGTAGATAACAGCAGGACAAGAGGAAATGGTTTTAAGTTGAGGGAGGGAAGATTTAGGTTGGATGTCAGGGGGAAGTTCTTTATAGAGAGAGTGGTGAGGTGTTGGAACAAGCTGCCCAGAAAGGTTGTGGATGCCCCATCCCTAGAGGTGTTCAAGGATTGGATTGAGGCCCTGGGCCCTGGGCAACCTGATCTATTATTAAATGGGGAGGTTGTTGGCCCTGCCTGTGGCAGGGGGGTGGAACTTGATAATCCTTGAGGTCCCTTCTAACCCTGGCCATTCTGTGATTCTGAGCCTTCTGGAAACGTCTTCACAGTACTTAGCAAAGATGTTGTTATTCCATTTTCAAGGCCAGAAAAACAGATAGAATTCTCTTGGTATCGCAGTAGTTATGTAGCTACAAATGAAAAGACTAATATATAGTAGTTGCTTATGTTTATCCTGAAAAGCAAGCAAACAAACAAACAAAAAACTAGTGTCGCTTTAAATAGTATTAGTTTTGCATTTAAAAGAACACATTTTAGAGATTTATATAAATAGATTTATCTTCATTTCTTTGAAAGAAAAGGTGCTACACAAAACCACAATTAAATATTTTCCAATGATTTATATAGCTTGTAAATAGTTGATGATTTTTTTAAAAAATATATGCGTAACTTTAGAATTAAAGAATATATTACAGCATTTAAAGGAACTGACATTTTTTTCATTCTATAGTAATACAAGAACGGGAAAGAGCATAATTATCTTATTTGTTGTTATTACTACAGGAATATTTACTAAACAAACAAGCCAAAATCTTGACAGTGGTAAAAGGCAGCAATTTTGGTGAGAGAAAGGATCCAGAAAGAAGATGATATGGAACAGCCAGCAGAGACATGTAGAGCTCTATTCTTAAGTTTAAGAGAAATGTAACTTGTTATTTCGTGACATATTCTAAAGCCTTAGTTTTTTCTTTGTCTGCTAAGATATTTTTTTTCTCTGCATTAACAAAAGAAGAAAGTGTAATGGAAATGGAATTAGTAGTATTAGTGTTGCCTTATTAGTAGACTACTGGTACCTGAAAGGGGCCTACAGGAAAGCTGGGAAGGGACTTTCTGTAAGGGCATCGAGTGAATGGAAGAGGAGAAATGAAAGAGGGTAGATTTAGACTAGGTATCAGGAGGAAATTCTTTGCTGCAAGGGTGATGAGACACTGGAACAGGTTGCCCAGAGAGGCTGCAGGTGCCCCCTCCCTGGACGTATTCAAGGCCAGGCTGGATGGGGCTATAAGCAACCTGATGTGGAGGGAGATGTCCCTGCCTAAGGCAGGGGAGTTGGAACTGGATGATCTTAAGGGTCCCTTTCAATCCAAACCATTCTGTGATAATTTTGTAGTCAAATTGTATCCTACAGAAAGTTAAATAATTCCTGACATACATATTTCTTGTATATCACAAATATCATTGTTTCACTTCTATTCAGATTTCTGCAACCTACTTACCATTCACTGTTTGTGATCATCTACAAATAGTTAAAAGTTTGTGTTAAGATTATCATGATAACTGTCCAAGATGTGCTAAGATTTAAACTGAACAACAGCTCTCTCTCTATGTTTTGATAAGAAAATGCCCCATTTTGTCTTGGATATCCTGTATATGATGTGGATTTCTTGAAGAGCTTCATGTAGATGTGAGCAAACACCAGGTAGATATATTAACACTGGTGCTATCAAAACAGTTCTTATATTCAAGTCGGAATTGGTGGTTTTCCTAGGCAGTTAATACTATTCCATTGTGAAGTGACTAATATAGGAAGAAATATAACTTCTGGACATGACATTTTTTTATAACCACAATTAATGCCTCTTCATAGTGCAGACCTCATTTAGCACGAATTCTGAGGGGAAAAAAAAAAAGAAAAGGAACTATTGTTGAAATGAACATTTGCAAGAGTAAACATAATGGACTAAAATGAAAACAAAAATCTGAAGTCTTAATGTGTTTATTTCCCAATACAAATGAAAAAGGTAAATGGCTATTAAGTATGTGAAGGTAGTAAGTACTTCACAGATGTGTAAAGACAACTTTTAAAACTAATTGATTTCAAAGGATTATAACCATTATAAAGTCAGTATGAAATATAATAAAAATAATTGGAGGGATCATTTAGGGCAAGTCAGCCTACTCCTCTCTATCATGACAACCCCTGTTGAGAAGAAAATATGGGTTATGGGTTATTGTTATAGGTCACATAGAAATAACTCCTTCCTCTTTGGGGCCTAGATAAAAGGCATTACTAGAAAACTGACTAGCCTGGTACAGACCTCTGATTTTATCTGTTGTTTTTTTTTTCATGTCAGCAATGATCCAAAGTAATTAAAAAGGACTCCAGGACTTTGAGGTGTTTGGTTAAAGGTTCACAGGCACAGGTACTGTTTTCCTCAATTCTTCTAGGCTAACTAGCGATAATATTTGGGACAGCTTGACAAAATTTAAGGGACTGCATGCTAGTGAGATCCTTCAGTCTGCTCCACGAGTTTGTGGATTCAAAGTAAACATATTGAAATATTTCTACATCAATATTCAGAGATCTCTAGCTCATGAGAAACATAATATAAAGCTTTGAAAATTTCTGATAAACCTGTAATCCTTGATGGTGATTGATGGGATTTTTGTGTTTCTTGTTTCTTGGTACAGAATTCTAAGAATGTTTCCCTGCATTAAATTTACTTAGATGTCTGGATCTTGACCCAGTTACTGAGAATGGATGTATGGAGGCCATAGATCTCCACTGACTTTTACAAGAATTTGGACACCTACAGTTTCATTCAGTTGCCTAAATATATGAATCTGATGACACTTTTCATGTTCTACTACCATTTGTTTAGTTTCCAGTTTCTTTTCCAGAGGAGTAAGATTTCCTGCAGATCTATCAGAGCTGCCATACCCATTATTCTAGAATATCTTAAATAGCACTAACTGCCTTATGTTTAGGAAATTGAATCAAAACTGTGTCTGATATGCGCTTCTATGCAGATGTTTAGGTCTAAATGCCTTAACCTACAGCTTCCTACACTGAAAACATGCATATTGCAGGAGATAGCAGGACAGATTGAAAGAAGTTTAAACTAGATCTGAAGGAGGTAAGGGATAAAACTATGCTTACCAGTGATAAGCTATGAGATGGCATGCCAAAATTGGAGGGACTGTGTGCTAGCAAGATCTGTTATATTGGTTGGTTGTCAATCATTAGTTGGATGACCCAGGCCTCCATTTTTAGGGCAAGTTCTCTTCAATACTTTTATGAATTACAGGGTTGGCCAATCACTAACCTAAAGAAGCTTAAAAAGAACATGTGAGAAAAGGCAGTCTTAGGTATACATGCATACTGGGCAGCTCTCCAGCCCAGCAGAACTGGATTTGGGGTTCTAGTTGATATTAAGTGTGCCCTGGCAGCTAAAAGGTCCAGCTGTACTCTGTGATGCATCAGGCATAGCATTGCTAGCTAGCCAAGGGAAAGACTCTATCCTACTGTGCTGTGTGATGAGGAATAGCTGAAGTCACTTAGTTTGTTCAGCCTAGAGAAGAAACCGAGAGGCAATCTCATCTCATCCTACAGCTTTCTCATCATAGGAGCAAAGAGGGAGGCACTCATCTCCTCTCTCTGGCACGCGTAATGACATGACCTGATGGAAGCAGCATTGGGTTGGGTACCAGAAAAAGGTTTATCATTGAGAAGATGGAGAGGATCTGGAATAGTCTCCCCAGGGAAGTCGTCATGGTACTACATCTGATGGAGTTCAAAAAGCTTTTGAAAAATGATCTCAAGACATATATTTTACTTTTTGAGTAGTTCTATATGGAGCAAGGAGTTGATAATACCCGTGCATCCCTTTTTGACTGATTCTAGTTTGCTGCTTATCTCATCTACAATCTCCACGTATTCTATTACTAACTAGTATATATGCTCATCCACGTGAGAGATGTGTCCAACTCCAACCAAAAGTAGGATTTTGTATTTTTCATACTGGATATTAATTCTTATTTCCATTTTATGTTCTTAATAGCTGTAAGGGTACATTTTTATAGTTCTCCTTAATTCATTGAAATTGATACATCATCTGGAAAGGCTAACAAATACTGGATAAAACTGACACTTTGTTTTCAATTTTGGGTCATATATACTGAGCCTTTTTGTTCTTGATTGCTTTAAAAGTGGATTGCCTTAATAGCTACATCTTGTGCTTATTTGTGTAAACATAGTTTTCTACGGGAGGCATACTTTCAGTCTCCAGAACTAGTGTATATGCATTAAGAGAGACATTTCAAATGCTTTCAGTGAATATTCTATGTCAAAATTAAGTTTTCACAACATCTTGGCTTTCATAGTAATGTTCCATAAGTTCAAATACACATTTAAAAATGATCTGCAGCTCTCTCATTGGATCAGAATGCTGATGTGAACTTTGGAGGCACATAAATGTGTACCAATTTCAATAGTATCCATTACACCTGTGAAAAACACATTTTTTGATGAACAAATCCGAAGATAGAATTATGAACATCTACTATTGAAAAAATATGTTTTTTTTACATTTAAATTTTGATTAAAAGTATGTAATTCTCTTGTCTTAATTACCAAATAAAAAATATTTAGTTAAGCACTAAAATGTAAATGAGTTTCAAATGTTCATGCCAGTGATTTGAAGTGAAGCAATTCATTCATCAGAGGGAGAAGATATACCATTTTCTTTCACACTGTTGTTCCAATATGTTTCAATTTTTTCATCTGAAGATTTGTCTCAAATAGCCAGAATACTACGTCTTTTCAGTTGTTAGCCTTTCTGCTTAAACTACCACCAACTGTGATAATTAAAGTTGTTGGTGATGGTGATTTGTAGAAAAATTTACTGTCTTCCATCAACTACAGCAACTAATTCAAGACAATAAGTAAATAATACATTCTATTCCCCCTCACCCACCCCCCTGCTTAGGATATTGTTACTAATATAACTGTAAAGAAAGGATCAATGGCTAGAGTAATAAGGAAGTGGAACAGTGCTAACCATAGAAGAGAAATGAACCAAATAATGTAGAGGAAAAATATTGAAAATTTGAAGTCCGTTGCTGTTTTCTGAAAATGTGTGCTAAGGCATAAGTGATCAAAATGATGTCTTTCAAGTGTTGATCAGCAACATCATAGAGATGAAAAATAGTTTTCCAGGTCTTCCTTTTTTTTTTTTTTTTCCCCTCTTCCCCCCCCCAAAAAATGGGCCTTATGTTTCCCTTTTCCAGTTAGTGGGAATTTCAGTCAATTGCCACAACTTTTCAACTATAATGGACAGTATCTTAGCAATTTTGTCTGCCAATTCACTCAGGATCCATGGATGCATCACATATAGTCCTGTAGGCTTGTGTGCATTCATTTTACTTAGATGATCTTGAACCTGATCTACAATGAGTGGTTCTTCATTCTCACAGAAAGCCTTTTTCTTCTGTGACTTAGGCGGAGCAGCTAGAGCACTTCATGATAAAGAATGAGGCAAAAACGTCACTCTTCCTCATATCCTGGATAATTAGTTCTCCTATTTCGTTCAGTGGAGAGCCCACATTTTTCCTAGTCTTCCTTTTATCACTAACATACGCATAAAATTTCCTGTTGCCCTTGATATACCTGGCCAGATTTAATTACATCAGAGTTTTGCCTTTCCTAACCTGATCCCTGACTACTCGTATAGTTTTTCTGTGTTCCTCCCAGGTTATCTGTCCTTACTTTCATATATGTATATGAAGACTATTTAATGAAGATACAATTGAGAATTGCTTAGTGTGAATGATGATGAGTTCCATAATTGCTAAATGCTGTCAGCAAATTAATTCAATGCAGCTTTGTTCTATTTGATGTAAGCAATGTTCATGTCAGACATAACAGATCTATGTAAAGTATCTTCAATATTTTCATTTCTACTCTCGAAAACATTTTCAAGGAGTTAAGTATATGCAAAGTTAGAACATCAAAATTATTGAGCAACAATGATTTACAGTGGAAGCATGTTTCTCCAGTCTGCAAGATAGTAAAAACCTTGAATTTCTGAAGTTCAGAAACAAGGTGAAACCAGATTGCACAGAGCTAAACAGAACAACGAATAAATACTATTATTGTTGTACAAAACCTTAATGAAGTTATTTTAACAGACAGGAAACTGGAGGTTTTCTTTAAAGTATATATAACACTACCAGAAAATAAATAAATAAATAGATAAATTTGCATAGTAGTCACTGCTTTGGAATCAGGTGTTCAGAACTAAGTATTATTTTATAATATAAGGGAATTGTTTGCATTTGATCAAAGTTTTCCATTTTTGTATTTCATTAGTTTGACTCTCTGCCTTTGAGAAATGGCTGTTAACTCTGAATGCATCTGTGGCAGCACCACTACATTTTTCATCACTAAAACATCCTCTCATTCACTTTCTTGAGAGCTGAATATTCCATGTCCTCTGGAGAAGAAGGAGGGGACATGATATCACCTAATATGCCAATTATTGCAGTCTTCAAGTGGATCAACTAAGTTTCAGGCGAACTACACCTTAAGCAAGACATTGAGCTTTGAGCAGCTTGGGCTTTTGAAATCCTTGAAACAATTGGGAAAAAATAAAATAAAATAAAATAAAAAATAAAATCTTAGGAACAAGACTTTTATTTAAAAGCCTTTCTCTGTGGAAGAACAGTCCTAAGTCAGGAACTCCTCTGCTGCTCTCTTTGTGAGCTTTCTTTGCTCCTAACTGGAAAAGATTATAAAAGATATCGTTCATGAAGAGAAGATTGAAGATTCCTATTGTATCCATTCCAGATAGATTTTTTTTTTATTTATTTATTTTTAACTGCAGGATAGAATGGTATAGAAATTGGGATCAAAATGTTACTAGATAATTCATTCCCAAACTGCAGCTCTGTATTTAGATTATATCAGTTTGTACCAAGACTAAAAGATGAATAAAATTTAGCCTTCTGATATGGTTTTCATGCAATTGTGTCCTGAAGGACAATAGAGAACAAAGTTTTCAAATCCCTCAGCATGCATCAGGAATAGGCTAATGTTAAAAAGATTCTAAAATGGAAATTCTTATTTGAGCAGGAAGCAGATGTATAGAAAAAGATGTATTTCATGAAAGTAGTCTGTTATGATTTTACGATTTTTGGTTACTGGTATTCCACATCATAACATCATGTAGTGCACAGGGAGTTAAAGAATTAATGCTCCAGTTTCGGGTACCTGTCCTAGAAGAGAATGAGGACTATATACCTCAGAGGACTTTGTGTTCAGAGCAGAAATAAAGCCCCTGGTAGTGTCACAAGACCAGGCTCTCCTCCTTGCTGCTCATCCCAACTGCATGTCTCATCTCAGCATTAAAGTAAAGACTTCTGTTTTTGGATATTCTCTCTCATTTCATTTGATTCATTAGCTCCAATTCTAACTATGTTGTATTATATTGTATTATAGCATGTGATTAATGGTTTTGTGTCAGGGTGGAGGCCGGTCACAAGCGGTGTCCCTCAGGGATCAGTCTTGGGATTGGTGCTCTTCAACATCTTCATCAATGACGATGGCATCAAGTGCACCCTCAGCAAGTTTGCAGATGACACCAAGCTGAAAGGTGCAGTCAATACACTGGAAGGAAGGGAGGCCATTCAGAGAGATCTGGACAGGCTGGAGAAGTGGGCCCATGAAAACCTAATGAGGTTCAACAAAGCCAAGTGCAGGGTGCTGCACTTTGGCTGGGGCAATTCCAGGTATTTATACAAACTGGGGGGAAGATCTCCTTGAGAGCAGCTCTGTGGAGAAGGACTTGGGAGACCTGGTGAACAAGAAGCTGGACATGAGCCAGGAGTGTGCACTTGCAGCCCGGAAGGCCAACTATATCCTGGGCTGTATTAAAAAAGGGGTGGCCAGCAGAGAGATGGAGATTGTCCCTCTCTACTCAGCTTTTGTGAGGTCCCATCTGGAGTAGTGTGTCCAGGCCTGGGGCTCCCAGTTCAGGAAGGATGTGGAGCTCTTGGAGAGAGTCCAGAGGAGGGCCTCTAGAATGACCAGAGGGCTGGAGCACCTCTCCTGTGAAGAAAGGTTGAGGGAACCGGGCTTGTTCAGCCTGGAGAAAAGAAGGCTGCAGGGTGACTTCACTGCAGTCTTTCAGTACCTAAAGGGAGCCTACAAACAGGAGGGGAATCAACTCTTTGAAAGGGTTGATAACTGAAGGATGAGGGGAAATGTTTTGAAGTTGAGGGAGGGAAGATTTAGGTTGGATGTCAGGGGGAAGTTCTTTACAGAGAGAGTGGTGAGGTACTGGAACAGGCTGCCCAGAGAGATTGTGGATGCCTCGTCCCTGGAGGTATTCAAGGCCAGATTGGATGGGGCCCTGGGCAGCCTGGTCTAGCATTGAATGGGAAGGTTGTTGGCCCTGCATGTGGTAGGGGGCTTGGAGATTCATGATCCTTGAGGTCCCTTTGAACCCTGGCCATTCTGTGATTCTGTGATTCTGTGATTCTGTATTATATGAGGTTTTCTGCCATGTGTGGATGACTAGAAGTTTCCCAGCATACTTTTAGTTTGATGAATTTCACTAAACGTAGGCATAATGCTACCAACAGTGTGCAAGTTTACCTTCAGAGAAATGACATTCAGAGCTGTGAGCTATATAGTCATCTAACTGAACTGTATTAGGAATGATTGTAATGTTACAAACATTTATAATTACTGTAAATTAAGAAGAGAGGTTTTGTTCAGAAGTTAAAAAAAAAACACCACCATGAAATGCTTAAATAGGAATTTACTCAGTGAAGTGTTATGGCTTCTGAAAACTGGTTATAGTCTGCTGTTTAAGTAATACAAATTTTCAAAAACTCAAAATCATTTATTCCTTCAGATCAGAGGAGATTTTTGTGCATAGCTGTTATTAGCAATAATATAAATTATACAAGTCACTGCTGGCAGTATTAAGGGCTTTAATAGACATCACACTAGCATCTTTTAAAATAATATAGAAATGATGAACCTTTAGAAATCTTTCTCCTTTAAGAATTTGGTACCACTATAGTAAAAAATGATTTTCTCTAAGCAGTGTTATCTATTTAAATCTGACAGTTTTTCCAAGTCTGTGCCTGAGAGCTCTGTTTCAAAAAGATACATAAAGATCGTAATTAAAAAGGTTGAAACTCCAACTCTAGCTGGATTAGCCAGGGAGTAACAGGAGACCAGAATATGTTATAATATGGAGTTGAAACTGAAGACTGTATATTGGAGCCTAAGATCTGTGCATGAATTTTGCACAGAATTCAACTATGTTTAAGGGTCTGAGGGACTCATGGCTGTGTGTTGGCCTGTGATCTCAAGCAGGAGGTTATGTTCATGTTCACCAGTGAATTTTAATTGGTCAGATGGAGTAAAGGAACAAGTTTGGTTCTGTTTATCTTTTGTTTATCTTTTCAGAATAACATGTTCAGCTTTGCATAACCTGTCTGGACCTCCAGTGGGAAGAGCAGCAGTGAGGAGCAAATCATCTCCAAACACATCATCAAATTTTGCTTTCCTTTACAGCCTAACATGGAATGGAGCAACCTGACCTATGTAATGGTACAGTCTCAGCAAGTTTGCAAATAACAAAAGATGAAGAGCAGCTGGTGATACAACAAATGGTTGTGCAGCTTTATACCATTCCCTTGAGTCCTATCCCTGGGCACCATATAGAGATCAGTGCCTCTCCCTTGTGAAGAGCAGTGAGACCATCCCTCAGTCACCTCTTCTCTAAGCTGAACAAACCAAGTTACCTCAGTTATTCCTCATACATACTGCCCTTTAGACTATTTTTTGCCTTTTCATATACTTTATTATCATCAAATTCCTGTAATCTCTCTGGTTTTGGGGTTTTTGTGTGTGTGTGTATTTACGACTACTACAGCAAATATCTTGATTTGTTTTAGTTTTACAGTCTCTTCTGTTGTACATTTTTAATATTACTACCAAATTTATCTTGTTAATTGTAATTTCCAAATGAAAAAAACATTTCAGAACTAGGACTGGAGAACAAAATGTGAAACTCTCAAATTGTAATGGTTTAATATTAATAAACATCTAAGCTCCACTGCACCACTATTTCACTCCCTCTCTGCAGGCTGCAGATAAGCGTCTGTTCCAGTACCTCTTCCCCCTGTTCCTACACAGACCTTGGTGTAAGATTGTTTATATCTTCTCACTGCTCTCTCCCAGCAGCTATGGGGCAAGAGTTTTGTTCTTTCTTAAATATGCTATCACAGAGGTGCAAACAATGTCACACATTGGCTCAGCTTTGATGAGTAGTGGGTTCCTTTTGGAGCCATCTGGAACTGTTATATAACCTGGGGCATCTGGACTCCTCACAGAGACCACCTCAGTGGATTTCCATTACCAAAACCTTGTTACATAAGGCTAATATACTAGTAAGAAATTTAAAGCACACGGTAATGTGTAGTTAACCAATGAAACAGATCATGCTGTGTAAACAAGTTCAGTAAGTAGTTAGACAAACTCAGAAAAAGAAACCTTGGAGAGCTTTTCAATGAAAATATATCAACAATAGTTTAGAAAAAAATTTGACTCTCATGGGCCTCTGAAGTTCATTAAATCTCAGGCAACATTACTATCTGTCACTGTATACTTGGCCTAGTGTTCTGTTTTTCCTGGGAAATAAGTTATTTGATAATAAGTAGTGTAATACTTGGATTAGACAGATATTCATTAAGAATCAGTGTTTCTTAGGAACTCCTCCAGAGACTATATGTTACCAATACAAACCAATGTTCAAATATGCTGAGTAGAATTAAAAGCTGTTGCTTTTCCTTCCCCTATCGTATGTATCCAAATATACCCCTGCTCCATGGTTTGAGAAGTACATTTAATGTTATGTGTTCTTCTTTCTAGTTTCTTGATTCCTTCTTCTCTTCTCTTTTCCTTCTTCTTTTTTTTTTAGCTATATGTGATATATACCCGCAATTTTTAATATAATCTTCATTGCACATTATAAAACCATCTATCTCATTTCAAATATTCTCATTTGTAAGCTTGCTAATGCTCCTTGCTGTGAACAACAGAGGAAATAAATCTTTTGTCCTTTTTTTTTTTAATAATTAAACATACTTACTAGCTATTTAATCTCAGTACTATGACCTGAATGTAAGATTGCTATTAGAAGAATTAAGATACTTCAACTTCTTTACTCTTAATTAGGGGTTAGATAGCATGGTGTATGGTAGGATCAGACTGTATACCATGCTAACTTTCTAGTAATTCTATACAGTCTCTATACACCAGAGAATGACTCTTCTTGTGCATGTTAGACATTCAGGGTAAGGAAAAATGCCATCTGAATAGAATACAGATAATTAACCTATAATGGAATTGTAACCTTCACAGTTTGTAGTGGGTTGGCACTGGCCAGGAACCAGACACCCACACAGTCTTTCATTCTGTCCCCTCTTCTGCAGGTTGGGCAGAAAACAAAAGGAAGGCAGGAGACTCAAGGGTTAACATAAAAATGATTCAATACATTAAAAAAAAAAAACAAAAACCAAAAACAAAACAAAACAAAAACCTGCATGGATAAGAAAATTGAAGAGGGAATTTATTTGCTATTTTCCATAGGAACACATTTAATTGCTTTTTGAAAAACAGACACACAGCACACGTAACAGTTACTTGGGAAATATCAGAACCATAAATATTCTCCCTTCCTCCTTGTTTCTTTGAAAATTTATTTCTGATCACAATGTCACGTGGTATGGAATATCCCTTTGGTCAGCTTGGAACAGCTGTCCTGATAGTGTTCTCAGTTTTTTGTTGTGCACCCTCAGCCTACTTACTCTGTCTGTTTGGAGAGGGGCAGGTGGCAAAGGCAGAATAAGAAACACGTAAGCCTTGATGGCATGGAAGCACTGATCAGCAATATCCACTATATTGGCAAGTTATTAGAAATCACAGCAGCACACAAGCTGCTTTGAAGAAAATATCTCCATCCCAGCCAAACACAGTGATTCCTGTTAACCAGAACTACCTGAGCACTATATATGAATAATTCTTCCTGACTTAGTAGAATTTTTCACTTAGTATCAAGTCTGGATGCTCTTCAGGATTGGGATCCCAATAAAAATTATTCAGATATTGAGTGACTTTGAACTTCTAATGCAGTTATTGTTACTCTGATCCATTTTAAGATGCCATTTTGAATGTTCACAGACCCTCTTAGGAGTCACAGGTTTTGGCTGAGCAAGAAGCACAGGAACTCTTTATTTTTCATGATTGATTTTTGCATGTTATCCAGGGTAAAGCAAAAGCTGCAAATACAAGCAAAGTATAAAATTAATTCACTACTTCCCATATGCAGGCAGATGTTCAGCTACTTCCAGAAAAGCCAACCTCTATCATGTGTAATGGTTACTCGGGAAGACAAATGCCATAAGTGAACACAACCCATTCCTCCTTGTATCTCTAGTTCTTATTGTTGAGTGTGACATTGTATGCTATGGAATATCCCTTTCATCCACTAGGGTCACCTGCTGTGGCTTTGTCCCTTCCCAGATCCTTGTGCATCTCACTGGAGGTTAAAGAGTTAATGCTCCCAGCCTGTAAACTGTTGACATCCTGTCTGGCCATAATTCCAATATTATTTTCTTGTTGTGATGAAGTTGTGAGAATGCATATGAGAATTACTAACTGTGTGAAAATGTATTTTCACGTTTTAGAAAACATCTGATGGAAACCTTCAGCTGCAAATTGTATGTTCAGAGTAAGTGACATTTTTTAAAGATGGGACCATTTTATTAAGAGTTAGGAAATGAGCAGACATCTTCTCAAAGAACAATATACATTGTATCTGACACTGTCTTTTTACAACCATATAAACTTTCAAGGAATTTTACAGGAACACCTCCGCAAAAGCTAAAGATATTTTGATTATGAAAATGAGATATTGCAAAGTATTATTGTCTTAGTTTCAGCTGAGATGGAATTATTTTCTCTAAAGTGTCTTGTATGATGATTTATTTTTTTTTTCCCCCTAGGAGAAAAAAAAATGTTAATACTATCCCAATGTGATAGTTGCTGCTAAGAAGTGTTGTACAGAGCTAACACCTTTCTCAGTAAAGGACCTGTTTGTGGGGGACAAGGAACAGGAGGAGGACAGAATCTAGACAACTGACTTAAAGTGGCTGAAGGGGCATTACGTAATGTAGGATATGCAGAATGAGTTTTGTAGGGTGAGGAAATTCATCTCACTACAATATCTGCATCTCCTGCTTATTTAGCTGCAAATCAATCCTGATTAATAATAGCAATTTTTTTTCCTTATTTTCACTGGGACATTTCCAGAACTAACTTCTTTGCAAAATGATTTCAAAAGAGATAATAATTTGTCTGGATTAGCACTAAAATATTTGACCATGTAATATCTTATTTCTCTAAGTATTTCTATAGTATGAAAAGCTTCTAAATTCAACGTATCTTGGAAATTTTATTACTTAATTCTCATACCTTGAAGCTGATAGGTAGGAAGTCCAAAATATTAATGGAAAATAAATGCTAAGGAAAATGTTATAGACAAGGAAACACTCACTAACAGAAAAAAAAAAAAAAAAAAAAAAACAAAACAAAAAAAAAAACAAAACAAAAAAAAAACCATCTAAAACAGAAAGAATCTAAGTTGTTATTCATATTTTCAATACATTGTGAAGTACATGTTTAAATAACATATAGAAGAAATAATACTCTAAAAATCCAGCCGTAACAGCAGAGGTAATCAATCAAAGGAATTTTCCAACAACAGGTAAATTAGATTCTATCCTAAGACAGTTAAGACTAGGAATTGAATCAATATTGAAACAGTTCAGAAGTTTCCTACTGAAATATAGACATTTGTTGAAATTATTTTATTTTCACCCTGGAATTTTACCAAGTTCTCTGAATATTTTTTCGTAAAGAACTGCTGACCCTGTTTAGAAATAACTTATGCCTTAAGTATGTAATCTTAAGATTCTTTACTATTCTGTCCAGTCTCTCTGGTTGTATCACTGCAGATTGCTGTAGATCATGGGAGTCCAACCTTTTGTCTTGCCCAGGCCATATTGAATGAACAAGAATTATCTTGGGTCACATACACAAAGGTCTCTCCAAAAGTGATGGCTCTTATTTATTTTCATGGAAATTACAACCAATACAAAGATCACATTTACACTGTTTGATAGGACAAATTCTCATCTGGAAATAACTATTTTTTAACACAGCCACCACCATTACCTATGCATTTTCACCAGTGATGAACAATACCCTACATGCCATGCTCATAAAAATCTGCACCAGCAGAGGTGATCCGTTGTCATTGTCACCACTGCTGAAGTGCACCACCACTACCTCACTGTGCTTACATGCACTGTTTGTTTGTCATAAACATTCAGTGTCAGTGAGCATCAATGGTTGCAATTTTTTCAGCATGGAGAAATTCAGTTCCACCCCTTTGTTTCATATGCACTTACATGTCAGATGCCATTTTATCAGACTGCCCTTCTGCTGCCCTTTGGTGCATGGCAATGAAATGTAATGTAATATTGGTGAGAAGGTTCAAGCTCTACTGCCATACCACCAATATCTGCCTCTGATGTCATGGGTGAACATAGTAAAACAGGAGGCATTACTTTCAGAGTAATAAAATATAAATCTCATAAAATATGCAATATCTTAAGTATATAAACAACAACAACAACAACAACACATTTTTTTTCTTAAAACAGTTTTTTTGTTTGTTTTTGTTTGTTTGTTTGTTTGTTTGTTTTAATTTAAAGGAACAAAAGCATAATACTGGGGGGATATTTGATTCATTCCTCTGGTTACTGGGTTGCAATGCCAGAGTCCCAGATTCTCTGACTAGCTACTTTGAGGTGCTCTGTGCATACAGGTTGCAATGTTTTATACATGTGTGTATATATATATATGTGTGTGTATTAGGTATAGTAAATATTACATAGGATTTCTGATTTAGCTGAGTGACACTAAATATGATGAAATTGCAAGTACACTTAACAAAGTAGAGGAATTACCATACAAAATTCCATCACAATACCAATGTGATTCCTATCACTATCTTAATAATATACTCATTTTCATGATGGCAGGTATCCCTACTTTCTAGGAAGGAATTATTTGGGTGGACACCAAGCCCACTGTTATCTTCATAACCCTTTTGATAATTGTTTAATTTTTATACTCTGTGTCAGTACAAAGTGCAATAATCTGATGAAAAATAGAGGATTAAATAGTGATTTCTATGAATAGCTAATGAAAACATATTGATTATTTCACGATCTATGTTCGTGTGAACTTATATATACATAGCAATGCCTCCTATTTGTTTCCATGGAAGCTGTAACAGATACAAAGAGAACAATACTACAGTTTGATGGTGCAAATTCTCCCAAATAATAAGCCAAGTAATAAAATAGGAGGCATTATATTTGGAGCAACCTCATATACTTAAAAATTAGATGACATCGTGTTGAAATGAATGCCACATTTACAGCAGTGATTTTGTTAAAATCTCACCACAGTTACAATATTCATTTCAGTAATACTGAATTAACTTCAGTCTTTCTGAACCAGCATTTGAAAGATTGGTTTTTGTAATGTGCTGTAAATCAGATAGATGTTATTTCCATAAGTTCATGCAAATAATCTACCAACAATTAAAATATTAATTAAAATAGTTAAATTAGGCTTGTGAAGATAAAGACCTAGGCTTTGTAAAGCTCAAGAATAAATTTGTTTCCTGGCTCTGTTAGAGGAACTACAATTTCTTACAATTCAAAAAGTAGTAAAATTGAAAATGCTCTGGCATTGCTGGGAGGCAGTCATCATTTATAAGTGGAATTCAGAATGCATTTAGTACCTAGGCTTCCAACATTGTATCCTGAATAAGACATACAATGAGGATTTCATTTTATATTCAAAGCTAAGAACTCATTTATATCTTTCTCAAAATTAAAAGCAAATAATGTCCAGATGTAAAATATAATTAATCTGACCCTTGGCTTAATTTCATATATCAAATGTGTCAAAATTCTGGACAGGCCATCTAAATGTATCAACACTAAATGTCTTCCTTACTTTGCCATTATAATTAGCTAGTTACTATATTTTCCTGCTTAGCCTAAAGAAATCAGATGCCATTTTGAGAATTTTGTAAATCTAACTTCACTATTGCCAACTATCATTATTTGTGACATATTTTATCAGGAATCCAGTGGAAACCTGGAGAAGTAAGGAGAAAATGAATTTCAAACTAGGTCTACTTTTCAATAGAGGTTGTAAATATTACAAGTACAATAAAATAAAATAAAATAAAAATAAAAAATAAAATAAAATAAAATAAAGGAAAAGGATATTCCATAATCATGAGACATTTTGTTGTTGTTGTTGTTAATTGTTGAAAAAAAAAAAAATGAAGGAGGAAAAACCTGGAGCTATTTAAAATATTTATAGGCAGAGATAAAGCAGACAGTGTTCATAAGGAGAATTTATATGTCCAATGTTCAAGAGTCTATCAGAATATTTAGACTAAAGTCATTTTACATTTCCATAAATTTGTGTGTTGTGCTTCTGGAAATAGTGGTGATAGGCACTGAGGAAAGAATTGCATAAAAAAGGGAATGGAATCAAAGGAAACTTATTGAAAAGAAAATGCATAAGGTGTGGGAAAAAAAAAAAAAAAGATTGAAGCAAACAACAATGACAAGAATAAACAAAGAACAAACCAATGAAGCACACCCATACACAGTGGCAATTTTTGTTAATTTTTGAGTGTGTTACATGAATCTTTTACAAAGAAAAGTCTTCTCAGAGCTGCATAGTTTTAATTTTTTGTAAAACAAACAAACAAACAAAAACAACAGAGAAATGACAGCAAATTTATGTCCTTTACTGACGAAATTATATTTTTCAAATGCATTTATTTGATTGTTTCATTCAGGCAAAATTGATACTCTCTACTTGTCAAAACTCTAAAAAGGGTTTTTTTTTTTTTTGAAGTGATATTCATGATTCCAGCAGATGTTGCTAAGAATATGTAGAAGTATAAAAATACAGTTTTTAGTTTCTGTATAAATTTAATTTACATTTATTGCAGACTGTGCAGTAACTAATTTGGCTATATACTATTAAAACAGAATGTTAGCAATTAAAATATTTTTTTAAATTAAAATATCTTTTCTTTCTAAACAAACATAAGCATGATGATAATAGCTGAATACAAATTACTTGTTTAATGTTATTAAGAAAATTGTGCAAAACTGACATTCTGACGGGAAGAAATATTTTTATTATTCTTTTAGGTTTACCTGACTTTTTTTTAGTGTTATTTTCCTTCTGCTTTGTTTTCAGATATATGCTTTTCACATGTACTCATCCCATTTCTTCACCAATTTCCTCTTTACCTTGAAAAACTCTATCAGTATAATAATTTAAATCCAGATTAAAGGTAACATAAAGGAAATAAGTATATTTACTAACTTGATATGCAATATTGTTTTTCTCTTCCATTCACTACAACTTTCACCTTTCTAGGAATGGAGGAAACTTTCACTTATTTGATATCACGTGAAAATGTCCCTCTACAGCTCTCATAGTTTCCCAACTTCACTAAATTGACTTTGAGAACAACCAAACATCAACCTGCTAACATTTCCCACAGCTAACAGCCCAAATAGTCTTTATTAAAAATATTTTTTGTGTTTTTACTTTATGTAGTCTAACAATGAAAATGATTGAATTAACCTCTTATATTGTTTAATGTTATTTTAATTTTCTACATTTGTCTCAAAAGAAAAGTTTCATTCACCTTTGCAATTGAAATTAAAGCAAGATAATTTTGCATTTAATTTTTGCATGTAAAGTACCAAGATTTTAAGATGGTCTGCATGAGTTTTCAGTGAAATTTAATGTTATTTAAATATTATTTTCAATAAATGTTCAGATCAAAATTGTCCTTTTTTATTTTCTGAATACAGCACAGATCACTTAAATACATGAGAAAAGTAGAAGAGAAAGTCCTGAAGCTGGATGTTCTTGACCGTGTCTTCAGCTATAGTGTGCCTGCTCATCTTCCCTGGGATGGGACAAGGAACATGAGAACTGAGAATACTGCAAGAAAGTATTAGCATGCTTTTTTTGTACCCAAGAGAATGACAGAAGATAAACAGAATCTCCAAAAAGAGTTGACAGAGGCAATGACCTAAGCCCCATAACAGAGGACAGAAAGATATAAAAAGCTCCCTCAAATGACTGGTTACTTTTGCTAGTGATAGAAAGGTTTGCTTTCTACTTGTAACTGACTAGAAAACGTATACAAAGATATGGAAACTGAGATAGGGAACATGTAAATAACTGATTTCATTTATTTATTTGGACAATATTTTCAGACTAGAGAGAATACTAAGGTAAGAGCAGCTCACTCAGCAAGCCACCCTCTGGTGTCAGTGAACATGAATTTAGCCTATACAACAATTTTACATAGTTTACTGAAGGAGATGCTCTAGTGACAGTAAATGAAAATATATTTTATAAAGATAGAATGATTATTTATTAACCTAGTGAGAAGAGCTTTAACATTGCCTGGAAGATGGATGCATGGGTAGAGTAATTAAGGATGAAGCACAAAACAAGAGGTTCTTGTGGACTAAGGGAAACTTTCACATTCCTCTTTGAAAGACATTCAGAAGCTTTCCTTATACTGATATAAAGTATATAGAGAATCAAAGAGAAAGAACTCAAAATTCTTGTGCTGACACAAGGCTATGTGACAATGGGAATCACAGAGTTTAGGACTTCCAAGAAACTCTTGAAGGTCTTGCAGCCCAGAAGGACAACTATATCCTGGACTGCATTAAAAAAGGGGTGGCCAGCAGGGACAAGGAGGTGATTGTCCCCCTCTACTCAGCTCTTGTGAGGCCCCATCTGGAGTACTGCATCAAGTACACACAGTCTACACAACAAGGACGTGGAGCTCTTATTGCGGGTCCAGAGGAGGGACGCTAAGATGATCAGAGGGCTCAAGCACCTCTCCTATGAGGAAAGGTTGAAGGAACTGAGCTTGTTTAGACTGGAGAAGATTGCAGGGAGACCTCCTTCTGGCCTTCCAGTACTTGAAGGGAGCATATAAACAGGAGAGGGAACAACTTTTTACATGGGTTGATAGTGATAGGACAAGAGGAATGATTTTAAAGTGAGACAAGAGAGCTTTACGTTAGGTATTAGGAGAAAGTTTTTAACTCAGAGAGCGTTGATGCACTGGAACAGATTGCCCAGAGAGGTTGTGGATGCCCCATCCTTGGAGTCATTCAAGACAAGGCTGGATGTGTCTCTGGGTAGCCTGATCTAGTAGTTGGCTACCCTGCCCATTGCAGGGGGGTTGAAACTGTATGATTTTTGAGGTCTTTTTCAACCCAGGCCAATTTATGAACATATGATTCTATGACTTCAGACTGCTGAAGTATAAGTAGAGAAGAGGTGAGAGAGTTACAATCCATGTAAAAAAGTTCTCTGGTTGTGTAGTGGTGCAGTATGAAATCAAAGGTATATTTTCTGTATATAGAGATTAAGATGAGAGAACACTGGTCAGAAGATTGTTTTTCATCATCTGATGAAGGGCAAGCACTCAAGATATCTGGAAATTTTGGCAGAAAGTTTATTTGACTAAGCAAGAAACTTTTTAGTGAACTAAATTATAAAGAAAGAAAAGATCTGTACGGAATTTGTGAAGATTTTAATTCTTTTTTAGTGTTTTATTGAGCCTTAAAATCATTTGAAGTTATTTGGAAGAACTGGCTAATGAAACTTCAACATTGCTATCATTTATTTGTGAAAATACATGCCGTTCAGTACTGGTCCCCAAAGACTGGGAAAAGGGATCATGCTATATCAGTTTTAAAGAAGGAAGACTAAGGACTTAAATCCATTTCAGTCTCACTTCATTCCTTAGAAAGATCTCAGAATCCATTCCCAAATGCATAATAAAGAAGAAGGTAACTAAATTTATCAAGGATAATCTTGCTTGATCATTTAAATAATGAACTGCAATGAGGAAGAGACCATGGTAGTTTTGTCTCAATTTCGGAAAGGCTTTTGAAAACATTTCCCACATCAGCTTCATGTAGAAACTGAGGAATTATGGGCTGGACAGCTAGGAGATGATATCTTTGATATCTTCATGAAGCTATGAGTTACAGTATAGAAGATTGGTATTTCTGGAGAAGTAATTTAAAACTGAGTGGGATTCTCCAGGATATTTCAATACTACTATGTTTACCACTGAATCAAGATGTAGTTAACTAGTTTGGATTTTTAAATGGAAGAAGTTAAGTGAGATGACTCCTACTGTTCATCAGAGTTTCAGACACTTTTTTTAATAATCACAACTATTAACAAAATGAGATAGCAATAATAAAGTTTTGTAGGCAAGAACTTAATGAAATATACAACATTCCATTGCAAAGATGATCACATTTTTTATTCTATTTGTTAGAATTTATTTGGTTAAGTGGGAAATGTCATTTTCCATTGCGTTGGAGAAGTAGAATTTCTTTAATAAAAGTAGAATTAACATTAGAATAGAATAAGAAAATAAGACATGATACAGGAGAGGTGCTAATAAAACAGTTCAAATGAGTCAAACTCAACTCGATTTGGTAAAAATTGTTTCTCAGAAATTCATATTTCTTTACTGATACTCATTTCCATGTTATTGAGTTTCACTTTGGCTTCTTATTCCTATTCATTCACAGTGAAGATTTATGTTTCCACCTGGGAGTTTAAAATTACACTTTTATGTTCTGAAAATCCCTGAAACCTTCATAAAGATCAGGGAACTACCATTCTACAAATAATTCAGGAATAATGTAATGAATCCAAGCTAAATGATTATCAGAACCACTCTCAACCTTAAGGTCCTTCTGCTTAACCAGGATCTAACCACCATGAAGCCTGAGAATTCTGAAGGACTACTTTTTCAGTATATTCCAGAATATCTACACAAACTATACTCAGTTTTAATATCTCATAATTTTAAAGATTTTCAGGAAGCTCCAGGAAGCACTTCTATGTTCTGTCATATGCGTCAATATTCTGCTTAATTGCATTTATAATTCTCTAATATGTTGACTGGTAAAGTTAAAGGGTAGATCAATGTCTTTCTTAGATGTGTTTCATGTAATGTTATTTAAACAGCATCATTTCTGTATGTATGCTAAGATTCAGCAGAACATTATGTTGCTGGTTCATCGGAGAATTAAGCCAACTGTCTGCACTTACCTGATGTTTATCTGTTTGTTCTGATTAATAGTTACAAGTCTCTATGTGTCAATTGAAAAATATATTAGCACTTTTAACCAAAATTTAATGTTTCTTGTTCTCAGGCACCAAAGTGGATATAAAAGTGAAATAAATTATATTATTTCTTCAATTCTCACCGGGAAAAGAAGATAAAGTTTTGAAAGAAACAATAAGATATCAGCTACTTTATTTCTCTATCCCAAGGTAGTATCAACTATTCTGAGTCACCATGATGGTGGGAATTTTTGTCTACCATGTTACCTTCATAGCTTGGCTTGCTATAATAAACTTCAGAAAATAAAGCCCTAACCTCAGGTTTCTCAGTTCTCTTGTAATGTTTTAAGTTCCAGTATTTTCCGTGCTTCCAGATTAGTAGACAACAGGATGCCATTTCTGTTGCTTCCAACAGTTAGTTTGATAGCATTCTGCCTCTCTATGTGCTAAGTTCTGAGCATATTTTAATTATTCATTACCTCAGCAGAAAGAACTCTCCTGCTGACTATATCTACAGGCAAGCACAAGCACAAGCCCTCCTATCCTTTGCTTCTGCATCACTTCCCTTCTTAAATAGATGCTAAATGTTTTGCTTTTTGAATAAATTGATGTTGTGCTTCAGCTTTATCTTCCACTGAAGTAATAGTTCCCTGATTTTCTTGGTCTTCGACAGGCTGAGTTTCTGCTTCTTGAAGATGTTTAAGTTGGAGAAATTACTGTTCCTTTCAAATCTCAAAAGTTTTATTTGATGAAACTTCTGTAAACTTCTGTAACTAAAGAAAAATTTGTTAACTGAAAATGAAAATCAACATACTTTTCTTTAAAAAAAAAAAAAAAAAAAAAAAAAGACTACATTTTCCATACTGCTTTTGTATTTACAGCATCCTTTGAAATTTCACATGGAAAATAACCATCACTTTTCAGTACCATTTCCATTTATGTGAATATGCTAACTTGGCCTATAAGAAAAAAACAAATCCTTTTTTTTTTTTTAATCATTATTGAGCTTCATCGATTTGAGAATTTTTTTATTTAGCAATGAGGATCAGTTTTAAATTAAAAGTACAAAGCTGATGTTACCTGAAATGACAATATTAGTTGAAATTGTGCATATCTATGACTTTAGTGTAACATAGATAATGTTATCTAAATAGTTCAGTATTTCTCCTGTCACTAAGGAAACAAGCAAAAGCCCTTCTACTGGTAACTATAGAGAGGATGGCAAATGGTGACCACAGATTTCTCAGCTAAAGTTTGTTGTAGAGCTAGCTATTCGAGATAAGTCAGAGAGAACTTCCCAAAGCCTGAGAAGCAATTTCTTAAAGGCAGTAGGCTGCCCTTACTCAAGTTTTTCATCATCTACCTAGCAGTACAATCTGTTGCTCTTCTTCTGTTTCCTATTTTTGTTTGATAGCCTATACTTATTTAATATTCTTTCATTTTTTTCCTAGTAAATTAAACATGATCCCTGCAATGTTTAGTTCTAGTGACTTCTTGTTTTTGTCCTTTTGACTAGTACTCTCTTAAATGATTGTCAAGAGGAGTTAGGTGTTAAAATGTTCCAGTGACAGTTCCAGGAAGAACATTTGATTATAGCTACTGTGTTTTCTCAGTGTAGAAAAGTGTACTGTTTTGAGTGAATTAGATTGGATACTGTCATATTTTTATATGTACATTTTTTTTTAATCAATATTCCACATCATAACATCATGTAATGCACTGAAAGTTAAAAGAGTTAATGCTCCAGTTCCATGAACTGCTGATATTTATGGATATCTGGTTCTGAGAAGAACTACATACCTCAGGGGACTTCATGTTTGTTTTCCATTTAGAGGGAAAGATAAAAATTGTTCACAGATCACAAGGTGCCTCTCTTTTTTCCCTTTATGCTCATCCCAGCAGTGTTTGCTCACCTTCAGCATTAGAGTAAAGCCTTCTAGTTTTTGTACATTCTCTCTCATTTTATTTACTAGCTTCAATTCCAATTATATTATATTATATTTTGTTATCTTGAATTCCAATATCTTATTTAGTAAATTGGTTTTCCACATCGGATCATTACTACTGTTTTGTTTTTAGGTCCATCTCCCTATCCTTTTCCTTTTTCCCCTTTCCTCTTTTCCAGGGAATGGATTCATGGGCCCCCCCACCCCATTATTCACAGAACTGGGCCATACCAGCCCGTAAACCGTTGACAGATACTAAACATTCTACTCAATTTGTTTTCATGTAGCTTTGTTACCTCAGATGATGATGGAACTGTACACATACTGACAAGGAGTCAATGGAGTCTCCTTGCTGAGACTGCTAAGAATGTGCATTTATTTTTACTTATTTATTTATTTATTTATTATATGTATATATATTTATTATATACTATTTATATAGGAATATTTTCACTTATGTGTTATTACTTTGGGATAAATATTTAAGTATCACTGAAACTCTGTGGGTTATGTTTTAACCATTTTTTTTGTGCTTTTACACTCAGCACAAAAATAAATTTTAATCAGCCAAAATTATATTAAGTTTATTTTCATTTGTTATTCAACATAACAATTGTATTTAAGGTTGTTGTTTGTTTGATGTTAGAGTCATTAGGCGAATAACGTGCTGTAAGGGGGCAAGGCTTTACTGAGCAGGGGGTGGGGGAGATGTTGTAGTAGGCGTTAACAAGGAGTCGGATGTGACGGGATAGGACCTCCCCTGCTCTGCTGTGTGGGTCATCATGCGTGCTTAAGAGGCATAGACGAAGCACGTCGGATATATAAATCACTGTTTAGTCACAATAAACGCCATTTTGCAGGATCCTCATATTGGTGTCAGTGCTGTTATGGTCCTAGCGAGGGGAGATCACTAGCCCCCGGCGGATCGGATCTCGAGAATGGGGACAACATTTGTTTTTCTTTCATTTAAAATCAGATTTGTTTGCAGTCATTGGTTATAGTCAAAATGGGTTCACAAGGGGAAATTCTTATTTAACTAACTTGATTTCCTTTTGTAACAAGGTATTCATCTAATTAAACAAGGGAAGTCAATTTGATCATTTTGAATTTCAGGAAAACTTATAATACTGTTTCTCACAGCATAATTCTGGAGAAAAAGTCCAGTGGATGTATAGACAAAAGCATAAGGTGATGGGTGAACAATCGGTTAATGGATCAGGATCAAAGGGTTATAGTAAATGGAGTTACATCAGGATGGTATCTGGTCACTAGTGTGGTTCTGCAAGACTGCAATTTAGAGTCAGTTCTCTTTAATGATTGGGAGTTTTGACTATCAAGATATGTGCTGGGAAAAACTACACACTGAGGTGCAAGACATCTAAAAGAGTCCTGGATGTGTAGATGAAAACTTGTCCCTCTGAATAAGAAAGCGAGCAGAGGAGGCAGAAAACCAGCGTGGCTTAGCAAGGACCTGCTGGGCACGCTGAGGGCAAAGAAAGGTACATACAGACTTTGGAAACAAGGGCATGTCACATGGGAAGAAAAAGGTATGCTGTCCAGACTTGCATACATGGGATCAGGAAAGCCAAGGCATAGGCAGAACTGAACTTGGTGAGGGATGTGAAAAACAGTAAGACATTCTACAGGTACATTGGCCAGAAGAGACAAGCCAAAGAGTGTGTACCTCCTTTGGTAAATGTAAAAGGAAGGCTGGCTTCAATGGGTGAAGAGAAGGCTGAGGTACTGAGTCAGTTTTTGGCCTTGGTCTTCACTGGCAGCCAGGATTCTGATATTTCTCGTGCCCCGGAACCCTGAATCCCTAAAACTCTAAGTTTAGGAACTAAGTCCTCCCGCAGAGAGTAAGGGCAGAGCGAGTCCAATCCTCATGAAACTGAATGTGTACAAGTCTATGGAGCCGGATGGCATACATCCCAGGGTTCTGAAGGAGCTGGCTGAGGTAGTTGCCAAGCCGCTCTCCATCATATTTGAAAAGTCGTGGCTGTCAGGTGAGGTCCCAGATGACTGGAGGAAGGGTCACATCACTCCCATTTACAAGAAAGGGAGCAAGGAGGTCCCGGGGAAATACAGGCCGGTGAGTCTCACCTCTGCGCCTGGGAAGATCATGGAGCAGATCCTCCTGGATGATCACATGAGGAATGAGAGTGTGATCTGAGACAGCCAGCACTGGCTCATAAGGGGAAGCTCATGCCTAACCTAATCTGGTGGCCTTCCATGAACGACTGACAGCACTGGTGGACAAAGGCAAAGTGACTGATGTCATTTACCTGGACATGAGAAAGGCCTTTGACATAGTCCCCCACCACATCCTTATCTCCAAATTGGAGGGATGTGGGTTTGATAGGTGGACTACCCTGAGGGTAAGGAATTGGTTAAAAGGCTGCAGTCAGAGGGTGATGATCAATGGTTCTATGTCCAGGTGGAGGCTGGTAACGAGCGGTGTTCCTCCAGGGGTCTGTCTTGGGACTGGTGCTCTTTAGCATCTTTATCGATGTCATCGATAACGGAATTGAGTGCCCCCTCAGTGAGTTTGCTGATGACACCAAGCTGAGTGGTGCAGTTGACACGGTGAAAGGAAAGGGTGCCATTCAGAGGGACCTCAACAGACTTGAAAGGTGGGCCTGGGTGAATCTAATGAGGTTCAACACAGCAAAGTGCAAGGTTTTGTACTTGGGCCAGAGGAATCACAGGCATCTAGACAGACTGGAAGGAGCAGTCCTTGAGAGTAGCCCTGGGGAGAAGGACGTGAGGGTCCTGGTGGATGAAAACCTTAACATGAGCCAGCAGTGTGCTCTTGCAGCTTGGAAAGCAAATGGTATTCTGGGCTCCATCAGAAGAGAGGTGGCCATCAGGGACGGTGATGTGACTGTCCCTCTCTACTATTTACTACGTCCAGGTCAGTGTCCCCCAATACAATAAAGACAGGGAGCTGGTGGAGGGGGTCTGGAGGAGGTCCACAAAGATGATCAGGGCTAGAGCATCTCCCCTGCAAAGACAGGCTGAGGGAGGTGGACTTATTCAGCCTGGAGAAAAGAAGGCTGAGGGGTGACCTAATTGCAGCCTTTCACTACTTGAAGGAAGCCTATAAACAAGAGGGAAGTCAACTCTTGACAAGGGCAGATAATGGCAGGACAAGGAGAAATAGTTTTCAGCTGAGGGATTTCGTTGAATATTAGAGGGAAGTTCTTTACGGTAAGAGTGGTGAGGTGCTGGAACAGGCTGCCCAGAAAGGTTGTGGATGCCCCATCCCTGGACGTGCTCAAGGCCAGGTTGGATGGGGCCCTGAGCAGCCTGGTCTAGTATTAGATATGGAGGTTGCTGGCCCTGCATGCAGCAGGGGGGTTGGAACTTGATGATCCTTGAACTCCCTTCCAACCCAAGCTATTCTATGATTCTATTAAAACTTCCCGATCCAGGTATTAAACAGACTGAGCAGAGGTGAAGCCTTATTGGTCCTGTTGCTCATCATTGTGGGGGAGATAATTAAAGATGTTAAGATTGTAGGCAATCTGGGTTATGAAAACCATGACATTGTTGAGTTTGTGATCTCGAGAACTTCAGGAGAGCAAACTCCAGGCTGTTAAAGGAATTATTTCATGTGATGCCCTAGAAGACTCTCCTTCAGAAGATAAGAATGGAAAACAAATGACAGCTTCTTAAGGACACGTTTCTGAGAGCAGTAAATCTCTCCATCTCTGAGCATAAGAAATCAGAGGAGGAAACTGGTATAGCTGAGCAAGGTCCTGGTGGTCAAACTGAGGGATAAGAAGAAAATATACAGGCAGTGGAATAAGGAATGTGGTTTGGGAATACAAGGATGATGTTTAGATAGAGATGGGATCAGGAAAACCAAGGCAAAGATGGAGCTGAATTTCAACAGACATGGTGAAGGTTGAGGTACTCAAATTATTGAAAAATACCTAAGTCTTCAAAGGCACTCAGGCTTACCACAACTCTTGTGTCCCTGAAACTCTAGATAGAGTTTGAGGGAGCAAAATCACTCTCACTGTAAGAGCAGAGTCTCATGTCCATGCCTGGGAAGATCACGGCGCAGATCCTCCTGGAACTGTATTGCCACTCACTAGATTGGGTTGCCACCCACTAACTCAGGCTGCCCAGGGCCCCCATCCAACCTGGCCTTGAACGCCTTCAGGGATAGAGTATCCACAAATTCGCTGGGCAAGCTGTTACAGCGCCTCACCGCCTTCTGAGTAAAAAAAAAATTAACATCTAATTTAACATCTAATCTAAATTTCTCCCTTAAGTTTAAAGTCATCCCAACTTGTCCTGTCTTGATTGGGCTATGCAAAATGTCAGTCTCCCTGCTGCTTGTAAGCTCCTTTTGAGTGCTTAAAAGTCAAGATGCTTTCTCCCTGGAACCTTCTCTTCTCCAAGATAAACAAGCCCAGCTCTCTCAACCTTTCTTTAATAGAGAGGTATTCCAGCCCTCAGGTCATTTTCATGGCTCTTTTCTGGACCCGTTCCAACAGATATGCGGCCTCAGACCTGGATGCAGTACTCCAGGTGGAGCCTTACAAGGACAGATTAGAAGCATACAGTCTATTCCCGTTTCCTACTGTCCACTCCTCTACTGATGCAGCCCAGGATACTATTGGCCTTCTGATGGCTCAAGATCAACTTTTCATCCAAGGATCCTCAGGTCCTTCTCTGCAGGGATAGTTCAATAAGTTCTTCTCCTAGTCTGTACTCATATCCAGGATTGCCTCGACTCAACTGAGGCATCTTGCAATTGGTCTTGTTACACATCTTTTGGTTCACGTGGCCCCACTTTTCAAGCTTGTCCAGATCCCTTTGGATGGCATCCTTTCCTTCTATTTGTTGATTGCATTACTCAACTTGATGTCATCAGCTAACTTGCTGCAGATGCACTGAATCCTACTATCTATATCACTGATTAAGATATTGAAAAGCACTGGTCCCAAGATGGACCTGTGGGCGATACCAGTCATAACTGGTCTCCATTTGGAGATAGAACCACCAGCAAAATCCTCTGGCTTCAGTCATCTAAACAATTCTTTATTAACCAAATAGTCCAGCCTTCAAATCTATACCTCTCTAGTTTAGAGATAAGAATGTGATGGGGGCCATGTCAAAGGCCTTACAAAAATCCAGATAGGTGACATCAATTGCCATTCCTTGTTTACTGATGATGTTCCTCCATAGTAGAAAGCCACCAGATTGATCATGAATGATTTGTCCTTCTGTAGCTGTTCTGATTCTCTCAGATCACTTCCTTGTCTCATACATATCTTAACATGGACACCAGAGTGTCCTGGTGAACATCATGTTGAACATGAGTCAACAAAGTGCTCTTATTACTAAGAAGACTAAGTGTATCCTGGGCTGTATTAGGCAAAGTAGTGCCAGCAAGGAGAGGGAAGTGATCCTTCCCCTCAGTGCTAACGAGTCCATACCTGGAACACTGTGTCCAGTTCCTCCCCACCCCCCTTGCCCCAACACAAGTGAGAGATTGAGCTATGAGAGATATCCAGTGAAAGATGGTGAAAGGACTGGAGCACCTCACCTCATGAGCTAGAACTTTAGCCTCAAGAAAAAGCTCAATCATCCTGTGAAGAAACAATAAAACCAGATACTATCAACTGTTCTAACATTCAGATGATAGGAAGCATTAACCACATTGGCAGCAGACAGAGGAATGAACGTACTACAACTTCCACATCAGTCACTTAACACCTCATTCTATGGTCATGGACAGTGCCATTGTAAGGACAGGCATCTCTTCTTATGGAAAAAAGTTGTGAATGAATAATTTGTGAATGAAGGAAATTTTGACACAGTGTACGTTTCAGGACAGGGAAGGGCACAAATTTACAGAGAAAGTTTGTAGCATTTCTTTGCCTAATGAAGTGGTATGAGACCAGTGGCAAATCACAAAAATATCATAGGAAAGGGAATGATAAGCATTTAATACAGAAGAGTGCAGTGTGATGCTGATATACATTAGTCAGTGGACCACACCAAAAATTAAATATGAATATATTTCATTTCACTGACTCACACTTTTCCTAACAGTATAAGGCTCCTCAGAACATAAGTAGACACTTGTTTTTATTTAGATTATAATTTTAAATAAATGATTACACAATTACATATTTTCAGACTATTCGGTATTTTTAATATGTATTTATACGTATGTATACATACAAAATATGTATATATACATACATTATACATATGTATATATACAAATCAGAGCCATTTACCATAATCTTCTACCGCATAGACAGAAATATACATTTTCAGGAGGCAATTTATTTTAAAACAGTTACAGGAACTCATTTTTTTGGTGCAGATTATTTATCCAGAGGGAGTCCATGTGAGATTTCAAAATTTATTTTTTATAATAAAAAGACTGATGGAGCTAAGAGATTTCTTATGGAACAACCATTTACTCCTCCAAGTAAGAAGTTGAAAGAACATAAAACGTGAAAGCTGAAAAAAGAATTTAAAAAGCTGAAAAATACACAAAACATAATAGATGTCTTCCTAGGCTCAATTCCTATTATTCTGGGTCTTTCTGTAATTCTTAACTTGAAAAATTTTAATTTTTCTCCTTATATGTTACTGACCTATGTATCACTTCAACTGATGCCACTATTGCTTCTTCTGTCAGATGTGCAAGAAACTGCTAAACAGTATTAAGCATACACAATAGGTCTGCCAGCTTTCCCTGGGAGTTTTCTTCTAATTATAAATCCATGTATTAAATGCAAAGATGTAATGAGAAGTGCAAATAGACTAAAATTCTTCCTGTCCCTTGGCTACATAGTCAATGGGGATTAAACGAGAGAATTTCCCACATTCATAGTTGTTTTTTTCAATCTTCTCATCAGTTTCTAAGTCAACTTTCATTGTACAGCAGTTATACAAAGCAAAAATTAATAGCACAATCACAATGAACAAGTTCCCAGGAGGCCTGTGATTTGTGTCTATGCATAGGAGATGGTACATGCTAATTTGATTGAAATGTGAAATATTATTATAAATACATTAGCTTTCAGCCTTATTCTCTTTCACACTAGAATAATTTTATTTTTCTTTTTAATAAGCATTTCTAATGTGGAAATAGCACAAAAGCTGTCCTACACTATGAATGCTATAAGGATTCTCCAAGGATAGTATTTCTCCAGCTAACCTTTAGAATCTCATGTTTTCATTCTACTTCCTACTCCTGTGGAAAAAAACGCTTCTTCGGAGTAGCATCCATCCATTCCACAGAAAATTCATGCATAGATTGCATTTGTTTAAATTTCCCTTTTACACATTATCAATATGAAAATATTATGTTCATGCCAAAACAAAATGTCCAAAACAAATATTATTTTTATTCCCAATATGTTAAGACAAACATAAAGAATTTCAGAATGAAATTTACATTAAAATATATGTATATATGTATGTATAAATAAAATAACTCATCATTGGTTAAGATTAGAAATAAGTATTAAAATGTTTGAAAAAAAGAATATTTCATTTTCCTCAAAGAAAAAAAGAAATAAAAAAAATGTACCCCAGTTGCAGCATCAGATGGGACAATTACATTCTTTTTTTTTTTCTTTTTTTATAACTATGTTGTTATTTGTTATTTGCTATAATTGATGAAGATTGTTATTGCTTTATATGTTTCCACATATGTTGTTTCTATGTTGTTTTGGTGTTTTTGTTTGTTTGTTTGTTTCGGGTTTTTTTGCTGTTGTTAATGTTGATTTTTCTTTTATGCATGTTTATTTTGTTTTCTTTTCAATAAGATATTTTTTGTTACTGAACTTCCAACAGACAAATTCAAGAAACTGATGACATTTGACAACACAGAGAATAAGAAATGTGTCATAAATTTAAGATACTAATTTCAGTGGTAGAGTTTACAGTATACTGCAAAAACATGAAGTAAGGAGTGGTATGTGGGCTCTTGATGGACTCCGACTGAGCAAGGGGCTCCTAAAAGGACAGGCTGAGGGAACTGGGCCTGTAGAAAAGAAGGCTGCGGGGTGACCTCATTGCAGCCTTTCAGTACCTAAAGGGAGCCTACAAAAAGGAGGGAAATCAACTCTTTTAAAGGGTTGATAACTGCAGGACGAGGGGAAATGATTTTCAGTTGAGGGAGGGAAGATTTAGGTTGGATGTCAGGGGGAAATTCTTGACAGAGAGAGTGGTGAGGTGCTGGAACAGGCTGCCCAGAGAGGTTTTGGATGCCCATCCCTGGAGGTGTTCAAAGCTAGGTTGGATGGGGCCCTGGGCAGCCTGATCTAGTATTCAATGTGGAAGTTGGTGACCCCACATGTGGAATCGGGGTTGGAGATTCTTGGTCCTTGAGGTCCCTTCCAACCCTGGCCATTCTTTGATTCTGTGCTTCTGTGAAGGGGGGCACAAATGTTCTGGGGAGCAAACTCTATGGATTGATTACTTTTAAATTAGGTCCAAAGGGGGAGGGGAGGAGAGTTAGATGTGACAGAGAAAGGCTGAATGGTGTTGTCTCTGTTGGAGATTGCAGGGAAAGAACTCTGAATTTTCTCATAGGATCATGCGAGGAGTCCTTAGAGAAGCCCCTGTAGTCGATACCCTGTCCAAAATCTTCTTGTGTCCCTCTAGGAGTAACAGCACCTGCTGCTTTCCTTAAGTGCATACAAATGTGGGTAGCAGGGGAAATAAACAGGATGAGTTGGACAGTGAGGTGGGCTGAAAACTGGTTGACTGGCTGAGTTCAGAAGATTGTGATTGGTGAAGCAGGATATGGTTGGAGACCTGTAATAAGAGGTGTTCCACCGGCGTAGGTGTTGGATCCAGTCTTGATCAATATCTTCATCGACGACCTTTATGAGAGGATAGTTTCCACCCTCAGTAAGTACATTGATGATACAAAGCTTGTAGGAGTAGCTGACACACTGGAAAGCTGTGCTGAAAGCATTCAACAAGAACTGGACAGATTGGAGAGCTAGGCAGCAATAAACCCCATGAAGTTTAACAAAAGTGCAAAGTCTTGCACCTGGGAAGGAATAACCACAGGTATAAGTACAGGTTGGAACATGAGAGGAGCTCTGTGGAGAATGACCTGCGGGTCCTGGTGGATGACAGGAAGTGTGCTCTGGTGGCCAAGAAGGGCAATGGGATCCTGGGGTGCATTAAAAGCAGCAGGTCAAGGGAGGTGGTCCTTCCCTTCTATTCTGCCCTGGTCAGGCCTCAACTGGAGTACTGTATCTAGCTGTGGGATCTCCAGAACATCCCAGTGGGACACAAAGATGATAAAAGGCGTGCACCTCCCCTGTAAGGAAAGGCAGAGCAAACTGGGTCTGTTCAGCCTGGAGAAAAGAAGACTCAGAGGGGATCTGCTTAATGTTTATGAATATCTTAAATGTGGGAGTCAAAGAGACATGGCCAACCTCTTTTTAGCAGTCTGTGGGGACAGGACAAGTGGAAATGGCCATAAACTTGAGCATAGGAAGTTCTGCACCAATATGCAAAGGAACTTCTTCACAGTAATGGTGACAGAGCACTGGAGCAGGCTGCCCAGGGAGGTTGTGGATTCTCCTTCTCTGGAGATATCCAAAACCCATCTGGATGCCTACCAGTGCATCCTGCTGTAGGGGGCCTGCTTTGCAGGAAAATTGGACTCTATGATCTCTGGAGAACCCTTCCAACACCTACAATTCTTTGATTCAAAACTAGTATCTAGACAGTGTTCTGTCACTGAATTGCCGAGGTTCGCTGCTTCAGAGCTGTCCCAGCCAGAACCTCAGCAACTGACTGTGACGTACAGGGGGGTTTCAGTTGGTTCCTTCATCTGGGGAACCCCAAGATAACAGAGCAGCCTGGCAGCTCTCGTGAGAGCGGCTGATGTGAAGTGGGCATTGCCAGGGCAAAAGCTCTGCATCCACGCTCCCTGCCTTAAAAAAGCCTCAGGGACAGACAGGAGGAGTCAGGTTGTGTGAATCACTTGAGCCGTTCAAATGCCGAGAAACAGTAAGCCACCTCTCCGCGTGACTACACAGTGAGGAAGGTTGTTATCACTCTGAAGAGATAAGTGCGGGGTCACCTGTTAACAGGCTGGTAACGGGGTGAGGGCGGTGCCAACACTACCAGCAGCAGGGCAAGGCTGACCATCGCAGCTCATTAAGACTATCCGAATAGTGCTGGTGAGTCTGCTGGTTTGCCGTGGCTGCACCCTGGTGGAAGGCTACTGCTAGGAAAAATGTGGAGACCCAGACAGAGGTCCTAAAACAAGATGATGGTGTGCAGGTCTCCGGCTGTAGTGAGAGCCAGAGCCTGGCCTTTGCAGTGCTACATGAGGGAGACAGCACTTGTGTAAGATACAGCCAACTAAATGACTTACTAAGCCTTCTGATTGACGTGAAGGAGGAGGTGAAGAGGCTGAGGAGCATAAGGGAATGTGAAAGGGAGATTGATTGATGGTGCCAAACTCTATCGGCCCTGAGATCTTGGCAGACAGCTGAGGCTCCACATGGAGCATGTCACCCCCTGCCACCTTGCAAACAGGTGATAGAGGGAACCAGCAGGCAGACAGTGTTCCTGCTGCCATGAGCCCCCTGTCCTCTCCTTCCCCTAGCAACAACAGCGAAGAATCAGGGGGTGTGGGGCAGTGGCAAAAGGTCCCTGCTTGGCAAGGCACCTTCCCAGAGATTCCCCTGCCTCTCCAGCTGTCCCTGTGGAACAGGTACAGTGCTCTGCAGGAACAACTGGACAATGGTTGTGATGATGGTTCTCCCCAGTGGTGGTGTTGCCAAAGTCTAACCAGACCTCACTTAGCATTAAAACCTTGCCGGTAAAGAAAAAATGATGGGTCATTGTCATTGGTGACTCTCTGCTGAAGGGAGCAGAAGGGCCAGTATGTAGACCAGACCCTCTACATAGAGAGGTTTGTTGCCTCCGGGGAGTCTGGGTTAAACATGTAAGGAAGAAACTTCCTTCCCAAGTTCGACCCTCAGATTACTATCCCCTGTTATTGTTTCAGGTAGGGAGTGATGAAATAGGAAGAACTTTCCCTAAATGAAAAAGGACTTTAGAGCCTTAGGTTGACAGGTAAAGGGTTTGGGAGCACGAGCTGTGTTCTCCTCTATCCCTCCAGTTATAGGGGATGATGAGGGGCTAAATATGAAGAGCCAGCAGATTAATAACTGGCTCCAAGTCTGGTGTGCCTGGCAGGGTTTTGGGTTTTTTGACCTCTGCTCTGTTTGCATGAGACCAGAACTGCTGGCAATCAATAGGAGTAGCTTCTCCCGCAGGTGGAAAGGGGTCTTAAGATGGGAGTTGGGAAGGTTCATTGATAGAGCTTTAAACTAGGTACAAAGGGGGGTGGGATGTAACTGGGGTCACTAGAATGGAGCCTGTGTGTAACGTGCCAGTGCTTGTAGGAGCAGGATGTGCTAGTAAGATCCCACAGTCTTGTGTCTTGGTGAAGGAGGAGGACGACTCACCCTTTTGTAGGAAGAACACAAGCGTTGCTGTGAGGTTGATAGCTATGGAAACACTTGAGTATGGTCATGAGGGTATTAGGACTACTGCCACTCAAAAGGAGGCCCAGCTCAGGTATTTTTACACTAGTGCATGCAGTATGGGTAATAAATAGGAGGAGCTGGAGGCCAAAGAGTTGTGGTCAATGGAGTTAAATCCCTCTTTTGAGGCCAAACTTTTCTTCATTAACCTAACTCTTTAAATTTATTAAGTTTTTGGACAGTGTTTCTTGAAATATTTCCATATACTTTCAAATATTTTCTCTCTCCTTACTCTTGTTTTTCTGTCACTGATTATTTATTATTTATCAGGGAAATCTTCTCCCTTTTCCTTTTTCCTCTGTGTTCCTAAAGAATCTCATATTTCAATAAATTCTCATACTATAGATGGAACTGGGTGGAGGGCACTATATGTTTAATAGCAATTTTGGCATTTCAATGATACATGATATCATTCTAGATTTGATTCTAGATTTAAATACAGTATTAATTTCTTCAATGATTTCACATCCCAGTATTTTTTTGACATTTCTGTCCATAAAACATAACCGAGTATTCTTCCTCAGAGCAGAACGAACATATAGCAGTTAAAAGAATTTGCAACAACATAAAATGAAAATCAAATACTAATGAATCAGCATAGAATGATTTGGGCTGGAAGGGACCTTTAAGATCACCCAATTCCAATCACCCTGCTATAGGTGGGTATACCTCCCTCTAGATAAGAATTACATCCTTCAGCATGCTGGTCACACTTCTCTTGATCCAACCCAGGATACAGTTTCCCTTCTGAACTACAAGCACACAGTGCAAGCTCATGTTGAGTCTTTCATCAGTCAACATTTCCAAATCCTTCTCTTCAGTGCTGTTCTCAATTCATTCTCTGCCCAACCTGTATCTGTGCGTGGGTTGCCCTGAGCCAGATACAGGATCTTGTCCTAATTGAGCTTCATGAGGTTGGCATGGGCCCACCTCTCAATCCTGTGAAGGTCCCTCTGGGTAGCATCCTTTCTCTCTAATGTGTCAACTACATCACTCATCTTGGTGTCATCTGCAAACTGGCTGAGGGTGCACTTGATCCTATTGTCCATGTTGCCTACAAAGATGGTAAATAACACTGGTCTCAGCACTGATCCTTTAGGAATGTTATTCATCACCAGTCTCCACTTGGACTTTGAGACCTTGACCACAACTCTGAGTGCACCCATCCAGCTAATTCTTTATTCACATAGTGGTCCATTCATCGAATCCATTTTTGTCCAATTTGATGACCAGGATGTTGTGTGAGATAGTGTCTAATGCTTTGCGCAAGTAGAGGTAGATCACATCAGTTGCTCTTCCTTTATCCATTGATGCTGTAACTGCATCATAAAAGGGTACCAAGTTTGTCAGGCATAACTTGCCCTTGGTGAAACCACTGATTACCTCATCTTTATTTTACACGTCTTAGTAGGGCGTTCTGCTTCCATGATCTTGCCAGGCACTGAGTTAAGATTGACTGGCCTATAGTTCTCTGAATCTTCTTCTTTCCCCCTTCTTGAAAGTGGGGATTGCATTTCTCCTTTTCCAGTCAGTGGTAACTTCACGTCATGACTTTTCCAAAATGACAGATGGCATGGCAAATGAAGTGGCATGGCAACTTTATTCTCCAGTTCCCTCAGAACTCATGGATAAGTCACCTCAGGTTCCATGTACTTGTGCATCTTGAAGTGCACAAGAAGATAAAAAGAAGTCCAGAAGTAAGTGAAAATACCTATATTTATCAATTTAATTTATATGTACTTATATTGGAATACTTTTATATCATGGTATTATTATTTTCGTTATCAGTATTCCACATCATAACATCATGTAGTTTACTGGGAGTTAAAGAGTTAATGTTCCAGTTCTAGGTACCTATCCCAGAAGAGAACTACATCCCCCAGAGGACTGTGTGCTGTTCTGTTACCATTTCTACTCAGAGTGAAAGATAAAAGCCTCTCATAGGTCACTTGACCTTACTCCATTTTCAATCATCTTGCTCGTCTCTGTTGTGGGTGCTGTTTTGTAACAGCATTCAAGTAAGGCCTTTGACTTTTGGACACTATCTCTCATTTAATTTGATTTATTAGCTTCAATTCCAATTACATTGTATTATATTGTATATATATTGTAACATATTGCTATTTTGCATTCCAATATCTTATTTAGTAAAATTTTTCTCCTCAGATCATTGTCACAGTTTTGTTTTTAGGCACATCTCTCTACCCTTTTCCTTTTTTTTTTTCCCTTTTCTCTTTCCAGGGTGTGGATCTGTTGGTTCCTCCGCCCCATTAGCCATGGAACTGGGCTGAAACAGCCCTTAAACCATTGCCATTTTAATAAGAAATATTGCACATATTAATGTAAATGATTGATAGCTTACTTATGATTGATTTAACATTTACTTTTACACAGACTTAATAACCTTCAGGGTTCTGGATAGAAACTTGTGCTTAAATAATGAGGGTTATAACATTAACAAGGCTGTTAAAATGAGTCACTTCCTGAACAATTATTATTATTTTTTTTAAACTCTCTTACAAGACAATTTAGAAGAAGTGGAAGTTGTTAATGGAGGCTGTTGGGATCAAAATAGGATGTCAGATTGTTAAAGTCAAAAAAGATTTTTGAATTGAGTTTAAACACAACAATTAAGTGTCAAGATAGTGTTTGAGTTCAATTAGTTAATATCTCAAGAGAACTACCGGAAATTAGATGCAATATTTGAGGGAAAATCCAGGATTAACCAATGAAGTGTAGAGTAAGTTGAGGATGAGTACCTAAATGTCATAAAAATTTAAAAAAAATAAAAAATAATTAAAAAAAAAAAAATTGAAAACTACTCACTAAGTCAAGTTTAGTGCTATAATAATCCAAGCTAAAAGTCCAGTGTAAAAGTAAACAGATGGATTTTGTTGTACCTATGAGAATAGAAGCCAAAAGCAGAAAAAAATCTGTAGTCACTATATTCACAATATAGAACATTATTTCCACATGAAAATGATTTTCCTCATGTTTACATGGAACTTACTAAGTTCCATTTGTGTCCACTGTCCCTTGTTCTGTTGCTGAAGAGAGCCTGGCTTCATCTACTTGATTCCTGCCCACTAGGTTTTTATAAACATTGATAAGAACCCCTCTGTCCTCTCTTCTCTGGGCTAAACAGTGCCAGATTTCTCACCTTTTCTTCATAAGAGAGATGCTCCAGGCCCCTAATTACCTCTGTGGCCCTTTGCTAGACTTTTAAGGAGATCCCTGTCTTTCTTGAACTGAGGAGCCCAGAAACGGACACAGTACTCCAGATGTAGCCTCACCAGGGCAGAGTAGAGAGGGAGGAATACCTCTCTCAACCTGCTGGCCACACACTTTAATGACCCTCCAGGAAGTCATTGACTTTCTTCGCTTCAAGGGTGCATTGCCAGCTCATGGTCAACGTTTTGTCCACCAGGACATATTGATAGTTCTCCTTATTCTTTTCTATCAGTGGATTTGAATTATACAGCAGAAGAACTGTTACTCCAACAGTTGAAATATAAAAATCACTTTAAAAAAAAAAAAAAAAAAAAAAAAAAGGAAATGTAGAGCAAGATTTATGCATTTGCTTCTGTCATTTTAGCTCAATACACAGAGAAGTGTTTAAAATGTCATAATTGTTGGCTGTTTCAGTTTATGCCAGTCATTTACTCCTTCTTTCTGTTGTTTTTGACCCTGTATGTTTGTGTTAATCATTTTAGACACTAATATCTTATATGGTGAAAATAACAATTTTAGTTGCTCTAAAACAGCAAATATTTACTCCCACAATGGGTATTTGTACCATTTCTGCATCTTCAGAAGAGAAAACAATTGCTAATGCAAGTTTTAGCTCCTTGTTTCTGTTACTGCTAACAAAAGAAAACAAAATAAACAAAAAAAATATGTACAGGCAAGTACTATGTGTCATGGAACAGAAAGGACACTACATTTCAGAGGCAGAATAGATAGTGTGTCAGCTGCAAGAAGTACAGTGATTTACTTTAATAGAAATATTTGAAGTTGCTCTGAGTCACTTATCAGAGCATAGCAGCTTATTTCATTTGCATTTTCATATTTTCTTGTATTTTTTAAATTAATCTGAGCAAACAGTGAAAATTTCATATTTGTAATTTATTCTTAGTGTCTTTCATAAGATGTATTTTTAGAGACTAAACTAATACTTTGGTTTGTTGCACTTAAAGTAGACTCATGTGGAAAGTATAATGAAGTTCTAATGTCAGCATGTTTTAGCCGTATTTTGGAATGCATATTTAAAATTACAGCTTCCAAAATCTATAAGCAATTTCAGCAAAATGCCCTTCCACGCAAATCTGGAGAACACTGCAAACTCAGAAAAGTGGACGTACAACATAATACCCAAGGCTTAGTGAAGAATAGTAGAGATACTGATCTTTCATTTCTCAGCTAAATTTTTTTTGTATTATTAGAGGCTTAAAAGATAAAATAAAAATAATGCAAATAAGAAAAAAAAAATTGAACTGCATATACACAGCAGAAAATAATGCAAAAAGGAAAGAAAACAGCAGCATTTTTCTATCTTGTTGCTCATAAGTAATATGCATTTTAGTTTGTATAAATAGCTACAGACAGGACTGACATGCGGAATTGTGCCTGTTTCACTTTGACAAAAGAGAGACTGAGTAATATTAATTTTCTTTGTACTCTGCCTTCTGGTGTTTATAGACATTGGTAAGATCAACCCTGAGCCTCCTGTTTTCTAGACTGAACAGACCTTGCTCTCTCCATTTCTGTTTTTAGGAGAGGCACTCAGAATACTTTGCCGTATCATACTTCAGAAAGTTTATTCTCTTGGATTTTATAATGGTTTTGGTTGAGATAGAGTTAATCTTGTTTAAAAGGACAGGTTTGCATGATGCTGTGCTTTGGATTTTTGATGAAAATTATGCTGTTAGCACACTAATACTTTAGTTATTACAGAGCAGTGCTTAAACTGAGCCAAGTACTTTTCATTGTAGGTCACTCTGAAAGTAATGATTCTTGTTTATTTCCATGAAAACTACAACAGATACAAAGAGCATAATAGCACTATTTGACAGAACAAAATCTCAGCTTCCAGACACTGTTTCTCAACATAGTCACCACCATTAGCTGTGCATTTTCACCAGCAATTTAGGAGCACAGCTCTTGTTCAAATTTGCATCAGGGGAAATGACCAACTGTTGCTGTTGTCACTGCCAAAACGTACTACTCACTGCATTATTCTGCTCACATCCACTGTTTGGTATCTGTAATGTTCAGCAGGCATTGAATGGCAATGTGTGCACTTTTTCTGAAAGAAAAAGAGAAATTCAATTACACTTATTTGCTTCACATGCACTTAAATGTTAGACACCGGTTTGTCAGACTTACCCTCTGCTGCTATCTGTAGTGCAGCAACAAAATTTAACAGATTGTTGGCCAAAAGGTTCAACTTGTACTTCCATACCTCTGATATCCACCTCTGACACTGTGGGCCAACATAAAAAGTTAGGAGGCATTACTTTTTGGGCATATCTGGTACTTCTCATGATGCCCTGCCAGCAGTGCAGGAGCTATGAGATAACACAGACAGGACAGATGACTCAGACAAACCAAAGGGATATTCCATATAGTATCATCCTCAATGTAAGGCAAAATGTAGTTGAGAAAAATTGATAACCGATACACTGAAAAGTTGACTCACTCAACTGATGATAATGGTCTGTAGTTACAGAACACTCCTTCCCAGGAAGTAGCATTCATCCAAAACACATTTTCCCTTTGGATGCTAGCCCTTAAATGATCCAGGGTCCACTTCTTTCAGTCATGTGGGAAGCAGAGGTGAATTTCTTGCACAAGTGCTTCCTGGGCCAGCCACCCTATTCACCAGATACCCAATCATCAGTTCAGGCTGTGACATAGCAGTTCCCTTACAAATGGTAAAGAAGGGAGAAAGAGAGGATGTTCAGAGTAATGTTAGTCTTCCCAAGAGATTGCAACATGTGATGGAGCCTACCTCCTGGAAGTGACTGAACATTTTTCGCAGAATCACAGAATTGCATAGGTTGGAAGGGACTTCAAGAGATCATTGAATCCAACCACTCTGCTAAAGCAGGTTCCCTACACACTTGCGTATTTTTCATTTTTAGTAGTAGTTTTTAATAGATAAAGAACAATAGCTATTACTTTCAAATTGCAATTATTACAGTCTTTATCTGATTTTTCCAGCCATGCTTTTTAGCCAGCCTTTAAATGCAACAAACTTAAAAACACACATAAATTAATACACTTTTCCATGAAGAATGAAGATTAATTTCATTTTGATCCTGAAGAAATATGAAGACAAATGACTTTTTCATGACAATATGACTATAAAATATTGGAAGTCCTCAAATAAAATGATTATAATATTCTTGAAGAGTAAACAGTAATATTTCCAAACTATTATTAATTATCATAGAATCAGAGAATCATAGAATGGCCTGGGTTGAAAAGGACCACAATGATCATCTAGTTTCAACCTCCCTTCCATATGCAGGGTTGCCAACCACTAAACCAGGCTGCCCAGAGCCACACCCAGCCTGGCCTTGAATACCTCCAGGGATGGGGCATCTACAACCTCCTTGGGCAACTATCTTGCTCCAATTTATCAAAGGAAGAGGAGGTTCTTTGATATATGTACACCGAGCATGAGATTAAGAAGCAACATTTCAAATGTTTGTCTGACCAGTTTATTACAAATCTTAATGAGGGAGATGGGGAAGGGGAGGACAGACACTATTATGAATTAGGGTGATGGGGAACGGAAGAAGGGCAATAGAAAAGATAGGAAATAGAAGCAAGGAGTCTTTATAGGAAGCAGGAGGGAGATAGTCACAACCATGGGTATAGCATGGTTCGTAGTTCAGACATTGATCTTCAGTAGTGGTGGGTTGTCGGGCGTTGTTGTTCTGTTGACGACAATGACTGTGACCATGGTGACAATTTCCAATGGCAGTACGAATTTATTTATAAGTCCAAAGTGGTTGAGTCAGCTCCTTTTGGAGTGACAGCTTCTGGCTTTTGGATCTCAGCAGGATCTCCTTTTGTTCCGATCTTCCAGGCCTTGCCAGCAGATAAGAGGGAGCATGGAGGCATCAACTTGCATCTTGCCTTCACAGGATACAATGGCATCATCCCCCAATCTCCAATAGCAAGCTGAAGTTATTTGGGTACAGGCCAGATCTTCCGTCAGTAAACGGTCTTGAGCACTCTCTTCCAGAGGCAAACAGCTCCAAAGAAATGCTTTCACATGTAAAATTGTCCACACGGTAATGTTGATTGCCACACAGCAACACCCACCTCTCATCTTATTCTAGACAAGTCAGAGTCTTATCACAAGAAATACCTCAGGAAGCAAGCTTTGAGGCAGAAAACAAAGAAGGGTTCTCACAGCAACCTGTCCCAGTGCGTCACCACCCTCAGTGTGAAAAACTTTTTCACACAGTTTATGTAAACTAAACCTCCCCTGTCTCAGTTTGAAACTATTCTCCCTTGTCCTATCACTATCTACCCTTGCAAATAGCCGTTTCCCCTCCAGTCTATATGCTCCCTTCAAGTACTGGAAGGCCACAATGATTATGAAATAGACTTTGTATGAGATGTATGCATGAGTGTTGCCTACTCTTTATGCTAAATTGAGGTGCTGTATAACAAAAGCATAACCTCTTCTTATGTTTGAATTCACAAGGCTAGCTCTTGAAGAATTCTAGCAGATGCATCTTTTGATTATGTTTTCTTTTAAGTTGCCTGTTCTTATAGATGCGTTTGTCAAGATCGAGTGACTGGTTTCAATTTTATCTTTAGAAATTCTGAAAAATATTTTTTGCCACCTTGAGGATTTTGGTGTGGAGATCCTGAACATATCGTCAAACTTTAAATGCAGTTGCCACAAAAATTATTTATGATTAAGCATGTAAAGCTGAACAAGATATGCTAAAATAATTCTGCAACTGCACATATGCTGCATGTAGTGAAAGGTGTAACAATATTTACTGCAGATAGAAAACAAAATGCATTACCTACAGAATACAGAGAAAGGAATACATCAGCTATTATTTAGTTACATAAAATATTATCTTGTATTGCTTTCCAACAATTCCAATTAGAATTATATTTCATTTTTTAAAAAGTATTTCTTAAGCTATATTTCAGGTACTTTCAATATACATATCTTGTATAAGTCTCTTAAAAGTATGTGTGTCTTTTCCTTCAGGAAAGTAATAATAAATCTAGCTCTTATTGTCTGAATAAAATATTTATATGGTAATAAATTTTATATTGCAAATAACAGTTGAGCATAAAAAAAATCTGATGTACAGAATGCATGCCCTTTCTTATAGTAAATACATATGTAAAATATTTCTAATGAAGAAGTAAAATAGACTGTGAAATCTATTTGTTATCTTTCTTGATTCATTTATTACCACAAATTAGAATTCATTACGATGTAAAATCCGTTCCACATTTCCTGGTGATAAAAAACATTTCCTTTCCTGCTGTTATTTTGTAACAGAGTAGGGTAACGTAATTTAAGAACAAATCCTTTCATTCTCTCTCTTACACTGATCACATACAAAATAAAAAAAGTGTGGATAGAAACAGTTTCCCCTGTCTCAAAATAGGTTCAATAATACAATGAAATAAAATGAAGAGCATGCAGAAAAGCTCCAGCTGGTTCACAAAGTATTTTGTGCTGCAGCTCACAATGCACATGTCACTTGTTCATTAAGATTAAAGCAATTTTTTTGCTGTTGTTTTCCACACCTGAAAAATCAATCAGGCAATGATATAATCAGTAACAACAAAAGTTAATGGAAATAACAGTAAACAAGGTTTAATTATTTCACTCTCCCTATAGGGGGTGCACTCTAGGCAACTAAGCTATGAGGTAGATTAATTTTACCTTTTGTGTGTGTGTGTGTATGTGTGTTCCTGTAGAGATCTCTATAGCAACTGAAATAAATTGTATGGGATGTTAATAGCTGTAAATTTTTTAAAAAGAAAATATGTTGCAAAGTCAGTTTATGGTTTGCCTTGGATATTGAGCAGCCATCCTCTCTACACAGAGAGAGTTGTAATAAGAGTATTAAGGGTATATAGATAGTACAGATTAAAACCAAAACAAACAAACAACAAAAAAAAAAAATCACAAAAATTGGCTACTGCATTTACTTTCTAAAGTAGTTCCAAACAGAAAGCAACACAAGCACTTTTATCACCATTCATTGCAATAGGATGTACTGTTCCTTTAAAAATATAGCACATTGAATCCTACAGATATCATTAAGCTTCAGTTTGTTTTTGATACTGTTTCTTGTGCTATGAAATCTTCATTGTGTATATCCACAGCTGAGAGGTGTCTATGGAGTAAAAGAGCTTGTCACTGTGGTGGAAAAATTAACTAAGACAGGAGAGGTGTGAATAAGAAGCTTAATCTAAAAAAAAAAAAAAGGACATTCCATTTGACCAACAGCTTGCAGTTCAATTGTGTATATCTCCTACTCCTAGCTAAAATAATACTGGGTGTGTGCTACTCCCATCAAGTACAATAGTTAGAAGGATATCTTTTCCCATCCCAGGAATTGGTACCTGGCTTTATTAACTTTTAGTTGATTGTCTTGAGTATATTCTTCCCCAGAATGCATATTTGGCTTTTTTAGAATCAGAATGCTTCTTCTTTCTTTGAACAGATTAGCAGAACACCTGCATTATTTTAACATATGTGTACACCATATACCTACTACCATTACTGCTATTTTTCACTGACTTCATTTATGCTCTAGGTTGCCTTAAAAAAAAAAGTTATGAAATCTCAATTATTTTCACAATGTGTACATAGACGAGTTGAAAGAATAATTTAGACTTTCATACTTGGATAGCAGAATAGGATTTTAGAATTTTGATTATATTTCTGTTGACTATCATGCAGCTAAAATGAATAGACATTCATTTTGACATTGCATTTAAATAACTTAGTGTAGGAGGTATCTCATATTTAGAACTTCAATCTGTTTTAATTCAAAAGGGATCATAGCAACTTGTTACTGAAATTTATTCAGCACTGATATCACCAGTTCTTATTTCAACTTTTGACAAATTTCAATGTAGCATAAAAGAGATCTGATGGTGTTAATAAACTATCCACTGCAGTTTCCAGTTCTTTATTAGATTTTTCTTCATAACATTGTTTGGGTTACATTACTGTACCGTTAATTTCACAGTTTCTTCTGATGCCGTTTCATTCTCCTGCTCTCCAAATCTTATTTTTAAAACACAAATCATATTTCATTAGGTAAACCTGCTAATCTGGTATTTAATAGTTTATCCATTTATATAGACATCAAGAACAGAAATTGAAGTGACAACTTCTGATCAAGTTAAAATTTTTTAATGGCATTCACTTAGTAGGTTTTTTAAGAAGTTTGAATCCTGCTTGTAATATCATAAGAAAATGAAACAAGAAAAATGTAATACCATTTATATTTTATTTAAAAAATCATTTATATATTTTAAAGTTGAATTAAACTTGCCCATGGAATAGTGTCTCCAGGGAGGTGGTTGAGTCACCATCCCTGGACGTGTTTAAAAACTGTTTGGATGTGACACTCAGGAACATGATTTAGTGGAGGGTTGTTAGAGTTAGGGTTATATGGTTACATTGTGGTTGGACTTGATGATCTTTAAGATCTTTTCAAACCTGAGTGATTTTATGATCAAAAATGGAAATAATTAAAAAACTTGTAATCTTTGTGAACTTACATATTAAAAAATAAATAAAAAATTGTCAGAAACATGTCATCATGTAAATATTTTCATTAAGAATAGAATTCAGTGTCATTAAGATGATTAATTAACATGATTAAAGAACTGAAAAATTTTACGTACAAGAAGAAGCTGAAAGAGCTGGAATTATTCAGCAGGGAGAGGAGAAGGAGAATCTCAGTGGTAAGTGCAAAAAAAAAAAAAAAAAAAAGGAGATTACTGTAAAAGATACAGCCAGACTCATCTCAGTGGCACTTGCTGACAGGACAAGAGGCAAAGGACACACACTGGAAATAAATAAATCTTCCAAATGCCTTTTTGGTTGCCACCAGAGGGTTGGGAATTGGTGGCTTTGGAATAACTGTTGAGAGACCTTCAGAGTCTAAAATCAGCTGTAAGACAAAAATGATAGGAGCTGCAGTGCCCAATATGTTTCTTATGTCCTAATTGAAGTTTGTGATCAACAGGTAAGGGATTTCATTCTGTATTCAGCCCAGCAGCCTTTTCCTGAGGGTCTGCTTTTTTTGTATCATCATCACCCTCATTCTCCCACACAGGCATGGAAATTGAGTAGTGGAGGATGAGGGTCCATATAGGGGGGGAATCAACTTCAAGTTTCCATCAACTATGGCTTTACTATTGATGGAGACCAGTTTGATGCTCTCCTGTGAGCCTGGCCTCATCCAGTTGTTTCATGCACTTTAAAAAATGTTTTAAAATATCTAAACTCAGGTGTCTCAGTTTTTCCTCGTACAGGAGATGCTCCAGGCACTGTATCATCTCTGTAGACCCCTGCTGGACTCCTAGGAGATCTGTCTTTTTTGAACTGGGGAGTCCAGAAATGGACACAGTATTCCACATGTGGCCTCACCATGGTAGAATAGAGGAGACTCATCTCCCTTGATCTGCAGTCCATGCTATTTTTAATGCACCCCAGGAAATTACTGGCCTTCTTCATCTCAAGGGTATACTGCTGGCTCATGGCCAAGCTGTTATCCATCAGAATCCCTAGGTCCTTCTCTGCAGAACTCTTCTTCAGCAGATTGTCTCCAAACTTGTACTGATGCATGCAGTTATTTTTTCCCCAGGTGCAGCACTCTACACTTGCTTTTGTTGAACTCTCATCAGGTTCCTCTGCACTCAACTTTCCAGTCTGTCCAGGTCCAGTTGAACAGCAGCACAGCTTTCTTGCATATTGGCCACTCCTCCCAGTTTCATATAATCAGGAAACTTGATGGTGGACTCTACCCTTCAACCATGTCATTGATGTAGATGTTGAAGACGACCAGACCCAGCACAGACCCCTGGGGAACATCACTAATTACAGGCCTCCAACTAGATTTTTTGCAAGTGATCACAATTCTGAGCTCTGCCAGTCAGTCAGTTCTCAGGTCACTTCACCATTCACTCATCTATCCAGTACTTTCTAAGCTTCACTACAAGGATGCTTCACTAAAAGGATGCTGTGGGAGATGAAGTCAAATGCCTTGCTGAAGTCAAAGTACACAACATCCACTTCTCTCCCCCATCTACTCAGCTAATGTATCATAAAGGGTTCCAGTTTAGTCAAGCATGATTTCCTCTTTGTGAATCCATGTTGAGTACCCCTGATAACCTTCTTATTTACCAATTGCTTGGAGAGGATATCCAGAACAAGTTGTTCCATCACTTTTCCAGGGACTGAGGTGACTATGACTGGCCAGTAGTATCCCAGAACATCCTTCTTGACCTTTTTGAAGACTGGGGTTACATTGGCTGGAAGTCCTCAGGCAGTTCTCATGTTCTTCAAGAGCTATCAAAGATGACAAAGAGTGATTCAGCAATCACCTCTGCCAGCTCACTCAGCTCAGTGGTTGCATCCCATCAAGGCCCACGGATTTATGCACACTGCTTTTGGCTAGATGGTCTCTGATCATATCCTGCTTGACCAAAGGGAAGTCTTCCATTCCACAGACTCTTACCCTTACCTCCAGGGTCCAGGATTCCCAAAGGGAACTCTTTGTAGTAAAGACAGAAGCAAAGAAAGCATTCAGAATCTGTCTTCTCAGCATCCCCTATTACCACCTCACTTAGTAGCAGACTCACATTTTCTCTAGTCTTCCTTTTACTGTTGACATACTTAAAAAAAAAAAGAAAACAACCACCTTTCTTGTTATCCTTTACCTCCTTTTCCAGATTAAATTCCAAATGGGCCTTAGCTTTCCTCATTGCAGCCCTACAGGCCCTGACAAGATTTGCAGATTCTTCTGAAGTGGACAGGCCATCTTGCCACATTTCATTGACCTTTTTCTTCGTTTGGAATCTATGCATGAGTTCCTTGCTTGTCCACACAGGTCTCCTGCCACTTCTCCCTGATTTCTTACTCTTAGGGATGCATTGATCTTGAGCTTGAAAGAAGTGGTGTCTGAGTGTCAAGCAACTCACATAGGCTCCCTTTTCTTCCAACACTCTAACTCATGGGATACTTCCAAATAGGTTCCTGAACAGGTCAAAATTTACTCTCCAGAGGTCCAGGATTGCAATCCTACTTATTTCTTTGTTTCTTCCACACATGGTCCTGAACTCCACCATCTCATGATCTCTGCATCCCAAGCTGTCCCCAGCTTTCATGTCCCCAACTAGAACTTCCTTGTTAGTGGAGCAAGATCCAGCAATGCAAAGCTCCTCATTGGCTCCTCCACAACCTGCATTAGAACATTACTTTCAATGTTTTGTGGGAACCTCCTGGACTGTGTATGTGTGGCCATGTTGCTTATCCAACAAATACCAGCATGGTTGAAGTCCCATGTAATTCTAAAACCATAACACAGTGCCCAGGATTGTAAGGCTGCTTCCAGCTGTTTGTAGAAGATCTTCATCAGCTCCCATTTGAAGGCAAGCAGCTACAAAGAAGTGCTTTCAAATGTAAAATGGTCCACAAAGTGTGGTTGCTTGCCTCATGTTGATTTTAAACTTTTCTTGCCAGTCACAGACATAGTCATGGTCAAAATGGTACCAGAATTCTACAGTTCAGTTTTCCTATTATTGTCTTCTATTCAGCTCAGAGGTACTACTTGATTTTGAAATTAGTTATGTATGTTTAAATCTTTGAAAACCAAAAATAAATACTGTTTAAAATTTCAGTATGTTTTCTAACTTAAAATTATAAATTCTGTTACTACTAATACTGTTCCTATGCTTGTAGGATTCTTATTATAGACAGTCATTTGTCTTGTTTAATTTATTATAATATTTAATAACATTAATATTTTTACAGAAACATTATTTCCATTAACAAAGTTTTAACAAAATTATAGAATTCTGTAGCTGAACTGTGGATTTTTCTCACTTATTTAGTTTTGTTATTAAAACTTGGAATTTAATAGCATAAATGCTCTTTTAAGTTGTTTCAACTAGATCATTGTGGGTAGTCCTTGGATAAAAAAAAAATGTAAGTGCTGCAACAGGGGCATACTTGTCATAATATAATCATATTTCTAAGATTGTAAATGATATGGGATTTAGCAGAATATCTATAATTCCCAAGGGGAGCGATTATCTCCTGACAGCTACACACTAGATTTGCTTTGCTGCTTTTATAAGAAGTCTGCATTGTGTGAGATAATGCAGCTTAATTTCCTAAAAGATTAAGTCAGTTTGACAGCAGTATCAGCATGTTTCACATGAAATAATCTAACATTACAAAATAATATAACATTTAGAAAGTTTCCTAGCCAGGGAAAATGTTCCCCTAATTCAGTGATCCAGTATTAATAAAGATGAGCAAAATGATGTGGCAAACAGTCTAAGGATATTAGGAACTAACAATCATACCAGAGAATTATTGTGGAATTTTTGCTTTATGTAGAAAATCATAATATTTTTGTGGATTTTTTTTCAGAATATTGTAATCTATATAGATTACTACAATATGTTCACAAGTATATATGTGAAACTGGGCTACCCTTGATCTAGTTTTTTGCATAATAAGAGTGAGTGACATAACACCTCTTAGCTTCACAGTACCAAATGTACTCATTTACTATTTCCTGGCCAGATATTGAAGTCCTTACTAAGAAATCACTGCTAGATATCTATTTTAAGGTTAGCTTGTTGTACCCCCCTGACTCTGCTCTATTGCAGATTCTGTTGATAAAGAACTGGAAAGAACAGCAGGTGAGATTCATCTTGTATAAGTAACATTAAAAACAAAACATTAAATGTCTAAGCTTAACACTTCACTATTAATAAAATTCATGTCTCCAGATCGAAAAATCTTATTATTCTATCAAATTTACTTTTTTTTTTATACAAGACTTCCCTCCATAATACTCATAAGAAACACGTTTTTGTTACAGCTATCCTACTCGAGGCTGCAAATTTTGCAGATTTCCTAAGAAGTTTGTTTTTGCCATTTGAATAAATATTCAAATATTCAATAACAAATTCTATTGAAAATAAACTCAAATCCACAGAATTCTAAAGACTGGCAAATTTAAGTGATAAAGAATGGAGTATTTCTTTCTCAAATTGGTACTTTAAAAAGAAACATTTAAAAAGATGATGGATCCAAAAATTAATAGAAGCTTACTGACATATGGGTTTTGTCTTTTTTGTGTCTTTTTGCTGAGTTTTTAGTCGCAAACACAAAATGTCTTTATTTTTATTCACTGCATATTGCATTTATTAGCTGAATATCAAAATTATCAATTACTTTGAATGCTTTGGATTGGAGCTACTGAAGGAACAAGTAGAATATTGGAATTTTGGCGGTTTACAGTGAGAACGACGTTAAAAAGTTGTGAATACATATTGACTCCTTTCAAATGCATTTGCCTTGGCTAGCTTCAAGCTCTGCCTGTTCTTTTATGTAGACATTTGTAACAGTGGAGTTTTAAGGACACTAAATATTAAAGAAACTGAATTCAGTCTCATGTGCAAGTAATATTGATGGAATATATTGATTTTGTTCAATCACAGAACAAAGTATAGTTAACAACTTCTTGAATCAATCAGATCTAAGAGAACTTAGAGAATAGAGTATAAAATACTCCTTTACAAAGAATGAATGATTGGTGGTGAATGAAGCAAGAGCCAATTTGAGTAATCTTAAGCAAATAAAATAGAGGAAAAACACAATGATGTCCTTGTCTTTAAAAAGGAGAAAATCAGAAGATGGAAGAGTAACTCCTAAAAAATATTGCTAAAAATTGTCCATTTAATTATGTACAACAAAATAACCATTTTCCTGGACAAAAGTCAGAATTGTTCAGTATTCAGTATTAAGTGAATACAATAAGAGATTATGTAAGATAACTGAGATATTAAGACAGTTTATAAGCCCCAAGAAACAGTAAGTTGAGAAAAAAATATAGAAGGAGAACTTAACCTCCAAAAAGGTACTGGAAAATTCATGGGCTCAAGAACAGGGTATTTTATATTGCATGAACTTGAGATGGTTTAACACCAGTAGATAGCTCAGCTCCTCCATACCACTTTCTCACTTCCCTTCCTCAAATGAAAAGGAGAAGAAAGAAAAAGATTTGCTGACTGAGGCAAGGACAGGGAAGTCATTCACCAATTACTGGCACTGGCAAAACTGGCTCAGTAATATAATTTATTGTGTATTGATAATATACTAAAGCAGTTAGAGATAAAAGTAAACTAAAAACACTTTCTCCTCATCTACCTTTTTCTACTCTCTTACTCAAAGCAATGCAGGGGAACAGGCAATGGGGGCTCTGTTCAGTCAGTAATGGTTCCGGTCCTTCACAGTTTGTCTTCCCTGCTCCCTCTTATAGCATGCAGTCCTTCCCAAACTGATCCAATGTGGGCTTCTTCAAGAAGTTGTTCTTGAAGTACTGCTCAAATATGGGTCTGTACTATTAGATCCATTCTTTAGTGGTGCACTGCTCCAGCTCCTTTTGGAGCTGGCTGAACCCATTTCTTATCTGGGGTAGCTGCTCCAGGACTCCTTTCACATAGGCCATCCCTGTAGCCCTCCAGTATAAAAGCTTTCCACCCAAGCCCAACACGATAATGCAGTCTTTCATATATGAGCGGTAAGTCCAGAACACTAGGCTTTCTTCCACATGTGCAGATCAGCTATATAAAACATATGCCTTGAATTAGTATGAACATTTTAAACATAGTTAATTCAATTAACTTTCAGGTCTTTTTTCAAATAAAATTCTCAATGTACTGTCATCAGAAAATCCAGGAAAAAAACTAACTCCAATGTGGCATTAGAAAGCACACATTCTTTAACAATTCACAATACATACCAGGCTATATGACAAATCAAGCATGCTCTCTCAGAGTTCAGGTTATACATATATAATTATAGAATCATAGTATCATAGAATTGCTCAGGTTGGAAAAGACCTTCAAGATCGAGTCCAACCATAACCTAACCAAACCGCCCTAACTAACAACCCTCCGCTAAATCATGTCCCCGAGCACCAAATCCAAATGGTTTTTAAACACATTCATGGATGGTGACTCAACCACCTCCCTGGGGAACCTATTCCAATGCCTAACAACCCTTTCAGTAAAGAATTTTTTCCTGATACCCAACCTAAACTTACCATGTCGCAACCTAGGGCCATTTCCCCTTGTCCTGTCACCAGTGAGAAATTATTAAGACATACATATGCAATACATTTCCTGGAAATGGTATACATATATATTCTTTTCCAAAATGCTCTACTGTCCTCTAAGCATGTGCAGCAGGGGCCTTTAGTAGTTGTATGATCACCTACTCCACGCCCTTTATGTCATCGTCAGCATCTTCACAGTGCTTTTTATGCCATAATGAGCAACTTTTTATCTTTGTTCACTATAACTCAAAACAATTTATATGAAACCCAAGAAGAGTCCATGCATCTGGTGATGGCTAGTATGTACTATATAGATAAGAAATGGCCTATTTGGCATTAGTGAAGCACAAAACAAGACTGTTAGGCCTTAATGTACCAAGCAAAGCTAAACTGGAAAATTTTACTAAACTAGCACACATCATGTCCTTTTGCTAAACTAATATACAGATCCTTAAATCATAGAATGGGGTTGAAAAGGACCTCAAAGATCATCTAGTTTCAACTCCCCTGCTGTGGCAAGGTCACCAACCAATAGACCAGGCTGCCCAGAGCCACATCCAGCCTGGCCTTGAATGTCTCCAGCGATGGGGCATCCATAACCTCCTTGGGCAACCTGTTCCAGTGCACCACCACTCTGTGTGAAAAACTTCCTCGTAATATCTAAACTAAATCTCCTCATCTCCGTTTAAAACCATTCCCCTCTGTCCTATCACTACCCACTCACAGACATTTGCTCTCCTGTTTATATGCTCCTTTCAAGTATGGGAAGATTACAGTGAGGTCTCCCTGGAGCCTTCTCTTCTCCAAGCTAAACAAGCCCAGTTCCCTCAACCTTTCTTCACAGGAGAGGTGCTCCAGCCCTCTGGTCATCTTAGTTGCCCTCCTCTGGACCTGTTCCAAGAACTCCACGTCCTTCCTGTAATGGGGGACCCAGGCCTGGATGCAGTACTCCAGATGGGTCCTCACAAGAGCCGAGTAGAGGGGGACAAGCACCTCCATCTCTCTGCTGGCCACCCCTTTTTTAATGCAGCCCAGAACACAGTTGGCCTTCTGGGCTGCAAGCACACACTGCTGACTCACATCCACCTCCTTGTCCACCAGGACCCCCAGGTCCTTCTCTGCAGGGCTGCTCTCAAGTAGTTCTTTCCCCAATTTGTATAAGTACCTGGGATTGCCCCAGCCCAAGTGCAGCACCCTACACTTGATCTTGCTGAACCTCATTAGGTTCTCATGGGCCCACTTCTCCAGCCTGTCCAGGTCCCTCCAAACAGCTTCCATTCCTTCCACTGTATCAACTTCACTACTCGGCTTGGTGACATCTGCAAACTTGCTGAGGGTGCACTCGATGTCATTTTCTATATCATTGATGAAGATGTTGAAGATCACTGGTCCCAAGACTGACCCCTGAAGGACACCGCTTGTGACTGGCCTCCATCCTGACACAGAGCCATTGATCACAACCCCTTGGTTGCATTGAGCCAACCAATTCCTAATCTACTGAACAGTGCATCCTTCCAATCCACACTTCTCTAATGTAGAGAGAAGGATGTGGTGAGGGACCATGTCAAAGCCTTTACAAAGTCCAGGTAGATGATATCCATCTCCATTCCTCCATCCACTGAAGCCACCAATCCACCACAGAAGGCCACCAGATTGGTCAGGCACGATCTGCCCTTGGTGAAGCCATGCTGGCTGTCCTGAATCACCTCTTTGTCTCATATGTGCCTTAATATAGCTTCTCGGAGGATTTGCTCCATGATCTTACCAGGCACAGAGGTGAGGTATTGATTCCTATTACTAAATCAGCCTATATTAGTATGATCCTCAGTCTAGCACAAATCACATCATTGGAAGTCACGGTAGAGATAAGTAGGATTAAATGATAGCATTCAAGAACATCAGTCAGTAGTTCTCAGAATCCTGAAGGACTCTAGGGTAAGTCAAAATCAAATTTATTTCTATTCCAGAAAAATTAAAAAAAAAATGGTGGATTTCAAAGAATGTATTTTCCAGAATCATAGAATTACAAGTTTGGAAAGGACCTACAAGATCACCTATAACCATCCATCCATTACCATTGCTACCACAAGCTACTAAATCATATCTCTTAGCTCCTCATCCAGATGTCTCTTGAACACCACCAGGGATGGTGACTCCACCACCTCCCTGGGCAGGCCATTCCAGTGCCTGACCACTTTTTGAGAGAAGTTTTCCCTAGATCTAATCTAAATCTCCCCTGGTGCAACTTGTGGCCATTTCCTCGGGTCCTGTTTGTTGCCTGGGAGAAGAGGCCAACCCTCCTCCTCATCACAGCCTTGCTTCAGGAAGTTGTAGAGTGCAATGAGGTCTCCTCTGAGCCTCTTCTTCTCCAGGCTAAACAATCCTAGCTCCCTCAACCACTCCCAATAAAACTTGTGCTCCAGACTCCTCACCAGTTTCATTGCCCTTCTCTGGACACATTCCAGGGCCTCAATGTCTTTCATGTAGTGAGGAGCCCAAAACTGAATACAGTACGCGAGATGCTGCCTCATCAGTGCTGAGTATAGGGGGATGATTACCTCCCTGCTCCTGCTGGCCACACTATTTCTAATGCAGGCCAGAATGCCATTGGCCCTCTTGGCCACCTGGGCACACTGTCAGCTCACGCTCAGCCAAGCATCAACCAACACCCCCAGGTCCCTTTCCTCTTCACAGTCATCCAGCCACTTAGCCCCAAGCCTATAGTGCTGCATGGGGTTATTGTGGCCGAAGTGCAGGACCCAGCACTTGGCCTTGTTGAACCTCATCCCATTCACCTCAGCCAAGCGATCCAGCTTATCTAGATCCCTCTGAAGGTCTGAAGGGCCTCCCTACCCTCAGGCAGATCAACACCACCACCTCCCAACTTGGTGTCATGTGCAAATTTACTGAGGGTACATTCAATCCCCTCATCTAGGTTGCCAATAAAGATATTAGACAAGATGGGCCCCAGTTCTGACCCCTGGGGGACATCACTTGAAACAGGTCGCCAGCTGGACTTAACTCCAATAAACACTATCCATTGGGCATAACCCTCTAGCAAGTTTCTTACCCAAAGAAGGGTACACCTGTGCAGGCCATGGGCAGAGAGTTTTTCCAAGAGAATACTGTGAGAGATCGTGTCAAAGGCTTTGCTGAAGTCTAGCTAGACTACATTAACATCCTTTCCCTCATCTACCAGGCTGGTCACACAGTTGTAGAAGGAAATGAGGTTGGTCAAGTACAACCTGCCTTTCATGAACCCGTGTTGTCTGGGCCTGATCCCTCGGATGTGCCATGTGATCTCACCCAAGATGATTTGCTTCATAACTTTCCTTGGTACTGAGGTCAGGTTGACAGGCCAGTAGTTCCCCAGATCCTTCTTATGGCCCTTCTTGTAGATGGGAGTCATATTATTCTCTTTTACTACAGTAGCCTGAGTTCAAGTTGGGCTTCTGCCTTCCTAACTTCCTCCCTGCATATCTTAGCACCTTTCTTGTAATCTCCCCAAGTAGCCTATTCCTTCTTCCAGAGGACATAGACTCTCTTTTTCTTCCAGACTCTCAACAATAATTCCCAGCTCATCCACACCTGTCTTCTTCCCCTACAGCTCTGAATGCCTTATGGCATTCAGACACAGCCCATTCTTGTGCCTTTAAGATTTCCATCTTGAGGAGCATCCAGGCTTCTTGGACCCCTTTACCCTTAAGGAGCAACTCCCAAGGGATTCATGCTATATGCATCCTGAACAGGTCAAAGTCCGCTCTCTTGAAGTTCAAGATAGCAGTTTTGCTAGTCACCCTTCTGATATCTCCAAGAATAGAGAATTCTACAATTTCATGGTTGCCCTGCCCAAGACAGACCCCAACCTTCACATTTCCCACCAGTCCCTCACTGTTCATGAAGAGCAGATCTAGCAGGGGCATCACCCCTGGTAGGCTCTCCTATCAGCTGTGTAAGGAAGCTATCTTCCACACACTCTAGAAACCTCTTAGACTGCTTCCTCTGCACTGTATTACATTTCCAACATATATCAGAGAAGTTGAAGTCTCCCACAAGATCGATTACTGGCGATCGTGCAACTTCCACAAGCTGTTAGTAGAATGCCTTGTCCGTCTCTTCATCCTAATTAGATGGCCTATAAGAGGCCCCCACCAAGATGTCGCCCCTACAGACCTTCCCCCTGATCCTTACCCATAGACATTCAACTTTATCCCAATCTCAAGCTCTTCAACATCAAAACAGTCTTTAATATAAAGGGCCACACAACCACCCTTCCTTCATCATCTATCCTTTCTGAAGAGCTTGTAGCCATCAATCACAGCACTCCAGTCATGGGAGTGGTCCCACCATCTTTCAGTAATACCAACTAGGCCATAGTTACCCTGATGCACAATCACTTCCTACTCCTCCTGCTTGTTGCCCATGCTGCATGCGTTGGTGTAGACACTCTTCAGCTGAGTCATCTGCCTCACTCCCATCTCAAGTATCATTCCCCTCGTCTCATATCTTGTTAGTCCTGTTTTTTCTAGCTTTCATTTTTCTGCAAAACTAGAACTATGTACATGACTAAGAAAAAAAATTAGTGTTAAGAAATTTGTTATGTTATTGAAGTTAAGATTTTCTAAAGACATAGCCCCAACCACAATGAACTAAAGAAATTTTAGGCAATTTGTAATTCTGATGGCGATTAAGTAGTAACTGCCTTCAATCCCTACAGTATCCCAGCTAATTAATGAAGTATTTATTTTACATCTTTCTCTTCAGTGCCTTTGGCACCATTTGACAGTATTCGTTAAATGAATTTATTTCCCTAAACTATATTCACTCTTGCAAGAGTAATTATACCTTACACAGCACTATACGTGCACAGACAGAAACAACTGCTCACAGTTCAAAAATCTTGAGATTTACCTACTGTTGCTCTGAAACAAGGGCTTGAAGTTTTGCATTGTAATTACGTGAAGATATCATCAGTGGCAAAAGTAAGAGTAAGAATAGACATTTTTGGTAAAATGGGATTTAAAGAGCAGTTGAAGAGAATAAAGTTTGGTATCAGCAATGAGAGCAGGAGATGTTCTCTGTTAGCTACACAGCACCACTTTGGATGCCTAAGGCTCAAGCTACTCTGAAAAAAAAGCAATTACAGAAACTATGGTGGTTTATTGTGAAGAAATACTGACTTCTTTGCAGAAATTCACAAAATACTCCTCATTGCAGAAATATTTGAAATGCATATCTAGATCTATTTTTAAAAATCAGTTTTCAAAATTTTTCCTTTTTTGTAGTAAGAGAGGCAAAATTAAATCTACATACCTGGTTCTGATTCTATTATTATCTAGACATTAAGAAATTTCCAAATACAAAAAATAAATAAAATAATTAATAATAAAAAAATCCAAGCATTTAAACTGCATTGTGTAGATCATCTAAACCATTTTCTTTTCTTTTAATTCACTGGTGCTCTGAAAAAATAAAAATAAAAAATAAAAATAAATCACTATTAAAAAATTTGTTACCTGTTTCTACCTAAAAATTTCTTGTTCCATTTTCAAGGGGCTCAATAGAAGACAGTGAAGAATGATTCCTGCTCAATTTCCTGATGTTTTAATTGCCTAAAATGATTTGGAATTTTTTATCTATTAAGAACTGCATTATTCTCATACTAAAGCATGATAAAGAAAATATTTGATTATTAGAAATACTAGAACTGTACATTTATGCAAGTGTAGGTTTCTGATACTTACTTGGATCCCATCTAATCCTTTCATTTTTTAGCTATTGAAGTGACACATACAAAATTAGAATCTCACATATTTTGCTTGAAGGAACTAAAGACTTGTTTACCTTCTCTAAACGTACCATCTGAGATATATTAGAAATTAGCCACCAGAGACCAAGTTTTGTGAAGGGAAGATCAATCGGTACCAGCCACCTTACCTCAAACAGCAATGCTGTTAAGTATATGCTGGCACGTACAGAAATGGGAGGTAATAGATCTAGGTTAATGCTTTGTAACTCTTACTGCATAAATTAAATGGATGATAGCTTCAAATATATTTCTTATTTTTTCCTGTAACCCTTCTTCACTTTACTTCCTTTTCTTTTGATTTTTACTATCAAATTGTTTACTATCTTCGTGTTTGTATATATACACACATATCCAGGAGCTTAGCTAATATAATTTATATTGGAGTAACAAGAGAAAGTCACTCACCCTGTCCTGGGCTCACAAGATGAACTCCACCAGAGCAGATCTCCAGAGAGATCCTTCCCCACTGGCACTCAGCTCTTAAATGGGTCTAGGAGAGGTGGAGCCAGGCTCCACCCCTTCCTGCAGCACAGGTGATTTGCCTTCACCTGTGTTCCCATGGCTGACTCATTGCTTGCCTCAGGTGATCAATCAGAGGTTCAGGCCGAGATTCAGCAGCCCCATGCATCATATTAAGTGTAAACTAAATATCGGTTGGCTGTTTTTGCTGTTGCGGTTGTTTTGTTTGTTTCTTTTTTTTTTTTTTCCCCTTTATACGAGCTAGAATAAGAATTTAAATTCAAGCAGTAGATCATTAACATCCATATATTTGACTAGCAATATTGTACAAGTAGTGTTTTTAAGAATATGTTGTGAAAGTATATTCATGAGTGTAAGGCAAAATAAAAAATATTGTACATACATCCCTAGAAAGCATTTCTAGGAGCCAAATCTACTTAACAAATTTGTTAATGTTTTCAGGAGTGAATTAATGAATGGGAATTTTTTAACTACATTAGAAGAATTAATGATTTGAATTAGGACTAGTATCAGAAGTTTTGCATAGCTTTTTCTGATGGAGAAAAAGCATATATAAAAGTTAATTTCTGTGTATTTGAGTGTACATTATATGTAATTGAATTGATAGAATTTCAATTTTTTATAGAAATAAAAAGTGTGAAAGGAAGAACTTCGTATAGTGTTTGAATAGGTTCATTACAATCCTGGTCTTAGTGATATTATTCACACACATAATTAATATGATTAAATTTTTATTTCATCAGAATTTTCAAGTTCACTAATTTACATGATGCAAGAATAGTAACTGTAATTTCCTTTCTCAGGCAGATTCATCAATATTTGGAACTTCATAAGTGAAACCAAAAAAAGAACAAGATGGAATAATGGGGGCCAAACAGTTTCAGTGCAATTTAAACTTAATAAAAAATTGTTAATTCCAAATAATCTATTTGCAGGTCTATACTGTATGTCTAGTAGAACATATTAGAAGTTAAAAATATTTTTTTCAATAATTTGTTCTAGAATTAGAATCCTCTAATAGAATTCAAATAATTATTTAGCATCCAGGATCCATAGCAAACATTTAGTGGCTGACGTGATAAATAGGATAGGATAGGAAATAATAGGGTAGAATAGAATCATGGCATCATAGAGCAAAAAAACCAATCACTAAGATTATTTAGTTCAACTGTCATCCTATCACCATTACACTCACTACACAATATTCCTCCGTGCCACATCTACCCTTCTCTTGAATATTTCCAGGGGGCAATGAGTCTGCCACCTTCCTGGGCAGTCTGTTCCAATGCATTACCATTCTTTCTGAGAATAATTTTTTTCCTAATATCCAACCTGATCCTCCCCTGACACAACTTACTACTTCTCTGAAAGAGTGGTCAGGCGCTGGAATGTGCTGCCCAGGGAGGTGGTGGAGTAACCGACCCTGGAGGTGTTCAAGGAATGTTTGGACGTTGTGTTGAGGGACGTGGTTTAGTGAGAACTATTGGTGATAGGTGGATGTTTGGACTGGATGATCTTGTAGGTCTTTTCCAACCTTGGTGTTTCTGTGATTCTGTGATTCTGTAAACTTATGGCCATTACCTCTCATTCAGTCAATGGGAGAAGAGGCCTACCTCCAACTCACTACGACCTTTCAGGTAGTCGTAGAGAGCGATGGATAGGATAGGATAGGATAGGATAGGATAGGATAGGATAGGATAGGATAGGATAGGATAGGATAGGATAGGATAAAAAATATAATACAATAGGATAGGATATAGAATATAAAAGGACATGGAATGGAAGGGAATAGAAAAGAACAGAACAGAGCAGAGTCAATGACACCAACCAGATGTAGCTCCATTCACTACTGCTTGAGCTTTGACATTCAGCCTGCTCACCACAGTGTGTTATGTGAACCTGTTATCTCATAATTAGTCAGTCGTCTTGAAAGATACTCTGAGAGATGGTATCAAAGGCCTTACTAAAATTCAGAAAGGTTTCATCTATTGCTTTTCCTTCATCCATGAAGCTGGTGACCTTATCAAAGGAGGAGATAAAATTAATAAAGCAGGATTTTCTCTTCATGAACACATGTTGATCATGTCTGATAATGATTTTGTTCTTTAAATGCATTTCAGTAGCATTCAGGATAATCCTCTCTGTAAGTATTCTAGGTATTGAGCTTTGACTCACAGGTCTGTTTTCTGTCTCTTCCCTTGTGCCCTTATAAATCCATATGGCATTGGTAACCTAGACAATTCACTGCTGAAGGGTAGAGGAAAAAATAAGTAGACAACTGAATGTGTAATTGATGATAGGATCGTTGTTCCTTTTAGTACATGCTGATAATAACTGCTAGTTCAGGGAAGATGTAGCTATAGATAAGGAAATTTGGACATAATTATCTTTTGATTAAGATTTCATGGAATCATATAATCTTTAAGGCTGGAAAAGACATTTAAGATCATCTAGTCCAACCAGCCACTTACTGCCAATACTGTCTGCTAAACTGTCCCTAAGTCTACCCTTTCCTTATAAACCTCCAGACAGTGACTCTACTTCTTCCCTGGGTAACCTGTTCCAAAACCTAACCATTCTTTCTGATAAATTATTCCTAATATTTGAATCCATACATTTGGCATGGATTTGGTAATTTATTTCTATTTATGATTTAATGTAGTCTGCTAAAACTTTGGTTGCGACAAGTTATCACAGTAGTTTGGTGCAATCCAGAAGGCATTTCTTTCCTTCCTTCCTTCCTTCCTTCCTTTCCTTCCTTCCTTCCTTCCTTCCTTCCTTCCTTCCTTCCTTCCTTCCTTCCTTCCTTCCTTCCTTCCTTCCTTCTTTCCTTCCTTCCTTCCTTCCTTCCTTCCTTCCAACATTCCCAAATCCTTCTTCTCTGGGCTACTCTCAAGCAATTCTCCATCCAGCCTGTATCTGTGCTTGGGATTGACCCAACCCAGGTGTAGGACCTTGCATTTGGCTTTGTTGAACATCATGATGTTGGCATGGGCCCACCTCTCAAGTCCAAATCCTCTAGATGGCATCCCTTACCTCTAGCGTGCCAGCAGCACCAGTCCGCTTGATGTCATCTGCAAACTTCCTGAGGATTCAATCACAGTCCATGTTGCCCACAAAAATGGTGTTAAATAACATTGGTATCAACGCTGATCCCTGAGGAATTCTTCTTGTCACCAGTCTCCACTTGGACATGAAGCCATTGTCCAAGATAACATAGGCATCTTATGTTTTAGGCTTAGTGAATTTTCCTGCTTTCACAGAATCACAGAATCACAGAATTGTAGGGGTTGGAAGGGACCTCTAGAGATCATCGAGACCAACCCCCCTGCCAAAGCAGGTTCCCTACACCAGGTCGCACAGGTAGGCGTCCAGGCGAGACTTGAATATCTCCAGAGAAGGAGACTCCACAACCTCCCTGGGCAGCCTGTTCCAGTGCTCCGTCACCCTCACCATGAAGAAGTTCTTAGGCACATTCGTGCAAAACTTCCTGTGCTGCAGCTTATGTCCGTTTCCCCTCGTCCTGTCTCCACGTACCACTGAAAAGAGACTGGCCTCACCACTACGGCTGCCACACCTCAGATATTTATAAACCTGGATCAGGTCCCCTCTCAGTCTTCTTTTCTCAAGGCTAAACAGACCCAGTTCACTCAGCCTTTCTTCATAGGGGAGATGCTCCAGGCCCTTCACCATCTTTTTGGCCCTCCGCTGGACTCTTTCCAAGAGATCCCTGTCTTTTTTGTACTGGGGAGCCCAGAACTGGACACAGTACTCCAGATGAGGCCTTACCAGGGCAGAGTAGAGGGGGAGGATCACCTCCCTCGACCTGCTGGACACGCTCTTTTTAATGCACCCCAGAATGCCATTGGCCTTTTTGGCCACGAGGGCACACTGCTGGCTCATGGCCAACCTGTCATCCACCAGGACGCCCAGGTCCCTCTCTGCAGAGCTCCTCTCCAGCAGCTCATCCCCCAGCCTGTATTGGTGCATGCAATTCTTCCTCCCTAGGTGTAAGACTCTACACTTGATTTTGTTAAACCTCAACCAGTTTCTTACTGCCCAGCTCTCCAGCCTGTCCAGGTCTCGCTGAATGGCAGCACAGCCTTCAGGCGTGTCAGCCAATCCTCCCAACTTCGTATCATCAGCAAACTTGCTGAGGGTGGCCACTATACCCTCATCAAGGTCATTGATGAAGATGCTGAACAAGACCGGACCCAGCACAGACCCCTGGGGGACACCACTGGTCACAGGTCTCCAGCCAGACTCTGCACCACCAACGACGACCCTCTGTGCTCTGCCAGTCAGCCAGTTCTCAACCCACTTCTCTGTCCACTCGTCTATCCCACACTTCCTCAGCTATATTATAAGGATGTTGTGGGAGACAGTATCAAATGCTTTTCTAAAATCATGGTAGACTACATCTACCGCTCTTCCCCCATCCACCCAGCATGTGACAGCATCATAGAAGGCCACCAGGTGGGTCGAGCACGACCTCCCCTTGGTGAACCCATGCTGACTACTCCTGATAACCTCCTTTTCTCCGAGTTGTCTGGAGATGGTATCCAGCACAAGCTGTTCCATCACCTTTCCAGGGACAGAGGTGAGGCTGACAGGCCTATAATTACCCGGATCTTCCTTCTTGCCCTTTTTTCCTTTAAGTTAATATACTGTCTCGCTCCAATTTATAGGAGGGAGAGGATGTTCTTTTAATATCTGTATACCCGGCGTGAGATTAAGAAACAATGGTTCATATGTTAGTCCAACCAGTTTATTATAAATCCTAATCAGGGAGACGGGGAAGGGAAAGAGGGTGATAGAAAAGGTAGGAAAGAAGCAAGAATTGCATAAAGTAGGGATACTCACCACAAGGATCCAGCAGAATCCCCACAATGTTTCGAAGGTCCGAGGCAGAAGCAGCGGGGGGGGAGAGAGCAGCAGCGTGGCTGACCTTGGGCAGCAAGCAGGTGGCAGAAGGAAGTCGCGGAGCCGATCCAGGAGGAAGCAGCAGGACTCAGGTAGCAGGCCCAGGAGAGTCCGTCAGCACGCAGGAATTCCGTAGTGAGGAATCTGATGACAGACACCTTTGTTCTTCTTCTGCATCATGGTAGAGCACAGAGCAAGTCCGGGAAGGAGAGAGCAGAGCAGGTCCAGGAGGCAGAGAGGCAGGTTGCAAGGCTTCTCATGGCAGAAACCTCTTCTTCTTCATGAGGAATGTGTTGCCAGAAAAACCTCTGTTCTTCATGAGGAATCTGTTGCCAGAAAAACCTCTGTTCTTCTTCATGAGGAATCTGTTGCCAGAAAAACCTAATAACCTCATGGTTTTCGATTCCACTTTTATCCTTCTTCTTCTACCAATGTGGCATTCCTGGGTGCTTGGGTAAGAGTCATGTGCAGCACCTCCTGAGATGGCCATCATCCGGAGATAAGTCCACACAAAAGACCGCTTCATGGTTATTAAGCTGCAGCTTATCTCTCTCTCTCTCTCTCTCTCTCTCCCTCTCTCTCTCTCTCTCTCTCTCGTTGCCTCTGGCCTTGTCCATCAAAGTTCTCCAGACAAAGGGTTTCTCAACATTGCCCAGGACTTGTCTGGACTTGAACAAGTCCATCTGTGTCCCCAGCAAGCTTTGAGACAATGAAAATTAAATAATCTCTTACATATACAGAAGTGCAAACTTCACATTTACACTAAAATGATAGGGTATTTATTTATTAGTAGGCAATTAATTAAATTTATATTTACATTCAACTCTACTTCTTCCTTTGGATTGGAAGACACAGATTGTAGAAAAACAAATTCTCTACAATGACTATGAAGGATGTTTATTCAATTTAGTCAAATGAATTCTATGAAATCTGAATTTGATTATGAAAATCAAGTGGAGAGTTTAAGAACATCATTTTTGAATTTAATAGGAGTTAGGCCACTGTATATTACAGTAAATATTTATACAGAGAGAGAAATAAAGACAGAGAACAAGACAGAAATCAGAAACATTAGAAGCAAGAACACAAATTCAGTAATACTCATTCTGACTCCCAAGTGATATTTCTTCAGCTGTTCATAAAGAAAACAAAAAAGATGGGAACTAAAGAATAACATTCTGTATTATTCATTCAAATTTTAACCTATAATGTTGCCTGAAAAAATTTGTCTTAAGATATTACATCAAATAGGAAACAGAAATGAAGAACAAGAGTATCTCAACCACAAGAAAATTGCAAAAGATATTTTTTTCAATATATTTAAAAACAAGTATCTTATTCTGTTGAGAACAGCGATATTGCCTTTTGCTTTAGAGAGGAAGGAAAGAGAGAAGAGAAAGAAAGAGAGCAAAGAGCCCATTTTTTAGATCTAGTTTTATATCAGTGTATTCTTTATAATATACTGAAAATTTAAATAATAAAAACAGTGACAAAAAAAGAATGGACTGATCTTCAAGAACAAGTATGTGCAATCACATATCTACACAAGTTGAATGTGTGATTTGGAAGATATTAATAATTGGATCCCAAAAGAAAGTAATTAACAGACCAAATCATTGTTTTAACATCAATATTTATATCAAAATTTAGTGCTAACTTATTCTTCCAGTCAAATGGATTTTTGACATTCTCAGTTCATGATCTCTAAAAATTAGTATTACCAGCTGATAAAGAACTGCAACCTTAGTACTCATGAAAAAGGATATTTTATGTTAAGAATATTGAAACTTGCTAACAAAAATTTTGCATAACAATTTGTATGTTACCTAATTCAGTTGAGACTCGTGTATATCAAGGTTACATTGAATGCAAAAATAAACAAGAAAGCAAACAACAAACAAACAAAAAACAAGCAACAACAGTTCAGTATTTGCACAGCATGGTTAAGAAATTTCAATTTCTATTGAAACTGTTATCGCAAAAAAATATATATATATTATTTTTCCTTTTTACATTCTAAGAGGAAACTTAAATATCTACTTTTAAAATGAATTACATTATTGCTTTCAGTGCCTTTCCTAATTTGCTCTGAATCTTTCAATCAAAGAATTTTTAAATGAGAATTTTTTGCAGAAACAGAATTTGATTCCTATTTATCCTTCTTCAGAAAATTACATAGCTCCACAGCTGTTTAGATAAATCTAAGACTCAAGTATCTGGGAATGTTTTCTGAATAAAAATTCAGGCTGGAAAAATGTGTTCAGATAATGAAAACATACTTATATGATAGTGAGTACACCTGGACATTTTACGAAAATGTTTGTCCCTGCATATAATATATATAAGAATGTCTTCACTGGAATGCATAAGCTACTTGTATACTCTTAAATATATATGTTGCCTTAGACTCTGGCCTTGAGACTGCTATATACCAGCTCATTTGTGTTCACATCCATTAGGTTTTTCTCTTTGAGATAGTTAGTTGAAGGGCTCCAAAACAGAGCCAGATAAGTAAGATATCAGTTAGCATTTATCAGCATTACAGTGTTTGAGCCTAATCTATGGTCTGCGGGTGGGAAACAAGAAGGGACATATGACATAAAGAAAAATATATTTGTCTATCCAATATTATCTGGCCTGGATATACTCAGGTTCTTATGAACATTAAATGCATAGCTTTGAAACTTGTTAGAAATGGACTGAGGCCACAACCATGAGATATATATGACAGGCATATGTCCCAGTGCCTTAACACAAGGTTTCCTCCTCAAGATTAAAATACCACACAATTTTGCTCAGAATATCAGAATGGCAGTTCTATCATACACTATACATAAAGATTACTTTCACAATCATAGAGTCATTTAAGTTGGGAAAAAATCTTCTCAAGGTCATCAACTGACAACCTGATCTACAGAGTCCAATCACTAAACTGTCCCTTACTATCACATCCACACCTCTTTTAAATACCTCGCAGGATGGGAAATGCACCATTTCCATGAACATCTCATTCCAATGTCTGACCATTCTCTCCATGATGAGATGCTCCCTAATTTACAATCTAAACATGCCCCAGCACTACGTGAGACTGTTTTGTTATTTACTCATCAAACATGAAATAGGTCTATCCTTGTTTTTCAGTGTATTATCTATTAAATTACAATAACTACATTCAAATCACTTTCAAATCATGAGAATCTGAAGTCTGATCATTTCCAAGGACTGGCTCCAACACAGTCAAACCAGAAAAATTAATATGTTTGGGAAATCTTAGAATCTCAAAGATGGTACTTCTGCAAGAGATACTGAAGGAAAACATGCACATATTGGATTTATTAATACAATATCCATGTCCTTCCATTTATTCATAATATTTTATATCTACTTTTTAAAGTTGTGTGCAATGAATAGAAAAAAAAAAAAAGTTATTTCGTAGTGTCTTATTAGGCATAATCAGCCTAGTTTTCTTTGGGCAAAATTAAAATCATTGTACCACAAGCTGTAGCATAATTTATCCATGTTTTCCTTCAGAAAAATGTGAGCTGTTCACTCAACAGTTATTGCTGTTGAGTTAATAATGTATTGAGTGTTAATAACGTATTATAGACTTTCCACATTCTTGCTCTTAAATACAGTAATTTGGCTCCGTTGCAGTAACCTTATAATGAACCTATGAAGATGTCAGATAAATTTAAAAAGACACTGTAATGCAACGGAGGAGAAAGCTGAAAGGTGATATGTATGAAGTTGACTGAGTAACTGAATCAGAACATGTTTACCAGGAAAAGATAAACTAATTCTAGACCATGTTTTAGGGTCATTATGTTCTCACTATTACTACTTTACAAACCATTTTTACTAGTAACCTTCTGTATTACAGGCTGAACAGGTAGAGCTGTCCCACATCCGCAAATTGCTTTTTTGTTCCTTCTTAGCACTATCACACCCTACTCTAAATCATACATTACTATACGGAACAGCTTGCTATCAGTGGCCTAGGGAATCTCACACAAGGGTAATTCTAGCCTGGGGATAATGAATCTGTTACTGAACTTAATTATATGGCTTGTTATATTTCAGAGCAGTATAAGAATCTTTTATACTTCTTATCACTGAAGACTTTCTGTCATTTTGTCTAATAGGAATGATGGTTTGGATGGTTGAAGAGCACACTCTTCTACACCTTCTACACTCTTTGGAGTGTAGAAAGAACTGTGGTGATGCAAGAAAATGCCCCCTAGGAGCATGTGTGATTGAGCTTTTGAGCTCTTAGTCAAAAACAGGCAGCAATGGAATTCCAACGTGAAAAAAATGTCCTAAGAACTTTTGAGCAGAAACAAAAGGGTCCTGTCTTTTACAAAAAATCTGCAAGATGATACACTAATATGATACAATATAATAATAATACAATAGTAACAGCAGACCAGGTGAAACTATCAGGTGGTAAGATGCTACGAAGTTTTTCATAAAAACTGATGAATGCATCTAGACTTTTACTTTGCTTTTCATACTTTCTTTGCTTCACCATTGAGTCTCACCATGGCACAATCATTTCCCCTTATCAGAAACAGGATATGATGACGAGAACATCTCTCATATATACCGAAAATTCTACTTGTTCTATAAAGAAGGAAACAAAGCTTTTCCTTAACAAAACAATAGATCCTAACAAATTTATCTAACGTGTTACATTGACAGTGAATAAATTAAATCTCCATTTTTTAATATATTTTTAACTATCCCTAGCCTTTCTCATCTGTTAAGTTTTCGATTTCATTTCTCCAACAGAAATTTGGCTAAAACCTTTTGTTGCCTTTAAATTTGTATCATAATTTCAGACAATAATATCATTAAAACAAGAATCCCAGTCATTTTTCTGTAAAAGAAGAGGTGGGCAGGGGAGTGTACAGACTCATTTTCACACATTTTAGAAATACTAGTTCTAGTTACAAACTGGCTAAGTGAAAAATGCCAAACCGTGTTATTATTTTTTATTGTTTATTGTTTATGTAAATAAATGTTCATCTAACATGTTTCTTTGTTGTAATCTCTTACATAATTTGCATAGGTATTTGCAGAATGAAAAAGTGTGTGACCTGATAGTAATTTCACCTGCCTAGAATTAAGAATATAATTCAGTAAATTTATGCTGCTTTGTTACAACTTTGAAGATGCTATATGTTACACATTTATATGTAATCACCTGAAAATCTTCAGAGGCTTGCCAGTAGATATAAAAACCATTCCTGATGGACAAGGTCAAACAATAATTGTTTCAAAGTGAAGGAATTTATTTCAACCAATCAAAACCTTTCTTCTTTTTATTGCAAGTAACTAGAATGATTGACTCAATATCTGATACATATTGACCTGTTTCTAGAGAGTCAGCAGCAAAAAAAAAAAAAAAAAAACAAACAACACTGTGGAAATTCCACAATTCACTGCACACAGGCATAACAATGCCATGGCTGATTTGCACTCAGGATGAGTATCAGCATTCAATCTGTAGACCTTTTTGAACCTGGAGTTAGGGAGAAGGTGTAATCTCTTGGTGGTATTCTTTTAAAATATATGTATAAAAAAGCAATATCACAAGAAATAAGTTAAGGAATGAAGGGGAAAAAAAAAAAAAAAGGAAAGAAAGAAAGAAAAAAAGAAAGTAACAAGAAGAAACAAAAATGGGTTTTCCTCTCGAGTATTATCAATAAATAACCAAGCAATATGTTTCTTTTTTAAATCTTTGATATAACAATGGTCACGTCAGAAAGGGTTGAATTACGCACACTAATTGTAGGAAAAGAAACAATGTTTTCTTGAAGTTTTAAGGGTCACATCTTCTGTGACCTAGATTAACAGTCAGGTGTGATTATCAATTCTATTACTTTTGTTAATTGATTAATTAGCAGCAGTGTCCTGCTGCTAATTTTGGTATCTATTATGGCCTTATTTACCTCATATACATTATGGCTTTGTTATTCTATATTGGCAAAAATTTGCAGGTCTAGATTTCCTTTTGGGATTAGGTTCCTGCATAAAAGGGCAATGTCATGCATAACATGGCATCATCTCTAAATATATCTAAGTATAGACAATATCTAAAAACAGACAATAGACAATATCTAAATATAGACAATACACAAAAATGCAAGATCAGCATGCAGGTATTAATCTCTTTTCTGTCATGACCCTGTATTATAAGACTGTTAGAAATCCTACTTGCACAAATAGACAAATGCAACAGAACAAAAAAGATATGTGGAAACTTTACAATTATTTTATTAGTTGAGGTATAATATAAATGTTCCACATGAAAATACCAGGTTTTATGTTGTTAAAATCTGTTACGATCAAACAAACACCCTGATAAAATTATATATATATAAGTATAAATGATGTAATGTATGAAATTACGTATTTGCTTACACTTAGAAACAAACAAACAAACAAAAAATTATACTTATATACTTATAAAATAAAATACCTTAAATCATCCAAATATATTTTGATTTATGCTGAACAGTCCTTTTTCATGAAGTTTTCATTTTACATAAAATTTAACCTGTTTTATTTTAATTCATAATGGAAATAATTATGTGCATATGTAACTGAAAACACTGATATCAACAAGACCTTGAAATTACAAAAGCTCAGGAAAAAAAATCATCTCAACATTACATAAGTATTTCATCCTTGGATCAAATCATCCTTCATCCTGTGGCCCTTCTCTGGATGAGAAGTCTCCAACCTTCAACTCTCAGGTACTGAAGACTCCACATCTAAACAAAGCACTCCATATGAGGTATAATCAGCACAGATTAGAGAAGCAGAATCACCATCCTTGACCTGTTTCTTGTTGTCATCTACACCCCTCATCAGTGATCCCCCTTTGGACACTGAGCCATTGACCACTATTCTTACTGTGGAAAAAATTCTTAAGAATGTTATGTGGAAATGTTCATTATAATGGTTTATATTTTTGTAATTTAATATTATGTTTATTAATAGAATGAGAAATATTTTAAGCTCATTAAAGTAATGAATATGCAGTAAAATAAAGGAACTCAGGTGGAACAAGATATACAGGACTGGCAAATATATAAATAATTGAGTTGCAAATACTCCTAATTTTCTTCTATCAAATGCAAAACAAAAAAGAAAAACTTTTTTTCAGTACTCTAGCAAATATTTCTATGTATATGTAATGAAAGAATACACTTTTCTAACCTATGATGATGCTGTAAGGAACTGTTTAAAGTGCTGAAGCAAAAGCAGGTATGAAGTTTAAAACTTAATGCTGACAACAAAGCATTTATACTACCCAGGACTACCATTTATTTTATTTATTTATTTTCAGACTATTATCATATGAATCCCTATTACCTTGAGTTACCTGCATTACTGTTACTAAAAAACTTAAAAGACTTTTGGCTAAAATTGTTACAGAAATTGAACCTTAATTGGAAAGGAATCTCTGTAATTATGCAAAATTACCCATGTTTATTACTACTACAATGAGCACACATTCTTCTTTAGCTGTAAGACAAAATGAATCAAAGCTTCTAACTGCATTGGATATGATTTGTATGCACTTCACTGACTTCATTAGGCTGTATAGTTTTAAAATTCAATTAAAAATGTATTTTCACTGTTTGGCCTTTGAATTTGCTAAAGAACATGAATGAAGAAAAACTGAGGTCTTGACAGCAGGTGACAGACTTTCATTTTTTTTATTCCGTGAAACATGGTCCAAAACTGATGTAGTAATGTTCTTTTCATGACGTCATTCCACTCTAAGATATTCAGATAAACCAGTATGCAAACATATCAGAATATTCGGACATATTTAATTCATTTTCATTATTTTAAAAAGATAAGGGTGATTAAATAAGACTCACTTAGTCTTTAGTTGTGTCTATTTAAACTGCAAGTCATATTGGTTGTCACCCCAGGGAGTAGATTTGGGATGCAATGGCACAGTCATTTGTAAAACAACTCTTCATAACTAATGCAGCTTGCTTGGATGAGTTTCACCATTTGTACAGAAAGAGTCACATGCTGTGACTTCTGTTTGTGCATATTGTTTTTCTGAGCTGAATCATTTAAAATTCAGTAGCTGTATCAGCAGGATCTGTATTCAATAACCACCACTACAATTAATTCCATGAAATCATTCATGAAGTTAGTTCAATTTATTTTTATAGTTACTATCATTGCACTTGCCTCAGAGTTTCTTTTAGATTACATCTTTGCAGTGTTCCAGTGATATGGAAATACTGTGGCTGTGCAAACTGTTTGATCCAAATTTTGAGCCGTTGGATCAAAATTAGAGGGATCATCATCTAGAGGATCTTATGCTAAGTATCTGTTACTGAGTTCCTAACAACTACGATTAGACTGATGACACCTTACTGTAGATACTCAAGGAAGACTCAGACCAACATAATCTGGTCCTCATGGGTAATTTCAGTTACCTGACCATATGATAGGAAAACACAGTAGTGTGCAAGTGACACGCCAGGTTCCTGGAGTGCATTTGGGGCTGTTTCCTGCTATAGATGCTGGACATGCAGACCAGAAATAATATATTGCTCGATTCACCTGCTTACTAACTGAGTTCAGCCATCTTCTTTGCCTCAGTCTTTAATAGTAAGACTTGTTACTTGTTGGGAACATGGCTCCCTGCGCTGGTAGATAGGGATGGGGGAACAGAATGGGCCTTACGTAACCATGATGAGATGGTCTTGGACCTGCTCTGAAAACTGGATGCTCACAAGTCCATGGGGCTGGATGGGTTGCACTCTCGAGTGCAGAGGAAGTTGGTGGATGTGGTTGCCAAGCCACTGTCCATCGTTCTTCAGCAGTCCTGGCTAACTGGGGATGTACCGGTGGACTAGAGACTGGCAAATGTGACACCTATTTTCAAAAAGGGCCGGAAAGATAATCCTGGTAGCTACAGGCCTATCAATCTCATCTCAGTGCTGGGGAAAATTGTGGAACGGATAATCTCAGGAGCCATCATAGACCAATTAAAGGTCAGCCAGGGGATCAAGCCCAGTCAGCATGGGTTTACGAATGGTAGATCCTGTTTGACAAACCTGATTTCATTCTATGACAAGGTGACCCGCTTAGTGGATGAAGGTAAGGCCGTCGATGTGGTCTACCTGGACTTCAGTAAAGCCTTTGACACTGTCCCCTACAACATTCACATGGAGAAGCAGGCTGTTTGAATGAATGTGCACTCTGCTGGGTGAAGCACTGGCTGAATGGCCAGAATGGAGAATATGCCCTGAATGGAGAATATGCCCTATGAAGATCGACTGACAGAACTGGGGCTGTTTAGTCTGGGGAAAAGGAGGCTGAGGGGAAACCTTATTGCCCTCTTCCAATATCTGAAAGGTGCTTACAGCAAGAGTGGGGTTGATCTCTTCTCACTGGTGACAGGATGAGGAGAAATGGTATTAATTTGCGCCAGGTTAAGTTTAGGTTGGGTATTAGGAAAAACTTATTTGCAGAAAGGGTTGTTATGTGCTGAAATAGGCTACCCAGGGAGATGGTTGAGTCAGCATCCCTAAATGTGTTTAAAAACCGTTTGGATGTGGTGCTCAGGGACATGATTTAGCAGAGGTTTGTTAGAGTTAGGGTAGTTTGGTTAAGCTGTGGTTGCACTCGATCTTTTAGATCTTTTCCAACCTGAGCAATTCTATGATACTATTCTATAGTTCTATGATCTTTAACTAGATGATTTTCCTAGATGTTCTCACAGAATCACAGAATCACAGAATTGTAGGGGTTGGAAGGGACCTCTAGAGATCATCGAGACCAACCCCCCTGCCAAAGCAGGTTCCCTACACCAGGTCGCACAGGTAGGCGTCCAGAAGAGACTTGAATATCTCCAGAGAAGGAGACTCCACAACCTCCCTGGGCAGCCTGTTCCAGTGCTCCGTCACCCTCACCATGAAGAAGTTCTTGCGCACATTTGTGCGGAACTTCCTATGCTCCAGTTTCTGGCCGTTTCCCCTTGTCCTGTCTCCACACACTGCTGAAAACAGTCTGGCCTTGCCACTCTGCCCCCCACACTTTAGGTATGTATAGACCTGGATCAGGTCCCCTCTCAGTCTTCTTTTCTCAAGGCTAAACAGACCCAGTTCACTCAGCCTTTCTTCATAGGGGAGATGCTCCAGGCCCTTCACCATCTTTGTGGCCCTCCGCTGGACTCTTTCCAAGAGATCCCTGTCTTTTTTGTACTGGGGAGCCCAGAACTGGACACAGTTTATATAATTATTATAATTATTATATAATTATTATTATTTATAATTATATATTATTATATTATTATTATATCTTTATTATATCTTTATTATAGAATCATTGAATGGCTTGGGTTGGTAGGGACCTCAAAGATCTTCAAATTCCAACTCCCTGCCACTGGCAGGGCTGCCAACTCAGTGCCAATCAGACACTAGATCAGGTTGTCTGTGGTCCCATCTAATCTGTCCTCGAATACCTCCAGGGATGGGGCACTGTTAACTTACTCTGAAGCTTTTGTTTCTGTAATAACTTTTAGTAAGGAAAATTGTCAGAAAATCCAAATAGTATACTTTGTCTACTGAAGCCCCTTAATTGATGTGCTTTTTGACAGCACTGGAAAGAAAGAGACAGACACAGACTCCCCATGTTTTCTTCCCGAGTTCTATAGGTGTTCAGTGGTATTTTATAACAGTCAATATCCTTTCACTAGAGTCCAAAGCCAGAATTACATGCTTACAATTATACAAATACCTTCTAGAGTGCTATTTATTTATTTGCTTTGTTTTGTTTGTAAATTTATGTGGTGGGCTAGTCCCACCTGGCTAAGACCCACGCAACTGCTTGCTCACTCCCCCACAGTGGAATAGGGAAGATAATTGGAAGGGCAAAAGTGAGAAACCTTCTGGGTTGGCATAAAGACAGTTTAATAAGTAAAGCAAAAAGTTTGTGCAAGCAAACCAAAACAAGGAAATAATTTGTTTCATTCATTTCCAAGAAAGCAAGGCTCTATCACCTGTAACAATTACTTAGGAAGACAAATGCCACTACACATAAGGCCATAGTCATACTTGTTCTCTCCTCTTTTTTTCCCTTTCCCCTCCTTTTCCCCTCCTCCCTCATCCCTTCCTCTTTTCTTCCCAGATTTTATTGCTGATAATGACATATGGTATTGAATAGCCCTTTGGTTAGCTGTCCTGGCTATGTGACTTATCAGCCTCTTCTGCATTTCCAGCCACCTCAGTAGTAAGGCAAAATGAGAAGCAGAAGAGACCGTGACTTAGCATAACCACTGCTCAACAGCAACTAAAATATACATATGTTATCAACACTATTTGGTCACAAATCCAAAACGCAGTATCTTTTATGTTACTTAACTCTATCCCAGACAAAATCAGTTCAGTGCAATAACTTGTGGGCTAAGATGACTACAATTTAACAAGTGAGGAGAGAAAAAAAAAACGAACACACTCAGCAGATAGATTGCCCAGTTGGTACTCATGCAGTGGCTTCTCTGGAAATAACCCCTCCTTTTCCTCCCCCAAAATACACACAGATTTTTTCTAAACGAAAAAAAATGGTATAGAGTACAGTAACTCTTTATCCAATTTGGTCAGCTGTCCTTGCTGTGTCCCTGTCAAATCTCTTGCCAGCTGGCAGAACTTAAAGCACTGGTTTGGTCACAGATCCAAAACACAGCAGCCTACCAGCTGCCATGAATAAAATTAACTACATCCTAGCCAAACTCAGTACAAAACCTTGCAAACTTCATGTGCTATAACTTTTCATAGAAATATGGTATTGTAACTGTACTAGCATTTCACATTCAAGTTCTGACAGATTGCTTGAGTGATTAACACTTACAAAGATAAGACCAGTGCCACGACAACAGGTTAAATGCTGAAGATTGATCAGAGGAGGGAGCCCTGTGGAGATAGAATGGCCTCCCTCCGGCCAATACGCCCCTGCACAGTTCTGACTGTGAACTTGTTGATGGCAAACTTGTTGATGATGAACTTGTTAATAACAAACTCTGTAAATCTAGCAGGCATAAAAGGATGCCCAAGAAAAGCTTGGGTGAACTTTGAGACTTTGGTACCTTAAGAACTTGGGAACATCTGGATGACTTCTTTTTAATCATGCTCCTATAAATTTAAGCACCTTTTAAGATCGTTTTCCAGTTTTTTACATAGGAAATTTTTGGAACACACTTTTGGATGCCTCAGCTCTGTTTCTGTCTTGATCTTAAGGTCTTTGATCTATATTAGATCTAACCTTAAAATTGAGAAAATGATTTGGGACTCTGAGTTACTAAATAGCTGCTATCTTTTTTCAATGTATGAAAGTAGCACTAATATTTTCATTTTAATTGAATGAGCAACTATACATTTTTCAGTGAGAATATTGTGCATACAAATAACCATCAGAGCCAGAGGGTCAGTTGTTGAGTTCATTATCAGAACTTACTGTAACCACTGTTTCAGACAAAAAAGTGCTTTGTAGCATACATAGTTATGTATGTCAGATAGTTTCACTAGCATGAAGAGTATGGTAAAGTTACAGGAAAATCTCAAAAATCTGAACCTATGTATATATATGCACACACACATATATATATCTATTTCTTTCAAAATATTAGAAGCTTTCTGTTCTCTGGAGAAGAGAAGGATCTGGGGCGACCTCATTATGGCCTTCCAATATTTGAAGGGAGCGTATAAACAGCAGGGGGAATGTTTATGAGGTGGATAGTGATAGGACAAGGGGGAATAAATTTAAACTAAGACAGGAGAGGTTTAGATTAGATATTAGGAGAAAGTTTTTCACTCAGAGGGTGGTGATGCACAGGAACAGGTTGCCCAAGAAGGTTGTGGATGCCCCATCCACCTGGAGGCATTCAAGACCAGGCTGGATGTGGCCCTAAGCAGCCTGGTCTAGTGGTTGGCGACCTGCATATGGAGGGGGGGTTGAAACGGGATGATCATTGTGGTCCTTTTCAAACCAGGCCATTCTGTGTTTCTATGAATAGCTTCACATTTGCTTACCTCCCTAACAGGTACAACATGATTACCTTCCTAGTAGATGCAGTTAAAAAAAAAAAAAAAAAAAAAAAGAAAAGAAAGAGGAGGGAGTATAAGCAAGATAAACAGCAAGAAAAATTTAGTCACCTCTTGCCCCATTCTCACCTCTAACCAACACACATTGTACTATATTATGCTATCTTGCATTCTGATATCATATTTAGTAAATTAACTTTCGTCCTCAGATCATTGACACTGTTCTGTTTTCAGGCCCATCATCCATCTCCCTACCCTTTCCCCTTTCCCAGGGAAAGAAGAAAAGGGTTCCCTGCCCCATTAGTCACAGAACCAGGCCAAACTGGCCTGTAAACCATTGACAATCCCTCCTCCTCTCCCCTTTTGGGGCTGGTGGGCCTGTGGGCCTGCTGTCACAGATAGATCTAGATAATCCCTGACAAAAGTTAATATATTGAACAGTAGCACAAAAGAGAATCCTTCTTTCAGAATTTCTATTTCTTAGAGAGATTAATCTAAGAATTGGAATGTACCTATTAGTTATCTATGGAATCTGAGTAAGAATACTGAACCATCTTTTAGCTGTACCCAATTTTAAAAGAACAGGGTAGTATCTATATTTTCCAAATATTTCAGGTGAGAGATCTGGGGAGGTGGAATAATAAATAATACTAGTAGTGTTCAGTAGTACCTTTTGAGAAAGAGAAGATATACACCTTTTGCTTGAGATACCTTAGTTCAAAATACATATACATATATAAGATGAATACAGTGCATATTCTTACAGTAAGAGACACCACTTGCCTGTTGTCACAAGTGAATGGGGGGTGACTATGTACCTGGTATAATTATATCATAAATGGAAGATTAGATATAGCTGTAATTATAGTAAACTGTATGTTTCCTATGATACATGGCAGCTCTATGTGGATGCCTCAGTTTCTGTGGGATATTTCAAATGGCAACGGACACCTGTTTGAGAGTTACTGAACTGGAATCCTGTTTTCTATAAAGTCGTCTCCTTTTATTCTCCTAAGTGAGATATTCATGGCCTGACGGTGAATTCCAACCCAATATTTCAACTGAAAATCACTTATGTAAATAAGTACTGCATAATCAAATGTGTTAAACAACGAGCTCTTCACACTGGACCTAGGTTGCTCCTAGTTTCTCCTAAGGTTGATTTATAAAAGAGCAATATGACAGTTAATGTAAATAAACAGAAAGCTGGCATACCTTAGTTCCTCTTAAACCTATTTTTAACCATTAATAATTGAAACAAAAAAATCAGCTAAGTTTAACAATATCCAATTTACCAGACTTGCTCCATGTATTTTGTTTGTTTGTTTGCTTTTCACAAGCATTAAACAAGCTAACATGCTACAATTATTGAAGCTGTATAAATTTACATGCAAATCTATTTTAACTGCCTGATAGCTCTTCAAAGTTGTAAGGAAAGACAAACAGTTTATCTAATTACATGATATTTAGTGCTGATGCTTTCATGATGCCGACTAGTTGTGTTTATGTCATTAGAATGAAAAGATATGCATGAAATGTTTTTAATGCCCTCATTAATGATGTTAAGCTCAAGAAGTACAAATATGCACTGTTGTGGTATGGCACATACAAAGACTGGCAAAACACATTTCTCTAGCACTAACACTAAAATTTTAGCACATATCAGCAAAAGCAATGAAATCAGTGGCTTTTATGCCTTAATTATTATAATGAGGTTATAAATGGTGAAACTAGAGACAAAACATATCCAGATTTATAATTTTCATTTGACTTAGATCTGATATAATTAATGTAATAAGTAAACTAATAGCTTGCAGGGCTTTAATTAAAAACTTTAATTAAGAAAAAAGAACTTCTAAATTTAAGAGTGTGAAAATATCTGCAAGAAGCACTCATACTCATTTTAATAAAGAGGACAGGGTTTGTAAATCTGTTCTATGGTTGACTTGCTAATGTTTCTCATTTCATAAAATATGTTACAATTCTCCTTAGTTACCCTAACATGTAAGCTTTTAGTCTTCAGAAAACTTTTAATTGTGTATTTTGCTTTTAAAAATGGCTTTCAGAATATCTACTGCATTATCTAGACTGAGGTGCTAAATCAGTACTAAGTAGACATCTCCTTTACAGTGACATTATTTGAATCATAGAATCACAATATGTCTTGTCCTGGAAGCAACTTTAATGATCATCTAGTTTCAACCCCCTTGCCATAAGAGTTGCCATTCATCAGGTCAGGCTTCCCAGGACCCCATTCAACCTGGATTTGAAGACCTCCAGGGATAGGGCATCCACACTTCCCTGAAAAATCTGTTTCATTGTCTTTCCACCTTCATAATAAAGAAATTTCACCTAACATCTGATTCAAATTCCACCTCTTTCAGTTTGAAACCATTCCCCCTTGTTCTATCACTATCAAACCCTGTAAAAAGATGACCTCCCTCCTGTTTACAAGCTCACAAAGATAGAGGAAAGGAGGACAACCACTAGATGCTGCTATTTAAAAAACAAACAAACAAACAAAGGTGACTTAGCACGTAATTCAATTAATAAGAAAAAATGACATTCATTTTAATAACTTAGTAAAAAGATGCAATTACTTCAGTCTCAGTAATAAAGTCTTTCTCTAAGGAGAAATAGAAAAGTGCTAGTAATTAGGCATACATGAACATTTCTTCTGTCAAAAGTCTCCAGAGAAACTCTATCAAGTTATGTGCCTAAAGAACCAAATATAATGTCCAAATTTCATAGGATATCTATATCTTATTGATAAGATGGGTTAGGAGAGAGATACGCCTAAGACAGATTTCTGCTGAAGATACAGCTATGGAAGTCCAAGTCAGTGTTTTAGCTAACCAAATCAAGAAAACATCCAAATCTGGAGACTGCTTAATTTCTCTGGGACATATGAGCCTCTATCTTAACGTCAACTCAACAACAACAACAACAACAACAACAACAACAACAAAAGAAAGAAAGAAAGAAAAAACTTTCTTCTCATAACCAGTTTAAATTACTTCGTTAAATGTATGTCTATTGCCTCTAATCCTCCTACGATGCCTGAGAACTTAGCTTCGTCTTCTTACTCACGTCACAGTAGATATATAGAAAATGATGCAAGGTCTCCGGAAGCTGCTGCTTCTCACTTTCTTAAACTATCCTCAATTTGACAAGTACTTCAGCCCTGATAGTCCTCAGCTGAACTTGCTTGAGGTTATTGACAGCTATCTTGTCCTCAGGGTTCCCAAAGCTGAATACATCTTAATAGAAGTATTGATTTCAGATTGTTCCTTCACTCAGGGAAGCCCGGAGTCAACGAAGCTGCCCGGCAGCGCTGGGCGTTTCCTGGGTAACGGCGGGTGATTTAAACGGGCACCAAACCCGGAAAAAGCCCTTTGATCGCCGATTTTAGCGGAGCCGTCCCGGACGGACCGACCGCGAGGTTCAAGGGGATTTCGGACGGTTCCTTCACTCAGGGAACCCGGGAGCCAACGAAGCTGCCAGGCAGCGCTCGCGAGAGCGGCCGACGCAGCGCGTGGGCGTTGCCTGGGTAACGGCGGGTGATTTAAACGGGCACCAAGCACGGAAGAAGCCCTTTGATAGCCGATCTTAGCTGCCTCGGAGCCGTTTCGGAGAGACCGGCAGCGACCGACCGCGAGGTTCAAGGGGATTTCGGACGGTTCCTTCACTCAGGGAACCCCGGAGCCAACGAAGCTGACCGCCAGCTCTCGCCCGGCAGCGCTTGCGAGAGCGGCGGACGCAGCGCGTGGGTGTTGCCTGGGTAACGGCGGGTGATTTAAACGGGCACCAAAGCCAGAAGAAGCCCTTTGATCGCCGATCTTAGCGGTCTCGGAACCGTCCCAGACGGACCGGCAGCAACCGACCGCGAGGTTCAAGGGGATTTCGGACTGTTCCTTCACTCAGGGGACTCGGGAGCCAACGAAGCTGCCCGGCAGCGCTCGCGAGAGCGGCAAAAGCTGCCCGTGAGCGTTTCCTGGGTAATGGCGGGTGATTTAAACGGGCGCCAAGCACGGAAGAAGCCCTTTGATCGCCGATCATAGCTACCTCGGAGCCGTTTCGGAGAGACCAGCAGCGACCGACCGCGAGGTTCAAGGGGATTTCGGACGGTTCCTTCACTCAGGGAACCCGAGAGCCAACGAAGCTGCCCGGACGCTTTCGCGAGAGTGGCGGACGCAGCGCGTGGGCGTTGCCTGGGTAACGGCGGGTGGTTTAAATAGGCACCAAGCACGGAAGAAGCCCTTTGATCGCCGATCTTAGCTGCCTCGGAGCCGTCCCGGACGGACAGACCGCGAGGTTCAAGGGGATTTCGGACGGTTCCTTTCACTCAGGGAACCCCGGAGCCAACGAAGCTGCCCGGCAGTGCTCGCGAGAGCGGCGGACGCAGCGCGTGGGCGTTGGCTGGGTAACGGCGCTGTATTCACGCTCCCCATGCGTTGAGCAAGTCTCGAGGCGAGACAAACCAGAGACAAACAGGAAGAGTCAGGTCTTTGAATCGCGTGGCTACCTGTACAGTGCTTGTAAGTATTCTGCTTAGGCATGGCTGTGCCTCGGCAGAAGGCTGCTGCCAGAAATAATGAGATGACTCAGATAGAGCTCCCATGCTCACACAGAAGGAAAGAGGCAGCCAAGACGACTGTGGAGACCCAGAATGAGGCCCCGCACACGTGTGAAAGGAAGGCTGCTGCCAAGAACAATGAGGTACTCAGACTGAGATCCCAAACCAAGATGCTGATGTGCAGTCCTGTGCCTGTAGTGAGTGCCAAAGCCTGGCTCTACACGCCTTTGCAGTGCCCAGTGAGGGAGGCAGCGATTGTGTACGAAGTGACCAGGTAAACTACTTACTCAGCCTTGTGGCCAACTTGCAGGATGAGGCGGAGAGACTGAGGAGCATTAAGAAATGTGAGAGAGAGATTGATTGCTAGTACCAAACCCTATCAGCCCCTAGATCTCAGCAGCCAGATGAGACTCTGCACAAAGTAATTCACCCCCTGCCTCCTTGCAAACAGGTGACAGAGGGGAACCTACATGCAGACAGTGTTCCTGCTGCAATGAACCCACTATCCTCTCCGCCCCCCAGGATCAACATCAAAGAATTGGGGGACGTAGGGCAGTGGCATAAAGCCCCTGCTCGGCGATGCAGGCGCACCATCCTGTTGACTCCCCAGCCCCTCCTGCTGCCTCTGCAAAACAGGTTCAGTGCTCTGCAGGGTCAACTGGACAATGGTGGTGATGGTTCTCCGCAGTTGGTGGTGCTCCCCAAGTCTGACTGGTTTTCGCCTAGCATTAAAACTTCATTGACTAGGAAAAAACGACGAGTCATTGTTATTGGTGACTCTCTGCTGAAGGGAGCAGAAGGGCCAATATGTAGACCAAACCCTCTACACAGGGAGGTCTACTGCCTCCCGGGAACCTGGGTTAAGGATATGAGGAAGAAGCTTCCTTCCCTAGTCCGGCCCACTGATTACTATCCCTTGCTGCTGTTTCAGGTTGGTAGTGATGATTTAGGCAGAACTTCCCTAAGGACTATGAAAAAGGATTTCAGAGTCTTGGGGAGACAGGTAAAGGGTTCAGGGGCATAAGTTGTATTCTTCTCTATCCCTCCAGCTATAGGGAATAATGAGGGACTCGATATAATGGGCCAATGGATTAATAACTGGCTCAGAGCTTGGTGTGCCCGGCAGGGCTTTGGGTTTTTTGACTTCAGCTCTGTTTACATGAGACTGGGCCAGCTAGCGGCTGATAGGAGTGGCTTCTCCCACTGGTCGAGAGGGGTCTTAGGATGGGAGTTGGCTAGGTTCATTCAGAGGGCTTTAAACTAGGTACGAAGAGGGGTGGGGATGTAACTGGGGTCACTAATACAGAGCCTGAACATCCCTGTGCTTGCAGGAGAGGGATGTGCTTGTAACACCCCATGGTCTTGTGCCTTGGTGGAAGAGGAGGATGACTCACCCCTTTGTAGGAAGAACACGAGGACAGGTGTGAGGCTGGTGGCTGTGGAAACATCTGAGTGTGGTCATGAGGGTACTAGGGTTACTGCCACTCGCAAGGAGACCAAGCTCAGGTGTCTTTATACTAATGCACGCAGCATGGGTAATAAAAAAGAGGAGCTGGAGGTCACTGTGTGTTAGGAAAGTCATGATATAGTTGCCATCATGGAAACGTGGTGGAACAACTCCCACAGCTGGAGTGCAGTGATGGAGGGCTACCAGCTTTTCAAAAGAGACAGGCCTGGTAGGAGAGGCGGTGGTGTAGCTCTCTATGTTAAAAAAGACTATGAATGTGTGGAAATGAATAATGTTGATGATAGGGTTGAGATCATATGGATCAGAATAAAAGCAAATGCCAACAAGACTGATGTTACTGTGGGAGTCTGCTACAGGCCACCCACCCAGGATGAAGAGGTGGACAAGATGCTTTATAAAGAGTTAGGTGAGGTCTCTAGGTCATTCCCCCTTGTTCTGGTGGGGGACTTCAACTTCCCAGACATCTGCTGGAACTATAATACAGCTGACAGGGAACAGTCCCAGAGGTTCATAAAGTGTGTGGGAGATAACTTCCTGACACAGCTGGTGAGGGAGCCAACAAAGGGAAGCAATATCTTGGACCTGCTGTTTGTTAACAGAAAAGGTCTGGTGGGAGATGTAAAGATTGAAGGCCTGTGGGAATGTAAGGAAAAAAAACTGTTCAGAGCAGCAGCTGTGGAGCAAGATAAGTGGCATGAGAACCAAGGACACCTTTAGAAGAAGAAAGAACATCTCACGGCTCTGATTGGCTAAGCACCTGTGTGAACGGTTGAAGAGTGTTTTGCAGAATGCTCTGTTAACATGTATAAATAGAGTAGTGCTTAAAAATAAAGCAGACTAATAGCTTTTAACCACAATGGTGTGCTGTTATGTCTCTAGCACGTCCTGAGAGTCCAGAGACTTCCCCACATTTGGCGCCCAAACAGGGACCCTTCGTGGGACGATTTGGGGAAGTGGACAACAGCAGGACAGTCGCAACAGAGGTTGGCACCGTGTTGCGGTAGCTGGATTAGACGCCGAAGTGTTGTGGTTAGCTGGAAGTGGGGTCGCAACCCGCCCTCTGTATCCACGATGGAGTGGGAAGCTGCGGAGAAACTGCTGTTAAATATTCTCTCTAAGAGAGGGGAGCAGTCATCTCCTAAAGGCATGACCGAGACCCTGGTGCACTGGGCTCAGAAGAAGGAACATTTGTCAGAAGTGGCACAGATATTCAGCGTTGACAAATGGTGCGATATTAGGGACCGCATGTGGGAATCGGTCATTAATGGTGGAAAGGAAAAAAAATTATTGCGGACCTTTGACCCCTTGTAGAGATCTATCATTAACTCTTTGAAAGCTATGCAAGCTGAGCGACAGGTAGCTGCTGCAGCTATGCAGGCACTGACCGGTACAACAACTAATTCAGCTTTGGAGTTTGACGTGCCTTTTTGGGGTATCACACACCCTGTGCGTTCCTCGGCTGGTCAGGTAAAAGCATCGGTAGAGGCAGCAGCTCCTGATCTTTCAAATGACACTGCTACTGAGTCATCTACAGTATTGCAGCAGGTAAAAGGGGCTATACCTGACATCACCCCTGATGGACACTGCCAGGAGCAGTCTCCTGCAGAATCAAAGAGAGACGATGGCTGTGAGGGGCTGGAAAAACTGGATTGTGAGGTTAAAATATTAACAGAGCGGTTATGTAATCTGGAAATCTGTATGTGGCAAAAAAGGGATACAGAGCCTGACCAAGGCTGTCAGCCAGTGCCTTCTATGGGTCGTGTCCTACTGATAGCACCTGATGCTCCACCAACTCATCCGGCAGCACTGCCCGACTGAACTATGAGAGATTGTTTTGCGCGCCCACACCATTCTGTGGGACGGGGGGTGAGCAGTCAGGAACTATGGGGAGTTCATTAACGAAGGAGCAGCAAATAAATCTTGAAGCCTTATGGTTAGTTTTAACGTTTCAGAATCAACCTGTATTTACCTTAGCATTAGTTACTTTTCTCAAGTGCTTAAGCAAAAATGTCCCTGAATTTCTGAAAACTGGATTCTCTTTTTACGGAGAACTTTGGGACAAAATTGGTGCAAAACTCTGGGAAGCTTCTATTACTAAAGACAGAACGGCTGCTAAACTTTTATCTGTTTGGCACCAAATAATGGAAGGGCTTAAACAAATTCGGCAAGGAAGAATTTCTTCTGACTATTCCCTATGTCCTCCCTCCCACCCCTGCCGCTGCCCCTCCATGCAGCAACCTGCAGTTAGCCATCATCAATCCTTACTTCACAACATCTCCCTTGTCGTGTATGTCTAGGAGAAGAATGCTTTCGCAGTCATTTTTCAATGGAAAGAAAGGCACGCTTCTCCTCAAAACAGGCCTAGTAAACAATCCTCTACTTCTCCTCCTGTGTTTTTTGTTTTTTGTTTTTGTTTTTGTTTTTGTTTTGCTGGAATGGCTGTTTTGCCCCTGCTCAGCCTTGGTCGTCCTTGATGACTAGTATTGATATAGTAGCTGAACTGATTTGTATGGGCAGAGACAGAGTTCTCTGCATAGCGGGGCGAGAACCTGATGATATTAGTTTACCCTTTACCTTGCGGCGGGCAGAGTGGGTGTACTGTAACTCCCTCTCCTTACAGTTGGCTTTAGAAGGGTATCCTGGCCATCTGCATACAGAATGCCCAGATCAGCTAATAGCACAGTTCCTGGAAAAAAACGGACTGGATTGGAATACCTCTGTATTCAAAATGACCGGTGGATAGTTGCACAGTATATACTGATGCTGGACACCGGAGCCACAAAGCTGTCTGTGTGTGGTGAGGCAATAGCTGGAAGCATCGGTTTGTGCCAATGGAGCCGTGGGACAGCTCACAAACTATGGAACTAAAAGTGACTTTATGGGCCTTTACTGCATGGTCAAATGAACCTCTAAATGTTGTAAATGATTCCCTCTACGCAGTTGGTGTATGTCAAAGAATTGAGGATGCCCACATTAGAGACAACAAGAATGTATGCCTTATCTCTCTGTTTTTAGGTCTTAAACACACGTTATGGCAAAGAAAGGAACCATATTGTGTCATCCACATTTGTAGCCACCTAAATACCCTTGGTTTAGGGGATGGTAATGCTGTTCCTGATAAATTGGTTATGGTGACCCCTGTTAATCTGTTTGATGCTGCTCATAGCTCTCATGAGATGTTTCATCAAAATGCCCGTGGTTTACATAGACAGTTTAATATTGGCGTGAATGATGCAAGGTTAATAGTTCAAACATGTCCACAGTACAGTCACCATAACAGTGGACTTGGGCTGGGGACTAATCCCCAAGGTTTGAAAGCATTGGAAATGTGGCAAACGGATGTCACCTATATTGCAGAATTGGTCGATTGTGATGTGTTCATGTCACTCTATCGATGCTTACTCCGGATTTATGTGGGCTTCTCCTTTAGCGTGTGAATCTGCTAAATATGTCATTTAAACATTGAATTGTATGTTTTGCTATCCTGAGAGTTCCAAAACAAATTAAAACGGATAATGAGCCAGCCTATAAGTCACAGTCAGTACAGTCTTTTTTGCAAAAGTGAGGAGTTCATATGTTTGGGATCCCACATACTCCTACAGGTCAGGTTATTATAGAATGCGCACATGCTACGCTAAAAGCACAACTAAACTGAATGAGCAATATATGTGATGTGCCAGATCGCCTCATGAGTGCTCTTTTCTCCCTTAATTTCCTTTCTGTACGAGGAGGTTCATCGGTACCTGCTATAGCCTTGCATCATTCAGGCAATAGTATGAGAGTACTATCTGAGTCTGCAAAAGTACCTTACAAAGATCTTTTGATTGGAGATTGGAAGGGCCCAAATACTATCGTATTTGTAGGAAGAGGTTATTTTTGTCTTTCCACAGATGATGGCCCTATTTGGATTCCTGCTTGCAGTGTTTGCCCTTGGCGCAGAAGCCTGAACCACACCAAATCAACCCACAGCAAAACATGTGGGTCACCTGGGCTAAATCAACAGGCCGGACTGACTTCTGCTTAGCACTTGCTTCTGCCACTGATCCCTTCCAAACTTGTTTTATAGGGATGCTGTTTCTCAATTATTCTGACTGTTCTGCTTACTCCACAGGTAGTTGCGATGTATTGGATACTCCAGGTGATTGTTCTCTCAAGCTTCTTAGGAGTTTCAATACCACTATACCCCGGGACCCCCAGGAGTTAAATCTTCTTGGAACTCAAAAGATCAGACATGCGTGACATCCACTCTAAACGCACGGGTAGCTTTAGTTGTCCTTATACCAGGGGCTGTTCCCTTATACCAGGGAATAGGTATTATAACTATATATATATATATATATATATAACTATTAGTATAGTATAGTTATTGGTATTGTAAAACGCTTACTCTAAAAAAAAAAAAAAAAGAAAGAAAGAAAAAAAAAGAAAAAAAAAGGAAAAGATGTGAAACAATGAGAAAGTCTGAAACCAAGTTTGAAACAATCATGAACTTATAATGATTGGGATTGTTTGCTTCTTATTGTTTGGTATTGCTTTGTAACTTGTATTGCAAACAGCAACAGTAGTAATGGTTGTTGTGTGGGTTTTTTTAATTTTTATTTTAGTAATGGATTGAATGTTATAGTAATAGGATTTAATGTTACCAATGCTGGAATCTTTGGAAATAGCTATTTTAATGTACTAGTAGTGCTAACACAAAACCTGGAAAGGAATCCCAGGCAAAGGGATGACCCTATATTATAGAATGATTAACTCTCTTTCATCCCACTAATCAGGAATTTAAAATATGATCATGCAACACCTGAAACAAAGGCGCATGCTATGAGAGTTAACCTTGATAGTTTATTCTGCAAGCAGGTGTTCCATTTGGCCTCTGTATCACGCACTGGCCATGCGGATGCAGTGTACAAATGGAAAATACCCTTCGGGCCCCGAGAAGAACAGAAGCAAGAGAGAATCTGGGGTGGGTGAGAGAGGAAAAATGCACCTTGAAGCAGGGGATGCCTTGCTGGCACTGCCTATCGCATTTACCATCACCATATTTTTCCTCCTTTTTTTTTTCTGCAGATTGTTGGTTCTCGAGGGTCAGTAAGTAATAATGCCCCTTAGTTCTATCTGGCATGCAAAAGTTGCTTTTTTGCTGACTATTAATTCTCTATTAGCACAAAGGTATAACCATGAGCACTCTAAAAGCATCTGCAAATCTTAGTGATCTTTCAAAATCAATATATCAGAATACATTAAAGTTGAAGATCTCCTTCAAGGCAATGAGAGATTAACACAAGACGGGGCCATCCGGGATTTATTTCCAGGTTGCAGAAAGTTGGGCTGCAAACCAAACACGTGTTTGTTCTTTTTAGTAGGTTAACAATATTTCTTGTCATGATGCTATGTTTGCCTTGTCTCCTTTCTCACACTTATAGTATTGTCAATTGAGGCTTTGATTGAGTTACGATGATTGTATTATTAATATAATTAGTGTTATTATTTTATAGTATGGTAGAAGTTTGCAAATAAACAAAAAAGGGGGAAATGTGGGAATGTAAGAAAAAAAAACTGTTCAGAGCAGCAGCTGTGGAGCAAGATAAGCGGCATGAGAACCAAGTACACCTTTAGAAGAAGAAAAAACATCTCACGGCTCTGATTGGCTAAGCACCTGTGTGAACGGTTGAAGAGTGTTTTGCAGAATGCTCTGTTAACATGTATAAATAGAGTAGTGCTTAACAATAAAGCAAACTAACAGCTTTTAACCACATTGGTGTGCTGTTATGTCTCTAGCACGTCCTGAGAGTCCAGAGACTTCCCCATGGAGGTCGTCTGGGGCAAAGTGATCATGAGATGCTAGACTTCTCTATCCTTGTTGAACCACGGAGGGGAGTCAGCAGAACTGCCACCTTGAACTTCCGGAGGGTGGACTTCAACCTCTTTAGGACCATGGTTGAGAGGGTCTCTTGGGAGGTAGTTTTGGAGAGCGTGGGAGCCCTGGAAGGCTGGGAATATTTTAAGGAAATTGTTCTAAAGGTGCAGGAGGTGACCATCCCCATGTCATGGAAGACGAGCCAATGGGCAAGGAGGCCGGGCTGGCTGAACAGAGACCTTTGGGTGGAACTCAAGAATAAAAGGAAAGTTTATGGTCTCTGGAAGAGTGGGCAAGTTACTTATGAGGATTACAGGTGTGTAGTGAAGCTGTGCAGGGAGAAAATTAGAAAAACCAAAGCGCAGTTAGAACCGAGCTTGGCCTCTAAAGTAAAGGAAAACAGTAAATGCTTTTATAAACACATTAATAGCAAAAGGAAGGCTAGGGAGAATCTTCATCCCTTGTTGGATGTCGAGGGCAACCTGGTCACCAAGGATAGGGATAAGGTTGAGGAACTTAATGCCTTCTTTGCCTCAGTCTTTAATAGTAAGACTTGTTACTCGTTGGGAACACAGCCCTCTGTGCTGGTAGATAGGGATGGGGAACAGAATAAGCCCTTCTTGATCCATGATGAGATAGTTTTGGACCTGCTGAGAAAGCTGGATGTTTACAAGTCCATGGGACCAGATGGATTGTATCCTAGAGTGCTGAGGGAGTTGGTGGATGTGATTGCCAAGCCACTCTCCATCATTTTTCGGCAGTCCTGGCTAACTGCGGATGTCCTGATGGATTGGAAAGTGGCAAATGTAACGCCCATCTTCAGAAAGGGCCGGAAAGATAATCCTGGTGCTACAGGCCTATCAATCTCACCTTGGTGACTGGGACGGTTATGGAACGAATAATCTCAGGAACCATCATGGACCAATTAAAGGTCAACCAGGGGATCAAGCCCAGTCAGCATGGGTTTACGAATGGTAGATCCTGTTTGACAAACCTGATTTCATTCTATGACAAGGTGACCCGCCTAGTGGATGAAGGTAAGGCCGTCGATGTGGTCTACCTGGACTTCAGTAAGGCCTTTGACACCTGTCCCCTATAACATTCTCATAGAGAAGCTGGCTGCCCATGGTCTGAATGGGTGTACGCTCTGCTGGGTGAAGCACTGGCTGGATGGCCGGGCCCAAAGAGTCGTGCTCAATGGAGTTGGATCTAGTTGGCGGCTGGTCACGAGCGGTGTCCCCCAAGGCTCAGTACTGGGGCCACTTCTGTTTAACATCTTCACTGATGATCTTGATGAGGGGATTGGGTGCACCCTCAGTAAGTTTGCAGATGACACCAAGCTGGGAAGGAGTGTTGATCTGCCAGAGGGGAGAAGGGCACTGCAGAGGGACCTGGACAGACTGGATCGATGGGCCAAGATTAACGGCATGAGTTTCAATAGGACCAAGTGTTGGATCCTGCATTTTGGTCACAACAACCCCAGGCAACCCTACAGGCCTGGGGAGGAATGGCTAGAAAGCTGCCTGATGGAAAGGAACCTTGGTGTACTGAAGGACAGTCGGCTGAATACGAGCCAGCAGCGTGCCCAGGTGGCCAAGAAAGCCGATGGCATCCTGGCTTGTATCAGGAATGGTGCGGTGAGCAGGACGAGGGAAGTAATCTTGCCTCTGTACTCGGCATTGGTGAGGCCTCACATTGAGTACTGTGTTCAGTTTTGGGCACCTAAGGACAGAAAGGACGTGGAGGTACTGGAGCAGGTCCAGAGAAGAGCAACGAGGCTAGTGAAGGGCTTGGAAAATCAGCCCTATGAGGAGAGGCTGAGGGAGCTGGGGCTGTTTAGTCTGGGGAAGAGGTGGCTGAGAGGAGACCTTATTACTCTCTTCCAGTACAGTGAGAGGGGGGTAGGTCTCTTCTCACTGGTGACAGGTGACGAGGGGAAATGGCCTCAAGTTGCGCCAAGGTAAGTTTAGGTTGGACGTTAGGAAACGTCCAAATGCACGTTAGAGTGCATTCTGTAACTTCCTTCAGATCACTAATAAACATGTTGAACAAAAAATGTCTCAGTGCAGTACATGCGTACATATCAAGTACCCCTCTTGTTGAAAGCATATGGAGTAAGACCTACTAACCTTAACCGATTCCTGATGATTCAACCACATTTTTATGCATTTCACTGTCCACACTTTCAAACTTCAATATATTAACACTGGTACAAGAATATTATGGGAAGTAGACAGTGTCAAAACCCCAACTAAAACTGAAGTAAAACACACTTCCTGCTCTCCTCTATGAACCTCATCATGTAAATCAGCATAGGAGTATCAGAATGACCAGACATGATTTATACCCTCTTCATGAGAATTATTCCCCGCCGAGTTCTTTGCCCTCCTTCTCTCTATCCTGGTTTTGGCTTGGAGAGAGTTAATTTTCTTCTTGGCACAAGACTGAGTTTTTGATTTAGGATAAGAAAAATGTTGATAACTGCCAACAGTTTACGGGCTGGTTCGGTCCGGTTCCGTGACTAGAAGGGCGGAGGGATCCGTGGATCCACGCCCCCGGAAAAGGAAAATAGGGGACCCCGAAATAATTGAAAACAGCGGCAACAATCTGAGGTGAAACAAACTAATTTACTAAATATAGTATCAGCAGAATATAAGGAGAGAGAGAGAGTGTGTGTCTGGAAGGTGGATTGGCCTCACCACAATGCTGAGATGAGAAGTGCAGTCCAGTTGAGCCGATGAAGAAGCGCAGGCAGAGAAGCGCAGGCAGAGAAGCGCAGACGGAGAAGTGCAAGCGAATCAGCGCAGGCAAAGAAGAGAATATCAGGTGACCTTGCCGGGAGTTATATCTCCTCGCTGACCGCAAAGCCCCCTGGGGAAATGTAGCTCTTCTTCTCCTCCGGACAGGCACCCGGAACTTGAGCATCAGCAGTCAAACCGCCAGTGCATTACATGATGTTATGATGTGGAATACTGATAACGAAAAATCATGAAACCATGACATTCCACCTCTTATTCCACATCACTACGTCATGCTTAATATATACAAACAAAATATAAACACATGCACAAGGAATTACTGACCGCACTCCCTCAACATCAAGTTCCCTTGTGGTACACATTGAACATCCCCGTTTTCCTGCATCACCCACCAAGTGGACCCAGGTCCCTGGGCAAAAACAGTTCCACGAAGAGGTTTGTCCTTCTCAGAGGCTGGAATAACCCAAACTGCCTTTCCCAACATGTTCTTTACATGTACAACAGGGACTTTATCTCCCTCTACGGTATGTAGGGAGTTGGACTGGGTTGCACCATCACGATTGATAGATCCTCTGGTACTGACTAACCAGGTGGCTTCTGCCAAATGCTTCTCCCAGTGCTTAAATGTACCGCCTCCCATTGCTTTCAGCATAGTTTTTAACAACCCATTGTATCGTTCAATCTTACCTGAGGCTGGTGCATGGTAGGGATTATGGTAAATCCACTCAATACCATGACCTTTAGCCCAGGTATTTACAAGAGAATTTTTAAAATGAGTCCCATTATCTGACTCAATTCTTTCTGGGGTCGAAAGTCCATGTCGCCACAGGACTTGTTTCTCAAAACTTAATATGGTATTTCGGGCAGTAGCATGGGGTACTGCATAGATTTCAAGCCACCCAGTTGTTGCCTCCACCATGGTGAGCACATAACGCTTACCATTACGAGATCGTGGCAAGGTGATATAATCAACCTGCCATGCCTCCCCATGTTTGTACTTTTGCCATCGCCCTTCCTCCCAGAGAGGTTTCATTCTCTTGGCTTGTTTAATTGTGGCACACGTGTCACAGTCATGAATGATTTGCGCAATAGCATCCATAGTTAAATCCACCCCTCGGTCTCTAGCTCACTTATATGTCGCATCTCTTCCTTGATGGCCTGAGGTCTCATGGGCCCATCGGGCTAGAAATAATTCACCCTTGTTCTGCCAGTCCAGGTCTATTTGAGCCACCTCAATTCTGGCAGCTCTGTCTACCTGATGGTTATTTTGCTGTTCTTCAGTAGCCCTATTCTTGGGCACATGGGCATCTACGTGATGCACCTTTATAACCATATTCTTTATTCGGGCAGCAATATCTTTCCACAGGTCAGCAGCCCAAATAGGTTTACCCTTTCTTTGCCAGTTGTTTTGCTCCCACTGCTGTAACCACCCCCATAGAGCATTTGCCACCATCCATGAGTCAGTGTAAAGATAAAGCATTGGCCACCTCTCCCGTTCAGAAACATCCAAGGCCAGCTGGACAGCCTTTACCTCTGCAAATTGGCTCAATTCTCTTTTTCCTTCAGTGGCCTCTGCAACTTGGCGTGTGGGGCTCCACACAGCAACTTTGCATCTGCGGTGTTTCCCCACAATACAACACGATCCATCTGTGAATAGGGCATATGTCTTTTCATTTTCTGGTAGTTCATTATATGGTGGGGCCTCTTTAGCACGTGATACCTCTTCTGCTGGTGGTGTTCCAAACTTTTTGCCTTCAGGCCAGTCTATGATCACCTCTAGGATTCCTGGACGGTTGAGTTTCCCCATTCTCACTCGCTGCGTAATCAGCGCAATCCACTTATTCCAAGTGGCATCAGTAGCATGATGGGTGGAGGGACCCTTTCCCTTGAACATCCAGTTCAGCACTGGCAGTCGAGGTGCCAGAAGGAGCTGTGTTTCAGTACCGATCACTTCAGAAGCAGCCCGAACCCCCTCATACGTGGTTAAGATCTCCTTCTCAGCTGGAGTGTAGCACTCTTCAGACCCTCTATACGCCCGACAGAATCCCAGGGGTCGGCCTCGGGTCTCTCCTGAGGCTCTTTGCCACAAACTCCAAGTGGGACCTTTCTCTCCAGCAGCAGTGTAGAGGATGTTCTTTACATCCTGTCCCATCCATACTGCCCTCAGGGCTACGGCACGGGCTATCTCTTGTTTAATCTGCTCAAAAGCTTGCTGCTGCTCAGGACCCCACATAAAATCATTCTTCTTCCGCGTCTCCTGATAAAGAGGGCTTACAATGAGGCTGTAGTTTGGAACATGCATTCTCCAAAAGCCCACTACACCCAGGAACGATTGTGTCTCTTTCTTATTAGTGGGTGGAGACATGGCACTGATTTTGTTGATCACATCTGTTGGGATGTGACAACATCCATCTTGCCACCTTATACCTAGGAACTGAATTTCCTGGGCAGGTCTTTTCACTTTGCTTTGCTTAATAGCGAAACCAGCACGCAGAAGGATCTGGATTATTTGCTCTCCTTTCTCAAAAACTTCCTTTGCTGTGTTGCCCTACACAGTGATGTCATCAATATACTGCAAGTGCTCAGGAGCACCTCCCTGTTCCAGTGCAGCTTGGATCAACCCATGGCAAATGGTTGGGCTATGTTTCCACCCCTGGGGCAAACGATTCCAGGTATACTGAATGCCCCTCCAGGTGAAAGCAAACTGTGGACTGCATTCTTTGGCCAAAGGAATGGAGAAAAAGGAGTTAGCAATATCAGTGGTGGCGTATCATTTGGCTGCTTTTGACTCCAATTCATACTGGAGTTCTAACATATCTGGTACAGCAGCACTCAGTGGGGGTGTGACTTCATTCAGGCCATGGTAGTCCACCGTCAGCCTCCATTCTCCACTGGCTTTACACACCGGCCATATGGGGCTGTTAAAAGGTGAGTGAGTCTTGCTAATCACTCCCTGATTCTCTAGTTGGTGAATCAGCTTCTGAATGGGGAGCAAGGAATCCCTGTTAGTGCGGTACTGCCGTCTGTGCACCGTTTTTGTAGCAATCGGTACCTGTTGCTCTTTCACTCATAGCAACCCCATGGCAGATGGATCTTCTGACAGGCCAGGCAAAACAGACAACTGCTTAACACCTCCTGTGTCTACAGCAGCCATCGATACCCTTTGGGATCCTTAAAGTACCCTCTTCTGAGGTAATCAATACCAAGTAAACATGGAGCCCCTGGGCCAGTCACAATAGGGTGCTTTTGCCAGTCTTTACCAGTGAGGCTGATTTCGGTCTCTAACATAGTCAGCTCTTGGGAACCTCAAGTCAGTCACCCCATGAATATAAATTGATTGTGTCCCTTGGTGACTCGAGGGCACTAGAGTGCACTGTGCACCAGTATCCACCAGGGCCTTATATTTCCGTTGATTCTGATGTGCCAGGCCATCTAATCCACACAGTCCAATAAACGCTATTATCCCTTTTCCCCCCATGGCTGGGGGCAGGGCCCCTCTATTTGTTACCTTCATTGTCTGCAGCAACTGGAGCAATCATCTTTTTGGAGAAGTTCACCTTGGTGGTTGATTTGTCTTGTAACTCTCTTACCCGTGCTTGAAGTACAGGAGTAGGTTGTTTATGCCACTCCTTCATATCTTCTCCATGGTCATGTAGGTAATGCCACAAGACAAAACAAGATGTGGTGGTCTTACTGTTGTCACTTGCTCCAGCAGGAGAACATCTTCTTTTGATAGCTGAGACATTGGATGCCACTGGCTGGGAGGAAATCAAGTTGATCAGCCCCTCCAATAGGCTGTTTTGGGAATTCTGATCCCCACTGGATGTATCCGTTACCACCACAGATCTATCAGCTTCAGGCACGGTTGATAGTTTGTCTATTATATCTTCTTGTTTGTTCTCCATTCTGTCCAGCTTTTCAGCTACTTTTTTAATGGCTGAAACACAAGCTCGTAGAGGGCTTAAATGCAACTCAAAGTCTTGAAGTTTATTAACCAATTCATTTATAAGGGGTCTTCTTTCCCCTCTGCCATACATTGCTGCAAATGTATTGGCATACCTTTCTGGTGCAGTCTTTGTGAATGTACGCCACATGTTTGGTGTACACCTGACTCTCTCGGGATCATGCTCTTGGTCTGGCTCGTTAGGAATGAAATTGGGGCTATGTAGCATTTCCACCACAGCATATTCTCTTAAATAACAGATGCCTTCTTTCATATCAGCCCATTTCTTTTTCTCAGGCATCAGATTGTCTTTGAAGGGGTATCTTTCTTTTACAGCTAACAACATCCGCTTCCAGAGGGTAAAGGCCTGGTTCTGGCATGTACTAATACCTCTGTCAATGGCTGAGTACCTAGCAATGCCACCCAGTTGGCGAGCTTCTCTACTATCTAGCCACACACTGTTGGCCCCATTGTCCCAACATCGAAGTAACCAGGTGACAGTAGGCTCATTTGGGTGACGTGAGAAGTCTTTTCTCAGACTTCGAATTTCATTCATTTTCAGAGATCAATCAACAATGGTAACGATATCTTGCTCACCTCTTACTCTTTCGGGACTTTTTGTTGCCCTCATAGGCATTGGTGACCGTGGTCTTACTGAGGGCCCCTCCCCTGGACTTAGGGGTGCTTCTTGTGGATCTTGGAGTCACTCCTCTGGAACTCTTTCCTCCTCTTTCTTCTCTTCTAACTGAGTCGAGATTCGTTTCATTTTCCGTCCTCTTAGAGGGGCATCAATTGTGGTGCTTTCTGTAGTTGATCAGGTAGGTCAGTTCCAATGCTCTCATCCTCCAGTTCAGCTTGGAGCCTGTCTCGTTCAATTATGAGAGTATCTAGCTCAGATTGGATGGTGTCTTGTTGAGATTGAAGACTGTTGAGTTTGGATTGCAGGGAGTTTCTCTCAATTCGGAGGGCATCTCTCTTGGATTGGAGGCTGTTTCTCTCGACCAGGAGACTCTCTCGCTCATTTTGCACTGTTTCCCCGAGACTCTCCTTTTCAATTTCACAAACTCTCTCCCTCTCCAGGATAGTACTGAATAAGGCCCGATAAGCATTAGCCAGGCCCCAAATAATTTGGGCCTCCTCAGATCTTCCTGAGCCGCGACATTCCTGTCTCAAATATCTGTTTAAATTTTCAGGGTCTTTCAGGTGTTCTGGAGTAAAGTTCCATGACATCGAAGATTTCCATCTCTCTAAAGTCTCCCCCAGGCCTCTCCACATTCCCTGCCACTCAGTATTCTCTGGTTTTGGGGCAGACTTCCTCAAAATATAATAAATACTAAGTGAAATGGTGAGCAGTACATTCACGGAGATTAATAACGTGATCAGGTGAGCATTGAAAATCTGCATAAAGAATTCAAAGGAGAGGCTGGAAACCTGCTTAAAAATCCCCAATCCTGTAAAATTAGCAGCTCCCTCTGGAATGGTATGCCACATAATATGCAGATGCCACATAGTTATTTCCATCAATGTTTTCAATTGACTATATATACCTATTGCTCCATAGAGCAAAGTGGTGAACTTAATTAAGGCCCAGTATGTTTTTAGCATTAAGAAACAAGAAACAGTGGCATGCAGTCTCTTGAAAGGCAGTTTCAGAAGAGAAAGCATTTTTTTTTTTTTTTTTTTACAGAAGCAAGATAGCAAGGCTCAAAGTTTACAAATATCCTAGAGTATTGGCAGTCCGCCTGGACTTTTCAAGGTCACGCTTTCAGACAGTACTGGTGAAACAGATAAACTTTCCCAATGAAGCTGTCTGATAGCAGAGAGAGAGATTTGTTCAAAAAGCTAAAAAGCAACTGTTGCCCGCATTCTCCATTAAGAATGTCAACGGTTTACGGGCTCGTTTGGTCCGGTTCAGTGCTTAGAAAGGTGGAGGGATCCGTGGATCCGTGCCCCCGGAAAAGGAAAATAGGGGACCCTGAAATAATTGAAAACAGCGGCAACAATCTGAGGTGAAACAAACTAATTTACTAAATATAGTATCAGCAGAATATAAGGAGAGAGAGAGAGTGTGTGTGTCTGGAAGGTGGATTGGCCTCACCACAACGCTGAGATGAGAAGTGCAGTCCAGTTGAGCCGATGAAGAAGCGCAGGCAGAGAAGCGCAAGCGAAGAAGCGCAAGCGAAGAAGAGAACATCAGGTGACCTTGCCGGGAGTTATATCTCCTCGCTGACTGCAAAGCCCCCTGGGGAAATGTAGTTCTCCTCCGGACAGGCACCCGGAACTTGAGCATCAGCAGTCAAACCGCCAGTGCATTACATGATGTTATGATGTGGAATACTGATAACGAAAAATCGAAACCATGACAATAACACACTCATATTTTAGTTGTTATGGAGCAGTCCTTACACTGTCAAGGACTTTTCAACTTTTCAATTGTACATCGGTCAGAAGGTGGTATGCAATTGCACTATGTAACACTAATTTGTTGTATTCTATTTGTTGTAATTTTTTCCTCCTCCTCTCCTCTCCTCTCCTCTCCTCTCCTCTCCTCTCCTCTCCTCTCCTCTCCTCTCCTCTCCTCTCCTCTCCTCTCCTCTCCTCTCCTCTCCTCTCCTCTCCTCTCCCCTCCTCTCCTCTCCTCTCCTCTCCTCTCCTCTCCTCTCCTCTCTTCTCCCTCTTTCTTTCCCTCTTTCCCTCTTTCCCTCTTTCTTTTTTTCCTTCTTTCCCTCTTTCTTTCCCTCTTTCTCTCTTTCTTTCTCCTTTCTTTTTTTCTTTTTTAGTCTATAGTAATTATCTAGGGTGGGAATAATTTCTCTTAATTTCAAATAAATACAAACCAAGTGCTTACATCAAAACTCTTATATTCAAATGTTATACAACAGTTTAAAAAGTTGGATCCAGTATGTGATCCAACTTGCTCTAAAATGATAAATAAATAGAATTTTGACTCTGTGGCAGTGATTTTTTTTTTTTTTTCCTATTCATTAACTTTAAAGAAAACATAAGGAGCTTAGTTGTCTATGTCAAATTAATTCTTCTCTTACACTACTTGTATAATAAATGAAAAGAGACATCCAACTGCCATGACATTTGCTATACTTAGGCACTTAGGCCTCTCTATTAAAAGTGATTCTACAAAACTACGGTAGTCTAAACACATAACTAAACTCATGTGAGATTCCCACTTTTGTCATGTTAACTCTAACTATGGTTTTATCCTCTGTGACTCAGGCTTATCATTTCATTTTATTTTACTTGATTGTGAGTATATTGAATATGTCTGGGACAGTTAGCTTTTTTCAGAGCAGTCTGTGTAGTTCTGTGTTTTAAAATGGTAATCATGAATCTTATTTTGTCCCACTGAGTGTATAGTAACATTGTTTTAAATCACTTGTGAATGCAAATATGTCTAAATATAATCATGTCTAAATGTATTTAGAAAAATATATTTGCAAATAGTATGTTTAATCATTAATCGCAGGTATGAATTAAAAAATTGAGAATTGGTAGAAAATCAAATGTCTACTCTCTGTAGCAGTGACAAGTTCTTAGTTTTAGCCTAAAAACAAAAGAAACACTGTTACGCATAAGTAAATTGTGTTGGTTATTTTTAATTTATTTTTTAGTATATCATGGCTTACAGTTTTCCAAATCTTCTTTTTCTCTTGTAAGACTGTAACATAATATCTAAGCTAATCTTCAGTAAATTTTAAAATTTATTTTACCTCTTCTCCAGGTTTATTATTAGTTTAGATCTCATCACTTTATGATTCTGAAGTTGGTTACATTGAACAAATTGCCTTGGCTCAATTACCCGAAGAAAACTGGACGTGCTTTGGTACATTTAGTACTTGCAGATGACTTGTGCTAAAAACCAGAATCTTAATTTCACAATGCATCTACTATTTGGTTCTGTATAATCTGAATTTGTTGATTTTCAAAATAGTACATTCTTAGTGGATCCAGGTTGTGGAATTTTTAATGGTTCTTTATTTTTTTCCCTTATATAAGTTGCTTTTTGTTGTTTTTTGTTTTCCAGCACCATTTTATACTAGAGCAGATTGAAAATATGTAGCTTAATAGGTACAGGCTTATTTTTATTTTTCTATACTGGTAAAGGATCTAAAAGTAGTTCCAGAACTGGCTCAAATGTTAATAAGATACTTTGAAGTACTGAACTATGTATTTTCTGCACATTATTATTTTCATCTTTCTATATTTTCAAGTTTCAAAATGGCTCATATCTATACTTCATTTCATAGAAGAATAATCTATTTTCAGATTTGTTTATGACTCCAATATTTTACCAAAGTAATATAAATATTTGCAAAGTGAAGAAAGCATCATTTTGATCTTTGGATCTCTATTAGTGTCCTAGAAAGCATCTTCAGCCTGCCTGGTCTGACCTGAGTACATGCCCTGGACTTGTCCTGACCTTGTTGACTTGACCCGTGACCATGCATTCAGATTCATTCCTGTTCCTCACTAAGTCCTGAACTGAGCATAAAGGAAGTTGAAATGTATGAGTTTGGTAAGATCTACCACAGACTCCAGCTTGTTTCCATGTCTGAACAGCCAGCTATAGCCTGCAATTTTTCAAAATTTGGTGCGTGCAGTATGTACAAAGAATTCCTTGTAAAAAAATGTCAAAAAGTACAGATATTTCCAGAAAGCACTTGCCAAACTTTGAAATTTAGAACATTATCATGCAGTTCAAGACAAAAGACTATTTCTGAGTTTAAACATTTAAAAGTGACTCCACCAGAAATGAATCCTAGATCTGAAAGAGAAGAAACAGAAACCATTTTCTGAATCTTCTTCATTATCTTCACTAGTCAATAAATACAAATATATTTACACATCTGTTAAAGTATGTTAGTTGTATGAAAGGGTTTTGGGTGGGGGGTTAGATTATTCTATTCTATTCTATTCTATTCTATTCTATTCTATTCTATTTATTTATTTATTTATTTATTTATTTATTTATGTCTTTCATAACAGTAAGATATTTAAGATTCATCATTATTTAGCATAGGACATTATCTAATATCTGTGTTGATTTATTTATTTATTTATTTATTTTTAATAGACCGCCTGGTGGAAACAATTTCCTTTTAATTTGATTCTTCCTATTTTTAGTTGAATTAACTGCAGTAAAATAACCCTCACATTACTTAGTCTATCAGTTTCCTGTGAGAATGTACTGCTGATCATCCTAGCAAACTGATAACCTTCTAACCAACAGAGCAGATCTATAGTTATTAATTTTTTTCATTGTTATTTTCTATGTCTGCTAGCAGAAATATAACAATGCCTGCTGGCTGAAAAATTAGCCAACAGAACCCTTTTGCATCTGTTTCTCAGTAGGCTAATGAGAACATGGGTCTGACATCCTCACGTTTTTCTCCTTGCTGAGCAATTGCTGCAATGGGAGAACAAGAAAATACAACCTTACAAATCAAATTCATTCAATTTTCCTTAACTTTGTTGTAGATAAGGTAAGGTAAAGTAGCTACTACTTCTAATGACATAAAATATTAAACTAATTTGAATGGAAATTCTCTCTTGAAGTAGAATTTATGGTGGAAAATTGACAATATAATAGCAAGTATTAACAATATAACAGCATATCCTTCTTTTGGCTTCCCTTTTTAAAGTATAGAGACCAGAAATGAATACAAAGCTGTTATCCCTACTATTCATGAATTATGAAAAACATTGACTGACCTGAATTATTATGCCAGCAATAACAACTTTCATTGTTAATTTAGATTTTTAAGATGTTTGCACTTTTCTTTATAATGAACTTAATTCTGAAGAAATTTTGTAAATGTTTAGAAAAATCACAACTATTTGAAATGCAAAATTGCAAAATTCAGTTCTATACTAATCCATTATTGTCTGTTAAAAAATAAAAAAATTAAAAAAATCAGTTAGAAATATCTTACCAAAATGGCCACATCTTAAATTCAGATCAAGAAACATATAGAAGACTGTAACTTTTTTACTACTTTTGCTGGGTGAAAAAAACTGCTTTTCACATTGCACTGACTATTCTGGGCTAGGCGGATGATGGAAAAAGCTGAGTTGTAGGAATGGCAGTTATGAGTTCTCTAGCACTCTAGTTCTATTTCAATCCAACAATATTTTAAATATTGTACAATACTTCTCTTTCTTTATCCCATCTTTTAGTAGAATAATCTATTTCATTCTTCTCTCATCTATTTGTTGCCTTTTGTTGTTGTTGTAACTGTTTAAGTTTTTTCTGTTGTTGCTTTTTTAAAATGACACATTATACTCTCTCTTAAATTCCCCTAAATTTATTTGAGCCACTTTTAAGTTGGAATCACGGAATCATAGAGTTGTAGGGGCTGGAATGGACCTCCAGAGATCATCTAGTCTAACCCCCCTGCCAAAGCAGGTTCCCTAGACCAAGTTTCAGAGGTAGGCGTTCAGGCAGGTTTTGAATATCTCCAGAGAAGGAGACTCCACCACATCACTGGGCAACCTGTTCCTACAACATGCATAAAGTTGGTCTTGTACATTATTTAACTTCTGATTCCATTATTAACAGTGTGGAAAAGCAGATCTCTTCACTGTTTCCAGAAGATAGCTGAAAGAATAGATCACTTTATGTTAGAAATAGCTGTAGCAAGGTGATAACTACATGAAAGGTCACCACTTGTCTCAGACACATTTAAAAGACCAATAAATGAAAGGTTTCCTGGAAACGCTATTTCAGAATCAGTAGAAAAATACAGAATCTCTTAGTAGTTTATTGTAGATAGGCTTACTTACCCACAAGAACAACAATTCTCGGCATCTGAAAATTTTAAGGAAAAGACAAGAGAGGAATTCTTGTTGGATGTCTAATGAAGAAGTTTTGTTTTGTTTTTTAAATGGGAATGACAAGAGAAAATAACTAAATTATTATTCTTTATCCAGTAGCCAGAAACCTCAGAAAAAGAATAAATAGAATTTTAACTAATGATTTATACTTCCAATTTCTAAGATATTAAGTATTTAACTAAAATTGTGTTAACATAATATCCTGCTGCATTTGAGACTTGTATGAGAAAAGACTGTTAGGTGAGTGACTAGTGCTGTGTAAGGAAATGAGCTACAGGTTTCTGCTTTTTGTAACAGCATCTCAATATGTGATAATTGAACATCATAGGAAAAAAGAAGTAGCTTGTAGATATCTAGCTGCAGATTATGCATTTAACAGATAAGAAAACTTACTTAAAATGTATTAGTGTGGCACTGGTTAGCTGAATCATAGAATCACAGAACCTTAGAATGGACTGGATTGAAAAGGACTACAATGATCATCGAGTTTCAATCCCCCTGCTATGTGCAGGGTCACCAACCAATAGACCAGGCTGCTCATAGCCACATCCAGCCTGGCCTTGAATGCCTCCAGGGATGGGGCATCCACAACCTCCTTGGGCAACCTGTTCCAGTGTGTCACCACCCTCTGGGTGAAAAACTTCCCCCTAATATCTAAACTAAATCTCCCCTGTCTCAGTTTAAAACCATTCCCCCTTGTCCTATCACTACTATCCACCCTCATAAACAGCCATTCCCTCTCCTATTTATATGCTCCCTTCAAGTACTGGAAGGTCACAATGAGGTCTCCCCGGAGCCTTCTCTTCTCCAAGCTAAACAAGCCCACTTCCCTCAACCTCTCCTCATAGGAGAATTGCTGCCGCCCTCTGATCATCCTAGCAGCCCTCCTCTGGACCCACTCTAAAAGCTCCACATCCTTCCTGTACTGGGGGACCCAGGCCTGGATGCAGTACGCCAGATGGGGCCTCACAAGAGCTGAGTAGAGGGGGACAATCCCCTCGCTCTCCCTGCTGGCCATCCCTTTTTTAATGCAACCCAGAACATAGTTGGCCTTTCAGGCTGCGAGCGCACACTGCTGACTCATGTCCAGCTTCTCGCCCATCAACACACCCAAGTCCTTCTCCACAGGGCTCCTCTCAAGAAGTTCTTCCCCCAGTTTGTATAAATACCTGGGATTGCCCCAACCCAAGTGCAGCATCCTGCACTTGACCCTAATAAACCTCATAAGGTTCTCATGGGCCCACTTCTCCAGCCTGCCCAGGTCCCTCTGGATTGATTCCCTTCCTTCCAATGTATTGACTGCACTGCTCAGCTTGGTGTCATCCTCAAACTTGCTGAGGGTGCACTCAATGCCATCATCTATGTCGTTGATGAAGATATTGAAGAGCACTGGTCCCAGGACTGACCCCCGAGGGACACTGCTCATAACCTGCCTCCACTCTGACTCAGAACCATTGATCACAACCCTTTGGCTGCATTGAGCCAGCCAATTCCTAATCCATCAAACAGTCCATCCTTCAAATCCATACCTCTCCAATTTAGAGAGAAGGATGTGGTGAGGGACCATGTCAAAGGCCTTGCAGAAGTCCAGGTAGATGAAAACCATTGCCCTTCCCCTGTCCACTGAAGCCATCACTTCATCATTGAAGGCACCAGATTGATCAGGCAAGATCTGCCCTTAGTGAAGGGGGCAGTTTGGGTTGTAGTGATCATGAGATGGTGGAGTTCAAGATCCTGAGTGGAAGATGCAAAGCAAACAGTAGGATTGCTACCCTGGACTTTAGGAGAGCCAACTTCGATCTATCCCAGGACCTACTTGGAGCTAGGGTGTTAGAAGGTAAGGAGGCCTGTGAGAGCTGGTCAGCATTTAAACAGCTCTTCTTCCAAGCTCAGGATCAGTGCGTCCCTGTGAGCAAGAAATCAGGAAAGGGTGACAGGAGACCAGTGTGGATGAGCAAGGAGCTAGTGCACAAACTCAAAGGGAAGAAGGTCCATGAAATGTGGGAAAAGGGTCTGACCACTTGGGAAGAATATAGAAATGTTGTCAGAGTCTGCAGGGATGCAACGAGGAAGGCTAAAGCCCACCTGGAATTGAATCTGGCAAAGATGATAAAGAATAATAAAAAATACTTTTTTAAGTATGTTAACAGTAAAAGGAAGACGAGGGAGAATGTGGCTCCCCTACTAAGTGGGGGAGGGGGGGTGTTCTGGTAACGGGGGATGCTGAGAAGACAGAGATACTGAATGTCTTCTTTGCTTCTGTCTTCAGTGAAAAAGCTCTCCCTTGGGAATACCAGACTCTGGAGGTTAGTGAGAGGGTCTGGGGAATGGATGACTTCCCTTTAGTCAGGAAAGAGGCAGTCTAAGAGCGCCTAGGCAACACCAATGTTCATAAATCCATGGGACCCGATGGGATGCATCCACAGGTGCTGAGGGAGCTGTCAGAGGTGATTGCTGAAGCACTCTCTGTCATCTTTGAGAGGTCTTGGAGAATCGGAGAGGTCCCTGAAGACTGGAGGATAGCCAGTGTCACTCTGGTCTTCAAGAAGGGCAAGAAGGAAGATCCAGGTAATTACAGGCCAGTCAGCCTCACCTCTGTCCCTGGAAAGGTGATGGAACAGCTTGTGCTGGATACCATCTCCAGACAACTGGAAGAAAAGGAGGTTATCAGGAGTAGTCAGCATGGGTTCACCAGGGGGAGGTCATGCTTGACCAACCTAGTAGCCTTCTACAAAGTTGTCACTGGCTGGATGGATGGGGGAGAGCAGTGGATGTAGTCTACGTTGATTTCAGCAAGGCATTTGATACTGTCTCCCATGACATCCTTATAACAAAGCTGAGGAAGTGTGGGATAGACGAGTGGACAGAGAAGTGGGTTGAGAACTGGCTGACTGGCAGAGCACAGAGAGTCATCACTGGCGGTGCAGAGTCTGGCTGGAGACCTGTAACCAGTGGTGTCCCCCAGGGGTCTGTGCTGGGTCCGGTCTTGTTCAACATCTTCATCAGTAACCTTGATGAGGGGATAGAGGCCACCCTCAGCAAGTTTGCTGATGATACCAAATTGGGAGGATTGGCTGACACGCCTGAAGGCTGTGCTGCCATTCAGCGAGACCTGGACAGGCTGGAGAGCTGGGCAGTAAGAAACTGGTTGAGGTTTAACAAAATCAAGTGTAGGGTCTTACACCTAGGGAGGAATAATTGCATGCACCAATACAGGCTGGGGGATGAGCTGCTGGAGAGGAGCTCTGCAGAGAGGGACCTGGGTGTCCTGGTGGACAACAGGTTGGCCATGAGCCAGCACTGTGCCCTCGTGGCCAAGAAGGCCAACGGCATTCTGGGGTGCATTAAAAAGAGCGTGTCCAGCAGGTCGAGGGAGATGATCCTCCCCTTCTACTCTGCCCTGGGAAGGCCTCATCTGGAGTACTGTGTGCAGTTCTGGGCTCCCCAGTACAAAAAAGACAGGTATCTCTTGGAAAGAGTCCAGCAGAGGGCCACAAAGATGGTGAAGGGCCTGGAGCATCTCCCCTATGAAGAAAGGCTGAATGAACTGGGTCTGATTAGCCTTGAGAAGATTGAGAGGTAAACTGATCCAGGTCTATAAATATCTACAGTCTGGGGGACAGAGCGGTGAGGCCGGACTGTTTTCAGCAGTGTGTGGAGACAGGACATGAGGAAACGGCCAGAAACTGGAGCATAGGAAGTTCCGCACAAATGTGCGCAAGAACTTCTTTACACTGAGGGTGACGGAGCACTGGAACAGGCTGCCCAGAGAGGTTGTAGTCTCCTTCTCTGGAGATATTCAAGACCTGCCTGGACGCCTACTTGTGTGACCTGGTGTAGGGAATCTGCTTTGGCAGGGGGGTTGGGCTCGATGATCTCTGGAGGTCCCTTCCAACTCTTATGATTCTGTGATTCTGTGATTCTGTGAAGCCATGCTGGCTGTCTCGAATCACCTCCTTATCTCGTATGTGCCTTAACACAGATTGTAGGAGGATCTACTCCATGATCTTCCCAGGCACAGAGGTGAGGTTCACCAGCCTGTAGTTCCTGGAGTATTCCTTTCTCCCTTTCATAAAAATGGGAGTAATGTTTCCCTTTTTCCAGTCATCAGGGACTTCACCAGACAGCCATGATTTTTCAAGTATGATAGAGAGCAGCTCGGCAACCACATCAGCCATCTCTCTCAGAACCCTGGGATGCATATCATCTGGCCCCATGGACTTATATACACTCAATTGCATGAGGAGGTCCCAAACTTGTTCCACCATTACAGTGGAATGGAATCTGCTTCTCTCACCTTCACCTAGAGGTTCAGGGGTCTGGCAGACTTGGGGAGCCTGACCACCAGTGAACACTGAGGGAAAGCACTTACTGAACACCTCAACTTTTTCCATGTCTGAGGAAGACACTTCTCCATCCTCTTTTGTCAGAGGTGGAACACTCTCCTTGGCCTGTCTCCTCCTGCCTATGTACCTGTAGAGCCCCTTCTTGTTATCTTTCACATCCCTCACTAAGTTCAGCTCCATCTGTACCTTGGCTTTCCTAATTCTATCTCTACACACACAAACAACAACCCTGTATTCCTCCCAAGCTACACAACTTTGCTTCCACTTTCTGTATATTTCCCTCTTTTCTCTCAGTTTAAGCTGCATCTCCTCACACAGCCATGGTGGTCGCCTGTCTCCCCGCTTGACTTCTTCTGCTGGGGGATGGAGAGCCGTTGCACACTCAGAAGAGTGTCCTTAAAGTGCTGCCGGCTCTGTTCTGTGCCTGTGTCCTTAAGGACAGTTTCCTAGGGGATCCCACTCAGCAGTTCCTTGAGCAGCAGGAAGTTCTCCTAAAGCACAGCGTCCTAGCTCTGCTTTTTGCCAGGCCCACATTCTTCAGGACCAGTAACTCCACCCAGGCATAGTCACTACAGCCCTTTCTGCCTCCAATCTTAACCTCTGTAATGCTCTCCTCTGCATTAGAGAGCAGGTCCAGTAAGGCTTCACCTTGGGTTAGTCCACCTAGTACCTGGACCAGGAAGTTGTCCTCGACAGATTCCAGGAATCTTCTGGATTGTCTGCCGCCTGCCATGCCACTATCCCAGCAGATATCTGGGTGGTTGAAATCCCCCATCAGGACAAATGCCTGTGAGTGCAACATCTCCTGCAGCTTTAGCAAGAAGGCCTCCTCAACAGGCTCCTCCTGATCAGGTGGCCTGTGGCAGACCTTAACCACTAGATGCCTTTTACTGTACCGATCCTTGATTTTTATCCACAAGCTCTCGACCTGATCATGGCTGCTCCTCAGACACAGCCACTTGCAATTTGTTTCATATACTTTGTATTGACAACAGAGAAAGGAAAATTGCACAGAATATCTCAGAATAGCCAAAGTTCAAGATATGCGTGTAAACAAATGATTTCTACAGGGAAGTTATAGAATGATATTTAGATCTAGAATAAAAATGTTTCTTGTGTATTTCTATATGTATTTCTCAGTTTATCTATACATATTTTATATATCATTGGTCAGATAATAATCTAGGGAAGTTTATTAGCATTTGCATCTTTAAGAGAAATCTTTGTTTTGAATTGGTGTTCAAACTTACAAAAATATCTATAATTATTTAGCACAACTATCACATATTCTTTTGATCACCTATATTTTCTACTCTACATTAAAATGTTTTCAAACCCACAGTTCAATTTAATCATCACAGATATCAGTTTATCTGCTTTTAGCAGATCATATTTGTAAAAAAGAACAGTGAAATGAGACAGAGGTTATATTTGTTTCAATAAATAAAGGTTAAGATTACCTCAAAATATTTGTTTCTTATGTCAATCTCCTTGCACAATTTTTGAGACAGATCAAAATTTTATACACTGCCAAAATACTATCTTCTGTGTTGTTTCTAGTACCCTTCCTAATGATGATGGCTTGCATATTTTTGTCTTTGTTTTCTTCTATTGCAGACTAATTTCAAAGAAGCACCCCCTCTGATGAGACCCAAGATCTCCCTCACTGCAATTGTCAAATCTAATTCACACAGGTATTTTTCAACATTTTTTTGCTTTTTTCCTTTCCCGTACTTGCACTGACTTATGCTTTCTGAAGTTGAAGTTTAATTTAAAAAGTTGAAAATGATCCACAGAGCTAAAGACTATGCTGTTAGCTTCTCTTCTCATAATGGAGATGCTAGTGCTGAAATTTCACTGTAGATCTTTCTAATGATAGGTTACACAAACATTGTTCACCAGATCCAATTTCATATTTGACAGTTGTCAGATATATCAGGCAGATAACTGGACAGCCCTGATGACATGTTGTTATTTCTCTATCTGATATATATATATATATTCTATATATTTCAAACTCACCTGGCTTTTCTGACCTATTTTCTAGAAAGGATGTGATAACTATGACTGTATGCATAGCAAAAGACCAATCCAAAGAAGCTACTGAGCCTTTTGATCTCCAGTTGTCATTTCTATGGGCTGAATAAGTCCAGCTCCCTCAACCTGTCTTCGTAGGGGAGATGCTCGCTCCTCTGGACCCCCTCAACCAGCTCCCTGTCTTTCTTGTACTGGGGGCATAAGACTTGGATGCAGTACTCCAGATGGGGTCTCATGAGAGGGCTTAGAGTAGAGGGAGATAATCACCTCCTCATCCCTGATTGCCACCCCTCTTCTGATGGAACCCAGGATACCATTTGCTTTCCAAGCTGCAAGAGCACACTGCTGGCTCATGTTCAGTTTTTCATTCACCAGGACCCCCAAGTCCTTCTCTCCAGGGATACTCTCAAGGACCGCTCCTTCCAATCTGTCTAGATGCCTGTGATTCCTCTTGCCCAAGTGCAAAACCTCGCACTTTGCTGTGTTGAACCTCATTACGTTCATCCGGGCCCACTTTTTGAGTATGTGGAGATCCCTCTGAATGGCATCCATTGTGCATTATCTTGACACATTCCATTGTGTCAGCAGCACCACTCAGTTTAATGTCATCAGCAAACTTGCTGAGGGTGCACTCAATTCCATTATCGATGTCATTGATAAAGATGCTAAAGAGCACCAGTCCCAAGACAGACCTCTGGGGAACACCATTTGTTACCAGCCCCCACCTGGACATAGAATCAATTCCTTACCCACCGGATGGTCCACCTCTCTCCAATTTGGAGGGGGACCATGTCAAAGGCCTTGCTCAAGTCCAGGTAAGTGACATCAGTTTCCTTCCCGTTGTCCATCAGTGCAGTCACTTCATCATGGAAGGCCACCAGATTGGTTAGGCAAGACCTTCCCCTGGTCAAACTGTGCTGGCTGTCTCGGATCACACAGTCATTCTGTGTGTGATCTAGCATGTCATCTAGGAGGATTTGCTCCATGATCTTCCCAGGCACAGAGATGAGACTCACCAGCCTGTAGTTCCTCCTTGCTCTCTTTGCACCAGCCTATAGGTCATCCTTTCTCTCTTTCTGGGAGAGTGGGAGTGACATGGGAGTGACATGACCCTTTTTCCGGGACCTCACCTGAAAGCCATGACTTTTCAAATATGATGGATATTGGCTCAGCAATCACCTCATTCTGCTCCTTCAGAACCTTAGGATGCATGCCACGCATGCCCATAGACTTGTATGCATTCAGTCTCATGAGGCAGTCTTGGACTTTACATTCGGGGGGGAATTAGTCCACTAGTCCCCACCCAGAGTTTTAGGGATGCCGGGCTCAAGGATGTGAGAAATATCAGTATCCTGGCTGCCAGTGAAGAATGAAGCCAAGAACTCATTCAGTACCTCAGCATTTTCCTCATCTGCTGAGGCCAGACCTCCTTTTACATTTACCAAAGGAGGTACACTTTCTTTGGCCCATCTCTTTTTGGCAACGTACCTGTAGAGTTTCTTCTTATGGTTTTCAACATCCCTTGCCAAGTACAGTTCTGCCTGTGCCTTGGCTTTCCTGATTCTACATCTGAAAATCCAGACATCATCCCTGTATTCTTCGCAGAATTCCTCAGCTACATAATAAAATGTGAGAAATTTCATGAGACCCTGCTGTATAATAGGGTGGACAGGCAAAAATTCTGTTAAAAGGTTGTCATGGTTTTGTGATTTTTACAGAATTCTACATCATAACATCATGTAGTGCACTAGCAGTTAAAGTGATAATGCTCCAATTCCAGGTACCTGTCCCTTTACATTGTGGAAGTCATGGGATCTGCCTTTTCTGGCTGGGCGGTCTCTTACTGCCTTGCAGTGGGTGCTGGAGGGTGTTTTCCTAGTCGTACCAAGCTTTTCAGGTTTGACTCAGTCTCAGGAACTCTCTCTCTCTCTCCTATTTTATTTGATTCATTAGTCTCAATTTCAATTATATTGTATAATATTGTGTTATCTTGCATTCCTATATCATAGTTAGTAAAATAAGTTTTCCTCCATATATGTTTTTTTTTTTGTTTTGTTATGTTTTGTTTTTCCTTCCTTGAGCCCAGATCCCATCTCCCTATCCCTTTTCCCCTTTCCTTCCAATTTTGTGGGATTGGGGGGGGTGGGAGCAGTGGCTTACTGTCCCCCCATCAAGGGCATAGATTGATCTAGTTAACTCCGTGACAAAGGTAAAGATGTAACAAAAATTCTTGCATATATCACTCTAAGGAAGCAAAATACATCTAATCAATACTGAGGAAATTAAATTTATTTACTTTCAAGAAATGTAGTTTCTGTAAAATTAATGAAATATTTTGCCATATCAGAACCTCTTTAGGAAGTACACAGTTACTTTTTTTTTTTTTCCCCTTCCAAAACTGAGGAAATCTCGAGCTTATACAAGAATTTTTACAAATCAATCTATGTTTTCCTTTTTCTTCTATGAATTGGCCCACTCATTCTTCAAGTAAGTACAATAAAGTTTTATTTAAAAAATTGTTCACAAAGTCTCAGGTATATATCTATAATGAAGGCCTTTGCTGAATTAATACTATCTCTAACTATCTGTTTACCAGTTAATAGGCTGGTTGCCTATCCTGTCTGAGTATATAGTGAAAATTCTTCGCAATTAATATATGCTATTTTGCCAGACTTAGTAAACAGCCCATGACAGATACTGCAGGAGTCAACATCGATTTAGTTTCCCAGATCTCTCTTACAGCCCTTCCTCAGCCAAAAGAATGACCAAAATATAAGAAGTATTGATTTTGTACGCTTATTGCATGTACATACTTACTAACAGAAAATCTTACTAAGGGAAAATATCGCTGAGCACTTAATCTTTATTATATTTGCTGAAAACCAATTTTCTTGTGCCACCTCAGCCTTTGTGATATGATTTAAATGCTATTGCAGTCTCCATAATAAAATGTCAGGATATGAAAACTGAACAACATTTCAGGATTCATCTGGGAATATGTTTAAATTATGGAATGTGCTAACTATTAAAAACATAGAATACATAAGTGGATTTCCACAGTTCTGATTGAAAGAGATTAGTTCAAATGAGAAAATTGAAACAGGCCCTGCTGATTTTAACAAATCGTTTTCCACTCATTCAAATGAAGGTACTTTCTGTGCCTGTTTTTGTACATGAACAATTAGTAAAATGTGCATAAGCAAATTAATAGAATATCTAAAAGGGGAACATCAGTAAGATTTGTTAACACAGCTAGGAATCAGGATGGAAGGAATGTACACTGGAAACGGGCTTTGTGTAATTATGTTATGTAGTTCTTCTCTGAGTGGAATTATGCATAGGGACATTAGTGAAATAATCATAATTAAAAAACAAAACATTAAAACCCTAATTGGTCAATTAAAAGCAAGTAAATTTACCTCCTGAGTTTCTAGAAGTATAAAGGCATAGATCTGGGATTACTACATTAATGAAACAATCTCAACTTATTCCTTTTGGATGTTCTTCTTGCAGTAGACTGCCAGAGTTTCTGCAGTGTTTAAAAAAAAAAAAAAAAAAAAAGTCAATTTTGAAAAGTAAAAAAATCAGGTTAAACTCTCTTTGGCTGGATGCACTCACAGCCAAGCGTGAGAAAAGAGAGCATTAACTTGACAATCACAGAACAGGGAAACTATGGATAACTCAGTTGGGTTCAGATTCACTACCAGGTGAACTTAGTGGTTCCACCATCTTGATTTATCCATCTAATAATATTTTAAATGTGACAGAGAATCCAGTCTGGACTCTCACTACAGACATGTGGGGGCCTTAAAATATAGTATCTAAAACTCCTGTAGTCTGAGTGAAACTTGATATCTAAATTTGGATAACTATATTATTTACAGAAACAGAGATTCTTCTTTTTAATTATTATCAGAAATATTTATTGTCTGCAAAATGTAGAAGAAAGTACTCATGCTCCGTGATGTGTTATTAATAAAAAAGTTTGCAGTCCCCAAGGTAACTTAAAGTAATTTATACAATGCTGTAGTAATTCTTTTAGTATAATGTTGTTTAATGGCCTGCAGTTAAAAAAACATGAATCCAAAATACATTACATACGTGTCTTAAAAAGGCTTTCAGTACAAGACGTTACAATCTTGCCTGTAATTGTTTAAAAGTGTTAATATATTTCAGTTTATTCTTTTGTGATCACAGTACATGCAAATTGCAACTACAGCATTTCTTTAATTTAGAAGTAGTTATTATTTCCTAAACTATATGTGCATTCCTTTTATCTGTGGAGATTTTAATGCAGTATAATAGCTATAATTCTATACTCACAATAAGCTTACATACTGGTTACCCTGACAGAACTCTCTCAAAATATATTCGGGATTTTAGAGCATTAGATTTTGTAAATTACGGCAGGCTCCACTCTCAACCAGCGCCCCACAGTTATCTCTCATTAATGGTGCTTTACCTTCAAATGAACTCTAGGAAGCCAGTAACAAAAAGGCAGTAGAAACTTAAGTGATCAATTATCCATCACTACAGAGTGCTTAAATGCAACCTTAATACCTAGATAGATCAGTTAGAGCAGAAATTTAAAACACTGTCTGCCCAATTTAAGCAAAATGTAGTATAGATTGGGGAAAAAAAAAAAGGCACTATATATGATACTGAATGGCCAGAGATTTAGATTAGAAATAAAAGACATAGTTAAAAGACAAAGGACACTACATTTATGAGGACAGAGATTTCTTTTCAAATATAAATATTCTGGAAGAACTGAAGACACCTAAAAGCCATATATATGGCCAGATGTATCACTACATATCACACAAAAAGAGCGAAGCTAATCTAAAAGTTCTCCTGTGGCATTAGGGAAGAAGCAGTCTTGTATTCTTGCTTTTCTGCTTTGTTATTATTTTGGAGATAGCCACAAGAATTCTCACACTAAAATTTCACAACTTCCTTGCACCTTCCTCTGTATTGCTGAGCAGCATTCATATACTTCTAGATCTTTAGAAGAAGTGGGAAGATCTGACTCTACCCGAAAGTCTTCTTTGCTTCCCTTTGTTCCACCGCCACTTTTTTTTTCTGTTAATTCTAAGCTAGGAATTATTTTTATGATTGTCTGAAATCATATATTCATGTGACTGAAAATTCATGTATACCTACTTTTTTTTTTTTTTTAACTTTTTGAAAGTGAAGTGAGTTACAAAGACACAGAAAGTATATTTACTAAGTAAAATGAGTAACAGAAGAGGTTAAAAGTAAAGCTACAAGACAAGAAGATGGCTATATGTCTGTAAAGGAGAAGAAATACTAAATGCTTTTTTTCATTAGCTTCAGATAAAAGAAACCACAATTTATTGAGTTCTGCTTCTTTCATCAAGATTATACTAAACATAAGAGTGTGCACAGAGAATATGCTTAAAAATTATGTATTTTCTATCCAGATAGGTCTCAGTTGATCATCACTTCACTATTTTCTTCTGATGCAAAGAAGTTACTTTTAGATTAGTAGAGATCTTTTGCATTACACAGAAACTAGCTTATGTGAATCTACAAATATACTTTGGATAATGGCACCATCTACAAATGGTTTGGAGAAAAAAAAAAAAAAAAAACACCTTTTGACTAAACATTTTTCAATATCTGATTTCAGTGAGTAAAATACTTCATACCCACAATACACATCCCTGCTAGTAAAAAAGGAGCACCACAAGACATCAAGTACTCCATTACTCATTTTGTATATACAACTACTCTAGCTGTGTAGTAAAAAATGTTTATATATATTGCCTCTTAGGCTACTTTCCAGCTAGGTACTGCAGTAATCCCCTATTCCTGCCTATTCCTCCCCACATGCAGAACTTTACACTTTTCCTTTTGCACTTCATGAGTCTCTTGTCTGACCACATCACCATCCAGCTGAGGTCTTTCCGGATGGCAGCAAGGCCTTCTGGTATATCCACCATTTCATTCAGTTTCATATTATCTGCAAATTTACTGCATTCTACTCCATTATACAGATAATCAGTATTAGAAAGAATTACCACAAAGAATTCTGGCTGTAGTCTGGTCTATACTCTTGTCACCAGAACTCCAGAATGGTCCTGAGATACTATTTAACATAATACATAATTCTCCATTTTGTAGAGCCAAATTGTATATGGAAGTGGTACAGCTCCATTTTCAGTATTTTATTTTTATTGCTTCTTATTCTTGGTTAGGTCACATGGACACAGCTTGTTTAATCTGCATTGTTTTGAAGACATGCATACAGGTATAGTGAAAAGAATAGTTTACTCAAGATCACAGAATTACAGAATTGTAGGGGTTGGAAGGGACCTCTAGAGATCATCGAGACCAACCCCCCTGCCAAAGCAGGTTCCCTACACCAGGTCGCACAGGTAGGCGTCCAGGCAAGACTTGAATATCTCCAGAGAAGGAGACTCCACAACCTCCCTGGGCAGCCTGTTCCAGTGCTCCGTCACCCTCACCATGAAGAAGTTCTTAGGCACATTCGTGCAAAACTTCCTATGTTGTAGCTTATGTCCGTTTCCCCTCGTCCTGTCTCCACGTACCACTGAAAACAGACTGGCCTCACCACTATGGCCGCCACACCTCAGATATTTATAAACCTGGATCAGGTTCCCTCTCAGTCTTCTTTTCTCAAGGCTAAACAGACCCAGGTCACTTAGCCTTTCTTCATAGGGGAGATGCTCCAGGCCCTTCACCATCTTTGTGGCCCTCCGCTGGACTCTTTCCAAGAGATCCCTGACTTTTTTGTACAGGGGAGCCCAGAACTGGACACAGTACTCCAGATGAGGCCTTACCAGGGCAGAGTAGAGGGGGAGGATCATCTCCCTCGACCTGCTGGACATGCTCTTCTTAAGGCACCCCAGAATGCCATTGGCCTTTTTGGCCACGAGGGCACACTGCTGGCTCATGGCCAACCTGTCGTCCACCAGGACGCCCAGGTCCCTCTCCGCAGAGCTCCTCTCCAGCAGCTCATCCCCCAGCCTGTATTGGTGCATGCAATTCTTCCTCCCTAGGTGTAAGACCCTACACTTGCTTTTGTTGAACCTCATCCGGTTTCTTACTGCCCAGCTCTCCAGCCTGTCCAGGTCTCGCTGAATGGCAGCACAGCCTTCAGGCGTGTCAGCCAATCCTCCCAACTTCGTATCATCAGCAAACTTGCTGAGGGTGGCCACTATACCCTCATCAAGGTCATTGATGAAGATGTTGTACAAGACCGGACCCAGCACTGACCCCTGGGGGACACCACTCGTTACAGGTCTCCAGCCAGACTCTGCACCACCAACAACGACCCTCTGCGCTCTGCCAGTCAGCCAGTTCTCAACCCACCTCACTGTCCACTCGTCTATCCCACACTTCCTCAGCTTTGTTATAAGGATGTCGTGGGAGACAGTATCAAATGCCTTTCTAAAATCAAGGTAAACTAAATCTACCGCTCTTCCCCCATCCACCCAGCATGTGACAGCATCATAGAAGGCCACCAAGTTGGTCGAGCACGACCTCCCCTTGGTGAACCCATGCTGACTACTCCTGATAACCTCCTTTTCTCCCAGTTGTCTGGAGATGGTATCCAGCACAAGCTGTTCCATCACCTTTCCAGGGACAGAGATGAGGCTGACAGGCCTATAATTACCCGGATCTTCCTTCTTGCCCTTTTTGAAGACCAGAGTGACATTGGCTATCCTCCAGTCTTCAGGGACCTCCCCTGTTGTCCAAGACCTCTCAAAAATGATGGAGAGCGGTTCGGCAATGACCTCCGCCAGCTCCCTCAGCACATGTGGATGCACCCCATCAGGTCCCATGGACTTGTGGACCTTAGTACTGCCTAGGCGCTCACGCACATCCTCTTTCCTGACTAAAGGGAAGACTCCCATTCCCCAGACCCTCTCACTAACCTCTACGGTGTGGGATTCCTGTGGGAGAGCCTTTTCACTGAAGACGGAAGTAAAGAAGGCATTCAGTATCTCTGCCTTCTCAGCATCCCCCGTTACCAGACCTCCCCCCCTCCCCCCCCCCCGCACTTAGTAAGGGGCCCACATTCTCTCTAGTTTTCCTTTTGCTGTTAACATACTTGAAGAAGCCTTTTTTATTATCCTTTATCACTTTAGCCAGATTCAATTCCAGATGGGCTTTAGCCTTCCTCGTTGCATCCCTGCAGGCCCTGACTACATTCCTATATTCTTCCCAAGTGGTCAGACCCTTTTTCCACATTTCATGGACCTTCTTCTTGCCTTTGAGCTTGCGCATGAGTTCCTTGCTCATCCACAAAGGTCTCCTGCCACCTTTTCCCGATTTCTTGCTCACAGGGACGCACCGATCCTGAGCTTGGAAGAAGAGCTGTTTAAATGCTGACCAGCTCTCAGAGGCCCCCTTACCTTCTAACACCCGAGCCCACGGGATAGCTCCAAGTAGGTCCCAGAAGAGATCGAAGTTGGCTCTCCTAAAGTCCAGGGTAGCAATCCTACTGTTTGCTTTGCATCTTCCACTCAGGATCTTGAACTCCACCATCTCATGATCACTACAACCCAAACTGCCTCCAACCTTTACTTCCTTAACAAGTCCATCCCTGTTGGTGAGAATAAGGTCCAGTAACACCCCTCCCTGCGTCGGTTCCTCCACCACCTGCATCAGAAAGTTGTCTTCAACGCACTGCAAGAACCGTCTGGACCGTGCGTGCCTGGCCATGTTGGTCGCCCAGCAAATATCTGGATAATTGAAGTCCCCCATAAGCACCAGTGCCTGGGAACGTCACGCTACATCCAGTTGCTTTTGGAAGGCCTCATCAGCCTCCTCATCCTGATCAGGGGGCCTGTAGTACACATCCACAACAGTGTCACCCTTACCAGCCTGCCCCTTGATTCTCACCCATAAGCTCTCCACTGCTACATCACTCTCCCCCAAGTGAAGTTCAATACATTCTAGCTGCTCTCTCACATAAAGAGCAACTCCACCACCCCGCCTAGCCAGCCGATCTTTCCTAAAAAGCACATAGCCCTCCATGACAACATTCCAGTCATGCGAGCTGTCCCACCACGTCTCCGTGATCGCAATGAGATCATGACCTCGTGACCGCACTCAGAACTCCAGCTCTTCATGTTTATTCCCCATGCTACACGCATTAGTATACAGGCACTTAAGAGAAGCAGCATCCCTCCACCCTCTCCGAGCCTTTGAACTCCACTGTCTCCACCCATCAAGTTCTGTTTGGAGCCTCGAACTGCCCCCTCAGTCCCAGCGGTCCTCATTTTGTCCCCTTCATACCTAGTTTAAACACCTGTCAATAAGTCCCGCCAGTTCCTCAGCTAGAACCCTCTTTCCCCGTGGAGACAGGCTGCATCCATCTGCAGCTATCATGCCAGGTGCCGAGTAAATTGCCCCATGATGAAAAAAAACAAAACTCATGTGTTTGCACCAACTCCTAAGCCATTTGTTCAAGAGATGGGTTTTTAGGCTCATCCCAGTATCCTTTCCTGCCACTGAAGGTACAGATGTAATAACCACCTGCACACCTGTTCCTTCAACTACCCGCCCCAGTCGCCTGAAGTCATCTTTGATAGCCTTCAGGCTTTTCTTACCAACTTCTTCACTGCCAGCCTGTACTATCAATAGTGGATAGTAGTCAGAAGGGCAGATCAGTCTGGGAAGTCTCCTAGCAATGTCTCTGACTCGAGCCCCAGGGAGGCAGCACACCTCTCTGCGGGTAGGGTTGGGCCGGCATATAGGGCCTTCGGTTCCTTGCAGCAGGGAGTCACCTATGACAACCACCCTTCTATCTGTCCGGGTGGAGGAAGTCTCGAGGCACGGGGTTGACCACTTCCCCCGAGGCACCCTCACGGGTGGGCCTCCCTCCACACCCTCACTCACCTCTCCCTCAGGTTCCAGGGTCTCAAATCTATTCCACAGAGGCACCTGGGGAGCCGAGCATGGCCTGGGGGGGGACACCCACAACGCCGAGTAGGTATCTGTTTCCACCCGTCCTTCTCTCTCAAACAGCTTTGCTCTGCTCGGCAACAACAGGGCAGAGGCTCCTCCACTGAGCAGTGGATATCACCTTGCCCTTTGGGGAGAGAGTTTTGTCCCAGTCCCACACCCCCTAGTTCTACATAAGTATTGTGAGGGGAAGGAGCAGACTGGGGGCTCACTGTATCAGGAGCACAGTCTGTCTGTCGATTCCTCTCCGTCACCTGTTTGCAAAGCAACTGGAGGCCACATGCCCCATAGGGAGCCACAGTTGTATGCCGGGACCTCGGGGCCGATAGGGCCTGGCACCACCAGTCAATTTCCTTTTCACAGTCCTTGATGGTCCTCAGCCTCTCCACCTCTTCCCTCAGGCAGGCCACCAGACTGAGAAGGTCATTTACCTGGTCGCACCTTACACAGGCGTGCCACCATCGCCTGGCACTCCAAGGGCCAGACTCTGGCACTCATCGCAGCCAGCAACCTGAACGCTAGCATGATGTTTTGGGACCTCAGTCTGGGTCGCCACACTCTTCTTGGCTACAGCCTTCCTCTTACATGTGCAGGGGACCTCTGTCTGGGTCTCCACATGTTTCTTGGCAGTAGCCTTCCGCCGGGACGCAGCCATGGCAATCCAGTAGACCCACTAGAACCAGCACAATCAGAGTAGCCTTACCAAGTGTGACTAACAGCTCCGCCCCGTTACTCAAAGTGCTGGATCTGCCCACGCTCTTTTACCAGGTCGTTGACGGGTGTAACCGCAATTATCACCCTCTTCAGAGACAAAACCCCTCCTCCCCGTCTGGGTCTCTTCAACGCTCTTATTAGGGGGGGGGAGGGAGGCGGGAACGGAGAGCCGCTACCCTGGCAACCCCCCCGCCACATGAGCCGCTCTCGCGAGAGGTGCCGGGCTGCTCCGATGCCTCGGGAATCCCTGGATGAGGGAAAACCGAGCGAGTCCCCTATGCACCCCGCGATCAGCCGCCACAGCTTTGCCTGGGGCAGCTCCGAAGCAGCAAACCTCGGCGATCAAAAAGGGATCAAAAGATCACACAGGATGATAGAAATGAAGAATAAAATACTTGCATTCACAATTACAACAGTATTATTCTGAAAGAAACCTAGCTAAAATTTTATTTTCCTTTCTTTCTCTTTAATATTTAATGAGATGCAAACATTCACTGCATAGCTGAAAGAATTCAACATCTTTGTCAAATTCAGATGTTATACACAAAGATTAAAAACTCTAGTTAGCAATATCAATTGAAACAAGCAAAGTAACTTCTGTGCAAAATTTCAGAAGCTACATGGGCAAACACACACACTTGGAGATTGTTTCTAGGAAAAAATAAACAAAAACAAAACAACAACAACAAAAAAAGAACATCTAAGAATAGACAAATATAAATATTTATTCATCTTAGTGAACCTCCATAATTTTTTTTAATACTCTTCCAGTGATAAAATAATAATAATAAACAATAGAAATTTAGTTAATCAAATTAATTTAAATACAACATTTTAACCTACTGCAAAAGTGAGTATCCCTACTTACTTCTTCTTGGATAATATATGGTTATGGAAGCTATTATTTGTTTCCAACATAGAGAAGTACTGTAGAAGAAAAAAACAAAACAAAGTAAAACAAAACAAAGTAAGAAAAAAAAAACAACAACAGGCAATGTAGATTGTAGGAATACAAGAAAAACTGTTCAGAGCAGAAGCTGTGGAGCAAGATAAACAGCATGAGAATGAAGGACACTTCTAGAAGAGGAAAGAATGTCTCTGGCGTTCTGATTGGATAAGCGCCTGTGTGAACAGTTGAAGAGTGTTTTTTAGAATGCTGTGTTGACATGTAAAGGTGGATGGGAAAGTTGTAGGGATGGATGGGAAAGCTAGAAAAAGAAAACTTGTGAAGGTATATAAATGATGTGAGAACTTGTAATAGATGATTTGGATCATTCACATCTGAGTCCGTGCTTCAGACGCTGAAGTAAATTATTATAAAAGAAAATGAAGACCATGTTTCTCTCTCCGTGAACAAATCTTTCAAGTCTATGCACCTCACACAGTGACTGGTTTATTTATTTAATGGAGACTTCTATTGATATTGTTCTTGTGAACCTTCTGCAATTATGTGAGGTTAGACAGAAAAAAAACATTATAATGGCAGTAGTTTTGACATGTGTCTATTTGTATGACAAAATTTAATAATTACTCAATATTGTACTTGTTTACAAGAATGTTGTTTTCAGAAATCAAATTGTTAACATATACTTCTAAGTTAGATTACACACACGAGAATCTAACTTTCAAAATTTATTAAGGAAGGTATATGATTGCTTGGCAAGAAGTCCCAGTAGGGCATGAATACCAACATCTACAGCTGAATCCAAATATTCAGCAAATGGTAAACTGAATAAAGTACACCTGGAACTATACCATTATGTGGTATCTGTGATCTTGGAATAATAATGAAACAAGGACAACTTAAATTATACTACTAAGGTTTCCAGTTGTGAAAAATAAAAGGACCACTAACTCTGTCCATATAACATGACTCTAGACATAAAATGTAACAATTTACTACAGTATATTCATTAGTTGGATTTGTTCCGGTTTAAATTTTTTCTGATTTATTTCTGCATAAATATTTTTTTCACATTCCTTAATGCATACTATAAAAATTGCAAGATAACAAAACATATTTTTTCCCATTCACTGAGGTATGTAAATTTAGTTTTGTTGTTAAAAAATATGTATGCTTTATATTAAATATATAAATTTCATCAACACAGAGAAGCAATTTGAAATTATACACAAAATGTAATGACTTTCCTTGCCCAAGATTATTGGTACAAGCCCAAATTTTCCTGTGTTTCCTTTTCATCCCATGAGTAATTATACACCTGCAGCTCTAAAATCTTACATTTACTTTAGCAGCCAAGAAAATGGTACTTCTCCTACTTTTTTTCCTTGCCAGAAGTGAAGAATAAAGGAAAAAAAAAGTAGGAGTATGATTTTGACTCGACTGAATGCCTTCTGAATGACTATCAGCTTACTCATAGAGTTCCCAATGCTAAAACAAATGCAAGCTTTGCACAGTCAGAACAGACAGCAACATAACATAGCATCTGGTCTCCTTAGAAATGGCTAGGAGAATTTTCCAGAAAACCTATCATCCTGGACAACCTCATCTAATAAAAATAGATTTTAGAACTTGTGCTTCGAATCTTTCTACTGTAGTATGAAATTTGCTTAAGTGTCATCATATGATGTCAACTCTTCAATTGCTCATATTATATAGGATATTGCCCTTGGAGCATGGTTTTAATTTACACTCATTGTACATGTGGGTGTACATCCTACTTTACAGCTGGCACACACTGTCATAGTTTGTCATTATGGTATTTTTTATTACTATCCAAATGCCAAAAATGTACTTAGTAATTTGCTAAACAAAGGCACTATACTCAAATCTGTACTTTCACATATGCAATCAAATAGTTGGAAATGAAAATGCACAAATTCATTTCAAATGTAAGGCTTCAGATTTTTCATACTGTGACTTGAATCACTGAACAGACCCTTTCCTGAGGAAAACAAAATAGCATGCAATTAAATGAGAGATTATTAAGGTATTAAAAAGGATCACGTAACTCATGGACAGCAGAGTGAGTATGGGAGCATTGCTACTAATGCTATCTAATATTTATATTTATATATATATGTGTGTTATAATGTTTATAAATATATATAAAATGTTTATAAGTATTGATGTTATCATCCTTTAATTTCTGTGGTATTTTGAGGCCCAGGGAAATCTCAATATTGTTAGACACCTCACAGCTACTTAGGAAATTGTCAGTCCTTGTCCTTTTAAAACCAAAATTTCTGCCATAGAGGTGGAACTTGAACAAAATAACACAGAATGGCTCGGGTTGAAGACACTTCTGATGATTACCTAGTCTAAACACATGCACAGAGTGGGTCAGGTAGAGAAAGTTGCTTTCAAATCAATAAGAAAGAAAAAGGACACACTGGGTACAGGTGTTCAGATGCTGGCAGAAGGTGGCTTCAAGAGTGTTGTGAGGAGACAGCGAGACTGCCCCAGCCCTGATGGTACCAGTTCCAACCAGCTTCAACTGTAGAGTATGTGTGCAGGGTTCATCTGATCCCTGCAGGTAAGAAGGTGGCACATCAGGGAAAGCATATTGAAGAAAGGGCAAAATGCAGTACAGTAGTGGATGGGAGAGAGAGAAGCAACACAGTGAATGCTGAAATCAGGGAAAAAGAAGGTGGAGGAAGTGCTCCAGGTGCTGGAGCAAAGACTTCCTTGAAACTGATAAAGAAGACCCCTGTGGAGCAGGTTAATTCCCTGCAGCCTGTGGAAAGGACCATGCTGGGAAAGATATCCATATTGCAGTTCATGGAAGAGCAAGTGAATATTTCCTGAAAGAACTGTGGCTCATGAAGAGACCATGCTGGAAGAATTCTTTTCCCTGAAGGCCTGTGATGAGATACACACAGGAGCAGGAAAAAGTATGAGAAGGAAGGAGTGGCAGAGAGGAGCTTCCATGGGCTGATCATAAGCCTCCTTGTCATGGTTTTATGATTTTTGGTTATAGGTATTCCACATCATAACATCATGTAGTGCACTGGGAGTTAAGGTGTTAATGCTCAAGTTCCAGGTACCTGTCCGGAAGAGAAGAAGAACTACATACCCCAGGGGGCTTTGCGGTCAGAGAGGAGATATGGCAAGGTCACCAGATGTGCTCTTCTTCGTCCACTCTTCTTTGTCGCCTCTCCTCCTGTCTCCCTGCTGCTCGACTGAACTGCGCATTTCACCTCAGCGTTATGGTAAGGCCTATCCACCTTTCGGATATTCTCTCTCTCATATTTGATCTATTAACTTCAGGTCTAAATATATTTGTATTATAGTGTGTTATCTTGTATTTCAATACCATATTTAGTAAATCAGTTTGTTTCTCCTCAGATCGTTGCTGCTGTTTTTAATTATTTTGGGGTCCCCTGTTTCCCTTTTCCAGAGGCACGGATTTTGCGAAATCTCTCTGCCACGCTAGTCACGGAACTGGGCCGAACCAGCCTGTAAACTGTAGACATTCTATTATGTGAGAGGTAGCGGGATGGATGCCTGCATTCTCCACCTTTTTTTTTTTTTCCCCACCCCTTATTCTGCATCACTACATCATGCTTAATAAATACATACAAACAATAATTACCAAACATTAAACACATGCACAAGCAAACCTATATATATAAATGGAATTACTGACTGCACTCCCCCAACATCAAATTCCCTTGTGGTACACATTGAATATTCCCATTTTTCTGCATCACTCACCAAGTGGACCCAGGTTCCTGGCAAAAACAGTTCCACGAAGAGGTTTGCCCTTCCCAGAAGCTGAAAAGACCCAAACTGCTTTTCCTAGCATGTTTTTTACATGTACTACAGTGACCTTATCTCCCTTGACAGTATGTAGGGAGCTAGCAGGACCATTGCGATTGATAGATTTCTGGTATTGGCCAACCAGATGGCTTCTGCCAAATGCTTCTCCCAATGCTTAAATGCTCTGCCACCCATTGCTTTCAAGATGGTTTTTAGCAACTCATTTTAGCGTTCAATTTTACCAGAAGCTGGTACATGATAGGGGATATGATAAATCCACTCAATGCCATGATCTTTGGCCCAAGCATTTACAAGAGAATTTTTGAAATGAGTCCCACTATCTGACTCAATTCTTTCTGGAGTGCCATGTTGCCACAGGACTTGTTTCTCAAGACCTAATATGGTGTTCTAGGCGGTAGCATCGGGTACTGCATATGTTTCAAGCCACCCAGTGGCTGCCTCTACCATAGTAAGTACATAACGCTTACCATTGTGAGATCGTGGCAAGGTGATATAATCAACCTGCCAAGCCTCCCCATATTTGTACTTTTGCCATCGCCCTTCCCTCCAGAGAGGTTTCATCCTCTTGTCTTGTTTAATTGTGGTGCATGTGTCACAGTCATGAATAACCTGTGCAATAGCGTCCATAGTTAAGTCCACCCCTTGGTCTCTAGCCCACGTATATGTTACATCTCTTCCTTGACGGCCCGAGATCTCATGGGCCCACCGAGCTAGAAATAATTCACTGTTGTGTTGCCAGTCCATTTCTATTTGAGTCACCTTAATTTCGGCAGCTCAATCTACCTGATGGTTATTTTGCTGTTCTTCAGTAGCCCTATTCTTGGGCACATGAGCATCTACATTGCGCACCTTTACAACCGTATTCTTTATTCGGACAGAATGTCTTTCCACAATTCAGCAGCCCAAATAGTTTTACCCCTCGCTGCCAGTTTTTTTGTTCCCACTGCTGTAACCACCCCCATAGAGCATTTACCACCATCCATGAGTCAGTGTAAAGATAAAACATTGGTCACCTCTACCATTCACCAACATTTAAGGCCAATTGGACAGCTTTTACCTCTGCAAATTGGCTCGATTCTCCTTTTCCTTCAGTGGCCTCTGCAACTTGTCGTGTGGGGCTCCACACAGCAGATTTCCATCTGCGATGTTTCCCCACAATACAACACAATCCATCTGTGAATAGGGCATATGTCTTTTCATTTTCTGGTAGTTCATTGTATGGTGGGGCCTCATTAGCACGTGATACCTCTTCTGCTGGCGGTGTTCCAAATGTTTTGCCTTCAGGCCAGTCCATGATCACCTCTAGGATCCCTGGACAGTTGAGTTTCCCCATTCTCGCTCGCTGCGTAATCAGCGCAATCCACTTACTCCAAGTGGCATCAGTAGCATGATGGATGGAGGGACCCTTTCCCTTGAACATCCAGTTCAGCACTGGCAGTCGAGGTGCCAGAAGGAGCTGTGTTTCAGTACCGATCACTTCAGAAGCAGCCCGAACCCCCTCATACGTGGTTAAGATCTCCTCAGTTGGAGTGTGGCACTCTTCAGATCTCCTGTACACTCGACTCCAAAATCCCAGGGGTCGGCCTCGGGTCTCTCCTGAGGCTCTTTGCCACAAACTCCAAGTGGGACCTTTCTCTCCAGCAGCTGTGTAGAGGATGTTCTTTACATCCTGTCCCATCCATACTGCCCTCAGGGCTACGGCACGGGCTACCTCTTGTTTAATCTGCTCAAAAGCTTGCTGCTGCTCAGGACCCCACATAAAATCATTCTTCTTCCGCGTCTCCTGATAAAGAGGGCTTACAATGAGGCTGTAGTTTGGAACATGCATTCTCCAAAAGCCCACTACGCCCAGGAACGATTGTGTCTCTTTCTTATTAGTGGGTGGAGACATGGCACTGATTTTGTTGATCACATCTGTTGGGATGTGACAACATCCATCTTGCCACCTTATACCTAGGAACTGAATTTCCTGGGCAGGTCTTTTCACTTTGCTTTGCTTAATAGCGAAACCAGCACGCAGAAGGATCTGGATTATTTGCTCTCCTTTCTCAAAAACTTCCTTTGCTGTGTTGCCCTACACAGTGATGTCATCAATATACTGCAAGTGCTCAGGAGCACCTCCCTGTTCCAGTGCAGCTTGGATCAACCCATGGCAAATGGTTGGGCTATGTTTCCATCCCTGGGGCAAACGATTCCAGGTATACTGAATGCCCCTCCAGGTGAAAGCAAACTGTGGACTGCATTCTTTGGCCAAAGGAATGGAGAAAAAGGCGTTAGCAATATCAATGGTGGCATAACATTTGGCAGCTTTTGACTCCAATTCATACTGCAGTTCTAACATGTCTGGTACAGCAGCACTCAGTGGGGGTATGACTTCATTAAGGATTTAGTAGTCAGCCTCCATTTAACACTGGCATTACGCACTGGCCATATGGGGCTATTAAGAGGTGAATGAGTTTTGCTGATCACTCCCTGATTCTCTAGTTGGTGAATCAGCTTCTGAATGGGGAGCAAGGAATCCCTGTTAGTGCGGTACTGCTGTCTGTGCACCATTTTTGTAGCAATCGGTACCTGTTGCTTTTTCACTTGTAGCAACAGATGGATCTTCTGACAGGCCAGGCAAAACAGACAACTGCTTAACACCTCCTGTGTCTACATCAGCTGTTCCAAAGGCCCATCGATACCCTTTGGGATCCTTAAAGTACCCTCTTCTGAGGTAATCAATACCACGTATACATGGAGCCCCTGGGCCAGTCACAATAGGGTGCTTTTGCCAGTCTTTACCAGTGAGGCTGATTTCGGCCTCCAACATAGTCAGCTCTTGGGAACCTCCAGTCACCCCATGAATATAAATTGATTGTGTCCCTTGGTGACTCGAGGGCATTAGAGTGCACTGTGCACCAGTGTCCATCAGGGCCTCATAATTCTGTGGTTCTGATGTGCCAGGCCATCTAATCCACACAGTCCAATAAACGCTATTATCCCTTTCCCCCTCTGGCTGGGGGCCACTCTATTTGTTACCTTCATTATCTGCAGCAACTGGAGCAATCATCTTTTTGGAGAAGTTCACCTTGGTGGTTGATTTGTCTTGTAATTCTTTTACCCATTCTTGAAGTACAGGAGTAGGTTGTTTATGCCACTCCTTCATATCTTCTCCATGGTCACGTAGGTAATGCCACAAGGCAAAAAGAGATGTGGTCTTACTGTTGTCATTTGCTCCAGCAGGAGAACATCTTCTTTTGATAGCTGAGACATTGGATGCCACTGGCTGGGAGGAAATCAAGTTGATCAGCCCCTCCAATAGGCTGTTTTGGGAATTCTGTTCCCCATTTGATGTATCCGTTACCACCACGGATCTATCAGCTTCAGGCACGGTTGATAGTTTGTCTATTATATCTTCTTGTTTGTTCTCCATTCTGTCCAGCTTTTCAGCTACTTTTGTAATGGCTGAAACACAAGCTTGTAGAGGGCTTAAATGCAACTCAAAGTCTTGAAGTTTATTAACCAATTCATTTATAAGGAGTCTTCTTTCCCCTCTGCCATACATTGCTGCAAATGTATTGGCATACCTTTCTGGTGCAGTCTTTTTGAATGCACGCCACAGATTTGGTGTACACCTGAGTAGCAGGATCATGCTCTTGGCCAGGCTTGTTAGGAATGTTATCAGGAGTAGTCAGCATGGGTGTGAGAATCCTTCTTTGTTTTTTTTTGGCTCAAAGCTTGCTTCCTGAGGTATTTCTTGTGATAAGACTGATTGATTTGTTAAGGAGTCAAATAATGGGTGCTACTGTGTGACAATTGACATCACATTGGGAACATTTGAAAGCTGTTTGCCTCCAGCAGAGAGTGCTCAGGAGTGTTTACTGTTGGAAGATCTGGCCTGTGACTAAATAGCTCCAGCTTAGTATGGGAAAATTGGGGAATGATATTGTCGTGTCCTGTGAAAAACAGGATGCAGATGGGCATCCCTGTTCCCTCTTATCTGCTGGCAAGGCCCGGAAAGTGGGAACAAAGGAGTTTCTGCTGAGATCCCAAAGCCAGAAGCTGACACTCCAAGGAGAGCTGACTCAACCACTTTGGATTTGAGCTGTCACTCCAAAGACAGCAGACTCGACCACTTTGAAAGCATTGAAAAGGGGCCATCATCACCATGGTCATCGTCGTCATTGTCAACAGAACCACACTGCCCAACGACCCACCACTACTGAAGATCAAAGACTGAACTACGAGCCACGCTGGATCCATGGTGGTGACTACCTCCCTCTTGCTGCCTACAAAGACTCCTTGCCTCTTCTTTTCTATCTTTTCTATCACCCTCCTTCCCTTCCCCATTACCCTAATTCATAATAGTGTCCGTTCTCCCTTTCCCCATCTCCCTAATTAAGATTTATAATAAACTGGTTGGACCAACATTTGAACTCTTGTTTCTTAATCTCACGCTGGGTATATAATATTAAAAGAACCTCATCTCCCTCCTATAAATCAGAGCGAGACAATGGGTTCACCAAGGGGAGGTCGTGCTCGACCAACTTGGTGGCCTTCTATGATGCTGTCACATGCTGGGTGGATGGGGAAAGAGCGGTAGATGTAGTCTACCTTGATTTTAGAAAGACATTTGATACTGTCTCCCACGACATCCTTATAGCTGAGGAAGTGTGGGATAGACGAGTAGACAGTGAGGTGGGTTGAGAACTGGCTGACTGGCAGAGCACAGAGGGTCATCGTTGGTGGTGCAGAGTCTGGCTGGAGACCTGTAACGAGTGGTGTCCCCCAGGGGTCAGTGCTGGGTCTGGTCTTGTTCAACATCTTCATCAATGACCTTGATGAGGGGATAGCGGCCACCCTCAGCAAGTTTGCTGATGATACGAAGTTGGGAGGATTGGCTGACATGCCTGAAGGCTGTGCTGCCATTCAGCGAGACTTGGACAGGCTGGAGAGCTGGGCAGTAAGAAACTGGATGAGGTTCAACAAAAGCAAGTGTAGGGTCTTACACCTAGGGAGGAAGAATTGCATGCAGCAATACAGGCTGGGGGATGAGCTGCTGGAGAGGAGCTCTGCAGAGAGGGACCTGGGCGTCCTGGTGGATGACAGGTTGGCCATGAGCCAGCAGTGTGCCCTCGTGGCCAAAAAGGCCAATGGCATTCTGGGGTGCCTTAAGAAGAGCGTGTCCAGCAGGTCGAGGGAGGTGATCCTCCCCCTCTACTCTGCCCTGGTAAGGCCTCATCTGGAGTACTGTGTCCAGTTCTGGGCTCCCCAGTTCAAAAAAGACAGGGATCTCTTGGAAAGAGTCCAGCAGAGGGCCACAAAGATGGTGAAGGGCCTGGAGTGTCTCCCCTATGAAGAAAGGCTAAGTGACCTGGGTCTGTTTAGCCTTGAGAAAAGAAGACTGAGAGGGGACCTGATCCAGGTTTATAAATATCTGAGGTGTGGCGGCCATAGTGGTGAGGCCAGTCTCTTTTCAGTGGTATGTGGAGACAGGACGAGGGGAAACGGACATAAGCTGCAGCATAGGAAGTTTCGCACGAATGTGCGTAAGAACTTCACAGTGAGGGTGACGGAGCACTGGAACAAGCTGCCCAGGGAGGCTGTGGAGTCTCCCTCTGTGGAGATATTCAAGACCTGCCTGGATGCCTACTTGTTCGACCTGGTGTAGGGAACCTGCTTTGGCAGGGGGGTTGGTCTCGATGATTTCTAGAGGTCCCTTCCAACCCCTACAATTCTGTGATTCTGTGTTTCTGTGATTCTGTAAATGAAATCAGGGCTATGTAGCGTTTCCACCACAGCATATTCTCTCAAATAACAGATGCCTTTTTCTATATCGGTCCATTTCTTTTTCTCAGGTATCAAATTGTCCTTGAAGGGGTATCTTTCTTTCACAGATAACACCATCCGCTTCCAGAGGGTGAAGGCCTGTTTCTGGCATGTACTAATGCCTTTATCAATGGCTGAGTCCCTAGCAATGCCACCCAGTTGGTGAGCTTCTCTACTATCTAGCCACACACTGTTGGCCCCATTGTCCCAACACCGAAGTAACCACGTGACAGTAGGCTCATTTGGGTGACGTGAAAAGTCTTTTCTGAGACTTCGAATTTCATTCATTTTCAGAGATCGATCAACAGTGGTAACAATATCTTGCTCACCTCTTACTCTTTCGGGACTTTGTGTTGCCCTCATAGGTGTTGGTGACCATGGTCTTACTGAGGGCCCCTCCCCTGGACTCAGGGGTGCTTCTTTTGGGTCTTGGAGCCACTCCTCTGGAACTCTTTCCTCCTCTTTCTTCTGTTCTGAGTCAAGATTCATTTCATTTTCCGTCCTCTTACAGGGGCAACTGACATCAATTGTGGTGCCTCCTGTAGTTGATCAGGTTGATCAGTTCCGATGCTCTCACCCCCCAGCTCGACTCGGAGTCTGCTTTGTCTGATTATGAGGGTATTTAGTTCAGATTGGAGGGTGTCTCGCTCAATTTGGAGGGTGTCCCGTTCAGATTGGAGGGCGTCGAGTTTGGATTGCAGGGAGTCTCTCTTGATTCAGAGGGCTTCTCTCTTGGATTGGAGGCCTTTTCTCTCGACCTCTCGCTCAGCCCGGAGATTCTCCTTTTCAGCTCAGAGTCTCTCCTGGAAACTCTCCTTTTCAGCTTGGAGACTCTCGCTCATTTTGTATCGTCTCTGGAGACTCTCCCTTTTAGCTCAGAGACTCTCCTAGAAACTGTCTCCTTCAGCCTGGAGATTCTGTTTCTGGACTTGAAGATTCTCCCTTTCAGCTCTCAGACACTCTCTCTCAATTTCACAACCTCTCTCCCTCTCTGGGATAGTACTGAATAAGGCCTGATAAGCATTAACTAGGCCCCAAATTGTTTGTGTCTCCTCAGATCTGCCTGAGCCGCGACATTCCTGTCTCAAATATCGGTTTAAGCTCTCAGAGTCTTTCAGGTGTTCAGGAGTAAAGTTCCATTACACCAAAGATGTGTGTCTCTCCAAAGTTTCTCCCAAGCCTCTCCACACTCTCTGCCACTCAGTATTCTCTGGTTTTAGGGAAGGCTTCCTCAGAATATGATAAATACAAATACTGAGTGAAATGGTGAACAGTACATTCAGGGAGATTAACTAGGTGATCAGATGAGCATTCAAAAACTGCATAAAGGATTCAAAGGAGAGACTGGGAACCTGCTTAAAAATCCCAAGTTCTGTAAAATTAGCAGCTCCCTCTGGAAACAGGTTTAAAAGAGAAAGCAGAATCATTTTTTTTCCCTCTCTTTACAGAAGCGAGATATCAGTGCTCAAATTTACAAATATCCCAGAATATTGGCAGTACGCCTGGACTTTCAAGGTCAAGTTTTCAGTGAGCACTTGTGAAAGAGATAAACTTTCCCAACGAAGCTCTCCGAGAGCAAAGAGAGAGATTTGTTCTAAAAAGCTAAAAAGCAGCTTTTGCCCGCATTCTCCACCAAGAATGTCAACAGTTTGGCCTGGTTCCGTGACTAGCGGTGAGGAGGGATTTTCACAAAATCCACGCAGCCAGAAAAGGGAAACAGGGAACCCCAAAATAATTAAAAACAGCAGCGATGATCTGAGGAGAAACAAACTAATTTACTAAATATGGTATTGGAATACAAGATAACAAACTGTAATACAAATATATTTAGAACTGAAGTTAATAGATCAAATATAGTGAGAGAGAGAATGTCCAAAAGGTGGATAGGCCTTACCATAACGCTGAGATGAGATGTACAGTCCAGTTGAGCAGCAGGGAGACAGGAGGAGAGGCAACAAAGAAGAGTGGACAAAGAAGAGCACATCAGGTGACCTTGCCAGGAGTTATAGCTCCTCTCTGACTGCAAAGCCCCCTGGGGTATGTAGTTCTTCTCTTCCAGACAGGTACCTGGAACTTGAGCATTAATACCTTAACTCCCAGTGCACTACATGATGTTATGATGTGGAATACCTATAACCAAAAATCATAAAACCATGACAGAAAACAGGCAGAGAGGAACTCCGTGGGCTGATCATAAGCCTCCTCTCTCTATGCTACTCAGGGTTGTGATGGGGAAGATAGAAGAGTCAGGAGTGAACAACTGAAAGAAGTGAAAGTGAGCCTATGAAGAAATAGGGGAGGTTTTTTTTGTTTTTTTTTTTTTTAATTACTTTCCCCATTTCTTCCTATTAAAATATATTTTAATTGGCAATATATCGTATCAGTTACTCCCTATTAATTTTTATTTTTATTTTTTTTGCCTGTGATGATAGTTGTTAAATGATGCTACCTTTGCCTCAACCTATAACATTTTTCATCTTATTTGCTTCCCCTTGTCCTGTCTGAAGACAGTGAGTGAGAGAACAGTTGAGTGAGCATCTGGAAACTAGAAAAGGTCAATCCATCAGAAAAGGAAAATAAAATTAAATTGTCTATATTATAAAATCCAGTAACGCTATTTCACTCCAGACAGTGTAGAATAAGGCAAAATACACATAAATTGAACCTGAGAGTAGTACTGTTTATTATCATAACAGAAGACCTGCTTCAGCAAACAACTTCCTGCATCTCACAGAAAAAATATCAGTAGTAACTAATAGATAATGTAAATTATTGGAAGAACTGTATGAATAAGAGTTAAGTATTAACAAGAGTTCTCAAAACAAACTACCTTCTTTTTTCAGTCAGTACCACTCAGCATTAAAATTAAATAATATTTAATAATTAAATTCACAGTGGCAAAGGAATTATGACAGCTATTTAAGAGTTTGTTAGTTAAGTTACAACAATATTTGTATAGTCTTATCTTCAGTTTTTCGAGCCCTTTTCTGGGCAAATTTAAATATTAGAGTAAGCATCTTCATAAAAGATCATTCAAAAGGAGATAACTGGGTATGGCTAATGAATACAGAGGTAGAAGTAGAGTCTTGTTTTCAAAGACTGAAGCATTCAGCTTCTGTAGAATCACATATCTGGAGAGAATCCGGAGGAGGGCTACAGAGACGATCAGAGGGCTGGAGCACCTTCCCTACAAAGACAGGCTGAGGGAGCTGGGCTTATTTAGCCTGGAGAAAACAAGGCTGTGGGGTGACCTCATTGCATCCTTCCAGTAGCTAAAGGGAGCCTACAAAAAACAGGAGAGGCGTCAACTCTTGACAAGGGTAGAGAATAGCAGGAGAAGGGGAAATGATTTTAAGTTGAGGGAGGGTGGCTTTATGTTGGATATCAGGGGGAAGAGAGAGTGGTGAGGTGCTGGAACAGGCTGCCCAGAGAGGTTGTGGATGCCCCATCCCTACAGGTGTTCAAGGCCAGGTTGGATGGGGCCCTGGGCAGCCTGGTCTAGTAGTACATATGGAGTTTGGCGGCCCTGCCTGAAGCAAGGGTGTTGGAGCTTGATGTTCTGTGAGGTCCCTTCCCACCCATGCTATTCTATGATTCTATTAACATGGAAACACTTCAGAGTGTCATTTTCCAGAGTGTGTTATCTTAAATAACATTATTTTAAATTGTCCCACCACAGAACAGTCTTTTAATGAAAAATTAGCTTCCTTAAGCATAAATAATAACATAAGTGCTGAAAAAACTGAGGGCAGCCCTCTCCAACCCTTTTGCCAAGATCAAAGGATGAAAAGATCAGAGAGAAAAATCCCTGTATTGTTCACTAGGGGAATATTAAATCATTATGACATTAAAAAAAAAAAAAAAAAAAAAAAAGTTATGGACAGCATAAATGCAATGAAGCCATTGCATTTGATTGGCTGTTAGAGAACCACTGAGGCAATGCTGAAAATGTCTATTTTCAGTGGAGGACCATGAAGACAACAAGGGCCTGGGGCATCTACTGTATGAGGAAAGGCAGAAAGACCTGTGTCTTTTCTGCCTAGAGAAGAGAAGACTGAGAAGGGATCTGATAAACGTTTGTGACTATCTAAAGAGTGGGAAGCAACTGAACAAAGCCAGACTCAGTAGCATGTAGTGATAGGACAAGGAGCAATGGCAAAAAGCTGGAACATAGGAAGTTACAGTGAGGATGACAGAGCACTGGAATAGGCTGCTCAGGAAGTTTGTGAAGCCTCCTTCTTTACAGATACTCAAGACTCATCTGGACGTCTACTTGTGTGACCAACTGTAGGAAACCTGTTTTTGCAGAGGTACTTGACTCTTCCAACCCCTGCAGTTCTGTGATTCTAATTTTATTTTTCTTAAACTTCATGTTCCCACTGCATGATTGTAGGTATTGCATCCACTACTTCATTCAAATTAAAGAAAGTAATAGGAAATGCAGATCTCCTACTGACTCAACTTTTAAGACCATATTCACCAATCACCAAAGGGATGTAAGTCATAATGTCTAAAATGGGCACATGTTATAGAGCATTCTAGAAAAACTCAGAAAAACGAAAGTGGCATCCTACTTAATTATTGCAGGAAATGACAAATATATTTCACGTGATCATGTTTAGCGGTATTTAAGTTATTTATGTTAGTTAAGTTTTATTGATAATATGAGGTAGATTGAATAATTAAGTTTTGAAAGTACTTAATCATTAACTAATTTGTATATTACTAAGGTGATTTGGTGAAACATGAATTTAAAATCTGATTACAGATTCATGGATGACAAAATTCATACTAGATTCACAACTTACTAACAGGATATCCTAAAAATCAATGTTTGGTTGTGAAATCTATGCTTACATACACCACAGATAAAGACAAGTATATGGATACAGTACAAACATTTCAACATTTTTGCTTGTGAAACAAATGTATGTTATTAAAACATACCTATAAGTAAGTAGGTAGATGAAAGAAGAGCTAACTTATACTTTGAATTTCCCTCTAAGATTAGAACAGATACTCACAATATGTCAGCATTCATCAATGAATGATGATTGAGACTGACTTGAGTGGAATGACTTTGCCTCAAGGATTTGACAGTACATGGGACGTATCCCAAGCTAGGGGAAATGCTCAAGGGAGATCAAGCCTTCTGCAATCCATGAAAGCTTGAAGGATTTAATTTATAATTGCTGTTCATCAAGACTGAGATAATTTATTTCTATCAGGTATTTTTCCACACTAGTCCCCCTAGATAGTGAAATACTCTGATACTTTCCACCAGTTGAGCAAGGCCCAGAATTTGCTAGATTTACAAATTCTGTATTATTCTCCTTGGGACATGATCCAGGTATAGATGTATTAGCTATCAGGAGATGATTATTCCCAGGTGAGGGGGGAGGAAGCAAGAATCAGATATAATTGTTCCAGGTGATTAGAGGAGAAGGAGGAGTTAGGTATAATTGCTCCCAGGTGGTGGAAGGAGGGGCAGAAGTCAGATATATTAAGGAGGTGTGCTGTTTTAATGAGTTGATCTACAGCTTGTGGTAATTATTGGGAGGATAGGTGATAGGTGCTAGGTACAAGAAGGAGTGTTTTCACATACAGTTTCTCTGCCTTCTGTCTAAAGAGAAGAATCACACCAAGATAGCAGGAGGTCTAATAGAAAGAGAAGAAAGGGGAGAGAGAAACTGTACTCTCAAGTTAATAGAAGGAGCACAAAATACAGTTTAGTTGCTGAAGGTTATTCAAGGTAGTAGTCAAAGCAAGGAAACTCATGTTAGTGTTCTTTAACAGCTAAATAGTAGTTTTTATGTTTAAGTATTACATTGACTTTTTTTTTTTTTCCCCAGAAGATTTCAAAGTTGTTCAGTGAAAACAATTTTTCTTCCTCTTAGATCAGTGCTTTCCTTTAATATGATGGTCTCACTTTCTGGTACTGTTCTAACACCTATATGGGGAGCACACAAGAAATCAAGATGCAGATCTTCGCAATTGTATTCTTTCCATGGTAGAACTTATCAAAATTTGTGAGTAGACTGACTTATATTTTGCTCTCCTAGCTTCAATAATTTAATTTAGGTTGTATGGGAATACTATGAAGGCATCACTGGTAGAGATTAAATCAGCGTGAAACAGTAGTTTACTTTTATACTTTAACATTGTTGCAGGAGCATAAGATCATAGAATAATTCAGGCAATAAGGATCTTGGAGAGATCTCTGCTACAATTTTCTTCCCACAACTGAGTCACCTATGAGATCAGACAGGGCTGCTCAGGGCTTTTTCCTATCTGGTCTAGGAAACCTCCAAAAGACAGAGAATATCTGGCAACTTGCTCCACTACTGGACTTCATTATTATCTGTGATTAAGAAGTTTTTCCTTCTATTGTATCCGAACTTCTTTCATTGTAACAATTGTCCCTTGTCTTCCCATTGCTCTGAAGAACCTTGCCTAACAAACATTTGGTGGATTTCATGGGTTTTCCTGGAAGAACATTAATAACAGCTGAGATAATTTAGAATGCATGGACAAGTCAGAATGGGCTGTAAGTATACAAACTTTGTGGTTCATGTGTGCCTCAATTTGCAACGGTAATCTTTGATGGTCTCCTGTCCTGAGCATGGGATAATCAGGATCAGAGAAATATCAGGAGGGAACTCCAAAATATTTTCTGGTCCAACCTCTTCCCTGAACGGTGACTATTGCCAGCACCAGATCAGGTAAAACGTACCTTTCTCTGCCTTGGTCTCAAAATCTCTGTAGTCAGACATCCCACTGTGTTCCTGTTCCTCTCAGAGAATTCTTTTCCCTTGATGGTCAAGCTGACACTTTAATATCTGTAATCTGTGGCCACTGCTCTGCGTAGCTATTAATCACTACCAAAAAGGATTTGACCTCAGTTTCTTGTAATTTGCTTTCATTCTATATAGTTGTAGACTGCTGTCCGGTCACTCCTGTAGGCTCCACTTTGCCACACCAGAAAATTCCAATCTCTTCAACCATAGCTTCACATAATTACAGATGAATGCTCATACTGCGGTATAGATATGCTATAGATTTTAATTACTAAAATTACTAAATTTTAATTACTTTAATTACAATGATGGACTCACATCATTGGTTCATATCATTCCAGATGATAGATCAGAACAAAATTTTTATTTATGTAGTGTAGATGACTGGGAAAACAACATTTGGTGCTGAAGTGAGGTGCTTACATGTTTGATCATGTGTAAAGACCATATATAGCGTTATTTTTTAAATCTTCTGTTGAAGTTAATGAGTGAACTTATATTTACTTAGAAATTATGAGAAATTGGTAATCTGGAAGAAAAAAGTGTCATGGTTTTACAATTTTTGTTATTGGTATTAAGGCACCACAACATCATGTAAAGCACTGGGAGTGAAAGAGTTAATGTTCCACTTCCATGGACTGCCTGTTTTCTGAATACCTGACTCTCAGAAGAGAACTACATACTGCAGAGGACTTTGTGTTCAGAGGGGAAGATAAAGCTGGCAACTCACAGGACTCCCTCTCCCTCTCTCGCTGCCTGGCAGTGTGTGGGTGTGCTCCCCAGCAATTTTGCCTTCATTTCAGAGTAAGGCCTTCAGTTTCAGACTCTCTCTCTCTCTTTTTTTTTTTTTTTTTTTTGGTTATTAGCCTCAGTTCCAATTATATATTGTTTCATAATGTGCTATCTTGCATTCTAGTATCATATTTAGTAAATCAACTTTCCTTCTCAGATTGTTGCCACAGTTCAGTTTTTAGGTCCTTCTCCCTACCCTTCCTCTTTTCCCCTTTCTCAGGAAAAGGGGAAAATGATTCCCTGCCACAACAGTCGCAGTACTGGGTTGAACCAGCCCATAAACCATCAACTACCCCCCTCCGCTTTTTGGACCTGTGGACCTGCTGTCCCCCTGTCACGACACAGATAGATCTAGATACCCCCATGACAAAAGGTTATCCTTGAAGAAAAAGGAAACAAGCAACTGTGAGATTGTGCTTTATGCTCTGATAGATTGACCAAAAGACATAGAATTTAAAATAAACAAACAAGCAAAGAAACAAAACATTTAAATCTGGTTCTCTCTCTTCAAACATGACAGCAAGTTGTTTTTTTTTTAATCATTTTACCAGATTTGTTTGATAGTAATAAAAGCAGGTGATGAGCAAAACAAATATATTAATTCTTGTTAGTAGTAAAATGACTTTTAAAACTGCAACATTATGAAAAAATAATTGAAACACTTATTAAAAGCAGAAAAGTTTTTTTTTTTTTTTCCTCAGCAGTAGATTCTACATACATATATATCTTTTAAAATATAGTATTTCTGAATTTCATATGGTTGGTGTTATACACTGAAAAACACAGTTTTCATGAATCTTTGAAAAGACGAATTTGTAGGCGTATGTGTTGAAATGTGTGTCTCATTAAAGTCAGATTTTACTCTGTTACTAACATAAATATATGGAGAATTATCAATGTAAGGCTAATCACTACTATAGCCAGCAGTAGCAGTGTCTTTGTTATTCTCAGCAAAGTTGCAGTGGAAAAAAATCTTAATTCTTATATTTTTATTTATTATTAATATGCACTTCTATCTTCGTTATTCGTAAATTTCCATGGTCTTTTATCTGATACATGTCTCTGTCATCTTTTTGATGAAACTAAAAACCTGAGTTTCTGTAACTCCTGAATTAATGTTAAATAACACTTAAATACAAAGTTTTTATAAGGAAGGTAAAACTGTGGAATTGTGGAAACTCATCCAAAATCTTATGAAAATTGACAAAACTTAAAAGAGAAGGAATAAGCTAGACATATTAATGGAAAAGTATAGCCTGGGACTATAGAAGAACATCCCAAGATGTCTAAGAAAAGAAGTTAGATGTCAGAAATAAAGATGAAAACAATTTCATTAACTAAAGGTTCCTCCTTTTTAGTTAGCTATGAAAGATGAAACTTCTGGATGATGACATGTTCGGTTAAATTTAACTTTTTATGTGGTGAAGAGGATCAAACTTCTTTCAGATAAGAGATGATAATATCAGCCTGGTTAATTCCTCTCAGTCAAAGTTCTTTCACTGATGAAGAGCATTTACATAGCATAGAACAAGATTTAGAAGTTTTGATGGTTTGAAAAACACAAAAAAAGAGATAAAATTTAGTGCAAAATATGGTCACACATATATGAAACTGAAACAGTACTGAAAATGAGAGAATACCGCATAGGTTGTCCAGAGAAATTTCAAATATCCCATCCCTGGAGGTGTTCAAGGCCTGGTTTGATGGGTCCTTGGCAACATGATCTAGCAGGTGATCTCGTGCCTGATTTAATGGTTGGGAGCCTTGCCCATGGCAGAACATTGGAACTAGATAATCTGTAAAGTCTCTTTCAACCCATCCATTCTATGATTAACTGATTAAAGAAAATTGTCAATACAAAAGGAAAAAAAAAAAGAAACAATTATCCAGTGTATCTGGAAATGTATTTCTAGTAGAAATAGCCCACTTACTGAAATGGTAATGAGTTCTCACCTGAAGCGCGAAGTATATTCTGATTATACTCTTATGATATCTCATGCAGTTTAAGTTGCAAAACAAGGTATAAATAGTACAAACACAAACCAGATTCTTACTGGAACCCGTTGAAGTAGATCACTGTGATTAATTACGCAAATTTAATGATAAATACAGATCTACAGATCTGGCTTAGCTACTTAATATTTTCTACTTAAAGGCAAAAGAAATAAAGCCTGTGATCATACTTAAGGTAGATTAATTCAAAGCACTGAAAGAGAAAAAATACACTAAAATGATGTGAAGTACTAAAAATCTTTTATCTAAAAATTAAGAGATTTTAAATGGATTTTATAAGAACTAGAAAAATAGTTTTTGGGATTAGTAATGATTCTTCTATCAGCACCTCAGCTGGGAGATATTCTGCTCCAATGACATATGTTGTCATATATTCACTACCGAATCAGAGAAAAAAAAAAAAAAATCATAAGAGAAGGAAAACACAGAGAGGAAAACAAAATAATATTTTTGTGAAGTTGAGTGTTTTAGACAAGAAGGTGTGTGTATGGGAACTGCTGAATCATGGCCTGAACCTCTGATTGATCACCTGAGGTGAGCAACGAGTCAGCCATAGGAGCATAGGTGAAGACAATTCACCTGTGCTGCTGGAAGGGATGGAGCCTGACTCCTAGACCCATTTAAGAGCTGACTAGCAGTGGTAAAGGATCTCTTCTGGAGATCCCTCTTCTGGAGTTTTTCAGTGGGCACAGGATGCGGGTAAGGTTTTTATCTGTTCTCTTTTTGTTATTATATTCTGCTTTGCTAAACTCTCTTGTTTATTTCTTAATTATAACATCTTTATATTCATTGACTGCACAGTGTATAACCAAAAATGTGATTGACTCCTTTTGCCTCTGGTGTTGTTACTTTTAATCTAGGTTAAATGTCACTTTGCTGTGATTCTATGTCTTTCAGTTCTAGTACTGTGGAGTTCTACTCTTGGAATATGTTCTGATGTGATGAAGAGAGCGCTTGCTTTGGAGAGGGTATGTTCTCTACTGCAGGTAAAGCTGAGCCAGGAGCCCGTTCTTAATGGCCAGCTGTTCTAGTTATGAAAGGTTGTATGGATTAATTATTTTCATCAAGTCAGAGGTTTTAAGTAGAATGTAAATTTAAAAAGTAAATCTATGAAAGTTATACATATTACTAAGGAATCATAACAGCAAAAAATCTGATTCTGAGTGTTTTTCTAGGTGTCTGTTTTTCTTATGCATCTAAACAGAGTGGTTTTGCTTTGTTTGAATCATTCCTTCAGCTTAAATCCACAGTCTTGATAAATGTTCTTTAGATTTATTATACGTATCTTCAAATAAGATAATACTATAAAGATCATTAGAATTCATTTACCCTACAGGAGAATTCAAGTACTATTAAATTTATTTCCTGTAATTTACAGTTGTAATGTACAGATAGTCTGTTTTTAGCGCTTCCCTATATTTTTGCTAGACAAGTGGCTGAACGTAATCACTGTAATATAGTGAATTTATTTCCATATATATTAGCTTGGGTTGATTTAAAAAAAAAAAAAAAAAAAAAGATTTAAATTCACAAAGCAAGATAACTTCCAGTTTCAGTCAATGTTACAAACTCTAAACTACTAACAAAATAGAAATCTATAGATAAATAGCTCTATTTTTATTATTAATTGACTATTTTTAGAACTGGAAATTATATAAATCACTCATAAACCTCATCAGTAGTTTTTCTACCGTTATTACAAAGATGTAATAACTGTAGAAAGGATCTATATAGGAAAAAAAAATGATGTAAGTAAGATAATAAAGTATTTCTTTCTTGAAGGTTTCCATTGCAGTGATAAATGCCAACTAGAGTATGTGAGAATGACTCTTGTACTATACAACTTTTTGTGCTAGCTCTATCTAATTCATTTACATTAATGTAAGCAAGAAGAGAATCATATCTACTTTTTCTGTAATAAATTATTCTTTTTTTTTTTTTTTTTTTTTTTCCTAAGAAACAGTGATTTTTACACACTTAGAAGCTTTGCAATATGCTTTTGGCTGTTTGATGTAGAATATGTTATACAAAAATCTTATACATGCTTTGAGGTTTAAATCCTTTGGGACAGAAATACAAGTAATGTTGATAATTTCATATGTAAAAAGACGTTCTACTTCCCACTGCTGTATTCTAGGCCTCTGTCACTCAGTCAGGAGGCTGAAAGTTATCTTCCATATGATCAACATATTTTAGAGTTGTTTATGCTGGTCTGTCTGGATATCTGTCACTCAAATACTCTTTCACAATAGGAGGTTCATCCTTTTTTTTTCCCACCGCTTCCCAAGATATTTTTTTCTTAGTCACATAATAAAGGAATTAATTTTATTACAGTTAAATAAGTTCATATATTAATATATATATTGTTACAGTGTAATAGTTTAATTGAATTGTAAGAAATCTTGACTTAGTAGATATAACAGCATGTTACCAACTGCATCATCTCCCAAATGTAAAAATATTGCTTAAGTGTAACTAGAACAAACAAAGATGAAAGATACGTATTTTAACAAAAAAATTGAATTGAGTAAAACTTGTGGGGATAGGAAACTGTATATTAACTACGGGAAAAAAATAGATTAACTTTTTTATGACTGTTCTAAAATTTACTGAAAAACTTTTTGAATTGTATTTGAAAAATAAAATCAACAATATTGGGGGGAAAAAAGCGCCAACTAATTATGGGAGGGCTGCTCTGAAATTAATATTTTATTATATTGTCTTACAGTGTCAGAGGCAGATGTTAGTGGTATTGCAGTAGAGGCTGAACCTTCCCAGCACTACAGTGCCTGACATGGAAGTGCATATGAATTAAGTGCTCAGAAAAGTTTTTACTCCTTGATATTCACACACACGTGCTGAACATTTATGGAGACCACACAGTGGATGTAAGCAGTTAGGTAATATTTTTCTTGATTTGTTCTGACTTTTTTTCAAGATCCTATTGTTCATAGCTTCTCTAGTTGCACAGGTTTGCCTCAAATTTGTTACCTAATTCAGCTCTGGGGCCTGTAGCGTAAGAAAGAGCTAGTAGAGAAAGTCCAAGGAAGGGCCACAGAGATGGAGGCTGGAGCTCCTCTCCTACAAACAAAAGCTAGGAAAGTTGGAATTATTTAACGTTGATAAGAGAAAGCTCTGAGGACACTTATAGCAGCATTCCAGTATTTGAAGAAGGCCTACATGAAAGATGGGGAGAAACTGTTTGTCAGCAAATATATTGACAGAACAAGAGGAAATGGTTTAAAACTTAAGAAAAAAAAAAAAAAAAAAAAGAAAGAAAAATCAAGTTTAAATTAGAAGCATCCTACACCAGGTCGGATGGGTCCCCGGCAGCCTGATCCAATAGAAGATATCCCTGCCCATATCAGGGGGGTTGGAATGAGATGACCCTTAAGGTCCCTTCCAAAGGGAATTCCCTTACTGTGGGGAGAAAAAAGAAAAAAAAAAAAAAAAAAATTACTGGCATATACTGAATGAGTGAGATCAATTCTCTTCAATTTCTTGTATGACACTCTTGAGCAGAGGACAGAATGTTGGGGAAGTAATAAGCAAGTATGTATATGGTCTCTGAGGACTGCATGCACCTGGATTTGGAAGGGAGATGTGCCAAAGTTAGATGGTAGGAGAGAATAAGAATAACTCTAGGAACTCTGCTGAAAAGATCAGAGGCTGAGAATAGATGAGGAGAAATAAGAAACAGTGAGTCTAACATTGTACAAATCCAGATAGCGTTTGGCAGAGTAATAGACTGGAGTGGGAAACCTAAAAAAAGAAACCTCCAAACTTGATACCATCTAATTCTGCTGTGGTCTTCAATTACTGTTTTCTCTGCCTCACCTTTGCCCCATGTAGGCAGGAAAGACAGTGACTCCAGGGATTGCAGCTATTCAATGATTTGTTTCTTCCTCACTGTTCAGGACGTGTCCCTAGGCTTTATTTGCTGCATGCTATTGAAACCTTTTTCTGTGTACAGAATTATTAATTTCCTCATAGACTCATTTCAACCTTCACTTCAGCTGATTCAGCCTTTAGCTATATTCAGTCCCTACCCATTAGCTGAAATGTTCCACCTGATTTACTCTTTTCCTAGCTCTCCCCCTCAAATCATTCTTCCAGCCCCACTAAATACTTCACGGAGACTAGAGCTGCTGACTCTCGGGGCTGTAAAGTAGGGAACCTTTTTATTTTATTAATGTTCACTAATGGGTTTATTAATGCTCAGTAGATATTTCATTTCATTGCTTTATGTTTCCTCTTAAGAACACATACTCAGTCCTCCTGAGCTGTGTTTTATTTTTTTATTGGCTGGCTAGTGAAGAAGTTCATTTGTCCTATACCATTACTGCCACCTACCTTGTCAGGCTTTCTTTAAAATTAAATTGTGCCTCAACAACTTTGCCCTTGGTTAAATAAATAAACCATAACCATAGCAGTAACATCATTATCTGAGTATGAGTCTGAAGGCCTTGTGATTTAGTAGGGTGATGGAGCCATTAGCACTGCAACTTGGCTTTATTGTATTCACCTTGCTGTATAACAGCATCTGTTCAGCACTTGTAATGTCAGTGGAAAAAGGCTCTACAACTCCAGTTATGTCCTAAGAAGATTCCCCTCCTCGACCAATTTCACACAAACACTTCCTTAGTCTTTCTTGCTTTAATCTCTGTCCTTGTTTTACTGGTTCAAGCTCCTTTCAACTCACTGATTTCCAAGCCGAAAGCAGTGAAGTGAGAAATGTGTCCCGTGAAATGACAACACAGGTGGTATTTCTGAAAACAGAAATAAAGGTTTGAATAATACAACAAACTCATTTAGTACCAGCATTACTTAAAAGAAGAGGAAACACATTTGCTGGTGACATGAATACTACAGTTCCTTTCAAATAAATTAATTTGTAAAATGATATTATTTTCTATCTGTATTGTCAAGTTTTATTGTAGGACTCAAAGTCTTCAAGAAGGAACAGCAAATAATAATAAAATTGCATCCAATTTACATGTACTGTATGTTGTCCTAATAAAGAACAGATACCATGAGATTGCTTTGAATGGACTGTATCTTATATTCTGTGAATTAATAGCCTGATTTGTGAAGTCCAACCTCTAAATTAAAACAAAAGTAATGAACAAAAAGAATATTGTTTGTGCAAAATGAAAATGACATTGTACATCCTTTGGGTACTTTCTGACTACAGAAACAAAATTATGAAAACTAGGAAGTCAAGAGTTATGTATTCTTGTCCTTGAGCAATGCTCAATATAAGCATAATACTCATGGTTATTCAGCTCTTGTAGATGGCATGAATATTAGAGAATTATATCACATTTCGTTTTTAACATTCTTTATACTTTCTTTTTGCATAGAGGCAGTCATAGAACAGGAGAATTGTTTTTGTGTTAGAAGCAAACTTCAAGATCATCCAGTTCCAGCTCCCTGGCGTGGGCAAGGATACATTCCAGAAGATCAGATTGCTCAAAGCCCTATCCGAGCTGCTCCAGAATACTTCTAGAACATCCACAGCTTCTCTGGCAACCTGTTCCAGCACCTCAGCACTTTAATCATGAAGAACTTTCTTTCAGTTTTAGACTGTTATCCATTGTCCTGTCACTATGATCCCTACTAAAGCACCATTTTATACTAAACAGGAGTTTTAGACTTCCGGTATGTGTTTGAACACTGTCTTTATGAAAAAAAAAAAAGACCACAGGAGAAAAACAAAACATTTTAATAGATTGTATGAGTTCTTCACTTCTTCTTTTTTTGTTTGGTTTAGTTTGGTGATGGTGGTGGTGGCAGTGTTTTTTTTTTGTGTGTGTGTTTTTTTTGGGGGGGGGGGCGGGGTTGGTGAGAGGAGTGGTTTATCACAGAATGCCAGGGACTGGAAGGGGCCTTGAAAGATCATCTAGTCCAATCCCCCTGCCGGAGTACGAACACCTACTGTTTTTTTTGTTGTTGTTTTTTTTTCTTTTGAGATCAGCTCAAGAAAATATGTGTTCAACATTATATCTAAACACTGTTTTCTTTTCAGAAGCTCTCAGTAATACTTAGAATGCATTCAAAACTGTAGAACTCTCCTGTAGAAATTCTACACGCCTGTAATCTTCAAGGAAATTAAAGAACAATTAGCAACAATTAGCAGAGGTAATACCACTGGAACAAGACTGAAGATGATCATTCTTAGAAATCTTCCTCTTTCGTGGTCAGAAACTATTGTGCTTATCTGTAGATATGATTCAACAGGGAAGCGTATGGCCTCTTGAACCACATGTCACCTACACCTATGTTGAATAAACATTCCTCAAGTCAGACTCTTCATAGAATCACAGACTACTTTGTGTTAGAAGGGACCTTAATGATCAACTTATTCCAAATCTTCCTGTCATGTGCAGAAGTGCCACCCAGTAGAACAGGCTGCCCAGTGCCCCATTCAGCCTATCCTTAAATGCCACCAGCGATGGCGCATTCACAGCTCCTCTGGGCAACATGCCACAGTGCCTCACAAACCTTTGAATGAAAAGTTTCCTCCTGATATCTGTTCTAAATCTCACTTCTTTTTGTTAGAAACCATTCCTCTTTGTCCTATAACTATCTGCCCATCAAAAACGTCAGTCTCCTTGCTGATTACAAACTTCCATCAAAGACTGGGAGGCCACAATGAAGTCTCCCCTTCTACAGACTAAACTAAATTCTGGCTCCCTTAATCTTTCTTTGTAATGGACATGCACCAGCCTTCTGACCATCTTTTTGGCCCTCCTCTGGACCTACTCCAATAACAATGCATCTTTCTTTTACTGGGGGCCCCAGGCCTGGATGCGATAGTTCATAAAAATCATAGAAATCATAGAATCCTCAGAGTTGGAAGGGATTTTAAAGATCTAGTCCAACTCCTTTGCAACGAACAGAGCCACAATATCTAAATCAGGTTGCCCAAGGCCTGATGCAGCCTAGTCTTGAAAGTGTCCAGGGACGGAGCATCCACCACATCTCTGAATCCAGATGGAACCTTACAGGAGCAGAGCAGAGGGAGACAATCATTTCCCCCTCCCTGCTGGCCATACCTCTTTTGATGCAGCCAGGGCTACTGTTGGCCTTCCTGACTGCAAGTGCATGCTGTTGGCTCAGGTCCAGCTTTTCATCCACTAGAAACCCAAAATTCTTTTTCACAAGGCTGCTCTCAATCAGTTTTTCTCATAGTCTCTACTCATGTCTGGGATTGCCCTGATCCAAGTGCAACACCAAGTGCTTGGCCTTTTTGAACCGTGTTCGATTTGAATCATAGAATGGCTTGGCTTGGAAGGGACTCCAGGAGTTCCAATCCCCCTGCCATAGGTAGGGTTCCCAAGTGTTATATCAAGTTCTAGATCAGATTGCCCAGGACCCCATCCAAGCAGGTTTTAAATATCTCCAGGAATGGGGCATCCACATCTCTGGGCAACCTGTTCCAGCACCTCACCACTCTCTCAGTGAAAACTTCCCACTCACATCTAATCCATACCTCCCCTCCTTTAGTTTTAAACCATTCCTCTCTGTCCTATCACTATGCAAAAACAGCACACACACGCACAGGCACACACCAAAAAAGATCCCAAACAGTTAAGTCACTATTCTTACTATGTCCCTACTAAAATGTCAATATCTCTGCATCAAGAATATAGCTGCAAAAGTATTGAATGAGAAACTAAACCAATAGTGTTTGGTACTTAAGAAAATATCTAAGATTGGGGCATTAGAAATATACATACCCTGAATTTGTACATGTATCCTTGATCTCCTGGAGATTTTTTGGTGTTTCAACACATAAGAAAAGTGTAAGCTGTCTTTCAAAACTGTGGAGTCATCCATTTCTAAAGAGAATCACTTAAGTGCCTCATAGAAGCACCTAGACTTATCCTATAACAGTGAAAAACAGTGGGCAGCTAGAGGGAGTAATTTAGTGTGCTGAATCATCCTTAGGATTGCTTATCTATCAAAATTACTTGTAAACAATCTAGATGTTCATACTTGAGCAGGGTATTTTTGTTTTTTTGTTTGTTTGTTTGTTTTTGTTTAACAGAATCAATACTATAGCAATAAACAGAAAATATTCTACATAATTATTTACTTCACCTTTATACCAAAAGTAATGATATTTTTACAGTATTTGGATTAAAACTGTAATAAATTCTTTCTTTTAGATAACATTTGTGGTGCCTTCTGCTCTAAAAATCACCAATGGAAACCAAGAAAGTAATTACATGAGATATATAAGAAGTCAAAAATTTCCTATAGACTGGTGAAAATCAAGTGCAAGATCAGTAATCTGGATTTTTTGCAGTATTTGGATGAATTCCACGTTTTCACTGTCACTTTGTTATGCTTATTTATGTGTTTGATTTTTTTTTTTAACAGTATTCATATTTATGTTAAATCTGTTCTTTTATTTTATAAATCTGTTCTTTTATTACATCTTAAGCATTTGATGGCTTACTAGCATAGAAACTTCTTGAAAACATGCTGCTAATATGCCCAAGGAATTTATCATTTCAGTATGTTCATATTAAGTAAGAAAGCAAATGCAAAATGCCCCAGAGGCTCATAACACTGAAATACTGTAGTTCATTTATTCTTATTTAATTACAAATATTTTTTTAATCTATTTTTGCTCTATTTATCTACCACCACCTTCTGTAATGTTGAGGGTCACAGAGAGAGAATGACAGGGAAATTTACTTTTCAAATTTTTCTAAACCGAGTGTGGGTGTAGTAATTATGATATAAAATAAGTTTCCATTCTGAAAAATAGCATTTTGTCTTTGAGACTGTGGCCAAAATCAAATGTCTAAGGAAAAGCACAAGAAAATGGTAATTACCTTTCCATATGAGCACCACATGAACACCCTCTTAGATCTTATTTCCAGCTGTCATTTTCATTAAACTATATATCAATTACCCCCAAGACTTGCTACTGTCTGGTAACTTAAAGTACATAATTTTTAAAGAAGTACAATATCTTCCTATGTGCATCAATTCAATTCACATTACATGTTTTTTTTTAATTTCTTTTGTCATTAAATCTAAGACCGCTTTGCCAACATGTACAATCTAAGTAACAGTAATGCATGTATTTCCATTCAGCTTTTGGATTATAATTCAAGGAACAAGTACTAAGTGGTATCAAATGAGCATCTTCATTTGTTTGGTGACCTCTCTGCATGAAAGAATATTGTGTATTAAGAGAGTGGAAAGAAAAAGGAAACACATGCAGGATTAGTTCAGGAAGAATGGCATCCCTTGAGAAGGACTCCATACTGAAGCAGGGGCAAAGAGTGACCATGAAGTAGCAGTAGATGATGAAGTATTATGGACAAAATACATCCCCCATTCCACATTTCCCTGTTTTGTCTGGGGGGAACAGTTAGAAGAGGGAGTATTGGGGGGAAGGTCATTTTAATTTGCTTTTAGTCCTCACTGTTCTAGTCTGCTAGTAATATCCAATAAGTTACATTATTCTTCCTATCCCTCGTTTGTTTTGCCTGTGACATTAACTGTTGAGTGATTTCCCTAACTTTATCTCAACCCTTGAGCCCTATTTCATTGAATTTTCTCCTCTAGCTCCTTTGAGGAGGAATGAGAGTGAAAGAACATTGTGGTGGAGTTCAGCTGTCCATGAATGTGAAACCAGCACAAGTTTAAGAAGATAATATATCAAAGCAATTTTATTTCACTTTTAGAATATTTAGAATGATTTTTATTACTATTTCTACTTTTTTTTTTTAAGTATTTTTTTCTTATTCTGTACTGAAAGCAAAAAAATAAGTAATGTCCCTTCATTTGGTATTGGTTCAGCATAAACTTCATTTTTTCCTTTCTTTTCTTATATTTCAAATGAGAAAAGAAAAAAAAATGGTTTTGGAGAAAGATTGCTTGTATACCAAGTTTGCTGTGTTTTTGCAATGATAAAAAACACCTTGCTGGAGGGGGAAGAAAGAAAGAAATTGAGGAGAAGGACTTCCTGTAGAAAGAGATAACCTTCCACACATCAAAAGTATTTTATCTCACTGCGTCTATTGCACTACCATCTCACATTGACTACATAAATCAGCAAGCTTTGCTCCCAAGATTATCTATTCATGCCAAGGGAAAAGAAGACATTAAAATGTGTAGCAAGGACTGGAGGAGTTCAGAGAGTGAAGGACTAAACAAATCCTTTTGGCAGTATTTTATAAGAGAGTCAAAGAATAGTTCCTATGGAAATATATCCCGAAAACTTACAGTTTGTGGAAAGATGTGAAGGATTGAGAGAACTCGTACATGTTTCTTTTTCAAATCACATTGAAATAGGGAACATTTCACAAAATCTTTTCAAGAAATGTACCTCTGGAAATTCACAATTTGTTGATTTCCAACACATAGCTATTTTACACTATTATCAGTCATTTTACTTCCTCATGGAAGCTCATTCAGAACCACCAACTCAAGAACTTGAAAATCTAAGTTCCAATGAAATGTTCTTGGCATGTCCTCCTTGTCCTGAACATCATTTTTCACTTCAGTGCTTTGGTTTTCTTATAGTAAATCCAAGTTCTCAATTCACAGAATTCTAATTCTAATAAGAGACTGGGGAATATTTTCTTGTCTTGTTTACACTTGACTGTATGCTTCTTTGCCAAATATATAGGCTTTAACATTTTGCCTATGCTATCAGCAGTCTCATCACATAGACAAGAACATCCAAAAGGCTTTTATCAAGGAAGGCAGCTTGTATTCAGGCTACTGCCAAGTATAATCGCATATGTAATGCAACACTGTCAGGGAATCATGCTGAACTGCAGGCTACATATTAATCTAAACAACTTAGATGAAATGTGGATTTGGCTTTATATAATAATTTAGTAACAAGTAAGTTATTGTTAAGCCTGACAAAATGAAGAAATATATTTCAACCTCTTGGGCTGTGTAAGAAATATATTCTGTCATATTTACTCATTTTTCTATAACACATAGAATTATAGAATCATAGAATCACAAGGCTGAAAAGGACCAACAAGATCATGTAGTCCATCTGTCCTTCCATTACCATTACTACCACAAGCTATTAAACTGTATCTCGTAGCTCCTCATCCAGACGCCTCTTGAACACTGCCAGGGATGGTGACTCCACCTCCTCCCTGGGCAGGCCATTCCAGTGCCTGACCACTCTCTGAAAGAAAAAGTTTTTTCTTATGTCTAATCTAAATCTCCTCTGGCCATTTCCTCAGGTCCAGGTAGAGATAGGATAGAGATGGAGATATGATTGAGATAGGTATACAAGATACCTCTCAAGCATCTGAAAATCATTGAAAACAGGAAGAAACTGCAGCATACATGAAACAGGGCACTATATTGATAGTGCAGGCTGTAAACCAAGCTTCTCTTCCCCTTCTCTTCACCTTCCTTTCCCTTCCCCTTCCCCTTCCCCTTCACCTTCCCCTTCCCCTTCCCCTTCCCCTTTCCCTTCTCTTTCCCTTTCCCTTGTCCTTGTCCTTGTCCTTGTCCTTGTCCTTCCCCTCTCCCTTTCCCTTTCCCTTCTCCTTCCCTTTCTCCTTTCCCTTTCCTCTTCTCTTTCCCTTTCCCCTTCCCTTTTCCTTTTTTTTTTTTTTTTTTTTAATTTAGATTGCAAAGACTTCAGGAGAGATCAGTCCCTGAGGACATAATTCATTAATGATAGCTATCTAAATATTGTGTATCTTGTAAGAGACCTTCAGCTTCTTTAATGAGGGGCACAAGAGAGAAAGGAGAAAGTGTTAAATCTTTACTGGACAAGACGGTAATTAAGTCTATGTGACTATACTTCAGATAACTGAAGTTAGATGTGATAAATTCTATCCTTAATAGTTTAGTGCAGTACTTAATATTTCTAATAACTCAAAGCTATGGTTAAAAAAATGCTATAGCAATTTTTTGTTTTGTTACTTAAGGTAGGGGATATATGATTGTTTTGTCCTTTTCTTTATACTTAGAATTACCTTGTTGGTGATGTGCACTTTTTGTGCCATTGTTTGCATGTGCACACAGAACTGAGAACTAGGAAACTATAAATCCCATAGTATTCCTCATTAGACTAGTTCATGCTGTCATTACTTCATTCCAGCTTGGATAATGATTCTCTTCCCACCCATACTTTCTAGTGTTTGTATTGGATGTGCTATTCTTGACTTCATTTACCCTGTAATGATCTTGAGGACTTACTTCATTTCAACGCTAGATGAACTGATCCTTGTAATCAATCACCTACTACTTTCACAAGCTTAATTAACATGTCCTATAAACAAGGAGATCCAGTGCTGAGAGATATTACAGAAGTGTAGAGAGGATATAACTAGCTTGTCTTAAACTTCTGTTAGTGTTTGAAGTTCATAGTAAAAGTATGTGGATCATGTGACATTGATTTTCTCTTTTTTTTTTTCATACAATACTATGAAGTAATATAAAGGACTAGTGAACAAATGAAATAATATATATATATATATGACAATATTAACAATATACTAACACAGGTGAAATATAATGCTATGCAATTCTCTTTTTAAAGGTTGATTTTCTGTGTTTGGAGCAATAACATATATTAAATGATAATTTACTACACTAAAACTAATTTTCTTTGACAAACAGAAAGTGTTTTCCTACTGGAGCAGAAAAAAAAAGTTCTTTTTGTTTTGTTTTGTTTTGTTTTGTTTTGTTTTCCAAGTTTCATACATAGAATAATATTCACATTGTTAGATTTGGTTTGAGATATCTATTCTTCTTTCTGAAGGCATTAATATTTTGTTATTGTTGAAATCATACTAGACTGATCAGACTAACAACTTAAATATACTCTTAAATTACATTCTAAGGCCAGAGAGACTGTTAAATCATTTAATCAGATCACTAGACCATACATTTCACCCAATTACACAAATCAATCAGAGTATTCTTTTTTTATTATAAATTCCCAATTTGTGTGAAGGTGAACAATGGGAAGCCAGAGGTTCTATTTGCTTCCAAGGGGTAAATGCTTTGCCACTTTAGACTTCTGTAACACCTATTACATTCCTATTACAATTCTAACACAAGATCCTCAGCTCATATTGTCTTCACAGAGAAACATAAAATTGCACTTTCCTTCTCTTCTCAGAATACTAGGTATTACCGACATTTAAAAAAATATTTTAGAGTATCCTGAAACTTTTTATTTCATTTCATAAACGTCATCATTTTTGCCTGTGACTATAGTTAAAGAATCAAGAGATTTGTGACCAGAGTATTTTATGACAAATTAAATCTGCCAGATATGGAAAATCTTCTGAATTTCTTTCAGCTCATATTGTGTCCCTATGTTCTCCAAAAGAGGTACATCAGTGCATTCATCATCAGTTTTCTCTCTCTCTTTCCTGTATCCCACAGCTACATCTCATTCTGTTTTCTGAGACAGACATATGGTAAGGGACTATGACGAATTTGTTCCTGCACTGGCAATCAAGAGACCAGGATCTAGGAGTACATGCCAGCAATCTAATAGTACAAACACAGCCTGAATTGATTTTATTTTGTCTTTGACATAAAATTTTGCTTAATTTGTAACCAGATATAAGCACGTTTAAGGAAAATGGAAAACATGTCAAATTTTTAGGGTAAGACTAAGAAATACGGATGAATACAATGATCACAGAACAAGAAATTGAACAAATAGTTTATCATAGCAAAATATAGGAAAAGAAGTTTGTTCTTTTTTTTGTTTATTCAAAATTTCTGATGCCATAGCAAAAAGGTAACTAAACCTCTTATTACTGAAATTGTTTTGAGAATTTTCTAATTGATACTGTCATCTGCTACATAATCAAATATTAGCCAAAATAAAAAAGCAGTATGACAAATATATTTAGCTTTATCTACTTTGATCTCATAGTTCAAAGGAAAATCTTGATGACTGTGAAACTGAACAATTTTATAACAGCATAATGTACAGCATTTTCTTTCAAATCAAATAATTTTGAAATCTGTGTTTCAAATAAGATCTTAACCACATAACATTTATGATTGTTCTTGATTCATTAAATCACAGCAGTTTATAAAGATGTGATGTTATAGAGTTTATATTATGAGATCCAGTAATATTCTATCATTATTCTTTCTGCCAGATGTGCAACAGGGAATGCTGACTGCCTTGATAGTTCAGAGAAAATATTATAATCAGTGACACTCCACAAAGTTCTCGGATTGCTATCCACTTGACCCAAATGCATTAACATGACCTACAGCATGCTGTTTCCTTACTTTTCTTTTTTTTTTCTTCTTCTTGGCACAGATGAATGGGAGATGGTTTAAACACGTCACATTAAGCTAGAAGTATCTCTTTCTGTGAATGAAATACGAAGGGAGCCAGATGACTCTTTTACAGACTTTCAAATTTATATGATATAAATTTCAAACACACTATCCATAAAGGGCTATCAACTGTTTTAGATCTATTTCACGAGTCCCTCCAGAATACTAAGTTACCCAAAAATCCTTTGTCTGAATGATAAACTAAAAACAGTAAAATTTGACTTTATGTTTTACATGTAATCTCAAGTTTCTGATAACTTCGTAACTTCTGATTTTTAGTAGGTTGATAAGATAGCAAAATAGAAAAAGAAAAAAAAAGGAGGAGAGGGAGGAGGATATAGATTACAGTGACTTATTTTTCATTTATTTTCCTGTCATATTTAGCATGTAGCTTGGAAAGAAGAAAAAATCTATAAATGTCGTGATTTTACATTATGATACCTGAAGAAGAGTTCAAATGTTTAAATTTTTCTTTCATGTGTATAAGGTAGCATTAGGGCAGACATCAGTCCTATAAACTTTCACAGAGGCATATTGCTTTGGTTCAAAAATTGTGCATTATGAGAATTCAGTACTTTACATATGATAACCTAAAACATAAGCATAGCTTTGAGATACTGAATCTGAGTTACTTGAATAATCACATCTCTTTTGTTTCACAATATATATATATTTAATTTTTTCCTAATTAGTGATTTGGTTCTCACATATATATTTTTGGACTACTTCATATAAACCATACATGAAGTTATGATTATGAATAATTTAAAAGTTGCACTGATTTTTAGCATTCACTATTGACCTACGCTTGCTAATTGCAAAAATGCTGATGTACCTATAATAACCTAGAAAGCTACAGTTTCTGAGGCATCTAATGTTTCAATAAATGCAACAATGAATGTGTTGTAAGGTATTCTGTCTTTCATTGTGTATATTAGGCTTTAAATTTCCAAATTCTTTCTTGAATAAGTTTTTTGCACTAAGATAAATTCAATGAATTACTTACAAGATAAAATACTTAATACTAGAATGCAGGCAGAATAATGAGAGGAAAATAAATTAAAAAAAAAAAAAATCAGATGTGGGCATCTTTAAGTTGCTTTGTTTGAACAATGATATGAGAACAGACAATAATATTGTTCCACACTCTGAGATCTATTTAAAACTCACTTAATGAATATTTAGATTCTTACATGTTTTAATGAGTTACTGTACAATCCTGACACATCATTTTTGAGGGGAGAAGGAGAAAATTAGAACAAATTTATACATTCTTTAAACAAACAAGAGACACGTTGGTATTAAAATTAGTCCTTGTAACAGAAGTTAAGCAGATAAATTAGAAAATAGTAGTGATTTTCTAGATTAAAAAATAAACAAAGAGGAAGATAACCTGGTCACTTGCTCTTACCTTCCTTCAGAGATATGCATCAGGAAATAGAATCATTTAGATCGAAAAAAATCTCTTAGATTATCAAGTCCAATCATTAACCTAGCACTACCAAATCTACCTCTAAACCATGTCCTTAATCTTCATAATTGTTAAATACCTCTATGGGTGATGATTCAACTACATCTCTGGTCAGCTTCCTCCAATGTTTCACAACTGCTTTTCCTAATTTTCAACTTAAACTGACTTGGTGCAACTTAAGGCCATTTTATCTTGTCCTATCACTTTTTGCTTGAGAGAAGAGACAAAAACAACTCTTCTTTAATGCAGTCACATTTGTCTGAATGCTGGTTGGGTAGATCACATTACATACTTTGAAATATGAGTATTGCGTAAAAACTAGGGACAGCTTACCTGTATGAAGGACATCAAATTGTATTATAAAGACAGCAAAACACTTGTCCTGTAATAAGAATAACAGCAAACACTTCAAAATATAATGAGAATATTTTGTCTGGTCTAGATCTTTCACCAAGAATAATAAACCAGTTAAAAATGATTTTATTATTATTGCCTTTTAGAGATTTTTTTTTTCTTTTTGTTTTCTTCTTTTCCTTTTTTTTTTTTTTTTTTTTTTTCCCTGTCTCCTTCGTTTGAATCACAGTTTAACTTCTGATTAAATCAGATGTCTGGATAGAAATAATTTTTAAAAAAAAAACAAAAACGAAGTAAAACAAAATACATATGAAATAACTTTTTTTGCAGTTAAAGAGATTTTGCACTTGCCATCTGCATATGGCTATTAAATCTATTTTTAAATTATTTTTCAATGGATTGTTTCAGTCGTCCAGGAAAAATTTACTATCAAGTTCTGTTAAACAATTCAGAACTTATAATATATATAATATAATAATTATATAAAATTATATGTAAAATAATAATATAGCAATACCTTTCTGAGACAAAAATAACTTTTTTTTCTTTAATTATGTTATATCAAAGTATTGGTGCCTCAATATGAATTCTCCCTGTCTTTTCAACATCTTCATCAGTGACATCAATGATGGGCGCAAGTGCACTCTCAGCAAGTTTGCCAATGTCACCAAACTAAATGGTATGATTGACATGTTACAAGGAAGGGATGCAATCCAGAGGGACTTCAGCTAACTTGAAAGGTGGGTCTGTGTGAATCTAATGAGGTTCAACAAAGCAAAATGCAAGGTTTTGCACTTGGGTCAGAGTAATCCCAGACACATATACAGACTGGGAGATCTCCTTGAGAGTAGCCCTGCAGAGAAGGACCTAGGGGTCCTGGTGGATGAAAAACTTGAGCTAGCAGTGTGCTCTTGCATCTGGGAACGCCAAGATTATCCGGGCTCCATCGGAAGAGGGGTGACCATCAGGGACAGGGAGATGATTGTCTCTCTCTACTCTGGGGGCCCTCTTCTGAGGCCTCATCTGGAGTTCTGCGTCCAGGTCTGGGGCCCTCAATGCAGGAAAGATGTGGAGCTGTCGGAGTGAGTCCAGAGGAGTGCCACTAAGATGATCAGAGGTCTGGAGCACTTCCTCTATGAAAACAGAAATACTCAGGTTCGAAAAGACCTTAAAGATCATCAAGTCCAACCGCAACCTAACCATATTACCCTAACTCTATAGGATACATATGTTCCTCACCTTTAGCATGAAAAAACTTTTTTCCACTGTGGCCTTTTCTAGACTCAGAAAATCAGAACTTTATCTGGTTTGATGTGATTGTTTTCATTAAAGCAAATATTAGCTTATAGAAACTCAGAACACAATGAAAATAAGATAATAAAATTAACACTTCTCTTTTTAAAAGAATAAAGTATAAACAGTCTTTGCCCTCAGCATGTAAAACAAACTAATAAAATCTCTGTATTCAGAAGCCTACCCTGTAATTTAAAAATAATATCACTCAACCTCCTTAGAATGGTTATCATGCTTCCTGTATGTGTTCCATCAAGTGTTTCAGAGAAAGAGCAGTAAATAAATGACTCAACTGAAGTTAATATCAGACCATTTCTGGAGGCATTTTTTTTTACCTTAGCTCAGAAGATCTTTTGAAGTAAGATTAATAGACTTTTTGAATATGTTATTTTGTAAGAAACATTACGTGAAAACAGGAAAATGTAAGATGAGCATATGTTTTGTTCAGAAAGCTGAGGGAAAGAAGAAATTAGGATATGACCTATTTAACAATTGGAGATAGTTTTCTCTGCAATGGACGTGATATTATAAACTGAGTTAAAGTAAGAAAAATGACAGTGCCACTCTCGGTGTAATCTATAATTTTCTTTGTAAAACCAGAAGTAATAGTGGCTTGTTACTTAAAATCTTACATAAAAGCAGGCTATAATATATAGGAGATTTTATACATGGAAGTGAACATTGCTTCTGCTAACTGATGTATGAAATAAAATGGATATTTTTTCAATGTAGGGTTTTTTATTATTATCATTTTTAAAGAAATATTTAATTATTTGCTTGTTTTTTGTTTTTTTTTTGTTTGTTTGTTTTTCTTTTTTCAGAGTATAGCTTCTATCTCAAAAAGGGAGATTTTGGGTCGCAAATGATTCTTGTTGACAGTGATGTGGAAGTGAGATTGCTACTGTCTTTTAACTGAGGTGTGTCAAGTTTGAGACCACATTAAATCTTTTTTTTTTTTTTTTTTTTTGGCATGTGTTTAAAACTACATATGCTAAAATCATAGTAAGTGTTAACATGAAATAAAATGATTTATTCTGGTGTTTACCATTATATAATATGCTTGGAAATAAATTTTCTTATATTTAATTATTTTTTTTATGCAATATAGCCCCTGTATATTCATCAGGTACTCAGAAGCTCAAAGATTCTCTATTTTTTCACCAAATACATAATGTAATACTGCTTTGGAAGTCATAATGATTCAGAAGATATGCCTCTTTAGCTTAATGGATTTTATTTTTATATTTTTTTTTTCTGCATGTCTATTGCCAGTTCCATATGCTTTTTGGTTTACTTCTAAATTCTGGGATACAAATAGAAAGTCATCTTCTTTACAGGCAATAAAATTTTAGACTACTTGAAAGTAAGTAAACATTCCCTGAATGTGTTTAAAAACCATTTGGATGTGGTGCTCAGAGACATGATTTAGCCAAGGGTTGTTAGAGTTAGGGTAGTGTGGTTAGGTCATGGTTGGACTCAATGATCTTTAAGGTCTTTTCCAACTTCAGTGATTCTATGATTCTATGATTTATTTATTTATATATGTGTGTGTATATATATATATCAAAATAAATAGAAAACAAGAAAAATAAATGTTTGCTTTAGAGTTATTCTCATAGTGTCTGTCTAATATGTTTTGACAGAGCACTGGAATAAACTGCCAAGGGGGGTTGTGGATTTTCCTTCTTTGGAGATACTGAAGACCCACCTGGACACCTACCTATGCAGACTGCTGCTGGGGGCCTGCTTTGCAGGGAGATTGTACTCAATGACCTTCTAGCCCCCACAGTTCTGTAATTCTGTGATTTGGTACTAAGATAACCCCAATGAATTGTAGAATACAGCAATTCTGGCAAAAATATATAATGAAATTAAGAAAATCAAATATGGAAATTTTAAGTTGCTCTCTTACGTAATGCTGGAGATGTTTTTTACGAGACCAGGTAATAATATTATTCCACACACTGAGATCTATTTAAAATTCATACAGTGGATCTCTATGTCTTACAATTCTTGTATATTTTAATGAATTACTGATTATTCTTTACATATCATTTAGAGACTAGTAAAAACCAAACCAGGTCTGCTCATTATTTTATTATTTTGTAAGCTTGAAAGTGTTACATTTTAATTATATTTGCAGAGTAAATGACTAAATAAGGAGAAAGTGACAAGACTAGATGAACCTTGTCATTGGAGTTAGTGATTACAGCTCTCAGTCCACTAGAAATCTGGGAGAAGAAAAACAAAAGGCACATTTTGATATAATTCATCCACTTAAAAGTTTATTGTCAAAATACATATGAAATAAATAAATAAATTTCAAAAATAAAGGTTTATTAAAATAGAATATAACATTTGTACTTAAAATAAACATTTAAATTCATGTTGAATACACTAATGTATTTTCTACAGCATTACTCAGGAAGCAAATCTGCCTAGATTTTTAAAAAATTGAATGATATCTGAAATTTAGCTGACATTTTTTGTGCTAAAACACTGTCTATTTTCATTATATATAGCTTTCCAGATAAAACAAAATGACAGTTCAAATGGAAATAATAGCAAAAAATAAAACTGGAATGGGAGTTATGCTTTTTTCTTTTTTTTTTTTTTAAGACAGATTTATAGCCTAAACACATGTAATTAAAGTACAGCACTTAAAAGCTTCCATTAGAATGAAGAATGTTCGCACAGAAAGGTTTTCTTCTGCAAATTGCTGCAGCAATATGAGTTTATTTTGTCACTTATTTTCAGCTGAAGGTGTACAAAAACTAATTGTTCCACCTTTGATCTCTTAATCAAGTTACACACATGTTCAAAGCAAATTTGAGCTCTTGGAGGTCTTTGCAGTTACAGTCCTGGAAAATGTAGGTCTTAAAACAGAAAAGTTAGACAGGTGATTACAAAAAAAATTGAGTTCTTTAATTCTTGTGATAGCCACATCAAGGAACACATTGATTTTAATAGTTATTGCCTTAAAAATATTTCAACAACCTAACCTTGGGCCGTTATTTCCATAATTGGCTCTTGCATGCTGTGTATTATTTGACAGATTTGACTATTTCTCATTTTTCTGAAATTCTAAAGTAACATCAAATATAACTTGCATTTTAACATTTCATTTTTTATCCTGGCTTTCCTCAAGTAGCCAGGTTGTAATGAAAAATACCCTTTTCATAATCAAGATTTCTCTGAGAGATAGAAGGGTGGTTGTCATAGGCGACTCCCTGCTGCAAGGAACCGAAGGCCCTATATGCCGGCCCAACGCTACCCGCAGAGAGGTGTGCTGCCTCCCTGGGGCTCGAGTCAGAGACATTGCTAGGAGACTTCCCAGACTGATCTGCCCTTCTGACTACTATCCACTATTGATAGTACAGGCTGGCAGTGAAGAAGTTGGTAAGAAAAGCCTGAAGGCTATCAAAGATGACTTCAGGCGACTGGGGCGGGTAGTTGAAGGAACAGGTGTGCAGGTGGTTATTACATCTGTACCTTCAGTGGCAGGAAAGGATACTGGGATGAGCCTAAAAACCCATCTCTTGAACAAATGGCTTAGGAGTTGGTGCAAACGCAGGAGTTTTGGTTTTTTTCATCATGGGGCAATTTACTCGGCACCTGGCATGATAGCTGCAGATGGATGCAGCCTGTCTCCACGGGGAAAGAGGGTTCTAGCTGAGGAACTGGCGGGACTTATTGACAGGTGTTTAAACTAGGTATGAAGGGGGAAGGGGACAAAATGAGGACCGCTGGGACTGAGGGGGCAGTTTGAGGCTCCAAACAGAACTTGATGGGTGGAGACAGTGGAGTTCAAAGGCTTGGAGAGGGGGGGAGGGATGCTGCTTCTCTTAAGTGCCTGTATACTAATGCGCGTAGCATGGGGAATAAACAGGAAGAGCTGGAGTTCTGCGTGCGGTCACGAGGTCATGATCTCATTGCGATCACGGAGACGTGGTGGGACAGCTCGCATGACTGGAATGTTGTCATGGAGGGCTATGTGCTTTTTAGGAAAGATCGGCTGGCTAGACGGGGTGGTGGAGTTGCTCTTTATGTGAGAGAGCAGCTAGAATGTATTGAACTTCACTTGGGGGAGAGTGATGTAGCAGTGGAGAGCTTATGGGTGAGAATCAAGGGGCAGGCTGGTAAGGGTGACACTGTTGTGGGTGTGTACTACAGGCCCCCTGATCAGGATGAGGAGGCTGATGAGGCCTTCCATAAGCAACTGGATGTAGCGTCACGTTCCCAGGCGCTGGTGCTTATGGGGGACTTCAATTATCCGGATATTTGCTGGACGACCAACATGGCCAGGCACGCATGGTCCAGACGGTTCTTGCAGTGCGTTGAAGACAACTTTCTGATGCAGGTGGTGGAGGAACCGACGCGGGGAGGGGTGTTATTGGACCTTATTCTCACCAACAGGGATGAACTTGTTAAGGAAGTAAAGGTTGGGGACAGTTTGGGTTGTAGTGATCATGAGATGGTGGAGTTCAAGATCCTGAGTGGAAGAAGCAAAGCAAACAGTAGGATTGCTACCCTGGACTTTAGGAGAGCCAACTTCGATCTCTTCCGGGACCTACTTGGAGCTATCCCGTGGGCTCGGGTGTTAGAAGGTAAGGGGGCCTCTGAGAGCTGGTCAGCATTTAAACAGCTCTTCTTCCAAGCTAAGGATCGGTGCGTCCCTGTGAGCAAGAAATCGGGAAAAGGTGGCAGGAGACCTTTGTGGATGAGCAAGGAGTTCATGCGCAAGCTCAAAGGAAAGGAGAAGGTCCATGAAATGTGGAAAAAGGGTCTGACCACTTGGGAAGAATATAGGAATGTAGTCAGGGCCTGCAGGGATGCAACGAGGAAGGCTAAAGCCCGCCTGGAATTGAATCTGGCTAAAGTGATAAAGGATAATAACAAAGGCTTCTTCAAGTATGTTAACAGCAAAAGGAAAACTAGAGAGAATGTGGGCCCCTTACTAAGTGGGGGGGGAGGGTGATTCTGGTAACGGGGGATGCTGAGAAGGCAGAGATACTGAATGCCTTCTTTACTTCCGTCTTCAGTGAAAAGGCTCTCCCGCAGGAATCCCACACCCTGGAGGTTAGTGAGAGGGTCTGGGAATGGGAGTCTTCCCTTTAGTCAGGAAAGAGGACGTGCGTGAGCGCCTAGGCAGTACTAAGGTCCACAAGTCCATGGGACCTGATGGGGTGCATCCATGTGTGCTAAGGGAGCTGGCGGAGGTCATTGCCGAACCGCTCTCCATCATTTTTGAGAGGTCTTGGATAACAGGGGAGGTCCCTGAAGACTGGAGGATAGCCAATGTCACTCCGGTCTTCAAAAAGGGCAAGAAGGAAGATCCGGGTAATTATAGGCCTGTCAGCCTCACCTCTGTCCCTGGAAAGGTGATGGAACAGCTTGTGCTGGATACCATCTCCAGACAACTGGGAGAAAAGGAGGTTATCAGGAGTAGTCAGCATGGGTTCACCAAGGGGAGGTCGTGCTCGACCAACCTGGTGGCCTTCTATGATGCTGTCACATGCTGGGTGGATGGGGGAAGAGCGGTAGATGTAGTCTACCTTGATTTTAGAAAGGCATTTGATACTGTCTCCCACGACATCCTTATAATATAGCTGAGGAAGTGTGGGATAGACGAGTGGACAGTGAGGTGGGTTGAGAACTGGCTGACTGGCAGAGCACAGAGGGTCGTCGTTGGTGGTGCGGAGTCTGGCTGGAGACCTGTGACCAGTGGTGTCCCCCAGGGGTCAGTGCTGGGTCTGGTCTTGTTCAACATCTTCATCAATGACCTTGATGAGGGGATAGTGGCCACCCTCAGCAAGTTTGCTGATGATACGAAGTTGGGAGGATTGGCTGACACGCCTGAAGGCTGTGCTGCCATTCAGCGAGACCTGGACAGGCTGGAGAGCTGGGCAGTAAGAAACCGGATGAGGTTCAACAAAAGCAAGTGTAGGGTCTTACACCTAGGGAGGAAGAATTGCATGCACCAATACAAGCTGGGGGATGAGCTGCTGGAGAGGAGCTCTGCAGAGAGGGACCTGGGTGTCCTGGTGGACGACAGGTTGGCCATGAGCCAGCGCTGTGCCCTTGTGGCCAAAAAGGCCAATGGCATTCTGGGGTGCCTTAAGAAGAGCGTGTCCAGCAGGTCGAGGGAGATGATCCTCCCCCTCTACTCTGCCCTGGTAAGGCCTCATCTGGAGTACTGTGTGCAGTTCTGGGCTCCCCAGTTCAAAAAAGACAGGGATCTCTTGGAAAGAGTCCAGCAGAGGGCCACAAAGATGGTGAAGGGCCTGGAGCATCTCCCCTATGAAGAAAGGTTAAGTGAACTGGGTCTGTTTAGCCTTGAGAAAAGAAGACTGAGAGGGGACCTGATCCAGGTTTATAAATATCTGAGGTGTGGCGGCCATAGCGGTGAGGCCAGTCTGTTTTCAGTGGTACGTGGAGACAGGACGAGGGGAAACGGACATAAGCTGCAGCATAGGAAGTTTCACAGGAATGTGCGTAAGAACTTCTTTCTGGTGAGGGTGACGGAGCACTGGAACAGGCTGCCCAGGGAGGTTGTGGAGTCTCCTTCTCTGGAGATATTCAACTCTCGCCCGGACGCCTACCTGTGCGAGCTGGTGTAGGGAACCTGCTTTGGCAGGGGGGTTGGTCTCGATGATCTCTAGAGGTCCCTTCCGACCCCTACAATTCTGTGATTCTGTGATTCTGTGATATAGACCATAAATGTATTTAAATGACTGGGGGGGGGGGGGGAGAAAGACATCAAGTTTTAGGCATTTTTTTCTTTTCCTTGAAAAATATTCAAGAATCTTCTGTCAGTTAATTTTTAGCAAATATATATATATATGTGTATATATATATATAAAGGCCCATCTTGCTGCCATAGATTAATAATGTCATGACTTAGTGTAACCACTCAATATCAAAGGGAGAGAATACCTGAGTGTACATTAGAACAGCAACTACAGCTTCTGTTCTCTTCCATTAGCACTTCAGTGAATAGATCTAAGCAAGTAGCTCTCTGTGTGCAATGTCTTTCAAGTTGAAACTAAACAAAAAATGCAAAAGTCAATATTTCTTAGGGTTACCACATTATCATTGATGGGTATTTTTGAAAATCCTGCTTCAACTCTTAGACAAAAGAATAATGCTCTTAGGAAGTAAACACTGTTTTCCAGACTGCAGCTAATTGATTCCAACTTGAACAAAAAGTAAATGATCCTGTCTGTTTGCTTGATGTAGGAAACAATGATGGAAGTGTGTATCTTTTTGCAACAATTTCTATGGTTTGCTTGGGCTGTGTTCATTCGTTCTAATAGATATCAGTTTTGTTTTGTTTTTATAACATAGGAACAAGTATTTTGAAAGTTTTGGGTTTTTAACTTTTTATTAAATTGATCTAAGTATCTTATGTTTCATTTATCTGACTATGCAAACATATACACTCAGTGTAGTTATGTCAATGACCTCTTGTATGACTACATACAGATGACAGTCGTCAAGAGCAGCTGCTTTGGAGCCAGACTGGGCAGAACGAGAGCAGCTTATCTCAAGATACAAAGGGGTATAGGGGGTTTCTTTTGCCAGGGAAACACTGAGAAAGCAGAGTGACTCTACAGCAATGGGCACCTCTTGTGAGAGAGGCTGATGTGGCATAGGCATTGCCAGGGCAATGGAGACCACACCTATGCCTCTAAAAGAAGCCTCAGGGAGAACAGTGACTAGCCTGCAGGGCAGACAAACAGAGCGTGGGTGTCACCTGTGCACCCGTGGTTCTGTAACAGCCAGAGCAGTAGCTCACATGGTACGGCACTAAGGCTCTGCAAGTTTCAGAAGCAAGAGGCACTCATTCCAACTTACCCTCAAAGCAGAATGGTGAGCACTTGATGCCAAGTTAAGGCTGCAGCTCTGGTAGGGGGTATGCACCACCAACCCCAAAGTGACCAGTGCCTCCACTCAGACAGAGCAACTGAAGAAAGATGCATCTGTGCAGACCATGATCTGTGGAAAGTGTCTGGACCTTGCTCCTGAAGCAGAGGAGAATGGCATACTCACATGTGTAAGATGTGCCTAGGTGGAGGACCTCTTGCAGCAGCTGAATGACCTGAGAGGACAGTCAAAAGTCTGTGTGCTATCAGGGAGGCAGAAATACGGAGTCAGCCAGATTCACATGCAGCCTATATTGAATACACAGTCTCAGACCAAACAGCCCAAAACTCCCCCACTGCCATATTCCCTCTGGGAAGACAAAAATGATGAGAGAGAACAATTTGCCATGAGAAAGACAAGAGAAAAAAGTCTGCATCATTGCTGAGGTCCCTCTGCAGAACCACTTCACAGTTCTCCAGGCTGAGAAGGAAAAAGAAACAATAACAGGTAAGTAGTCAGAACAGAGTAAGGCAGCCAGACCTGCTCCCCCCTGCATAACAACTACTGTAACTAAGAAAAAGTCAGGTGATAGTGGTGGGTGATTCTCTTTTGAAGGGTACAGAGACACACATTTGTCATCCTGAGCTGCTATCTAGAGATCTGAGGTCTGCTGCTTGCCTGGGACCTGAATCAAGGATGTGACAGAGAGACTGCCAGACCTTGTACATCACACAGACTAATACCTACTGCCTGTTTCACACAGGCATCAGTGACACAGCTGTCAGCAATCTATAGATGCCATAGATAGAATATAAAGAAGGACTACAAGAAGCTAGAAGCAGCATTGAAGAACTTGAGAGCACAGGTAATCTTCTCATCAATCTTCCAGATTAGGAAAATGAAGAAGGAAAAGGCTGATAGAATTATGAATATCAATAAATGGTTAAGGGAGTGGTGTCATGAACAAGGCTTTGGTTACTTACGCCATGGAACTAGTTTTGAGAAATCTGGTCTTTTGGGGCAGGATTGGGTGCATCTGCCAGGCAAGGGGAAGACCAGCTTTGGCAGCAAGTTTTCCAATTGAATCAGGAGAGTTTAAACTAGAGTTGCTGGAGGAGGGGATCCACAAACCACCCATTTTGCGGCTGATGATGATGGTAATGAATGCTCTGGACCTGGAATTCCATCAGGGTGGTGTTGCCCTCTACATCAATGACCACCTGGAGTCCATGAAGCTCCACTTGGGGATAGATGTGGAGCTGGCAGAGAGTTTATGGGTTAGGGTTAAACAGAAGGCAGAGGAAGGAGACGTAGTGGGAGTATAGAATCATAGAATTGCTCAGTTAGGAAAAGACCTTAAAGATCATCAAGTCCATCCACAACCTAACCACGCTCCTCTAACAACCCATTGCTAAATCATGTCCCTAAGCACCACATCTGAACAATTTTTAAATACATTCAGGGATGGTGATTCAACCACCTCCATGGGGAGTCTATTCCAGTGCTTAACAACTCTTTCAGTAAAGAAGTTATTTCTGATATCCAATCTAAACCTTCCCTGGCGCAACCTGAAGCCATTTCCCTTCTTCCTATCACCAGTGAGAAGAGACCAGCCCCTCTCTCACTGCAATCACCTTTCAGGTATTTGAAGAGAGCAATAAGGTCTCTCTTCAGCCTCCTCTTTCCCAGACAAAACAGCCCCAGTTCCTTCAGTCTCTCCTCGTAGGGCATATTCTTCAAGCCCTTCACAAGCCTTGTTACCCTTCTTTGGACCTTCTCCAGCACCTCTATGTCCCTTCTGTATTGAGGTGCCCAAAACTGAATGCAATACTCAAAGTGGGGCCTCACCAGTCTTGAGTACAGGAGCAGGATTACTTCCCTAGACCTGCTCACCACAACAATTCTGATAAAAGCCAGGATGCCCTTGGCCTTCTTGGCCACTTGGGCTCACTGCTGGCTCATATTCAGCTGACTGTCCTTCAGTACACCAAGGTCCCTTTCCCTCAGGCAGCTTTCCAGCCACTCCTCCCTAAGCTTGTAGGTTGCCTGGGGTTGTTGTGACCAAAATGCAGGACTCAGCACTTGGCCCTATTGAAACTCATACAGTTTACCTTGGCTCATTGATTCAGTCCATCCCTTTGTAGTGCCTTTCTCCCATCAGGCAGATCAACACTCCCTCCCAACGTGGTGTTGTCTGCAAACTTACTGAGGGTGCACTGCATCCCCTTATCAGAATCATTAATAAAAATGTTAAATAGTAGTTGCCCCAGTATTGAGCCTTGGGGGACACCACTCATGACTAGCCACCAACTGGATTTAACTCCACAATTCTTTGAGCCTGGCCATCCAGCCAGTGTTTCACCCAGCAAAGCATATGCCCATCCAAATCACAGGCAGCCAGCTTCTCCATGAGGGTGTTGTGAGGGAGTGTCAAAGGCTCTACTAAAGTCCAGATAGACCACATTGACAGCTTTACTTTCATCTACTAAGCAAGTTACCTTGTTGCAGAACAAAATCAAGTTTCTGAAGCAGAAATCTACCATTCATGAACCCAAGCTGATTATTTATTATTATTGTTTATTTTTATATGAAGGGAAGGGAAGGGAAGGGAAGGGAAGGGAAGGGAAGGGAAGGGAAGGGAAGGGAAGGGAAGGGAAGGGAAGGGAAGGGAAGGGAAGGGAAGGGAAGGGAAGGGAAGGGAAGGGAAGGGAAGGGAAGGGAAGGGAAGGGAAGGGAAGGGAAGGGAAGGGAAGGGAAGGGAAGGGAAGGGAAGGGAAGGGAAGGGAAGGGAAGGGGAGGGAAGGGAAGGGGAGGGGAGGGGAGGGGAGGGAAGGGAATATTGCATTATTGGTACTTTAAATTAAACAGATATTTCTAAATATTGAAAGATGAAAACAGATCTTCCCAGTAGTGTAGCATGAATCTGAAATATCTGGTTTCAATTTACAGAGAGAATAATTTGTTCTTTAAAGTCTCAAGTAAAATTAAAAATTTGCTAAGAATATAAAATCTTTAATATGATAGCAGGTGTTATGCCTCACTTTTCATTTAACATCCTAGAATTATCTTTGGAGATTACGGCTGTAATTACTGGTGTGTATGTGTTAGCCAGGGATTTTGTATGTGCCTGGGTCTGGTGATATTCAAGAGAGAATATCTACATATAAGCAGAAGGAATTTTAGACATGTTATTCATTAACTGTTTATTTTTTTTTTTGCACTTTTTTTATTCAATCCTAAAATTTTCAGGCTTAATCAAGATCTCTGCTTGGGTACACTCACACTTAATATTACGAATCTGCATTCTGCCAGAAAAGCTGAATCCTGGGAGAAATAGAGCACTGCTTAAGGAGTCCAGTATCGCTTTGTCTTTCTTATCCTATCTTTGTTCCCTCTTAACACAGGATATCTTCTAGGGTGCTTTTGGCTCTGCTCAGAATCCTACCACTGTTACTACCATGTCTACAAGTGAGAAACCTCTGCTTTGCATACTAATCAAATAATTTCCTCTATGATTTAATTTCCACTTATTATCGATCACTTCTCTGTTTTGTTCCTTAGTATGTTCTCTGCAGTCTAAAAAGCTATCACTCTCCATATCTAATCAACACAATGAGTGGAAATTTAAGCTTGTTTAGGTAATTTCTTGTCAGTGGTTTACAGGCTGGTTTGGCCTGTTTCTGTGACCAGCGGGGCAGAGGGATTTGCATATCTGCCCCTCTAGAAAGGGGAAACAGTGGACCTCGAATAATTAAAAACAGTGGCAATGATCTGAGGAGAAAAAAACTAATTTACTAAATATGGTTTTGGAATGCAAGATAACACACTGTAGTACAGTATAATTAGAATTGAAGCTAATAAATCAAATATAACGAGAGAGTGTCCAAAAGGTGGAAAGGCCTCACCATAATGCTGAGGCGAGATGCACAGTTGGGTCAAGAAGCAGGGAGGAGAGCCAAAAATGGAAGGTCTCATGACCTTGCCAGGGGTTATATCTCTCCTCTGAACGCAAAGTCTTTTGGGGTGTGTAGTTCTTCTTCTCTTCCAGACAGGTGCCTGGAACTGGAGCATTAATTCTTTAACTTCCAGTGCACTACATGATGGTATGATGTGGAATACTGATAACCAAAAATCATAAAACCATGACATTTCTTTACTTCAATGTACCTTAAAATAATGCATGGATATCTGACATTCTGACTTGCTTGGGCCACACTAAGTGAAGAGGAATTGTCTTGGGCTGCATGTATATAGGTCCCTACGAAAATAATTTGTCTGATTTATTTCAATGGGGGCTACAATGGATACAAAGAGCAAAATAACACAGTTTGATGGAACGAATTTTCACATACAAGACACTAGTTTTTATCATGCTCATCACCATTAGCTATGCACTTCTGCCAGTGATGTACAAAAAGCTATAAGCCACTCTTGTAAAAATCTGCACCAGTGGAGGTGACCCGCTATTGCCACTGCTGAAAAGCACCGCCTAGCACCTCACTGTGCTCACATTGACTATTTGCTCCCTCTAAATGTTTAGCAAGCATGTCAATGAGTGCAATTTTTATCTTCATGGAGGAATTCAATTCCACACCTTTGTTTCATATGTACTTCCATGCCAGTTTGACAGACTGCACCTCTGCTGCTGTCTATCACATGGCAACAAAATGTATTGGAATATTGTTAGGAAGGTTTAACCTGTTATCATACCACCAACACCCACCTCTGATGTTGTGAGCCAAAATATTAAAATACTAAAATAGGAGGCATTACTCTCAGAACAGACTTCATAATACATAGTTTGTATATAAGTAATAAAACATTTTACTATTTTTAATTTTAAATAAAAATAAATGTATTTAAAAAAAGTAACAAAAGCATGAAACTAGTTGGCTATTTGATTTTATTTTTGTGAAACTAATGTATCAATCTTGTCCAACAGCAGTAGTTACAATGCTTAGTGAGTTCTCAAGTTGTTCATCAGAGATTTTTGATGAAATTTTACTTATATAGGAAAAAAAAAATAAATAGAGCAGTTTACAACCTGTAGAAAGTTACTTAAGACTACTATATTTATCCATTAAGAAATCTTAAAATATATCTTGGGATGCCTACCAGTGATAAAGGAAGATCTACTACTGAGGTTAATTTGCACAATTACCCACTGATGATTGCTCTGATATTACACTGAAACCAACCAAACAAACAAATATACAAAACCCAAAACACTGAAACAAACAAGACAAAATAAAAGAAAAAATCCCAGAACTAGCCCTTGATCAACAAGGTTAGCTGCTTTGGAGCTGACCCAGCCAGAACTGCAGCAATTGATGGTGAGGTAAAGAGGGGTTTTGGTCGGTTTCTTTATCAGAAGGACCCCGAGATAACAGAGGGCCCAGCAGCTCTTGCAATAACAGCTGACGTGGCATAGGCATTGCCAGGGCAATGGATCCACATCCAAGGCATTGAGGCCCTGGAGCGTGTTCAAAGAAGGGCAACAAAGCTTGTGAGGGCACAGGTCTTATGAGGAGTGGCTGAAGGAGTTGGGATTGTTCAGTCTGGAGAAGAGAAGGCTCAGGACCTTATTGCTCTCTATAACTACCTGAAGGGAGGTTGTAGTAAGCTGGAGGTTGGCCTCTTCTCTTGTGTATCTAGTGACAGGACTAGAGGGAATGGCTTCAAGCTGTGCCAGGGGAGATTCAGGCTGGACATTAAGAAATACCACTTTTCTGAAAGAGTGGTCAGGCAGTGGAATTGGCTGCTCAGGGAGGTAGTGGAGTCACCGATCCTGGCAGTGTTCAAGAAACGTTTGGACGTTGTGTTGAGGGACATAGGTTTAGTGAGAACTATTGGTGATGGGTGGATGTTTGGACTGGATGATCTTGTAGGTCTTTTCCAACCTTGATGTTTCTGTGATTTTATGATCTGAATACAAATGCCAAATCACTACATTTTCAGACCTACGAAAATATATATGTAGCAGAGACTATAATTTAATGAAAACTGAGAAATGGAAAGCATTGAAAGAGTCTTTTATAGCTGTTTTAATTTCTAAAACAGAAAAATGTATATGTAGTACTGAATTGCAGACAAATATACCTACATAATTACTGATACAGATTTTATACCTTACCGATTAATTATTTCCAAACCTCTTAGTTTAAGAGGGAAAGACATGAATACTGATTTTTAAATAACCTGAAAAGCACTATTTAGGATAGTGTATATGTAATCAAACTGTGTAAGCATATTGGTTCAGAAAAAAGTCACTTCAGCTGGTTTAGGAATGAAAATAAACCACTGTAAACATTTAGCTAGGGACTCTATTACCTTTTTTTGTGAATCACGTCCTTATTCATGAATTTGATGGATGAGTCTCTGTTGGAAAACTTTTCAGTGCCTGTTTCCAATACACTTTCTTTGAAACCATTATAGCCTCTTTCCAGACCATAAGTACCTAGTGCTCTGTGAAAAGTGAATACATCTTTCCAGCCACTATTTGGCTCTGAAATGGAGAAATTAGTGTCAAGGTTAATTATCCCATTCAAAACCAGTTCTTACCTGAAGGCTTTCCAAAACATTTTTTAAGTACAGAGACATTAATGTGTCAGACAAACTGTGTGATATGCATATAGATGTGTTAATATAGTATTCATCGTGTACCTGGGTTCCTAAATTTTATTTTTTATGTAAAATCTTAGGGCATGTATTTTCGGCATTTGCTGTTGCATATGAAAACCTAATAGCAGTGTAAAACTGGTGAAAGAGCTAAGTAATAGCAAAAACATCTCTGAAAATGTTCTACCAAACACAAACATACCATCTGTTTTGTGCAATCATTTTCTTTTTCTGTGCTTGGTGTTGTTAACATTTCTTATCAGCTAGTTAATACATACTTTTATTCCATCTTCCAACTAGTTCTAATTTGGTAGTTTCAGAATTATATTAAAAGCAGTGAAGAATTCAATCAAATTATAATGGTATGTGAAGATGAAGAAAGGTTATGTTTTACTAAAAAGTTAATTTTTTCATTAGATTTCCAATCCCAGTATACAACTCCCTTGGAATAAGATTATTGGAATAAATATGTGCGCTATAATTTGTATTGTTTTAATAAGCCAGTTATATTTTGAAATTTTCCCCTCCTTATTTTAAAGAAAATTCCTAACATTATAATTAAATTTCTCCCACAGGATTCCCATATGAAATATAAAAACTAATTTCTAAATAATCTCAATAAATTGCCAGCACATTCAAAATCCATGCTGAACATGATAGTTCTAAGTTGACCTTGTATTTTTAACTATCATCAATATGGCTTTAGAGATGTATCAGACCTGAGGCTGAGGATTCCATAATAAATGTGATGAAATGTGTTAAAAGTTCAGTCTACTGCAAAGGGCAATACAGCATAAACGTTAAAACTTACAGATGTGACTTGAGCATTGCATGAGCATCAAAGTGGAAATGAACTGCTCTGAGCATAGTATAAGTATGTGGGTGCTGACATACACAGATGCCTCAATAGTTCTTAATCACATTCATTGTTCAGACAAATGGTAAGCAAAGCAGCATAAGATCAGCAGTGCAGCCATTTATAAATTCTGAAGTTTGTTATGTGGAAGCCTATAGGCTGTAATGAACTGAATTTTCCCAAATGCTAAATTCTCTAAAGAAATAAGAAGAGACTGCATAATTCATCCACAGTCATAAAAGCTTTCATCAGTTCCCAAAATTCTGCTATGCCATAGAGATTGCTATTATTGTCATGAAACTTAGTATGTAAGGTTATGGAAGTGAGCATACTCAATCCTTTAAAACACAGTGATACTTGTTTGGAGAGTTGACATAGTGTTTCTTTGATTTCACCTTGTCATCAGCTCTAACATAACAGTGGATTACAACTGAACACCCAAATAATAGAAATTTTGATATGTTTATGAAAATATTGTCTCGAGAGTTATATTTAAATTTAACACAAATTTGATCAAATTATTTTCCATGCAGCCAGTACAGATTGTTGAACAAATAAAATTGCTGGGGAAAGAAAGGAAAATGAGCACAAGAAAGAAAGGGGAGGAAGGAGATCTGAAAGGACATTAGCCTTTCATTGTTTCATTGCTCACTGACCTCACAAGCCACAGCTCTTCCTTTATCACTTTCAATAATTAAATTTGTGCAGCTATTTCTTTCCAACGCCTACATCCAGATAATTCTGAGAACAATGAATTAGTCCAGCTACACTTTCCAAGCTTTTTCTCAGAACAACTGAGACAGTAAAAAAGAAGGGGTTGTTTGATCAACTTACAAATCTGGGACTTTTCAATTCCTCTAATAACAAAATGTAGCTCTTACTGAAGTAAAACAGAAAAAAAAAAAAAATTAATTTTTCAGAACTTGACTATATGTTTGGATAGCTTGTCATATTTTATTGCTGAGCAAAACATCATGTCATATCCCTTTGGTCATAGGCGGTCAGCTCGCAGACTGTGTCCCCATTCAACATCTCACATGCCCAAACTTCTTGCTGGCAGAGCAGTGTGAGAAACAGAGTAGGCCTGTATCTGTGTAAGTGCTGCTCAGCAGAGACTAAAACTGAAAATTGGTGTGTTATCAACATTGTCCTAGAAACAAATTCAAAACTTAGTAACACATGACCACGTGAAGAAAATCAATTCTGTTCCAGACAAAATCAGTACCAAATAAACATGCAAACTAACAAAGAATAAAACAAATCTCAGAGCGGCTTTTGACATGTTCTCACACCACATTTCTATTTCTAGATTGGAAGGATATGGATTTGAAGGGTGGATTATTGGGTGGAAAAGGATTTGGTGGATGATCAAAGCCAGAAATTTGTGTTCAATAACTTTTATGTCTAGGGGGAAGCATTTCATGAATGGTGCTCCCGAGGGGGCTGTCTTGGGACCGGTGCTCTTTAGCCCCTTTATCAATGACTGGAAGCATGGAATTCAGTGCATTATCAGCAAGTTTGCTGGTGACACCAAGCTGAGTGGCACAGTTAAAACAACAGAGGAAAAAGATTCCATCCAAAGGGACCTGGACAAGCTTGAAAAGTGGGTCCATGTGAACCAAATGAGGTTCAATAAGGCCAAGTGCAATGTGTTGCACTTGGGCCAGGGCAGTCCCAGATATTACACCTTCTTCCTTGAGAGCAAACCAGCCGAGAAGTACTTGGGGTTCAGATGTGAGCCAAAAGTGTACAACTGCAACCTGAAAGGTCAACTGTGTCCTGGGCTGCATCAAAAGAGCAGAGAGTGAAGGAGTTACTTGTCCCCTCTACTCAGATATTTTGTGTCTGATAGTGATATTGGTGATAGGTGAATGGTTGGACTGGATGATCTTATAGGTCTTTTCCAACCTTGGTGTTTTTGTGATTCTCTGATTCTGTGACAGGACAAGGGGGAATGATTTTTAAACTTAAAGAGGGTTTATGTAAATCAGATATTAGGGTACTTTTTTTTTTATACTCAGAGGGCGGTGAGGCACTGAAACCGGTTGTCTAGAAAATCTGTGGATTCCCCATCCCTGAAGATGTTCAAGACCAAGTTGGATGGGGCCGTGGGCAGCCTGGTCTGACAGTTGACAACCCTGCCTATAGAGAGGAATTGGAACTAGATGATATTTGAAGTCCCTTCCAACTCAAGCCATTCTAAAATTCTTTGATTCTCTGAGTGTGATTCTATGATTCTTTTCCCAAGATAATTATTCAGAAAGAAATGAATTTCTGAGGTTCTGTTCTTTAGAATTTCTTGCTTGTAGAACAATTTCTGACATTTCTTGCTACAGTCAAAATTCTTGTTTGTTCATTTATTTGTTTGGTTTCAGTTTGTGTTCGTATGTTGCTTCATTTTTTTTTTTTTTTTTTTTTTCTCCTTTTACTACAGCAATATTGAGGATCAGGTCCTAGAAGAATTTCTAACATATATACAATTAGCATATGAATTCCCATTGACTTTTATGGAGTAACCTCAGAATATATGCCCAGAAGGAAAAAAAATGAAATGTTGGGGTCTTTTCAATGTTTGTTCAAGGCTATTAGAAATGTAGCTATGTCATATGCCTTAAGGTTTCTTTTTCTTTTTTCTTTTTTCTTTTTTCTTTTTTTTCTTTTTCTTTTTTCTTTTTTTTTTTTGTTTTTCTCTTTTTTCTTTTTTCTTTTTCTCTTTTTTTTTTTTTTAAGAGTGGAAAAGAAACAGGAAAAACTTAATTCTTAACTGTCTTATCTGATTAAAAAAAAAACTAATCACCTCAGTGATAGCATGAATCTGATTCCTCAACATCTTTAGCCTGCCTAATAGACTCAATGTATCTATTTAAATTATAACTATTCAATTAAATATATTTTTTTTTTCTTAGCAAAGTACTGTTCTAAAAAGTAACTAGAAAATCTTCAGCATACTTTTCTGCATGATGGATTAGCTTAATTTTGCAGATATAGTAACAATTAAATATTAAGAATAAGTTTTATATCTGGAAACAAACTAAAATTAAAAAAAAAAAAAAAAGTAGGTTGTTATGGATATTTCACTCAAGACAAGCTTTGGAATAAAAGGATACCCAGCTCAAGACTTGCAGTAATTTTGTGACTTCACACATCTGTTCATATATCCTCTAGAGTGCATTTTTTTTCCCCGAAATTCATGACTAAATAATTTCTTCAAAGGCCATTTATTTTGAAAGATTATATTTGCAGATAATTTACGTAAATTAGAAACATAATCAGGTGCTTTATCAGTGGACTAATTCTACTTCCTGTGAGAGCTATATAGTAGAGTACATTGGAGTATTGCAATAGTCACTTTTATAGGATGTTAAATGATACTAATTAAATCTCAGAAAATAACTTTAATTCATCCACATTTTATCCCATTACCCATATGGCTATTCCTTAATATTTGTTTGGCTGCTTACTCACCTTACTCTTATTAGTGATTAAGCACAATCATGCAAAAATCTTTGTTATTCAATAGTGTTACTCAATATTATCTTCCTTTGAATATTGTCAGTTGATTAGTCAGGAGGAATAGAAACATACACACAAATATTGAAGTGTTGAGGGGCCTTTTGCCATTATTCTATGGACAGAAAACTGTTAAAGAATGTTATTCAGTGAATATCAGCAAATACATCAATCACTCCAAATGAAATGCCTATTTATTTCCATGAAAACAGCAACAAATACAAGGAGCACAGTAACACTGTTTAATAAAGTAAATTCTCAACTACAAAACACTACTTTACAACATAGTCATCACCATTAGCATCATTTTTGCCAGTAATGAAAAAGAAGCAGCATACTGTGCTTGTAAAAATTTGCCTGGATGTTCAGAATGATGGCTTGTCTTTCACATTGCTGTTACCACTGCTGAAACACAATGTCAATGAGTGCAATTTTTTCTAAATAGAGGAATTCAAAGACACAGTTTTGCTTCCTGCATACTTTCATGTCAGATGCCATTTTGTCAGACTTCCCCTCTGCTGCCATGTGTCACACAGCAACAAAATTTAATGGAATATTGTTGGTAAGGTCCAACCTTTACTTCAATATCCACCTCTGACATCATGGACTAATTGTCATGGTTTTATTATTTTTGATTATCATTATTCTACATCATAACATCATGTAGTGCACTGGGAGTTGGAGAGTTAATGCTCCAGGTCTGGGTACCTGTCCCAGAAGAGAAAAACTACTGCATTCCCCAGAAGATTGTTCGCTGTTCTGTTATCATTTCTGCTCAGGGGGAACAGATAAGGCTTTAGCCTTGGTAGGTCATCTGACATTCTCTTTTCTTTTCCCTTTTTCTTTGGCTCTCCCTTGCTGCTCAACCCAACTGCACCTCAGTGTTATGGTGAGGCATTTCCACCTTTCAGATACTCTCATTATATTTTATTTATTAGCTTCAATTCTAATGATATTGTAATATACTATGTTATCTTGCATTCTGATATTAAGTAAATTAGTTTATTTTTCCTCAGATCGTTGCCATTGTTTTTAATTATTTGGGGTCCCCTGTTTCCCCTTTCTGGAGGTGCAGATCTGCAGATCCCTCTGCCACACTAGTCACAGAACCAGGCCGAACCAGACCGTAAGCTGCTGACACCAACACAATAAAAGAAGAGACATTACTTTTGGACCAGTCGTTGTAATTCAGGAAAATAAAAAGAGGAATAGGATCCCTAGGTAATTTAATTAGAGTCAACCTGCTGTATTTTTCAGGGCCTCCTGCAAGATGGCTTTGGTTCACACCAAAACCGAAGGATCATAGACATAGGTTATAAGTAGAAGATAAACAATAGGAGTCCAGGAAGTCCATTTTTTTATGGACGATAATGTAGAATGACTGAAGTATTTACATTGATTGTCTTTCTTGCAATGAGGAGCCTAATACTGGACACAGTACTCCAGGTGCGGCCTCACCAGTGCCCAGTACAGGAGGACAATCACTTCCCTGTTCATGCTGGCAACACTGTTTCTGATGCAAGCCAGGATGCCACTGGCCTTCTTGACCACCTGTGCATACTGCTGGCTCATATTCAGCCGAGCATCAATCAATATCCCCAAGTCCATTTCCTCTACACAGTCTTCCAGCCATTCTGCCCCAAGCCTGTAGCATTGTTTTGGGGTTGGTGTGGCCAAAGTGCAGGACTTGGCATTTGGTCTTGTTGAATCTCACCCCATTGGCTTCAGCCCAGATATCCAGCCTGTCCCTCTGTAGCGCCTTGCTACTCCCAGGCAGATCGACACTACCAGCCAATTTGGTGTCATCCACAAACTTAGTGAGGGTGCACTCAATGCCTTCATCCAGGTCATCACTAAAGATATTGAAGAGGACAGGCCCCAGCACTGACCCCTGGGGAACACCACTCATGATCGGTTGCCAGTTGGATTTAGCTCCATTCACCACCACTCCCTGGGCCTGGCCCTCCAGCCAGTTCCTTACCCAGCCAAGAGTGTACCTATCCAAGCCACGGGCTGCCAACTTCCACAGGAGAATACTGTGGGAGACAGTGTCAAAGGCTGAAGTCTAGATAGACTACATCAACAGCCTTTCCCTCATTCACCAGGCGGGTTACTAGATCATAGAAGGAGATCAGGTTGGTCAAGTAGGACCTGCCCTTCATGAACCCATGCTGGCTAGGCCTGATCCCCTGGTTGTCCTGCACGCACCGCGTGATCTCCCTCAAGACTATCTGCTCCATAACCTTCCCTGGCACTGAGGTCAGGCTAAAGGCCTGTGTTGCCCGGATCGTCCTTACAACCCTTCTTGTAGGTGGGAATCACATTGGCAAGCCTCCAGTCTTCTGGGACCTCACCAGTCAACAAGATGATGGAAAGCAGCTCAGCTATCACCTCTGCCGATTCCCTCAGCACTCTTGGGTGAATCTCATCCGGCCCCATGGACTTGTGACAGTTCAGTTAGAGTAGTAGCTCTCTGACTGTGTCCTTCTGAATCGTGGGGGGTTTAGTCTGCTCCCCAGCCAACACTACCAGGTCAGAGAGTGGAGTACCCTGAGGATAACTATCTGACTTTAAAGACAGAAGTAAAGAAGGCATTCAGAACCCCTGCCTTTTCCTTATCCTCAGTGGTCACATTCCCAGCCTCACCCAGTAAAGAATGGAGATTCTCCTTAGTCCTCCTCGTACTACTGATGTATTTGTAAAAGAGTTTCTTGTTCCTTTTTACCCCAGCAGCCAGGTTGAGTTCAAGCTGGGCTTTTGCTTTCCTGATTTTCTCTCTGCACATCTTAACTTCTCTGTACTCTTTCCGAGTCACTCGTCCCTTCTTCCACAGGAGATAGATTCTCTTTTTCTCCTGGAGCCTCAGGAATAACTCCCTATTCATCCACACCGGTCTTCTTCCCTGCAGATTCATTTTGCGGCTCAGGCGGACAGCCTGCTCCTGCGCCTTTATGACTTCCTTCTTGAAGAGTGACCAGCCGTCTTGGACCCCTTTTCTCTCTAAGACTGAATCCCAGGGGGACTCCCTCTACTAGTCTTCTGAACAATTCAAAGTCCGCCCTCCGGAAGTCCAAGGTACCAGTTTTGCTGTTCCCCCTCCTGGTTCCACCAAGAATTGAGAAGTCTACCATTTTATGGTCACTCTGTCCAGGACAGCCTGTGACCTCCACCAGACCTTTTCTTTTTGTGAACAGCAGGTCTAGCCGGGCAGCTCCTCTCGTAGGCTCTCTCACCAGCTGCATCAGAAAGTTATTCTCTATACACTCCAGAAACCTCCTAGGCTGACTTTACTGATGTAAAGTTTCAGCATATAAACTATGGATGTGATGTCCAAAATAATAAATAAATAAATAAATAAATAAATAAATATATAAATAAATAAGAAAAAGAAAGTATGGGGTGTACAAACTGCTTGTATACTTTGAGTTGAAAACAGCTCTCTCATAAGATGTGATCTGAGGCTTTTCAAAAATGACTAATACAAATATTAACAGGCATTTAATATGTCCCATAGAGTACTGCTGCTTAGAATTTATTTTTTTTTTCTGAAGAAACATGCAAATTGTAAAAGAAAAATTGATATGAATTTGATAGCAATATCATTTGAATGAACATTTACATTACAGCTATTCCCTTTTGTCTAAGGTGCATTATTCTAAAGCTTCACAGGAAACAATGGGTAAGATTTCTTAAGATTAAAAAAGGTGATAAGAATCTGTTCATAATCTGTTTACAAATCCTAGCTAAATAAAAACATGCACAGAAAGTATAAATGACAAGTCTATTTTTAAAATATGTTCTTATGGGCCCACTTCTCCAGCCTGTCCAGGTCCCTCTGGATTGATTCCCTTCCCTTCAGTGTAGCGACTGCACCACTCAGCTTGGTGTCATCAGCAAAACTGCTGAGGATGCACTCGATGCTATTGTCTATGTCATTGATGAAGATGTTGAAGAGCACCAGTCACAAGACCGAGCCCTGCGGGACACCACTTGTGACTGGTCTCCACCCAGAGGTAGTTGATCACAACCCTTTGGTTGTGCTCAGCCAACCAGTTCTTAATCCACCAAATAGTCCAACCTTCAAATCCATACCTCTCTAATTTAGAGAGAAGGATGTGGTGAAGGACCACGTCAAAGGCTTTGCAGAAGTCCAGGAAGATGACATCCATCGCCCTTCCCCCATCTACCAATGCTTTCACTCCATCATAGAATGCCACCAGATTGGTCAGTCAAGATCTGCCCATGGTGAAGCCATGCTGACTGTCTCAGATCACCTCTTTGTCTTGTATGTGCCTTAACATGGTAACCAGGAGGATCTGCTCCATGATCTTCCCAGGCACAGAGGTGAGGTTCACCAGCCTGTAGTTCCCTGGGTCTTCCTTTCTCCCTTTCTTAAAAATGAGAGTAATGTTTCCCTTTTTCTGGTCACAGGGGACTTCACCAGACAGCCGTGATTTTTCAAGTATGATGGAGAGTGGCTCAGCAACCACATCAGCCATCTCTTTCAGAACCCTGGGAGGCATATCATCTGGCCCCATGGACTTATATACACTCAATTGCATGAGGAGGTCCCAAACTTTTTCCCTCATTATAGTGGAATTAAATCTGCTTCTCTCACCTTCACCTAGAAGTTCAGGGGTCTGGCAGACATGGGGAGCCTGACCACCAGTGAACACTGAGATAAAGCACTTACTGAGCACATCAGCTTTTTCCACGTCTGCGGAAGATACCTCTCCATCCTCTTTTGTCAGAGGGGGAACACTCTCCTCGGCCTGTCTCCTCCTGCCTATGTACCTGTATCTTGTTATCTTTCATATCCCTCACCAAATTTAGCTCCATCTGTGCCTTGGGTTTCCTGACTATTTCTACATTTGCCAACATCCCTGTATTCTTCCCTGGCTACACAACTCTGATTCCACTTCCTGCACATTTCTCTTTTTCCTCATTTTAAGCTGCAGGTCCTTGCTCAGCCATTCCAGTTGCCCACCGCCTCTGATGAATTTCTTCTGCTGGGGGATGGAGAGCTCTTGTGCTTTCAGAAGGGTGTCCTTCAAGAGCTGCCAGCTCTGTTCTGTTCCTATGCCATCAAGGAGACTTTTCCAGGAGATCCCATATGGCAGTTCCTTGAGCAGATAGAATTTTGCTCTCCTGGAGTTCAGGCTCCTGACTCTACTTTTTTTGCTAGGTCTGCATTTCTCCAGATCACAAATTCTACTAGGACATGATCACTACAGCCCATTCTGCCTCCAATCTTAACTTCTGTAATGCTCTCCTCTGCATTGGTGAGCACCAGGTCCAGTAAGTCTTCGCCTTGGGCCTAATACCTGGACCAGGAAGTTGTCTTCAACAGACTCCAGGAATCTCCTGGATTGTCTGCCACCCACTATGTTGCTATCCCAGCAGATATCTGGGTGGTTAGAACCCTCCAGCAGGACAAGAGCTTGTGAGCACGACACCTCCTGAAGTTGAAGCAAAAAGGCCTCGTCAACAGCCTCCTCCTGATCAGGTGGCCTGATCAGGACCACTAGATGTCCTTTACTGGACCATAACTTGATTTTAATCAATAAGCTCTCAACCCGGTCATGGTTTTTACTCAAACAGAGCTCTTTGCAATCTATCCTAACAAAAAGAGAAACTCTGTCTCACTTCCTGTCTTGTCTGTCACCTTCTGAAGAGCCTGTAGCCCTCAGTGACAGTATGCCAGTGATGAGATTCGTCCCACCAAATTCCCATGATAGCAACCAGATCACAATTTTCCAAGCACATCATGTTTTCCAACTCCTCCTGCTTATTTGCCATGCTACATGCATTAGTGTAAAAGTACTTCAGCTGTGCTTTCTGGCACACTATCTATCTAGAGTGGCCCTCCCTCAAACCTCCAACATAAATCTGAAGTTTTCCCCACTGCTTCCTCTAGGAACACGAGAAGGTTTCGGACAGGGGGCAAGCAACATTATCTCCTCTGAAGAGTTGCCAGAAGATGCTATAGAACAGTTCAGAGGTTTTTCCCAGTGATCTTCTGGTGTGACAGCAACACCAAGCCTTTCTCTGTCCTGCCACACTCAACTCTTCTCCCATGAGATCTACTATAAAATCCCAGAATACTTTCTCTGTCCTAGCAAACCTCATTGCATGCCCTTCCCCTTCCCCTTTCCTACCTAGTTTAAAGCTCTCTCAATGAGCCCTGCTAGCTCTTGGGCTGCAATCTGTTTCCCTCTTAGAGGGAAGTAATACCCATCTGCAGCCATTAGGCCAGATGCTCAGTAAATCACCCTGTGGTCAGAAAACCCTAAGTTCCTGTGGTGGCACCAGCCTCGCAGCTACTTATTCATTACCTGGGTTTTCCTAGCCCACTCTGTGTCCTTTGCCTCCTCAGAAGGAACAGAAGAAAATATCATTTGTGCTCCTGCTCTCTCAACTAACCTCCCTAAATCCCTGAAGTCTTTTTTAATAGTTCACATGCTTCTCTGAGCTACTGCATCGCTGCCTGTCTGAACTATCAGTAATGGGTAATCAGAGGAGTAAACCAGATCTGGAAGTTTTCTATTTATGTTCTTGACCTGGGCCCCAGGGAGGCATAACACCTCCCTTTGAGTCAGGTCTGGTCCGCTTATGGGGCCCTCCAGTCCCATGAGCAGGGAATCACCTACGACAATAACCCTTCTCTTTCTTAGCAGAGGCAGTCTGGGGGTGAGTCTCTGGAGCCTGGAGACACAGAGTGAACTATCTCACCCTTGGCAATGCCTTAGGCAAATGTTCCTGTGCCTCCTTGCTCACCTCCCCTACAATTGCCAGTGCTTCAAATACCTTAGGAACACCTGAGCAAGTGAAGTGAGGTTGGCAGGGAAGGGGTTCACCCACAAAGCTGAGCTGGGACTATCTTCCAACTCTCCCTGTCTCTCACATCCCCTCTCTCTGCTCATCAGTGATGGGGCATAGGATCCATCATTTTCTGGGTGCTGTCTCCCTGGTGCCTTTCTTTCTGGCATGCCAGGGAGTTATTCCACTAATCTCTCACTCATACTCCCTGATGGTTCTTAACCGCTTCACCTCCTCCTTGAGCTTTGCCACTATGCTGAGCAGATCTTCTACCTGCTCATACCTCACACAGGTGGAGTTCCTGCCACCCTCCCCAGGCAGCAGCAGGCTCAGGCACTCCTCTCAGCTGGAGACCTGAACAGCTACATTCTTGGGCAGGGCCTTCATCTGGGTCCCCACAGTCTTTGGGGTGAGTCCATTTCCTACTGGAGACCATGGTAAATTTGTGACTGCCAGTAGGTAAGCTGATCTCCTGATCAAAGAGGGACAGTACATCTGCACCCTGCTGCACAAGCTAGCACACCTACCTGCTGCAGTATGCTGTGGTGCTGCACAAGTGCTGCCTTGGCTTTCCTGATCCTTCTTCTTCACACGCAGACAGCAGCCCTGCATTCCATACCATATGGCAACATACTCAGCAGTAAATATCTGGGGTGAAATAAGTGGCGTGAAGAGGACCAAGAAAGTAGAGATGCTTATGCCATTTGTCTTCCCAACAAAATACTATGTGTGAGATACCCCTGCTTTTCTTGAAATATATGAGCAGATACCTGCTGATGGAACATTTTAAGTGAATTCTTTATTTTGCTTTGCTTGTGCATGCTGCCAAATCTTTGTGTCCAGTAGAGAAATAAAATTTTTCATTCCATTCTTATTTGTTAAGCTGAATACTGATAATAGTTCTTCAATATACACATTTTTTTCACAGATTTTTTTGCTTTCAATTGCTAAAAGACAAAATTACCTTGAGCTCCAAGAAATTGTCCATAAATAGTTGCCAGCTTGAAAACTGTTAGTACTTCTAATATTATGAACTCAAATAACGATACATGAGAAAGGAAAGCCAACATAGAATATTTTCTCCTAGAAATCTTGGGGAGAAAAAAAAAAAAAAAAAAAAAAGGAAAGAAAAGAAAAAAGAAAAGAAACAGAAAGTTGTACAGAAATGATTTTATTTTATTTATATGTTTATGTACATTATAATAAAATCATTAGAATTATTTGTTGTAGATGAAGGCAAATTTGAAAAGTGGCTGTAGGCTTTTCTTCATCACAGACAAAAGTGCATAGCTGATGGTGATTACTCTGTTGAAAAATAGTATTTTGTAGGTGAGAATTTGCCTTATCAAATGGTGTAGTTTTGCTCTTTTTATCTGTTGTAGTTCCCATGGAAATAAATAGGAGGCATTACTTCTGGAGCAACATACCAGTATTCAAAGTTTCTTTCCTAGTAATACATTTCTTTTATGTTTGAATATTCAAGATGGTGTTCTCAGGTAATCCTGAATAATCATTACTAACTGCAAAAATATGCAGCATTATAAGATTGAATGCCATATCCAGAAAAAATTTCTTATTGGAAAGAGAGACTCTTTTTATGCTATAATAATGAACAACCTAATTAAAATTTTGTTTAAACATAAAGAGGAGAGAAAAGAAAACAAGGGGCAAAAAGAGAAAATGGAAAAGAAATAAGATATCAACTGTGAGAGTATTAGACACCTGCATTTATTTCCTTAGATGTTTTGTAACTGGGCTGGAATACGCTTTCAGCTAGGCCACGATAAATCAGGAAAAATTCTGCTAAAGTCAACAGCCATACACATAAGAAAATGGTATGAGGCTCACTGTATTTACAGTCATAGTTCTATGTATTCAGTGTCTGGCTGTTTTGTGAGCAGAGGATCCCTACTGTGTTTCTGTTCCATTAAAACAGTCTGCAAAAACAGTTCTTCAAAATAATAACAAAAACAAATAAAGAAACAAATAAAAAAACCTTTCCCAAGTCCTTTGAAGCTGTCTTTTGAACCTTCTCAGCCAACTGGCAGCAACATTGTAAAATAATGCTACTATCCCATTTTTCTATGAGAAAGTAGTGTATAACTGACAAAAGGACAAAGAAGTAAATGCACAGAATGGAAATAAAGAGATTTAAAGTATAGGCAGAAAAAAAAAAAAAAAAAGAAAAATATGCCCCCCAGAAATGCCCAGAAAAACATAAATTGGAATTAGGATAGGAGGGTGATCATCTTAAATAGAGTTGGCAGTGGTATTTCATTTTTCTAAGCATTTCTATATATTTCCTATATAATTCACAACCAGATAGTCTGCAGCAGATTTTTTCCCTCTGGACACTATTCTTGAATTATTCATATTTTATACTGTATAATTTACTAGAAAAGAGCTTTGTAATTAAGTAATTGTATGTATGTATGTATGTGTTAGTGTGTATATATATATGAACTAAAACACAAATATACTGTTCTCTTACATATTAGTATAACCCACTTATGTTGAAGTGGAATGACCAGATATCAAGGATGGTTTGAATGATTTCTTAACTATGGAGGGATTAAAAAAAAGAAAAATAGAAACATTCCATAGAAGCATTTCCTCCCACAGGAGAGCTTCCAGTTAATTTTCTGGGTAGTTTTCCAATGCAGTCTATCATTTTGCTTATATCACAGCCCACAAAGTCTATAATGGCTTTGTTGTGGAGATCCTATGTACTGGTCCTGTTTCCCACCTCACAACACAATATACAACAACACAGAAGCCCTGGTAACATACTGGATAGAAAAATTTATGGTTTTCCAAATTTGTCTGAGCACAACCAAGGTAGGGGGGCTTGTTCCAAGGAGAGAACAGTCACACACTCTGTGTTTAGCATATTTTCCCCTGGATCCACATAACATGGAGACCTTCTCTCCTTTTATCCTTTACTAGAAAAAAAAAGACCAGTGTTGCTTGCTTCAGAAATAGCTAGTTACTACAAAGTGATTCAATCACTTAATCTAGCATTTAATGAAACCATAGATATGGGGTATCCTCTAGATATCACTTCAGAAAGACTTGTATTTCCACTAAGCCTATATCATAACAGTCAGTTCTGCAGAAGTCTTGGATAATACAGGATGTCTCAGTTGGAAACAGAGGTTTATCTCTGAAATCTAGCTGAAGCCCTTAGAGCTCCCTTCTTCTAATCAACCATGAGATAATGTAACTTCTTACACTTTTTTTTTTTTTCCTAACGTTTGAACATCTGTTGTAACAGAGACAAGATGCTGAGTTGTGGCCTTATCTGTTTACAAAATGACCTGTATTGAACAGCTGTATATCACATTTCTTTTCTCATTTCCCTCACAGTTGCAGCAATTTGCCACCTATAGGCCACAGTCTGTTTGTCTGAGATTCATTTGGTTAATTGACTTTTTTCCTGCAGATGAATGATTTCTTTATATCTGAAGGCAAAGCATAGAGAAAGATACATTCATTACGGTGTCTTAAGTACACTCTGAAGAGTAGATATGAAAACCAAAGATCAAAAACACTCTCCATGCCAAGATAGGTGATTACTTTGTACAGTGTACATTTTGGAGAAAGTTTATAATTCCGCAAATATCTATTTAATTAAAAAGACAGAGCATTATAGTTAAAAAAGGTATTTGATAGAATTTCCACACTCTATCCTTGCGTTTTGTATGCTGTAATCATGCAGTTATGAATGAATAGTAATGAATCAACTAATTTGATTTCACTGACTACTATGTCCAGATTCACCATGTTATTACAGCTATTTTAAGCAGAATTCATTTGCCTGTTATATTCATCCAAATGTGTATGTATGTATTACTGAAAAACCTCAGATAAGTCAAGTAAATTCATAGTTAGAAGTAGCTTTGTATTTAGGTGGGTTAATGTATAACTTTTTCTGGATCTCTTTTAGCACCAAGTTATTTTCTGTAGGATAAAAAAGCAGTCCTCTGGAAACTTCCTCAGTAATTCACAGTTCATAGAAGAACTCTTCTGCAATTTTCTTTGCATTCTTTACAGTACAGTTGCTAACATTTTAAAGTTCTACGTGCTATGTTTGGTTTCAGTCTGAAAGATTATTATTATTTTTTTAATTATATTGTCTTAATATCTCAGAATCACAGAATCACAGAATCACAGAACTGTAGGGGCTGAAAGTGACCTCCAGAGATCGAGTCCAACCTCCCTGCAAAGCAGGCCCCCTACAGTAGGCTGCACGGATATGCATCCAGGCAGGTCTTAAATATCTTCAGAGAAGGAGAATCCACAACTCCCCTGGGCAACCTGTTCCAGTCTCTGTCACCATTACTGTGAAGAAGTTCCTTTGCATATTGGTGCAGAACTTCCTATGCTCCAGTTTATGGGTGTTTCTCCTTATCCTGTCCCCACAGACTGCTGAAAAGAGGTTGGCCATGTTTCTTTGACTCCCACATTTAAGATATTCATAAACATTAATCAGATCCCTTTCAATTCTTCTTTTTTCAAGGCTGAACATACCCAGTTCACTCTACCTTTCCTCATAAGGGAGGTGCTGCAGGTCTTTTATCATCTTTGTGGCCCTCCACTGGATATATACTTCTGAATCTTTTTCTAATCCATTTTGACAATTCTAATGTAGATTTAATACCTTAAAAACCAAACGGATGCATCCACACACACACACATAAGAGTTCAGCTGAATTAAAAGAAATTATTTCATCAAGGATGGTGAAACAAAACTTAGAATAATTACTAACTGAATTGTGTTTTTAGTAGAAATCCATATAACTGGAATTCCATGCTTTGGGGAAAACTACGAACAGAATTCATAAAAATATATGTATTGGTATTTACACATTTAGGGTCATCATACCGATATTAGGTTATTTAGTTCAGGGAAAATCTGAGACTGAATTATCAGTCTCATTGTTCATCAGTGAATACTTGAAGAACACATGCAAGATGTTTCTATGAACGGAGGGAAATAAAGAGGAAGAGGAAAAAAGCACTGATTTATTTTTTTTCTGAAAAAGCATTTAAATATTTCTCTGCTCTACACTGAAAGAATTTTATTCATGCAATGGTCATTTTTATGGTATATTTCCAATTTTATATTTTATTTAAATTCAAGGTTTAAATATTGCTCAGTGAAGTCAATGAAAAAAATTCCTCTGTAGTTTCAGCAAGTACTACAGAAGGACATTTACTTATAAATCACAAGTCTATAAAGAGAAACTCTAAACCTTGTATACTTTGACATTGCTTATTCACAGCCTAGAATTTTTATGTTAACAATGAAAAGAAAATGAGAAAAGTTGGAAGATTGTTTTCTTGAATTTCAGATGCTGTGTTCTGTACTGGAAATTTCAAAGTTGGCTGTGATGGTTCTAAAAACACCAAGTCCCCGGTAGATTTTAAGAATATGCCATTTATTAAAAGCAATGACAATTGAATTTAATCTTATTCTATTCCTTTCTTTTTGAAGTAAAGGTAAAGAAAGTTATAAGCAAGGAAGTCTCTCCCATGTCTTCTCTCAGAGAGCTATTTTTTCCTTACATTATCTGGAATCTTCTATGGGCTCTGACTTATAATTGTGATAGAAGAGTTTCAAATCTATTAAGTCCTTGCAAGAGTATGTGTATCAAGACCATCAGGAGGAATGAATGAACAAGGAAAGTGCCTAATACTACAATATATCCACTTCCCCTTAAACGTATAGAAAAGCCTCATACCATAAACTGAGTAAAGCTGATTAGCTTTCCCCCTCATTGTTTCCTTATTATCTTAAAGCTCTGATGCATGTATGTAATTAGTTGATGTTACAACTTAAATATCTTTGCATATTTGGATCACACACAGTAAGAACATCAAATCAGCCACTATTTCTATAACAAGAAATAATATATTAGAAAATTCAGGAAGCTTCAGAAACACACATATTTTCACATCTATCCAAAGTATACACTATGCAGGGTTGATTATTCACACCTAGGTTAGATTTATTTGCCACATCAAGGAAGATAATGATCCATGTGCATCATATTACATTAGTTTTCTAACTCCATCTTGCAGCTTTGCTTCTTATCAGTAAACACAATCTTAATGAACAATTTTAACACAAATTTAATGAAATTAAAATAAAAACTCTCCTGATTAAAGCTTAATATTCTTTCTGTTCATTACTAGCAATGCCTCTGAATAAGAATTTGCATTTATACTCTTATACTAGTACACTCTGAATGAGAGTGACGTGGTCAAAAGATGTCACAGTGGCTGTTTCTAGGGAAGCATGTGTTGAGGTTAATGTGGACAGAATTCTTTGTTGAGAAAAAGCTGCACTCAAATCTTATGTAGGTTCAACATGCAATATATCTTCAACATAAGGCATTCCACAGCACTTTTCCCTGCATCCGAGTGGTTTGTTTTTTTTCTGCCCTAAATCTAAAAACTCTCAGTCCAGAAGAGATTCTGTCAACTTTAAATCTACCTCTAACTTCAAAAGTGAAATCCTATACTTAGTGAATCATGAGAACAGATTTTCCATATTGTGAGAACAACCTTTTCACATAACTTGAGTGGATACAAGCTGAAGTACAAGATGCTTGCATACACGTAAGCTCAAGAACAGAATGCAGAGTCTGTGGAAACTTGCTGGAAAATAACAATAAGAAAGAAGAATGGATGTCCTGTTGTTGAAGACAGGACAGTGAAACAGATGCCTCAGCTGTACACAACACCAGTATGAGCTGGTTTGGTCTACCCTTACCCCCTTCTTAAAAGGTTGAAAGTTCACAGGGAGAATGATTATTAGCCTTCATCCAATGACAACCAGAGACCTCCACCACATTTTTAGGACACATTCTCAAGAGGGTGGGACAATATGTTAATAATTTCTCAAAATTCCAGGCCATTTTCTTGGAACATAATGAATATATATATGTTATGTCTTTAAATATTTAACCATTGGTTTTTTTGGTGTGCGAGTTAGGAGGAGATGTCCCTCTCACACCTGCCTCTGCAATAAACCTGCTTTATAACCTTACATGGGTTACAGAGTTTGATTCTGCATGTCATTAGTGTCCAAATTCATTCATTGTATTAAAGAAATTCACAATGATAAATGCAGCATTTTTTACTTATACATTTGCCATCAGCTCTAATGTTAATCATGGAAATCAAGAAAATTGTTGCAGGTTCTTGCTTTCTGGTCTGTCATTTTTCCTTGATATGGGTGCCTTTATTAATGGTTATTACTGTTTCAAGACTCCGAATATTCACAACAATGTTTCATGTCACTTAAACAATCAAATAAATAAATTTAAAAAACAACAACAACAAGACACCACTGCCAACGTAAAAGCTTTACCACTGGAAAATATTTCTAACAAGTGTTGATCTTGAAGACACTATGTAATTTAAAGAAACAGTTATTATCAAAGGCTACTCAAAAGTGTCTGACCACTCAGCTATAGTTTATGTAGAAACATATAGTGATAACTTGTGTAATCAGTTTCAGCTTTGAATTCATTCAGTTCGCATTGCTGAAATATCTGTTTGGAATGACATCACGATACATTCTGTTAGGATTGATTGCAGTTTTCTTCTGCTGGATATTTCAATAGCACTTCATGCTTCCAGACTCAATTATTTGCATATGTCATCAAAATAGTCTATCATTTACTGTCTTAGAATTTTTTTGTTTGACTCTAGCTATATTCATTCAATTACAGCTCATGATTATTTCCCGATGTTTTATTTTCTGCTGACATACTGACACCTGTGTTTCTAAATTATCAGGATGTAGACATTCAATAACTTGAATGATAGTTTTGAAGGATTAGATTTACTCATCATGACTAAGTAGCACAACTGGGATAGAATATGTAATTTGAAATTCTGGCAGTATCAACATATGTAGAAGGAAGAATTTCTTTTAAAAATTTAATACCAATATAAAAATAATTTAACACTGTATCTTGCTTTTTTTGCTTTTTTTTTTTTTTTTTTTCTTTCTTTTCCATAGGCACACGGCATCTTAGTACAAACATTCAACATTTCCCATTGGTATTACAAAACCAGGAATATCATCAATTGTGCTAGCCTTTCTGCCACACCCGTGAAATATTTTCAACTCATTTCAATTTTAATCAGTAGTCAATTATACTATGAAGCATGATTGATTATATTGTTTCTATATTGAGAGAGCTCCATTAACTTTCAGTAAGACAGATGATCAATTTTAAGAGCCTGCTGCTTACACACAAAGTCCTTCCTGCTGTGACCCAATTTATTTGCAGAACATTTTTGTTACTGTACTCACCAGGATGTTTTTTATGGCCTCATTCCTTTTTTTTTTTTTGTTTTGTTTTGTTTTGTTTTGTTTTAACAAAATGATAATGCCAAGATAGAACATGCAATTCATATAAATATGTCCTGATGGTATACTCCTGCATATTTCAACAAAAAATAAGATTTTTTTTTTAATTTTTTAATAACCTCTCACACATATTAAAGTAGAATATCATAATAACAACTTTGGAAAAGATCTTTATCAATTTCTGCATTTTGTTGAGATTTTAAACAACTGAATAAATGAACATGTCAGTGTTTGCAGCATCTATAGCTTATTAGCAAGGAGGAGTTAGGTATCTCAGATTAAGAAATGATGATTAAGCAGGAATTGTAGATACCTTTGGAGTATTTCAATATTTTGATTTAATTTTGGAAATCTAGATGAATTTCCTATATGTTAGCTGAAAGTTTAAAAAACTGTCCAAGTTTCCCTGAGTTATTTGTCAGAAATTATATCTAGATTTTAAGACAGAAACTTCTCAGTTTCCAGATACACTACATTTGTTATTCTTGCAGATCAAGGGGAAAATTTCTTGCCTACAATTTTATTTTTATTTTTATTATTGTACTCTAAGAGATGAGAAACTGAAGTTCTGAAGAAAAAAGACAGAAAATTGAGTGAACGATGGCAAATTTTCATGGGTCCCAGGATCTAGGCACTTATGACAGTAAAACTGGAAACAACCTCAGTGATGCATTCTTTCCACAAAAGTAGTAGTTTAATTGTCATTATTATTATTTATTGGTATTTCTATTGTTGTTAGTTATTGCAGTCTTTGTAATATCTCAATTTCAGCCTTTTTCTTAATACTGATTTGTCCCTTGGAGCTTTTATTGCCAGCTCTGCTTAAGTATTTAGAACATTATTATATATGTAATCTATCTTTATCTTTTCTGGGGGGAGGCAACAATAAATGTCCCTTCCTTTCTGCATCTGTTCAGAGTCATAAACACTTTGTGGGTAGGATTAATTTCATGAAAGAACAACGCCCTTTACAAACATACTTCACAGTTATGCATAAATAATGGTATTGAGCTTATAACACTTTAATCTTTTGTAACATTTTAAAAATACTTCAGAATATCTGTTCAAACTTTTATTTTATTATGTCCTCTAGAATGCGTATATTGCTCCATTTTTATTGTTAGCATATTTGATTTGCACTGGTGTAGATTTAAAGTTCAACTGGTAATAATCTCATTGTAATGTGCATTAATATCCTATAATTTAGCAGTACTAGTTTCTAGTACTGAATGCAATTCTGAATCAGGCTTTTCACTGAACAGATTTCACCTTTGTTATAATATAATATAGCTTATAAGTATCACAGACTTAAAGTGCTGCTTTTAAAATTACCATGTTTTTCAGACCAATTTTTAATTGATGGTAACTTTAATTTCGGTTTCTGAGACAGCTGTCTTGAGCCATATCTTAAAATACTTGCCTCACTCTGTTTACTGGAAGAATATTCTAAGCAATTAGTATAGACAAGACAACCAATATTTAGTCACTCAAAATAGGTGTGATAAGATGATGCATTCATCAAACATCTAAAATTATCGTAGTGAGTTTTATTTGTTCAAATGCTAATGTCATTTTCTCTTTCCCTTTTTTTTTTTTAAAGGGTAAATTAATTTATATCTTCAAGCACAGTGCTTCAAATTTTCAAATGTTATTTATTACAATCTGATAGCTCTTCATGCTGTTCATTTATAGAAAGCTACATACATAGGTTGCTCTGAAAGTAATGCCTCCTAATTTTTTTCCATGGAAACAACAACCAATATAATGAAACTATTTGATAGAGCAAATTCTCATCTAAGATCAGGTTGTTTTTTGTTTGTTTGTTTGTTTGTTTGTTTGTTTCATAGTCATAACTATTAGTCATGCGTTTTTGCCAGTGATGAACAAGAGCCTGAATGCCATACTTGTGAAAACTGATGCAAGATGCCACTGCTGAAACCCCCCATCACACTATGCTCAGAGTTGAACTTTCATAACAGTATTCTGTTAAACACTGTCGCTATGTGACACATGGCAGCAGAGGGACAATGTCAAAATGGCATTGGACATAGAAGTGTGTATGAACCAAAGGTATGCCACTGAATTCCTCCATGCAGAAAAAACATTTCACACACTGACATTCATTGATACTTGCCGAATGTTTATGAAAATCAAACAGCTCTTTGTATATATTTTCCATTGAAATAAATAGAAGGTATTAGCTACAGAGCAGCCAGCATATTTACTAGATGAAATTTGATATTATTCAGGAACATTTTTGATTTTGCAGTTTTACTATATAGACAAACATTTCTATACATTGATTTGTCTTCAACTGATAACATTTCAGAAGAGTAGTGGAGAAAGAAAAGAATGAATATAGAGTAAAAGAAGTATGAAAACTTTAATAATGGATTAGATTTCACTTCCTAGAAATAAATATTACTCTACTAAAAGAAAATTGTCTTATGAAAATTGCTTTATAAGCACAAAACAAAGGCTATTGACTCTTTGACCTCTGTCAGAGATGGAAACAGATGGGAAGGGAGTACAAAGTAAAGGATGACATTATGAAAGTCAATGTTATCAGCTCGCCAGAATTCTTATCTGAATGCTGAAAAATTTATTGTAAACAATAAGGCAAAGGAAGGCTTTAGATAGAAATTCAAGGGAGGAAAATGAGATAGCTCCTACTAAGTTTAAGTAAATAACTAAGAAAAATCTCATATAGTCTTACTTCACAATTTGACTAGTTGATGATGGAGGCTGGACATCTTCAGCAAACTAGAGAGATGGTGAAATCTTAATAATAGATAGCATGTTATTTAAGAATAATTTTAAAGAATTAAAAACACCGAAAACAAATTTGTATCATGCATCACAAAAGGGATGAGAGAGCAATAATACATTCAAAGAAGAATATTAGGAAATACATCATTTTTTAAAATATGAGCAGTGTCCAACAGCACTGAATAGGACCACGGAATAAGATATTTGTCTCATAAAATCAGAAAATTGACAAGACTTCATGGGTAAATGGCAGAGCTGGATAAAAAATCATCTTGTGTTAAGAAAGCTTACAGTTACAACTATGTTCCTGTTCTGTTCTGGAATTGACACAGAAATACTGCTCAGTAAAACTATCTTCATAATAAATAATTGGAACCCGGCTGTTTTGGAAGAATGAAACTATTCATAATTATGGAGAAAAAGACAAACTTTTTTTTCTGATCTAAAATGTTGAATATAAAAACATACAATACCTTGCTTCAAGTCAATATTTTTCACCTAAAATTCAATTATATTGATTAGAAAATAAAATAAACTTTACTAGGGGGACAAGAAAATTCAGTGAAATCAAAGCATTTTTGTTTTGTTTTGACCAAGATCTAACATAGTTTTATTAGTTTCATTTGGATTAAAATTAACTGTTAAAAATGCAATTGATTTTTTCAGAATTTGAAAGACATATCACAGTCTCATTCTATCCAAACCGAGTAATTATTTATTCTGATCTGGAAGATTTTGTTCATTTTACCTTGTTGTTTTTAGACTTTTCTCTTTCACATGCTGATAAATCTCTCTTTCCTTGGAATGAATAATAGCCCATTAAAGGAGATACAATAGGTGTTTAAGGAAAGCTATGTGTCAAGACTTTAGTATTGGGGTAGGGTTTGTTTGGTATGGTGTTAGGGGTGGGAAGCCCACAGTTGTTGCTTCTGTAAGAACAGAAAAGAATCATCATCAGTTTAGGTAAGAGCCAATCACAAGTGTCTGCAAAAGGGACTTGCTGCTTGCCAGAGCTGGACCAGTGTTGCTGGTTGTGCTTCTGTGAGAGCAAATTTAAGAAAAGGGAAAAATGCTATACAAGAGAAACTGGGAGAGAGAATTCCGAAAAATAAACAGAAACAACCCAGCATACACTAACATCATTGCAGAAGGAGGGGAGGAGGTGCTTCAGCCACCAGAGTACAGTCCTCTTGCAGCTCATGGTGTTTCATGTCAGAGAAAATATCCAGGCCTGTGGAGAGTCCCCAGCAGGAGAAGGCCCTGGGCTGGAGCTGCAGCTCATGGAGAGAAGACCACAGTGGGTCAGGAGCTGCCACCCATGGGGATCCATGTGGGAACAGTGATTTCCCAAAGGATGGAGCCTGTGGTATAGAGTCATGTTGCAGTAGTGCTTGGAGAATTTCAGTCTGTGGGAGGCCCACACAGGATCAGTTGGGAAGGATTGCAAACCATACTGGATCAGGGGAAGAGAGCGAGAATGGAGTAGAAGCAAGTGATGAAGTGTTATGGACTGATCTCAACTCTCATTCCCTGTCTGCACTGCTCATGGGAGGTAGTAGAAGATGGGTGGTTGGAAGGTGTTTTAAATTTGCTCTTAGATCTCACTGCTCTAGTCTGTTTTCAGTAGGCAAAAATCACATTAATATTACTCAAGCTGAGTCTGTTTTACCCATGATACTATTTGGCAAGTGATCTCAACCTAAAGCCTCTTCTTATCACATTTTCTTTAGAGGCATGGGAGGGAGAGATTGGTTATGGTACTAGACTATCAGTTGCTCCACAACAAATTACAACAGCTTCCAACATTGTGATTAATAATGTATATACACTTTATATGTTTGTTTTCATTTTCAGGTTAATCAGTTGTTCAAAATGATTTGAGGTAAATCCAACTGGCCAATTCTGTGAAAACCTAAATCTATTTTCATCCTTGATTAGATTCGAGAATCTTTAGGATTTGAATGAATTTCAACTTCATTGCAAGGGTCAATAGAGAGAGATACATTATCATTAGGCAAGACATAAGGAAAAGATTTCCCAGCAAACATTAACTTAAAACACTGTAGCAAGAAGAAAGCAGTAGGAAGGGACCTCAAACTATTAGCTATAAGATTCATCTAGCTAGATTAAAACATATAATATAGAGAAACTTGAATATGATGAGGTAGTGTTTCTGAGGTTTTTGTATGTTTTATGGACAGAATAAGGAAATCCAAAGGCATAATAGTTCTTTTCTTTAAAGAGCTGTTCATAAAATGTTGAATGATACTTTTTATTATAAAGAAGGATGACAGAAGTTATATCTATATTACAGGCAAATGCTAAGTAATGTGAATCCTACCTGTCAACAACAGCAACACCATATCACCTTTTCTGTGTTAAATAAAAATATTTTGGTATCTAAACTAATGAATATAAATAACTAGTAATAAGAAGTCTGTTACCTAAGATAATGCAAATGAATTAGGTGTTTGTTTTTAATAACGTAATGTGCTGTAATTACACAAGACAACTCTTTATTATCATCTCCTTAATAAATAATATGAAGTGCCAAAACACTAATAGATTATGGGAAATCTTTATTCTCCATAAATTCACAATAGCCTGTATATTTTATCTTTGTTTTATAGAGTACTTAGATTTTTTTCTCTCTAAACCCATTTCTAAACTTTTGAAAAGATAATGAGTTTATGATTGCTAAGTATTGTGCCTGATAGAAGCTCTAACCACTCTAGTATTATTTTATTGGGTACTCTTAGGATACCCCTCTCCTGACAGCTGAGTGAGATTTCTACTAACAAATAACTGCTTACTTCTGAACTTAAAGCACTCATTTAGAAATGCAACATGAAATGGAGTGTCAGCAGTTTTGTTTTTTTTTTTTGTACTAAAAGAAAATTCAGATACCTTGAAGAAGGCAGAAAAACATGAGCTAAATAGATAAACCCATGCTTTTTAACTGTTTTAGCCTACTTCTTACTTGAAGCAATTATGAATTCTCTGTGCCTTGCCACAGTATGTGGTTCCTACAGCACGAACACTTTATCCTTCATTTGTTGTTCTGTAGTACCTCCCATGAAGAAAAATGCAGTTTTCTATTTGTTTATTTATTTATTTATTTATCCCATATAAGCAGCACAAGTAAACTTATCCTAACACATGAAATATTACATACTTAATGGTTGGTTTATCTTAGTATCATTAGATTATTATTTACTTATTTTGTTTCATTTGCCACTCATGCTTTTCAGAAAGCTTTCACTGTGCCTGCTTAAATTTAACAATAAGTTTGACTACACTGGAACACAATACTTGTAAACTTTTAAATTATGTCCAAGTGTTTATGACACCTACTGAAAGACACTTTTCATTGCTGCAGATATTGAGCCTGCAAATAAAGAGAATATTTCTAAAATAACTAAGATCATATTTGTGCCTATATATGATTTCCCAGAAAGCCTATGTTAATGAAGTATTTTGCTAAAACATTGAACTGTTGCTATTGTTGCCAAGATATCAAAATATCTGGATTTAAATAAATAATAAATATAAAAATAATAATAATAAAAAGGACTTGGACTTTTTATATGGGCACGTAGAAACAGGATGAGAAGAAATGGTCTTAAACTGGAAGAGAGTAGATTTAGACTAGATATGAAGAAGAAATGATTCACTGTGAGGGTGGTGAGACACTGGAACAGGTTGTGCAGCAAGGTTGTGAATGCTCCCTCCCTGGAATTATTCAAGGCTAGGCCGGATGGGGTTTTGAACAAACTGCTCTAGAGGAAGGTTATTCCCTGCCTATAATATGGGAGTTGGAACTAGATGATCTTAAAAGTCCCTTCCAGCCCAAACTTCTATGTCTTTATAATAATGAAATGAAAGAAGTATGCAAAATGTTTTAGAAATAGTGACAAAGTGAGTTTTGACTTTTAGAACTAAGTGGCGGTAAGATGAAACACTCAAAGACAGACCAACATTTACAAATGGCAAAAGTAAAAAAAAAAACTCCTTTATGGTACACAGTAGTTTCTCATTTTGTGCTCTTCAATTTAATAGTCATTAACAGCAATAAATTGTCTGTCTGCTGATACAGTCAAGATTAAGAAACATGTTTACCTTATAAAATTTTGATAGCACTGGTTCAATTGCTGAGTGCTTTCAAGTCCATTAATCTTCGGCACTTTTTCAGAATTGGCAAAGGGATGCTAATTTTATTTAAATATTTATAATGAAGATTTAAATATAATTGGTTTCCTATTGCTTTAGAGCTTAGACATTTGTCTACTTTCTCTATTTTTCCTCAAATCAGATACAGAGACTGTTTCTAGCCATTTAGATTAAAAAAAAAAATATGGTACAAAAGGGAAACAGTTATAGCTGTTATCAGTAATAAATGTACACTGCTTACTGCACACATTCAGAACAACACATTACTAGCCTGTCTATAGTTAGGTAGAATAAAATAACTTAGATACCAAGTTTATTATTAAGCAGGTGAAATAAACTTTGTGTTGGAAGGGACTTTAATGATCATCTAGTTCAAATACCCCTGTCATGGGCAGGGTTGCCAGCCACTAGATCAAGCTGCTCAGGATCCCATCCAACCTGGCCTTGAATGGCACCAGAGATGAAGCATCTGCACCTTCTCTGAACAAGCTGTTCCAGGGCCTCACCACCCTCTGAATAACCATAGAATCCCTTCTTGTTATTTTTCACACCTCTTGCAAAGTTCAGTTTCATCTATGCTTTGGTTTTCTTGACCCCATCTCTTTATGTCCAAACAGAATCCCAGTATTCTTCCTATAACACTTATTCCTGATTCCACTGCCAGTACACTTCCTTCTTATCCGTCAGTTTTACTAGCAGGACCATTTGTGAGCCATACAATGTTTATACCTCTTCTGCTTGACTTCTTATGTTGGGAGATGGAGAGCTCTTGCTCTTTCAGAAGGGTATCATTAAAGAGCTGACAGTTCTGTTCCATTCCTATGTCTCTAAGGACAGTTTCCTAGTGGATCTCATCCAAGAAATCCTTAAATAGTCTGAAGTCAGCTCTCCTGAAGTTCAGGGTCCTGACTCCACTTTTTGTCAGAACCATCTTTCTTGAGATCACAAACTCAACTAGGATATGATCACTATAGCCTAGACTGCCTTCAATCTCAGCTTCATTAATGGTCTTCACCACAATGGTAAGTACCAAGTAATGCATCACCACTGGTTGGTTAGTCCAATTCCTAGACCAGGAATTTATCCTCAACAGCTTCCAGGAATCTCCTGGATTTCTTATAGCTCATCATGTTGTTTTCCCAGCAGATATCCTGATGACTGAAATTGCCTGCTTAAATACAAAATAATAACCATAGTAAAAAGTCTATTTAGAAATGAAGATAGTGAATCATTCTCACTTTTTAAGTAACACAATTGTCTAATCAAAATAAAATTAAGTCTAAGTAACAGCCATGTCTAATATCAGTATTCAGTGCACATCTTTTCTCCTAAAAGCTGCAAGGGAAAATAGGCCTTTACAGCAGTTTAAAATGCATCAAGTATCTTTCTAAATGAATATTAGTCCATACAAAATATTTTTAATTACTGTTACATTTAGATACATTTAGATATGTATATATCTAGGTATAAATGAAAAAGCAATCTCCTAAACAGAATAAAACCAATTTAGTGTATAGTAACAATATATAGATATAGGCTATTATATGTCCGTGTACATAGAGATAGGATTAGGAAAGCCAAGGCGCAGATGGAGCTGAACTTGGACAGGGATGTGAAAGATAACGAGAAGGAGTTCTACATGTACATAGGCAGGAGGAGACAGGCCAAGGAGAGTGTTCCCCCTCTGATGAAAGATAAAGGGGAGTTGGCTTCCTGAGACATAGAAAAAGCTGAGGTACTCAATGAGTGCTTTGCCTCAGTCTTCATGGGTGGTCAGGCTTCCCATGTCTGCCAGGACCATGAGCAGAGTGTGAAAAAATCATGTTGATCTTCTTCCAGAACACTTCCTTACATAATTCCTTACACTCATTTCAAGCTGTGTCAATCTTTTCTTTCACAGTAACTTGCTTCTTAACTCTTTCAGCATCTCCTTTCTCATCTACCTACATTAATTTGCTTTGATAATCTTTATCTTTAGTGTTACTTTTACTATTGCATAGCTATATGAGCCTATGATAGATACAAAAATGTAATTACTGAAATCAAATGGTGGAAAGAAAATGAATGTACACATAAGAAAGTTGTAAAAGGCCAAATACGTTAATGATCTCATGCTGAGGAATTAGGTAATAAGCAAGTGTGAATTAATGGGAAAAATGGCAAGAAAGACAATTTGTGTTTATAAAAATATACTTTACCCAAACTTTGGCCAAATTTTAATTACCCTTCCCAACTTCTTTTGCTGAGTGTTTTAAATAATTACGGATTTTTTTTTCAAGGAAAAAAAAGATATAGGAATCAATAGTGAATGAAGGTAATGAAGGAAAATAAACTGAGAAAAACAAATACTGCCCTAAAAATTCTCAAATCTAAACACTATTGGGACAGCTAAGTTTAGAAAAATACTGAGCATCTTCTGGTAGTGTTTGTCAAGTGACACATAATTTTGAGTTGTAGATGTAAAAATCTGGAAAGATAAAACATTTTTATTTTAAATTTTACCAGCATTTTTAATGTACTTCAAGAACAGCATAGATGTTGTTTAAAATAAAAATAAATCAATCAAATTTAATGAATTGCTTGCTTCAGCAGTTTCAGCTCTAAGGATTTTTTGTTTGTTCTTATTTTGAATGAAGAAGTGAATTGATAACACTTCTAATTTTAGATAAGTTTCCAAAATTTCTTTTCTTTTTTCTAATTTTTTTTTACTTGAAATGTTTGTCTTTTAATATTGCTAGATGATATTTTCTGAAAGAAAAACATATAATAAAAGTGGAACTTTTACCTAATAATCGATAAGTCCAAAAATTGTATTTTTCTTCATCATAAATATTCAATTTATATTCAAATGTAGAACAGTTTTTCATTATCATATTCTATTTTGCATGTGTGAAAAGATTAATAAAAGAATAGCAACAGAACAAGAAAAGAATCATATTTTAGACATAATGATGAATACTCAAAAAACATGCAATAAAGATGACAGACAAAATTATCCTAAAAGATGCATCCTTCAGCTGTCTAGAATCTATTTACATACTCTGAGATTATGATAAGCTGATTGATCTTCTATTTCAAAACAGATCCAACCATGTTATGCTCTATTCTTGTCTGCTTTGCGTCATGACAATAGTGGTAACAGAAGAGAGAAGGGAAGGGGAGACTTTTAGTTAGTGCATTTTGATTTCCTACTCAGAGGAAAGCCTCACAGAGAACTCTATGACAACTCTTGTCCCTTCAGACACTTCAAAACATCTTGGGAGGAAGAACGTGTAGCTCATGTGTGTCTAACTTTATGACTTGCCTAGAATGCACTGAGAGAAATTTTCTTGGGCCACGTATAAAATTGCATAATATTGTTAATGTATATGAATAATATTTATTTTATTTTATTTTATTTTATTTTATTTTATTTTATTTTATTTTATTTTTTACTGAAACATAAAAATAATAATAATTAAAAAAAATAAAACTAGTAGGATATAATTGACCTTGTTTTTGTGAAACTAATGCATCAGTGTCTTGTTCAGTAGAAGTGATTGCAGTACTTAGTGAATTTTTGAGGTACTCATCAGAGATTTTTGGTGAAATTCTGCTTTTCTTGTACTTATCTTTGAAAATAATTGTTCACAAATTTACATACTACCAAAATGCAATGACATGAATAAGGTGTGATTTGTGAAGCAAGAGATATCTTTCTGTGGTAAGATAGGTCTTTATCAAAGTCAAGTAAAGAGACATGAAATTTTAAGTTGAATATCTGATTGCAACTCTGTATATTCCATTTAAAATTTTTCAGGTAATGTATTTATGTCAACTAGGAATGGAGTTGCAAACATGAACCCCTCCTCCCCCCTCCCCCCCCCAAAAAAAACAACACAGTTGATGATATTTTTGACAATCTTGAAACCTATACTTAAATTCCTTTAGCAAAACAGAAAGCAAGACTGCATATGTTTTTGCTGTTCACAGGATTGCATTTAGCCAATGTATCAAAGTCCAGATAATTATTTACTATAACTTGAGTTAGCTCAACACTGAGCCCTCTCTGTGCCCTGGTTTCAGCTCACATAGTACCTATCATACTCCATTGTTTGATTGTGGCTGAGTGATGGGTGTGCACCCAGGGCTAGGACGAAGAAGAGCCATCACGAGCTGTGTAGCCCCACTGCAGGGCATGTTGGGATGCAGCAGCCCATGTTATGGCACGTCCAGATTAAGTATAGTTAAGAAAGGGCAAAAAGACTTAACAAGAGAGGAGTGATAAAAATATGTGCAAGAAACAATCCTGTGAACACCAATACAGAGCAATATGGGGAAGAGGTTCACAAGGTGCTGGAGAAGAGACAGTCTAGAAGCAGATGGAAGAAGTTATTGTGAGATGGTGGATTTCTATTGGAAAAGCAAAGCAGTAAGTAGGGTTGCTACCCTGGACTTCAGAGAATTGGCTTTGGCCTCTTCAAACACCTACTTGGTGACATCCCATGAACATTAGCATTAGAAGCTAAGTGAGGCCCATGAGAGCTGGCTGATGCTTAAATAACTCTTCTTTCAAGCTCAAGATCTGTGCATCTCTAAGAGTAAGAAATCAGGGAAAGGTGGGATAAGCAGGGAGGATGGTTGTGGATGAGCAAGCAGGGGGATTAAAAATAGATGATCATTGTGGTCCTTGTCAACTCAGACCACTCTATAATTCTATGATAAGCTAAAAGTAAAGAGGAATATCCCTTAAATGTGGAAAAAGGGCCTGTCCACCTGGGAAGAGTATAGGAACATTGTCAGGATCTGTGTGTACGCAACAAGGAAAGCTAAGCCCTTCCTGGAAGAAAATAGAGGATAACAAGAAAGGTGTTTGGGGTTTTTTTGTTTGTTTGTTTGTTTGTTTGTTAAGTATGTCAACAGTAAAACGAAGACTAGGGAAAATGTGGGTCCCCTACTATATGAGGTGGAGGCCTTGGTAAGTGGGGATGCTGAGAAGGTGGAGATTCTGAATGCCTTCGTTGCTTCAGTCTTCAATGCTAAGACTAGCCCTCAGGAATCCCAGACCCTGGAGGTAAGAGAGAGAGTCTGAGGAAAGGAGGGCTTCCTATTAATCAAGGAGAATTTGGTCAGAGAGCGTCTGGCTAAAATCAGTGCACCCAAATCCATGGATCTGGATGGAACGCACCCACATGTGCCAGAGAACTGGCAGAGCTGATTGCTGAACCACTATCATCTTTGAAATATCTTAGCAAATTGTAGAGGTGCATGAAGTCTGGATGATAGCCATTGTTTCTCCAGTCTTCAGAAATGGCAAGAAAGATGTTCTGGGAAACTACAGGCCAATATGCCCCTGGAAGGGTGATGGAACAATTTTTTCCATATACCCTTTTCAATCAATTGGAAGAGAAGAAGGTTATCAGAAATAGTCAACATGGAGTCACCAAGGGGAAATCATGCTTGACTAAGCTGGTAGCCTTCTATGATGTCATCACTGGCTGGATAGATGGGGGGAGAACAGTTGATGTTGTATACCTTGACTTCAATAAGCTGTTTGACACTGTCTCCTGCAACATCCTTGTTAGGAAAATTAGAAAGTGTGTGATAGATGAGTGGATGGTGAGGTGAACTGAGAACTATTTGACTGACAGTGTTCAGAGAGCTGTCATCAGTAGTGCAGATTGTTGTTGGAGGCCTGTAACTAGCAGTGTTCCCCAGGGGTCAGTGGTGGGTCCAGTCTTGTTCAACATCTTCATCAGTGACCTGGATGAAGAGACTGAGTCCATCCTCAGCAAGTTTGCTGAAGATACAAAGCTGGGAGGAGTGGCTGACACAACTGAAGGCTGTGGTACCATTCAACACGACTTGGACAAACTGGAGAGTTGGGCAGGGAGGAACCTGATGAGGTTTAACAATAGCAAGTAGGGTCTTGCATTTGGGGATGAATAATCACATCCATCAGTAAAGATTAGGGGATGACTGACTGGAGATGAGCTTAGCAGAGAAGGACCTGAGAGTTCCAGTGGACTACGGGTTTGTCACGAGCCAGCAGCATGCACTGTGGCCAAAAAGACCAGTGGTATTCCAGGATGCATTAAAAAGAGAGTGGTCAGCGGGTCAAGGGAAGCTATCCTCCTCCTCTACTCTGCTCTGGTGAGGTCACGTTTAGACTACTGTGTCCAGTTCTAGGCTCCCAAGTTCAGAAAAGACGGAGATCTCCTAGAAGTAGTCCAGCAGAGAGCCAGAAAGATGATAAAGGGCCTGAAGCATCTCTTGTATGAGGAAAGGCTGAATAACCTGGGTCTGCTCAGCATGGGGAAAAGACAACTGAGAGGGATCTGATTAGTGTTTATGAATATCTAAAGGGAGATGGGAGGCAAATGGATGAGACCAGACTCTTCTTGGCGGTGTGTAGCAATAGGACAAGGAGTAATTGCCTAAAACTTGTACGTAGTGTCAACGGTTTACAGGCTGGTTCGGTCCGGTTCCGTGACTAGAAGGGCGGAGGGATCCGTGGATCCGCGCCCCCAGAAAAGGAAAATAGGGACCACGAAATAATTGAAAACAACGGCAACAATCTGAGGTGAAGCAAACTAATTTACTAAATATAGTATCAGCAGAATATAATGAGAGAGAGAGAGAGTGTGTGTCTGGAAGGTGGATTGGCCTCACCACAACGCTGAGATGAGAAGTGCAGTCCAGTTGAGCCAATGAAGAAGCGCAGGCAGAGAAGTGCAGATGGAGAAGCGTAAGCGAAGAAGCGCAGGCAAAGAAGAGAGAATCAGGTGATCTTGCTGGGAGTTATATTTCCTCACTGACCGCAAAGCCCCCTGGGGAAATGTAGTTCTTCTTCTCCTCCGGATAGGCACCCGGAACTTGCGCATCAGCAGTCAAACCCCCAGTGCATTACATGATGTTATGATGTGGAATACTGATAACCAAAAATCATGAAACCATGACACATAGGAAGTTCCATACTAACATGCAGAAGAACTTCTTTACAGTAAGGGTGACAGAGCACCGGAACAGGTTGCTCAGAGAGGTTGTGGAGTCTTCTTTTATGGAGATATGCATGACCCATCTGTACTCTTACCCGTGAGGCCCATCGTAGGGTAGCTGCTTTAGCAGAGAGATTAGATTCCATTATCTCTAGAGGTCCTTTTCAACTCCTGCAATTCTGCAGTTCTGTGAAGAAAATTTGCAGGGGCTGACAAGAAATGAGGAGAAAGGGAGGAGCAGAGAACAGCTAGTACAGACTGACTGTGATCCTAAAATTCACTTTTACAAGCATTATTTGCATTTGTTCAGGTTGTAGTAAGTAAAACACCTCATATGATTCTTTCATCATTCAACTAAAAGGTAATGGTGTAATACTATCCAATCCATACTCTTTTTGCTTAATCAGAACAGTGGATTTGTCAGTAACCCATGTTACAAACTAAGATGCGTGCCCACAAACATTTTCCAGAAGATACTGGAACAGTGAAATTAAGAGAGGAAACTTCTCTCTCTCTCTAGCTTTCTCTCTCTCAATTCCTTTCCTCTAGTTTTAGTGGTTTTTTGTTTGTTTGTTTTTAATTTGAGATTAAGTATGATCATATCTATAAAAATGACACAGCTTATTAACATCTGACAAGTCTGTAAAATAAAATTTATGTGAGTTTATGTAATTTTACATAATGTAAACAGGAAAAAGTTGGCTGAAATTTAATCTATGAAATCCAAACATCATTAATCATCTAAACTTTTTTTTCAGTAATGGAATGTAACTTGGGAAAATTTATGTAATGCAATTGTCAAATTTTAAATGTGTGTCAATATTAATATATATCTCTTAAAAATAATTACATACACACAAATTTAATAAACTGACTACTGACAAAAATTTAAATTCACGTACAGCATATAGCAATCATGTAATAGGACAAACCTCGGTGACTAATCTTTCTCAAATTTAATATTGTCCATCTGGCTTTGGTTCCATACTGCTTTTATTCACAAGCTTAGGAAATACTTAGCATTGTAACTGCAATAATTTTGTTGCTGAGTGAACAGACATAAAATCTTTCTTTGTTGTAAGATGCTGGGTAGAGTTTAATATTCAACTAATAATTTCTGTCAAGAGCCTACTTTATGTTATTGAAAACCAATGGTACATTTTTCAGCCACACATGAAGACAAATTAACATTTTAAACTTCAGGAACTGTTAACACAGGAAACATACTATAGCAAAAATTAAAGCTCAGACCAAACTAAAGGAATAAGAAGTGATAAAAATAGTGAATATAACTATCCAGTTGCGTCTAAGCACAAAATAATAAAGAGCAAATACAGTTAACACTAAAATTACAGACATTTGGAAATCAGAAGGCATGTATTCAACTCTTATCTTAGCAATGAATAGTATAAATATTACAAATTGTGTGACGTACTGACAACTCCTTTTAGCATTTTGTTGATTCCTGCATATTTATCTATGAATTTTTGTTATTGTGTTGTTTGTTTGTATGTTGATTTGTCAGCTGTTAAGTAGGATATACATAAGACTTGCAGGAAGAAAAGAAATTAAAGTGAAAAAAAAACAACCAAGAAACAGTAAAACCAAACACTATTTAGTCATTGGAATATTTAAATTTTGAACAAATCATTAAGATTACATATGTCCATATTATTATTATAAGTACGAAACATTTTTATAATTACCTAAATACACCTGATAGACTTGACTGCCCTCTATAAACAGTGCAAATAAATATTTTTTACTTGATATTGATAACAAATTTAAAATATTATTTTTCAGTAGCTGTGAAAGGAATATAATAAATGATTTATTTGAGGAACATAAATTTAACACCTAAATTAATTTCCTCCCTTTTTTTTTTTTTTTTTTTTTTTTTTAATTTCAAATTGCCCAATGAACAAGGTAGTGGGAAAACTGTTTGATGGATGAGTTTACAACCATAGAATTATGATCAATGGCTCAATGTCCAGATGGAGATCAGTGACTAGATATGTCCCTCAGGGGGCGGTACTGGGACCAGTGCTCTTCAACACCTTCATCAATGACACTGATAGTAAGATTGAGTGCATTCTCAGTAAGTTTTCAGATGACACCAAGCTGTGTTGTATGGTTGATATATCCCAGGATAGAACACCATTCAGAGAGACCCTGACAGATGATCACCATAGCGTTCAACAATTCCAAGTGTAAGATCTAACACCTGGGTTGTGGCAACCCCTGCTATCAGTACAAGCTGGGGGATGTATGGATGGAGCACAACCCTGCTGGAAAGGGCTTAGGGATACTGGTGGATGGCAAGCTGGACATGAGCCAGCAATGTGCCCCTGCAGCTCATAAAGCCAGCCATATCCTGGACTGCATCAAAAGAAGTGTGGTCACCAGGTTCAGGGAGGTGATCATGCTCCTCTACTCTGTGCTGGTGAGACCTCACCTAGAGTACTGTGTAGTACTTTGTACAGATGTAGAGTCCTCAATAAAGGTGAGACATGGACCTGTTACAGAGCATTCAAAGGAGGACTACAAAAATGATCCAAGGAATGGAACACTTCCCGCCCCAACTGAGAGAGCTGGGGATGCTCAGTCTGGGGAAGAGAAGATCATAGAATATAGAATCATAGAATGGCCTGGGTTGAAAAGGACCATAATGATCACCGAGTTTCAACCCCCCTGCTGTGGGCAGAATTGTCAACCAATAGACCAGGCTGCCCAGAACCACATCCAGCCTGGCCTCAAATGCCTCCAGGGATGGGGCATCCACAACCTCCTTGAGCAAACTGTTCCAGTACATCACCACCCTCTGTGTGAAAAACTTCCTCCTAATATCTAACCTAAATGTCCCCTATCTCAGTTTAAAACCATTCCCCCTTGTCCTATCACTTTCCATCCTCGTAAACAGATGTTCCCCTTCCTGTTTATATCCTCCCTTCAAGTACTGGAAGGCGGCAGTGAGGTCTCCCCAGAGCCTTCTCTTCTCCAAGCTAAACAAGCCCAGTTCCCTCAACCTTTCTCACAGGAGAGGTGCTCTAGGCCTCTGATCATCTTAGTGGCCCTCCTCTGGACCCACTCCAAGAGCTCCACATCCTTCCTGTACTGGGAGCCCAAGGCCTGGATGCAGTACTCCACTCTTGTGGGGCCTCACAAGAGCCAAGTAGAGGGGCACAATTTCCTTCCTCTCCCTGCTGGCCACCCCTTTTTTAATGCAGCCCAGAACATAGTTGGCCTTCCAGGCTACAAGCATACACTGCTGTCTCATGTTCAGCTTCTCATCTCCCAGGACCCCCAAGTCCTTCTCCACAGGGCTGCTCTCCAGCAGATCTTCCCCCTGTTTATATAATTACCTGGGATTGCCCCAACCCAAGTGCAGCACCCTGCACTTGACCTTATTGAACCTCATAAGGTTCTCATGGGCCCACTTCTCCAGCCTGTCCAGGTCCCTCTGGATGGCTTCCCTTCCTTCCAATGTATCGACTGCACCATTCAGCTTAGTGTTGTCAGCAAACTTGTTGAGGGTGCACTCAATGTCATCATCTATGTCATTGAAGATGTTGAAGAGCACCAGTCCCAAGATTGACCTCTGAGGGACACCGCTTGTGATCAGCCTCCACCCTGGCACAGAAGCATTAATCACAACCCTTTGGCTGCGTCCAGTCAGCCAATTCATCTGTCAAACAAGATGCAGGGGAAACCTTGTAGCAGACTTTTGGTATTTAAAGGGGGTACTGTAAGAAGGAAGGGGACAGATTTTTTAGCAGGATGTGTTGTGATGGGACAAGCAAAAAGGGTTCGAAACTAAAAGAGGGAAGATTTAAATTGGATATAACAAAGAAGGTTTTTTGCAATGAGAGGTGGCAAGATACAGGAATAGGTTGCCCAGAGAGGTGGTAGACGCTCCTCCTTGGAACCATTCAGGGTCAGGTTGGAAAGCTCTGGGCAACCTGATCTAAATGATCTAAATATCAATATCTTTGTTTTTTTGTAGGGGAATTGTAATAAATGATTTTTAAGAGTCTCTTCCAAGTAAAATGATTCTATGTTTCTGTGATTCTGTGTATAAGTGGTTATTAGAAACGAGCTTCAAAACCCTAAACCGTCTATTTATGTAGTCATGTTATAGAAACTGTGGTTGCATGTGTATTGAATTCTTCATTTACAGTGAATTATAGACAATGATGTTGATGTATATACAGGTGTCACAGAGTTAATGAGATCAATCTACACCCGTGACAGGGGGCAGTAGGCCCCTGCCCTCCCCTCCCCACCCCACAAAATGGGAAGGAAGGGAGGAAAACAAAAAATAGCGGCAACAATCTATGGAGGAAAACTTATTTTACTAACTATGATATCAGAATGCAAGATAACACAATATAATACAATCTGATTGAAATTGAGACTAATAAATCAAATAAAATAGGAGAGAGAGAGAGTTCCCGAGACCGATTCAAACCTGAAAAGCTTGGAACGGCCAGGAAAGCACCCTCCAGCACCCACTGCCAGGCAGTAAGAGACCGCCCCACTCGGAAGGGCCAGATCCCATGCCTTCTGTAATGTATAGGGATAGGTGCCTGGAATTGGAGCATTAACACTTTAACTCCCAGTACACTACATGATGTTTTGATGCTGAGAACCAAAAACAAAAAACATAAAACCATGACAACAGGTTAGCTTCAAAGTAACAAACAAGTCACTGCTTTTAAGTCAGAAATATTAAAAGCAAAAGGGAGAAATAAATGATAATCTGTCTTGAAAACAACACACTCCATTGGAGTATTCAGAACAGAAGTGTTAAGCCTTGGCAGATTTCATGAGGCTTGATGAACTTGTGAAGACAGATACATTTTTTTATGAGGACTGAATGCAGTAATTTATCAGTACGTAAGTCTGAGTTGACATATATCTTTGGGCTATAGCATGAGGAAATGAAAAAAAAAAAAAAAAGTTATGCATATCCACATTACAAAACAAGTAGTAGTTTGTGTCAAATTAAGACACAAAGGCCAGAATTCTTCAAAGATTGCTCGTTTCATTCTGTTTCAAGATCTTTCATCCTACTGTGATCCAAAGGCTGTCTAAGATCAGAGAGATATCTCACTAGGGCAGAAAGAAATCTTATGATGCTGAAAAGGCTTTGAGGTAGGTCCTATTAATGAAAGCATGATAATTGACATCACAGGATGCAAAAAAGGCATTGGAGACCATGTTTAGAACTTTACACATGTGAAACATTGTTTAGACCTTACTGAATTAAGGGTGGAAGAACTTACATTACACTTTCAAACCATTTATTTTATGCTGCACATGCAGTGAATGTTGCACATTCATGACTGTAACTTTAATTTTCCTGTTTAAATTTGAAAAAAAGCTGAGCATTGTTTATGGACAACTTGTGAGCAGTTTTGCTCACATTCTTTATCTGCTTACAATCAAACATGTATTGCACAGATGTTTCTGGTTTTTTAGTTTCTCTCATGAAAAATAATCCCTAGGTAATGCTTATGTCAGTTTCCTTGATAGAGTTAGAACTTCTGAGTCACACCTGAGATTTGCTATGGCATTTACCTCCAGTATTGTGTTCAGTTTTGGGCACCTCAGTACAGAAAGGACATTGAGGTGCTGGAATAGGTCCAAAGAAGGGCAAGGCTTGTGAAGGGCTTGGAGAATATGCCCTACGAGGAGCAACTGAGGGAACTGGAGCTGTTTAGTCTGGGGAAAAGGAGGCTGAGGAGAGACCTTATTTCTATCTTCCAATATCTGAAAGGTGCTTACAGTGAGAGTGGGTTTGATCTCTTCTCACTGGTGACAGGTGACAGGATGAGGGAAAATGGCCTCAAGTTGTGCCAGGGTAAATTTAGGTTGGTTTTAAGGAAAAAACTTCTTTACAGAAAGGGTTGTGAAGCACTGGAATAGGCTCCCCAGGGAGGTGGTTGAGTCACTATCCCTGAATGTGTTTAAAAACCGTTTGGATGTGGTTCTCAGGGATGTGATTTAGTAGAGGGTTGTTAGAGTTAGGGTAGTATGGTTAGATCGTGGTTGGACTTGATGATCTTTAAGATCTTTTCCAACCTGAGCAATTCTATGATTCTATGATTCTATGATTCTATGATAAGCAGAAGCCACTTATTTTCAGATAGAGACAACAGAGCATAAAATAAGTTTGAATTTTAATTTGTTCAAGTGAGACATGATCTCTTAGAACACAGAAAGATGAAAATGACTTTATTTTTACTTACTTTTCCTCCCATTCCTCCCCTTCACTCCCCAAATTGCATTTTACATTAAGGGTTTTATGCAATTGCTTTGTTTCTTGATGGCTACAGTGTTAAGGGGTTTGTATTTGCTCAGTTCTTAAATAGCTCCTTTGTACTTCAGTAGTTTCAGTCATAATGATTTGGTATGGGACAGGAATATGTAAGTAATTGATTTGGAGTTTGTATTAAAAAAAAAGAAAAAGAAAGAAAGGAAGGAAGGAAGGAAGGAAGGAAGGAAAGGAAAGAAGGAAGGAAGGAAGGAAGGAAGGAAGGAAGGAAAGGAAAGGAAGAGAAGAAGAGAAAGAAAGAAAGAAAGAAAGAAAGAAAGAAAGAAAGAAAGAAAGAAAGAAAGAAAGAAAGAAAGAAAAAGAAAGAAAGAAAGAAAGAAAGAAAGAAAGAAAGAAAGAAAGAAAGAAAGAAAGAAAAATGGCATTAACAACTTAAGAGCTGTGACAATCAGATAACTTTTTTTAAAAAGGTTGAAAATTTCTCTAGAATGTTAAAAATTAATATTCAACTCTTCATTATTTTTATGAAAGTCATTCAAGAATCTTTTTAATATTTTCATCAAAGAAATATCACTTAGTCCACCAGAAGCATTTAATCTTCAAGCTTCAGCATTCAAAGAAGAATTCTGTACTTTATTTCTAAAGCACTGTGTCCTTGAAAAAGTGGATTGCCTGGGGGAAAATGGTAATTACCCTTTTAACTTCAGACCGCTAGGTGGTCTTCCATTGCAAATCAAGAGGATGACTGGAATGAATTAGTTATTGATGATGGCCCAATGGACCTGATATGGACATCTGAACTTGTCACTTTATGCACCACATGTAGTCAGTGGAGAATGATGAGAATTAGAACACAATTCATTTTGGCCTAAAGTGGATCTCCAGTCAGGTGAATTAGCATGAATGTCCTGCATATTCTTAAGGAAATTTAACATGAATAGCTCAGATTATGACACCTAAAAGGAGGTGAGGCTGCTTCAGTTTTTTTTTCTCTTCTGTCTAGACCTTAAAGAAGAAAATAGGAATGAACAGTCAAGATCTTTCATAAAGGAAGGGGTTTCATTCCACAGAGGAGAGCTTAAAGCACCAATCTGGCTGTGGAGTAAATACCTTACGGATACAGAAGCTGGAGGGAAATTCAGAAGGTAACAAGATCTAATAGAAGGAATTGTAAGACACACAAATTTAGCTGGAAGCAAGTTTTTAAAAAGATGACGATAAATTGCTGTAATGACTTGCAACCACTTGGGAATTTCCAAGAAGAAATCACTGTGAGGATTATTGGAATCCTTTGTGTTTTGCAATATGTTAAAAAAAAAATAATTAAAGTGTTCCCATTTAAGCAGAAACAGGGTATTGAAGCCAGTAGTCACAGTAGGGTTTTCTTGCCTTATACTCTAATGGAAACATTATTATAGCCAAGTACTGTTATATTTTGAACTGACAAAGAACAGAAAGGGCAGAGAAAAGCACAGATTAAAACTGCAGTATCATAATAATGGAGCCTGTCAAGACTGAAATAATGAGAAGGAACCCTGCTGTTTGAGCCCCTAACTGGGACAAAAAGGTATACCATATGTATTTAGGTATTTTATATTGATGAGGAGGTCAGTATTTAGTCCTAAGTTGTCCCTCAGAATCAGCTCCTGTACTAAATGTGCATTACTATGGTATTGCTTTTCTTTCTCAGGTTCAGCTCTTGTTTTTCCAAATTAGATTGATATTCCCCAAAGTCAAAAAGATATGTACAAAAACTGCAGATTAATTAATTAATTAATTAATTGAAGGGGGCATTTTATCAGTCAAAACAACAACTGATTCAACAACATGCTTGCTCTAAATTCTGCTACTCTTTGTGTTTCAACTACAGTGACCATACATATATCACTTGGCAGACAGTTTCTACTTCTCAGTCAGAAATCTCTAATTCCTCCATGAGGGGAGATCCAAAGTGTACTGACTGCTAGGTAGTATCTGATCTGGGGAGTCACCTCTTTACTGTAATTTATTACTTATTTTCAATTTATATTACATGTTGATGGAAGTGTTTAAAAGGAGGTGCAAGTTATGCTGCAGTTTTTAACAAATCGATTCCTTCAAGTCATGCACACATCTAGTCAGCTTCTGTCAGATACTGTCAGCCAAGACACTTATTCCCACTTTCAGGAATTTTAACTATTTCCACATATAGTAACAAAACACGAGACAAGAAGTCCCATATCCATTCTTGTGCTTACTAGAGTATTAATGAGAGCAGGAAAGAAATTCTTTCTCCAAATGACCATACTGATGCAATATGGCTTATGGTGATTTCTCCTCGACCATTAATTTGACATACCAAAACAAATTGCATTTCTATTAAAAAGGTGTTTCAATGATTTAAAATAGTTAGGGCTATATTCAGATGATATATGTATATATGCTTCGCTTGCTTGATTGAAAAACGTATTTCACAGTCATTAATAATCTGTGCAATAATATTCATGCTCAAATCTACCCCTCAGTCCCAAGCCTATCTTGGGAGACATACATCTATCGGTATGTTGCATCGCTTCCTTAACGGACTGAGGTTTCATGGACCATAAGCTAGAAAAAAAAAACACCCTTGTGTTGCTCCTCAGTACATGAGCATCTTCATGACGTACTTTTACAAACTGGTTCTCTTCCCAGGCAGCAATATCTTGCCACAGTGTGGCAACCCTGATGATCTTGCCTCTGCACTGCCAGTCATTCCGCTTCCATTGTTGTAACCACCTCCATCAGTCATTTTCCACTATCCATGAGTCAGAATAGAATACAAGCCACTTCTCTCATTCAGCAATACATAAAGCCAGCTGGATAGCCTTCATTTCTGCAAATTGGCTTGATTCCCTTTTTCCTTCAGCAGATTCTGCAGCTTGTCATGTAGTAATCCTTACAGTAACTTTCCACTTCTGATGCTTTCCCACAATATGAGAGGACCCATCAGTGAACAAAGCATGTTCATATTTCTCCTCATTCTCTGGTAGTTTATTATATAGTGGGGAATCTTTTAGCAAGTCACCTCCTTTCTGAGCTATTGACAACTATTACAGATTGATGAAGAATGAAATCTTTAGACATAATAAAGCAGCAATAATACTAATATTTGTGTTTTAAAAAGATAAAATATACATGAGGGATTTACTTATGGGAGTTATAGGCATTTTTGGTACCTGAAAAGATACAAGGTCATATTATTAAGCAATCAATTTGTAAACACCAAGTAATAAGATTCTAATAAACAGACAAGAGATTTATCAAGATAAATAATGTTAACAAAATAAAATTTCCTCTTTACTCTAGATAGCTGATCAAAGAAGCAGAAGAGGGACTGAAGAACACATGATTTTTTTTGTTAAAATTAGTAAGGTTCATATCCATACGAAATCTCATTATAAATGGTGTGAAAAAATGCACAGAAATAATGTACAGTAAATAAATATAACCGTGGAACTGACAAGGATGAAAACATTTACTCAAAGAATATGTATCACTTTCAGATTGATAACCATGATGAGTTCATCTGTAGTGATCCATGAAAATACCATAGAAAAAAGTTGTGTTTGAAATTATGTTTGGAATATATACTGATAACTCAAAGAGACATCTTACAAATAAATCTGATTTCTATATTTTCTAAAATAAATAAATAAATAAATAAAAATATTTTAAATATCTTTTAAAGGTATAAGGATAACCTAGCAATAGAATGAGTATATAGAAGGGCATACTATGAAAGTTGATACCAGGAACATATTTTCTAGATTGCTTCAATATATTTAAACCTGTATAAGAATAGAGAGTGGGCTAGATTACTCCTTTGGTTTCCTCCTGTGTTGTGCAGGGCAGTATAATAACAAAATGAAACAATTCTGCCTTTTGTTTAAGAGTTTCCAAGACAGGGGCAGCGAGTGAGAGATAACCCACAGCTTAATGGCCATGAAGCAGTCTTTTGTGTGGGCTTATCTCAAGGAAGATGGCCATCTGAGGAGGTATTGCACATGACTCTTACCCAAGTGCCCAAGAATGCCACACTGGCAGAAGAAGAAGGATGAAATGGGGACCTACAATCATGAGATTAGGTTTCTGACAACAGATTCCACATGAAGAAGAAGAGGGTTTCCGACAACAGATTCCTTACAAAGAAGGTTTTCTGACAACAGAAGCCTCACAACGTGATGCCTGCATGCTGACAGACTCTCTCCTGGGCCCGCTACCTGAGACCTGCTGCTTCTTCCTGGACTTACCCTGCCTCTTCTTCCTGGTACCTGCTTGCTGCACAAGGCCAGCCATGCTGCTGCTGCTCTCCCCCTGTGCTTTTGCCTCAGACCATTGGAATGGTGTGCAACGGGACGCTGTTGGATCTTGGTGGTGACTATCCCTGCTTTACACAATTCTTGCTTCTTTCCTATCTTTTCTATCACCTGCCTTCCCTTCCCCATCACCCTAATTCATAATAGTTGTCATCCTCCCCTTCCCCATTTCCCTGATTAAAATTTGTAATAAACTGGTCAGACCAACATTTGAACTGCTGTTTCTTAATCTCACATTGGATATACATCTATCAAAGAACCTCTTCTCCCTCCTATAAGTTGACAATGTGGGAGAAAGTTGAAAGGCTTAAAATCAAAGTCATCTGTTGACAGTTAACACTAGTAAAATAACTTTGCTATGTTGGAAGTGAAACTAGAATTAAAAATAAATTAGGCATAACATGTAAGAGGATCATTTATCTTCTGTCTTGTAATTGGGTGGTCACTTCATTCAGAAATTTTAATATTCCAACTGCTATTAAAATTAATAGATATTCGTAGAAAGACAAATAAATTTGTGAAAAGTGAGCTGTATATAGAAGTAGTCTTTACCACGATAGCAAGGACAATATTATCTTTATCTTTAGATTATCTTTAGAATGCCATTTATTATACTTTTCATCACCATATTATTCACATGGAGTTAGTATCAATTTAGAAAGGTAAATCAGTTGGAGTGGTAGATATTAACTATACCTAAAAAGAAGAATGGTGTCGAAGTTTGAAATGGCTGTAATATCCACAATCATATTGTTTTATTTGCTTGGATCACCCATAACAAACTGTATAAATGACAGAGACATTATTTTTTATTTCTATTGCTATGGACCATTTATATCAGTTGTTCTGTCTGTTTCCCATCCCAGCTTCCTGTTTCTCTCTGGCAGGGAAGCAGGAGAAATGGAAAAGTCCTTGACTCTGTGTAAACACTGCTGGTAACAATTAAAACGTTGTCAACATTATTCTTATCATAAATCCAAAACATAGTTATTGTATGGGTTATTATGAACAAAAGTAACGCCATGCCAGTCAGAGAACCATGTGGCATCAAACTTCTTGTACAACAAAATTCAATTGGATTAATATGGTGACTTCAGAATGAAAACTTTGGCCCAGTTAAACCTCTAGATTATTACATAGAAGAAGGGAAAGTATAAAAGAATGCTACACACTGTATTTTTTTTTTCTTTCTGCAGCACATATTGAAAAGCCCTTCTGTTTAGATAACTGTACAAGCCTAAATTTATATTTTGTGCAACCACATGATTATCACCAGATACAACAGCATATTCCTGATTCTCTAATTAATTGTTTATCTGTCATTAAATCTAGGTGAGAAGAGCAGAAAGGGTTATTTTGTGCTCTGTTACAGATACTAGGAAATTCAAGATTGTTTTCTTGAATTTAAGGAATTATTTTCATTTGACATGAACAAAAGACTACATCTGTTTGCTCTAAACTTTCTCTCTGTTAGAAAAAGAATTTTACTTATGGAAGCTAATAGCTCATTTTCAGATTTTGTTCTGTTCTCTTTTCATGTTCATAAACATGCTAGAGAAGACAGCATCAGAAACTAGCCATGGGTAAAGTTTTTTTGCACCAGATACACAAATACAAGCAATGATGTTCAACTCCCACAGACACAACCTTAGCTCTAGTTCATCTAGATACGTCATTATGATGTACATGAACTGTCTTAAGCTAAAGCTAAATATTTTTTAATGTGAGCTCTACAGAAGTTGCTCTGTTACTAAGTTAATTCAAAAAAATGACAGCACTTCATAAGATATTTTAGAGAAAAACTGCCTATTCCTCAAGTAATCAACTTTCCATTTAGTTTTATTCCCAACATATATTATATACACTTTATCATACTTTCTTTTATCATAAAAATAATCAGAAGTAATGTTTATATCACAAGTTCTCATTAATAAAAAAAGAAAAAAAGCTTTACTATGTTTTGGTTGGTTTGTTTTTGTTTCGCTCTTTATAACACAATCTATTGCAAACAGAAAAAAATGTCTATATTGTTCTATGTTGCAACTTCATGGATTTGTAGGAATTGCAAAGACAAGTTTTATGCAGTCCTATGTTCAAGTGCCTTTCCATAAGTGTACTGAGACTTCCGATTTGAATCAACCAGCTTAAAATTAATTTATCATGATTCTGTGTAAATCTGATAAATAACAATTAAGAGATGGTGATATGTTAAAAAATGAGCCATGAATTGAACAAAGTGAAACCTAATGCTTTCCTTAAGATTTTGTAGCACTAGGAATGCATAATCCGATTGTCCTTCACAGGATAATTTTTTTTTGTAGTTTCTTAAAGAAGAATAATTTATTAAATTTTTAAGAGTTTATTGTAATTTATACTTGTCCTGAGAATATAGTTGATATGAAAACTTTAGCTTACAAGGGAAAGCAACAGAATATACACAGGTATTTATTACCAGTTACTGAGGTTGTATTATGGCAGGTTCTTACAAAGAAATATTGGAAGAATCCTACTTAGCACAGGCTTTTGCTAGAATTGGTATCAAGAAGTCAGGTACTGACTGAAGCTGGCAAATTCAACGCATTCTATTTTATAACTGAAATTTAATCTTGACACCAGTTTTCTAATATTGTGCTCTAAATTTTGAATGCTAGAATTCGAAACAAAATAAAAGTTCAGCTTTATTCTTGCTAGTTCAAGTACATAGCACAGAGGACGTGATCACAAGGACCTCAAAGACTGACTATAAACATCCACGTTGAGTTGGTAATGAAATTGTGCAGAGAGATCAAATCCTACTTGTAAAAACTTATGTATCAGTAAGCATTTAACTATCTCTAAAACTATTTTTAAAAGAAATAAATGAAACGGATGGAGGTGATGGTAGTAAGAAAAGAGATGGTAAAGAAATGTGGATATTGAATTAAAATTCATGGGAAAAGACAAGAGAAATTGATCATAGAAAAAAAAGCAGAAATAAGGAGCATACAGCATAGGGAGAAGGATTAGATGATTTAATCACTTTGGGTATTCACTGGTATAAAGTGAATGAACTCATTTCCTTGTACTGGATCTTCAGTTACCTGATAGATGAGTGTATGCCACTACAAAAGTCAGGAAAACAAAATCAAAATTACTTAGATGTATGAATAAACTAGAAAGAACTCAAAAGTGGCTCAGACTAAGGCTGACAGGAATGGTGAAGTATTTAAGTCAAAAGGACAGATTAATATGTTGAGAGATATCATGTAAATAGTAGTAAAATTGAAAGTATTTAATACAGTCAGTGTGCTGTAAGCAAATTCCAGGGAAGGTATTAGAAAATGCTGCAGCTTCTCTATGTAGTTGTAACTGCTAAAATGTTAATGACTTGTTTAGAAAACAGAAAGTGAGTTGGAAATTATAGAACTGTACATGTAATAGGATATAAAAAAGAGCAGTGTATGTATAGTAAATGATAAATTTATGCTATTGTTCCCAAGATTTCTTAGAATGACTGTGCCAGCTACTAAATCAGAAATGAAGTCATATTTGCCACTGCTATCACTTGCTATATTAACATCCATAACATACTTGCATACATATATTGCGTTAAAATCTACCCATGATAGCTCCAAAGCTATTTTAGAAAAGAAGTCCACACAAAGAAGAAGCTACCAAGAGCTTCTAAAAACAGAATAAGTCACATATAAAATCAGCTGGAAAGAAGAAGTCTGTAAACAACTTTTAAATTTGGTAAAGAGTAAAGAATTTAAAATAACTAAAATGATTAATTGAAAAAGCAAATATTTAACTCACAGTAAAACATTTTTTTCTGTGCTTGGCAAAGCTACAGGTCCTGAAATCTAAGAAATTCTAAGTTCCTAAACTACTAATTAATTTTTGTCCATTTTGACTGAGATTCCGTGAGAGTATCACATTTTTAGTCTATCTCCATATTATAATTGCAGTCTGTTCAAGCACTAAACAACTCTGTAAAACTACAATTTTACTGCATTCTGGTTCATCTACACACAGTGTTGACACTGCACTTTCCCTTAACCATGATTAAATATCCAGATCCTATTCATGTCATATGTATATTCTGCCAGTTCTCATGGCAAGAAGGCTATTCTTTCTTAAACAAAACTATACAGTACAGTACCAGCATACAAAATACTGTCATGAAATCTATATCATATTAAGATACATAGACACCTTTATCTATCATGTTGCACATAGGAAAGGTGTTCATAAAAGAACATGCTGCTGATTTCTTCTAAATCTTTTTGTCATATTGACAGCCCTTGTAAACTGCTCCAGTGAGTTCATCCACTTTTCAGTGTTTTGCACTTAACATGTTATGTAGTTGCTTACTTGAAGTTAAGTTCCATTGTCCATATCCAACTGGGTGAGAAAGAGATAGCAGGGGGAGAAAAAAAATGCTTATCTCTTTCAAATATGACACTTTGATTCTTCAAAAAATATCAATTTTGAGAAATTAGGGTTTCTGAAGCGATATATGCAACTTCTTAGAATTGTTCTGTTGTTGTTGTTTGTTGATTTGTTTCTGAATTATCCCTTTGATGATTTCCATGTAGTGAACAGCTGACACTATTCTTGGTCCACTTGATCACATATGGAATGTATAGAACTCCCAATGTTATCAATTGGCAATTGAATAATACCACGTTGGCTAAAATTATATAATCATTCTGCCTGAGGCATGCAAATTATTCAACAATGCTATGCATACATTATGATAAAAGTAATTTTTATTCTGGAGAAAAATCAACTAGATAATGGGAATGGAGAACATATTAATCAATTTCAAACAATAATTCACAGTTCAATTTTGAAGAGGGAGAAAATTGTTTTATAGGTACAAATACTGAAAAATTGAATTCTCATTAACATTGTGTAATCTTTTTAGTCTGAACTACATAATTTATCTGAACTACATAATTTAAAGGTCAGACAAATCTTCCATTTTTAAAAAAAGAATAAAGACCTGAACTTTCAGAACTTCTAATATGCAAAAATCTAGTTTGGATGGTAACTAAACCTCTTGCCAGACTGAATATTTTGATTTACAGATACTGAGAACTTATGTTAGACACAGATGGCCCAATTTTATTGTATTTATAAGCAGCGGTCTCTTAAAATAAACATTTTCAAGGCAAGAAATAATTTTCTTTTTAAGAGGTTCATCTGATACTTCCAGTGTCAGAGAACTCAGAGTAGTTTGTGGTTTACTCAGCAAGATGTCATGTTTATTGGAGGTTTAGGAGACATATATTGCTTCATGCACTATGATCTCTTCTAGGATTCTCACTGAAATGTATACCATTAAATCACCTGCAGCCACTTGCCATATTCACAAATATGAGGTGTCTGCCAAAAAGCAGAGACATAGATTGGCTGCAATTTCAAATAATTTAGTTTGAGTCTCTGTGTTTCTTATTAATTTGTTGGAAATAATAACTATAACAATAACAACAATAATAATAATAATAATGTCTAACAACAGGTAATAAATTCTAAGGCTTAAAATCCCTAGTCAGGCTCCTGGTAACAATGTATAGTGAATATTCAGAGAAGTTCTATTTCTAAAGACTGCAAAATTTGGTTTATGTGTAGTATTTATGGTTTTATAAATGGAAAGGCAAATACTCTGTTCACTTAACTACAGATTTCTGCTATGATTAAGATATAATTCTGTTTGTCTTAAAACAAATTCATAAATAAACATTTTGAGACACTGAAGACAGAGGTCAATGCAATTTACCCAGTACACGGTAACACCAGTGAGATAAGACATGAGATTCTTTTGCCAACCACTCAGATGATTAGTAATTCTTTCTGTGCTAGGCCAGAACATTGCATCAAAGATACAACACTCTGTTTCACCTTGTCTGCCTCCTGGGCAGCAAGAGCAACATATTTTTATTTTTTTTTTTTTTTTTAACTCGTGATTTTTGTACTCATGATTTGGTTTCAGAGGAAATATCCTCCACTGTAGTCAGTATATCTCCATGTCAATATAGCTAGCTCTGTAAAGCAGATGACCTCCAAAAAGTTCTTTTCAAACAAAATTATTTTGATTCTGCGATTCTTAGCTAACACACAATAGTGAAAGAAAAAAAAAAAGTTATTTTGAAAGGCAGATAATTAATGAAATCAGGAAAATAAAATGGTATGAGTTTAAAATAAGTGATTTTTAAAAAGGATCATCTAATCTAACCCATCTAAATGGAGTTCATTTTATTTAAATATGCCACTTGTCTCTTGTTTGTCTGAATCCACTGAGATACAGCACTGGAAATTATTAGTCTTCTTTAGCATAATGATACATTGCTGACTCATGTTAAGTTTTTCATCCATCAGGACCCCCAGGTCCTTCTCTGCAGGGGTACTCTCAAGGATTACTTCTCCCAGTCTGTATAAGTGCCTAGGATTCCTCCGGCCCAAGTGCAGAACCTTTCACTTTTCTGTGTTGAACCTCATTAGATTCACCCGGGCCTACCTTTCAAGTCTTTTCAAGAAAAGTTTGTGTTGCATTTGCTACCTAATTTACCCAAACCAACTATGTCACTTTACTTTCTCTAAAAAATAAGACATGCAGATATTGCAAGAGAAGAGAGTACAAAGAGCAATAAAATAGCACTTGATATTTTATCCTTGATTAATCAAGACTGAAGAAAATGAATACTTCCTTCTTATCTGAAGAAGAGCTGAAGCATTCTGCTTCAGATAACTGCCATAAAACAATGGGAACACTCCAATGATGTATTAGTCAAATTAACCGAAGTTCAAAAACTCTCGCAGGTGAAACTGTTATTTTTAATTAACTGTTTTGAAAGCACATTCTACTATAAAACGATTCTTGTTATTCTGAATCTGTGTCTAAAAATCTAGCAATGGTTGGAAGACAAATTATTGTCTTACAAGTCAAGTTTCATAAATATTTCCACTTAATACAGTAAAGTGTAAATTAAATGAACACACTTTATATGCATGTGTTTATAAACAGTAAAGCAATAAAACATGTTTCTCTAATCATTTTTCCAATCTCTGGTACAGTACAAGTTGAAAGCAAAATAATTCAGAAATAATTCGGAAATAGACTCAATTTAAACTTTCATTAGGTTAACATAGGTTTTCTAAAGGATTTTTAAAAGTGTTCATCTACAAAACCTGTTAACTGTCAAGAGATACAGAAAATAAGCATGGAAAGGATAAATTAATGTAATATGATCAAATTAGAAATGGAAATTCTTAGATATTCTCCTATGATATCTGGCATTAATTCAGGGTAAGAAATAGTTTGTTACTAGATCTCTACACTGAATTAAGTTTAACTGCATTTTCCTTTGACTATTTTAACACACACTCTGTATGTATTTATATGGGCTGTACTATGACAACACAGTTTGACAACATTCCTATGTAGGCAAAACTCATGACACCTACTTCGGTCTATTCTACTTTCTTTATTTGAAAATGTATGATAAAGTAATATTCAAACTTTTCTTGTTTATATCCCAACATCTAACCATTGGAAAAATTTGGCAAATTATTTCTATTTTAGCTTTCAAATACATTTCTGTAAGATATTATTATTTTACATCATTGTCTCAAAGCTTGCTGGGGACACAGATGGACAAGTCCAAGCAAGTCCTGGGCAAAGGTTGAGAAATCCTTTGTCTGAGGGACACTGGCGGACAAGGCCAGGGGCAACGAAAGAGAGAGATAAGCTGCAGATTAATGGCCAGGAAACAGTCTTTTGTGTGGGCTTATCTCAAGGAAGATGGCCATCTCAGGAGGTGCTCACATGACTCTTGCTCAAGCACCCAGGGATGTCACATAGGCAGGAAAAAAAAAGGAAGATAAAAGAGGAATCAGCAACCATGAGGAGAGATTTTCTGGCAACAGATTCCTCATAAGAAGAGGAGGTTTCTGCCATGAGAAGCCTCACGATCTGCCTCTCTCCCTCCTGGACTTGCTCTGCTCTCTCTCCCTCCTGGACTTGCTCTGCACTCTACCATGATGCTGAAGAACAAAGGTGTCTGTCATCAGATTCCTCACTACGGAATTCATGCATGCTGACGGACTCTCCTGGGCTGCTACCTGAGTCATGCTGCTTCCTCCCGGATTGGCTCTGTGACTTCTTCCTGCTACCTACTTGCTGCCCAAGGCTGGTCACACTGCTGCTGCTCTCCCCCCGCTGCTGCTTTTGCCTCAGACCTACAAAACAGCATGCAACAAGATGGCTGCTGGATCCTGGTGGTGACTATGCCTGCTTTATGCGATTCTTGCTTCTTTCCTATCTTTTCTATTGCCCTCCTTCCCTTCCCCATCTCCCTGATTAGAATTTATAATAAACTGGTTGGACCAACATTTGAACTGTTTTTTCTTAACCTCACGCCGGGTATACAGATATTAAAAGAACATCCCTATAAATTGGAGCGAGACAATTTCATTATTTCCTTTTGTTTAAAAGTTTATTCTTTGACTTATTAGTCAGATTCTTACGAATGCTAAAGACTATATTTAGCGCCCTGTATTTTAGACTATATTTAGCCTGTATTTTACTGGATGTCTAAAAACAATGGCTGAACATTGAGTAAGGCGCTATCTAGGTTTAATATATTCTTCAGTTCCACAGACATCATCTCTGTTTTTTTCTTGTGACTTTCTATTTAATGTTCATTCATCTTTTTATTTTAAAATATACTTCTGCTAGATATTCCACCTGGAAGTTTTAAGAAGTATAAGTCATTTACTGTTGCTTGCACTTTTCAGTACAGTTAGGACCACTAAAGTGATTAAGAATATGTTTGTTATAGTATATGAAGAAAAGTTGATATTGCTATTTTAGCTTCAACAAGAGAAGTCTTAGGGGAATACTATCAGTGTACATAAATACATGATGGGAGGGGATTCAGGAAGACAGAGTCAGATTCAGTCTGGATATTAGGAAAAATCATAGAATGGATTGGATTGGAAGGGATCTCAAGAATCATCAAGTTCCAACCTCCCTGCTAGATTAAGTACTAGATAAGATTGCCCAGGGCCCCATCCAACCTGGCCTTAAACACCTTCAGGAATGAGGCATCCTTAGCCTCTCTGGGCAACCTGTTCCAGCACCTCACCACTCTCTCAGTAAAGAACATCCCCCCAACTTTGATACATATCTATCTTCCTTTAGTTTAAATCCATTCCCCTTTGTCCTATCATGATCTTCCCAAGTAAAAAATTGATTTCCTTCAGGTTTATAAACTCCCTTTAAATGCAGGAAGGACACAATGAGGTCTCCACTCAGCCTTCTCTTTTCTATGCTGAACAAACCCAGTTCCTTCAGCTTATCTTCATAGGATAGGTGCTCCATCCCCTGGATCATCTTCGTGACTCCCCTCTGAACCCTCTCCAAAAACTCCACATCCTATCTGTGTTGGGGGCCCCAGAGTTGAACTCAGTACTCCAGCTGGGGCCTCACAAGGGCAAAATAGAGGGGGAAAATCACCTCCCTTGCCCAGCTGCCCACCCCTCTTCTGATGGAACCTTTTATACAATTCTTTGGTCTTCTGGAATGTTAGCACACACTGCTGGCTCATGCTTAGTCTTTCATCAACCAGGACCCCTAAGTCCTTCTCAGCAGAACAGCTTCTTCTTTCAGTTCGCATACATATCTGGGATTACGTCAACCCAAATGCAAAACCTTGCAGTTTTCTTTGTTGAACCTCATTAGGTTCACAAGGGGCCACCTTTTGATTTTATCAAGATCCTTCTGGATAGCATCCTTTCCTTCTGCTGTGTTAACTTCACTGCTTGGCTTGGTGTCATCAGCAAATATGCTGTGGGCATGCTGAATCTAATCATCTATGTCACTGATAAAGAAGTTAAAGAGTACTGAACCCAAGATGTACACGTAGGGGACATTGCTTGTGACAAGTCTACCCTTCAAATCCATATCTCTGCAATTTGTAAATAAGAATGTAGTGGAGGACTGTGTCAAAGCCTTACAGAAGTCCAGATAGATGACATCAGTTGCCTTCCCTTTATCCATCTTCCATCACTCCATCATAGAAGGCCACCAGATTGGTCAGGCACAACCTTCCCTTGGTGAAGCCATGTTGACTGTCTTGGATCACCTGCTTGTCCCTCATGTGTCTTCACATGTCTTCCAAGAGGATCTGTTCTATGATCTTCCCAGGCACAGAGGTGAGGCTCACCAGCCTGTAGTTCCCCGGGTCTTCCTTCCTCCTATTCTTTTAAATGGGATTGAACTTTCCCTTTTTCCAGTCACTGTGGACTTCATCTGACAGCCACAACTTTTCTAATATGATGGAAATCGGCTCAGCAACCACATCAGTCAGCTCCCTTCATACCCTGAGATGCATGTCTTCTGGCTTCAAGGACTTGTACCATCTTTAATGTGAGGGTGGTCAAATACTGGAGCAGGCTTCTTGAACAAGTTGTTGATGCCCCATGGCTTTTAGTGTTCAAGAACATTTGGACAATGCCCTCAGTAATGTGCTTTAACTTCTGTTTAGCCCTTGAGTGATCGCAACACCCTTGAACCTGATGACTGAAGGTCCCTTCCAGCTGAACTATTCTATTCTACTTCTGGTATCAAAGATGGCTAACAGTCCCACAACTTAATATTTATTTTCTTGGAAATGGTTAGCCTATTAAAGCTATTGAAAGGTTATTGATTAAATTAGAAATGTTGTTTCAATTCCTTTAGTTTTTATTATTTATTTATTTATTTATTTATTTATTTTATTTTCAAATCTTGAAGACTGTGAATGAGATTCATCTTAAACAGCCATTGTAAAATGAGATTACTTCTTTCTGGAAGTGCCTGCTTACGTCTGTTACTGATGATGACATGTGAAGAACAATTTAGGCAAAATATCTGAGGTTTTTATTACTGAAGATCTGAATCATTCCTAAATACTCACAAAAAAAAAAGAAAGAAAAAAAAAAAAGAAAAAAAAAAAGAAAATATAAGTCAAGAGTTAATCAAACTATTGTATAACTCAAAAGACAGATTCTTTAGTACTAATTAGTATATATAAACAAAGGTTTTTCAGAGGAAAGAATCTGAATTAATTTGGGCCAGAGGAATTCAAGGCACTTATACAGACTGGAAGGAGCAGTCCTTGAGAGTAGACCTGCAGAGGAAGACCTGGGGGTCCTGATGGATGAAAATCCGAACATGAGCCAGCAGTGTGCTCTTGCACATAGTATCCTGGGCTCCATCAGAAGAGGGGTGGCCAGCAGGGACAGGAAGGTGCTTGTCCCTCTCTACTCTGCTCTTGTGAGGCCCCATCTGGAGTACTGCATTCAAATCTGGAGCCCCTTGTACAAGAAAGACAGAGAGCTGTTGGAGAGGGTCCAGAGGAGAATCACGAAGATTATAAGAGGGCTGAAGCACCTCCCCTGCAAAAACAGACTGAGGGAGCTGGGCTTGTTCAGCCTGAAGAAAAGAAGTCTGTGGGGGGACGTAACTGCAACCTTTCAGTATCTAAAGGGAACCTATAAACAGGAGGGGAGTCAACTCTTTGAAATGCCAGATAACAGCAGGAGAAGGGGAAATGGTTATAAGGTGCTGGGGCCTGTCCTCTTAAATATCTTTATTGATGACCTGGATGAGGCCATCGAGTGCACACTCAGTAAATTCGCAGATGACACCAAACTGGCTGGAAGTGTGGATCTGCCTGGGGGTAGCGAGGCCATACAGAGGGGTCTGGACAGGCTGGAGAGCTGGACTGAAGCCAACGGGATGAGGTTCAACAAGACCAAATGCCAGGTCCTGCACTTCGGCTACAACAACCCCAGGCGACGCTACAGGGTTGGGGAGGTGTGGCTGGAGGACTGCATAGAGGAAATGGACCTGGGGGTATTGATTGATGCTCGGCTGAACATGAGCTGACAGTGTGCCCAGGTGGCCAAGAAGGCCAATGGCATCCTGGCTTGCATCAGAAACAGCGTCGCCAGCAGGAGCAGAGAGGTGATTGTTCCCCTGTACTCAGCACTAGTGAGGCCGCATCTCGAGTACTGTGTCCAGTTTTGGGCCCCTCACTGCAAGAAAGACATTGAGGCCCTAGAACGTGTTCAAAGGAAGGCAACAAAGCTGGTGAGGGATCTGAAACACAGGCCATATGAGGAGAGGCTGAAGGAGCTGGGAATGTTCAGCCTGGAGAAGAGGAGGCTCAGGGGAGACATTCTTGCTCTCTATAATTTCCTGAAGGGAGGTTGTAGTGAGCTGGGGGTTGGCCTCTTCTCTCGTGTCATTAGGAATAGGACCAGAGGGAATGGTTTCAAGCTACGGCAGGGGAGATTCAAGCTGGACATTAGGAAGTATTACTTTTCAGAAAGGGTGGTCAGGCACTGGAATGGACTGCCCAGGGAGGTGGTGGAGTCGCTGAACCTGGGGGTGTTCAAGGAAAGACTGGATGTTGTGTTGAGGGACATGGTTTAGTGGGAGCTATTGGTAATAGGTGAACGGTTGGACTGGATGATCTTTTAGGTCTTTTCCAACCTTGGTAATTCTATGATTCTATGATTCTATGATTCTAAGTTGAGGAAGGGAAGATTTATTTTGAGTGTCAGGGAGAAGTTTTTACTGAGAGTGTTGAGGTGCTGCCCAGAGAGGTTGTGGATGCCCATCCCTGGAGGTGTTCAAGGCCAGATTGGATGAGGCCTTGGGCAACCTGGGGAGGTTGGTGGCCCTGCCTGTGGTGGGGGGGTTGAAGATTCATGGTTCTTGAGGTCACTTCCAACCCGGGCCATTTTGTGATTCTGTGAAAACTTACCTGTAATTTTTAAAAACAATACGGCAAAGGAGTTTCTTTTCATTGTAAAAAGGGAAATGTTTCTGAAGACATTTTTTCTCATAAAAAATATCTACATGAACATATATAACCTTTCTTGATGAATAGAAGAAAAGAATGTTAATTAACATTAAATTGCATGACAGTTTGCACTTGATAGTTTGACTTAATTTCAGTGGTTACTCACAGAACTCACTGCATTTGCTTAGCCATGTGACATCTTATTTCTATTACAAAGATGAAGTTAGATTTTCTTTTATAAGGTTAAATTTCTGAAGAACAGTACTGATCAAATTGGTTTGGCATCAAACATAAGAAACTATCATGCTGTGTTAACCAAAATAGCTAGAATTTGAATGTTTGTAATTTAGCTGGTTAACTGTAGTGACTAAACTTGTTTGCAGCCTACTTACAACCTTTAATACTTAGTACTTTTAAGTAATGGTTAGTGTAAAAGAAAATTCTTGCAAAGGATTTTCCTCTCCTCACAGGAGAAATTTAAAATTTCTCTTTTTCTCTCCTTCTTTCCTTCTTAGTAATAAACTAGACTCTGATACTTTGCATCCAATTTAACCCCACTGTTGCAACTATTGTTTGGAGATTTCATAGGACTGGCATATTTAGAAAGAATTTCTAGCTTTCATATTTATTTCATATTTTTTTTCTCTAATCAACAGGACATCTTTGAATGCTGTTCTTTGCATATGCTTTTGGACAAATAGCTTTTTACCCTGATTCATTGGGATCAAAATTTTGTCTGGTAAGACTTCCCAGTCCTTGTTGGCCAAGTTGCTTTTCAGTCAGTTGACTCTGCAGCCTGTAATGGTGCTTTGGATTACTCCTGCCTGGGTTAGGACTTGGTATTTCCTTTTATTGAATGTTATATTTCTGTCAGCTTATTTTGCCGGCCTGTTGAGGTCTTTCTAATTGACATCACACTCATTTAGTGCTGCTACTCACAGTTTTACATCAACCACAAACTTGCTATGGGTGCACTCTGTCCCATCATCTGGATCATTAATGAAGATGTTAAAAAATACTGGCCCAGCATTAGACTCTGGAATATACCATGTATGTCTGAGCTCCAGATGAGCCTTGTGTTGCTGTTCACAAGACCTCGAGGCCAGGATTTCAAAGAAATGACAATCTACCTTCATGTCCAATTCACTTTAAATCAAATTGGCTATCCCACGCCAAAATAGCTTTTGCTATCTCATCCCCAAACACCTATTAAAACATTATATAAAAATCAGCTTTGGTACTTACTTATCAGTAGGACAATTTGAATCATTAGAACTGAATTGTTTTAGCTATATTATACTGTGCCTTCAGAATGATAAGATCTTCCACATAATGAAATAGAATTATATACAATAACCTACTCTAAAGAGATGTAAAATACATTGAACAAAATCTTACCAAAGACACCGTTAAAGTAATGTTTTTCTTTTACAGAATCACAGGATCACTGAAATGTAGGGGTTGGAAGGGAGTTCCAGAGATCGTCGAGTCCAACCTCCCTGCAAAGCAGATCCTCTACAGCAGGGCACACAGGTAGGCATCCAGATGGGTCTTAAATATCTCCAGATATTTAAGAAGATATTTATTTTCTCCAGATAAGAAGGAGATATTTACACTACATCCCTGGGCAGACTGTTCCAGTGCTCTGAAATCCTCAATGTGAAGAAGTTCCTTCTCCACTGGAGTTTGAGTAGTTAGAAAAAAATACTGCAATAAAAGGGGACTCAGGAGAATTTTATGTCAATCATTCAGGTTTAAATTGTCTGCAGTTCTATTCTTTCAGGAGAGGTTTTCTGTAGGTTAGATTTTAGGCTCCATACACAGAATTGTTTTCTATATACATGTTTACAGGATGCTGGCTTATACTTAACGCTTCTGAATGATAATATCAGAATATGATACAACCCACCAATAATATGAAACTCTGTTCAGAGACAATGTAGGTATGTATAAGGAATTTAAACTGTATCAATTATTTCAAACCATTTTGTAAATCTAAATGAAATACAGTCAGTTCTTATATATAGGGTTTTCTTGGAAAACTTATATCTACATGTTCATTATAGTGAAAGGAAATCCAGCACTATGTACAACTTTGCATAAACTTCTGATGACACTGAAGATTCCATAGAAAATCCTGCTGAGAGACCTACCATTGGATCAGAGGTGTTGGGTCTTCTACATTGTTCTTTTGTCATGTTTGCTCTCTTCTTTTTTATTTATAGTGTAAGCTCAGTAGTCCTATAGACTTTATGATTGGCCTAGATTTCCACTGACTGTGAGACTTTCACACATATTATTTGTGGCATATATTAACAGAGCAGATCTCTACATTTAGTTGTCTGCAATCCGGAGATAAATCCTAACCTGTATGTGCCATTCAGTTTCCTATCAGCAGACATCTGTTGCTAATTGATATAATTAGGGATACCAGTCAAATGGGATGCCATTTGAAACTCTTGGAAACATTTTGATTCATTTACATATCATTTCTGACCTCAAGCTAACAGTTCAAGAAAAGAACTGTCCTTTGTATATCACGTGTTGCATGTTGTATAGAACTTCTATCGAGACATCTGTGACCTTAAGATCTCAAACTGAATTCCTTGAAGTTTTTTACAGTAAGCTGTTTCTGAGGCTAATGCACTTAAACTGCTAATTCAGCTAATAGATTATTATAACCTTTCCTACCTTCATATTCCTGTACTTGATACAGAAGTCTTGATAAATACTTCTTGTGTAACCATATAATACACACCTACTCTCTTCAAGCCAATAGATAAAATTCATGTCAAAGCAATTATAAATTTATCATTATTTAATTGATCATGTTGCTTGAGTAAGCCTTTTAAGACTAATATATATGTTATCTTGAAAAGAAAATTATTATACACAGAATAGAAAATAGGCATGTAATTTAAGGAAGGACATAGTTTGGCAGTTCAGGGTAGTTAATGAGCTTTTTAAACTCTTTAATGATGAAAATGTCTACAATATTCAGAAAAAAATATATCTTCTGTGTGCTAGAAAATTATGACAGATAATGAAATGTTACTTCTAAAACATAAGCAATTAATAACTTTGGTTTCAACTGTGTTGATAGTTCCTCTCTTCCTCACAGTAGAATTAAAAAAATACATATGAAATATCTAGCAGATCTGGACAGAAAACAGTGTTCTTTTCCTTGCTTTTTTTTTTTTCTTCCCAGTTACATCTTACAACACAATAGAAATTAAGTACATGGAGAGTTTTCCTTAAGAATTTATTTAATATAATTAATATGGAAATAGGGATTACAGGCAAGTATAAGGAGAAATTATATTACAGGTTTTAGTCCTATGGTTGTTCTTTATGTAGGCTAAAAGAAAAAAAAAATTAGAAAAGACAAACACTTGCCCTTCCCAAATGACAACAATAGCAAACAGCAAGAACAAAAGTGCCACAAGACAGCTGTGAAATGGGAAGCTTCCTAGTATAATGGAGTCGAATGTGTGAAGGAAAAAAAAAAAAATCAGAACTGACGGTTAAAACCTTCTATATTAATTCACAAACAATTCAGTGCACCCAAAAGGGGACATTTTCAAGTTTTAGAACTACTTTTGTCCACCACTTTGTTCACCAATGCTGCCACTCTTCTGAGCAATGTACCTATATAACTTGTTCTTTTTGTTTTTAACATTCTTTGTCAGTCTTTAAAACAATAAAACAAACAAACAAAATCTCACTAAAAATGTTGACCAGATTTTCATGTTGAGATTCAGTAAAGCGTGTCCATTCAAAAACATAGAAAAATAAAATTATTCGTTTACAACTTTTTTCAAGATATACCAGATGACATTTTTTTCTTTCTTTCCTTCCTTCTTTTCATCCTTTTTTTTTTTAATTATTATTTTATTAGATATTAAAAATCACATTGGAAGGAAATTGAAACTGTGTAGGGAAGAAAACATTCATATAAATGTATTGGTTTTAGCTTATAATTTAAATTTAGAAAACAAGAAAGAAGAAGAAGGAAAAAGACGAATAACCTTTGGATGGAATTGCCTTCTCCTAGCAATTAAATCAACTTAATTATAAGTGACGACATGGAAAGATTCCAATTTAATTTCATATACAAAATATTCCTAATGTTTTAGGTTATTCAGAGTATCCTTCAGCTCCTTTTGACTTTAAACATGAAACAGTAAACATCCAATACACATTTTAGTGTAATTATTTTGTCCTCACAGACTTAGAAAGGAATATATATGTTCTGCTTGGAAATTCCTTATTTTTTTCCCTACTGCTTCTGTCTGTTATTTTAATGTTCCATTCATCCACAGCTACTGCAATAGGATCATCATAAACTTGTACAACAAGGATTGCATTTTATGGCTGACTTCTAGCTGAAACTCATCTTAAGAAAAAAATAAGGATGCACACCTACGGGTTTGGATTTTCTTTTGGAATTGAAAGTCAGACTTATCTGCTCCTAGGGTAAATTGGAAACCACAGTAATTTTCCAGTTGAAAATGTGTCAATATAATGTATTAGTGTACATTAAGATATTCATTATATATGAAATTATACATTGTACAGAGCAGCACAGGAATTCTCAGTTATAGTAACTGTTTTATAATTATTCATTTGTAATTAGATTCATTTTTTCCCTTTTTTGATGTGGAAATTCAGGTTTCAGGTTTCTATTTCTTCAATTATTTTGTTTTTGTTATACCATTCTATTATTTCTTGCTGGGATGGAGTTAATTTTCAGTACAGTAACTCATAATGTTGTGTTATGTACTTGTAGCTAGAACAGCCATTGGTGATATCACACCAATGTTCTGTTTACTGCTGAACAGTGCTGTTACAACATCAAGACTCTCTCCAAACCCCTCCAAACCCAGTGGGCTAGGAGTTGACAAAAGGTGAGGAGGGGACATGGCTAGGACAAATGATCTAAATAAACCAAAGGAATTTCCCATACCATGTTCATTAATAAAAGCTGGGAAAAGGAAATTAGAAGGGGAGGATCTCATCATGTAAATATCTGTCCTCCCAAACATTCACTTTGCATATTGAGACTGGCTTCCAAAGATATGACTGTAAACCATTTGGTGATAGGAAGTAGAAAAAAAGTTTTCTCTCTCTTTGCTTCTGAGCAGCATTTGCTTGCTTTTGTTTTGTTTTGTTTTGTTTTTCTTTCACTTTTGCCTTTTCCTGTATTTAAAAGATTTTTGTTTCATTCCATGATCCTTTTTTTTTTTCTTTTTTTTTTTTTTTCTCCCAACGCATTTTCTCCCTTCCTTTATCCTTTGTGGAAGGGTACTAAGAAAGGGATGTGGTACAACCACCAGAACCATTCCACTTTGCTCTAGTACTTAACAAATTCTAAAAGCATACAGGTGAACATTCTCTTGTGAGGGAAGGTTTATCCTGTGAACTCAGTAATGAACTTCTCAGTACTATCATTTTAGATATTAATATTGAGAGTTCTCTTTCAGCATTTCAGATAAAGAGAATCAAGGGACTCTAAATATCCCATCTCACAAGGCATTCAGCATTTCATAAAAAAACATGGTTTCAATTATCTTTTAGGTATACAACCTCTATGTAAAAGTGAGATTATTTTGTATAATCTATGATTCAGAAGCGATTAAGCATGTCCCCAGTAGTTTAACTCTCTCTGGATTAATAGCACTTAATACTGACAGAATAAAATCTTTTGATCATTTCCTGATGAATTTTAAAGGTGGTGATTTCCAGTGGAAAGGCAAAATATTCATACTGCCTGTTAGTTGCCATAAAGAAAATGCCTGCCCCTTGTTCTTTACAGCTAGATCTGGCTCCTGCTTTACTTCAAAAAAAAGTTCCAGTGATAACTTCTGTGTCTAACACATCGAGATCTATACTAGCCTGATTTTATTCCAATATCATGGAATTTCATGGTTGATTTTGGTGGGAGCCAAAGTTAGACTAGTGCTGAATGTCTCACATAATGACTACTTTTACCCAGTTGTCCATATAAGTTTAAAAAGGGTTTAAAAGGATTTAAGATCAACAGTATTTAATGTTCATTCATCATCAGAAAAAGAACCACAGAGCATAGATTTATATAATATCTAAAATCTGTAGATACAGAATATGTTCAGAGATGCTTACTAACTGTATTTCAAATTGCTAACAAATTATCCAAAACAAGCATCATAAGATCATTCACAAGGCTGCTCACCTACTTTGTTGTTTCTTTCTTGAACACTTTCTATAAAATATTTGGGAACTCTAGTAAGAGTCTGTTTGTACACCTGTTGTATTTATTAACAGAAAAAAAGTGCAAATATAATTTCTGTTTTTCATAGTTTACAGTACATAGTTTCCAGCTTCAAATAGTGAAATTATTAGTAAAATAATTTATTAATATGTCCGTCCTTTCTGCATTTTTTGCAGAATAGAGCTTACTAGGTAACAAGAAAACTTTCTGAAATTGTGAACGGGGCTTTTTGGAAGGACTGAAGCCCAAGCAGTTTCTTGTTTGTCTCCACGGCAACAAAATCTCTTTCCACTTTGTCAAGACTGAGAAATCTGTATGTAGTGATTTTCAGGAGCTGAAATGGAAAAAAAAATACCCCTCTCTTTCATGTTCCATCACCAGCTGGATACTTCATAGCTAAAAAATTATCCAGGCTGGATTTATACTATTCTGAATAAAAACACAATTCCTAGTTAATCCAAGTTGGGATTTAGCTAAGTAAAACAAACATCTGTGATGCTGAAATATAGATAAGAATTCATCCCTTTTGAAAGGGAGCTCTGCAGAGAGGGACCTGGATGTCCTGGTGGATAACAGGTTGGCCATGAGCCAGCAGTGTGCCCTCGTGGCCAAAAAGGCCAATGGCATTCTGGGGTGCATTAAAAAGAGCGTGATCAGCAGGTCGAGGGAGGTGATCCTCCCCCTTTATTACTCTGCCCTGGTAAGGCCTCATCTGGAGTACTGTGTCCAGTTCTGGGCTCCCCAGTACAAAAAAAGACAGGGATCTCTTGGAAAGAGTCCAGCGGAGGGCTACAAAGATGGTGAAGGGCCTGGAGCATCTCCCCTATGGCCTGGGCTCTCCCAGGCCTGGGCCTGGAGCATCTCGCCTATAAAGAAAGGCTAAGTGAACTGGGTTTGTTTAGCCTTGAGAAAAGAAGACTGAGAGGGGACCTGATCCAGGTCTATAAATATCTAAGGTGTGGGAGCAGAGTGGTGAGGCCAGACTCTTTTCAGCAGTGTGTGGAGATAGGACAAGGGGCCAGAAACTGGAGGATAGGAAGTTCCACACAAATGTGTGCAAGAACTTCTTTACGGTGAGGATGACGGAGCACTGGAACAGGCTGCCCAGGGAGGTTGTAGAGTCTCCTTCTCTGGAGATATTCAAGACCTGCCTGGACGCCTACCTGTGTGACCTGGTGTAGGGAACCTGCTTTGGCAGGGAGGTTGGACTTGATGATCTCTGGAGATCCTTTCCAACCCCTATGATTCTATGATTCTGTGATTCTGTGAAAACAATTTAGAAAAAAAACACATTTCAATGTGTGTTTTTTCTCATCTCAAGCTGGAAATTTAAGAGAATCAGATAAATTTTATTCCAAAAGTGTAATTTCTCTCTATCCAATTTAAAAGGAGTTTATAGTAGTGATCTCAGATATTAGTAGTAATGTATTATAGCATGCAAGTTAGGTGAAATCAATCCTTTCCTCTGTTTTCAGATTTTTACTACATCCACCATCTGTTGTGCTTGAAAAACTGTTCAGTCACTGCAAAAAACTACATAAACAGATTCTATTTCCATCTCTTCCTCATGAATATTATACTATTCTTCTCTGTCTGTGAGACCATTGGAAGATTTCATAATTCATAAAGCTCGCTTTTATGAATCAGACCACATCATCACTAATATATATTTTTCTCTGAATTTGAACTGACAGAAATGCATTAAAGACTGTTATGTGGCTACATACTATTCCTATACAGAAACAATTTTGAAGGTATTTCACTCCCATAAACTGGATTAAGAGTAGCTTTAAAAGGTCTTTGGAAAGATAAGAGAAATCATGGATACTCTGGGAATCGTGATGCAAATCTTGAAATTGCAGTTGCAGAAAAAGTTGACATCTATTACTTACGAAGATATTTGCTTTTATTTGGAATAGCAGCATGTGGAACAACTACCAATGTATGATTAAAGCTGCAAATCAGATGTGCAGGAGGTGTTACGTAGACTGTTATATCGACTCATTTATACTGCTCTTCAAAGAATGTCTCAAGATAATTGTTGGAAGTCTTACTTCTCTTGACTCTTCATTTAATTTAGTTATTCTTCAACATGTTTTGTTCTGTTCTCTTTTTTTTTTTTAGATCATAGTGTATCTAAAAGATTAAAGAGTCTGTCAAGGCTTTTTGTTTGTTCATAGTGAAAGGTACATGTTAAAACAAAAATCTCCCATTTTGTTTCTTATGCATTACATACACATAGATACATAAAAACCCTACACAGATAATATAAACATCATACCTACATCTATATGAACATATATATATATTACACTCCTTTATACTCTGTAGCAGTGATTAATCTTCACAACTACTACTAGTAGCATTGTGCTGGAAACGTCAAATAGTGCTTGTAAATGTAAATGCTATGTATTATAAGATTATTATAAAATTAAGGAGTTTTTATATTTGTGTATATAGTCAATGCTTAAACATTGTCAAAGATGCATGTGTTGTATCTCAGTATCAAAATCATTTTGCTTACAGAAAATGAAGAAAACTGATTAGACATCAATAGCTGACTTATATGAGCACATGGTACATTTGCCAACCTATTGGATGTCCTCCTTTACCCTCATGGTAAGATTCCCTTAGTGCTGCTGCTGCTGCTGTTGCTCCAAGTCTGTTGGAAGCCTTGTCTAGCTCCAAATCCAATAATGAAACAAAATGCAATGACAAGTTACTACAGAACCACTGTACTGATACATATACACATCTCATGACATCATGGGAACCCAGCCCAAGTAGCTATTTTGAAAGGCAAAGATACAATCTGTTTGAACATGCTAGTGAAAGCTGAAGTATGCTAGCGAAGTTAGGAGTTTTAATAGTGATATAACTTGGAACTTAATACTGCATGCGGTGAGTGACATTGAATTTTAAGCTTTTTGCTGTATCTGTTTATCTGGTTGTTTGCTGTTTTTTGTTTTTAATTTTCCTTATCACTATTGCCATGGGGATATTCTTGTTTCATAAGCACCATTCACAGAATAGCTATAATGAGAAGTTATATGAAAGGCTAAGCATAAGGTAATTTGATTTCTGCATTCCTATCTCAATGACACATGACAGTAAAATTCTGCACATCAACCACATAGTGATCAACACTGAATATGCAGACATTACTACAGAGTTTATAGAATGTAAATAGAATAAATAAATAAGTGGGTAATTAGAATATAAAACCATTTCTTATTGAAATAGCTGTCTGTGAGCAAATCAGTAAATATATACTTTTTTTTGTTTTTTCGTTTGTCTGAAATTAAAGTATCTGACTTGCTTTCAGTCTTCCTATGAATATATCTGAGCTCTCTGACATAGTACAGACTCATCAAGGATACAGGAAAGAATTAGCAACCTTTTTTTAACTTTTAACTTAATAGCAACCTCCCTAAATTAAGAAAAACAAAAGTAAGCAGAACTTGATTTTCTAAAGCATATAAGCAGTTTGTGAAAATGATTTAATTAGCATAATTAGCATAATTTGAAAATGGACAGCTATCTGATTTAGGAACATGTTTTTATTAAACTGCTATGTAAATTTGATAAGCAATTGCATATCTGGGAATAAAGGTGTGTTGTGCTTAGAGTAGTGGAAATATTGCAAGAGCATTTCAGTAATGCTTGAAAAGGATAACGGAGAACCTGCTCTAAGCTGTTAAAAATATGAGTCACTAAAACGTAACAAAAACATTAGGGCATCAAAGAGCTGACCAACTCTCACTTACTTTCTGTACCTAGGAGTCAAAATATTTATTTATATGTAGGTTCAGAGGTATTTTATCCATAACTATACAATGAAATTTCATTTCAGCTTATATCTACAACTATAGTGAGACAGACAAACAAAGTGTTTCTTCACCTGTGTGGCCCTGAATATTGATCTTGTGATCATTAGTTAGGCCATATCTTGAATACTAGGCTCTATACTAAATTACATGAAAAAAAAAAAAAAAAAAAAGAATAATAATAAAAGGAAAAATGAACAATCTCAATTCTTTCACTAAAATCTTTAGCATAGTTTTATCTTCCTTCTGGCTAAATTTTCTAAATTTTCTCTTAACACTGTTCATACCATGTTACAATTTGTCTGTAAAAACATTGGAACTATCAAGTTGTGCTTTGCATTAAAAAAAAATTGAAATGGTTATGTATCCTGGAGACTAGAGAGCTTATTTTCTTTCCTTACTGCTACTACTCCACTCTGAAATGAGGTATTCAAAAGAAGAAGTATTTAAAACTAGACTATTTCCCTAAAATACATTCTATAATATAGTCAGGTAAAAAACAGAAAGAACACTCAAAAGGCCACATATGAACAATACATAACAAATAGCTAGAAATCATATACACACATTATGCTTTTTCTATCCATACATTCAAAATAATGCAAGTGTTATACAAAAACATGTGAAGAATTTTTTCCTGTTAGAATACTCTGGTTGAAATGAATCAACAAAGTCCAAATGCAAGTGTTCTTTCTCTAAACTTTGTTTATACGTACTGCTTACTAGAAGGCTGGCAAACTGCCCTTGAAATAGCTCTACAGTGCAGTGTGAAACAGATGTGGGGCTTTGTCATTTGTTCTGCATTTCCTGAGGTTGTCAGTTTGTGTGAGTCTTCTTTTTTTTTGTTTTGGCTCCCCCACACCACCTTTTTAAAACATACATTACTTATTCAGAACTTTTTAAAAATGCATGTCACTGAGTTGAAAAACTGCTCTGAGTTCATAGCTGTGAAAATTCTATCCAGGGGATAAATTCTAAGCCTGAAGTATCTTTAGCAACTTGTAGAATTCTAAGCAATCAATGGGCATAAAATGATTAATGCTTAGCTCTATACAATAAAAAAGGATTTATTCCCACTGTGACCACTGTGTGTGATATAAGCAGGTTCTGTGATAATGCTAAATTTATAGAGGTGGAAGAGAGGAGTGCAGTGAAACTGCAGGATTCACTCTTTTTCATTTTAGCCAAGCTCAGAGCAGATACATGATTGCACCTACTTTAAAAGAACTTAAAGGTAGATGTGCTGAACAAGGTTCTCTAAGCCACCCCTGGGATCATTTTCTTCAGATAGGTTTTGGAGAACAGTGTTAAAACTACAAGTTATGTTTTGGTTCTTCTTCATTTTACACAATATTTACATAAGATAAAATAAGAATTACTGTTATAACATTATGCAAAACAATGACCAAACAATGGCTAAGGTGGTAAGCATTTCAAAAACAAAAGTAATGCAGCAAAGTGTTAGAAACTTCAGAAACTTCGGTTTCTAACATGCTTTATGGATATGAAAGTTCAAGAACACTATGTAGGAGTATAATGCATAATCTATTAAACCTGCTAAGGTAGCTCTTATCCCCATCATGTGTCAAGACTCAAATTTATACTTTTCTTCCACATGAAGTAGTAAATCCCCACGGTATCCATCTGTCTATAATATAGATTAGATCAGCAGCTGTCCTCTGTGAAAATTATAAAATTGTTTTCCTATCACATAGTTCCATTGTCTAACCAAACTTGGAGCATGCCTCATTCACTCAAGCCACTGGCCAAGATAGTAAGATAGTGCCAAGTTAATAACAAGACAGTAATAAAAACACTTGTACAGGAAATGGAAATTTTAAGGATTCTTCACAATAAGATAATTCTTATGTTTTTGCATAAATACTGAAAGGCTCAGTCTTCAGAGTATTCTCCTTAATACTTGTCTTCACAAGTCTTCTGGAAGTTAAGGCACTGGACCATCTCTCACAAATAACAAAGTAAGAAAATAAGTACTGAATAATAAAAGTATTTACTTTGTCTGATGAGATTTTTGTTCCTGAAGTTTTTTCTCTCTCTCTTTTTTTTTTTTTTTTTTAGTGGTGTATCTCAGTTCATTACAAAGTAATCTTTTGCTGTGATGTATACTGATTCAGATACGATGGCTGAAATTTAAGCCAGTAACAAATATATCATATTAATCTTATTAATAAGAATGTGTATGTCTAGTTTTGTTTTGAATGTAATGCAGAATTCAATGTTTGACAAAGATGAAAATGAAATATGAATTATAATCAATGAGGCAGAAAGAATGGCTTAATTTACAGTCAGGTAACATCTTCCGGGCTGGCAGCCCAGAATGCCAACTGCTTGCAGCCCGGAAGGCCAACTATATTCTGGGCTGCATTAAAAAAGAGGTGGCTAGCAGGGAGAGGAAGGTGATTGTCCCCCTCTACTCGGCTCTTGTGAGGCCCCATCTGGAGTACAGGAAGGACATGGGGCTCCTGAAGTGGGTCCAGAGGAGGGCCACTAAGATAATCAGAGGGCTGCAGCAATTCTCCTATTAGGAAAGGTTGATGGAACTGGGCTTGTTTAGCTTGGAGAAGAGAAGGCTCTGGGGAGACCTCATTGTGGCCTTCCAGTACTTGAAGGGAGCGTAGAAACAGGAGGGGGAATGTCAGCTTATGAGGGTGGATAGTGATGGGACAAGGGGGAATGGTTTTAAACTAAGTCATGAGAGGTTTAGGTTAGATATTAGAAGGAAGTTTTTCACACAGACGGTGGTGATGCACAAGAACAGGTTGCTCAAGGAGGTTGTGGGTGCCCCATCCCTGGAGGCTTTCAAGGCCATGTTGGATGTGGCTCTGGTCTATTGATTGGTGACCCTGTACACAACAGGGGGTTTGAAACTAGATGATCATTGTGGACCTTTTCAACCCAAACCATTCTATGATTCTATGATTCCATGATCTTGTTGACAACTTTCTAAACCTCAATGAAATCTAAAGATGGAGTCGAGACATGAAAAAAAAGTTTTCTTGCCCAAACTTAGGCCTCATGAGGTTTTATGCGGCACAAAAAGACTGACGCTGACCATGAACCTATTGTCTTGTGATCTGGATACATAAAAAAGAAGAGATATCTTATGAATCTCAATTTAATGCATATTAGTTTAAACATCATCTTCTCTCCCACATCCTACTCGCTGCCATTATCATCTGTGTCTTAGCAATGGTAGTAATAGTAATAGTAATTAGTACTACTAATAGAATTAGTAATACTAGTTGTAGTAATGGTAATAAATACCTGTAATCTTAATACTTCTGTAAATAAATATATTTAGGCTTCGCAGAAGTAAAATCATAATAATCTGCATAAAAATGAGAAGTCAATAAGAACCACAATTAAAAAAAAAAATGTTTTAAAGTCTCTCTTTACTGAGGTTAGGTGTCTATCTTTAGATACTTTTTGTTATGATCTTTTTTTTTTTTTTCCAAGAGTAAAATATTGTGCTATGTAAGTTTTGAAAGTAGTGTTGTATTGTAATAAAGACCATAATTTCATCTTAAATATTTCAACACAGAGAAAATGTGAGATGTACAGATGTGCTTCAAAGCTATACAGTTCCTCACAAATGTATCATATGTTCCATTCAGTTTAAAACAATGAATAACAGTTTAATTTTCAAATTTAAGTTTGATATCAGAATCAGTTTTTTGTACTTGCATTGTGAATTTTTTTCTCCAAATGTTTTGAGAAAAAAAACAAACACCATTGGATGTTGTTTGAGTCCTGGCCAAGGGCACAGATAATGTGGCCCATTGTTCCAACCATATATGGAGTGCAGATACAAAGTTATCTTTTACAGCCAATAGCTCACTATGACATAATCAAATTTGCCAGTGTAACTAGAAAGGAGACTGATTTTAAAATTAGTTTTTTTCAAGGAAAGTATTTTTTCTTTCACCAACAAGACCAATTCATAAATAATTTCTGTTATTTTTGTTTTTTCTTTAATCCAATCATATCCTTAGCATGAAAATGTGAGCAGTATAATTTATTTTTTCTCTGCTATTAAAAAATGTAATAAAAATATTTTTATTAATATCTGTCTGTAGCTACAGCATCAATATTGACAGTAATCAAAAACAAACAAACAAAAAAGTAATCCTTAATCTCAGCCACAATTATCTCACTCGTCATAGTTCTTCCATATTGCTCTTCAGTCACTAACGCATTTCCAGAGTGAGCTGAGTGATTGATTATTCAAAGAATGTGGGATAGTTGTGTGTCACTAACTCTTCACAGACCATCACTGACTACTCTTGCTCTTTATACCCTGCAAATGATCCCCTAAAGTTTCTCCAGTACTTATTTTTACACACAACATCCTCATTGTCTAGACTGGATTACCTGCAATTTATGACTTTGCTTTGCCTATAAAAGTAGACTCCCTTATTTCCTAAAAACCAAATCACAAAACTGTATGGTGCATTTATACATCTAATGAGGATCTGAGATGGAGCTAGAATATTTGTTATAAACATTGCTCATTCTCTTCATTTTTCAGCTGAACATGAAAGCTTAGTCAACTACTTTTCTCAACTTCTATTTTATCCTCTTTACTCTCTTCATTCCCATTATTTTTATGCCATTTGAGTTACACAAGATACGCCTCTTTTCTGTGCCTTAGTTTATAATTTTTCATTTTTACATACTAACAGTAGTGCTGTTACTTAGTCCAACCGTGGCAGATGCAAAGTCACATTTCATGATCCTTCAAGAGTACACAACAAGTTTTCACACAGTGCCAGCTGTCTCTTTTCATTCAACTTAAATTAAACTCATCAGAAATTGTGGGAAATTCTAGGTCAGTTAGGAGTACAAAGCAGCAGGAGATGGTTAAAATATTCTGCTACCGATCTAGAGTGATTACTGTTACTCTAATACATATTATTGAATGTACAGATGGAGAATAGAGTTGCATCATTTTTTTTGCTTTCAGCAGTCTTTTGTTTGATGCCTGTTTTTTTTATTTTTCTTCATTATACTGATTTAGCTTGATACTACTTACAGCATTTTTTATCTTGAGATCTATTTTCATCTTTTGTCCAGAAAATTTCAGTACATTTCATTTATAAAGTACCTACTTTAAGAAATTAATAGACTATTTTGAGTGTTGGACATTTTGTTTTGAAGTAGGTGTAATCATTCTCTAGAGAATGTGATGTAATGCAATTCTAGAATGGTGTGCATATTTTCAGATTAATTTTCATTAGACCTTTAGCAAAAAATATGCAAAGACAATGAGATTGCTATGCTATATCTGTTAAATAAAGACATTACTCAATACATGCATCTGATGAACAATACATTTATAATTTATTTTTTAATATTTACTGAGTTATTTATATTTATATTTGTATTTGTCATGCAGTACAAAAGAAATGCTAGAATATATTGTTTCTATTAGTAAAATAAACTTTAAAAGATAATTAAAAAAAAACCTTACCAATTCCTTTTGTTATTGTGAACCAACATGATGGTTAATATAATTAGTTCTGTTAATATAATTAACAGAAAAGTCTTGTGATGATCGGAAAAATTTGACAAAACTTTTGTAAGCATTTTTAAGATTCTTTTCTTAAAGCGATCTTTCACATTTTGTCTCCAAATGCAAAAAGAACAACAAATGTCTTCTGCACAATTTTTGCTTCCACTGAAACATGATATCACTGGTAGGGACAGGGAAAATAAGATCTCAACTTCAAGTTCTTAAATCTTGAATCTCAAATCATATTCAAATGTTAATGTAATATTACTCAAACCAACTCAGAAAGAGAGATCTGAATATTAAAATGAACAGGGAAAATCATTACATGATGGCCATACAAAGAGCCATCTGCGTGCTCATCAACCCAGAAATGGGACAGAAGCACCTACAGAGAGCAGCAAGTCTCCATCTAATGTCTCCTGGTCACTGCTTGGGAGCCTCTGCACATACAGCAGGTGTGCAGGGGGTTGTGGACATATGGCTGCTTGTGGACAGGGGTCAGTAGGGGACCTAAAGGGACCAAGAGATGTCCAAGACAATGGAAATAAACAGGTGATGCAATATGGTTTAGAGGGTACGGTGATGATGGGTTGGCAATTCTACTTAATGATCTTAGTGGTCTTTTCCAACCTTAATGATTCTATGATTCTATGATTCTGTGGTGACAATGAAACAAAGTTTCTGTTTATTGATAACAAGATGTATAATTTCAGAGATTACAACCATGAAATAAGAAGTCATGCTGAGCAATAAGTTACCTATTCACTGTGTTCATCACTGCATTGACCATCATCTAATATGCTGATTTTATCTTTTGCTCTTATTTTAATTGTAGCTATATTCTCATCCTCTTATAAGATGAATGGTGTTAAAAATCAATCTTTTTTTTTTTCTTTCTTTTAATTGGTGGTCATCCTTTAAGCAAAAGAAACATTAATGATTGAGACCTGCTGTTTTCATTTTGCGTAGCCCACAAAATGTCTTTAATAGAACACACTTAGTCTTTTTTCTTCATTCTTCATTTCTCTTTTTTTTCTTCCAAGAAGAAAAAAAAAAAAAGGTTGACTTTTCATGTCTCCTTGAATGAGTTAAATCCACTTTTTGCCTGTCTTACTTTGAGCATTTAACTGTCATAGGGCAGAGCAAGGGCTTTTTCATACATTTTGAAATAATGCATTGTCTCTTTGGAGATAGCACCATCATTTGTTTTCATTTTACCAATATGTCGTTCTTCAGATAGAAATAGATATGTTAAAGGGAAAGTCCACTTTTCTGAGAAATATAATGAAATGGATAAGTTTTCTTAAATCACATTTTATCTGAAACACAATCTTTTAGTATAAATAGTATGATGGATTATAAAATATATTTCAGTGTTCAATATTGTTCAATACTAGAAAACACAAGAGCACTAGAAATCCCTGCTACCTTTTCAGCTTCATTATACAAGCCTGTATCTATTTTACACTTTCTTCTAAGAACTAACAATTTGAGATATTTCTTATGAATACATACGTTCTTTTTTTTTTTTTTTTCTTTTGATATACGCTATTGAATACTTTCTTTTCTCCTGGTAGCATTTATCTCATTTCTACATAACTAATTTTCTATTTCAGCATTATGCAAGGATAGGTGGGAAGAATAATCAAATATGCTTTTTGCTTTGTGAAACGTAGTGGTCAAGAACATAAATGTTTGGATAAGGCTTACCTCTGCACATTTGAAAGCAACTGGTGAAATATAACTAATTCTACAGACAAGTTCACTTTGCATATGTTCTTTTCTTTCTTTTTGGTTCTCATTATCAAGATCTTGAGACTCAAACAAGGCAAAACTAGAGTTCAGAAACTGTTTTCTAGTCTGTAGTTTAGAGTTAATAAGAATCCTATATAATCTATTCACAGGATACAGGAATATATATAATACTATTCACAAGAAGGTGTCATGGTTTGGCCTGGTTTCCATGAAAAGGGTACATAGGGATCCATGAATCCACAACCTGGAGAGGGATGGTGGGGAAAGGGAAAACACAGGGAGGTGAGCCTGGACAAGGAAAACAGTGGCAACGAGCCAAAAGAAAAAAAAAATCAGTGTCAATGGTTTACAGTCCGGTTTGGCCTGGTTCCGTGACTAGAAGGGCGGAGGGATCCGTGGATCCGCGCCCCCAGAAAAGGAAAATAGGGGACCTCGAAATAATTGAAAAGAGCAGCAACAATCTGAGGTGAAACAAACTAATTTACTAAATATGGTATCAGCAGAATATAAGGAGAGAGAAAGAGTGTGTGTCTGGAAGGTGGATTGGCCTCACCACAACGCTGAGATGAGAAGTGCAGTCCAGTAGAGCCGATGAAGAAGCGAAAGCAGAGAAGCGCAGGCAGAGAAGTGCAGACGGAGAAGCGCAGACAGAGAAGCGCAAGCGAAGCAGCGCAGGCAAAGAAGAGAACATCAGGTGACCTTGCCGGGAGTTATATCTCCTCGCTGACCGCAAAGCCCCCTGGGGAAATGTAGCTCTTCTTCTCCTCCGGACAAGCACCCGGAACTTGAGCATCAGCAGTCAAATCCCCAGTGCATTACATGATGTTATGATGTGGAATACTGATAACGAAAAATCATGAAACCATGACAATCAGTTTACTAAAAATAACAGTGTAATGTGAGATAATACAATATAATATAATATAATTGAAATTGAAGCTTATAAGTCAAGTAAAATGCAAAAGTTTCTGAAACTGAAGTGCTTACTCTAATGCTGTAGGCAAAGCAGCCGTGGAGCAAAAAGAGAGAACAATCTTGTAACTCCCAGTGCATTTTATCTTTCCCTCCAAACAGAAAATAAAAACAGAAAAATGAAGTCTTCTGGGAGTTGTCGTTCTCCTTCTGAGACCAGGAGACTGGAACTTAAGGAAAATATTGACAATCCACAGAGTTGCAGCATTAACTCTTTAAATCCCAGTGCATTGCATGATGTTTTGATGTGGAATACCAATGAAATGCCATGAAACCATTACAGGAGGAATGCATACAGATATTGTAATTTTGCTGCTTTCTTGCTGTTGTTGATCAATAGGTACACTATATCTCTCAGAATATAGAATTTGTACATCTACAATTTTTTTTAACATCTCCAGGGATGATCACCAACTTTCTGTTCAGCCTGTTCTAGTGCCTGATCACTCTTCTAGAGAAATACTCTTCTAATATCCAACCTGAACCTCCCCTTGGTGCAACTTGAGGACATTCCTTTCGCTAGCTACCTTAGAGAAAAGGCCAACGCTCCAAATAGACACAACCTCCCTTCAGGCAGTTGAAGAGAGCTACAAGGTCTGGCCTGATCATCCTCTTCTCCAGACTGAATAATCCCAGTTCGCTCACCTTCTCCTCTTAAGATTTGTGCTCCAGATCTTTCACCAGCACCACTGCCCTTCTCTGGACACACTCCAAGGATTTGATGCATTTCTTGTAGTGAGGGGTCCAAAACTCAACACAGTACTTGAGGCATGGCTTCATCAGAGCTGAATACAGGGGATTGATCACCTCTCTGGTCCTGCTGGCTACTCTATTTCTGATACAAGCCAGGATGCCTTCTTGGCCACCTGGAGACAATGCTGGCTCATTCAGCCAACCATCCACCATCCATCCAGATACTTTTCCTCCACACAGCCTTCAAGCCACTCTGCACAATTCATGAGGTTATTGTGACAAAAGAGCAGGACCTGGCACCTAGTCTTGTGGAACTTCACTTCATCCCATTGATCTCAACCCATTGACTAATTCAGCCTGTCCAAATCTCTATAGGGCCTTCCTAATCTCAGATAAATGAATGCTTCTCCCATTTTGGTGCCATCTGCAAACTTTCTGAGAGTGAACTCAATTACTTCATCCAGATTATCAATAAAGATATTAAATAAGATGGGCCTGTGGAACACCACTAGTGACTGATCACCAACTGGATTTTATTTTATTCACGACCACTCTCTGAACCCAGTCATCCGGACATTTTTTAACCCAGCAAAGACTATACCTCTCCAAGCCATGGGCTGCCAGCTTCTCCATGAGAATGCTGTGGGAGATCATGTCAAAGGTTTTGCTAAGGTATAGGTAGTCTACATCAACAGTCTTTCCACATCCATCAGGAGGATAACCCAGTCATTGACCACCTGTCTGCTCCTGTGTCTTTAAGACTTCCATCTTGAGGGGCTTCTAGCCTTTCTGGATCCCTCTGCTCATCATGACTAACTCCCAAGAAACTCTCCCTACTAGTATCCAGAACAGTTCAGAACCTGCCCACCAGAAGTCTGAGATAGCAGTTTTGCTGTTCCTCTCCTGACTTGACCAAGAATAATTTCTTTGTCGCTCTGTCCAAGACAGCTCCTGACCTCCACATCTCCCAAAAAGTTTTCTTTGTTTGTGAACAGCATTTCTAGTGGGGCATCTCCCCTGGTAGGCTGTCATACCAGCTGTATCAGGAAGTTATCTTCCATAAAATCCAGAAACCTCCTGGACTGCTTCCTCTGTGCTGTATTTTATTTCCAGTATATACTGGGGAAGTTGAAGTCTCCCACGAGAACAAGGGCTGGCAATCACATGACTTCTTTCAGTTGCTCATGGCATGCCTTGTTCATCTCTTCATCTTGATTAATTGGTCTACAGCAGAAATCAACCAGGATGTCCGCCTTGATGGCCTTTCCCCTTATGCTTATCCATAGGGAGTCAACCTTATCTTTACCAGCTCTGTGTTCAACAACATCATAACTCTAATAAAACACTCTAATATAAAGAGCCACCACCTCTCCTTCCTTGCCTATCTCTTCTGAAGAGCTTATAGCAATCTATTGCAGTATTCTGGTTATTGGAGCTATCCCACCATGTTTCTGCAATGGCAACTAAGTCATAGTTTGCCTGCAGCACAGTGGCCTCCAGCTTCTCCTGTTTATTGTCCATGCTGCACGCATCAATGTAGACGCACTTCAGGTGAGACCCTTTTTTCACCCCTAACCCCATCATTGTTTCCTCAGGTGATAGTGTTCCCTCAGTGAGCCTCATTTTATCCCCTTCCTTTTTCATTCAGTTTACATCAGTTTCTCATTTTCAAAGCAGCATATTGTTTGTATGTGGAATGCAGGAATGTATGAATAAGGAAAAAGGAAAAATCTCCTATGCTTCTAAAAGCTTCTTAGTGTACTGCTCTTTAGAATGTAGTGTACAACTAGCTATTGCAAAGCAGGTCTCTCAAAGTTATCTCAGCTAGAATTGCATGAACAGACCAAAAATTAGAAGGAGAAAAGATAATGGCTTTTTTTTTTTTTTTTTTTTTTTTTTAATGAAAAAGAGAGATAGCACTTGGTTACGTCAAGCAACAAGCAAATAGAGAAAAAGGGATGTATTCACAGAACCACGGAAATACCAAGGCTGGAAAAGACCTACAAGATCATCCAGTCCAACCATCCACCTATCACCAGTAGTACTCACTAAACATGTCCCTCAACACAATGTCCAAACATTCCTTGAACACCTCCAGGGTCGGTGACTTCACCACCTCCCTGGGCAGCCCATTCCACTGCCAGACCACTCTTTCAGAGAAGTAGTATTTCCTAACATCCAGCCGAAATCTCTGCTGGCACAGCTTGAAACCATTCCCTCTAGTCCTATCACTAGTTACACGAGAGAAGAGATCGACCCACAGCTCACTACAATCTCCCTTCAGGTAGTTATAGAGAGCAATAATGTCTCCCCTAAGTCTCCTCCAGAATAAACAATCCCATCTCCCTCAGCCACTCTAATAAGGCCTGTGCTGCAGACCCCTCACCAGCTTTGTTGCCCTTCTTTGAACACGCTCCAGGGCCTCAACGTCTTTCTTGCAGCGAGGGGCCCAAAACTGGACACAGTACACTAGGTCCGGCCTTACCAGTGCCCAGTACAGGAGGACAATCACTTCCCTGTTCATGCTGGCAACACTGTTTCTGATGCAAGCCAGGATGCCATTGGCCTTCTTGGCCACCTGGGTACACTGCTGGCTCACGTTTAGCTGAGCATCAATCAATACCCCCAGGACCACTTCCTCTACACAGTCTTCCAGCCATTCTGCCCCAAGCCTGTAGCATTGTTTTGGGGTTGGTGTGGCCAAAGTGCAGGACTCCGCATTTGGTCTTGTTGAATCTCACCCCATTGGCTTCAGCCCAGATATCCAGCCTGTCCCTCTGTAGCGCCTCGCTACTCCCAGGCAGATCGACACTACCAGCCAATTTGGTGTCATCCACAAACTTAGTGAGGGTGCACTCAATGCCTTCATCCAGGTCATCACTAAAGATATTGAAGAGGACAGGCCCCAGCACTGACCCCTGGGGAACATCACTCATGATCGGTCGCCAGTTGGATTTAGCTCCATTCACCACCACTCCCTGGGCCTGGCCCTCCAGCCAGTTCCTTACCCAGCCAAGAGTGTACCTATCCAAGCCACAGGCTGCCAACTTCCACAGGAGAATACTGTGGGAGACAGTGTCAAAGGCTGAAGTCTAGATAGACTACATCAACAGCCTTTCCCTCATTCACCAGGCGGGTCACTAGATCATAGAAGGAGATCAGGTTGGTCAAGTAGGACCTGCCCTTCATGAACCCATGCTGGCTAGGCCTGATCCCCCAGTTGTCCTGCACGCACCGCATGATCTCCCTCAAGACTATCTGCACAGGCTAAAGGCCTGTGTTCCCCGGATCGTCCTTACAACCCTTCTTGTAGGTGGGAATCACATTGGCAAGCCTCCAGTCTTCTGGGACCTCACCAGTCAACAAGATGATGGAAAGCAGCTCGGCTATCACCTCTGCCAGTTCCCTCAGCACTCTTGGGTGAATACCATCTGGCCCCATGGACTTGTGACAGTCCAACTGGAGTAGTAGGTCTCTGACTGCGTCCTTCTGAATCACAGGGGGTTCTGTCCACACTCCAGTCGAGACTACCAGGTCAGAGAGTGGAGTACTCTGAGGATAACTGGTCTGACTTTTAAAGACAGAAGTAAAGAAGGCATTCAGAACCTCTGCTTTTTCCTTATCCTCAGTGGTCACATTCCCAGCCTCACCCAGTAAAGAATGGAGATTCTCCTTAGTCCTCCTCGTACTACTGATGTATTTGTAAAAGAGTTTCTTGTTCCTTTTTACCCCAGCGGCCAGGTTGAGTTCAAGCTGGGCTTTTGCTTTCCTGATTTTCTCTCTGCACATCTTAACAATATTTTTTATTCTTTCTGAATTGCCCTTCCATTCTTCCACAGGAGATAGATTCTCTTTTTCTCCTGGAGCCTCAGGAATAGCTCCCTATTCATCCACACTGGTCTTCTTCCCTGCAGATTCATTTTGCGGCTCAGGCGGACAGCCTGCTCCTGCGCCTTTATGACTTCCTTCTTGAAGAGTGACCAGCCGTCTTGGACCCCTTTTCTCTCTAAGACTGAATCCCAGGGGACTCCCCCTACTAGTCTTCTGAACAATTCAAAGTCCGCCCTCCAGAAATCCAAGGTAGCAGTTTTGCTGTTCCCCCTCCTGGTTCCACCAAGAATTTCATTGTCATTCTGTCCAAGACAGCCTGTGACCTCCACATCTCCCACCAGACCTTTTCTTTTTGTGAACAGCAGGTCTAGCCGAGCAGCTCCTCTCATAGGCTCTCTCACCAGCTGCGTCAGGAAATTATCTTCCATATACTCCAGAAACCTCCTACACTGCTTCTTCTGCACTATATTGTATTCCCAGCATATGTTGGGGAAGTTGAAGTCTCTCATGAGGAAAAAGGCTGACAATTGCGCATCTTCTGACAGCTGCTTGTAGAACACCTCATCTGTCTCGTCATCCTGGCTCGGCAGCCTATAACAGACGGCCACCAGGATGTCTGCCTTGTCAGCCCTTCCCCTGATCTTTACCCATAGGGATTCAACCTTATAATCCCCAGCCACAAGCTCAGTAACATCAAAGCACTCACTAACATAGAGAGCCATGTCTCCACCCCTCCTTCCTTGCCTATCCTTCCTGAAGAGTTTGTAGCCAGCCATTGCAGCATTCCAGTCACAGGAGCAGTCCCACCATGTTTCCATAATGGCAACTAAGTCATAGTTAGCCTACTGCATAGCGGCTTCCATCTCTTCTTGTTTGTTGCCTATGCTGCGTGCATTGGTGTAGATGCACGTAAGCTAAGCCTCTCGCCTCACTCCTAATCCCATTACCGCTCCCCCAGGCTCATCTTTAGCAGGCCTGGTTTTATCCTCTTCCCCCTTCATAACTAGTTTAAAGCCCTCTCTACACGTCCCGCCATCTCCTGGGCAAGGATCCATTTCCCTCTTTGAGACAGGTGATACCCATCAGCAGACCTCAGGCCAGGTGCCGAGTAGACTACCTCATGATGAAAGAACCCAAAATTCTTGCATTTTTCACCAGCCTCTCAGCCATATGTTTACAAGATGGGTTTTTATGGTCATCTCAGTGTCCTTCCCTGCCACTGTAGGAATACAGGCATATATACTACTTGTATGCCTGCTCCATCAACTAACCTCTCTAGTCCCCTAAAATCATTTTTATATTCCTCAGACTTCTGTCAGTGACTTCATCACTGCCAGCCTGAACTTTCAATAAAGGATAATAATCAGAGAGGCGCATCAGACTGGGAAGATTTCTAGAATATCCCTGACCTGGGCCCCGGGAAGACGGCACACCTCCCTATGAGTAGGGATAGACCAACATATTGGGCCCTCTGTTCCTCTCAGAAGGTAGTCACCTATGACTATCACCCTCCTTTCTTTACTGGAGGAGGCAGTCTTTAAGCATGGAGCAGGCTGCCCCACCTTAGACAAGCTTGGAGACAGTCCTCCCACCTCATCCTCACTTACCTCGCCCTCCGGTTTCAGGCTTCAAACCTATTACATAGACTATTCCACCATTAGCACTTTTGTGAAAGTATAGCCCTTTGTTTTTTCACTTTAACCAATAACATTTTGTGAATTTAGTCAAAATGATTAAATAAACAAAACTCCATTTTATGAAGGTCACCCTTAGCCAAAAAAAAAAAAAAAAAAAAAAAGAACAAAAAGAAAAATGTTTCATCAAGCTCCAGTTTTGTGAGCATCACAGAACTGAGAGTTAAAAATAAATAAATAAATAAACAAATAAATATAAAGAGCAGAACAAATTTTATTTTTGTAAAGTCGTCAGTCATCTTTACTATTCCAGACTGTCTTTCTTCAAAAAGCAATACCAAAACCATGCTTTAACATACAAAATATCTCTGAGTTAGAAAACATGCTGAGGCTCAGCTAAGAACCATATTTTCAAAAATATACTGAGCTAGCCTCTAAGATTACTCTGCAGCTAGACGAGAAAGAAAGGGAGATGAAACAGTAATATTTCTCCTCTGTAACTCATTTAAATCAGTTAGCAGACTTTGAATGGAGGCTGGATTGTGCTATTACCTCCGCTGTTTACAGTATAACATAAATATCCTTCTTCAGCATTGGAAGAGTGCACACTCAAGAATATTTTAGCCTCAGCCTGCAAGATATCATCCTCACTGAAAGGAATGTTTCATAGGGACTTGAGTGCTTTTCTAGCCAGAACTCCTGGGACTCATTAATCAGCTAAAAACTCAAATGATAGGAAATGTGCTACTTCAGCTAACATTAGGATATGAGACTGTTTTATATATAGAAAAAACGTATTACCTCCAAACTTCCTCTTTGCTTTGGGGACAATCTGACAGAAAGCCAAGAGAAATTCAGCTTCTGCTAATGATCAAGTTAATTTAAGCAAAAATTAGGATATAAAATAAAGAAAATCTACTGATAAATAATACATTAACTTATTTTCTATAGTACTATTAAGTACAATAGGACTAGTTATACAGATAATGTAATAACTGTATAGGGCAGGAGTAGGCAATTAGTCAGAGCTCCTGCTGCAGCAAGAAAACTTACCATTTAAAATTAAAAGTTTCAATAAACAAGTTTTCTGAACATAAACTAAAAGGAAAAACAAAAACTCCTTTCCAAGAAATAGGGGACAGAAAGTGTTTTCCTTTTGGAAATAAATCATCTACAACACTTCTTTACTCATGTTATCTATTTTTACGGTATCTGTCACAGTAATCTATAAACAGAAACATTCTTGTTTGCTTTTTATATTCCATGGTTCTCTTCCCTTATACTATCATCTGTTCCTTGTTGACATCATAAAGAAAAATCACAACACTGCATTGTTTCTTTCCTTTTGCTAGCATTGCAAATTAGAATTCAAGAAACACAGAAGACAAGATTTTTCTTGCTATCATCGTAGAAATAACACTGTGATGTTAAAATTTTTGAAGACCATTGTCCTGAAAGCTGTTGAGTTCTGTTGTTGTTTTAACTGTAAGTCTTGCAAGGAATCTTGTCCGTATATTTACAGATAGTAAAAAATTAAATCTCAAAAAGCACCTTCTCAGCAACTTCTCAGAAAATAATAATTCTTTTCTAGTTAGTGAGGACAAGTTGTTTTCAAATTCTAAGCAATATACCTGGAGAAAGTATATAAAAATTGAAAAATTGATAACATTTTTGATAACAGATTCTGGAAACAATGTTAATATATTTTCAATACTTCTTTATAAGATATTTACAGTTTGTCTACTTTTCCCCACATAACAAATAATCAGTTAATTGTAATGAAAAGAGAGTATTTGTCAGAGTGAAGAAAGTGATAATTTTGATACATAATTTGGCATGCAATGAATTTAAGTAATGAATTTAAGTGAATGAAAAATAGGTAATATTAATGAACATGTTATTCAGTAATCTTGATGTAAATTTACTGTAGTATTGCTAAAATACAAACTGGCATCAAAAAAATATATAAAACTAAGTAATCCTTTCATAATAAATAAATTTCTACCATATCCAGTGGAAGGATATCTGAGCCATGTTTTCTTACAGCTACTGGTTATGGAAATCTCCCAGTTTCTTTCTTAAACTGTTATTTAGTGAAACCTGTAGAAAGTGAATATTTGGTGATGAAATATTTGCATGAAACTTATGACTCTTGTCCATTAGAACTGGTTAGATTTAATACTTTTGGTTAAGTTTCCTGAAGGGTACTCTCAGATTATGTGTTTTCATGTGCATGATTAAATTAGTTTATTAGAATTTTTAATTGTTAAAAAAAAAAAAAAAAAAAAAAAAGTTGGTACATGGAAGAAGATAAGATCCACAGTTTGGCTATTAATATCCTATCCTGCTATAAATGTATGGTGGGGGGACACATCAGAGAAAGAACAGAAAATGTTATTAAAAAGCTGCTGTGACAGACTGAATTACATTGACATTCACTGTACTAGAAAATTATGGATAAATTAAGGTTATTATCTGTCAGTCTTTTCTGTAAGTAGTTCTAAATTAAACTTACAGAAAAGGATCTGTATAGAATATCTTTAGGAATGAGTTTCACAGAAGCCACAGAAGTGTTTAGAAAGTGCTGCCGTAGAAAGATTTGTTTATTTCTTCTTCCTTCCACAGTAAAGTGAAGCATTGAAGACTACAGTATTAGTCTAAACATCCATAGGAAGTGAAAAAAAGAGAATTTGAAGCTCAGAGTTGTGGAACAATTCAGTGTGCAAACATATAATCTAAGGAGGAAATTCATTTTTCCTAGAACCTGAAATTTGAAAAGGTCAAACTTATTTTTGCAATTTGTTTTTCTTAAGAAATAAACAGTTTTATCATCATGCTAGAAAACGTTCTTTCTTCATTGTTATCTTCCATGAGAATCTACTGTCTGGAGATTATTTCTATAATCTTCTGAAAGAACAACTGGAAAAAGTAGAGGGAACAATGGAAATCTACAAAGTTAGAGTCCATGTGCATGGAGCAAACTCCTTAAAGATCAGTTATATAGGCTATCTCATAAACCCTGCTCTGCTGATTATTTCTCAAAGTGCTGACAACATATCCTGATAATATATTTTCACAATTCAGTTAAATGTCTCTCACATCATGATTTATTTATTATTAGATTCCTTTTATCAGAAGTTCTCAGAGCATAAAAGAACAAACAAAACAAAACAACAACAACAAAAACACAAGAATTTCTATCAGATTTTGAAATATGTTACAGTGTGATGCTAGAATATTCATTCACCATCACAAACATAATTGTTGCAGGTGAAAACTGAAAATATTTAAGCCTACTAGTAGATTGACCTAAAAGGCTGCTATGTCATCCAGATAGTCACTGGAGAAATAAAAACCTTTAACCCTAAAGAAAAAAAATAATTTTGAAAGAAATTTGATTGCGAATTCTGACACATAAACTGTGTAACTAATTATGCAATCTTTTCATGGCTTTTAATAATTGTTAAGAGCATAGTAGTAGGGATATTTACTTAAAATTCCATTTAAATATAAACACATAAAAATATAAGGTTATGAAGTTTTTCATATCTGATCATGACTACAGTATGCTCGAAGGTGATGTGTTATGCATAGTTAGCACACATATTGTACATGCCTGCGCACTGTAAAAATCCATAACATTCTTCACATTAACACTCAGCACACAAGCCTGTTTATTGCTGTCGGTGTAGCTTTTGATTTCTCTTTTGTCTTGCCTGTTTTTGGAATATGCCTTTTGCCATGATAAAACACATCTGATCATTGTAACAGGGACCTTGACTGAAGCAGCTAGGACAAGCTTTTTCACTCTGAGATACTTCAAATAATTCAGAATGTTATTTTACTGATGTTTTTACTCTTCACCTGCTGGCTTCAGTTTCACCTAGCTTTTACTTCAGATATACAAATAGAATTTTCATCCTTTTCATGACACTTACAAGCTGATAGACTTCACGTATCTTTTTTCAACACTGTAATTCTGGTTTTAGTCTATTATTTTCTCTTACAGAAACCTCAGTAGCCCTAATCATCCTCTTTACCCTTCCTACTTCTGCTGTATAATTTTTATACCAAAGAATATGAATTGTTCAGAGTAATGCAGGTACTACATGAATTTGAAAGAGAAATTCCAATTAAAAAACAAACTTCACCATGAAAACAGTCAAAAACTGGAGCAGATTGCCCAAACATTCTGTGCATTCCTTAGAGAATGGAGGTCCTGTTGGGTTAAAGCTGTGAATGATCTGGCATATTCGTATAGTTATCTCTATTCTGAACAGGATGATTCACTTGCAATCAGAATTATTGTGTGATTCTATCCTAGTCATTGGAAGCAATTGGCATTATTGTGTTGCAAGAGAAAGGTTGTCTTCTCTGGAAGTTCGAGCCTTCAGCTTAGTGTTGAGATATAGAAGTCTACATTGATGGTTTATCCAGGTTTCAGGAAATCCAGACGGATGATCCATTTCCTATACCCCAAAAATAGTGCACATCACTTTACTTGCTGGCTCTTGAACCTTTTTTTTAGATGTGGAATTCACATCTCATCACTCCATGAACTACCATTTTGACTCTGGCCCATACTGGTGACATTACATCTTGTTCACTAGAAATGTTATGATCCAGGAAACTGTCACCTTCAGATTTTTATTGGCTCAATTGGCCATTTGCTTTTGTTTCTGTATGAGCATCTGTGGGACCCATCTGGAACAAATTTTGCGATATTCCAATGTTGCCACCATCATCTCCAATGCATTAAAGCTGATATGCAGGTATGTACATACACTTCCCTAATCATAATCCGCTGATTCTCATGGATGAGACTCTCTTCATTTTGTGGTGTGATAGCTGTAGATGGTAATACAGAACGTGGCTTGTCTTTCCTGTCTCTGTTGTCACTGCTGAAACACAGTACCCACTACCTCATGGTGCTCTCTTCCAACAAACATCAATGAATGTCAGTGTGTGTCATTTGTTCTGCCTGGAGGAATTCAGTGGTACACCTTTGATCTGTCATATTGTCAGACAGGCCCTCTACTGCCATCTGTTTCACAATAAATAAATAAATATATAAATAAAATAAAAATAAAAATGGAATATTGGTGGGAAGGTTCACTTCTATTGCCATGCCACCATCTGCCTCTGACATTGTGTGTAATAAAGTAGAAGAGATTACTTTCAGAGCAGCCTTCAAATAATTTATGAATTCAGTTTACACATCCCAGCAGATATCTCTATCTGTTAGATTACTTTAAGCATTCAAAGCATTTGAGTCACATCTATTAATCGGCCTAATATATGTAATTACTGACATATAAATTTTCTTTAGGTTCTTGAAAAGCCTGTGGTGAGAGACAGTAATTCTTACTCTATTCACTACTTCCAGTACTACTGCAGTCTAGTTCAATTTGCTTGACATAGATGTCACACTTATTTACCAGTGATGTCATGGAATGCGCCAAGTTACTCTTCACCAAAAAAAAAAACTTTGTCGTCTGTGTTCCTTGGGAAAGAAACTGATTTAATGAAGAAGCTAAACTTCTTCATTGATATTTCATCTGTTTCAATGCTGAATCTCATTAGAATCCTTAGGTAAATAATATTGGGCCCAAAGTAATTTCTTACACTTAGCTTTCTGCATCACATTAAAACAAGGCATAAAAATGTGCCCTTATACATCGTTAAAAAACAAATGAAGATGGTCTTATTAGGAATATGTATCTTCTCTGAAACTTCATTTTATTCCTTGAATGCTTGTTTAGCCAGTGGTCTTTTTAGCTTTGACCTCCATATATCTTTGGAAAAGCACGTTTTTTGTTATTGTCACTCTTGTTTTCTCTTTTGCATGCTAGCCTCAAATGCTTTTCTATTTTAAACTGTTCATATGCTGACAGAATATCAAGAGAACAAATTTCTGAATACTTCAAATGTTCAAATGTTTTCCTAGACTGTTCTACACAATTTATTACAAGAGAACACATTGATTTTCAGTCTTAAATATGATGGAGAACAAAAATTATGGGGAGGGGGGACGGTTTGTTTTTTTTTTTTTTTTCCCCAGAATATTTCATTACCTGTAAATGTAAGAATGCAATTTGAATAACCTTTAGTCTACAAACTGCAAGTCATGTATGAACAAGAAACTGTGTAATCAATTTCTACATAGATGAAGGAGCAAGTGTTTGTCTTTGAAGCTTCCTCCTTCCTCCAGAAAATCATTAAGCTATCACCAAAAAAAAAAAAAAAAAAAAAAGCTACGTTTTCAAAAAGAAAGCTATGTTTTCAAAGAAGCGCAGACATCCTCTGCTACCGTGATTGAATCAGTAGAAAAGAGACCTGTGGAGACTGTCATTTCCAGCCCACCTTTTCAAAGTGGGAATTAGTGGACATTATAGCCCCGTCAAGTTTTCATATCTCCAAAGGAGATTCTACAAACTAAGTGCAAACTGTTGCTCTCTTACAGAAGAGGCAAAGAGGCAGAATAGCAGAGGTAGAAAAAATGAAAATGTCTTTTGTTTAAAACAAATTTTAAATATTTCTCTTTCTACTTATTGCCTCTTGGCAGAAGGTTAGCCCTTTCTTATTTTCCCCCTTCAGTTTTTTACAGGCAGAAGAGAGCCAACTGACTAGAAGGGCTATAAATATTCTTGGGAAGAAGCTGTCTGGGCTGGTTAACAGGGCTTTAAACTAGATATGTTGGGGAAGGGGGTGTAATAGATGACAGAGAAGTGTGTGGGAATGCTGTCACCTTCGGAGGCGGTGAGGGAAAACCCCAGAATTGTCCTGGAGGTACTAGGGAGGGGTCCTCTGAGAAGACAATGAGGTCAATAGCTAAGCTGAAGTGCCTCTATACCAATGTGTGCAGCATGGGAAATAAACAGGAGGAGTTAGAAACCGTGGCACAATTGGGAAAGTATGATATAATTGCTATCATGGAAACATGGTAGAATGAATCCCACCACTGGAATACACCGATTGAGGACTACAGGCTTTTCAGAAGGGATAGACAGGGTAGGAGGGATGAGGGAGTTGTGCTCTATGTTAGGAAGTGGATAGATTGCAAAGAGCTGTCTGTGAGCAACACCCATCATCAGGTTGAGAGCTTGTGGGTAAAAATCAAGGATCAGTCCAGTAAAGGGCATGTAGTGGTTGCGGTCTGCTACAGGCCACCTGATCAGGTGGAGCCTGTTGACAAGGCCTTCTTGCTTCAGCTGCAGGAGGTGTTGTGCTCGCATGCTCTTGTCTTGATGGGGGATTTCAACCATCTGGATATCTACTGGAATAGCAGCATGGCGGATGGCAGAAAATCCAGGAGATCCCTGGAATCTGTTGAGGACAACTTCCTGGTTCAGGTAGTAGATGGATCAACCCAAGGTGAAGCCTTACTGGACCTGGTGCTCACTAATGCAGAAGAGAGCACTAGAGAGTTTAAGATTGGAAGCAGCCTGGGCTGTAGTGACCATGCCTTGGTGGAGTTTGTGATCATAAAGAATGTGGGCCTGGCAAAAAGCAGAGCTAGTGCTTCTCCTGTGCTTCAGGAGAACAAAATTCCGGCTGCTCAAGGAACTGCTGGGTGAGATCCCCTGGGAAACTGTCCTTAAGGGCATGGGTGCAGAACAAAGCTGGAAACTCTTTAAGGACACCCTTCTGAGAACACAATGGTTCTCCATTCCCCAGCAGAAGTCGAGCAGGGGAGGCAGGCGACCATCATAGCTGTGCAAGGAGATGCAGCTTAAACTGAGAGAAAAGAGGGAAATATACAGAAAGTGGAAGCAGGGTTGTGTAGCCTGGGAGGAATACAGGGCTGTTCTCCGTGTGCATAGAGATAGGATTAGGAAAGCCAAGGCGCAGATGGAGCTGAACTTGGCAAGGGATGTGAAAGATAACAAGGAGTTCTACATGTACATAGTCAGGAAGAGACTGGCCAAGGAGAGTGTTCAAGTGAAACAAGTCCTAGTCCTCCTCACAAATTTGAGTGTGTTTAAGTCTATGGGACCAGATGATATGTATCCCAGGGTTCTGAGAGAGATGTCTGATGTGGTTGCCGAGCTGCTCTCCATCATACTTGAAAAATCACAGCTGTCTGGTGAAGTCCCCTGTGACCGGAAAAAGGGAAACATTACTCCCATTTTTAAGAAATGGAGAAAGGAAGACCCAGGGCACTACAGGCCGGTGAGCCTCACCTCTGTGCCTGGGAAGATCATGGAGCAGATCCTCCTAGAAGTTATGTTAAGGCACATACAAGATAAAGAAACGATTCAAGACAGCCAGCATGGCTTCACCAAGGGCAGATCGTGCCTGATCAATCTGGTGGCCTTTGACGTGGTCCCTCATCACATCCTTCTCTCTAAATTGGAGAGGTGTGGATTTGAAGGATGGCCTATTTGATGGATTAGGAATTGGCTGGCTGGACACAGCCAAAGGGTTGTGATCAATGATTCTGTGTCAGGGTGGAGGCCAGTCACAAGCGGTCTTCCTCACGGGTCAGTCCTGGGACCAGTGCTCTTCAACGTCTTCATCAATGACATAGATGATGGCATTGAGTGCACCCTCAGCAAGTTTGCAGATGACTCCAAGCTGAGTGGTACAGTCAATACATTGGAAGGAAGGGAAGCCATCCAGAGGGGCCTGGACAGGCCTGGGTCCCCCAGTACAAGATGGTCATGGAGCTCTCGGAGTGGGTCCAGAGGAGGGCCACTAAGATGATCAGAGGGCTGCAGCACCTCTCCTATGAAGAAAGGTTGAGGGAACGGAGCTTGTTTAGCTTGGAGAAGAGAAGGCTACAGGAAGACCTCATTGTGGCCTTCCAGTATGTGGGAATGGAATGTTGTTGCTGCATTAGATATTAAAAAGGGTAGTTGGTTTGAAGAAATAGAACAATTATTTGTATTCTGTACCTTATCCTTAGAAATCTAAAAAGTAGAAATACAGTATATGTTAGCAGCATGTCTCCTGAAATATGTGATTAATTCTTTCTTGCAAAACTGCCATAGTTGTTAAATGTTCCAAACAGTATGGGTATAATGTTAAGGATTAGAAAACATATTGTAGGATTGTTCTGCTAGGTTAAGAAGCTCCCAGCAAAAGAAAAACAGATTTAACAAACATCAAAGAAGCTGGAGCCTCTAAACAAGGTCAGACTATCTCACTCTGTGGGAAGGTTGGGATGTGACAGGCAGGCATCAAGATACTCCCTTCTCTCCTCCTTCCAAGCTTATCTCTATACAAGGGAGGACAAGCAGATATCCAGAAGCAATGACCAATTGTGGAGTAAGGATCAGAAGTTAATTAATTAATTAGAGGTTTACGCTTAGCCAGCGAAGATTTTTCTTTGTCCAGTGTTTGTATGTTTAGTGAAGCATCGAGAAGATTGTGAACTCAGCCAATGAGGAACTAGAGGAGAAAGAGAGAAGCATTGGGCAACAGGGCATAAGAAGATGTAACTCTGTTTTCTGAGGGCTCTCCTGCTTACAGGAGCCCCGCCATTTCAATTGTGAATTAAATCCGCTTTATCAGAGATACCATCCTGATAAATTATTTGGATATTTCCAACAAGTACTTGAAGGGAACATATCAACAAGAGGGGGAATGGCTTTTTACGATGGTGGATGGTGATAGGACAAGGGGGAATGGTTTTAAACTGAGAGGGGAGGTTTAGGTTAGATATTAGGAGGAAGTTTTTCACTCAGAGGTGGTGATTCTCTGGAACAGGTTGCCCAAGAAGGTTGTGGATACCCTATCCCTGGAGGCATTCAAGGCCAGGCTGGATGTGGCTCTGGGCAGCCTGGTCTAGTGGTTGGCAACCCTGCACTTAGCAGGGGGCTTGAAACTAGATGATCATTGTGGTCCTTTTCAACCCAGGCCATTCTATGATTCTATGATTCTATATTGTACTTCCAGCAGACTGATTAACATATCCCACAAAGGCCAAGGCCTGCAAACATGAGGCTCCTTATCAGTATTCAGCAAAGCTCTTTTTTTCTCCTTTGTCTCCTGTTTGTTTTAACGGCAATTCTTCTCTTTCCCTTTCTGATCTGTTTTTCCTGAAGTGCCTATTTCCCACTCACAGAAACACTCCAGTCATATGAATTAACCCACAATATTTCTGTGAACTTGATGAAATTGTAATAGTTGATCTGCATGCAAACTTACAGTTCTCCTTGTTTGTTCCTCATCATATGCAAATTAGCATACAGTCTCTTCACTGAGAAACCCACTCCTATTCATTTCCTGGAAAGGTTATAAGAGTTTCTTCCATAATGCTTTCCTTTAGTCATTTCCTGACTTATGCAAGCAAACCTGAGGTGACTTCAGTTCAGCCCAGAGCAAATGGTGCGTAACCCAGTTTTCTTCACAGAGAAATTGTTACTTCAGTAAATATCTAGAATATATGCAAACATGACTTGAATTAAAGCAAGCATGCTCTCAATGAAGTAAAGTCACAAACATACCTAGACATTTGAGAACCTGATTCTCATTTTAATGTGGTGGCTTACAGTCCCAATCTACTGTTTTGTTTTAATGAACTATTATAGAGTAAGTTACAAACCTCATTTTATTCCAGACTGCTTTTCCACCACTTCATACTATATAACTAGCCAAGAATAAGTCTGTAGGTTCATAGGATAGTTTAGGTCATCGAGGAACTCAGGGCTTCAAACACCTCACTTAAGTTTTTGGAAGGTTGGAAAGGCCTATTTTTTCCACAAAGTTTGTCTTCATTGTTAGTTCTATACTGCCTCTATTCTTCTTGTGTTCCCACACAAACTTTTTATATCTAAGCTTGATATATTCAAACAAGGCTATGACATACTATTCTACAGTTGTGAACTGTTAATTTCATGCAGAAAATCCACTAGTAATTACTGTCTACTGAAAGTAAGAATTGCAGCACAAGATTGCACAAAGTTACATTAAATCTAAAACAAGTTTAAGAAGTAGTTACCTGGCTACTAGACAGTCTCTATCACTGCAAAATGAAGACAATCTAAAATAATTTCCATCTAAAACAAACGTTAAAGTTGTTAATTAAATCATGGAATCCAGTAGACTCCATAGTCTCATGTCTCCTTCCTGACAGTTGGAGTCTTTCCTGGTTTACCTTCAGATATAGAGGTCTCCATCCCAGTCTGTTAGTTGAGGTGTCTCACTCCAATTACTGGAGGAGATGGTTCAACATATATATACCCAGAGGAAGATTAAGGCAGCAAGAGGAGAAATGCTGCCCATTTGATTTATTACAAATTCTAAGCAGCTAGAGAATGCAGGGAAGATGGGGAAGTTAGTGATAGTAAAAAAGAGAAATCCTAGTGAATGGTTTATAAAGCAGTGATAGCCACCACCAGGGATCAAGTGATGTCTTGTTAGTCTGCAGGTAGGTAGCAAGTCGGTGATGTCTTCTTGACCTTCATGGTTGCAGTTTTGAGGAGTGGGACCCATTCTACCTAGTAACTCTTCAGATTTTTCTCCTCTTCATAGCATCGTTTTGGTTGCCATGGACAGCAGTTGGTTATCAGGGGCATTTACATTTTGTTCATCGGGACGATGATAGTAGCCTGGGGTACTTATGTTATGTTTGTCAGGGGCCACAGTATGTCTATAGTACGTGCCTTTCCCATTGGGTAATTGGCAGTTGATCATGTGATTGTTGCATGGTGGGCTGCTAGGTATGCAAACTAACTGCATGATGGTCCTCTTCTCCAAGATGACCCCTGTAAGTCAGCTTAAATGCCCAAAACGCTTTCTTCTGGTTGCCCAACTGCCTATGTTTCTCTTACCACTCTGCTCATGGTAACCATTAACTCCAAAATCTTGTCAAGCAGGTTATGTCTCAGATAGGTGTTGTTGAACAAGCTTTGAGCCAAAAATAGTTCCAGCTTCTCAAATGAGGCAACTGCTTTGTTGTTTACAAGTCCATTCAATAACAAGGCTGATTGTGTGCTCAAGACAAGCATGGGTAGACAGGACATGAATACAGTCAGACATGTAGACTGCAAGTGACTGCATTTAGCAGCACATAAGGGTAAATAGTTCTCACATAAAGTGTAAGTACAGATGTCAGTGTTCTGCTCTTCATCTCTGTTAAGTTCACCAGTGAAATCACACTTCCCCTTATTGCTGTGATTCACAAGCATAATCACACTCATATTTCACATGAGTATCAGTACAGGCCTTCAGCCTAATACTGAATTCCAAACCCTGAGCTCCCTTAGCAATTGAGTATCTTCCTCTGGTCAATTTGAAGTACACTACTGAATTATTCATACACAGAGAGACAATTAAATTCATTGGGTAAAAAATAAACACATCTAGATTTTTTTAGGTATTTCAGGCACATTCCCTGGACTTTCCAGTTGCTGACACAGACCAAAGAGCTCTGCAACCTGCAACTCCTTCCAAAATTGATGGCACCCATACCATTCTTCCATGCCAGTTTGTCTTGTTGCTTACACACATATACATACAGCCCTGTGACTGAAGGCCTTGTGCTCATTTTCTGGCACTCAAATATTTCAGCATGTGCCTTTGTTCCTCTAGGTTCTAGCATATGGGCCTATCTAGGGCTTGTAGGTGTTCTTCAGTTCCTTACCCTCCACACTCCTATTATATAACTCCCTCTCCATTTGAAGGCACCTAAACCTATGGATCCCATGACTCACAGATCTTTCTCCAATTGCTGACACTTAGTCATATGTAGAAAATGTGACATTACACAGAAAATGTAAAACAACAATTTTTACTAAGAAGATTGCAATGATCAGGCATTGGGCTTAGTTTGGCAAACACACTGACTGACAGTTTACTTACACATGATCTATCCCTTGTATTCACCCTTCTTTCTATTTTTCTACAGTTCTTCTCTGCTCTGACCCACATCTTTTCCCCCTTTGATCCCTCCCCTAAACGTCTTACAATAAGTTTTTTCACTGGCCCAGTGTCCCTACTCAAGGATCACATAATACTCTTGTTAGTCTTGATTCACCCTTCTTATCCTTTAGAAAGTTCAAGCTGACCTTCTTCAAGGCTAGGCTATGCCTGAGTTGTTTTGTTAATGGTCTATCTGTCAATGGCTGAAGAGTTCAGGTCTTCAATTCTGTATCTGTCATCACCTGCTTCTTAGGTTTGTATATCCACATGTTTAATTTATCACTTTCTTTTTACTCATTACTTCATTTATGCTGAGTAGTCCTTAAATAGAGAACTTAGTGAGGCAGAAGCTCTCATATTCCATTTACCATAAGTTTAGAAGAATCCTGAGGCCTAGAACTGCCAGGACTAATAATGTAAAGCCTTGTTTGCCAGACTACAATAGCACACCATCAGGAGCTGCAAGAACTTCTTAAGGGCAGGCAAGCCTTGAGCCAAGGTTGACCCTGGCACCCAGAGTATTCTTGCTGATGGAACATGGTCCTGTGGACTCTGAGCACAGCAGAGACCCCAGAGCTAATAACAGGGGCTATAGACAGATTGAACATAGAAAGCCATAAGACTGGGATGTCATAGTTCCAGAGGATCAGGAGGAAAAGGAGACGGGCAGAAAAAAAAAGAATGTAGTCAAGGCTGCAACATGAGTGCTAAGTCCATCCAGTAGACCAAACATGAGACAAGGTGCAACGCAGGCCCAATGTGCCCATCCAGAAGACAAACTACCAGCAATACAGGGACAGGAGTCATGATTAAAAGCAGAGCTGAGCACAGGTACTCCTATTGCTCAGGACAAGTGTGGGTACCTAAATGTGATCTTAGATAAGTCTCTGGGACAGAGAGTGTGGGTGAGATGTGTCTCAGTTTATGATGATCAGTCATGCAGATGTGTTAGTGTCCTCAGAGCTTTGATGTGTTAAATCTGAAATCCTGTCAGTTCGCTCATTCGTAGAAAATTAGAAAATGTGATTTTTTTTTTCAGTGTTACTGCTGAGTGCTTAAAACTACTCTCCCAGAATTGTTCAGATTTATTGCCATTTTTATATCTACATGACCTATATATAACCCTATAAATTAACTCACATTAAAATTTGAAAATTTTCTTTTTAAAAAAGATATGTCATTTTTAAGAGATAAGGATTAATTTAATTCTTTAACATTGCAGACCAACATGTGTCTCTCTTGCATGAGTCTGAACTCTTCAGAGAACTGTGAGCCTGAAAATCAATCCACTATTAACACATAATATTTAGCAAGCAGCAATGCAAAAAATAATCAGAGGTTAGTAGTAAAACAGGGTTCATTCTATTTAACTCTTTTGTTTCTTATCAAAATAAATAAATAAAATAAATAAAATACTTAATTCAAATTCCTAGGACTTTGATGTCTTCTGTAATTTTATTTTGGATTTATTTTTAATTACAATTTCATTTACTTAAGATCTGTAGAAAATTCTAACTTGAAAAGATTTGCTCTCTGTTCAGCAAAGCATCTGTCATTGATTGGAACTTTTACAGGTTATACGAAATTATTCGGTTTAATCCATTGTGCTTTTATTGCCAGGTTCTGAAATGTTGTATCTGATTTAGACTGAGAACCAATTTTTTTTTTCTGTATTTCATGTGTATTTCTTTCAGGTGCTTAGAGCATGAATAATTTTGCTGTTCTAAGATTCACTTCTTGTGAAATCAGCAGGATGCAAACAAATTTTTCAACAGAAATTTCTCACACAGAAATAAAAGCTAAGTTAAAGTTTATATGTAAATAAGATGCAATATTCTCCAACATCAAGCAGATTTTATTCTTCAAACAACTATGAGCATCAGCTATCACACAGTTTCCAGTTAATTTTACAATATAAATTTTAGTTATTTAGATTATATTTTTGTGTGCTTCCATTTATGTTACTTTGCTTGAAAAAAATCTAATCTTGTGCAGGATAGAGCAAGGCCTTAATTTTCATGTTAAGAAAGATGTAAAAAAATAAAATATCTTCATCCTTCAAAATGTCATTTATCAAAGATTATCAAGATTATTTTTGGAGAAGGATAAATTGATTATCAAATCAATTTATTATATAGCACATAGATGAACATTTATATGAACATATACTACATTCAGATACATGTACATATGCACAAAGGCACAGCAGAAATAGTAGAAATTCCAGAAGAATAGTCCCAGAAGCAGACTGCTAATCAACAATATTCTGCATATTTGCAAATGCATTGGAATGCCTAATGAGTTAGTGTGAACACTAATATAGGATCAAATTCCAATACTGCACCAGCAATCTCTCAGGTGGATTAGTACACAAAATATTTATACATACATGTATACATTATAATTGGGAAATAAATGCTATGAAATACATGAGTAACATATATATATATATTTTTTTTTTTTTTAATGAAAACTTCTATATGATTTTTCTTCACATTTCAATTATTCATCTTAAAACTTCCATTAAGTAATCAAATACAGACACATGGACTATTCAGAGCTGACTAGTGCAAATATTTAAATCAATAGATTCTCAAAAATAATGTGTATATATATTTTTAAGTTGCCTATTCTATTTTCCCTTCCTAAGTCATTATTATTAGAAAAAAAGTGAATAAATCATAGAATCATATAAACACTGAATCACAGAATTGTAGCGACTGGAAGGGATCTCCAAAGATCATCAAGTCCAACACCCTGCAAAACAGGCCCTCTACAGTAGGCTACACAGGTAGGTTTCCAGGTGGATCTTGAATATCTCCAGAGAGGGAAAATCTACAACCTCTCAGGGCAGCTGTTCCAGTGGTCTGTCACCTTCACTGTGAAGAAGTTCCTTCACATATTCATGCAGAACTTCCTATGCTCCAGTTTATGGCTGTTTCCCATTGTCCTGTCCCCACAGACCACTGAAAAGAGGTTGGCCATGTCTCACTGACTCCCACACTTAAGATGCTTATTATTCAGATCCCCTCTGAGTCTTCTTTTCTGAAAGCTGAACAGACACAGGTCACTCAATTTTCCTCATAGGGGAGATGCTCCTGGCCCCTTGTCATCTTTGTGGCCCTCTGATGGACCCTCTCTGGGAGATCCCTGATGTGCAGAAATCAAACTCTATAACCACAGAGTAGTTATGAAGAAGGCATGTTTAATCAGTGCTGTGCACACACCAGATGCAGGAGGGATATTCCCACCTAGCCTGCATAGTGGAAGGCAAGAAAGGCACATACTTAAAGAGCAAGCTGCTTACATACCCATTAGATGTCCAAGAAAAGGCTGGGTTATTACAATGGGTCCCCAAATGATTGACATTCCCTGTCCTGCCCCAAGTCTCAGCTCTTTTACATATGCATATCTCTTGGTGGTCCTTCCTATGAAGGTCATCATCTTATTTTCTTGGCTTGGGTTAGGATGGAGGATGCTTGGCTGGCTATGGTTGGTCATCTCATCAGCCACAACTCTGTTCACCAATCCGCTGCTTCCTTGTTAATTTGTGGTTTTACTGTCCACAAATTGTCTAAGTCTGTAGAAAAGCATATCAGCAGTGAGAACCTGGCTTAGCCAAGTCAAATCTGCAGCTGGTGATTCAACACCTCATGAAGGCAAATAACTTTTAACCTAACTTACTTTCCTTAATTCATCCCTGTCTTTCTTGTACTGAGGAGCCCAGAACTGGATACAGTACTCCAGGTGAGGCCTGACCAGGACAACGTAGAGGGGGAGGGTCATCTCCCTTGACTTGCAGACCATGCTCCTTTTAATGCACCCCAGGATCCCAGTAGCTTTCTTGGTCATCAGGGCACACTGCTGGCTCATGACCAACCTGTCATCTACCAGGACCCTCAGGTCCTTCTCTGCAGAGCTCCTCTCCAGCAGGTCATGCCCCAACCTGTATATATACAACACTCATGGTTATTCCTTCCCAGATGCAAGACTATGCACTTTTGTTAAACCTCATCTGGTTTATTGCTGCCCATCTCTTCAATCTGTCCAGGTTTCGCTGAATGGTAGCACAGCCTTCAGGTGTGTCAGCCACTCCTCCCAGCCAGTATCCTTGGCATACTTACTGAGGGTGAACACTATCCCCTCATCGAGGTTGTCAATGAAGAAATGAAACAAGACCGGTCTCAGCACCAACATCTGGAAAACACTGCTATTCACAGGACTCCAACCAAACTCTGCACCAATGAGCATGACCCTCTGAGCACGGCCAGTCAGCCAGTTCTCAACCCACTTCACTGTCCACTCATCTATCCCACACTTCATAGCTTCAAATCATCTGTTTAAATCTGTAATCTAGTCACCCTTGGACATCAGTAACAAATCATGTGTGTTAATACAATGGCATTCATGTGTTAGTAGGGATAGATTGCTATATGCTTAGCAACTGTAAGGAACTGGATAGATTCAAGTATGTCTGATGAGAGCTTGAATTTGCAGGAGCTATAACCAGAATTTTATAGATGTACAAATGTCACTGAATCATATATATATATGATTCTGATATATAAATATATATCAGATCTGATATATATATCAGATATAATAAAAAGAATAAAAACAAAGATACAAATGGACCATTTAAAAATTGTGGAATATTTGTAGCATTCAAGATACTGCAGTTTTCATTTTATGTTTAGCAGAAATGTACTGTGAAACTTCTACAACCTTGCTATTTTTATTCTTCAGCTTTTGAATGCCTACAACACCATGATTTATTCTCTGCTACCAGTTGTTCTACAAAGTAATTCTCAAACCATTTAATTTCTTTCATTAGCTCTTCCCCTTGTTTCTCTCCTTCACCCTTAATCTCCCTCAGTAACCTCTCCTTTTAATTTTCTTTTCCTCTTTAAACAATGAATTCAGAATGTCCTCTACTGTTTTAAGAGCAAAATCCCCAGGCATTCACCTTCTTCAGTAAAAGCTATTCTTCAATAAAACTTCACTTGTGAAGAGTATAACTATCTCAGCATGTTATTAGTCAGTGTTGAGAAAAAGAAATGCTGCCGTGCTAAATGGAGTCATTTAAATGTCTAGTGACAGCAACGAGTGTTTGGGGAAGCTGAAGTTTCCTATTTACTAGTCTAATAGGTATGTTAGGGCTATCTTTCTTTTGTAGAGAAGATAAAAAGAAAATATTCAGAATTTGCCTGTTTTCACTCTTCTCCATTGCACTTCTGCATGCTGATTTAATTCTTCTTCCACTGCTGGAAAACTGAAGTCTGCAGCACATTCCATTTAAGCCAGTGTGTTTTAACATTGACTTCAATGAGCTGTTCATATCAGATTCTTGGAGAAGGAAGTGATTCTGTGCTGAGCAAAACGCTCTTTGTCTCCAAGAATGTAAAGTGTACCAAGTCTAATGTCTGCTTGCTCAATGCCTTCTTGCAATGGTCAGGCATGTCCAGCCTATGGCCTGTGGGCTGCATTCAATCCAGCTCATTTCACACTGCAGCTGAGGTCCTCTGCTGCCACATCATCATGGTGGCAGATCTACCCTACTGAGTGGCCTGGCATGGCCCGGGACATAGGGAGGGCACAGTGCAATGCTGACAAATAATGTGGCACTATGCTTAATTTGCAAGGAAATAGTGTCAGTTTTCGAAGATTACAATTTGAAAAAGACGTTATATGCAGAAAACTTGCTGCCAAATTCGATGTATATAACAGTGGAACTGAAAAAAGTCTGTCATCCCAACAACATTTTTTTAGATGTTAAAACTCAAATGATATCTATTATAAAAGCTAGTTATGTGATAGCAAATCTAACTGCAAAAATTTCAAAACCATTTCCTGATGGTGAGTTTGATAAGCAATGTATGGAAAACAAGACAGATATAATGTGTCCTAATTAAAAACAAACAAACAAACAAACAAAAACAACAGATTTTTCTAAAATCAGTTTGCCTCAGTAGACTATAGCCAAGCGAATTGAATAAGAAAATCTATTGAAAAAACAATGGAGAGTAAACTGCTGATTTTTTATTTTTTTATTTTTTTATTTTTTTGCTTTAATGATAAATAAACTTACTGATGTTACAGATATGGCTCAACTCCCTATTTTCATTAGAAGTATTGATAATGAATAAAATGTCACTGAAAAAAATGGCTTCTTTGATGCCATTGAAAGACACACCTACATCTCTTGCTTTGTATAAAACAGTAAAAAAATACATCATAGCAATTTTACTTTAACCTTTGTCAATATATCTGGTATAGAGAGATTTATAAAATTAATAGAAGATGATGCAATTACCACCCATCACTCACATTTGATGAAGTATCACTGCATCAGATATCAAGAACTTTAAAAATAGATAATGTCATGGCAAATCATCATCAAAGTTGTGAATTTCATTAAGTCCATGGGATCGAATCATCAAAATTCTAGGAGTTCATTAAAAATATAGATGCTGATTATAGGATCATCATTTACTTTTCTGAAGGAAAGTGGTTAAGTTGGGGTAAAAAGCTAGAAAGACTTTGCAAAGTTACATCAAGTCTTCTATGGAATCAAAAGGAAAATTTGTGCCAGAACATGACGATTAAAAATTTAGTATTTTTGATGGATTTACCTGCTCATTTAAATGGGTTTAGTATGCAACTCCAAGGTGAAAACAATGTTATATATACTATATTTTAGACAGTAACAGCGTTTAAAATGGATCTTAAACTATGGCAAGCTGAAGTTACAGCAAATAAGTTCATGCATTTTGATACATTAGCTAAACACAGTCCTGTGAAAAGCAGTTATGCTTTGCATTTTGATAAAGAAATTTGAGTGTAGATTTCAATGTATTAAAAGAAAAAAAACATTTTTATTATATTTGTGTCTGTATTTTTAATCAACAAAAATGTTACTTGCAAGTTTTAAAATGGATTGTACAGAGTTGCAATCAGACATTCAACTCAAAGAAAAAATTGGTCATGTCTCTTTAACAGACTTTCATAAGCCTATTTTACCAGAGAAAAATATCCCTTGCTTCATACTCATGCCTCATTCATCTCATTGCTTTCTGGCAATTTACACAATGTACATTTGTGAACAAATACTGTTAGGGAAGAAGGAAGAGTAATATTTCATCAAATGTCTCTGACGAACACCTAGAGACCTCACTAGAAATGGCAATGACTCCCATCTAACTAGCGTGATGGATTAGTTTCAGTGGTCAAACGTTCCACTAGTTTCATGTTTGTGTTGTTCCCTGTTTTTTTTTTTTGTTTGTTTGTTTTTTTTTATGTTTTAATTAAAAATACATTTAAAAAAAATTGTTACTTATACACATTAAATTTGTTATATATTTTATATGCAGTACATGGCAATTCTTGTTTGCTCAGTACAGCCCCGATAAGTCAAAGGGTTGGACAACCATGCTTTATGTGGATCTAAATAAGCTAGTTTGATACCAGTAGAAGAATAAATAGATTGGAACTTAACACAGGCTTAACCAACTCAGATAAGAAGCTGAATATTTAACTTGAGTCAAGTAGGGTGCTTGTTCAGCTGCAGTGTTTCCAGATATTTAGATAGCTGTTTCACATCTATATCCTATATTACGGTACCCCACTGTGCCATGCATATACTTGCTAGACATGAAATTAACAGCACTCTTACTGGATATCAAGTGGTCTGTCATTTCTGATGAAGTGTTTTGCAGTCTTGTACTAATAAGCTTTGTTTTTGAGGAAATTATTTTTTACATGTAAGCATTTTATGCGCTGCATTATTCTTTTTGGGAAGTTTAAATAAAATCTAAGGAACAACTGAATGGACACATGGACCTTGTGCTTTTTCTTCCTGTTGATATAAAAGTGATGAAAGGAAATTCATATTAATCTTCATTAACAAGTCTTTTTTTAAGCAGAAGCATCAGTCAAGGGTGTGTATAGAGTAGGGAAGGTGTATGCATGGAAGAAATATGGAGTTTTTAAGAAATTTGAAGAGTAGTTTCTTTAAACATAATTCTCTCATTTATGTACTGCAATCAATGTGATGTATATTTTTGCACAAAAATAAGAATTTAAATAAGCTTAAATTCACTGAATTCCTACCAATATTCTGTTAAATTTTGTTGTCGGTGACAGATGGCAGCAGAGGGACAGTCTGAAAAATTCATGTCTGATATGGAAGTACATATGAAGGAAAGGTGTGTCACTGAATCATAGATTCATAGAATTGTTCAGGTTGGAAAAGCTTTAAAGTTCATCAAGTTCAACCTAACCATACTACCCTAAATATAACAACTCATCGCTAAATCATGTCCCTGAGCACCACATCCAGACAGTTTGTAAACATGTGTAGGGATAGGACTCAACCATCTCCCTGGGAAGCCTATTCCAGTGCTTAACAATCCTTTCTGTATAGAAGTTTTAGGTTTTCCTGATATCCAACATAAATCTCCCCTGGCGCAAATGGAGGCCATTTCCCTTTGTCCTGTCACCTGTCACCAGTGAGAATCACCTTTCTGCAATCACCTTTCAGGGATTTGAAGAGAGCAGTAAGGTTTCCCCTCACTCTGCTCTTCTTCAGCCTAAACAGCCCCAGTTTCTTCAGTTGCCCCTTGTAGGGCATATTCTCCAAGTCCTTCACCAGCCTTCTTGCCCTTCTTTGGATCTGTTCCAGCACCTCAATGTCCTTTCTGTACTGCTGTGCCCAAAACTGAACACAGTACTCGGGGTTGGCCTCACCAGTGCTGAGTACTTCCCTAGTCCTACTCACCACACCATTCCTGATACAAGCCAGGGTGCCATCAGCCTTCTTGGCCACCTGGGCAGACTGCTGGCTCATATTCAGCCAACTGTCCATCAGTACACTGAGGTCACTTTCCATCTGGCAGCTTTCCAGTTGATGTGCATTGGAGTATGGATCATTGCACAGAATTTATGAGTGAACATCAACATTTCAAGGATGTCCTTAGTCCCCATGTTATATTCCTAGGCCTGGTTTCAGGTTGGTAGATATGTTCTCTGTGTTTAGCAGGCATTTTGTGTCAAAACTTCTCACATTGCAGTTAGGTTACCTTCATAATTGCTCCCATCACCAAGTAAGAATGTACAAGATCTATGCCACTTTCCAATTAAAACATACAGGTCTATTTTTTTAAAAAATTTCGTGCAGCATAAGAATTTTTTATCACACAAGATTATTTATTTATTTATTTAGTGCATTCTGGTGTTGGCAGTTATGGACATTTGTGCTGAGATTAATCTATCCTAGCTTTAAATTCCTTGAGTTAGATGTGCATAAGCCAGTATTACTCAGCTTTGTCCTCTTTCATCAGTTAGATAAATTACTTCCCTGAAGGTACCTATTTCTCTACATGGACTATAATGTGAGGAGATAAATTCTACCTCTGCACTCAGTGATCAGCCCTGAGCATGATACATGTACATTGTCCATCGATAAATTTGTTTTCCTTGTGATTATCTCCTGTCTTTGGAGGTCATCTCATCCTTTTCCTTTGCAGGAAAGAGAAAAAAGAAAAAAAAGAAAGAAAAAAAAAAAAAAAAAGATTACCAGTGATATCCTGCAAAACTGAAATAAAGTTGACCCCTTTTAAGTAAAGACTTTGAATCATACAGATAAGCAGTTGATAAAAATGCAATGTATTAATAATTTAATTTGAATTCACTGTCTTGTTTATCCATATTTGTTGGTGGATTTGTTGTTGTTGTTGTTTGTTTGTTTTTTCCATTTATCTTTTATTCTGCTCAGCAGTACATAATTAAGATTTACTCATGGAAATTTTTGTTATTGTTGCTGGTTTTAGTCAATCTTGCTTTAGTATAGTTTGCTGTCCCTAGTTTTTTCAACAGTTCTTATGAAAATAAGCTATACAGAGAAATGAAAAAAATATTACTGATTTCACTGAAAAAAAAAAAAAAAAAAAAAAAGTGATGATCACTGTCATTCCCTTAGCAAATATGCTCAGAAACTTTGAAGAATAGACTGAGCAAGGACTCATATTATTATATGATATTATAAAGGTCTCTTTTCTCCCTGTTTCTCTTCACCTACATAGTCAGTGCTACACAATCCAAGGAAAAAAAAATCATCCCTGGTTCTGAAATTCCTAGTTGAGCTACTTGTTATACTAAGAGCACTGACTGGAACGTTTTCAAAAATTATTTCTGTAATATTTTGAGTACTATCGAAAATAGATCCTAAATGCTTGGGGAAAAAAAAACTAGTAGAAATAATAATAATAATAATGATAATGATAATAATAATAATAATAATGTAACAATAGAAACAAAACCCAATCACCAAGACTTTGAAATAATATAAACTAATACAGTAAGATGTCCATTTTGGAATGGAAAGGAAAGGAAAGGAAAGGAAAGGAAAGGAAAGGAAAGGAAAGGAAAGGAAAGGAAAGGAAAGGAAAGGAAAGGAAAGGAAAGGAAAGGAAAGGAAAGGAAAGGAAAGGAAAGGAAAGGAAAGGAAAGGAAAGGAAAGGAAAGGAAAGGAAAGGAAAGGAAAGGAAAGGAGAAGGAAAGGAGAGGAAAGGAGAGGAAAGGAGAGGAAAGGAGAGGAAAGGAGAGGAGGAGAGGGGAGAGGAAAGGAGAGGAAAGGAGAGGAAAGGAGAGGAAAGGAGAGGAAAGGAAAGGAAAGGAAAGGAAAGGAAAAGGAAAGGAAAGGAAAGGAAAGGAAAGGAAAGGAAAGGAAAGGAAAGGAAAGGAAAGGAAAGGAAAGGAAAGGAAAGGAAAAGGAAAGGAAAGGAAAGGAAAGGAAAGGAAAGGAAAGGAAGGAGGGGAGGGGAGGGGAGGGGAGGGGAGGGGAGGGGAGGGGAGGGGAGGGGAGGGGAGGGGAGGGGAGGGGAGGGGAGAAAAACTCCAAAAGATAAGGATTAAAGCAAATGAAAGTAAATTTTCAAGTGATATTGCCAATAGCTGTGAATTGATCTTGGTTTGGAAAACAGAAGCAAATTTAGTATTAATTTATTTCGTAAGATTTGCTTTAATAAGAATTGCTTGGCACCAACATTATGATGAGCAAATACAAAGTTTATTCTACTTCTTCAGAAAACAAACAATCAACACCTCTTCTCCAAACCTGTGTTGGGTTAATAATAAATCTATGATATAATGATGATGATGTATTGAAAATAAAAGCACTGCCACTGAACTGAGCTAGCATGGATGAAATGCATTCAAGATTTTGAAGGATTTATCTATCACTTAAATTATATGCTTTAACTTAATTGGCACAATTACACATTAATTGAATTATTGTACTCAAATCTTCCAGAGAGTAGGAAATTTTGTTAAATGTGCATAAACACCCAGCAAATATAAAGCCAAAATTTGACATATTTTTTATTTTGCTATACTTGGCAATGCAGTATAGTTTTATTCTCCTTATATTCAAATAAGGAAAAAATTAATATTGCTTTTTAACATGGTAGTGTATACTTCACAGGAAAAAAATTCTGAATGAGTTTATTTCACATGTATTTTCCAAGATTCCTCTTGACTAATTTAGCTGAAACAGGACATTCACACAGCTGTGTTTCTCTCTCTCCTTATCATAGAAACATAGAATGGCCTGGGTTGAAAAAGACCTCAAAGATCATCTAGTTTCAACCCCCTGTTATGTACAGGGTCGCCAAGCACTAGACGAGACTGCTCAGAGCCACATCCAGCCTGGCCTTGAATGCCTCCAGGGATAGGGCATCCACAACCTCCTTGGGCAACCTGTTCCAGTGCATCACCACCCTCTGTGTGAAAAACTTCCTCCTAATATCTAACCTAAATCTTCCTTGTCTCAGTTTAAAACCGTTCCCCCTTCTCTTATCACTATCCACCACGTGAACAGACATTCCCCCTCCTGTTGATACGCTCCCTTCAAGTACTGGAAGGCCACAATGAGGTCTCCCTGGACCCTTCTCCAAGCTAAACAATCCCAGTTTCCTCAACCTTTCCTCATAGAAGAGGTGCTCCAGCTCTCTGATCATCATAGTGGTCTTCCTCTGGACCCATTCCAAGAGTTCTGCATCTTTCTTGTATTAAAATAAACTACATGATAGTGCAAAATGGATTGGAATGGAAATGAATTGTCTTATCCAATCCTTCAGCAGGATGAATTAGCTTTTGTATAAGTGCTTTCATTTATGCTATGACAAATTTGCTAATTCTAGGGTGTTTTAATAAGTACTCAGGCAATTGCCACTTCAGAGTAACAGATTGCAGTAACAGGGTAGTAAAGACAAAAATCATAAAATCATAAGCATCCTTTTTTTTTTTTTTTAACTTCTATACTCATTTAATGTTTTGAACTTAAGCTGAATTTGTTAGAAATAAAAAGTTCATGTTAATGAATATGAATCTAATTTGCTTAAATTCTTTAACTAGTTCTAACCAAATTGCAGAGATACCCTAGAAAGAAAAACAGAATTTGAATTGACAAATGCCAAATCACAGCGAGGAGCTGTTGGAGCAAGTCCAGAGAATAACTATGGAAATGATCAGAGGGCTGGAGCACTTCTCCTGTGAAGAAAGGTAGAGGGAAGTGGACTTGAACATCTTGGAGAAGGTTCTGAGGAGACCTCATTGTGGCTTTTCAGTACTTAAAGTGAGCTTATAAATAGGAGGAAGTTTGACATTTTACAAGAGCTGGAAGTGATAGGACGAGGGGGAATGATTTTAAAATAAAAGAGGGGAGATTTAGATTAGATATTAGGAAGAAATTTTCTACTCAGAGGGTAGTGAGGCACTGGCACAAGCTGCCCATATAAGTTGTGTATATCCCATTTCCACAGGTGTTCAAGGCCAGAGACAAAGACAAAATTAGTATTCCAGCCTTTTGAGCTATCCCACTAAATCTTTTTTTTTTTATCCAGTTCTCTGTGTCTGTTCAGAATATTTTCAGCATAAATACACAGGCATACAAGATATTTGAAAAATCTACCTCTTCTCCTCCTTTGTGTCTTTGCTCCCAGATTTTCGTAGTAACTTCTGATTCATTCAGAATAATTTCTAGGGATGCTCTGTCAGACTTAGTAGGACCTAGAAAACAGCTATATTCATTTCTTTTTCAATAACTCTAACAACTGGAGGGAGAAAAATGTGCATCACAGAATCATAGAAGAACATATGAGGGCTGCTCCGAAAGTAATGCCTCTTATTTATTATGTTTATCCACAGTGTCAGAGACAGATATTGGTAATACGGCAGTAGAGGCTGAACCTTCTCACCAGTATTACACTACATTCTGTTGCTGTGTTGCAGATTACAGCAGAGGGGCAGTCAGACAAAATGGTATATGACACGGAAATGTGTATGAAGCAAAGGTGTGTCATTAAATTCCTTCATGTGGAAAAAAAAAAAAATGGCATCCTTTGGCACTTATTGACATTTGTTGAGTGTTTGTAGAGACCAAATGGTGGATGTTAGCACAGTGAAGTGGAGAGTGTTGCACTTTAACAGTGGTGACAGTGGATCACCCCTGCTGGTGAAGATTTTCATAAGCACTGCATATAGGCCTTTGTTTATTGCTGGCAAAAAAAATGCATAGATAATGGTGATTACTATGTTAACAAATAGTGCTTTTTAGCTGAGAATTTGCTCTATCAAATAGTGTTATTTTGCCTTTTGTATCTGTTGTAGCTTCCATGGAAATAAATACATACTATGCTAAGTTAGAAGAGACACACAAGGATCACTGACTCCAATTCCTAGCAGTATGCAGGACACTGAAAATTCAAAGCATGTGTCTGAAAGCACTGTCCAAAATATTCCTGAACTCCAGCAGGCTTGATGCTGTGACTGCTGACCTGAGGAACCTGTTCTTTTCACTGGAGGACATTTTCTTATTATGCAACCTGATTCTCCCACTTACAAATCCCAACTCCTTGCATTTCTGAAAAAATGCAGAAGGAGAATAGCCTGCCTTATGTAGAGCACTACACAATTATTTTTTTTAGCCATTCTTTATGAAGAAAGAACAACTTAGTATGCCCATGCTGTTTCCTTGGGTCCTGTCACTGTCACCAGAGAGAAGAGATCAGCATCTGCCCCTCTCCATTCCACTCTACAGAACTCCACTTCACTCTGCTCATGAGGAAAGAGTAGGCTGTCAGGAGGCATCTCCTATCTCCACTTCCCTTGGCTTTCCCTTTTAACCCACCACCATTGTACTCATGTGTAACTGAAAGTAAATGCTCAGGTAAATCCCAGTATGAACTTAAGAAGAAAAATATGGGGGCATGCACCTGGAAAAAAAATGTTAAGAAATTCTTTGAGGAGATTTGTTATTTTTGAATAGCTAAGTTCTAAGTTATGTAAAATATAAACAGACACTTTCTATCCTTGATGTTAAAACAATTTCCAGGGAGCATCTCCAGTCAAAGAAACTCATGGGCGTTTCTTAAAAAATTCTTGTAATGGTCCCTGGCAGCTATCATTATATGGGCATGGTTTCGAAGCTGACCTTTTCCATTTTCTTTTCCCAGGAAGTAATGCAGCATCTGCAGGTAAAAGATTGTAACGCTATGAAAGTGATCTGTTCCATGCCAACTAACCTCTACACAGAGAATTAAGACTTGCTTTAAAACTTGATTGGAGGAAAGATCTTCCAAAGCATTGTCACATAGAAGATGCTAACTGTCCAATAGAATTTTAAAATATGGAAATTTTAAAAAGTAAAACAAAAACTAAACAATGCTTTCTTCACAATTATCATTTTGTATCTTATTTTGTTATTTTCCTTTAAAAGAAGTTGTTTTTTTCTTTTCAAACAAGTAGACATACCCCAGGAGAAGTGTTCCAGAGCCTGAAGGATTGCAACTACACAAAATAAAATGACTAGAAAATGTGAAGAAGTCTCAGTATCATGGGAGAAGCTGGAGAAGTAGCAGAGCACAGAGTCTGAAAAAGAGTAAAAGGGAAAAGACAAAGTCCAAATATCATGGGATGGACAGACAGGGTAATGACGGACTAGAGTTTTCTCTTGGAAGTTTTCTGTCAGGCATAGTTGTATATACTGAAGACTGATCTACCTTGCAAGGATGATGATGATATCTATTTTCGTTATATTATTTTTGACCTAACCTCCTCTGTTTAAGAATGTTAACTTTTTAGTATGTATGCTAAAAACATCTGCCACCTCAAAACTCTAGTTTATTCAGAATCTTTTTTATTTATAGACAGTTGTAAAGTAGGTGTTGAAAGGAATCCAAGAAGGCCATCCAATTGATCTCCTCTAGCCAAAGTTAAAATTAACTATAACTAAACCATTTCTGATATTTTTCTAAATTACTGTTAAAAAAAAATATTTTCAGTGTATATATCATTACTTTCCTAAAGTTGTAAATTCTAACTTTTACCTTATAAATATTTGTCATATAATTTAAGTGCATATTAAGCTTATTATGTATTACTCTGTTTATAGAAAACATAAAACACACCTTTTTCTTTTCATGTTATCCATCTTTTTATTTATTGCTAGTTTTGGAAGGTATATTTATTACATTAATATTCCTTTCTCTATTAAGTAGACCTAGATTTTTCTTCAGAAATCGTTTCGTTTGTTAGATTTTTATGATCATTATTGCTATTCATTCCAAAAACTTTTCAGTTATTTTACATGCAAGAAATTAACATAATAAACATAATATTCTAGTCCCAAATTATAAATAAAGCTTCTCTGTTTTCATATGTGTATGTTTGTACATTAACATATCCAAGAGTGCTCACAATAAAAATTTAAGAGCCTTAGAGCCTTTTTTTTTTTTTTTTTTTGTAAAAAAAATAATACTGTAATTGATCAAATTATTCCAGAAGTGGAATTTCTAACATAAGCTTCTAACTTATATATAAGATTTGAAAATTAGAGAGAGTGAAAAGGGTTAAATATACAAAATCAGTCTAGTTTCAGTTAGAGAAGTGGTACCACAAACACATTAGCACAATACTGAATTTTAAATAAGAAAGTTGCTGAAAATATTATCTCTGTGCTGATGTTAAATGAACAATCTGAAAATGTCATCACTAAGATGTATTACAAATATAATATTTCCGTATAAAAACTCTTTCAAGCAGCTCTATAAAATAAGTCAAGTCCAAACCTTTCAGTGTTTTACCAACCTACTTCCAGGCATATACTGTTTTCCAAAGGAAGAAAAAAGTCAATGCAAAAAATCTAGAGGAAAGCTTATGGTATCAAAATAAAGAAGAAATGATTTTCTGAAGGTAAAATGTTCAATGGCATTTTAACTCCTCTAATCCTTTGGAATCTATTTACAGACTTAATAAAGCTAAACCAATGACTCATGAAGTGCAATACTGTGGTATGTTGATCAATATTATAATTTATTTAATAAAATTAAACTTCTTTTGCGATTCTTGTCTATTGCACAATGTTCCTTTAAGTTGACTTGCTATTCATTTAATTATTGCAATGAGATAGGCATTTGAATTAAATTAAATCCAAATACTTTGACACATGGTGGGCATTTAGAAGCTGCTAATGTGAAACACTAAATTGAACTCAATCTAAACAAGTTTTAGAAACATTTCTCAAATGAAATTGCTTTCTCTAATACTTCTTTTGCTATGTTTTATTTCCTAACCCAAATGAATCTTTTGGGGGAAAAACATCCAAGGTATCTAGTATTCAATATTTTGTATCTATGACACATTGTTAGTAGCCATAGTTATTCTTCTGTAGGATTACTTTTCATAATTAAGTTAGTCATATTTCAAAATAACAAAATACAATAGCTAACTTCAAGCTAAATTAATTTCTGAATTCACATCAGATTTCTTTTATTTATCCCTTTTATACAGCTAAAGAAATGAAAAAAAAATCTGTTTATTCAATGAGTTAATCACAGACAGACCTGTTTACTCACATTTGCTGTTTACAACATTTGCTATTTATAACATCTCTCTCTAGAATGTGTAGCTTTTTATCTATTAAAAAATCTCACAGTATTATTATAAGTCTGAAAGGTGTTTTGTTGTTGTTTTCACAACACCCTATAGCAAGGCCCATCAGAAAATGTGACAAATGAGTCTTAATAAAAAGATATTATGACTATATTATTGCAAAGAACAGAAAGAAATCAAGATTCAGGTGAGCAGTGATAACTCAGAACCTAAAAATCAAAGAGAAAAGCAATATATATATATTTGCTAAGAACATTTTTGAGAGGCAAGATACTACTTTTGATTTCTTAGAATTAACTTAAATATCTGAGTACACGGTGGAACAACTTTTCACAGCAGACTTATTTTTTCTTTGTCAGCATGTAGATCTTTAAATTCTTAGGCTATATCCACTCTATGGATGAACAAGATCAAGAGGAAAGATTTAGTTTATCTCAATTTCTAAGACTATATGTGTCATGAAAGAATTAAAAAGTGAAAGAGAGAATAAACTAAATAAAATTTAGTTTCAAATTTCTAATAATGAGACGTTTCTAATAATATCTCAGAACAGTCTTCAATAATGCAAAGTAGCAATTTTCTTGTAGGGACTATTTGTGTGATAAAAAAATTGAAGTACTATGCTATTTATCAAATTTAGAGTTATCTTTTATTATTATTTTTTAAATATAGTCACTTTAACTATTTACTAACTAGTTAGTATTATAATTAAAGTCTGTAAAGTAAATTGTGCTGTCTTTCCTGATTTTCAATATTCACAGGAAAAGTATAAGAGACAGCTAATTTTTCTTTTATAGATGCAGAAGCTTATTACACTGACATTAGTACTTTGATTTTAATCAAATATTACATATCTTATGTTGGCGAGATATCAAAAAAGCCTTCATGGTATGTACATATACTTCATTTTCTAGGTGTGATTTAATCTGGTGGTCAGTTAAACACCACACACCCTTTCACTCTCTCCCCCCATTTCCCATAGGATGAGGTAGAGAGTCAGAAAGAAAAAAAAAGAAAGTAGTGGGATGAGATAAAAAATATTTACTAAGACAAAAAAGGAAGTGAGAAATAACAGTAGCAATGATAATTTGCAATGATACATTTGCATATGTATTTATATTTACAATACAAGCAATGCACAATGCAATTGCTCATCATCTGCTGACTGATGCTCAGCAAGCTCCCAAGATCCCCTGAGTTTTATAGTTTTTTTCACCTGATGTCATATGGTATGACTGTGAAGAGGAAAGGGACCTGGAGGTATTGGTTGATGCGTGACTGAACATGAGCTGACAGTGTGCCCAGGTAGCCAAGAGGGCCAATGCCATCCTGGTCTGCATTAGAAATAGTGTGGCCAGCAGGAGCAAGGAGGCAATCATTCACTGGTGAGGCTGCACCTTGAGCACTGTGTTCAATTTTGGGCACCTTGCTACAAAAAAGACATTGAGGCCCTGGAGCGTGTCCAGAGAAGAGCAACGAAACTGGTGAGGGGTCTGGCACACAAGTCTTATGAGAAGCGGCTGAAGGAGCTGGGATTGTTTATTCTGGAGAAGAGGAGGCTCACGGGAGACCTTACTGCATCCACAATTTCCTGAAGGGAGGTTGCGATGAGGAGGGGTTTGGTCTCTTCTCCCAGGCAACAAACAGGAGCCAAGGAAATGGCCTCAAGTTGTACCAGAGGGGGTTTTGGTTAGATATAAGGAAGAACTTTTTCTCTCAGAGAGTGGTCAGGCACTGGAACGGCCTGCCCAGGGAGGTGGTGGAGTTGCCTTCCCTGGCAGTGTTCAAGAGGCATCTGGATGAGGAGCTACGAGATGGTTTAGAGGCTTGCGGTAGCAGTGGTAGTGGGAGGACGGTTGTACTAGATGATTTTGCAGGTCATTTCCAACCTTGCGATTCTATGATTCTATGATTCTGTGATTCTATGGTATGGTATATTCCTTAGGTCAGCTATCCTGATTCTGTCCTTTCCCTGCTCTGTGTGTCCCCCACAGCCTCCTTGCTGGCAGGACAGTAAAAGAAGCTGAAAAACTGAAATTTCTTTGGCTTTGTACAGCACTTCTCAGCAACAGCTAAAACATCAGTGTATTGTCAGCATTATTTTTCTCCTAAAGTCAAAGCATCGTATCATATCAGACACTATGAAGAAAATCAGCTCTATTCCAGCTTTAAACAGGATAGTGAGCACTGCTTTATCTATATGCTCTCTACCTGACTAAATAAAAAAAAAAAATTAGATACTGATTTTTAATATTTTTTAAAACTAAGGACATATGCAATTTTATATGGCTTCCGTATGCCTTGTCAGCATGCTTTTGACTGAAGCAAACCTACAGGGATTTCAAAATATCTCAGAGCTACATAGCAGTCAGAACTGGAGTACAATTATGATATCCTGACATCCCTTTCTATTTCTGAACCATAATCACAAAACCAGTTGAACTATTCATGCATTTTTACCTTACTTATCATTTGTTTATTATGCAAATTTATCTCAGACAACTTACAAAGAATTGCCATCGATTTGCCAACTCAATTACTCTGTCACTTCCAAAAAACACTGGAAATTCTAAATTGTTCTCTTCAAAATCTTCCAGGACATCAAAGACGCCTTTTAAATGTATATTTGCAAGAAATTTTGATGCCTGAATCAGTTGTTCATTTTATCTCCCTGTGAGTTGGCAATGAATTATTTCCCCCTCAATTTAAAGACATGCTACTGAAAGTCTGTCAAGACAAATTTAAAGAGAACCCAGTAGTACTTCCAAAAATTTTATTGCTATAATTAAAAATGCATGAGGCTTTCACACTGTTAAGTATATTCATGTAAAAATGAACAGGAAACAATTCATTTCTACAACACCTTATATTATAGACAGACAACCTTATGTTACAGACAGACAATTCAAAATATTTGATTATCCTTTTATTCTCATCAACAAAATCATGCAAGAAATGATTTTTAAAAAAGTTATTAAGCCACATTAAAATTTATGGTATGCTAAACTGAACACTAAGAAAATAACTTAATTTCAACATCAATTCATTAATGTTTCATAAGGTCTACCAAAAAGCCTGATTATACTAAAATAAAGAATTTTTTTCCACCTTTGTTTTTTTCTTCTTATCTGACCATAATAAAAAGCATTTTATTATTCTTTCAGTCAAGAAAATGAAGGTATTAAAGAGATACATAGAAAACATTGCTGACAGAATGATTAAGAAATGTCCTAACCTAACAGGCAGAAAGACAGAACATAGGACCCACTAGTACTGCCTCCCACCCTTCATCTAACCCTCAATTCTGGCTCTTTTGATTAAGGTGTCCTTGTCACAGAGGTCAGTTAATTCTATCGCATACAAATATTCTAGGTAAAGTATGTTGCACACGTGCAGACTGCAGGCTCATTTGTCACATTATTGTTTGCTGTCACTTTTGAAGGTAGGTGTCCATTTGAAGAATGTGTAGTGGCTGGAGGGTCAGGGTGATTTGCATAAGCGTGGAAATAACCTCTTTAGGCACAAGGTGTAGGATTCTGCTCCTGGCTACATACACAGAAAGCATGCAAAAAACTCCTGGAAATTGATGTTGTAATGTACCTAGGTTTCCCCACTTCTCCTCCCACACTCAAATAATAAAAGCTCAGCAATACATAAAAATATGATTTAGCATTATTTTGGTTATCTTTTCTTTCTAGATAGAGTAACCAAAATCTTCTGACAAGCGCTGTTTCATTTCTGAACACTCAGATAACTGCAATCCAAAAGTATAGATAGATTTATGGAAGTATTCATGTTTCTTATGGTTGGCCAAAGAATTATACCCTTTGGGACTGTAAAGAAATGATGCAATGTAAACAACTCAACTATATCAGTTGGAATGTACCTCCAGAGGTCAAGTCTACCTTCCCAATAGGGCTAAATTAAATTGAAGCATAATCTTGTGTGCGTTATCCAAATGCTTCTTGAACACTGAGAGGCACTGGGTATCAGCCACTTTGCTAGGAAGACTTCTGATAAAGAAATTTTTCCTAATGTCCAGTTCGCACATCCTCTTGATGCAGATTTTTGCCATTGCTATCATTGTTTACCAGAAAGTGGAAACCAACACTTTCTTGTCCATTTTCCTTCCTCAGCAAGTTGTAGAGAGAAATGAGGTTGTCTCCTGGCCCCTTTTTCTGCAGACTAGAAAAAAACAGGCATTCTGTTTTTTCACCAGTTTGCAGCCCTCATCTGGATGCTTTCATCCATATATTGTGGATCCCAGAAATACACACAATATTCAATGTGAGGCTGTATCAATACTGAATATAATAGGATAATCACTTCTTTTCATGAGCTGGCTATGCTCTACTGTATTTAATGCATCCCAAAAAGCTTTTCTCTTGGCTGGTAGGGTCCCTTTCCACAGAGCTCTTCTCCAGCCACTTGTCTCCCAGACTGTACTCGTGTCTGGCATGAATACTGATTTATTTGTCTTTATGCTCCTTCATGATTATACCAAAGACAGATGAGTTCATACAAAAAGATAGAAAGTAGTTAGAACATATAAACCTAAAAGATAGATATTTAGATATTTTGCATGTAGTCTGGAGAGATTTTATATGTGCATATATACATATGTATATAAGTAGGAGGCCAATTATCCTTACATAAGGAAATAAAGTTTCTTATGTTTCCAAGTCGGTACATCTTACTGGGCTTCTATGATCATAACACAAAGATATTCTTCCATGACTTCTGTGGTTTTGTTCTAATGCACAAACTCTTATCAGAGTTGCTGCAGCTGAAGAATACATAGGCAAAGAAATACTCTATACAGTGTGTTCAGTCCTACTGCCTATATCACTGATAAAAGTGCTAAATAAAGAGTACCAGTCGTAAGAGCACCAGTCCTAAGACAGACAGCTAGAGGATACCACATGTGACCAGCCTTCAGTTGTATTTCATCCCTGAAAACAGGTCGCAAATTTGCATACTGCCAAAAAATGATAATATAACTAAAGCAAGATTGTGAAGAATATTTTTCTCTGGTAAGAGAAGTTTTAAGAGAGAAACATGATCAGATTTTTGAGTTGTATATCTGATTCTATGCATTCCATTTGAAAATATGCATGTAACATATTTATTTATTTTAAAATGTTTTTATTATTATTATTATTTTTACTATTTTTAAATATCTGAGGTTTGAGAGTCAAGTCTACAGAGGAGGGCTCTTTTTAGTCTCTTGCAGCATTACAATAAGGAGCAATGGGCAGAAATTGGAACACAGGACATTCCATACAAACATAAGGAAGAACTTCTTTACAGTGAGAGTGACAGAGCACTATTCTGGTGGGCAAAAAGCTGGACATGAGTAAGTTTGCATCCTAGCCAACAATATCCTGGGCTACATCAAAAGAGGGTGACCAGCAGGATGAGGGAGATGACTGTTCCCTTCTATTCTGCTCTCTTGAGGCCCCATCTGAAGTACTTTGTTCAGGCCTCCGGCTTCAGTAGATTAAGAGCTGCTAAAGTGGGATCAGAGGAGGGCCATGAGGGTGATCAGAGGGCTGACACACCTCTCCTATGAAGAAAGTTTGAGGGAGTTGGGTTTGTTTAACTTGGAGAGGAGATGGCTTGGGGCAGGACTTCATTGCAGCCTTTGAGTACTTGAAAGAAGCTAATAAGCAGGAGGGGGATAGACTTTTTACATGGTCTAATAATGATAGGGCAAGCAAAAATGGCTTTAAACTAAAAGAGAGGAGATTTAGGCTAGATGTTAGGAGGAAATTCTTCACTCAGAGTGTGGAGAGGAACTGGAACAGGTTGCCCTAAGAAGATGTGGATGCTTGGAATGACTGAAGAAACTGGGGCTGTTTAGTGTGGGGAAAAGGACGCTGAGAGGAGACCTTATTGCTCTCTTCCAATATCAGAAAGGTGCTTACAGCAAGAGTGGGGTTCGTCTCTTCTCACTGGTGACAGGTGACAGGACGAGGGGAAATGGCCTCAAGATGCACTAGGTTGGATATCAGGAAAAACTTCTTTACAGAAAGATTGTTAAGCACTGGAATAGGCTTCTGGAATAGGCACTGAAATAGGGAGGTGGTTGAGTCAGCATCCCTGAATGTGTTTAAAAACCATTTGGATATGTTGCTCAGGGACACGATTTAGCGGAGAGTTGTTAGGGTAGTACGGTTAGGTTGTGGCTGGACTCGATGATCTTTAAGGTCTTTTCCAACCTGAGTAACTCTGTGATTCTATGGTTCTATGATTCTATGATTCTCTATCCCTCACAGGTGTTCTAGGCCAGGTTGGATGGAGCCTTGGGCAGCCTGATCTAGTGGTGGCAACCCTGTCCATGGGCAAGAGATTGGAACTAGATGATCTTTAAAGTCTTTTCCTACCCAAGCCACTCTATGATTCTATGATTTTATGAAGAGTAAAATTGCAGAAAATCTCTAACACCTTGAAAACTCGCTGAGAATAGCAATCACTGCTATCAAATTAAATTGATGCATTAGTTCCACTAAAATGAATATCCCCTACTTCTATGTTTTTGTTGTTCTTTTTTTAATGTTTTAATACAAAAATAATAAAATAATAAGTTTTGTTACTTATGCATATTAACTATGTTATACATTTTATATGTGGGCCAAGACATTTCTTTTTCATTCAGTGCAGCTAAGGGAAGCCAAAAGATTTGACACCCATGCATGTACATGCTCATGAATACACATAAGAGAAATATGTACTATGTAGATATAGGCATATACATCAATGACTTTTAATTCATGACTCCACTGAATGATACACCTTAATACAGCAGGGTAGAGAATCTTCCCTAAACAGTATTTCTGAAACAATATATCTCAGTTTCAGGTTTTAAAGGGTCCAATATGTCGTTTGGGGTTCTTTTTTTGTTTGGTTGGCTGGTTTATTGTCTTTTGGTGGTGAATTTTATTTTTGAAGTTGAATCATGATGTTGCATTATTTTGGAGTTTTTGTTGTTGCTTCTACTTGTTGCATGAGATCCTTGGGCTCTGATACTACTTTGTTTCACATATTTTTTCCCCAGACATCTCATCAACATCCAAAATTTCAGGTATTTTTTTGCAAGACACATAAAAGACATTATGTACTCCACGACTTGGTAGTGCACTAAAGATGAATGTTTTGTAGACTACTTGAAAATTAGTTCCCAGAGTACTGTAAATCAGGAGTCCTCTTCAAAGTACAATCTGCAATATATTGTTCTCAGATTTGTTCAGTAAAATCTTCAGCTCTCCTTGCTTCTCAGACTCGTTGGAGCAGTCAATATTCCTATTACTTATAGGAGGTATGTGGTAATCTGACATTCAAATACCTGAAACATACTGGCTTAGCATCCAAGACATATATTGGCCACATTTACCTGAAAAGGGATACGTCTCAGGTTGTTTATATGAAATAGATCTATATTTAAGGGTGAAATATTTAAGGTTTCTCAATCTTTTCTTCAGCTTAAGTAGACAAGGGTTGTGACATGCAAGCAATTTCCTCAGTTTGCTGAGCTCAGTCTCTACTTAACCTTTCTGTCCCTCATTTTCTCAGTCTAAATTTAGAATATAGAACATATGCCTGCTTCACAGCATTTATAAAAAACTCCTCTTTTTCTGATATAAACCTTTAACAGTTTAATTGTTTTGTGTTTTTTTGTTTGTTTGTTTGTTTGTTTTCTCATGGAGCTCAGAGTAGTGCAAAGACTAAAGTGATGCACTTACAGGCTACTAGGTTCTACTTAGACATTACTTTTCACCTAGAAAATGAAATATGGGACATTCTACTGTGACTGAGGTATTGAATAAAGGAGATATTTAATTTCTGTTCTTTTTTCTAGGTTTCACATATCAGGCTGGTAAATAGAATTCTCTTCATTAAGCCCCAAGAGTACAGAACATATTTCACCAGCAGGAAGAAAATTCCTCTGTAAATGAAATGTAATTTTATGAAATCAAAAAGTAGCCCAAATGGTGCTTGCTATTAAACTGCATTTAATTTCACTTTATTTGGTCCGTAATCTCTGAAGCAGTGGTTTCAGAGAACTGTACATTATCATTTTTATGTGTCTTTGCAGCCCAGAAGGCCAACTATGTTCTGGGATGCATCAAAAGAGAAGTGGCTAGCAGGGAGAGGGCCCCATCTGTAGTACTGCATCCGGGCCTGGGGCCCACAGCACAAGAAAGACACAGAACTCTGGGAACAAGTCCAGAGGAGGACCAATAAGATGATCAGAGGGCTAGAGCACCTCTCCTATGAAGAAAAGTTGAGGGAACTGGGCTTCTTTGGCTTGGAAAAGAGGAGGTACGGGGAGACCTTGTTGTGAACTTCTAGCATTTGAAGGGAGTGTATAAACAAGAAGGCAGGACAGGGGGGAATGGTTTTAAACTGAGACAGGGGAGGTTTAGGTTACATATTGCCCAGAGAGGTTGTAGATGCCCCATCCCTGGAGGCATTCAAGGCCAGGCTGGATGTGGCTCTGGGCAGCCTGGTCTAGTGGTTGGTGACCCTGCCCACAGCAGGGGGCTTGAAACTAGATGATCGTTGTGGTCCTTTTCAACCCAGGCCATTCTGTGAGTCTATGATTCTATGTTTTCTTAGTTTAATGATCATATGAAATACAATAGGAAATTAATTTCACCTAATCTTGACTCTTGACTAATTCTGAATAGTAGTAAACTCAATGAGTATTTAGGCTAAATATTAATAATACTGTTATATAGAATGTAAATATAAGGTTAAAGTATTAAGCTAATCAATAAGAGAAGAACGATTTTGTGAAAGTATATTCTAGTTTGTAGATGCAAAATACTGAATATAAGATTTTGTACAGAGGTGTGTAATGCAGTGCATTATCAGAAATTCTAGTGTGTTTTTTCATAGCGTCACTGAAACTATTCAGAATGGAGAAGAAAGGCATAGCTATATCCTTGGAAGTCATTACTGGGGAAAAAAAAAATGCAGAAATAAGATCCACTGGCAAACTTTTAACAGATTTGGTTTTAGGTTATGGCAGTTCAGATATTTATGATGCATAATACCACAAAAATTTCATTGTCCTAAGTGTGTTCAGGGGTTTTCCTTTAGGCACTCTTAGATAAATTATATGTTAATTTAGATGAAATTGTTTAAGTATTTCTACAATTTCTTGTCTATTACCGCTGTGAAAATGGCAAAGTAAGCTAATTTCTTCATTGAGCTAAGAGAATTGTCTCTCTTAGCATTTGCCTATAGCTATACTGGTTGCCAGGTTGGCATTTTATAGACACAGTCTCAGTTTACATCAGAAGCTCTATCCATCCCTGTAAATTTTTGTCACATTAAAATGATGCATGTTTTTCTACATAAAACATCTCTGATTAAAGATTAAATCCTGTTCAATTACAGCCATAGACTGTAGCTGTAAAATGTAACATGAAGGAAAATGCAATTAAAACTGTAGTGAATATTTATGTAAATCTGAAGTCGGTAGTGGAGCAAATATAATGAGCTAGTCAAACCAATGCTAAATCAGATTCGTTAATGTTCTTGTAGACATATATTTGCACAGAAAACAGATTAAAAAAACAGATGAAAAGGTTATTTCCTTTAGTTCTAGGAACACTGTTGGAACAGTGTTGGAACACTGACTGCAAAATGTATAACTGTAACTATGATCTATAGAAATACGAGAGCCTGCTTTTGAGAAAATAAAATATTTTGCATCATCAGGGCACTTCCTATAAAGGTGAGGAGGATATTAGAAATTGCTAACATAGGCAAATTGCCGCTTTCTGAGTTTGGCTACACTGCTACTTACTTTCTGTTAGCTATTCTGCTTGACACAAAAAGTTTTTCTGGGACTGCAAACTGAATTGCACTGTTTTGAATTATAGTATTTCATTATTTGTAAAAGATAATCTGGTTCTTAATTAATTTTCTATAAAGAAAGAAGAACATCAGAGGCATGGTGAAAAATTAAAAAATGGACAAATGCAAACAAACAGGAAAACAGGAAATTAATAGTATCTTAAATAACTATCTTTGCAGTTATAATACGCTAACTGGATTTTAATTTATTTTTCAATATCTCATTCTGTAGTTTGGGGGGAAAAAAAGGATACAAAAAGGTGACTAAATAATTAGTATTAAATATTGCTTGGATATGTGATACATGTTTTAAAAATCCAAGAAGTTAACAGTAATAGCTTTTCTGAGATAGAAAATGTCACTGTGAGGTTCAAGTGATTCATGATAAAAGATGAAAACCTTGCTCAGAGATGAGACATTAAATATTTGACTGGAGAAAATATCATTGGATTTAGTGTACCCTAATCTTACCTTAGTGTTTAGAACTAAATGACAACTGAAGATGTTATAGAGTATCAGATTATTTATCATATAATTAATTTGTTCTTACACGGAAAAAAAAAAAAAAAAGAAAGAAAATGAGAAATTCCAGGTACTTTCCTTCCACTTGGTTTTCCTCAACCTTTCCTACATTAAACTTAAAGTACATTTTGATTAAGGTAAATACCTATCAGAATGAGTGTTCTATAAACACACACACATAAGACAGGCTGATTAGGATTAAAAATATATTTACAACTATTTCAACTACAACAGTTTTCAGTAAAAGACTCAACATTACGTCTCTGTCTTTAGTGGATGATATTCAGTAATTTACTGCAGAACAATTATTTGAGTAAACAAATCACCAACAAAATCTAAGATCTGGTAGTTTGACAAATATGCTCTCCAGGAACTAAATTCTTAAATTTGGTTTTACATTTATAGTCATTTTATATGTATAGTTGTTCACTAAAGGTAGCTGTAGAAATGCATATTGTAGGATATAATACTTACGGAGAACCAAGATGCTTGCTTGAATGCAATGCTTGATGCTTGAATCTATCTGCCACTTGCTGGAAAAAAATACTTAAGTTAAAAACCCTCAAACAGTCTTCATGTATGCTTCATAAGCAATGCTGTAATCTTTATTAAACTCTGTTTCTTGTGTCATCCAGAATTTCATAATCAAATTATGCAATAGTATAAGTAGATTACAAATGCATCATCATATATTTTAAGGTAATAATCCATTTCTTAAATGAAAGAAAGAACATACATTTTGTAATGTGCCTACATGATGAACATTTTGGGCTACTGTGTTACTATCTCCTTCTGCAGTGATTATTTTAAGTTTCTAACTCCCTGCAAACTGGAATTGGTCTGACTATCCAAGTACAGTCAGTACAGAGCATTGCACTAAATAAATATTCTGGATCTATATTTTCCTGAAGCAAATTCTTACAATAAAAAGTCTCTAACTTAACTTCCTTGACTATATATCTTTAGGGCATTCATGTTTGTATCTTGTTATTACTTACAATCTTCAATCTTGTTCAGTTGCCCAGTCAGCACAGTTCAGTTCAGTTGCACTTATCATGTGAACAAAGTTAAGGTTGTGTTTAAAACAATGGCTTGCAGCTGTTTCCAGCTCTAGTCATTAAAAATACAACATTCTGGTCAACTGAGAGAGTAGCTGACAGTTTTGCTCAAAAATATGATTTAGCATGTATAGTAAATAAGAAATTTAACTGTACTGTAATAAAAGGCTTTTAGATTGACTTCCACAGTGCTGCTGCTTGGTTGCTGTGTATAAAAGATAAAAATAATGTATGCAAATTAGATGAAGCTGAAATTAAAGAATTCTAGCAGAGAATGGCTAAAGAAGCCAATTTTATTTTATGGTTTGTAACTGGATAAATAATTCTTTAGTAGGCATGAAAACAGCAGAAACATATCGGTGAGTTCATTTGAGCATTTCATTTGTTACTCATCCTCACTCAGAAACTACTGCGGAATTAGTTGTTAAAAGAAATATATCATGCTTGTTTCATCTCAAGGTGGACATTTTATCTTCATTTGGATCAAATTAACACACAAATGACACAAAACATAGTTTCCAATTGTGTTTTAAGATACAGCTCAGGAAAACAATCTAGGAGGAAAGAAAAGTTCATAGAAGAGACAAATTAATTTGGATTTTTTTTTTCAGTGAATTGACTCTGAATCATTTAACATTAATATTTACTTAGTGAATAGAACTCTCATAAGGATTCACTAAATACAGAATTTATTCAATTATATATCGACAAGATTATTATTTCTTCTGCTGCTCACATTTTTAAACTGTTAAGCTATTGAGAATCATTGATAATGCAGCAATAACACATCTTCTTTCATGCTTTCATACTTTCTATATTATTTCCTCAATCTTCTTCTAAAAATGTGTAAGACCATTGGTTATGTTATTCATAAACTTCCTTAATAAGAAGTTCAAGATTATTTTAAAAACTTGTACATATATTCAAAAGTACGCCGATGAATGCTTATGCAGTGACAGAACAGTACCCTCTGCTTATTAGGCTAATTTGTTATTGTTTCAATAAAAACTATGTACTTATTTTATTCACTAGTAGCCTTTTAAATTGGCTTAGTCTTTGGGACTAAAGCCAATCATTTTGTTTAAATATGCACAAAACCTAGCAAAATGAGCTTCTTTCCTTAGTGCTTCTAAAATACTACCTGGAAATCCCCATATATTTGTCTAAGGATTTTATAATACACAGCAATACAATTGCTTCTATTTTTCAAAGGAAAGATAAGAGTGAGTGAGAAAGAAATACATCATGAATATGTTTGTCTGAGGAGCTCTATTAAAGCCCTATACAAATCAGTTCTGTTCATTCATCAACAATGACTATGTAATATTAGCCTCTTTGTACTGCTCAGACTTGTAAAGGTAATCTGTGTCATACGTGGGAAAGTACCTACATCTCTAAGGACTGTAATACTAAAGCAACTGTTTATTTTCATGAAAGTCATCAGTTTTCATGACTTAAACAAAAAACAGTGCACATAATTAACTAAAGTCTATCTACTTTTCATCAGCAAGATTAAATGTTTACATTAACTAAGTATGCAGAAAACAGTATTACTCTTGACTGATTCTGGTCTCAGTAACTCTCTTTTCCTTTGTTTTACTTCTCAACATTATCAGAGAATGTTGTTTCTTCAGTGCCTGTAGATTTTCACTGGGTATTAGAAAAAATATTGGATTTGGTCTGATGTATGATCAGAAAGATTTTGCTTGGTGACCTTGCTTTTGTTGTTGCTTTTGTTGTTACTCTTGCTGCTTATGTTTGTGTTTGATTATCCCAATAATTTGAGAGTTGATTAACATGAAACTGTTATTTAAATAGAGAATCCCTTGTAGTTTCAGCTGAATAAGTTCTAGAATGTCCAGTATAGTTGTGTTTAAAAGTTTTACTATATATTTAGCATGGTCAAGTGCCAAGCACAAGATCATCTTTGTTCCTTGCCAGCGATCTAGCACTGATTGGTGTTATACAGCTTTGATTTCAGTAACTGATATTCTCAGATATATTACTTAATCTTAAATATGGAGGATCTCCCTCTATCCTTCATTCTCTCTCTTTCTCTCTCTCCCTCTCCATCCTTCACAGATCTGTATCTGGCAAAATTCCAAACAAACCAGTTTTTCAAATCTGCTGAAGTAAGAGTCAAACCAGTCTTTTTGGCTTGACTTTGGAATCATAGATTATTGTCTGAAGTATAATGGCTCCTGTTCGATTCAGTAAAATCATATGAAGACAAAACATTAACTTAAGTACTTAAAATAAACTTATACACAGGGAAAAATTCCCAGGTTTTGAAATCTACCAGTATCTTTTAAGGTCTGAATTGGTCTACTTTGAGAATTCATCAGAATCATTATTTGGACCAATTTTTATCTAGCTGGCTAGCTATGTACCTATTTTTCCTGTCAGACAAGCAGGATCTAAAATCTTTGTGCAACTAAAGCTTTTAGAGGTAATCACACACAAATGAATACATGCAATATTGAAAACATCAGACTTTATATGGAATTAAATGCTAATATCATAAGATTGTCAGAGATTATGTTGAAATGGGAGAAATTGAGTTTAAAAAAATAATCAGATGAAGTATTTTTCTAAGAATCTCAAAGGAATCAAAGTACAAATGATGTGCTACAGGAAAACTATGCAATTAAAATTGTATTCTGCTACCGCTTAATTTAATGGGTCTTCAATAAGTGACAAAGAAATCAAGATTAGACCTTTCATCATTAAATAGCTATTAAACCACAGAGCTAGAGAGCTGACAGCATTGTACTTCTTTTTAAAGAGGTGCTAAAGATGATCCAAGAAATCATTGCCTGGTATGTTTCATCCCAGTGTTAAGAGAAAATGCTCTAAAACAAAACAAAACAGAAAATCCATTAAAAGTGAAGTCATAAAGAACTTAAATTAACCTAATACATTAGGGGGAAACTAGTAACAACTTCTAAAAAGTGAATTATGCCTACAAGAATTCTTTAAGAACTCTTGTATAACAGACGATACAGATTATCATAGAATCATAGAACATCCTGAGTAAGAAGAGACACACAAGGATCATGAAGTCCAATTCCTGGCTGCATATAGGATCACCCCAAATTCAAACCATATATCGTAGAGCTCTGCCAAACACTTCTTGAACTTGTGGCAGGCTCTGTGCCATGACTTCTTCCCTGGGGAGCCTTTTCTGGTGCCTGACTACGGTGAAGAACATTTTCCTAAGATCCAATCTGAACCTCTTCTGATGCAGCTCCATGCTGTTTTGGGTTCTGTCATTGTCAGCAGAGAAAGAATATTAACATCTTGCCTTCCAGTCATCTCCTGAGGAAGCTGTAGGCCACCATGAGGCCTCCCCTCAGTCTCCTCCGGGCTGAACAAACCAAGTGACCTTAGGTGGTCCACAGACACCTTGTGCTCTAGACCCAGAATAATCTCCACAATTTTGCCAGGCACTGAACTGAAAAAAAAAAAAAAAAAAAAAAACAGGCCTGTTATTACCAGGGTTTTTCTTGTCCTTCTTGAAAACCAGGACAATATTTGCCAGCTTCCAGTCAACTGGGCCTCTCCCAAGACCACTAAAAAATAAGCGAGGAACATCTTGCAATAATATCTTTAATATCTTCCAGCTCCTTGAATACCCTGGGATGAATCCCATCAGGCTCCACAGACTCATGCATCCAGCTCAAGCAGCAGATTCTGCACAAGTTTGATTTTGCTATGAGTTTATTGTTCCTGTGGTCTTGGTCCTCCAGCTTAAGGCTCTGTAGGCCTCACGGGCCATCATCTATGTTAAAGACAAAGGTGAAGAAGGCATTGTCACTTCTTTGTCTATACCCCTATTTATGAGGTGACCATCCTCATCAAGTAGAGGCTCAATGTTATCTCTTGTCTTCCTGTTACTGTTAAAATATTTTTAAAAGCCCGTTTTTATTGATCCCCACACAGTACTGGCCAGCTTAATCTGAAATGTACTTATAATTAATTTTCTTTTTTCTCATATTATAACATTTATCACTGACTACTTTAACAGTTTGTTTTTCATTTGTACTAATTGGTTGGAAAACTGTTCATATAATTATTTAATTTTCAGCACCTCATAACTTGACTTCCATTTGTGGAAGCATCCAATTCTGCCTTGTTTCTTTGCTGTATGTGCATATTCTAAAGGGATTGTATCCAGGTAGATACTGCAACAGTGCTGAAAGACATCTAGTAAGATTCTCATCATAGTACAATGAAAATTTACAACTATGCAAATGCTCTGTATAATTATTAGTTATAAGAATGACAGGATCACATTTATCACATTACACAGCGATAAATTGAAGGAACACAATTATGTTCACAGAAAATATGCATTTCTATGCATGTATATCACAATATGTAAGCACTGAAGAAAGTCAATAATGCAATTTATGTATGTATCTCAAAGATTTAAACAGGGGACTACCAAATTCATGGTCATGTTCCCCCTTCCAGATGGAATTCAGTATTCTACCCTAGGCCTATCTCATAATCACTGCCCAGAGGCAAAGATGTAAAGGTCTGTCTTTAAATTTAATTGTACCAAAACAAGTTCTCTGGTATCTTTCTAGGCTATGGCTAGACAGTCACAGCTAGTGCTAATCTTATTGTTAATGTCAAAGGCTTAGCATGACAGCAGCAGACAAGATAGGTGCTAGTGAATGACAGAGTAATCAGTTTAGAATAGGACTAGTTCATCCATAAGGGATCAGACCATGAGAAATCACTATCAGCATGTCCACATGTTTACTTCTTTTCTCATTCTGATGGCTGTTAGATCATTTAACAGCATACTTCTTTGTCAAAGATTATTTGAAACTCATGCAATTCTAACACTGTATACCTAAAAGGATAAAAATCTTTACATCAGCCTGTAATAGCAGTATTTAATGCTTAAAGATGTAGCTAAAATTTTTCTGTAAAAATGAATTTCTCCAGTCCTAGAAACTTCCCTTATAGTTGTTATTCACTGCAATAATAGATTTTAATGTTATTTAAAGCCATTATACATTTAAATGTTACCTTATTTTAAAAAGAGAATTTGAAAGTGATTTCTACAGAAGAGAACAATGGCATAGTAGTTAATTTATACCTTTTGGGAATTCAGTCCCAATTTGCTAGCAAAACCTGTTTGTTTCTTTCTGCTTCACAGTAGCTCGTTCCAATTTCTGGAATTGCTTTTTTAGTCTTGATGCCGATGGCAGGAATATAAATACGATAGTTGTGCACTTCTAAGAAAAATAAAATTCCAAATCAAATTAGTTCCATGTGGTGTTTTTGCTAAGGACCATCATATTTTGCATTTTCAGTACAAGAGCCAGTTTCTCAGTGACACCTAATCTTAAAAGACTCACTTTCTAAACATTCAACGTAAACTGTAATTTTGCCTTCTTTTTCCATAAGTCAGTATTCCAGCATGTTTTGTACCACCTCTGTATTATTCATTTTCAAAGCTTTATTTATATACCAACAATCACCAATAAATATTTAAACACATTTTCATGGAAAGCAGCTAAATCAATAGTAAATCGAGCCAATGCTAACTTTTGCATGCAATTTCTAATAAGTAACAGTAGAGCTTTGAGACACCATACTTGCACTTTTTTTTTTCTTGAGTTAATTAGGCAGCTGATGGCAAAATAATGACTTATCCAGTGATAATCTAAGCTTATTTAAATTGTAACTGAATAGATGTCCACCTATAATAAATCATTTTTCTCAGTATTTTGGGGTGAATAAATAATAAACACTTAAGTGCAAAATTATAATAATAAAATTTCTAATGTATGCCTTAGAAGAATGTAATTCAAGCATAAGCAAAAACAAAAAAACTCCAATTAATCAATGCATGATTCACTCAAATGAACTTTTTCACCTAGAAAGACTGTTCAAACTTTGTCACTGCACTTAATTTAATTCCTAATTGTTTGCAGATGATTTTACAAGTTTAGAAGACATTTTGGCTCTTCAAAATACTACAGATACTGTAGATTTTCCATCAGCTGACACTCTTAAGCTCTCAAAATGAAAACGTTGAATTAAATATATTTTCTTTTTTATGTGATAAAAAGGCTCCATTATGGAATTGGGATCTAGAGGAAAAAGAAGATGAGAAGCTATCTAGATTTTTATTTACTTCAGAAGACAATGAGAATTTTTAAGAAATTACTAAAGCAAAGCAAAAGATTAAACTAAAGCAAAACAAAAGAAAAAGATTGAAAGTTTGAAAGTAAAACAAAACATAAGGCAGAAGATTAAAAATTTAAGATTATGTAAATAACATTTGAGATGTTAAGTTTAAATGAAGGATCAGTGAAGTTTAAATTTTTTATGGATTAAGTATAGGTCCTGGGAAGTACATATTGTCCTTAATAAAATCTTAGTACACAAGTTATGAGGAATATTTATTCTTTTGCATCCTAAAAAATTAATGGGAATCCTCTTTGGACAATTGTGGGAATATAGTTAACAACTTGGAAATAGGAATATCAAATTCAAAACGTATACATCAGTGCAGTGCAGTCTATGAACAAATGCATTTTAATTAGAAAGTTGATTATCAGTGTTAGTTTTTATGTAGATCTTCTTACTCTTTCAAAAGCTAATAATGTACTACCTGTCCAAGGTGGACTATTTGATTACTTTAATTTCTTTATTAAAAGACCAATTTGCAGGATTCCTGTATCTGTGTTTGTTTGAAGGCATTATCTTCTATCTGCTGATTTCAATAGCATATAATCAACTTTGAAGCAAGCAAGCAATCAAGCAAGCAAAAAACCAAACAAACAAAAAAAAAAAAACAAGATCAGCAGGTAAGGAAATATGCAAAATCTAAAATAAATGGCATCTGTGAAGCAGATTTAATTTCTGTACTTCAAAAGATGCCATATTGTATTTACAAAGATTTAGGTAAATGTAACTACTTTATGTAAATTCAATAACACAAATCCAATTGTGTTTCATTTATTTGAAGTCAATTACGCCGTATAACATGGTTCTTTCAGTTTGCATAAAGCACTAGCAGTCCCCAAGCTGTTTGTGAACTTCAAATTAATTTTTTTTTGACACATTCAAGATGCAAATTAGAGACAAAGATAGGTTAACAAAAGAATGATCAAAAATAACTGAGCCTTACAAGTTATACCTTCAGTGGTTTAAGGTGGAGGTATGAAAAAAGCTCTGCATAATGAAATGGTAGTAGTCTTCAATTACATCACTGATACATTTTCCACTGTCTTTCTAAAGGAGAGAAAAGTTGTATTTATGTAGTCAGTTGCAGAAGAAATGTGTATTCATGACATGTCTGTTAACTAATAGTTTGTAGTCATATTCTGCCTTCAAATCCTTGCCATCTATTTCATATTGTCAGAAATTAGTAGTAGCAATAATAATAATAATAACATTCTTTCCAGTCTAAGACTTTTTGGAGAATTTTTATTTTTTTTAATTCTCCTTGGATAAAATTACAAGTGCTTAACACTGAAAATTATAGCTTTTATAGTACTGGAGAGGAAAAATTTAGATATTTAGAGAAACTCTTGATTTTCTTAAGTTTCTAAACTCTCCTGCAAGTCATTGATTTTCAGAAGATGCTGATAAAATACAACTAACTTTTAGAAAAAGTTTTGTTGCTTTTTTTTCCCCTAAAAATCAGTAGTTTTTAACTCAGTATATATTTTATAGCATTAGCTGAGTCTTTCATATATGTATAACATATTTACAATCTTCATACACTCCCACTGTTAATTGAAATATATTTATTCTGTATTTATAATTTCTTTTTAATTTCAGATCTTTATTTTTATTGTATTTTCATTATATAATAATAATGGAAGCTAAAACAATTAACTATACATTTCACTGCCTATACTGTGTTTTGACACTTTTCATTCTATTTGTTTAAAAATAGAAAAAAATGTTTTTTGTTTTAAAAAAAGAAGAGATGAAATTATATTTTCTGAAGAGGCAAACACAAGATATTTAAATACAAACACTAATAAAATACAGATCTAATGCATTATACATACTGTATAAGAAGATAGATTATAAGAATATAAATTTATAATAAGTTTATAGTAAATAATAAGTATAAGAAACTAGAATTAGATTTTCCAATGAAGGTACATGATACTGATATGGAATAATATACTTTATTGTCCCTCCTTCTTTTTCTGGCATTCATATTTTACTGAATAGATTATATAAACTGTTTCTTATACATGCATCAGATTTTATATCCTCTCCAAGCATAACAGACCCCTTTACCTAAAAACGCTTAGGATATTTCTGTTATCCCTCTATAGGTTCAGCATTTGAGCCCTCTCTTAGTCAAGGCAACATTTTTCTTCAAGGTCATTCAGATGAAATATCTTGATACATGATGTCAAAGCAAAACAAAACAAAACAAAACGAAAAGAACAAAGCACTCATTCTGCATATAATCTGTGGATTTTCATCTCACTAACATTCCCAATATTATGGTCTTAAATAAATGAATATAAATATAAATAAACAACAGAAATTCTTGATCTATGCTAATTTTATTTTCATAACAATCTGCCATTATTCATTTCTCTGTGAGGTAAACAATCTATTTTCTCAGATTTTTTTCTACAATACTGATTTATTTTCATCACCCTTTCCTGAAACACTCTTTCCTGATTGTCAGTGGTAGTTTTTATTAGACGTAGGTGGTTTTTTATTCCATTCAGAATCATGTAAAATGTCACATCTGTACTGGATGATACTCTGTCAACTAAGACCTATCTACGTAATAAAAATGCATGTTCAATATCTCTTTTACTGCAGTGCTTACAAATGCAAAAAATTACTTTAGAATAAGACCTTTATTTGAACAGAACTAGGAAAATGTAAAAAGATTTCCCCCTCAACTTCTGTGAATTAATTTACAGATCTTAGAAATTTTCAAACTAGTGTGGGGCATGGCATTATGACGTTGCAAGAGAAAGACTGTCTTTTTCTCAGGCTTTACTCATAGGAGAGTTGTTTCAGCCCCCTGATCATTTTTGTGATCCTCCTCTGGGCCCACTTCAAATGTCTTTCTTGTTCTTGGAGCCTCAGGCCTGCATGCAGGGTCCTCAGGAAGGCAGAGTAGAGGAGGACTATCACCTCCTTCTCCTAGCTGGCCACTCTTCTTCTGATGCAGCCCAGGACTCAGTTGGTCTTCTGAGCTGCAAACACACACTGCTGGCTCATGCCCAGCTTTTCATCCATCAGACCATAAAGTCTTTCTCCACAGAGCTGCTTCCAGTTAATTCTTCTCCCAGTCTGATCATGTCTGGCATTGCCTCAACCCAAGTGAAACATCTTGCATTTTTCCTTATTAAAATTCATTAGATTCTCATAGTCCCACTTACTAAGCATGTCCAGGACTCTTTGCATTACATCTTTCTTCTACTATATCAACTACAGCACTGAGCTTGATGTCACTAGCAAACTTGCTGAGAGTGCACTCAGTCCCACTGATAAATATAATAAAGAGTGCCTGAAAACAGCACAGCAAAAAGTCTTCTGGGGAATGTAGTTCTTCTTCTGTTTTGGGACAGGTACCCAGAACTGGAGCATTAACACTTTAACTCCCAGTGAACTACATGATGTAGATTACCGACAACCAAAAAGTCATAAAACCATGACAAAATAAATATTATAATTTTAGACTCTTCTTGATACCTGAAACATTGAAAATGGATAGCAAGTTTTGGCATAGCAGAGTAGACCATCATTTGGATCATCTTCTAGCCAGGTAAGATATTTCGCATTACTTAAAAAGATAGCAGGTGTCTGAAGTTACACCACAGAACAATTCAGCTCGCCAAATGTAGATTATTTGGGATGTGATTAATACATCCAGAACTCATTATCTGTATTGACTGAACCTCTTTTGACCAGGATGACTTTGTACATCTAGATTTCTATATAAAAATTCATATACAAGATATCTAAATTTAGTTATTTTATATTTCTGAAGTTCAGGTATTTATTTGTTTGTTTGTTTGTTTGTTTATTGAATTCTTAAGAATATACAATCCAATCAAAGAACTTTATCTAACTCAGTGTTCGAAATAATCAAGGGTATTAGTAAAATAGGGCAGAGGAAGTGTTTTAAAGTAGATACAGCATCATACTGGAAAATAAATACTAGAAATCTGTATATAGAGAGTAAAAATAGCACCTCAGTAATATTTTGGCAGTAAAACTGTCAAAACCAACAAATTCATTGCCAATGTATTTTCATCTCTATACATCAAAAAGGAAAAGCTTTTTCTATCTCAAGACTTACATCTCCTTCAGCTACTAAACCATTTTTGCAGGTTGGTGTCAAATTCTCTCAAAACCTGAATCGAGCTCAAATATATCCATTGGTAGTCTCTGTTGAAATCCTATCCAGTCCAGAGATGTAGCTGTCATAATGGTGGTCATATAAGCCTGATCTAGTGTTAGATTAGTGATCAATTTTCCACAGTTCTTTCAGTTATTCTTCTGTCTTCTGCTCTTCTTGCTGTATACCATTTACAGTATTTTTTCATTATCGTCACTCTCTACTTCTCCCTTAAATTCTTCCAGCACTACTGGATTTTCTACCAAAAACAACTCTTAACTCTAAGGATCTCAAAGCCTTTGAAAATTAGATATATTTTTTTTTCCTGTTTATTTCCAAAATACGATTAATTTTAACATCTCACCATTATTATGAATTATGTTTAACTTATCCTGGTTTAGTATATAAACAGATTATAAAGCAAACCATCACCTTCCCAGATTTGCAATACATGAAGAGTGTACTCTGTACACTCAGCAATAGATACTGATCAGCGGTCAAATCAAGGTGAAGATGAACATGGATATGTCCTGGTTTCAACCTAGACAGTGTTAATAGCACACCAGTGTTTTGTTTTTTACTGAGAGATGGACATGTGAATGAGGCCAGACTGAGACACTCAGTGGGGAAGAGATGTCACCAATTTTACTCATCTTCAATCCCTCAAGAAAATGCTCTTGAACTTTCAGAACTGAATATGGTGAAAATGTCTATATATTATTTCCTCAACGACATTACAAGAAGGATCATGGCAATTAAAATGACTAGAATTTTCTAGAACTAGAACTAGAATTTTCCTTAAGTTCATTTATTACTCTTTAGAAATATCCCTGTCACATATACAACAGTGTTAAAACTGGGAATTACACCAAAAATTCTACATGCTGTTCACTTTGTTCATGAGTTTTAAAGAGAAGCTTAGTTTGTACATTTCAGAGTATCTGAAAATCCATGTTTCATCATTAAAAATAAAAAAGTAATAAAAAAAAAAGAGAGAAAAAAAGAAAGTCTTCAGTTCAATAAGAAAATTATTAACTTTGAAAAATATGAAGGAATATAACTTAATTAAAAGTAAATCTGAAGCTGAAAACAATTTTCCTTTTCTGAAAATTCTTCAAGTTTTTGGGGAGGAGAGCCAGGGAAATTTTTTCTTGTCAGTTTTTTTACTATGTTCATCACAGTTTTTAATTTCATCATTTCTCTTCTTCTGGAGATCCATATGTTAAACACCAGTTGGATAATGATTGCAGTTTCAAATTAAACTACACTAGAAACAGATCACATTCCTCTAACATACTGTTAAATGTTTCTATGTTACCATTAGATTTAACTGTTTTAACCATACAGGCTTCCTGCTCTAGAAATGTTTTCTTTTCAATATTGTTTCCTTGAAAAGTTTAATTCTTCCTTACAATGTCTGTCTAGTTTCTGTAATCAGATCACACAGTGGTCTAGCATTTTTACTTGGATGTAGGGAATATTCTGCATTATATAAAATTTAGTACATTTATGATGTTTTAACTTAAATTCTTATAATCAGGTAAGAGCATTCTTAAATACATTTTGTTTTATATTGTTGAGTTTATGTGAGGCATAAGTGCATATACTTCTAAGAGTTTTGATACAAGAACGCATTAGAAAACAGGCCTTGACTATGTGATACAGAAGGAAAAAACTTTCAATGAAGAAAGTCTATGAGGAGCCCCTGAGGTATTCTTCCTCTTCTCCTGTACCCATTGAAGCTGAAGTAAAACTGCATGTGATAATATTTGATTAACCTTACAGAAGCAAACAAAAAGGAACAGGATTAAATATTGTACTTTACTGCTGTTATTTTAGAATATGCAGAGGCCCACGTGATAACATTCCTCACAAGCATTTGCATAATATATATATTGGAATCAGTGGAAAAAATTCAGTGTTTTAGAGAAGTACAGGCACAGATGTTTTCAGGAAATTAACACCATTCCCTATGCTGTTTATGCTCAGTCTGTAATTTTGTCATTCTGTGAATACTGTTTATTACATGAAAAGAAGCAGAGAACTTCGTAGCAAAGACAGAAGGTACATTTAATACTGAAATAGCTGTAGCTTTGTAAGAATAACTCTTTAAAATTCGCACAGGCTCTTCCCAGTTCTCCTCAAAATAACACACACACACAAAAATCTGAAGTAATCAAGGCATTCAGAGTAATAACAATAAAAATTAAACATCTTATTATTTTGATATTGTTCTTACAGTACTAACACTGCAGGAAGCACCATTATACCACTTTACAAATTCCTAGTATGGTTATAAGTTAAATAATTTTGTGATTCTGGTCATAATTCTGCATGTGAATGGAAGTTAAAGATTTTTTTTGTGTAATGCCTACTTCATTGCTTCAGAACTTGCATATTACATAGATGACCATAATAAATCAGTCAGAAGATAGAAAGACAAAGAAAGATTTTTACCCTGGAAATTATCTATTATTACAGTTAATCAGATTATGTTCTTTCTTGTTCTAGGGAATTCTTGTTTGACACTGAGACAACACCATCATTATTTATGTCAGATTTCTCACAGCAGCATTTAAATATTTAAACATTTAAATATTTCATCATTTTCTGGGTGCTGAAGTTGAGATACAAAAATCAGATTTTATGAGCAGATAAAAATTCCCCTTTAAAAATAATATTAATTAAATTATACCAATATACACTGTCACAAAAGGCTAAACAGTCTGAGGTTTTTTAGAGTGGACACCCAAGATATATAGAAAAGTTTTATTTTCATCTCAGTGTATCTCAGTTCTCTGTTTTAAAACTGAACTTCACTGAAGTAAGACAGTAATGAATTTATGTTTAAAATATTTCTGATCTTTCTGGTCCTGATCTTCTTATTTTGTATTTAGAGATAGTGCTATAGTGTCTAATTGGCTGAATAAATTGGTGAATAATATATATATAGTAGAAAATTGAGAAAATATTACTGAGCAGCTGCTCAGTAATTCTGCATTGTCTATTTTCTTTCTTTTAAATATGAGTGTATGTAACAATGTATGTAGTACCATTAAAAAAAAAAAAAAAAAAGCATGTTTGAACAAGGAGATTAAAAGAAAACTTCATAGGCAATTTCTATAATTCTGCTTTACAAATATAAGTGGCTAGCTTTGCAGTATTTTGTTTTTTAAGCATTCATTTTTGCAGAATGCATACATGTGTGGATATATGTGCAGATAACATTTGTATTAAAAACGAATATGTCTTAAAATTTGTCAGTCTGACAAATGAAAGGTTAAGACTCAAGCTTTCTTCACTCAGCGTAGTGTCACAGACTTTGCCATGTATAAAAAGCAATTTTTATTTTCCAAAACAGTTGTTCACAAAGTGGGAATGTATTTTGGATTACATAGTGTGGGGAGCAAGGACTGAAGAGGACAAAGAACATTTTTGTCTCTTTAACCACATGAAGATGATTCACTGCATTTAATTTGGATAAGGAACTCATTAAAGAAATATTAAAAAAGCACACAAAATCTGCTGATAAATTTACTAAAATTTCCTTTATTGAAGCTTCTTGTTTTTTTTTTTTTTTTTTTTTTAAGCAGTACTTTATTAAAAAATAGTTGCTTCTGCCTTTGGTAAACAAAAAGACTCAAAAACAAAGACAGGGGCTTTTTCTTGTTTTCTCACCTTTTATTATGTCTGTCTATATAGTATAAGATTAATAATCAATTCAGTTCTTTTATTTTTTCCTTTTTCTATCTCTGTATATTTCAACAGCAAAAAGTGCAAAGTGCTTCACCTGGAGAGGAATGAACTCAGTCACCATCACATGTAGAGAGCCACGCTGCTAGGAAGCAGCTCTAAGGAAAAGAACATGATACCCTTGAGGACAATATGCTGAACACAAGCCAGCAAAGTGCTCTAGCTGCAGTGAAGGCAAATGGTATCCTGGACTGCATTAAGAAAGTATTGCCAGCAGGTTGAGGTAGGTGATCCTTCTGCTCTGCTAACTGATGAGGCCACACACGGTGTATTGTGTCCAGTTCTAGGCTCCTCATTATATGAGAAACATGGAAGTACTGGAGAGAGTCCAAGGCCACCAAGATGATGAAGGGGCTGGAGCATGTCTCCTATGAAGACAGGCCCAGAAAACTGGAACCATTTGTCCTAGAGAAGAGAAGGCTCAAAAGAATATTATCAGTGTATATGAAGACTTTGTTGTCATTAATAGCACTAACATACTGGTCTATAAATATAATTATCTTTGTGTTATAGATGCTTGAAGAGAAACTTGAATGGAACTTTGATTGTTAAAATAACTGGTATCAAATTACCGTGCTGAAACAGTGTAAGAAGGATAGAGCAAGGCACTCATACAGAAACAGGAGATTTCTTCTGATCTGTCTTTGATAAAAATTTATAAATATTTGTATAAGGAATAAAAGTAATTGGAAGAGAAATATGCATGCTTCATGCTGAACCTAACAGATTGGAGAAATTGTTCAAGAATTGTTTATTCTCATGGAATGATTGCCCTGTAAGTGCTGCCAAGGACAGTATCAGCTTGAATAACTATCTATATAATGACATTCACATAAGCTACAGTGACTTCCCTTCTAAAATAAAGCTGAAAACCACAGTGTATTAAAGGACACACACTTTTTTTTTTTCTTTTTTTTTTTTTTTTTCTGTTAAATGAAGGAATGAAATGTGGCATTAAAAGCTGAGTGGTAAGTACAGTGAATTCATATTGTTTCCTAAAAGCATGATTTTTATTTCCAGCTATGGGAATGAAGTTTCTCAGAGTTCAAAAAATATTGTCTGTTTATATATTTATGTTTCTATTTCACCGTGAAAAAGAAAAAAGAGACCTGTACAATAAATGCTCATTTTGGCATAGGGTTTTCTACACAGTTGCTGTTGATTTTTAGGGGAATAATATTTCCTTGTATGTGTCAATCTATTTTCTTTTTTAATGAGTATGTCTGTACCTATGTCCATAAATAGAGTGATTTAAAAGAAACTTGCAATAACCCATGGCGCAAAACTGCAGTGTAAAATCACTTGCTATCAAAAGTGGATTTAACCCTTAGTATCATCAAATTTTCAGATTAAAACTTCTTTTGCAAAAAAAATTGGTTTATCTTGTGCTTTTGAATTTTAAAATTTAAAACATCCAGTTCTAATCCTCTTCACAAATAAAACTGAGTGAAAGTTGATTGTCAGCACTCAGTGGAGTTAGAGAGCTCTCACAGTTTCTTGTAGCATTAGAATAGTTCTACTTTATTGCATTCAACATACATCTTATATACCATTCACTTACAAACTAGAAATTCCTGTTCCTCTAACAATTCCTCTAATCAGTTAATTGGCCCTAGCTTCTCCCAAACAACAGTGATAAAGAATGGTTTCTTAAGGCTAACAAGATTAACAGTGCATACAAAAAGAACCTCCTTTTTACCCTTAGACGGAAACAGACACAAAGAGACAGTTTACTCTCTATCTTACACTCCAGTCTCCTAAGGTTTCACAGTGATAGGGTCCATCAAGGAGTCTGATAAGCTCTTTGGTGACTCACAGTTACATCTTCCCCCACAGTTGATGAATAAAACAAAATGGCAGGGATTCTGCCTTTCATATGTTGTATATACTGGAAAGTAATGTATACTTGCACTGTCTCACGTCAGTTATTTTTAGCAGGGAACATGTTCTTCTTTCATGTTTATTCATTCCAATTGTTAGAATTCCACTTCTCTACTGAAGTACCATACTCTGTAGTGATAAACTCTAATTATCTTGTCCTCGGTATCTATCTTAGATGGAAAACTTAAATGTTTTGGTCAATTCAGCATAAGGAAGATGAACCATATTACAAAACATTCAAATACCGTGTAAAGTGGGGAATGAACAGAGACATGCACAGCTACATTAGGTTGCCTAGGACCACATCCAGCCTTGTCTTCAAGTTTCCAGAGATGGGACATCCACCACCATCACTGGGCAACCCGTTTCAGTGCCTTACCACCCTCACTGTAAAAGACTTTTTCCTTATATTCATTCAAAAAAATTCATATAACCTCCTTAAGCTTGAAGCCATTTCTTCTTGTTCTATCACCACAGATTCTGCTAAAGAATGTGTCCCCTTCTTTCCCATGTCTTCCCTTAAGATATTAAAAGGCTACTATCAGGTCATCTCAGAACCTTCTCTTGTCCAGTCTGAACAACCCCAGCTCTCTCAGCCTGTCCTCATAGGAAAGGTGTTCCATCCCTTGGATCACTTCTGTGGCCCCTCTTCAGGACGCATTCCAGCAGGTCCATGTCTCTCCTGTACCAAGGACTACACATTTGGACACGATACTCCAGGTGAGGCCTCGCCAGTGCAGAGTAGAGGGGCAGGATCACCTCCCTCAGTCTGCTGGCCACACTGTGATTGATACAGCCCAGGATATGGTTGTCTTTGTTGGCTGTGAGGGCACATTGCTGGATCATGTCCAGCTTGCCATCCACCAGTTTCTGGTCTGTGCTCCATCCTTACATCCCCCAGCTTATACTGTTAGCAGGGATTGCCACGACCCAGATGCAAGACCTTACACTTGGATTTTATGAACACCATTCACTAGGGGTGGTATGCTCTCCTGGACTTTCCTTTTCTGGTTGAGCTACTTGTAGAACTTTTCTTTGTTTTCTTTGTTTCTTTTTTCCTGTTCAGTTTTGGGTCCATTACTACAAGAAAGACATTGAGGTCCAGAGAAGAGCAATGAAAGTGGTGAGGAGTTTGGAGCACAAGTTTTATGAGGAGTGGCTGAGGGAGCTGGGATTGTTTAGTCCGGAGAAGAGGAAGCTCACGGGAGACCTCATTGCACTCTACAACTTTCTGAAGGGAGGTTGTGATGAGAAGGGGTTTGGCCTCTTCTCCCAGGCAATGAACAGGAGCCAAGGAAATGGCCACTAGTTGTGCCAGAGGAGATTTAGATTAGACATAAGGAAAAACTTTTTTTCTCAGAGAGTGGTCAGGCACTGGAATGGCCTGTCCAGGGAGGTAGTGGAGTTTCCACCCCTGGCACTGTTCAAGAGGTGTCTGGATGAGAAACTACAAGATATGCTTGTGGTAGCAAAGGAAATGGGAGGACAGTTGGTCTAGATGATCTTGTAGGTCCTTTCCAATCTCCTGATTCTATGATTCTATGATTCTTGTTCTTCCTGGCATCCCTTGCCAAGCTTAGTTCAAGTTAGGCCTTGACTTTCCTGACCCCATCCCTACACAGGCTAACAACTTCTTTATATTCTTCCCACAGTACTCATTCCTGATTCCACTGCCTGTGCATTTTCTTCTTGCAGGTCCTTGTTCAGCTGGTCAGCTGCACTCCAATCATGGGAATCATTCCACCAGGTTTTGGTGATGGTATAGAATTAGTAAGGATCAGAAAGAAAATATATATCTGCATGTATATATTTTTGAATTTTTTTTCCAGTGCAATTAATTATATAGTGATGATGGATTAAACATATCTCACGGACATTGTCAGGGTTGGAGGTGCTCAGTGAGGAACTTAATTAAAAGAAAAAGTAAAATTTGCAGCATATTACTCTCTTTTCTGTGATTTTGTTTGTTTTTCACCACTGAATGAAATATCTTTTCCAAACATTTTTTCAGAAAAAGAAAAAGCAATAGAAAGAAAGATAAAGTGCTGACTTCTGGAAGGAGTGTGTAGTCATAGATAATGTCTTCCTTTTCCTCATTCCAATCGTGTACATAGTTGGAAACAGTTGGATTGCAGGAAATGATCCTGTAATTACACACTCCAACTTCCCTACCTGGCTGTTGCATGGCCACACAGTACCAAATTATATAGAAGAGTCTGAAATAAACTTGAGGATCTCTCTCCTAGCAAATTATCTCTGTCTATTTCCCTTTCACTTGTAATTTACCTTCTGAGGTAAATATTCATCTGAAGAGATATGACAAATGTGACTACTTGACATGAGCTGATGGAAAACAATAAGAAATTTTCTGAAACTGAAAACTAAAATAATTATACTATTAACATACTTTTTTATGCTGATTTGTTCTTATGCAGTATATCTGTGCATGCACGTGGATGAATGGATGTTAGTATATATATCTACGAGCAATAGCACGTGTATGCTTGACGATATTTTCTAAGTTCAGGGAAAAGATCTTGATTTTTTTTTCTTTGTCAAACATTCTTTTGATAATGAAACAATGCTTTGAATGTCAATTTTCTAAACAAAACATGGAATAAAACATTTAAGGTAAGAACATAAGCGGAATAAATGTAATTACATCAGACTAACGTAGTCTGAAAGGTTCTATAAGATGCACTACTCTTAAGTAAGTTCCTTTACTTTCAAAGAACAAAATAAATTCATAGCTGAGTTTTAGACATTAATTTAGAGTTTCTTGCCTATCAAACTTCCAGGATTGTGTCTGGTTTTTGTTGTTGTTGTTGTTGTTGTTTTCATTTCTGCAGAACTGTGGGTGGTCCACTGGAACACAGTTGACATGGGAAAGAGCCGACACCGTATTGCAGAAGTAGTTTCAGCTTCAAAAAATTAATTGGTGTGGTGTATTTACTTAGTTAAATAAAATCTCTCATTGTTCATATTTCTTATACCAGAAACAAGGTACTGTGTTTTAAAGATATCAGTAGGCTCTGAAAACCCCCCAAAATCATTGTCTTAAAAATAATTAAGACTCATTATCATATTTCCCCATATGAGAAGCTGCTTAAGAATGTGAAACATTTTTATTAACAAAAGTTAAATATCCTGTTTTAAAAACACATTTTAAAGCTGACAACTGTGTCTGAGAGCAAACACTAAGTGAACAGTTTTGAAAATCAGTGTAGGTGAATAGTTATTTGTTCTGGTAATTAGACAGAAAATCATGTTGAAGCAAGGTGTAAATGCCAGAAGTACAAAACCTTAAAATATTTAATTTTATCTGTTGTAGATACTACACTGATAATCATTTGTTTATTTTTATTAAACAACTACCTATTGTTTCATGAGAGTTACTGAAAAGAAAAGGTACTGAAAGGTACTAAACTGTAAAACTAATTACATTGCAGGGGAACATTCAATTTCAGCTCTTCTATTTGTACTGCAAAAATGTACATTTGAAAATAGTAACCAGAAAAATGAAAGAACATGGAAGGTTCTAGTCTTAAGGAGCTTTTCTTTTTCTTTTTCTTTTTTTTCTTATATATATATATGTGTGTGTGTGTGTGTGTGTGTATGTGTGTGTATATATATCAATGTGATCAATTCTTTTAAAAGTATCTGGTTATCAGCTCCTAGAATATTACCTCATATACAGCATTTTTTTTGCTCTCAACATCTCTTTCCCCTTTAGTCTCTATCATCTCTTTTTGGTTAATGTTATTGGCTTAGATTTAACATGGTCAGAATTGACTGAATACTAATTTATTATTCCACTTCTTTTCTGCAGCTCTTGTTCCAATCATGTTTTCTTTAAGGACTTGCTGTTCACTATGTTGCTTCCTTTTCTCCAAGATCATTGTCAGTGCTGCCATAAAATAAGTCTTGCCAATCTCCTCTGACCCAGATCATTTCTTCATTTTTCCTTATCTCTGAGTCCTTTCTTTCAACCAGTTATCCACTGAGACTTCTTGACATTTGCAACAATTTGAAAATCTTAATACTTTGAAGATTTGGAATGATCCTACTACTTCTTCTAATTGCCTAGATTACTCAGTACATTCCTTAATGATTTGGATGCTGACAACATGCAGCATCCAAATGTAATGTATTAAAGGGAACTACAGAAAGAAAAAGACTAGATCATAACTAATGTGGAACAGAATATAAATTTAGAGGCTCAAAATCCAGTAAAAGACACAGAAGTAGCACTAAAGAACACATTTTCCAATTGTAATTGTCACAAAGAAAAGAACAGGTTTTCTGAATAGATTATACAAACCCCAACATTTAATGAATTGCAAAAAAATTTTGTATTTGTAGGGAATATGGATAGATGATATAGATATATAGTTCAAGGGAAAAAAGGGAAAATAAATAACATTTCAAGTTTGATTTTAGACTTTTCTTCTAGTTTTGTTTTCTTGGTTTTCTAGTCTTCTGGTACATGTGATACTATTAATCCTTTTGCTTCTGTAGTTCTGCAACCCTTGTTCTTCACAAAACTCTTCCCTTCCATCAGCACAGAAAGAAAAGTTATTTCTAGTCAAGAGAGATTCAAACAATATTCAGCAGCATTTATTTTTTTTTTACTCTTACTTCTGTTGCACACATGCAGCATAGCCTTTTCTTTCATTTATTGTTTTTGTTTGTTTGGTTGGTTGGTTTTTTGTGTGTTAGTTTGTTGTTGTTGTTGTTTTTCTATTTTTTAATCTGTAATTTCTCCTTTTCTGCCTTGAGGAATTTCAAATGATAACTGTTTCCCAACCTACTGACAACTTAGACATGCATCTGCACAGGACAGCATGACACTAGTCAAACTTTTCCTGAAGTTCAGAAAGAAGTATGGTCTGAGAATAAGGGTTAATTCACCCCTATTCTGTCTGAGATTTACATTTAGTGTTCAGTGCTGTAATGCTTTCACTTGGTCACAGTGTACAATGTCCTGTGGTCTGCAGTGTCTCATGCACAGACTCAGATGTGAATGATCCAAATTGTTTATTACAAGTTCTCACATCACTTATATACCTTCACAAGTTTTCTAGCTTTCCCATCCATCCCTACAACTTTCCCATCTACCTTTACATGTCAACAGAGCATTCTATGAAACACTCTTCAACCATTCACACAGGCGCTTATCCAATCAGAGCCGTGAGACGTTCTTTCTTCTTCTAGAGGTGTCTTTGGTTCTCATGCTGTTTATCTTGCTCCACAGCTTCTGCTCTGAACAGTTTTTCTTGTATTCCCACAGTGGTCTATTCACTAAGAATTTTTTTTAAAGAACAATCAATATGCTTTATATATGCCTTCCACTTGCTATTTGAGTGTTTGTTACTTCCTACAGTTTTCTACAGATACAAAGTATAAATTCTTTTGCAGTCCAACAGCAGCTAGTGGGACTACCCCTAAAATCCATTTTATTTTTTAGAACGGGGGAATATATGGGGAAAAAAAGGCATTCCCAGTTGATAAGCCGGAAGAGAAAAATAAGTATCTGAGAATAGGCATTAGTGATATACTTACAGAAAGGAACATTGTTGTACACTTTTTGTGAAAAATAAAGTTATTTTTTTATAAGCAACTTTGCAGCATGATAGAAACTGTTGCCTAATGAATGATTCAGTACAATGGACATAAGAAAGGGGATACTAGTCTGATTGCAGAGAGAGAATAACATTATTAAAAATTCAAGTGTTCGTTCTCTTTGTGTTTTATGAAACCCATTCAAACCCTGGGCATCACTGTTCCTCAAAACAATTCATATTATTTATAGTTGGAGTGATCTGGCTGTGTTTAACAACTCATTTCAAAAATTCTCCTTAAAATATCACCTTCTATATGACTTTTGTGTTTAGAGATATTGACTATTCTGGGTTTTCCTGGTGAACTGTAATTACAGATGAACTGTGCTGAGTGAATTTGTTTTGAAACTGTGAACACTGAAAACTTGCAAGATGTGAGGTGTTTTAGTGGTGAAGTGACTGTATAATGAGTTCATATTAATCTTCAATAAAAACAGAAGGTGGCTTTGAGTCAAGATCATCTAAGAACATTTTATAACCCCATCTGTAAAATGCATTGGTTTTTTTATCTAACTGTAATACTTCTATCTTTTATCCCATTAAATACCCTGGATTAAATGGGATTAATATTATGTGTAAAAGCATGTGTAAAACAGAACACTGCAATGAAATGTGTATGAAAGTCTCAAAGTAGTCCATGTGATCAGAATTTAAAGTTTAGTTGTCTATGTTACAAACAAAAGTATTCCCAGCAGCAAGATGCTCACATATACTGAACCATCTAGAGAAAATACAATTGAAAACAATTGGCTTTGATTTCATTTCTGTATGATGTACATACCTGACTAAAGCTATATCTAAGAATATTAGCTATATATACACTGTATAGAAATGATATAATATTTTCCATTAGATAATTTCTCCAGAAAAATGAAAGATAACAAGGATGCTACAAGGTGACATAAGGAATGTGTCTTAGTGTGTTCACCAGTCATTAAAGTAGTAAAATTCTGTGATTTAAAAATAGATTAGAAGCCCTTTAAAAAGTACTGATCTTTCGAAAGCTCTTTGAAAGGTGTTTTGAAGGTTAAATCAAGAAGCCTTTTTTTTTTCTTTTTTTTTTTTCCCAACATAGTTTTAAATAAATTGCTTAGAAGCAGCTCATTATTGCTATCTTTTTGAGTATCTTTATGCTATACACAACAATAAGAAAACAATAACAGCTATGAAGCTAGGTGGTTTATTAATACTGTAAAGCTTTAAAACCCTCTGCCCAAGCCAAAAACCCTAATAAAGAAAAGAGATAAAGTTATTTTAAAGTGTAATCTTCTTATATATAAAATGGCTAAGTAAAATAAATAGATTTTCTGCTAGAATCTGTATTCCTTGCCAGTAGCCAATAAAACCACTACATTTTATTCATGAAAAAAAAAAAAAACCAACAACTTTTTAGATTAAATGTTACCAGCTTGCTGTATATGAAAGGGATAATTTTATTTATATTACTTTTTCCATGTTAAGAATGTTGATTAAGCAATTTTAGTGTCAGTGTTTAGTGTTTAGGAAAGACTGAAGCACAAAATGTTCACTTAAATTAATTCATTTTTGTCCCTGTCATGGGAGCTGAGTAAAATCTGTTGCTTTGTAATAGTCGAAGAGGCTGTAAAACATATTTCATTTTTTGTACTCCTGGATACGCCAAACTGATTTTTGGCAGCTGACTCCCTTCGCTCACTTCTTTCCATACCTTTTATTTATTATTATATATATATATATATATATATATATATATATATATATATAACAAAGAAGCAATGAAATCTTCTCTCACCAAGAAAGTCTAGAATAAACTTTCAAAAAAATGTACTTCAATGTCAGGGTAAGCAATAAGCATAGCAAAGGAAATGCAATGCATACACATTTTTTTCTGATATTGTATCAAACTTATTCATGCTATACAGGCAATATGGGATTGAAGAAAAAAAAAGTAAAATATGTTCCACCCCAAAAGTACCTTACCTCAGGTTTTCACTTCATCTGAACTTTGTTGGCTGGTTTATGTACTGTGAGCTCATGATTGATAAAGAAGCTGGTATACCACAAGCAGATTTCATTTTGGTTTCTCTTGTATATCGAGCACCTGGATCTATATCTCTGAGTCATTCTCAGGTGGAGAGAAGATCTGTATTTCCAATTGTGTTGCTAAGGCAAGCTGGCATACTCATCATACACAGAGATATTTGTGATGTCCTGTTTTTCCTTTTTCAGGTTCTTTAATGTGAGTTACTGTGGTTTTTTTTATTTTTTTTCTGTTTGTTTGTTTATGTTTGTTTGATTTCTTTTCCCACTAGGCATCAGAGCAGGGCACACCTAAATGAATGGGACAATAAATTTATCTGAATCTGTTTCATATTTTATAAATATCTTAGTTGCAGTCTCCTCGTGATTTCAATGCCTTTTTGTAACCAAAAAACAAACAAAATGCACACCAACCAACCAACCAACAAACAAACAAACAAAAAAACACCTGAAAACTGAAATGAAAACAAAATCCAGATAATATGCACATGTTTATACAGAGAATTCACCTGACATAAGAAAAAATGTAAGACCATCGTGCTATAATGAGTCTCCACAAGCTGTTCTGACTTTGCCTTGTGGGCCTCCTAGTGGAGAGAAAACATCTCATCATTCTGGAGGAATCACTTCCAGATTGCTGCTGTTACCAGTGTATGGGAAGCAGTCTATGGAAACCTCGCTTCCAAACTTCTCTTTTGTACCTTTTCCATTTTCTTCAAGACATCTCCAAACAATTAAATGGAGAAAAATATCCAACAATCAGAATGAAGTGTGATATAAATAAATAAATAAATCCAACAGATATTAAGAGAAATCTGGATCCATTACATTATTTTCTCTAAAAAGCAGATTGCATCCTTCTATTCTGCTTTCACTTGGTGGTGATAGAAAAAGCTGTACTGTCCAAATAACTACTATCCAAAAATATCAATAAATCCTCTTTCCTACTCTCCAAAGAAGTAGATATTTGCAAATGTTTTTATGTTACCAAAGCATTGAGCATGCATGAAGTTTGTAAAAACACAAGAAACTCAATTACCAAACTAAAAAGAAAAAACAAAAAAAAAAAAAAAAAAAAAAAACACAAAGGATACCCCTTAAATAACTATATATTGTTAATGGTCTGTAAACAGAGTTTAGTATCCACAGAAGCTATTTCCATAGTTTTATATTTCTGATATAGCCATGATGAGTAAGGCAGTCAGGAAGTTATTATTCAAGTAACCAGTAGATATGGAAGGATGAATATGATGCAGATGCCCAGTCTTGAAAACAACCTTCTATTTCATGTGACTATGACAGATGTCAAAGTGTTCTCAAATATTAAGTATACTGAAATATCAAGTGTTTAAATATGATTTTATCTGAGAGAGTGCTATGGGATTACACCATGTTTTGCACAGAAAAATAAAACAGGAAAAAAAAAAAAATTAGTTCACAAAGCAAAATGTTATCCAGGAACCATGTAGTTTTGCTTGTTTGTTTGGTTGGTACTTTGTGAGAGAGCATTGGTGAATGTTATGAAATATATGCAGTAAACATTTTAGTTTCACAGTTTTACTTCCATCCATGTTCAGTTGAAATTTGTTGTATGGTACATTAAACTGTCTACTACTGTTTAGTTTCCATATTGCACAGCTAAAACCAAATGTGAACATTTGGTGTAGTAAGGTAAAAGCAGGTTGATTTGTCTTAATTGCTAATGAAATCAATTTTATAATTAGAAGGTGGTACGATTTTGGGAACAGAAAACTTTGTTGAAGCTTGTTCCAAATATTTGCAGAGTGATAAGAAACTTCTTGTTTTGACCAGTAATGCAATGCACATTTCTTCCCCTGTCCATTCCACATGGTCAGCTAATAACATGGTCTTTAATCTGCTATGTTTTTTTTCTGCATCTAAAAGATCTGTAGGTACGGTTTCTCTTTTTGTCATAGTTCAAATTACATAGTGGAAGATAAATGGACATCAAAGCAAAGGACCACAGATGCATACAATTTTTATAACATACATGACTTTTATGTGCTGCTGGACAGGTATTGAAAGGAGGAATAGATGTTGAGTAGTTTAGCACTGTTGTTTCTGTCCTGGCAAGAGTTTGGACAGATAAGGGTAGGAGTGTCAGGCATGCTGTGCATAATCATGGAGTCAGGCCCGTAATCAATTCAGTTGGGCTCTCCTCATCTCCCTGTGTTCCCTGGAGGTTAAAGAAGATACTCTGGATTCTGGCAGAGAATTGTGGGATATCTGTGCACAGGAAAACCCTTCCAGAAACTCTTTGCTATCCCAGTATTCATAACTACCTTTATAGGTACTTAGCCAGTTCAAATTGTGCTGCAGCTTTCAGATTTGTTATTGCCATTGTGGGAATGCAGAATCTGTTTCAGACTTTCTGACACTTTGCACTTCTTGAATATCAAGAGGTTTTTGCAAAGTTTGCCTCTCTATTTGCTTGAGCAAACTGTTCTACTGTTGGTACAAGTGGTTGGTCATATTTCACTCAATTCTGTTACAACAAAAGTAAAGTTTCTGCACTTGCATTAAGAGATATGCTAACTAAGCTTAAGTCATGCCAACTGATGCACTCCATTTATAGACTTATAACCTGCAAAATAGAGACAGTTTATTTTGCCTGCCTGAGAAATTTGCCACTAGGAATGACAAGTAAATATATGTCAGAGAACATTCAGCAGGTTCTATCTACTCTGTATGGTTAGTTTATTTTTTAAAATCTGATTATTTCCATAAAGGAAGTTAAAGCTGGAAATTCATTTCCATTTTTTTTGTCTTCCAGCTGGTAACATATAGAAGAAGATCCTTACTAGGTCGGACCAACGGTCCATCAAACTCAGTGTATCACATCTCTAGCAAAATTCAAAAGCCAACACCAAGTAAAAAGAGTATAGCAAGGGAATCATATGAATGCTTCTTCCCTGTACACTCACAACTTCAAATTTTGATGTCAAGGAAGTTTTCTTCCAGAAGACTGAGTATTTCATCAATTACATTGATTTCTATTTTAAGAGCATGTCCAGTCTGCCTTGAATTCATGTGAGATCAACATCTTCTGCTTTATTTTTACTATTAATAAGTAGCTCTACTTGGCACTTCAGTTAAGATACAGAACTGTTTTCTATCCTTATTGGCTATATTATATAATTACATGCCACTATATAAAATTTGTGCTGGGTCTACAAATGGGTAAGGAAGCCGATGAAAAATATTTATACCTCAATTAATTTGATCTCAGCAGAAAAATGAATAAAATAGTTGTGTATGCTGTCAATATTCATCTCATGTTGGAGGAGAAAATGTTTTCTTCATGTTTTTGTACTTAGTATTTTTTTGATATTAAAGAATTAATTAAAAGAGGATGAAAAGGTTCCAACATTCTTATTTGAAACCACATTGAGTATATAAAAATCTGAAACTTAAAATTGAAGTGTGATATTACGCTTGACATATCACAAAGCTAAACACAATGTACAACTGATATGCTTGGTGAAAAAAAGGGCCTCTCTTGTACACAGTATTGACTGTGTTATGCCAGATACATTGAAAAAGAACATTCTTGAAATGCATGAAGCAAGCCACATCGTGTGCACAATTACTCTGTGAAATAGTTGTTATGCCATTATTTCGGTCTCCTGTTATGCTACACTAACTCTGTTCACATAGAATTTTACTAAAAGTGCATCTGGAGGTCTGGCAATACTAGTACTAGTATTCTGCCAGGGCCTAGATGCTTTAACCTTCCTGATGGCTACAAAATCAGACAGAAAGCAAAGGCTCCATCTGGGAGAACTGGTCAAAGTAAGGAAGACATGTTACTAAGGACAATCAGAACCCTAAGATAACAAGTGATTTTCGGCTTATCTCCAACAGAAAGAATTGAAACTAGCTGCTGCTTTCTCTCTCTCTCTCTCTCTCTCTATTTTTTTTTTTTTTCTTCCTTTGATGATATAGAATCTGATGGGCAATTCTCTTACAATGGAAAAAAAAAAAGCACAATAAAAGACCAACAATTCTCTTTTGTTGTTATCTATTTTCTTTATCCAACGTACAGAAAATAATTTGTTTTGAATAGAAGAATAGTATAAAAATGTGAGTGTTGGAAAATAGATGGAAAGAGCCAAGTTATCCAGGCTCTATAAATAAAATATTTTATTTCTCTTATTTAAGAGATGTACTGATGAATTCGGTTACAAGCGTGTGCTCTAAATTACACTTATTTCTTTCCCATGGTAAAGTCTGAAAATACTTTCCTGAATGCTGGATTACTTGTCAGACCATAATGTATGGTTAAGGCACATAATCCCATAACCAAAAGCAGCTCTTATTGCATGTATTAAAGAGGTGAAAGCACCTCAATGCACTAGAATTGTAAGTCTTGGTGTGCAGACAATGAAGTTGGCATGCCTGGTAGACAGGCTGGCTGAGTGTCCTGATAGAGCTCTGTCCTGGTTTCAGTTGGGACATTGTTAATATTTTCTTCCAAGTATCTGGTGTGATGCTATGTTTTGGCTTCAGAAGAAAAACAGTGCTAATTGAACACCAAAGTTCCTTTTGTTACTGGGTGGCGCTGCAAGATGCCAGGAATATTTCAGTTTCTAGTTCTGCTCTGACCATGAGGGGGATGGCTATTCACTATGAGTTGGGAGGGGACAGAATCAGAACAGTTGATCAAAACTGGCTATTAGCATATTCCACACCATATGATATTGTGCAAAAAAAAATTTTTTAAGTGTGGGGAACTGTTCAGAGGAATAGCTGCTGCTATTGGACTAGCTGGGCACTAGGGGTACTTTTCTATCTTAGTGTTACTTGGGGACTGCCTAAATGAACCACAAATAGAAATGTCCATGAAACTGAACAGAAAGTACCTGAAGGTGCTAATTTTATTGTTTAACCACTGTGTATAATCTTTGGAATGTTATGGGGACTGGAGGATGTCTTTTGATTTGAAGTTCTGCTGATTGGGAAAAGAAAGTGTTTATATGTTATCTGCAGGATACTTTCCTTTGCAATCTACTCTAGAGAACCTGTTTTAGCAAGGGGTTGCACTCGATCTCCAGAGATCCCTTTCGACACCTACGATTTTATGATTCTGTGATACCAATTGCCAAAAATTGTAGGAAAGTGTCCAAGTGAATGAATGCACAATCAGTCCCACCTCAGTCCCTAGGAAGATAATGACGAAAGTGCTCAAACAAATTATTTTCACACATCTAACATGCAACAAGATGATTAGCAACAGTCATCACGGATATTTACCAAATATCCATGACTGCCATTTAAGTGAGATGATTAGTTGTAGATAGGAGGAGTTGTAGATAGGAGGACAATGATGGATGACATTTGTCTAAAATTTAGGAAACTTTCTGACTTAGTTTCCTGCATATCTCGCTCCAATTTATAGGAGGGAGAAGAGATTCTTTGATATATGTATATCCAACATGAGATTAAGAAACAATGATTCAAATGTTCATCCCACCAGTTTATTACAAACCTTAATCAGGGTGATGGGGAAGGGAAAGCAAGTGATAGAAAAAATAGGAAAGAAGCAAGAATTATGTAAGAGGGAATAGTCACCAACAAGATCCAGCAGCATCCGTTGCACATCGTTCTGATGGTCCGAGGCAAAAGCACAGGGGGAGAGCAGCAGCAGAGTGGCCAGCTTTAGGTAGCAAGTAGGTGTAGTGACAGGGTAAGTACAGGAGGAAATAGCAGGCCTCAGGTAGCAGGCCCTGGAGAATCCATCAGCAGGAAGGCATCACGTCATGAAGCATCTGATGTCAGACACCTTTTCTTCTTCTTCAGCATACAGGCATCACATCGTGAGTAATCTGATTTCAGACACCTTCTCTTTTTCTTCAGCATGCAGGCATGTTGTGAGGAATCTGATTTCAGACACCTATCCTCATGGCTGTCAGTCTCTTTTTTATCCTGCCAATCTGGCATTCCTGGGCGCCTGGGTAAGAGTCATGTGCAGTGCCCCATGAGATGGCTATCTCCCTTGAGATAAGCCCAAACAGAAGACTGCTTCCTGGCCATTAAGCTGTGGCTTATCTTTCTCTCATTCCCCTTGACCTGCAAATCTTCAGACAATAGATTTTGCCAACTTTGACCAGGACTTGCCTGGACTTGTCCATCTGTGTCCCTCAGACAAAGGATTTTTCGACCTTTACCCAGGACGTGTCCATCAGTGTTCCTCAGCTAGCTTTCAGGCTATGTTGCAAAGAATAATCTCCTACACTGCCTCAGCCTTGTAGCTAAATTGTGGAGATGTAGACTGAATGGATTCACTGCAAGATAAGTGAAGAACTGTTTGAACTGCAAGACTTAAAATGTAATGCTCATCAAAATGAAGTCTAACAGGTAGCTATTTATGAGTAGCATTCTGCTGGGATTAATATCTTCAGTAATCTGTGCATTGTAATGAAATACACTTTCATTGAGTTCATGGATAACTTTAAACTTGAATGATCACTGAAGGGTTATTGAAGGACAGGGTAGCTGTTTAAAGGTGTTTCTGTACACTAGAAGCGTGAGTGCATTGGAATCTCACAAAGTTCAGTAAATACAAATGGGAAGTCCCCAGTGCATCCCCCTCGACCCCTCTGCCATTAGACAGGTTGAAGACTGAATAGGTAGGGACCAGTTTTGTGAAAAGTGTTTTAGAGGTCCTCAATGCATAAGCACTGCATCCAGCAATTAAAACTAATCACAGACTGTGTTGCATTAATAAAAATACAATCACTTCATGGAAAGTGATTATTCCACTCCACTAAGCACCTGTGAAACTGCACTGAGAGTAATGGTTCTTTAGGACCTTCGTGCTGCACAGATATTGACAAATTGCAGCAAAATCAAAGGAGGGCTGTTTGGGTCCTATAGCTGCTAGCATGTGAGAAGATTGAGGTGACATGGAGGTATTTTAGCCTAGACATTGAAAAAAAAAAGAAAAAAAAAAAAAAAGAAGAAGAAAAGAAAAAGGCTAAGGACAGAGGAGAACCTAATATCAGTCCTTCAGATTAATAAGAAGATGAAGTTAGATTCTGCTCAGATATGCACAGCAACAGAGCAATGGGACAGGAAGTAATAAATACAAGTTGCAGAAATTGCAACTCAGTATAAGGAAAAAAATATACACAATTAGAGTGGTTAAGCACTGGAACAGATTTCCCAGAGAGACAATAGAATTTATGTTGAGATGTTCAAAAGTTGATTAAAAGAAAGGCTCTGAGCAATATAAATTTAGTACTGTTTTCAGAAAACCTTTGAGTAAATGATCTTGCCAAAAAGTGGGAATGTCCAGACACACTGACAGGGAAAAAAAAAAAAAAAATAAAAGGAGTTACTTACAAAAAGTTGTAAGACAACAGACAACAAAAGAACACTGTATTTGTTGCTATATAATCACTGCCAGTTTGCCAGTTTTAGCACATGTATCAAAATTCATTGCTGGTATTAGTTCAGCCAACATTATGGCCTGACAATTTGAACACTTTTGTCAGTACTCTTTCCATTCTTGGTAAACTTATAGATCACTCTTGATACATCCGTAAAGTAGTTATACTGCTACTAACATCTGGAACAACTTTCTAAAAGATTATTTTCCATTTTGCATGGGAGGCAAATTAGAAACATTCTTTTAGTTTTGATTTAGAATGCAATCCAAATATACAATACATTTGTTTCCTTGAGGTTTTTCAAACAGATTGATTCGCTAACCAATTCTTTTACTATCCTATTTTAGGAATAAAACCCCTACAAACCATAGCTGTAAATATCTTAAGCATTCCTTTCTATTAGCAGGAAACTAACTTAAATAGCATTTTCACTTGTTTTGACATACTAATTTGAAGTGTTACACCAACATCATCTCTCTTTGTCTTGATAATGTACACTACTCCTTGATGTATTCTCAGACTGATTAGCTGAAGACTTGAGATGGTAGTGTGGTCTTTCATAGAATTGCATTTACATCTTCCAGGAAAAAACGGGTCAAGGAAGCAAAGTGTCAGAGAATGTTTGACACAGATTATAATTCATTCACACAGTGGTTAGCTGTAATACTTCAGCTGCCATTACGTGAACAATTAATCATACTTGAAGTACATTCACAATCTAAATTGATGTAAATTTAAGAACATTTGTTTAAGAGCCAAAACAGAGACATATATCACAGAATCATAGACTGGCCTGGGTTGAAAGGGACCACAATGATCAACTAGTTTCAACCCTCCTGCTATGTGCAGGGTCACCAACCTATAGACCAGGCTGCCCAGAGCCACATCCACCCTGGAGTCATTCAAAGCCAGGGATGGGGCATTCACAACCTCCTTGGGCAACCTGTTCCTGTGCATTACCACCTTCTGAGTGAAAAACTTCCTCCTAGTATCTAACCTAAACCTCCCCCTTCTCAGTTTAAAATCATTCCCCCTTGCCCTAAAAAATATAAAAATATACTTGCCATAGTGGTGTTAAATACACCTTACGATTTAATATATGAAGAAAAAGGAAAGCCGCAATATCTCGGCTATCAGTGTTCCCACCTAATTTGAATGAAATGAAGATTTCCCTGTAGCAATGCATCCCATACACTGATCCAATTCTTTTTCAGAGATTCATCTCTTAATCTTAAATTCATCTCTTAATCTTAATTTCATCAATCTCTACGTGAATTTTGACTAGCCTTTTCACTTGTGTTCAGATTGTTCATGTGTAAACTGGTTATCCTTCAGTGTTTGATAGAAATCTCCTGATAATTACTGGATGTTTACATTGTATTTTCAGTTAGTATCATCAGAGTAACAATATAAGCATTATTTTTTTATTGAAACTCATCAGACAGAACTTCAAGATTAGGTATTAAAAGCATATATTTTCTCCAAATTTTATTTTCATCTTTTTATTGTTTACAAAACACTACAATTAAAGCTGATGAACTGTTAAACAACTACTTGTGACAGAATGCTGAACAAAGGTTATATGCAAAAATAAATAAATAAATAAATTGTTCAATTCATTTATTTAATTCAAACCATGAAAGACAACATTGTAAGATATTGGTTCTGGTGCTTGGTAGGGAAATCAGTTCAAAAAAATTATTGAACACAGATGTCATCAGGCTGAATCCAATCACATTTTCTTGAGCACTGTTTTTTTCCTGCAAGTTAAGGAAAAATCTCGGCATTCCTACTTAAATTTAGGACATTAAATATGATTATACCTTCTGATTTCAGGAGAGTCAAGTAATTTTAGAGAATGTCAGTCCAGTAGGCTTATTTCACAAGACCATTATTTAGTTCTGATTTTTCTTTTATGTGTACCTCAATCAAAGATCAGAGCTCTATTGTGCTGGGCACAGTAAAGACAAGTAATCAAAAAGCAAGCTTCTGCTCTAAATAGTTCCCAATCTAGATACCAGTAAGAATGCACCAGGCAGATGAAGCAGCAAATGGAGTAAAAGAGAGTCAGCCAATAATGAACAGACATTTTAGTTCACAACTTCCCAAATTGATTTCTGCATAGTCACATACCATGATTAAGAAGGTTGTCTGATATCTTCACTTTGAATATCTTACATGGTGGTATTTTGGATATTCTTCTTGGGAAAGAGGAGGGATTCACATGTGAGTATAGAGGAGGAAATAAAATGTGGTTCTCTTTTCATCGATGACTGTTCTAATCAGTAGGATATTTCATTAAATGTTATAATTTCCAAAGACAACATCCTTTAACATCAAAATAAAAACTTGGAGCCAAATCACATACTTGACTTTTCTGATTTACATTCTAGCAAGACAGGCAGACTCTTGTTCAGAATTCAGATTCTTATCCAGATAAAAGTTACCTACCTGCATGAAATGTATGTGGAGCATAGATAAGTAATTTAGTTTATTTCATGGTTAAATGAACAAAAATTAGGTGCAGTATTGACACTGGACAATACTTGATTTTCTAATTAGAAATGGGAACTTAAAATGTATCGTTAAGATGGGGTGCTCCAAAATGTTGTCCATTTTTACTTTCAAAGTCAGTTAAATGCTTCAAAAAGTAGTACCCTAGACTGCTACAAGAACAGATATGATCTGATGCCTGATTTATTCCAAACATTTTCTGTTTCTGAATATGAAGAATTTAGAACTACAAATAAAATTCTTCCAGAATTACTTCAGATATTCCACCAAGTGAGAAACAGGAGGGCAACGTGAGTTACAATATGTGATGGATAATGTTGGTTTGCAAAAAAAAAAAAAAATTGAAAGAATTAATTAGGATTAAATAGATACTCTTTTAAATGTGGATATAGCAATTGGTCTACAATAACATCATTAAACAAAAGATGGTATTCTGTCTTTAGGAGGAAAGTTAACTAAACGCAATGAGTAAATGCATTATTTTTTAGGTTAGTTGTTTTGGAGAGGGAGAGGAAGTTGCTTGTTTCTTTAGACAGTTGATTGTTTGGTATTAAATTAAAATGTAAATTTATGTTTCATACAAATTCCTGCTGTCTGACAGAAGCTTTAGATTTCAGAAAAAAAAGAGAAAAGAAAAAGAGAAAAAAGAGAATCATTTGACCCTAGAAGTGCTTAAAATGATTCAAGCAAATCCATTTTACTCTGAATGGCAATATGCATTATCAATTTTAGTATTAGGGAAAATTCCCAATATTTTAAATCTAGTAATATCTCATTTAAAGAATGAGACACTTTCAGATTAGGTTTTTGTCTGTTTGCTTCTTTGTTTTTTTAACTTAAATAATTTTTTTTTCATGCTCTAAAATACATAGAAATTCATATTTTAGTAAGAATAAAATTCATATTAAAATATATAGAAATATATAGAATAGATATTTCTAGAATATATATCTAGAATATATGTCTAGAATGAGATGTTACTAGATTTAAAATATAAAAAGAATATATATGTTCTATATTCAATTCTATCTATATATCTTCTGTATATATATACATATGTATGTGTGTATGTATACATAGAATATATATAAATATACAGGAAATATGCATATTATACAAAAATCTGAAGTTTATGAAGTAATGGAACTCACTGAATAAAAAAATTACCTAGGGGAAAAAAAGATATTTAAATACATAGCAAAAATATCTACTGTTACTAATATGGAAATTTGGAAATATTTGTCATATTTCGAAGTTTATATCAGTATGGTATAAAAGAGAATGAAGGACCATCAGTATCAAATTATGCTGATAAATTAAATTTAAACCAGTAAAAGACAAGCTAAGATTCCTCTTTGGATAGCAGATACTTCTTGCTTTTTGCATTAGGCTATGATCTGATTTAACCTTGGTTTTGTGCAATGATGATCTTCGCACAGGGAGATTTAAAAGAGATTCAGAGTTCTGACATGAATTGTACAGCCTCGTAAAACTGTTTTTATTGAACAAGCAGAAATATGTACACATCGCAGAATAAGTGCTGTCTACATCAGTGAGTCATGTAAAATAGAACACTTTCTTGTGCAATTATCTATGTGGTTGTACCAGCATTCATAATTACATTTGTAATAATGCAACAAAAATGACATGGCTACATACTTTTCAAACCTTAGTCAGCTTGCATGCACCTCTTCCATCAGGCTGCAAAGTGCTTTCATTGTTCATTGCCATGCAGAACATTACAAGGCAAATATATCTAGATGTATCTGAAGAACAGAACTCTAGACATTTCCCAAGTCCTGAAGTATTCATTGGACCACATTACTTCCACCAACAGCATAATTTACAGAATTAAATACTGACATATTGCTTAATATTTTAAGCTTTGATTTCCTAGATTCTTATTTTATTTTATTTTATTTCTTTTTGAAATAAGGAAGGAGCCTGATCTATTACAATTATACATTCAAATGGTCTCAGAAGTAATGAGAGCCACATTTCATGGTCAGATTTCCAAATCTGCAAATTCTTAATGAGCAAAGTTAAGTATCCTTATGAACATGAACTCAACAGCAATCACATAAGAAAAGCAGCAAGGAATCTTGCACAAATAATTATGTAAACTCCACAAAAATCACATGTACAACTAAATTGAACATAGTGTCCAAAACTGAAAAATATTTATGAACTGCTACTATTCATATAGTATTAACTGCTTGTTTTGTAACTTTGTTTTGTGAACCATTTGACATATAAAGTATACAGCAGGAATAAATGGTTCATCTTGTTGGTTTCCATGTTAATTCAAACACATCTGCTTTGCCTGAGATTTTTTGTTAAATAATTTTTGCAAAAATATATTAATTTAATTGCAGAAATATATTAATTTTCTAGATAAACATGTGCTCAAATTTACTATTCCATTTCAGTACACAATAGCTGGAAAAATCTAATATTATATTAGTTGTTGTTTCTAATGTTCATGTCACGCATGGCACTAAGATCTTTATTACCTTTTCTGTTGTCTGCAACCACTCAACAAAAGTAAGAGTAAAATACATCAGCTACTTTATAAAGAAAGTGTCCTGAAAATGTTCATCAGTCACTACTAAAGAATGTTTTTTAAGCACTTTGATTATGAAATTACAGAATCTTAGACATAAGGAAAAATAAATTAAGTTTAGACTAGACACCAGAAAAAAATTGTCAGATATAGATTTTGGAAGAGGGACTATGCAGATCTTTCAGATGCAAAAGAATAGAGTTACTTAATTCTTTTAATTCTGAAAGTAAACATCACATTGGAAAATACAGCAGAAAAAAATATCATAGCTGAAAACAAGTATTTTTTGTTTAAGGCGTACATCCAAAATGAGAGGCCATATTAGTCAAGACAGAATTTAATTAATTACATCCTCAACTGTCATTTATTGTATAGTTACACCCATCTTGCTTATATGCATATTGCTTATAACCATATTCTGCTGCTTCTTTGTAAATGTTCAAAGACTGCACCTCCTGCTATGCAAATTAAATAGCTAATATTTTTCTCTACATTTGGACATAAATCAGGCAGTTTGGAGAGTTTTGTGGAACAGATGAACTAGACCTATCAAACCTTAATAGATCTTTTTATAATCACATACACAAATACTCATAGACTTTTTTTTTTTTAAAGGGAGACCTGCATTACCAAGATAAAATAATTATGATCATAAGTAAATAAAAAGTATTATTAACACATCTATGTACACATATCATGAACTTGATAATTATCTTCTAAATGTTTATTTTATCTACTATTTCTACAACACAGAAGCCAAATTTTAGTGGATGTGACTATGCTGTTTAAATATAGTTGTTGATTTTGTTTTGCTGCTTTCTCTATATAATTTTTATTTATAGACAATTCATTTTAATTAGTGGGGCTTCTAGCTGGCAAAATAAATACTGTTTCTTGGAGTGAAAACTGCATGAAGATGAATATATTTTACATTTTACCCTACCTTTGGGTACAGATAAATAATTAAATAGTTTAGACAAATAGAAAAGTGCATATGTAGTCATGAATTGTGACTAAATTTATGCTTAAAAATACATAGTTTAAGAGTGCCATCTTCTGGAATCAGTATTTCTTACACTTCTGCTCCCATTTTAGTCTTTTGCTCACAAGATATATCAGTTAAAAAGAATGAAGTTTACTTGCTTGTTTTCTCTACAATTCCCTTTTCATTTGTCTATGCAAGTTTTAAAGGTAGTAGTCAGTACATAAATTATTTTCCGTACAGAGTTAGAGAGTTTGGTTTAAAAATCATCACCTGAAAGTACTCAGCTCTATTCAGCCTGATCTGCATTAGTAGCAAAAAATTATTAGAATGGGAAATTGTGTGTTCCTCCATTGCAAGCACAGATAGACCTCCACACAGCAAATGTAAAGATTACAGAACGTCTGAAATATTTTTTAAAGGAAGATGTTTTAGACTAAATATTCATCTCAGTCTACACATACACAGTTTCCACTAATTCTAATGCAAATATCATTGCCAAGGTATACTGCATCTAATAAAAACAATGGATAACAAAATTTTAGTCTTAACTGTAATATAGAAACATCTATGGTCTATAAACCGACAATGCAGGGATCCAGTAATAGCACAATTTTACTTGCCTTACAGAAGAACACCACATAACCAGAAATTGCATGCTTAAAACATAAGTTAAGGCTTTGCACTGTCTAGGAGCAAGGTTTTGGGGAAGTGATGTGTAAAACACTATCCTCTCTTCTTGCCTTGGAACCCAATAAAATCGAAACTCATCTACTGTATTTCAGCTGGGATTTTTCTGTCCGAATTTATTTATTTATCTATTTATTCAGTCCCAAACCTTCATATTTCAGGTCATTTTTCTGAAACTACCAAAACAAATAGTCATTTGTCCCATATCTCACTCATTCTTTGTGCACTTAAAAGCTCTTAAAATTAAATTCCCCTTCTTTTCTGCTTTTAACTTTCCAGATTACATATACATATTCGTCATCCTACCAAGCTCTCCACTTATAGATGTCAACAATCTGCTCACCCTTTTAGACTTTCTCTTCCAGAGGGATTTTCTCTTTGACCAAACCCTATTTTCTGTTCGGCTGATCAGCAACATGCTCCACTTCTTCCTTCAAGGAATGCTAAAATACATTCTTGCAGATTTCGTAAGAATCTCTCCTTTATCAGTACAGAATCAAGATGGAAAATAGCAATAATAACCAAATAAAACAAAATATATATTTATTAGATTTAAACTGTGATACATATACAATCTATTCTAGATTATGATATTATCAGTATATGTATTAAAGCAGTTCTATACCTTTTCCTATATGATAAGCCTACTAACTTGTATTGATAATGACAGAATACCTCTGTTGCTCTGGTTGTTATTTTTCAATTTCCTTTTCCAACCCTTATTGTCTCCTGTGCACTTTTAATACATATTTAGAAAATTTCAATTCTCATTACTGTATTCTTGTACACCATTTAAAATTGCTTTGTTATAAGTATTCTTAAAACAGAAGTCTAAAAAACTGACATTTTTGAACACAGATGTCTTCTCTGCCTTGTCACTGTCTCTCTATGTCCGTTAAATGCATATTAAAAAGCCCATTTAGTATATTTGGAGAAAAAGCAAGTCAGGAGTCAAAATCCAGATACAGACACATTGCAGTATGATAAACTGTTCTGTAGATATATAAAGCTTCTTACTTGTATATATTTCAGCAAGACAAAGCAAATTACAGATATCTTTTGCAATAATAAAAAACGCAGTGTGCACATGTAAAGGAATAACAGCTCAGTTCCTTGCCCTAAATCTCCTGCAGTCTGATTTCAATTAGGAGAAGTTGAATGAAACCTAATAGTATGAGTGACGTAATTAAAGACATTAAAGAGTGACATAAAAGTTAAACAAAAAGATTATATAGTTACGAATTCAAATATAACCACAATCAACGTTTAAAGACTACATTGAAACATAAAACTATTCTTATACTGCCTAATATTAAAAAGTATTGCTTGGAAATAATGAACTTCCCAAGTATTCTTGGAGTATTTTATAGGAATGCTATTTCAGTGGGATTTATATATAATATTTGAATATACATGCATATTTATCAGATTCTAGTATTCCAAGGCCATGTTTTTATGCCACTCAGGCTAAAAACCACCACCACGACCATACAAGCTATGAACAAACAGAAAACAAAGAGTCAAGCACTGCTGGAAAGTGAAAAGGAAAAAAAACATATTCAGACTATCTTTTAATTCTAAGAAAATATTTCTCACAATTTAAATGGCAAAATGACAGTTCAGAGTCTAAATGGATATGAATAGCAAAACACTTAAATCACAGATATACAAGTTATATGCAGATATATGCAGTTTTACAAACCACATTATTTTCACTGTCCTATAGGGCAGACAGTGACGTTCAGGAGGAGTGTGAAGTGGGCCAGTGAATTTCTTTTTGCTTTTTCCTCTCTTAATGCCAATTTCAGTGTCTTATTTTACTTCATGTTTTTCTTGTGAGCTGCTGCATATTTTTCCTTTTGATTTACAGTCACCTTTTGATAATTACTGTTGCCAGCATTTCTTCTGTTTCCAGCTAAAGAGGTGCGGCTTAGAGTTTCTGGAGAATCTGAATTTCATCAAGCCCTGGGAACACAATATTTAACTCCATATAGTGACTTGGCTTATCATTCCTCCAATTTTAAAGAAATTTCCATATTCTGTATTCAAAATCTTTTTCTATCTCAAACAAAATCATAGCCTTCTCAGTAGTCTTTAAAGACATCAAACTAATGTTTTTGTCTATCCAGTCCCTTAACTAAAATACTAAGTATAACTTCAACACCCATACTTGCAGATTTTCACTCGTAATTCCCCTCTACAAATTATTCATCCTTCTGGATAGCCGTTATCTATTCTTTCTTTCTTGAAGCCTATCCACTCATATATTACGTGACACTCCTAAGATACTGTTAATGAAAATCAGGGAGATGTTCTAGACAAAAAAAAAAAAAACAGCTGTACATAGGGGAAAAAAAAAGTAATAAGGCATAGTCTACTCTTAATAGACATTAAATTGTACGTGTTAGTGCTTTAGCATTAATAAAAATATTGCATCATAAATCTCTCATTAAAATTCTAAGTATTGGTAACATCTTCAATTGAAAGAAATCAATAGCCTTGCCAGTGATATCACTGAAAGTTGTTGTGCTGTTCAAAGATGCTGAAAAACCCTATCCTCAATGTACAATTTTTAATTATCTCTTCTTTGTACAGGTCCAATATATTAAAACAAAACTGCAATACATTTTTAAAGATATTTGCAATTGCAGAATTCTTTTCATCTCTCAAAATTCATTGTGACACAAGAATGAGAAATAAATTTGGTAAGACAACACTGCATATTTAAAATGCAAGCTGTAAAATGGTAATGGACAAGCGACACCCTTTAGCTCCAGCTAACCTACTGTCCACATGTCAGGTTACGTTTTTTTTTTTGTTTGTTTGTTTGTTTTTTTTTTTTTTAAACTTGACTTTCACAGTTTGACACCAACTTACCTGGATGTCAAACTAAACTAGGTCAAATAAAATAAATTTTCCTAAGTAATAGTGAGTGGTTCTACTTTTCTACTGTCATCTTATATATACGTAAAATATCTAAGTATTTACAATCCAAAAATTTATTGGTTTGCTTTTTTTGTTTATTTATTTTGTTGGTTAGTTGGTTTATTATGTCACAACTAAAATTATGCAGAATTAATACTAAGGCAAATTGTGAATCTTTTCACATGCCTAGAACCAGAAAGCTGTAAGGATTTCAAGTTTGTAAGAAGGTACCTTTACGATATGTTGCAATGTAAAAAGTATTTTACCCAAAAAACAGTTTCCTATGTATTAGTAATTAAAAAAAAAAAACTCAGGTATTTATTTTTCATAGGAAGAATTTAAATGAAGAAGTTTATAATCTGCAAGACACCTTATGCTTTAAGGATGAAAAAAGAGAGATATTTGAGTTCACTCGTGATGAAAACTCTTCTGTCTGACAGTGAGTCATTTTCAGTTCAAGGCAGGACTTGGAATCTGGGAGCTAATAAGGAGAACTGGAAGTTTCTATGAACAATTACTTTTCTGATCCATAGTTTGAGAACACAACAAGGGAAATGCACACAGCTGTGCTTCTTAAAAACCATAGAATCAGTAATATTCTAAATGTGATATGTGCTTTTTCTGGGCATGTGCATTCTATATGAAATGGTGTTAAAGCAGGATTCCTCCTTGTTAGCTCACTGTCAGATCATCAGTTTAAGAAAGCCACAAAACTAAAAAAAAATCTCATGTTCACTTTAAGAATATGGAATGCAATAGTAGTACAGCAATGAACAAGTTACAGTCAGAAATCACAGAATCCTAGAATGGCCTGAGTTGAAAAGGACCTCAAAGATCATCTATTTTCAACTTCCTCCCGCTGTGGGCAGGATTGCCAAGCACTAGACCAGGCTAGCCAAAGCCACAATCATCTTAACATTTTATTAAGTGTTCGACTTAAGCAGAAAGCTTATATAAATAAGATATTCAAGGTCATTACTGTACACAAGGACATTCTTTTAAACAGTGATGTTGAGTTATTAAATTAATCTGGGTTTCTGAGCCCTCTACTATCGTTGTGCAACAGGATAAACAAAATGGATGCAGAATTACTGGGAATCTAAACATTTCTTTCGCCTAAAAGGAAAGAAATCTTGCATTCTATTGGAGCTCAGTATCTGAAGAAAATATATAAACTAGAATTGTTATATAGCTTATAGGTTTGTGTTTCAGAGAGGGCAGAAATATACGAATGCATACATAGCATTTTATAATTGAAAGTCTGTAAAACTTCATCTGTATCTATGAAAATAAAGGAAGAACAAACACCACAGAATTCCTCTGCTGAAGTAATAGTACTGTGCCAAGTTTATATATTTTTAACAGTAGAATAATAACCATTGCAGATCCCACGAGCAATGTTTGTTTGTTTGTTTTTAATTTGTTTGTTCCTGTTTCAAAAACCCTCAAGTATTCTTGATCTAAGTAATTATATATATATATATATATATATATATATAAAATATATATATATATATATAATATATATATATATATATATATATATATAATATTTTTCCCTAACAGAGCAGAACCCATGGAAATTTATAAATAAAATTTTCTAAAATTTTATTTATAAAATATCTGTAAGAAGCACATGCTAGAATGTGGGAAAATTGGTATTAAACTTACATGAAGATACAGAAAAATAAACGACCACAAAAAAAAAGGACAAAAAAGTATACTGATAAGTGCAGAAATGACAGTCATTAATATTAAAACTTTTGAAAGATGAATATGGAATGTACTGTAGCAGTCTTTAAAACAAGCTGGGTGCCTTTATGGAGTGTATGCTTAAGTAAATAAGTTACTGGATTCAAACAGGTGCAATTCTTATGATATATACAAAGTCAAAAAAGATGATCTAATAGACCCTCTGACCTATATGAAGAAATGAAGAATTAATCAAAAAAATCATATGATTTTTTTTTTTTTTAATGTCCAACTCAGCTATTTAAATGCAATAAATACTCTAAGAATAAAAAGACCAAGGTCTCATCTTCCTCTGTTTTATGCAAATGTATGTATATTTTGAAGGCTAAATTCTCTATAGTTAGACAGTTACGCCTGGGAAAATATTGAATCTTTGTAGCTTTGTTAAAGAACCATAGAATCACGAGGTTGGAAATGACCTGCAAGATCATCTAGTCTAACCATCCTCCCACTACCATTGCTACCACAAGCCTCTAAACCATATCTCATAGCTACTCATTCAGATGCCTCTTGAACACTGCCAGGGACAACGACTCCACCACCTCCCTGGGCAGGCCATTCCAGTGCCTGACCACTTTTTGTGAGAGAAAGTTCTTCCTTATGTCTAACCGAAACCCCCTCTGGTACAACTTCGGCCATTTCCTGAAAGACCAAAAAGAGTTATTTCACATAAGTAAATAAATACAAATTCCCAAAATATGTTTCTAATGATTCAGAAATAAATGCATTTACTAACTTCTCAAATCTACCAAAATCTATTGCAATAAAGCATATTTTTGCAAAAGAAAGCAAACAAAAACATACAATTTATTCACTGATAACAATGTAAGTAATGAGTTAAAGAAAATTTTATTCCCTTCCAAACTGTCTATTTATAGCAGTAATCCAAATAATGTGGAGTGATATTGTTCTTCTTAATCAAATACCCTTTTCCTTTATTTGAATCAGAACTATTTCAAGGAAGTCCTACAGTCCTACACTTATGGTCAAGATGAACAGAATTATTTCTCTAAAACATCTCTATTCATCATAACACACTAATGATCTTTCAGATGTGTCATCTGTTATTTTACAGAAGGTTATTTGCACATAGAATGCTCAGAAAAAAAATCTTTTCCATACACCATCCCAGAAATTTAAATTTAAAAGTAGTTTTGAGGATAAGACACTTCAACTTTACAGACAGTATTGTATCTTAACTTCATTTCTCCTCATATTGTGATGATCCTATGTGTTAACAGTAATTTTCACAAATTTTGAGTATTTGTTTAAAGCTTTCCAGAAAATATTTTGTAATATCCAAACATGTTTTTCTCATTCATAGTAATCCTTTGCTGTGCAGAGTTCTTGGTTCCGCTGTGTTGAATATTGAAGTTCTATTAGTCCTTTCTGTTTTCTGAACAAAATTACAAAGACTGCTCTGAAAGTAACACATCCTATTTCAGCATGCTGGCCCACAATATCAGAGATGGATGTTGGTGGTATGGCAGTAGAGGTTGAACCTTCCTGCTAATATTCCCTTACATTTTGATGCGTGTCAGATGGCAGCAGAGGGGCAGTCTGACAAAATGGCATCTGACATGGAAGTGTATATGAAGCAAAGGTGTGCCATTGAATTCCTCCATGAGGACAAAAATGGCATCCATTCGTTGATGCTTGCTGAAGATTTATGGAGACAGTGGGTATGAGCACAGTGAGGCAGTGGGTGATACATTTCAGCAGTGATGACTGAGATGTGAAAGACAAGCCATGTTCTGGATGGCAAAGCACAACTGCCATACCATGAAATTATGAGGTCTTGTTTATCACTGTCAAAAATGCACAGCTAGCGGTAGTGGCTATGTTGAAAAAGATTGTTTTATAGCTGAGAATACTATCAAATAGTATCATTGTACTCTGTATCTGTTGTAGTTCCCATGGAAATAAATAGGAGGTATTACTTTTAGAGAGACCTACATACTAACAAAAAAGATAATACTGAAAGATAAATAAAATACTTCACAGCACTGAATTTTGTAACTGGAAGAATCTAAAACACAATCCCTTTATCTACTGATTGTGTTTACCTTTCAGTTTGGCAACATAAGCATAACTGCTTGGGCTTTTATTTGACTTTCAGTGTCTGAATACAATATCTCAATAGAGTTATGAGTACTGCACATCCATTTATTTATTTGTTTTCCTTCTTTGGAAACAGAATTAATTTTCACTACCACTACTTTAGCAGACTGATCAAGTAAATAGTATTCCTCTTCAGTTCCTCTATCTTGAAAATTTTGCTTAGACTTTTCTACTGCTTGTATGAACTGACCTAATATTTGCTTAATTTCAACTGTGGCAAACAAATAAAATGAACTTTGAAATGTAGAACATTTAGCAATGAAAGACTACCTATTGGGCAGAAGTTATTTAATACAATTGAAAAAGATGAGGATACAAAAATTGTGTTTATCTATTTCTGCTGTGCCAAAATGCTTCTTATTGTCTCTTATTCAAATGTTCTATTTGACTATGTGCAGACAGCACATTACAAAAGTTTAAGTAATATTATTACAGAATTGGAAACTGAAAATAGAAGAAAACAAGAACTTCTTTTAAAGTTCCCATCTTGGGCTCAAGGACATCATGGGGCGATGACAAATCTGCTGCCACCAGTATAAATTATGACAACTGTAAATTATATCACCTGGCTACACTTCTCACACATCTCATTGAATGCGGGTTCATTAGAGAATGTCAGCTTCACATGAATTTTACATGAATGAATTCTCAAGTTGTAATTAACTAGCAGAATCTAGATCTGTATATTCTTAAGCAACAAAGGAATGCTTTGCTCCAAATACTTTGAAACATAAAAGTAGCATCGTAAACTTATTACAGCTATCAGTTCAGCTCAGCCTAATTGGTCTTTCAGAAAGATTATTAAGAGAGAAAGGTAAGATGACAGTTAGAAAGAAGGTTTCTGAGACCTATCTTCATGAATTGCATTGCTCATAGAACAAAATCAAATATTCTCAATGAAATACTTGAAAAGTGTAAATTGAAAAATTCCTATATGTCTATTGAAGTCAGAGTTAGGAAAATTTTGCTTCCTCAAAATTGCTGCCAGCACAGATTATGAAAAAAAAAAAAAAAAAAAAAACAGAAGAGAAGATGTTCCTGTGTGAAATGGCCTTATCAGTTAGAGGACAAAGAAGTCATCAGAATTTGTAAATACAAAGGAGAATGGTACAATGCAAAGATCTGACTTATGTTCAAAAAAAAGAAAGATTTAGATAAATGAAAATTAAAAATACCTATTCTGTAAACACATGTACATGTATCTGGGACTGCTCTTGCCCAAGTGCAACACCTTGCACTTCGCCTTCCTGAACCTCATTAGCTTCGTGTGGACCCACTTCTCAAGGTCCCCTTAGATGGCATTCCTTCCTTCCAACTGCAACACACATCTTGGTATCATCCAAGAAAATGCTGGGTTTTTTTTTATTATTTTATTATTATTATTTTTCCTTAGAACAAAACTCCAGCTCACGTAACTCTTGCAATCTGCCTATCACACATTAATCTCTGTAACTGACTTATGGATCCTTTGAAAGCTAACACAATACTCAATCATAATGGTGTACTAATATGCACTACAAAGTGTAGGTACTGTTTAGAAATAAAAAAAAAAAAAAAAATCCACTCCTAAGAATATTTACCATGCACCTGGTTTGGAAGGAGAAAAAAAAAAAGAACTAAAGAAGAAACATTCTATTTGATATTTTCAATCTGTTTATTACGGAAATTAAGCACTGAGTAAGAAAATAATGCTTGCAAATAACTAGCAAGAATGAAGGCACACCTGAGTCAAAGAAACAAAAAGCAAAAGCAAACAAAAATAGAAAACCATGTATATATAACATTGAAAACTTCATTACAAGTCAAATAATTCTTACTGTTCTTAAATCAAGCCTAAAAAAAAAAAAGAACAGGAAATATTAATTTGCTAATCTCAACAATAAGACTGAAACAGTGGATGTTCTGATTACGTTGCTTTGGTAAGTTAATTCAGTGTTACCTCCGGCTTAAAGAATCATAGAATGGTCTGGGTTGAAAAGACCTCAATGATCATCTAGCTTCAACTTCCCTGCCGTGGGCAGGGTTACCAACCACCTGACTAGAGTGCCCAGAGCCACATCCAGTCTTGAACAATCTCAGCTCCCTCAGCCACTCCTCATAAGGCCCGTGCTCCAGATCCCTCACGAGCTTAGTCATCCTTCTCACAACTCAAGGGCCTCAATGTCTTTCTTGTGGTGGGGGGAAATCCATAAGAAACTTCACACAAAAGTCTACAGGTCAATTTTAGCTCAGAAGTAAGAACAAAATAGGCAGAGAAATGGGATTTATGTGGGCAAGCCTCCAGATATTATTGCAATTTTTCTTCACAGTACCAATCTTAAAAAGTTAAAAACAACTGTAAATAGTCTGGTTATTCTCTCCCAGAAAATAGCACCTCTTAGCATAGCAGTCATATTGGTTCAGACTAACAGGATCACATAGTCCAATAAGTAAAAAAAGAAAAAAAAAACACCTGATACTAAATTCAGTTTAAACACATTCCAAACAAAATCAAAAATAGGAAAAATCCACTTTCTTTTCTCTTCAAAACCCATTCCAACTGAAGAAATAATTATATTTGCAGATTATCTGATTTAAATCTTTTTTCAAAGGATTCAAGAGGATTCTTTTCTTATTTTTCATAATTGTCATTATTAAGATGGAAAAAGATACAAAAAAAAAAATCTGCATTTCCCTTAATTCACTGCCTTAATATCAGAATTTTACTTACGATCTAGAGATTGTCCCCCTCTAGTCAGCTCTTCTGAGGCCCCATCGGGAGTACTGTGTTCAGGCCTGGGGCCCACAGCACAAGAAAGACACAGAGCTCTCAGAATGAGTCCAAAGGAGGACCAGTAAGATGATCAGAGGGCTGAAGCACCTCTTCTATGAGGAAGATTGAAGGAACTGGGTTTATATAGCATGGAAAAGAGAAGGGTCAGGGGAGACATCATTGTGGCCTTCCAGTGCTCAAAGGGAGTGTATCAACAGGAGGCAGAACAGCTGTTTACATGGGTTATATGATAGTGGATAGTGATAGGACAAGGGAAAATGGTTTTAAACTGAGACAGGGGAGGTTTAGGCTAGGATAATTAGGAGGAAGTTTTTCATCTAAAGAGTGGTGACACGCTGGAACGTGTTGCTGATGGATGCTCCTGGAGGCATTCAAGGCCAGGATGGATGTGGCTCTGGGCAGCCTGGTCTAGTGGTTGGTGACCCTGCCCACAACGGGGGTAGTTGAAACTAGATGATCATTGAGGTCCTTTTTAAGCTCAGGCCATTCTATAATTCGCTTGCAGTGGGAGGGACATTGCGCTATCAATCCCCACCTTACAAACCATTCACTCAAGTGCTATGTGAAAAGCAGTTGCCAGTGATGACTAAGATAAAAATGTTATTAAGTATCTGAAAAGTTGTTGTGTACCTAAACATACAATTACGTTCAAAGAATGCCGTATTACTCTCATACATTATTATCGGGCATTGCCTGACCTTCCTATTATATAAGAAATATATAAGAATCAATCTTCAATCGAAATCTGTAATTATTTTTTCTTTTTTTCTTCATTTTTCAATTTAAAAATGAAATAAAGATGAACGTGGCAGCATTACTGGTTAGTTCACGTTAGCTGCCCTCAAAAAAAGCCCAAAGTCTTTTTTGCAGTCTAGTTAACACTCCATCCAAATCCCCCTGACAGCATCACATATTCCAACCCAGCTGTTTTCTGTTTCTAATGGCACAAGTGGCTACTTCACCAAAACATTGTTCCAGTTTGAAATGAAGTAGTATAAGTTGCCGGGTTTTTTTTGTGGGTTTTTTTTGTGGTTTTTTTTTGTGGGTTTTTTTTGTAAGCAAATACAGAGTGTATAGTGATACAATTGTAGAAACACAATTCGTTTCATGGAATTTAATTCTGCAGGATTATATAACTCTGGATGCAGATTTATAGTATAAATAGTCACAGATAAGTGGTTAAACTGGTTAAAGACATCTTGTGTTTGCACACTAGCTCAACAGAAAATACTGACCATGTGTATTTTTCAGAATAATTTATTGACTTCTTTAAGTCATTTTCAGTTCACATGGTTGCTTGTAGATCATAATGGGAACAGAGCTTTTTTTTGGTCACAGGAAGAAGTCAGAATTCCAAATTGCCTGTTGTAAACTACAAATTGTCTCTCTAGAAAAACATCAAAGAAACTCATAGAATATATAGCACTCTTATTTAGTCATAAATACTGATTTTAGGTATAGAAAGCTAAATACTGGGACTTGAAAATAATACCAATTATAAAATAAATCTTTTATTTTTAAATACTAAACTAATAGAATACTTACTTCAGTATATTGAATACTTAAGATTCAATTAGCAAAATGAAAAAAAATAACAATAGTCTAGTTCAGAATATATAGCAGTAAAAATATCTAGAGACCTTAAAATGAATTTGAATTTGCAAATCCTTGAACAAGTCTAACTTTTCAAATGCACAGCTTGATTCAAGCAACCTTCTTTATGTGAAATTCATTTTTCACAACTAATTTTTTCCATGAAAAATATGCTAGCCCTAAGCGCAAAAAGGTGTCTTTTTCCCCCCCCCCATTTCTTTCAATGTTTTTAGCTATCTTAATTGAAACATTTGCATTTTTAAGTCTTTTTACACTCTTACAAGTCTTCTGAAGTTTTTATTGCCTGATAGTACAAAAAAAAAAAAAAAAACTGGAAAAAATGGGAAGCAAACTTCTAGAATGTAAACAGTTACTTAAAACATACAAAGTCAAGATTTGTATATACAGGAAATTACTGCATTAATTATAGTATACATAGATAAAAATGCACTATTTGAACTTGTATCATCAACAGTATAACAAGAATCGATTTTATAATAATATGTTTAACAGCAGAATTAGGTGAAGTTGACAGAAAAGAAGAACAATAACTATATCAAATAAGCTTTGCAACCAAGTAAGTGGTTGACAGACAGCGGCCACAAAAGTAGAGACAGATTTAACGGTTTCAGACACTAAATTAAGTTTCAGTTTTCTCTAACTCTTCATAAGTGCTCATCCATGGACTGAAACCAAACAAACTGACTAACAACATATACATACCATATAATCAATGAATTTAAAGATGCTATAATTACAAAATAAACAAGAAAGTTTGGCAAAGCAGAATAAAATAACAAAAAATAGAATAGATAGAAACCTTACCCATACCCTGGGCTTGCTGCAAAACTCCAGAGAAGGGATCTCCAGAAGGGATACTTTCCTACTGGTAGTCAGATCTTAAATGGGTCTAGGAGAGGTGGAGCCAGGCTCCACTCCTTCCGGCAGCACAGGTGAATTGCCTTCACCTGTGCTCCCAGGGCCAACTCATTGCTCACCTCAGGTGATCAATCAGAGGTTCAGGCCACAGTTCCCATACACATACAAAACCCCCTCTTTTTTTTACTAATAAACTGAGATGTTAAATATTTTGATGATGAAGGCTGAAGAGAAAGCACATGTACCTCTCAAACTACATAGAATGATCTCAGAGGGAGTATTTCATAAACCCTATCAGGAAAGAAAGATTTATTTTTATTTTTTTCTAAGCCACATGATCATATATACAATGAACAAGTTATACTCCGGCAGACATACAGGAATTGATTTATCGACTTAAATCTAATGATACCAGAGACACTTGAAGCTATTCAAGAGATTTCTCTGCAGTTGGTAGGTATGACACAGGGGCTACGAAGATTTGCAGTATCTCTAGCAGATGTTAGAGGCAAAACTGGATATCTGAGAGTGTATAAGTTAGCTTTTTTGACTACTTTCAAAAACAATGAATTAGAATCTCAATCAAATGAGTTAATACCTATTCCTACTCTTTCAGGAAAGTTCAAATGAGGCTAAATTGAAAACACTCCAAAACATCAAATGACATTTTATGTCCCTCAAAAAGATGCTGAAGAGATCAGGAATGTAAATGCTGTTCTCCTTTGTCTTCCCAGTTGGAGACTGAGACACATTAAGGAGGCAGATGGATCAGGTAAATTATTGTTTTTATGGATAGTGCCACACTCAGGGTTTTGGGTTCCATGATCTTGGATGCAACTTCGAGACAGTGAGCGTGTTGATTTTGGATCATATGCAACTAACTGAATGAGGCAAGAGTTTTCTGGGCAGCAAGCTGGCTGGACTGATTAGCAGTGCTTAAATCTGGATTCTGTTTGGGAATGCACTTCTGAGTGACAGAGATGAGTTAGGAAATGCTGGCACTTTAGGAAGCAGAAGGGATAAATCTGTGAATTCTAGGAAGGTAATAATTGATAGCCCAGCTGAAGCGATTGTACATCAACACATGCAGTATGGAAAATCTGGAGTTGAAAATCATGGTGCAGTTAGAAAACTATAACAATAGGTCATGGTCACTGATATCAGAGAAACATGGTGGGATGATTCACATAGCTGTAACATTGAGATCAAGCACTACACGTTTTTTTAGGAAAGATAGTCGGGAAATGAGAGGCAGGGGTGCGGCACTCAGAAGCTGTAAAGAGCTACTTCTAAGAAACTGCCATGAATGGGTTCAAAGCTTGTGGGAAAAAATTAAGGACCAGAACAATAAAGGATATCTGATTGTTGTGTTCTACTACAGGCCACTTGATCATGGGGAGCCTGTTGATGAAGCCTTCTTGCTTTATTTATAAAAGGCATTACACTAGTAGGCTCTTCTCATGATGGGGGTTTTCAACCACCCCAGTGTTTGCTGGGAAAGCAACACAGCAGGCTATAAGCAATCCAGGAGACTCCTGGAGTATGCTGAGGATAACTTCCCAGTCCAGCTATTAGGCAGACCAATCAAAGGTGAAGTATTACCAGACCTTGTGCTCATCAATGCAGAGATCATTAAAGAGGTTAAGATTGGGGGCAGTCTAGGCTACGGTGACCATGCTTTAGTTGAGTTTGTCATGTGGGCCTGGCAAAGAGCAAAATCCAGACCCTGAACTTCAGGAGAGTGAACTTTAAGCTATTTAAGGAATTATTAGATGAGATTTCCTGGGAAATTGTCCTTAGGGACAGAGAAATCGAGCAGAGCTAGCAACACTTAAAGGGTGCCTTTCTGAGAGTGCAAGAGCTGTCCACACATGATTGAAATCAAGCAGAGGAGACAGGCCTCACTTGCTGAACTAAGAGTTAAGAAGGAAATATACAGGCAGTGGAAGAAGGAATGTGGCCTTGAAAAGAGTACAGGGATGCTGTTTGGATGTGCTGAGATGGAAGCAGGAAAGCCAAGGCAAGAACTAAACTAAACTTGGCAATTGATGTGTGTATGGAGAGGAAAAAAAAAAAAAAAAAAAAAAAAAAAAAAAAAAAGGTCTTCTAATGAGGTACAAGCACTATGGAGCAATTGCAAATAAGAACAAAAATTGGCTCACCATTTCTGACAACCAGTGACAACTCAAGAAGAGTACAATCTCTATTAAGAGAAATACTACTCTCTCAGCTACTAACCCTTAAATAAGGAGTGAGGAGGGGTGGATCCAGGCTCCACCCCTTTCAGTCACTCAGGTGCATTGCATGCACCTGAGCTCCCTGGCTTAGCCACATCTTCTCACCATGATCACAATAATCAACCATTGGTTCAGACTGTGATGTGGCAATTCTGCTATAATATAAATCATAGAATCATAAAAGTTGGAAAAGACCACTAAGTTCATCTAGTCCAATCATCAACACATCATCACCCTACCCACTAGACCGTGCCAGAATAGCAAAAGGAGATTCAAAGATATACATTCCAGGGTCCTGAAGGAACTGGCTGATATAGTTGCCTAGCCCCTCTCCCTTATATCTGAAAAGTCACAGGTGTTAGGTGAAGTCCCTGGTGACAGGAAAAAGGGGAACATTATTCCTAATTTTAAGAAGGGTAGAAAGGATGGTCTAGAGAACTACAGACCAGTAAGCCTCGTATCTGTGCCTTTGAACATCATGGAACAAATCAATATGGAATCTATGTTAAGAGACGAGCAAGATGAACAGGTGATCTGAAACATCGAGCATGGTTTCACCAAGCACAAATTGTGACCAACCAAACTGGTAGCCTGTTAAGTTTAAGTGATTGTGTAAGCGGACAAATGAAGAACAACGGATGTTAGCTACCTGGGATTCTGGATACCTGGAATTTTTTGTCATTGTCTCACATGACATTCTTATCTCTAAATTGGAAAGATATAGATTTTAAGTTTGGACTATATGGATTTGGAGTTAACTGGAAGGTTGCAGCCAGAGAGGTGTGGCCAGTGGCTGTAGCTGATATAATAGAAGGAAAGGATGTCATCCAAAGGGGCTTGGACAAGCTTGAGAAGTGTGCTGACATGAAGCTAATGAAGTTCATGAAGGCCAAGTACAAGGTGTTTCACTTCACCATTCCAGACATGAGTGCAGTCTGGGGATAGAACTCACTGAATGCTGCCCTGTAAAAAAGGACATGGAGTTTCTGGTGGACAAAAAGCTGGAGATGAGCCAGCAGTGTGCACATGCAGCCTGGAAAGCCAAATGTATCCTGGACTGCATCAGAAGAGAGGAGGTTAACAGGAAGAGAGAGTTGACTGTTCCTCTCTACTCAGTCCTTGGGAGACTTCATCTGCAATACTGTGTTCAGGCCTGAGGGTACCCAGTACAGGAAGGATACAGAGCTGTTGGTGTGGATCTGGAGGAAAGCCAAGAAAATGATCAGAATGCTGGAGCACCTCTCTTATGAAGAAAGGCTGAGAAAGATGGATTTATTCAGCTTGGAGAAGAGGCTTCCATGATTATCAAGATGAAAATAGTCATTTTTTGTCTGAAGAGACATAAACTCTAAACAAAACTGAAATGATTTCTGATTATTTATTTCTAGTCAGAAAAAAAAAAATAAAAAAATCTGTGCAGAATACTAAGTAATTGCTTTCTACTTACAGTGTATGAATTATAACTTACAGATTTACATTTATATTTTATAGCATGAGTAAATAATAAGAAATAATCATCCTCTTATACGGCTAAATCTTGACCTTTAGAGAATCTGTAACCTTTAGAGAAGAATTGGTCTAGACACAGTATTATCTGTCCAAAACATGTCTGTTTGGACTATATTTTGTTTTTACTTATTTCAAAATTTTTTCAAGGGACACTCTCTGTGCTCCTTTAGAATAATGAAAACTACACAGAGATGGAGTTATCTTGGTGTTTAAAAAGATAGTAGTAAAAATATGTTATACGTTTTTCAATATTGGGTGAATTAAAAATGTCTTGTGGTGTTGTCATTAAATACTTCCTAAAACAGTTTTTAAATGTATCCATTCAGCACAGCTTGCATATTCTGATATCTTTATCTGATATAGTGACTATGATCACTTCTTAAGTTTCCAGAAAATAGAAATGAATTGAGTAAGTGTGATAGTTAATATCTGGTATACACGGACTTCAGGAGAAAAGGCAAGTGTAATATAGAAAGAGTGATGCAATAGCAGGTAGTTGTATAAACAAGAAGGTGTAGAAGGTGCAGTTAGTTAATTTAGTGATGTTTCTCCTTCAGAAGGGCTGTTCTTGTTTCTAGCATGGCTAACACTAAACATCTAGGAAGTAAATATTTTCTCTTAAAGAGAAAGAAACCTTTCTAGCAAATAAAGAAAATCTGCTGTCCATTAAATGTGCATATACATATATGTATGCTATTTTCTTTTCCCACTGAAATAAAGGTGATGAGAGTCTCTGGTTTTCACTGGAAAATTCTTTCTCACAACTAGTTTATTAGCAGTCAGTATCTTCAATTTTTATGGTCACAGAGAACAAAACAACAGTTTGAATATACCCTCTTTTGTTTTGCTATGTCACCAGCTGGCCAGGCAAAGTTGTGGCTCTGTTCAGTGAATTTCCTCCCAGTTTCTGAATCTCACATGGTCTGCCAGGTCTCTCCTAACAAACATCTGCTACTGTACTGATTCCTCTCACTGATGTGCTGATCTATCAGATGCTGGCTCAAGTAACTGCCAACACAGGACGTTCTGAAGTCCAACTGCTGGGTTGCTCCTGGCTATGGTACTCTACCATGGTGCTTCTGCCTGTTTTCAATTCAGCAGCCTGAATTTCCTGATGCATTGCTTCTTTCAAAAAGATCTGGAAAATTTCTGAGCTCACATACATCTCTTTAAAGAACTTTTGTTCATCATGTTGGATTATCTCTTATCTACCTATAGTCTTTTCTGGCTTTGTCTCTTGATATTGAATGTGGCCAAACTTTCACTAGAATGTAGTACTGCTAGGCTAACATAGCTGGATAAGATGCTACAAAGTTGAACAGTATTCTGGCACACGCTTTAACTGTAAAAATGCTATTTACAATCACATTTCTAACTCTTGATTACTTGTTAAAATTTTGTGTTGAAGAATCCTGAAATCACTGTTCCAGAGGTTGCAAGACCTATCCTCAAAATATCTCTCCACTGTTCATCAGCAGCCAGGTCCCATCTCTGGGTAGCTTAAATTTTGAACTGACAAAGCTACAGCACAGCATACATTGCAGCAATGTGCTTTCCAACTAGTTCCTATATTCAATAGAAAAAGTGTTTTCCTGGACCTTATGTAACACTATATCAGATTCTTAGTGGTTGTCCAGGTTGCACAAGACAACATGAGAGAAAAAAATAAACAAAATAATCTGTAGGATAGGCATTTATAAAACAATATTTGTAGAAGTAAATCTGTTGGCAAAATCAGTGCTATAGAATAAAAAGCTCTGGTATCTCATATATTTCTATTTACATATGTACATTCATTCTGCATATATGTATATAAAAATATATTAGCAAGTTCTTCAGAGATTGACTGTATTTTTTATACTGTAGATTTTCATAGGGCACATAGCATATAATTCATTGACAGATCATGGAATATGTTACTCACTAAACAGTTTGTAGAAGAAATTTAAAAAAATAACTTTTATTTATAAAAAGTGGCATGTTCGCATTTTTCAGAATAAATTTATTTCATACTAAATAATCCATCTGTTCTTACACCATGCTTGAGGTAGGTTTATCACTTTTTGAGTGCAAGCAATATTTTTTGTGCAGTGAAGACAGAAGAGAAATATGCCTTGAGAATGTATTTCAAGGAAGAATTTGTGCTGTCTTAATGCTTTAAAAGTTTTTTTGTTTGTTTGTTTGTTTGTTTTCTCCCAGAAGGGGAATCTTTTTAATGGGATTCTCTAGAAAAACCCTGCTGGACATGTTGGTTTTATGACTACAGCAATCAGTTTTGTCAACAGAATTTTAAAGATACATTTTCAATTCTTTTCATTTGTGTAATGGTTTTGAGCCTTCAGGGTTTACAATTTCAAAGGTTTACTTCTACTCCAAGCACTTGAAAGTTTACTCTTTCATGACAGTGGAAATGCTTCTATATATAAATCATTCTAGATGTTTGGAATAAAGGAAGATGTATTTTTGTATTTTTCATGCAAGCTTACACATTTATAATAGTCATGTATATATTTTAAATACATGTGTTACTATACCTCTTCTAAAATTCCTAAAGGAAATGTAAATATAGGATTACGAGTGCATGTTTTAATACCAGTATCTGTCTCAGTGATAATGTACTCATCACCATCACTATCACCTTCAGCTTATAAGTACCCTTGATCTAAACATCATTTCTTCAAAATCAGTATAAGTAGTGGTAACAGCATCCTTTAAGGTTTAAATTTTGACAGACAAAAATATTGATTTCATTTTAAATACTTTGATTTTCAAAAATTTTATAGCATTTATTGCAGCCTGGAAGGCCAACTATATCCTAGGCTGCATTAAAAAAGGGCTGGCCAGCAGGGAAAGGGAGGTGATTGTCCCTCTCTACTCAGCTCTTGTGGGGCCCCATCTGGAGTACTATGTCCAGGCCAGGGGCCCACTGCACAAGAAAGACACCGAGCTCTTGGAATAGGTCCAGAGGAAGACTACTAAGATGATCAGAGGGATGAAGTACCTCTCCTATGAAAAAAGGTTGAAGAAACAGTGCTTGTTTGGCTTGGAGAAGAGAAGGATCTGGGGAGACCTCATTGTGGCCTTCCAGTGCTTGAAGAGAGTATATCAGTAGGAGGAGAACAGCTGTTTTCAAGGGTGGATAGCGATAGAACAAGGGGGAATGGTTTTAAACTGAGACAGGGGAAGTTTAGGCTAGGATATTAGGAGGAATTTTTTTCACCCAGAGAGTGGTGACGCACTGGAACAGATTGCCCAAGAAGGTCAGGAGGTTGTGAATGCCCCATCCCTGCAGGCATTCAAGGACAGGCTGAATGTGTCTCTGGGAAGCCTGGTCTAGTGGTTGGCGACCCTGCACTTAGCAGGGGGGTTGAAGCTAGACAATCTTTGAGGTCCTTTTCAACTTAGGCTGTTCTATGATTCTATATTTTTTTTCTATGTTTTTCTGTGGCACATAAAAAGATACTGTGGTGTTCTTCACCCTTTTAATTAAAAGATTGAATATCTTGTCATATGAAACTCCAAATGCTTTTGACACTACAAGCGTATGCATTAATATCTCATAATGATTCAAAACTGATGACAGTCAACATCTTCAGTCCCTTTAGAATTGCCAGAATTCTGCACTGAGTCCTTAAGTGCATTCACCTCTGGGTGGAGGCAGAGCTAACCACTAAGGCTGAGGCAAGAACATAAAATATTTATTGTGGCCAAGCATGTCCTAACCACAACAAATAGGGCAGTATTACTGAAATTTACACTGGAAAAGGCTAGGATGGGGCCCTGTGCAACCTGTTTAGTCGATGACAACCCCATCCATGGTGGGGTGGCTTGAACTAGATGATCATTAAGTCCCTTCCAACCTAAGCCAACCAACCTAACCAGTGGCATTCAATATTCATTATGAAATGAATGAGTTTTACTGTCCAATAGCACTTGAAGTAATAACAGTACAATTTTAGCACAAATGAGTCACAGTTCACTTATAACACTTATCAGCACAATATTTTATAGTGTTGTGAAATTTTCCATAATGACTCATTCCATTCTTTTTACACATCCTGCCACACTCATTCAGAAAAAGTATATTACTGGTTAAAAAAATACAGTTATTTATACTCACCAAGATCTCAACTATCACACATGCATGCACCACAAAGCAGACACGTGCTTCCCTTTTTGATTCCTGAATTCCTCAGGAAAGTACTATGTAGGTAGTAAACAGTATGTAGTTTGGCTGACATGTGAATAACCCCTGAAATAGGCTTAGTGCTGAGTATCTTGATCTGCAAAGCAAATATAACAACCAGGAAATGTTTCACCTTTGTGAAGTCTGGAACAGAAAGCATGAGCATACTGTTCTGAAATAAATTAATGTAGCTGAAAGCCAATATGTTAATAATCTTGCAATGCAATCTCTGCATAACAGTGTTGCATATTCAAACTATTGATTCTATGAATAATATACAGTGTTATAAAAATAGGTACAGAATACTATATGTCTTTGCATGTCACATAGGATGGCTTAGGTTGGAAAGGACTTAATGATCATCTAGTTCAAGCCACCCCACCATGGATGGGGTTGTCATCGACTAAACAGGTTGCACAGGGCCCCATACAGTCTGGCCTTGAATACATCTAGGAATGGGGCTTTCACAAATCCTTTGGGCAACCTACTCCAGTCCCTCACCACTCTCTGAGTAAAAGATTTTGTCCAACTATCTAACCTAAAACTCTCCTTTTAGTTTAAAGCCATTCTGCCTTGTTCTATTACTCAAACTGTAAAATGTTGGTTCCCCTCCTGCTTATAAGTTCCTCTCAAGTGCTGGTAGGCCATGATGAGGTTTCTCCAGAGCTTTCTTTTCTCCAGTCTAAACAAGCCCAACTCCCTCATTCTTTCTTTGTAGGAGAGGTGCTCCAGCACTCTGATCACCATCATCATAGCCCTCTTCTGAACCCGCTCCAACAGCTCCCCATACTTTTTGTTCTGAGGACCGCCAAGACCTGGACACAGTACTCCAGATGGGGCTTACAATGGCAGAGTAGAGAGAGACAATCACCTCCCTTGCCCTGCTGGATGCCTCTCTTTTGATGTAGCCCAGGAAACTGTGAGGCTTCTGGGCTGCATTTGCCCACAGCAAGCTTATGTTAGGCTTTTCATTGGGCAGGGTCCTCAATCCTTCTCCACAGGACTGCAGTGAATTAGTTTTTCTCTCAGTTTGTGCACATGTCCAGGATTGCCCTGTGAGACACTGTTCAAAAATTCCTTTTGTCTCAAAGATTGCTGTGAAGTGCAAGGACAACTGGATGCATCTCTGCCTACATGGGGTTGCCAGGAACAAGGAAGGTAAGGGGAATGTCTCACAGAATCACAAATCACAGAATGGCCAGGGTTGGAAGGGACCTCAAGGATCATGAATCTCTAACCCCTCTGCCACATGCAGGGCCATCAACCTCCCTATTTAATACTAGACCACGCTGCCCAGAGCCCCATGCAATCTGGCCTTGAACACCTCTAAGGACGGGGCATCCACAACCTCTCTGGGCAGCCTGTTCCAGCACCTCACCATTCTCTCTGTAAAGAACTTCCCCCTGACATCCAACCTAAATCTTCCCTCCCTTAACTTAAAACCATTTTCCCCTTGTTCTGCTGCTATCTACCCTTTCAAAGAGTTGATTCCCCTCCTGTTTGTAGGCTCCCTTTAAGTATTGAAAGGCTGCAATGAGGTCACTCCACAGCCTTCTTGTCTCCAGGCTGAACAAGCCCCGTTCCTTCAGCCTGTCTTCACAGGGAAGGTGCTCCAGTCCCCTGATAATCTTTGTGGCCCTTCTCTGGACTCTCTCCAGCTCTCTGTCCTTCTTGTACTGGGGGCTCCAACCTGGACAAAGTACTCCAGATGGGGCCTCACAAGAGCAGAGTAGAGGAGGACAATCACCTCCCTGTCCCTGCTGGCCACCCCTCTTCTGATGGAGCCCAGGATCCCATTTGCTTTCCGAGCTGCAAGAGCACACTGCTGACTCATGTTAAGCTTTTCATCCATCAGGACCCCCAGCTCCTTCTCTCCAGGGCTCTCAAGGACTGCTCCTTCCAATGTGTATGGATGCCTGGGATTCCTCCGGCCCAAGTGCAAAACCTTGCACTTTGCTGTGCTGAACCTCATTAGGTTCACCCAGGCCCACTTTTCAAGCCTGTTGAGGTCCCTCTGAATGGCATCCCTTCCTTCCAATGTGTGAACCGCACCACTCAGCTTGGTGTCATCAGCAAACTTGCTGAGGGTGCACTCGATCCTGTTGTTGATGTCATTGATAAAGATGTTAAAGAGCACCGGTCCCAAGACAGACCCCTGGGGGACGCTGCTTATTACCAGCCTCCATCTGGACAGAGAACCATTGATGACCGCTGTCTGTCTGTGGCCTTTCAACCAATTTCTTATCCATCAAGTGTTCCACCCATCAAATCCACATCCCTCCAATTTGGAGATAAGGATGCGGTGGGGGACCGTGTCAAAGGCCTTGCTCAAGTCCAGGTAAACGACATCGGTCACCTTTCCCTTGTCCACCAATGCCATCACTCCATCATAGAAGGCCAACAGATTGGTTAAGCATGACCTTCCCCTGGTGAAGCCGTGCTGGCTGTCTCAGATCACATGCTCATTCCTCATGTGATCAAGCATGTCATCCAGGAGGATCTGTTCCATGATCTTCCCAGGCACAGAGGCGAGACTCATCAGCCTGAGTTTCCCGGATCCTCCTTGCTCCCTTTCTTGTAAATGGGAGGGATGTGACCGTTCCTCCAGTCATTTAGGACCTCACCTGACAGCCACGACTTTTCAAATATGATGGAGAGTGGCTTGGCAACCACCTCAGCCAACTCCTACAGAGCCCTGGGATGCGTGCCATCTGGCCCTATAGACTAGTACACATTCAGTCTCATGAGGAGGTCAAAGACTTGCTCTGCCCTTACAGTGGGGGGGAGGGGGGATTTAACAACCCACCCCCCACCTAGAGGTTTAGGGATGCAGGGCTCAGGGATGTGAAAGTACGAGAATCCTGGCTGCCAGTGAAGACTGAGGCAAAGAACTCATTCAGTACCTCAGCCTTCTCTTCATCTGTTGAAGCCAGTTCTCCTTTTACATTTACCAAAGGAGGTACACTCACTTTGGCCTGTCTCTTCTGGCCAATATACCTGTACAGTGTCTTCCTATTGTTTTTCACATCCCTCGCCAAGTTCAATTCTGCCTGCACCTTGGCTTTCCTGATCCCACGTCTGCAAGTCCGGATAGCATTCCTGTATTCTTCCCAGGAGACACGCCCTTGTTTCCAGAGCTTGTACGACTTTCTTCGCCCTCAGTGTGCTCAGCAGGTCCTTGTCGAGCCATGCCAATTTCCTACCTCCTCTGCCCGCTTTCTTATTCAGAGGGATGGAGAGCTCTTTTGCTCTCAGAAAGGCATGCTTGAAGAGTAGCCAGCTCTCCTCAACATCTTTGTTTTTAAAGACAGCATCCCAGGGGATCTTGGCCAACAGTCCATTGAACAGCTTAAAGTTCGCTCTTCCAAACCTCAGGGTCCTGATGCCACTCTTTGCCAGGCCCACATACCTTGAGATCACGAACTTGACCAGGGCGTGGTCACTGCAGCCCAGGCTACCTCCAACCTTAACGCCATTAATGATCTCCTCCGCATTGATGAGCAGCAGGTCCAGCAATGCTTCACCTCTAGTCGGACTATCCAATACCTGGACCAGAAAGTTATTATCAGTGCATTCCAGGAGCCTTCTGGACCTCTTGCAGCTCACCATGTAGTCTTTCCAACAGATATCCAGGTGGCTGAAGACCCCTATCAGGATGAGAGCCCATGAACACGACGCCTCCCGCATATGAAGCAAGAAAGCCTCATCAGCAGTCTCCCCTTGATCAGGTGGCCTGTAGTATACCCCTATCACCAGTTGGCCTTTGTTAGACCCGTCCCTAATTCTAACCCACAGACTCTCAACCTCTTCCTGACTGTTTCTCAGAGGGAGCTCCTCACAGTCTATCCACTCTCTGACATAGAGGGCAACTCCCCCACCCTTTCTACCTCGTTTATCCTTTATAAAGAGCCCATATCCTCAGTGGTGGCATTCCAGTTATGAGAGTCATCCCACCATGTTTCCGTGATAGCAACAAGGTCATAACTTTCTAAGGACATCACGGTTTCCTACTCATCCTGTTTATTTCCCAGGCTCTGTGCATTGGTATAAACACACTTCAACTGGGCTTTCCATCTCACCACCTTTATAGAGGATCTAGGACCCCGTAGAACAGCAGCATCCCCAGCATTTCCTTGCCCCAGTCCATCCCTTTGTACTCCACCGTCTTCGCCCATCAAGTTTGGTACAAGCCCTCGAACAACCCACTCAACCCCAGTGGCCCTCATTTTGTCCCTTCCCTCTTCATACCTAGTTTAAAGACCTTTCAACGAGTCCCTCCTGTTCCTTGGTTAAGATACTCTTACTCTCAGAAACAGGTTACTTCCATCTGCAGTCATCATGCCAGGTGCCAAGTAAATTGCCTCATGGTCAAAAAAAAACAAAATTCCTGTGTTTGCACCAACTTCTAAGCTATTTATTTATGAGATGGGTTTTTTGGATGCTCTCAGTATCCTGCCCTGCCACTGAAGGTATACAACAAAAAAACACCTGCACAGACACTCCGTCAACTACACACCCCAGTCCCCTGAAGTCTTTCTTGACAATTCTGAGGCTTTTCTCAGAGATTTCATCACTGCCAGCCTGAACTATCAATAAGGGCTAATAATCAGAAGGGCAAATCAGTCCAGGAAGTTTCCTCGAAATGTCCCTGACCCGTGCCCCAGGGAGGCACGGGTCAGGTCCCTACAGGTAAGGTCAGGCCGACATATAGGGCCTTCCATTCCTCTCAGCAGGGAGTCGTCTATGACAACCACCCTTCTGTCCTTCTGGGTGGAGGCAGTCTTGAGGCGCGGGATCGACCGCTTCACCCGAGGCAACCTCATGGATAAACCTCCCTCCACACCCTCTCTTTTGAGTTCCAGGGCCTCAAACCTATTGCACAGAGGCACTTGGGGAGCCGAGGATGGTTGGGATGGGGGATGCCCACTTTGCCAAGCCAGTATCTGTTTCCACTCCTCCTCCTTTCTCAAATTGTTACTAGGGGGAGGAGAGGACAGGGGGTTCACTGCAGCACCGTCTGCCTGCCGGTTCCCCTCTCCCGCCTGCTGGATCCCCTCTCCCACCTGTCGGATCCCCTCTCCCACCTGTTTGGAAGGCAGCAGGGGGTGACATGGTACTTGTGGAGCCTCAGCTGTTTGCCAAGATCCCGGGGCCAATAGGGACTGGCAACACCAATCAGTCACCCCTCACACTCCTTTATGGTCCTCAGCCTTTCCACCTCCTCCTTCAGGTTGACCACAAGGCTGAGTAAGTCATTTAGTTGGTCACATCTTATAGAAGTGCCACCTCCATCCCCTGGCACTGCAAAGGCCAGGCTCTGGCACTCATGACAGCCAGTGACCTGTATACTAGCATCTTGTGTTGGGGCCTCAGTCTGAGTATCCACACTTGTCTTAGCATCAGCTATCCTTTCAAGCATGCATGGGACCCTGCTGCCGGTAGTGCTGGCTCTGCCCTTGCACCGTTGCTGGGTCATTAACAGGAGCTGGCACACTTATTTGACAGTGATAACAATCCTTCCTTCTGTATTGTCCTGAGTATGGCTGGCTTACAGTTCCTCCTCGTTAAAACAACGCACCTGATCCTTACACCTCGACTCCTCCTCTCTGTCCCTGAGGTTTTTTCTAGGCGAAGGGGTGGGTGCAGAGCCGTTGCCCTGGCAACACTCCCACTGCATCAGCCATTCTCGGGAGAACTGCCCGGCCAAGAGCTGCCCAGCCACTCTGTTATCTCGGGGATCTCTGAATGAAGGAACCAACCCCCCTATACCTCGCGGTCAGTCGCTGACCATCTTGCCACAGACAATTGGAGCAAGACAGCCCCATTCTGCTTGCATTTGGCATTCTGGAACCTCATTTGGTGTATGAGTATGTGGACCCACTTTTCAAGCCTGCACAGGTCAATCTGGCTGCCATTCTTTCCTTTTATTTTATCAACTGCAAAACTCAGCTTGGTGCTGTCTGTTAAGTTGCTGAGGGTGCACTCAGTCCTAGAGTCTATGTAACTGATAAAGATTTTGAAGTATACTGGCCCCAAGACAGATACCTGGAGATCACCACCTGTGACTTGCCTCTACCTGTACATAGTGCAGGGTATGCAGTGTGAAATGCTCTAATCCTATTTGAAAGGGAAATTGGGAATCGTAAAGAAAAACGCAACCTTTGCCTTTCTATTTATCTGTTTAGGTTTCTTCTAATAAAAAGTAACTTTAGTTGTTATTGCATATTTTACGCAAGAAAAATTGATCTTGAAGAAATTCAAAGAAAAAAGAAATAAAAGATTATTCTAGTTTTGCTATTTAACCTTCTCAATCTGGTTGTAAGAAGCAAAAAAAAATGGTGAAAGCAATTTAATTATAATGAGCTAAAGCAGAAACTACATATTTTGAAAGAGTTCAGTCACATAACTTGATTTACAAGATTTAGATTGCAAAGAGCAGTGCTTACTTTCAAAAAATATAACTTAGCACTTATCATTACTTTAAAAAGAAAAACAAACAAACAAAAAATTAAAAAATTATTTGGAAAACAAAACAAAACAAAACTGCAATTAGTTGAATTGCATAATTTATAAATGCAAATAACTCCCATATATATTCAATTTTAAGTTTCCTTATTTTCATTTATTCTTCTACACTTATTTTATTGTTTTCTTGAGGTCAGCTATAAATGATTTGCATTTTGCCTCATTTATCTATCTGCATTTTTTCAGGCTTGTGACACACTTTCACTTGTAAAATTGTATGTGAAATAGAGCAAGTTTGGGAGTAGATGAGAAGAAACCTACTCAGTTTGGATCTTCCTGAATACAGTGAAAGTTGTTCAGCAACCTGATAACATCATTTACACATTCTTTATCAATATTTTCCCTATACCTATTTCACAAAAGTCCAAGAGCCCAGAATAGCACTTAGTTTTCCTGTTCTAGCCCTAGGAGGCCAATGCACAATCCAGTGGAGGCAGTTTTGCTAAGGTTTGACATCCTTCATATTTCTATTCATCAGAAAAGTTATATAATTTCTATTTTCAGGATGATAAAATGGAATACAGACATTAAGTAGCAGTCCATGAAAGCATGTGATGCTGAAATGCTTCAGTGCCATGTTACACTTGGATAGACTTGTGTTTTGTAACTTTTAGCTTTACCTAAAAACTAAACATCATTTTAAGAACATCAGCGCACATCTGTTATATTGATTTTATTAATTTATGGACCCTTGCTGTTCTATTTATACATGCTGAGAAACATGGATTGGTTTATATTCTGGCTGTTGGGATAAAGTACACATACATAAACAACGTGGATACTTTTGTCCTAGCTTTTGAAGATGAAGGAAACTTTATATTTTAAAGGGTTCCAGGAAGGTCTGAATTTCTTTGCTGTAGAAACTTTCAGTGTACAACCTACAGGCTAATACATATTAATTTGAGCTTATAACTGGCAAAAAGGAAGCTTACTTCATGCTAAATATTACATCTTGATCTTTATTATTTTTACTTAATCTTTGCAAGTCAGTACATCTCTGATAATAAATATCTGATTAAAACTAAGTAAACATCTGTTGCTTGCTCTGTTAAAAGTATTTAATATTTATTCTTGTATTCCCAGTTATCAATGATAATCATGAAGATCATTCCAGAACAAATCTTAGAGCTATTCTGAGTATAGCAAGTTCTTGTATTTACCTGCTCACTTTAATGCAGATACATATACACAAATATTGGATACAGATAAATTTTAAAACCTGACATTAAAAATAGTCAGGCTAAGGTTTGTTCTTCATTTAGTCAATGGATAGAAAACATAATGTCCTGAGATACAATGACTGAAGATGCCACTCCTTTATTGATTGCAAGATATAAGAATATAATTTAACTTCCATCTGATTAGACTAAATTAAACGAAGCCCGCGTTTTACATTTAATAAAGTTATAATGCAAAAAATTCCTGCTAATTTTCTTCATACAAAACTTTTCATGAGTGCTCTACTCATTATCTACTATAATCACTGTGTTAAACTAAATATTTTAATTTAAGCATTATTATTATTCATATTCAGGTGCCTTATTCTTTTTCCATGAAGTATTTACAAGAAAAAACATCTACTTATAATAAAGAGAACAAAGACTTGTTAATTTTTTAAAGATTAAGCCTTAGATAGTTGTCACAATATATTTGAGTTTTAGGTCTAACTTTTCAGACAGGCAATAGTTGTTTTGTTGTTGTTCTTGTTGCTACTACCTAAAATTTAAAATAAATAAATAAATAAATAATAAAAATAAAAAACTAAACTTACAATCTAGCAGATGCTTGATAATAGTGGTGAGATATTTCACTATGGATGCAAGATCACTACCACCTGTTTCAACATTTACATTTGCTCAGAAGAAGAGTGTGTTCTTCAGTAACAGTTGGCAATATCTAAGGAGCAAGACTGCATGTCAGTTAGGTGGTTGTCAACTGACAAGAATAAACCTACGTTCACTTCACAGGTCAGAAGTCATTCTGCAATCATGTTGTAGTTGTAAATGTATTCAGTCTCAACAGAGTACATTGAAGTGTTAAAAAAAAAAAAAGTCTAAAACGATATTAAGCTGATCTGTTGCTATTGAAAGGCAAAATTCCCACTACTCAATTAAAAACTGGAATCAGTGGTTTTATAACCAATTATTTGTAATCTAAAGCACAACAACCAAAACTGAAGAACTGTTTAGACTACTAGAATAATTGCTGTTGACCTTATTAATTCAAAAACTGTGTTAGAAAACTTCAACAACTTGACTGTGAAGTATACATCCTCTGATGTAAATGTATGCCTGTAATTTTCTATGAGTCAAATAGAACTAAAAAAGCCCTATAAGTAGAAAATCTGAATTGCACTAAAATAACTTAATGTAGGGTATTGAACACCTTAATAAAACACAGGAAAAATATAAACATTGGCTGGCTTTCTTTTATGTTCAGAACTATACAATTAATCAAAGTTAGACTGGAGGAAAGTATTCTGGACAAATTAACAGAGATGCTAGAAACAACCATAAATTTTCCTAATATTTTGTGCATTTCATAAAATATGAAATATTTTGTAGTAATTTTTGCATTTCATAGTAAATAATTTTAAAAAATGCAACTAAAATTAGTAAATATTTCTAAAGTAAGTTATTTGGAAGTTACTCACATCCGAAGAAATAAAAAAAAATAAAAGATTTTAGCTTCCACAAAGAAGTAAATTTTGTATGTGGAATTGTCATTCATTACTTCTACAATTGAAATTATTGAACACTTCATATTAAAAATAAAAAATAAAATTAAAAAAAAAAAAAGCTAGGCTCATATGTTACTTTCCTAAGCATAAGCCATTTATACTGAAAATTTCCAAGTTGCATGTAAGCATCCAGATGAACTTATTTGGAAGGAAGGGAGCGGAGGGGAGGAAAATGATTTACAATTGGAAGCAGAATTTCAGTAATTTTCACTGAAGATCTTGATATTTTTTATTACAGTGAAGGAGTACTCAGGTATCATTGGCTCTTTGGTCTACCTGTTAATGTATGTAATTTTTTGCAAAACTAACAACTGTGGGATAAACTTTTGGGTTTATTCTTCAAGGTTGATATCATAGAGATCACGTCTACATTGCTTTCACATTTTCCATTTGCTGTTGAAAAGGTGTGGGAATATTAACAAAACATTTGACAAAACAAAAGAAAAAAAAAGCCTAAGAACTTCTAAATGATATCTGAATTGAAAGTAACACTAGAAACAGAAAATCAGGTTATTTTTTTCCCCTCATATTTCCATCTGTCCTGATATTTCACCTGAAAGATGAAAAATCTTGAATTGTTAAGTAAAAAACAGAGAAAAAAGGATGGAAGGAAGACTTTTTTATAGGAAGAGTCTAGAAATATTTGCAGAATGCAATTTAGAGGGAAGGCATGAAGGAAAGATAAGAGTATCAATTACAATTAGGTGTGCTGAAGAGAAGATAGTTTAAGAAAACTTCAGGAAAAAAAAAAGATAATGGAAAAGGATTACAACACAAAATCAACAGCTGTAGGGACTGATTATGCTCCTCAGAATCAACAACCAACTAAATTCAGTGGATAAAAGAAAAGTAATTTCCTTTTTAAAGGTGTATGAAAAGGAGTTACCTTTGCCTAAAAATTTACCTACATTCAGAATAACTTTCTGCTATTAACACTGGTTTCTAAGATCTTAAGAAGGAAATATCCTATTGTGATATTACTTTCCAATTCCTGTTAGTAAAAGATTTTTCTCAGAACAAGGAGTTTTTATTTTGTTTCCCTGTGAATGTATCGCCTCTCTAGATTCTAATTCTGGCCTCTTCCAGAGATATCATTATTGCTGTGAGTTACAAGAAGACTGATTGCTGTTGTTTGTCTAGAAAACCATGGTGGATTTTAGATGGAAGAAAAGATATTGTCTGTGTTTCACTGTATGTGGTGTTAAAATAAAAGGATAAGATTAACCTCTAAAAAAGTAACAGAAAATAGTTCTGATGTGTCTGGATTCGGTCTGCTTTACAGCAACTTGAGAAGATTTGCTACCATGCACTGGAAACTATATAAAAAAGCCCACCTCTGACAATCTGAGCTCTACCAATTAATTATTTATTATAATGTACAGCTCTATAAAACTATTGTTAGCATATAAAATCCACTCAATTTTTGAATTGATCTGGTTTTGCTGATATATAGGATATTGGATCAGAAATATAGATGTTGATGGCTATGGATTAGCCTGCAGTCAGGGAAGACTGTAGATGAGAAATTACTTACATCATTAACAGTGACAGGTAGCAAATAAATGTGGGTGCAGATGAAATGTTGGAAACTGAATTTTTGAACTCTCAAGCACAAGTCTGTCACTTGCTAGCTGCAACCACAAATGCTTGGTTCTACATTGTGATAACACATAGACTGTAAAACTGGAACACAGAGGTCTCCAGTTAATAAAGAGACAACTGATTAGGAGGCTGACCATACACTGTACTTCTGCATACAGGCTATTTAGATTGAGAGAATCAGGCCTAGGAAAAAAATGGAAAATGGGAATAAAGGAAGCTTCAAGGAGACAAATATTGAGGATCTCCAACATTTGAAACTGGAAACTTCAAGCAGCCACGCAGCAAGAGCAAACATAACCTTTTTCCTTACTTTCCTAGACCTTCAATGATCTCTATGATAGAAGGCCAGTTAACACGAAGTGAATGTTATTTTGAGTGGGAAGGTAATTGAGAAATCACATGTGACCATCAGGTAGGGTAAGAGTTCCAATCTTAAAGAAACCTCAGTATCCAGAGCAGTTGTAACTTGCTCTATCTCACCTACAGTACTTGTATACACACACAGTATCTGCTCCAAGGTAAAATTTGTATAGAATGTAAGTGGTTAGCACTGCTTGTATGGAAGGCAAAGAGTGAAAAAAAATTGAACTCCATAGATGTTCATAGATATAGTTATTATATAAGAGATTATTTAGTGGATGTTTTTATTTGGCAGCACAAATATGATAATTAAAATTACTTCTATGAAATAAATTTTATAAAATAACAGACATACCTCTAATCAGAGTACAAACCTAGAAAAGCTGCTTTGCACAAACTTAGCACATTTTCTCTTCTGTCCTAGAACAGCAAATCTCAATACAACAACTAGCGAAGGACTTCAAGAGGGGACAAATCCCCAGTGTTACTAATCAAATGTCTCCAACAGGGGACAAATCCCACTACAGCTTGCAACCAGAATCTAAATATTATCATATCTGAAACAGTTTGCACATACCTTGTGAAGATAATATAAACTGTACTCTAACACCTTCTGATAGTACACCTTCTTGTTCTGCTTCGACAAGGTAGGGAAAGACAAGATAATTAATATAGAACAGAGTTATTTTACTTTTACAATTTAGCGTTTCTATTTTGATCTTGTATCATTTCAGGGCCTTCAGATTCTTGCCTGAGCTCTGTACATTTTTCTTCTTGCAGTAGAGTAAATCTAAAGAAAAGAATTTAATTCATTATAGACATGCAGATTTTAAATTGTATTTCACTGACAGCTTTGGAGAATGCACGTCTGGAGAGAAGATTGAATGGATTGCTAGCAGTTGAAAAAACATATTTTTTTCTTTCCTATAACAACACCTAATCGAGATTTATTATTTTTTGTGTTAGAGTTGGAGCTTTTTTCCTCTAAAATATAAAATTTTATTTCCTCCTTCTCATTCATCATTTCAGAGACCAGGCTGTCACAAAGTATATTGTCACCGCATTTTGGAGCTGGGGTGAGAATCTCTCTTTAATATTAGAGGGGAAAAAATAGGTTATTTTTCTAGTTATTATAGTATGTAAATGTATAGTATATTTTCTGATGAGTTTGCTACTTTTCTATAAATGTATTTTCCCTTGAATTTTACTGCACAGAAACAAATTAGGACAAGCCTTGTGTATTAACCAAGCTGAAATTCTACCATGTAGGCAGATCTCTGATTCACAGTGCAAAAGACATTCATTGTCTTCTCTTACCAGATATTACCACATTTCCACTTACTAATGAAATACCAGAGATGCAATATCTCATACTGAATAGCCTCAAACCTATTTAAATTCCAAATTTTAATTTGTCAGCAATATTGTATATTGGATGTACAGCAATTTCCAAGAGCACTATGACAAATAAACAAATAATAAAAAATAACCCCAACCCTATCCTGTACCATCTTTTCCCTTGGAAACATGTTAAGAGGAAATTATGTCCTTTGTATATACCTCAATTAGGGCAGATTATATATTCCAGCATATACCATGAAATTTATTAATATGGAGAATGTGTGAAGGTTAATATATCTTCTTACATTTTCTATCATTTCCATTGGTATAATATTATTACTGACATATCTTTGTTCATTCAAGGGATTAAAAATTTTGTAGCCATTCAGTATATTTTTTGAATGAAAGTTGAATGTGCAGGCAAGTTGCACAGAAAGCTTGAATTTCAAGTAAATACTGACAGCTAGGGAAGGTTTTATATTTAAAACTTCATTTAACTAATTGAAATGACATTTCAAACATATAGCTGACATTGCAGCAATAAAGTTTTCTTGAAAATATGGTTTTGCAGTCAAGGAATGCATTTCTTTGATTTTAGTCCTGTCACATCATTTAAAAAAAAAAATAACAATAACCCATTTCCATTTTCCCAAAGATTGCATAAGGTTTAAATGAAGCTGTCATGACAGAAATGTAAAATGTGAAGAATAGTCTAAAATATTACAAAAACTTTCACTTATGCTATGACTCTGCCATCAGAGGCTATTTGTTCCAATTTTCATACTAGCAGATGATGCAGTGCATGTCAGTGTGAGTATAAAAGGAACAAAATAGATAGGCGAGTGGACAGGGAGAAGAAAAATAGCATTGGATTTATCTGAAAACAAACAAAACAAACAAAAAAAAAGCAAAAAAAAAAAAACCACAAAACCACTAACAACAATAAAGTATATCACTTAAGTACAATAGCTTCTCTCAAAAAAGTTATGCTTCTAGAAATCCCTGAATGTAAAGAAATTAAACAAAAATGCAAGGGCCTGATTCTTGTTATCATTAGTCAACTTTAAAGTTCTCTTGAAACACAGGAATACATGTTTGACCTGTGTTTGAATGTGCAATGTTGTGTTGAATGAAGAATAATACTGTTGTGCTTTTCCAGAAGGGTTTTGCCTTCAGGATAGAGTATCTCACTATGTTGAATGATACCTGACTGCAGCATAGTGATATCACCTCATTTTTGCTCCATTGTGGTGCCTTAACACCATTAAGTAGCTCAGTTTCACACCACCTCTCTCTCACTGCCTCTCCTCAAATGAAAAGAGTGCCTCCTTTCTTGTGCCTCCTTCAGGCCTCATCCACTGTTTCCCCATGGGCACCTCCGTGGCTGCATGGATGTGGAGATCTGCTCTGCGTGGTGCCCATGTGCTGCAGGAGAACAGACTTCTCCTCCATGGGTCTCTTCGGGGCTGCAGTGAACTACTGTTCTGCACCTGGAGCATCTCCTGCCCTCTTTCTGCATTGACCCTGATGTCTGCAAGTTTGTTTCAGCATTTTCTCAATCCCCTTCCCCAGCATCCAGCATTACTCATTGGCTCATCTCTGGCCAGAAGTGGGTCCCTTTGTAAGCCAGCTGGAAATGGTCCTTATCTAACATGGCACAGTTTCTGAACTCTTCTATCAGAGGCCACCCTTGCAGCCCCTCCAGTACCAAAAACCTTAACTCATAAACCTAACACATCCATGTCTCTGATGCAGAGGTCCATAGACAACATCAGTGCCCTAAAGCCATGATATAACTTCAAGCAGTTTGGAAAAAGGTTTGGAAAAAGGTTGGTTTTTAAACACATCCAGGGATGCTGACTCAACCACCTCCCTGGGGAGCCTATTCCAGTGCTTCACAACCCTTTCTGTAAAGAAGTTTCTCCTGACATTCAACCTAAACCTCCCCTGGTGCATCTTGAGGCCATTTCCCCTCATCCTGTCACCTGTCACCAGTGAGAAGAGACCAACTCCACTCTCACTGTAAGCGCCTTTCAGATATTGGAAGAGAGTAATAAAGTCTCCTCTCAGCCTCCTTTTCCTCAAGCTGAACAGCTGCAGTTCCTTCAGTCGCTCCTCATAGGGCATATTCTCCAAGCCTTTCACCAGCCCTATTGCCCTTCTTTGGACTTGCTCCACACTTCAATGTCCTTTCTGTAGTGAGGTGCCCAAAACTGAACACAGTACTCGAGGTGAGGCCTCACCAATGCCGAGTACAGGGGCAGGATGACTTCCCTAGTCCTGCTTATCACATCATCTCTGATATAAGCCAGTCTATAGTACACAGTCCAGTAAAATTAGGGGTACTTATTCCACAACGACATTTCTTTGCATTCTTACATATATTTTAAGTTTCCTATTCTGTCTTATTTTGTAGCCAAGTAACTGTATGATTCAAAATGGTAGAAATCTCTGAAGTGACTTTTTTCCCTAATTTTCTTGAGTATCATCTACCATGTTGCAGGCAGTACTGTAAAGGAAATGCATCTGGAATAGAGGTATAGTTGACAATTTTAGCAAAGGAGATAGAGAGTAATAATCTTATTTCTTTCCTCAAATTTACACAAAAGAAAAGGCAAATAACAGTGAAACTAGCTAAATATAAGAATATTTAACTCATTAGTATTATCATGAGCTCATGATGGTGTTCCCACCATTAGGCCTTGCACTTAGGATGTGATTTCTGTTCTCTCAATTGTATGATTCTTGTCACAACGCTTCCTGAGCTGAGCATGGAAAGACTACATAACACTGTTATCCATCAGTGGATTCATTTAATAAGCATTAGAATCCAGTGAAATCAGCTTAGAAGTATGATTTATTCATCAGAGACACTGCTGAAAAGACTATGAACATTACTGTGAGTGAAAGGTTTTATAAAATGTTTTTTTCATTGAAACTAATCTCATTATTAATTCTGAAATTCAGACAAAAGTGACATGTTCCTCATCAGAAAGATAAAAATTTCCATCAGGATGCATCTTAAACTGAATAAAAGAAAATCCATGTGGCTAGATTTCCGTTCTGCTACAAAAAAAAAAAAGTAATACTCAGTATTTTATTTACTTTTTAAAGGGAATTGGAAAGAAATAATCCTTTTCCCACACAGGGAAAGTATTTCATTGAATAGATTTCATGGAAATTAACTCATACTGAATCTAAAAATAATCATAATTGGTGTGTTCAGTATTGACAGTAAGAACAACTAGTTTTGAATAGTCTGATATGCAATTAAATGAGTTTAAATTCTGATATCTGAAACATGATCTACTACTATAATCATTCCCTCTACACACACACACACAAAAATTAAAAAAAAAAAAATTCAATATTTCTGAGACTATAAAGCAAGCAGCTCTAAGAAACTTCTAGTGAAATTGCAGCTGAAACATACCCGGGGAAAAAATATGTGCAGACCTTCTCAGTCTGGTGGCCTGCCTGAGGGAAGAGGTGGAGAGGCTGAGGACCATCAAGGACTGTGAAAAGGAAATTGACTGGTGGTGCCAGGCCCTATCGGCCCGGAGGTCCCGGCATGCACCTGAGGCTCCCTAAGGAGCGTGTGGCCCCCAGTCACCTTGCAAACAGGTGACAGAGAGGAATCGGCAGACAGACTGTGCTCCTGATACAGTGAGCCCTCAGTCTGCTCCTTCTCCTCACAATACTTATGAAGAACTAGGGGGTGTGGGACTGGGTCAAAACCACTGTAACTCTCTCCCAAAAGGGCAAGGTGATATCCTCTGCACAGTGGCGAAGCCTCTGCCCTATTGTTGCCGAGCAGAGCAAAGCTATCTGAGAGAGGAGGACGGGTGCAAACTCGGCGTTGTGGACGTCCCCCCCCCAGACCATGCTCAGCTCCCCAGGTGCCTCTGCAAAATAGATTTGAGGCCCTGGAACCCGAGGGAGAGGTGTGTGCAGGTGTGGAGGGAGGCCCACCTGTGAGGGTGCCTCGGGGGAAGCGGTCACTCTCGCGCCTCAAGACTTCCTCCACCCGGAAGGATAGAAGAGTGGTTGTCATAGGCAACTCCCTGCTGCAAGGAACCAAAGGCCCTATATGCCGGCCCCACCCTACCCTACCCAGAGAAAGGTGTGCTGCCTCCCTGGGGCACAGGTCAGGGACATTGCTAGGAGACCTCCCAGACTGATCTGCCCTTCTGACTACTATCCACTATTGATAGTATAGGCTGGCAGAGAAGAAGTTGGTGAGAAAAGCCTGAAGGCTATCAAAGATGACTTCAGGGGACTGGGGTGGGTAGTTGAAGGAACAGGTGTGCAGGTGGTTATTACATCTGTACCTTCAGTGGCAGGAAGCAATACTGGGATGGGCCTAAAAACCCATCTCTTGAACAAATGGCTTAGGAGCTGGTGCGAACGCTGGAGTTTTGGTTTTTTTGATCATGGGGCAATTTACTCAGCACCTGGCATGATGGCTGCAAATGGAAGCAGCCTGTCTCCATGGGGAAAGAGGGTTCTAGCCGAGGAACTGGTGGGACTTACTGACAGGTGTTTAAACAAGGTATGAAGGGGGAAGGGGACAAAACGAGGACCGCTGGGACTGAGGGGGCAGTTCGAGGCTCCAAACAGAGCTTGATGGGTGGAGACAGTGGAGTTCAAAGGCTTGAAGAGGGGTGGGGGGATGCTGCTTCTCTTAAGTGCCTGTATACTAATGCGCGTAGCATGGGAAATAAACAGGAAGAGCTGGAGTTCTGCGTGCGGTCGCGAGGTCATGATCTCATTGCGATCACGGAGATGTGGTGGGACAGCTCGCATGACTGGAATGTTGTCATGGAGGGCTATGTGCTTTTTAGGAAAGATCGGCTGGCTAGGCGGGGTGGTGGAGTTGCTCTTTATGTGAGAGAGCAGCTAGAATGTATTGAACTTCACTTGGGGGAGAGTGAAGTAGCAGTGGAAAGCTTATGGGTGAGAATCAAGGGGCAGGCTGGTAAGGGTGACACTGTTGTGGGTGTGTACTACAGGCCCCCTGATCAGGATGAGGGGGTTGATGAGGCCTTCCATAAGCAACTGGATGTAGCGTCACGTTCCCAGGCGCTGGTGCTTATGGGGGACTTCAATTACCCAGATATTTGCTGGACGACCAACATGGCCAGGCACGCACGGTCCAGACGGTTCTTGCAGTGCGTTGAAGACAACTTTCTGATGCAGGTGGTGGAGGAACCGACGCGGGGAGGGGTGTTACTGGACCTTATTCTCACCAGCAGGGATGGACTTGTTAAGGAAGTAACGGTTGGGGGCAGTTTGGGTTGTAGTGATCATGAGATGGTGGAGTTCAAGATCCTGAGTGGAAGAAGCAAAGTAATAAGTAGGATTGCTACCCTGGACTTTAGGAGAGCCAACTTCGATCTCTTCCGGGACCTACTTGGAGCTGTCCCGTGGGCTCGGGTGTTAGAAGGTAAGGGGGCCTCTGAGAGCTGGTCAGCATTTAAACAGCTCTTCTTCCAAGCTCAGGATCGGTGCGTCCCTGTGAGCAAGAAATCGGGAAAAGGTGGCAGGAGACCTGTGTGGATGAGCAAGGAGCTCATGCGCAAGCTCAAAGGAAAGAAGAAGGTCCATGAAATGTGGAAAAAGGGTCTGACCACTTGGGAAGAATATAGGAATGTAGTCAGGGCCTCATTGCAGGGATGCAATGAGGAAGGCTAAAGCCCGCCTGGAATTGAATCTGGCTCAAGTGATAAAGAATAATAAAAAAGGCTTCTTCACGTATGTTAACAGCAAAAGGAAAACTAGAGAGGATGTGGGCCCCTTACTAAGTGAGGGGGAGGTTCTGGTAACGGGGAATGCTGAGAAGGCAGAGATACTGAATGCCTTCTTTACTTCTGTCTTCAGTGAAAAGGCTCTCCCTCAGGTTTCCCACACCTTGGAGGTTAGTGAGAGGGTCTGGGGAATGGAAGACTTCTCTGCAGTCAGGAAAGAGGACATGCGTGAGCGCCTAGGCAGTACTAAGGTCCACAAGTCCATGGGACCTGATGGGGTGCATCCACGTGTGCTGAAGGAGCTGGCGGAGGTCATTGCCGAACCGCTCTCCATCATTTTTGAGAGGTCTTGGATAACAGGGGAGGTCCCTGAAGACTGGAGGATAGCCAATGTCACTCCGGTCTTCAAAAAGGGCAAGAAGGAAGATCCGGGTAATTATAGGCCTGTCAGCCTCACCTCCGTCCCTGGAAAGGTGATGGAACAGCTTGTGCTGGATAGCATCTCCAGACAACTGGGAGAAAAGGAGGTCATCAGGAGTAGTCAGCATGGGTTCACCAAGGGGAGGTCGTGCCTTCTATGATGCTGTCACATGCTGGGTGGATGGGGGAAGAGCGGTAGATGTAGTCTACCTTGATTTTAGAAAGGCATTTGATACTGTCTCCCACGACATCCTTATAACAAAGCTGAGGAAGTGTGGGATAGACGAGTGGACAGTGAGGTGGGTTGAGAACTGGCTGACTGGCAGAGCGCAGAGGGTCGTCGTTGGTGGTGCAGAGTCTGGCTGGAGACCTGTAACCAGTGATGTCCCCCAGGGGTCTGTGCTGGGTCCGGTCTTGTTCAACATCTTCATCAATGACCTTGATGAGGGGATAGTGGCCACCCTCAGCAAGTTTGCTGATGATACGAAGTTGGGAAGATTGGCTGACACGCCTGAAGGCTGTGCTGCCATTCAGCGAGACCTGGACAGGCTGGAGAGCTGGGCAGTAAGAAACCGGATGAGGTTCAAGAAAAGCAAGTGTAGGGTCTTACACCTAGGGAGGAATAATTGCATGCACCAATACAGGCTGGGGGATGAGCTGCTGGAGAGGAGCTCTGCAGAGAGGGACCTGGGCGTCCTGATGGACGACAGGTTGGCCATGAGCCAGCAGTGTGCCCTCGTGGCCAAGAAGGCCAATGGCATTCTGGGGTGCATTAAAAAGAGCTTGTACAGCAAGTCGAGGGAGGTGATCCTCCCCCTCTACTCTGCCCTGGTAAAGCCTCATCTGGAGTACTGTGTCCAGTTCTGGGCTCCACAGTACAAAAAAAGACAGGTATCTCTTGGAAAGAGTCCAGCGGAGGGCCACAAAAATGGTGAAGGGCCTGGAGCATCTCCCCTGTGAAGAAAGGCTAAGTGAACTGAGTCTGTTTAGCCTTGAGAAAAGATGAGTGAGAGGGGACCTGATCCAGGTTTATAAATATCTGAGGTGTGGCGGCCATAGCGGTGAGGCCAGTCTCTTTTCAGTGGTACGTGGAGACAGGACGAGGGGAAACGGACATAAGCTGCAGCATAGGAAGTTTCGCACGAATGTGCATAAGAACTTCTTCACGGTGAGGGTGACGGAGCACTGGAACAGGCTGCTCAGGGAGGTTGTGGAGTCTCCTTCTCTGGAGATATTCAAGTCTCGCCTGGACGCCTACCTGTGCGACCTGGTGTAGGGAACCTGCTTTGGCGAGGGAGTTGGTCTCAATGATCTCTAGAGGTCCCTTCCAACCTCTACAATTCTGTTATCTTGTAATGTTCTTTGTAAAGGGGAAAAAAATCACATTAACAAAAAATAATTGCAGTTGTATAAATAACATGTGAACAGAAATATTTTGTTCTTCAGGCCTATAGTAATCTGTAATGTATTTACAGAGATACACCACATTATAACCTTCTGATAGTAGGTAGTGATTGTGAACAGGAAGGAAAGACTTTACAGAATGCTTTTTTTTTCTGATATACCTTGAAAGTATATTTTAGTATATGTTATTCTATCAGATTTAAGTACTTTACAATTCAATAAAATTATACACCTATATATATATATAAAAAAATAAAATTAATTCTATTTATATAAAAGCTGCTCTGAAAGTAACGCCTTCTATTTCAATATGTTGACTCACAAAGTCAGAAGCAGGTGTTGGTAGTATGGCATTAGACATTGAATCTCCCTGCCAATATTCTGTTACATTTTGTTGCTGTGCAACAGATGTCAGCAGAGGGGTAGCCTGACAAAATTGCATCTGACATGCAAGTGTGTATGAAGCAAAGATGTGTAATTGAATTCCTACAGATGGAAAAATTTGCACCCTTGGCATTCACTGTTGCTTGCTCAACATTTATGGAGGCCAAACAGAGGATGTTAATACAGTAAAAAAGGGAATAGTGCATTTTAGCAGTGATAAAGAGCCCTTGCTTAGCACTTGCAAAAGCACATAGCTGAAGGTGGTGACTATGTTGAATACTAGTGTTTTCTAGCTGAGAAAATACTCTATCAAGTATTATTATTATGCTTGTTTTATCTGTTATGATTTCAAATGGAAATGAAAAAGAGGCATTATTTTTGGAGCAATCTATGTCTATTTCACTCGCTATCATTGCAGCCACATGGGCTATGTTTTGATATTAAGACACTAGCAGCCCAGAATTTATGCACAGTACACACTGCAAATGAAGTCAATTCAGATCCTGATGGCCTAACATATTTCATGGGATTTGTTATGGAACTTCTAATTTCTTTTAAATTATTGCCCATAAACAAATTCACTCTTATGTTGGTTCTGAGGTATCTTATCCATGTCTATAAACTCCCAAAAGAAGGGTGCCATACATCTTCAGTAGTGCCTAGTGGCAGGACCAGAGGCAACTGGCGTAAACTCAAACTCTAGAGGTCCCATCTAAGCATCAGAAAGCTGTGCAGGTGACTAAGTAATGGAACAAGTCACTCAGAGATTTTGTGGAGTCTTCCTTTACAAAGATATTTAAAAGCTGTATGGATATTGTCATGAGAAAGCACCTCTACGTGTACCTTCTTCATCGGGAAGGTGAGACTAGATGACCTCTAGAGGTCCCTTCCAACCTGAAATATTCTGTAATTCAATCATTATTATTATTTTTATTATTTTTTGTGCTATAGCATAATTTAAAAAGCATTAAATAAAATAAAAAAAATACATTTATTGTTACTGCACATTGCACTGTAGTTCAATGCATCTTCACTCTTAAGCTATGAAATGTTAAACTATTGGAGATAAATACAAAAACAATCTGAAAAGAAAGGCAAATTGATATTATTCTGTCTTGTTTCTTCCATAACTGTATAGTTTCAGAGTAGTAAGATGCACTAATATATGACTGTCCAAACTTTTGGCTTTTCTGGGAAGCATTGAGTGGATCAGACTGGTTCAAAGGCTCTCCTGTGTCTTTTCTACTGCAGTGCTCCTTTGTTCACTATGATATTAAAAAAAAAAATCTCATGTTTGCATCATATGTTTTTATAGGTTCAAGTTCAACACTTTGCAATGAAGTTTACGTTACATGAGACATATTTCCAGTGGTAAAATGCATGATAGCTGACAATGACTGTCACTCAAGGGTTCAATAGGTCAAACAATTTAAAAATAAAATAAATACATAAATGAAGAAAGAAATAAAAAGCACATAAAGGACACATAAAGGAAACTGAATAAAGTGCAGCCTCTGGCCATTTAGAAAGACTAACATTGTTTCTGCTTCCAATAAGAGCAAGAAGAGGAAAGTGAGATTGTCAGTAGAGGGCTTTTAGTTAATACATGAATGAATGAATAAATAAATAAGCCATGTTGACAACAGTCAAGCTGCGTTTGATATGTTAACCATTTTAGAGGGGACTGCACTGAGATTTCCATCCTGCTCTTCTGCCTTACAGGGCTGAGATAACATTTGTTAACATATTCAAACTTCAGCAGACTTTTTCAAACCAAATGGATGCTGTTAAACTTTAGAATATTACCTGTCTCTGCTTGAATGTTCATATTTCCTTAGATTTTGAAACTTCACTATGATAATTCCACAGCTGCTATATTTCATACAGTAAATTCAGGTAAACAGTTTGGGTGCTGTCATGTAGCCACATAGCACCACTTACATTGCTAAAATGTATTCAGCATGTCCGCGGAGCAAAGAGATACAGTGCAGAACTAGCAGGAAAATGGAGCCATCTGTGGGTGGCAGGAATCAGGCATGCATACAAGCCTAAGGGACCTAAGATGGCACCCTGGTTATACATTTGCATTATTCATAATACTTCACTTTTAGTAATAATTGACAGAAAACTGAGGTTAACCTCAGTTGCTTTCCAAAGTCTCCCTCAAGATCAGGATTTCTATCTCTGTAAATAGTGATTATGTGAGGATGACTGCACATTGACTCAGTTTGCACAAGTTGGGCTATAATCTAGGTATCTGCAGTGTAGTACTAAGAGGATCAAATAACACAAGGTATGTCCAGACAGCAGGCTACAAAGTTTCCAGGCTACAAAATCCTGGTAGGAAAAGACTTCTCTTTAGAAAGCTGTTTGGACTTTATATGTGGCGCAGCTTCAAAGCCTACAAGGTGACCTTTCAAAATGGCACAGTGTGCCGATGATGGCATCACTGAAATTCAGCGTACTGAATTATACCGCACTGTAATTCAGGTATGATATCATGGAAGTTATTACAGATCCAAGTCTCTGACAAAAGAAAGAAGCAGATGTAACGAATTGTGCAAAAGCAGCAGTTCTGCTTCAATCAGTATTCCTCTGCATTGAGTTAAATGTTTCTGAACAAATAGTTCAAGATTTCAGCAAGACTCTGGATGCATTGCTATGTACTTCCTTTAGTAGGAAAGGTAATTAATTTATTACTAAGTAAACTATTTTCTATGTCCAGAACTATGTTGAGCAGATTATATGTAATAAGGAAAAACAGGAGTCAAAAGTAACAAATTAGTTAGACATTGTATCACCCTCATGATTAATATTCTTACAAAAAGATATATTAACATTTCAACAAAATGTATAACATTTTGTACTGGCAGTAGAACTATTTTTGGATCCAGGCATTTTATGTCATCTAGATAATGCTATAATTCAATCTTGATAATCAGATGCAGTCTATTCTTCCCCAGCTATTAATGTTATCAATGTGATATCTCCTTTTTAAAACACTAGATTTCCCAGGAAAGTATGAGTAATGCCTTTGAAGATTGAATTTGTCTGAAAAGTTTAGAAAAACAACATAAAAAAGAAACACATAGAAAATCAGAGAAGTTTTCCAAGATGTTTTGCTGCTAACCTTGATGACTTAATGATGTTCTTGAACTGCTGCATAGAAAGATAACTAAAAATGGAATTATTTGCACCCTAAGCCGGGACCAACCACATAGCTCCCATCAAAAAGAAACATCATCAAAAAGTTCATCAACAAGAAAACATCTTTAATGGTGGGACTTCAGTCTGAAAAAGTAAAGAAAACCTTTCTTCACTGGAACTTTCATAGAGGCATAGAATGGTTTGGGTTGGAAGGGGCCTCAAGGATCATCAAGTTCCAAACACCCTGCCACAGGCATAGTTGCCAGCCACTAGATCAAGTACTAGATAAGATTACCCAGGGCTCCATCCAGCCTGGCCTTAAACATCTCCTTGAACGGGGCATCCACAACCTCTCTAGGCAATCTGTTCCAGCACCTAACCATTATCTCAGTAAATAATTTCACTCTTACTAAATCTAAATCCAATCTAAATCTCCTTTTCTGTAATTTAAAACCATTCCCCCTTGTCCTATCACTATCCACCCATGTAAAAAGTTTATTTTTCTCATGTTTATAAGCTCACTTTAAATACTGGAAGGCCACCATGAGGTCTCCCCACATCCTTCTCTTTTCCAAGCTGAACAAGCCCAGTTCCTTCAGCCTGTCTTTATAGGAGAGGTGCTTTATACTGTTTACTTTATGCTATTCCTTCTCATAACTCATTTTTTGTTTATCCAAGATTCCTCTTCACAAAAAAACTTAGGCACAGATCTGAATTTACAAACGTAGGTTGTTCACTTTGGATCCCTGTAAAATACAAGGAAAAATTGTGGTATTGTGGTATTACATAAAGTTTAACTTCATAAACTTGAAAACAAAATAAAACAGAGAATTTCTCAAACACCTGTCATAAAATGAACATAAGTTAAGATCAGGGAAACTGAATTTCATCTATGCAAGCAATCTGAGCTAGCATCAAGATAAACTAGCGTAGCAGCCAATGATGACAGCCTTAAACTCTCTAGCCTTCCTAAACAAGAACTACTGTTGAAATTACTTCATGGCCTGAGTCCTCTTCTGAATTATGTTCATGATCAAAAACCATATCAAAGACCCTTGTTTGAGTATAACAAGGTAGATGATCAGTGCTTGAGAAGATTGCCTGCCACTGTTCAATTCATGAATGAAGAAAAATGTTACTAAAATACTAACTTTGGTGCTTGTATTTGAGATTCTAGAAAATTATAACCATAGTCTGAAATCATAAAGTGGTGGATTGTGTTCTAGAATTAAACATTCTGCCCTTTTAAGCTCTTTCTGACATGGCAACTATTGTTCTTTACAATATGTTCTGTGTTTATGTTCATAGATATTTTGTGTAATGATCCTGACCAGAAAACAGTTACATATTGAGGAGTAGTTAGTGATCCACATAACAGTTAACCTGAATAGACCAAGGTGTGTGCTATGCTGCACTGTGCTGAACATACAGCAGCATTATTCTTCAGGCCTACATTTTGTGGCACACATCTCTTGATCACAGGATGAACTTAGTCTCCTTTGTTTTGTACTGGCAATTACACAATCTGACACAAACACTGCAGCAGGAAGTTCTCCTGTGAACATCTAAACACTTTTCAAGCACCTCCAGGGACGGCGACTTAACCACCTCCCCGGATAGCTCATTCCAGCACCAGATCACTCTTTCAGAGAAGAAATTTTTCCTAACATCCAAACTGAACCTCCCCTGATGCAACTTGAGGCTGTTCCTTCTAGTCTTATCACTAGTTACACAGGAGTAAAGGTCAACCCCCACCTCACCAGAGTCTCATTTCAGGTAGTTGTGGAGTGTGATAAGGTCTCCCCTGAGCCTCCTCTCTTCCAGACTAATCAATACTAGTTCCTTCAACCCCTCCCCATAAGACTTGTATTCCAGTCCCCTCACCAGCTTCACACAATCCAGGACACAATCCAGGCCCTTGATGTCTTTCTTGTAGTGAGGAGCCCAGAACTGAACACAGTTCTTGAGGTGTGGCCTCAGCAGTGCCAAGTACAGAGGGACGATCACTTTTTGCTCCTGCTGGCAACACTATTCCTTATACAAGCCAGGATGCCATTGGATTTCTTGGCCATCTGGGCACACTGCGGGCTCATGTTCAGCCGAGAATCAACCAACACCCACCAATCCATTTCTTCCACAGTCTTCCAACCACTCTGCCCCAAGCCTGTAGCGTTGTCTGAGGTTGTTATGGTCAAAGTGTAGGACTCCGCATTTGATCTTGTTAAACTTTACCCTATTGCCCTCAACCCAGCTATCCAGCCTCTCCAGATCCCTCTGAAGGACCTTCCTAACCCCATGCAGATTGACACTTCTTCCCAGCTTGGTGTGTTTTGCAAACATACTGAGGGTTCTATCAATCCCCTCATCCAGGTCATCAATAAGGATATTAAACAGGACAAGCCACAGCATCCAGCCCTGAGGAACATCACTCACAATTTATCACCAGCCGAATTTAACTCTATTTACCACCACCCTCTGGGCCCAGCCATCCAGGCATTTCGTTACTCAGAATAGAGTGTACCTGTCCAAGCCATGGGCTGCTGTCTCCTGTAGGAGAATAAACCCTGCTCCAGTGCAGAATATTCAGAACAACAGTCAAAATTATTGGAACAAAAGACTGGAATACACCTGCGGTGAAAAATAGATCAAAAGTACCATAGCTATTTTATCCTGGGCAAACTATATTAAGTATATTAAGGAGGTATGAGTTATCAGTAAGCAGTAAACTTAAAGCAGACATTCAAGTATGCATTACAAAGTCATCTGGATTGTTATTTAATATATCAAAGCTTATTTTTCAGTGACAGGTAAAAAAGACTGGTTTATCAGTGAATTTGGAACAATATTAGTTAAATTGTTAAAAAAAGTACCTTGATACTGAATTTACTCCTATTACCAAGGTACATAATTTAGGTTTTACCTGTGATTAGATTTCACCAGGAGAGGTTAACCCTTCTGAGCCTTTGCACATTCCTCCCTTGGAATTTCCAAGAACTCTTCTCTGTGTCTCAGGCTATAAATTATCCAGAAGGCTCCTGGAATGCGCTGAGGACAACTTCTTCATCTCATTCTGAGATGAACTAACCAGAGGTGAAGTGTTTCTGGATAGAGTGCTCACCAACTCAGTGATCATTAAAGAGATTAAGATTGGAGGCAGTCTAAATTGTAGCGATCACACCCTATTTGAATTTCTGAAATCAAGAAATATGGGCTTGACAAAATCAAAGTCAGGACCTTGAACTTCAGAGGAGCAAACTTCCAACTTTTTAATGAAGTAATGGGAGAGGTCCCGTGGGAAGCTATCTTCAGGAACAAAGGAATTGGTCAGAGTTGGCATATTTTTAAAGATTAATTTCAGGGACTTTAACAGCCCTTTATTTCACAATTGCTGTATGTATTTTTTAACCCTTCCTGAATACACCCATGAGGCACCACTATATTAGCTGCTGGGTTCACCCTTGCTTTCTGGTGTGGTTATTAGAGCCAGCTGGACCCAGCAGCATCCAGTACAGACAGCTCCAGCTTTTTCTCCCAGAGGCCACCCAAGTTACAAAACCTTGTCATGTAAACATTTATATCTTTAGCTGCTGTATACACAAAAATATGCTATAAGATGGGGCACTTCTTCACTAGAAGGGCCAGAAATATACCAGGTATCCAGGAGTGGACTAAGCATTTTAAGATGTGTTTTACAGCACATAAAATAAATACAAAGTTGCAAATGATATACATTCCAAGTATATGTTTCATCTGTCTCTCCTGTGAGATACACTGAGACACTGGCAGTATCTTTAGTAATATCCCTCAGAATATGCTTGAGCATCAGAAAGAGACGGAGAACTGCTTGCTGCAAGTTCTGATACAAGAACAGTCACCAAAACAAAGTTTTCATATTCTTTTTCTTTGTTACACTGCACCTATACTTCCTCCAAGACCAACCACATCCCGAAATAGCTAGAAATTAACGTAGGCTCTGAACGGAAACATAGTTATGTTTTGTTCTGAACATTAAAAACAATAATAATAATGATCTTAACAGTTCTGGAAGCCAAGTATTTTTAATATTATATTTGCATATCAAATAATGATCTATAATACAAAGTGCACTGTCAACATTTTACGGGCTGGTTCGGCCCAGTTCCATGACTAGCGGGGCAGAGGGATCTGCGCCTCTGGGGACCCCAAAATAATTAAAAACAGCAGCAATGATCTGAGGAGAAACAAACTAATTTACTAAATAATGCAAGATAACACACCATAATACAACTATAATCAGAATTGAAGTTAATAAATCAAATATAATGAGAAAGAGAATGTCCGAAAGGTTTATAGGGCTCACCACAATGCTGAGGTGAGATGCACAGTCCAGTTGAGCAGCAGAGAGACAGGAGAAGAGCTGATGAAGAAGAGCTGATGAAGAAGAGCAGATGAAGAAGCACAGACAAAGAAGCACAGATGAAGAAGCATAGACGAAGAAGCACACATCAGGTGACCTTGCCAGGAGTTATATCTCCTCTCTGACTGCAAAGCCTCCTGGGGAATGTAGTTCTTCTTCTCTTCCGGACAGGTACCCGGAACTTGAGCATTAACAGTTAAACTCCCAATGCACTACATGATGTTATGATGTGGAATATCGATAACCAAAAATCATAAAATCATGACATGCATATTTAAGAATGTGTCACACCTAACAACCACTTAAATATGTTTTCAGAAATGACCTAGACCCTTTCTCAGATATTTGTTTATTATGTTGAAATTGTATTCTTTATGCAGGAGTAGATAATATACTAAACCCGTTAATACATTAGAGCATACTCAAGAGATACTCTAGAAGTCTCTGCTTGCTCAGAGTTGTCTCTGCAACTGTAAAAAGTAACCATAGAAAAAATATATAGATGATGCAGGAAAATAAAGGTTACAGGTTATATTCCATATGACTTAGATGTACAGTACATCTAGTTCTCTTTAAGTTTACAGTCAGAGACATGAAAAAAAAAATCAGTAGTGAAAAAATTCTGTAAAAGGCAGGTCCTTTTTCATAAGAATCGTGGAGGAAGAGTTCTTTATCTGAAGAATAGAGGGACTTGCCTTTTTAAAGTTTGAGGTTCTTGATTTATTTAAAGTAGGAAAAAAGAACAGAGAAGGTCTAATTCAATCATTTCAATGTCAGAAAGTACTTTCAAAATGTAGAAAGTAGTGTTATTAAAGTGGTTTGCAAACTATTGCCGGTGTTTGGTACTGACAGCTAGTAAGTTATTGCTGTTTTTAATATAAAATCACATTCTTTATGGGTAAATTCATAACTTATTTCCCTAAAATTCTAACTGAAGTATTGATGAAATACTTCAAACAGTTCAATATGAGAAAAATAAATATACAAATTGAGAGAGAAGTTGCAAGCGAATTAATTATGACTACAACTCCGTGCATATGGATTTTATAGATTTTTGTTTTGTTTTGTTTTTAAACTAAATGATGACCTTTTATCTTCTCTCCTAGATATGAGCAATAGAAAGTACTAGAAAGCTAGATTATGGACACAATACAGATATGAACTTCATATCTGAACTTAATTATCCTGGTATTAGGGATATGAGTATGGTCTTTGAAGTCTCTGGATTTTGACAATGGAGTCACTAATCTCATATGTTATATTTAAAATGAGGGAAAACAGTCATGAATAAAACAAAGCACTGTTAGAAAGTGAATCTGTTATAAACTCAAATAAATTATATCCATAAAGAAGTGAGTGAAAGGTAAGCAATATTTTTATTACCTTCAAACAAACCAAAACAAAATAGCTGATTGGAGATTCAAGTTTGCATTTACAGTGTGGAATTTACAATCATTAAATATTTCATATTTTACGGTTTACAGCTGTGTTTAAATAAATCTATCTAATAACATTGAAGGCTGCTTTGTAATCACAGGCTGTTTGCCTTCCTAGAACATGATAACAACAAGCTCCACTGGGTTATTTTTACAAACATTGCAGATTCTGCATTTATCCTAAAGTTCCTTTCTTTTCTTTTCCTACTAAATGTGATTGACTTTCTGCTTCAAAAGAATCATGTTTATGACCTTAAACTGAAAGTAAGAAAGATAAGACAATTCCTGACACCTTCCCACAAAGACCAGGCCATCTGGATACTTTCTAACAGGTGCTTCTGGGACTTGGAGCCTAATTCTGGACCAGACTCTGTTCTGTGCGGATGACTACATCATTGTGTGCAATGCACTTTGCATTAATTGAAGGGACTCAAAAAGGCCAAGTACAGCAATTAGTCAGTTGGTCATGCAGAAAAGAGATAGTGGCTTAATGCCACTGAATGCCGAATGCACAGATGTACAGCACCATCAACTTTTGCTCTCTGTGGTATTCTGCTAATCTCTGGCAGGTCGAGCGAAGATTTGTCTTAGTCCAGGTTTTCAAACTCCTGGAAGCAACAATATAAATTTTACATCCACTTGGGCAAGAAAACTATGAGTTTGAATGACCTGAAAAGAAGCCATATCAGCATAAAATTATCAGAATAGTAAAAGTGACAGATGGGCCAAATATGCTAGTTAGACTTTGAGGTTCCAGTCTGAGCTTTTAGTTTTATCTAACAAGAACTGGCATATACAATAGAAGCTATGATATATATGTATGGTTTTAATTTTAGATGCTTGCTTTATAGAACAATGCTCCTTTACTTTGTACACAATGAGCTTTTCACATGCCTGTTTATTCTGACATAGTGATTAGTGAGGTCAGAGATTATCTGAATTGTTAGCTAATATTACCTGAAAAGGTAAGAACATGCCTGCTGTGCTACTCACTTTCACTGAATAGTATATATAAATTCTGGGAGACAAAGAAATTGTGATAAAAAAGGAATGTAAGTAAAACTAGTTTGCTCAGTGTTCATTTCCTGTTTTCTCTTTTTTGGTGGTTTTTTTTTTTGTTGTTGTTGTTGTTTTGTTTTGTTTTTTTTCTTAAATATATCTTTGGTGGCTGAAATGTGTACCGTTGTGCTATACAAAGAAGATTTCCTAAAAAAAGATAGGAAAATTGCATTGCACTGTAATGTAAAATTCCTAGACTGAAACATCTTTCCAAAAAACTATTTTAGGTTTTTGTAGAACCACTGCTATGTTTTCCAGGAATTTTTAAACTGAAATCATGGTTCAATTAGGCCATCATTTTCAGTATTAAGTTTTAACTAAATTATCCTAAATTTCACTAAGAGCGGTGTGCATCTGTTACATTGCAGTACTTCAGCTGCCTTCACTCGTAGTTCTCACAGAAGATACTATATTAGTAAAATATCTTGTCTGGAAACGTACAGTTCTAATTTTCTTAGAAGAAAAAATTGCTAACTATTTTTATACAAAATATTTTAGTCATTTTACTTCAGTGATGGGAAAATAATGCTGAAGGTCTATAGTAGAGTAAGTCATTGTTGGTGTAATTCTATCCGTATTGCTTCACACAGCTATGGATTGAATTTAGAAAACTCTTTTTCAAGTTCATATTATTCTTTCTTTCCCTGTGTAAGAATCTGAGAAATCAACAGTGTAAGACCCAGGAGAACCTGAGATGGAAATACTGCCTTATTCAGCATCGTTTACTGAAACACAAAGGTTTTTCCTACTTGTTACATTACTAAATTATCGTAGGAAGTACTCTGAATGTGAAAATAAATGGTGTTATTTTAAACTTCAAATTTTAACATGAATGAACAGTTTATAATTTGTCATTGACTTACTTTAACTATTTTTGCATACTCAGTACAACATTTTAAAGCAAGAAGAGAAAATTAAACAATCTACATGATCAGACATGTAGATTGCTCCAAAAGTATTGCCTCCTATTTCTTTCCATGGAAACTGCAACAGATACAAATAACATAATAACTATTGAGCAAATTCTCAATTACAAAACACTAGTTTTCATCTTACTCACTGCCATTAGCTATGCTTTTCTGTCAGCAAGGAAAAAGAGCCGGCATGCTGCACTCATAAAAATCTGGTGGTCATACAGAACATGGTTTGTCTTTCATGTTGCTCTCACCACTGCTGAAATTCACCAACAACCATATCATTGGTGTCTGTAAACATAAAGCAAGCATTAATGAAAGTCAAAAGATGCCAATTTTTCTGCTTGGAAGAATTCAGTTTTTACAGTTCAATTTTAATTCAATTAATTTCAATTAATTCACTTCAATTTCAGTTTTACAGAGGGACCTGGATAGACAGGATTGATGGCCTAAGCTTAACCATATGAGTTTCAGTAGGGCCAGGTGTCAGGTCCTGCATTTTGGTTGCAACAACCCCAGGCAGACCTACAGGCTTGGGGAGGAGTAGATGGGAAGCTGCCTGATGAAAAGGGACCTTGGTGTACTAATGGACAGTCAGCTTAATATGATGGTGGCTATGGGTCGTTGAAATCCCCCATCAGGACAACACCTCCTGCAGCTGAAGCAAGAACACCTCATCAACAGGCTCCCCCTGATCAGGTGACCTGTAGCAGACCCCAACAACTAGATGCCCTTTACTAGACTGATCCTTGATTTTTACCCACAATCTCTCAACCTCTCATGGCTGTTCCTCTGACACAGCTCTTCACAATCTATCCACTTCCTAACATAGAGGGCAACTCCACCACCCCTCCTATCCTGTCTGTCCCTTCTGAAAAGCCTGTAGTCCTCAATCAGGATTCATCCCACCATGTTTCCATGATAGCAATTAGATCATACTTTCCCAATTGCACCACCATTTCTAGCTCCTCCTGTTTATTTCCCATAATGCGTGCATTGGTATAGAGACAATTCAACTTAGCTATTGGCCTCGTTGCCTTTTTGGAGGAGCCCTCCCTAATATCTCCAGGACAAGTCTGGGGTTTTCCTTGCCGCCTCCCAAGGTGACAGCTTTCCCACACACTTCTTTGTCACCCAGTACACCCTTGTCCACCATCATATCTAATTTAAAACTTTGATAACCAGCCTAGCTAGCTTGTTCCCAAGAATATTTGTGGCCCTTCTAGTCAGTTGGCTCTTGTCCACTGCCAGCATTCCCCTTTGCTCAAAGCTGCATCCCAAGCCATAGTACTCAAAGCCCTAAGTGCAACACCATTCGCAAAGCCATTCAGTGTGTCTACCCTCCTCCTTTTGTGCAGATCCCAGTCACCAACTGAGAGGACAGAGGAGAACACAACTTGCGGTCCCAATCCCTTCAGCAGTCTTCCCATAGCTCTGAAGTCCCTTTTGATTGCATGAGAACTTCTTTTGCCTACTTCTTCATTTCCAATGTGGAAAACTAGTAATGGATAATAATCGGAGAGCTTACCCAGACAATGCTGTTCCTAGCAACATCCCTCACCCAGGCTGCAGGCAGGCAACACACCTCCTTGTGGGATGGGTCTGAGCAGCATATCAGGCCCTCTGTTCTTCTCAGAAGTGACTCCCCTATGATGACAATTATTCCATAATTATTTTAAAAACATTACAAATAATTGTGAGCAATTAGATACTTCACATATGATTAATTGGGTTTTAAAGTCTTGTAAATTTGATATCAATTTCTTGTGGAAAACTAAATTTCACTGTGACATGAGAAGTGATAATAAATCTTTAGCTGAATGTATGTAAACAGCCATACAGTGACTGTTGTGTGATGTTGAAGTATTGAGTAGTAATCAGAAGAATCAGAAGTTCATTAGAAGGCCAGTCACCAGCAGTGTGCACCAAGGATTGATACTAAGGCCAACACTGTTTAACTTCTTCGTTAATAACTCAGACAATGTGATGGCATGCACCCTCAGTAATTTGCAGATAACACAAAACTGGAAGGAGTGGCTGACAATAGATGTGATGCCATCCAGAGAGACAGGCTGGAGAGCTGTACAGGTAGGAATTTAAATTCATCAAAAGTGAAATGCACATTTTCAGGGAAATTCCTGGTGAGGAATAACCTTGTGAGCCAGTAAATGCTGATAAAGGCTGATAATAAAGGAAAGGATTTTTGTGGAAAAAGGACCTGAGGCACTGAAGGAAAACAAGTTGAACAGAAACCAGCAATGTGCCTTCATGGCATAGATGGCTAAAAGCGTCCTATGCTGCATTACAACAGGTGTTTCTAGTAGGTCGAGGGAGTTGATCCTTTCCCTCTAGTAGCACCAGTGAGTCTACGACTACATTACCCTGAGCACCCCAGCATAAGAAGCAAGTCCAGTAAAGGGCCATTAAGATGATGAAAGAACTGGAACAATTATTTTATAAGAAAAGATTGAGAGAGCTGGAACTCTTCATCCTGGACAAGAGAAGGCTCACAGAGATCTGCATGTATAAATACCTGATTTGGGGGATGAAGGAGTAAAGAATTTGGAGGTAGACTATTCTCACAGCTACCAGGTTAACAGACAAAAGGCAATAATCAAATTTTAAAACAAGAAATAGCAGTGAAACATAAGAAGAGCAAATGAACTTTTTTTTTTAGTAAGGTGATCAAATGTTGAAATAGGTTGTTCAGTGAGACTGTAGACTCTGTCTCTATCCTTGGAAATATTCAAAACCTGTTGGACATTTTCTTGGACAGTCTGCTCTAACTAGTCATGTTTTGAGCATGGTGTTAGACTTGGCTGATATTCAGAGGTTCCTGCTTAATGAATCTCTCTATGATTCTGTAGCTTACTGTACCTAACATCAAGCTTTCTTTGATGAGTATCAAATGCCTTCTACTTATAAACTTACATCATTTTATTTTCATCCTATATGGTTTGTTCAGTGCCAAATGCTGAGTTTAGAAGTAAAGGTGAAGTATGAGTTTAAAATTATGTTTATTAGTGTTCAAATAGATGTCTTTATACTTTGTATTCATTTTTATTACAAAATAACTCTTCCAAGAACACTTCCATATGAGGAATGTTTTCATAGCACCCAAAGCATCATATGTGAGGATTGTATTGTGACTAAATGAAGTAACAGTACACAGAATTTCAAATATCAATCAAAATGTTATGCATCCTACAGGAGACATAGCAGCTCAGACATTAACTCACAGTCCAGTGGTCCTTGAGAAAGAGCATGAAAGTAAGGAATTTCTTAGATCTCTAGCAACATAATCACAGAAAAGATGCAGACAGATGAATGCCTGTCTGTGGGATTTTACAGAAGGAGTGAGCATGATAAAGAAGATGAAAGCACAGTGGTGAGAGGAGGACTTGAAGGTGCCATGGAAGTAGTTTATAAGAAAAGTACAAAGATATGTTGCAGGAGCTGAGACTGTAGAGGGTTTATAGACATATGCATGAATTAAATGCTTGATTTTAATTTAGAATTTTAAGAAGGTTGCATAGTAAGTTCGTGTTAAATTTACCAGATTTTTACTTACTGGCTACTTTTGCTTGAAACATAAACTAACAACACCTCTGAGTGAGAAAAGCTGGCTAAAGTAAATATATATATGCATATATATATAAATTTAAAACATCAATTAAAAAAAATACATTATCTAGACCTATTCTGTTCATATTATTTGAGGGGAAAAAAAAAAAAAATAAAAAGTTTGAAAAATATGAGCAGAAAATATAAAAACGTACAATTCTCTGTCAAAATGAGGGGCCAATAAAAATATATCCTTTACAGGACATCCAACCTCTCTATCTATTTAATGAATTGAGGATGGAACTAGACAGAACAGGGTGAACAGCAATAAATGCCATCAGATTCCTCAGAGTGGCAGAGTGGAGCGCAATTTGTAATAATACTAAAACTGTGCTTAACAAAATATATTGGTGTTTACATAGCTTATATGAGGAAGCAAAATGCTCTGGAATAAAATACAATTTGCAGAGCAAGTCTAAAGTAAATTTTAGGTGATAGATCATTCTAGATCACAGTTCTTGCAGATTTTCTCTAGATCATATCACTGTGCCACTTACTTGAAAACCATTTCTATAATATGTCTCCATTTAACCTCTCCAAAAGTAACACCTCCTACTTATTTCCATGGAAACTACAACAGATATCACTATTCTATAGAACAAATTCTTGGCTATAAAACACTATTTTTTAACATACCTACCATCATTTGCTGTGTGTTTTCACCAGCAATGAACAAGAGTGTGACATCTCTGCATGTCCATCTGTAATGAGCCTTGTCTTTCATATTGCTGTTGCCACTGCTGAAATTTGCCAACCACCATCACTGTTCACTGTTTGGTCTCCATTTTTTCTGCATGGAGGAATTCGATGACTCGCCTTTTCTTCATATGCACTTCCATGTCAGACACCGTTTTGTCAGACCACCCCTCTGGTGCCATCTGTCACACAGCAACAAAATTTAAAAGAATACTAATGGGAAGATTCAATGTCTACTACCATACCACCAATATCCACCTCTAACACTGTGGGCCAACGTAATAAAATAGGATGCATTACTTTCAGAGAAGCCCTCATAGAATTCAGCGTATATTAATTTTCCATTTGTTCTTGATCCTCAGAGGGTTATGGTCTGTTGTCTCTTTTTGTCTTCACTACTGAGATCAGAAAATTCATATTTTTAATTCCAACAATATTTAGTCAATTTCCCAAAGTGCTAATCAAGAAAATAATCATGTCATCTGACAAACAATGAATTATTGCATTTGTGTATAGCTGGTTAATGACATGTTTCCTAGAGACTTAAATAAAGTGCTTCATCGAAATTAATCTGAGAATACTGGCATGAAACTTATGTTGAAAAATCCAGAAACATTTCCAAATTATAATCTGTATAGAGATTTTTTATTTTTATTTTTCCTAATGGAAGTTGTGGAAATAGCAAAGCTTGAAAGCTTGAGTCCTATAAAACATCTCAGTCACTCAGTTATACACTATACTACAGAAAACTAATCTTCAATTTACAATTGCAGGAAGAAGCAAACCCTCAGTAACAAGTTTTTCTGGACTTTGGGTCATTTTAAACTCATTAATTTAAATAAAAGAAATAGGTAACATCTAACAACTGAGAAAAGTTGTGAAGAGTCATGCATACTCAGTAGTTTACAAAACATTTTCATTTAAAAAAAAATACATCCTTCTCTCAGTTTTCTACTCAGACTGCACCCAAACTTTCATTGGATTTATTCAGTTAGGAATTAGGACCATTCTCATCCAACTAATTAGGAAAAAGATTAATGTCTAGGATCTCCTTGTAGTAAGTTGCTCAGAGTTTTAAGAAGGGTATGGAACTACTGGTCCAGTGAAGGACAATGAAGATCACACTGGGACTGGAGCAACTCTCATATGAGAAAAGAGTGAGAGACCTGGGAATCTTCAGTCTAGAGAAGAGGAGACTCAGGGAGGGAGTGTTGTCAAAGTTGAAGAGAGAATTAAAAAGGACCGAGACAAGCTGCTCAGGAAGGAGAAAAGAGGCAATGGGCACAAGAAGCCCCCTGTGAACATCAAGAAGCACTTCTTTACCATGCAGTTGAATGAACACTGGAACAGTGTCATAGTTTTGGCAGGGATAGAATTCGTTTTCTTTGCAGAGGCTCCTATGATGTTGTGTTTCAGATTTTTGATGAAAATAGTGGTGATAACACAATGATGTTTTTAGCCATTGCTCAGCAGTGCTTACACAATCAAGAACTTTTCTGCTTCTTGAGCTGCCCTGCCAATGAGAAAGCTGGGTGTGCAAAAGAAGTTGAGAGGTGATGCAATCAAGATATCTGACCCAAACAGACCAAAGGGATATTCCACGCTATATGACATCATGCTTAGAAATAAAGCTAAGCCGAAGAAAGAGAAAGGGGTGAGAATGCCAAAAAAGTATTATGCATCATGAGCCCTGCTTTTCTGGAAGCGACTGGACATCAGTAGTGAATAAATTATTTACACTGCTTTGCTTCTACATGCAGCTTTTGCTTTAGCTAGTAAACTGTCTTTCTCAACCCAAGGTGTTGGGTTTTTTTATCTTTCCAGTTCTTTCCCACATCTCTCTTACGTGGGGAGAGTGAGTAGCTGTGTCTGATGAGGTTAAATCACAGCACAGGGGTTGCCTGGAGAGGTTGTGGTATCTCCCTCCTTTGAGATATTTGAAAGCCAGGACTGGGAAACCTGCCTAAGTAGGGGAATTTGGATCAGACAATCTTCAGAAGACCCTCTCAACCTCAGGTATTCTATGATTCTGTGATCAGGACTGTTATATCTCAGAGGTTAAAAAAGTAAAATTTTCAGGAAGTACAAAAGAAAATAAAGTGAATGATAAAGGTTATCCACAGATGTATATGAAAAGAGGACAAAAAAAAAAAAAAAAAGAAAAGAAAAAGAAAAAAGAAATGGACTGGAGTATCTGGAGAGAAAGATGCAGATCGTGAATGATTTAGCTGTTGCCTACATACAAGATACATGTGTTTGTTTTTTTTTTTTTTATTTTTTTGTAAGAATTACAATACATGTGGCACCAGTGGAAAGATAATTTAAAGACAATTAAAGAGGAGTATTAGAATATTTGATACTGTTTATGAATAAGCTTTTGTGAGCTTACAACGAGTACAATTTCGACTGAATGTCTAAACAGTCTGTATCCAGACTACTAATAGAGCGAATGTATTAAATAATACATTAATAGACCTCAGCAATATAGCAGAATAGTAAAAAAAAAAAAAAAAAAATCTCAGAAGGAAAAAAAAGGAAAAGAATGAGTCGAGTAGAAGTCTGGTACTTTTTTCTAAGGATTCTGAAAACTTTCTGATGGAATTTTGATCAAAAATATTAACCTTTTCAGACACAGTATTAGATAATGTTATAAGAAGCAAATTAATTTATCAAAGATATATTATAGACTCATCTCCTGAAAAAGTTAATAAAAAATTATTTGAAATCTAAGAAATGAGCATGCTTATGTAAACAAACAAACAAAACAAACAAGCAATAACAACAACAAAAAACTATTCAGTTTGGAGATTATCCATGGGTTAATGAAATAATTGGAAATTCTATGAAGAGACATTTTCATGGGTAGTAAGTGCAGATTACTGAAAATAAGGTGTTCCTTAGTCTTTTGCAGTAATCATTTATTATAATTGGGTATGTTGCTAGGTATAGATCATGAAATCCTTGTAAAACACAATTTTGAGGAGTTTGACCAACACTGTGGAGACCATATCATGACTCTGGAAGAGATAGCTTATCTTGAAAACTGATATAAAAGAAACTGTGATACAATTTGAATTATAATTAGAAGCTTATTTTCTAAAACTGTTATAGCTGAAGAGAAACTATGTTGACAACAAACTGCCAATGTATTGCAATTTTCTCAAGGAATTTCTAGAAAATCATTAAAAAAAAAAAAGGAAAAACATCATGAAAGTCTTAGCAATATCTTTGCATAACTCATTGTTAATCTATGTAAAGTTGCATTCAGTTGTGACCACCCATGCTCAAGAAGCACAAATTTTAACTTGAAGAAGCGAAACAGAATTTCACCCAACATTATTACAAGCAAAGAGCTCATTGCTTCTCATGACTTCTTGTAAAAGTTCTAATTTGTTATTTACAGTGCATTTAACATCTAATAATATTCAAAATAGGTTTAGGAGGTTTACAACTCCTCATCTCTCAGTGCAGAACTTGGCTTCTCTTTTAGTACACTTACATAATCAACTACTACATTGCCAACTGGGAATGATCAGTACCTGATCTGACATCATCTGTTAAAGTTCCTGTACATTCATTTGCTACTTTCATGTAGCAATTTATCAGTGATGTAGTCTGCATCCATTTTGTCAGTCTCAAGAATAATTGATACATCCAAGAAAATCTAAGTGCTGGAGGACTTTTCATCAATGTTGGCAGCACAAGATCCCCATAAGTTATTTCAATTATGACTACAGCAGGAGGGAAACCACCAAGTGCACTACAGCTATCAAACACCTACTTCAGGACTACAGTATCTGGAACAGAAAACATCTGAAAAAATCCTAAATACTACTAAGGATCAAAATACCAGAAACTGGCTGTAGCTAGGAATTGGTGAAGTTTAACTAACTGTGTATAAGACAGTATCATAACAGTTTCTGGGAAGGGAAAGGAAAGTTATATTAAGTGGATAAGAAAGTCCGTAGGTGACCAAAAATATCTGAGAAGTCACAACTAACGAGCAGTAAAAGCACACCATGACAAACAGTTATGTAATTCAGTGGCAGATACATTGAGTGTCTAGTATCTATTAGTTTTAGTGCTAGCAAAGATTGTCAGTAACTTTGAAATATGGACAGTTTTTAAATTATCTTGACATAGATTTAGATGAGGAATACCTTGTATATTATTTCAAAATGGAAAGTTTGATGTCAGTAAACCATATAGCCTGGGTTTTCTGTGTTTGATAATGTATTCAGCAGTGTGTATGTGTTTCAGAATGTGCAATGAATGTTTTGTAATATTTCTAATGAAATGTCTACTGTGCTGATTTCTATGACTAATTGAATATCACAAGCTACATTACTTTTTCTGGTTCAGTGATTATCCCTCGTATTCAGGAAAAAAAGTTCTTTGTTATGGAGTGAAGGGTTTTATTTCTAAAATTTAGTTATCTATGGTTAGAGTGAAATATCTATTAGAGAAAGTGAAATTTGATGATTTTTTTTTGAGAACTATAAATAAAGACTTTCCATTCACATAATAAATCCCTCAGAAGACAATGTATAGAACATGAGTGTAACTTCAAATACATTCCTAATTACTGTGAAATTACGTCATTATTGAAAGACATCTGTTTAAATACTCAGCTGAATTGTGGTCTCCTTGTTCATAAAGGAAATGTTGACAATATCTGATCTGCAGATTAGAGGTGCAAAAGTCTTTTCTGTGCTACATCAAATGTCAACAACTCTCCATCATTCCTGCGCGAAAGGGCAAAACTACAAATTAATTCCTGTCTAGACAGAAGAAATAATGGTTTTTATCTAAATTGTCTTGGGCCACTGCTAGGACATTCAATGAAAAGCTCTACTACTAATGAATAAAAAGACATTTTTTTTACAATTAATGAGTTGTAGATATTTTAAGCTCTGCAATTCAAGGACAGAAAGCTATTAGATTTAGAGGAAGAATGGAGGAAAATAATGAGATCAGAAGGGTGAGTTATTTCAGTACCTGAGAAAGGTTGCTATTCTAATTCAATATTTATCATGCTGTAGCAACTTTTAAATGAGGAATCTAAAGAAAAGATGCTTGGATTGTGGATACCATCTGGAAAATTCAGTTGAAGAGAACCATACATAAGGAAAGAAATAACATTAGTAATTTAAAATATGTCTGTAAAACACATTTTTAATTCAAAACAGGGAAAAAAAAAAAAAAACACACACAGATGGCAGAATTTGGAAGTAAAGATTAGAAATTAACATATTAATGGCCAGATTCTGCAGTGACTGAAATAAACAGAGCTTTGCCATTGAATTTAATGAGAGTAGAATAAACTGTGTTGTCAGAAGTGGTGAGAAAAGGATGTAAGTATAAATGATCACATTCTCCAGTTGATGTAGTTTTCTGCATTATTAGCACAAATTGTACTTTAGGGGGCTAAACATAACCACTGGCCAAGTCTTCAAGTCAGAAAAACAGTTCTCTGCAGGGATGGGGGGGAGAAGCTAACATAGGTGGTTTCGTCATACTGGATTTCAGTGAATTTTATGAGGGAAAGTTTGACAGATATATATATTCATTTGTACTGGTTCATTCACTGACAAAAAACTAGGACAGCATTGTATCTGATTCAATCTTCAACAAACCTATGTAGCTCAAAATGAGAAGGAAGTTTTAGCTCCCTTATGATCCTCTGTTCTATGAAGTTCAGTCTGTTTTTGAACAAGGTAAGTTATCTGCCAGTAAGACACAATTATTGCTACATTAAGGCATTTCACTGGTTTACATTATTATATATAAAACATTATACTATGCATATATAATGCATCCTATGTTGGTATATTAGGGAGAGATAGGTCCTTCAAAGATCTTAAAGGTATAAACTCAGCATCTCATTATATTTAAGCTCCTAGAATTCATAACTGAATCCAAAAAGCACTTAATTCAGGGTTTGTTCAGTATAAACATTTTTCTATCAAGCAAACACATTGTTGGAACAGGAGGGATATTTTCACATTTAACTGACATATCTGTAAGGATCATTGCACAGTGTAAGTGAGGTATGAAACAGTAGAGAAGATATGACCCTGAAAAAAGTCTTGGTTATTATTTTAAAAAGAATTTACCTGAACTACATGCATGTTATTTACTAGTTACTGGCTTCAATTAAAAACAAATATATAGGTGAGTATAAACGAAATTGAGAATACTGAGATAATTTTACATCATTGTTTATTTTTCTGAAATGCCATAATTTAAGTAAACACTAAGACTGTTTTTCATTATTGCAGTGAAAAATGCACTTAGTTCTCAGGCAGTGCTATGTTTTTACAAGAGCTCCCTCTTGTGTACATAACTGTTTCTGCATTGCATATAATTCAAATATTTCTAGGACCTTTTTAAAAATAATTTTATACCTGAACTTAAGGTAATAGGAATAGCAATAACCTAACTCTGTGTAGAAGACACACAAGGATCACCGACATGAAATGATAGTTCTGAGAATTCACATTAGGGGTTATCATTCTGAACTGTTGCAAAGTAAAAGGACTGAACTTTTCTTTATGCTTGTTCCATGATCATATAACCACAGAATGAGAGAATCATAGAATTGCTCAGGTTGGAAAAGACCTTAAAAATCATCAAGTCCAACAACAACCTAACCATACTACCCTAAGTAGTAATCCTCTGCTAAATCATGCCCCCTGTTCACCACGTCTAAATGTATTTTAAATATCTTCAGAGATGGTGACTCAACCACCTCTCTGGGGAGCCTATTCCAGTGCTTAACAACCCCTTCTGTAACAAAGTTTTTCCTGATATCCAACTAAAACTTAATCTGGTGCAACTTAAGGCCATTTCCCCTCATCCTGTCACCTGTCACCAGTGAGAAGAGATCAACCCTGCTCTTGCTGTTAGCAGCTTTCAGATATCTGAAGAGAGCAATAAGGTCCCTGCTCAGACTCCTTTTCCCCAGACCTAACAGCCCCAGTTCCTTCAGTCACTCTTTGTAGGGCATTTTCTCCAAGCCCTTCACAAGCCTTCTTGCCCTTCTTTGAACCTGCTCCAGCACCTCAATGTCCTTTCTGTAGTGAGGTGCCCAAAACTGAACACAGTACTCGACTTGAGGCCTCACCAATGCTGAGTACAGGGGCAGGATTACTTCCCTAGTCCTACTCACCACACCATTCCTGATACAAGCCAGGATGCCATCGGCTTTCTTGGCCACCTGGGCACGCTGCTGGCTCGTATTCAGCCGACTGTCCTTCAGTACACCAAGGTTCCTTTCCATCAGGCAGCTTTCTAGCCATTCCTCCCCAGGCCTGTAGGGTTGCCTGGGGTTGTTGTGACCAAAATGCCAGACCCGACACTTGTCTCTACCGAAACTCATACAGTTAACCTTGGCCCATCAATCCAGTCCCTCCAGGTCCCTCTGTAGTGCCTTTCTCCCCTCAGGCAGATCAACACTCCCTCCCAACTTGGTGTCATCTGCAAACTTACTGAGGGTGCACTTGATCCCCTCAACAGGGTCATTAATAAAGATGTTGAATAGAAGTGCCCCCAGTACCGAGCCCTGGGGGACACCGCTCATGACCGGCCACCAACTGGATTTACCTCCACAGTTCTTTGATCCAGGCCATCCAGCCAGTGTTTCACCCAGTGGAGCATACACCCATCCAAACCGTGGACAGCCAGCTTCTCCATGAGGATACTGTAGGGAACAGTGTCAAAGTCTTTACTGAAGTCCAGGTAGAGCACATCAACAGCCTTACCTTCATCCACTAAGCAGGTCACCTTGTCATAGAATGAAATCAGGTTTGTCAAACAGGATCTACCATTTGTAAACTGATGACTGGGCCTGATCCCCTGGTTGACCTTCAATTGGTCCATGATGGTTCCTGAGATTATCTGTTCCATAACCTTACCAGGCATCGAGGTGAGACTGATAGGTCTGCAGCTACCAGGATCATCTTTTCGACCCTTTTTGAAGATGGGCATCACATTTGCCAGTCTCCAGTTCACTGGGACATTTCTGGTCAGCCAGGACTGCTGAAGAATTGTGGTTATCCATTCCGAGGTCTGCTGCTTCGGAGCTGGCGCAGGCAGAGTCATGACAACAAATACTGTGTTATGGGCTGTTTCAGCAGTTTTCCTTTCTAAGTGGAACCCCAGGAGAGGAGAATGACCCGGCAGCAACTACCAGCCCTCGTGAGAGCAGCTGACATGGTGTAGGCCTTGCTGAGGCAACGGCAACCACAGCCACGCCATAACTAAAAGCCTCAGAGAGAGCTGTGACTGTTCACCAAGCATGGAGGGGAGACCTCAGTGTATGTGTATCACATAGGTTGTATAAATTTGTAGAAATCATTAGCCACCCATTCACATGACTGCATAATGTGAAGGCTTGTTATCTCACTGTGCTAGTGAGTGGTAAGTGCAGAGGCTGACAAGTTAATGAGAGAATAATGCGGCAAGGACAGAGCCAGCACTACTGGACAGAGCAGATTGGTCACACCCTATTAAGGCTACCTTAGATAGTGCTAGTGAGTCTTCTGATTTGCCATGGCTGCACCCTGGAAGAAACCTATTGCCAGGAAGAATGTGGAGACCCAGACAGAGGTTCCACAACAACATGATCAGGCAGTCCCTGCAAACCATCTCATGAGCCTGTGATCCATGATGTGAGGTGTTTTTCATTTGTTTGTTTATATTTTGTTTTTTCTTTGTTTTACTTTTTGTTTGTTTGTTTGTTTGATCTAGCTGAAGTTAAAGCTGTGCCGTACACTAGCAGATGTACATAAACAAATGTGATCATATGTCTCCCAATGGTCAGACTTGCTGTTGTATGTATTTTAAAAAGCATATATGTTTATAAAGAAAGAAAAAAAAAGTCATAAAATAGTTAGCAATATTTTCTCTGACTGCTAACCTAAACATCCACCAGATGTCAGTGAATACTTGCAGAATGACATAAAATGTCCCAAAGTTATGTTTCTAATCCAAATCTGATATTTCAGTTACATGATACAGAGTGCAAAATCATGTATCATTGATGATGTTGAAGTGCAAATTGCTGGGGAAAAAAAAAAAAAAAATCCCCATACTTCATACTGTATAAATGAGAGACTAAAAAATGGATTTCGATTTTGTATTTTTCTGTTTTTAACACTATATTTTGCTATTAAATGTAACTCAGAGTTTTCATCTGTGAAAGCAGAAATTACAGGGTAGAAAAGATATAGACACTTGGAAAATTCAGATTCTTGAATGTGAGAGAAGAGGAAAGGAGAAGCTCAAAGGTAAGGAGGTCTAGAGTTGCTCAATATTAATAAAAGGCTAAGGGATTATTTTATTGCTAACTTCAAGTATGTGGCAAACTACTGTGGAAGGGTTCAAACTTCTCAGAAATGCAGAGTTATAGGGTATAGAACAATGGACGTAAGAATCAAGGAGAGAAAATTCTGATTTGATTTTAGGGGGAGAAAAAGGTTAAGTGAAAGTAATCAGACACAGGAATCAGTTACTCAGAAGTGTGTGGTATCTCTGTCTTCAGAGATATTCAACTTGTTTATTTAAGGTTTGAACTTGAGAACCTCAAGTTTGAATCATGAGAACCTCATCAAACTTCAAAGCTAGATTCAGCTTCAAAGTTGATCTAGCAGATAGTGAACCAAATGATGTACAAGCGTCTCCTCTGGTTTTATTTCAGTAATCTTTCACTTTTCCTAGAAGCAGGATACATTAAGTCACTTGAAATATCATTAGTCTCCTATCTGTGGACAACAGAACGGTAGATTACTAATATTTTAAGTGCCTAAATTTAAATGTCTGTACATAGAGTTTAATTCAGTCTGTATTGCTAGGTCACAACTTTGTTAACATAGAGAATCACATAGAATGGTTAAGATTGGAAGGGATTTTTGGAAGTCTCCTGGTCTAAATCTCCCTACTCAGGAGACACCTAGAGCAGCTTGTCCAGGACAATGTCGTGACAGTTTTGAAGATCTCTATAGAGGGAGACTTCACAATCTCTCTGGGTAACTTGTGCTCCACTATCTGCACAATAAAGAAATACTTCCTGGTGTTTAGATGAAATACTTTGTATTCCAGTTCGAATCTATGAATGTATTAGGAATAAATTTAATTCATCATTGTTTTTCCAGCCTTCTAAGAATTCTGCTGATTAAAATTATAATTATGAATATATAAGTATATAACTTCCCATCATTTCCCAAATTTTGGTAATGATTGATCCCGGACATAATAAATATTGCAATGTATGATATACAAATAAATGTATACTGGAATGATAACATGATTTTTTACCATGGTTTTGGAAACAGTGATGTGTAGACCAAGAACCATACTGTGTCAGCAGCAATACTATTTTTTGTTTTATTTCTTCCCTGTGTCATCCAAGAATACTATTATTCTACTTATATATTCGATTCTACCTATTATTCTATTCTATATTTATCAATGCCTTATATGACTGAAAGTTATAAGAATGTACCCAACCCTTAACTGAAGTGTAGAAGAATCCTACTTCTTAAGAAAAGCTGTTTGATTCAGAGAAGGGATGTACACTCTTATGATAGTTTTCCCTGAGAGCATAAGGTAATCTCCACAGAGGCTGTGAACAATTACAGCAATGCTCGCTATAGATTTCCTCCAGAGAGACCAAAAACTGCTCAGAGTAGCCATGAAAGTGCTTAATAGTAACTGAGAATTGACTGTGTTCTGCTCTAGGGATGTACTGATTCAGAGTAACATCTATTTGCATACCTTAGGCAAAAAATTAGAGGTATTAGAACTATGTCCTGACAAAATCAGAACCTACTTTTGCATCAGAATAATTGAAATCCCATATGACTACAGTTCCAGTCCTTTTACTTTCTCTGTTTATCTGTCTGAACAATTCATAGTCTGCTTCCTTGTTTTACTCTGGAGATACAACAATTTTTGTCTATAACACCTCTTCAAAATCTGTTTCTAACTTCAGTCCAGATTGTCCTAACAGTTTCCAAGAGTGTTTTGACACATACTTTTTTTTTTTTTTTAATAATTTAATAAATGTAATCTTACCTGCAATATATTTATTTTCTACTCCCTATATATAGTACTTTACAGAATGCTACATTTGTAAACACTGGAACTGTGAAGCACAATCTAAGACACGGTAATATTTTTAAGTTGTCGCTGTTACCTTATACAAACTATGTGTATTTTTCCAGTAAATAAACATATATGTGTACATTTCTTAACACTTCTGTGAAATGAATAAGATCCAATAAAAAAGGCAGACTTGTCAAACCCTTCCAGTTTGATTAATTCATTATGTGAGGTATTGTAAAGGCTGATAGTTATAGAAATTCTGGATATTCAGGACTTTAAAAATATTAAACTATAGTTAAAAAAATTGATATAAACAAATTCTAGGGATCAACTTCTTTAATTCTACATTGCAACATATATTTGTCTTTTATCAATATCTTAAAACTATCCAAAAGAAGGGAATGTTTTCTTGGGTTAGCAAGTGAACTTCTTTATTTATTTATTTATTTATTTATTTATTTATTTATTTATTTATCACTTTCTTATCTACCTATCTATCTACCTGTTTATTTTCTTTCTGTTTTATTTCCAAGCAAACTCATTCAGTCCACAACAGAAATTACAAGAACACTAAACTATCTGACACGTTTAGCAGCAGAAACACATCTATAGCCTCTGAGAGATTTTTTCAGTACCAAATACTACTGGCTACAACATTAACTACAATGCATTATATAATCACTGCCATCTTTTATACAATCATTTTATACATTTTATACAACTTCCTCTATATAATCACTTTTCTCCTTTTGTCCATCAAATGTTTATCAAAAGAGTAAAGGAAGATCTCTGACTTACACACAAGGGAAGGGTGTTAATCTTCATCAAATGTGCTAATATTCAGTATAAACTTTGAGTCAGACTACTTTTCATTGTTTAAACTTCACTAAAATTTGTGTAGATGTCTTCAGACTTGATGTTTTGAAAATGCCAAGCATTACATCAAGAGAGTGATGTAATTATGGGAAATACCTCTCTTACTTAACTTATTGTAAATGACTTATAGAATTATTTTTTAAGGTTAGGTAAAGCAAAGGTTTTAGGTTCAGCTTGATGTATAAACATATTGCAGATTTGTTTTTTTTTTCATGAGGCATCCACACACTCTGTGTTTATCTTCTGTAGACTCAAAGATTTACTAAAGTATTTGGTGTATATATAGTTCAGAAAAAGTTACTTTCATTCAGAACTCCATTTTGTCTATATTTTTTATAAAAGAGATATAACAACCTAAAAAAAAAAGAAATCCTAATCAAACTCTGCATTATGATTCTGTGTATATGTAAATGTACTTGCAATAGTATAAAAAGAGCTGAATTTAATTTTAGACAAATTTGAATCTTTTCACGTTCTTGAGAATTCACACTGCCAGTGAGGAATGTTTTCAACCATTTTGCTTCCTCTTTTTAAATACCTCAGGACAGTAGATGGAGCACATACTAGTAGTACACAGTGAAAACAATTGCAGGATAAAATCCTTTTAGTTTCCTGGAAATCTGCAATTCTTTCTGTGATTTGACAGATTCTGCACAATCAGTTTTCAAATCTTAATTCAGAGCTAACATAAATTCACCTTAAATTTCCCCAGAAACATATTGTATTGGTACAATAATGAGGTAGACATCTTACTGAATTGTGGGAATCCATTTCAAAAAGTGCAGAATTAGATGGATCTGTGTAATGAGAGGGACTGGAAGTTTGGGGTGAATTATTATACTATAACCCTGGGACAGTATGGGGAAAAAAATGATATTGCATGGCATTACATCATGCTCATTAGGATTACAGGAAGATTATTAACCAGAAACAGCCTTTAGCAATATGAATCCCATAAAGCTATTTTGTAGAAAATCTAGAAATATGCTTAAAGTAATTAAGGGTTCAAGCTACCTCAGTGATGAAGGTTCCTAACTTCATGAACTAGCACAGCATATTAAGTGACCCATGGCTATCCAAGGGTGTGCAAATTCTACTTATGTGTTTGTGCGCATTCCTTTGAAAAGATCTCTGTTGCAATAGTGAAAAAATAATTCAAATATTTTCAGTGCATATTCTACATTTAAGCTAGTTCTGGGCTTCTTTTAGAGTTACTGAGAGGATTCAACTGATCTACTTTAGGATACGATACATTTGTCATTCAGAGCGGCCTACATTGGTTAAGAAGTAGGCCCAGGTGAACTCCATGAGGTTCAACAAATCCAAGTGCAACATCTTGTATTTAGGTTGTGGCAACCTGCACTATCAGTAAAAGCTAGGGGGAAAGGGATGAAAGGACTGAGCACAGACCTGCTGAAAAATACTTGGGGATACTGGTGAATGGCAAGCTGGACGTGAGCCAGCAATGTGCCTTCACAGTCCAGAAAACCAGCCATATCCTGGGCTGCATCAAAAGAATTGTAGTCAGCATGTTGAGGGAGGTGATCCTGCCTCTCTAGTCTGCACTGAAGAGACCTCCTGTGAAGTACTGCATCCAGATGCAGAGTCTTCAGTATAGTTCAGTACTGTACCATACAAGAGATGGAACACCGCCCCCAGGAGGACAGACAGAGAGGGCTGGGGCTGTTCAGCCCAGAGAAGAGAAAGGAAGGCTTCCAGGAGACCTGATAGTGGCCTTCCAGTACAGACTCTTAACAGGGTCTATTGCGACAGGACAAGGGGAAATGGTTTCAAAACTAAAACAGGGAAGATTTAGATTAGATATAAGGAAGAAGTTTTTACAATAAAGGTAGTGAAGCACTGGAACAGATTGCTTAGAGAGGTTGTTGATTCTCCATTCCTGGAGACATTCCTCATCCCTGGAGACATCAGTCTGTATGGGGTTCTGAGCAGCCTGATCTAGATGTAAGTGTTCCTTTTCATTGCAGGGGAGTTAGACTAAATGACCTTTAAAGGTCTGTACCAACTCTTAAGTATTCTGCGATTCTATGAATGTTATTAAATTCCCTCAAATATAAAAATGAAGTCATGTAATAAGTTCAGGTGTAAAAGTTTTTATTACAAGTGCCCAAAACTGAGTGAGAAACCAGAAAATTAATGGACAGATATATTCTTGTCGTAAGTCTCAAAAACATTCAGTAGACATCTAGATATAAAATGTTAGAATCACAGGCACAAAGGGACCTCATTTCCTGGTTTCATCTGGGACAGAATTATTTTCTTCACAGTGTCTGTTATGATGCTATGACTGTTATGATGCTATGTTTTGGCTTTAATCAAACAATGCTGATAACATACCAATTTTTTAACTGTTGCTGAGCAGGGCTGTACAGAGCCAAGTACATTTCAGTTTTTCAGCTTCTTGTGCTGTCCTGCCAGTAAAGTGGGCTGGAAAAGGACACGAAGTTGGGAGGGGACAGAACCAGAATAACTGAAATAAGCATGCCAAATGGACATTCCATACCATATGGCATAAAGTGGGAGAATTGGCTGGGATAGGGCAGCCACTGCTTAGGAATTGACTGGACATTGTTCAGTGGGTGATGAGTGATTACTCTGTGCATCACTTGTTTTGCATATATATAGATAAATACATATATACATGTCTGTGTTTACATATTTGTAATTATAATTCCTGTCATTTCTCTTCCTTTTCTGTCTTATTAAATAATTTTCATCTCAACCTACAAGTTCTAATTTTTATTTCCCGTTTTTCCCTCCCATCCCTTTGGCAGTAGGGAGAGTGAGTGAAAGGCTGTGTAGTATTTAGCTGCTTGCTGGATTAAACCACAACACCTCAGCAGGTCCCTGGTCCAACTTTCTGCTCAGAGCCAGTCAGCTGTGAGGTCAGACTAAGTTTTCTCAGGCTTTTATCCAGCCAAATCTAAAAATCTTCCAAGATTGAGTTCTGTGCAATCTCTTTGGACAAGTAAAGAAGTTCACTGCCTAATTGTCCTCATGGGGAAAAAATATTCTCCTTATATCCACTGTGAACCTCTAGTTTAAAGATATGCCCTATTACATCTCTTTCTCATGCCACACACATTTGTGAAATGTCTCACTCTCTCAGCAGATAGTAATCTCCCTGTAGCTACTGTTAGTTAAGTTCACACCAGTCTCTCCTCCAAGCTGAACAAGTCCCACTCCCACAGTTTCACCACACGGGGCAACGGAGCCAGACCTGACCATCCTGGCTACCCTCTACTGAACTTTCCAATTTATCAAAGCCTTTCCTGAAGTGTTGGGTTCTAAACTAGTTACAGAATTAGCTTTAATGAGTACTGAGTAAGTAGGAATTATCCCTCCTTTGATCTCTTGCTTGTGCTCCTGTCAAGACTTCATCCTACTTAGAGCTATTCCGTGGGCTAGGGTATTAGAATGTAAGGGGGCCTCTGAAAGCTGGTCAGCATTTAAACAGCTCTTCTTCCAAGCTCAGGATCGGTGCGTCCCTGTGAGCAAGAAATCGGGAAAAGGTGGCAGGAGACCTGTGTGGATGAGCAAGGAGTTCATGCGCAACCTCAAAGGAAAGAAGAAGGTCCATGAAATGTGGAAAAAGGGTCTGACCACTTGGGAAGAATATAGAATGTAGTCAGGGCCTCATTGCAGGGATGCAATGAGGAAGGCTAAAGCCCGCCTGGAATTGAATCTGGCTCAAGTGATAAAGAATAATAAAAAAGGCTTCTTCAAGTATGTTAACAGCAAAAGGAAAACTAGAGAGAATGTGGGCCCCTTACTAAGTGAGGTGGAGGTTCTGGTAACGGGGAATGCTGAGAAGGCAGAGATACTGAATGCCTTCTTTACTTCTGTCTTCAGTGAAAAGGCTCTCCCTCAGGTTTCCCACACCTTGGAGGTTAGTGAGAGGGTCTGGGAATGGGAGACTTTCCTTTAGTCAGGAAAGAGGATGTGTGTGAGCGCCTAGGCAGTACTAAGGTCCACAAGTCCATGGGACCTGATGGGGTGCATCCATGTGTGCTGAGGGAGCTGGCGGAGGTCATTGCCGAACCGCTCTCCATCATTTTTGAGAGGTCTTGGATAACAGGGGAGGTCCCTGAAGACTGGAGAATAAGCAATGTCACTCCGGTCTTCAAAAAGGGCAAGAAGGAAGATCCAGGTAATTATAGGCCTGTCAGCCTCACCTCCGTCCCTGGAAAGGTGATGGAACAGCTTGTGCTGGATACCATCTCCAGACAACTGGGAGAAAAGGAGGTCATCAGGAGTAGTCAGCATGGGTTCACCAAGGGGAGGTCGTGCTCGATCCACCTGGTGGCCTTCTATGATGCTGTCACATGCTGGGTGGATGGGGGAAGAGCGGTAGATGTAATCTACCTTGATTTTAGAAAGGCATTTGATACTGTCTCCCACGACATCCTTATAACAAAGCTGAGGAAGTGTGGGATAGACGAGTGGACAGTGAAGTGGGTTGAGAACTGGCTGACTGGCAGAGCGCAGAGGGTCATCGTTGGTGGTGCAGAGTCTGGCTGGAGACCTGTAACCAGTGGTGTCCCCCAAGGGTCTGTGCTGGGTCCGGTCTTGTTCAACATCTTCATCAATAACCTTGATGAGGGGATAGTGGCCACCCTCAGCAAGTTTGCTGATGATACGAAGTTGGGAGGATTGGCTGACACGCCTGAAGGCTGTGCTGCCATTCAGCGAGACCTGGACAGGCTGGAGAGCTGGGCAGTAAGAAACCAGATGAGGTTCAACAAAAGCAAGTGTAGGGTCTTACACCTAGGGAGGAATAATTACATGCACCAATACAGGCTGGGGGATGAGCTGCTGGAGAGGAGCTCTGCAGAGAGGGACCTGGGCATCCTGGTAGACAACAGGTGGCCAAGAAGGCCAATGGCATTCTGGGGTGCATTAAAAAGAGCGTGTCCAGCAGGTGGAGGGAGGTGATCCTCTCCCTCTACTCCGCCCTGGTAAAGCCTCATCTGGAGTACTGTGTCCAGTTCTGGGCTCCACAGTACAAAAAAAGACAGGTATCTCTTGGAAGAGTCCAGCGGAGGGCCACAAAAATGGTGAAGGGCCTGGAGCATCTCCCCTGTGAAGAAAGGCTAAGTGAACTGAGTCTGTTTAGCCTTGAGAAAAGATGAGTGAGAGGGGACCTTATCCAGATTTATAAATATCTGAGGTGTGGCGGCCATAGCGGTGAGGCCAGTCTCTTTTCAGTGGTACGTGGAGACAGGACGAGGGGGAACGGACATAAGCTGCAGCATAGGAAGTTTCGCACGAATGTGCATAAGAACTTCTTTACGGTGAGGGTGACGGAGCACTGGAACAGGCTGCTCAGGGAGGTTGTGGAGTCTCCTTCTCTGGAGATATTCAAGTCTCGCCAGGATGCTTACCTGTGCGACCTGGTGTAGGGAACCTGCTTTGGCAGGGGGGTTGGTCTCAATGATCTCTAGAGGTCCCTTCCTACCCCTACAGTTCTGTGATTCTGTGATTCTGTGATCTCTGCTGCCAGGGCTTACTGCTGGATAATGCTCAGCACTGTGTTCCCCAAGGATCTCCAACATCTCTTCCACAGTTGCTCCCCAATCATTGCCATTGCTGGGGAGAACTCCTTCCCAAGGATAGGAATTTTCGTTTGTTCTTGTTGAGTTTGATGATAACACTGATGATAACTTTCTGGTCCAGGTATTGGATAGACCAACCAGAGATGAAGCATTGCTGGACCTGCTGCTCACCAATGCGGAGGAGATCATTAAGGGCGTTAACGTTGGAGGCAGCCTGGGCTGCAGTGACCCTCCCTGGTTGAGTTTGTGATCTCAAGGGATGTGGGTCTGACAAAGAGTGACATCAGAACTCTGAACTTTGGAAGAGTGAACTTTAAGCAGTTCAATGGACTGTTGGCCAAGATCCCCTGGGATGCTGTCTTTAAAAACAAAGATGTTGAGGAGAGCTGGCTACTCTTCAAGCATGCCTTTCTGAGAGCACAAGAGCTCTCCATCCCTCTGAATAAGAAAGCAGGCAGAGGAGGTAGGAAATTGGCATGGCTCGACAAGGACCTGCTGAGCACACTGAGGGTGAAGAAAGGTCGTACAAGCTCTGGAAACAAGGGTGTGTCTCCCTGGAAGAATACAGGAATGCCATCTGGACTTGCAGACGTGGGATCAGGAAAGTCAAGGAGCAGGCAGAACTGAACTTGGCAAGGGATGTGAAAAACAATAGGAAGACATTCTACAGGTGCATTGGCCAGAAGAGACAGGCCAAAGCAACTGTACCTCCTTTGGTAAATGTAAAAGGAGAACTGGCTTCCCCCAGGAGGGAGCTGGGCTTGTTCAGCCTGGAGAAAAGAAGGCTGCGGGCTGACCTCATTGCAGCCTTTCAATACCTAAAGAAAGCCTACAAACAGCAGGGGAATCAATTCTTTGAAACAGCAGGACAAGGGGAAATGGTTTTAAGTTGAAGGAGGGAAGATTTAGTTTGGATGTCAGTTTGAAGTTCTTTACAGAGAGTGGTGAGATGCTGAAACAAGCTGCCCAGAGAGGTTTTAGATGCCCCATCCCTGGAGATGTTCAAGGCCAGATTGGATGGGACCCTGGGCAACCTGGTCTAGTATTAAATGAGGAGGTTGGTGGCCCTGCATGTGGCAGGGGGCTTAGAGATTCATTATCTTTGAGGTCCCTTCCAAGCCGGGCCATTCTGTGATTCTGTGAGTTTTGTGAAGTTCCTGTTGATTTATCCCCCAATCCTGTCTGTCCTACAGGCAGCTACCCTTGACTAGTCTTTCTGGACTGATGTCATATGCAAACTTTCTGATACAGCACTGTACCATCTCATCCAGGTCACTGATAAAGATGATGAATGGGCAGGTCTTGATACGGACCTTTCATTTACTGCCCTCCAGGGATACTACAACCCATTAACTATTATTCTTCTGGTCTAATTATGCATCCAGGATTTAATCTATCTATTTGTCAATGCATCCATACTCTAACATCTTATATTTGAAACAAAAAAGTTTCAAAATGTGTTGAAAGCCTTGCTTTTTAATTGACATCTGCTTCTGCTTTCTCATCCACAAATCCAGTCATTTGGACATTTAAGGTAATTCTGTTATTCAGATCTATCTTTGGTGAATCAATACTAACTGTTCTCTGTTTTCTTATCCACATTCCCAAAAGTGTGCTTGAAGACATTTTGTTCATTAATTTTTCCAAGCAACAAACTGAGGCTGCAAAACAGGGCATAAGAATGAACAGGAAAATGAAAATTGCAGTTATACAGTTCACAGAGGGGAAAATTTGCATTAGGTTTATCTAACCTGGCTTTAAGTATCTCAAAGTTGCATAACTAAGCCTGATTTTATAACCTTTACAATCACGGCCTAGAAATAGAAACTCCAGATGATTTTTTCTCTGTAATGCCTTAAAATGAGATGAACTACCCTCTAGAGGTTTGTTTCATTGTCAAAATGTACGGTTGCATTTGACTCTGATTATAGTCAATGAAAACTTTAGAATTCAGTGTAGCTACCCTCATATAGGGGAATATTGACATTTATGATGCCCTAGAGTATCTGAGATATCTGCAACCACCTGTTATGTGGGACTTACTGGAGTTATTTTTGTATTCATATTCTTCTCAAGTGGTAATTGAAGGTCAGACAGCATACTCCAACGCATCTCAGATACAAAATACCTAAGTGTAGGCAACTGAATGAGCCACTAATCAACAGTAAAGAGGTCCAGAGAGAGATTAACTGAATCTTAAAAGCAGAATTCTGTATGCAGGAAGGAAAAGAAATTTGTTTCCAAAATGTGAATCTGCAGCTGACCCCTTAACTTTTACCCAAGCTAAAGCAGATGTATTTCAACTATTACGGGGCCCTTTATGTCTCACATCAGCCTTCAACAGTTCTTATCGTGACTTATCATTAACGATAATATAAGCTGTAGAATGTTTAACTTTAGATAAAATTCTTCCCCTGACTTCTCCTCTGTGCAAAGAACTAAATTGGGATTCACCTGGATCCACTGCTGCAGCAGAGCCACACTGATGGGTAGCTCAGTTCCACCACACTGTTCTCTCACTCCTCCCCCATTACCTCCTTGTAATTGTCATAAGCCTACATAGTGCCCTAAACTAAGAATTGCATACCAACAATGATAGACAATACTCTGGTAGTATTTATCAAAATTTGTATCAAGTTTTGGTGTTGTTTATGGGACATCTGGTTTACGGTGTGGTTTATGAGACCTCATCCAACATCTCCCTCCCTTTCTCTAATTTCATTTTCCTATTAGTCTAGACTATTGATATGTGAAAGTAAAATTGGCTATGCTGATACACTGAAGGGCATTGTTCAACTTTCCAGACATCTGCTGGATTTATAAAATAAAATAAAATAAAAATAGAATAGAATAAAAGCAAAGGCCAATAAGACTGATATTATCGTGGGAGTCTGCTACAGTCCACCCAACCAGGATGAAGAAGTAGACAAGACACATTACAGACAGTTGGGTGAGGTCTCAAGGTCTCTCCCCCTTGTTCCTGTGGGGGACTTCAACCTCACAGACATCTGCTGGATTTACAATACAGCAGATAGGAAACAGTCCCGGAGATTCCTAGAGTGTGTGGGAGATAACTTCCTGACACAGCTGGTGAAGGAGCTAACAAGGAAAAGCAAAATTCTGGATCTGCTGTTTGCTAACAGAGAAGGTCTTGTGGGGGAAGTAAAGGTTGGCGGCAGTCTGGGGCATAGCAATCATGAGATGCTATATTTCTCAATCCTTGTTTGAATCAGGGAGTGGAGTCAGCAGAACTGCCAAGTGGGACTTTGGGAGGGCAGACTTTAATCTCTTTAGGACCATGGTTGAGAGGGTCCCTTGGGAGGTCATTTTGGAGAGTATGGGAGCCCAGGATGGCTGGAATACTGTAAGGGAGTAATTTTAAAGGTGCAGGAGCTGACCATCCCCAAGTCACAGAAGATGAGCTGACAGGCAAGGAGGCCGGACTGGCTAAACAGAGATCTCTGGCTGGACCTCAAGAGCAAAAGGAAAGTTTATGGTCTCTGGAAGAGTGGGCAAGCGACTTATGATGATTTCAGGTATGTAGTGAAGCTGTGCAGGGAGAAAATTAGAAAAGCCGAAAGTCCAGCTAGAACTGAACTTGGCCACTAAGGTAAAGGACAACAATAAATATTTCTATAAATATATCAACAGTAAGAGGAGGGCTAGGGAGAATCTTCATCCCTTGCTGGATGCCAAGGGCGTGGTGACCAAAGATTAGGGTAAGGCTGAGGTACTTAATGCCTTCTTTGCCTTAGTCTTCAATAGTAAGACTTGTTACTCCCTGAGAACACAGCCCCCTGTACTGTTAGATAGGGATGGGGAACAGAATAGGCCCTCCATAATCTATGATGAGATGGTTTTGGATCTGCTCCAAAAGCTGGATACTCACGAATCATTGAGGCCAGATAGATTGCACCCTGGAGTGCTGAGGGACTTGGTGGATCTGGTTGCCAAGCCATCATTGCCATCATTCTTCGGCAGTCCTGGCTAACCAGAAATGTCCTGATAAACTGGAGACTGGCAAATGTGATGCCCATCTTCAAAAAGGGTTGAAAAGATGATCCTGCTACAGACCTATCAGTCTCACCTCAGTGCCTGGTAAGGTTATGGAACAGATAATCTCAGTATGCAGTCATGTGAATGGGTGGCTAATGATTTCTACAAATTTATACAACCTATGTGATACACATACACTGAGGTCTCCCCTCCATGCTTGGTGAACAGTCACAGCTCTCTCTGAGGCTTTTAGTTATGGCGTGGCTGTGGTTGCCATTGCCTCAGCAAGGCCTACACCATGTCAGCTGCTCTCACGAGGGCTGGTAGTTGCTGCCGGGTCATTCTCCTCTCCTGGGGTTCCACTTAGAAAGGAAAACTGCTGAAACAGCCCATAACACAGTATTTGTTGTCATGACTCTGCCTGCGCCAGCTCCGAAGCAGCAGACCTCGGAATGGATAACCATAATTCTTCAGCAGTCCTGGCTGACCAGAAATGTCCCAGTGAACTGGAGACTGGCAAATGTGATGCCCATCTTCAAAAAGGGTCGAAAAGATGATCCTGGTAGCTGCAGACCTATCAGTCTCACCTCGATGCCTGGTAAGGTTATGGAACAGATAATCTCAGGAACCATCATGAACCAATTGAAGGTCAACCAGGGGATCAGGCCCAGTCATCAGTTTACAAATGGTAGATCCTGTTTGACAAACCTGATTTCATTCTATGACAAGGTGACCTGCTTAGTGGATGAAGGTAAGGCTGTTGATGTGCTCTACCTGGACTTCAGTAAAGACTTTGACACTGTTCCCTACAGTATCCTCATGGAGAAGCTGGCTGTCCACGGTTTGGATGGGTGTATGCTCCACTGGGTGAAACACTGGCTGGATGGCCTGGATCAAAGAACTGTGGAGGTAAATCCAGTTGGTGGCCGGTCATGAGCGGTGTCCCCCAGGGCTCGGTACTGGGGGCACTTCTATTCAACATCTTTATTAATGACCCTGTTGAGGGGATCAAGTGCACCCTCAGTAAGTTTGCAGATGACACCAAGTTGGGAGGGAGTGTTGATCTGCCTGAGGGGAGAAAGGCACTACAGAGGGACCTGGAGGGACTGGATTGATGGGCCAAGGTTAACTGTATGAGTTTCGGTAGAGACAAGTGTCGGGTCTGGCATTTTGGTCACAACAACCCCAGGCAACCCTACAGGCCTGGGGAGGAATGGCTAGAAAGCTGCCTGATGGAAAGGAACCTTGGTGTACTGAAGGACAGTCGGCTGAATACGAGCCAGCAGCGTGCCCAGGTGGCCAAGAAAGCCGATGGCATCCTGGCTTGTATCAGGAATGGTGTGGTGAGTAGGACTAGGGAAGTAATCCTGCCCCTGTACTCAGCATTGGTGAGGCCTCAAGTCGAGTACTGTGTTCAGTTTTGGGCACCTCACTACAGAAAGGACATTGAGGTGCTGGAGCAGGTCAAAAAAAAGGCAAGAAGGCTTGTGAAGGGCTTGGAGAAAATGCCCTACAAAGAGTGACTGAAGGAACTGGGGCTGTTAGGTCTGGGGAAAAGGAGTCTGAGCAGGGACCTTATTGCTCTCTTCAGATATCTGAAAGCTGCTAACAGCAAGAGCAGGGTTGATCTCTTCTCACTGGTGACAGGTGACAGGACGAGGGGAAATGGCCTTAAGTTGCACCAGATTAAGTTTTGGTTGGATATCAGGAAAAACTTTGTTACAGAAGGGGTTGTTAAGCACTGGAATAGGCTCCCCAGAGAGGTGGTTGAGTTACCATCCCTAGATGTGTTTAAAAACCATTTGGATGTGTTGCTCAGGGACATGATTTAGCAGAGGGTCATTAGGATAGTTTGGTTAGGTTGTTGTTGGACTTGATGATTTTTAAGGTCTTTTCCAACCTGAGCAATCCTATGATTCTATTATAATTTTTCCACATGTAACGTAATGTTGCCTTTCATTCACGCATCTCTAAGAAAGCCAAGAAGAAGTTATGTATACAACTTCATCATTTAACAGTGACATTTAAGTACTGCTTTGGCACTCTGTACAATTTTTTCCTGTCTTTTATTCACACAACTTCAAATTCTGATGGCTTTTCAAATAGTAAATTGTATTGGTATGGAAAAAGCTGTACTTACATTAATCCTTTACTAAAGATTGCCTTTCACTGGTACTCAAAATGACTAATGAGAAATGCATGGATCTTTCTCAAGTATAGTAGAATAGTCCAAAAGACAGACCTTGAATTAACTAAAGGTAGGTAACTCCCTCATCTTCCAACAAGATAGTGTAGAATTGCACCTGTCCACATTAACCTCAGCAACAATCAGTACTAAAAAGTCATCCCTAAAAAAGATCTTTTTCAGATCAGATTACCTGAAAAGATATGAAGATTATATTACAATTAAATGTTTGGATTAATATTCCATGTTTTCAGGTGACATCTGACCGCATGGAATGGTTCTCAAGGACTTGCATATCCATAAGGTAAAGAGAGTAAATCAGAGCTAATTTATACCTAAGATTTTTGTGGGGAGTGCCTATGCAGTGAACTTCCCTGAGAACTGTAACTGTTTTGTATCTTAAAGTTAATTTGCTGCTTAGCTCAAAGAACAGTTTTGGAGAAAATGAGCATACACTGCAGGTGATCAGGAGGTGATTGCCACATCATCTAATTATTTAATGGTATAGACACATCCAGAATGTATCAAATTTTTTTTATGAAATGTTGAAGTACAAAGAAGGACTGTCAATTTTCTTTTAATACTATGAAATTGTGTATAATTTCAGTTAAATTATATAAAAGACCTTTATTTTGCCATGCTATATTTTGCCTTGTTTTCCTGCACTTTACCAGTGTTCAGCTTTTACCATGCAGCAGCACAGTTTCAAAATGTCCTGAGAATAATTGGTAGACTTCATAATTTATGCTTGAAAATACTTACATTTCTGAGATTAATACTTGGCTTGATAGAGAATAAACAAACAAAAAATTTTGCTTCACGAAATTTATTTTGTTTCTAGATATGTTATGTGAACTTTAGTGAATTTTTACATTTCAAAGTTAAATACTGTTTTATTTATGTTACTAGTCCTTCTGATAATATTAAAATTTTAAATGCACATAGGTTTTTTCTCCTTGATTAACTTAAATAAATAGATATAAGGGATTTCAACAAGTTTCATCATTATCACCCTTATCTGTCAGAGTCTAATTCTATGCCACAGGAGTAAGTGTAGAACAAGAAAACTTCTGAAGTTTTCCCCGACAAAGATGACAGACATTCAGCATGCCATGCAGTAACTTAATCAACTATAGTGCTGAACCTCAAACAGGTAAGAGTGAAAATTACAATGCCATTTAAAAAATAAAATAAAAAATAAAAAATAAAAAAATTACTGCCTGCCTATATATAACAATTGCAAAACTAGCACAGTGTACAGGAAGCACTCAAAACATCAAAACATCCTCAGATTAATTGGAAGGTATGTAGCAACATTTTATTACCTTGGGTGGTTTTTTTTTTCTGTGTTTGACCTGACAAGAGTTCCAGCTAAGTGCTGGGAGTTACCGTACATGCTAAATTGTATGAAAGTGATAGATCATAAGTTTAGATGAACTACATTGAAAAATGAAGTATGGAATATATATATATATATATATATGACTGATTCATTCAACCTTTTTGGTGTAACCCTGAGATCTTCCAAATATTTTAAGTTATATTGATTAGATTATAGCTACTGGTATATACTTACATGCGATGTGTCAAATACTTTTTTTATTTCTAAACACAAACTAGAAATAGATAATATAAAATTACTATCACAGTAATGGAAGAAAATGAACTAGAAAGCTAAAATACTCTGAAGCTCTTACCCAGACTCCTGTTTGATTGTTTGACATCTGCAGCTCATTGGGGTTCTCTGATCAGCAAGGAGCCTTTCAGAGATGTAAGGAACTTCTTCAGTGTTTCTGATTTTGGCATGATGAAAGACTCGGGCTGAACAAATACTGTCTCTATATGTTTTCCCAAGTTGCAGTAAGAGCATTTGTTGGGCTGATAACCTATTCCCCTCAAAGACTGTCATCTCTGTCTTTGCTACTTTAAAAAGTTGAAATCTATAAGCTACTGAGGTAAGACATTTCAAATATTTTGAAATAATCTCTTGAAACTTTTTTTGGTTAGTAATAATTATGCAATATCAACTGTAGCTAAATTTGTACTGATTAATGCAAGGAAACGATAGAACATGCCCTCTTGACAGGGCAGAATGTTTCCCAGACACATTTCTCAGGTTTAATCTCTAAAATCAGATCATCAAACTACAAAGCATTTGGTTTTGAGCAATCTTTAAGACCCTAAGGCATAAACATTTTAAGCTAGAAATATCTGCAATAACGTAGCAGATTTCCTCATCTTTTCCTTCCTCCCTTCTTACTTTCTTATCTTTCTTCCTCTTTAGTTGATCATCTGTCTTTCCTTCTGTCCATCTATTATTCTTTCTCACTTTCTTTCCTATCCTTCCTTTCTTCACCTGCCAAACTACCTATGTTATATCCCACCCTCCCCTTCTTCCGTTTTTCCTTCCCATCTCTCTGCATAGTACTATTGACTGAGGGGGAAATGTGCTTAATGTCTTTAATGTGAAGTTCCTTAATGCAAATCTGTTTCTTTCTTTCCTTAGTGACTGTTTTAACTGTATTTCTTGTAAAATGTAGGTAGTACTGTAGAGAGGAAACTTGAACTTGTTTTCAATTGCTTTTAGAGAGCATTTTTTCTAATGTGAAATGTCCTTAAACCCATTTTCTTGGGATTTCTTTTGGAATTAGTTCACTCCAATAAAGACTACATAAGCAAACTGTTGTGCACATAGTCTGGGCTGACAAGAACCAGAAAGACAATCACCAAGAGCTTATTTGATGTACCTAAAGTCATTCCACGCTAGAGCTGTTTCATAAACAATTTCCCTGTGCTATCAGCTGGGGAAGGCTATTGTTATGATTCCCATTACATAGAATGTGGAAAAAGAGAAAAGGATAATGAACATAAGGAGTCAAGACACTACCAAGTAGTGAAAACACTCAATGCCAAAGACTAGAAAAAGCTCTGTTGTTTTTCTTGGTTGTTTTGTTTTGTTTTTATTTTTGTTTTAATGATTTAAATTGGTCTTAATGCACAAAAGAGATTTACAAATAAAGTACATAAAGCATTTTTCTTTCTTTATACCAGTGTAGCTACTGTTGCTAAAGCAATCATACTCTTTGAGATATGAGCAACCCTTAGACTCACTAAGAAGGATAAACTTCATTGCAATATTGCTGGTTAAGCTGCATGGTTTTCTGAATTATTTGATCAGTTGTTTAACATGTCCCTCACGTAATGAAGGTTTCAAGCAGCTCAGCAAGAAAGACAGTGTAATGCGTTCACCCTCAATCATTAAAACTTTGGAAAAGTGCATTTTTTTACCTACTCTTGAGAAGGGATTAGAAACTGTATTATCAGCTCTGCAGATGCCAGACAGTGTCTTATTCGTACCTTGAAGCTTCCTATCCCTAAAGATACCTTCTTTACAGAAACTATTGATTTCTCCATCTGATGTACAGTCACTTTCACCAAGTATTCTAGTTTTCTGTTTGCCTGCATGACTTTTATGGAGGGAATCATTGATTTTTTTTTTTTTTTTTTTTTTTTTTTTTTTTTTTTTTGCTTTTTTTGTAATAGGTTTTTTTTTAAATAGTTCTTTACAAATTCACCTTCCTCTTTCTTTGGTGTCAAAAGAAAGAAGAAAAGAGAAGTATATAGAAATAGTCTACTTTGACACTGAATCTCTGAAGAATATGGGATGTATATATGCAGACTTTATAGTGTGTTATACACAGTAGCTGTATTTCTCAAGAAAAAAAAAAAGAGCCTATGTTAAATGGAAAATAATCATGAAAATCAAAGTTAATACTTAGGAAGTATTTTTCTTTTAGTGTATACAAATTTCATAATGACATTCGTGCACTTTCATAAATATTACTTACTTTAGTATAGCTGATTTCATAGGATAAGATAGATCTACGGGATATATTCCCCATAAATTTATATAAATGAAATTTTATATCCAATTCTATGGTAGATAAATCTCAAAACTGTTAAGCTTGTATTCAACTGTAAGTTAGGAAGTGTTCCACATTCTTTTTTTCTGTTTAGATTGACTTTATAAAATCATTAATAACACATTCATTCTACTGATCTTGTTCTCTCTTATTTCATAAAGATTAAATTCACCATTTTCTGAAGAAAGCTAATACATATACACTACTCTTTTTGCTAAGGTTAATATGAACTTTTACATAATGTCATAGTTACTTTATTGCAAACACCTGGATACATGGAGAATTTGTGCTTTGCTAACTATTTCAGCTTATATCTTCAGATACGATGGTATAACAATATGTTAAGCTTCGTGATAAGAGAAGGAATGAAAAATGTATTTTTTTTGTTTCGAATAGAAGCCCTAAAGATTAATAAAATAAGCAGATCAAGGACCTACTGCACTTAGCTGTAAGAATACTTAAAAGTTTGTTGTTGTTGTTGCTGTTTTTTTATGTTAAGAACACTAAGAATTTTTATTTATACAGCATAAATCTATCCCCATCCACTCTGATATACTATATTGAACTTTAAAATAGTGAAAGTCACTATAAAGCTCTTTTATCTTGAGAAGAACGCAATTTCAATCAGACTCTTTAGATGAATTATTGTGCTGCAGCAGATGACTGGAATTTATGTTATAAGACTCTATTTTTTCTAACACATTGCTAGACTGAAGCACAGATGGTTCAAATTTAGATTTATAAGCATTGTTATTCATAGCTGAGAATGAAATCGTCACTCTGTTAATGGCAGTGAGAATTTTAATCTAATTTGCAAGGAGATTAAGGTTTTACTTGGGCATTCAACCCATTCCTTGTTTATCTATGAATATGAATATGATCTGAAAAATATATATTGAAGGTATCTCTGTATATCTCTTAGATAATTTTTAACATTTGTTTACAGAATCTGGAAAATATTGATACCTCCTATTTATTTAATAATTTAAATAAACTGCATATAAGATTCTCCAGTCACAAAATTGTATTTTTCATATTTTTGAGAGCTGCAGTTGAAAATCTAAACAAGAAGAAAATCGAGAACGCTTCTAAAAAAAAAAAAAAAAAGGATGGAATTCAGTATTATTAACTTAAAAGATTCTGTCTGTTGACAAATGTTTCATTTGCCTATATTGTCAAGAGCAAGGTGTCTGATCATATTTAGTGAGAGATCTGGCCTTTATACTTCCTTCTTATCTTTTTTGCAGTCTGAATCTTGACTTTTAGAGGATGTTATGGTCAACCGAAATGGATTTCTAGAACAGAAATTCAATTAATTGAACTATAAACATTTAACTGCACAGGACACTGGATCAAGTGCTTAAATGCTCCAGTTCAAACATTTGTGAGAGATCATAATGGAAACAGAGGAGCAAAGTGTTAGTTTTCTCATGGGAGAAATAATTAAGATGATATGGGCACAAAGCATTTCTTTTTTATTGTACTAATAATTCATGAAGATTAAAATAGACACAATTTGTTCTACATTTCTTTTTAATGATATTCTACAAAAAAATTGGAATCTACTAAGGATATGTCTGGATTTCTTTGCCATATTGCTTCTCACTACATTTCAAAAGTCTTCAATAAGAATAACAATATTCTACAAGACATGAGTGGAAATAGTGGCTGAATTTGTTTTAAATAAGCATGAACTGTGGCAGATCACCTAAAAAAACATAGCCACATAGCATCCTGCAAGTTATTTAAAAGAAAGAACGATTTACAAAATATAACAAAAAAACTCTTTAGTGAAATAAAAGCTATAGAGAATTCTTCTAACCATAAAGAAAACAGTAATTTACATATAAAGAACTTAGCAACAAAATTACTATCTATTTAAAAAAAATTAAACTGCAACCTGTATGCAGTGTAACTTTCCAAAAGATTCTAAAAGCATAATGTATGCAGAGTTACAGGGAAATTAGCACAGAAAAGTTGCCAAATTAGAAAAAGCATACTGGAGATTGAAAGGAGGAAAAAATGAACCTCTGCTTGCCTTTACTTCCATGCTTCAGAAGACTGTGACTTGTAGCTTATCAGTCACATGTTTAAAAACATTGGTTCTGTGATATATATTATTCCTCTCTTCTGTAAAACAGTAAGTGGTCTTAGTTCTGGTGGATTTTGCATAAAAACAAAGTTCCATCATGACATTGGACTTTGACATCCAAAGTACTTTGTGTTTTGGGAATAATCACACAAAATGAAATGTTTGCTTAATTTTGGGTGAGAAAATATATTATCATTTGGAAAAAGATGGAGATTAAATAATGGAAGGATCACAATATAAAAATCATTTTCAAAGTAAAAAGAAGGTATTATTATCAAAGACAAGGAATGAAGATCCAATAATTTTCCCGTCTTTCTGCAACTTGTATTTTTTTATTTTCCTCCATCATATCTCATTTCTAGTGTTGACAACGTCAGTTCGATGAATTCTGACTGTGCTTTCAAAATATTTGCTTCTTAAAATTTAATTGTGTTTAATTAAAATGGAATATACAAACATTTCACCTTTACAATCAGAACATTACATGAGTTAGTTTTGCTTTCTAGTAGATTAGTCCACTGGTGTTTTTTGTTGTTGTTTTGTTTGTTTGCTTTATTATAGATGAAATGATGAGTCTTACAAGAGTTCATCTATAAGGACTGCTCCAAAAGTAATGCCTCTTATTTTATTATGTTGGCCCATGATGTCAGAGGCAGATGTTGGTTGTATGGCAGTAGAAGCTGAACCTTCCCATCAGTATTCAGCTACATTTTGTTGCTGTGTGACAGATGGCAATAGAAGGGCCATCTGAAAAAATAGTGGCTGGCATGGAAGTGCGTATGAAGAAAAAGTATGTCATTGAATTTCTGACATTCATCGAAGCCTGCTGACTGCTTATGGAGAACAAATAGTGAATGTTAATACAGAGAGCCAGTGGGTAGTGTGTTTCAGCAGTGGCAACTGAGATGTGAAAAACAAGCTGCATTCCAGATGACCATGCAGATTTTTATGAGTGCAGCAGGTAGGCTCTTATTTATCAGTGACAAAAATGCATAGCTAATGGTGATGACTGTTGAAAAATCATGTTTTGGAGCTGAGAGTGTGCTCTATCAAATAATGTTATTGTGTACTTTGTATCTGTTGTAATTTCAACAAAAATAAATAAGAGGCATCACTTTTTAAATAACCTGTATATTTTTGTCTCATTTAATGTTATAAAAGAAAATGAGAAAAAGAATATGTAAATGAGATATCCCATTTTCTTAATTCTTCTCTTGTAGTTTTGTCTTATCTAAACTTGGCTTATATCACATCTCTGACTCCTATGGGCTTGTGTACAAACCTTGTGAGTTTAGTCCTCACATCGTCTTTACATTTCCTATTGTTCATCTCTATTTTTCTCAGTACTTTGGAGAGATTTTCCACTTCTCACTGATTTCATCTTTTGTTCCTACATTTCTGACTGCACAATACTTGTGTACATGAAAGAGCTCCCTCCCATCAGATATTCTTCAAGAAGATCTGTGGTACCCTGAGTTCTAGATTTATCTTACCAGGGAGAAAAATGAGAATAAATGTGATCTTCTTATTACATTGCATTCTTCAAGTCTGTTACACTGGTGCTGTTAGGGTCAGCATGACAATGGAGATGTTTTAAAATCTTATACAGTTATCACTATACTCCTTTTTAATCATTCACCACATTTTCTAGTTTTTCCATGTCTGGAAGTTCCCTGATGCTACTTCATAGCATGGATGATCAGTGTTTTGTTCAAGAGCATATTGTATTTAGTGCTCGTAAGAGTCTGTTATTAGAACTTCCAGCAAGAGGCTCTCTTGAGACAGTTTAAGGAAGTATCCTATTCACTGCTTTTCAGTACAATAGGAAGAAATAGTGCAGTAAATTCAGTCCAAACGAGCTACCTTGCAATCTCCTTTGATATTCTCCTTTCATAGAATAATGGAATGACTTAGGTTGAAAGAGACTTCTTTGAAGATTATCAAGCTTCAATCTCCCTGGGGTAACAGGATTGCCACGCACTAGATCAGGCTGACCAGGGCTTCATCCAACCTGGCCTTGAACGCCTCCAAGAATGCAGCATCCACAGCTTTTCTGGGCAGCCTTTGTCAGTGCCTCACTACCCTCTGAGTAAAGAATTTCTTCCTAGCATCTAGTCTAAATTTCCCTTCTTTTTGTTTAAAGACATTCCTCTTTGTTCTATTACTGTTAGGCCATGTAGAGGTGTAGACCTCTTCCTGCCTGTAAGCTCCCTTCAAGTACTGGAAGGACGCAATGAGGTTTCTCCAGAGCATTCTCTTCCCCAAGTTAAACAAGCCTGCTCCTTCATTCTTTCTTCACAGGAGAGGTGCTCCAGCACTCTGATCATCTTAGTGGCCCTCTTCTGGACCTGCTCCAATAGCTTCACATCCTTCCAGTGCTCGGAGCCCCAGGCCAGGATGCAGTACACCAAATGGGGCCTCTCAAGGGCAGAGTACAGAGGGGATAAGCACCCTCTTCCTCCTGGCCACTCCTCTTGATACAGCCCATGATATAGTTGGCCTTCCAGACTGCAAGCGCATACTGCTGGCTCATGTCCAGTTTTTTGTCCATCAGAACTTCCAAGTACTTCTCCACAGGGCTGCTCTCAATGAATTCTTCTCCCAGTCTGTACACATACCTGGGATTACTCTGACCCAAGTGCTACACTTTGCACTTGGTCTTGTTAAATCTCATTAGGTTTTCTGGGCTCATCTCTCATGCCTGTCTCAGTCCTTCTGGGTGGCACTCCTTCCTTCTATGGTGTCAGCTGAATCACTCAGTTCAATGTCTTCCACAAATTTGCTGAGGGTGACTCAATGCCATCATCTATGTCACTGATACAAATATTAGGTTACCAGTCCCAAGCAGGATCCCTGGGAGACACCACTCATCACTTGCTTCTACCTGGACATAGAATCACTGATCACAGCCCCTTGGCTATGACCATCCAAGCAAGTCCTTTTCCGTCAAATAATCCAGCCTTCAAACTCATACATGTCCAAGTTAGAGATAAGGATGTGTCTACTGTCCTACATATGCTCACATAGATGACGTCAGCAGCCCTTCCTTTGTCCAATGAATATTTCTCTGGAAAAACAGATTTTTCACTTTTTCATTTATTTTCCTTTGCCCCTATAATGAGAAGTAGAACAGATATTTTCTACAAAAGATAAAGATACAGTAGCTGTAACAGATCCACAAAACAGAGACATTACATGTAATACACAACTGTTAGTTGCTCAGAAGACATTGCTATGATCTGCTAATATTACAGTTTTTTCTTTTACTTCTGGACATAAAGATTAAGATACAAAAAGTGACATTTTCAGTAATCTCAGTTAGTCTGAAACTAGGTTGTGCAGGAACATCTCAACTCACTTCTTTATAGTCTCTTTATAATAAAAGGGCTGAAGGGTCTTCAGTAGGTCACCTGGACCACTACTCTCTTCAGAGAAAGATTGCCATGCACTATCACTCTGAGAAGATTTGTTTAGTTTTTCAGGAAATCATGGTTTATTATTTGTTTGTAAAAAAAATCCTAGCTTATTACCAAAGATTTAGAAGTTTCTTGCATATTTTTATGGTTTTCTTACTGTTAAAAGTTTAATTATCTAGTTTAAACATGGAAATTCTATTTAAGCAGAGATAAGAACCTTCAGTAGCTTTTTCCCATTCTGAGACAGAACTCTTTATTTTTGACAAAATACATTTAAGAAAAAAAATCCTTTACAGAAATAATTTGTCCTCTTGAATTAAATATATATATATGTATATATAAATTAATATACTTTGAATACTCTCTAGATTTTTTTTACATTTTCTATTATCCTTTGAAGGTAAAGAATCAAGTGTTTATGATGTATAACATATTATTATTTCTATTCAAATTGATAACTAGCTCTACCAAGACCTTTTCCATGTCAAGTGAAGAGTTGTATTGGATTTTAATTGCCATCTTATTGTAAGTAATCATTCTATCCATTCAAAAACACAAATAGGGTATTTGTACTTGATATTTCATTAGTAGCACTGACCTACTTCAATATTTCTCTATGGAAAAAAATATTCCAAAAGAGTACCTTCAAGTACTCTTTTTTAAGTGCTCCAGTGCCCAACCACTCTTAAATACGGTGAAAATATAAGCAAATATAGTGATTGAATTACATTTCCTTGAAATATTCCCCTTCTCTGCTTAGTTCCTTAGCATAGCAGATCTGAGCCTACAAGAATTAGTTTATATTTGCTTGCTTTTTTTGCTTGTTTGGAGACGTTGATGACTACAGTCCAGTTCATATGTATAGTATATATGCCAATATGTAAAAGCCTGTTAAATGTAACATAAATGGAGGGAAATATAGGAGAAAGGGTATTTTTCTTCAAGTAAAATAATAATTATTTATTTGGAATTAATCATTGAAAAACACAATCCATAACAGAATTTTGTCAGCTAATTGTTTACATTATCATCTCCACAGTACCAAGTAGAATATTATAGTATGAACCCCAATATACAGTATGAACCCCAGAGGATCCCAGAATACAAGAATTCTGTCTGAAAGCACAAACTGAAAGAAAAGGTTAGTAATTCCCCTCTGTCACTGAGCACTGATGTTCTTAACACTGCACAGAGGAAAGTGGTAAATGTCATCCTGTGATAGCTCATATACTGAGTGACAGAAAAAACAGATAACTTAGGAGGTTATTCACACTATCTGCCTAAGACTACTTTAAACATACAACTGAAATGTGATCAAGATTTGGAAATTAGTTCTTAATTCCCTGTGTATCAAGCAGAGTGAAAGATAATTACCAACAAAAGGTGAATTCAGAATAATAGAACTGGGTGATTAAAATTAAGTGGTACAAACTTTATAAACTGTAATACAAGTCAGTATAAATGAAAAACTTATAAACTCAGTATCATAGGAAAATATTTTCTCCCAAATTTAGAATACTGCTATCACAGTAGTAGTATCACTATTACTACTATCACTATTAATCATTCTAATCACTAAAAATATGTGCTTACTTTCATATGGATCTGACACTGATCACAGCTGCCTAACAATAGTAACAGAGATGTAAATAGTGAGGACATGTATTTATTTTGATCAGAAGTATTGGTTGTCAGTTGTCTGGGTACATTCAAAGGAGAACCAGAAAACAAATTGGACAGGAGATATGGCAGGTGATAGTTCAGTAATGCTGGCCAATGCCATAAAGCTTTTGAGTCTTTGTTTTTGCTGAAGAAAGAGGAAATTAGCTACTCCCAAGAGGAAACAAATAACATCTAAGAAAACTCATGTGGAGCCAATCTGTAATTAAACTTACTGTTGTTTATTGTATTGATATATAGAAGATTTCTGGGTGCACATTCTTTCTTAGAACAGGTATGTAAGATAAGAAATAGCAACTCTTCTATACTTATTTTAGATTAATGTCTCAGAGGTTTTAGGGAATGTGAATTTTATCCTGCTGAAGACTACAGTGAAATACAACAACATTCCCTCCCCGTACTGAAGGTCAACTGGGACGAACTATCATCACAATGAGTTGTCACTCCCTGATTGCTTTAAATATACATTTCAGGAATAGTCCTGTAACAGAAATAAATTGACAAAAAATTCTTGGAGTTACCGAAAAGATTTTTTTAAGATTTCTTTCATTACCAGAAAAACTGATGATCAAGGTGTAGGAGAGTTCTTAGAGCGACAAAAGACTGCTGATTTAACTGGGACCTATGAAGAAGTGAAAGGGAAGAGATACAAGCTGAAGTAGCAACCTAAAACAAGGCCTACTGAAATGGCTGAGAACAGTTTTAGATGAGTAGATTTTAAGACAAAAGTAAATCTAAGAATTGTTTTACACAAATACATTCAAATATTCAAATGAGTGACACAGAATTCCTTGCAAAGTTTATACATTCAATACTGTAAATTACTTCTATAAAAATGTGTCTATGCACAAAATCTCCCCAGAATTATGTTATTTCTTTCAGGGCATTTTAACATGTTTTGTTTGCTTTTGGTTTTAGATAGCATTAATTTTCTTCATAGTAGCTTGAATTGTACTGTGCTTTAGAATTTTGATGAAAGTAGTATTGATAACGCAATTAAGTTTAAAATGTTGCTGAGCAGTGCTTATGCAGAGTCAAAGGCTTTTCATCTTCTTGTGATGCTCTGAAAGTGAGGAGGCTGAGGTGCACAGGAATTGCTAAGGGGGCACAGCCAGGACAGCTGACCCATATTCATCAGAAGGACATTCCGCATCACATGATATCATGCCCAGCAATACCAGATGGAATAATGAAGGATGAACTATATTATTCAGGGTCACTGTTTACCTTCCCAAGAAACCATTATATGTGATAAAATCCACTTTCTTGGGAAGGAGTTGAAGAACTGCCTGTCAATGGGAGGCAGTGAATAAATTCTTGCCAGAATGTACAGCTTCTACTTTGTCTAGTAAACTGTCTTTATCTCAGTCTGTAAGTTCTCTCGTTTTGATCTTTCTGAATCACATCCTTATTCCTTGGTGGGAGGCGGCGGGAAGCAAAAATTTTCAGCTCTTTGAGGTTTGAACTACGTTTTGCAGTTAAATCACAACAGTTTCTTTTCCATTTTGTATTCCATGAAGGAAATGTGGTTCAGTATAGCTATTATAATATTTTATGCTGAGGAAGAACCCAGGAAGAAAAAAGAGAATGATTTAATGGTAAATATTTAGCCAAAATCAGAGTAAACTTTTGCATATGGAGATAAATTGATGCAATATTTCAACCATAGTCAAATTTTCACACAGGTTTATTTGGGCCTGTAAAAATATATAGATATAAAATGTCTTTGTTTTCTTTATTTCAGATGTCAGTAGGCATCTTTATGAAGCATTGCTACCAGAAATGCTATTCCTGTCCCTAAAACTGTTTTTTTCCATACATATTGAATCTAGTTAAAATGAGAAGATAAAAAACAGAGTTTCATTATGCTATAATATAAATAATTTTCCAAAAATGCCATTCTTCAGGTCAGCTATATACTGTGTGGGAAGGAAGATTAGAAATTTGGAGACTGGTTATAGGAGGGGGTTAAAAAACCCTTGTGAAATTATTGACATTTTTAAGTGTCTGTTTTAGCAATTTATCTGTTTCTTTGGTGATGCTGACTCTGACTGCATGATTAACTGATAATTAATAGATTAGTGAGATTGATAAATCAAAAAAACATACATGGCTTAATCCTGCTTTTTTAATGTTTGCTTTTTTTTTCTTTTTTTTTAATATATGAGTTGAGTATTTTTTTCTAGATCGAGTACATCTGAACCAGGTCCTTTTTAAATACTGCTCAATCAATAGTTGAGAATCTCTAATGTGAAAATTTGGACATCAATACCTTTACAAGATGAAAATGTACCTTATGTATTTTGTCCAGAGTAACAGAGCTAAAAAAAAAAAAAAAAAAAAAAAAAAAAAAGAGAGAAAATTTCATAATCTATAGTATTCCAAGCAAGTTGTAGAGGATATGATGGTTTAATCATCATCATCAAATATTAGTGCAGAGTAAGACAGTGAAACAACTAAGTGATTTAAAACCACAGAGATGGCAAGGGCCCATTAAATTTCAGAGAAGAAAAATCCACTGATCTTCCTTTAAATAGGAAGAATATCATTTAAGTATTTTTACCTTTTGATGGGATAGATGTGAGAACAGATATGTAGAAACTGAAATATGCTGGTTCCAATTAAATATAGGCGCAATTGTCAGCTCACTGAGACGGTAACTTTCAGATCTCTTTTTTTTTTACTTCATTCCCTCTAATTACAACTTATAAATAACCTCTTTACTTACTACCCAAGAACACTACATACAGTCTAAAGAACTTTACATCAGACCTGCCCATGACTTGGACCTTTTCAATGTTTCTTCAGTTTACAATGAAGATTTCTTAAATAGTCTACGCACAGTCCAGAAACATGTACAAAACAAATGCAAAACTTGAGGGAGTTGGGCTTGTTTAGTTTGGAGAAGAGAAGGTGGACCTCATTGTGGCGTTCCAGTACTCGGAGGGAACTTACAAGCAGGAGGGAGACAGACTTTTTACATGTTCTGATAGTGACTGCACAAGGAGAAATGGTTTTAAAATAAAAGAGGGAAGATTTAGGCTAGATGCTTCAAAGAAATTTTTTACTCAGAGAGTGATGAGGTATGGGAATACATTGCCCAGAGAGGATCTGGATGCCTCATGCCTGAAGATGTTTAAGGCCAGGTTGGACAGAGCCCTGATCAGCCTGACCTAGCGGGTAGCAATCTTACCATCACAGGGGAGTTGGAGCTTAATGATCTTTAACATTCCTTCTAACCCAAGCTGTTCTATGATCCATGATCTGTCATCTATAAAATCAAGATCTTTCTTAAAGGATCTGTTCAAAATAAGTCAAAATGAAACCTACCTGCTTCACATGGTTGAAAATGTATTGCCAAAAGAAAGACAATTACAAAATTGATTCCCTTTCTAAATAAATTCCTTTAAATTTGTTTTGGGCTTTTTTTCCCCAACATCAGAAGAATATTTTTCCCTTAAAATTCTAATTTTAAATTCTATTATTATTACACTGAACAGATAAGAATTACTGCTAAAATAGCATATACACACACACACACAGGACTGAGGACTGATATATTTTATTTCAATGTTATCTGTTGAGAATTCTAATTTTTTTTAATTTTTTTATGTTATAAATATATGTATATATATGTATTTTAAAACAAGGAAATACACAGGGATGAGGCCTCTGACTCAAATTTAAATCTCTTATCTAGTAACAATACCAATAACTCACCTTGGATTTATTTGGAAATCTAGTACTTAGCCTTATGTCACTAAAAAATGAACTGTGAAATAGCTAGCATCTGAATTGCAGCCAAATAGTCATATTTTCTAAGTACATGCTGCCACAAGACATGTAAGTAAAATCCTCAAGTTTTTACAAGGCTGATGTTTCTCTTCTCAGAAAATAAAGGAAATGAATCTGAATTAAAATGAACTGCTAGATTTTTCTTTATTTACTGAGTAAGGCTGATATGATGACACCTGTCACTGAAAAACACAGCAATTACTTTGTTCATTAAATTGCACTATCAAAAACAAACAAGCAAGCCAGCAAGTAGTCTAGCAAGCAAAAAAAATATATATTTTCTACACATTCTTTATTTAAACTAGCTGACCTTAATTTTAAAAAGACTATTTACTTACTACTGACAGGCACTGACTAGTGATTAAGAAAAGATCAGATTTAGTGATGAAATTTTTGAGCATCTGATTATTTGCAATTTTTTTAAAAAATTTTCTCACAGACTATTTAGTATTAATTACTATTCCTGTTCTATTTTCTAAACTTATTATGCTTTTTTTAAATTTTATTTTTAATGATATTTTGTTTTGTGAATATGAAAACATTTTTTTACAATAAATAACATAAACTTAGATGTGCGTACTTGACATCAGAGCAAACAGATTTGCTATTTTACCTGATAATTATTACTACAGTAAAAAAGGAAATCCAGGCCCCAACATCAGTGACAGCTTTTTTGTGCTGTACAGAAGTAATATTTTAATGTTAAGATATGCTACTCTGAAATGTATTTTACCGCAGTTGTTTTTTTTTTTTTTCCAGTAACATATTCTACTGTCTTCATTTGAGAGACTTCTTGAAATATAAAGAATGCTGAGTGCATTCTATATTGTAACATCTCTGCAGAACTGAAAATAGTTAATAATTTGAGAGAACTGCATGCTTGACAGGAACAACTGATTGTAATACATTTAGTTTTCAATTTCATCTTCTAAATGAGACTAACATTACCTTCCTTACGAACAAAAGCAAGACATTTAGTATGCCTGGCTTAAGATTTATTACTAGTGAGCCCAGACTAACATAACTTCCACACTTGAAAATCCTAAGACTAACTGTAGAAAATCTTGATGTGGGATCCTATTAATAGATTGAATATACAAAAGTAATTCAACACAGGAAAATTTGTTTTTCTAGATTATATTTCAACATCACATTTCATTAGTATAAATCAAAAATGAATACCCAATGAAAACAGTAACATATTTATTTACTGCCTTGTGCATTAAGCCAATTAAAGTGTTTTGTCACAGGATTTAATTTCTACTACTACTACAGGTGAAACTATAAGCATCTGTATGTGTTGTTGGAAACACATTACTAATTCCAGAAACATTTCTATATTTCATTGATATCTCTTTCGTTGGATTAAAATACTTTCCAAATGCTGACATACTACCTAAATGTCCTTCAAGTCTCTGCAGATTGCGGTAGCTTCTGCTATCTAGCTTAGCTTTTAATTCACTCACCTAATTATGCAAATGCAAAGAGCAGTATCTATGAAAATCCAATGGACTTCAGGATCAGAGGGAATGTCTCTCCTGTTCTGCTATCCAACACAAATCCTGCTCCATCAAATTTGTAGCATCAGTTCATACTTCTTGTGAAGCAAGGAGACAGTTGTTAATTTATCAACATTAGAAACATACCAAGTTCAAATACAGGAAGAAGCATTTAATACTGGAAAAATTCTTCAAAGTATTTCCCTTTCTACTAATTTTTAGTAGATTCTGGAGGTTCCTCCCAACCCCTACAATTCTGTGATTCTGTGATCTATCGCTATCCTATAAATCAGCCAGATGTCATTATAAACATAAATATCTCACAAGAATAGCAGCATATTAAAACTCTGTATAATAAGGCAAGTCTATTTCCAGTGGAGCTGTAACTTCTAAATACTGTATTCTAAAATGTCATTTCAAGAGGTTTGAATGGACTTGGTGTTTCCAGAGTTCATTCTTCCCACCACAAATAGTAAAGATTATATTACTGTAGCTACAGTATTCCCATACAAATAAAATATAATAAAAAATATTTATTTCTAGGTTTTAATTTCTGTGGCAAATAAGAAGGAAATGAAAACTGAACATTTGGTTTGCTCAAGGCAAGCTTATGAAAACAGTTTCACTCTTTCTGAATCTTGTATTGTCTTCTGATTGCCTTTGAAAACTCTTCAAAATAAGCCTAGGTTGTCTTCTCTTGTTTAATTCTCATCTTCTGTAGTAATCCCCTCTAAACTGAGCAAAATGATATGATACAATTGCACATGATGGCATTCTCTTAAGAGAAATAATAAGAATGTGCTTCTAAGAGAAAGTCAATTACAAAATATATATTTCCTTTTATTTAACATTTAATGTGTTAGCTTTTAGACTCAATTCAAATAATTCTACTTGAATAACAAAAAAATTATATATCATAATCTTAATTATTAACTATCACATCATTATATAGTTTAGGATATGTCTCTGGTGCAGAAAGGATAAATGATTGCCACTTTGCTTTTATCTATGTATAGCTTAACTTTCCTTGCGTCAAACTTTACAGTAATACGTAAAGTGGATAGTAAATCTTCCTCTTTTTATGGAATGCAATATATTCTTTCAAGGGCTTAACCTAGCTATACTTTCAGCTTGATTTCCAACACACTTCCAGCTAGTAATGAAGTTCTAATTAACTGAAGATCCTGAAGACATGTAACACTGATAAAATGGATTTTTTTTGCACAGTTTGAGGGATATTTTTACAGGGTGAATATTCAGTAAAGGGTGTTCGATTCTCTAAAAGATTCTAATTAACTCAAGATCCCAAAGCCTGTGACATTGATCAAAAGGAGTTTTTTTGTCTTTGTTTGAGGGATATTTTTACAAGGTGAATATTCATTAAAAGATGTTTTATTCTCTAAAAGAACAAAGAAGGGGAAAAAGATTTGAGGAAAAGAGGAACCTCTAAAGTCATGTCCTATCTCATAAATTGCCATCTTAATGTATATATATAGGTACTTAGATTATAATCTCTGTGATTACAGAATCATGTCTCAATATAGCAATACTTGATTTATTGTATAAGCAGAAATACTAAAATAAATAAATCAACTCATATTAGAAACTGAAGATTGTCATATTTGCATATATCTCAAAAATAACACAAAAATATATATTCAGCTTTTTGTAGCTCTCCAATATTAAATCATGAAAACATCCCCATAGAACTTCCATATTTTTCCTCAAAGGGCATCTTGATAAGTTATTCTACTCCATGCTGAGCAGTATTATATGATTTACTGTCATTAATTACTTTAATTACTATTTTCAGCTCATACATTGTCCAACATTACGAATTTCTATGGCGTGATAAAGAATCATAGAATGTCCAGAGTTGGAAGGGACCCGTAAGAATCATCAAGTCCAACTCCTGGCTCCAAGTAAATCAGACCATATGACTGAGTGCATTGTCCAGATGCTTCTTGAACTACAGCATGCTCAGTGCCACGACCACCTCACTGGGAAGTCTGCTCCAGTACTCAACCAACCCATCTCTGTGACAAAGATTTTATTGATATCCAATATGAACCTCCCCTGTCACAGCTTGATGCCAGTTCTCTCAGGTCCTGTTACTGTCACCAGAGAGCAGAACTCAGTGCTATCCTTCCTCTTCCCTCATGAGGATCTGTAGGCTGTCATAAGACCTCTCCTCAGCCTCCTCTGCTCTGAGCTGAGCAAACCAAAGGATCTCAGCCCCTCCTCATACATCTTCCCCTCTTGACTCTTCACCGTATTTGTAGCCTTCCTTCGGACACTCTCAAATAGTTTTATGTCCTTTTTGTACGCTGGCACTCAGAACTACATACAGTACTCAAGATGAGACCACAGCAGCACAGTGCAGAGTTGGACACTCACTTTGTTCACTAGGCTAGCATGATATCTTTTTAATTAATCAGAATTCCACTGGCTAATTACAAATGCATATCAAATTTTATACATTTTTTGTACAAGTTGAGATTTCCAATTATAAATCAATAATAAAATTTAAAATAACATATTGCTTTGAGGATCTCAAAATCGTAGTAACCCAACTGGAAATTTTTAGCGTTTTCCATCCTAATACAGCTTAGTTGTAGGTTTTCTTTCTCAGTTTGAAATTATTCTTTTTGTCTTAACATAAGACAAATATATTACAAAATTGTATTATAGCTGCTGAAGAAAATGATTACAAAGTGGATAAAAACAACTGTGTTCTGTACATTATAGAAAAAAATTTGTTGAAGTTCACTGTTTTGTACTTCAGGTCCTCTGATTTCAATACTATATTTTGTATAGGGTAATTTTCACCTCAAAAATGTTCTGCAAATTCAATCAAAATATTCTTTTTTTTTTCTTCATTATCATCATCATCGTCATCATCATCCTTTCTATTAGACTTTGAAGCAGTTTTGAACTATAATTTCTACAACTGATAACTGCCACATATTGTATGCGTGATTCGAAAAACAGGGAACCAAAGCCTGTGAGTCAAAAGAATATTTCAATCTAATATTCAGTATTATCCAAAAAAACATAAAGCAAACTGGGAACAAACAGCTATTTTTTATCAGAGGTGTAGTCAAAATAGTCCAGATGCTTTCAACTCTTTTGTACTATTGATCGAAGTAGGTAAGACGACTGGATTAGTCTCCTTACTTTAATTTAACAAATACCTTGGTAAATTACTGGAGAATATACTAGTATGTGATTTTATGGCATATTATTGATTGTAACCTAATGTTGGGAGATAATCAGTATCGATCTGCTGAAACTATAATTTACTTGCAAATATGTACCAAGAGGATGATTTGGCATAATTTTTTTTTAAATATATGAACTCCGATGAATAATCAGGTATCTCTGAATTCACTAAGGTAGAATTGGGTAATAGAAGAGTTTATGTTTATTATGTCTTTAAGTATGTGACTAAGGATAACTGCTGTTCCAGTACTTTTAAAATGTCCTCTGCATCACAGAAGCACTATTTTAGAAACTACTTTCTGAGTTTTGGAATTGCAGCAGTTTTACATAATCTTCCACCACTAAAATGAAATAAGTCTTCTCACAACAGTTTTGACAACCAGGACAGTGACTCCTAATTGGGAAGACTAGGAAGGAATCACAAAAATGAATAAGTTTTTCAAATTAAAAATATTTTTTTACAGATAAGTATCCCAAGGCCTACTTATGATTGTCATTAATAGCTGTTTCTCTTTAAAGAGCTGGTTCCTAATATCCACAGCTAGCAAAGTAACAGATTTCAAAATTGTAACATTTATTAATGAAGTAAGTTATTATTGAACTAAGATAACATTTCACCAGAATCAATACTGTCACAGTGGATAAAAAATTCTCAGTGTGAAAGCAACCTATTAATACAGTAAGCCTCTCAAATATGCTTAGAATTGAGGAAAGGTGAAACAAAATAGCCTTCTAAGGGAGGAAAGAGTCTGTCATTAATCCCACGGTGCTTACTCACTGGAATAGTACATCTCTTTCTCAAACCTCACATTCTTCCACATTATTCCCAGAAATAACAGAAAGTGCAAACAGATATTTAGAAATCAGACATGAACTCTTATGGGCAGCATTCTTGTCATTCTGCCACCCATTTTTATTCAACTCGAGTAGTTTGAATCATCCTGGAAAACATATTTGCTCCTAGATTATTAAGGATCATTTCCCAGTTTCTTTTCAGTCTGCATTGAAAAAAATCATATCTGAAATTCTCAGTATCCACTCCAGTCTTACTAGCACATCAGAATGCATTCTTCTTATTTTCAACTCATTTTTCTCAAATGAGGGGGAAAAGAAGTTGGAAGGCAGGAAGGAGGGAAGGAGAGAAGGCAAATATTTTAGTGATCCTGGGGAAAAGGTGTTTCCAGAGATTGTGAAAGAAAAAAATTAAATTTTAGCATAGAACAAAGAGTTTGTTTATCATACAGAGATTGAGTCACCAGTGAGGAAGAAGAGAACACATAACTGGGCTTTGGAAAATAGTTCCAAAATAGGAAGGGAATTCAAGGGAACTGAGAAGGGCTGTGAAGTTATCTTCAATTGAAGAAACCATGAAGAGACTGATCCTAGCCCCAAAACTGCCCTAAAAGCAGAGATTTGTCTTCCTGGGATATAGAAAAGAGAAAATTGCTTTTTAGAACTTTCTTCTGTCTCATCAAGTAGATTTGAGTTTTCATTATATCAAGTTATCTGTCACACTTCATGTTTTTTTTATAGTTCACATTAAAGCTTAATAAAAAATCATGACAACTTGGCTTTACTTGGTTGCTGTCATGGTTTTCTGATTTTTGTTATTGGTATTCCACATCATAACATCATGTAAAGCACTGGGAATTAAAGAGTTAATGCCCAACTTCGTGGCCCGCCAATTTTCTGGATACCTGACTCTCAAAAGAGAAGAACTACATACACCAGATGACTTTGGATTCAGGGGGGAAGATACAGGTCCTGACAAATCACAGGAATTTTTTTCTTTTCTCGCTGCCTGGCAGTGTGTGAGTGTGCTCCCCAGCCATTTCGCCTTCATTTCAGAGTAAGGCCTTTGTTCTCAAACTCTCTCTCTCACATCTTACTTGATTTATTAGCCTCAATTCCAATTATATATTGTATGATAATGTGCTATCTTACATCCTGACATCATATTTAGTACATCAGTTTTCCTCCTTCAAACGTTCTTAGGCCCATCTCTCATCTTCCTACCCTTTCCCCATTTCCCATTTCCCCTTTCCCAGAGTGTGGGTCCCCTGCCCCACTAGTCACAGTCCCAGGCCAAACCAGCCTGTAAACCAGCAACACCCTCCCCTCCCATTTTTTGAGGGCCTGTGGGCCTGCTTGTTCCCCTGTCACAGACACAGAGACACAGAGAGATATAGAGATAACTCTGTGACAGTTGGTAAACTTAATTTACAAACCCTTTTGTTAATTTTGGAGTACTTTTCTTAGACAAAAAATCAGAAGAGACCTGCATAAAATCTCCACTTAAATAATCCACTGCAGCCACTCAAGGCTGTGATGCTACTATGGAAGACGCAATTCTGACCACTTGAAAAAGTTCAGAAGAAAAAAATTATAATCACAAAGATTACAGTTGCACATACATAAGCCAGTCACCTAAATGTAGCCTGTCATGGATTTCTCTGATTCAGACTTGTATAGCATGATCTTAGTCAGAAGGGGTCACCAAGAGTCAAATGTAAAAAAACTGTGACCCACTGTAAGGTCAACTGATGCTATCAAATTCTGATAAACATTGGAAAAGTCTTAAAAAATTCCATAAACTTACAGTATACTCTTCTTCAATTATAGATAAAAGTTTGTTGAGAACGTTCCATCATTTTACCGTTAAAGAAAAAAAGCATCCATGATAAAAGTTCATGAGAAAGTACTGTCGGACATAGTAGTAAAATCCTTTGCAGGAGAATTAATCCATCCCAGAAGTCATATGTTCTCGTCCAAGTACAATTGTAATGTTAAATCCTTCTTTTGTCTTGTCAGTGAATGTAACAATTGGGGTAATAGCCATCCAGCAATGTCAAAGTCACCACAGTAGACTATGTAGGGCACATTTATCTTTTCTTCTCAGATGTTCAGTGAATTGCAACAGCATTAAATCCACGCTTATATGTAGGGCTATGCCCAAGATGATCAGGAAGTCACAGGGACTGTATTCATTTTTTACCCCTTATTAAAGGAAAATAAGCTGCTCTACAGAGAAAGAGTGTCTGAAGGACAAAGGTGTTAGAATTCAAAATAAAGAAAATTTATATAGAAGCAAATGAACAGAGATGAGGACAGAGGTGCAGTGAGCCCTTCCACTGCAGTTGCACTGGATTCAGTATCTTTGAAAATACAACTGATTTGTATATCCATAAAATAGACATCACTGTAACTGAAAATCAAGTATCCATGTAGAGAAGCATATTAATCTAGTATTTGCCTTACTTACTTCAATAAATTTTGAATTTACATGTAGACACTCTTTACTGTAATTATATACTGGGAGTAGATATGGAGGTAATCTAGCTGTAATAAAAGTTCTGACATGAAATCATCACTGAAGAAGAAAGAAGAATATGCCTGCCAGACTGAAAACACCTTGGAAACCTAGCCGAGGAACAAAGGATGTAATTGAAGTGTGGCTGAATACCTCATAGTGGAGGCACCTGAACACATCACTGATTAAAAAACAAAACAAAACAAAACAAGATACTGAGTAACAACAGACTGAATGGAAATCAATGTGAGAAATAAAGCTCTTGCTTTAAAAAAAAGAAAAAGAAAAAGAAAAAAAATTAACCATCTTTCTGTAGTCTCAGTCTCAAGAAGACTGATACTGCATATATTTGTTACCTGAGTGGTGGTGTCCTACACTTTCTCATTTTCTCATTTCTCAATACAAAAAGGGCCTGATTTTTACTTAAGTTGGAATTTCTCATTTTGAGAAAATTCCTCTTTCTCAGTATTGTTGTTTTTTTTTCCCCACTTCTATTCCCTTCTCAAACAGGCTAAAACTTTTCTGGAATACCACGTTAATTCTGTAACACTCTGATGTGAACTTTGAAACTTGTAATACTCCACACCCTGTGATACAGAACAACTTTGAAGCAAGACTCTGTCCATTACTTTAATTCCCCCTCTGGGCTCCTGACTGAGAGTGGTCAGTCTACAGAAATTGCTTTTTGTCCCTTTGTGGTTAATCTTCTCAGAATTTGTTTCTAGATTCACATCATGGTTTTGAGTGTCATACAGTTAATTTTCTTCATCAACGTTGGTGAGATGCCATGTTTTGAATTTTTGATGAAAAGAGTCATAGAGTTCAGTAAGACCAAGTGCCAAGTCCTGCACTCTGTCCACAACGACTGCAGGCAACGCTACAGCCTTAGGGCAGAATGGCTGGAAGACTGCATGAAAGAAATGGACCTGGACGTTTGTCGACTCTTGGTGAAACATGAAGCAGCAGTGTGCCCAGGTCGACAAGAAGGCCAATGACATCCTGGTTTGTATCAGAAATAATGTTGCCACAAGGACCAAGGAAGTGATCATCCCTCTGTACTCAGCACTGGTGAGACCACACCTTTAGTACTGTGTTCAGTTTTGGGGCCCTCCATACTCAAGAAAGACACTGAGGCCCTGACCATGTTCAGAGAAGAAGCTGGTGACAGGTCTGGAGAACAAGCCTTAAGAGGAGCAACTGAGAAAACTGGGATTATTTGGTCTGGGGGAGGATCATGGGAGACATTATCGCTTTCTACAACTGCCTGAAAGTGGTGGTGAGGTGGAGGTTGGCCTCTTCTGTCAGTCACTAGAATAGGACTAGAGGGAATGGCCTCAAGTTGTGTTAGGGGAGATTCAGGTTGTATGTTAAAATAAAAGGTATGAAAAATTTATCCTCTTAAAGTCTGGTCAAGTGCTGGAATGGACTGGGAAGTGGTCAACATCCCTGGAGGTGTTCAAGAAACTTTTTGAGGTACTGAGGGATACAGTTTAGTGGGGAAAAGTTAGTGGTAGATGGACAGCAGAACTAGATGATCCTGGAGATCTTTTCTAACCATGGTGATTTTGTGATTTTATGATTCTATTTCTCGTGCTGTCCTGACAGCGAGGAAACTGCAAGTGCACAAAAACTTCCCAAAGAGACAAATATTACACATGATGAACCCTACATTCCTGAGAGTGGCTGAAAATCTGCATGCTGATGGGAAGTAGCAAACAAATTCCCTGCTTTGCTTTGCTTGCATGTGCAGCTTTTGCTTTTCCTGCAAATTGGTCTTTATTTGTTCCCTTACCCAAGGTGACAGCATTCCCACACACTTTTCTCTCACCCATCCCTTTTCTCCATCATATCTAGTTTAAAGCCCTGCTTATCAGTCCAGCTAGCTTGTTCCCAACAATATTTATGGCCCTTCTAGTCAGTCGGCTGCCGTCTGCTGCCATCAGCACTCCCTCTTTCTCAAGGCTGCGTCCCAAACGATAGTACCCAAAACCCTGAGTGCAACACTATTTGCAAAGCAATTCATTCAGTGTGTCCACCATCCTCCTTTTGTGCGGATCCCAGTCACCAGCTGAGAACATAGAGGAGAACACAACTTGCGGTCCCAATCCCTTCAGCAGTCTTCCCAGGGCCCTGAAGTCCCTTCTGATCGCCTGAGAACTTCTTTTGCCAGTCATGGCAACAAATCTTTTTTCATTCCCAGTGTGGAAAACCAGTAATGGATAATAATCGGAGGGCTTAACAAGTTGAGCGCTGTTCCTAGCAACATCTCTCACCCGGGCAGCAGGCAACACAACTCCCTGTGGGATGGGTCCGAGCAGCATATCATACCCTCGGTTCCCCGAGAGCCCACTTTTTTTCCTGACTGATGCTGTAGCAAAATGGGAATCAGACTGACTAGCCTTGGGCAACCTCTCCTGCATGGATGGACTTTCACCTACATCCACACCCCCCAGTCCATCCAGCTCCAGAGCTTCATACCAGTTATGTAAGAGCACCTGGGAAGGTGGGACAGACTGAGGGGCAGTCTGCTTGTTGCCCCCAACAGGGACTTGTTTCCATCCCTTGTGTCTTTGAGATCGCCCCTTCCCACCTGATTGTGAGATGGCAGATGATCCCCCACTTCTTGAGGAGCATCTCCCCTGCACCCTTCCCGTAGGGATGGCAGAGTGCAACTCCACCAATCAATCCCCTTCCCACAATCCCGGACGCTCCTCAGCCTTCCTACTTCCTCCTCTACCACGAGGCTGAGCAGATCATCCACCTGCTCACACCGCACACAGCTGGTATCCCGGCTGCCCTCCTGTAGCAGCAGCGACAGGGCTAGGCATTCTCTGCAGCCTGAGACCTGAACTGCGGCACAGGCATTCATACTTTCAGTCCGAGTCTCCACATCCCTTTTAGCAGCAGCTCGCCGCCGTGTGGTTGCACCTCGGTGTGTCCAGAGAGCAACGACCCGTTAAGTGACCTGTTAAGTGCTGAGGCCCCTCCTATACGGCAAGGTGCTGTGCCCTGCCCTGCCTGCTCACTGATCAGGTTTGCCCCTGAAAATCACTCGTTTCACAGCGAGATGACAATCCTCCTCCCTGTGTAGTCGCACGAATGAGTGGCTTACGGTTTCTTTACGTTTGAACGGCCGACATGATTCACACACCCTGACGGCTTCTCTCCGTCCCCGAGGCTTTTTCTAGCCAGGGGGCGTGGATGCAGAGCCGTTGCCCTGGCAACGCCCACTTCACGTCAGCCGCTCTCGCGAGGGCTGCCAGGCTGCTCCATTATCTTGGGGTTCCCTGGATGAAGAAAGCGATCGAAACCCGCCTGTCCCTCGCGGTCAGTAGCTGCGGTTCTGGCCAAGACAGCTCCGAAGCAGCGAGCCTCGGTGAGCTGTTGAAAGTATTCTGTTGAAGTATGTAGTGCTGTAGAATTGATTATTTTTTCTCACAGCAAATCACAGTTCTACTACTTCTAATTGCTGCTACTATTAATCGGTATTAAATCTTTAGTATCTAATTGATTTCAATTGAAACCGCAATAAAGACCACAAACGGCATTATTTGATAGATCAAATTCTCAAAATACTGGTTTTCAAAATAGTCACCACCATTAGCCAAGCATTTTCACCAGAAATGAACAGCGCCTGCATGTCATACTTGTAAAAAGCTGCACCAATGGAGGTGATCATTGTTGCCGTCATTACTGCTGAAGTGCAGCACCCACTGTCTCGCTGTGCTGACATCCACTTGTTAGTCTCCATAAATATTCAGAAAGAGTTGACGGGTATCAGTGGGTGCAGTTTTTTCCACATGGAGGAATTCAGTTCCATACCTTTGCTCCATTCACACTTCCATGTCAGACACCATTTTGTCAGACTGCCCCTTTGCTGCTATCTGTCACTCAGCAATTAAATGTAACAGAATATTGTCAGGAAGGTTTTATTTCTGTTGCCTTACCATCAACATCCACTTCTGACACTGTGGGCCAACATAATAAAACAAGAGGCATTACTTTTGGAGCAACCCTCATGTATTTCATTGACTATGGCCGTAAGACTGTCCTGGTTATTTTTTTCATGTTTCCTACTAGGTATCCATATAAGAACTAGCACAAAAAAACAGATAAACTGTGTATCTATCTTAAAATTTTGTAAATGTCTATGTAAATTCTCTCAAGATACAATCAATGCTTATACATGATTATGATAATTCTTTTGCAGAAAATCTTAATTTTTGTTCCCAGAAACAACTAGACACAATTCTTTGGAAGATATTCTGAAACCACCCGCAAAATGTAACCTTCACTTAACTGAGAAAATCATGGGTTCCAATTTCACAATTCGAGGATTCATCTCAAGGTAGAATTTTTCTTCTTGCATTTTTTTGGGGGAAATAAACTGACAAATCAACATCTGCAATGAGGAACACATATTTACAGTTCTTGCAGTTCTTTGAATTTGATCAATCAAATAATGTTATTGTGCTCTTTGCATGTATTGTAGTTTCAGTTGAAATAAATAGGAGGCATTACTTTTGGAACAGATTATGTATATACATGCATGGTATTCCTCAGAGTTGACACAAGGAGTCACATAAGACTACTTTGGGACTACATCTGTAGATATTCCAGTTTCAGCCAGAAGCTTGCATTGTGTATCATCTATATTCTTACTTATATATTTATTTAGAGTAGTTATCCAGAGATTTTTCATAAAACAGTTGAGTTTATCATGGAATCTCAGTGGTATTTCGGGAGTGGGAATAATGTTTGAGACTATCACAAGAACAGAACAGAAGTTATGTGTCTTTTCCAACAGCTTACACAGTACCCTTCTCATTCCTTTATAATGGATAGTTAACCATGCTTTAAATTACTAAATTACTAAATTAACTAGATGATCTTGTAGGCCCTTCCCAATCTTGTGATTCTATGATTCTATGAAATTCTGTCATGCTGGTTATCATCTTAATTCTCTAAGTGAAATACTAATCTATTTTAACTGTGGTTTAAATTAAGATCCAAAGAGAGCCAAATTTCTAGTTAAGTTTTCAAACTATCTCCAAGTAAATTAATAATAAGCCGATATTTGAGAACTTAGTGGGACTCACACCTTTGCATTTTCCAGACATTGTATTCTACCTTTTTTGTCTGTCTTACATAAAGAAAAACGTTTTGGTCGCTTCTATGAAATAGAGATACAACACAGTATCCCTAAGAACACAGTTCTGTAAAAGTAATAATATTGTGTTATAAATTTATTTTTAAGATATATGTCTACTGTTTTAATTATTCCATTGTCATGTAATAAAGAGTTTCATGGCATAAAATTTCCCCGGAGAACTTCGCCTCCAAATGGAGCAGCTAAGTCATTAATTGCTTGGAAGAGAAAATAATTTGAAGGACAGAGCAATACTGGGTATAAAACTAACATATCACTGTAGAAATACGAGTTTACAAATCATTGCACAGAAGTTTCCAGCTCTCATTATCTTACTCCATATAAATTTCTGGAGACTGGCTTTATGACTATCAATTTTCCTCACTGTAAATGACTCTGAATACAGAATCTGCCCTGAGTAAAGAGATTTGCCATCAAATGAAATAGATTTAATTTCTAAAGATAGTCACTGTATTGTTTTAAATTTCAACCTTAATATAAAAGTTGACATTTAATACAATATTTATCTAATTTGAGTTTAGCTGTCTACAATGCAACTGTGTGTGTCTGAGATACTTTATTAAGTTGCGTGTATGAACAGAGAAGGGGGAGAAAGAATTTCAGTCTTATCCATCTCTCCCTAATTATCTAAATTAATTCACCTGAAGCAACAAGCCAACCTCAGAGACTTCAGATATGGAGATGTGGCTAGAATCTGTGAAAGATTCTTATTACTTCTCCCTTTCTAGCCTAAAACAGAAGTTTGCCTTGAAGACTGTAGTTTTCCTCCATGCTTTAGATTTAATGAACTAACATATGTTAAAAATATGTTATAAGGGAAACACCAGAGAAAGGAACAAGATAGTAAGGGAGAGTTACAGTGGAATATGATGTGTCAGACAACATTGTAAACTGTAGCACACATATTTTTCATTTATATTTTGAAACATTTTGTTATATTAATTCCTTAAAACACTTTTTATAAAAGCCATAACTCCATGACCAACGTGTAACATCAACATTGTTGTTAATATTTTGCTATTTTAATTCCACAAAAAAAATGTAAAAAAAAAATGTTCTATGTATAACTTTAAAAACCACATTTCCTGTTACTCCTGTAACACTTTCTCAAGTTTGTGTACTCCATGATACATTTTAGAAAGATGCAAAAATCAGTCTTGAAGTTCTGAAAATACATCTTTACAATCTTGTGATTTTTTACATAAGCATAATTACTGAAAGGATTCTGATCCACCTTATACAGTGCTTATATTCATTTACTGGGTAAGTAGTGAACATGTTTTTCTCACATTACATTTTTCTTTTGTTATTTCAATTTAACTAACTGAAATGAGACAAAACATTAGCGTATAATGTATGCATGAATCATGCATCATGAACCTTTTCGATAGTTAATATACATATTAACTTTGATAGCAAAGCCTTTCTTAATTCTGTTACTGCATTTCTCTTATATTGGGATTCAGAAGCTTTCAGCCATTTTATCTTACACTGTTACCACATTTTTAACAGTTCTTGCTTAAATAAAAAGCAATACTCTCTGCTTTCTGATCTAATGGCTTATGAAAAAGATGTGACCATCACAATGTCCCATTTCTTTAAATCAGCATGTATTTGACCCATTAATGAAAATATTTTTTCAATTGAAGTGGTAATATCTATCGCTAGGATTAATGCAATTATAGTTAAGACAGTATATAGTTACACCAATTTTGAAAATAATGCACAAGTCTAGAAACTGATATAATTAAGTATACAACATTTCAGAAGTATATCATTCCAATATGAACCAACTTATATCTTCTTATTGCTAGTGGAGATTTTGTCACAATTTCAAAGAAAAGGAGAGGCATTAACATGAACATAAATATTCTATTATGACTTCAGAACTTACATCATGTTGAATAAATCTTAAGAAATGAATATACAAATCATTTTCCATGTAATTTCTATTGACTTTTCATAGGTCATATGAAGGAGTACCCATTACTCTTGGCATTCATCAGCCTTTTGTGGCAGAATGAAAAAAGCATTACTTAACATGACCTAATAAAATATTATCACTGAAAAACATTTACACAAGCATGACCCTTTTGAACTCAAAATCAATATTCTCAAATACACACGTATACAGACACTCAATTCTCTGAAGCAAAACAATACCTAAAATATGAAGAAGGAAAAGGAAGCAAGTTTCGTAACGTAAAACATAACATAACATAACATAACACAAACAAAATGAAAAAATATTGGCAAGTGAAGTATCTTTAGAGATACCATACTAGAGTCTCGAAGGAAGTGTATAACATCTGCCAAAAACAAATCACAGAGTCTAAACTGGTGAAACAAAAGAACAAAAATGTGTGTGGAGTAAAACAAATCCTCAAAGTGTATAGTGAAACAAACAAATAGCAATAAAAACAGATAATTAGATCTAAACTCATAATAAAAGTGGCTAAAAGAAATCAGAGAAAGTACTCTCTGATATTTAGAAACTACAAACAGAATGAAATTCAAACATCTCAGAATCAGGAAGAATAACAAAAATGTCAAATATATTTACTGGGTGCACAGAAAGTATAAAAGATGGAACAAAAGAACATAGAAGAAATGGGAAAAAAAATACTGAATTATTTCAGTGTGTTACATCTGTTGTGGAGGAGTTCTAGAAATTTGCAAAATTGAATTCTTTACTGGGAAGGAACTATCATTAGATAAGTGTGATTAAATCTAAGTCCAAGTAAATAGAATAAACTCTTACGATGTCCACAAGCAAGTGGTATTAATCCTAAAAGGTTGAAGGAATTCAGATACTGAAATATTGTGTGACTATGAAATCATTTACTTAATTGACTAGGGGGAATTATGTGAGTAGAAAATAAAGCACAAGTTAATTAAAAAATTCTGAGACATGTGAGTATCTGCAGATTAGTGTATGTTGGCTTTATGTAATTGAGATTGGTAGAAATTGTACCAAATTAAAAAAAAAAAAAAATAGATCAGCAGAAAATAAGGAAGAACTAACATGGCTTTTGTTAATGGCAGTCCTATGAGGCAAATGAACTAGGAATCTTTGAAAGATGTCTTTGTTAAAGTATAGCCTGATTCCAAAACCTCTTGCAAAATTAAATAAACTAAGTCCTCAAGTGATAAAAATAAAGCCCTGGCAAAGAACTAGGAAATGGGTGAATGTTGATGTTGTTTGCAACTGAGAAAAAATTATACTGACCAGTATAGTCAAATCCTAGCTAGTGAGACTGCTTATGAATTGGTAAAATGGCAGATAAAATTAATTTCTGTAGAGCGCATGCAGAAAACTACATGTAACTATAAAATCTTATAAGTTAGGTATTATTAGGAAAGAGATCTCACATAAATAACTCGTAGCATCACCACTATGTGTATCCACAAGCAAAAGCTAAGTAAGTTACAGATTGCTAATAAAACAAAGGAGAAATGAGTAAAAATTCTGATGTCACTGTGTATCTCCTGAACAAATATAAATTTTGAATACTAAATTTAATTCTGAAGCTATGATTTCTAACATATAATCATAGAATCACCAAGGCCTGAAAAGACCTCTAAGACCATCCAGTCCAACCTTCCACCTACCACCAGTATCTCCCCACTAAATCACGTTCCTTTAATATCCGTAGGGAAAAAATAAAATAAAAATAAAAAGCAAGCTAAAAAGTAGATAAAGATAGTAGAAGCTACAAATAGTGTTTGTACAGTAATAAGAAAATAACTCTTTCTAACTTGGAAAAATATGCTTCCAGTGAAAGATAGTGAATAATATAAAATAATGAGTATCATAAAATGAACAGAGATTGTGAGGACAAAGCAGTATCTTTTGTTTGCTAGTGCTCACTAGTAAAAGACAAAATTTAAGGCTTCATGCATCTTCAAACAAAATTGGTGTAGATTCTTTGATATTCTTTAAGCAATTTTTATTGTTCTATTGTTTTTATTGTAGATTACAGAATATGTATTAGATGTACATGAAGTTTCTCTGAATAGGTAGTTCTGTGCGCCTGTGTTAGAACGCCCTAAAGCTTATCCTGAGAAATCTCCTGAAAGTTGTCTATTTTCTTCCTGCAATTTGTGGAGAAATTAAAGCAAGTCCAGGAATCTGGACTATCATAAGTCCATGGGGCCGGATGAGATTCACCCGAGAGTGCTGAGGGAACTGGCAGAGGTGATATCCAAGCCGCTTTCCACTATCTGTCAGCACTCCTTGTTGACTGGTGAGATCCCAGAAGACTGTCGGCTTGCCAGTGTGACTCCCATCTACAAGAAGGATTGTAAGGAGGACCTGGGGAACTACAGGCCTGTTAGCCTGACCTCGGTGCCAGGGAAGGTTATGGAGCAGATTGTCTTGAGGGAGATCACATGACATATGCGGGACAACCGAGGGATCAGGCCTAGCTAGCATGGGTTCACGAAGGGCAGGTCCTGCTTGATCAACCTGATCTCCTTCCATGATGTAGTAACCTATCTGGTAGACGAGGGAAAGGCTGTTGATGTAGTCTACCTAGACATCAGCAAAGCCTTTGACACTGTTTCCCACAGTATTCTCCTGCAGAAGCTGGCAGCCCATGCCTTGGACAGGTACACTCTTGACTGGATAAGGAACTGGCTGGAAGGCCGGGCCCAGAGAGTGGTACTGAATGGAGTTAAATCCAGCTGGTGACCGGTCATGAGTGGCGTTCCCCAGGGGTAGGTGCTGGGGCCTGTCCTCTTCAGTATGTTTATTGTTGACCTGGATGAGGACATTAAGTGCACTCTCAGTAAATTTGCGGATGACACCAAGTTGGCTGGAAGTGTCGATCTGCCTGGGGGTAGTGAGGCCATACAGAGGGATCTGGACAGGCTGGATATCTGGGCTGAAGCCAATGGGATGAGTTTCAACAAGACCAAACACCGGGTCCTGCACTTTGGCCACAACAAACCCAGGCAACGCTACAGGCTTGGAGCAGAGTGGCTGGAAGACTGTGTAGAGGAAATGGACCTGAGGATGTTGATTGATGTTCAGCTGAACATGAACCACCAGTGTGCCCAGGTGGCCAAGAAGGCCCATGGCATCTTGGGTTGCATCAGAAAGTGTTGCCAGCAGGAACTGGGAAGTGATTGTCCCCCTGTACTCAGCTCTGGTGAGGCCGTACCTTGTGCTCTGTGTCTAGTTTTGGGCCCCTCACTGCAAGAAAGACATTGAGGCCCTGGAGCATGTTCAAAGAAGGGCAACAAAGTTTGTGAGGGGTCTGGAGCACAGGCCTTATGAGGAGCGGCTGAAGGAGTTGGGATTGTTCAATCTGGAGAAGAGGAGGCTCAGGGGAGACGTTATTGCTCTCTATAACTACCTGGAAGTAGTTGTAGTGAGCTGGGGGTCGGCCTCTTCTCTCGTGTAACTAGTGATAGGACTAGAGGGAATGGCTTTAAGCTGCGCCAGGGGAGATTTAGGCTGGATGTTAGGAAATACTACTTCTCTGAAAGAGTAGTCAGGCACTGAAATGGGCTGCCCAGGGAGGTGGCGGATTCACCGACCCTGGAGGTGTTCAAGGAACGTTTGGACATTGTGTTGAGGGACATGGTTTAGTGAGAACTATTGGTAATAGGTGGATGGTTAGACTGGATGATCTTCTAGGTCTTTTCCAACCTTGGTGTTTCTGTGATTCTGTGATTTTGTGAACAATATGTCTGTTCAAAGCAGATCTAAATATAAGTTCATGCACATCTGACAACTCACGATCAGTAATCTAAATTAGTATTGTGTTGCACAGAAATTGTCAGTATACGGGACTAAGAGAATCACTTGAAGCTGAGAGAAAATGCTGAAAATGGGAAGTTGTGGATTCAGGACTTAATTTCATTGCTGGTTACATCACCTAATAATGTTTTAATGTGCAAGGATCATAAACTGCAAAATTTAATCTAGAAAGCATCTTAGGCAAAGCCAAAAAAATCAAGAATTTTCTCATGATGAATGCCCGCATAGATTTAGAAAGTCATTTTCTTTTTCACGGTTGTGCTCATGCTCTAGCCCAATGAACCTTTCATACTTTGCTGTCTAATGATACATTTACGGCAATGTGGAGATTGTGTGTTCTTTGCAATCCCCTAATGATAGCTGCAGCACAAACTGCAAGGTTGATGGACATAAAGCTGAAGTTACAGAGAGAGCATAATGAATTCACAATATAAAATTTCTTCAATCCTTAGGCCACGTAAAATTGTGGATCAAAATATCAGATTGATTTTTTTTTTTCCTGCAGTTTTATATACAGAATTAATATGTGGTGGCGAAAAGAGGACAAGTGATTTTTTTTTTTTTTTAGAGATTAATAAAAAATCATGTGTGTTAATTTAAAATTTAATTTTACAATATGTAAAGAATAGCATCAGCTTTAGGGACCTTTCATTCTGATAATCTGCTTTTCAAAGTTCCTTGACGATAAGAATCCTCCCAGGACAATGGGACAAGGTGTGGTAAAACAATGGACTTAATGACATAAGGAGTAAAGCCTTAAGCAGTAATTATTGCTGGCTTAAGTTTTTTGGAGTTCATGTATTCATAAAGTTCTGTAACTTTTGAACTGTCATTTAACTGGCATTAATGTACGACCATAAGTAATCTGTTTTATAGAATTTGTTAATGTTACTTAGCTACTTGTAGAGTTCAATGAAATGCTAGAAACATGATATTAGAAAAAGAATTCTAGGCCATGTAATCAAATTTCCTGCCACTACAGGAAGATATGCCTTATAAACTTAGAGAGACTTAGAGCCTATTTTAAACACAATTATGCAGGTTGCTCCAAAAGTAATGTCTTCCACTTATTTCCACAGAAACTACAACAGAAAGAATGAACACAGTAACACCTGGAGAAAGCAAATTCTCAGCTACAAAACACTATTTATCAACACAGTCATCACCTAAATTAGCTATGCATTTTTGACAATGATGAACAGCCTGCATATCATAAAAATCTGTACCAGTGGAAGTGACCTTCTGTCATTGTCACTGTTGCAGAAGCGCACCAGCCAGCATGGGAAGTAGCTGTGTGGCAAAAGCCCGGAGTTCCTTATTTTCTGTTACCTCTCTGAGATCACCATGTCAGTGCTGATGGCTGCCAAAGCCGAGTTCCCCATGAATAGCTGCCAGTGGGCGGCTGTTGGCGTGCAGCCTGGGGGTTCTCACAGCGTGGGACCCTTTCCACCATAACCCAAAAGCCTCAAGGGCCATGTGGGCTCTGTCCTGCAAGCTCTCCCCAGCCTCAGTCACAACGGAATCTGGTGTCTGAAACACACCAGGCACCTGCCCTCTGCTTCTGTATTCAACTTGCAAGTGTTGTTTACATTTGAGGATAGCAGAAAAATTCTAAATATTTTGAAAGCTGGTTGTTCTGTTTTATTCCACACACAACAGTCACTGCTTTTGATCATGAGCACTGGAATAGGCTGCCCAGAGAGGTTTTGAAGTCTCCTTCTCATTCAAGACCCACCTGTATGCTTTCTAGCACAACCTGCTGTAGGGAACTTGCTTTAGCAGAGGGTTGAACTAGGTGATCTACAGAGGTCACTTCCAGCTCTTATGGTTCTGTGATTCTAACATCCACTCTAAAGTCAGCATAAATGTTTGGCAAGCCTTGACGAATGTGAATGGCTTCAATTTTTTTTCTGCATGGAGGATTTCAGTTCCATACTTCTGCTCCACACTCACTTCTGTAACAGATGCCATGTTGTCAGACTGACTTGTGCTGCCATCTCTCACACGGCATCAAAATGTAACAGAATGTTGCTGCAAAGGTTTGGACCTCTACTGCCTTGTCACCGACATCCACCTCTGATGTCATGGGCCAACATAATACAATAGGAGGCATTACGTTTGGAGCAGTCATTTTCAAATGATGCATTTTTTCAGTTAACTTCTAAGCATACTTGCTAGAAGGCCACTATAGACCTTTAGTCTTTTTCTGCTTAAATGTCTGTTTTTTAAGTTTCTGACTGCAAACTATTCTTAAACACTCTAGCTGTATTTTTTCCTACCATTTATGATGCTTTCCTTTTTTTGCTCCCTTCCATTCCATTTTCTTTGCATCAGTTGTCATAATCTATGTCATTCTTAATTTCATAGTGCTAACCAATTATTCCCTTCTTATAATAGATTCTGAATCCTTCTACCCATCTCCTTGCAACAGATCCCGCATGAAATAATACCTCATTAAACATGAATACTGAGAAGGAAATACAGAAATACAGTAAAAGTTTATTCTTTACAGATAGGAAATCTTGGTAACAGGGAAATTATGCAACGGGGTGTTCAGTATGCTTTTTTAAATTATGGAGAGTACAACCAGGAAAACAAAATAAAGCCTTAATGACAGTTTGGTTATCAGTTATTTTCTTTTTGTGTGTGTGTGTGTGTGTGTGTTTATATCAGTTACTCACTTTGTGCGTGTGTGTGTCACAGATGCAACTTTATCAAAATAAATATAATTTTACAATACTTATAACAGGACATAAAATGCTTTTTTAAGGATAAATGGCTATAACATATGTTTCCAATACAACATAAGCAGGATTTCTTGATATGGAATATATATACAGAAATGAGAGGAGATTGCAGGAAGAATACTGAACAAATGAAAACTATGAGCTGTAGTCTTTCTAACACACTTTCTGTATTCTATTTTGTTCCCTCTGCTTCTTGTCCTGTCACTGGGCACCACTGAAAAGAGCCTAGCAGTGTCCTGTCCTACCCATAATAGACCCATTAGGGGTGATTTTCATAGACTCCTGTCTGTTAGATACTTACAAGCATTGATGAATAGTCCCAGATCTCTCAGCCTTTCCTCATAAGGGAGATGCTCCAGGTCCGTAATCACCTCTGTGGCCTTTGTGCACTCTTACTGTTATTTCCCTTTTCTTGAACTGTGGAGACTAGAACTGGTTGCAGTACTTCAGATGTGGCTTCACCAAGGCAGAGTCGAGGGAGAGAATCACCTGTCTCAACCTGCTGGCCAATGCTTTTTTTAATGCACCCTGAATGACATTGGCCTTCTTGGCTACCAGGGCACATTGCTGGCTCATGGTCAATCTGCTGTGCACCAAGACACTCAAGTCCTTCTCTGCAGAGCTCCTCTACAGCAGATCAGCACGTAGCATGTACTGATGTATGTAGTTATTCATCCCAAGGTGTAGAACTTCACTCTTGCAATTGTTGAATCTCATCAGATTCCTCTTTACCCAGCTCTCCAGACTGTCCAGGTCTCACTGAATGGCAGCATTGCCTTCTGGTCACTTCTCCCAGCTTTGTATCAACTGCAAACTTGCTGAGGGTACATTCTATCCCTTCATCAAAGTCACTGATAATATATTAAACAAGATTGGACCCAGTACTGACCCGAGAATCATCACTAGCTACAGACCTCAAGTAGACTCTGTGCCACTGGTCGATCCATCTGACTGTGTTATTTGTGCTACACTTTCTAAGCCTACCTATGAGGATGTTCTTGGAGACAGTGTCAAATCCTTGCTGAAGTCAAGGCAGGCATATGTATATAATTGCATACGTATGCATAGATACATAATTGTAGACAAGATATATAATTATATGTCCAATGTGCACTACAGTGAATAATGTCTATAAACCATTATATTATTTTAAAAAAAGTTATGTTAGTATGCCACTCATGTTAGACCATATAGTTCATTGTCAAGAAATGACAAGAATTTACATAGAATGTAGCTTATGGGCACTATTGACAGCCTTATTTTAACTAATTTGAATAGATTAACCAATACTCAACTGTATGCTATTCAAGAGCAATGTGAGACAATGAAAAAGTGATTTTTATTGCAAAGGTTCCTTTGTTTCAAACATTAAACTCACCTGAATACTAAGTTCTTGCTTATTTTGTAATGTCTTTCATAAAAAAATATTTTTACACTACAACACTTAAATGGATTAAGAGAAGAAAGAGATTAAGAGAACATACTTAAGAGAAGTATGTTCTTAGCAAAAGTTCTACAGTTTAACTGTCCACCTTAGAAGCTCTCATATCAGTTATTCAAAATTCATGCTTATTGGAGCAGTCATGTCTGGACTATTTGTCTCTCCAAGGAGTTTTAAATCACTTAATTCAAAATCTAGTATACGCATTCTTCATGCTTCAAGAGTCTCAATTCAAATTTGATTTTGGCAGGACTTCTATCTGTCCTGCATCCCTCGTTTATCGTCATCAAAATGTTTTAGTATGTCTTCTCATAAATGCTGTATAAGGTATATATTGATCCACATTTCCCAGCTGTGGATTTAAAGAATACATAATTCTTCCAGGTTGCACATTTAAAGCTGGGGGAAAACAAAGGGATTGAATCTTGGTCATCTGATCTATCCATCCATCTGAACTGTCTACCTATACAGCAAAGCATGCAGCTGGATCTGTAGGATGAAGTTAGAATAAATCTGAAGTTCATAAGTGGGTCTAAGAAACACAAATTATCCTAAATGCTATAATATATTCTTTTATCCTGGTAAACATTCCAACTGTGATATAACCTAGCTGTTTTGCTGCCTGAATATTTTCTTTGCAACTGAGGAGTTTTTTCTTATTGCTCAATATCTCAAGTAGCAATCACTCAGTTGTACTGTATTTCTCTTACAGTAATTAGGTCCTTGACCACAGAGTTGCATGTGGAGACTTTTTAAAAATTTCTTTTAAGTGGTTGAGTTTTTGATTATGTTTCCAATATGGCATCAGAAAAGATGAAAAACAAAAGAAAAAATGGCTGAATTTTTGATGATATTATGTGTCATTAAGTTATGACCCTGATAGTCTGACTTAAGGAGAAATTCAATAGTAGTGCTTACGAGAATCCTATCAGTTGAATTTGCATAAAAGAAATAAGGTACAGAGAAGCTTAAAACATGTAAGAAAGCCCCTAATTTTGTTGCCATGTGAACTTAACAGAATCACCTCTGCGACACATAAAAACAAGCGTGTTTATTTTTGCACAGTGACAATTTCAGAATTCAAATTCCTTAAAAACAAGTTGTGTCAAACAAAGCTGGGCTACCACAATTTAACATTGTGCTCTATATTTTCAGTTGCATTCTGTACACACATGTTCAAAATATGATATAACCACAGTAAAAGCATAACATTCAGTAAGTTTCTTGCAAATGTTGCAAAACGCAGCACAGCTTAATGTATTTACAACTGTATTTGTACATTTTATAACACATTTTCACACATTCCAAATCATTGTACCCTTATTTTGCACTGTAGTTCCTTACCACACTAAACACACTTATACTGTAGCATTCCAAGATACTGATTTTGATTTCAGGTTCAGACTTCTAACTGGATCAATTTGATGGAAAATTTGTATAATACATCTGCAAACAGTTGCACTCTCAGGGTGAGCACTGGAAAGTTAATATTTAGTTAATATTTATGACATTCTGCTAACCACATTGTGCCTACTTAAACTCATCAACTTGTAGGGAAGACTTAGCCCTCAGTTATGTTAAGCTATAATCTTAGGTAACCAGGAGCTGCAAATACAACTTAGTGAATGATACTTCTCCTTGTTGGTTAATTAAGAGATATACATGTTCACATACGGTCTATTTTTGTATTTACATTCTAAATAGAACTCACAGTCGTTTAAAATAAGAGTTGTGTGATCAGTTTCTTCTAAGTATTCTTCTGGACTTGCTTAGGCTAGAGAAGACTTCAGGAAGACCTTGTTGCAGGCTTTCAGTATTTGAAAGGAGCTTATAAAAAGATGAAATGCTACTTTTTGCACAGTCTGATATGAAGGACAAAGGGGAACAATTTTAAACTGAAAGAGGAGAGATTTATATCAGAAATTAGGAGGAAATTCTTTACTCAGAGAGTGGTGCTGGAACCATCCAGAGATGCTGTGAATGCACCAAACACCAAAAAGGTGTTCAGGGCCAAGTTGGATATGTGACCTTGGGCAGCCTGATTTGGTGAGTGGCAGCCCTGCCCACGACAGGGAGTTTGGAACTGTATAGTCTTTAAGCTCCCTTCCATCCCAACCTATGTTAGATGTCTACAATGTGAAAATCTGTATCTGAACTAGGTATTGTAGAATTTTTTTCAGTCAGCAGAGAGAAATACAGTTCTAGAATGAGATGAATCAGTCTGAGAAATACTGTCTACTTCTGTTTGTATAAAAAAGCTTAGAATGTTTGATTCTGATGTGAATGTTTACACAGTAGATACCTGCCTTTGGGAATGCTCCCAATAAATATTTGGATATTTCTTCATTCAGTTGCAATTGAAAGTCATCTTTCTTTCTTTCTTGTAGGACAAATGACCATTTTCAATACATCAATACTGTGGAAAATATGCAGATCTGGAATAAAGAAAAAAAATCCTCCCAAAACCTGATACGTTTACTTTCTACACTTTGTAGATTTTCACATGGCATGCTATATGTAAAAACATGTGAGGTTTTCTGTTTGACTGAAGTATGCTGTCCAAATATTTACAGAAATACTAATATCTGCTTATGACTGTTTACATGGGTGGATAGTGATAGGACAGGGGGAAATTATTTTAATACAGGGGGGGGTTAGGTTAGGTATTAGGAGTTTTTCACTCAGAGGGTGGTGATGCACTGGAACAGGTTGCCCAAGGAAGTTGTGGATGCCCCATCCCTGGAGCATTCAAGGCCAGGCTGGATGTAGCTCTGGGCATCCTGTTCTAGTGGTTGGCGACCCTGCACACAGCAAGGGAGTTGAAACTCGATGATCTTTGAGGTCCTTTTCAACCCAGGCCATTCTATGATTCTATGATTCTTACAGTCAGAAAGAAAAACAAAATCCAGAACACTATATTATGTAGTAGCAACTACAGTAAATTATTTTTATAAAAAAAAAAAAAAAAAAAATCTCTGCAAAGTAACAGATTTACTCATGACTTGCTTACAGAACAACTTTTAACAGAAATAAAGAACAAAAGCTAATTTTCATGGTAAAAAGGATCTCTGTAAGTTAGCATTTTCCATACTTACCCACATCATGCCAGTATTCATGGATGGTAATTGACTGTGCTCTCACATATATTCTCATTATATGCGACACTTATTCAAAAATGAAGGTAATATTTTCAAATTTGAGCAACTAAGCTTTAATTGTGGTCAGCAGGTCAAAGGAGGTGATCCTGCCCCTCTGCTCTGCACTGCTGAGACCTCACGTTGAGTGATGTGTCCAGATGGGGAGTCCTTAGTACAAGAGAGACACAAATCTTTTTGAGTGTGTTCAGAGAAAGGCCACAAAAATGATCCAATGGTTGGAACTGCCCTGACGAGGACAGGCTGAAAGAGCTGAGGCTGTTCAGCCTGGAGAAGATGAGGCAAGGCTCCTTGGGAGACCTGATAATGGCCCTTCAGTATCTAAAGGGGGACTGTAAGAAGGAGGACAGACTCTTTAGTGGGGTCTGTGGTAGGACAAGGGGAAATGGTTTCAAACTAAAAGAGGGGAGATTTTGTTTGGATATAAGGAAGAAGCTTTTACAATAAGAGTGGTGAAGTACGGGAACAGGTTTCCCATGGATGTGGTGGAAGGCCCCTTTTTGGAGAAATTCATGGTTAGGTAGACCAGGCTCTGAGCAGCCTGATCTGGTTACCCTATTCATTGGTGCCCTATTCATTGTAGGGGAGTTAGACTAGAAATATAAGGTTGTGCCAATTTGAAAAACTTTACAGCAGATTAAGAGTAAGGCTGAAGAATAATCATTTTGCTGAGTATTTTATACATTCTAGTTCCAGTTAGAACAAATACATTGCATGGATAGTCTATTTTTAAACAGAAATATTTTGTAATTTACATATTTAGATTCTCTTTTGAGTTGGCACTGAGTCCATATTACCTAGCATATGTACATCTGCTTGGTATAGCAAATTCAAAAATATGCTGTTTTCAAAATTGAGATTTTAAGAATCACTTTTGGATAACTAATATTTTTTCTTCGGGAACAATGAATGTTTTCTTTCAAGAAACAAAAAACAAAAATCCTAATATTCTTTTCAAATTTTTAGATACTGTTTTTTTCTATTTTGTTATACTTCTCACGGTATTACCTCTTCTAATATTTTGATAAATATTATCCAGATTACGCAAGATGCTACAAATGGTAGAAAAACTAACCTTGAATCAAATCTTCTATCGAGGTTGGAAATGTGCTCTATGAACACTCTGTGATCCTGATTTCTCATTTGTGTATACCATACAGAAGTTTCAAAATGAGTCGCAAATATTGCCTTTGATATTCAACCAGCTTTACATGTCCCTTGGACTGGAAAAAAAAAAAGAAAACAACTCGGAACTAAGAACACCTGTAAGAGATCTGGATGCCAGCAATGGGAGAATGATGAATTATGCATGATTGAAAATACAGCTCTGCAAAGTTGGAGTAATTTATGAATACTTGAAAGCTCTCTATTAAAAATGTTTATATTTTTAGAAATTTATATTGATTCTTAAATATACCAAATTTTAAAATGCTTAAGATATATCAAAGAAGATTCATTTTGAAGAACAAAAATAAGCCATTATTCATTATGCCTTGTACGTCTACTTCTTTTCATAGAGAGTGGTAAGGAATTGGCTACCAGAATGCTGTACTTTTGCACTTGATGCTTTCATCAGAAATAATTCAGTGGGAAAATATTCTCAATAGCAGAAAATCTCTGAAACATTAAAATGATCTGGAGATGGGGAAAGGAGAAGAGTAAGAACACAGGAACAGATATTTATTGTAAAAAACTCTAAAACTAAAATTTGTAATGAGCATTTTGAGGAATTTAATTATATTCTCAGTGAAGTTAATAGTTGAAGATTTTATTCTGCATTACTTTTCACACTGTAAAATCAGAGGGATTACCTGAGAGCCAAGTATCATGCTTAGACAATGATGAGACAATCTGGCTTTTTTCTGCACCTGCAATACCAATTAGCACATGGCAAACTATTACAAGCACTTTTAACACTTGTACGTAAGAAAGGGATTTTAACTGAACATAGGACCAAGGATTTAAGTTAAATATAATTTTGATTTAAGTTTATTCCCTGTCAATTCACAGATAGAAACATCATTGTATTAAAAGGAGTAAACACAATGGCAAGGAAAATGTAAAATCTCATCAAAAACATCTCCATAAATTCTTCTTAGGAAAAAGTCCAGAAGAAAAGATATAGATATAAAAACAAAACAAAACAAAACAAAAACAAAAACAAACAAAAAAAAAAACACCTAAAAGCCAAATTTGGAGAATAAAATTAAATTGAAAATAAAAATAAGATTGAAGATAAACCAAAGATAAAAAATGATCAAAGCAGAGAGAGAAAAAAATACTATGTCAGACTTCAATTATAAAAATTAGTTTTTGAAGGTCAGTATTAGAGCAAGTATATTTATATTGCGTATGAATATAATCAAAAAGAAATTCTGGAAATAGAATTAAAATTAATTTTTTAAATGTATTAGGTATCTGTATAGGAGAACTACATATTAATGTCAGATTTAATTGCAGTTAAATTTCTAGAACCTTCATGGTTTGTTTTCAAAAGCTTATTTTTTTGAGAAGCAAAATTTGTAGAGTCGTAACATCTGTTACTAATCAAAGTGTTACAGTGGTAGAAAAATAAATGTTTGTTTGCAGAAGAAATACTATGATTGCAGTTCAAACATAGATTTCAAAAAAACAATATTAAATATTTTGCAGATGATTTCTTATTATTATACAAAAGAATTAAAGTGGCATACTTAGGCTTCAGAAATGATGTTCACTTTGTGTCAGGAAGCAAAGATCTCCATGCATGCTAATGCTCTTAAAAGGATTAGATACATCATAATTTCTGTACAAAGTAGGAGACACTATATCTTTTTCCAGCTTAACTGGTTTGTATTAGGAAAGCTTGTCTAACTGTAACCAGAATTCTTTATCAAAATTACTAGTGACAGAGTAGAATAACATTACAGTGTTTTGACTAAGAAGGAACTAAGTCTGGGGAAAAGAAGGCTGAGGGGAGACCTTAATGCTCTCTTCCAATATCTGAAAGGTGCTTACATCAAGACTGGGGTTGGTCTCTTCTCACTGGCGACAGATGACAGGACAAGGAGAAATGGCCTTGAGTTGCACCAGGGTAAGTTCTGGTTGGATATTAGGAAACACTTCGTTGTTAAGCACTGGAATGTTTGAGTCAGCATCCCTGGATGTGTTTAAAAACACGTGATGTGGTGCTCAGGGACATGATTTAGTGGAGGGTTGTTAGAGTTAGGGTGGTATGGTTAGGTTGTGGTTGGACTCGATGATCTTTAAGGTCTTTTCCGACCTGAGTGATTCTATGATTCTATAGAAAATTTCAATGTTGAATATACTGTCAAGCCAAAAGTGGAGTGTACCATTGCTGCTGGAAATGATCAAGTCTTAACAGGAAGCACATATTATATTAGTATAGAAATTAATTGATAAAATAGTCTAATTTTGCCTATTCCACTTGCATATATTCTCAGTTCCCTACTTGTACCTAAGAAGTGGAAAGTAATAAATTAGTCAAACTAATCAGGCAGCAATGTGTAGATAAGAGTGCCAGAAAGAAATAAAATGTAGGGGCTTTTTTTTTTTTTTTTAATTCCTTTTGAAATGTCATTGGATCTGTCAATACAAATGAGAAGAGGCTCTATAGTCTCTTCTGGTCACAGTTTACCTGTTACCTGAAGTAACATCCATTCTTTCCATCCATTTATGAGCTTTTAATATACAGAAGGTGCACTGAACAACATGATTAGAGCTCACATGCCTAAAGTGAATATAAAATTAAGAAAGAATTAGGAAATTGTCATTTTGACTCCTGCATTTGCAGCAAGACCCCATCGTAGCCAAAGGCTTGTTTTGTGTATTATTGGATTGAATACTCCAATTTTTTCTTCATAGACTGTGTTTTAAGATGCAAGGAGGTACAATCTGAACAAAAATATAGTCTTGGAGGTTTAGTTAGTTAGTTTTGTTTTTTTTTTTTCTTCCTACTGTACAGCAAGAGTGTAATCACTATAAATTAAAACTGAATATCCAGACTTTTCTTTTTCTGCACTTCAGTAAGATCTAATTGTCTTCCTTAAAATAACTACCTGTCTAGATGGGAAAACTATAACCCACTTGAAGAACAAACCTGAATAGAAAAATTGTATTATCTACTTTTCTCTTAAAAAACAAACAAACAAGTAAACAAACAAGAGTTTGAAAGTCATTAAATATACTTTTACGTTTCCACTGTTAAAACTCTTAAAGCTGTGAAAGCCACTCTTAAATTCCTTTCTGATTCTTACGTAGAGCTATCCCTTGATGCTTTTAATTATCCAGTTATCTGAAACACATTTGAGAGAACAGTACAGAACGTATTACTGAATGCTTACATACTTATGCCTACAGCAATCTAATTTTTTTCTTCTTCACAGAATGAGTAATTTTTGTGATTTTATTTGGTATAAATCCTCTATATTTCTCAATCTTATGCTTCTTCAAATTTGTGATCAACACAGTATTCATTGCGTAAATCCATGTTCATATGAAGTTGTTCTTGTCTTGATAGAAAAATAATCATTTCACAGTCAGTAAAATCCTAAGCAGTGCTGACAAAGTCATGGTTGCTTGATGACTACAACACAGGCACCAGCTCTTCCGATATTTAAGGAAGCCATCTGCATTAAAACAAAACAACAACAACAACAAACTGAAATAACTGAATAAAGTCTAGTCATGCAAGAGTAAGCCAAAGTGTTTTGTCAGTATTAATATAAAATATTTTAAATGAATGGGATTAAATACCCACAATGTGCTAGTACTGTAGTTTTAAATTACTTCATCATATGTTGTATCTTTTGCTTGAAAATGTGGGAACAGAAAAAAAAAAAAAAAAAATTAGAGCAGACATCAGTTTTGTGGATTTGTTGGTATGTCAGTAGTTTCCATATTCTGTAGACTGTGTCCCTGCGAGAAAAGTCAAAGCTAGAAATACCAAAATTCTGTATTTTCAGTACTAAAAACCAGAGTCAAATTTCATTTCAATTAAGTTTGGCAGTTTTAGATACAGTTTCTAGATTCTGCAAGGATTACTTGCAGTAGGAATCTGGATCTCTTTACTTGTTGAGAGTAATACATCTGAGGTTTTCAATAATTATAGCAGTACGCTGTAATTAATGATACTCTGCCTACTAAAGCAGAGGCATTACATATTAAGTGTCTGTCCAAGTGTATTTGCTATGATTCCAAATCTTTTCAAGCACTATTATGACATTTTCTTTACAACAAAATCACCAATTGCAACCACTTTGCACTGTGAAAATGCTTCTGTTCTTACACAGTTCAGTACTAAGTGCATACACAAATTTCAACATTTCAAAATATCCATCAAAAAAAGGGAAATTAAATTGAAGAATGAAATGAAAATTCAGCTCCCCACATACAGTAAACAAAATATTTTCACATGAAACATCTTCAAAACATGCCTGTCAGCAATTAAAATTCCTGATTCATTTTAACCATTTTTATAACATTACTTCTGCACAAAAAAAGAAAAAAAAAGATGGAATAGGTATTAGCTAGTTTTACCTGAAAAAGATTACATTTCTAATGAGTGTTTATTCTCTCTTCTACTGGTTTCTTAGTTCTCTTTTTCCTGTCTGAAGAGGAATCTTTTAACATAATAACTGAAAAAAAAATATTAGGAATACTTTCACAGCCATAGCAATCTAAGATACCAAAATATTTTTTTCATAAAAGTAGTGGGTTTTTTTGTTTGTTTGTTTCTGTTTTTTGTTTTTTGTTTTTTTTTTTAGAAATTATTAAAATGCATGAGAAAAAATACAGACTATAAAAATACCTGTGTCCATTCATTAGTTTGAGGGTCATAGGCTTCCATAGTGTTCAGGTATGTTTGCCCATCATATCCACCTACTGCATACAACTTGTCACCAAGGAGACAGACACCAACAGCATCTCGAGGCATACTCAGTGGAGCCACCATTGTCCATGTATCAGTTTTTGGATCATACCTAATGAAGGAGAAGGGAAATTGAATGTACAGTGAGAAGCAAAGTTATTCATGCTGATTTTCATGTGAAATACAACCCTTTTGCAGAAAAACAAAAATCCACGAGCACCTTATCCAAAATATTTCTGTAACAGCAGAAAGGATAGACGTTTACTGTGTTCCCAATTCATGTATTTTAATGTTGATTAGAAACTTTCAGTTAACTATTTGAAATAAATAAATAAATAAAGAATCCTAAACTATTTATGGTGTAAGGTGTCATAACATAGATCTGAGTAGAAGAGCAATATCTTTATGTAGGTATATATTTATGTATATATTTGAAATAAATCATTATATTTTTGTAGAACATTAAAGTATTTTTGCAATAATTATATTCTACTGTGCTAATGTAAAATCTTCATAGCCAGAAAACTTCCCCAGGAATTACAAAATCACAGAATCACAGAATCGTAGGGGTTGGAAGGGACCTCCGGAGATCATCGAGTCCCGCCTGCCAAAGCAGGTTCCCTACACCAGGTCACACAAGTATGTGTCCAGACGGATCTTGAATATCTCCAGAGAAGGAGACTCCACAACCTCCCTGGGCAGCCTGTTCCAGTGCTCCGTCACCCTCACCATAAAGAAGTTCCGCTGCATGCAATTCATATTTTTAACTTCATTTCAGTTAGAATCTCACTTCAAGTGAAGAAAGTAGTACAGTTTTAAAGACAATCATCACAATTTCTAAAACTGAGAGCAGAATTACATAATAATAGACATTCAAAAATTAAATATCTATTTTATGCTATTAACTTAGATATTAACAGTGTAACATCAGGTAATACCAGAGGCCATTTCAGTGTATTTAGCATCTACTATAAAGTTGAAATCAATCCATTGATATTGCTTCTCAGTCAGTTACTAAGGAAGCCTGGACTATTAGGTTACACCAGACACCTCATTTTTAGGTGATGGATATTTCATTCAGATAACAAAATAAATTATTACATCAGAGTATGATAGAAATACCTTTTTTTTCTGTCCTAAAGCATCTATAATATGCAGTAGAATCACTTTTCAATCACTTGAGAGAAATGAACAGTTTAAGGATGAAATGTCTTGGGCAGACTTCAGTCATTTGATGTGTAAAGTAGCTCAGACTTTGGAAATGACAGTCTAAAATAACTAAAAGGGAACTCTGTGATGGCTAAAGTTCTCTATCGTTATATAATATCATTACATTATTATTGCTACTGAGACCCTCCCCTTATAGATAGAATGTGACACTATCTTACAAAGAAAAATATCCCTCAATTCACAATCACATCTTATTCATTGTCATTATTTTTGGCAATAGGTACATTTGTGAACAACTGTTTTCAAGGATGAAACACAAGAAGAATAAAATTTCATCAAAAATCTCTTGACAAACACCTTCAGAATTCATGAAGAATTGCAACTGCTTCCACTGAACCAGATCAATGCATTACTTTTACAAAAACCAGGTTCCACTAGATCCCACTAGTTTTATGGGTCTTTTGCTCTCTTTTTTATGTTTTAATATAAAGTATTTTAAAATAAAGTAAGTTTTGTTAATTATATACATTGACTATATTATATATCTGCAGCCCAAGACAGTTCCTTTTCACAAAATGTGGCCCAGGTAAGTCAAGAGATTGGACACCCATGAGCTAAAAAAAATGCTTAAAACTTAATTCTATCAGCAGGATAGAATTGCAAAATAATTTGGTCAAGGTGTTTTTGTTCATTCATTTTGTAATTGTCCAAAAAAGTCTGAGTTTTCTTATATTTTTTCTTTTGCTAACAACAACTGTACATTTTGGTTTTACAATAATTGGGTATTCCCTAGCTAAAGAAGGTTTACAGTAAAGTTCATTAATGTTGAAAAAAATGAATTTGAAGTCAAGGTGAGAAAGGAAAAAAATCTATAAATAACTTGTTTAACTTGTCAATAGATATCACATTTTGAGCAAGCAGCATTCTTTTTCAAGTGTTGCTACACTGTCAAAATATCTCCAGATTTGATTATTCTTAAATAGAGATTACTCAGTGTCATAAGAAATCCTTTAAAATTGCATCAATATAAAAAGCTGGGAGACAAATTAGATGTCTTAACTAGTATCGAGCAGGATTTAACAACAGCATTCAAAAAACACAAATATGCTATCACTTGATTTAAGTAATGTCAAAAATATTTTTACAGAAAGTAAAACTTTCAGGGATATATGAGATAATATAATAAATCATATAATAAACATTCATTAGATCTTTGGTATCCGAAGTCATTGGAAATACTGTTTGAAAGGAAGATTAATTTTCAAATGTAAAAGTAGATACATTGAAGCCATATTGTACATCTATCAGTAATTGGCAGCGCTTTGAGATACTGCCCATTTTCCATGGAGACCTTCATTCAATTCACTTCTACTCAATGCAAACTAATATTCTTCTAAGTTCTGACTTGTTAGTTTTAATTATTACACTAGAAGATAGCTGCCCATAAAGCACATCATTCAGATCAGTGCAAAAATACCTAGACAAAGAACACTGTATAATGCAATTCAGACACCAGATAGGTAAAGTATATGTGGTTAACTCATTGCTATTACACTCTCTGAAAAAATCAGATGTAATGGGAAAGGATTTGTTTTTGAAGGATTTTCTTGTCAAAATTGGAAGGAAATAAAACTTCCTTAAACGTACCAATAAGTAGAGGAAGTAGTACAGATACTGTCACCACTAGCTATTAGAAGTTGGACTCCATGATCCTTGTGGGTCCCTTCTTTATGACTATGATTTTAGTACTAATATAAATTTACTTCATGAAGAAATCTGGGTATACTTATTTATAGATAGATAACCATCAAGATAAAGATGAAATAGACCTGGGATTTCTCTGATTAACTTTCCATCTGTTGGAGATAAGGAGAACATAAGTATTTTGCATATGGAATAAAGTCTAAACATGAGGAAAATCACAGAATCACAGAATCGTAGGGATTGGAAGGGACCTCCAGAGATCATCGAGCCCCTCTGCTTCCAAGCCCCCCTGCTACACCAGGTCGCACAAGTAGGTGTCCAGGTGGGTCTTGAATATCTCCAGAGAAGGAGACCTCATAATCTCCCTGGGCAGCCTGTTCCAGTGGAATAAGGAATTCCATAATCATATGGAATAAGTTTCAACTTAGAAATTTAGGATTACTTGTTGAATAACTAGTAAATTCAAATATTAAAAAGAAGACAAAAATGATATTTAATACATTTTTTAACACTTAATGGAAAATAAGTCTCTTTCCTGGTACCTGTCTATTCCATGCTTAAATTAAACAATTGATCAAATATATCTGCTTTAAACTTTGCTACCTGTATATATATGGAAAGTGTATTTACTGTATTCTTCTTCAAAACATTCAAAAACAGAAATTAAAAAAAAAAAAAAAAAAAAAAAAAAGAAGTCAAACCCAAGAGGAACATTTGAAGAGTACCTTCAAAATGAGTGGCATTGTCCTACTGGATAATCTTGAATTTGCAGAACACCAGCTTGTGAAATACAGGGTACTGTAAATATAACGTGTAAGGCTTATACCCATGTAAGGGAAGTGATAGTGCTGTTAAATATCTATTATATCTTCCTTTTCTGCTACATCTTCAGTTACATTATTATGTTATATAATTATTTCAGGCCTGAATTTTTATCTCCTCAAAGTTTACTTTATGACTCTACAATGTGTAATGTTTTGATTCAGAAACAAAGATTTATTAAATGTTAAGTGAAAAGAGATAAGTTGTGTGTCAAATTTAAAATTTAACAGCACTGTGAGAGGAAAAAAGGGAAAGAAAATAATCTCCAAAACTATTCTGTTGGAAGCTTCTAAGAAAAGTAAAGTAAGTAAGAAAAAAGGAAGTCAGTATGTCTTAGGAGAAAAAAAAAAAAAAAAAAAAAAAAAAAAAAAAAAAAAAAAAGTCTGCTGTAAATTTCACCATTATTTAGGTAACAAAATGATGCTTCCAGACAATATATTTTAAAAATGCATGTAGTAGATACCTTTCTACATAGTCCAGTAGTCGTGAGCAGTGGTTAGAAGCAGGAGCATCATGACCTCCAACTGCATAAAGAAAGCCATCACATGTAGCCACTCCTACGCCTCCTCTTCTCTTACACATTGGAGCACACATATTCCATTTATTTGTATGAGGATCATAATATTCCATTGAACTCAAACATGAGCTTCCATCTCGACCTCCAACTGAATATAATCTAAGAAAATGCACAATAATATATCAGTAAAATAACAGTTTAGAACTGTAGAAATAAAGGATTTGTTGTTGTTGTTGTTGATGATGTTTGGTTGTGGGTTTGTTTCTTTGTGTATTTTAAGCTGACTTTAACAAATGGGAGAAAAACAAAATATACTTTCTCAAAATCATATGAATTTCATCTGATCAGTAAACATAGATGATTTTAATATTATTACTAAATCCAAATTCTACTTTGCTCAGCTCTACAGGAATTAAAATATTTTCATTCTGGAAATGGTTATCTTTGTTCTTTGATTACAGCATGTACTGCCAAAAGCCATTGTAATACATAGATTTTTCTCCATAAATTTATAAATCTCATGAGCAGTGCTGGTACTCAATTGTTCACCAGAATATACCATGAGGATTCAGCTCTGTATGGAAGTCTTGGAAAACCTCAGAAAACATTTTAAATATGAAATGGCAAAATGTGGCTTAAAAAAAAAAAAAAAAAAAAGTTTGTTTGTTACTACCTGCAGGCAAGATTCTTGTTTCCTCCCTTTTTTTGTAATGCTTCCCAGGAAGAAACAGTTCTGATAATTCTTTGTCAACGGTTTACGGGCTGGTTCGGCCCGGTTTCGTGACTAGAAGGGCGGAGGGATCCGCGGATCCGCGCCCCCGGAAAAAGAAAATAGGGGACCCCGAAATAATTGAAAACAGTGGCAACAATCTGAGGTGAAACAAAGTAATTTACTAAATATGGTATCAGCAGAATTTTATAAGGAGAGAGAGAGGGAGTGTGAAACTGATGGTGGATCAGCCTTACCACAACGCTGAGATGAGAAGCGCAGGCAGAGAAGCGCAGGCAGAGAAGCGCAAGCGAAGCAATGCAGGCAAAGAAGAGAGCATCAGGTGACCTTGCCGGGAGTTATGTCTCCTTGCTGACCGCAAAGCCCCCTGGGGAAATGTAGCTCTTCTTCTCCTCCGGACAGGCACCCCGAACTTGAGCATCAGCAGTCAAACCCCCAGTGCATTACATGATGTTATGATGTGGAATACTGATAACGAAAAATCATGAAACCATGACATTCTTTCTATCTATAGCCATGCTGCATCCGTGTCTTGTATGAATCCTTTTGCAGGCTATTGCTTTTCCTACAGCGCTTGAAGAATTACTAATCAGCTCTTCGAAAGTCCAGCCACTGAGTAATTTAGGATGCAAAAGCTGTCTGTGGGAAGTAGTTATTCATTTGGAAGTTTTTACTGTCCTAAACAGTCCATGAATTCAGAGCTATTTAAATGTGCATTCACCATTGTATTTCCTTGGCATGGATTCTGATGATATAGAAAATGTAATACCACCACTAAATACATCACAGAAGTCATGAGATATTTTGATATTGCCTGACAGATATGCTTCTATTTGCCAAAGTTTCAAGTAGAGAGGAATATAAGGGAGAGGATATTAAAGCGTCTTTGTATACAATTATCACGTATCCACAGGTGGGACAAATTCACAGTTAAGACTCCTACATATTAGGGTTATCAATGTCAATGTTTGCATTTTTTAAATTGCTTAATGTTCAAGGTGGCAAGCAGAGCCTAAAGTTCAGTTGGCCAGACACTACTGTACTGTTCCTCTTTTTCAGAGAAAAAGAGCTTAAGAACAGCACTAAATGGACATATTAATACTTGATCCAAATCCATTTACATGAAAATAAATCTAACTGTCTGCAAGGATGTTATTGTTATTTGCAGAGAAGATCTGGGACTTGGTTCAGTTGCACACAGACAGTGATCAAACGCTGTTTACTGTATATAGAAGAAAAAAACATGCTCTATCAGAGAAGACTGCCAGAGTTCACGAGTCAGTTCAAATGGCAGTAGATAGTTTAATGTTAATATGTGAATTAATTCCTAAAAGTGGTGATAGTGGTATATAGGCCTGAGATAGAAATCTAAGTAAATATTTCGACAAATAAACATTTCACATGTTTTTTAAAAATGCAAAGTACTAAAACTTCTGCAGGGCTCAGTAAGAACCATCATGCGTTCCCCTAATCTAACTTGCAGAAGGAATAACTATGTCTTCTGGCATGAAAGTTCACTGTGAAGCACTGGTTTTCATTTGCCTACTTCAGTTAAGAAAGCTAGTAAAATATATCTAAAAGCATCTCTGAGTTGCCAATGGGGAAACATATATTGTTCATAAAAACTGATAACAGTTTCAGTCAGCTATCTAGTTTCTGTTAAAACAACTGTTCAGAACAGAATAAAATTTATTTCCCAAATAAGATTTTGGGGCTATCATTCTAGTTTAGATTGTGTTTATATCTAAGCAATTAATAGTCCAGTATTTTGCTTCCTCTTGTTGGCTCCTTCACCAACTGTGTCAGGAAGTTATCTCCCACACACTCTAGGAACCTCTGGGACTGTTCCTTTCTGCTGTATTATAATTCCAGCAGATATCTGGGAAGTTGAAGTTCCCCACAAGAACAAGGGGGAGAGATCTCAAGACTTCACACAACTGTCTATAACATGTCTTATCCACTTCTACATCCTGGTTGGGTGGCCGACATGTGACAGGACAAGAGGACATGGCCTCAAGTTACACCAGGGAAGCTCTAGGTTGGATATCAGGAAAAACTTATTTACAGAAACAAGTTATTAAGCACTAGAAGTTAATGATTGAATCACCATCAATCCATGTGTTTAAAAACCTTTTGAATGTGGTGCTCAAGGACATGATTCAGCAGAGGATTGTTTGAGTTAGGGTAGTATGGTTAGGTTGTGGTTGGACTTGGTGATCTTGAAGGTCTTTTCCAACCTGAACAATTCTATGATTTATTAGATTAGCAATACAATTTTATTTCATAAAGGTCAACTTCAGACAAATAAAATTTGAAAGCGGAATAATTGTTTCAAAACACTGTGGCTGAGCCTGGACACTTCAGTAAGGAAACGTTTCCACTCTTCTGCTAAATTCTGTAATCCACAGTTACTCACTCTAACCTGAAGTAACTAGGGAACAACAACAGTGCAAACAGTGCTGAATGTCCATGATACTGCACAACTAACTGAAGTTTTTGAGATACTTATATCCAAAGAAATTTAGAACTGTCACTCTTTCTTTTTAGTGCTCAGTCATATTTAATTAGATGACTTTGAATGAATCATTTTTGTAACTTTACCCTTCTTGGTAACGGTTCAGACATAAAAATTTCTGCATGCAAAGGTATAATTGATTTCTCTAAAAAAGTGTGATAATCTGTCATTACTGTGATAAAATATAAGCCTTGCAACTGCAAGGGATACTCTTATGTCTCTCAGTTAACAGATACCACATCCGATTTGGGTGATTTGTTGAATACACTTGTAAGCAGATTTTCATTTTCATGTGCATATACCTTTCAAATTCAGACACTGAATTTAACAAGCTAGTGCTTGCCTTTAAAAAAAAAAAATAAATAAATAAAATTATTTTACACTGTTAATTCACAATACTGTCTTAGTAACTTTACCTTATCTAAGTACTCAGTACTACTTCTACCTGCTCTTTTACTGCACATTTACCACTGGGATACAATGTGTACAATCCACAAAAAGTCTAAATTCACAATAAAGGCATCTTTCCTATTTCTCCCAGATAACTGGTATTTGTAGACTTCTTGCAGATATCTAACTTTTGCAGATGATAACTTTTGAGTGTCTACAATATTTTAAGACTTTATTTTCAACATTGCATGGTTAAGAAGAAAGCTTGAAAAGTAAGCATAGGGATAATAATCACATAGTAAGCATATCTTCATTCACTTTTGAGTTGAGAATATTCTGTTTACTGAACTGTATCTCATTCTATGGAGATGCATCCTGTTAAAACTGAATTTATTTTATAATTACCACTGTTTACAGGGAAAGGTCAGCAAGGGGAAAAAAAAAAAAAAACATTCATTACTGAGTACTTTTACTTTATCTCCATGGTTCACAATGAATGTTTTGCCTCTGGAGATGTTACAGATTTCTATTCCCCAATAGTCTAAATTTCAATTTATTCAGATACTGTGAGTGGCTATGAATTTAGTCTCCTCTGAACTGGAAGTTTGGTTTTTTTTTCAGGATTTGGTGAGGATTTTTTACATTAAGATGGGCATAGATTCCTAAATATATATATATATGTGTGTGCATATACCACACACACACTTAGGTCGCTCCAAAAGTAATGCCTCCTATTTATTTCTATGGAAACAACATACACAAAGAACACAAGAACACTATTTGATAGAGCAAATTCTCAGCTGCAAAAAAGCTTTTTTCAGCAAAGTAGGAGAAAGGAGAAATCATGACTATTTGGATCAAAAGCATTTATCTCAGTGCTATGATTACAAACCTTTGATACCTAATCAGAAAAGGCATTTTTAAATTCAGTTTGACAGACCAACCTCAAAAGAACAGAGTGCCTTTGATGTGAGTTCCTATAGCTTGTGAAAACAGTTGAATCATGCCTTTCCAGCATTTCTTAATGAGGTTCGCCTTTCAAAATTCTTTCACTGAAAATATCAAAGACTTTGTCTGGTCTTTTGTTTAGGCCCCTTTGCACCCTTTTCTACCTTTCAGTATGCCTGAAAGAGCAACAGAGGAATATTTTGTCAGAAAGGAAATCTGACGGATGGAAACAAGGGGAAGGTTGGAATTTTCATCAGTGCTATCAATCCACATCTAACCAAGGAGACTGTGTAGATGAAATCTCTCTATCCACACTGCCTTGGTTAGGTCAGTTGTTCACTGGCAAAAGTTGAATATGACAATTTTCTGAATGGAAAGCATTAATGAAGACATTTCTATCGGTAAATTTGGAACGGTACTTCATGTATTTGATAACACAGGAGTGGGATTCATTAGGAATAAACACAGTTTTGTTTAAGAAAAAATGAAAAAAAGTCATAGAATAAGTGCCAACAATTAAAGAACTACTGACTGCTGGAATTTGAAAAGACTCTGAGAGTAACACCTTTATATGAATAATATCATTATGACAAAACTCTACTCTACACTAGAAGGTAAACTTTTCTGAAAGTAAGAACCTGTATCAAGTAAATTTAATTGTAATCAAAGTTACAATTTGGGCTACTTTATCTTTGCAAGACTGAATGCAAATTTCTCCAGTTAAAAACACCATTGACCTTATCAGACTACACGAGAGTTAAGATAAAGTAGTCTGTAAATTATTATTTTACTACAGTATAAGATTAAGGCCCCTTATTCTCTGTCTTGTTTATTAAAATAAAAATGCAGTGCATCTGTCATTTAATAAGAAAATGTTTTTGAGTTCACAGAATGACTTTGTGCTAGATTGAGCTGGTATACTTAGGATATTCATTTGCTTTGTCAGTTCAATCTTTTTAGATTGAGAAATCTAAATATGGAAATATTGTTCCATATTTTCTTTTTCTGTATTCATTTATTGCATAGTTTTTTTACTGAAGAAAATCATCAGTGCACTGCAATTATATGGATGACTAGAAAAAAAGTCTTAGATCGTTTAGTCTGTGACCTTCACAATGAACAAATCATTCTCAATTCACTGAATTCAATCAATAATGAAATGCTCAGCTAAAGCTGCTCTACTGATTCAAAAGAAATTTCATTTTATCTCAATAGAAGTTATTAAGAAGTTGATCTATTTTCAAATTAGAAAAAAATAGTTAACAGTGGATATATACATGAGATTTTGTTGCTGAAAGTAGTAGATACTTGATAGCTTCTGTAAGAGCTGTCAAAGTTCATGAAGATACTTATCAAATTATATTAGCTTTGTAAAAATTTTATTAAGATTTAAATGTTTACATATCCTACTTGATGTATAAATATGTGGGAATAAGAAAGTGTGTACATACATTTATATGTACACATATGAATATGACATCCATATATAACGTTTATATAATTACAGTGGGACTCACATTACATTCAAAAATTTAGACTAGGCAGTGTGAGCAGACTGTTTTCTTCTGCCATGTATTAGGCTGGAGAGGTGGGCCGACAAGAACCTCAAGAAGTCCAACAAATAGAAGTGCTCAGGGGAAACCATATCAATGTCTGTGAACACCTGAAGGGAGCGTGCAAGGAGAACAGGTTCATATCAGTAGTGCCCAGTGCCAAGAGCCAATGAGCACAGATTGAAACACAGAAGGGGCCAGTCTAAACATCAAGAAGCACTTTACTGTGTGAGTGACTGAACAATGGAATAGGTTGACCAGGCTGTGAAATGATCTTGAAGATGTTCAAAAGGTGCCTGAACATGGGCATCTTGTTCTAGGTATCTCTGCTTTAGCAGAGAGAGTGGATCAAATGACTTCCATAGGCCTCTCCAACCTTAGCCATTCTGTGACTCTAAATTTTATTCGTTCTGTCTGCTTGCTCTGAAGTATTCTTAATACACAAACTAAAACATAACATGCTATGTTATGTTTATTATCTACACAGAATCTTTTATCCACTGTAAAATTAGGAGAAAATAAATAAGTAGAAAAGACAAAGTGTTTGCTATTACAAAACCTGAATGGCAGTCCTTGCAGCAAATGACTGTAATGCTAACTTTATGCTGGTCAACAATCACCTAGTAGAAAAAAATCCTGCTCATGTGGTTAAAAAGACAAACAAATGTATACGGTGCTTTATATACACTGAAAAGATGTAGATGCACAGCAAACATGCAAAATATGAACACAGCCTAAGCAGCTAGCAGCCTGGTCATAGCTTACTGAGACAAAGCAGACTCAGTAAGTTCCCACTCTGTAATTTAGCAATGGCTTTAGCATCTGCCATGTTTTCTAACAGTCAAGGCAATACACACTGACTGTAAATGTGTCATGCTTTTATGAGTTGGTCATCAGTATTCCACTTCATAACATCATGTAGTGCACTGAGAGTTGAAGAGTTAATGCTCCAGTTCAGGGTGGCTGTCCCAGAAGGGAAGAAGAACATCTCCCAGAGGTCTGTTCGCTGTTCCGTTACTGTTTTCCACTCAGAAGGAAAGATAAAAACTAATCACAGATCATGAGAAGTCCCTTTTTCAATCTTCCAGTTAGTCTCTGTTTCGAGTGCCGTATTGCCTCAGCTTACTTAGAGTAAGGCCTTTGGTTTTTGGATACTCTCTCTGATTTTATTTGATTTATTATCTTCAACTCCAATTATATCGTCTTACATTGTGTTATCTTGCATTCTGATATCTTACTTAGTAAATTGGTTTGTTTCTCCTCAGATTGTTGCTGCGGTTTTGTTTTTAGGCCTATCTCCCTACCCTTTCCCTTTTTCCCCTTTCCCCTTTCCCAGGGTATGGGTCCATGGGTCCCCCTGCCCTGTTTGTCATGGAACCGAGCTGAACCAGCCCATAAACAATTGACAAAATGAATCTTCCTTTTTGCTGTGAATTTTCATATTTCATTGTCCTTTTCTAAGAGTCACAGATTTACTAACCTAGGAACATGAAAAGAAGCAGACTTTTGCAGAGATTCCTTTTTAACAGCCTGAATGTAAAATGCCAAGTTAAATCTTTCTTGAAAAACTGAGAAGACTATGATGCATATTGAATTGAAATAGATATTCACTGCACTGTATGGGATCCTCACATAGGAAATAAGAATTTGTGTGTAGAAAAGTACAAAAGAACAGAGCAGGGCACTGAATTAGTAACAAGCCCTAATGATTCTGCTACAGAATAAAATGCCACAGATAGTTTACTATATGATGCATGAAAGGCAAAGAAGCAGAACTGGAGGAGACTATAATCAGCCATGCAATCACATTTTGTAGGTTGTTATATGAATGAAATACATTACAAATTCTCTTGTGCAAAACATTGAACTGCTATTAAGGACTTAGTGGAATTATTAACCTGTGCCTCTCTGAGGTCATTACACAATAAATATATCCCATATGTGTGACTACAAAACAATTTTTATAACCTTTCATATGCACATACTGATTTGGTTTGGATTTTGCTATTTTCTTGAAAATGAAGGTTCAGTAAGCTAACCTTTCTCATATTCAATTTGCAGTAATGCATAAGAGTAAAAAGGAACATACTAAATAAAAACAACTGCTACTTGCAGCATGCGCAATTTTAGTTTAAATAACACAAGACTTATTCTAGTTTTTTTTCATTATAGGACATGAAAACAAAATATTACTCTGCATATAAACCAATATCTGAATTGGCCTGCTCCATTTCTTATATAAAATTAAAAAGCATAGAGCTGGAAAAATACTGCTATGAAAAAAATCCAATTTGTGAGAATACATTACCAAATGAATGCAATTATTGTAAAACCAGTGGAACTCAATATAACTAAATGAATATACATTATAACAAATATTTTTAAACATTACACTTGATTTCATCAAAGCCTTCCCACAAAACACCAATTTATCTGAAAATATGAGACATAAATTTATAAGCGTGTGAAAGGACAAAATAGTAAATAGTATATGCAGTCAATAAAATTTTAGTATGCTTTATTTCTGTGAATGCTGAAGTAGAATTTCTATCGTGCTTAAGCCATTTTAAATTCTATCTGTATAATCAAGCAACACAGTAAATCTGTTGTTGTCAATTTACTATAAATTATCTCATGAAGAACACAACCTTATATTTTTATGTTATGTCTTTCAATTAAAAAAACGCAAAAAGGGAATACATTTAAATATCGTTATTAACATAAACAGGAGAATGGAAAACAAACAACTCCAATGTTAAAACTATTTTATTGGCTTAAGATGATCTATATTTATCATAGAATCACAGAATCATAAAATGGCCTGGGTTGAGAAGGACCTCAACCCTGCCAAGAGCAGGGTTGCCAACCACTAGACCAGGCTGCCCAGACCAGGCTGCATCCAGCCTGGCCTTGAATGCCTCCAGGGATGGGGCAGCCACAACCTCTCTGGACAACTTGTTCCAATGCGTCACCACCCTCTGTGTGAAAAACATCCTCCTAATATCTAATCCAAATCTTCCATCTCAGTTTAAAATCATTCTCTCTTGTCCTATCACTATCCACCCATGTAAACAGTCATTCCCCCTCCTGTTTATACTCGTCCTTCAAATACTGGAAGGACACAATGAGGTCTCCCCAGAGCCTTCTCTTCTCCAAGCTAAATAAGCCCAGTTCCTTCAACCTTTCCTCACAAGAGAGGTGCTCCAACCCTCTGATCATCTCAATGGCCCTCCTCTTGACCCATTCCAAGAGCTCTGTGTCTTTCTTGTGCTGGGGGCTCCAGGCCTGAATGCAGTATTCCAGATGGGCCTCACAAGAGATGAGTAGAGGGGGACAATCACCTTCCTCTGCCTGCTGGCCACCCCTTTTTTAATGCCTCTAAGGATATAGTTGGCCTTTCAGGCTGCAAGTGCACCTGGCTGGCTCGTCTCCAGCTTCTTTTCCACTAGGACCCCCAAATCCTACTCGTGCTTCTTCATTTACTTTCAATTGCCCATAGAAGTACTAATTTCCTTCATTTAAGATGTAAAAAAAAAAAAAAAAATAGAAGTCACAATCTGAGACAGAGTTCCCATGTTTCCTTTATAACTGAGGAAGCAAAACAGGACATAATTCATGCTGTCCTAGCGTAAGTGTCTAGAATAAGTAAGACGCATGATAATTTTAATTTATTTCTTCAGTTGATCATAAGGTGAGCTTATGAGGACAACTTGATTGTAAATGTCTATCCAAAAGTATCTGAAGTTATATGTGATGAATCCCTCTCCTACCTCTAAATTTTACAGTTCACATCGTATTATTTTTTCCAGGTAGCTAAAAGCAAATACTTTCAATTGATAAGCAAAAGTAATAAATAGTGTAGGTACACTGCAAACAACATCTTATACTATCAAACAAAGAGAACTTTTTATAAACCCCATGTCTCTAATTTCATTTTAGAAAATTAGATACTCAGAGTTTTGCATAAGATAATTGTATTACTGGGATGCAACTTGGCCCAGCTTTAGTGCAGTGGCTCCTTAATAAAAAGTGTCAGCACAATACTGTGTTACCATAAAATGAGTTTTATTAAGGATCACTTAAAAAAAAAAAAAAAAAAAAAAAAAAAAGTTGTGAGAAACTTAGAATCTAAACATACTTAGAATTGCAAGTTTAATACAGTTTAATGTCAGATTCAAATTTCTGTTTACTTCCTGTATGATTGTAGTTGCCTTCAGTCAAAGCAGGTTTCCTGGGTCAGTGTCTGGCTGAAGCAAGTTGAAAGAGCATGCAACAAACCTCATTGTTGGGTATTTTGGACTGATAAACTCGGTTAACTAGAACTGGCATATACAAGAAAGATGAGTCAACTGACAATTTTTTTCATGTAATAGTTTATGCTGAATATACGCACTGAAATGTCATGTCTATTTTTTATGTATTTGATATGAATATTAAACCAAAGGAGTAAGTATATGTGTAAGAATATATATACAGAAAAATGATGTTTGACATGAGTGTAAGAGCCACAAGATTTTAGGGTGTGCACAATGTGTCTGTATTTACTTTAAAAAGTACCTCAAGTACAATAGGACAAAAGTTATTTACTACTGTGTGTCACAGTTATTCATCCTTCTAAGAAATGCATTTGAACTGTAAAAGAATACCCTACTCACTTGCCATTTAATGCTGCTACTCCAACAGTGCTTCTGGCAATTGACATACTTGCCACAAATGTCCACTGCTGACTTTGAGGGTCCCATCTCTCAACTGTATTCAAATAGCTCCAACCATCATGGCCTCCCACTGCATAAATAGGCCCTTCAAGCACTGTAACTCCTAAAATGAAGGAGAGAGTGAGAAAATGTAAAAATATTATTTCTCTGGAAATAATAATAATAATAATAATAATAATAATAATAATAATAAATGTTTTCCATAATAACAATGCCTAAACTTGCAAACTCAAGGTGAAAATGGAAACTGATTTGAAATTTGATAAATTAAAAGTTAACATATAGGAATAAAATTAATGCCAATGAGCATGGCTTTATGAAGTTCTTGTCAAACAGACTCAAGGTCTTGTCAAACAAACCTAGTTTCATTCTTTGAGAAAGTTGTTTGCTTCACAGAATTATCTGTCAATGATGTAAGCATCTTAAGATTTCTGTAAGCTTTTTAGCCTGTGGCATGTAACATTCTGATCATTAATTAGCATTTAGAATATAAGCAAATCACATAATATATAGACTGGTTATATGGTAGATCTCAAAGAGATATCTTGTTGAATAGAATTTCCTTCTAGTGTTCCACAGCAGAGGGAAAGATGTCTGACACCTTCAGAATTTCTGTCAATTATGTGGATGAAAATAGAATTTTTTTTCACTAGCAGAAGTTTGGTTGACTGGCATAGAATCAAAAAAAACAAACAAACAAAAAAAAACCCTACATTTTCAAAGACTGGAGGAAGTGACTTAAAGTGAGGAACTTAAACTATTTAAACTGCATCATCAGTTTTCTTTATGAAAATTTTCCTTTAGAAAAGAAGTGACAAGTGACAGTGACAGAGAATGAGTGCCTTCAGAGGAAAATAATATTGGATATGTAAGGATTCTTTATCTAGCAAAGAAGGGGTAGAGTTGGTCCCAAATAACTATTATTTTGGAAATCTCAGCCTAAATCCAAACAACCCATTAGCCAGTGTGACTTCATGTGACCCACTGATCTAGCCTATCCCTCTACAAAGCCTTCTAATGCTCAAACAGATAAACAGTCCTGACTAACTTGTTTCATCTGCAAACTAACATTCGAGCCTCTCAATCAAATCACTGATAAAAATGTTAAACAAAATTGGCCGGAAGACTGAAACCTGCAGGATGCCACTGGTGACTGGCTTCCAACTGGATTGAGCTGCATTCACTATGACTATTTGAGTCTGGCCATTCAGCCTGTTCTTCACCAAGTGGAGCCACAAAAAAACAGTTTTTCCAGGAGAATGGTGTCAAACACTACTAAAATCCAGGTAAACAACATCCACAGCCTTTCTATCATTTACTAAGTGGCTTAACTTGTCATAGAAGGAAATCAGGTTAGCCAGGCCGGATCCGCCCACGCTGTCTGCCTCTGATCATTGAGTTTTGCCTGACAGTTATACATACTCCCAAATGCTAGACAGTGAAATTTATGTCATCCAAAACATATTTGCTACAATTTATTATAATGATGCCACTCCAGACATTGTATATAAAACAGTGTTCACTGACTTCTACATGATGAGAACTTTGCTGAGTTTGTAAAATGCATGTGAAGACCTGTGAGAGGCATAATTCCACTAGATTCTTTCCCAGTGTCTGTTACTTTGCATTTTTCACTTGCTCTTGTGTAATCAATTCAATTGTTTTTTTTTATTTCATCAAAGTATTCTTTTAATTCACTCAATCTTACTGAATAACTTGTGTATATTTTTCTATCATTATGTTCAATTTCATTTCCCTGTAAGCTAATTATATACTGACAGAGGGTGGTGTTGTAATTAGAAAACTGACAAAATAAAAATGCTATTTTAATGTGAGATCCATGTCCAGCTTCTCTGAAAAAAAAGTGTGAATACAGTTAATGCCACATGGCTGAGAAATCTGAAAGTTTATTTTCCTTGGGAAACCTTATATGATGCAATAAGAGATTGTCTATTTGGTTTTGCCAGTTTTCATTGCTTCCATAGTAGGAGAAATTACTTGCGAAACTATAGGCAAATCATTCTTTTCACACAAATAAAGATAAGAAAGCTTCTGTACAATATCTTCTCTGCTTTTGTTTTGTAGCATTCATGAACTTGCTATGAGTTTTCGCATTTTAAGTCTCTTCTTTACAGAACAGCAAAAGCAGTGGTATCCTTACATTTGCTCCTTAGCAACTTGTTCAAGCTTATTATATTTTAAAATATTAGACAGATAGGTTCTGCAAGGTCAGATTTCATTCTGTTTTGGAACAGTTATGTCTGTACTATCTGTGAGGACAAATAATCACTTTGGAATACATTCATGTTCAAAGTACAGATCACTAATAAGCAAATAAAAAATCACAAAAGTGCTGCATTCCATGAAAGTCTCATTACGTCTATCTTCAATGGCTTGTGTACTTTTAAATTTTGCTTTTATATCTGAAGATATTTGGAAGTGAAATTGCAAAGTGGAACAGCTATAGAAGCCTGGAGTTGCAGCTGGTAGTAACTTACTCTAGGGGTACATCCATGAGAATTGATGGATGAAGATGTGTGTGTAAAGAATGTAAACCATACAGAGAGACTCATAAAGAATTAGACATAAAACATCAAAAATCTAGAAAACCTGGAAATTCCATGAGATACAAGGTTTCTCAGCATTTTTTTTTTTTTTTTCTAAGAAGTAATCATAATGTAAGTATTTGCATTAAAAAAAAAAATATATATGATTTAGAGTCTTATTACTACAAGTGTAGGATCTGGAAACAGCAATCGGTCAAATTCAGGATAAGAACAATATTCCAATTTTTAACCAAAGAAGATAAGGGAATATTGGAATTGTGAAATCAGTAATGTGCTAGTTTCTCTATTGCTTGAAATTTCTGTACTTTAGAAAGATATTGAAAATCATTGTGAAGTCACATCCTCAAGGTAGAAATGAGTGCATGAAATTGAAAGAGCAGTGCTCTTGCAAAAAATTCCACCTACATGATCACAGAAGTAGCTACAGGTCATAAAATGTATGATTCAGTATAAACTTGCTAACTTTGGGCATTAAGTATCACAGTCCAATTGTGGTACAGACTGTGTCACCTTATGGGGAATAATGAACAACTCTGAAGTCTGATCCAGACAAACTTGTTGAACTGCTAATTGCAGGAGGCCAATGGATGAACAAAATGTAAGATGTAACACATAATTTAATATATAATGACAAAGAGAGTGAGATACTTTGCAGAACAAGCATCTTTACGGGGGAGGAAAAAAAAAAAAGAAGCCCCACAAAAAACCTAGACCTTTGTGTAAATCTAATTGCATAATATTCTTATTTTTTCTACCATTCAAACATTCACTCTCCTTTCCATTCCACTGGGCTTATAAACTAATAATTCTTATCTTCTATCCATTCTCCATCTACTGCTTAACACAGATTAAAAAGCAGAAGCAATTTGGTGTAGGGGGCACAAATGTCACCAACTCATTACTATTCATGTATATCAGACAACTTCTGGCGATTTTGCCTGTCAAATAACACCAGATTAGTTGAATATTCTTTTTTGGTCATCTTTCCAAAGAATTAAGGCAGAGGTTGTATACTGGAACAAATCAAGTAGTTTCTTCTGCACAAAACAAAACAAACAAAAAAAGTAATGATGATAAAGTCTAACTTGTTTTATCTTATACACTAGATAATTAAATGTGAAATTTCATTTTTGCAGCCATAATTTTAAGTAAGTTTGAAATACCATTATAATTCTTAGGATATTGCATATAGGACATCCTTAGTTAAAACGTGGAATTTAGGATGTGATGAACTGGAGAATTAGATCTGACCTACCTTCCTCAATGAATATTTAGTGACATATTGTAGAAAATACCTTTCCTTATATATATTCAGAGGTTGGTATCAAAGCCTATTTTGAAAGAGTTATGAAAATACCCTAGCACTCTAGGGCCCAATAATATTACACTGGCATGTTTATATAATGCAGATTTATAGAAGTAAAATCTGCCTGCAACTTATTTACATCTAGTATTATAGATGAGATACCAGATTCTCAACTCTGATACAGTATTATCCAGAGAACTTGACTCAGAAATCATTAGAAGTGTTGCCATTATGATTTGTAGCTCCTCAGTGAATTGGGTCATGATGCATGGATGCAAAGTACAATGACAAATAATTTTATAATTCAGAAAAAAAATATCTCTGTATGCTCCTCATCACTGGGAGAAAAAGTCCAAAGCAAAATCTAATATACATGCAAATCTAATATACATGGAAATCATTATTGTGAAGAAAATACTTTAAATGCTCAGGTATTCTGTCAAGAAAGCTGGAATTACATATTCCCCTTGATATTTCAACATTAAGGAAACAATAATTTAATGACATAAAGGTACATGTTTCTATTTTATAATGCATAAAAGAAAGATTCTCAAACTAACCTTTAGCTAGCTGCTTCCTGAATAGCAAATGTCAGAGCATTGTAGTAAGCAAGTCTGTTGCTAAAATATTCCTCTCTATTTAATGCTTAGGAAGTTATCACTTCTTATGAGAACTCAAGTTCTTTTATTTTAATTTTATATGTTTTACTATATTATATATTCTATCCGTGATTTTGCACAATGTCAGCATATCAGCACACACTGAGGAAGATTATACATATTGATCATAGTACTGCTTTGTGAGATGCAAATGTACCTGAAGAGATTTACCAGTGCAGAAAAGTGAGATGTTCCAACAAGATACTGACTCAAAGATCTTTTTGGGGGATATATGGCATGAGTCTTTGCTTGAGTTATTTCATTTTAATTCCAGTCATAGTGTTTAAAATGAATCCCAGTGAATAATCTTTTTTGAAACTGTTCCTTCTTGTTACATAAATAACAAAGCAGTGGACATTTTCTTTACACTTATGAAGCATATCTTTTATAGATGAATGTGTTCTACCAACTGAAAGCATTAAGTTTTAATGACTGCCAATTTGTAAAGGTCTAAAAGTCCTTTAGGCTCCTTTCATGAAAGAGATATACTGTAGATATGACATGCACCAGACTTACAGCTCTACTGATTTAAGCTTGATTTGAACAGACACTGTGGCCACTTTTTCAGAATATCTAAAAATCCAGCAATTGTGTTGTATAAATCTGCAAATATTGAATGTCATTGCCTAAACCAGTAGGACTTGATCAACAGCGTACACACATGATTGTATGAGGGCTGCAGTATTTTTAGCTTGATTACTGGGCTTGAATGATTAAAAATAAATACGTCTGTGAAATGAGCAATTGATGATTACCAGAATACTCTACAAGTAAGATCTAGAAAAGTTTCCTTTATCCAGTTCTTGCTTTTGTCAGTATAGCAAATATTCTGAAAAACAAAACAAAACAAACAAAAAAAACCAACTTATACTTTTCATGATTTTTAAAAATTGTTAATAGTTGGTGTGCTTACAGTACTTTTTAAACAGTTAATCATTTAGCATACCAACAGGGTACGATAGCATCATTTTTTCTCTTTAATGTTAAAATAATTCTCTGCATTTTACCAACATTGTTTTCTTCTTGACTTTCATCTCTCACCTGCTGCCCATTAGGACACTGAAGGTTCATATCTGTCTCTGTGTCCATAATGAAATCTCAAATTTTCATCCACCTGTCTGCTGATCTCTGTGTTTTGTTTTCACCTCATAATGGTTAATTCTATATACACAGAGCATACTGAAAAATTGGAATTATTTTGCTGCAAAACTTTTTTAATAACATACTATTTTTTTCCTTTTTTGTGTGTGTGTCTTTTAATGAAATATGTGAATTTGCAACTTGTAATTGTTAAGGCTCTATCAAGCTTTTATTTATATTCCTGTTCTACTTCAAATCTTTTTTCTTTGCCTTGAATGCCACTTGATAAACTGCATCTTTAATCTGTATAATTTCTGCTATAATCAACACCTGTTTCAATGTGAATCAGATATTGCTTTGCTGTTATTGATCCATCAAGTATCTGAAACTTTTTTCTGATGTTTCCACTGAAAGCACATTTTAAAAATCTGTTGACATTTTATACAATTACTGTCTATTTTCAGAACGCTGAGATTTGGGATAAATAAATAAATAAATAAATGTTATGATATTAACTTATGGAAAACATTCTACCTATAAGTTAACATTTCTTAATAACTCCTATTTGCTGTGTTCTTGTCTTTTTGTGAAGTGAGTGAATGAATTATGATTGCTAGCAACAATGTTACCTTACAATCAATCAAAAAGTAATGAACAAATAGCAACAGATTTAATCTAATCCAACAAGGAGTTCATGGACATGTTGGAAATTACGAAAAGATCTTTCAATTAGTGAACAGCAATCACATATAAATGGCAAACATAAGAGACGACAGACCATTACTGAAATAAACAAATTGTTGAGCCAAGTCAAGATGCTCTCTGGTAATTACACAGTAAGTACTTTCCAATATAACAGTGCTTTTTACTTATAACTATATCAAAAGAAATATAAAATAAGAAAGCACGCCAATAAATTTGCAATCAATTTCCAGTAGAGACAGAGCTGATATGGGCCTTACTTAACAAATGGATTAATGAATAAATAAATTCATGCATATATACAGAAATGAAGTTTAGGGAACAGATTTTTAATTTACAGTCTCCTCAGTGATCTTTGTTGTATCTTGAAAAGCAGGTGCTTCTCCCAAGTCATAAATTGTTCTATTCTAATTGTGCTGAGTTCTTGTCATGAATGGAAATGGAAATATACCACTTCAAATCCCTATTCAGACGTTCATCTGCCTCCAGGAGGATAAATCCTGCTCTACATTTTCAATTCTCTAATACTGCAGATAGAGCTTGCAAATATGCCTAAAAATATTTGATATACAATAACTGCTTTTTGAAAATTCAAAAATTATTTGGAAAACATTTTATGAATTTTAAGTCTTTGAAGCCAACAAAAATAATATATTTTATGAAACATCATTTTATGACTGAAAAAATATGGGCTTAGATTAGTCAATACATTCATATTTTAATATGTATTTTCCTCCTGAATTTTATCATGATCTAAGAATTAAATCAAAGTCTAGATCATCAGTCAGTAAGGTCTCAAGCTTACTAGCAATAAACATCATATATTTCTCCTGATTTTAATACTCTTAAGTAGTATATCTACTAATAAGTTTTAATTAAAAAAAAAATACTGTAAATAATCACCACTGCACTGGTCTGCCATGTGAAAGGTTGTATATAAATCTCACAATGATTTGTGTGATCTGAATAAAAGATGAAAACCTGATGCTACTGTTTTTGGATTATCATTTTGTTTTCATTCATATTTTATGTAAATTTATATCCATTAAAACTTAATTGCACTCCATAATTTAGGAAATGAGGCTTTATTCTGACTTGTACTTAAAACGTAGGGGAGAAAATATAGATGATGAAAGCATTGACTTCAAGGTTTTATATTATTTAGAGAATGGTCTTCTTTACAAATTAAAATTACTAAGAAAAATGAAGTATTTGATAAACATTTGGACCTCCTTAGTATTGTAAGTTTCAGGAATGTGATGTGTTAAGTACAAAGCTGCATTTGGAATTCAGATGTCAGTTAAAATCCATCACATCTGAACACAGTTGGGAAAAGGGACCTGGGTGTTCTGGTGGACAGCAGGATGATCATTAGCCCAGCACTGTGCGCTTGTGCCAAGAAGGCCACTGGCAAGCTGGAGTGTATTAGAAGGGACGTGGTTAGTAGGTCGAGAGAGGTTCTCCTCCCCTTCTACTCTGCCCTGGTGAGAACACATCTGGAGTACTGTGTCCAGTTCTGGGCCCCTCAGTTCAAGCAGGACAAGGAGCTGCTTGGGAGGGTCCAGCACAGAGTCACAAAAATGAGAGTGGAGCATCTCCGTTACAAGGAAAGGCTGAGGGAGCTGGGACTTTTTAGCTTGGAGGAGACTGAGGGGTGACCTCATTAATATTTATAAATATGTAAAGTGTGAGTATTGTGAGAAGGGGCCAGGCTCTTCTCAGTGACATTCAATGATAGGACAAGGGGCAATGCATGCAAGCTGGAACATAGAAGGTTCCACATAAATATGAAAAAAAAAAAAAAAAACACTTCATGTTGAGTGTGACAGAACATTGGAACAGGCTGCCCAGAGAGGTTGTGGGGTCCCCTTCTCTGGAGACATTCAAAATCTGCCTGGATACATTCCTGGGTGACATGATCTAGCTGCTCCTCCTCCTGCAGGGGGATCGAATCAGACAATATTTCAAGGTCCCTTCTAATCCCTGACATTCTGTGATTCTGTGATTGTATACACTGAACCTGCTGACAACACATGGAAAGAACCCACAGCTTTTCTAGAAGCACACAAATGAATGGCTTTTTCTACAAAGTGCTTCAATTTATTTTGTAGTGAAGTTGACTTGTCATAACTTACAAGGTGAAAAGTGCTACTTGTTCTGCCTTATAGACCAAAGCACTGATATGAACTGGAATGTCCAAAGGGAAAACATAGAAAATGACTAAAATGTTTAGACAAACTAAACATACATATGTATGCACACACATACATCATGATATATACAGTATATACCTACACTTATATGTGATGCATATGTACACACATATAATTTTTCATATATATTTCAATTTGTTGTTATAAATGTATAGAATTATTTGTTATGCATTTATATTACTAAAATTAATATTATTTGTAGATGAAAATGAAGGTAATAATGACTTTCATTTTGGTCAAAACAGAGTCTGAACTTTACCTGATTTTACCTGTTTTCTTTACTATATATATTAACAGCTTTTCAACAGATGCTTCAGCTTCTCCATAGTCTTTTCCTTGACTAACAGTTTTCACTACTACTATTTACAAAGTACAGAGTTATCTCTATTTTCTTCCCAGCACATCCTTTTTTTTCTTCCCTTTGACTACTGTGTTGGATATTAGAGCAGTAAGAGTGGAAATGGAAAATTACACTGCGTCTAAGAAGTAGAAGGGTCATCCTTTTTCATTGTTTTATATACTTCATGCCAAATCATAACGCCATTTTATAGTTTTATCATCAGCAAATATATTCTGAGCTTTTTATCCAGTAATTCTCTAACTTCCCATATCTTCTTTCATCCTCTGCCTTCTGAACCTACTCTCTTAAGATTCATATTCGCACACACTAGTTTCATGACAATCAGATAAACAAGTATTCACTCTGTAACCTTAAGAATACTCTCTAGGTACTTAAGAATACATTTACATATATTTAGCTGGATCAAAACAATGGGTTGAAGCCATAACCTACTACATATACCAAGACTCTGAAATCTTTATGTGCTCCAGGGTCATCTCGATAGAGTGAATTACACCTTAAGCTATAGGTTATAAAAAGAAATCCAAAGCCTTATCACCAGCAATAAAGAGAAGGAATTTTTATAGCAACTTCACTCAGATGATTCCTGCTTCCAAGAATGAAAGAAGAATAATATGATCCCATAACCTTCCTCCAATCTAAGCTGAACACAAGTTCATTAGCTACTACTGTGTGCCATTATCCCTCTTTCCATTCAGGCCAACTTGAAAACACACATTTAGTTATGGACTGTGAAATCTGCATGTTCACAAAGCCAAACAATGAAGTTGGAGTGTACACCTAACAGTCTAAATCCTGCCCCCAACGGAAGCTTAGACACTTTTTACATAGTTAATGGAAAGCACAAGCCAGTTCAGGACACTTCCCTGAAAAGACAGGTAGCCTAATTTTATATTGTTTGCTTTGGAACAATAAGCTCAGTGTCATTTATTTGTTCAGCTTCTTCATTTCTTCTTCTTTTTTTTTCTTCTTTTAACCAAATTTTCTTTTTTGTTTGTTTGTTTTTGATTTTGTATGTAACGTTTACATTCAGCCTACCACTAATTCCTTATTTCTTCCTTCCCTCTTCTTCCTCTGTGCAGCTTTTTCCTTCTTTTCCTTTTTATTTTCTGAATTAATAATTCAAAATATATTTTTATATTCCCATTCCCCTTTTTGTTCTTTCAGTTACTTTCTACTGTAGCTATAAAAGTTTTAATTTGGTCTTTCTCTTTCTTATGCCAATTTTCATTCATTGTTTTCTGGCTTCACATTACTCTTTTTTATTCCTTAATGTTTTATGCCCTACTTGATATTAGATGTTAGTATCAAAGATACTAGAATTAGCTATTAGTTAGTTGTAGTACATTTCCTGGTACTGTCAAGAAAAAAAAAAAATAAAAAAATCAGTGAAATTATTAACAATTAACAATAAAATCATGGCAAAAAAATGTGCCAAAGTTGGAACAAACTTTGTGTATGTAGTGCATTAACTTTAACTCAATATTTGTAGCTCATCACATAAGTCTATTGTGTTCACTAGACCTAAAGTTCTATTAAATTTAAGCCTCATACTATTACATATCCTAGGAAAACTATTTTACCTTGTAGTACTATTGAGAAGTTAAAATCAGGTCAGTATATCAAAAGTCTGTGCACGAATATGTATAGACAAATTTTATTCTAAGATGTGACTCATTTTCATTGCAGGGAAAATATTTAAAATATATACAATACTTTGCAGTTTAGAAATGAATTTTTTTCTGCATTGAAAATAAATAAAGATAACTAGTTTAGATGTAGACATATTAAGTAAACCTAAATTAAATTTGAAGACAATAACTGAGTTTTAATTTACATTTTGGATTTTGAAAATCAAGAAAACAAATGGAAATGAGAGTTCAGATATCACATTCAGCTTCTATATAATCACTACAGGCAACTTGGGAATAACAGGAAGGAAAGACAGGAGAACAGGAATACAACATATATTGATTAATGCTGATAGTGGTATGAATGATCCTTGAAAAGCTAGGGAATATATGTTTGCAATGGAAACATATCCTCTACCCATCACAGTTAAACTACTGCTACAAATACTTCGTAAAGTTCATTACTGACATAATGTGTATATTCATGAGCATATTTCCTATCATGTTGTAAAAGAGAAAAAATATAATACTTTGAACTGTTCCATCCCGAAGCGCTGCGACTGACCGCGAGGTACACAGGGTTTCGGTCAGTTCCCTCACCCAGGGATCCACGACCAGAGCAGCCGGGCAGCTCTCGGCCGGGCAATTCTCGTGAGAGCGACTGACATGAAGTGGGCGTTGCCAGGGCAACGGCTCTGCGTCCACCCCCTCGCCTAGAAAAAGCCTCAGGGACAGAGAGGAGGAGTCGGGGTGTGAGAATCACCTGGGCTGTTTTAACGAGGAGAAACTGTAAGCCACCCATACACGGGACTACACAGCAAGGACGGTTGTTATCACTGTCAAGTGAATGGTAAGTGCACGGGCTCCTGTTAACGACCCGGCAACGGGGCGAGGGCAGAGCCAGCACTACCGGCAGCAGGGTGGGGCTGATCAGTCACACCCCGTTGAGGTTATCTAGTAGTGTTAGTGGGCCTGCTGGTTTGCAATGGCTGCACCCTGGCAGAAGGCTACTGCCACAAAAATTGTAGAGACCCAGACAGAAGTCCCATGCTCACGCAGAAAGAAGACTGCAGCCAAAAAGAACAAGGAAACCCAGACTGAGGTCCTGTGCATGCTTGAAAGGATAGCTGATGCTAAGACAAGTGTGGAGACTCAGACTGAAGCCCCAACACAAGATGCTAGTGCACAGGTCACTGGCTGTCATGAGTGCCAGAGCCTGGCCTTTGCAGTCCTGGGCGATGGAGGCAGCACTTGTATAAGATGTGACCAGCTAAATGACTTACTCAGCCTTGTGGTTGACCTGAGGGAGGAGGTGGAAAGGCTGAGGACCATAAAAGAGTGTGAGAGGGAGACTGATTGGTGGTGCCAGTCCCTATCAGCCCTGAGATCTTGGTAGCCAGCTGAGGCTCCACATGGAGCATGTCACCCCCTGCTGCCTTGCAAACAAGTGGAAGAGGGGAACTGGCAGGCAGAGAGTGCTACAGTGAGCCCGCTGTCTCCTCCCCCTAGCAACAATTTGAGAAAGGAGGAGGAGTAGAAACAGATAAAGTAAAAGTTGGTGTACCCCTTCCCAACCATCCTTGGCTCCCCAGGTGCATCTGCGCAATAGGTTTGAGGCCCTGGAACTCAAAAGAGAGGTGAGTGAGGGCATGGAGAGAGGTCCACTCCTGAGTTTGCCTCGGGAGAACAGTCAACTCCACACCTTAAGACTGCCTCTACCCAGCAGGACAGAAGGGTGGTTGTCATAGGCAACTCCCTGCTGAAAGGAACAGAAGGCCCTATATGTCGGCCTGACCTTACCCATAGGGAGGTGTGCTGCCTCCCTGGGGCACAGGTAATGGACATTTCTAGGAAACTTACTGGACTGATTTGCCGTTCTGATTATTACCCCTTATTGATAGTTCAGGCTGGCAGTGATGAAATTGCTGAGAAAAGCCTCAGGGGAAGGGGGAAGGAGACAAAAAGAGGACCGCTAAGGTTGAGAGGGTCGTTCAAGGGCTTGTACCAAACTTGATGGGTGAAGACAGTGGAGTACAAAGGGATGGACTGGGGCAGGGGGATGCTAGGGGTGCTGCTGTTCTAGGGGATCCTAGGTCCTCTATAAAGGCAGTGAGACGGAGAGCCCAGCTGAAGTGCCTTTATACCAATGCACACAGCCTGGGAAATAAACAGGACCAGTAGGAAACCATGATGTGCTTGGAAAGTTATGACCTTGTTGCTGTCAGGGAAACATGGTGGGATGACTCCCATAACTAGAATACTACCATTGAAGGATATTGGCTCTTTAGAAGAGAAAGGCGAGGTAGGAAGGGTGGGGGAATTGCTCTCTGTGTCTAAGTGGATAGACTGTGAGGAGCTCCCTCTGAGAAACAGGAAGAGGTTGAGAGCCTGTGGGTTAGAATTAGGGATGGGATTAACAAAGGCCAGCTGGTGATAGGCGTATACTACAGGCCACCTGATCAAGGAGAGACAGATGCTGAGGCTTTCTTGCTTCAGATGTGGGAGGCTTTGTGCTCACAGGCTCTCATCCTGGTGGGGGACTTCAACCATCCAGATATCTGTTGGAAAGACCACACAGCGAGCTGCAAGAGATCCAGGAGGCTCCTGGAATCCATTGATGACAACTTTCTGGTTCTATTAGACAGACCGACCAGAGGTGAAGTGTTGCTGGACCTGCTGCTCACCAATGCAGAGGAGATCATTAAAGGCGTTAACGTTGGAGGCAGCCAGGGCTGCAGTGACCATGCCCTGGTCGAGTTCGTGATCTCGAGGGCTGTGGGCCTGGCAAAGAGTGGCATCAGGACCCTGAACTTTGGAAGACTGAACTTTAAGCAGTTCAATGGACTGCTGGCCAAGATCCCGTGGGATGCTGTCTTTAAAACCAAGATGTTGAGTAGATCTGGCTACTCTTTAAGGATGTCTTTCTGAGAGCACAAGAGCTCTCCGTCCCTCTGAGTAAGAAAGCGGGCAGAGGAGGTAGGAAACCAGCATGGCTCAGAAAGTACCTGCTGGGAATGCTTAGGGCAAAGAAAATGCGTACAAGCTCTGGAAACAAGGGCGTGTCTCCTGGGAAGAATACAGAAATGCCATCTGGACTTGCAGACGTGGGATCAGGAAAGCCAAGGCGCAGGCAGAATTGAACTTGACGAGGGATGTGAAAAACAATAAGAAGACATTGTACAGGTATATTGGCCAGAAGAGACAGGCCAAAGCGAGTGTGCCTCCTTTGGTAAATGTAAAAGAGAACTGGCTTCAACAGACGAAGAGAAGGCAGAGGTACTGAATGAGTTCTTTGCCTCGGTCTTCACTGGTGGCCAGTATCCTAGTATTTCTCACATCCCTGAGCCCTGCATCCCTAAACCTCTAGATGGGGAGAGGGGTGGTAAATCCCCCCACCACTGTAAGGGCAGAACAAGTACGTAACCACCTCATGAGACTGAATGCATTAAAGTCTATGGGGCCAGATGGCACGCATCCCAGGGTTCTGAAGGAACTGGCTGAGGTGGTTGCCAAGTCGCTCTCCATCATATTTGAAAAGTCGTGGCTGTCAGGTGAGGACTAGATGACTGGAGGAAGGGTCACATCCCTCCCATTTACAAGAGAGGGAGCAAGGAGGATCCGGGGAACTACTGGCCAGTGAGTCTCATCTCTGTGCCTGGGAAAATCATGGAATAGATCCTCCATGTGGAATGAGCGTGTGATCTGAGCCAGTATGGCTTCACCAGGGGAAGGTCATGCTTAAACCAATCTGATGGCCTTCTATGATGGAGTGACAGCATTGGTGGATGAGGGAAAGGCGACCGATGTCATTTACCTGGACTTGAGCAAGGCCTTTGACATGGTCCCCCTCTGCATCCTTATCTCCAAATTGGAGAGATGTGGATTTCATGGGTGGACCACTTGATGGATAAGAAATTGGTTGAAAGGATGCAGACAGAGGGTGGTCATCAGAGGATCTATGTCCAGGTGGAGGCCGGTAATGAGCGGCGTCCCCCAGGGGTCTGTCTTGGGACCGTGCTGTTTAAGATCTTTATCAATGACATTGATAATGGAATTGAGTGCACCCTCAGCATGTTTGTTGACGACACCAAGCTGAGTGGTGTGGTTGACAAGGTGGAAGGAAGGGATGCCATTCAGAGGGACCTCAACAGGCTTGAAAGGTGGGCCTGGATGAATCTAATGAGGTTCAACACAGCAAAGTGCAAAGTTTTGCACTTGGGCCGGAGGAATCCCAGGCATCCATACAGACTGGAAGGAGCGGTCCTTGAGAGCAGCCCTGCAGAGAAGGACTTGGGGGTCCCGATGGTTGAAAAACTGAACATGAGCTAGTAGTGTGCCCTTGCAGCTCGGAAAGCAAATGGTATCTTGGGCTCCATCAGAAGAGCAGTGGCCAGCAGGGACAGGGAGGTGACTGTCCCCCTCTACTCTGCTGTTGTGAGGCCCCATCTGGAGTACTGTGTCCAGGTCGGGAGCCCCCAGTACAAGAAAGCCAGGGAGCTGTTGGAGAGGGTCAGAGGAGAGCCACAAAGATGATCAGGGGACTGGAGCACCTCCCCTGCGAAGACAGGCTGAGGGAGCTGGGTTTGTTCAGCCTGGAGAAAAGAAGGCTGCGGGGTGACCTCACTGCAGCCTTTCAGTATCTAAAGTGAGCCTACAAACAGAAGAGGAATCAACTCTTTGAAAGGGTAGTTAACTGCAGTACTAGAGGAAATGGTTTTAAGTTGAAGGAGGGAAGACTTAGGTTTGATGTCAGCGGGAAGTTCTTTACAGAGAGAGTGGTGAGGTGCTGGAACAGGCTGCCCAAGCGGTTGTGAGATCCCCTGTCCCTAGAGCTCTTCAAGGCCTGATTGGATGGGGCCCTGGGCAGCCTGGTCTTGTACTAAATGTGGAGGTTGGTGGCCCTGCATATGGCAGGGGTGTTGGAGATTCATGATCCTTCCAACCCTGGGCATTCTGTGATTCTGTGAAACTAAATAATCTTCTGATTATTTGATAAATAAAGATATCTCTTATTTCAAATGCTTTGAAAACAAACCTGAATGTTCTCACCAATCTTTTAAAGTTTCAGTTTCTTTCCCTGTCTTGTCTTTTCTTAAATATTCATACATCATTAAATCATAGAAAAGTGTCTTAATCTTCTTTCTATTCTTAGTGATCTAACAAGCACAATGTAAATCTTTATTAATACTGATGAATGTGATACGATAGCTGTAGAAACCTAAATTTTGCATTATCATTCACTTATCTGAAAAAATGTTTTAGATTTTTAAAACTTTTTTTTTTTTTTCCTTACCTAAACCATGCCTATGTGTTGACATTGGTGGTAATACAGTCCAAGCCTTTGTCTTTGGATTGTAACATTCAACAGTGTTCAATGTCTTTAAACCATCACGGCCTCCAATGACAAACAACTTGTCATCAATGACAGCAACACCAAATTGAAGCCTCCTCCCATTCATCACTCCAGCCTGGATCCATATATTTGTTCTGAGATCGTACTTTTCAATAGTTGTAGCACCTGATGAGACATAATAATAGGATAATGTATACAAAATTGACTACCTTCTTTGTCTATTACAATTTTTGTTATGAAATTGAAAAAACAAACAACTGAATCATCCCTCCAGTATCAAAATATTGTAAGCCTGAATAACAGTATGCTTTACCCTTATGATCTTCTACATTTCAGCAGTATAACTATCTGAAATTACTGATTTTATTACATGGTAAATTTTAGCAAAATATTTAAAAAACATTTTCTTCTGAACTTAGTAATTTGATTTACAGGTCCACAGATGAGTTCAAAAGATATACATAAAGTAACTTATCAGTTAATCACAGAAGTAACTTTTAGCATTAAATATTAGCTACAAAATTAAGTTTATTAACAAAAACAGAGAGATTAAAGAGCTTGTATAGATCTCAGAAAGTGAATAAATAATACATCCTATTATCTGAATACAGTTATGGGAATCACAGAATCATAGACTGGCTTGGGATGGAGGGAAACTCAAATATCACTCTGTTCCAACCCCCTGCCATGGGCTGAGTTGCCTCTACCGGATTAGGCTGCCCACGGCCCCATGCAACCTGGCCTTGAACACCGTCAGGGACAGGGCACCTAGAGCTTCTCTGGGCAGCCTGTTGTACTCTCTCACCAGTCCCTGAGTAATTACTTTCCTCCTAATCTAATTCTCCCTTATTTTAGGAAAATACATAGCTAATGGTGGTGACTGTTGAAAAATGGTGTTTTGTAGCTGAGAATTTGATCTATCTAATAGTGTTGTTATATTCTTTGCATCTATTGTAGTTTCCATGGAAGGAAATAGGATGCATTATTTCTGGAGCAACTTATGTGCAATTCAACCAGATATATTAAATCCCTCTCTAGTTTTATGATACCGTAAGTTACATAAACAAACTTTTACATTTGATTAACAAAGACAGGTTTATTTATCTATTTGCTTCTAATTTAAAATTGATTTGTGCAAATGTATTAATCTTTGGTTTTGAAGGAGTAAAAATACACAATTTTGTACAGTGCTGCAGGGCATATTATAGTGAGACATTAATACAGTTATTTTATAATGCTTTAAGTTTTTATATGCTGAATGTATTAATGTTAAATCTGGAACTGTAGCAAATGTATGCTATAATGCAGTCTACCTTAATGTACAGATTGCTATTTAAAATATTTGTAATTCTGATTTCACAAAGTATTACTAATACAACAAATGCAATCTTTGATTTATGCTCAGATATATATATTATCATATTGGTTAAGTCTGAGTTTGGCACAATGAATTATTAAATTCCATATTTGACTCCTAATCCAGAAGAGTTCCTAGATATGTGAACTCAGTTTATGCAGGACAACATTTTGCCTATTTCGGGAGGGGGGGGGGTGGGAATCTATCAAAACCTATTTCAACTATTCATGAAAAATATACATAGCCATGAACTAAAACCTTAGCAATTTCTGATATATTCTTTCACTTCAAGCAGATCTAAACAACAACAACAACAAAAAAAAAAAAAAAAAAAAAAAAGTACTCTTTAAAACTTGAAAACAGAGGAAAGCCTTCCCTTTATATCAGTCAATTTTTTTGTTTTGCAACTACTTTCTTAAACTTAATAGAGCACAGGAACACAAAATGAATAGTTTCAGTAAGTACTAAGCAATTCCCTGTTGAAGTAATGAGATTACACTTGGTGTAAAAACAGACAGTTGTGTCAGATTAGATATCTGTCATTGAAAGAATGTGTTGTCCTACTGATGTTCTAATTGTTTGGTTGCTATGACTCTGAAGATGTAATATTTAGCTTGAAAAAATCCTCCAACAGGAAGCTGGTGAAACCACTGAAAGATACAATCAGTGGAGATTTCAGGATGTCTTTAACTGGTGATTACTGACAAGATGCAAATTTTGAATATACTGAACTACAACATAAGGGATTTGACTACATGAATTTACTCTTTGCTTACAGCCCTATAGCCACTCATTAACTTTACCCTTGATAGAAGCAGTAAGAATTACACTGTTCACATGTTGAACCTAGTTCTTTTTTTTTTTTTTTTTTTTTTTTTTTTATAATGTTTACGCTGTTCTTCATTCCAACACAAACTGAGTAGTACTGGAACTACTCAGTCAAAAAACAGAACAAACTTCTACTTTTACCTAGGAAGAAAAGTGGCTATTATTTCTGACAAAGTCATAAATTCAAGGACATGTTATTATTTGATCATGAAAATAAATTGATTTTCTGCACCTAGGAAAAAAGAAGGGACAAAATCTTGATTAAGTCCTTTAGATCTAATGTATTTCAAAAGTGCTTTGCTACTTAAATGCTACATCCTCTGGGTATATAAAATCAGTAACACGTTGGAATAGTGGTATTTCATTCATCACGTATTCTATGGTTTCCTTATACTTAAAAGGAAAGCTTTGTTACATTGCTAAATGTTAACATCACAAAAATGCTAAGCACTACATAGCACTACTTGACAAAAAACAAAGGCAGAAGCTCAAGAGAACTTACAGATCTTGTCTGCTAAGTGAATGACAGCGGAATGGTCAGGACAACAGGCATTAGCTGACTGTGAAAATCTTACTTTAAAGACTTTTCATCAGATTTCCAGTGTTGGGGATCATAGTGGACACCAAATTGAACATGACTCAGCATGAGCTCTTGATGCTAAAAAGGCCAATGGTATTCTTGCCTTCACTAAGTTGCCAGCAAGTCAGAATAGGTCATCTGTACATACCACTGATGAGGATGCCCCTGGAATACTGCATCCAGTTCTGGGCTCCCCAGTAAAGGAGAAACATGGAGCTGCTGGAAAGTCTAACAAAGGATCACAAAGATGAGGACAGTAATGCAGCACGTATCCTGTGATGAAAGGATGAGACCTATGGGACTGTTCAGCCTGGAGAAGAGAAGGCTGAGGGAGAACCTCATCAATGTCTGTAAATATCTGAAAGGAGTATACAAAAAGGACAGAGCAAGATTTTTTTCAGTGGTGTCCACTGCCAGAAATAGACATATTGGGCACAAAATGGAACACGGGAGGTTCCAGCTGAACATCACAAAATATTTCTTTACTGTGCAGTTCACTGAGCACTGGCATACATTCCCCAGAGAGCTTGTGGACTCCTTGAAGATTTTAAAAAAATGCCTGGACAAAAGATGCTGGTAATGGGCAACCTCCTTTATGCTGGCCCTTCTTCAGCAGGAGAATTGGGCCTGATCAGCTCCAGAGGTTGCTCCCAGACTTCAGCATTCTGTGATACTGTGCGTTGGTAGAAGATCTGGAGCTCCATTTTATATTTCCTTCTGCATGTCAGTCTCAGTTGAACTTAACACTGCATAGTCCCTCAGAAAGTAGAAAATAAAATATACAATTTCTGGACAAATGCTTGGAGGTTTATGCTGAGATCAGTGGTGAATAATCTTTCTCTTTACAGTGCACATCCTCTGATGGATGTACAAAAAGTTCATCATGAAGCATATTCACATTTTGATTCCTGGCACTGGCCTGCCCTACTGCAGATGACACTTTAGCATACAAAAGGCTCCAGGAGCTAATTGCCGGATTGAAATCCAAAGTAAGTTATGCATTAGGCTGCTTCAGTGTGAAAAGCTGTGAAGTTTTTTGTATTACACTGTGACAGTCACCAGAGATTTTCCAGAGACATGTGCTTCAGAAAACTTATGAAAATCCTAATGCAAAGGACTTTGCCTCACTAACGTGGAAGATTTAGAATAAGCTAGTTTTCTTCTTGTTCTCATACTAGATTAATATTGACTTTTGGGGAATTGCCAGGAATTTTGAGCATTCATTTTCTGCATAATCCTGAACTCTTTGTCCTGCAGATCTTTTTTTTGCTGATGCTGATTAGCTAGTCACATTCATATTGATAAATCTCTCTTCATGATCCAGTTCCTCACTTGGACAAGAATTAGATGAATGCCAGGATACTTCCTTCTCCTCAAACCTTTATTTCTAATGGAAAAAAAAAAAAATCTATGTTATAGACTGGACGACAAGAGTGTGTCTAGATAAGATTGTAATACAATACTGCGGCCATAGCATCCACCAGCTGCTCTAAAGATGTGCCTGTTGTGTAGTCCTGTCACACTGTCACAAAAGGTTTCAGAGAAATAAGAGTTACTTTGTAAACTGTAGTGTACATTCCACTGCAGTAGGACACCAGAATTTTGTCAGGGTAGAGCCTGAAAGCAAGAAAGTGGATACGAGGTGAAATGTGATGTCAAAAACTAGAGGTTTCAATTCATTTCCATCCTTAAATTAGTATTACTGACAAACATTGCTATGTAGGTTGCTGAAAACTTGAAAGCAAGAATGAATTCAAGTTAATATTCAATACATACTCACATACTTATGTCTATATCCAATGCATATATTTTACCTAGAAGCACATATGCATATTAAATATGTATGTCATTTTGCATAAATCAGGGAAAATTGTATAACCGAATATTTGTGTATATTTCAGAGATAAATATAATAAATAATATAGTAACAGAGAACTTAAGTTTCTAAAAGAGAACGTCATAAAGGCAATTCCTGATTCTGCTTGCACATTTATTTTTCCAAAACTGGTACTGGGTGTTGATGCATAGTGCCTGAGACACTAGAATGACTAGTGCTACCAAAACAAGGTGAATAGACAGAAAAGGAGTGCTTCATCAATCTGATGGACTGATTATCATAATGCAGCGCGGACTGTGAAAAAGCTCACTTGCAAGAAGTTCTATGAAGGTGTAGTAATCATGAAGGCAACCTTACACATATAATAATATGTATGTCATCATACATATAAATCCCTCCTCCCCGCTAGACACAGAACTGGGCCAAACCAGCCTGTAAACTGTTGACAATGTATTTTGTATCATATATTATGTATAATTGAAGTTTTTGTCATCATGGATAAAAGTATAACTGGTAAAAACAAAAAACAAAAACAACAACAACCAAAAACAAACAAAAACCTCGAAGTTAAAACATAAAAGAAAACAACTAAACCCTAAGTTTTGCTAACAATAAATTATCATGTTTATAAAATACTAGACTTTAATTTAAAAAAATAATGAGGCAGTAACTAGAGATTGCAAGTCTACTTATGTGAGTAAAAACAATGTAGTACTTCCAGAAAGGTATTAAATATAACACCTTTTTTTTTTTTTTTTTTTTTTTTTAATGTGAGGGACCTTTTTCTATATTTATTCTGAATAAGGAACATCCACAATGTTTAGCGAGTCAGTAGTATTGTATGTGTTATGGTAGGTCAAAGTGACTATGATTAATGTCTGTTTTTACAGGAAGTAATCAGTAAGTAATTAAGAGTAAATTATGAGTCATATTAAAGTTAACCTTTGTATATACTTCAATTTTTCCTTGAAGTTTCCTCTCTCTACTTGTCAGTAGAAAGCTGATATAACTTTAGACTCGCATTCATCTTTAAATGCTGTTCTTTTTTTAGTAGAAATTATGTCCTTTCCTCAGTTATGATATCAGCAACAATACTTACTCTCTACACACTGACCAATATTTATATGACTTTATATAAAAGACAAAATTAGGAAGTCCTATATAATACTAGTATGATAGCAGAAGAAAAACAGAAAACTGCAGAAACAGAAGCGTCAGAAAGGGTCTATATATAAAAATATATAGACATCTTAGAATATATATAACAATATATTTTCTTTTTGGTAGGCTTTTCAGAGTAACTCATGTATTCATAAGAATCTATTGGTACAGCAAAAGAACTGCGACACAATGAAACCAAAATGATTAATGAAGAGCTTCTTGTTGAATTACTCAGATAGGATTTTGCTATATTAATAATGATGTGGTAGCGCGTTTAGAACTGTGACTTTTCAAACAAACATAGAATCCTTAGAGTTGGAATAGACCTCTGAAGACCACCTAGTCCAATTGCCCTACAATGAACAGGGACATCCACAGCTACATCAGGTTGACCAGGACCTTATCCAGAAACAACACTAAGCTGGAAGGGAGTGTTGATCTGCCTGAAGGGAGAAAGGCACTACAGAGGGACCTGGAGAGACTGGATCAATAATCCAAGGTTAACTGCATGAGTTTCACTAGGGACAAGTGTTGGGTCCTGCATTTTGGTCACGGCAATCTCAGGCAACCCTACAGGCTTGGGGAGGAGTGGCTGGAAAGCTGTCTTGATGGAAAAAGACCTTGGTGTACTGATGGACAGTTGGCTGAATATGAGCCAGCAGTGTGCCTAGGTGGCCAAGAAGACCAATGGCATCATGGCTTGTATCAGGAATGGTGTGGTGAGCAGGACTAAGGAAGTAATCTTGCCCCTGTACTCAGCATTGGTGAGGCCTCACATCGAGTACTGTGTTCAGTTTTGGGCACCTCACTACAGAAAGGACATTGAGGTGCTGGAGTAGGTCCAAAGAAGGGTAACAAGGCTTGTGAAGGGACTGGAGAATATGCCCTACGAGGAGAGACTGAAGGAACTGGGACTGTTTAGTCTGGGGAAAAGGAGGCTGCAGTAAGCAGACCTTACTGCTCTCTTCCAATATCTGAAAGGTACTTACAACAAGAGTGCAGTTGGTCTCTTCTCACTGGTGACAGGTGACAGGATGAGGGGAAATGGCCTTAAGTTGTGCCAGGATAAGTTTAGGTTGGATATCAAGAAACACTTTGTTACAGAAGGGGTTGTTAAGCACTGGAATAGGCTCCCCAGGGAGGTGGTTGAGTCACCATCTCTGACTGTGTTTAAAATCCATTTAGATGTGGTGCTCAGGGACGTGAATTAGTGGAGGGTTGTTAAGAGTTAGGGTAGTATGGTTGCGGTTGGACTTGATCTTCAAGGTCTTTTCCAACCTGAGCAATTCTATGATTCTATGATTCTCTCCTTGAAAGACTCCAGGAATGGGACATTGACCAGATGTCTGGGCAACCAGTTCCTATACCTTATCACCCACACTGTAAAAGATTTTTTCCTCATATCTAATGTAAATCTACTCTCTTTGAGCTTTAATCCAATTCCCTTTGTTCTATCAACACAGACCTTAATAAAGAGTCTGTCCCCTTCTTTCCTGAAGCTCCCCTTTACATACTGAAAGGCTTCTATCATGTCACCTCATAGCCTTCTCTTCTCCAAGCTGAACAGCCCCAGCTCTCTCAGCCTGTCCTCATAGGAGAGGTGTTCCACTCCATGGATCATTTTTGTGGTCCACCTCTGGATGTGCTCCAACAGTTCTGTGTCATTTCTGTACTGAGGACTCCATATCTGGACACAGTACGCCAGGTGAGGTATCACCAACACAGAGTTGAGGGACAGGATTGCTTCTCTCAACCTGCAGATCACACTTCTTTTGATGCAGCCCAAGACATGGTTGGGTTTCTGGGCTAAGAGTGCACATTGCTGGCTCATGCCCAGCTTGCCATCCACCAGGATCCTCAAGTCCTTTTTGACAGGGCTGTGCTCAATCCTTTCATCACCCAGCTTGTATTGGTAGTGGATGTTGCCTTGACCCAGGTTCAAGTCCTTGCACTTGGATTTGTTGAACCTCATGACATTCACCTGGGCCCACTGCTCAAGTCTGTCCAAGTCTCTCTGGATGGTAAAACATCTTTTTGGTGTGTTGACCACACCCCACAGCTTCGTGTCAGCAAACTTGCTGAGGGCGCACTCAACCCCACTGTCAACATCACTGATGAAGATATTAAAGAGTGTCAGCCCCAGTACCAACCCCTGCGGGACACCACTCATCATCAGTCTCTATCCAGACATTGAGCCATTGATCAGCACTCTCTGAACTCAATCCTGCAGCCAGTTCTTCATCCACTAAACAGTCCACCCATCAACTCCACATCTTTCCAATTAGAGAAAATGTTGTGGGCCACCCTATTAAAGACCTTACTGAAGTCCAGATAGATAAGATCAGTGGTTCTTCCCTTGTCTGCTGATGCAGTGAATGTCATGAACTTACTACTCTTAATTAAAGAAAAACAAATACATTCAGGACAGAAACAGGTTGCTGATTTCAGCCTATGTTCTTAACCATCCTTATCGACAGCCTTACCTTCATCCACTAAGCGGGTCACATTGCCATAGAAAGAAGTCATAGAATCATAGAATGACCTGGGTTGAAAAGGATCTCAAAGATCATCGAGTTTCAACTGCCTTGCTGTGTGTAGGGTCGCCAACCACCAGACCAGGCTGCCCAGAGCCACATCCAGCCTGGCCTTGAATGCCTCCAGGGATGGGGCATCCACAACCTCCTTGGGCAACCTGTTCCAGTGCGTCACCAACCTGTGAGTGAAAAACTTCCACCTAATATCTAACCTAAACTTCCCGTTTGTCAAACAGGATCTACCATTCATGAACCCATGCTGACTGGACCTGATCCCCTGGCTGCCCTTTAATAGATCCACGATGGCTCCCAAGATTATCCTTTCCATAAACTACCCCGACACTGTGGTGAGACTGATAGGTCTGTAGCTACCAGGATCATTTTTCCGGCCCTTTTTGAAGATGGGCGTCACATTTGCCAGTCTCAAGCTGCCTGTCTTTCTTGAACTGAAGAACCCAGAACTGGATGCAGTACTCCAGATGTGGCCTCACTACGGCAGAGTACATGGGGAGGATCACCTCCCTCAACCTGCTGGCCACACTCTTTTTAATGCACTCCAGGATACTACTGGCCTTCTTAGCCACAAGGACACACTGCTGGCTCATGGTCAAGCCGTTGTTCAACAGGACACCCAGGTCCTTCTCTGCAGAGATCCTTTCCAGCAGGTCAGTCCTTAACCAGTACTGGTACATGCAGTTATTCCTCCCCATGTGGTCCAATATTCATTGTAAAAAACATTGCAAAAACAAAATGTGTATAGTGAAAACTGAAAATCAAACATAGGCATGAGAATATAATGTGATTGCAGCAAATATTTTTATCATTACACAGTCTTGTGTTTATTTTCTAAAATTAAGCAGGTAGAGGTAAATTAATTGGGGAAAAATGAATGGCAAAGGATAAACGTAGTAGCTGAGGTGGTTCGAAAAAGATGATCGTAGAAACAATTTTTTTTTTTTTTTTTTTGACAAAGCAGAAACAAGGACACACAGAAATACACAGAAGATAAAACTAAACAAGGAGAATAGGATGGTGACATTCCACTGTGACTACAGTGTTATAACATTATCTGAATTGACAAAGTTTACTGCTTTGTTTCTTAGCTGTATTTGATAACTAGGATGATTTCAGTTTATCCAGTCATTGGTGGGAAGAGATGCAGCTTCAGTGCAGGTGTCTGCAGTTTGAGGTACTTGCATAAGCTGCCAGAGTAGTCCTTGGAGACCTGGTGAAGTGTTGCCAATAGATTCTCTACAGCTATCCTTCAGAAATGTCAGCACCTGCTCTGGGATAAGAGTAACTGCTCTCTAGATTACAGCAGCTCTTGCTACATTCTATTGTCTACAGTAAAGATTAAGAGTATAGTTTAGATGTAGACATATCTAGTGTAATCACTAAACTTTAGGTGAACCATATTCTAGCATGGGTATCAGTCCTTATATCAATAGAGTAGGAGGGAAGAACCATATAGGTTCCAGCAACGCAGGGTATGGCAGTTCAAGATCTCAGGCAACAAGAACACTATTATGATCTACTTTCTACAGTAATCTAGATAAACAGCACTCAATTTTTTTAAATAACTTTAAATTATAGATACCTTGAAAAGGACAGTTGTAGGAGACAAGAGCTGTTTTCAATCTTTCACGCTTTCTTTGGCTTGCATGCATAACATTCTGTAAATCTTGTTTGAATACTTTTGTTTCCCTGTAACATTTTACTTAACTTTAAGAATCAAATTAAATGCTCCCAAAACACAAATTATAAGACAACATTTTACACAATAGCACTAACCAATACTGCTCCCCAGTGTAACTGTCTTAAAATTTTATTTCAGTATTGATAACTTCTCTCATTTGCACTTCTTACAGGTTTTCATTTTCTTGTTTGAAACAGACAGAGCAAGTGACCAAAAAAAAAAAAAAAAATTTTTTTTTTGCAAAGCCCTCTAAATGTCTACTCTCATGCCTTACTGCCTCCTCTAATGCAATAATAGTTGAACATTTCACCTGAAAAATTAGTAAGATATAAAGATGTATGTTCAAACTACATAATTCACAATAATAATTTTTAAAATACGCAAATTCCTGTGGTTTGATTAATTACTGGCCCCAGACCTATACATCCGTATATTGTACATAGCCATCTCACCTTCCCATATGTTCCTTTGCATGCTGTGCTATACACATTTTGTCATGTATAGCTCTTTTTTGCAATTGCCCCAGATTCCTGGGGGGGGGAAAAAAAACAAAAAAAAAAAAACAAAAAAACCCAATAAAACAGCAATAACAACAACAACAAAAAAACAAGTGAACTCATATACATTACTTTTTTTTTTTTTTAACAGAACTTTGGAGGGAAAAATACATATTAGATGAAAGAAAGATGCACATAAATAGTAAAAGATATAGTTGAGAGACAAAATGTGGTATAAAACATATGAGACCAAAAGATTGATTTGAATTGAAAGATTGTAGGTAGTCTGCAAAATGAACACATTCAAAGTCTTAAGCTTTGCTTAAATGGATAATAGAAGATTTTGTATTGACATATAACATGTCATAAAGAATAGCATAAGACAAAAAGCACAAAGCTCTTCACATTATCCTACCACATCTTTTTTTCCGCCCCCTAGATTGACGTTTGAATCACATCATGTCTCTGAAGTCTGGAACTTAAATGACTTATTCTAAAAATTACACTTCTATATCATTTATTTATTGATTTATTATTTCACAAAGCAATTTTGGATTCTCTTGAGGAGGGACAAGCATAAGTATTCTGAGAAGTTTAACTGTGCCAGACGAATGCACTTTACAGTGTTGTGTTGTTTTTTTTTCCTCAGAAGTGTGTTTTTTTATGTTCACTTTTAGGAGAGGAGGAGGAGATGAGGTTTAAGGATCATGAACAAAGATCAAAAGTCACCTACGACATCTCTGAATACTGCATTTTTTTGAACCTAATGAGGTTCAACAAGGACAAGTGCAAGGTGCTGTATTTGGGGCAGGGCAATCCCAGATACTTATAAAGACTGGAGAAAGAACTCCATGAGAGCAGTCCTGCAGAAAAGGACTTGGGAGTCCTGGCAGACAAGAAGCTAGATATGAGCCAGCAGCATGCACTTGCAGCCCAGAAGGCCAACTATATCCTGGGCTACATTAAAGAACTGGTAGGCCTGCAGGGAGGGGGAGGTGATTGTCCCCCTCTACTCAGCTCTTGTGAGGTCCCATCTGGAGTACTGCATCCAGCCCCCAGAAAAAGAAGGACGTGGAGCTCTTGGAGCAGGTCCAGAGGAGGGCCACGAAGATGATCAGAGGATTGGAGCACCTTCTTATGAGGAAAGGTTGAGGGAACTGGACTTGTTTAGCTTGGAGAAGAGAAGGTTCCGGGGACACCTACCTCATTGTGTCCTTCCAGTATGTGAAGGGAGTGTATAAGCAGAAGGGGGAACAACTGTTTATACATGAGTAGATAATGATAGGACAAGGGGGAATGATTTTAAACTAAGACAGGGGAGATTTAGGTTAGATATTAAGAGGAAGTTTTTCACACAAGAGAGTGGTGATGCACTGGAACAGGTTGCCCAAGGAGGTTGTGGATGTCCTATCCCTGGAGATATTCAAGGTCAGGCTGGAATCTGTATTGAATTATAGTTTATTCTTTCAGTTTTGGTTTATTAGACTGCCTTAAGATACTGGACATGAAGGTCTGCAGTAGCAGAACAAAAACAAATACATACACCACTCCAAAAGTAATGCCTCATCTATTTCCTTGGAAACTACAACCGATAAACATTTAACAAGTGTTGATGAATGTCAATGAGTGCCATTTGTCCCACAGAGGAATTCAGTAACACATCTTTGCTTCATTTGCACTTCAGTGTCAGGCACCAATTTGTTAGACTACCCCTCAGCTGCTATCTGTCACACAGCAACGAAGTGTAACAGAACATTGTCAGGAAGGTTCAACTCCTAATGACATACCACCATCATTTGCCCCTTTAATCATGGGCCAACGTAATAAAATAAGAGGTGTTACTTTCAGAGCAGCCTTCATACATAGAAAAATCGAGGATCTTACAATGAACATAGTAATTCATAGTAATTTACAGTAATTTCTCTTGCACAAACATATGGAGGCACAACTTCCAAGGGATAGAACACCTCCCCCATGAGGATGAGCTGAGAGAGCTGGGGATGTTAAGCCCGGAGAAGAGAAGGCATCATAAAGATGTGAAAGTGGCCTGTCACTACCTTAAAGGGGGCTATAAGAAAGAAGTAAACAGACTCTCTAGCAGGGTCTGTGGTGACAGACCAAGGGGAAATGGTTTCTAACTAAAAAAGTGGAGATTTAGGTATTGGGTATAATAAAGAGTTTTTTTGGTTTTGTTTTTACAATAAGGGTAGTGAAGCCCTGGAGAAGTTTCTGCCCAGTGAAATGGCAGAAACTCCATCCTTGAGGACATTCAAGGTCAGGATGAGCAAGCAATGTAGCTGTAGGTGTTGCTGTTCACTGCAGGGCAGTTGGACTAGATGACCTTTAAAGGTCCATTCCAACTCAAACATTTCTATGATTCTGTGATTTTTCAGATGGCTAGACTTCTAAAAAAGCATCAGTTATTTTAATTAGTAGTACTGAAAACAGATTATATGGAAAAGACAGGTGAAACAGAACTTAATATCTGTATGTATGACAAACATAGTATGGTTATACCATGCATGTGGCAAGACAAATGATAAGAAGTTAAGGATTTTGATTGATATTCTTGATATATTTCAACTTATTTTTTTACATAAATTCTTATGATCCATATGGTTAGTGGATAAAATTAGCAAAGTACATGACTGCACACTACAAAATTATATTTTTTTCCTTTAGTTATCATTTGTAAGCTTGTAAAATTAGGATGTAGCGTTAGTGAAACCTCTGCAATTTCAGCTACATACAAATGTGAGAATGGTGGCATATACGAATTGAAAATTGCCACAGACACTGAAATGGATGCCTAACCAATCAATTAAAAAAAAAAAAAACAAACGAAAAACAAACCTTGCAAAACAACCAAACAATAAAATACCACCTCTGTGTTCAATACAGATATTTTCTTAAGAAGGACTTTTTTCCTCACAGTTAGAATAATACCAGTATTTAAAACCATGAAGAAAGGTAGGAGAACTATATTTATCATTACAAGGATTTTCCTCCCCCCCTCACACTTTCTGCTGATTTTGCTATTATTAAAACTGTTGCTGATGCATAGTTGGTCCATTTTGCCCAAGATTTAAAGATGCTGCTATGATTAGGTGAAAAAATGATGACCTTGATCTAGTGATCTGCAACATTACATTGTGAGCTTAAAAGATAGTTACTCAAGTGGAATGAATGTGACCTAAGTAGGTTACTAATGCAGGTATCAAGGAGAATACCTCAGTAAAGAAAGAATTATACAGAAACAGAGCAACAATCACTGTTGGTCTCATTATTTTGACTGTAAGAAATGCCTTTAAGCACTTAAATAAATGACTTGTGTATAATAGTCCTTTTTTTTTTTTTTTTGATGAATGAATGAATGAATGAATGAATGAATGAATGAATGAATGAATGAATACATGTGTATAAGAATTTGCCAGAAAGTTACATGAGCAAATATCAAAAAACCTTTGGGAACATTCAATTATTTAATATGATATCTGTCAGTATTGTTAGTGAAGATATTAAAGGCCACCAGTCCCAGTACTGACCCCCAAGTGACATCACTCATCATTGATCTCCATTTGGACATTGAGTCACTGACCACTGTGTACTCTGTGGGTAAAAGCTTGCAACCAGCACCTCATCCACTGAAAACTCCAAAAAAATTCACATATTTCCAGTCTGGAGAGGATGTTACAAAGGCCTTACTGAAATCCACATAGATGACATCAGTGGCTCTTCCCTTGTCCGTGGATGTGGTCATGCTAGAAAGCCAACAGGTTGGTCAAGCAGAACTTGACCCTGATGAAACCATGCTAGTTGTCCCATATCACCTCCCTGTCTTCCATGTACCTTAGCACAGCTTTCAGGAGGATCTGCTCCATGATCTTCCCCACCACAGAGGCTGACAAGTTGATAACTTCCAGAGTCATCCTTTCTACTCTTCTTAAAAATTGATGCTACATTGTCACTAGGGATTTCAATTGACTGCCATGAATTTTCAAAGATTACTGAGAGTGGCTCAGTAATTACATCAGTCAATTCCCTCTGGACTCTGAGATGCAAGTATGCTAGACTACCTTTGCTCATCAACAGAAGCATGGGAGTTATGTGGGAGTATACTGGATACAGACACTAATATATCTAAATGTATTCTTCCATGGTCTACATATCATCATGTATAGTAAGGAATGTCTCTCAAAAGCAAAGTAAGGCAATATCTGAAATACTGCTTCAGCAGGGTAATTAATATTTCAGATTCATTTTCTGCACTATGTTGCTAACATCTTCCAGTTTTCAGCAGAGAATACTCATCTTAAATTTAGTGTTCCTAGGCACCCTTAAATAAGCTACAGTTAAAAATATAAGGTTCTTGCTCCTCCAGAGAATATTTTTGAATAGACAACTTAATGCAAGTGTTAAAAGACCAATGTAAGGATACTTAAAAATATGTGGATATAGCACTTAGGGACATAATAATAATAATTAAAAAAAAAAAAGGCTTCAATGATCTTATTTGTCATCCCTATCCCAAGGACTCAGTGCCAACTCTTGGTGAGACCTTGGAGACGGAACAGAGCACTACTACCTGCTGAAGCCAGGTTGGGTGTGGATGACGTGGCTCGTGGTGGCAGCTGCAGGGGCCAGTGGGGTCTCAGCATCAACTCCTGGAGTGTTTAGATACACAGAATCATTTAGTTGGAAAAGAGCACTAAGATCATCAGGTCCAACCATTAACCTAGCATTGTCTACCACTAAACCATGTTCCTAAGGACCAAATCTTGACATCTTTTAAATATTTCCAGGGATGTTGGCTAAGCTTCCCTGGAACCCTGTTCCAATCCTTCACAATCCTTTAAGTGAAGAAATATTTCCTATCTAATATCAAATCTAAAATGCTTTCTCCATATCGCTATGTACACAAAATGTCTCATGCATATTGTTTTATATATGTGATGGCAATATGGTTTGTAATAAATTACAAACCTGAAAAATGCTATAAGGTGCATACAAAATGCTATAAAACCATCTCAGCATCTCAGGCACACTTCTTAGAGAGAAGTATAATTAACTAAGAGGAAAACCTAGATGCTTTCATTATTTCTGCCTTAATTTTCAGTATTTCCAGTAGACTCCTAAAAGATTAAGAATGTCAGGAGGTTGGACAATACCTCTTTCAATATTTAAAACATGCCTATACGAGAATGAAAAATTTACAATTAAAATAAATGAGATTGAAGGAAAGTGTGCCGCAAAAACTCTTTATAAAAAGTGATGACAAAAACCAAAAAACACAACAAAAACAAAAGAGAAAAGAGCATTTTAGAAGTTCACTAGAGAAAAAGAGCAATTTCATGTAGTTATATTAAATATTATATAAAAAAGAAATAAAGCACATTTGATAAAACATTTTTAAAGAAAAAAGGATGAGAAGTGACTGAGAACTAATACAGAAAAAGGAAAAACATGCAACATAGGAATTTAAGCAGAAGTGACTGATGACTTCAAAATTTCACATTTCAAAAGCTTCACTTTTTCTTATTGCTGTAGGAAAAGTAATGATCTTTCCAGGCAGCCCTAAATAATCATGACAAAATCTCTAAGGTTGTTTGATATAGACTGATGATGCACTTCACATAATAACAAAGTAATTTTCCGGATATATTTTATATTTAATCACAAGACTAAAGAATAAATACACATTTAACAATCAGTAAATGAACTCTGTCTTCTGTTAATGAGATGTCATTTTCCTGAAAGAGTTTTTTTTGCGTAAGTAATTTTTCATTATTTCCTTGTATTTTATCCTTTTATTTACTTAAAGACTATGATTCAGCAAATGATAAAATAATCTAGGACTTTGACTCCCAAAAATATTATATACCAGTCTTCTGGGATCTTTTTTTTTCTGCTTTGTTTTTTTCAAAGGATATTCCTTTTCCTTAGTATTGACAGGTTGAAATATTTCAGTAGAGATCATTCATATTCTGTCATCAACATAACACTCTCCAATTGTCTATACAAATCTCCTCTAGCTGTCTAAATATATTCCTCCTATTGTAATTTTAAAATGCATTTCCTAAGATAGACTGTAAAGATTGTGTTCTACCACACAGCTTTTGCTCTGTTTGGGATTGCAAGACCAATGTCAGTGTTTTTGCATTCTCAGAAATTGACAAATGTAACTTCATGCGTTTATTCATTTATTTCAGCCTAACACTCTCCTTTTTATGTGCGTCTAGACATCTTTTGTCTACTACTAGATGAGTAAATCCTGCTAATTCAATTTACAGAAGTTAATGTGACTAAATGGATGGGTAAGGGGAACAGAGTATTATCAAACCACGTACCTGGAATCACACCTGCCTTAAACCTTCCTCTCGTTCTATTAATACAGCCCATATAAGAAACAATGAAACAGATTATAAGTGTCTTTTAAATCAAATGAATAAGTAAACAAAAATGGGTGAAAAGACATTTAAATGAGGTTTTCAGAAGTTGGGAATTAAAATTATAAAATGATCTAACCTTGCTCCATTTCATTCTATCCGGTTAGTACTATGCTACATTAACTTTTCATGTCAGGCATAATTCCAGTCACTGTCTGCTGGAGTTTAATTATCACTTCTTCTATGGAAAGGAGTATAATTATAGAAGAGATTGCAAAACAAACTTGCTTTAGCATGGTAGGTAACTTTTATGAAGTGGGCCACATAACCTTGAAATACTTTTGCAATACCAGCAGTTACCCACTGCTTTATATACAAACTCTTAAACTGATAATTTGCTTAGCTCATCTCCATCTTACACGTAACTGTTTTATATCTGGTAACAAACACCAAAAAGCATTAAAAACACACCACTGCAAGTAACAGTAATCCATGTCAGCATTTCTTTGGAGAAAGTTGTGGAGAAAGTACTAATTAATGAGGAAAAATAATGCAACATCTGCATCATCTCATGACCTGAAGACTGAGGTGCACTGTACTAATTCACAGTAGTTCTTCAACATGCAACCAGCACTCAGATTTCCTGAACTGATTCTGAGAATCAAGCCTCACAGTGCCCAAAACATAATCCTGGATATGGCAGCATCACATGGGATGAACTGAACAGATGCAAGCCAGTGCAACACGGCTGCAGAGTTATTAGGAACATGTTACATTAGCTGTAACACCCTCCTTTGCAGATGCAATCTGCTCTATCAGGCCCCTTCTCAAAGCAGTTTTTTATCTGTTGTAAATGTATATAAGCCCTAGTATATTTGTTTTAAGTCAGAGTTCATGTTGACAGAGCAACATCTATTGCATTGTTTTCTCACTGCAAGCTACAGAAACAAACTCATGCCTGATCTAGATCTCTAAAACTGACCACAAATCATCAATGGATGCTACACTTCCGCAGTATTTATAGGTATTTCTGTATTTGATTTACTATATGAACCAGAATAAGACTTATACGTTGAGCTGAAAGAAATACAGCTGCACCTAAATACAGCTGCAACTAAATAGTTTTTACAGGCATTCCCTGTATGTGAATGCTTATGCTGTTCACAGCCATTTGTCTTAAGAGAAAAACTGTTTCAACGAATTTTATGATGTGAAAGCATGCTTAGCATTTAGCTGCACAAACATTTATAAATGTTATAAGGATAAAAATAACCTGCAGCTACATTAAGAATATACAAGTATTGGTTCATTCCTCAAAAGTTTCCTATTTTCTCAATATTATTTTTTCCACACAGGCACATACAACTCTCCTGATGCTATAATTTCTCAAAACTTCTCTTTTGCAAATAATACTACCCTGACTATGCATCAAAACAACTTTAAGAACTAACCCTAAACATGGATCTGTGTGAAGACTTAATTTCATTGTATACTTTACAATATTTTATATTTTATTTATTCATTCATTCATTTATTTCAGAACATTCTTTTACAGTAGAACTCTGGCTTCTGAAAGTATATTCTTCAGTCTGAATATTCAAAGGAACTGTAGGATACTGTGGAATTGTTACTGAATTTCAAGACAAATAATGAAAACCTCCCCAAGAGTATAGGCTTACTAGACAGACAGCTTTTACCTCAAATATCTTACTTCAGTCAAAAAATCAGTGGACTAGCCTTCTTAATCATAACTGCTATGCCCACAAAAATAACTATAAAATATTTTATAACATTTCTATTACTTCTTACTTTTTTAAAAACAGTTAATAGCATAACTCAACCCCTCTTCAGGTGCTGAGAAAGTGGGAACCCAGTTAAAGCTTGTTGTCCAGTCTTTTCCTCTAACTGAGTAATAACTTTTTGCACCTGAGAAGTATGATTCACGCATAAGATTCACCTTAATTTCAATTGGGATAAAATTGTTTTCTTCAGAATATCTGGCATGGTGGTATGTTTTGGTTCTAGGAGAAAAATGCTGATAACATACCAACATTTATAGTTGTGGCTAAGCAACATTGTATAGAACCAAAGCCACTCTCAGCAAAGCCCTGTTCTCAGCCCTGCTTACCCTGCACAGCATCAAAACTGCTTCTGACAAGTTCTTTGCAATGCCAAGCAAAGTATTATTGGGAAAACCAATTTAAAAAAAAAAAAAAAAAAAAAAAAAAAAAGCTGACTCATCCAACTGTTAACAAGATCTCTGTCTGTAGAACATACCGTCTTTCCCAGGACCAGCCTTTAAGAAGGTTAACCCAAGAATGAGCCCAGCAAGGGTGGGTGGGGAGTGGGGGGAGAGGACCCAAGGTCCACTCCTTCTGGTCAGGTGGGAAGCAGAACTAAATTGTTTGAATTTATACTTCCTAGGTCAGTCACTCCCTTCACCAGGCGCTCAGTTGTTATTTCAGGCCATGACACAAGAGTTCCTCTACATGCCCAAGGAGATGTGAGGGAACAGAATTAGGACAGCTAAATTAAACTGGGCTATGGAGGTATTCTGTACCATATTAGATCATGCAGGAGTTTTGAAGGAGGTGGCAATTCATTTCACTCTCTTCAGCTGTTCAGGAGACTACTTGGCATCGATGGGGGAGAAATGAGAAATTGCTTTCGCATCACTTGTTATATACATTCACATACATGTTCATTTGTTGTAATTATTATCCTTTTCCTTTTCTTTATCTTAGTAAATAGTTTTATCTCAACATATGAGTTCTAGTTTTAGACATGAGGAAAAACTTTTTCTCTCAGAGAGTGGTCAGGCACCGGAATGGCCTGCCCAGGGAGGTGGTGGAGTCGCCATCCCTGGCAGTGTTCAAGAGGCGTCTGGATGAGAAGATGCGAGATATGGTTTAGTAGCTAGTGGGAGCAGCGGTAATGAGAAGACGGTTGGACTAGATGATCTTACAAGTCGTTTCCAACCTTGTGATTCTATGATTCTAGTTTATTGTTTGTCTGTTTTTTATTTTCTCTCCCACAAAACAGAAATGAAAGAGAATTTCTATAAAACTAAAAGTAAGGTAAATAAACATTGCTACAGATACTTTGTTTAAATTCTTGGAAATCACGGTAATTTTGAGCAAAGAATGAACTCAAAACTCAGTTTCAGTTCTCTAATAACATTACATTTTTCTTTAAATGTAAGTAGATCTTAATTGGACCAAAACTATTGTCAGTTTTCCTGACTTGGATTTTGGCAGCAATTCTACACTGACTTACGTATGCTCCTTCTCCACCCTAAACATAGAATACAAAGTTATTTCACTATTTTCGAATGAATTAAACACAAAAGAACTTTTATAAGGTAACAAATATCATTTAATACCTTTGTTGTTATCCATTCCTCCAACAGCATAAAGTGTCCCAACTGTAGATTTTCTAGGTTTAGTTCTTGGACTTTGCATGAGAGTTCTTCTCTCTGGTAAAAGGTGATATTTCATGGCTTCCAGAATAAGTTTCTGGCATTCTAAGTCATCCTTAAAAAGTGCATGGTTTTCTAGGTCAGCCAGGATCTGTGAATGACAAGATAATTAATAAAAAATGCCTAGATCACAAAACTGAAGTCATATGTTTATAATTTTAGTATAGAACATAGTCTTTTGCGGGATTTTTTATTTATTTATTTATTCATTTTGAAGGACATAAAAGAAGAAAATAAATATTTAACTGAGGTTATTCTACCATTCCTTAAGACTGCCATCTGTCTCTTACTGAAAACACTGAAGAAAATAAAATATTTTCTTGTATGCTTCAGCCTCCAGGAGCTGTATGTTCCCAATATAACATTGAAAAGATGAGAAGGCATCTCTGTAATCATTCTGAACATGCAGTTACACAACATTTCCATATAACAACATTTTGTATTTTTTAATGCATCCTTTAATTACAACATAGTAATAATAAAAACACCCACAAACAAAGAAACAAGTTTTGAATGTATTGATTTCCTGCATTACTGGCAAAATTAAGGATTAATAATCTAGATGATGGAGCAGATCATCTTGTGGGAAATCAAACAGCATGTGTGGAACAACTGGGAGATCAGGCCTACACAGCATGAATATTCCTACAGTATTCTCCCAGAGAAGCTGGCACCCATAGCTTGGGCGAGTACACTCTTTTCTGGGTAAAGAACTGGCTGGATGGCTGGGCCCAGAGGGTGGTGCTGAATGGAGTTAAACCCAGCTGGTGACGGTTCATGAGTAGTGGTTCCTGTGGGTTGATACTGGGGCCTGTCCTATTCAATACCTTTACCAATGATCTTAATGAAGGAATTAAGTGCACGCTCATTACAGGAAGTGTTGAGGGTAGAAAGGCCCTACAGAGGGATCTGGACAGGCTGGATAGATGAGCTGAGGCCAATGGGATGAAGTTCAACAAGACCAAGTGCCAGGTGCTGTACTTTGGCCACAACAACCTCAGGCAGTGCTACAGTCTTGGGGCTAAGTGGCTGGAAGACTATGTAGAAAAAGTAGGGTGTTGATAGATGCTCGGCTGAACATGAGCAAGCAGTGTGCCCAGGTGGCCGAGAAGGCCAGTGGTATCAGAAATGTCTTGTACCAGAAATAGCATAGCCAGCAGGAGCAGGGAGGTGATTCATCCCTCTGTACTCAGCCTTGGTGAGTGCACATCTCGAGTACTGTGTTCAGTTTTGGGTCCCTCACTACAAGAAAGACAATGAGGCCCTGAAGCATATTATGAGAGGGGCAGCGAAGCTGGTGAGGGGCCTGGAGTGCAAGTCTTATGGGGAGTGGCTGAGGGAGCTGGGATTGTTCAGTATGGAGAAGAGGAGGCTCAAGGGTGACCTTATCACTCTCTACAACTTCCTGAAGGGAGATTGTGGTGAGGTGGGAGTCAGCCTCTTCTCCCACCTCTCTAGCAATAAGACTAGAGGGAATGGCCTCAAGTTGTGCCAGGGGAGATTAAGGTTGGACATTAGGAAATAATTCTCCAAGAGAGTGGTCAGATGCTGGAACAAGCTGCCCAGGAAGGTGGTGGAGTCACTGTCCCTGGAGGTGTTCAACAAACGTTTAGTTGTTGTACTGAGGGATGTGGTTTAGTGGGAAATATTGTTGATAGGTGGATGGTCGGACTGGATCATCTTATAGGTCTTTTCCAACTTTGGTGTTTTTATGATTCTGTGTTTCAATAATGTGACTATCTTCTTCATTGGCATAAAAGCTATAATAGGTTACTACATACAGATGGTCCATGAATACAGCTGAAAAAAAATTATATTTATATGAAATAAGGCTTTTGTGTTAAGTATTCAAATCAATTGCCTGTATAGACATATCCAGTGACATCTGAGATGCTATAAAACACCCCTGAAACTTTCAAGATACCATTGGATTAAGCAACCTGGTCTAACCTCATAGCTGACCCTGCTTGAGCTAGCATTTTGACTAGAGATCTCCTGAGGTCTGCACCTTTCTGAACAATTTCGGGATCTCACTGATACCAATCCAGAAAACTTTAACTGTTACGCAGATTCTGCACCACAACCACCAGATCCTTATATCAGATATCCTAAGGCATCCAGAATTGGATCAAACTCTCAATGACCATATTTAAGGAATTGAGTTCTACTTTTAGATGATGATCCCTATGATCTGCTGCTTACAACAAATTAAAGCAGGTTTTAATTGCATATGACACCACACCTGTACAGTCTGGAAGATCTTGTACAATACTTATTTAGAACTCCCAATTGTTTTTGGAGTGCAGCTGATGGCTGAGAAGCAGGAATATTCAGTCCCCTCCACAAATATACAAACATATGCAAATTACAATGCCATTATCTAAACACAGACAGCTAGATTTATTTTAAGGACTGTCAGCTACTTCATCTGGACTTCAATTGCTAATGAATAAAATGTGAATTTCCTTTATCAGCCTGTCAGCTTTTGGCAGGTAAAATGTTCTGTGATACCTAAAACATTACTAGCTGGTACATGTAAACAGCAGACTGCTGCTTCCGATTTTAGGTGCCAATCATGAACTGAATTTCAGTTACAAAGAAGGAAAACTCTTTGCATGTGTCTGGATTTCAGATAAGAAAAAAAAAAATCCTTTCGGAAAAAAATCACTAATAAATACTAATACGATAGTCAGGTTAAAACAATGTATGTGTGTATCTATAATATGAGTGGATGGAGATTTGAGGTGCCAGGTTGTCCTCTTTCTTACTGCAATAATACAAGGCATAAATGGAAGAGAAATAGATGTATGCAGAAAACAGAAGATATTTTTGTTCCTTTAGGGCAGCATATTTGAATAGGGCAACTGTAGGTGACCGAAGTCAACAGCTTGATATAAATGCTTGCAAAGAAATTGCACATGAATAAATTGCACATGAAAACATTCTTAAAGTTTGTTTACATTTTCCACAAGAAAATGACCATCTCCCAAATTCTGCTGCTTTTGATAAAAATGGAAGTCATTAAAATTTTATCAGGAAGTGCATTAAAACATGTACCAGTCTGAGATATTTCTTGAACTTGTATTATAATTGAACATATCATATGTTCACATTTAACCTCGTTAGTTTAAATATCAATATTTTATTCTCTTCTCTCACAGCTGCTGAGTGTTTTCATATTGACTGTAATGGATTTAGATAAAATGCAGTTTAGATATTTACGCAGTGTTGTATGTTTTTATATTCAATATTTTTGATCTATGGCTAGGTCAAAAATAGTAATTACTGGATTTTTTACTGTATTTCTTAATCTAAGTTTTACAACAAGAAAATTGATTCTATAATTACACTGTTTCATTTTTGAGATAATTTAATTTTCTTACTATGTCGAAAAATCAATTCTCACAAAGGTGTTTTAGACATTATTTTATTATTTAAATTATGTTTTTTTGTTTTGTTTTTTCTTTTTGTTTGTTCCTGTAGTAGCTGGTATGGTGCTGCCTTTTGGTTTAGGATGAAAAGAATGTTCCAATGTTTTAGCTGCTGCCGAGCAGTACTTATGCAATGTCAAGGACTTTTCCGCTTCTCCTGCCTTGCCAGTGAGGAGGATGGGAGCGCACAAGAAAGTGGAAGGGATATTCAATTCCATATGACATCATGCTCAGGAAAATAACACCGGGGAAAAGAAGGGGGAAGAGAGATACTTTGTATTATGGAGTTTGTCTTCCCAATAAGCTGTTATGTGTCACAAGCTCTGCTTTCCTGGAAGTGGCTGAACACCTGTCTGCTGACGGGACATACTGAAAGAATTCCTTCTTTTGCTTTGCCAGCATGTGCAGCTTCTTCTTTGCCTTGTACCTTGCACTTTTAGCTTTCTGACTCTGTCCTCCATCCCACTGAGGGGGGCGTGTATGCTAAGGGCTTTGTAGGGCTGAGCTCCCTACCAGGGTTAAACTATGACAGTTATTATGCAGTTCATGATGCTAACTAAGAATATTAAAGTGTGCTAGTTAACATTGTTAGTAGCTATATTTCATAACATTAATTTACAATTCATAATATTAAGATTCTTAATTCATTATTTTTGTGATTCTTTTTCCTTGGAAGTCCTCAGCACAGTACTCAGTAGATGAAAAATAAAAGATCTGAAGACAAGTCATGTTCAAAGTTCTAAATAGGATGAAGTATTCTCTTGCAATATGCTTGAACATGCATGTACCACTATTCAAGCACATACTGCATTCTGTCAACATTTACTTTATCACAATACAGGCACAACAAAGCTAAGAAATCAAATTATTAATTTCCCCAGAACAAATTTGAGATAATATGTTGTTACCTAAGCCTATACCTTTCTAATGCTTAAGGGAATTAACTGACAACAATTTTTGATTTTTTTTTTTTAAAGGCAAATATTAGCAAAGATGAAAGATCAACAATTCTATTTGGTGACTTCCTGACAGACAGCTATTTCTATAGTTTATCATCTCAATCTGCGCTCAGGCTCTTAAATATTTATCCCTATGAGATCTTCCAAGTGAATTACAAGTGTTTCATAGGAGTGATAATCAGTTGATGCTGTTCGGTCACAAAAGACTGAGGTCTCATGCACCAGACACAAACAAAGGCTGTGCCTTCTTTTGCTTTCTTGTAAAGAAATTCATCCTAGAAATGAGAAGCCATTTCTAAGTAAAACTTCATAAAACAGACAAAAACCTATGTTTATGTGCCTCAAAATAAAATTAAAAAAAAAAAAAGCTTTTGCGCAATTCATAAAATTATAAAAATCATTTTTGTTAAAAATAAAGAAAAAATAAGTCTTGTTATGATGGGATAATATATCTTATGCTCTATTTTCAACAGTGCAGATATGAGAAAACAAATTTTCAGAAAAATTCTAAATCATTTCCTTCTACGCACTCAATCTACCACACTGGCTAATTTGTGATAATCACTGGATTTCTGAGTAAAATCCTGTGAATTTAAAAAAAATAAAATACTTGAAATTAAAGCTACTGCTTAGAAAAAATAACGGAGTCCTATAAAGCCTACCGGTTTATCTTGTCTCTTTCAATATTCTTCTCTGTTTTTCTACTCCATAGTTATCTTTCCTTATTACAACAAAATAATCAATATATTGTTATGTAATCAGGATGTACATGATCAACAAATTCTATTAATAAGGATGTTTCCCTGGAAACCATACTATGTTGAGCTTACTATTTCATAGCTATGACATTCTTAATTAAGAGGGACTTACATCTAATATCAAGTGAAGATCTGGTTTTACTAACACACTGAAATTCACAGAGCTATTTCTTCTTACAAGAACCATGTTGATGATACTCCAGCAGTATTAAATTACAATGCTTTGGAACATGGCTAGAATTTTTCAAACTGGTAGTATTCTGAGAAATTTTAGTAACTTTCACTGTACTTATTTTTGCCAGATTAAAACAAACAAACAAAAAAACAGTATGAAGTTCCTTCCCAGCTGTATTTCTAATTTATCTTCAAAACAATGCTAAGAAAGCCGGCTTGCTTCATTTCAGGAAATCAAATTCATTTTGAGATCTGGAGTGAAAAGTAGCAAAGTACTTCCAAAATGAAAGGTAAGTCTAATGAATACAGAAGCAGGAATTTTGTATTGGTTCAGTGACTGACACTGGGACTGACAGCAGGCACGCTGTGGAACTGCACTTGTACTGCTGTGGGCTTTGCCCTACCTGGCTTGGTATCATCTTTGGATCCCAGCTTCTTTCCTGGAGAAGCAGTTCCACTTCTGCTCCCTGAAAAAACTCCCTTAACCCATCTTTTATGGCATTGATTTTCAATTACTATCTAGATGATTTAATTAGTTCCCTTGAATAATATCAAGTGAAAACTCACATATTCTAGAGAAATCACCATCTGAGAGAAAGGATTGGTCCTATCCTCTTCCACTGAACCTTTGATATCTAGAATGAAATTCTGTAGCTCCTAGGGAAAATGAAGATGCCATCCACCTGGGAAAGGAATATTCACTGTTCCTTTCCCTGTGCCCCACTCTTGGAAAAGTCTACAAGGTTATGGAGAGGAACACGAAGAGAATACAAATCTGTCCCACCTTGAGGGTGAAATGGGTCTATTAGCATCCAAGACATGGAAGAACCGGGAAAGACAACAATATTTGTAGCAGGAATACTGTGATAATATGGAAGAAATAGGAATTAAAACTAGTAGCACTATCTAAAAACACATATGCAGATCTGCAGCATCATCAAGGTTAAAGTAAATCCGTATCACTAATTCACATGTAGATTGAAGAGATATAAACAGAAAATAATTGCAAAAGTTGATGGAAAGTAGCCATTGCTTTTTTCTTTTCATTCATAAAAAACAAAACAAACTGAAAAAACCACCCTTATCTCTTCCTGTATCTGAGCAACACTTTTTCATATTCTTAAAAACCCATTTAATCATAATTTTTTCTTTTTCCTGTAATAGGTATACGAGTGCTGATCCAAAAGTAATGCCTTATGTTTTATTACATCAGCTCATGATGTCAGAGGCAGATGTTGACGGTATGACAGTAGAAGTTGAATCTTCCCACTATGCCATTGAATTTTGTGTCATTCCTCATGTGGAGAAAATTGCATTCAGTTACATTCATTTATGCTTGCTGAATGTGTATGGAGACCAAACAGTGGATGTGAGCACAATGAGGTGATGAAGTCGGTGGCAACACCAATATGAAAGACAAGCTTCATTTTGGATGACCATCCAAAATGTCACACCACAAAATGAGGATTATCGCGATCAGCTCATTCATACGTATCAATAGATTATGATGAGGGAACTATATATGGAGCTGAATATCAGTGCACTGGATATAATGGATATAATAATATCGTGCATTGGAAACAATGATGGCAATGTCAGAATATTGCAAAGTTTGCGTCAGGTGGGTACCATGAATGCTCATACTAGAACATCCAAGCTTGTCAGGACCTATTGAACCAATAAAAGGTGAAGATAAAAGTTTCCTGGATCACATCATTACAGGTAATGAGACATGGTATCATCACAGTGAGCTGGAGTCAATCAGGAGTTACAACGCATGAATACCCTATCAACAAAAAAGTTCAAAAAGCAACCCTCAGCTAGTAATGTGATGTGCACTGTCTTTTGGGATAGAAAAGTGGGTGAGCCTTCTGGATTTCCTGGAACTAGAATCAATCATCAATTCTGACCACTACATCATAATGTTGACTAAGCTGGGGGCTCAAGCTTCCAGAGTCAGGCCACAGAAGATGACAACCTTTCTTTTGCAACACAACAATGCTGTTGATAGAGCAAAAGGAAGGGATGCCATCCAGAGAGACCTTGACAAAATTCGAAAGCTGGGGCCATGTGAACTTAATTACGTTCAACAAAGCAAAGTGCAAGGTTTTGCATTTGAGTTAGTGTATTCCCAGATATGTATGCAGAATGGGAGAAGACCTCCTTGAGAGCAACCTGCTGAGAAGGACTTAGGGGTCCTTCAGGTCCCTTCCAATCCAAGTCATTTTATGCTATGCCTTACACCAGTCTGAAGAACATGGAGCACACTGACAATCTTGGCTAGCCATTCTACCACAGCCACAATGTAGTCCAGATTTGGCATCTTCTGACTTCCAGCTGTTCAGATGATGAAAGATGGACTACATGGGCAACACATTCCTAGCACCAATGCCATTGTAGAGGCTGTTAAACATGGGCCAACTCCCACTTAGAACATTGTTTTCTTGATTATTCTTCTATTGATTTACGTTGTCAGTCTTTAGGATAACACAGTTCAACTGTTCATCCTATCAAAAACATTTTAACAGGCTGTTGAGTATTTTCTTAATTACGTTTTGGTCTTCATTAAATTTTCTTGTTTTGAAGTTCTTTTCTTGAGGCAATGAATATGAACAATAACAAAGAAATATCTGAATGTTACACTATCCAATTGTCCTTTACTTGACAGTAGTACCTTACTTGATCATTTTACTTCCATAATAGATCTTGAAGTCTGGTCAATGAAAAGTTCTTACTTCCATTTCATGTTTTCCACTCCATGCCTCACTCTCTCAAATCAGATGGTATTCTAACAAACTCTTTTCTTTTGCCACTTGCAAGACGTTATCTTCTATTTCCAAGTGATAATTGCTGCCAAAAGGGCTAAGCATCATTCAAGGTGATTCTCTGCATATGTCCATACCTGTTTAGTTTGATCCACCACTTTGAATTGTCCTTAACAACACATAACTTCTCTATGCTCTGAGAATTAAATTCAGTACTCAAATACATTCATGTTACTGTAGGCAAAACGTTACTGTCTATTCTTTAAAAATTCTTCCTTTATCTAGATTTATCTTCCCTGTAAAAAACAGACTTGTGCTTTCAGTAATATACATTCCAATGTCATACAGAACACAGCATTAGTTTTATCTTAATCATATTAATAATTGTAAGAACAAAAGCTTAAATACTTTAAATGAACTGTGAGTAAATGAAATGCAGATTTATATGACATAATTTTAACAAAGCCCACGATTCTCTTTCTTGAGACAAACTGTTTCTGAAGTCACTTGACATCCTTGAATCAGAGAAACACGTTACCATATGAAACAAAAATCTGAAGAGGCATTGTAAGTTTATATATTGAATGATCTTCCAAACATATTTAATAAGCCAGCATCACTCTTTTATATGTTTTCTTCTATATGCAGATTTGATATGGCTGGTCATTATTGATGATCATAATAATGGAGCCATTGGGAACAAACTGAGGCTTCTGAAGGAAACATCACGATTGTTCGTTGTACAGATTAAAAGGAAAAACAAATAAATGATTTGCATGAATTCCTGGAAAGTATAGAAGTATTAATTTAGAACTTTTCTTAAACAAAATTGTCAGCCCCTTTTCAAAGTCTTACCACTTTTATGCTGCTTTAACCGATAAGAATATGCATCTCTAGACAGTAATGCTTATTACAATACTTTTTTATCTGTCTAAAACTAGAAGAAAAATAAGTATTCTTATGTCAATGTATTGGTTTACATATGAAAGTATTTTAGTTGATATGAAAGTTTATATGAAAGTATTTTAGGCAACTGATAGAAATGCCTGTAAATTGTTGTAACTGCAGATTTCAACATAATTAAAATTAATTAAACTTAAAATCAACTTAATTAAATTTAAAATTCTGATTAAAACTGTATCTTTTACCTATTTTCAGAAATGTCAGTTAGGTAGTTTATGCTCCACTGTAAGCATGAAAGAATTAAGTTCCATATAAAATACTATTCGCTTTTTCTATAAAAGGAAACATCTCTGAGCTACTTCTGTTCAATACATAATCTCTGGTTATAAAGACTAATTTTTAATAATGGTTAAGGTTTTTATTCTTCTTTAGAAACTTTTGAACATATCAGATGAACAAAACAGTGAATTAATTACTTGCATTTGTTTAATTCATCTTAACAGTTTGAAGAAATACTCAGTTTTCCTAATATTTATGCACACTTCCTTGACTGATCTGAACATTGGTTCCACACTTGGCAACTGATTAGCAGTTTTCATTTCATTTTTAATAGAGGTTAATTGATCTTGGAGATAGGATGTTTTTCAGGACAATTCTGAAATGATGTTAAATAGTTTTGCTATTTCTTTTTCCAAGAACAGCCCGAGATCAATCTTAATTGTTTCCAGTTAAACTCGATCTTACAGCTAGTAACAAAAGCATACTGAGCTAATATCATTAACAGCATACTGAATAGATCTATTTCTGTATGAATACCTTTTGTCATGCTTCATTTAATTCGGGATTCTGCCTGAATGAATACATCCATGTCTTCTCTAGAATTAAAATGATGGATGATATGAACAAGATCTTTGGCTTAGTTTACAATTATTGAATACCTATCATTCATAGTTAAAAACTTAAATAACATTGATGGTAAATAATCTGAATGTTAATCTCACTAAGAAGTTTTAAATCTGTGAAAACAGGCATGGTTTCAAATGTATTGTGATTCTATATTATTATAAATCTTCTTAAAAAATAGATATTGAATAACGAATGCTAGTTTACTTTATCTAGGAAATATACCACTTAAACTAATTTTCTGTGTCAGAAGTGATGGTAGTCTGAGTTTATGTTTAATAAAAATCCAATAAAATTGAGAGATAAAATAGCGTAACCAAAGGTTTTACTTTTTTTCTGAAAGTTCTGAATGCTTTGTTCAAATCAATTTGATTTTCTTTTGCAGAGTCCTAATTTTTAATATAGACTAACACATTCCAGATGGTTCTTAAGTCTCATTATAGCGTTATCCCAAATCACTGTACCTACTTAGCACTGCAATGTATAGTATGAAAACTTTACTGAAAATTCGAAAAATGAATATAAAACAAAGAGAAAATCCTGACTTAGCACTTATTACTAGAATAAATATATAAAATATTATTTTATATTTATAATTATTTATATATTACTCCTCAGGAATTTTCAAAATAATTTATATTTTTCACATTTTGCTGATTCTTTAACAGGCATTATAAGAAGATAAAATGTATCTCCCTGACATACACAATAACAGAAGTCGACATAAAAACATTCTTTGTAGGGCTCAAAAAGATCTATGAATGAGTTTTTGGTGACAAATCAGTATGTTTTTTTACCATCTCTTACTCAAAATCTGAAAACAATACTTATCTTAAATAATACTACATAAATGACAAAAAAGAAAAACAATAGTAGAAAATAGCCTACAAGTTAATTTGTCTTTCAGACTGAAGTAATCAAAATCAAAGACTCCTTACATATCATGCAATATTTTGGTTTTATTTTTGTCTTATGTTTTGTAGATTGATTTTTGCTTCATTTCCTACAGAAAACTACAGCCTAGTTTTCTTGCCTCTAGTTTTTTTTTTTTGCCTTTTTTTTTTTGTCATTTCTGCCAAACTTAAAAACCCTTAAAAACTCTTATTGCATAGTTCTAGCACAAAAGTGCTTGCATGCTTAAAAAATGTAATGAACACATCTCAGAACCAAGATTTTTCCTTTACTACAAATTATCTCTAAGATAAATTTTCTTCATTCAGAACTTGATTTGCAGTTAGATTTTCACTAATACAGATTGAAACAGAAATTTTCCCTCATTCTCTCGTTTAACTTAAAAACAAACAAACACAACAAAAAAAACACATAAGTTGTTATCTCTTCTGGACTCCTAAATATCAAGGTCGCAAGCCTACAAAGTGATCACATATACAGCTAAAATTTAAAGTTAATCTCTAAATCCTATTTTATCCAACCAAACTTTAGTAGTATTACTTCATAATCTTTCTGTTTTGCAAGAATTTGAATAAATTGAGCTAAATTCTACATAATCATCTGCTTTACTAATTGGACTGTTGTGGTTTTGGATTTTTTTTTTTTTAAGAGGCCTTGTGTTGAAATTTTAAAGGAAACTTATACTTATCCTTTTTTATTATTTGTTTTAACAGTCTTGAGAACAACATTTTTTTGAAGGAAAAAAGTATTTGGATTATTGTTATCTGTAATTTAGTATGCTCCATTTTGTTCTGTCTTTGACAATTTTCTTTAAGTTCACTGAACATTCCTTCCTTCTTATTGATGTTTAGTTACTGATTTAAATAAATCAGATTTCGGCCAGAGATTATTTCTAAGCATTTTTTCTGTAATACAAATATTCAGTAAACAAAACTAGGAATTTGTGTTGCTTGTGTACTCAACTGTTCACAGTATGTTCAGTATTCAATAATACTAAGAAATCCCTCAAGTTTTTTTGTTTTCTCAAAGGGATTATTTTATGCACACTTGAGGATTTTAAGAAAGTCTAGAGCTGATCACTCTTGAATAATATAGATAGAATAATATAATTTTAACCATTTCTGTTACAAGTAATCTAACTGTAATCTACTGCCTAGCCACAGCACATATTCATTTATCTGTAAGTGATAACATATTGTGAAGAGATCAGTTGCACAGTGATAACAGTGAATGCTATTGGACTGAATTTTGAAAGAAACATTTTTGTTTAATGTCTACCTAAACTCTGACACCTACTAAGCTGCTATTTTTGGTGATGAACTCCCTTTAAATATGTTCAGTGTTTAACTGACTGTTACTTCCAACCTCTTCCTCACACATTTAAAAATAATTTTATATTCAGAAGAATGTCTAAGCTGTCTTTCTACCATACAATTGAAATCATACATCCTTCCAGCCCTCCACCCACTTCAAAACTGAAGCTTGTTTTTCTTAAACTAAGATTGTGTTACCAAAATGAATATATTAGATAAACAAACACACATTCTCTGAGGCTTTGCATATCATATACAAATGAAGAAACTTCTTATTTTCTCCCATCTCTTGAATTAACTGAGTAATGGGATTGGAATATTCATTGTTAGCATTTGTGATAAGTAATTAAAATACGGTGTTAAAACTACTTTCACAACATTAGTGAGCCCATTTATTAATGAGCCCATTTATTGAAATCTCCATATTATTTTGTGTAAGTGGCTCCTTATTATCTCTTAACTCACTCTTTGAATTTTACTTTTATCTTATTTCTTAAATATGATCACAGCTTTTGGCACACACACACTGACTCTTTACAGACTAAGTGCCACAATCGAGTATGTCCTTGAAATGGACACTAACTTGAACAATTTACTTTTCAGCCTGATTTGTTAATGATTCAAATGCTTTGAATTTAGGAAAACATTGACTGTTTTAGTTTCTTTTTCCCGTGAATGATAACACATCTGTCTTTAATTATGTTTTTTTTTTTTTTTTACAACGATTTTTAAGTCAACATATTTCACTGCAGTAGCTGAAATACGGAGTGGAAAATCTAAAATGCAAGGTTTTCTACACTTAATTTTATAGATCTCAGAATACATATTTGATCTCATTTTGCTAGAGATCTCCTTATAGTAAATGAGGAGAAAAAATGTTTATGTCACAATGTACCTATTAAAGTAAATACCTACCTCAGGTGTTTGATATTTGATTTCCATACATACTGTTTTATGAAATGAATCTGTTCTAAGAATATCTTATCCTTTTTTTTTTTTTTTCCCCATCCATTCTTCTGGGGAAAAAAATACAAAAACGTACATACAATCATAATTCTCCAACTCATACATATTTTAAAATTCTGTTAAAGTACAACAAAAGAAATAAGAACAGTTACAGAGGTCACACAGTGTTTCTATGAAAGGCAATCAAATAGTCAAATAAATCACATTAAAAAAAAAGAAGAAAATATGTAAAGTAGCACCAGCAAAATGCTGGACTATGGCAAATTATTATCTCTTTTCCTTTGGTTCACAGATTAACGTTTTTATTTGAAACTCTTCTGAACCAAATTCTCTTTCCTTTTTGGACTCCAAGTGAAAAATGCAATAGAAAACTAGATAAAAGCATGCCAAGAGATGCCATTCAGTCAATAACAGGTAATAGCCTTCATCTGCAAGCTACTGTTTTTTTTTGGTTTTTTTTTGTTTTTTTTAAACTGGTTATATGTGGTTATATGTAAACCTCAGTTAACTTTAGTCTACCTAAACTGATACCATTTCAAAAAGAGTAAGTACAAAGAAACAATGCACAAAAGAATTAACTTTTCCCTGAGTAGTGTTTCCTTTTTTGAACAGGTTCTTCAGGCCTTACTAATAGATAAAAAAGATGGAGAAGAGAATCTCACCTAAAAATAGAATTGTGTATAACTTAAGCACCTTTTCAGTATAGTATATTTCAAGGTTAAACATCATAAATGCTTAAGATTAATAATAATTCCAGTACAAGTATGTAACTAATCACTGAAATGTTAATGGCTCCAAGACTCTTGCAAGTTTTTCAATGTGTTTCTCTATTACACAAATTCAACATCACGGAAAAGAAAGCAAGCAGGAAATGCACAACAGTGCAAAAAAAATAATGACTTAACTCTAGGGAAAGGTCCATCTCTTAAACTTCTCATGACTCTTTCTCCAGAAAGACCACTAAAGATATCCTACTACAGGATTCCAAGCATTTGCAATCCCTTTTCCTTTACTTACTTGACCACCGAGGTTCGCTGCTTCGGAGCCGTCCCGGCCAGAACCACAGTGACTAACCGCAACGGACAGGGCGCTTTCAGTCCGTTCCTTCATCTAGGGAACCCCGAGATAACAGAGCAGACCGGCAGCTCTCGCGAGAGCGGCTGACGTGAAGTGGGCGTTGCCAGAGCAACGACTCTGCATCCACGTCCCCTGCCTACATAAAGCCTCGGGGACTGAGAGGGTGTGTGAATCAAGTGGGCTGTTCAAATGTAGAGAAACAGAAAGCCACCCATTCACGGGACTACAAAATGAGGAGGATTGTTACCACTGTGAAGAGAGTGATAAGTGCGGGGGCACCCGTTAACAGGCTGGTAATAGGATGAGGGCGGTGCCAGCACTACCGGCAGCAGGGCAGGGCTGATCAGTCACACCCCATTAAGGCTACCCGAATAGTGCTGGTGAGTCTGCTGTTTTGCCATGGCTGCACCCCAGTGGAAGGCTACTGCCACAAAAAATGTGGAGACCCAGACGGAGGTCCCATGCACACATAAAAGGAAGGCTGCTGCTAAGAAAAATGTGGAGAGCCAAACTGAGGTCCTGAAACAAGATGTTAGTGTACAGATCTCAGGCTATAGTGAGTGCCAGAGCCTGGCCTTTACAGTGCTACGTGAGGGAGACAGCACTTGTGTAAGATGCGGCCAGCTAAATGACTTACTCAGCCTTGTGGTTGACCTGAAGGAGGAGGTGGGGAGGCTGAGGAGCATAAAGGAATGTGAGAGGGAGATTGATTGGTGGTGCCAAACCCTATCAACCTCAAATCTTGGCAGCCAGCTGAGGCTCCACATGGAATATGTCACCCTATGCGCCTTGCAAACAGGTGACAGAGGGGAACCAGCAGACAGACGGTGTTCCTGCTGCAGTGAGCCCCATGTCCTTTCCTCCCCATATCAACAACTGGGTGAAGAACTGGGAGGTGTGGGGCGGTAAAAGGTCCCTGCTCAGCCATGTAGGCTCATCCTCCTAGAAGTTCCTCTGTCGCCCCAGCTGCCCCTGGAGAACAGGTACAGTCCTCTGCAGGGACAACTGGACAGTGGCGGTGATGATGGTTCTCCCCAGTTGGTGGTGTTACCAAACTCTAACCGGACCTCACTCAGCATTAAAAGCTCATCGGCCAAAGAAAAAACGATGTGTCATTATAATCGGTGATTCTGCTAAAGGGAGCAGAAGGGCCAATATGTAGACTAGACCCTCTACACAGGGAGGTCTGTTGCCTCCTGGGAGCCCAGGTTAAAGACATAAGGAAGAAACTTCCTTCTCTAGTTCAGCCCACGGATTACTATCCCCTATTGCTGTTTCAGGTAGGCAGCGATGATATAGGAAGAACTTCACTAAAGACTCTGAAAAAGGACTTGAGAGCCTTGGGGTGACAGGCAAAGGTTTCAGGAGCACGAGCTGTGTTCTCCTCTATCCCTCTAGTTATAGGGAATGATGAAGGACTAAATATGATGGGCCAACAGATTAACACCTGGCTCTTAGCGTGGTGTGCCCAGCAGCGGTTTAGGTTTTTTGACCCCTGCTCTGTTTGCATGAGACCAGACCTAATGGCAACCGACAGGAGTAGCTTCTCCCACTGGTGGAAAGGGGTCTGAAGATGGGAGTTGGGAAGATTCATTGATAGAGCTTTAAACTGGGTACAAAGGGGGGTGGGATGTAACTGGGGTCACTAGAATGGAGCCTGTATGTAACATCCCAGTTCATGTAGGAGAGGGATGTGCTAGTAAGATCCCACAGTCTTGTGTCTTGGTGAAGGAGGAGGATGACTCACCCTTCCTGTGTAGAAGAACACAAAGGTTGCTTTGAATGTGGTGTCTGTGGAAACACCTGAGTATGGTCATGAAGGTGTTAGGACTACTGCCACTCAAAAGGAGGCCCAGTTCAGATGCTTTTACGCTAATGCACGCAGCATGGGCAATTAACAGGAGGAGCTGAAGGTCATTGTGTGGTCAGAAAATTATGATATAGTTGCCATCACGGAAACATGGTGGAATGACTCGCACAGCTGGAGTGCTGTGATGGATGGATACCAACTTTTCAAAAGAAATGGGCAAGGCAGAAAGGGTGGTGGTGTAGCCCTCTGTTAAGAAAGACTGTGAATATATGGAAATTAATGATGGTGATGAGAGGGTTGAGAGCTTATGGGTCAGAATAAAAGCAAAGGCCAATAAGACTGATATTATCGTGGGAGTCTGCTACAGGCCACCCAACCAGGATGAAGAGGTGGACAAGACACTTTACAGTTGAGTAAGGTCTCAAGGTCTCTCCCCATTGTTCTTGTGGGGGACTTCAGAGACATCTGCTGGATTTATAATACAGCAGATAGGAAACAGTCCCGGAGGTTCCTAGAGTGTATGGGAGATAATTTCCTGACACAGCTGGTGAAGGAGCCAACAAGGGGAATCAAAATCCTGGATCTGCTGTTTGCTAACAGAAGAGGTCTTCTAGGGGATGTAAAGGTTGAAGGCCATCTGGGGCATAGTGATCACGAGATGCTATATTTCTCAATGCTTGCTGAACCAAAGAGTGGAGTCAGCATAACTGCCACCTTGGACTTCCAGAGGGCAGACTTTAACCTCTTCAGGACCATGGTTGAGAGGGTCCCTTGGGAGGTCGTTTTGGAGAGCGTGGGAGCCTAGGATGGCTGGGAATACTTTAAGGAAATAATTTCAAAAGTGCAGGAGCTGACTATCCCCAGTTCACGGAAAATGAGCCGACGGGCAAGGAGGCTGGACTGGCTGGACAGAGACCTTTGGCTGGAACTCAAGAGCAAAAGGAAAGTTTATGGTTTCTGGAAGAGTGGGCAAGCTACTTATGATGATTACAGGTGAAACTATGAAGGGAGAAAATTAGAAAAGCCGAAGTCCAGCCAGATGTGAACAATAAATATTTCTATAAATATATCAACAACAAGAGGAGGGCTAGGATGAATCTCCATTCCTTGTTGGATACCGAGGGCAACTTGATGACCAAGGATCAGGGTAAGGCTAAGGTACTTAATGCTTTCTTTGCCTCAGTCTACTGAAGACTTGTTATTCCCTGGGAGCACAGCCCCCTGTGCTGGTGGGTAGGGATGGGGAACAGAATAGGCCCTGCATAATCCACGATGAGATGGTTTTGGACCTGCTGAGAAAGCTGGATGCTCACAAGTCCATGTGGCTGGATGGACTGCACCCTAGAGTGCTGAGGGAGTTGGCAGATATGGTTGCCAAGTCACTCTCCATTATTCTTCAGCAGTCCTGGCTAACCTGGGATATCCTGGCAGACTGGAGACTGGCAAAGGTGATGCCCATCTTCAAAAAGGGCTGGAAAGATGTTCTATCAGATCACCTCGGTGTTTGGGAATGTTATGGAACGGATAATGATGGAAGCCATCATGGACCAGTTAAAGGTCAACCAGAGGATAAGGCCCAGTCAGCATGGGTTTACAAATGGCAAATCCTGTCAAACAAACCTGATTTCATTCTATGACAAGGTGACCCGCTTAGTGGATGAAGGTAAGGCTGTTGATGTGCTCTACCTGGACTTCAGTATTGTCCCCCACAACATCCTCATGAAGAAGCTGTCTGCCCACAGTTTGGATGGGTGTACGCTCCTCTGGGTGAAACACTGGCTGGATGGTCAGGCCCAAAGTGTTGTGGTCAATGGAATTAAATCCAGTTGGTAGCTGGTCACATTTGGTGTCTCCCAGGCCTCAGTACTGAGACCGTTTCTATTTAACATCTTTATTAGCAATCTTGATGAGGGGATTGAGTGCACCCTCAGTAAGTTTGCAGACAACACCAAGTTGGGAGGGAGCGTTGATCTACCTGGGGAGAGAAAGGCACTACAGAGGGACCTGGAGAGACTGGATTGATGGGCCAAGGTTAACTATATGAATTTCAATAGAGCCAAGTGTTGGGTCCTGCATTTCGGTCACGGCAACCCCAGGCAACTCTACAGACTTGGGGAGGAGTGGCTGGAAAGCTGCCTGATGGAAAAGACCTTGGTGTAGTGAAGGACAGTTGGCTGAATGTCAGCCAGCAGTGTGTCCAGGTGGCCAAGAAGGCCAATGGCATCCTGGCTTGTATCAGGAATGGTGTGGTGAGTAGGACTAGGGAAGTAATCCTGCCCCTGTACACAGCATTGGTGAGGCCTTACCTCAAGTACTGTGTTCAGTTTTGGGCACCTCACTACAGAAAGGACATTGAGGTGCTGGAGCAGGTCCAAAGAAGGGCAACAAGTCTTGTGAAGGCCTTGGAGAATATGCCCTATGAGGAGAGACTGAAGGAACTGGGACTTTTCAGTCTGGGGAAAAGAAGGCTGAGTGCAGACCTTACTGCTCTCTTCCAATATCTGAAAGGTACTTACAACAAGAGTGCAGTTGGTCTGTTCTCACTGGTGAGAGGTGACAGGATGAAGGGAAATGGCCTTAAGTTGTACCAGGGTAAGCATAGGTTGTATATCAGGAAAAACTTCTTTCCTGAAAGGGTTGTTAAGAATTGAGTCACCATCCCTGAGTATGTTTAAAAACCATTTGGATGTGGCACTCAGGTACATGAATTAGCAGAGGGTTATGAGGGTTGGATGGTTAGATCGCGGTTGGGCTCGATGATCTTTAAAGTCTTTTCCAACCTGAGCAATTCTATGATTCTATGACTCTGTAAGTGATGATTTTCAACTGACATTAAGAATAACATTGATTTCTGCTTTGAAAACTACTAGCTGTTACCTATTGCTGAAAATAATTATTGATTATTGATTTCATTGCTTTCAAAGAATTATATCTGCACCATCCTTAAAGGTATGATCTACAACATTAGCTAACTGCAGAAATTGACTCATGAAGGAATACTTTTTCTTGGAGTGCACTCTCACACTGCTACTGTCCTGATACTGTCTCTTTTTGATTGCCGAGGTTTGCTGCTTCGGAGCTGCCCCAGGCAGAGCTGAGGTGGCTGATCGTGGGGTGCATAGGGGATTCGCTCGGTTTTCCCTCATTCCAGAGATTCCCGAGGCATGGGAGCAGCCTGGCACCTCTCGCGAGAGCGGCTCACATGGCAGGGGCGTTGCCAGGGTAGCGGCTCTCCGTCCCAGCCTCCCTCCCCCCCCCTAATAAGAACGTTGAAGCAGGCAGTGGTGTGCCACACAGACGAGGAGTTTTGGCACTGTGAAGAGGGTGATAAGTGCGGTTGCACCCATCAACGACCTGGAAAAAGAGCGAGGGCAGATCTAGCACTATCAGTAATGGGGCGGCGCTGTTTAGTTACACTTGCTAAGGCTACTCTGATTGTGCTGGTGCTAGTGGGTCTGCTTGATTGCCATGGCTGCGTCCCGGCGGAAGGCTACTGCCAGGAAACATGTGGAGACCCAGACAGAGGTCCCCTGCACACGTAAGAGGAAGGCTGCAGCCAAGAAGAGTGTGGAGACCCAGACTGAGGTCCCAAAACAGCACGCTACCGTTCAGGTTGCTGGCTACAATGAGTGCCAGAGTCTGGCCCTTGAAGTGCCAGGCGATGGAGGCAGCGCCTGTGTAAGGTGCGACCAGGTCAATGACCTTCTCAGTCTGGTGGCCTGCCTGAGGGAAGAGGTGGAGAGGCTGAGGACCATCAAGGACTGTGAAAAGGAAAGTGAATGGTGGTGCCAGGCCCTATTGGCCCCGAAGTCCCGGCGTGCACCTGAGGCTCCTTATGGAGCATGTGGCCTCCAGTTGCTTTGCAAACAGGTGACAGAGAGGAATCGGCAGACAGACTGTGCTCCTGATACAGTGAGCCCTCAGTCTGCTCCTACCCCTCACAATACTTATGAAGAACTAGGGGGTGTGGGACTGGGTCAAAACTCTCTCCCAAGAGGGCAAGGTGATATCCTCTGCTCAGTGGAGGAGCCTCTGCCCTGTTGTTGCCGAGCAAAGCAAAGCTGTTTGAGAGAGGAGGATGGGTGGAAACAGATAACTACTTGGCGTTGTGGGCATCCCCCACCCCCACCCCGACCGTGCTCGGCTCCCCAGGTGCCTCTGCGAAATAGATTTGAGGCCCTGGAACCCGAGGGAGAGGCGTGTGCAGGTGTGAAGGGAGGCCCACCTGTGAGGGTGCCTCGGGGGAAGCAGTCAGCCCCACGCCTCAAGACTTCCTTCATCCAGAAGGATAGAAGGGTGGTTGTCATAGGCGACTCCCTGCTGCAAGGAATCGAAGGCCCTATATGCCAGCCTGACCCTACCCTACCCGCAGAGAGGTGTGCTGCCTCCCTGGGGCATGGGTCAGGGACATTGCTAGGAGACTTCCCAGACTGATCTGCCTTTCTGACTACTATCCACTATTGACTGTACAGGCTGGCAGTGAAGAAGTTGGTGAGAAGAGCCTGAAGGCTATCAAAGATGACTTCAGGGGACTGGGGCGGGTAGTTGAAGGAACAGGTGTGCAGGTGGTTATTACATCTGTACCTTCAGTGGCAGGAAAGGATACTAGGATGAGCCTAAAAACCCATCTCTTGAACAAATGGCTTAGGAGTTGGTGCAAACGCAGGAGTTTTGTTTTTTTTTGATCATGGGGCAATTTACTCGGCACCTGGCATGATGGCTGCAAATGGAAGCAGCCTGTCTCCATGGGGAAAGAGGGTTCTAGCTGAGGAACTGGCGGGACTTATTGACAGGTGTTTAAACTAGGTATGAAGGGGGAAGGGGACAAAATGAGGACCGCTGGGACTGAGGGGGCAGTTTGAGGCTCCAAACAGAACTTGATGGTTGGAGACAGTGGAGTTCAAAGGCTTGAAGAGGGATGGGGGGATGCTGCTTCTCTTAAGTGTCTGTATACTAATGCGCGTAGCATGGGGAATAAACAGGAAGAGCTGGAGTTCTGCGTGCGGTCGCGAGGTCATGATCTCATTGCGATCACGGAGATGTAGTGGGACAGCTAGCATGACTGGAATGTTGTCATGGAGGGCTACGTGCTTTTTAGGAAAGATCGGCTGGCTAGGCGGGGTGGTGGAGTTGCTCTTTATGTGAGAGAGCAGCTAGAATGTATTGAACTTCACTTGGGGAAGAGTGATGTAGCAGTGGAGAGCTTATGGGTGAGAATCAAGGGGCAGGCTGGTAAGGGTGACACTGTTGTGGATGTGTACTACAGGCCCGCTGATCAGGATGAGGAGGCTGATGAGGCCTTCCATAAGCAACTGGATGTAGCGTCACGTTCCCAGGCACTGGTGCTTATGGGGGACTTCAATTATCCAGATATTTGCTGGATGACCAACATGGCCAGGCACGCACAGTCCAGACGGTTCTTGCAGTGCATTGAAGACAACTTTCTGATGCAGGTGGTGGTGGAGGAACCGACGCGGGGAGGGGTGTTACTGGACCTTATTCTCACCAACAGGGATGGACTTGTTAAGGAAGTAAAGGTTGGGGGCAGTTTGGGTTGTAGTGGTCATGAGATGATGGAGTTCAAGATCCTGAGTGGAAGAAGCAAAGCAAACAGTAGGATTGCTACCCTGGACTTTAGGAGAGCCAACTTCGATCTCTTCCGGGACCTACTTGGAGCTATCCCGTGGGCTCGGGTGTTAGAAGGTAAGGGGGCCTCTGAGAGCTGGTCAGCATTTAAACAGCTCTTCTTCCAAGCTCAGGATCGGTGCGTCCCTGTGAGCAAGAAATCGGGAAAAGGTGGCAGGAGACCTGTGTGGATGAGCAAGGAGCTCATGCGCAAGCTCAAAGGAAAGAAGAAGGTCCATGAAATGTGGAAAAAGGGTCTGACCACTTGGGAAGAATATAGGAATGTAGTCAGGGCCTGCAGGGATGCAACGAGGAAGGCTAAAGCCCGCCTGGAATTGAATCTGGCTAAAGTGATAAAGGATAATAACAAAGGCTTCTTCAAGTATGTTAACGGCAAAAGGAAAACTAGAGAGAATGTGGGCCCCTTACTAAGTGAGGGGGAGGTTCTGGTAATGGGGGATGCTGAGAAGGCAGAGATACTGAATGCCTTCTTTATTTCCATCTTCAGTGAAAAGGCTCTCCCTCAGGTTTCCCACACCTTGGAGGTTAGTGAGAGGGTCTGGGGAATAGGAGACTTCCCCTTAGTCAGGAAAGAGGATGTGCGTGAGCACCTAGGCAGTACTAAGGTCCACAAGTCCATGGGACCTGATGGGGTGCATCCACGTGCACTGAGGGAGCTGGCGGAGATCATTGCCGAACCGCTCTCCATCATTTTTGAGAGGTCTTGGATAACAGGGGAGGTCCCTGAAGACTGGAGGATAGCCAGTGTCACTCTGGTCTTCAAAAAGGGCAAGAAGGAAGATCCGGGTAATTATAGGCCTGTCAGCCTCACCTCTGTCCCTGGAAAGGTGATGGAACAGCTTGTGCTGGATACTATCTCCAGACAACTGGGAGAAAAGGAGGTTATCAGGAGTAGTCAGTATGGGTTCACCAAGGGGAGGTCGTGCTCGACCAACTTGGTGGCCTTCTATGATGCTGTCACATGCTGGGTGGATGGGGGAAGAGCAGTAGATGTAGTCTACCTTGATTTTAGAAAGGCATTTGATACTGTCTCCCACGACATCCTTATAACAAAGCTGAGGAAGTGTGGGATAGATGAGTGGACAGTGAAGTGGGTTGAGAACTGGCTTATTGGCAGAGCGCAGAGGGTCGTCGTTGGTGGTGCAGAGTCTGGCTGGAGACCTGTAACCAGTGGTGTTCCTCAGGGGTCAGTGCGGGGTCTGGTCTTGTTCAACATATTCACCAATAATGACCTTGATGAGGGGATAGTGGCCACCCTCACCAAGTTTACTGCTGATACGAAGTTGGGAGGATTGGCTGACATGCCTAAAGGCTGTGTTGCCATTCAGCGAGACCTGGATAGGCTGGAGAGCTGGGCAGTAAGAAATCAGAGAGGTTTAACAAAAGCAAGTGTAGAGTCTTACATGTGGGGAGGAATAATTGCATGCACTGGTACAGGTTGAGGGATGAGCTGCTGGAGAGGAGCTCTGCAGAGAGGGACCTGGGTGTCCTGGTGGATAACAGGTTGGCCGTGAGCCAGAGCCAGCAGTGTGCCTTTGTGGCCAGAAAGGCCAGTGGCATCCTGGGGTGCATTAAAAAGAGCGTGGCCAGCAGGTCGAGGAAGGTGATCCTACCCCTCTACTCTGCCCTGGTAAGGCCCCATCTGGAGTACTGTGTCCAGTTCTGGGCTCCCCAGTACAAAAAAGACAGGGATCTCTTGGAAGGAGTCCAGCAGAGGGCCACAAAGATGGTGAAGGGCCTGGAGCATCTCCCCTGTGAAGAAAGGCTAAGTGAACTGGGTCTGTTTAGCCTTGAGAAAAGATGACTGAGAGGGGACCTGATCCAGGTTTATAAATATCTAGGTGTGGCGGCCATAGTGGTGAGGCCAGTCTCTTTTCAGTGGTACGTGGAGACAGGATGAGGGGAAACGGACATAAGCTGCAGCACGGAAGTTTCACACGAATGTGCGTAAGAACTTCTTCACGGTGAGGGTGATGGACCTGGTGTAGGGAACCTGCTTTGGCAGGGGGGTTGGTCTCAATGATCTCTAGAGGTCCCTTCCAACCCCTACAATTCTGTGATAAGCTAGCCATTCTAAAACTAGCTTAGGTACCTTTATACTAATTCACAGAAATCATTCCTGATACAGAAGATTTGGCACAGTATACCCTCAGCATGTTTGTTGATGATACAAAACTGGGGAAATGGATGACACACCAGACGTTGATGTTGCCATCCAGAGAGATAGTAACCAGCTGGAAACATGGCCTGATAGGATTCTCATGAAGTTCATGAAGAGCCGAGTCCTGCACTTGGAAAGCAACAACCTCAGATACTAGCACCTTCTGTAAGCAATCCAGCTGGAAAGCAGCCTGGCAGGAGAGCCCCTGGCAGCCCTTGTGAACACTAAGTTGAAGATGTGCTAGCAGTGTGCACTTACCACAAAGAAGGCGATATACTCTTAAAATGGTCTGGCCACAACTGGAGTACGCTGTTCACTTTTGGTCCCCTAACTATAAGAAGGATATTGAGTTGCTCCACAATGTGCAGAGATGGTCAGCAGAGCTGGTGAAGTGACTAGAAAACAAGACTTCAAGCCTGCATAAACTTTTTTTTTTTAATTTTGTGATAAAACACCAATTTCTTTGATGCTCTCATTGGGACAAAATAGAGCCTGCCACATTGTAAACTCCACAACATCATTTAAAAATACAGTGCTACTGGATTTTTGCTGCTGTTGTCACTTATGAGCAAAATAAATTACTAGAGAGTAAAACAACAGTGTTCATTATATACAGCAAGGGTTGAATAGCACTGTAATCATCACATGCATACTCCTAGATGAAAATAGAGGATGGTCTAAGGGAAATAAATATCTAAGAATGTACTCAAAATAAGATTTCAAAAAAAGTGGTCACAAATTTGCAACTCCGTTTAGAGACAAAATGCACTAATAGACTTTTTAAAGTACTTAGCTCCCATTCATTTTCTTTAAAATTACTACACAGATGGGTGTTAAGTACTTTGGCAAGTCTTGGTAGATTAAGTAGATTGACAGTGAATCTTTGCTGGAAGCTGTGCCTGTTTTTCATTGCCGAGATCCATGCAAGCTATTCTAATGCAGTCTATTTGTACAATAAAATGAAAAAAAAACAAAAAACAAACAAAAAAAAACCCTGTAAATCTGAGTCTAAACTGGAAAATGGTATGAGGTACACCACCGTTATTTGGTCCATTGCTCTTGCACTTACTTGTACAGCTTTCATTGCACATATTAGTATTTTCAAATGTAAATCATAATTTCCTAACATCCAAATTAGTTAAAATTTATCCAAAGAAGATATAAAAATGATTCCAAAGAGGATGACTAAACATACACGCACAAAAAGAACAAACAGGACCCCTTGGGATTATGTACTCTTAAAAAAAAAATGTTACTTCTACTACAAGATATCAAGATCTATATATAAAACATTGATAAATTAGGACATGCCATCCCTGTACTGGGTGTTATAAACTAATTGACAATTGCTCCTACAGTGCTAAGCTAATAGAGGAATATGGAGATTATCCATACAGCTTGTCTGAAACCTCCTCTTTTATGGACTGAGAAGTTACTCATTTTTAAATATAATTAAATTATCTTTACTTAAGTTACATAAAAACGATTTAAAATTATTCTCAATCTTTCTCACATTCTCAAGTTTATATTTTCCTGATACAATTCAGCATTCAAATCCCTATCTCATATAAAGGGTAAATTAATTATTCACTCACAGAAAAAAAATTAAAAAATAATTAAAAAAAATCAAGTATTTAGCACCATTTGAGATGCTACATGGTGTCTAGGAATCCACATATGACCATTAAATATAGCACTGAATTTATGAAGGAGCCCTTCCAGAAAATCTGCAGGGAACTGGGCAGCATGATAACAGCATATCTCAAATTTACACATAAGTTTATTTTTGTTTTTGAACTGCACTTGGTCTTGATTGCTTAAAGTGGGAGGTTAGGAAACTAGCTGATGTAGAGAAATCTACTGGTATAATTGAATATAAAACCAAATAACACTTTAAATCCTTCCAGAAGTTATAATCTCCTGACATCAATTTTATTTAAAAATGATTGAAAGAATTCACAGAATTTTGTAGAGAACAACAGAATATACACTACTACCAAGCATTCAAAACAGACTAGTAGGTGAGAACCACTCTAACAAAAATATGTACAAAAAACCCCCGCTGCTAGTCTGATGTGAATGTGTGTCAGCTGAACTCTGGCAATGCTAGGGATATTTAAGGAAATGAAAAAAGGCGAAATGATTGATACACAGTGATACCCTCCATTTCTGTTAAGTAAAGACTCCTGCAATTTCTTTATCAAGCCCAGAAGAGTTGAAAAGTTTTGAACTAGATGAACCTCAGCATATTGACGGTTAACTGTTAACTGTGCTTTTTATCAGGAGACAGAAATACTTTTTTGTCACGTGACAAATGAGCTGCTCAAGGAATTCACAAGTTTGCATCTCAGTGTCAAAGTCAAGCTAGGATTTACAAGGCTTATGCTTGAGTGTAATATGCAAATTAACATACACTTAAAATCATATATCATCAGATGCCATATAAGCATCTGAGATAATTTAAACATTTAGCATTTTCTACAGGTTCCCATAAAGTATCTCTAGAAATAAGGACAGAATCACAGATATACAGAAGGTGGATCAGTTCACCTTCTCCCCAGCAACTTTACAGGATATTTAAGTAGGATAGGATTAGGTTAGGATTTTTTTTTTGTCCCTGGGCAAGAAATCTAATTAAGATGCCCACATTAGATCTGGGCAGTTCTCGCCAGAGCGGCTGACGCGGCAGGGGCGTTGCCAGGGCAACGGCGGGAGAATTAAACGGGCGGAAACCCGGAAGAAGCCCTTGATCGCCGAGGTTCGCTGCTTCAGAGCTGTCCCAGCCAGAATCGCAGCGACTGTCCGCGAGATACAGGGGGTTTCGGTCGGTTCTGTCATTCAGGGATACGCGAGACAACAAAGCAGCCGGACAGCACTCGGCCGGGCAGTTCTCGCAAGAGCGACCGACAACATGAAGTGGGCGTTGCCAGGGCAACAGCTCTGCGTCCACCCCCTCGCCTAGAAAAAGCCTCAGGGACGGAAAGGAGGAGTCGGGATGTGAAGATCAGGTAGGCTATTTTAACGAGGAGCAACTGTAAGCCAGCCATACACGGGACTACACAGCAAGGAAGGTTGTTATCGCTGTCAAGAGAGTGATAAGTGCGGGAGCACCTATTAACAGGACAAGAGCGGTGCCAGCACTACTGGCAGCAGGGTGGGGCTGATCAGTCACACCCCGTTAAGGCTATCTAGTAGTGTTAGTGGGCCTGCTGGTTTGCAATGGCTGCACCCTGGCAGAAGGCTACTGCCACAAAAATTGTGGAGACCCAGACAGAAGTCCCATGCTCACGCAGAAACAAGACTGCAGCCAAAAAGAACAAGGAAACCCAGACTGAGGTCCTGTGCATGCTTGAAAGGATAGCTGATGCTAAGACAAGTGTGGAGACTCAGACTGAAGCCCCAACACAAGATGCTAGTGCACAGGTCACTGGCTGTCATGAGTGCCAGAGCCTGGCCTTTGCAGTCCTGGGCGATGGAGGCAGCACTTGTATAAGATGTGACCAGCCAAATGACTTACTCAGCCTTGTGGTTGACCTGAGGGAGGAGGTGGAAAGGCTGAGGACCATAAAAGAGTGTGAGAGGGAGACTGATTAGTGGTGCCAGTCCCTGTCGACCCTGAGATCTTGGTAGCCAGCTGAGGCTCCACATGGAGCACTTCACCCCCTGCTGCCTTGCAAACAGGTGGGAGAGGAGAACCAGCTGGCACAGAGTGCTGTAGTGAGCCTGCTGTCCTCTCCTCCCCCTAGCAACAATTTGAGATATGAAGAGGAGTGGAAATGGATACCGAATGGCTTGGCGAAGTGGGCATCCCCCATCCTGACCATCCTCAGCTCCCCACATGCCTCTACACAATAGGGTTGAGGCCCTGGAACTCGAGGGAGAGGTGAGTAAGTGTGTGGAGGGAGATGCACCCTTGAGGTTGCCTCGGCTGAAGCAGCTGACCCCATGCCACAACAGAAGGGTGGTTGTTGTAGGTGACTTCCTGCTGAGAGGAACAGAAGACCCTATATATAGGCCTGAACCTACCTGTAGGGAAGTGTCCTGCTTCCCTGGGGCATGGGTCAGGGACATTTCTAGGAAACTTCCTTGACTGATTTGCCCTTCTGATTATTACTCCTTATTGATAGTTCAGGCTGGCAGTGACGAAGTCGCTGAGAAAAGCCTCAGGACTATCAAGAAAAACTTCAGGGGACTGGGGCGGGTAGTTGATGGAATAGGCGTACAGGTGGTATTTTCTTCTATACCTTCAGTGGAAGGGCAGGATACTGAGAGGATCCAAAAAACCCACCACATAAATGAATGGCTTAGAGGTTGGTGCAAACACAGGAACTTTGTGGGTTTTTTTTTTGACCATGGGGCAATTTACTTGGCACCTGGCATGATGGCTGCAGATGAAAGTAACCTGTCTCTGAGGGGTAAGAGTATCTTAACTGAGGAACAGGCGGGACTCATTGAAAAGTCTTTAGACTAAGTATGAAGGGGCAGGGGACAAAACGAGAGCCGCTAGGGTTGAGAGGGTCGTTCAAGGGCTTGTACCAAACTTGATGGGCGAAGACAGTGGAGTACAAAGGGATGGACTGGGGCAAGGGAATGCTGGGAATGCTGCTGATCTATGGGGTCCTAGATCCTCTATAAAGGCGGTGAGACGGAAAGCCCAGCTGAAGTGCCTTTATACCAATGCACACAGCCTGGGAAATAAACAGGACCAATTGGAAACCGTGATGCTCTTGGAAAGCTATGACCTTGTTGCTATCACGGAAGCATGGTGGGATGACTCCCATAATTGGAATACCACCACTGAGGGATACTGGCTCTTTAGAAGGGGCAGGCGAGGTAGGAAGGATGAGGGAGTTGCCCTCTATGTCAAAGAGTGGATAGACTGTGAGGAGCTCCCTCTGAGAAACAGTCAGGAAGAGGTTGAGAGCCTGTGGGTTAGAATTAGGGATGAACTTAACAAAGGCCAGCTGGTGATAGGCGTATACTACAGGCCACCTGATCAAGGGGAGACAGTTGATGAGGCTTTCTTGCTTCAGATGTGGGAGGCTTCGTGCTCCCAGGCTCTCATCCTGGTGGGGGACTTCAACCATCCAGATATCTGTTGGAAAGACCACACAGCGAGTTGCAAGAGGTCCAGGAGGCTCCTGGAATGTATTGATGATAACTTTCTAGTCCAGGTATTGGACAGACCAAAAGAAGTGAAGCGCTATTGGACCTGCTGCTCACCAATGTGGAGGTAATCATTAAAGGCATTAAGATTGGATGCAGCCTGGGCTGCAGTGATCAAGCCCAGGGATGTGGGCCTGGCAAAGAGTGGCATCAGGACCCTGAACTTTGGAAGAGTTAACTTTAAGCAGTTCAATGGACTGCTGGCCAAGATCCCGTGGGATGCTGTCTTTAAAACCAAGATGTTGAGTAGAGCTGGCTACTCTTTAAGGATGTCTTCCTGAGAGCACAAGAGCTCTCCGTCCCTGAGTAAGAAAGCGGGCAGAGGAGGTAGGAAACCAGCATGGCTCAGAAAGTACCTGCTGGGAATGCTTAGGGCAAAGAAAATGCGTACAAGCTCTGGAAACAAGGGCATGTCTCCTGGGAAGAATACAGAAATGCCATCTGGACTTGCAGACGTGGGATCAGGAAAGCCAAGGTGCAGGCAGAATTGAACTTGGCGAGGGATGTGAAAAACAATAAGAAGACATTGTACAGGTATATTGGCCAGAAGAGACAGGCCAAAGCGAGTGTGCCTCCTTTGGTAAATGTAAAAGAGAACTGGCTTCAACAGACGAAGAGAAGGCTGAGGTACTGAATGAGTTCTTTGCCTCAGTCTTCACTGGCAGCCAGGATTCTCGTACTTTCACATCCCTGAGCCCAGAATCCCTAAACATCTAGGTGGGGGGTGGGGTGGTAAATCTCCCCTCTCCCCCCACTGTAAGGGCAGAGCAAGTCTGTGACTTCCTCATGAGACTGAATGTGTACTAGTCTGTAGGGCCAGATGGCACGCATCCCAGGGTTCTGTAGGAGCTGGCTGAGGTGATTGCCAAGCCGCTCTCCATCATATTTGAAAAGTCGTGGCTGTCAGGTGAGGACTAGATGACTGGAGGAAGGGTCACATCCCTCCCATTTACAAGAGAGGGAGCAAGGAGGATCCAGGGAACTACTGGCCAGTGAGTCTCATCTCTGTGCCTGGGAAAATCATGGAACAGATCCTCCTGGGCGACATGCTTGATCACATGTGGAATGAGCGTGTGATCTGAGACAGCCAGTACAGCTTCACCAGGGGAAGGTCATGCTTAACCAATCTGGTGGCCTTCTATGATGGAGTGACAGCATTGGTGGACAAGGGAAATGCGACCAATGTCATTTACCTGGACTTGAGCAAGGCCTTTGACATGGTCCCCCACCGCATTCTTACCTCCAAATTGGAGGGATGTGGATTTGATGGGCGGACCACCTGAGGGATCAGGAATTGGTTGAAAGGCGGCAGACAGAGGGTGGTCATCAGAGGTTCTATGTCCAGGTGGAGGCCGGTAATGAGCGGCATCCCTCAGGGGTCTGTTTTGGGACCGTGCTGTTTAAGATCTTTATCAATGACATCCATAATGGAATTGAGTGCACCCTCAGCATGTTTGTTGACGACACCAAGCTGAGTGGTGTGGTTGACAAGGTGGAAGGAAGGGATGCCATTCAGAGGGACCTCGACAGGCCTGAAAGGTGGGCCTTTTCCAGCCATTTTCCAGCATGCCACATTGAGTCTGGTTGTGCTGTTATTGGCCCCTGAGCCAGTATAGGCCAGGTTCGCTGAGAAGAGCCACGCTCATTGGTATCTGATGCAACATCTGAATTATTGTCATACCCTATTACTCAAGTCTGACCACTCTGCCAATGCAATTACAGAAGCTTTAGAGTGAAATGAGCTACCGTAAAAACACAGTCTACAAATGTAAGCCTTCATTTTAGGAGGATCTTAGGGCAGTCTTTTCAATCTGTTAGTAATCTTTGCAGTCTATGACTGCATCTTCTTTTAGAGAAATTAGAAGTAAGGAACACAAATCTGTTTTCTCAAAGGTCTAATGATTAGTTTTTAATTTTGACCCTACTTCCCTCCAGAGAGCTTTTCAGTTAATTTTCATTGCAATTAATCTGACAGAATGTTTTGTTTGATTTATACATAAGTATAAACCACTGTGGGGGAAAATTAACCTTGCGGTAATAAAATTCCACTTTGTTCTCAATAATTTCTGTTAAAACTTAACTTCGATCTGGAAATATTTTTTTAAAGCACTTTTTTAGTGTAACTGCAAAGACTTACATGATGCAATACTCAATGATACACAAGCATAAGGTCTAGTTTTTAGATATAATAGGAAAAAAAAAACCCTTGAAAAATTATATAATTCAAAAATTACTTTTTAAAACAGTTTTGAGGCTGTTTTTTCATATACTCTTATCACTGGTCACTCGCCTTCTGGTTATTCAGAAAAAAACATGATCTCCAAAAATTTGACTTGAATCTGAACAAAGAGATTTTATGAAGAGTTTTCTCAAAGATTCATAATGAAATTCAGTTTGAGGTTAATACAGCTGTATTAGAAATTTATAGGTGCATGTCATTGACGTGTGATGCCAACACATTTATATTTGCAATGCATCCATGATAAGCAGAGGAAATCTAGGATTTAATTAAATTTCTAAACGTAAGATATAGTTACACTTCAGATTATTTAATGTATCCAGGATATTCCCATGAGGACAGCATAAAACCAAGTGAACGTAGTTCGACTGCATAAACAAGGGACACTAATGCTATTAGACATGTCTCATGGTATCCTCACATTTTTGAGCCATAGAGACACTAAAGGAAAACTAAAAGCAGATTTGAAAATATCCAGTCAACTGTACAGGGGTTTGTCTCTATGGAAAAACACTCAGCTTGGTAATTCAGGGACAACTTGTTTATGTGCAATTAGCAGCACAGAGGTAAGCAAAGTATGTGATGTCTAGATAACCTAAGAGCTTCTAAACATAGAATTATTTTGATATCTTGCTGATGCTTCTACTGATATTTTACCTACCAAATTTTATGTTGAAAAATGTAAAACAGAACAAAGAAAAACTCATAAACCCTCTCTGAAACACTGCCTGTAAATCTTAGCATCATGAGTTACAATAGTTCTTGTTTTAATCATCTCCTTCCCAGCATTCTTTTCTGCTCAGTCATCTCCTTCCTAGCATTCTTTACTGTTCTTTCCCTGATATCTCTCAGAGTGTGTATGTATTTATTTATTTACACTGAACAGTACTTAGTTACGTTATGAAGGGCCACTCCAATTTTACATTCATCTTTCTTTCCATATTCTTCAAACGTTAACTGAAACAGAATAAATACGTGGGCATGTCAGAGAATCATAAGCTATCCCTAAGCTTTCCATTGATGGGTATCAAATACCACGACAGCTGTAGAGAAAACATTAAGAAGCATCAGTGGAATTGCATGAGAACCTGGAGGCTATCACTGCACTGTATTTAAACATTCTCTCTTAATTCTACACTCATCTGAGCAAGTGAGATGCATCCTATGTCTACAGAGAGTCCAGAAAGATATGGTTGATTAAAACATCTAACCAAACATATTCCCTATTAATAGAAATATAATTATATGAAGGAAAATCCATTTTAGTATATCTGAGGAAATATATCCCACACTTCTAATTCTGTTTTTCAGGTTGGTTATTACATGCTGTGTTGCCAACATCCACAGAAAGGGCATCAAAAATTTAGTACTGATTGTTCTATGGGGGTCCATTTATTTACTCAGTGCAATTAGAAGATCTCAGAATCCATATACTTCTTTGTCTATGAACTTCAAAAGCTTCTGATATATCTCTGCAGAACCTCTTTACAGCTTATAGCTTTTTTTTTTTTTTTTTTTTTTTTTAGTAAATATATGGAGAAAGGCTCAGAACAGCCCCATTGCTCAGCATTGGCATGCTGCAAACTAAGATTAGCCAGTGAAAGTTTGTTGTTGTTGTTCTTTTTTGTTTGTTTGTTTTTTGTTTTTTTTTTTTAATTCCTAGTGTAGGTTTCCAAGAACGGCTGTGATGGGACTCTGGTCAGTAGCCAAACACATACACTTCTTCTCATTACTCTCATGGGACAGAGATAAAATAGAAGGAAGGTGAGAAGGCTCATTATATTGATATGACAGTCTCATAGGAAAAACAAAAGCTATGTGTGTTAGTTAAGCAGAAAGAGGAATTCACAGCTTCTCATCAGCAAGCAGATGTCTAGATGCTTCCTAGAAAGCAGGACCACAGCGTGCATAACAGCTAGATAGGAAAACACCAGAGATGACCCTCTCTTTTTCATCCTTTTTAAAATCTTTTTATCTTGCTGCAGTTTTCACGATAACAGTTACTATATTCTTATTAAAATAAAATTACCTGAGGTGGAAGCAGTGGTAATCTTACATATGCAAGCAGCATACTTAGGTCACTGCATCGCCTCTGCATATCATACTTCACCCACATCATCAAGGCATGGAAAATGGTCTCTTCATCAGGAACATTCACATCATCGCTAGCAAGAAGTTTATGGAGTTCTTCAGCTGGTAGAAGTAAAAATTCTTGATTTCTTATAACTTCCATTATATTCTCCTGAGAAGAGGAAAGCATTGTAGATTTAATAACACTGGAACAAAATAAAAGCAGTTGTTAAAGTTAATATATACATAGGATTAGTTAATATCCATCTTGCTTACAGATGATAAGAAAAAAAAAACACAGATTATTAAAAGCTATATGTGTAATTCATATATCAACATATTAAAATGAAAGGAAGTTTATATGGTAAAATTGTAATAAAAATGTTAGAATTTAGTTAGAAAGGCTAGAGCATATCTATATATTTAAAAGAAGGTGCTTTCTGTTGGTCCTTTACAGGTAGATCCCAAAAATGCTCACACAGGAACAGAAAAAGAATTGTATGTAATTTTGCTTGAATAAATGCCAAAAGGTACCAAAAATTTATATTTTTCTGGCCTTTATTTTTGTCCATTGACTCCGAACAAAGTAAGTTTAAACTGTGTGCTTAGAATCTTGTAGAATAGCCTAGAAATGTAAGGGAAAGAGTTTACAGGCATTTACCTATAAGTTGGCTTAATTCATTTTAATTAAAAAGCCATAAAATTTCACTGAGCTTCTCAATAAAATGATTTATAAAGCAGAATTTAATTAAGGCTGGTTAAACTGACATTAAATCCCATTATGAAGAAAATATAATTCAACATATTATTAGAAACCAACATGAAACTTTGCAATGGCATATCAATCCAAAGTTCTAATATCATTGAAATGCATTATAATGGTAGAATACATTTTATGAACTCACAGAACTTAATTAATTTTGAGTATCTTTCAGAGCAGGGATATTGAATAATTATATTATTATTTTGATTAAGATTTCTTATAATTTTAAATTGTGTTTTCTTTTGGAGACATACTTAAGAAAATCTTATTCTAGCCTCTGTACTGATTTACCATTGAACGAAAGCAACATCCAACAGTTTCCAGACAAAACATGAGCTTGCTAAGCCCAAATCTTTTCTTCTAAAGATCTGAATTTACAGTAGTTTCATGTGAGTCATGGCTAAGTAAACTGTTGCCTTTAAAAGTTTTAATGAACTGCAACAGTTGTATGTGTGTGTGTGTGTATAAATATATATGGACTTATATGACATATTTATGCACACTTTACATATATAAAACTGATTTCTTGATCTTCAGAGTTAAAACAAATAACAACAACAACAACAACAAAACTCCCCTTTAAGTATTTAGCATTCCTTAAATTGACTTTTGACTGTGAAAAACTTCTACATCACATTTAATTTCTCTAATTCCATTTTATTTGGAGTGGAAAAGTATATTTCAGTGGTTTGCTGTTCTATCAAAATATAGTTTATTATATGATTTCATTACCGAAAAGAGATCTGCCTCTCTTATAAAATAAAATCAACCTTCATATTTTTACCTTAGGGAACAGGCTACAAAAGACATCTGTGATCCACAGCTAACATTTTTGGGATAATTGAAATAACTTTAATTCTCCAGGAATTAGTATTAAAGGTAGTCACTGAACTATTCAGTCTTTCACCAATGAAATGCTTTTAGGAATGCTCTGTGAATAATGATTTTCACCATTTAAGCATGTCCGAGGTTATATGACAGCAGCGTATGAGTTCTCAGAATCTATAATTTTTGACTCCAATACTTACAGAGTTTTGTAGATCTGATCTTCAGTGTCACTTAAGTTTCAGAAGATTAACTGGGATGTAACTTAAGAGTTATTCACTTAGCCTTTCACTTAAGCAAGAATTTTAATGTTTGAATTAAGTACTGAATTTGTTTTAAATTAGAAAAGATAACTTACAGTAGATAGTACAAAAGTCTCCAAATCTATTCAGAGAAAGCTATGTCTCATTTGGTTGACCTTCCACGTTATCAAAACAATCATACAGTAACTATTGCTGTAGGGCCAAAGCATTTCCAGGGCAGTGCAGTTTCACTTTTAAATCTTTACAGTAGCATAGAGAATTAAAATTAAATGACCATGAAGTGTTAGCTGAGTAAAGTCATATAAACAAAATATATCTATATTTGAAAGTAAACAAGTAAGCATCTGTGTATCTGAGTCTAAAAGATCATAGGAACATAAAAGTTCTAAGGAAATTAAACTATTACCAAACAGAATTTAATAAAAATAAATTCTATGACTTATATCCTTATAATGATGTTAATGATATAAACAAATTTCTTTTTTTTTTTTTTTAACCAAGACTTATAATGATCATTATTTCACATGAAATGGTATTTTTGACTGTTAGTTCTTTTTGATGCATGACACTGACTTCACTAATTGGCGTGTGGAGTTTAAAGAAACTTCCTTATTTCTGTAATTCTGTGATTCTGAGTACTGTTCAGTTTTGGGCCCCTCAGTACAGAAAGGACATTGAGGTGCTGGAGCAGGTCCAAAGAAGGGCAACAAGGCTTGTGAAGGGACTGGAGAAAATGCCCTACAAAGAGTGACTGAAGGAACTGGGGCTGTTAGGTCTGGGGAGAAGGAGTCTGAGCAGGGACCTTACTGCTCTCCTCGGACATCTGAAAGGTGCTAACAGCAAGAGTGCGGTTGATCTCTTCTCTCTGGTGACAGGTGACAGGACAAGGGGAATTGGCCTTAAATTGTACCAGGGTTTTGGTTGGATATCAGGAAAAACTTCTTTACAGAAAGGGTTGTTAACCATTGGAATAGGCTCCCCAGGCGGGTGGTTGAGTCACCATCCCTGAATATGTTTAAAAACTGTCTGGATGTTAAGAAACTTCACAGGATAAGGAAAAGGCACAGGTTCTGAATGCCTTCTTTACTTCTGTCTTTAAAGTTATCCTCAGGGTACTGCACTCTCTGACCTGATAGTCTCGGCTGGGGAGCAGACTAAACCCAGAAGGTCACAGTCAGAGACCTACTACTCCAACTGGACTGTCGTAAGTCCATGGGGCCGGATGAGATTCACCCAAGAGTGCTGAGGGAACTGGCAGAAGTGTTGGCCAAGCCGCTTTCCATTATCTATCGGTATTCCTTGTTGACCAGTGAGGTCCCAGAAGATTGGAGGCTTGCCAATGTGACTCCCATCTGCAAGGATTGTAAGGAGGACCCGGGGAACTAAAGGTCTGCTAGCCTGACCTTGGTGCCAGGGAAGGTTATGGAGCAGATTGTCTTGACACAACATGTGAGGGACAACTGAGGGATCAGGCCTAGCCAGCATAGGTTCGCGAAGGGCAGGTCCTGCTTGACCAATCTGATCTCCTTCCATGATGTAGTGACCTGTCTGGTAGGTGAGGGAAAGGTCGTTGATGTAGCCTACCTAGACTTCAGTAAAGCCTTTGACACTGTCTCTCACACAATATTCTCCTGCAGAAACTGGCAGCCCGTGGCTTGGACAGGTACACTCTTGGCTGGATAAGGAACTGGCTGGAAGGCCTGGTCCAGAGAGTGGTGGTGAATGGAGCTATATCCAGCTGGCGAACTGTCATGAGTGGTGTTCCCCAGGGGTCGTTGCTGGAGCCTGTCCTAGAGAGTGGTGGTGAATGGAGTTAAACTCAATTGGCGACCGGTCACAAATGGTGTTCCCCAGGGATCGGTGCTGGGGCCTGTCCTCTTCAATATCTTTATTGTTGACCTGGATGAGAGTCAACAACACTTACTCTCAATAAGTTTGCGGATGACACCAAGTTAGCTGAAAGTGTCAATCTGTCTGGCGGTAGCGATGCCCTACAGAGGGATCTGGACAGGCTGGATAGCTGGGCTGAGGCCAATGGGATGAAATTCAACAAGACCAAACACCGGGTCCTGCACTTTGACCAGAACAAACCCAGGCAACGCTACAGGCTTGGAGCAGACTGTGAAGAGGAAATGGACCTGGGGATATTGATTGATGCTTGGCTGAACATGAACCAGCAGTGTGCCCAGGTGGTCAAGAAGGCCCATGGCATCCTGGCTTGCATCAGGAACGGTGTTGCCAGCAGGGACAGGGAAGTGATTGTCCCCCTGTACTCAGCACTGGTGAGGCCACACCTTGAGCACTGTGTCCAGTTTTGGGCCCCTCACTGCAAGAAAGACATTGAGGCCCTGAAGCATGTTCAAAGAAGGGCAACAAAGTATGTGAGGGGTCTGGAGCACAGGCCTTATGAGGAGCGGCTGAAGGAGTTGGGATTGTTCAATCTGGAGAAGAGGAGGCTCAGGGGAGACGTTATTGCTCTCTATAACTTCCTGAAGGGAGGTTGTAGAGAGCTGGGGCTCGGCCTCTTCTCTCGTGTAACTGGTGATAGAACTAGAGGGAATGGCTTCAAGCTGTGCCAGGGGAGATTTAGGCTGGACGTTAGGAAATACTACTTCTCTGAAAGAGTGGTCAGGCATTGGAAGGGATGCCCAGGGAGGTGCATCGACCGACCCCGGAGGTGTTCAAGAAACATTTGGACATTGTGTTGAGGGATATGGTTTAGTGAGAACTATTGGTGATAAGTGGATGGTTAGACTGGATGATCTTGTAGGTCTTTTCCAACCTTGGTGTTTCTGTGATTCTGTATCATTTGACCTTGATCAAAAGTATGTAATGTGCTAGTCAGAATCTGGTACAACATCAGAGTTGCTGTGGCAGGAAAATATTTAGCAAGACTTTTCTTTTTAAATGAATTTCATAAGTTTTATATTTGGTAGATTTGATACTGTGACCTTTTCAATATGTAATAAAAAATGCTTAAAATAGTGCTGAAAATAGGTATTCATGCACTAGTCTTACAATTAGTAACATGTAGCCAATGTCAATGAGTGTTTGAAACCATATAACATTCAGTTTAAATCCTGCATTTTCATCAAAACGTAAATATATGAAAAATAGCACGTCTTACTTGCAAATTTAATCACATACTATTCTTTCTGGAAGGCTAAAAATCTGAAAGAAATTTTGATTTTGGCCTGGAATTAATGCTCCTGTGCTACGCTGAACGCCTCCACCCTGACTCACAACCCTTTTGCTGCGACCAGCCAGCCAATTCCTTATACATCAAACACTCCTTCCTTCAAATCCACACTTCTCCAATTTAGAGAGAAGGATGTGGTGAGGGACCATGTCAAAGGCTTTGCAGAAGTCCAGGTAGATGACATTTATCGCCCTTCCCCTGTCCACTGAAGCCATCACTCCATCACAGAACTTCATCCCATTGGCCTCAGCTCAGCTATCTAGCCTGTCCAGATCCTTCTGTAGGGCTCCAGGAAGATCAACTCTTCCTGCCAACTTTGTATTATCTGCAGACATACTGACAGTGCACTCAATCCCATCATTCAGGTCATCAATAAAGACATTAGACAGGACAGACCCCAATACTGCCCACTGGGGAACACCCCTTGTGACCTGTCAACAAGTAGATGTGACTCCATTCAGCACCACTCTTGGCCCAGCTGTCCAGCCACTTCTTTACCCAGCAAAGAGTGTATCTGTTCAAGCCACGGGCTGGCAGCTTCTCCAGGAGAGACAGTGTCAAAGGCTTTGCTGAAGTCTAGGCAGACTACATCAACAGCCTTCCCCTCACCCACCAGGCAAGTCACTCAATCATAGGAGGAGATCAAGTTGGTCAAGCAGGACCTGCCCTTCATGAACTTATGCTGGCTGGGCCTGATTCCCCAGTTGTTCTGCACATGCTGTGTGATTTTCCTCAAGATTAACGGCTCCATAACCTTTCCTGGCACCAAGGTCAGACTGACAGGCCGGTAGTTTTCCAGATCCTCTTTACGACACATCTTACAGACGGGAGACACCTTGGCAAGCCTTCAATCCTCTGGGACCTCTCTGGTTGACCAGGAATGCTGATAGATGATGAAAGTGGCTTGGCTATTGCCTCCACCAGCTCCCTCAGCACCCTCAGGTGGATCCCATCCAGCTCCATGGACTTGTAACAGTCTAGGTGGAGTAGTAGTTCTCTAACAGTTTCCACCTGAATCATGGGAGGTTTTTTTTTCTTCTCCATGCAAGAACTCCAGGTCAGAAGTTAGGGTACCCCAGGGATAACTGGTCTGACTTTTAAAGACAGACATAAAGAAAGCATTGAGAACCTCAACTTTTTCCTTATCCTCAGTGGTCACATTCCCTGCCGCATCCAGTAAAGGATAGAGATTCTTCTTAGCCTTACTCTCTTTACTGTTAACATATTTGTAAAAAAGCTTTTTATTCTCTTTTACCCCAAACAGACAAGTTGAGTTCAAGCTGGCCTTTCTAATTTTCTCCCTGTACATCCTAACTTCTTTGTACTTTCCTCAAGTTTCTTGTCCCTTCTTTCACAGGAAAAGATTCTCTTTTTTCTCTTGGAGCCTCAGGAGAAGCTCTCTGTTTATCCACACTGGCCTTCTTCCCTGCTTGCTCATCTTCCAGGGAGACAGCCTGCTCATGCACCTTTTTTATTGAGGAGCAATCAGCTTTCCTCGACCCCTTTTCCATTCAGGACTGAATCCCAAGGAACTCTCCTACCAGCATCCTAAACAGTTCAAAGTCCACCCTCTGCAAGTCCAAAGTAACAGTTTTGCTGGCCCCACTCCTGACTTCACCAAAGATTGAGAACTCTACCATTTCATGACCACTCTGTCCAAGACAGCTCCTGACCTTCACTTCTCCACCAGTCCATCTCTGTAAACAACAGGTCTAGCAGGGCACTTCCCCTGGTATGCTCTCTTACCAGCTATATCAGGAAGTTATCTACCCTAGAAACATCCTAGACTGTTTCTTCTGTACTGCACTGCATTTCCAAGATATATCAGGGAAGTTGAAATCCCCCATGAGAACAAGAGCTGGCAATTGCACAACTTCTGCCAGCTGTTTGTAGAATGCTTCATCTGTCTCTTCATCCTGGTATGACTATCTATAACAGACCCCCACTAGGATGTCCATCTTATTGGCTCTCCCCACGATACTATCCATAGAAACTCAACTTTATAATTCCCAGCTTCATGCTCAACAACATCAAAGCATTCTCAAATAGAAAGCCATGCCACTAGCCCTCTGTCCTTGCCTGTCCCTTTTGAGGAGCTTACAGCCATACAATGCAGCACTCCAGTTGTGGGAGTAATCCCACCACATTTCTGTAATGACAGCTAAGTCATAGTTTGTCCACCACATAGTGGCTTCCAGCTCCTTTTGTTTATTGCCCATGCTGTATGTATTGGCATAAATGTACTTCAGCTGAGTCCCTTGCCTCACACCCAGTCCCCCTAGGCTTATCTCCAGGGGCCCTAGTTTTATCCCTTTCTCCTTCATATCTAGGCTAAAGGCCTCTCAACAAACCCTGCCAGCTCCAGGGCTGGGATCCATTTCCCTCTTTGAGACAGGTGAGACTTATCAGTAGCATTCAGGCCAGGTGCCAAGTGAATCACCCCACGGTTAAAAAAAAAAAAAATAATAATAATAATAAATAATAATAATAAAAAAATAAATTCTTACATCTACACCAGCCTCTCAGCTGTGTATTTGTAAGATCCTTGATTGCCCAGGGTAGCTGCTTTGGAGCTATTCCATCTAGAACTGCAGCAACTGATCATGAAGTATAGGGGATTTCGGCCAGTTCCTTTACCAGGGGAACCCTGAACTAACTGAACAGCCTGGCAGCTCTCATGAGAGCGGCTGATGCAGTGTGGATGCTGCAAGGACAACAGAACTGCATCCACACCCCTTGCCTTAGAAAAAGCTTTCAGGAGGGCCATGACATGTCAAGGTGCGGTAAGGAGAAGGTAGTGTGTGTGCAGCACCCACAGTGTACTGCAGCATTAGATGCGGTAGCCTGTGCAGGAGGCCACAGATGTTCTGTTCCCTCCTTGCTCAGGAGACCAGCTTACCCAATGGCAGTCTCTGAGTTCCTTCCTCATGGGAACAGAGGGCCCTGTATGCATACTGGACCGACTCATAGGGAGGTGTGCTGCCTCCCTGAAGCCTGGGTCAAGAGCATAACTAGAAAACTCTCAGATCTGGTTCACTCCTCTGATTTCTACCCATTACTGATAGTTCAGGCAGGCAGCGATAAAGTAGCTCAGAGAAGCCTGTAAACTATCAAAAAAGGCTTCAGGGCAATTGGTTGAGGGAGTGGGAGCACAAATGGTATTTTCTTCTATTTCTTCTGGGGTGGCGAGAGACACAGAGTGGGCTAGGAAAAACCAGGTAATGAATACGTGTCTGAGAGGCTGGTGCTGCCACAGAAACTTTGTTTTTTTCAACCATGGGATGATTTACTTCACACCTGGTCTAATGGCTGCAGATAGGCGTTACTTCTCCTCTAAGAGGAGGATGGATTCTAGCCCAAGTGCTAGCAGGGCTCACTGAGAGGGTTTTAGACTAGTTAGGAAGGGTATGCACTGAGGCTTGCTAGGACAGAGCAAGTAGTCTGGAATTTTATACTAGACCCAATGAGGGAAGAGAGTCAAGTGCGGCAGGACAGAGAAAGGCTTGGGGTTGCCAGGAGATTGAGGGAAAAACCTTCCAAACTCTCCTGTAGGATCTTCTAGGAACTCCTCAGAGGTGGAGGGACGACTCACAACTGACATACTGTGATTGAGGACTACAGATTCTTCAGAAAACATAAAATAAAATATTCTTTGCTTTTAATGGATGAAGCTCAAGAACAGATTGTAATGGGGAAGGCAGGGAACAGTTCTATTGCAGCCAGTACAAGAATACAGGATGCAAAAGGGATTATGTGAGGTAGTTTCTTATTACAGAAGGAAACTGTCTTTGTTTCCTTCTTGGTTTTAACTCAGTTACCCTTCTGTTGAACCTAATAACATTTGTTTCACTGAAGATTGCTTCCTTATAAAGGCATAATCTCAAAGACATCTGGAGATGGATAATTTGCCACTTCTGCAGTAGTTTTCAGAAGTAATCATCCTCAGCGTTAAAATGTGTGTCTAATTTACCATTTAAACTCATCTGCCTTCCACTCATACATACTCATTCTTATTACGAACTTTTCTCTGATTAACAAGTCCGTTAGCACAAAAAAATAAAAATAATAATAATAAAAAAAAAACAAACAAAAAAACCACTTTAAGTAATCTCTTGGGTCTTTAATAGCTCTAAGAATTTGAGTGGTTTTGGCCTTGCTTTTACAGTTCATTCACAATACTGTATCCTATAGCACACCATCAAAATGTTCAGGAGTCAAACAGGATACTTAATCCTTAATATCGTTTGAGGGGTGTTTTCTTTTTTTTTTTTTTTTTTTTCCGTGGTAGCACCTACAAATTCACTAGTAATCTCATAATCATTCACTGACCTAGCCTAATGCTACTTAGCCTGTGAAATGTGATGGAATAAAGCACAGAGCAAAGGCTGCATAAATACACAGTCATATCTGATAAAGAAAAAACAAACAAACAAAAAAAACCTTTTAGATTCATAAATGGTTAATAAATATTGTAATTAAGATAATATTCTGAATGAATTGAAACTTCAGCCAAAGCATTAAAATGCTTTTTTTCCCTCATATTCCTGTACTTCAAACTCAAATTAAAAAAAAGTATAGTAGTCATTACCTAAAATAAGTAGTCATTAACAATAAAAATTCCTTTAATGAATCGTGGAGAAATGAATGATCATAGATGAAAAATGTATTAATCTCTTACTCTCCACACTATTACCATTTGCAAAAATTATGAGGTTTTTTCTGTCTTCATTAGCTATCTCAAAGCATATGTGTTCTGTATCATGTCATATATCCTGCTGCTAGATAATGTTTCAGTTACAGTTTTGTTTGAGGAGTGAATTTAAAAAAAAAAAAAAAGTGCTTTTATGTTAATATTTCACGTTTAGTAGTCATTTTAACTGAAACCAAATACTAAATAAAAAATAAGAAATAAAAACCCACCCCAATAAACATCACACAGCAAAACATTTTTTGATTAATTTATACAACATTTTCATATTGAAAACAGTAAATATCTTCCAAAAGCATTCTTGAAAACAAGTAGCTCATTATAGGAAAAATATAACGTTCTGGAAATGCCCTAGTTATTTGCCTGAATTATTCTCCCACATTTTTTCTTTTCCTTTTCCAGTTGCTAATTTATCTTTTCAGGAACATCCAACATTTCTGGAAGTCTTATTTAGTATGAAACAAGAGGGTGTACTCCTAATTAGAAAAATACTGGAGCACAAGAAGAATTCTTCACAATCATCCAGCCATTCAGCCCCAAGCCTATAGCGCTGCATGGGGTCCTAAGTGCAGGACCAGGCATTTGGCCTTGTTCACCTCAGCCCAGCAATCCAGCTATTTAGATCCCTCTGAAGGGTCTCAGGCACATCTACACAAGAGGTGAGCCTAGGGGAATGATGCTTAAGCTGGCGTGAGGCAAATGATTCGACTGAAGTGCATCTACACCAATGCACACAGCATGAGCAACAAGTAGGAAGAGTTGGAAGCGATTATGAGTCAGGCTAATTATGACCTTGTTGTTATTACCGAAACATGGTGGGACCATTCCCTTGACTGGAATGCTGTGACAGATGGCTACGAGCTCTTCAGAAGGGATAGACGAGGAAAGAAGAGTGGTGGTGTGGCCTTTCATACTAAAGACTGCTTTGATGTTGAAGAGCTTGGGGTTGGGAATGACAGAGTGGAGTGTCTATGGGTTAGGATCAAGGGGAAGGCCTGTAGGGGTAACATTTTGGTGGGAGTCTGTTGTAGACTGCCTAATCAGGATGAAGAGTTGGACAAGGCATTCTATGAGCAGCTCACGGAGGTCACGCAATCGCTGGCATTTATTCTCATGGGAGACTTCAACTTCCCTGATATATATTGGAAATATAATACAGTGCAGAGGAAGCAGTCCAGGAGGTTTCTAGACTGCATGGAAGATAGCTTCCTTATGCAACTGGTAGGAGAGCCTACCAGGGGTGGTGCCCTGCTAGACCTAGTCTTCACTAACAGAGAAGGACTGGTGGGAGATGTGAAGGTTGGCGACTGTCTTGGGCAGAGCGACCATGGAATTGTAGAATTCTCTATTTTTGGAGATGTCAAAAGAGTGACCAGCAAAACTACTTTCTTGAACATCCAGAGGGTGGACTTGGATCTGTTCAGGACACTTGTAGCACAGATCCCTTGGGAATCGCTTCTTAAGAGTAAAGGGGTCCAGGAAGCCTGGACACTCCTCAAGATGGAAATCTGAAAGGCGCAAGAAACAGACTGTCCCTGAGTGCCGTAAGGCAAGCTGTAGGGGAAGACAACGGTGTGGATGAGCCGGGAACTACTGTTGAGAGTCTGGAAGAAAAAAGAGAGTCTATGTCCTCTGGAAGAAGGGACAGGCTACGTGGGGAGATTACAAGGAAGTAGCTAAGGTATACAGGAGGAAGTTAGGAAGGCAAAAGCCCAACTTGAACTCAGACTGGCCACTGCAGTAAAAGAAAATAAAAAATCCTTTTATAAATATCTCAATGGTAAAAGTATAACCAAGGAGAATTTTCATCATATACTTGATGCAGCAGGAAATGTGGCCACTCAGGATAAGAAGGCTGGGGTCCTCAACACCTTCTTTATATCTGCCTTTAATAGCCAGACTAGTTACTTTCTGGGCATTTTATGCCTTGATCTGGTAGTCTGGGATGCTACGCAGAATACACCCCCAGCGATTCAGGTGGAGACAGTTAGAGAGCTCCTCCTCCATCTGGACTCCGTGGGACCAGATGGGCTACACCCTCGACTGCTGAGGGAGCTGACAGGGGTGACTGCCAAGCCGCTCTCGGCCATCTATCAGCACTCCTGGTTAACTGGAGAAGTCCCAGAGGATTGGAGGCTTGCTGATGTGACTCCCATCTTCAAGAAGGGCCGTAAGGAGGATCTGGGAACGACAGGCCTGTCAGCCTGACCTCGGTACGAGGGAAAGTCATGGAGCAAATCATCTTGGGTGAGATCACATGGCATGTGTGTGGTGTCCAGGGGATCAGGCCCCAGCAGCACAGGTTCATGAAAGGCAGGCCGTGCTTGACCAACCTCATCTCCTTCTACAACTGGGTGACCAGACTGGTAGATGAGGGAAAGGCTGTTGATGTAGTCTACCTAGACTTCAGCAAAGTCTTTGACATGGTCTCTCACAGGCTTCTTCTGGGGAAACTGGCTGCCCATGGCCTGGACAGGTATACCCTTCTTTGGGTAAGAAACTGGCTAGCGGGCTGTGCCCAATGGGTAGTGGTTAATGGAGTTAAGTCCAGCTGGCAACCCGCTTCAAATGGTGTCCCCCCAGGGGTCGGTATCGGAGCCTATCTTGTTTAATATCTTTATTGATGACCTAGATGAGGGGATTGAGTGCACCCTCAGTAAGTTTGCAGATGACACCAAGTTGGAAGATGGTGTTGATCTGCCTCAGGGTAGGGAGGCCCTTCAGAGGGATCTAGATAAGCTAAATTGCTGGGCTGAGGTGAATGGGATGAGGTTCAACAAGGCCAAGTGTCAGGTCCTGCACTTTGGCCACAACAACCCCATGCAGTGTTATAGGCTTGGGGCTGAGTGGCTGGATGATTGTGAAGAGGAAAGGGACCTGGGAGTGTTGGTTGATGCTCAGCTGAACATGAGCTGACAGCCTGCCCAGGTGGCCAAGAGGGCCAACGGCATCCTGGCCTGCATTAGAAATAGTGTGGCCAGCAGGAGCAGGGAGGTGATCATCCCCCTGTACTCAGCACTGGTGAGACCGCACCTCGACTACTGTATTCAGTTTTGTGCCCCTCACTACAAGAAAGACATTGAGGCCCTGGAATGTGTCCAGAGAAGGGCAACAAAACTGGTGAGGGGTCTGGAGCACAAATCCTATGAGGAGCGGCTGAGGGAGCTGGAATTGTTTAGTCTGGAGAAGAGGAGGCTCATGGGAGACCTCACTGCATTCTACAACTTCCTGAAGGTTGTGATGAGGTGGGGTTTGGCCTCTTCTGCCAGGCAACAAACGGGACCCTGGGAAATGGCCACAAGTTGTACCAGAGGAGTTTTAGGTAAGACATGAGGAAAAACTTTTTCTCTCAGAGAGTGGTCAGGCACTGGAATGGCCTGCCAAGGGAGGTGGTGGAGTCGCCATGCCTGGCAGTGTTCAAGAGCCGCCTGGATGAGGAGTTACGAGATATGGTTTAGTTTGTTGTAGGAATGGTAATGGGAAGACGGTTGGACTAGATGATCTTACAGGTCGTTTCCAACCTTGTGATTCTATGGTACACTACCATTCAGTGATTCTGTGATACCTCCCAACTTGGTGTCATCTGCAAACTTACTGATGGTACAACGGTGATCTCCATATATTTTCCAATAAAATAATTATATATATTACAGTGTAAAATAACCATTGTATTTACATGTTGAGTAGTCTGTCAAGATGCAAATCTTCAGAAAATTAGTCACATCAGTTTGCTCTTTTTGACCGAACACTTAATAAGATGATAAGTAAATGCTGAAAATATCTTAACTTACTGTATGAATCCCACAGGACAAATTTCATTCAAAAGTGAAATTGTAAAATATTCGTCATACTGCACATTAACTGATTGTACTGACAGATATTGGTGCTTAGTAAATTAACCAATTTGGAAGGAACAGACATTATGTTTCACTTTCTCCAAGATTCTTCATATTACCATAAACTAATCTCATGATCTATACTACAACGTACAACAATTTCTTATTGTCAGTTCTTTATTTGGAAAGAAGAGCTTCAATACTTTTTGAGATTCACTATTAAAAAAAAAAAAAAAATCCCTAATTTTTAAAGAATGATCTGAACCTGCCTCCAAACTCAACTTCCCAAGCTATATTGCTGTAAAACCATCAATAGCAATAAGGCTAATTGGGGTGCATCACAGATTTTGTAAAGTTGCAATTTTAGGGATTCTCCATGCAATGTTTATTTTTAGAAGACCTTCGTGGACAGGTCTTCAATTTATTTAGTAGTACTTTATGTAGGTTTTGTTGCCACAGAATCCTTCACAGTCAGTTACATAATTAAACACGTAATTAGGGAAGTATTTCTTTTTGTCTGCTTTTTAATCTATTGCTCAAACGTTTTTAATGAAGCTTAATTGTCAAATTGAAGGCCTTAATATCTCATTCTCCCTTTCCATGACATTTATGTCTTACATGTCTATTACAATCCCTCCAGCAGCCATATCTACACCATCACCAAAACAAAAAAGAACAATAAAACAAATTTGTTCACATGGAATATGGGGCTTTTCTTCCTATCTTCAGTTATTTTCAGTTATTATCCCTAGCTACATCTAAGTAGTGCCCTGGCAATGCCCTTGCAATGGCTTCCCAGGATTACTTTTCTTAAGGTGATTTAGGATAGCATACATATTCTTCCTTCCCATGAAAAAGAAACCTAAGCCACAGGATTTAGCCTTGAGTAAGATAGCAGAAGATTTAGTCTTCAGAGTATGTAACACACAAACAATCACTGATGCTTTATTATTACTGCTTTTTTGTTTTCATGTAATCTTTGTGAAATTAGATGACTAGAGTTACAAACAGTATTAAAGGTGCAAACATGGAGTCTAACAGTAGGATTTGACATTTCCTATTTTGTCTTCTATTTCTTTCCTAACAGTCCCCAACACTTTACTTCCTTTTAACTAGCCTAACTGCTCAGCTAATATTTTCACAGCAAATAATTGATTTCAATCAACAAAAGTTGGAGATTTTTCTCCTACCTGACAAGAGAAAGTTATTCAGGACCTTCTCATTAAACATATATAAATTGTTCCTCAGTCTGCAGTAATTTTAACTTGTATTTAATTTTACTTAGCATTATATGCTTAGCATCCTAGGATTCTTTAGCAACTTCTTAGAGTCAGTTTGTGGTTTTTACTATGCTCAGTAAGTACGTACTGTCTATAGAGTAATTTTATTTCATTATCAATTCCTTTTCCATATGACTTATGACAATGTTCAACTGAATAGTTTTCAACATACTTTTCTTGTAGTCTTTACTGGTAACTTTTCACACAGTAACATCTGTATCCTCATTCTCATCCTTTGTTTCATAATTGTTAACCAGGTATTTCATAAGATTCTTTTATTTAGGATTCTTTTTTTACGCTTTCACAGTAACTGATTTATCAAAGGACTTTGAGAAGGCAAATGTACACTAGAAGAATTGCTCACATAGTTCATAGAGCTATGAAGGATGTTTTTCTTAGCAAAATTTCAGTATTCTCCATGTTTTTAATCTATTTTTCTTCCCTTATAATGATTAAACCAAATTATCTTTTACAGATGTCAAGCTAATTGGTTTCTTTCTCCTTTTTCTTTTTTCTCTTTGTTGTCCCTGGCGTCACATTTATCAATTTTCATTTTTTTTTCTCTTACCATACAATTCAGACATTAGGTTAAATAACCAGGCAACAGTAGATATCATTCTACACTCTTTTCCACTGCACAGGGACATCCAGAATCAAACTGAATAAAAGTAGCTACATATATATATATATATGTATAATATTTATTTATTTATTTATTTATTCTCATGCAATTTTAGTTTCATTCAGTATTTTTTTCATTAATCCATGCTGATATGTTTGAAACTTGTAATAAGAAAAACATAAGTCCTTAAAGCAAGCCTGCAGAATATTTTTTGTAGAAGCAGACTTTCGTGAGAAAGTCATGACAATTAATTTATTTCTGAATAACTTAATATTTTTCAATAAATTGTACTTTTAGTGATATCCTACAGTTTTAACAATTCCTAGGAATTTCAAAAATCTCAATTTTTGTCTTAACTTGATCAAAGCAAAAGCAACCATCTGTATAAAATTTGGTAAGTTTTACAGCTGAATTATCTTGGATTTAAGAAAAATAGTTGGATGCCTCTAAAATATTGCTCCTCCTTAGATCAGATCAGAGGTATTTAGTATTATTTTTAATGCTTGTTCCATTAGTCAGTACATGACTAGTCTAAAACAAAAATGTGCAGTGTGTTCAGCATTTGTGAAAGCTCTAGATTTACAGAAGATTGATTTTGTTTCGGGTACAGTCTTGTCAGAGGTCCAATTCACAAAATAAATGTTTCGTAACAGCTGCTGATTTCTTTAGTTTTGACAGCTTTTACTTACGTAGAAAGATGTACAAGATGTTACATTCTAAATATATTTTTTAATTTGTGTGTGCTAAACTACTTACCAACTCCACAGTTTGATCACTACAGAACTGCACTGCAGTAATTCAGTAAAATTCACAGTTATACTCTTGAGAGTTTTGACTTTTGAATCAGTACATTAAAAAAATACAAGTTCTCTTACTTATTTCCCTAACATAAGTTTACCAGCAGAATGTACTTAGTTTACAATCAGCTATTTATGTTTAGACGTTGTGTTGAGGGACATAATTTAGTGAGAACTGTTGGTGATAAGTGGATGGTTGGACTGGATGTGATCTTGTAGGTCTTTTCCAACCTTGGTGATTCTATTGTTCTAGTTAGCAGCTGCTATTTCTTCATAACTTACAATAATTACTGTATTTCTGTGAAATTATTTTAAATTAGAATGACATGAGTAATATTTAACTATTATGGATACTATTAATTAAATTGTATCTTTTATAAGAAAGGTGCCTGTAGACTGGAGGATAGCCAATGTCAACCCAGTCTTCAAAAAGAGCAAGCGGAGGACCTGGGAAACTACAGTCCAGTCAGCCTCACCTCTGTCCCTGGAAAGGTGGCGGAACAACTTGTTCTGGATGCTATCTCCAAGCAATTGGAAGAGAAGAAGGTTATCAGGAGCAGTCAACATGGACTCACCAAGAGGAAATCATGCTTGACCAGCCTCATAGCCTTCTATGATGTCATCACTGGCTGGATAGATGGGAGGAGAGCAGTGTAAAGTCTTGCACCAGGGGAGGAATAACCACATGCATCAGTATAGGTTAGCAGATGACCTGTTGGAGAGGAGCTCTGTGGAGAAAGGCCTGGGGGGTCTTGGTGGACAACAGGTTGGCTATGAGCCAGAAATGCATCCTGATGGCCAAGAGGGCCAATGGTACCTTAGGATGCATTTAAAAAAAAAAAACATGGCCAGCAGATTGAGGGAGATTATCCTTTCCCTCTACTCTGTCTTGGTGAGACCACATTTAGACTAGTGTATTCAGTTCTAGGCTCCTCAGTTCAAAAAAGACAAGGGTCTCCTGGAAAGAGTCCAGTGGAGGGCCACAAAGGTGATAAAGGGTTTGGAACACCTTTCTTATGAAGAAAGGCTGAGCGATCTGGGTCTGTTCAGCCCTGAGGAAAGAAGACTCAGAGAGGATCTGATCAATGTTTATAAATATCAAAGGAAGCAAAGGGACAATGCCAGACTCTTTTCAGTGGTGTGTGTCAATAGGTCAAGGGGAAGTGACCATAAACTGGAGCATAGGAAGTTCCACACAAATGTGCATAAGAACTTCTTCACAGTAAGCATGATGGAGCACTAGAACAGGTAGCCCAGAGATGCTGTGGTGTCTAGTCTATGATAAAGGGCCTGATGCGTCACCCATATGAGGAAAGGCTGAGTAACTTGAATCTGTTCAGCATGGGGAGAAGAAGACTGAAAGGGGATCTGATCAATGTTTATAAATATCTAAAGGGAAATGGGAGGCTAATGGATGAGGCCAGGCTCTTCTTGGTGGTATGCTGCGATAGGACAAAAATAATGGCCTGCAACTTGACTGTAGGAAATTCCATATTGACATGCAGAAGAACTTCCATATGGTAAGGGCGACAGAGCACTGGGACAGGTTGCACAGAGAGGTTGTGGAGTCTCCTTCTATGGGGATGTTCAAGACTTTGGACAGCTACCTACTGTAGGTACCTGCTTTGGCAGGAGAGTTGGAATCAATAGTCTCTTGAGGTTCATTCCAACCCCTGCAATTCTGTGATTCTGTGCTAATGGGAGATTGGATAGCAAGTATGCATATATGTACAGATATGCATATACAATCATTTAAACCCACACTAAAGATATCCCACTGCAGGGTTTTTAATGTATTCTAAATCACAACAGTTATCTCATGAGCAGGCTACAATTAAAACAATTGGGAAAAAAAAACAAAAACAAAAAACACTACTGAAGGAATAAATTCTACTGAAAATTGAAAATCACAGAATGTCAGATAGAATCACAGCTGATTATTTTGTGAGTATTATATTTTCCCTTGATTGGACAGTGATGAAATGCAGTAAGCTTAAAATTAATAATTGTAAAGTAGAAACATAATTTTTGTAGAAAGAGGGAGATGGTCCCTGGTGGTTACTCAGTCCAAACCCCAATCAAATCAAGGCTCATCTCCAATGTAGGTCAGGGCCTTGTTGAATCTAGCTTTGAATATTTCCAAGAACAGAGATTGTTCTGATACAATGATTACCTCCACCACTGTGAATAAATGTTTTTCAATTCATTCCTACTACTTTGACTGCTGCCCAGTGTCCTTTCATTGATCACCTTCAAGAAGAGACTGATTTTTATCTTTTTTACAATCCCTTCAAAAAGGTAGCTCAAAATATTGATTAGGCCACCCCGGCAGACTTCTATTCACATTTCCTCAGACCCCCCAAGCTCTCTTCGTATGCTTCCTGCTTGAGCTGGGTAAGCATAGTTCAGCTTCCTTCTGTTGAACTGAATTGCCACCAGCTGGAAGAGATATTCCAGTTACAGCATCATGAGTTGTAGGTAGAAGGAAATAATTGTTTCTTTAAACCTACTGGTTAATACAACTAAATGTATTGTTGGTTTTCATACAGATGCAGCACAAAATTTCATCAGAGTAAAAAATTCTGAATAGCTTCAGTGGTTGGCTTGAACAGCTAAAAAACAGTAATGCTGACTAAAGCTACATTTCATTTGGGTTGTCTACAGACACACTTGACATACAGACTACAGTTGCATGTTAAAACGGATTAATCCAGCCCATGATGAAGACATTACAATTATTAATTTATTTATACTGTATCCTTTACAGTATTTTTTGCCTTATTTACCCTTTTGTTCTATTTCAGTAATAGAAACAATGTCACTACTGTATTTTTTGCTTTTCTCCTATCCAAGTGAAAGCAGCTATTGTAAAAACAAAATTTGAATTTGTAACTTTAAAATATAACAGCAAAAAGAAGAGTAAGAAAAACTCTTTGATTTTTCTGAGTATTTTTTTGTTTGCTTTTTTTCCTAATATTGTCAATCTTTACATGCATGTAAGAAAAGAAACTCCAAAGATTTTAAAAGAAAAACCTGAATGTAAGAGGTTGTGATACATAATGAGCCAGATATGCTTTAGTCTCACAAGAAGAGTGCCTGCAGTTCTATTAATATATGTAGTTGTAGGATCGTTTCTGAACATGGCCCTGTCTTGCCATACTCTCCCAGGAGTAAAAGATATTCCCTGTAAATGCAGTTTTGTACATCAGTGTATACAAAAATCAGTTCTTATGCCAGAATTTTGCCTGTGAAACCTGCATTTGTGAAGATCAATTTATATGATCAGAATTAGAAAGTCATATGCCAGAATTAACAGGACTCAATTTAATATAATTAAATGTATGAAAAGCCTTTTCACTGTTAATTTGTCTTTGCAGTAGTCGTTTTATTTAAAAAAAACAAAAGCAAACAAACAAAAAAAACCCTGTATTTTGTAACAGACTAAGTTCTTAAGCAGCCTTGTCTAGACAACTCATTGTAAGTAGAAAGACAACACAATTCTACTGCAGGATGTAAGAAAATCAGATATCATCAGCACTGATGGAAACAACTCAGAGAAGGCTCAGTAAGACAAGCTCACTTCCATTCACATTTTCATTATTACCTTTATAAAAAAAACCACACAGAGTTACATAACTAAATAATGGGTGAATTGAAATAAAAAGGCAAAAAACATTCTCATTTCACCCCCAAAATGGTACCAGTTTCTTGCATGTATTAGTTAAATGAATGTACAATACTCTTTTTCATCATAGGCATTTCTGATCACAGCATGATAGGAGTTAGATATAATTTGCATAATTATTAAGTAGTTTGCATTGTCATGCCGAGGAAAGAAGACTTAGTAATAAAAAAAACATCCAAATCTGTACATTTTTCATTACTGCATCCTAAGAATTGTCTAATACTTGTATTTATTTAGAATATACTCAATAAAGTCACATAAAGGAAAAGGACATTTTTTGTTCTAAGCAAAATGAATATATACAGCTAATGACAACCTAGAATACATGACTGTTTACATTTTTTTTTTTCCAATCAATCCACAAAAGCTTTTCTATTGTATGAAACTATGACTTGCTCTCTCATTAAAAAAAAAAAAAAAAGTGCTGAATAAATATTAAATCACAATAGCAAATAAGAAATCACTGCTTACCAAACTAATGAAAATGGAGTAACTGTCTGTTTACATAGAACTGCCTGTTTATATGTACCACTGGAAGTTAATGTCTTTGTTTCGAAGAGTGACCTTCTCCACTCAACACTATAAACTCTGAAAAGAACTTATATATGTTTTGGCAACTTCTAAAATATATGGGTTCTGGAGTATAGTCCAGAAGCCTGTGTGTAATGCTTAGAATTTCTACATGTATGAAGCAATCTAAACAGTGGAGACATACCTGGAAATCGCTAAGTACAGGTTTGTGTCTGATATATTGCTGCTACTTGAGTCTTTCCTGAGACTCATTTCTTATACTCTTTGAAAGAAACCAACAGTGCTCACATTTATCTATAAATGAGGATTTGGAAGCCACTAGATTCATTAACAGCATTCATTGAGTATCCTGGAGACTGACATTAGTTGTGCTTTCACATCCGCTTCTATCAAACTCTAGGACTGTACCAAAACCATCTGAAGAAACTTAGCAGTACTCCAAACATACTGTATGCACCTTGGTATTTAAAGCTCTTACTTACATGCTTAAATAACACACTAACAGACAAACACACACACACACACACACGCGCGCACACATATAACAGCATTCCGTTTTATTCAGTTAGTTAAATGAATTGCAAAACTCAATCTTTTTCTCATATGTTCATGTATGCATACTTTGTGGCACTACAGCTATGTATTCCTACTAAATTTAATTAAAAAACTCACCAGCAAAAAATAAACAAACAAATTGAATTCAATGCTACCTGTAAATAAAGATCTGTAAACAATCACCTAATATTTTAATATAATGTAACATTTTAAACAACAAACACCTAATATTCTAGACCAATCTTAACTTTTATTTAATATTATTTGACCTATTGGGAATCACTTTTATCCATTATTAGGTTTTTTGAAACTTAATAAAGTGTTAGAAACAAAATAAATCATTTATCTAATAACTTTCCTGTGGTGCAGTATAGCTTTCAGACATGTATGACTCACCATTTTTCAGTTACCTTCAGACTTTATCTCAGACATTATTTTTATTACCTCTACTATACAGATCAGAGAAAGAAATAGAATTTAAGGTTTAAAAAAAAAAAAAAAAAGCTAGTATTTTCAAAAATAATCCAGTTTCAATTGTTTAAACATTGCTTAAGGCACTACAAACATTTCAAATATAACAAAACATAAGCTCTTAGATTTCCCACAGAATGGCTTCTCTTCCAAAGTCTCATGCACAGTCCAGATAAAGCAAGAAATATTATTAATTATGAAGAACAAGACTTGCTACAAATTTTTTTCTCTATTTTGGGTGTTAAAAAAAAAAAAAAAAAAACACAGAAAATACAGTGCAATTAAATTTTGAGCCACAGTGCACCTGTGCAAGGATTCCAAATTAAGGCTGAACATGCAGCTCTGATACTAACATCTGAATACTTGTTTCTGTAAGCTAGTACTTTTGAATATATAGTTTCACATATAGCTGTTCTTGTATTTTTCCTAAAAAGAAGAAAAAAACAATAAAAATTACTTATATTTTTCTTAGAAATATGAGAACTGTTTTTTATTGAGATTGAGAAAAAAGAAAATCAAAGGAATAAGAAAAAGAGTATGAGACAGATATATGGCTTGGAAGATTTTATGACTAGTTGAATGTTTCAAAAATTTAGTACGTAAGAATGGAAACAACCAGATTAATATGGGTTAATTTAAATTAAAAATGGTAATCAGTGAGTGACAACTTTCAATTTATTTTTTAAACATAAAAAAAAAAATCATATTTAATCCCTGAGTACTAACTGCCGTCCTGAAATTGAAGATGAAGACAAATGGAATTTAAATGACCACTGGAGAAGCTTCTGTTTCTCTAGCGATGACAGAGGAAGTTTGGATAGCAAGCTTAGACTAAGCAGCTAACATTACTATGACTGAGTTATACAAGCCAGCAGGCATTCTGAATTTTAAAAGGTGCATATGAAGACTGCACTGTATGAATTCAAGAGATGTCTAATATTTTAGTGGGAGAAAGTTGTTTATTACTGACAATTATTTTTTAAATGAAAACTGAAAATTAGATGTGGGTTGCATGGATATCTTTTATGCCAATTCATTTATATATAAACATACTAGAAAAAGCAGTAAATGCTGTTAATTAGATGTTATATCATCTTATGCAGTGGTTTTCAGCTCCATATAAACAATTCTAAAGCCATTAATAAAAGACAGTCAAAAAACAAAACAAAACAAAAAAAAAACACATTGTTTTAGCTTAACAGTAAACTAGATTTGCCATCTGTATTCTGCTGAACTGTGTAGTCACAAGGCTACATAAAATATGAAGGAATATCGTACATTCATGGTACTGAAATATGAACCACTGGATCTTCAAAAGAATGGTTACCTACTAAAAAAGGATACAGAATCAACTAAGCAATAAATTAAGTTTCCCTTCATAAACACACCGAAGTCAACTAACATCCTGTTGACTAACTGCATCATACTCCTGTGCTGCAACAAATTCTACATATCTCCTGTGAGAAAAATGTTGTTTATTCATTATCCCCAAGTTTCAGGGGACTGTATGCCTCCTAATAAGCTGAGAATCTTCTGTTCTCCCTGGTACTATGGATTCCTTGTTTGGCACAGCCTCTCTAATGTTATTCTAAACTCAAAAATATTTCTTTTCCTGATCTGTCTGTTAATGAGAATTTGGCTTTCCTCTCATTCAGTTCCATTTTACTCAGTATTCAAGATGAACAAACAGGAGCCTTCTTTTCTCTTGTGTCTTTATAACAGAAAATAACATATATCAACACTAATAAGGAAATATATAGATTATCATGTCACTGACATTTAGAAATAAAGCGAAGATGACTGTTTAGATCATTAATCTAATTTCTTAAATATCAAGTACATTCTGCACACACAGCTCACCAATTACTCTGGTAATGAGAATAATTCCTGCTTTGCCAAGATTTTACTAAAATGCACTCATTCGGTCCTGAGATGACAATATCTAGAGATTAAGAATTCACCATTTCCTCTACAGCTATTCCAGTCTGTTCCAGCATTTAAGCACTTTTCTTGATAGAAAAATGAACCTTAATTTCACACTGTTTAAATTGAATTGGCTCTTGCTATGGTTAAAGAGCTATTTAGTTCACAGTAGTTTTCCCCTGTGGACATACACTGTAATCAAGTATATTGTCTTCTCTTATTTTTAATATGTTGAAATAGCCCAAGCACTCTCTGACATTCATTGCAAATCATACTATATTTTCTTGTAACCGTGTGTCTCTTTTCTTCATGCTCCCCAAACATCAAGTTCTACTTAAAAGTGGTAACATGAGAACTGCACCAAGTATTCACAAATCCACCAGTTTGTCCAGAGATAAGCTGCTTTTTGCCATAGCACCATATTGAAGCACAAGGGAATTCTCTATCCCTGTATAGATTTTCTGCAGCTAAAATGCCCAGACACATACCACATTTTACTGAAGTCCAAATGTAGGCTTTTCTTTTTTTTTTTTTTTTTTTTTTTTTTTCAGCTAAGAAATCTCAATCACCTTATTAAAATAAAAGATGATGGATAAGTCTGACCTGATATTATTTCATAAATTTTCTGTGTGACTGGGACATGTTCTATATATATAAATGTAGATATGTACAGAAGTATACACATGTATCTAAATACATATACATACACCTATACGTATATGCACACACAAAGACACACTCATACACATGTATCACTTGCAATTATGTTGAACTCTGAGTTTTACCTTGTTCTATATAAACCCAGGTAACAGAACCCAATGGTAAAAGCAGAAGAACTCACGGCTTCTAATGAAGGCAGTTTACTAGGTAAAGCAAAAGCCACACAAAAAAGAAATGCAAACCAATGAAATCATTCAGTACGTCCCATCAGCAGGCAGGTGTTCAGCCACTTCCAGAAAAGAAGGGCTCATGGCACATAACAGTTTACTAGGAAGACAAATGCCATCACTCCAAACATCCCCTCTTTCTCCTTCTTTCCCCCAGCTTTTTTTTTTTTTTCCTGAGCATGATGTCACATGGTATGGGATATTCTTTTGTTGGTTTCAGTCCGCTGTCCTGGTTCTGTCCCCTTCCAGCTCCTCATGCACTCTCAGATTGATCACTGACACAATAGCATGAGAAGCTGAAAAGTCCCTGGCTCTGTGTAAGCACTGCTCTTCAACAACTGTAAGAATTGTTACGATCACTGTTTTCATTAAAAAAAAAAAAAAAAAAAATCCAGAACATGGCATCATATGAGCCTCCACAAAGAAATTCAACTCTATCCCCGTAAAAATCAAGACATACATTCATCTTCACTGTGATAATTTTATTTTCAAGAAGTTCAGTTTTCACTGATGCACATCCTGCCTTGGTCCATATGTTTGAAATTAATATAATTATTCAAAGGAATTAGAGGTTTCTTTTATGATTCATAACAGATACTTAATTATTATTAATCTCTACTTCAATGCAAGCAGTACTGCGATTTTTCCTAGATCAAACAATTAAAATTATTTCTCTCTCCTTTTTTTTTTTTTTTAATCCATTAGGAAGCAATGTGTAATTCTGCACTTACTCCCTATTTTACCTCTGTTTTTACTTCTTAATTTTTCTCAACTGATTATTTTTTCCACATTACCTGTATACTCACAGCACATTTCTAAGTTGATTATGTGGGCTTGTTTTTGAAGGCTTGTTTTGGAGGCAGTTAGAACCCTTCTCTCCAAGCCACTTTATTATTTCTGGGAATAAAAATTCTAGGTAGTTTTATATCTACATTTATTTTATATCTTTGGTTTCAAGATCTAAGTCTCCTCAATATCTTAGTCATCAACCTGTTGAATCCAGTAGACTAGCATACTATAACATTTTTTCCCTTTTGCTATCAAGAATGAAACCATTTATATTTATTTATCCTTCATTTTAAATATAGCTTGTGTTGATCACATGAATCAATTCTGTCTTCAGCTACCAGTGTTTCAGTGATGCTCTCACATTTCATAGTCATGAATTTTTTTCAGCTTAGTAACTATTTAGTGGTAAGTTGCTACATCCAGGAATGACTGCCTCTGTTTTTATTAGCAATACTTATTTCCCATATTTCATGAATCTGTGAAGTTCAGATCTTCCATAATGACAGTTCCTAGTAATAATTCCAACTCATACAACTTTACATAAAACTGTATCCACGTACAAATCTAGTCCTGAGAATCTCTAAAAGGCACTTCTCTCAATTTTAGTATTCTATTGTCCATTTATCAGAAGGTGTTTTATCTGTTATCTCTTATTATTTCTCTAGCATTTACTTCATTTACCGCTTGTATTTCTCTCTTCTTTCCTGTAGTAAAGTCATATCCTTTCACAACTATAAATGATATCCACAAAAATGACGTTCTTTTTATCTGTATAAAACCTAGTTTCTCACATTAAATAAGATTTTTAGTTAGATGTGTAAAAATCAGTACATAACTAATTACATAGTCTATATTTTGAGTCTCTCTTTCCTGTGTTCTAGCTTTCTTTGTCTTGGCTCTTCTTACATACAGTTCCATTTCACATTCACACCCTTCATTCTTCATCTCTATGCCCCAGGATATATAACTTACTATTGTTAAAAAAGAATTAGCTTGCTAGTGCTAGGTTTAAAAATTAATCCAGACAGTACTCCATGGTGGTTGTTTTTCATGATTAATTATTACCATAACGTTGTACCATTTACAGACTTTATCAGTGGTGTTTTTCGTTTTCTTCCAAATTACAGATGATGAAAACTGACTAGAAACAAAACCAATATACCATACTACCATACAATAACTAGGCAGATCAGCTCTCAAGGAATTTAGATCTTTACTGACCTTAGAAACAATTATCATAGAATCACAGAATCATAGAATGGCTTGGGTTGGAAGGGACTCGAAGAATCAGCAAGTTCCAACACCCCTGCCACAGGCACAACCACCAACTTCCAGATCTGGCGCTAGACCACGTTGCCAAGGGCTCCATCCAGTCTGGTCTTGAACACCTCCAAGGGCAGAGCATACACAGCCTCTCTGGGCAACCTGTTCAAGCACCTAACCCTGTAAAAAACTTCCCCCGACATCAAATCAAAAGCTTCCCTCCTTGAGCTTTAAACCATTCCCCCTTGTCCTATCACTGTTCACCCCTGTAAAAAGTTGATTCCCCTCCTGTTTATAATCCTCTTTTAAATACTCAAATGCTGCAACAAGGTTTTCTTGCAGGCGAAACAAGCCCAGCTCCCTTAGCCTGTCTTTGTAGGGGAGGTGATCCAGCTCTGTTAATCAGATAACTTAAAAATATCATGGACAGGAATCATTATGAATGGGAACTGGTCAAATCAGGCAAGAACAGATACAAACCTTATGATGGAAAAAGATAGTGAAAAATCATAACTTTGGATAAAGGGTAAGCATAACCGCTGTTATCTTTAATTGGATTGTGACGTGAACCTGAGACTGGCTTTCATCAGACATTACCTTTGTCTGGTAGGGTATAAAAACACTGCACATATGCAGATACATCAGGTGTACTCTGAGAATCAGTATCAAGATATGATAAACATATGTAACCATCATTAAGATAAATAACATATGAAAAATGCTTACTGAAATCTTCTTAGTAAAGTCATCAATTTAGACTCTATTCTGTTTCATTAAACAATAACCCAAGTAGGTTCATATGGTTAATCCACCAGAGGGAGTTCTATGAATAAAATAAAATAGAAATACTGACAACAAACAGATACATTTTGAATAAGGGTTTACCTATGCAACTTAAGCTTTCACTCTAAGATTTTTAGACAAGAGTTTAGTACCTAAAGATTCAATTAGAAGCTGACATTTCTGCTGCTCTAAAACACTGGCAAAGAAGAGAATGAAATGTAGCTATTTGTTTCTAAACCTAGTCTTTTGTGGAATAAGTATTTTGAGTAATTATTTAAGTATTTAACTGTAAGAGTAAACTGCCAGTCTTTTATCACAGATGCCTAAGTAGAATATCCTCATGAGTTCCAGTTATAGCACCATCAGTGTTAAATAGCAGATTTCCCAAACATTTTCATCCCACAGAAAAGCCCCAGGAAATATACACACAATTTTTTACACCTTGGTCTGAGTAACGTTTCCCTTGTGGATGACATTCAAGCTATATTAAGTTCAACACTGCAAAATGCTAGCTATACAGGTTAACTAAGTATAGTGCTAATACGATGCTATTTTGAACAAATAATTCCAGGAGTTGCAAATGAAAATAATACATATGAGGAGTACACAATACACAAAAAGATATGAGCAGTATTAACAGAGTGATTCTAGAAGTGAATATGCTAGATTGAAAGCTGGTATAAAACAGCGTAACTCTGATGGCTCTAATGAAGGCATGTCAAGTTAAATTAGATGGATTTTTTGCTATTCTCATCAGTTTTTAATAGTCGATGTAATAATGATCTCAAATTTAAAAAAGGCTGTTTACTTTCAAGAAGTAACAGATCCTTCTTTGGAAGAATGTTTTAGTTTCTGAAGTAATTCAGAAGCAGTCATGTTTAAACAAGCTTTTCAAAAGAAAAATGCCATCACTTAAAGAAGTGTTGTGGGTTGTTTTTATTATTATTATTATTATTATTATTATTTATTTATTCTCCCTAGGCTGCATGTTGTGCAGTCTCTCCTCTCATGCTCTAGAAAACAATATTTTTACTTGCTCTACCTAGGGGGCAGCAAATTATCCATAACTAACAGATTTAGCCATTCTCTGGAAAATGCAAATCCTTGTAAACAGAAATAAATATTGCTATCAGCATGAGTTGTGCTTTCAGAAAAGGACCATTTTATGTGATGATGGTAGCTAGTTTCTCGAATACATTTAGACATTAACAAAACTATTGGTGAATACTGTTGTAGTAGAATCAGACAATTTTCATAAAAAGAGACACATGTTAATAGTAGAAGAAAAAAGGATTTGTATTCTACATATTTCATGAGATTTGAGCAAGTAATTTTAATTATTTGTATTCCGGTTTTATCTTCACTAGCATGGTGATAAAAAATAACTTACATGTAGATGAACTCACCAGGTTTTTTACTATTTAAGTTGCAATTTACTATAGAAGTCTCAAGGTAACAAAATTCAACTAGAATAGGATATCCAGTAATTCAAAACCTGCTTATAATGCTATTTATTTTAAACTGCACAAATTGCAAGCAGTAATAAAGATCAGTATTTGACAAGAAAAATAACAAACAAACCATCATCTGTACTGCGAGATATTTAAAAAGCCCCACTGAATTCATTTGAAGTCCCTGAGAAAATGATGGAGGCAACAAGATCATACCATAAGAATAAAATGTCAGGAAGTAATGAATGAGTGAGGTAAACAAAGAATGAACTAAAACAGTCATTTCTAGTAATACCTACTTTTTTTTTTTTTTTTTTAATTTTTTTTTCCTGCATTATCTTCCTGCCCAGCTCTGTTTTAAAGCTTTCAGTTGCACATTCTCTGTGTAACACTATTTTGTTACTACTTAGAAATGAGAAAGGTAAAACACCTGTACAGGATGTATGTAAACAGAGTAAAGAGAGGAAAAAAGAGGGAAGGGAAGAAGGGAAGCAGGTAAGGAGAGAGGGCAGGAAGGCAGGCAAGTAGGAAGAAGGGGAAAATAGAGAGAAGAAAGGACAGAAAAGGAAGAAAGGAGTGGAGATAGGGAGAGAGGTAAAGTGAAATAAGTGCCTTACTTTGAAAAAGAGAAGGAGAGGCAAAATGAAACTAAGTAGCTCATTACATACAGCTACAACACTTGGCATATCCTTCTCATGTATTTTATACGTATATCATATTTTATATATTGATCTTACTGTTTTTGTATACAGATAGTGAATCATTTTCAGAATAGGTTGCATGAAGAAAGCAGTTCCAAAGCAGTTTATAAGCTATTTAAGAAAGATGAAATCACACTCTCCAGATTTTTAAATAAAGGGTTTTGGAATATTTTGAAATAATTCTTTTAACACAGTCTGTCTTACTGAAGGCATCATCTGTTACAAAGTCTTCAACAACATTGATTATAAGTGAGCTGTAAAAATTAAAAAGTTTTAAAACATAATATCTTGTGATCCAAAAAAAAAAACAAAAAAACACTTATTTCTGATAAGGAATATTAAAGAATATTTCCAGTCATAAAATCATAGAATGGCCTGGGTTGAAAAGGGCCACAATAATCATCGAGTTTCAACCCCCCCACTACGTCAGGGTCCAGTGAGTCACCATCCTCTGCATGAAAAACTTCCTCCTAATATCTAACCTAAACCTCCCCTGTCTCAGTTTAAAACCATTCTGTCTTGTCCTACTACTATCCACCCTCGTAAACAGCCGTGTTCCCTCCTGTTTATACACTCTCTTCAAGTATTGGAAGGCCACAAGGTCTCCCCAGTGCCTTCTCTTCTCCAAGCTAAACAAACACAGTTCCCTCAACCTCTCTTCATAGGAGAGATGCTTCAGCCCTCTGACCATCTCAGTGGCCCTCCACTGGATCTGCTCCAAGAGCTCTATGTCCTTCCTGTACTGAGGGTCCCTGGCCTGGACGCAGCACTCCAGATGGGGCCTCACAAGAGCCAAGTAGAGGGGGACAATCACCTCTCTCGCCCTGCTGGCCACCCTTTTTTTAATGCAACCCAGAACACAGTTGGTCTTCAGGGCTGCAAGCTCACACTGTTGGCTCACATCCAGCTCCTCGTCCACCAGGACTGCTTCTCCAAAGGGCTGCCCTCAAGCAGATCTTCCCCCAGTTTGTATAAATATTTATTTACCCAACCCAAGTACAGCACCCTAATTGAACTTCATTAAGTTTTCATGGGGCCACTTCTGCAGTCACCCTCTGGATGGCTTCCATTCCTTACAGTGTATCGACTGCACCACTCAGGACTCTGGTGTCATCTGCAAACTTGCTGAGGGTGCACTCGATGCCACTGTCTTCGTCATTGATGAAGATGTTGAAGAGCACTGGTCCCAAGACTGATCCGTGAGGGACACTGCTTGTGACCAGCCTCCACCCTGACACAGAACCATTGATCACAACCCTTTGTCTCATATGTGTCTTAACATAGCTTCTAGGAGGATCTGCTCCTTGATATTACCAGGTACAGAGGCAAGGCTCAGCGGCCTGTAGTTACCTGGGTCATCCTTTCCCCCTGTGTTAAAAATGGGAAGAATGTTTCCATTTTTCCAGTTACCGGGGATATCACCAGACAACCAAGATTTTTCAAATATAATGGAGACTTGCTCGGCAACCACATCAGCCATCTCCCTCAGAACCCTAGGATGGATATCATCCAACCCCATGGACTTATATGCATTCAGTATCATGAGAAGGTCTTGGACTTGTTCCACCATTACAGTGGTACAGAAACCACTCCTACACCCTCACCAAGATTCTCATGGTCCTGGCAGACATGGGAAATGTGACCACCCTTGAAGACTGAGGCAAAGCACTCATTGAGTATCTCAGCTTTTTCTATGTCTCAGGAAGCCTGCTCCCCATTACCTCTCATCAGAGGGGGAACACTCTCCTTGGCCTGTCTCTTCCTGCCTATGTACCTGTAGAACTCCTTCTTGTTATCTTTCAGCTACATCTGCGCCTTGGCCTTCCTAATCTTATCTCTACACAAACGGACAACAGTCTTGTTTTCCTCCTAGGCTACAAAAACCTGTTTCCATTTCTTGTACATTTCCCTCTTTTTCTTCAGTTTAAGCTGCAAGTCCTTGCACAGCCATGACAACCATCTGCCTCCTCTGCTCGATTTCTTCTGCTTGGGGATGGACAGCCATTGTGCTCTCAGAAGGCTGTCCTAAAGGAGCTGCCAGATCTGTTCTGCACCCATGCTCTTAACAACAGTTACCCAGGGGATCCCACCCAGCAGTTCTCTGAGCAGCTATAAGTTTGCTCTCCTGAATCACATGGTCCTTGCTCCGCTTTTTGCCAGGCCCACATTTTTCAAGATCACAAACTCCATCAAAGGCATGGTCACTCTAGCCCAGGCTGCCTCCAATCTTAACCTCTTTAACCTCTTCTCCTTTGCATTGGTGAGCACCAGGTCCAGTAAGGCTTCACCTCACGTTGGTCTGTCTACTACCTTGACTTGGAAGTTGTCCTTGACAGAATACAGGAATCTTCTGGATTTTCTGCCACCCGCTATACCACTATTCCAAAGATATCTGAGTGGTTGAAATCTCCCATCAGGACAACAGTCCGTGAGCACCTCCTGCAGCTGAAGCAAGAAGGCCTCATCAACAGGCTCCCCTTGATCAGGTGGCCTGTAACAGACTCCAACCACTACATGCCCTTTACTGGACCGATCCTTGATTTTTGAAATCCACAAGCTCTTGACCTGATCGTGGGTGTTCCTCAGACACAGCTCTTCGCAATCTATCCACTTCCTAACATTGAGTGCAACTCCCCCACCCCTTCTATCCTGTCTGTCCCTTCTCAAAAGCCTGTAGTCCTCAATCAGGGTATTCCAATCGTGGGATTCACCCCACCATGTTTCTGTGATAGCAATTAGGTCATACTTTCCCAATTGTGCCACAGTTTCTAGCTCCTCCTGTTTATTTCCCATGCTGTGTGCATTGGTACAGAGGCACTTCAGCTTAGCTATTGGCCTCATTGCCATCTTGGAAGAGCCTTCCTTAATACCTCCAGGACAAGTAAGGGGTTTTCCCTTACTGCCTCCCAAGGTGACAGCGTTCCCACTCACTTCTCTGACACGCAGTACATCTCCTTCCCCCAACATATCTAGTTTAAAGCCCTGCTAACCAGCCCAACCAGCTTATTCCCAAGAAGATTTGTGGCCCTTCTAGTCAGTTGGCTCCCATCTGCCGTCAGCATTCCCCTTTTCTCAAGGCTGCATCCTAAACCATAGTACCCGAAGTCCTAAGTGTGACACAATTCACAAAGCCATTCATTCAGCGTGTCCACCCTCCTCCTTTTGTGCAGATCCCACTCACCAACTGAGAGGACAGAGAACACGACGTGCACTCCCAATCCTTTCAAGCAGTCTTCCCAGAGCCCTGAAGTTCTTTTGATCACCCGAAAACTTCTTTTGCCTACCTCTCCATTTCCAGTATGGAAAACCAGTAAGGATAGCAATCGGAGGGCTTAGCTAGTTGAGTGCTGTTCCTAGCAACTTCTCTCACCTGGGAATGAGGCAGGCAGCACATCTCCCTGTGGGATGGGTCCGAGAAGCATACCGGGCCCTCAGTTCCCCTCAGAAGGGAGTCCCTTACGATGACAGCTCTTCTTCTTTTTCCTGACTGATGCTGTAGCAAAATGGGGATCAGACTGACTAGCCTTGGACAACCTCTCCTGCATGGATGGACTTGCACCAACATCCACACCCCCCAGTCCATCCACCTCCAGAGCCTCATACCTGTGTTATGTAAGAGCACCTGGGAAGGTGGGACAGGCTTAAGGGCAGTCCACTTGTTGTCCCAAACAGGAATTTGTTTCCATCCCTCACTGTCTTGAAGGTCGCCCCTTCCCACCTGATTGTGAGATGGCAGATGATCCCCCACTGCTTGAGAAGCATCTCCCCTGCACCCTTCCTGTAGGGATGGCACAGTGCAACTCCACCAACTGATCCCCTTCCCACAGTCCTGGATGCTCCTCAGCCTCCTTTAGCTCTACCACCAGGCTGAGCAGATCATCCACCTGCTCACACCGCACACAGCTGGTATCCCGGCTGCCCTCCTGTAGCAGCAGCGACAGGGCCAGGCATTCTCTGCAGCCTGAGACCTGAACTGCGGCATGGACATTCATGCTTTCAGTCTGAGTCTCCGCATCCCTTTCAGCAGCAGCCGCCGCCGTGTGGTGACCATGGTTGCACCTCGGTGTGTCCAGAGAGCAACGACCTGCTAAGTGACCTGTTAAGTGCTTAGCGCTAAGCCCCCTCCTGTACGGCAGGTGCTCTGCCCTGCCTGCTGGCAGATCCGTTCGGGGTTTGCCCTCAAAATCACTCGTTTCACAGCGAGATAACAACCCTCCTCCCTGTGTAGTCATGTGAACGGGTGGCTTACGGTCTCTCCTCATGTGAACGACAGACGCCATTCACATCACCCCGACTCCTTCTCTTCGTCCCCGAGGCTTTTTCTAGGCAAGTGGCGTGGATGCAGAGCCGTTGCCCTGGCAACGCCCACTTCACGTCAGCCGCTCTCGCGAGAGCTGCCGGGCTGCTCCGTTATCTCGGGGTTCCCTGGATGAAGAAAGCGATCGAAACCCGCCTGTCCCTCGCGGTCAGTCGCTGCGGTTCTGGCCAGGTCAGCTCTGAAGCAGCGAACCTCGGCAATCAGTCAAAATAAGACGCTGTGGTATTTCTTAGCAGCCAGAAAAAGAATATGAGGAACAGTTGTTGAGGGGATGGGAGTGGGAGAAAGAGCACCAGACGCAGTGACTCTGCAAAGTTCAATTTAATAACTGAACCGAAGCTATGGATAAGCTGTGTTAGGAAAAACTTCACACTCCTACACATACACACCCACATACAGTTACAGTTATTGAGGCTGTCCCCAACTGTGTGTTGGCATCGTTAAGCCTTGGGGAAATGCAACACTTGCTCCAGCCCAATGTTAAATGCCTGCTCAACAATATCCTCCTCCCACTGCTCTTCTGGCCCCAATATCTTTTACTGGAGAGACGCCACACAGGCCACCAATCAAATAACTCATGAACCATCTCCAGCAATGTCAGTTCTATTTTTTTGTTTGTTTGTTTATTTATTTTTGTTTTTCCTCCCCTCACTTGCTATCCCATAGCCTGCACCAAGACTTATCACACAGCCTTTGTTTGCACCATACTGTCAGCCATGGCTCATTATATTCAGTTGCTCACCCCTGATCCAGGCAAGGTCATGATGCTCCCATGACAATACTTCAAACTCTGAAAAACTGCAATACCAAAAGAAATGTTCCAAATATGAATAAAATAAAACTTTTAATGAACCAGAATTCATAGCAACTCTAAGGCTTAGGATGGAGTAGCATGCCAATGAGATCAAGAGACCCAAGTCTTGTCTACTGAACATGAACTTCTCAAATATAGGTTGAGAAAATGAAAACATGGACAAACCTGCTTCTCTGGCCTCACAAATATTCTCTGGCCTCACAAATATTTGCAGATGATGCATTGCCTTTTTTTTCCCAGTATCTCCTTACTATTGTTCTCTAATACCTGTCTCTACTGTACTGAAAGGCACCTGTACAATGCCAGAATACTGTACAGTGTTAGTATCCGAAACTGCTGAAGTGTGCGGACCTTTACTGTAAATTATTATTCTTACTAGTACTGAATGCATCACAAGAGATGTATTGTCGGTATTCTTGGGTGACTGCACCTTCTTCCCATCTTAGTCAACAGAGAAATGAGCTGTAGGTCCTGCATTATACTGAAGACGTTACTGCCAGAAAACAAGAGTGAATACTCCAACACCCTCTATTCTTCAATATTATTAGACAAAAATTAACCAGCAGATATGAGGAGTGGCATCTCAGTAATTCAGGATGTCTTCCAGCTTTTGAAAAGCAAATCAGTCCAGAAACAATCTTATCGTGACTGATAAAAGAGTGTACCATTCAGTACTTAACAGGTAATCACAGAGTGAGAATCATAGAATGACTTGGGTTGGAAGGAATCTTAAAGATCATGAGTTCCAATCTCCCTACTATTGGCAAGGACACCTCCCACTAGATCAGACTGCTCAGGGCCCATCCATCCTGGTCATGAATGCATCTGGGGATGGGGCATCCACAATTTCTCTGGGCTGCCTGTTTCAGCACAAGTAATTCTTTACCCTCTGAGTAAAGAATTTCCTCCAAATATCTATCCAAAATCTTCACTTTTTTTACATTAAAACCATTCCCCCTTGTCCTGTTATTATCGGACCATGTAAAAAGTTGGCCTCCCTCCTGTTTATAAGCCCTATTTATGTACTGAAAGGTTGGAATGAGTTCTCCCTGGAGCCACACAAAGTACCCTCAACCATTCTTTATAGGAGAAGTGCTCCAGCCCTCTGATCACCTTTGTGGCCCTTCTCTGGACCCACTCCATCAGTTCCATATCTTCATTTTGCTGACAGACTCAGACCTGCAGTCAGTAATCCAGATGGGCTCTCAGAGCTGGGGGAGAAAAAAAATCACATCCATATGGATGTTCTGCTGGCTCTTTTGATGCAGCTCAGGATTCATCCTGCTTTCCGGGCTGCAAGTGTATACTACTTCTACATTGCATGTAAAAAATTTTGCCCACCACAACCCCCAAGAGCTTATCTGCAGGGCTGCTCTCAACAAGTTCACAGAATCACAGAATGGCCAGGGTTGGAAGGGACCTCAAGGATCATGAATGTCCAACCCCTCTGCCACATGCAGAGCCACCAACCTCCACATTTAATACTAGACCAAGCTGCCCAGGGCCCCATCCAGTCTACCCGTGAACACCTTTAGGGACAGGGCATCCACAATCTCCCCCAGCAGCCTGTTCCAGCACCCCATCACTCGCTCTGTAAAGAACTTTCCCCTGACATCCAACCTAAATCTTTCCTCCCTCAACTTAAAACCATTTTCCCTTGTCCTGCTGTTATCTACCTTTTCAAAGAGTTGATTCCCCTCCTGTTTGTAAGCTCTCTTTAGTAAAGGCTGCAATGAGGTCACCCCACAGCCTTCTTTTTTCCAGGCTGAACAAGCCCAGCTCCCTCAGCCTGTCTTCATAGGGGAGGTGCTCCAGTCCCCTGACCATCTTTGTGGCCCTCTTCTGGACCCTCTCCAACAGCTCTCTGTCTTTCTTGTACTGGGGGCTCCAGACTGGACACAGTACTCCAGATGGGGCTTCACAAGAGCAGAGTAGAGGGGGACAGTCACCTCCCTGTCCCTGCTGACCACTCCTCTTCTGATGGAGCCCAGGATCCCATTTGCTTTCTGAGCTGCAAGAGCACACTACTGGCTCATGTTAAGCCTTTCATCTGTCAAGACCCCCAGCTCCTTCTCTGCAGGGCTGCTCACAAGGACCTCTCCTTCCAATGTGTATAGATGGCTGGGATTCCTCCAGCCCAAGTGCAAAACCTTGCACTTTGCTGTGTTGAACCTCATTAGGTTCACCCAAGCCCACCTTCCTAGCCTGTTGAGGTCCCTCTGAATGCCATCCCTTCCTTCCAATGTGTCAACTGCACTACTTGCTGAGGGTGCACTCAATTCTGTCGTCGATGTCATTGATAAAGATGTTAAAGAGCACCGGTCCGAAGATAGACCCCTGGGGAACGCCGCTCATTACCAGTCTCCACTTGGACATAGAACCACTGATGACTACCCTCTGTTTGCAGCCTTTCAACCAATTTCTTATCCATCAAGTGGTCCACCCATCAAATCCACATCCCTCCAATTAAGGATGTGGTGGGGGACTATGTCAAAGGCCTTGCTCAAGTCCAGGTAAATGACATCAGTCACCTTCCCTTCCCTGTCACTCCATCATAGAAGGCCACAAGATTGGTTAAGCATGACCTTCCCCTGGTGAAGCTGTACTGGTTGTCTCAGATCACACGCTCATTTCACATGTGATCAAGCATGTTGTCCAGGAGGATCTGTTCCATGATCTTCCCAGGCACAGAGGTAAGACTCACTGGCCTGTAGTTCCCCAGATCCTCCTTGCTCCCTTTCTTGTAAATGGAAGTGATGTTACCCTTCCTCCAGTCATCTGGGACCGCATCTGACAGCCACAACTTTTCAAATATGATGGAGAGCGGCTTGGCAACCACCTCAGCCAGCTCCTACAGAACCCTGGGATGCGTGCCATCTGGCCCTATAGACTTGTACGCATTCAGTCTCATGAGGCAGTGTGTACACATATCTGGGATCGATCCAATCAAGGGGTAACACCTTGCACTTGTACTTGCTGAACCTCATTATGTTCACATGGGTCAACTTCTTAAGCCTTTAGATGACATCCCTTGTCTCTGTCATAGCAGCTGCATCATGCAGCTTAGTATCATCAGCAAACTTGTTGAGGGTGCACCCTATCTCACTGTCCATGTTGTTGTTAAAGATATTAAAGAGCACCCGTCCCAAGATAAGCCACTGAGGGACACCACTTGTCTCCATTCTCCACCAGAATACAGAGCCATTGACCACAACCCTATTGTAAATGATGTGCATTGTGTATCAAAGAAGAATAAAAATAACAAAGGCATAAGCTCTCAGGATGGGCCATTTTAAGAATACTAGTCACTGTCAATTCCAGAAAACATAGCAATGAGTGGAGTCAAGAGTCTTGTTCATAGAGTTTCTATAGAATAGGATTTCTGCTTGTTTTCTCAGTCATAGCCTAATGCCTAAGAATGACTTCTCTGTCACTTCCTTTTTCTTTATCTTCTCTTCCTCTGTTTTTCCTACTAGAGCTCCTCGCTTTAGTTTCAACTCTATCACTCTCTCCAGTGTTATTTCCTTGTACTCCCCCATGGTCTATGTACTTCAATCATGCTACACTTCAGTTGTTTTAACATACTTTTCCCTGTTCCCAGAAATGTCCCCAGAAAAGGACTAGTGGATCATCTTTCTACTCTAAAAGACCTCTGCTAAATTCTAAAGTACTGGGAAAAGAAGATAATGCAATTGCAGGTTATGTCGTGCCATACTTTGTCATTACTCCTGAAGTAGAACTTCAATACAATGAATTTAGCCCTTAACTTTTAATACTTTACTGTGCATGAAACCTATGCATTCTGCTGTGGTTTCTTTTTGTTTATTTTTTTTTTTTTTTTTATTGTGTATTTAGCCACTCTTGAACAGCCTTTTGTGAAAACAATGTTTATTCCCAATGCAGGGACATATACCTCTAGTCTTGCCAAAGACATGCACAAAGGTAAGGTATTCAATTTTATGCTATTTTGCAGATTCAAAGCCTTGGACCTTAAAGCTACAAAATGAATCTGTCTTGTGGTTTGTTTGTTTGTTTGTTTGTTTGAATGCCAATACCCTAAAATTCACTCACCTTATAATACTTTGTTAGTGTAATATTTGTAGTTGCATTACAACTACATAATGCACTGTCATAGATTTAACCTAACTGATTTTAGATATCCACCCATCCTTTTATGTTAAAAGTCTGTTTGCTCCAAACTACCTCTGTGGAGAGTAATTTATTAATGCCTACAGATCAGTGAGATAAGGTGGGATTACAAATTGATATATTCTTCACTTGGCAGACTGAGATGTAGATCTGCTTACCTGACAGACAAACCGTCACCAAATCCACTGAAGAAAAAGTCGTATCACAGTAGTTTGGTAGCATTTTGAAACATGCTATTAACATGATGTGATGCTACCGTGGCTACTGAATATTAAGGTCTCTGGAGCTAGAATAAACTTTAAAGACATATTAAAAATATATGCATCTAATGTAAGAAAGGTCATTCAGGTGAGAATGGAAAGTAGCATTCTCTGGGAACTATACAGAATTCTGCCATACTAACCTTTTTATGTGGCATTTAAGAAGAAAAATGGAAGTTCCAGATGATAAAGGAGTCATCAGATTGTGATTCATGCACAGTAAACTACTTGCTTAACTATTTTCCTGTAGATTTCACAGCATTTTACTACCAGCAATTGTCTTCTCTATTTCCTTTTAATTATTTTGTTGTCCATATGCTAGTTCTTGAAATGCTCTTACTTTCCTGTTCTCCTACTGTTTCTTGATGGAGTAGTACTGTAACTTGCCCTGTCACAGCTGTATTAAGGAGAACTTATAAAAAAAAAAAAAAAACAGCATACTGTGCTAGGTGCTGATTATTACATTCAAAAAAGCATCTTAAAAATACCAGAAAGGTGAAAAGTGATCTATGAATTATGTCATAAATCACTGAAAAAATGAAAAAAAGAAACTGAAAGCATGAGTAATAATAATAGCTAAATGTCCTGAAAAAAAAGAGAGGCTCTGTGACATTTTAGGAAAGTAATACCACCAACAAAAATACATTAGTTGCAGATTGGTCTTGTACATAAAGATCAAATTTTCCATTCTGGAAAGATCATGAAAAGCATTTGGAGACTCTCATTTGTGTTTGCACTGTGTTTCAGTCTTTCTCACTTTTGCCTGTTGCTAGAACGGCTTAAAGAGGAAAAAATTGTAAACCTCACAAAATATGCTCTCTGTCTATATTTCAAAATGTAAAAGATGCACACTATTTTTTACAGAGATGCGCTGATATGATAAGAAAATGTCAGAATTATAATTTAGAAACAGTCCCAGAGACTCTCAATGATCATTGACATTTCAGCAAGGTTGTGAGACATCTTCTCACTTCTGTTATTGGTGGCTTGGGAATACAAATATTTTTAAATATGTATGCATTATATTGTATTTTTATACTGAATATTGAAATTTTTAAATGATAATCCACAATGTAAAAAGCATAAAAATAAACAATTACAGCTTTCCAAACACTTGGAAAAAGTACGATTAATGGACTGGTGTCTGTTTTAGTCACAGCTATACAGTCATCCCATATTCCAAGTAAATGGCACTGATTTTACATCCCAAGTAAGTCTCAAGACCTTTTTATAACATATATCACTTAAAATTCCATACAATATGTACAGTATTCTTATTACACCAGAAAATGCATTTCCAGTTGAGTAAACATTAAACTGTCCCTTTAAAACTAAACATAAATAAATAAATACTGCAATATACTGCAATGTATTGAAATGTTGTATTTTTAAAGCTTTTTTTTTTCTCCCCCTGAGTATTCTCCTCAAAGCTATTTCTATCTTTCCTCTGAGTGTTAAGATCATAATAATGCATTATTAGACGAATACTTAACAGTGATAATTTTTTCCATAGTTTCTTCAGTATTGTGATCTAACATAATATCGTCTTAGGTGGCTGGACAAATATTTAAATAGGAATTTTAAAGAGATAACAACAGAAAACAGGTAAAACAAATGTAATAAAATGTATGTTGCTGTCTGGAGTCCCTATGTTTTTCTATAAACATTATCTATCCTTAAAAACAAAACACACCTTACAGATCAAGCTTCTTAACATTTGAACACAGACTCCACAAATCTTCTGGCAGATCTGTATTTGCTACTTATGGTGCAAATAGGACATTTTGTACAATAATATATTCTGGAAATGCCTGCCTGACAGCATAAGAACTAAAACACAGAATGATTTGAAATTTCAGTGTGTCACTGCTAACTTGTTGCTGGCATGTTGTCAATAGCTTGTTCCTAATAAAAGTCAACTAAATGTTAGCTCCGATAATCCCATCTGCTGCGTATTGCTTAACAAATAAAAAAGAAATTAAACAACAACAACAAAAAAATCTGAAATTTTGCTCCACGTTTCCCTTGATATTCAACTCAGACCACTGGAAGTGTACAGGTGATACGTTTGATAAACTCAGAATAATTCAGATCGGAAGCAACCCTGCTCAGTGCATGTCTAACTAGGTCAGACTACCCTGCAAAATTTTCAGTCAACTCATGGAATCACAGAATCATAGTCCTGAACATTTCCAACATGTGGCTGTACAAACTCAATTGAATTTGCTCTTCTAGTATTTGAGTATGCCTCCCACTCTATATTGCTGTACCTCCAACATAATCTTCTCTCTATTCTCCAACCAGGTACATGTAGACAGCAGAAAGGCTTCCTTTATCTGTCTTTTATCTAGGTTCAAAAGACTCATCTCCCTCAGACTTTACTAGTATGCTCTGTATTCCAGAGCCCAGCCAGTTTGGTTATGACTTCTGCTGGATTCACTCAAACACATTAGTCCCTTTCTTGTACTGAGGAACTCCAAACTGCACACAGCCCATCATATGTGGTCTCAGAAATTCCGAACACAAGAAAATGATCACCTCTTTCAACTCGTTCTTCTAATAATCCCTGGACTCTTGGCATTTCTTGCCATCATGTTATATTCCTGGCTCATGTTCTGGAGCTTTCACCAGAACCCTCAGCTCCTTTTCTGCAGAGGTGCTTCCTAAACAGTTGCTCACCAGCCTGTACTGGTGCACAGGATTATTTGTCTACAGGTTGCAGGACTTCAGGTGGTTCCTATTAGCTTATTTCTCTAGCCTGTCCACAACTCTGTGAATAGCAGTCCCACTCTCAAACACACTGATCATCTTTGCCCCATATTTTAGAGACATCTAGAAACTTGCCCATCCTATACTCTAGGCCATTAGTGAAGATGACAAACAGTATTAAACACAGAAGTGATTTATGTGAAATGTCACTGGATGCATGCCTCAGGATAAGCTGCTGTAAGTGGAACTAGATAGGAAAGCCTTTGCATATCAGTCCTTCCCCTCACCACATCAATAAGTTTTAGCTCTGAAATTCTGCAGCTTACAAAACAAATATAACTAACAATAACACCATTGAAGTTCTTCACCATAAAATATCATTTAACATAAATGAAATTACTGCTCCATCTGCAGTATAATCAAAATAATTCATACATTAAAGGTTTTTTACAGAGTCGATATATGGCACTGAGATTACTTACCTGCTTATAATTAAGTTTGAATGATGTTTTCCTGCATTGAGAATAATGACCCTTGCACTGCGAAGCAAAGAACTGTAGCTAAGAAATACTAAACACCTCATGCATTCAATTCATTCAAAGGTACGTGCAAACATTCTCCATCTCCTAGGCTCAGAACTGTAACATAAGCTAGGATCCTTTATAAATCTAATGTTTTATCAGGCTAACAGACACATCAGTCATTTTATTCATACACATTCTTCTACTCATGGAATTTTTACTATTTGGTTATCCTACTCAGAGTCTCAAAGTAACTTTTCCAAGTTTATGCTTAGCAATACACCTTAGAGTATGGCAAACTAAAAATGTGGAATAAAGCTCTATCACCTCACTATTCAAACTACGCTTTCAAGATCAAAGAATCGTACAATGGCTTGGATTGAAAAGGACCACAATGATCATCTAGTTCCAACCCCCCGGCTATGTGCAGGGTCACCAACCACTAGGCCAGGCTGCCCAGAGCCACATCCTGCCTGGCCTTGAATGCCTCCAGGGATGGGGCATCCACAACCTCCTTGGACAACCTGTTCCAGTGAGTCACCATCCTCTGCGTGAAAAACTTCCTCCTAATATCTAACCTAATATCTAATCTCCCCTGTCTCAGTTTAAAACCATTCCGTCTTGTCCTACCACTATCCACCCTCGTAAATAGTAATTCGCCCTTCTGTTTATACGCTCTCTTCAAGTAATGGAAGGCCACAAGGAGGTCTCCCTGGAACCTTCTTTTCTCTGAGCCAAACAATCACAGTTCCCTCAACCTCCCTTCATAGGAGAGGGGCTTCAGCCCTCTGATCATCTCAGCAGCCCTCCTCTGGACCTGCTCCAAGAGCTCCATGTCCTTCCTGTACTGGGGGCCCCAGGCTGGACATAGAACTCCAGATGGGGCCTCACAAGAGCCAAGTAGAGGGGGACAATCACCTCCCTCTCTCTGCTGGCCATCCTTTTTTTAATGCAGTCCAGAACACAGTTGGCCTTCAGGGCTGCAAGCTCACACTGCTGGCTCACATCCAGCTCCTTGTCCACCAGGACCCTCGAGTCCTTCTCCAAAGGGCTGCCCTCAAGCAGATCCCAGTTTGTATAAATACCTGGATGCCCCCAGTTTGTATAAATACCTGGAATTTACCCAACCTAAGTGCAGCACCTTGTATTTGGCCTTGTTGAACCTCATTAGGTTTTCATGGGCTCATTTCTCCAGCCTGTCCAAGTCCCTCTGGATGGCTTCCCTTCCCTCCAATGTATTGACTGCACCACTCAGGACTCTGGTGTCATCTGCAAACTTGCTGAGGGTGCACTTGATGCCATCGTCCATGTCATTGATAAAGAATTTGAAGAGCACCGGTCCCAAGACTGACCCTTGGGGAACACCACTTGTGACCGGCCTCCACCCAGACATAAAACCATTAATCACATTACTGTGGCTGTGACCAGGAAACCAATTCTTAATCAATTGAACAGTCCATCTTCCAAATCCACACCTCTCCAATTTAGAGAGACGGATGTGGTGAGGGACCATGTGAAAGGCTTTGCAGAAGTCCAGGTAGATGACATCCATCACTCTTCCCACTGAAGCCATCATTCCATCATAGAAGGCCACCAGATCGGTCAGGCAAGAACTACCCTTGTGAATTCATTCTCAGATCACCTCTTCACTTCATATGTCCCTTAACATGGTAACCATGAGGATCTGCTCTGTGATCTTCCCAGGCACAGAGGTGAGGCTCACAGGCCTGTAGTTCCCCTGGTCATCCTTTCTCCCTTTTTAAAAAATGAGAGGAATATTTCCCTTTTTCCAGTCACCGGGAATATCACCTGACAGCCACGATTTTTCAAATATGATGGGAGAGTGGCTCAGCAATGGTATCATCCATCTCTCTCAGAACCCTGAGATGCTTATCATCCAGCCTCATGGATTTGTATACATTCATTTTTATAAGGAGGTCTCTGACTTGTTCCACTGTTACAGTGGGATAGAATTTCCTCCTCTCACCCACACATAGATCTTCAGGTTCCTGGCAGACATGGGGAGCCTGACCACGCATGAAGACTGAGGCAAAGCACTTACTGAGCACCTCAGCTTTTTCCATGTCTGATGAAGCCAGTTCTCTGTACTCATTTATCAGAGGCGGAACACTCTCCTTGGCCTGTCTCCTCCTGCCTATGTACCTGTAGAACCCCTTCTTGTTATTTTTTACATCCCTTGCCAAGTTCATCTCCATCTGCGCCTTGGCTTTCTCGATCGTATCTCTGTGACAATGTCCATGTATTCTTCTCAGGCTACACAACCCTGCTTTCATTTCCTGTACATTTATTTCTCTCTTTTCCCTTAGTTTGAGCTGCAGCTCCTTGCTCAGCCATGCCAGTCACCCACCTCCTCTGCCTGATTTCTGCTGTGGGATGGAGAGCTGTTGCGCTCTCAGAAAGTGTCCTTAAAGTGAGCACCAGGTCCAGTAAGGCTTCACCCGCTGTCAGTCTGCCTAGTACCTGGACGAGTGAGTTATCCTCAGCAGACTCTAGGAATTTCCTGGATTGTCTGCCACCCACTGTGCTGCTACCCCAGTAGATATTTGGGTGGTTGAAATCCTCCATCAGGACAAGAGCCTACAAGCACGACACTTCCTGGAGTTGAAGCAAGAAGGCCCTGTCAACAGGCTCCCCCTGTTCAGGTGGCCTGTAGCAGACCCTGACCACTAGATGCCCTTTACTGGACTGATCCTTGATTTTAACCCATAAGTTCTCAACCTGGTCATGGCTGTTACTCAGACACAGCTCTTGGCAATCTATCTACTTCTTAACTTAGGAAGCAATACCCCCTCCCCTCCTACCCCGTCCATCCTTTCTGAAGAGCCTGTAGCCCTCAATCACAGTATGCCAGTCTTGTGAGTCATCCCACCACATTTCCAATATAGCAACGAGACCGTAATTTTCCAAATATATCATGGTTTCCAACTCCTCCCACTTATTTCCCATGCTATGTGCATTCATGTAAAGGCACTTCAGCTGGGCTTTCTGGCACACTACCTTTCTAGAGGAACCCTCCTTCAAATCTCCAAAAGAAATCTGAAGTTCTACCCCACTGCTTCCTAGAGGGACATGAGAAGGTTCTGGACAGGAGGTCAGCAAGATTACCTCCTTTGAGGAGTTCCCAGAAGATCCTACAGGACAGTTCGGAGGTTTTTTCCCCACTCCTGTGACAGCATCCCCAAGCTGTCACACCACACTCTGTCCCACCACACTTGACTTTCTTCCCCCATCAGATCTAGTATAAAATCCTAGACTACTTGGTCTGTCCTCGCAAGCCTCACTGCATCTCCTTCCCCCTTCCTACCTAGTTTAAAGCCCTTTCAATGAGCCCTGTTAGCTCTTGGGCTAGGATCCATCTTATTGTTAGAGACAAGTAACACCCATCTGCAACAATTAGACCAGGAGCGAAGTAAATCATCCCATGGTTGAAAAACCCAAAGTTCCTGTGGCGGCACCAGCCTCTTAGCCACATATTCATTACTGGGGTTTTCCTAGCCCACTGTGTCCCTTGCTGCTTCAGAAGGGATAGAAGAAAGTATCAGTTGTGCTCCACTCTCTCAACCAACTGTCCTAAAACCCTGAAGCCTTTCTTGTTAGTTCACAGGCTTCTCTGAGATACTGCATCGTTGCCTGCCTGAACTAGCAGTAATGAGGTGTAATCAGGAGTAAGCCAGGTCTGGGAGTTTTCTAGTTATGCTCTTGACCCAGGTCCAAGGAGGCAGCACATCTCCCAGTGAGTCAGGCCTGGTCTGCATACAGGGGCCTCTGTTACCATGAGGAGGGAATCACCCACAACAATAACCCTTTTGTCTTTCTTAGCAGTGGCAGGGCAGTAAGCATCACAGAGAAACAGAGTCGCCTGCCTTGTCCTTGGCAATGCCTTAGGCAAACCCTTCTGTGCCTTCTCGCTTATATCCCTTTCGATTGCCAGTGCCTCAAACATGTTACTTAGCGGCACCTGGGGAAGTGAAGTTGACAGGGAGGGTTGGCCCATGATGCCGAGCTAGGACTGTCTTCCAGCTCTCCCCATCTTTCTTCTGCGGCTTGCTGCACAAGCTACCACACCGGCTGTTGAAGTATGCTGTGGGTGCTGCACACGCACTGCCTTCTCCTCACTTTACTCTGAGAAGCTTTTTCCAAGGCAAGGGGTGTGGATGTGGATTTGTTGCCCTGGCAATGCCCACACCACGTCAGCCGCTCTCGTGAGAGCTGCCAGGCTGCTCTGTTATCTCAGTTCCCGTGGTAAAAGAACTGACTGAAACACCCTTGTACCTCATGATTAGTGCGGTTCTGGCTGGGACAACTCTGAAGCAGCAAACCTCAAGGGCTACTTCTGGGTTTTTGCCCGATGCAATATGATCACTTGGCTTTCAGTAAACTTTCTTCACAAGTAGGGCACTGACAGATAAAAAAAACTACAAGGTATTTCAATTTTCCACAGACTTTAGTTAGATGGCATAATATTGAGATTCAGAAACTGGTAGCACTGCTTGGCATATCAAATTCTAAATTTCTAAGCATTGTCTGCATGTCTTAGCACAGACAGGTCCATGTTGTTCACTGTGAGATAAACCAAGCTACAGTACAAATAATAAAATACAATTTTTTTATTTTTATTTTTTTTTAAGAATTTCCCATATTTTAAAACCAAAAGGCAATTCTCTGTTTTAAACTTAATATAACAATTCTTAACATTTTCTAGCACAGAAAAGTTGTTGTTACAAGAAGAACTATTGCCAGGTCACAGTTTATTAAATTAACAAGGATTGTTCAAATATTTTCCTCTCCCTAGATTTACTAATGTAGAAAAGTAGTTGTTGAGAAAACAGCTAGTAGTACTTTAAGGCCACAGAGTTTATTAAACTAGCCTGGTCTATTACAGCACTTCAAAATGAAATATACAATGGTTCAAATAAATAAGCTATATCAAGTCATACATTCTAAGAAGAATTGCATTTCAATAAGGCTGCCATCATAATTTGTTTTATAAAAAGACAGATAATATACTACAGCTTTAATTTCTGACAAGTTTGACAAGCTGATAAACTGCTAACTTTAGAAGTTATCTTCCCTTCACATGCTAAAAATAGAAGAAACTACAATAATACAGAACTGTCATTAAAAATGTCTGGTGGAAAAATGCAGTTGCTTGAGCTCATTGAGACTTTCCATTTTGCTGGTTTGTTTCTTTAAATAGGCATCACATGTGCAGGTCATTGTACTAGCATGTAACTTGATAACTAATTAGGAAATTATAGTTTTAAGACATATGGCTCTGCAGATTGAAAACTTACTGAAGATGATGTGCCAGTAAAAACCGAGATTGTCATTTAAAAGTATAGAAGTCTTAAATCAAGACAGACATGGGTGTCTGTGCTGCAAAATAAGCTAACAGATTCAATTAAGAAAAGAAAAAAACCAAAGCAATTTCACACCTCAGAAATAAAACAGCCCACAGTAAATCTGATGTGCCACAAAAAAAGGTATCAGTGAGACTGTGCAATTTTTGCCCTTATTTTTAACATGTTCAAAAGCTTTAATTTAAAATGTGGCTATTCAAGATCCATTTACAAATAAAACAGGGAATGCAAAGAGAAGTCTACAAATTTCATTGTTCACAAACTTTTTATTCCATGTTAAGAAATAGATCTTTGCATTCTGAAAATGGAAAGAAGCTTGTCAGCATTAAATTAAATCTGAAGTACTGTGTCAACTATGCAAATAAAAAAATACTGTTCAGGAATTCTCTAGATTTCATGGCTGAAGCAAACTAAATTATTAACAAACATAACAACATAATTGAAATTACTTATTTCCTGAAAATAAAAAAATACATAAACATATAAACATACATAAATAGTGGTTTGCTCTTTAGCAGCTCTTTTTCAATATAAAGAAATTTCCAAAGCTCCATCTTGTCCTGATAGGGTGTTATGTAAAAGCATAAAGCAAACATGAGTACATAGCTCTGAAAGTAATACCTTCTATCCATTCCCATGGAATAGAAAAAAAATGCAAAGAGCACAATAACACTAATCAATACAGCCAGTTCTCAGCTACAAAATACTATTTTTCAATGTAGTCACCACCATTAGCTACGCATTTTTCCTAGTGATGAAAAAGAACCTGCATTCCATGTTCATAAAAATCCGCAAGGCCATTTGGAAGATGGCATATATTTCATGTCACTGTCACTGCTGCTGAAACATACCACCCACCACCTCACTGTGCTCACATCCGCTGCTTGATCTCTGTAAATGTTCAGTGTGGATGAATGTCAAAAGGTACAATTTTTTTCCACATAGAGAAGTTGAGTTCCACCCTTTGCTTCATATCCACTTCCATGACAGACACCATTTTGTCAGACTGCCCCTCTGCTGCCATCTGTTGCACAGCAACAAAATATAAGGGGATATTCACAGGAAGGTTCAGCCTCTACTGCCACCACGCTATGTTGATGTTATGTGCCAACATACTAACATAGAATCATATCATAGAGTCATAGAAAGGCCTGGGTTGAAAAGGACCACAGAGATCATCTAGTTTCAACCCCCCATGCCATGGGCAGGGTCATCAACCACTAGACCAGGCCTTTCTGCCCAGAGCTACATCCAGCTTTGCCTTGAAATAGGAGGCATTACTTTTGGAGTAGTCCTGATATATTGTATATATATAAATTGAAAATTACAGTGTAATTTAGAACTTATTAAATAATCAACTAGTCAAGGAAATTGCCTTTGAATAAGTAAGATTAAAAAATTTATGGAGATTAAATCAAGCAGATCATTTTCATGAAAATACATTGATTAAAATGCTATTGTGAAGAAAACTATGATAAAGAATGACTTTCTAACCAAATCTGATTGGTGGATGAAAGCTTTATGATGTTTGTAAGGAATGATGCAGTCTAAGGGAATGCTAAGGTTCAAGTACCTTAGATTATCTCAGTTAGAGTTGAGAGCTAAAGAGATGGACTTTTTTCTAACATTTCTAGTCATGTCTAACTGCATTTTTTGTATAGAAGTATCACAAGCTCATTGATTTGATAACTATTGGCTATATATGAGAGAAATGATGAGCTAAAAATAATTTCTTGCTTGTAGCATAAGTATCTTTTTAAATATAAAGAAGGCAAAGGTATATCATCTCAGTCATTATTTTTTTCTTTATTTTGGGCACATGAATACCTACTTTTCTTCATTTAGAAATTTCTATCATATTAAAAAAAACCAAATTTTGTTTTGAAAATTAGCCTCATAAAACTGTCAACTCAGACTGTCAGTTGTAATTCCCTACTCACTGAAATTATTTCCTATTCATCAAAATAGTATTAAAATGTTTTAACAATAGTTTTTAATGCTGAATATCCAGAAACTCTCTTTCTAAAAACTGAAAAAAAAAGTAGAAAGATATACTATTTCACTTTTTAAAACTTTTATAATTGAAATGCTATTCAATCTTTTCCTCCCTTTTGTTCACAAATTTTCTCCTTATGAATCTATCAGAGACACTTATGTTCTAACACTTCCACTATTTATATGAGAAATAATTTAAGTAAATACTTTAGACAATTGGCTAAGAAAAATTCACTTAATCTCTTGTGTTTTTGTAGAGAAAAATTACTTTCCCTTACAAAGCAGAAACACAAAATTTGAAATCTTCATTTATTAATCCATTATTCGGCCTTCATTCCAGAAGTTTCTTAATCTGTTTATATTGCTTTCAGAGAAATATACATTTCTACAAGCCAACTGGCAGGATATGTCACTATAAAGCCACAATTTGCAAACTTAAAGAAAACACCTTGAAAAGAATGAAAAGAAAGGACTTTTAAGTTCTCATGGGAGCACAACAGCCTTTAAAAAAAAAAAAAGGATTTATTCATCCTTTTTTAAAAGAGAGCTTCTCCTAAAATGCACTGCATAAGACAAAATGAGTTTATTGACAACTCTACCTTTACCATACTTTCAGAACTGTTCTCATTAAAGTCCATACTATTTCCTTGGAATCTGCAGGAAAAAAATTGTTTTTTTGTCACCTCAGTGACCATGCATCCACTCTTTGCTCGCCACTTCCTTGCTCTTTATTCACGTCACAAAGTTTCTGTTTTCTGATCTTCCATCCACCTGTCCCAGTGTATCTACTCAGCACTCTGGAAGTTCTTCCTAGTATGCGTGAGTGCAAAATAATCTTTTTTCACTTAGGTAGAGTCAGCCTGATCTAGAGTGCTGCAGTCAAGGTAGGCAGTAATATCCCACACCAAGTTCCTCATTCACGTGCTTTAAAAGAAAAGATTAATTAAAACAGATATCATAGAAGCACGTAATTGTTTGAGTTGAAAGAGATCCTTAAAGGTCATCTAGTTCAGTTTCCCTGTAATGAACAGGGACACATACAGCTACAACAGGTTGGTCAGGGCCCCGTCCAGCCTGTCCTTGAATGTCTTCAATGACAGGGCACTCACCACCTCTCTGGGCAACTTGTTTCAGTGCCTGACCACCCTTAATGTAAAAAACTTCTTCCTTACATCCTAAATTTTCCCTCTTTTAGTTTGACATTATTTCCCCTTCTCCTATCTCAACAGATCCTGCTAAAGAGCCTGTTCCGATATGAACTCACTAAATGTAATAACACCATGCCTATTAAAATATCATGCCCTGTTAGGATAGACTTCTATGACAATCATTTTAGTGAGCTGGAAATTAAATGACAGAATGAATACTGTTATATCACAACTGAATAATTGTGCATTTTTGTCATTCTTGAAAAGATGAAGTATTACTATCACACACGCTTGAAAGTGTAACTGCAGTTACCTTTGAGTTTATATATTAATTACAACTGACTTCCTTTCTTATCTATCATTTTTTGTTAGCAATCTTCCCATTGCACATAATTCAGATTTTAAATCTGAGCATTAAAAGCTATACTATACTTTAGAATATACCTAATATTTTGGACATTGGCACAGATCTTTGTTATTTATCAGCTATGTTTCAGTTGCCAGTCTTCACTTGTACTACAGTGTTTAATTTCAAACTGTTATTCAACCCCAGAAAATTTCAAAATGATTTTAAAGAATCATGAAAACCTTTTAAAAACCAAAATCTTTCCCTATTTTTTTTTTAATTTTAATTGATTTTTTTCATTGCTCATCACATTGGTTTCATTCCATAATAATAATAAAACACCAATATAATACACAAATGTACTGAGAAAAGAAAAAAATGCTAAAAAGGTTGAAATTATTTTTACAGACCCACACCTGTTCACTTTTTAACACAATATAATTCTATTAAAGTAGCTCAGATGAAATCTACTCTGCTTATTTCCCATCACTGACAGCAGAAGGTTAAACACATGAGTTGACTTGGAAGACTAGCTTTATATGTCTAAAGACAGATAATTAAAACCAGCATAGACCAAGCTCCATGTGTATAAAACAGACATAACTATCTTGGCTGCAGAAGGAATAAAAAGACAGTTAAACCCATGAACTACAACGTGGTATTAGTTAAGCAAAATAAAGATGTAACTGCTGGGAAAGTGAAGAAGATTTGCTAAAATCTGCTGCATTACTTTAATAATAATTTCAGTATAGACCTTAAGGGACCATTATTTCTCAGAAATGATAAGTAATCTATCCTTATGTAAGCTTAATTTCATGAGCCAGATGTTTTTTTTTAATTTTGTCAAACTATGCAGAATTAAATGGCTACAGATATAATTTACATTCTGAATAAGTAACATATTTTTGCTCCATTGATTCTGATTAATTTTTATGTCTTACAAGTTCTGCTAGGTGTAATTGGAAAAAAAAAATTAAAATATCGTCAGACGTTCATCACTGAACTTCTGTTCATACAATTCTGTGTTCAAGTCTATCTTAAGCTACTGCAAAAATGAATTAAAGGAGGCAAACTGGGTGAGAAAAAGAAAAAACAAAAACTTGATATTGCATTGAATTACAAATCTTCCCTGAACTAAAACAAAAGGAACAGTGATTTAAAAAAAAGTGACTTACAGACACTACTTACTGTTATCAACTGTATGCAAACACAAATTTAATTAAGTCATATGCTTTTCTGTCTCAGTACATAGTGTACTCATTACAAAGCAAGTTCTCATAACTAAAAGAAAGTTGAGAGGGTTTCAGAAGGGCCACTTGTAAAACAAAGTATGAGACAAGTACAGAAGAATTTCAAGCCCAAAATTAGCACAATATTTTTACTTACAAAAGATAAAGAAGATTCACATGATCACAATTTAGATATTCTAAAACTGCCTTACCATAGTGTAGTTGTGAGCCACCTTCATAAGCTCTGTGCATCCCTGCGCATCAGCAAAAGCTCGTATTCCCAAACAGTTGGACGGGTGCAAAAGCTTCATTAGAAAATGGCAGCAAACCTCCACTACTTGTGGGAGCTGGAGGAGGCAGGCAGCTGCTAGAAGATTTTCAATAGTGTCCTCTTTCAATTCCAGGCAGCCTGAGAAAAAGAAGTGATAACATATGCATCCTTGGTTGTTTTTTTTTTTTTTTTTTTTTTTTTTTTTTAAAAAAAGCAAAACTCCATGAAACATTGAAAGATCTTTTATAAATAATTCTAGCTCTATATAAATAATTCTGCAGAAAAAGCAAGCAGAGAGAGGATTACTCTCTGACTGGACATCTCAATTACCTGAATATTTCATATGTGTAAACATTAATTCAACTATGTAAGAGTTTTACAGATGAAGGCTGGAACATGAAGAAATAAGAGAAGGCTTGGGAACACTGCTTTGATTTCTATAGTGAGATTAAAATCTAAGTACATATATAATTATCAACTAGACTGTGTTTTATTTATTCATTTATTTATTTGCATTAAAGTTGGCGATTAAACTTGCACTATCTTTGGTGGTACAGAGCAAAACTCATTGCCATTTACCTCCTTACAGTGCACTAAACAGTTGACTATCAAAGCATCACTACAAAAATATAAGTACATTCAAAGTGGTTCTTATAGTTTTCAGACTTCCTGGTTTTATTTGTAACGTGACTTTGGGGTAAATTTTATCTAAATAATATGCACCACTCCTCTCATAGCCTATAGTTCTCCTACAAAACTTCATACTTGGTAAAAGAGCATCTACGAATACACAATAGCAATCTTCCCTTAATTGTTACATTACACAAAGTTGTTGTTTTTTAAAAAAAAAAAACAAAATTCCTGCTGATAAGCTTTTTAGTAAGTAAAAGATGAAATAAAATGATACAAATTTAAAGAACCATCCTTTTCAGTAAGGAATAGCCCACAAACCTGCCATTTTTAAATGAAATCTTTTTTATAGTATCTTCCACTAATAGCACCATCAACTCCAAATAATTTAAATACCTATAAATTACATATCACAGGGATAAGTTGGAGTACAGGAAAATAAAACGATACAAAAATGTGAAAGTGTAATATAAATTTTAAGAATCTAACATTTTGGTTTCATTTTACTGTGCTTGGAATATCATTTCATTCTACAAAAGGATTAAGATTAGATTGATCTTTCTGTTCAAAGTAATATAGATCAGCTGTTAGATAAACTCATACTTTTCTTCATACAAATGTTTGTTGTCATATGAAGAGAAATCTACACATCTTAATAATTTATCACGTGACTGAAGACTCCCAAAGTCCTCTACTTCACCACACAATACCACAGAAAAGCCACTTTATATTATAATACCAAAACAATACAATAACCATAGCACTATTTTACCTTTTCTCCATCTTTTGTGTTACGTGGAGCTTTCAATATAAGATGGAAACTATAAAGCTATCTTGTAGTGTCATGCAAGTTTCTCTTCATGTTATCTGACTTTTTCTTACCACTGTTGTCCCATCCCCTCCCCCCCCCCTAGATTTACACAAGATGGTCAGAAGACACAGTAAGCAGCTGGCATTCTGATAACCCATATATTTATCAGTGACCCTCCCAAATTTGCTGCATGGCTGCAGGTAATCACTGGACCAACACATAATTCATTATGTAGACTATAGTCCCACTATGCCACATGGAAGCTAACCAAAAAAATATATATTTTTTTTTACGTTAAAAATGATTATCCAAAAAGCAAAAGGCAAAGAAATAAAAATATGTGAAACAGTTGAGAAAGTTAGACTGACTGAGAAGTGTGATGATGGAAACAAAATCAGAAGAAATAAATCTCCTTTTCCTATTCACTATTTACTTTTTAGCAACAATCTCAAAGAAGTCTCCAGCTTTACAAAGCTGATTTGGATAACATTTACAGAAAGAAATAAAGATTGAAAGAATCATCACCCTTTATAAAGAACGGTAATTCTATCACATTTAGGCTTCTTATCGCTAAATGTAGCATTAAGAGAAGACCTGCTGTTGTATTTTGTTTGTTGTTCTTTTTTCAGTAAACATGGTAAGAAGAAAGACAGATCTCTCCGGGGTCCTGCTTTACAAAGCATTAACTTCAATGGCATGCAGCATGTACCAAATCCATTATGATTTTCACTATGTCTTACTTATCTTTGCCTTTAAGCATTAAGGCACCTTCACAAGTTTTGTAAAAAATGTATTCACTTTCTTAGAAGGAACAGTATGATGTTTCTACCTAAAGTCTCATGTAATATTAAGTGGTTTAGCATGGTCAGTTTGAAAAAAAAAAAAAAAAAAAAAAAAAAAAAAAAAAAGCAGCTAAGTGTCTTAGTACATGAACTGTTCAGCTTCATATTGACAGCATATTCAAGCAACTAATAAAAAAAAAAATAATAGGCTATACAAGCATGTATTAGTATTACTGCTATATCAGTTCACCTCCCCCTCACACTTCTATAATAAGCAGCTTCTACTACTTCAGCATGAGCAGAACAAATTAGCTTAAAATCCCATTTTGTGTTATTTTAATTAGTATGAAAATAAGAAGAAAAAACATTCATAAGAACTTTAATGCATTATAATTATTATTCCATATTAAAGTTCTGTTTGTGACAAATTTTATCTGCATTGCTTATGCAGAAATTAAAATGCTTATATTTAGAATGCATTCTTATGATGAATAAATACAATTTATTACCTCAACATTAAATTTGGAGCAGAGATATAGCTTTCTCTGATGTTTTTATTCTTTTGCTAAATCTTTTTCTTTCTTAGGCTACATTTTTACAACTAATTTCATGTATAGGGAAATTTTTAACATCTTGTTAACATGAATCAGAGAACCGTAGAATCATAGAATTTCTTGAGTTGACAGGAAGCCTTAAAGGTCATCTAGTCCAACTCCCCTGCAATGAACATCCACAGCTACATCAGGTTGTTCAGAGCATTGTCCAGCCTGATCTTGAATATCTCCAAGGACAGAGCATCCACCACCTCTCTAGACAACCTGATCCCATGCCTCACCACACTTATTGTAAAAAAATTTCTTCCTTACATCCAATCTAAATCTCCCCTATTATAGTTTGAAACCATTTCCCCTTGTCCTATCACCACAGACCCTGCTAAAGAGCCTATCCCTTTCTTTCTTATAATCTCTATTTAGATACTGAAAGGCTGCTATCAGGTCTCCCTGAGCCTTCCCTTCTCCTCTCCAGGCTGAACAGCCCTAGCTCTTCCAGCCTATCCTCACAAGAAAGGTGTTCCATTCCATGCATCATTTTTGTGGTCCACCTCTGGATGTTTTCTAACAGTCTATGTCTTTCCTATTCTGAGGACTCCACATCTGGACATTACTCCAGGTTAAGTCTCACCAGCACAGAATAGAGGGACAGGATCACCTCTGTTAACCTGCTGATCATGCTTCTTTTGATGCAGCCCAAGGCATGGCTGGCTTTCTGGGCTGAGGGCACATTGCTGGCTTGTGCCCAGCTTGCCATCCACCAGTACCCTCAAGTCCTTTTTGGCAGGGCTGTTCTCTATCTTTATATCCTTCAGCTTGTCCTAATAACAGGGGTTGCCACAACTCAGGTGCAAGATCGTGTACTTGGATTTGACGAACTTCATGAAATTTACCTTGACCCACTGCTCAAGCCTGTGTAGGTCTCTCTGGATGGCATCCTGTCCCTCAGACATGTTGACCATACCACACAGCTTTATGTAATCCACAACCTTGCTGAGGGTGCACTTGATCCTACTGTCCATATATTTGATAAGAGATATTAAAGAGCATCAGTCCCAGCACTGACCCCTGAGGGACTTGTCAGCAGATTCCACACAGAAACTGCCATCACCACCCTTTAACTACCTTGCAACTGGTTCCTCATCTACTGAACAGTCCAACCATCAAGTCCATTGCCCAGGAAACCTTCAATCCTGATGTCACCAATCAGTTCACTTGCACTGTAGAGCAGCAGGTACTTGAAGTCCCAAAGCGGGATGAGATCCTGTGATCATGACACCTCCTTTAGACAAAGGAAGAAGGATCCATCAACAGCTATACTTGATAAAGCTGCCAATAAGGTTAGCGTGTTAGCCATGGATTCAGACTTCCATAGGTAGAGATGAATATATGCCAATAGGAATATGGTAGAATCAAGCTGTACGTACTGCTCTCTTGCTTTGTATATGAGGAAGAAATTCTACTCTAGATCCACAACATATGGCAATATCATTTTATTTCATGTACACGGTAATTTAGTTTTCAGAAAAGCTGGGGAAGGACTTTTTATAAGGGCAGGTAGCAACAGGACAAGGTTTTTATGCCAGAAGAGGGTAGATTCAGATTGAGTATTAGGAAGAAATTCTTTACTGTGAGAGTGGTGAACATTGGAACAGTGAGGTCATGGACGCCCCCTCCCCGGAAGCATTCAAGCCCAAGCTGGATACAAGTAAGAATATGGCGAGGAGTTACTCATGACCGATTGGATAAGCACTTGCATGTGCATAAGGTTAAGGAGTGTTTGTTTGTGGAATGTTTTGTTGACATGTAAAGGGTGGCAGGGGGAGGAGAAAGGAAGTTACAAGAGAAAACTTGAGATTGTATATAGGGGATGTGAGAACCTGTAATAAACAATACAGACTATTCACATCTGAGTCTGTGTCTCAGACGCTGCAAAGCTGGATGGGACTCTGAGCAATGGGGTCTAGTGGAAGGTATCCCTGCCTATAGCTGGGGGTTGGAACTAGGTGATCTTAAATGTCCCTTCCAACCCAAACCATTTTATGATTCTATGATTCTACAATAATGAATCTGTACATTGATCCATTCACATGAGTAAAACTATACAGAAGACATGGGAAATGTCAAGGAATATGAAACAACGGCTAGAACTAATTCTTCTAAGTGTTTTTATTTTAACCTGTCACTTCCCCATGACTTCATCAGTTTTGTTGCATTTTTGAAATTTATGAATAGCATTATTTCCATCAGTTAATCATGACATCCAGTCTTGGTAAGGCCTATATTATTAGGTCTATAGATTTTTCTAAACAAAAGAAAATAACAAAAATAATACTGAGATTTTGAACAGTAGATAAATTGCTTTCAATTATAGTTACAAAAGGAAGGTGCTTTTTTGCAACAGGATCAAATTCCAGTGAAAGAAGAGGTTATGAAAAATCTGCTATACTTCACGTTGCTATTGCAGACCTTTTTGGCATTTCTTAGAATTAATCTTACTAAATCTCATCAGCCAAGTAGCTGTCAGAGCTAAACATTTTAGGTTTAATTTTATAGTCAGTTGAGAGAAATATGAGCTTTAGAGCAGTATTCATCTACTCTGTTTTAGTCATCCACTTTACAAGGAGATTACCTGATCCTTAGGAGTGGCAATTTCTTGCTATCAATCACCTTCATTTGACTTGCTGAGTCACTGTTGTTATTTATATTGGATGATATAAATTCAGTCCATCTGCTCCCAAGTACACAATGATGGAATCATGGAATCATCAGGGATAAAATAATAAATTGTCTGGAAATGCTTTGCACTTTTTTCAACACTCTTTGGGTCCAATTCTGATTTTCATATCCTCTATCACCGTCAATTCCTGGCATTGATAAAATGTGCAGTAATTATCACTTATATGCATCCATGAAGAGCAGTCAAGGGAGTATGAAATAAGAAGTAATCCCCCTCAAGTAGAACATTAATCTCCACTGTTTTCTGAAATGTACGATAAGGTTTTGATTTTGACCCATGTCTTAAAATGTACATTCTACACTGTATCATCTCCTATATCTTTTATAGAGGTGAGGTTGTTTTCAGAATATAACTAATGACAGACAATATTTTGTTTTTGCAGAGGCTTTTCCTGATCTAACTTTTCTATTTCTATTATTTGCAGACCACAGTCATCAGCAGCAAGAGAGGAAGACAGGCATTCAATGTTATTTTGTGTTTACTTCCTTACAGTTCTGCATTTTGCATCAGTGAAAATTCAGTCAACTCTTTTTTTCTGTCTATTGTATGTATGGGAACTGTTGAATCACAGCCTGAACCTCTGATTGATCACCTGAGGCAAGCACTGAGTCAGCCATGGGAGCACAGGTGAAGGAAATTCACCTGTGTGACCAGAAGGGGTGGAGCCTGGCTCCCCCTCTCCATACCCCATTTAAGGGCTGACCGCCACTAGATCTCTTTCTGGAGATTGCTCTCTTTGGAGTTTTTTCTGTGAGCCTACGACATGGGTGAGCATTTTCATTTATTTTTTATTATCCCTTTCCACCATGATAATCCTTCCAGTTATATGATCTGTGAAATACCAACCTAACCACACTACTCTGTATATTTGTTGACTGTATGCTTCGTGAGCCAGGCAGGCCAAATACACTAAAAATAAATATATATATATATAAAATGTCTTTTCTTTGGAATATCTATAAATGGATCAGGGAGGAGAACATTACCCCCCTAGACAAAACAATCCCTGGACAGATCTCAGGATTTCTGGGATCCTCTTATTATGAACTGGCAACCATAATTGAAAAATGGGGTCTCCTTTGTGTTATGGGAAGTATTTCCCTATTCTGCATGGCAGACTATTTTCATGGATTAAGCAAAGATATATCAATCACAAAAGAATGGCAGCTAGCTGCTTCTACGGTGGCGTGGCCACTGCTAAATGCTTTAAATCAGGCCAAAATGAGAGCCAATACCTTAGAAAATGAAAATTGGTTATTGTAAGACTACACAGAAAAATCAGAGCAAGAACTCCATATACTGACGGGGGAAAAAAACAACCATGAATTTTCCAACAGAGCAGGTCCATAACATTTCAATAGATAATAACCAGGTTCCTGAATCAATGGACCTGGTTGATCCAGAAAATGAAACTTCTAGATCAGATCTTGATGCTCTGCTTGCAATGGATCCCTTAGAGATCCATCCTGTAATAACTCAAAAAAACAACACAAAAAATCAAGATAGACCAGCAGAGGTGCCCCCGATCAGTGTCCTCTGGCTCAAACTCATTTACGTGTGACTGCCCATCCATATATGGCAACGGAATTAATAGACCTAGTACAAGGGTTTCAAGAAAAGCCTAGAGAAAATGTACCAACTTGGCTGTTAAGATTATGGGATTCAGGGCAGAAAGTGTTGTGATCAACAGGCCCCAAAATCTCTAAATTGGCAACTATGACTGTGCACCCTGCCCTGAGGCAGAGGCTATATGCTGGTGTCCAACGTATCAATGAAAACCATTCCATAAAAGATTGATTGATGGCAGCATGCCATATGGGCCTAATAAATCAGATACACTGTTATACACAGTTCTCCAAAATTACTTTCGTAATTTTCAAAATTACATTTGTGAACTGGGTATAAAAGAGGAGAGATATGAAGATACACTTGAAAGCCCAGATATGGTAAGATTCTCAGCAGGTATGAGAGACCTGATCCTGCGGCAGGCCCCTTCCCATCTGTATGGGACACTAGTGTCTATAATGAACTCCTTAGTAGCCTCAGAATCGGTGGTCCAGCAGGCTGCCCAACTGGTGGCCAATCTGGGGAAGACAGAGTGCCTGCGGACGAGGTGCAATATTTGAACATTAGAAGAGGCAGAAGTTCTTCCAGTAAGTAAAACTAGGAGACAACTGTATGAACTCCACAATAGGGATCCATATAGGTATCCTCCCCCCAAAAAAATGTTTAATGACTTAATCTGGGCTGGGGTTCAATTTGTGAAAATTGATTGCCAGCCCAATCGTGTCCTCCTTCAGCTATGGAAACAGTTAAAAGACAATCAAAAACTTCAAAATTACCCCCAAAAACCTTGGGTAAGAGATATTGACAGATTACCAATGACAACATGGAACTTGGAAGATTTTTTTAGTTCCTAGCAGAAAAAAGAAGCCTCTTCAGGTGACTCCGGCCATGATGCCTGAGCCATCAGAGGTAGGACATGTAGCCGCAGCACAATTTATGGCTTAACAAGGGATGTTAGTCCCCTGTTTGGGTATTTCAAGAATTATTCCCAAAAGCTAACTTCAGATAGACTTCGTTTATTTTAATTCTCTTTAGGCAGTGAACTTTAGTACTAAAGTTTGTTTTAAGATTGTAAGTCCTGCTCACTATGTCACACAAAAACAGGGGAAAAAAAAAGGGAAGAAAAAAATATTCTTCCTATATACAGCAGGTACATTTTTCCATGGGTCACTTCCTGGAGGTGGTATGAACAGTATCCCAATGTCTACTGATCATTATGCTACAAACAAAACCACACAGTACACAGTTAATACCTTCTCATGTCTGTATCTCCGTGAGATATAAACTCTCAAACTAAACATAATCAAGCACTGAGCTATGGAGAGAGAGGAGGAAAAAAAAAAAGGAAAAAAAAGAAGAAAGGTCTCAAGGGCAACAGGGTTCAGCTTGCAGATTTGAAGGGTGCAGTATTTTATCCTCTGCCTATCTCAAGCTGGCTCAGAAGCAAGAATACTCACCTCTGCCAGAGTGATTTTCAGCTTTTCAGGCATTGATTTGGCAGCCTCTGCCATGGCAACACAAAGCAGTTCAAATACATATTTAAAGAACAAAAGCTAACAGAGATGGTAGCATCAGCTGTCAACAAAAGTTTTTTGCTTCATGTGGCCTGCTTTGCTTTGAGTTGGATTCTGTTGCTGGAAGAAGTGAATTTTATAGTAGCATCACATTCTGTAGGTACGCTTCAGCACAATGATCGTGTGATGGACAAAGAATGGAAAGTGAATGAAGGTGTACCTTACAGCTCAGCTGCAGATAAATACATGAAAGGTGAAGAGATCTTTTACAATATACCATTCTGATTTTCTTGCAGTTCTTCTTTCCTTCAGAAATTTGGATTTGTAGCTAGTCAGGTGATCTTCAGAAAAAGGGTTTGAGCTCACATCACCACTGCACTAACTTCAGAAAGAAGCACTTGAAAGAGGCAGCCCACATAACATCAGCTTGACTGATCACTTCATAGTCTGCTTAGAATGAAGCATGGTGTCACGGGTTATCATTAGATATAAGTCAGTGACAGGGAGGCACAGGCCCCGAGGAGAGAGCGGGAAAAAAAAAAAAAAAAAGGTAGAAAGGTTTGCCGCGACCCGGCTGGCCCCGGGCCACGTGCGCTCCGGAAGAGGGGGAAGGGCAGAGAGCTAGCAGACAGTTTTAATAAAGAGAAAACACAACGGCAACGATCTGAGGAGGAAGGGTAATTTACTGAATCTAACTAACTCAAACAAAACGAGAGAGACAAGAGTATCAAAAATGAGAGTCAAACCACGATAGTGCGAGGGAAGCACATGCTTTCTCCACGGCGAGCTGAGACGGGCCAGACGAAGACAGAGGCAGCCGCTCCGCGTCCTGTCCACCGCTCCCCCACTTCCTCTTCCCGCTAGGTCCTCTGGGGATGCCGCCCCCTCCCCTCCCAAACAGGATACTCAAAGAGTCCACAACAGAAAACGGAACTGGAACGTTAACTCCACACGATGTTCTGATGTGGAATACTGACAACAAAAAATCACGAAACCACAACACATGATAAGCAACAGGTGACAAAAAAGAGGCATGACACTTGACTGAAAGGAACTATCTCACTATTCAGTCAGTTCTAATATGCAATACTTGGTTTATTCTCTCTTCACAAATGATGAACTGTGAACAGAACAAGGGAAAGTTTGTAAAACAATGACATTGCAATACACTCAAACTCTTTTGTGCAGTCTGCTTATTGCTACTCTAAGGATGGTCTGAATTTTTTCTGACATCTTACAAGTAGCAGGCTGTGCCACAGCACGAAGAGACAGTCACTAGTTATAGCTGCCTATAACAAGCTCAATTATTCTGAATATTCAAAATTTATGAATATCCAGTTCAGAGCTCTCTTCCAAGCAAGAACTGTGCCAAAAGAATGAGAATACAAGTGGTTCCTTGTACACAATTGCAAATATTGTTTCTTAATGGAGTATTCTATTTGTTTTATTGTGTACACATAGAGCAAGGACTTAATTTTTCATTTACAGGAATGGAAGATTTCTGGTCCAGCTAGACACAGACCCATAGAGCAGGAAAAAAAGATAAAGGAGAAAATCATTCTCTCATTAATTCTATGATGATCTTTTTCACAGACCTGAACTAAGTGAAAGTCCATAACTTGAATAACATTAAGTGTGGGAAAGTACTAAATTACAAGCAGGGTCACATTCATAGATAGAGGAGGATGACAGTTAAGTCCCTCACTATACTTATAGGACTTTGAAATATTCTCTCATTATACGTATAGAAAGTATAGCTAATTATGCCATCCAGAAATGCTCCTTGGTGTTGCACTTAAGCATCACTAAAGCCTAAGTAAGAACGTAATGAGGAACACTATATGGAAATGTGAACCTTGTCTATTGTTCTACAGCTAGGAAGAAATGGAGTTGGAACAAAGGATCCTGGATGTAGTCAATGCAGAACATTAATGGACAGACAATCTCAAACATGACTTTGCAAGTTATTACCAGAACACCACTTTCTGAATTGGAGAAATTCTGATAAACGAGGCTGCTCTGGATATTTGCAATTCTCTTTTCTGTTAATGACTCCTAAAAATTAATGACAAGTTTTAGTTCCCCAAAGATAACTTCACAGGGGATCTTCTATATACAAATATTTATTAGAGATTTATACCATCCTGCATGACATATAACCAGAGGCAGTGATCTTCAGGATATGCACAGTATCAGGGATAAATCCAGATCTCATTACAATGAGTATCTCCTTGAGTGGATTAGTTCATAACACAGCAAGTAAGCTGTAATCACCTAAGAATCTGTAATTATTTATTTGAGTCTTCAGTAATGCCTATTAAGTTAAACTTGTTAGAAGGAAGTTCCAGACACTAAGGATAAGTGGATTGAAAGGGCCTGTGTTTCACACTGAACTTTGCTGTCCTCCAAACTATGGCAGAAACATTCAAATTGCATGCTGAAGAACAATCCTGTGGCTGTGACAACTTCTGGATTGTGTGAAGAAATATTTTCAAAGACTATAAAATGGTACATGCCAAAACTATGCTAAGTATCCTTTACAGCCTTTATTCATTTAGGAAGCAGCTCTCTCCCATTTATTAAAAAACAAACAAACAAAAAAAAAAAACACACAAAAAAACCACACCTCTGCTGTCTTGGGATATCTGCGTACACTGTATTCTGTTATAAGGAAACCTAAGGGCTCCTGTGCTCCAAGCTAGTTTTCTTGCTGTCCCTGTTGTCTCTCCTGTTTGTGTGATTAGATTTAACACTGTCAGATATGACATTTGAAAGGCCATCCACTAAAGAGCCTTCAAAATAAAATCTACCTAAAAGCTTGTACTGATACTGAAGAATGAGTAATTGATATTAAGAGAAAGCAGCAAGAAATAACAGTGTGCTTCTAATAAAACTACACAATACACACAGTTTTAATTATACAAATTGCATGTACATTGTTATTTAGTTGATACAGTTAGAAAGCCTTTTACTTCAGATAAGATCAATAACTGTATTGTTTTATTATAAAATCAAATCCTTCAGTTATAATTCTTCCATGTAAAACAAAAACAAGAAGTGTAAAAAGAAACTCAAAGCCTATCTAACAGCCTTTATAAGGTGTTTTAAGATATCACAAGTTTTCAGTTTTAATCAAATTGTGTTTTACAGATGCGTCTAACATACCATTTTTTTTTTTTGTAATTAGTGATGTTATTTCTTCATAGAAACTTTAATACTCTTTACCATACAATTTTGGAAGACTAATTTTCTTGTTTTCCTTTTAGTACTTCTAGATAGACACATGCCTTTATTTAGGAGCAGCTCTTATTCAAGACTGTACAAGACTTAATACTCTGCTGGCTGCCATGTAATTTTACCTTGAAAATTAGTTACAAGTCTATTTGCATGCACGAGTGAACACAGTCCAGTTTCACAGTGTGTCAGGACTCTGTCTTCTATATATTCAGGGGTAGAGAGAGCAACATAATGTATGAAGTATTTCATGTTATTATAAGCAATTTCTTTAATAGAATAGTATCTGTTTAAGAAGAAAATAAAAAAAAAGTCTGCAAGTGCTGCCTGTTTTAAAAGAAAACACAGCTATAAGCAAATAAAATTAAATGAACATTGTATCTTAAGCATTTGTCCAACTTTACTCATGTATAGTCTCAAAAACATGATTGAATTTGAAACACTAGCTTTATTTAATATGCCAATTTCTCACAGATGGCAATCTCTTCCTGAAGTTGATTACAGTTTAAAACATTCACTTTCCTTTGCAAATTAGATATAATCCTGACTTCACACAATTGGCAAAGAGAATACATTCCTTTTTACTCTATATATACATTCAAAACGCATATAATGATAAGAATTAAAAGAACACAGCTTCATCATGAAAAAGAAAAATAAACCTTCTGAAAACTAACATAGCCTTTATTTTGTAGGCTAGCAGGGAAGGTTTTTTGTTTGTTTTCCTGCCATGGTCTCTTTTTTTTAACTGCAAAAAATATTTGAAGCATATATATAAGATATTCATATATAAATATGTATAATTTTATAAATGCATACCTTATAAACTTATCTAAATAGATGTAAAAGTGAAATTTTTTAGGATCTACTGGAATACTTTTTTTGAGATTATTAAATAAGAAAAAAGCAGAGTAGTTTGTTACTCTAGTTTTTTTTAATAACATAAATGACGACTGAACAATTTTCCTTCAAAATAAAAACTTAAAATATAGTTTGTTCAAAGTATTTAATAAACAAACTGCCAAGAGTGATAGAAACACTTACAGAAGCTAGCATTATCTTAGCAAAATATTATCTTTAATATAATGGTGTGAAGAACTTCTGCACTGATCAGAATTTTGTTTACATAAATATAATTAAATTCCAATGTAAGTTTTGGATAAGTATAGGAAAACAGCCTTGGTTTTGAAATACATACAATCTATTCACTTTCTCTGACATTTTTATTAACACTGTTTTGTTTTTGGATTTGAAAACTGTTTTCTCTCTCTAAATATGTTATATAACTGCGAGCTAAAAAGCCTCTGTTTTGGGCCAGATCATAAATTCAGAGACTTGCTAAAAATAGTATCTGTTAGCTAATATAATATAAAATGGTTCACTTTTAAAAATCACATTTAAATAAAACTATTTGCAATGTAATAATACTCTTTGCTTCTAAAGTTTTGCAAACAAGCCCATGTTCATGTATATTTTAGTGAAGTATTCAGTCATCCTTGGGGAAAATCTCTAAAACAGCAGCAACTGTACATGAAATTAAATGTTTCAGGATGCATATCTTCAAGACAATTATAACTAACTCCTTGGGCAAACTGTAGAATTCATAATATTTAATACAATTAACAAATCCTATATGCACCCAACAGAAATAGATATATAGGTGTGAGACTTGTTGAAAGGTCAAAGTTTAATGAACTGCTTATGAACTCACTTGTTCAGACCCTCCAGGAGTTCAAATACTCCCTTCCACATGTATCCATTAGCACAAAAAAATACCAAATTTTAAGAAACAAGAAAGATACCAAGAAAGTTTTGAAGTTGATCAAGATGCCTGATGAAGAGAAATAAAGCAGAGAAACAAAGAGTCTAACAAGAATTTCATGACATAAGTGCAAAAGCGAGAATAAGTCAGAACAAAGACCTGATGGAGCAGGAATAGATGATAGGGTAATCAAAATCTGAAGATTCTATGGAATCAAAAACATGTTCTCTTCTAACATGCATTACAAATGTCATCGCTCCTTTTGATCATCAATCAAATGAAATTTATTTTTAAAACGGACACTTCAGTGGACACCTTCAGGGTCTTATTTTGTCTCCAGAATGGGGAAGTGGTGCAAGTGTAAGAAGTTAGAGATCTTTGTGACCATCTGTACAATTAATGAATATACAGATGGTATAGTATATCCAGGAGCTTGGCTGATGTAATTACTATATTGGAGTAGGAAAGGAAAAACACTCACCCTATCCTGGGCTCACAAAATAGACTCTGATGGAGCAGATCTCCAGAAGAGATCCTTCCCTACTGGCAGTCAGCTCTTAAATGGGTCTAGGAGAGGTAGAGCCAGGCTCCACCCCTTCTGGTCACACAGGTGAATTGCCTTCACCTGTGCTCCTGTGGCTGACTCATTGCTCGCCTCAGGTGATTAATCAGAGGTTCAGGCCGTGATTCAGCAGCCCCATACACCATCTTAATCTCCAGTTCTTCAAGGTGACTTTACAATGGCACATAATGCTGCTATTTTTAAGGTAGTTTGGGCTTTATTTGACAGTTTAAATGAAATAATATTAAGGATGCAAATTCACACAAGGTAAAGTGGAAAACATTAAACTTACAGTGAAGATCTTTTTTCATCCATTTGTGAAAGCTGGTCCTTAACCACCTGACCACAACATGAAACTTCCATGTTATACAGCTCGTATGAAAAAAAAAAAAAACAGAACACAACAGTTTGCAGAGAGGAGTCAAGGTGAATGAAGCAACTGAAAACCTCAGGCAGGAAGTAAAATGTCTTAGCTCTTTTCTAATGTTTTTTTTGTTGTTGTTGTTGTTTTTTGTTTTGTTTTTTTTTTGTTACCACATTCATTCTTCACAGTTCCGAAGGTAACCAATAAAGTTTTAAGACAGCTTTATTAAATTTGAAAAGTTAACTTTGTTTGCTTTCTTCTTCCTCATTCTTTTCTTAAAGTAATCTTAATCTATGCCTAAAATTTGATCATTCACTGTTTCTGAACTATTCTTTGTATTTATTTGCTATCTTTTCAGTGAAATCTGAGGCAAGAGAGCCACACTGTACTTCAGGATTTCGAGTTTTGCTCCCACTGGAGCACTGTCATTCATCTTCCCCTACCTATAATGCACTTACAGAATGATATACTATTACCTGTAACATCTTTTGCTATTCTGTCCAAAGGTATTCTTGATTTTGCCCCAGTATTCCTGTTCTTTTTATTTTACACTCATACCTAGTAATGTGATTGCATCTTTCTCATGCTTGATGACAAGTGCTTGTTCATTTCATGGGTCCCTAGCTTGAGATCTCCTGGATGACATACTGTTCTGAATAGTGAATCTAAAATTAAATGCAGTAGACACTGTCCTTTGAAGATGGTCTGACATTCCTATTATCTGAGCTTCTGAAACATGATTCCCAAGAAAGAATATTTTTAAACTTAGATTGTTTGTTTGTTGTTCTTGGTTCCTATTAAGAAAGTAAAAACCACTTAATATGTAATAAAATAAACAGCACATATCCTGATCAAATATTTCAAAGCAAAGAGGATCTTTGATTAAATTATTATTTAGACAGGATTAAAACTAAAGGTTATGCACTATCCATTTAAAATTGAAGTTAAAATCAAATGCTTAATTGTAAAATTATGACAAAATATTATTAATTTAAACAATATAAGGATGTCTTTGAGGAAACAGAAAGTAGCTTGTGTTTTATAATAGCATCATTTATATGCAACGTGAGACAAATTCAGATTACAGATCTTGTTGGTATTTCTTTTAATTGTTTTGTGACCTTTGTATTCTTCAATATTTCACTTCAGATACATTGTGCATAAAAGCTTGTTTAAGAAGGATAAAAAAAAAGTTTGTTATGCATTAAAGCATAACATCTATTCAGAAGAAAGTTCTGAGTTATTAACTCTGAGTTACGAGCTATTCAGAAATATTATACAACCAAGTATCAGCTTATAATATGAAAAGTGAATCACAACACCTAGATCTTAACAAGAAACTTTCAAAAGATCCATATGAGTATGTAAACTGGAATTAGACCAAAATAGCAATATAGCAAAATCTTCAAAAATATAGGTATTCCTTCAATGACTTAATGAAATCTGAATCATACACATAATGAGGCACTCTTCTATATGTATTTCAAAACTAAGGCATAGATATCATTTTCTAGACTGTTCTCACGTGCTTATACTCCCAACATATTTAATAGATCAGATATAAGAGAATGTTAGAATTTAGCCCTAGAATTGTTAATTGTTTTGAATGACTGATGTTTGTTAAAAAAAAAAAGTTTAGAAAATGAATATAATTCATTTGCATGCAGACATAAAACCATCAACGTAAAACTATCAGCATCTATGAATGCAGCAAGTATAACACATGCATTACAATACCTGTATATGCAAACTGAACAAGATCCCATAATGCATTAGGGTCAATGCCTTCCATTTTGATCTCTTCTTGCTTGGCTTCACAAACATCACTTGTAAACATGGCAGCAAAGTAGTCAGAGACAGAACTGAGGACAAGTCTGAAAAAAAGTTAAAAGCTAGTGTTGATACATGTCTTAAAAATTCGAGATTTTCAAACTCTTAATTATTAATTTTTTTATTATAAATTAGCAGGATCAATACATAAACACATATAAGCAATAAAATACAGCATGACATTTAATTCCAATTTGATTCTGCTTCGTGTGATATGAGCCAAGAGGCACGTTAGCAAATGAATATAAAAACGACATAGACATTAGCTTTCAATTTTTATGATGTCTCCTGTCATGCAGATGACCTTATTGTTAGTAAGATAACCTCCCTGTATCAAAGAAAAAAGAGAAACAAATTTTTTATACCAGACGTACCCTATATTGGGCTTAGTTTTGATAAACTTCGGTAACAGCATGTAACTTCACACGAGCTTTCAATCTTCAGAAAGAGTGTTAATAGCTGCTATTCAATAAATTAAAAAACAAAAACAAACAAACAAAAAAAACGAAAGAAAAACATGATAATGCAAGGATGTTGCTTTTTTGTTCACGTTAATAAACATTCCCAAAGGAAAATAATTTCACAATATCTGTAAAATGTGCATATCTTGTTTGAAGACCTGATTTACATAAGCCAAAATCATGGCAAGCAATAGGTATATTTACCATTTTAACGTCATAAGTTCATACATTCTTTAAGTAACATTTGTAGAATCACAAAATGGCTTAGACTAGAAGGACCTTAGAGATTACCGAGCTCCAACTCTCTACCATGGGCAAAGCTGCAACCCACAGAATCTGTCTGCCCAGGGCCCCATTCAACCTGGTCTTAAATGGCTCTGGGGTGAGGCATCCACAACTTCTCTGGGCAGTCTGTAAGCAACTCATCACCCACGAGCAAAGATGTTCTTTTCTAACATCTAACCTAAGTTTTCCCTCTTTAAAAGATTTCCCCAAATCATTCCCCCTTGAGCTATAACTATTAGACTGTCTAAAAAGATGATCCTGCTCCTGCTTATATGTTCCCCTTAAGCACTGGAAGGCTGCAGTGATATCCCCCTCAGAGCCTTCAATTCTCCAAGCTAAACAAGCTCAAAGAGTAATAGTATGATTTTGTTAGGAATGAACATTCACGGATTATTAGAAGCGAAGTACAGCTATATATAGTGTACTGCATGCTTTCTGCCTTAATTTGAAATTATAATATATAAAACATTGATTAGCAACACAGGAGTTACAACCAAAGAACTGTAGGCAGTGATTATATTTACCCATCCGTATATAGTTAATTATTTTGTACGAGTTTAAAAAAAAAAAAGGAAAAATAAAAAAAAACAACAAACAAAAAGAATAACAACTTATCACTCATCAGCCAGTGTAATAATTGATTGCTTTGGCTCTCTTAGCTCAACTCACTAGGAAAGTAAAATATGACAGTTTTAATTAGCTTCACTGCTTTAAGCTACTATATTTACCTGCAAGTAGAGCAGCTTTGTATCATATATATAACTTTTACTTTGGTTCAAATTACGGGAAATGACTAATTGTGATAGTTTAATCCCTCCTGATAGTATACTCAACTCTGGCAGTCATGAACTTTAGGAGCTTCTAATGCATAAAAAGCTCATATTTACCTAGGATACTCTGAAAATAATCCCTCTTATTTACATAATATTTCCATGGAAACTATAACAGATACGAAGAGCACAATAACACTACTGCAGAATGCTATTTTTAGCACAGTAATCACAACTAGCCAATTCATATGGATGCAATGATCAAGATGCTCTTCATCTCATGGTATGACAGCTGTGCATGGCCATCTGGAACATAGCTTGCTTTTCTTATTGCTGCTGCTATTGCTAAAATGCACCATCCACTGCCTCACTATGCTCACATCCAGTTTTGCCTCCATAAATGTTCAAACTCAGTGGGTATCACTGTTTCCACAACACACCTTTGCTTCAGACGCACTTCCATTTACATGCTCTTTTTTCAGACTGCCCCTCTGCTGCCATCTGTCACACAGCAACGAGATGTTAGAAGGAAGGTTCAACCTCTACTGCCATATCACCAACATCCACCTATGACATCTGGGTAAATACATTTTAAGTTATCTTAATGAACTGCCACTGCAAAAGAATACTCAGTTCAGACGAGCACATGACCAAACAAGATTCAGTCCAAACTGAAAAATCCTAAAAAAAATATATACACAGATGTCAAGTCTTCAGTACCTCATTTATTAAGGAAAACAGTTTAGATGAACAGAAATATCCTGTGAGGTAACTGCTCACCTAAACAAGCAAGACACGTTTTTGAACAGTTATTTATTTTTTAAATTCTGTATATTACTCACTACTCCATAAAAATAATAAAAAAGCTATTTCGAGAATGGAATAAAATCAAAAAGTGAATTGATTTCTAGACAATGTTTTTTTTTTTTTTTTTCCTTGGGAATTGTTTCAAAGGCTAAACTGAAGTGAAAGAAACCTGCTAGTTACACTTAATCCTGAACGTTGGCACTTCTTGTAAATCCTGTGCTCCAGGAATATCTAGTGCTGAGAGGGAAAACAAAAAGTAAAAGTTTCAAAGCACTTACAATTAAATTGTAATGATCTGCTGCATTTTGTATCCCAAAAGGTTCTGTAAGGCTCCTAAATCTTGGGTTAAAGGGATTTTTACCCATTCATCAGACGTCTGAGGACACTGTCTGTTATCAACTGATGGTCTATCAGTCAAAATACATAATATGCACTCTTAACCTAGAGAATACCAGCAGGTAACTCATGGCTACAAAACGAATTTGTAGACTAAGAAAGATCACCTCCATGCTAAGTTGTAGCAAAGGTCTCAAAATCCCTATTTTTTTTTTTTCCTCATTTCTTTTCAGATATATCATTCATATCTGCGGTTGCATTTTTACCTACGATTACAGATTTTATTTCACTTCTATTAAAGGATATTTAATTTCAATATTCAACAGTTTTCAGGTCAGTCTCTGATACAGAATTCCTTCAAATTTGTGATACATTTATCAATTAAAAGAAAAACCAACTCAGGTCACTAAAATTATTTAAGCAAGCTCTAATGTTACTTTAATGCCAACTGAGCAGTACCTAAGAATACTTCAAAAATTCATAAGCACAGATTTCTCCAACATCTATAACACTAGATCATTCAGTAGTTGACGATGCATTGACATGCAATATCATTTGTTTCTCTGTATAGGATACCAGCTAACATGGGTTACCTTTGCTGAGAGTGGTGCACAGTGATTCTTGAAGGAGCCTACATCAGAGCGCCTACATCAGAGCGCCTACATCAGAGCGCCTACATCAGAGCGCCTACATCAGAGCGCCTACATCAGAGCGCCTACATCAGAGCGCCTACATCAGAGCGCCTACATCAGAGCGCCTACATCAGAGCGCCTACATCAGAGCGCCTACATCGACGCCATCTGATCATCAAGAGGAACACGCTCAAGATCAAAAGTTTCTTACCAGGCAATGATCTCTGAAGAGTAATTTATCCATTATTGCAACAAGTGCTGTGCAACTAGTCAGCGAAATCCTTTCTTTTATATACCATTTTTCTGATGCAGGTGATGCCTCTCCTAGCACTCACTTGTTGACTATCTCAGGATCACTGTGTTTAGTAAATGTGTATATCCAGCAAATGTTTGAATCCTTCAAGATTGCACGTGGGCACGCACGTAGGCACGCACGATTTCGTACATTTTTAAGCTCACATTGTTTAAGGTATGCATTTGGAAAGAAAAAAAAAAAAAAAAAGAAAAAGATTGACTGTCTGACCCTTGCAGTACATTTTGTCAGATATCTAAGTGTAAATACATTGGGCTTGTGCACGCATCTCTTTTGTACAGTCCAAAATCTAACACCATTTTGCAGCAATTGCTGCCATAATCCTTTCAGTATTTTTATGCAGATCTGACATCAGTGTTTCCACTGTGACATTTCCACCGAACTATACTGTCTGTAACAGCCTTAGTTGTTTTTTTTTGCTTGTTTCTTTAACAGCAAGCTCAAGCAATACACAAGTCTCAGCTGCCAGATTTGATAACAAAATTATCCAAAACAATTTGCAAATGTCAGTTCATGTCCCTGTGTAAATTTTAAAGATATTGGTTATTGCAGTCAGCACTTAGAACTCTGACATTTGAGCAGAGTGAGAGAAGACAGAATTATGAATCCAAGCAACTTATCAAAATTTGGGAACAGGTGAGATAAAGTGTCACAGTTATGAAGATAAGAGCAGATAAGGCTTGTTACGATGCAAATACAATGCAGAGCTCAGTATTTTTCTCCTGAAGAAAATAAAGACAACACAATCAACTATGATCCTTTACTGGATGGCTTAATGACTTAATAGAATCATGCAATCACAGAATCACCTGGGTTGAAAAGGACCACAATGATCATCTAGTTTCAAACCCCCTGCTATGTGAAGGGTTGCCAACCACTAGACCAGGCTGCCACGTCCAGCCTGGCCTTGAATGCATACAGGGATGGTGCAACCACAACCTCCTTGGGCAACCTGTTACTGTGTGTCATCACCCTCTGTGTGAAAAACTTCCTCCTAATACCTAACCCGAGCCTCCCCTGTCTCAGTTTAAAACCATTCCCCCTCGTCCAATCACTACCCAATCACTTATTAACTCAGAGAGGAAAAAAAAACAGTAAAAATGCTTTCAGGAGAAAGAAAAGTCCAATCTCAGCTCCTTTGAACTACAAGGAGAACTGTCAGAAACATGATTAAGTTCTTTTTAAGTCTATCTGTCATCCTTCTATTCTTAAACTCTTTTTTAGAAAAATGAAACAATACAGCATAATTATTAATTAAGCTCCGTAACTCATTTCTCCATATAGCTCAGTTTGGTCATATCCTTGTTATGGATCTTCAATCCCTTTTTAGGCCTTTCAGACCTATGTTATTTCTCTATGACTTACTTTTTCATCTCTCTGTTCTCTGCAAGGCTGTCATAATTAATTTAAGTCCTATATATACATACATATATATACACGTAATTACTCATTTTTACTTTTATTCTCTAAATCATTCTGTTTGTCTTTAAACCATTCAATTTGTGAAGGGAAACACTTGGGTTACAGGCCAACTTTGGATACTGCAGGCTGTCCAAGTTATCTGTATGGGGCTGGTGCAGAACTATAAAAACCTTGAACTTTCCTGGATTAGATGATGAAAGCCAGGCAGTTTACTTCAAGGTATCTCAAAAGAGATTAGGTAGCTGAATACCACTCTTCACATTTCTTCTGAAGAGCTCTTATCCCTTGTAATAACCAGAAAGGTCGGTGCAGTAAAAGGACAATAAAGGAGTGTAGTAGAAGAAGGACCAGCACAAATAGAATGGTGTTACAAAGAAAAAGTGCTCACCCATCTCCAAAGGTCCAGGCTCACAAAGAAAACTCCACCGAGAAGAGATCTCCAACCACAGATCCTTCCACAGTTCCAGTCAAACCCTAAATGAGGTCTAAGAGAGATGCAGCCAAGCTCCACCCCTTCCAGTCACACAGCTGAATCACCTTCACCTGTGCTCCTAGGGCTGACAGGTCCTTTCCCCAGGTTCTCAATCAGTGGTTCAGGCTGTGACTCCTTTCCCCAGTGCTCAATCAGTGATTCAGGCCACAACTTAATAGTTACCAAACGTGTCTATTTCCTTCACCCTTTAAAGCCAATGTCAGTTACTGCACCTACTTCATTCCATAAAGTAACACCATTAATAGTTTGGTTTAGTAATTCTGCATTTTGTTAATAACAATGTCATTTAACCCTTGAAACTGTCTCTGTAAAAAGCACACATGTCCTGCAATTTCACTTTTCTGCAGTTCAGGACTCTATTTGCATTTCTTTTTCTAAGCATAATTGTAATCCCTACAAGAACTTATTCTACAGGCAGGTTGCTGTTACTTTGACTAAAAACTGCATTGTTAATTTTAACACCTTTGCCACGTATACTATATCAGCTGTATGTAACTCAGTAGCTGAGGTCTGCTGCTTTGGAGCTGAATCAGACAGAGCCATGACAATGAATCTCGAGGTACAGGGGGGGTTGGCAGTTTTCCTTTCCCTGAGGAAACCCAGAAGAGTGACCCAGTAGCAGCCGCCAGCTCTTGAGAGACTGAGTGGCATATGCATTGCCAAGGAAATGGCTTCCACACCCACACCCTCACTAAAAGCGTCAGGGAGGACCATGACACATCAATGCCCAGCAGGCACAGAGAGGAGAAGTCAGTGTGTGTGTATCACGTGGGCTGTTCAAACATGGAAAAACAATAAGACACCCATTCACTCAACTGCATAGCGAGGAGGCATCGGCCCAGTATGTCTGTGGCAGTGGGCTAGGCTGAATCTCTCCTACACAAGTGGGGGTGTGTGTTCCAGAGCTACTGTGAACTACTGAGAAGAGAGCAACTGTTTGCCACTCATTCATATGACTGCATAGTGAGAAGGCACATTATATCACTGTGCAGCATAAGATGCAGGGGCACCTGTTAACAGGCTGATAACATGGCATGGGCAGAGCCAGCACTGCCTGTACAGGGCAGAGCAGACCAGTTACACCCCATTACGGCTGCTCTAATAGTAGTGCTGAGTCTGCTGGTTTGCCATGGCTGCACCCTGGTAGAAGGCTACTGCCAGGAAAAATATCCCATGCACACATAAAAAAAAGGGCTGCTGCCAGTAAAGTGTAGAGACCTAAACGAGGACCCACAACAAGATGCTAGTGCACAGGTCTATGGCTGTAGTGAGTGCCAGAGCCTGGCCCTTGTAGTGCAGGGTGTCAGAGACAGCACTTGTTTAAGATGAAACCAGCTGAATGATTTACTCAGCTCAGTGGTTGACCTGAAGGAGGAGGTGGAGAGGCTGAGGAGCATTGGGGAGTGTGAGAGGGAGACTGATTGGTGGTGCCAGTCCCTGAGATCTTGGCAGCCAGTTGAGGCTCCACGTGAAGCACTTCACCCCATAACACCTTGCTAACAGGCAATGGAGGGACCAGCAGGCAGACACTGTTCCTGCTACAGTGAACCCCATGTCCTCTCCTACCCCTAATAAGAATGGTGATGAATTAAGGGACAGGGGGCAATAGCAAAAGGTCCTGCTCGGGGGGGGGCACCTGCCCAGCAATTTTCCTACCTCCCTAGCTGCCCTTGCAGAACAGGCATAGTGCTCTGCAGGGACAACTGGATGTATGAATTCTTTGCTTTCTGGCTCAAAGCTTGCTTTCTGAGGTATTTCTTGTGATAAGACTCTAGGAGATGAGAGATGGGTGTTGCTGTGTGACAATCAACATCACTGTGCAGAAAATTTTACATTTGAAAGCATTTCTTTGGAGCTGTTTACCTTCAGAAGATAGTGCTCTGGAGTGTTTACTGGCAGAAGATCTAGCCTGTGACCAAATAACTCCAGTTTGCTATGGGAGACTGAGGGATGATACCATTGTATCCCGTGAAGGCAAGATACAAGTTGGCACCTCCCTGCTCCCTCTTATCTGCTGGCAAGGCCAGGAAGATAGGAACAAAAGAGTTTCTGCTGAGATCCCAGAGCCAGAAGCTGTCACTCCAAAGAGAGCTGACTTGACCACTCTGAACTTACAAATAAGTTGGTACTATCACTGAAAAGGGGCCATCATCGCCGTGGTCACGATTGTCGTCAACAGAACAACAATGCCCAACTACCCACCACTACTGAAGATCAATGACTCAACTACGAACCACGCTGGATCCATGGTGGTGACTATCTCCCTCTTGCTTCCTATAAAGACTCCTTGCTTCTTCATTCCTATCTTTTCTATCGCTCTCCTTCCCTTCCCCATTACCGTAATTCATAATAGTGTCCTTCCTCCCCTTCCCTATCTCCCTAGTTAAAATTTATAATAAACTGGTCGGACCAACATTTGAACCGTTGTTTCTTAATTTCACGCTGGGTATACAGGTACTAAAAGAACCTTCTCTCCCTCTTACAAATTGGAGCGAGACACTGGACCAGTGGGGATGATGGTTCTTCCCACTTACAGGTGCCACCAAAGTCAAGCCAGACTACTCTTAGTACTGAAACTTCAGGGTTATTGTCATTGGTGACTTGCCCCTGAAGGGAACAGAAGGCCCAACATGTAGACCAGACCCTCTACACAGGGAGGTCTGCTACCTTCCAGGGTCCTGAGTTAAAGATGTAAGGAAGAAAGTTCCTTCCCTAGTACGGCCCTCAGATATCTGTTTTTGTTTCAGGTAAGCAATGATGAAATAGGAAGAACTTCCCTAAGGACTATGAAGAAGGACTTCAGAGCCTTCGGGTGACTGGTCAGAGGTTTGGGAGCACAAGTTGTGTTCTCCTCTATCCTTCCAGTTATAGGGAATGATGAGGGTCTGAACACAATGGGCAACAGGTTAATACTTGGATCTGAGCCTAGTATGTCCAGCAGGCATTTGGGTTTTTTGACCTCAGCTTGATTTACCTGAGACCAGGCCTGCTGGCAACCAGTAGGAATAGCTTATCCCACCAGTGGAAAGTCATTTTACAATGGGAATTGGGAAGGTTCATTAATAGAACTTTAACTAGGTATGAAGAGGGGTGGGGGTGAAACTAGGCGTCACTAGAAAGGAGCCTATATGTAACATATGAATGCTTGTGGGAGGTAGATGCGCTGATAAGGTCCCACAGCCTTGTGTCTTAGTGGAGGAGAATGACACACCTTGTAGGAAGAACACAAGGGTTGGTGTGAGGTTTGTGGCAATAGAGTACGGTCACAAGGGTATCAGGGCTTCTCCCACTCAAAAGGTGGCCCAGCTCAGGTGCATTTACACTAATGCAAGCAGCATGGGTAACAAATAGGAGGAACTAGAGGCTATGGTGGGGTTAGAAAATAATGACATAGGTACCAACACAAATGGGATGACTCCACAGCTGAAGTGTTGTGATTGATCCCTACCAACTTTTCAAAAGGGATGGGCAAGGCTGAGTGAAACACTGGCTGGATGGCTGGGCCCAAAAAGTTGTGGTCAAACGGAGTTAAATTCAGTTGGCTGTCAGTCACAAGTGGTGTCCCCCAGGGCTCAGTACTGGGACCACTTCTATTTAACATCTTTATAAACAATTCTGATGAGGGGATTGAATGAACCTTCAGTAAGTTTGCAGACAACACCAAGTTGGGAGGGAGTGTTGATCTGCCTGATGGGAGAAAGGCACTACAGAGGGACCTGGAGAGACTGGATCAATGATCCAGTTAACTGTATGAGTTTCAGTAGGGCCAAGTGTCGGGTCCTGCATTTTGGACACAGCAACCCCAGGCAACCCTACAGGCTTGGGGTGGAGTGGCTGGAAAGCTGTCTTGATGGAAAAAGACTTTGGTGTACTGATGGACAGTTGGCTGATTATGAGTCAGTAGTGTGCCCAGGTGGCCAAGAAGGCCGATGGCATCATGGCTTGTATCAGGAATGGTGTGGTGAGCAGGACTAGGGAAGTAATCCTATCCCTGTACTCAGCATTGGTGAGGCCTCACGTCGAGTACTGTGTTCAGTTTTGGGCACCTCACCACAGAAAGGACACTGAGGTGCTGGAGCAGGTCCAAAGAAGGGTAACAAGGCTGGTGAAGGGCTTTGAAAATATGCCCTTCGAGGAGAGTTTGAAGGAACTGGGGCTATTTAGTCTGGGGAAAAGAAGGTTGAGGGGAGACCTTATTGCTCTCTTCAAATACCTGAAAGGTGCTTACAGTGAGAGCAAGGTTGGTCTCTTCTCACTGGTGACAAGTGACAGGATGAGGGGAAATGGCCTTAGGTTTTGCCAGGGTAAGTTTAGGTTGGATATCAAGAAACACTTCTTTACAGAAAGGGTTGTAAAGCCCTGGAATGAACTCCTCAGGGAGGTGGTTGAATCACCATCCCTGGATGTGACCATTTGGTGCTCAGGGACACGATTTAGAGGAGGGTTGATAGAGTAGTATGGTTAGGTTGCAGTTGGACTTGATGATCTTTAAGGTCTTTTCCAACCTGAGCTACTCTATGATTCTGTGAATTCAGGATTTTATCTCAAACTGAAAAGTACATTAGGATTAGGACACTTGTGGATGCCATATGTCAACATCTGTATTACACAAACTAAACCGTACCTGGCAAAACGTTCATTTTGGCTCACGGTTCAGAATTTAGGTGGTTCAGATCATAGTTTAGGCCATGGAACATTCTCAATGCTCAACATAAATATGGCAGCCCTGGAAGTCAGAATAGTGAGTTTAAATACTGATTTTACCTTTTCTTTAACGTTGTTTGTTAGGGAAAATAAATAAATAAATAAATAAATAAATAAATAAATAAATAAATAAATAAATAAATCTAATATTAAAAAATAAAAATAAAAAATAAAAAAATCCCACATCATTTGATTCCATTTTGTCTTCCTTCAATCTCCCTCCTGGCTAGCAATAATAATATTGAAATCTGGTTGATAACTCAGAAAGAACCTACATCACTGCACAGCCAATCTCTCCATGTCCAGAAAATGAGTTGTCAAACAGAAATAAATGCTTGAGATGCCACTTAGACTCCAAACATCTCTCCAGAAAGGCTTTCTACATCCACATCAACACCTTCTCCATAACAGTATCTCAGATGTCTGGGGGAATCTCAGTTACTGTCAGATACAGGTGTATAGGTAGGTAACTTACACTGTAGATCTCCACTGACTACTAGTATTAGAAACATGGGAAGGAAAAAAAAAAAAAAAAAAAATTCAACTGAAGAACTCTTTATGCTCTTTATATTGAAAATCAGGAAGATGCCTTCTCCAGTGCCTACATTTCACAGAATCACAGAAACACCAAGGTTGGAAAAGACCTACAAAATCATCCAGTCCAACCATCCACCTATCATCAGTAGTTCTCACTAAACCATATCCCTCAACACAAAATCCAACCATTCCTTGAACACCTCCAGGGTTGGTGACTCCACCACCTCCCTGGGCAGCCCGTTCCAGTGCCTGACCACTCTTCCAGAAAAGTAGTATTTCCTAACGTCCAGCCTAAATCTCCCCTGGCACAGCTTGAAGCCATTCCATTAATTTAAATTTATTTGATAGTATGGAAAAACAGCAAATATAGAACTCAGTTTTCCCATGATTTATAACTAAAAATATAAAAATATATCTGTAACAAAGCTCAGGTAATTTTTTTTTTTCTTTTTTCATTTTAGTCTATTCCATTCAAAATTTGGTTTTCTTGCTGCTTAACCTCGTGTGACCAAAGACAGAATTACAAGTTGAGAATGTAAATTTTCAACATTTTTTTGCATTTTTTGTTTTCACTGTATTTTCTGTTTATATTGTAATTCATTCTCTGTTACGTGAAAGCTTTTGTTTTAAATAAATAGGGATTGGTAAATTCCAGGCTTATAGCACTTACTCTATTCCTTCCTTCGAATCTCTGTAAATTATTTGTGCACCATTCCTACACAAAATCTAACTAATAGCTTAAACCTTGTTCTGAGTTCATATCTGCCTGTAACATAAGGCAGTCATGGATGGAATTCTTAAGAAACTCTCCAATACAAATCTTAAAGTTTTATCTACCATTTGCATTGACTTTATCTGCTTTCTTAGTGGCATTTTTTCAAAGTTGATTCAGAAGCTGTGTAGCATTGAAACTGGAGTACTGGAGAGCACTGCAAGTCAAGTGAGCTGTTTTCATTCAGCACATCTAAATTATTTTAGGCAAATCTCCATTTTTATTTTCATGTTGACCCATGGAATTATTGCTTGATTATGAGCCTTCTTTTACATTTAATTGCTTTGATTACATCACTGTAGTTCTGAATAATGTTTACTTCCTTTGTGTGTGTGTGTGTGTGTGTGTGTGTGTGTGTGTGTGTGTGTGTGATTCAAATCCAATCTAGTTAAACATCTAGCTGCAACAGCATTTGGTTGATTGCAAGCAGTATGCAGGAAGAAAGTTATAATAAATTTCTTGTCTTTAAGAAGTTATAGTCCAAATAGGAAATGCAGAAAAAGCAAAACAAGAAAACACACAAGACTGTGTGTCTACAGAATTAATGGAGAAATTACAAATTCCATGTTAATAAAGATTTAAAATGAAGATGGACTGTTATCAATGCAATAATATAATTGAAAAAAGTGAAAATATTATTTCAGTATTTCCCTTTAAAAAAATATATTACGTATTTACATTTGATTATTGTCTCTACATGCTATAGCAAAACAGCAATAGAACTAGGTTTTACTTTTTTTTTTTCTTCTTCTTCTTTTTTTTTTTTCCATCTTTCCTCTCTGTTACAGAGATTTACCTATTTTCACAGAATCGCTTGTGGTCGCCTTCTCATCATTGCAATTCATGAGCCAGCAAATCAGCTCAGGACACTTTAAAGCTGTTTCAGTCACCAGAACAATGAAGAGCAGCTATAAGACTAAGCGTTTTGCAGGGTACCTTCAAGTGGAAAACCAGGCATCCATGATACTGTTTTATGATCTGCCTTCCAGTGAGACATTATACCTTTACTTATGAGAAACAAAAATGTAGAAAATAATGAAAATTAGATAAATAAAAGTGATAAAAAATAATTTGACAGCATTAAGGATACGGCCAGAGCTTATCTGATATTCTTCCTTTGAAAGTGATTGGAAAAGAGAGAAAAAAAAAAAGACTAAATAGAATGAAACTGGAAGTGAGAGAAATTACAGATTGCAGATCACAATCTTTATTATACACTATGGTTTGTTGTATGTTTTTATTTAGCTCAAATAAAATAGTTTTAGCTGGATTTTTATTGATAAGAGTTTGTTTTATCCAGGATAAGATTTTATAAACTTTGCACAGGAAGTGTTCCACTTAATATATATTACTGAATATGTAAATTCCACAAATACTGATTATCCTATAAGCAGGATTACAGGAATACAGTATCAATAGTGTCTATCCTGCTTTGCGTAAAACTTTAAGTAGAGGAGGCACTTTGTTGGTTTTGTTTCTGAATGATCTGGGGGAAAACAGTGCTGGACCTATGATACTGATGTCAAACATTGCTGCAGTGACCATAAGATATCAGTTTAAGAGAACGTAAAATGGGAAATTACAACCCCAGTTGTGAGAAGTGATTCCTGGTTGAACTCAAAAGGAAGAAGAACATAGAAGGTTTCAGCAGGGATGCACATCCTGGGGGAAATATAGAAGCACCGCCCCAGGCTGCAGAGATTGAATTATTCAAGAAAAAGTTTAGTTGTAGATGGGAGTTAACAAGGGACATAAAGGGATAAAGAATTTCTTTAATTCTTTTATTGCCAGTAAGACTAGGCATTTTTTTTTTTTTTTTTTTAACCACTGCTCAACAGAGCAGCAGCAAAGGACTCAGAAAACGCCACACTACTTAAAACTTTCTTAGGCTCAGTCTTTCTGTTGTTGCTGTTGTCACTGTTTTCTTTATGCTTTCAGGACTTCCATGTTCCTGTGCCTAGTGGCAAGATCTATGGGGTACAAAGTATCTCTCACAGCAGAGGAAAAAGTACTCAGGGAGCAATACAAGTAAATCCAAAGAGTCCATGGGATCAGAGAGAATATATTCAAAGAGCAGTGGCTTAAGGTAGCTCAACAATGTCACAGAGAAGACGTTCTCTCTTACCTGTGTCAGACCATGACAACTGTATGATGTTTCTAGAGACTGGAAAAAAATGTAACTTCCATCTATCCCAAGATGTAACTACAGTCTTGTTCTTCTGATCAAAGAAATCACAAAGCAAATCTTCATAAAAACTACATACATACACTAAAGACAGTGAGGATAATCAGAGACTGGAAGAGGCTGCCAAGAGAGGAACCTTTGTAAATGCCAATATTTAATGAGCCTCAACAGGCTAATCTAACTTTGGACTTGAGCCTGCTTTGAACAGCAGCTGTTGAATCAGACTCTAGAAGGTCTCTTCCAAATTAAATTATAGTTTAGGACTGTAATAGCCAAGCTAAAAGCAAACAGAAAGCCATTTGTATGTGCTTGTCCAGTCACAACTATCTAGATCTACTAGATATAGATCTATTTGTTAATAGTAGAAAACAAAAAGAAAATTCAGAAAACCCTTCTCTTCATTTTTTTCTTGTTGAACAAAATTCCAATTTAGTCAGAACATAATATTTTCAATTATACATAATTCAAAAGTTCTTTGACCAATTTTTTGACACCCAGTCTTTTGACTGGAGAGGAGTAGATCAATGGAAAGTTGTCTGAAGGTTTATTAGAAAATCTAAATATGATTTTGCTTGTTATTTCATTATCAGTCCTCTCCTTATTAAAGTATTTGCCAGTAACTCCAGAAGAACTTAGATATGCTGTAGAACTGAAATGACAAAAGTGAAATTAAATTTACTACTAACAGTCAGGAATACAAACATGTACAGCTGTCTTAAAAATAGTGGGAAGAATGAACTAGATTAGTTTAAAATATATATATTGCATTTTCCTCTGTTTCCTTTTCTACAAACTATGCACGCTACCAAAATAATTAAAAATGGCAAAAAATATACTGCTAAAAATAGCATTTCTATATACTATTTTAAAATAGTATTTTAAGTAATCTATATTCAACAAGGCAAAGCACTAATAATATTTCTGTGTATCTAGCGAGTATGTTTTCCTAACAGTTTAAGAGTGTAGATTCAGGCATTGCATTTGTTTTACTTTTTACCTCATCTGTGCTGGAAAATTGAAAAGCAAAAACAGACCAAGAACCTGTCAGAGAGGCACAACCAATTTATCATTATTTCTACCAATTTTTGTTCATTCAGGAATGTTTGTAATTCCTCCTATTTGTTTCCATGGAAACTACAACAGGTACAAAGAACACAGTAACACTATCAGACAGAGCATGTTCTCAGCTACAAAACACTAGTTTTCAACAGTTACCACCATTAGCTACGCATTTTTGGCAGTGATGAACAAGAGCCTGCATGCCACACCAATAAATATCTGCACCAGTGAAGGTGACCCACAGTCGCTGTTAGCAAACACTGAAATGCGCCACCTACCACCTCATTGCGCTCACATATGCTGTTTGGTCATCAATATTCAGCACCAGTGCATGTCAGTGGGTGTTGAGGAATGGCTGCAAGAGCAGGACGGCCATGAGAATATATACGAGCTTAGCTGGTGCAGTGGCACAGAGTGCATATCCATGAGAAAATACTCGGAGTTAGACAGGAGTCACAACGTCCTTGGGGCAGCATGTAAATAGCGGGCCCACATCTGCAGCTGTACTCTGTGGATGTAAGGGGGGCTGACAAGTAAACTGGCTTAGCAGCACAGGGGTGAATGCTGACTGAGCATTGGTTAAGACTGAGCAGCCCACCTAGCAGCCAACGTTGTGCACCAATAGTAAATGAATACATGCGTATTGGAAACCTATATAAACCCTATGTGTGCAACAATAAAGTGAAGCTTGATCACTCATATTGAGTACTGTCGTGCTTCCCCGCTCGAGAACAATCTAATTAGGACACTATCCGTGGCAAATGGCGCCCGAACAGGGTGTGGACCTGATGGAAGATTGATTCAGGAACGAGCGGACGGACAAGAGCACCGGCGTCGCAGAAGCTGAGCCGGGCGGCGGCATTGGCTAGACCGACTGAGAGGGGTCTGCACAGGATCCAGAGGGCACGAAACGGAGCTCCGCTGATATTGGGCGCTGTGGCGGTGGGACGCGGATTGCAGTGCACCATGGAAAAAGAGGTAGCCCTACACTTTTTACGACGCTTCTTAGAGAAGCGAGGGGTAGATATTCTCGGTAAGAGAGGGGAGCAGTCATCTCCTAAAGGCATGACCGAGACGCTGGTGCGTTGGGCTTGGAAGAAGGGACATTTGTCAGAAGTGGTGCTGGTATTCAGCATTGACAAATGGCGTGATATTGGGAACCACATGTGGGAATCAGTCATTAATGCTGGAAAGGAAGAAAAATTATTGCGGACCCTTGACCCCTTGTGCAGGTCTATTATTAACTCTTTGAAAGCTATGCAAGCCGAGCGATGGGTAGCTGCTGCAGCTATGCAGGCACTGGCCGGTACAACAACTAATTCGGCTTTGGAGTTTGACGTGCTTGTTCGGGGTATCACACACCCTGTGTGTTCCTCAGCAGGTCAGTTAAAAGCATCAGTAGAGGCAGCAGCTCCTGATCTTTCAAATGACACTGTTACTGAGTCATCTGCAGTACTGCAGCATGTAAAAGGGGCTAAAAATACTAATGAACCCCTGGTGAGATGTTATAACTTGTATTAGGAGGTATAGGTTAGAATGGCAGGTAGCTGCCTTAGCTTCGCGCCAGTTTGAAAGTCTGCCTGAAGACACTCGGCGCTTAAAGATTGGGGGGGATTACGTTCCGATACCCTCCTCGGGAGGACCAGTTCTGGTCTGCACTAATGGCCTCTTGCAGGCAGGGGCTTTGGAAATTCCATCTACCCCCCCTCCCTCCCCCCGGGACGATATAGAGGAAGAAAGTGAGGATGAGGGGCTGGACCTCTTTCCCCCTGATACAGAAGGGAGTAATGGGGATGGAGCAAACATAGCCAGCGGCTCGAAACTACCCACTACTCCGCGGGTGATAGGCAGGGGCTCTAAGGGGGCCACACACACTAGGCCGTCATGGACTCCACCTAGTAGACCACCCCCTCCTCGTCTTGATTGATCAGCAGTAACAAGAGATGCTATAAATGCCAGGGATATGAAAATTGTAGAAGCGACGAGTCAAGCATTCCCTGTGCGGTTTGAAGTAGATAACGATGGAAATCGACAAGGAATCCATGTACCCATGGGCTGGAAAATTTTATCAGAGCTTAGGGCCACAGTTAATGAGAGCGGGATGCACGGAGAGCCTACTAAGCAGATACTGAACTATATAATGGGGCAGCAGTGTATTAGTCCCAGAGGATGTCAAGGTAACTGTCCGAATGATAATGAGTCAGTCAGAGCAGTTGTTGTGGCAAGCCCATTGGCAGAGGCTGTGCAAGATCAGCTCCAATAGCCCAAGGGCTGCCACAGATCCCCTGTTCGGGGTAACAGTAGAACAATTGATGGGCACAGGTCAATTCACTGTCCCAGACATGCAGGTCTACTTGGGGCCCGAGGTCTGTTTGGAAGGAATGCGGCTAGCCCGACAGGCAATGGAGATGGTTAAAACATCCACTCCAACTCCCTCGTACATGTCTATAAAGCAGGGTCGTGAGGAGACTTTTGCTGGCTTCATTGACAGAATAACAGAAGCCATAAATAGGGCAGATGTTCCGGAGTGGATGAAGGGCGCCTTGTTACGCCAATGCGCAATGGAAAACTGCAATGCCTCCACTCAGTCTGTCTTAATAACCTTCCCAATAGATGCAACTATTGAAATGATGCTAGACCAAACAAGCAGGGTACCAACAGGCCCCCAGGCATTCTTAGTGGAGGGGTTACGAGAAATAGGCAGTAAGTTGGTGGAGGCACAAACCCAAGCCTTTGCTGCTCTCGCGCCTTTGACAAGAGGGGGAGGGCAAAGGACTGAGCAACCACGGAAAAACCAGGAAACAAATTGTTTCCGTTGTGGAAAGGCAGGGCATATGAAAAGGGAATGTAAGGGCAAGGTTTGGTGCGACAACTGCAACTCCACCTCCCATAGCACATTAGCATGCCGCTTATCGGGAAACTTCAAGCAGAGCACGAAGGGCTGCCACACGCCGACAACAATGGCGGCCCTAGTAGTAGCCTCCTCAACACCTCCACCATCAAGCCCACACAAGACAGCGGCACACAATGAAATGTATTCACAAGGGCCTCCGATCTTTGGCCGCCACAAGGGGAAACCTCGGCCTGGACTTGCAACCGCAGTAGATTCCACCCTTCTTGACAACCGGCCTATCCAAATGCCTATGACAACTCGCGGTCCTCTAGAGCTAAAAGGGGCTGCCGTGGGCGCCTTGTTAATTGGACGTTCATCTACCGGTCTACGTGGTGTGACTGTTCTTCCAGGACTTATTGATGCTGACTTTGATGGGATTATGCAGATAGTGGTGCAAGCACAGTTTCCACCTGTCCACGTTCCTGCCAGTTCAAAGATTGCTCAGCTGGTGCCACTACCTGTGCTGACACAAAGTATGCAGCCACTTACCTCAAAAGCCCAAAATGACAATGGCTTTGGGTCAACTGGAGAATTAGTGCTTCTTACAATGCCAATGCATCAGCGACCCATCATTTCTGCCACCTTCCATTCTAATGGACAGTCGTGCGAGTTACAAGCCCTTTTGGACACCAGAGCTGACATCACAATTGTTGCCAAGATTCTCATTGCGCAACCACAACCGTTCACTACTGAGCAGGAAACATTCCTGGAACATACACTCCAGAATAAAGGACTGGTCATAGCTCCTGAAAAGGTGCAGCGCGAGCCCTTATAGAAGTACCTGGGCTGGACCATCACACAATCACAGACCAGCCCACAAAAGTTGGCATTACATACTGATATTCGGACTCTCAATGATGCCCAGAAACTTCTAGGCGATTTACAGTGGCTATGCCCGTTGTCAGTATCTCCAACGATGATCTTAATGTACTGCGTTCCCTTCTAAAGGGCACCAATCCTGCCACCCGCGTTTCAGTGACAACGTTTCAGTGACAACAGAGCAGCAGCATCTTATTGAAACTCTCGGGCATCTTATTGTGACACAGGCCATCGACCATCATGAGCTGTCTCTCCCCATAGATAACACTATCCTAAGCAGCCACAGGCGACTTAGCCACAGGGTGCACTGACACAGTGCAAAAAGAAAAAGGGGGAGAGACCAGACATAAAGGTGCTGGAATGGCTGTTTATGAGCTTGCAACCAAAAACGACAATCCAGCAAGGGATTGATAATCTCGCGGAATTAGTAAAAAAAAAAAAAAAAAAAAAAAAAAAAAAAAAAAAAAAAGGACGTCACAGAGTACTCAGCATCTCTGGGGAAGAGCCAGGAACCACATATTTACCTCTCAAACGTGTGGACTTGGACTGGTATCTACAGAATTCAGATGAGCTGGCAGCAAGTTTGCTGACCTCAGGAACAGCCCTGACAGTACGATCTCTCGCTTCCCCAGTATTGAAATGGATGTCACAACAACATTGGTTAAGAATACCTAAATGAAGTAAAACTCCTCTACAAAATGCTGTAACAGTGTTCACGGATGCCGGCCGGAAATCGCGCAAAGCGGCTGCAACACGGCATGAGAACTGTCAGTGGAAGCATAAGATTCTACAAGCGCAGCCCGGGGATTCCCTTCAAACCTTGGAACTCTCGGCTGTAGTATAGGCATTTATGAACTGGTTGCAAAAATCTATTAACGTAGTTTCAGACTCCTTATACATTGTAGGCCTGGTAGAAAGGATGGAAGACGCTAGAATAAGAGAGATTAATAATCGGCGCCTGTTTGAATTACTAACTATGCTACAGAGAGCAATTACGATCAGAGACGAGAAATATGCAGTAATTCATATGAGGAGCCACAAATGGGCAGAAGGACTGGGGGAAAGAAACCAAAAGGCAGATGATTTAGTAACAATACCCGTCCCTGTCAATAAGTTGGCACAAGCCCGTGAGGCTCATAGCACTTTTCATCAGAATGCGAAAGGCCTTCAAAAGCTGTATGGAATTAGCTTAAATGAAGCAAGAGGGATTGTACGGGTCTGCCCAACATGTGCTGATCATGGCCCCGGCCTAGGGTTAGGGGTCAATCCAAAGGGGCTTGGTCCCCTGGAAATATGGCAGATGGATGCAACTCACGTTCCCGAATTTGGTATATTGAGGTATTTACTATACAGACATGTATAGTAAATTTATCTGAGCCGCAGCCCAAGCCGGAGAAAGAGTGTTGCACGTAACCCGACATTTGACAGCATGCTTTGCTATCATGGGGTTTCCACAGCTGATAAAAACAGACAATGGCCCCACATACACTAGCAGTAATTTTCAACAGTTTTGCAAGAAATGGGGGGTGCAACATGTCACTAGCATGCCTAATTCTCCAACCGGTCAGGCGGTGGTGGAGAGGACAAATCAAATGCTTAAGAGGTACATAGGAAGGCTCCTGGAGTTAAGGGACCCTCAAGAGCACCTTGCCAGGGCACTGTATACAATCAACTATTTATGCATCTTCAGGGACAGGGAAGAGACACCCGCCCAGACTCATGGGTGGGTACCTTCCCAAAGCAGCACCAAGCCATTCTTTGTAAAATAACGAAATTCTAAGTCAGGGATTTGGGAGGGCCCCTTGGAGGTGAAATACATGGGGAGAGGATACATGTGTGCTCACCCCAACAGGTCCACTATGGGTTCCAGCGAAATGGACTAAGGCAGCAGTGTCTACTTCTGGTGATACTGGTGTGCTGCTGCCTCAGCGATCAGGCAGGATGGTATACAGTTAATGGATATACAAACGGTATGTGTATATAGATATAGATATATATATATATATCTCCAGGAGCTTGGCTAATATAATTTATATTGAAGTAATGAGAGAAAGTCACTCACCCTGTCCTGGGCTCACAGGATGAACTCCATTGGAGCAGATCTCCAGAGAGATCCTTCCCCACTGGCAGTCAACTCTTAAATGGGTCTAGGAGAGGTGGAGCCAGGCTCCACCCCTTCCTGCAGCACAGGTGATTTGCCTTCACCTGTGCTCCCGTGGCTGACTCATTGCTCGCCTCAGGTGATTAATCAGAGGTTCAGGCCGTGATTCAGCAGCCCCATACACTCGTACAAAAAGAAAAAGGGGGAATTGTAGGGGAATGGCTGCAAGAGCAGGACGGCCATGAGAATATATACGAGCATAGCTGGTGCAGTGGCACAGAGTGCATATCCATGAGAAAATACTCGGAGTTAGACAGGAGTCACAACGTCCTTGGGGCAGCATGTAAATAGCGGGCCCACATCTGCAGCTGTACTCTGTGGATGTAAGGGGGGCTGACAAGTAAACTGGCTTAGCAGCACAGGGGTGAATGCTGACTGAGCATTGGTTAAGGCTGAGCAGCCCACCTAGCAGCCAACGTTGTGCACCAATAGTAAACGAATACATGCGTATTGGAAACCTATATAAACCCTATGTGTGCAACAATAAAGTGAAGCTTGATCACTCATATTGTGTACTGTCGTGCTTCCCCGCTCGAGAACAATCTAATTAGGATACTATCCATGGCAAGTGGGTACCATTTTTTCTGCATGGAGGAATTCAATGACACATCTTTGATTTATACGCACTTTCATGTCAGGCGACATTCTGTCAGACTGCCCCTCTGCTGCCACCTGTCACATGCCAAGAAAACGTAATGGAATATTAATGGGAAGGTTCAACCCCCACTACCACATCACCACCATCCACCTCTGATGTTATGGGCCTACATCATAAAAAAGGATACATTACTTTTAGAGCTGCTCTCATAAAATTGGATACAGATTAGAAGGCCTTAAGTCTTTATCCCTTGTGTTTTCTTCTTCTTGGAACACCACAAATGCCAACTGACAGAAAGACTGAAATTTAGTATAGTTGTCTGTTTACTTTACTGAGGGAAAGACCTTAGTGTTCTAGATAAAAACAGCATCAGATGACAACTGTCAGGGGTGCATAAAGCATCAGATGCATAATAGATTTAACATTGGCTAAAAGCCTGGAACACAAGAGCAAAGCTAGTTGCTAGCTCAGTGGGTAGAAATTACTGGGAATTTTTCTGGCATCTAGAAATCTGAGCATATCATGGCAAGATAGGAGAACAGAAACAAAGTCTTAAGAATGATAAATGCTGAAAGAAGACAGATTTCTACATTTATTACATCTACTGATCTGAATGTATGAGGACTCCTCTTCACATGTGCTGCAAGTTACCTAAATCAATCTGTTACTGGTGTTTTTCCTTATTTATTTTAAATATTTGTATTATTTAAATACTTTAATGAACATTTATTATCTCAGAAGATAAACCAGGGCACAGGCAAGGAAGAGGTCACCCTTAGACTGTAGCCTTACATAGAGTTTAAATGCAAAAATATTTGCTCTCTAACTGGAAATTCAAAAGCATTCTCTGCATTTTAATCTGAACTCTTGGAGTGGATTTTCATTTGTATGTACGAAGTCAGAGGATATAGCAAAGACCAAAATCTCAGATGACTGTACCTATTTTAACTCTAATTAGTCCAAAATCAAGCATAGTTTCATACATATTAGCTGTTCTAATACTCTTAAACCATTTTGAAAATGATAATGATATATAGTTTTTATATTTACTGGAATTAATTTTTATACTTATTGTAAGTTATTAAGCCATTTTTCAGTACATTGAAAGGAAACATTCATGAGAAGTTGGTGTTCAGTATTATTATTCTACTGTATGTGTCTGAGAGATCCTGTATAATATCTTTGAAGATTGAACTTTCAGATAGCACCTTCTACAGTCATTTACACTTGTGGTAGGAGACAAGAAGAAAGCAGGCATAAGGAGCCACAGAAAATCCTGTTCTATAAAATAAGCAGATCACAAATATTTGATGTAATATGTTTACATCCTACCTGTGAGCAGGTATCTTGCGATTCCCAGCAATCAGGATAACATCACAGAGCTGCTGTTGCTTCAGGTAGCTCTCCATTTTCCTGAAGGTTTGTTCAGCGTGGTGAACAGCTTGGTAGAATTCCTCAGAGGTACTTGAGTCTATATCGCAGTGAGGTGATAAAGGATGACTGGCTGCTGACAGCCTGTAAACCACAAAAGAAGTTCCATGTTGGCAAGGTGTGACCAGTTGCCTAGACACCATGTCAAACCTCTGGAAGCTGGTAAGTGCAATTATTGCATCCTTCAAAACTCTCATCACCAGAAGTACAAGAAGGGACAAGTTATAAGGCTTCTGACACTGAAATATATGAGGTTTTTTTCTTGTTTTGGTTTGGTTTGGTTTTGGTTTGTTTTTTTTTAAAGCATGGGCACAGGGATAGGGTATTTCTTTCCTCTTTGACAGAGTTATTAAAACACAAATAAAGACAACAAATAGAAGTTCAGCATATTATTGTTGAGGATGACAGTACAGCTATGTCTTCATTATCAAAATATGATTATTTTCCTATCTGTAGCACGTTAGAACAAATTTATTCTACGGAATTAAACAAATTACCTGTTTTTTTCTGTTTAAACTTTAACATTACTTCACAAAACAAAAGAATGGAGAAAGCAATTATTTTTCCACCGACACTAAGAGCGCCTGCTCTAGCTCATTTCTTCAAATTCACATTCATTTTACACCAGCTTGGGAAGAAAATTAAAACTCCAATTTACTTACTTAATAATCAATTGGGAATATTTCCACATTGATAAATTGCAGGGATACTTTTTAACCAAAAGGCTCACTAATGCAAACTAAATAAAGCCTACAAAAATGATGATGTCTACAATCTGTAAGCTGAAAAATAAAATGGAAATAGGAGAAATACTTCAAGGTATAGTACAATTTTCTTTTTTTATTTCATTTAGTTCAGGACTTCTGATTCGGACCTTTACTGAAAGTAAGAAAATCTGTCCACAAGCACTAGCCTTTGAGGAAATACGCACTTCAAAACAATTAATGAAACAGGCATTTTTTGCAAAAAATATAATGAGCTGAAAATGGAGGGCTTCACAGATGATACTGATTACATTCTTTTCTTCAACTAGGTATATATAAAACAAGATACATATTCAATAGAAGACCATCAGTATTACAGAACATACTTCAATCCATGAAATTAAATTATATTATCCATTTTAATTCAAACCAATCTCATTATCTCCATATTCCACTGAAAGGAAAATATCATTATTTTATGATTTTTGTTATCAGTATTCCACATCATAATATCACGTAAAACACTGGGAGTTAAAAAGTTAATGCTCCAATTCAATGGACTGTCGACCTTCCAGGTACCTGGTTCTCAGAAGAGAACTACATACCCTAGTGGACTTTCATTCCCATTTTCCATTCAGAGGGAAAGAAAAAACTGTTTACACATCACGAGATGTCCCTTTTTCCCTTTCTGCTTGTCTCGGCAATGTGTGTGCTTCCTAGCCAACTCACCTTCAGCATTAGAGTAAGGCCTTTGGGTTAGGGGCACTCTCTTTCTCATTTTATTTGATTTATTAGCCTCTATTCTAGTTATATTGTATTGTGTTATCTTGCATTCTGATCTTATTAACTTTCCTCTTCAGTTTTGCTTTTAGGCCCATCTCCCTCCCCTTTTCCCCCTTTTCCCAAGGAGGGGTCCATGGATCCCGCTGCCCCACTAGTCACGAAACCGGGCCAAACTAGCCCGTAAGCCACTGACATACTTCAGTCCATCAAATTAAATTATATTACCAATTTTAATTCAAACCAATCTCATTATCTCCATACTCTATTGAAAGAAAAACATTCAAGAGAGAGTAAGTAATTTTGATAATTTACACTAATGACATATCAATTTAATTATATAAACTTTGCATTAATTGGGTACCATGTTCTAAGGAATAATATTAATAGACCTTAATATAAGGCAACCCACACTTCTGATGCTGGAAACATTTGAAAAGTGCATAACAATAATTAAAAAATAGTTGCTAATATGATACACAGTTATTTTAACAATACATATTTTAACATTTTTATTGACTTTTGATAGACTGTAATATAATTTAGAAATAGGGTATTTCCTTTTGATATATACCAGTGATTTATTTTTGCATTATTTTTTGTCCAAAAGTATCTTGTGCACTCTCCTGTATGTGGAAACACGGGAGAGATGAGGAAAGGTTGGTCCATCCTTCTGTCATAGGAAATAGCTACGCTTCACAGCATTCTTTTAAAGTAGTTAGAAGCCTGCCACGGCTATCCTGTATATGATCTTACACAGACCCAATTCACCCCCTGATTTCTATCTCACCTACTGATGTGTGCCATATGCATGTACTAGAATGTTACCTTTCAAAACTATTATGCATGTTAATGTCACCTATGTAGAATTAAACTGGACTCTGAGAAATCATCATCTGTTTTTAATTAATCAATATTACAATTTGTATTTTGGTAAGGTTACCATATATGTGATGATTGAGTGGTTTGTATCAGATACAAGCTGAGAGTATGTATCTAATATAAACTTTACTAATCATACTTAAAAGAAACAGTTATGAACTGATGATTCAGAAAAGGACAGTTCCTTAAATCTTTTGTATTCATCATATTATATGTTCAAATAGCCCCTGCCATACAGTTCTTAGAAGCTTCCTCTAAACTTTAAAATAAATGTCATATTTCCACAAGTGACATCATCTGCTTACGTTCTGTCTGGACTGCCAACCACATTAAACAGATATCCAAGTTTACTTTCACATCATGGATGATCAACAAATACTTTCACATAAAACTGTAATGATGGAGCTAAGCTCATTAGTATGGGTAACAGGGATTTCAACATTTTCTTTCAATTATTTTCCCTGAGGTTTATTGTGGCCCTGTGCATACCTCTTCAGTTTTATTGCTGAGTAATTAGAATGACAAGTAATTCACAGTAAAGAAATCACCGTCTAATAAATGAGGTTGGTAGGGTTAAATAGACATGCTTCTACCCTTTCTCCAGGAAATATGGAAGTTACAACATCAACAATTCTGAGAAATGACAGTAACAGGAATAAGCAGGCCTGAATTGTTTCAGACTGTTTATTAAATCAGAACTTGGTGTAAGCCGGCTTACATTTGAACAGAAAAGATACTAATCCTGCCTCTTCCTGGCTTTTCAAAACACACTGCACTTTTAAGGTCAGAAAAACAGACTTACCCTTCTGTTTTTTATGATAGTGCTATAAAGCTAGATTGGGCTGAAATGAACTTTTTTGTCTTTGTATAACTACAGTGAGTTCGCCACAAATTTTGCCCTCTTTTCTGCTTGCTAATTATAAACAACATTTTCCACTCTCAAACACATCAGTCTATGCCACTTAATGAGTCGTTAAATGGCTACTCTCAAAAACAAGCTCCAAAGGCACAGCACATTTTAAATTATTATCTTGGAAATTAACAAACTTAATAGATGGCAGTAAGTTAATCTTTTATTTATTTTCTAAGAAAGCCCAAATGAAAAATCTGCTACTGATCCTCTTTGACAAGCTCTCTCTTATACATTTAAATGCTCTGTCTGCATAACCAGTATTTTAAATTCAATCAGAAGTTAGTTAATACAAGAATTGTTAAAGACCTTCAGAGAGCAAAGAATGCTTGTTTTGTATCAGTTCATGAAAAATATGAACTTACGACCAATTAGTGATATAAAAGCAACATTTTCTGTTTGTCTATACTGTATTTGTTGGGAACTCTGAGCAATTCAGTGAGAATTTTGTTGACTGTGTTCTGCAGGAAACCCAGCATAAACTCATCTGAAGAGCCCCTGATTTTTCAAAACACTTTTTAGCACTTTTGTACCTCAATATGGATGGGAAGGCCTACTCTGTAGTACAAGAACATGAAAGACTCCAGATGGCCTTTTCCCGTAATCTTTCTTAGTACATATGTGCAAAACCTGAACTTACTGTGGGAATCTCAAACTTTCATTTTGAAATTTCAAACACAAAACATGCCTCGTCTAGAGCACTTTTTATCTTTGAACAATTTAGTGAATGATACAGAATTAAGAGAACAAAACCTTCCACGCATTTACAACCATGCTACTGAGTGTGACAGGATGAAAAAAATAAAAAGGCCAAAAAAATTATCAACACTGTAAATGATCAATAATCTGAAGTTTAGTCTCTACTGCCATACCACCACCATCTGCCCCTGACATTGTGAACCAATAAAATAAAATAGGAAGTATTACTTTTGGAGTAGCCCCCATATAAATCGTGGAATTGCACTTAAAAAAAATGAGATGGACTGTCAAAAGTCATGATTTTAATTAGCTATTACTTGCAAAAACACAGAAGTTTTATATTTTTTAAGTCTTTTAAATTATTTTCTTATTGCAACAGAAAGTTTTAAAGTCTTTCCCCACCCCCCCATCAAAAAGCATGCTTTTTACTCCACTGACAGGAATTATGTCTGCAACAGAGTTCTACCAGGAGTTTCAGGAGATCAGTAAAAATTTATGCTATAAAATTTAAAAAAGATAATCAGAACATCGAACAGGACTATTTGTACCATTTTGTTTAAGAGATGCATTATTGCTGTCTCAGAGTTTCCCCATCTATGCAAAAAAATATTTTTAGACAGTCATTGCAGATGACAGATTTGTCATTCTGGAGATAACACTGTTTCCTTGTAAATGTAATTTAGAGATCAAACTACTGGTAATGCAAATTATTCTTTGGACACCAGAAGAAAAAAATTCAGACACCAGGGCATCTGTGTGAATAGCAAAAATATGTATTGACCTACCACTGGTGGGTTAATCTTAAGAGTATTACAAGCCTCTAGTTACCAGTTTATTGTCATGATCTCAAACAAGTTATCTGAGCAGCACTTTTTAAGAACCAGGACAATAAAAAGCTACACTAAAACAGTTTCTATTGAGAAAAAATATATATGTTTTTGTTTAGTACATGACAGAAAAAAAAGAAAAAAAAAATTAGAAGTAGGCTTAGAAGAGTTTGTTCAGACTGTAATTTAACCAGGTTACTAACTGTGGTAGTTTCACTCTGGTACATAGCTCAATTCCATCACATCTCTGTCTCACTCTTCTTCAGAAGAACAGGGAGAGAAAGAAGACGAAAAATAAAAATAAAAATAAAAATAAAAATAAAAATAAAAATAAAAATAAAAATAGGACAGAAAGATTGCTCACCTGCTACTTTTATGGGCAAAAACAGACTCAAAATACTGAGATTAATGTAATTTATTGCCAACTTCTAAGAGACTACAGCAGTGAGAGACTAGAAGCAAACTAAACACCTTTTCTCCATCCACTCTCTTCTACTTTCTTCCCCCAAGTAGTGCAGCAAAACAAGGAACGTGAGCTCTGATCGGCCCATTGCACTTTCACAGAATCACAGAATCACAGAATTGTAGGGGTTGGAAGGGACCTCTAGAGATCATCGAGACCAACCCCCCTGCCAAAGCAGGTTCCCTACACCAGGTCGCACAGGTAGGCGTCCAGGCGAGACTTGAATATCTCCAGACAAGGAGACTCCACAACCCCGCTGGGCAGCCTGTTCCAGTGCTCCCTCACCCTCACCGGAAAGTTCTTATGCACATTCGTGCGAAACTTCCTATGCTGCAGCTTATGTCCATTTCCCCTCGTCCTGTCTCCACGTACCACTGAAAAGAGACTGGCCTCACCATTATGGCCGCCACACCTCAGATATTTATAAACCTGGATCAGGTCCCCTCTCAGTCTTCTTTTCTCAAGGCTAAACAGACCCAGTTCACTTAGCCTTTCTTCACAGGGGAGATGCTCCAGGCCCTTTACCATCTTTGTGGCCCTCCGCTGGACTCTTTCCAAGAGATCCCTGTCTTTTTTGTACTGTGGAGCCCAGAACTGGACACAGTACTCCAGATGAGGCCTTACCAGGGCAGAGTAGAGGGGGAGGATCACCTCCCTCGACATGCTGGACGCACTCTTTTTAATGCACCCCGGAATGCCATTGGCCTTTTTGGCCACGAGGGCACACTGCTGGCTCATGGCCAACCTGTCATCCACCAGGACGCCCAGGACCCTCTCTGCAGAGCTCCTCTCCAGCAGCTCATCCCCCAGCCTGTATTGGTGCATGCAATTATTCCTCCCTAGGTGTAAGACCCTACACTTGCTTTTCTTGAACCTCATCTGGTTTCTTACTGTCCAGCTCTCCAGCCTGTCCAGGTCTCGCTGAATGGCAGCACAGCCTTCAGGCGTGTCAGCCAATCCTCCCAACTTCGTATCATCAGCAAACTTGCTGAGGGTGGCCACTATCCCCTCATCAAGGTCATTGATGAAGATATTGTACAAGACCGGACCCAGCACAGACCCCTGGGGGACACCACTGGTTACAGGTCTCCAGCCAGACTCTGCACCACCAACGACGACCCTCTGCGCTCTGCCAGTCAGCCAGTTCTCAACCCACCTCACTGTCCACTCGTCTATCCCACACTTCCTCAGCTTTGTTATAAGGATGTCGTGGGAGACAGTATCAAATGCCGTTCTAAAATCAAGGTAGACTGCATCTACCGCTCTTCCCCCATCCACCCAGCATGTGACAGCATCATAGAAGGCCACCAGGTGGGTCGAGCACGACCTCCCCTTGGTGAACCCATGCTGACTACTCCTGATAACCTCCTTTTCTCCCAGTTGTCTGGAGATGGTATCCAGCACAAGCTGTTCCATCACCTTTCCAGGGACGGAGGTGAGGCTGACAGGCCTATAACTACCCGGATCTTCCTTCTTGCCCTTTTTGAAGACCGGAGTGACATTGGCTTTGTCTCTGATACTCTTTCACATCACACTCTGCCTCTGCTCCACATGACATCCTTGCCATGGGAGACTGTCCTTCCCAAACTGACCCCTCATGGGCCTCCCACAGGCTGCAGCTCTTCAAGCATTGCTCCAACACAGCTAAGTACCAGCGGGGCCAACCTTCAGAGGCAGACTGCTCCAGGACAGGGCACAAGGGCAGCAGCTCCTTCAGACCTCCTGCCCACCCCAGGCTCCTTTTCTCTCTCTCCTTTTAATATAAGAGAAGCAGACAGAATTCCTATTGCAAGGAATCAGCTTAGCCTCACGTTAAGAGTAAGGCTACTGCTTCTTCAGATACAATTCTCCCAATCCCACCAAAAATCATTGCAATCTTTCACCATACTTTTTCAGTTATGGAAGATTCTGACTCAAAGGAAGAACAATAAAGAAATCTGTACTACTGTGGAGATGAAATTCCTTCTGTTTGACAGACTCTGTGCTTCACATTACATCAAATAAATAAGTGAGCAAGCTAGTAAATAAATAAATAAGAACAAAAGATTTGTTATTTGTTGATTTATGCTCTTCTAATCCTTTTATGACAAACACATAGAACAAGAAATCCTCATATATGAATCAAGCGTTCATAATGCATTCACAGTGCAGTTCCACTGTAATTACCCAACTGGTGATATGATAGAGAGACACCATTTTCATTGTGATTACAGGATTATCAACATAAAACTTTTTTAAGCTTTGGTTAAATATTTTTTAGAACATCTGATTCCACATTTCTATGAAGGGAAAGTTTAATTTAAAAGATTATTAGGACCCAGAAATTCAAAACTGCAACTTCAAATTAAACTCTACTTAAAACGTTGAAGTTCTCCCATTTCTAAAATAATATACCATTGTTCTTAACACACATGCCATTTTCTGTGGGGTTTTTTTGACTGTTTGTTTGTTTTATTATAATAAATTACTTGGAATCTTTAAAAATAAATTTTCTACTTTCATTGATCAAAACCATTAATAAAAGTAGTAAATAATAGGAATTCATGAGGCAGCTGTTCGTGGCAGACAATGCCATCAGACAGATTTAAATTGGATAAGGAAGAACTTCGTCTCAATTGTAGACATTATTAACTGGGAAATCTGGGACAAATGGTAAAGAATGTTGGAAAGGAGCCTGATACTGCTGCCTGAGCAGTTAAACCTGACAGGATGGAGATGGATTGTCCTATCTTCTTGCAGATATGAAGCACTCATTCCTCTGGCTTAAAAGTACCAATGAGCAGACAGGTGCAGGAAGAAAACCAAAAAGCAGGTGCAATAATGGAAATGAGAGACAGACGATTTCTTAACAGCTCAACAAATTTATGGTGTTTTATTTTGTATCACTGCATATCGGCTGAGCAGCACCAGCAAAGACACTCAGGAAGACACTCAGGAAGACACGAAGCACAGACTGCCACACTTTCCTTGGAGTCAAGTAATTACGATGGCTTACTGCAGATGCTGATGTGCAGTGAATCTTTTTTATTTTCTTAGATTGCTCATACATATATCCAAACAGTTCTGTTAAATTATGTCTCTTATTCTCCAGTGCTACCTTTTATGGTAGTAACTGTCCAATGTGTTAGCACTTCATAATTCAGCTTTTTAAAAAATGGACTGAGTCAAAGCCTGAAAACAAATGCACAGTCTTAGTACCCCTTGTAGAGGACAAAAATCTGAGCAAGATTTTCCTTCCAAATCTACAAAAAGATTCAGGTCATGTTCCTGGTGCTGGATCTGCCTCTCAGAATAAAAGATAAACTATCAGTAAGGCTGTTTGCAACTGAAATTATGTTTTTTTAAGAGATGATAATTGTATGTATGGATAGTTTGTTTACAGATAAAATAGTTACATTAAAATTAATGTTCATTTAATAAATAAATTCTGCAAGCATTTCAGAACAGTTCTTAAAAAAATAATCATTATGCATTAATTCTATTTATGGATTTTTTTTTGTCATTATTCAGAATCACTTAGTTATAAGTAATACTCAGAGTTTCACTAAGTATGATTTTTAGTCAAGAAAATGAATGCAGAAAATATAACCAATGTGAAAGGCTAGTAATTGAAAGTGACTAACTGATAACAGAGGCTTACCAACTTTTGTTGTCTGGACAAAACCAAATTCAGAGCAACTGTATTGTATTGACATGAGTTCATAATTTTTGTCATTGAAATAATCAATACTAAACATTAATATTAAAATATAATTCATTACATTAATACTATGCAGGTACATGAAATACAAGGATAAAACATTAGAATTTTTACTTTAACTTAAGTGCTGTCAAAGCCATAGCAAATAAAAAAGATAGTTTCTGACAAGTATTACAAGGAAATGGTATCAGGTAAAATTTTAATTCAGAAGCTATGCACATAAAATAACTTGTAGTTTTCTTACCATCCATCATTCATATACATATTTCACCACAAAATTAGAATCTTACAAATAAAGACACTTAAGACATTCAGAATCTGATGAAGCAAAAAATACCCACAAGACTCCTCTAATACTCTATGCAGAGAAAGCTCCCATATATTTCAGGCAGCTCAGCCTGTAAATTCGTTAGTGGTGTGTAATTTTCCAACAGTTCCAACTTAAAAAAACTGATACAGTACCACTAATAGAGTATCACTCTTCTATGTTAGTCCCATAACTGTTCTAGGAATAATTAAGCTTCAGATTCTTAAAAAATCAGCCCCAAATTTCCTAGTGAAATGGTCTAGGGTGAGCAAGTGGAAAAAAATAATAATAATAACATAAAACAAAAAGAAGTGCAGAGCACACTCCAGCTGATTCCTCTAAAATTGCTATTGCTTCCTTCCTTACTAGACTGTTATATTTTCTGAATGGATCACTTAAATTATGCAACATTTAATAGAATTATGATATTACATTCTTGTCATGCATTACTTAGTTTGTTATGACAAAAGATTATATCTATATGGATAAACTAAATAAATTAGCCCGCACAAGGATGCAGAAATACAGGGATGCTGATTTCTTTTTTTTTTTTTGCTGAGACACTTCCTTCTATTTAATTTATGATATAGGTGCTTAATGCAAATAGAAATTATATACGTGAATGATGGAAGTGGCATACAAAAGAATAAGCAAGAATTGTATTACTACTGCATTTAATATATATTTCAGTAAAATTTCAAAGTGCAATTGTAATATGGACAGAGAATTGGAAAATTTAATAACCCTATAACTGCCATGGTCATCATGTCAAAGACTTTGGGAAGCTTAATCCTCAAAAAATCCCAATTCTAAACTCTGGTTCAGCCCTTGATCAAAAGAGAAATCCACTCACATGCACATACACCCACACAACCAGCCCACCACTACTAAGCAAGTTGAATGAACGATGCTTCACAGCAGGGAGCTTGCACTGCATTAGGTAGCAATAAGCAGACAATCTCTTCCTGCTAATCATTACAGACCTGTACAGTGTCATGTCTTTCACTGATGCTCACAAACTTCATGGTTCTAACATGCATGTCTGTATCTGCAAAGCACTGGAAAAGATTTATCTGAAATAAAGGCATAAGTGTATGCTATTCTGCCACCCTGTTTTGAAGTGTCAGTACATTTATTTGATAATTTTGAACACAGTGACTGACACTTTGGTGGAGTCCCTCCAAAACGAATTTGACTAATTCAGCTTCTACAATACAGAATCACTTCAACTTTGGAAACTGAACTGTCAAGCAGTTTAGTATTTCATATTCTTTAAAAACTAAGGGTTACTAGCCCTGTACATACTCAAGCAATACTCTCCATAATGTATTAAACTTCACAGAACCACAGAATCATAAGGTTGGAAAGGACCTACAAGATCATCTAGTCCAACAGTCCTCCCATCATCATTGCTACCTGTTATAAGTGACTTATAAATAAGTGGCTCATATGGATATGAAAAGTATAATTTTATTCAATTCGGCAAGCGGCAAAGTGAGCAAAATAGCTCTGGGCGGCTGGGGAGTTAGCACTCTTCCAGCGGCTCGCAAATGTGACAAGCGAAGTAGGACCTTTCATATTGTCATTGTTTCCATGTATGTGGTCTTGCTAGCTTCATGTTCACCGTATTAGGATATTTTTCTAAGTCCTTTGTCCCATGTTTGTCCCCGTGAGGTGGTGGCGGAAGTGAGGAGCTAGGTGTTGGTTGCACGCACTGAGGTCATGGCCGTGTCGATTTGATCAACAAAATCGTTCTTGGTATTCTCCCATTACACTACCACAAGTCTCCAAACCATATCTCACAGCTCCTCATCCAGATGCCTCTTGAACACTGCCAGGGACGGCGACTGCACCACCTCCCTCAGCAGGCCATTCCAGTGCCTGATCATTCTCTGAGAGAAAGAGCTTTTCCTTATGACTAATCTAAATTTTCCCCAATATAACTTCTGGAAATTTCCTCGGGTCCTGTATATTACCTGGGAGAAGAGGCCAAACCCCTAGTTATCCCTTCATCGCCGAGGTTCACTGCTTCGGAGCTGTCCTGGCCAGAACCGCAGCGACTGACCGCGAGGGACAGGCGGGTTTCGATCGCTTTCTTCATCCAGGGAACCCCGAGATAACGGAGCAGCCCGGCAGCTCTCGCGAGAGCGGCTGACGTGAAGTGGGCGTTGCCAAGGGCAACGGCTCTGCATCCATGCCCTCCTGCTTAGAAAAAGCCTCAAGGACTGACAGGAGCCGTTAGGGTGTGTGAATCACGTCGGCCGTTCAAGGGTAGAGAAATTGTAAGTTTCGCCCACCCTTTCGGGGGTGGAGGGTTGTTATCTCGCTGTGAAACGAGTGATTTTGAGGGCAAACCCCGAACGGATCAGCGAGCAGGCAGGGCGGAGCACCTGCCGTACGGGGGGGGGGGCTCGGCGCTTAGCACTTAACAGGTCACTTAACAGGTCGTTGCTCTCTGGACACACTGAGGTGCAACCATGGTCACCACACGGCGGCGAGCTGCTGCTAAAAGGGACGTGGAGACTCAGACTGAAAGCATGAATGTCCATGCCGCAGTTCAGGTCTCAGGCTGCAGAGAATGCCTGGCCCTGTCGCTGCTGCTACAGGAGGGCAGCCGGGATACCAGCTGTGTGCGGTGTGAGCAGGTGGATGATCTGCTCAGCCTGGTGGCAGAGGAGGAAGTGGGAAGGCTGAGGAGCATCCGGGATTGTGGGAAGGGGATTGATTGGTGGAGTTGCACTCTGCCATCCCTACGGGAAGGGTGCGGGAGAGATGCTCCTCAATCAGTGGGGGATCATTTGCTATCTCACATTCAGTGGGAAGGGGCGATCTCAAAGACAGGGAGGGATGGAAACAAATTACTGCCTGGGACAACAAGTGGACTGCCCTTAAGCCTGTCCCACCTTCCCAGGTGCTCTTACATAACTGGTATGAAGCTCTGGAGGTGGATGGACTGGGGGGTGTGGATGTTGGTGGAAGTCCATCCATGCAGGAGAGGTGCCCAAGGCTAGTCAGTCTGATCCCCATTTTGCTACAGCATCAGTCAGGAAAAAAAAGAAGGGCTGTCATCATAGATGACTCCCTTCTGAGGGGGACTGAGAGCCCAGTATGCTGCTCGGACCCATCCCACAGGGAGGTGTGCTGCCTGCCTCATCCCCAAGTGAGAGAAGTTGCTAGGAACAGCACTCAACTTGTTAAGCCCTCCGATTGCTATCCGTTACTATCTGTTACTGGTTTTCCACGTTGGAAATGAAGAAGTAGGCAAAAGAAGTTTTTGGGTGATCAAAAGGGACTTCAGGGCTCTGGGAAGACTGCTTGAAGGAACTGGGAGCTCAAGTTGTGTTCTCCTCTGTCCTCTCAGTTGCTGACTGGGATCTGCACGAAAGGAGGATGGTGGACACACTGAATGAATGGCTTTGCAAATGGTCATATTCAGGTCTTTGGGTACTATGGTTTGGGATGCAGCCTTGAGAAAAGGGGAATGCTGACAGCAGATGGGAGCCAACTGACTAGAAGGCCCACAAATATTCTTGGGAACAAGCTGGCTGGGCTGGTTAGCAGGGCTTTAAACTAGACATGGTGGGGCAAGGAGGTGTACTGGGTAACAGAACTGCATGGGAATGTTGTCACATTGGGAGGTGGTAAGGGAAAACCCCAGACTTGTGGGAAGGGGGTGATATGATGGGGAAAAGGGGTGTACTAGGTGACAGAAGCATGTGGGAATGCTATCACCTTGGCAGGTGTTAAGGGAAAACCCCAGACTTGTCCTGGAGGTACAAGGGAGGGCTCCTCAAAGAAGGCAACAAAGGCAGTAGATAAGCTGAAGTGCCTCTATACCAATGTACGCAGCATGGGAAATAAACAGGAGAAGCAAGAAACCGTGATGCAGTTAAGAAATTATGACCTAATTGCTTTCACAGAAACAAGGTGGGATGAATCCTATGATTGAATACCCTGATTGAGGACTACAGGCTTTTCAGAAGGGATAGACGGGGGTGGGGGGGAGGGGACGGAGTTGGCCTCTATGTTAGGAAGTGGATTGATTGCAAAGAGCTGTGTGTGAGGAACAGCCATGATCAGGTCAAGAGCTTGTGGGTAAAAATCAAGGATCGGTCCAGCAAAGGGTGTCTAGTGGTTGGGGTCTGCTATAGGCCACCTGCAAGGACACCCTTCTGAGGGCACAATGGCTCTCCATCCTCCAGCAGAATAAGTCGAGTAGGGGAGGCAGGCGACCGTCATGGCTGCGCAAGGACCTACAGCTTAAACTGAGAGAAGAGAGGGAAATGTAATGAAAGCAGAAGCAGGGTTGTGTATCCTGGGAGGAGTACAGGGGTGTTGTCTGTGTGTGTAGAGGTAGGATTAGGAAAGCTAAGGCGCAGATGGAGCTGAACTTCGCGAGGGACGTGAAAGATAACAAGGGGTTCTACAGGTAGACAGGCAGGAGGAGACAGGCCGAGGAGAGTGTTCCCCCTCTGATGAAAGGTAATGGGGAGCTGACTTCCTCAGAAATAAAAAAAGCTGAGATACTCAGTGAGTGCTTTCCCTCTCTTCACGGATGGTCAGGCTACCCATGTCTGCCAGGACCATGACACTCTAAGTGAGCATGTGGGGACTGGTTTCTGTCCCACTGTAATGGTGGAATATGTCCGAGTCCCTCTAATGAAATTGAAGTGCTTAAGTCCATGGGGCCAGATTTTATTCATCCTACGGTTCTGAGAGACATGGCTGATGTGGTTGTCAAGCCGCTCTCCATCATATTTGAAAAATTATAACTGTCTAATGTAAAGTCCCCAGTGACCAGAAAAAGGGGAATATTACTCCCGTTTTTAAGAAAGGAAGACCTGAGGAACTACAGGCCAGTGAGCCTCACCTCTGTGCCTGGGAAGTTCATGGAGCAGATCCTCCTAGAAGCTATGTTAAGGCACATATGAGATAAAGAGATGATTCAAGACAGCCAGCATGGCTTCACCAAGGGGAGATTTTGCTTGACCAATCTGGTGGCCTTCTATGATGGAGTGATAGCTTCGGTGGATGTGAGAAAGGCAGTGGATGTCATCTACCTGGACTTCTGCAATGCTTTTGACACGGTCCCTCACCACATCCTTCTCTCTAAATTGGAGAGGTGTGGATTTGAAGGATGGACTGTTTGATGGATTAGGAATTGGCTGTCTGGATGCAGCCAAAGGGTTGTGATCAATGGTTCTCTGTCAGGGTTGAGGCCAGTCACAAGCGGTGTCCTTCAGGGGTCAGGTCTTGGGACCAGTGCTCTTCAGCATCTTCATCAATGACAAAGACAGTGGCATCAAGTGCACCCTCAGCAAGTTTGAGGATGACATCAAGCTGTGTGGTGCAGTCGATACATAGGAAGGAAGAGAAACCATCCAGAGCGACCTGGACAGGCTAAAGAACTAGGCCCATGGAAACCTAATAGGTTCAATAAGGCCAAGTGCAGGGTGCTGCACTTGGGTTGGGGCAAGCCCTAGTATTCATACAAACTGGGGGGGGAGATCTGCTTGAGGGCAGCCCTGTGGAGAAGGACTTGGGGGTCCTGGTAGATGAGAAGTTTGACATCAGCCAGCAGTGTGCACTTGGAGCCCAGAAAGCCAACTGTGTTCTGGGTAGCATTAAAAAGGGGGTAGCCAGCAGGGAGAGGGAAGTGATTGTCCCCCTCTACTCAGCTCTTGTGAGGCTCCATCTGTAGTACTGCATCCAGGCCTGGGGCCCCTGCAGGAAGGATGTGGAGCTCTTGGAGTGGGTCCAGTGGAGGGCCACTAAGATGATCAGAGGACTAGAGCACCTCTCCTATGAGGAAAGGTTGAGGGAACTGGGTTTTGTTTAGTTTGGATAAGAGAAGGCTCCAGGGCGATCTCATTGTGGCTGAGCTGAGGTGGCTGATCGCGGGGTGCATAGGGGACTCGCTCAGTTTTCCCTCACCCAGGGATTCCCGAGGCATCGGGCACCTCTCGCGAGAGCTGCTCATGTGGCGGGGGCGTTGCCAGGGTAGCGGCTCTCTGTCCCTGCCTCCCTCTTCCCCCCCCCCCCCCCCCCCCCCCGTCTCCATCCCCGTCCCCCCCTAATAAGAGCGTTGAAGAGATGGGGAGGAGGAGTTTTGTCACTGTGAAGAGGGTGGTAAGTGCGGTTGCGCCCGTCAACGACCTGGTAAAAGAGCGAGGGCAGATCCAGCACTTTGAGTAATGGGGCAGAGCTGTTAGTCACACTTGGTAAGGCTACTCTGATTGTGCTAGTGCTAGTGGGTCTGCTGGATTGCCATGGCTGCATCCCGGCGGAAGGCTACTGCCAGGAAACATGTGGAGACCCAGACAGAGGTCCCCTGCACACGTAAGAGGAAGGCTGCAGCCAAGAAGAGTGTGGAGACCCAGACTGAGGTCCCAAAACAGCACGCTAGCGTTCAGGTTGCTGGCTGCGACGAGTGCCAGAGTCTGGCCCTTGAAGTGCCAGGCGATGGAGGCAGCGCCTGTGTAAGGTGCGACCAGGTCAATGACCTTCTCAGTCTGGTGGCCTGCCTGAGGGAAGAGGTGGAGAGGCTGAGGACCATCAAGGACTGTGAAAAGGAAATTGACTGGTGGTGCCAGGCCCTATCGGCCCCGAGGTCCCGGCATGCACCTGAGGCTCCCTATGGAGCATGTGGCCTCCAGTTGCCTTGCAAACAGGTGACAGAGAGGAATCAACAGACAGACTGTACTCCTGATACAGTGAGCCCTCAGTCTGCTCCTACCCCTCACAATACTTACGAAGAACTAGGGGGTGTGGGACTGGGACAAAACTCTCTCCCAAAAGGGCAAGGTGATATCCTCTGCTCAGTGGAGGAGCCTCTGCCCTGTTGTTGCCGAGCAAAGCAAAGCTGTTTGAGAGAGGAGGACGGGTGGAAACAGATAACTACTTGGCGTTGTGGGTGTCCCCCCCAGATCATGCTCGGCTCCCCAGGTGCCTCTGCGGAATAGATTTGAGGCCCTGGAACCCGAGGGAGAGGTGTGTGCAGGTGCGGAGGGAGGCCCACCCATGAGGGTGCCTCGGGGGAAGCGGTCAACCCCGTGCTTCAAGACTTCCTCCACGCGGAAGGATAGAAGGGTGGTTGTCATAGACGACTCCCTGCTGCAAGGAACCAAAGGCCCTATATGCCGGCCCAATGCTACCCGCTGAGAGGTGTGCTGCCTCCCTGGGGCACGGGTCAGGGACATTGCTAGGAGACTTCCCAGACTGATCTGCCCTTCTGACTACTATCCACTATTGATAGTACAGGCTGGCAGTGAAGAAGTTGGTGAGAAAAGCCTGAAGGCTATCAAAGATGACTTCAGGGGACTGGGGCGGGTGGTTGAAGGAACAGGTGTGCAGGTGCTTATTACATCTGTACCTTCAGTGGCAGGAAAGGATACTGGGATGAGCCTAAAAACCCATCTCTTGAACAAATGGCTTAAGAGTTGGTGCAAACGCAGGAGTTTTGTTTTTTTGATCATGGGGCAATTTACTCGGCACCTGGCATGATGGCTGCAGATGGACGGTTCTAGCTGAGGAACTGGCGGGACTTATTGTCAGGTGTTTAAACTAGGTATGAAGGGGGAAGGGGACAAAATGAGGACCGCTGGGACTGAGGGGGCAGTTTGAGGCTCCAAACAGAACTTGATGGGTGGAGACAGTGGAGTTCAAAGGCTTGGAGAGGGGTGGAGGGATGCTGCTTCTCTTAAGCGCCTGTATACTAAGGCGCGTAGCATGGGTAATAAACAGGAAGAGCTGGACTTCTGCGTGCAGTCGCGAGGTCATGATCTCATTGCAACCACGGAGACGTGGTGGGACAGCTCACATGACTAGAATGTTGTCATGGAGGTCTATGTGCTTTTTAGGAAAGATTGGCTGGCTAGGTGGGGTGATGGAGTTGCTCTTTATGTGAGAGAGCAGCTAGAATGTATTGAACTTCACTTGGGGGAGAGTGATGTAGCAGTGGAGAGCTTATGGGTGAGAATGAAGGGGCAGGCTGGTAAGGGTGACGCTGTTGTGGGTGTGTACTACAGGCCCCCTGATCAGGATGAGGAGGCTGATGAGGCCTTCCAAAAGCAACTGGATGTAGCGTCACGTTCCCAGGCACTGGTGCTTATGGGGGACTTCAATTATCCAGATATTTGCTGGGCGACCAACATGGCCAGGCACGCACGGTCCAGACGGTTCTTGCAGTGCGTTGAAGACAACTTTCTGATGCAGGTGGTGGAGGAACCGACGCGGGGAGGGGTGTTACTGGACCTTATTCTCACCAACAGGGATGGACTTGTTAAGGAAATAAAGGTTGGGGGCAGTTTGGGTTGTAGTGGTCATGAGATGGTGGAGTTCAAGATCCTGAGTGGAAGAAGCAAAGCAATAAGTAGGATTGCTACCCTGGACTTTAGGAGAGCCAACTTCGATCTCTTCCGGGACCTACTTGGAGCTATCCTGTGGGCTCGGGTGTTAGAAGGTAAGGGGGCCTCTGAGAGCTGGTCAGCATTTAAACAGCTCTTCTTCCAAGCTCAGGATCGGTGCGTCCCTGTGAGCAAGAAATCGGGAAAAGGTGGCAGGAGACCTGTGTGGATGAGCAAGGAGCTCATGTGCAAGCTCAAAGGAAAGAAGAAGGTCCATGAAATGTGGAAAAAGGGTCTGACCACTTGGGAAGAATATAGGAATGTTGTCAGGGCCTGCAGGGATGCAACGAGGAAGGCTAAAGCCCGCCTGGAATTGAATCTGGCTAAAGTGATAAAGGATAATAAAAAAGGCTTCTTCAAGTATGTTAACAGCAAAAGGAAAACTAGAGAGAACGTGGGCCCCTTAATAAGTGAGGGGGAGGTTCTGGTAACGGGGGATGCTGAGAAGGCAGAGATACTGAATGCCTTCTTTACTTTCGTCTTCAGTGAAAAGGCTCTCCCTCAGGTTTCCCACACCTTGGAGGTTAGTGAGAGGGTCTGGGGAATGGGAGACTTCCCTTTAGTCAGGAAAGAGGACATGCGTGAGTGCCTAGGCAGTACTAAGGTCCACAAGTCCATGGGACCTGATGGGGTGCATCCACGTGCGCTAAGGGAGCTGGTGGAGGTCATTGCCGAACCGCTCTCCATCATTTTTGAGAGGTCTTGGACAACAGGGGAGGTCCCTGAAGACTGGAGGATAGCCAATGTCACTCCGGTCTTCAAAAAGGGCAAGAAGGAAGATCCGGGTAATTATAGGCCTGTCAGCCTCACCTCCGTCCCTGGAAAGGTGATGGAACAGCTTCTGCTGGATACCATCTCCAGACAACTGGGAGAAAAGGAGGTTATCAGGAGTAGTCAGCATGGGTTCACCAAGGGGAGTCGTGCTCGACCAACTTGGTGGCCTTCTATGATGCTGTCACATGCTGGGTGGATGGGGGAAGAGCGGTAGATGTAATCTACCTTGATTTTAGAAAGGCATTTGATACTGTCTCCCACGACATCCTTATAACAAAGCTGAGGAAGTGTGGGATAGATGAGTGGACAGTGAGGTGGGTTGAGAACTGGCTGACTGGCAGAGCGCAGAGGGTCGTCGTTGGTGGTGCAGAGTCTGGCTGGAGACCTGTGACCAGTGGTGTCCCCCAGGGGTCTGTGCTGGGTCCGGTCTTGTTCAACATCTTCATCAATGACCTTGATGAGGGGATAGTGGCCACCCTCAGCAAGTTTACTGATGATACGAAGTTGGGAGGATTGGCTGACACGCCTGAAGGCTGTGCTGCCATTCAGCGAGACCTGGACAGGCTGGAGAGCTGGGCAGTAAGAAACCCGATGAGGTTCAACAAAAGCAAGTGGAGGGTCTTACACCTAGGGAGGAATAATTGCATGCACCAATACAGGCTGGGGGATAAGCTGCTGGAGAGGAGCTCTGCAGAGAGGGTCCTGGGCGTCCTGGTGGATGACAGGTTGGCCATGAGCCAGCAGTGTGCCCTCGTGGCCAAAAAGGCCAATGGCATTCTGGGGTGCATTAAAAAGAGTGCGTCCAGCATGTCGAGGGAGGTGATCCTCCCCCTCTACTCTGCCCTGGTAAGGCCTCATCTGGAGTACTGTGTCCAGTTCTGGGCTCCACAGTACAAAAAAGACAGGGATCTCTTGGAAGGAGTCCAGCAGAGGACCACAAAGATGGTGAAGGGCCTGGAGCATCTCCCTATGAAGAAAGGCTGAATGAACTGGGTCTGTTTAGCCTTGAGAAAAGAAGACTGAGAGGGGATCTGATCCAGGTTTATAAATATCTGAGGTGTGGCGGCCATAATGGTGAGGCCAGTCTCTTTTCAGTGGTACGTGGAGACAGGACGAGGGGAAACGGACATAAGCTGCAGCATAGGAAGTTTTGCATGAATGTGCCTAAGAACTTCTTTACGGTGAGGGTGAGGGAGCACTGGAATGGGCTGCCCAGGGGGGTTGTGGAGTCTCCTTGTCTGGAGATATTCAAGTCTCGCCTGGACGCCTACCTGTGCGACCTGGTGTAGGGAACCTGCTTTGGCAGGGGGGTTGGTCTCGATGATCTCTAGAGGTCCCTTCCAACCCCTACAATTCTGTGATTCTGTGATTCCTGTACTTGGAGGGAGTATATAAAATGAAAAGGGAATGGCTGTTTTCGAGGGTGGATTGTGGTAGGATAAGGGGGAATGGTTTTAAAGTGAAACAGGGGAGATTCAGTTTAGATATTAGGAGAAAGTTTTTCACTCAGAGGCTGGTGATGCAGTGGAACAGGCTGACCAAGGAGGCTGTGGATGCCCCATCCCTGGAGGCATTCAAGGCCAGTTTGGTTGTGACTCTGGGCAGCCTGTTCTAATGGTTGGCAATCCTGCAAATAGCAGTGGGCTTGATACTAGATGATCATTGTGGTCCTTTTCAACCCAGGCCATTCTATGATTCTATGAGCTGGAGGCCATTTTGTGGTCTGAAAGCGATGATATAGTTGCTATCACGGAAACATGGTGGAATGACTTGCACAGCTGGAGTACTGTAATGGATAGCTACCAACTTTTCAAAAGAGATAGACAAGGCAGGAAATTTGGTGGTATAGCCCTCTGTTAAGAAAGACTGTGAATTTATGGAAATTAATGATGGTGATGAGAGGGTTGAGAGATTATGGGTCAGAATAAAAGGGAAGGCCAGTAAGACTGATAGTATCATGGGAGTCTGCTACAGGCCACCCAACTGAGATGACGAGATGGACAAGACACTATAGACACTTGAGTGAGGTCTCAAGGTCTCTCCTCATTGTTCTTGCAGAGGACTTCAACTTCACAGACATCTGCTAGATTTACAATACAGCAGACAGGGAACAGTCCCGAAGGTTCCTAGAGCATATGTGAGGTAAGTTCCTGACAGAGTCTTGTAGGGGATGTAAAGGTTGGAGGCCATCTTGGGGCATACTGATCACGAGATGCAAGATGTCTTGATCCTTGTTGAACTACGGAGGGGAGTCAGCAGAACTGCCACTTTGCACTTTGGGAGGGCAAACTTTAACCTCTTTAGGTCCATGGTTGAGAGGGTCCCTTGGGAGGTCGTTTTGGAGAGCGTGGAAGCCCAGGAAGGCTGGGAATACTTCAAGGAAGTAATTTTAAAGGTGCAGGAGCTGACCATCCCCAATTCACAGAAGATGAGCCAACGGGCAAGGAGGCCGAACTGGCTGAATAGAGACCTCTGACTGGAATTCAAGAACAAAAGAAAAGTTTATGGTCTCTGGAAGAGTGGGCAAGCTACTTACCATGATTACAGGTATATAGTAAAGCTGTGCAGGGAGAAAATTAGAAAAGCCGAAGTTCAGCTAGAAGTGAACTTGTTTACCTTAGTGTCCAATAAATATTTCTATAAATACATCAACAGCAAGAGGAGGGCTAGGATGAATCTCCATTCCTTATTGGATGCCAAGGGCAACTTGATGACCAAGGATCAGGGTAAGGCTGAAGTGTTTATGCTTTCTTTGCCTCAGTGTTTAGTAGTAAGACTTGTAATTCCCTGGGAACACAGCCCCCGGTGCTAATAGATAGGGACAGGGAACAGAACAAGCCCTGCATGATCCATGATGAGATAGTTTGGGACCTGCTCCGAAAGCTGGATGGTCACAAGTCCATGGGGTAGATGGATTGCACCCTAGAATTCTGAGGGAGTTGACGGATATGGTTGCCAAGCCAGTCCGTAATTCTTTGGCGGTCCAGGCTAACCAGAAATGTCCCAGCAGACTGGAGACTGGCAAATGTGATGCCCATTTTCAAAAAAAGGCTGGAAAGATGATCCTGGTAACTACAGACCTATCCGTCTGATCTTGGTGTCGGGGAAGGTTATGGAACGGATAATGTTGGGAGCCATCATGGACCAGTTAAAGGTCAACCAGGGGATCAGGCCCAGTCAGCATGGGTTTACAAACAGTAGATCCTGTCTGACAAACCTGATTTCATTTTATGACAAGGTGACCCACTTAGTAGATGAAGCTAAGTGGTGTTGATGTGGTCTACCTGGACTTCAGTAAAGCCTTTGACACTGTCTTCCATAACATTCTCATGGAGAAGCTGACTGCCCACTGTTTGGATGGGCATATGCTCCACTGGCTGGATGGCCAGGCCCAAAAAATTATGGTCAGTGGAGTTAAATTCAGTTGGGGGCGGGTCATGAGCGGTGTCCCCAGGGCTTGGTACTGAGGCTGCTTCTATTTAACATCTTTATTAGTGATCTTGATGAGGGGATGGAGTGCACCCTCAGAAGGTTTGCAGACAACACCAATTTGGGAAGGGAATGTTGATCTGCCTGATGGGAGAAAGGCACTACAGAGGGACCTGGAGAGACTGGATCGATTGGCCTAAGTTAACTGTGTTAGGGCCAAGTGTTGGGTCCTGCATTTTGGACACAGCAATCCCAGGTAATCCTACAGGCCTGGGGAGGAATGGCTAGAAAGCTGCCTGATGGAAAGGAACCTTGGTGCATTGATGGACAGTTGGCTGAATATGAGTCAGTAGTGTGCCCAGGTGGCCAAGAAGGCCGATGGCATCATGGCTTGTATCAGGAATGGTGTGGTGAGTAGGACTAGGGAAGTAATCCTGCCCCTGTACTCAGCATTGGTGAGGCCTCAAGTCGAGTACTGTGTTCAGTTTTGGGCCCCTCACCACAGGAAGGACACTGAGGTGCTGGAGCAGGTCCAAAGAAGGGCAACAAGGCTGGTGAAGAGCTTGGAGATTATGCCCTGTGAGGAGAGTTTGAAGGAACTGGGGCTGTTCAGTCTGGGGAAAAGGAGGCTGAGGGGAGACCTTATTGCTCTCTTCCAATACCTGAAAGGTGTTTACAGGTTTCTTTAAGCAGGGCTGGTTTCTTCTCACTGGTGACAAGTGACAGGACGAGGGGAAATGGCCTTAAGTTGTACCTGGGTAAGTTTAGGTTGGATATCAGGAAACATTTCTTTACAGAAAGGGTCATAAAGCCCTGGAATAGGCTCCCCAGGAAGGTGGTTGAGTCACCATCCCTGGATGTGTTTAAAAACTGCTTGATTGTGGTGCTCAAAGACATGATTTAGTGGAGGGTTGTTAGTTAGGGTAGTATGGTTAGGTTGTGGTCGGACTCGATGATCTTAAAGGTCTTTTCCAACCTGAGTGATTCTAAGATTCATCGCAGTCTTCAGGAAGTTGTAGAGTGCAGTGAGGTCTCCCATGAGCCTCCTCTTCTCCAGACTAAACAATTCCAGCCCCCTCTGCCACTCCTCATAAGATTTGTGCTCCAGACCCTTATCAGTCTTGTTGCACTTCTCTGGACACATTCCAGGGCCTCAATGTCTTTCTTGTAGTGAGGGGCACAAAACTGAACACAATAATTGAGATGCGGCCTCACCAGTGCTGAGTACAGGGGGATGATCACCTCTCTGCTCCTGCTGGCCACACTATTTCTAATGCAGGCCAGGATGCCGTTCGCCCTCTTGGGCACCTGGGCAGGCTGTCGGCTCATGTTCAGCCAAGCATCAACCAACACCCACAGGTCCCTTTCCTCTTCACAGTCATCCAGCCACTCAGCCCCAAGCCTAGAAAGAGACGAGGTTGGTCAAGCATGACCTGCCTTTCATGAACTCGTGCTAGCTGGGCCTGATCCCCTGGACGCCATGCATGTGCTATGTGATCTCACCCAAGATTATTTACTCCATAACTTTCCCTGACACTGAGGTCAGGCTGACAGGCCTGTAATTCACCAGATCCCCCTTTGAGCCCTTCTTGTAGATGGGAGTCACATCATCAATTCTCCAGTTCTCTGGGATCTGCCAGGAGCGCTGGTAGATGGCAGAGAGGGCCTCAGCAGCCACCCTCACCAGCTCCCTCAGCACCCAAGGGTGGAGCCAATCCAGTCCCATGAACTTACAACAGTCCAGGTGAAGGAGGAGGTATCTAACTGTCTCCACCTGAATCACTGGGGATGTATTCTGCGTAGCATCCCAGACTTCCAGATCAGGGCATAAAGTGCCCTGTGGATAACTGTTCTGCCTGTTGAAGGCAGATGTAAAGATGGCATTGAGGGCCTCAGCCATCTCCTTATCCTCAGTGATCCTATTTCCTGCTGCATCAAGTAACGGATGGAAATTTTCCCTGGTTCTTCTTTTACTGTTGATATATTTGTAAGAGGATTTCTTATTCTCTTTTACTGCAGTGGCCAGTCTGAGTACAAGTTGGGCTTTTGCCTTCTTAACTTCCTCCCTGCATACCTTAGCTACTTCCTTGTAATCTCCCCAAGTAGCCTGTCCCTCATTCCAGAGGACATAGACTCTTTTTTTCTTCTGGAGTCTCAACAGTAGTTCCTGGCTCATCCATACCAGTCTTCTTCCCCTACAGCTCACAGCATTCAGGAATGGTCTGTTCTTGTGCCTTTCAGATTTCCATCTTGAGGAGTGTCCAGGCTTCCTTGACCCCTTTACTCTTAAGGAGTGACTCCCAAGGGACCTCTGCAACAAGCATCCTGAACGGATCAAAATCTGTCCTCTTGAAATTGAAGATAGCAGTTTTGCTAGTCACCCTTCTGACATCTCCAAGAATTCTATGTTTTTTGTGGTCATTCTGCACAAGACACTTCACAGCTCCCACCAGTCCTTCCAGTTAGTGAAGAGCAGGTCTAGCAGGGCACCACCCCTGGTAAGCTCTCCTACCAGCTGTGTAAGGAAGCTATCTTCCACACACTCTAGAAACCTCCTGAGCTGCTTCCTCTGCTCTGTATTATATTTCCAACATATATCAGAGAAGTTAAAGTCTCCCATGAGAACAAGTGCTGGCAATCACGCAACTTACGTAATCTGCTCACAGAATGCCTTGTCCTTCTCTTCATCCTGATTAGGTGATCTATAACAGACCCCCACCACAATGTCTCCCCTACAGGCCTTCCCCCTGATCCTTACCCACAGACATTCAATTTTATCATTCCCACCCCAAGCTCTCCAACATCAAAACATTCTTTAATATAAAAGGCCACACCACCACCCTTCTTTCCTTGACTATCTCTTCTGAAGAGCTTGTAGCCATCCATCACAGTACTCCAGTCACGGGAGCAGTCCCACCATGTTTCAGTAATAGCAACTCGATCATAGTTAGCATGACGCACAATCGCTTCCAGGTCCTCCTGCTTCTTGCCCATGCTGCATGTGTTGGTGTAGATGTACATCAGCTGAGTCATCTGCCCCACCCCGAGCTCCAGCATTGTTCCTTTACGCTCATCTCCGGTGAGCCCTGTTTTGTCATAGCTAGTTTAAAGCTCTCTTAGTAGCCGTGCTAGCTCCTGTGCTAGGATTTGTTTCCCCTTTTGGGATAGGTACATTCCATGCATAGAGTAAAGTGCCCCATGATCAAAGAACCCAAAGTTTCTGCCTCAACACCAGTCTTTGAGCCAATTATTCATTTCTTATGCTTTCCAAGCCCACTCCGTGTCCCACACTGCCCCTTAAGATATAGAACAAAAGATCAGTTGCGCTCCCACTCCTTGAATTATATAATATATAATATAATATAATTAATTATATAAATAATAAATGCCCTAAACCTCTGAAATCTCTTTTCATAGTTCGTAGGCTTCTCTGGGCAGTTTCATCACTGCCCATCTGAACTGTGAGTAATGGAAAGTTACCAGTGGACCTAACCAGCTCTGGAAGTTTTCTTGTTATATCCCTGACCTGGGCCCTAAGTAGGCAGCACACTTCCTGATGGCTCAGGTCCGGTCTGCATATGGAGCCTTCAGTTTCTCTGAGAAGGTAGTTGCCCACCACATCCACCTTTCTTTCTTTCTTTCCTAACAGAGGCAGTCTCAAGGTGTGGGGATGACTGCCTCGTCTTATGCTCCCTCCTAGGCAGATCCTCTGTCACCTTCCCACTCACCTCCCCTTTAATTTCCAGTGTCGCAAATTTGTTGCTTAGTGGGGGCTGGGGAAGTGGGGTAGGCAGGCAGGGGGGGCTCCCATGACGTTGAGTCAGAACTCTTTTCCAACCCTCCTCATCTGTCAGGGCAGGGGGTCAACTTCTTTTATGGGGGAATCTCCCTGGTACCCTTCCTTCTGGCATGCCGGTGAGTCACTCCACCAGTAAATCTCCCGCTCACACTCGCTCATGGTCCTTAGTCTCTCCACTTCCTCCTTGAGCTACATCAGCAGCTCATCCACCTGCTAACACCTCGCAGAGGTGGAATCCCTGACAGCCTCCCCAGGCAGCAGCAGGCTCAGGCACGCTCTGCAGCCAGAGACCTGAACAGCTACATTTCTGGGCAGGTCCTCCATCTGGTTCACTATGGTCTTCTTGGTATAAGCCTGCTGTCTCGTGGAGACCACTTTTAGGCCCATGGTCTCAGAGACTGCCAAGAGGAAATCCAGTCTCCTGAGCAAGGAGAAACAACACAGTCCTGACCATTTGACCCACCTCCCACACCCACAACTGCAGCACCTCACTGAACCTCCCCAATCTCAGTGGGCAGCAAGCACAGTTACGTTCTGTGCTCTGTCTCCCCAAGACTATTTAAAGCTTATCACCAGGTGCCAAGGGCAGGTGATGACATGTTCATAGGGTGTTTAAACTGTGATGCTAATGTGCCAACTCCACCCCTTGCCTTGCTCAGCAGCCCACCCACAAGCTGCCTGCTCTCCAGCACAAGCACAGCACTGTTGCTGGCCTCAAGAAATCCTTAAAAAGAGTTTTTTTGTTGGCCTTTTTCACTCCAGATCCCTTGCCCAGTGCAGTCTTACCTGCTCTGAAGTTAGTCTCCGCAGCAAATGCAGTCTAACATATTTTTCATACTTGCATGCTGGCACAAAAAACGTAGCCATTAATACTGTTTCAGCCTAACAGTACTTGCAAAAGCAACTACTATTAGAGTCTGAAAAGAGGCAGTAAGAGTGATGGGCTAGGCCTCTGAATTCAAAAGGTACACATGCTAAGTACTGCCCTTAAACTGTACCCTTGAAGATATATAATCTCCAACCGAAGCCACAACAGTAGGCACAGTCACACAAAGCTACAGTCACACAAGGGCAGCAAGGAGCATAATTACTGTTCACTGTAGAGAATAAAGAAATTTTTTTTTACTGTGAGGGTATTCAGACACTAGAGCAGGTTGCCCAGTGAGGTTGTCAATGCTCCCTCCCTGGAAGCATTCAAGACCTGGTTGGATGGGGCTGTGAGCAACCTAGTCTAGACACAGGTATCCCTGCCTATCGCAGGGGGCTGGAACTAGGTGATCTTAAAGATCCCTTCCAACCCAAACCATTCCATGATTCTATGATATAACAGTGCATTTGAATATTTTGAGTTATTAATCTTTTTTGATCAATATAATATTCATTGGAAAGGTGAAAGTTAATATTAGAGAATAGAAACATATTTTTAATCAAGCTACTTTAAAATCTCTGTAACAATGCCTGCATTTGCATCACCAGAGTAAGGGGGGACGGAGGGAGGGAAAAAAGACTTTCAGTAATTTGTCATTCTTTGTATAAAATGCCATTATAACACCAAACAGCTTAGCGTATTAAAATAAAATGTATACAGGTAAATAACTTATTTTATGAACTAAAAATTAATGCAAACCTATTATCTGATCTAAATGAATAAACACATTTTACGGTCTATTAAAAAGAAGGTAATCTTATTAGATGAGTGAAGTTCTAGCCATGTATTAGTGCTATATGAGTCAGAAATGGCAAAATTTGCTTCCTGCATTTTTTGTCAGCCTTTCCTAGGCAGGAAATTCACCACTGCTTTCAAGGTTAATACTTAAAGAAAAATCAGAAATAATGCAAAAAAATAGGTACTGCGTTTGGATTTATCCATTTTAATAGGACTACATTATTGCTTCAAGTGTGTTTTCTATTCCTACTCCAAATTTGAAACCCAAAAGTTCTGATGATAATGCAATGTTCAACATTTACGAGATAGACATAACTACATTTAAATTCTTTTCTGAACAAATCAACGTTGGTAATCTGTGTTTGAAGAAGAGATTTATTAAAGTTTGAGTAAGATTTTACTCCAAATCCCTTTAAATCAACCCAAGTCACAGACATAATGGTACTATAAAACTACACTCAACTCCATGGGTATGTAGGAGAAACAAATCCAGTCCTAATTTCACTCGCATCTTCACCATGTTTCATGCAGAGCCCAGACAGCTACATTATGGTAGGCTACGTATAAGCACTGCTCCTAAATGTGTTACCTACTTAACACTGCTCATTTTTTAATGTTTGCCACCAGGTAACTTCTCCATATATGGAAATTGATCAGTGAGGTGGAAAGTGAAGAGGAAGAAAGAAATGACATCTAACAGGAGTTCTTGCCATTGCTCTTAAAGAAAAAAAAAAAAAAAAAAAAAGGAAAAATATATATTAAAAAATAAAAATAGGAGGGGAGGAGAGGGAGAGGGAGTGGAGAAAAAAACAGAACACTGCAAAGAGAACAAAAAACAAAAAAAAAACAACCTAAGCATAAGTAATGACTCCAGTAGAGTTTAAACTATGAAATAGTTCAAATTGCCCATATCAGAATTACAAGCTTTTGAGTACGAAGGAACTGTTGAAGGTCATCTAGTACAGCTCCTTGCAATGAATGGACAGGGACATCTGCAGCTAGATCAGGTTGCTCAGAGCCTGGTTCAGCCTGAACTTAAATGTCTCTAAGGATAGGGCATCCACAACGTCTCTGGGCAACCTGTTCAAGTGCCTCACCACCCTTATCGTAAAAAACATCTTCCTTATATCCAATCTAAATCTCCCCACCTTTATTTTGAAATTATCTCTTCTTGTCCTATCACAACAGACCCTGCTAAAGAGTCTGTCCCTCCCCTGCTGTTGATGTGGTCTACCTAGACTTCAGCAAAGCCTTTGACACTGTCTCCCACAGTATTCTCTTGCAGAAGCTGGCAGCCCGAGGCTTGGATGGGTATGCTCTTGGCTGGGTAAGGAGTTGGCTGGAGGGCCGGGCTCAGAGAGTGGTGGTGAATGGAGTTAAATCCAGCTGGCGACTGGTCGTGAGTGGTGTTCCCCAGAGGTCGGTGCTGGGGCCTGTCCTCTTCAATATTTTTATTGATGACCTGGATGAGTTGAGTGCACCCTCAGTAAATTCGCAGATGACACCAAATTGGCTGGAAGTGTGGATCTGCCTGGGGGTAGCGAGGCCCTACAGAGGGATCTGGACAGGCTGGAGAGCTGGGCTGAAGCCAATGGAAGACCAAATGCCAGATCCTGCACTTTAGCCACAGCAACCCCAGGCGACGCTACAGGCTTGGGGCGGTGTGGCTGGAGGACTGCATAGAGGAATTGGACCTGGGGATATTGATTGATGCTCAGCTGAACATGAGCCGACAGTGTGCCCAGGTGGCCAAGAAGGCCAATAGCATCCTGGCTTGCATCAGAAACAGTGTTGCCAGCAGGAGCAGAATGGTGATTGTTCCCCTGTACTCAGCACAAGTGAGGCCGCACCTTGAGTACTGTGTCCAGTTTTGGGCCCCTCACTGCAAGAAAGACATTGAGGCCCTGGAACATGTTCAAAGGAGGGCAACAAAGCTGGTGAGGGGTCTGGAACACAGGCCATATGAGGAGAGGCTGAAGGAGCTGGGAATGTTCAGCCTGGAGAAGAGGAGGCTCAGGGGAGACCTCATTGATCTCTGTAACTTCCTGAAGGGAGGCTGCAGTGAGCTGGGGGTCAGCCTCTTCTCTCGTGTCATTAGTGATAGGACCAGAGGGAATGGTTACAAGCTACAGCAGGGGAGATTCAAGCTGGACATTAGGAAGTATTACTTTTCAGAAAGGGTGGTCAGGCACTGGAATGGACTGCCCAGGGAGGTGGTGGAGTCACCGACCTTGGGGGTGTTCAAGGAAAGACTGGATGTTGTGTTGAGGAACATGGTTTAGTGGGAGCTATTGGTAATAGGTGAACGGTTGGACTGGATGATCTTTTAGGTCTTTTCCAACCTTGGTGATTCTATGATTCTATCTTATAGTCTCCTTTAGATACTGAAGGACCACTATCAGATCACCTTGAAGCCTTCTCTTCTCCAAGCTGAACAGTCCCAGCTCTCTCAGCCTGTCCTCACAGGAGAGGTGTTCTATGCTCTTGGTGGCCTTTCGCTGGATATGCTCTAACAGATTCACATCTCTCCTCTTCTGAGAACTCTGCATTTGGACACATTACTCAAGGTGAGGTCTCACTAGCACAGAGTAGAGAGGCAGGATTATGTTTCTCAACCACACCTCCTTTGATACAGTGCAGGACACAGTTGGCTTCTGGGCTGCGAGGGCTCATTAGTGGCTGATGTCCAGCTTACTATCCACCAGAACTCCTAAGTGCTTTTTGGCAGGGCTGTTCTCTGTCCTTACATCCCCCAGCTGTTCCTGATAGCAGGGGCTGCCACGACCCAGGCGCAAGACCTTACACTTGGTTTTGCTGAACTTCATGAGGTTCACCTAGACCCACTGCTCAAGCCTGTCTAGGTCACTCTGGATGGCGTACTGTCCCTCCAACATGTTGACCATACCACACAGCTTGCTGTCATCCACAAATTTGCTGACGGTCCACTCAATCCGACTGACTGTGTCACTGATGAAGATGTTAAAGATCACTCGTCCCAGTATTGACCCCCCAGAGACAACACTCATCACTGATCTCCATTTGGACATTGACCACCACGCTCTTGGTACATTCTTCTAACCAGCTCCTCATTCATGAAACAGTCCACATGTCAAATCTGCATCTTTCCAATTTGGAAAAAAAGGATGTTTTGGGGGACTGTGTCAAAGACCTTAATGAAGTCTACATAGATGCTATCAGTGTCTCTGCCCTTGTCCACTAATGCAGTTATGCCTTCATAAAAAGTGAAAGGGTTGGTCAGGTAGGACAATGATTTTCAAATACCACTGAGAGTGGCTTGGCAACTATGTCAGCGCATTTCCTCAAGAATCTGAGATGCTTCTCATCAGGACCCATAGACTTATGGATGTTCAAGTTCCTCCCATTGTCATGAACCTGATCTTTGCTTACAGCAGGAGAGCCAGTGCTCCCCTAGTTCCCACCTTCCCAACCATCCGCTCAAGGGCTGTGTTGAGCAATCATTAGTGAAGACTGAGGCAAAAATTTCTTAAATATCTCAACCTTCTCTTTGCCCACTGTTTCTACCCTCCTGCGTTTCTCACTAGGGAGGCTACACCCTCCCAAACTTTCCTTTTCCAGTTGATGTACCTATAGAAGCCTTTGTTTTTCTCCTTTGCACCCCCACTGAAGTCCAGTTTCAGTTGGGCCTTGGCCTTCCTGTCCCCATCCCTACACAGCCTAGCAGCAACTCACCAGCTGATGTTCTTATCTACTGCATGCATCATCTGTCGTTATGTATAATTATTTGTTTGAGATTGTCTTGCTGAGAAGACATTTCCAGTCATGATTGAATGCTTCCATATTTTTGGCAGCTCTAAGACACAGAGAAGGCATTAATGCCTTAATTAGTAGCCTTCATATCATACCTTCCAGAATGATACAGATGTGACAATTTTTCACCAGTGTAACTGACTGAGAGTAGTAGTTTATACAGTGCTTAGTTTCAGAGACCTTAATTGTAGAATTAATTTCATTTACTTGCCACTTAAAAATGCAACAAAAAGGTTTCAGAAGTTGAATACTTCAAACTGTTGTACACATTCTTCAGGGCAGTGTGACAGTCAGGCAATATTATAGATTTGTCTCTGGTCCCTAGATATTGGCAGGCTGAGAGATTTATCATTAGCGTTTTTTTCCAAACCCGAGCAACTTTTACACACAACAGATAAACTCAACTACAAGCATGCCTTGGGTTTCATTAAGTGTGCTGCAAAATGAACAAAGGTTTACTTCATTCTTCTTATTCCAAAGTGCAAATAGATTTTGTGCCTTTACAAGTGACTTTTTTTTTTTTTTTTGACCACTTTAGGAGTAATTGCTTAAGAATTTATTTTATGCCTTTTTAATAAAAGATTGCCACTTTCAGAGAAAATTCAAGAATCTTAATTCCACATCAATAAACTCTGATTGACACTAATTAGACTCTTTATTTTCCTTTATTGATAAAATATTAAGGCAGCACACTTATATCTTTTGACTTATCCTAGATTACAGTTCATTTCCAAATTAGTGTATTATGACAAACCTTATATTAGTTTCCGCCACATTTTCATACCTAGGAACTAAAGTAGGAAATATTAGTAAACAAATCAGTGAATCTGTATGTCTTTCCAGTAGACTACCTGTGGCCATAAAAAAATAACTAATAAGAAGTGTGTGTTGGATAACCATATGTATACATATATATTTTAATATAGCACGAAATTAACTACATTCATATATGTGACTTTTGTTAATGAACTACAGCTGCTTTCTGTTAAGCTTTGTTGTGATGGAGTATTCAATTAACAATATTAACATGTGCACGTATGCTAATTTCTGGGGTTTTCAGCTGTTTTATTTGGACATTTGTCAGATATGTATTATAATATTGACAGTCCACAGACAGATTTCCAAGAAATAAAATTTCATTGAATCATCTCCATTCTGCTTGACATGATCACATTCTCACTGTCAGAGAGATTAATGCATTTTTCAATGATACGAAATCTCTCAGTCATAACATTCAACTGCAATGTGTTGCAAAATCCTACTTAGTCCTCCTAGCAAAACACTCTATTTAAAATAATACCACTGATAAGACATCATCAGAGTTTATTTCAAAGGTATATGTTATGCTGGGAAAAGTAACTAGATAAATAGCAATCCAGTTTGTAAGTCAACTTGTCTAGAGGAATTTCATCCCTATAACACAATCGGGATGCCTGACATCTAAAAAAATCCTAACTTCCAATGGTTATACTTGAAATTGGTATATGCTGTCTCAATGTAAAATTTCATTTTCTTAAAATAACGTTTCACTAGTATGTTCCTTAGTTTTCCAATACAATTGAGTTAATGTCCTTAAAGAAATACTAATATCTTTACCATCATGTGTTTAATGTATTTTTATTATTACATTATACACATTTATGACTATGCAGAAGTACATAACAAAAAACTGCATGCATAGTATCATACTGTATAAAATAAAAAGACTAAAAGATATTCTTTTTGTTATTGCTTTTGTTTTGTTTTGCCTTTTCCTCCTTTTCTGATAGCATTTAGAAAACAGATGAAAAATAGAAATTAAGAAAAGTGAATTTAGTGCCTATTTTCACAAGCATTTCAGACAATAAAAGTATTCAGGAGTTCATTTATTAGCACATTTAGTAAGAACTCTACTTTAAACATTAAATAAAATCTTTTTGCTACTGTAACTGCAATGTTGCTGAAAAGCAGATTAAGTTTAAACAATCAACTCAATTGTGTAAATATTTCGTGTTATTCTTATGTTACAAATCACACACCACAATTTTATTTTGATGCTTAAATGCTTTCAGTTAACTGCTTTTCATATGCATATTCTAACTCAGTATTGTTCCATTTATGATACAATTGCAGTATCTGAAAATAGTTTCATAACAATACTAAACTGTGTTTAAAATTTTAGACTAAAAGGTAATAATTCTTACCACAAAGAAAGGAAATATAGAAAACAAGTGGAGCTTTTGTTGTTGAAAGGAAGGCACAGAGATTATTTTTTCACTATAAGATTAATGTGGGTATTGCACACATGACTGAAGTATTATTTCATGACTTTATCTGCAAGCCTTGATTAAATAATTGGCAAGCTGTGTTACAAGAAATCCCAGTGTTTAAAAGGACTTGAATCAGTAATGTAGCTTTCACAGAAAAAAAAAATCCTGACTAATTAAAATCAGTAAAAGGTCGTTTGTCTACAAAAAGACAGCTAATTAAAGGTAAGATAATGATAACTGAGTTGAAACTCTTTGAAAAAACAACAAATTTGGGAAAATGTTTTGACTGTGTTGTAATGCAGCCTTAATAAATAGATCAACATGAAAGTTAGATGGAAAGCTATCAATGTATGCTGTATTTTTGGAAGTACTCTACTGTAATTACTATATTTCTTGAAAACTAGGAAAAAATAACAAGTATACTTTTTAAACTGCTGCTAAAATGTGTTAATTTTTAATATAACAAGGCATTATATATATAACAAGTAAAACAAACCATAATCAAGACAGTCAAATTTGGGATGAGGAAAACTTATGAAAAATTCTTTTAATTCAGGATTCAGTCACTGCTATTAAATAAGTATCTTTTCACTCTATTATTAATTTTCAGTTTATCTAAAGGTAAATTTTATATATGAATTTTCTAGATTAGTGAACCAAAACCAGAATGATTATTTTGCTATTGTTTACATATTACATTAACTTTGCAATATGATCTAAAGTCAAAATAAAAAGTACTGTGTGAAAATTCCACATTTCTTTGTGTCCATACCATTTACCTTAAAGACTCTTCAAAATTTAGAATCAGAGAATTATTAAACAAAAAAATATCTTAACTCTGAACAAACAGGTGACTATAACTTCAAAGTGTGAGGCTTGTGCAGAGGGGATTTTGATGTTGGGCCTGGGAACTGTTAGCGTAGAGTATTATTTGGTTTTTCCCTGCTTCACTGTTCTTTGTGTTCTTTCATAGCTGGGCAAATGAGTTTTCATCACATAACCTAACACTTAGTAATTCAATGGTGAAAAAAATTAACCAGTAAAATAAGTGCACGTATGCTTGACAGTGTCTCTATATGCTGAGATAAAGATCTTATTATACACACCACAGAGAGGCTTTAATTATCAGGTTACTGACTATTCTGTAAAATAAAATATGTTGCTTACTGATTAATAAAGCTGCTTGCCTTTGCTGTAGATGGAAAGAGGGGAAAAAAAAAAAAAAAGGAAAAAAAAGAAAAGAGTGAATTGTCAAACTTCATTTCTATCCTCATTCCACAGACTATTAATGTAGTAAGTATCAAAATATTACTGCAAAAATATAACAGCTATTAGTGGAAAAAGGACCAAGTTAGAATGCTTCTCCCTCAAGAACAAGTGAATGAATCACTAGGCCAAACCAGATTTCTTCACAATTAAGTTTCTTCTTAATGAAGAAAAATTATCATGAATTTATCATTAGCATCATATGGGTATACATAGCATGTATCATATATTTGATATGCGTGTCGTCATTTATATGTACATATGTGCATCTTTGCATATATACATACACACAAACATACAACACACTCAGATGTTAGCTCATTTATACATTTCACTTACCAAAAGTTTTTATGTATGAATCATTTGTACAACTTAAGTTTTTATGTATCAGATTTTTGTTTGTTTTTTTTTTCCTACTGTCATTAATGTTGAACACAATTCTGTTAAATGGAAACTTAAAATTTAGACAAAAGATTATTAAAGGGAAAGACAATTAAAAAGAAGGAAAAAAAGTAAAATTTTGTCTAGTGCTATTAAAAGATCTATTGCTGAGTAATGCTGCGTTACACATGCAGAAGGAATTTTGTAAGGCTGGTGATTATCTGTTAAGTTTCAAATGATTCATTGCCAAGATCACCTATTTTATGTGCATTTCACAAAATAATTATTGTGGGAATCAAATGTTTCTGCATTAGAATTGGATAATATATATATATATATATTTTATTTTCATGGTCTCCGCTATCATAGTTCTTTTTGGGAGTCTTACTATTTTACTTGGGGGGTGTCTCTGATAGTTTGCATCACTTATCCTCTAGATGAACCTTCCCCAGGAATGCACGCTTGGTATATAGGTGTATATATGTATATTTTACCATACATTGCAAGAATATCCTGCGCGAGATTGATCAAACCAGAGAACAAGTCATGATATGTCCAAGGAAGTGCCTGAGCAGACATTGGAAGGCCTGGCATCACCCCACCCCACGGTGCTCTTCGTTCAACAAAGACTTTGAAGAAAATCACCATATCAATGTGACAAGAAAAGCACTGAGACATCTTGGAAATAACAGGATGGCTACTGACTGACACCAGATAACACACCAATTAACAAATGTAAACTTTGATAAGATTGTGAACCTGGAGTACCCAGCCAATGGGGAAACAGGGGAGGGGGATAGGCAAAGGGGAAAACAAGGTACAAAAAACTGTCATTGTGTCCTTAGGGGTGCTCCTACTTGCAGGACACCCGACATTGCAATCGGGAATAAAATCTGCTTTTATCAGAGATACCATCCTGACAAAATTATTTGGATATTTTCAACAATTACTACTGCAACTGTCAGATAAGATAATGGCTTTGTGACCTCTATATTGTATATTTATTCCTAAGGATACTTTGAAAGGAAAGCAAAAACTTTCAAGGATGCACAGAACATTTTGAGCTAATTGCTCTGTGAACTGCATTAGCTGCCTGTATTGGTACAGACCAAATGCTGTTATCAATCTCAAGGATTGTATGGTTAGTTCTCACAATATATATGTAATACACTGTATGTCATTTCTGCCAAGATCAGCTAAGAAACTAATCGCAGCAATATCTAGATGGGCTTTAATGTCAAGCTGTTCTCAACCAGACATTTTTGCTCACCTCAAAGTGAAAAAATAAAAAGACCATATAATTTCAAATAATGCATTTTAATACGTGAATCATTTAGAAGAAATCATAAAAGTGTTTGAGTTTCTTAAACTTGAAACCAAAATAGTGAAACTTACACCACTGGAGCAAATAGAATCCCTTCTCCTAATTCACTTTTCCATTTTATATCTTCCTACTTTTTCAAAATTCATAAGGAGTTTATCAACCTAATTTTCCTGTTTAACTCAAATATTGTCTCAACATATTTCATGCATTCAGCATCACTGCTCTTAAAAGGATGCTGTCATTATTAACTACATTTTAGTAATGGAGAAACTGAGGCATCAGCATATGAAGTGATAAATTCAAGAATCAACTGGTCAGTAAAAGATGAAACAATGAAGTCCAGAAGCAACCAGCTGGTAGTGCACTTTTCCCTGCAAACAATCTCATGTAGGTAATCAAATATAATAAACTACAATAGCTTAACCTGTAGTAGTAAATATGGTATGTCACAACCACCTTTGGCATAGCTGAGAATGGCAAAGCATTCTCATTGTGCTGTTCTTAGTCCTGCACTCATTTTGCTAAAATGGTCTTGCTCCAAAACATGGTGCTTTTCCCCCTTAAGGAAGTATCCCTGTTCTATGCAGTTTCTTCTATTATGCTCAGATCCCGGGGACAAATTTACATCACAAAACTCGCTAGCAAGAAAACAACAGGTGAGAAGAGGCTGCTTGAGCTTGTTTACCAATAGACCTAACCGCATTGCTATTACTTCCCATTGAATTCTAATTTCATAATAGATCATACAAAAAGAAAAAAAGACATCTATTGAAATTTGTTTTTTAAAATAATTTTGATATAACATATTGAATGAAAGAGCCCTGAAGAAATTAACTTAGCATGTGATGGATTTGGAAACAGATTTTAAGAAAATAATTGGTATTTTTCTTAACAATATCATATTACTGTTTTCTTTCCATAATTTTCATGAACAAATTTAATAATCATAGTATGAAAGTTTTATATGCCTTAATTGTATTGGGAACAATATATTTGCTCTGACTTGCAATGCCTTGCAATAATAAAAACATAGATTTCTGCTTCATATTTCAGTATGGCTTGACATGAGATGAAGTAGAATTAATGTTTTTTTGACAGCAAGATGGGTTGTATTTTGAAAATTCCTTGAAAGCGTTTTACTGAAAGAAAATGGATTTCAACTGTCATGTGGTGTGTTCTTGGAAGCCCAAGTGTTCAACCATACTGGCAGATTATTCTGAGTTACAGACTAGTTGCAAGGGCCACAAGCAAGCTTTTAAAAGTTTAACTACATTAAGCTGATGATCTAATTTAAAGAAGAGAAATAGCAACAACTTATGGAAAATAACATTTAAAAAAATCAACACATTTCATTGGCAGTATGTACTGGTTTTATGCTTTTTGTTATCAGTAATCCACATCATAACATCATGTAAAGCACTTGGAGTTTAAGAATTAATGCTACAGTTCAGTTCTATGGACTGACAATTTTCCGGGTACCTGGTTCTCAGAAGAGAAGAACTACATATCCCAGAGGACTCTGAGTTCAGAGGGAAAGATAAAATGGCTCGCAAGTCACAAGATTGCTCTCTCTTTTTTTGCTATTCGTCTCAGAGTATGTGTTCCCCAGCCATTTCGCTTTCAGCTTTAGAGTAAGGCCTTCTGTTTTGGACATACTCTTATTTTATTTATCAATCTCAATTCCAATTATTTATTGTGTTATATTGTGTTATCTTGCATTCCGATATCTCATTCAGTACACTAACTTTCTTCTTCAGATAATTGCCACTGATCCATTTTTAGGCCCATCTCCCATCTCCCTACCCTTTTTCCCTTTCCCAGGGTGTGGGTCTGTGGTTCTCCCTGCCCCATTAGTCACAGAATCCGGACAAACCAGCCCGTAAACTGTCAACACCATGCCCCTCCCTGTTCACCCTTTTTCGGGTTGGTGTAGGCCTGCTGTCCCCCTGTCACAAACACAAATAGATTCAGAGATAACTCCATGACAAATTAAAAGATTATTCTGTCCTAGTAAAAATGACTTGATATGTCAGTGTTCACACCTCTCTAAAATATACTTTTGCATAATTATAACAAGAGCATAAAAATGTAATTCAAATGTGTCCGGGTTTTAAATCCAGCAGGGTAATTTGTAAGGCATGTACAGTTTTGTATCAATATGAAGTACACCTTACTTTCAAAAATAATTTACTATACTTGGAAAAAGATTTGACTTCATTTTTTAAGAATGATGGAGTTACTTAACACATCTGAAGATTCTGGCATGAAAAAACACAAAACACCTCTACTTGTTGACAAAATTGGTGTGCATTCAATTGTTTGTGAGTTTTATGCTGAAAAACATGCTTTGAAGTATAATCTGTTCTCAGCCAGAAAAACAAACAAACAAACAAACAGTGAAAACATCTCAGCCAAATCTATGCTAGTTCCAATTAAAGCACAGAAAAATAGCAAAAACAAAATAAAAATTTGTCTTGTTTGGGAAGATGCTTATTACCCTAACAATGTTTTGAATAAATACATAGCTGTATTAACAGTAACCTTTGTACAGTAAGTTTTAACCATCAGATTATGGAATAGTGAATCCAAATGTAACAGAATAATACATTTCTGCTATATTTTAAGATTAGCTATGCATCTTAATTCAATTATAGTTTACCTTGATAAATTATAACTCCAAGTTATAACATTCTTTAACTTAGATGTTTTAACCCTTCAAACCTGTGAAACGCAGAAAGAGTACCAATATAACCTTCCTATCAAGCTCTATTATGCTGTCCAAATGGATAGTAATTCACAGATGAAATGTGATATATGATAAAGTCCTGATTATCCTAACAGTTGTTTATTGCCACTCCCTGGCAGCAGTGAAAACAAACATAAATACATTCTTCCTCTTTTCTCCTGGAAATACTGTCTCAGCAATGTCTCACCTTTTAATTAAATTTGTAAATGTATATATACAAGGCAGGCTGATTCATCTGTAACACTACAAAGCTAGTAGGATTTAACAGCTAAGAGAAGATATTATAAGTTTTTAATAGTGTTTCAACTTTGACTGGTTGAAGAGGGCTACAGCTGAGACGAAAATAATGCCAGGTAAAATCTGTCTCAGAGTTATCAAAATCTAAGGATAAGAATCACAGAATAGCTTAGGTTGGAAGGAACCTTAAAGATCATCTATTTCCACCCCCCTACCATGGACAGAGTTGCCAAGCACTAGATCAGGCTGCCTAGGACCTCATCTGACCTGGCCTTGAAAGGCTCCAGGGATGGGGCATCCACAGTTTCTCTGGGCAGCCTGTTCCAGTGCCTCACCACTAACTAAGTAAAGAATTTCTTTCTAACATCTAGCCTAAATTTCCCCTTTTAGTTCAAAGCCATTCCCCCTTATTCTGTCACTATCAGACTGTGTAAAAAGCTTGTCTCCCTCCTGCCTATACTGGAATGCTGCACTGAGGTCTGCCTATAGCCTTCTTTTCTCCAAACTACACAACCCCAGCTCCCTCAACTTTTCTTCATAAATGAGGTGCTTCAGCCCTTTGATCTTTGTGTCCCTCCTCTGGACCCACTCCAACAGCTCTGCATCATTCTTGTGCTAGAGTTAAGTACAATCACAGTTACTACTAGATGCCTAGCTTCAGAAATGGAAGTAATACAATGGATCTAATTTTCCAATAGGTGGAGTGGGAAACTTTGGTTCATAACAGCCAAAGTAATGAAGGCTAGGAGACCTTATCAAACCAGCACTGAATACTAATGAAAGGAATGAAAATGAATTTCCTTATACTGTATAAATCAAAAAGGCTTTCTCATTGGTGTAGACTAGTACAAACATAAAACAGAGATGAAGAGATACAAATTCATTCTGGGGTTATTTATCTATTTAACCGTCTTTACAAAGACTACCAGGGTCAGAGGAATTGGCTCAGACTCTGGGAGATCTGGATTCTGTACCTAGAACCTCAAGTTCTGCACAGCTATACAGCCCGGGAAAATTGATTCATTTGATCACACACTACTCTGAGTCGGAAGTTCTCTCTAAACATCCCTGATTATGCCTTAACACGGAAGTAAAATGTCAGTTGTGGGTCTAGAAAAGATCAGGTACAATTGAGAGCTTCAGGTAATGGGTTGATATGGTTTGACACGGTGTCTATCTGAATAGAAACACTTCAGCAACTCTTCTGAATAGTAATCTTACATTAATGGCCACTCATAATTGCCATACATTATAAATGGAAACTGTATAAAGAATCCTGCAGTGTACTTCAAACCTCATTCACCCACTACACAATTCCAAACCATAATCACTTAAAAAGCCTGTCCTGCATCAACATAAATCCTCCCTCTTAATCATACTGTTCACGGTTTCTAAATCAAAATATTATTCTAGTGAGTTTTCACCAACTTTACCTTTGTTTGCATTTTGTCGGTTTTTGTGCGATTGGATTTCAAACTTTTTGTCTAGCACATAATGCCTAGCTAACTGCTGGCAAAAATAATAATAATAATAATTATATATATATATGTATATAAAATAACAATTACATGTTTTTGGGATGTCTAATTTCAAGATCAAAGATATTTATTAGTTTGCCATTCTACCATGTTCCCTCCACCCACAGCTATCGACCAGGTTTATTTTGCCCCAGGCTTTATTTGTTTTTAACAGATGTTTGTTTTGGATATTAATTTTATGTATATTAATGAGCTGTACATTCTAAAGGATTCAGGTTTGTATTCGCAAATAATCTCTTAAAGCTCTTTAAGCTGTTCAGTAACATCTTATCAATAGCAAAAAGATCTCTCACTTAAACAATCCAAATTATTTTACAGATGTTGGAAAGACACATTTATTGTTAATTGTACTGCACATAATTAAATGCATTTTAATTCCTTTAACCATGGACACATTTTTCCAATTATTTTACTCCAAAGCTATCTGCCCAATAGAAGATACAGCATTAGTATTTGTTTTTCAGAATAGCCAACACATTATACACACTTCACTCCCCCCCCTTTTTTTTTTTTTTGCAATTTCCTTACAATAGTCACTCACTACCATAGAAATAAGCCAGAAATTCTAACATACTTTGAAAGAATTCAAATACTTCACAGTTCTGTGGGTTTTTTTGGTTTGTTTGTTTTTTTGTTTAACATCAATAGATAATCTAGAATAACAATATGCACAATTATGCTTTCGTGCAAAATTTGAATGGTATGGCTTAGTATCAAGATGTTATCAAAGGCATCTTTGATAATACTGAGCAGTCACTGAAAAGTAACAGCTGACTAGCTACATTTCTTCCTTTATCTTTTTTTGGGTACATCCCACATTGTGTCTGAATCCATGCTTTTATGACGCACTTCTGTTCAAGAAAGAGGATGAGCTGAACACTGCTCTTTGAAGGTGGTAAGGTTTGACTACTATTCCACCTTAGCCTTTTTGAACACCAAAAATAGTTTTGTGAAACAAAACAATAAAATTGAATCACCAAACCTATTTTACAACTAAAACGAAAAAACTCCACAATATCAAAAAAAGAGGTTTTATAGATACTTGCAAGCATCTTTCTCTTTCCAAGTAGACTGCTTTATTCCTCCCAAACCTTTTATTTTATTTTATTATTTTTATTTTTATTATTATTATTTATTTTATTATTATGTTTCAATTTCTTCATGTCCTTCTGAGATTTTTGATGGGTCTTGAATTGCTCTGGCTTGTTTCTCCAACATGAGCAAAGCAGCAGTTTGTATTGCACTAGCTTTTTCTTTTCTTGCTTGTTTTTATTTCGGGTAAACATTAATTAAATAAACTCATAAAATATACAGCCAAAAAGAGATAACATATAGCACTTAAAAAAATATGACAGAGTTGTCTCCAGTTATATTATATAGTTTCAGTGGTGCCAGAATTTCATTTTGTTTTGTATTTCAAAATTACCCTATTTTGCTGACTTATCTGTTATAAAGAGCAATGACACATTCAAACAAGTAGAGGATGAAATTTAAATGGATAACTTCAAGGTGAGAAATTGCTTTTGACTGCATAATGACCAAATCTTTCTCAGTGGTAGGCCTTTTATCAGAATAATTAACACTGTCAACAGTCCTTCACAAAAATCATGATGTCACCATTCCAAGGAATAGAGTTTTCTCTCTCTCTGAAGTTTTCACAGATTAGTTGGAGAATAAATAAGAATGCCTAACAGCATATACACATCAGTATTCATAGCAACATCCTATGGAAATCCCCTGATATGAAAAAAACAGGATCAATCTGTTCACCCTCGCTTCTTAAAAAAACTACCCGCTTTTAGTTATTCCTTTTCTCTATTTGTTTTAACAGTGCAATTTATCAAAATGATAACACTAGGAGAATATAGAATTACATTTTTACTATTCTCAACTACTCTCAAAGAGCCAAATATTACTTACTATTAGAATTATACCTTCTTTGAAGCATAATACAAAGAAAATAGTAGTACCTTTATGTTACAGATAGTTTGAAAGCTTTCACTTGCCCACCAAATTACACTGAAAGCTAAAGCAAAAAATCTGAACGTGAATCAGCTATGAATGAATGTTGTGCTTCAAAGCAGAACCATACTCCCTGTTCATCTGTATCTTCTATTTGTTGAATATAACTAAAGACAAATAAGAATAAAAAAACTTGCCTAAATATTTCTCAGCAGTCATGGGTAAGACACAGAATACAAAAACTAAATGATCCAATTGTTGCTACATTATGAAAATAAAACAATAAATAAAAATTCTATTATCTCCAAAATATTTATTAATCACACTTTCTGTAGTTATGAATGTTTTTCAGGACCTTTTGAGTTTGCTAAGTCCAACATCCTTGGTTATGAATGTGTTCATATCTTCAAACTTCTCTTGGCTTGATCTCTAAAGGAAAGTTTTTATTAAATCAAAGATAGAGCAGCCTGCTATTTATAATTTAATTACTAACATGTTCAAAGAGAAACTTCAAGATCAGTTGATGGAAATGAATGTATAGAAGACTATGGGGCCCAATGACATGCATCCCAGAGTCCTGAATGACTGATGTTTCCAAGATGCTCTCCATCATATTTGAAAAGTTGTGGCTGTCAGGTGAAGTCCCCAGTAACTGGATAAAGGGAAACATCATTCCTATTTTCAAGAAATGGAGAAAAGAAGACCTGAGAACTAAAGATCAGTGAGCCTCACTCTGTGCCTGGGAAGATCATGAAACATAGCCTTCTGGAAGATAGGTTAAGGCACATGAGGGATGAGCAGATGATCCAAGACAGACTGTATGGCTTCACAAAGGGGAGATCGTGCCTGACCGATCTGGCAGCCTTCTACGATGGAGACAGGTGGAAAAAGGAAGAGCAACTAACATCATCTACCTGAACTTCCGCAAGACCTTTGGCATGGTCCCACACCGCATACTTATCTCTGCATTGGGGAGAAATGGATATAAAGGCTGAAATATTCTGTAGCCAAATAATTGGTTGGATGGTCATAGCCAGGGGGTTGTTAGCAACTGATCTGCATTCAGGCGGAGACCAGTAATGAGTGGTTTTAGAGGTGCTGGAGCAGGTCCAAAGAAGGGCAACAAGGCCTGTGAAGGGCTTGAAGAATATGCCCTATGAGGAGAGACTGAAGGAACTAGGGCTGTTTAGTCTGGGGAAGAGGAGACTTAGGGGAGACCTTATTACTCTCTTCAAATACCTGAAAGGTGCTTACAGAGACCAGCAGGACTGGTCTTTCCTCACTGGTAACAGGACGAGGGGAAATGGCCACAAGTTGTGCCAGGTAAATTTAGGTTGGCTATCAGGAAAAATTTATTTACAAAAAGGGTTGTTAAGCACTGGAATAGGATCCCCAGGGAGGTGGTTGAGTCACCATCCCTTAATGCGTTTAAAAGTAGACTGAATGTGGTACTCAAGGACATGATTTAGTTGAGAGTTGTTAAGAGTTAAGGTAGTATAATTATGTTGTAATTGGACTTGATCTTTAAGGTCTCTTCCAATCTGAGCAATTCTATGATCCCCCAGGGGCCCATCTTGGTACCAGCACTCTTCAATATCTTTATCAATGACAAAGAAAGTGGAATTGAGTGCACTCTCACCAAGTCTGCAGGCACTAAGCTGAGCGATGCAATTGATGTAATAGAAGTATGGGATGTCATTCAGAGCAACCTGGACAAGATTGAGAAGTGAGCCAGCAGGAAGCTAAAGAGGTTCAAGACAGTCATATACACACTGCTACTGGGATCATAGCAATCTCATGTATGTGTGCAGACTTGGAGAATGTGAGAGCAGCCCAGTGGAGAAGGACTTGGGCATTCATGGGGACTAAAAGATTGTCGTAAGTTAACAGTGTGCACTTGTAGCCCAGAAGGCCAACAGCATCCTGGGCCTGAGGGGAGACCAGCAGAGTGAGGAAGCTGATTGTCCTCCTCTACTCATGAGCCCCATGAGGCTGTAACTGGAGTACTGTGTCCAGGTTCAAGGCCCACAGCATGAGAAAGATGTAGAGCAATTGGAGTAGGTCCAGAGTAGGATCATGAAGATGAGAAGGCTGGATCACCTCTCCTTTCAAGAAGGGTTGAGGTAAAAGAGAAAGCTCCAGGAAGATCTCATTGTAGCCTTCCAGTTCTTAAAAGGAGCTTATAAAGAGGAAGGAGATCAAATTTTAACATAGGCACACAGTGATAAGCAAGAAGGAACGGTTTTAAAGTAAAAGAGAGGAGATTTAGATATATTTTTCTCTGGATAGAAACAAGATGTGAAAGACTTGTGATGATTCCATCAATGCCATATATACTTTGTGTCTATTTCCTTACTTTACAGATGATACCAAGCTGGGAGGAAGTGTCAACCTGCCTGTGGGGTAGGAAGGCCCTAGAGAGGGATCTGGACAGGCTGGATAGCTGGGCTCAGGCCAATGGGATGAATTTCAACAAGACCAAGAGCCACAATGAGCCCAGGAAATGCTAAAAACCTGGGGCAGAATAGCTGGAAGACTCTGTAGAAAAAACAGACCTGGGGTTATTTGTCAACAGTCAGTTGAACATGAGCCAGCAGTGCACACTGGTGGCCAAGAAAGCCAATGGCATCCTGGCTAGTGTTGGCAGCAGGAGTAGGAAAGTGAACATCCCTTTTTTGATCGCCGAGGTTTGCTGCTTCGGAGCTGCCACAGGCAGAGCTGAGGCGGCTGATCGCGGGGTGCATAGGGGACTCGCTCGGTTTTCCCTCATCCAGGGATTCCCGAGGCATCGGTGCAGCCCGGCACCTCTCGCGAGAGCGGCTCACGTGGCGGGGGCGTTGCCAGGGTAGCGGCGGGAGATTTAAATGGGCGCAAACCCGGAAGAGACCCTTTTGATCGCCGAGGTTTGCTGCTTTGGAGCTGCCCCAGGCAGAGCTGAGGCGGCTGATCGCGGGGTGCATAGGGGACTCACTCGGTTTTCCCTCATCCAGGGATTCCCGAGGCATCGGTGCAGCCCGGCATCTCTCGCGAGAGCGGCTCACGTGGCGGGGGCATTGCCAGGGTAGCGGCTCTCCGTTCCCGCCTCCCTCCTCCCTCCCCCCCCCCTAATAAGAGCGTTGAAGCAGGCAGTGGCACGCCACTGCCCACCCAGACGGGGAGGAGGGGTTTTTATTTTTGTCTCTGTGAGGAGGGTGACAATTGCGGTTGCACCCGTCAACGACCTGTAAAAGAGCGAGGGCAGATCCAGCACTTTCAGTAACAGGGCAGAGCTGTTAGTCACACTTGGTAAGGCTACTCTGATTGTGCTGGTGCTAGTGGGTCTGCTTGATTGCCATGGCTGCGTCCCGGCGGAAGGCTACTGCCAGGAAACATGTGGAGACCCAGACAGAGGTCCCCTGCACATGTAAGAGGAAGGCTGTAGACAAGAAGAGTGTGGAGACCCAGACTGAGGTCCCAAAACAGCACGCTAGCGTTCAGGTTGCTGGCTGCAATGAGTGCCAGAGTCTGGCCCTTGAAGTGCCAGGCGATGGAGGCAATGCCTGTGTAAGGTGCGACCAGGTCAATTACCTTCTCAGTCTGGTGGCCTGCCTGAGGGAAGAGGTGGAGAGGCTGAGGACCATCAAGGACTGTGAAAAGGAAATTAAATGGTGGTGCCAGGCCCTATCGGCCCTGAGGTCCCGGCGTGCAACTGAGGCTCCCTATGGAGCATGTGGCCTTCAGTTGCCTTGCAAACAGGTGACGGAGAGGAATCGACAGACAGACTGTACTCCTGATACAGTGAGCCCTCAGTCTGCTCCTACCCCTCACAATACTTATGAAGAACTAGGGGGTGTGGGACTGGGACAAAACTCTCTCCCAAAAGGGCAAGGTGATATCCTCTGCTCAGTGGAGGAGCCTCTGCCCTGTTGTTGCCGAGCAAAGCAAAGCTGTTTGAGAGAGGAGGACGGGTGGAAACAGATACCTACTTGGCGTTGTGGGTGTTCCCCCCCCCCAGGCCATGCTCGGCTCCCCAGGTGCCTCTGTGGAATAGATTTGAGGCCCTGGAACCCGAGGGAGAGGTGTGTGCAGGTGTGGAGGGAGGCCCACCCGTGAGGGTGCCTCGGGGGAAGCGGTCAACCCCGTGCTTCAAGACTTCCTCCACCCGGAAGGATAGAAGGGTGGTTGTCATAGGCGACTCCCTGCTGCAAGGAACCAAAGGCCCTATATGCCGGTCCAACGCTACCCGCAGAGAGGTGTGCTGCCTCCCTGGGGCACGGGTCAAGGACATTGCTAGGAGACTTCCCAGACTGATCTGCCCTTCTGACTACTATCCACTATTGATAGTACAGGCTGGCAGTGAAGAAGTTGGTAAGAAGAGCCTGAAGGCTATCAAAGATGACTTCAGGGGACTGGGGCGGGTGGTTGAAGGAACAGGTGTGCAGGTGGTTATTACATCTGTACCTTCAGTGGCAGGAAAGGATACTGGGATGAGCCTAAAAACCCATCTCTTGAACAAATGGCTTAGGAGTTGGTGCAAACGCAGGAGTTTTGGTTTTTTTGATCATGGGGCAATTTACTCGGCACCTGGCTTGATGGCTGCAGATGGATGCAGCCTGTCTCCATGGGGAAAGAGGCTTCCAGCCGAGGAACTGGCGGGACTTATTGACAGGTGTTTAAACTAGGTATGAAGGGGGAAGGGGACAAAATGAGGACCGCTGGGACTGAGGGGGCAGTTTGAGGCTCCAAACAGAACTTGATGGGTGGAGACAGTGGAGTTCAAAGGCTTGGAGAGGGGTGGAGGGATGCTGCTTCTCTTAAGCGCCTGTATACTAATGCGCGTAGCATGGGAAATAAACAGGAAGAGCTGGAGTTCTGCGTGCGGTCGCGAGGTCATGATCTCATTGCGATCACGGAGATGTGGGACAGCTCACATGACTGGAATGTTGTCATGGAGGTCTATGTGCTTTTTAGGAAAGATCGGCTGGCTAGGTGGGGTGGTGGAGTTGCTCTTTATGTGAGAGAGCAGCTAGAATGTATTGAAATTCACTTGGGGGAGAGTGATGTAGCAGTGGAGAGCTTATGGGTGAGAATCAAGGGGCAGGCTGGTAAGGGTGACACTGTTGTGGGTGTGTACTACAGGCCCCCTGATCAGGATGAGGAGGCTGATGAGGCCTTCCATAAGCAACTGGATGTAGCGTCACGTTCCCAGGCACTGGTGCTTATGGGGGACTTCAATTATCCAGATATTTGCTGGATGACCAACATGGCCAGGCACGCACGGCCCAGACGGTTCTTGCAGTGCGTTGAAGACAACTTTCTGATGCAGGTGGTGGAGGAACCGACGCGGGGAGAGTTGTTACTGGACCTTATTCTCACCAACAGGGATGGACTTGTTAAGGAAATAATGGTTGGGGGCAGTTTGGGTTGTAGTGATCATGAGACGGTGGATTTCAAGATCCTGAGTGGAAGAAGCAAAGCAATAAGTAGGATTGCTACCCTGGACTTTAGGAGAGCCAACTTCGATCTCTTCCGGGACCTACTTGGAGCTGTACCGTGGGCTCGGGTGTTAGAAGGTAAGGGGGCCTCTGAGAGCTGGTCAGCATTTAAACAGCTCTTCTTCCAAGCTCAGGATCGGTGCATCCCTGTGAGCAAGAAATCGGGAAAAGGTGGCAGGAGACCTTTGTGGATGAGCAAGAAGCTCATGCGCAAGCTCAAAGGAAAGAAGAAGGTCCATGAAATGTGGAAAAAGGGTCTGACCACTTGGGAAGAATATAGGAATGTAGTCAGGGCCTCATTGCAGGGATGCAATGAGGAAGGCTAAAGCCCGCCTGGAATTGAATCTAGCTAAAGTGATAAAGGATAATAAAAAAGGCTTCTTCAAGTATGTTAACAGCAAAAGGAAAACTAGAGAGAACGTGGGCCCCTTACTAAGTGAGGGGGAGGTTCTGGTAACGGCGGATGCTGAGAAGGCAGAGATACTGAATGCCTTCTTTACTTCCATCTTCAGTGAAAAGGCTCTCCCGCAGGAATCCCACACCCTGGAGGTTAGTGAGAGGGTCTGGGGAATGGGAGACTTCCCTTTAGTCAGGAAAGAGGACGTGCGTGAGCGCCTAGGCAGAACTAAGGTCCACAAGTCCATGGGACCTGATGGGGTGCATCCACGTGTGCTGAGAGAGCTGGCGGAGGTCATTGCCGAACCGCTCTCCATCATTTTTGAGAGGTCTTGGACAACAGGGGAGGTCCCTGAGGACTGGAGGATAGCCAATGTCACTCCGGTCTTCAAAAAGGGCAAGAAGGAAGATCCGGGTAATTATAGGCCTGTCAGCCTCACCTCCGTCCCTGGAAAGGTGATGGAACAGCTTGTGCTGGATACCATCTCCAGACAACTGGGAGAAAAGGAGGTTATCAGGAGTAGTCAGCATGGGTTCACCAAGGGGAGGTCGTGCTCGACCAACTTGGTGGCCTTCTATGATGCTGTCACATGCTGGGTGGATGGGGGAAGAGCGGTAGATGTAATCTACCTTGATTTTAGAAAGGCATTTGATACTGTCTCCCACGACATCCTTATAACAAAGCTGAGGAAGTGTGGGATAGACGAGTGGACAGAGAAGTGGGTTGAGAACTGGCTGATTAGCAGAGCGCAGAGGGTCGTCGGTGGTGGTGCGGAGTCTGGCTGGAGACCTGTGACCAGTGGTGTCCCCCAGGGGTCTGTGCTGGGTCCGGTCTTGTTCAACATCTTCATCAATGACCTTGATGAGGGGATAGTGGCCACCCTCAGCAAGTTTGCTGATGATACGAAGTTGGGAGGATTGGCTGACATGCCTGAAGGCTGTGCTGCCATTCAGCGAGACCTGGACAGGCTGGAGAGCTGGGCAGTAAGAAACCGGATGAGGTTCAACACAAGCAAGTGTAGGGTCTTACACCTAGGGAGGAAGAATTGCATGCACCAATACAGGCTGGGGGATGAGCTGCTGGAGAGGAGCTCTGCAGAGAGGGACCTGGGCGTCCTGGTGGACGACAGGTTGGCCATGAGCCAGCAGTGTGCCCTTGTGGCCAAAAAGGCCAATGGCATTCTGGGGTGCATTAAAAAGAGCATGTCCAGCAGGTCGAGGGAGGTGATCCTCCCCCTCTACTCTGCCCTGGTAAGGCCTCATCTGGAGTACTGTGTCCAGTTCTGGGCTCCCCAGTACAAAAAAGACAGGGATCTCTTGGAAAGAGTCCAGCGGAGGGCCACAAAGATGGTGAAGGGCCTGGAGCATCTCCCCTATGAAGAAAGGCTAAGTGAACTGGGTCTGTTTAGCCTTGAGAAAAGAAGACTGAGAGGGGACCTGATCCAGGTTTATAAATATCTGAGGTGTGGCGGCCATAGTGGTGAGGCCAGTCTCTTTTCAGTGGTACGTGGAGACAGGACGAGGGGAAATGGACATAAGCTGCAGCACAGGAAGTTTCGTACGAATATGCTTAAGAACTTCTTCACGGTGAGGGTGGCCGAGTGTTGGGGAATGGCTGCGAGAGCAGGGCGGACATGAGGCTGTGTACGAGCATAACTAGTGCAGCAGCACAGGGTGCGTTCTCATAAGAAAAGTATTAGGAGTTAAGTTAGGAGACACAACATCCTTGGGCAGCTGTAAACAGCAGGTCTTAAACAGCATGCCCACATCCGCAGCTGTGCTCTGTGGATGTGTGGGGGACTAATAAGCGGATGAGCTCAGTGGCAGATGTGAATGCTGGCTGAGCATTGGTTGAGGCCAGGCAGCCCACCTAGACGCCCACTTTGTGCTCCAATAGTAGGTGAACACATGTGTAGTAGAATCATATATAAGCTCTGTGTGTGCAACAATAAAGTGAAGCTTGATCACTCATATTGAGTACTGTTGTGCTTCCCCACTTGAGAACAATCTGATTAGGACACTATCCAGAGGGCAATTGGCGCCCCGAACAGTGAAGGACCTGATGGAAGATTGATTTGGGAGCGGATGGACAAGCGCACCGGTGGGCGGCATTGCCTAGACCGACCAAAAGGGATCTGCACGGGATCCGGAGGGCATGGAATGGAGCTCTATTGACAGTGGGCGCTGCGTGCGGTGAGACGTGGATTGCAGTGCACCATGGAAAGTGAGGTAGCCCTAGATTTTTTAAGACACTTCTTAGAGAAGAGAGGGGTAGAGTCTGTGACTCTAAAGCAATTGCCTGGGTTGCTAGCCTATGGTAAAGGGCAAGAGTTCTTTGCTCGTTCTCAGGATGTTCTAGGAGAGGAGGAATGGCACAAGTTAGGGGATGTCCTTTGGTATAAGGTAATTGATGACAACAAAGGGGCTAAAAAACTAATGAAGCCCTGGAGAGATGTTGTAACTTGTATCAGGAGGTATAGGTTAGAACGGCAGGTAGCTGCCTCAGCTTTGCGCCAGTTAGAAAGTCTGCCCGAAGAAGCTGGGCACTTAAAGGTCGGGGGGGGTTACGTTTCAATACCCTCCTCGGGAGGACCAGTTCCACTCCGCACTAACGGCCTCTCGCAGGCAGGGGCTTCATCGATCCCGTCTGCCCCCCCCAGGGAGATATAGAGGAAGAAAGTGAGGATGAGGGGCTGGAAAAACTGGATTGTGAAGTTAAAATATTAACAGAGCAGTTACGTAATCTGGAAATCTGTATGCGGGTCCTGTCCTACCGATAGTGCCTGTTGCTCCACCGACTCATCCGGCAGCGCCGCCCGACTGAACTGCGGAGAGATCGTTTCGCGCTCCCGCACCGTTCTGCCGGATGGGGGGTGAGCAGTCGGGAACTATGGGGAGTTCACTAACAAAGGAGCAGCAAGTACATCTTGAAGCCTTACAGTTAGTTTTAACGTTTCAGAATCAGCCTGTATCTACCTCAGCATTAGTTACTTTTCTCAAATGGTTAAGCAGAAATATCCCTGAATTTCTGAAAACTGCATTCTCTTTTTATGGTGAACTTTGGGACGAAATTGGCGCAAAACTCCGGGAGGCTTCTATTACTAAAGATAGAACGACTGCTAAACTTTTACCTGTTTGGCACCAGATAATGGAAGGGCTTAAACAAATTCGACAAGGAAGACTTTCTTCCGACTATTCCCCATTGCCCCCCCTCCCACCCCCGCCGCTGCCCCTCCGTGCAGCAAGCAGCCCTGGTCCGGATTCGATCCGCGGCTCCGACCCCGCCCCTGACCGTGGGGAAGAGAAATTGCGACCCCCCCCCATCGCCGCTGCCCTCGGTTCCGCCTCCGGCGCTCATCCCGCTCCCGCCCTCCGCTCCGCCCCTGACGCTCGCCGCGCTGCTCCTACCCTCCGCCCCGCCATGACGCTAATGTCCTGCGCTCCTCCCCTGACGCTCGCTGCGGCGCTCCAACCTCTGACCCGCCGAGGAGCTTCATCAGTACTTGCTATAACCTTGCATCATTCAGATGATGACCCTATTTGGATTCCTGCTCGCAGTGTTCATCCTTGGCGCAGAAGCACTACCTGAACCACACCAAATCAACCCGCGACAACACATGTGGGTCACCTGCGCTAAATCAGCAGGCTGGACCAACTTCTGCTTAGCGCTTGCTTCTGCCACTGATCCCTTCCAAACTTGTTTTGAAGGGATGCTGTTTCTCAATGATTCTAACTTTTCTGCTTACTCCACAGGACATGCATGACATCCACTCTAAACACACGGGTAGCTTTAGTTGTCCTTATACCAAGGGCTGTTGCTGGGAGTAGGTATTATAACTACTAGTATAGTATAGTTATTGGTACTGTAAAACGCTTACTTGAGGAAAAAAAAAAAAAAAAGGGGAAGAAAAAGATGTGAAACAATGAGAAAGTCTGAAACCAAGTTTGAAACGACCATGAACTCATAATGATTGGGATTGTGTGCTTCTTATTGCTTTGTAACTTGTTGTATTGCAAATAGCAACAGTAGTAATGGTTGTTGTGTGTTTTTTTAATTTTTATTTTAATAACAGATTGAATGTTATAGTAACAGGATTTAATGTTACCAATGCTGGAATCTATGGAAATATGGAATCTATATGGAATATGGAAATCTATGGAATCTATGGCTATTTTAATGTATTAGTAGCACTAAGACAAAACCTGGAAAGGAATCCCAGGCAAAGGGATGACCCTATATTATAGAATGATTAACTCTCTTTCATCCCATTAATCAGGAATTTAAAATATGATCATGCAGCACCTGATACAAAGGCGCACGATAAGAGTGTTAACCTCGATAGTTTATTCTGCAAGCAGGTGTTCCATTTGGCCTCTGTATCACGCACTGGCCATGCAGATGCAGTGTACAAATGGAAAATACCCTTCAGACCCTGAGAGAATCTGGGGTAGGTGAGAGAGGAAAAGTGCACCTTGAAGCAGGGGACGCCCTGCTCGCACTGCCTATCGCATTCGCCACCACCATGTTTTTTTCTCTCTCTTTTTCTGCAGATTGTTGGTTCTCGAGGGTCTGTAAATAATAATGCCCATAGTTCTATCTGGCATGCAAAAGTTGCCCAACTATGAATTCTCTATTAGCCAAAGGTATAACCATGAGCACTCTAAAAGCATCTGTTGTACAAATCTTATTGGTCTTTCAAAATCAATATATCAGAATACATTAAAGTTGAAGATCTCTTTCAAGGCAGTGAGAGATTAACACAGAACGGGTCCCTCCGGGATTTATTTCCAGGTTGCAGAAAGTTGGGCTGCAGACCAAACACGTGTTTGTTCTTTTTAGGTTAATGGTATTTCTTGTCATGATACTATGTTTGCCTTGTTTCCTTTCTCACACTTACAGTATTGTCAATTGAGGCCTTGATTGAGTTATAATGATTGTATTATTAATATAATTAGTGTTCTATAGCATGGTAGAAGTTGTTGGTATCTTCAGTGACGATCTCAATGTACTGTGTCCCCTTCTAAAGGGCACCGATCCTGCCGCCTGCATTTCAGTGACAACAGAGCAGCAACATCTTATTGAAACTCTTGGGCATCTTATTGCAACACAAGCCATTGATCGCTGTGAGCCATCTCTCCCCATAGATATCACTATCCTAAGCGGCCTCAGGCAACTGCTGGGTGCACTGACGCAATGCAAAAAGAAAAAGGGGGAGAGACCAGACATAAAGGTGCTGGAACGGCTGTTTATGAGCTTTCAAGGATACGTAAGACATAATCCGTGTTTCCGTTACAACACTTCAGAACAAAGTGCATGCTTGATAGAACGACTGTCTCCTTGCCATGGGACCCCCAAGAGCTGGATCTCCTGGGTTCCCAGGCAATACGAAACGCTTCAGCGGGATGGAATCAAACATGCTTTTGCTTTGGACGATCGCACCAGGGCCTTAGTGCTCGAGCAAGTATCCTTAAGTGACTGTGGGTCTATGCGGATAACCCTTTTTTCGATACAACAGGATGGACGGTGGTCTCCCCCCATAATGAACAGGAATTCTCGGTATGGGGGGCATATTGTGGTTACAGCAACCAAACCGGGGAAGGAGGTAACCTACGACCGTGGTATGGATATGGAGCAAGCCTTTCCAAAGACGATTCCCAACCTGCGCTGTGGAATAATGACTTGGCTAAGGCCTTACCCCTAGGTGTATTTTTAATATGCGGTGACCGACCTTGGGCAGGCATTCCTGCCAATGTCCAAGGAGGACCTTGCTATCTTGGACAATTAGCACTGTTCGCTCCCCAACATCGTCAATGGCTTAATGTCGCCTCTGGTCTGCATAAAGCCAGGCGACTGCGGAGTATATGCCACCTGACGCCAGATTGCTACGATAACGTTGATTTGTGGTCAGCTACTGCCCGGGTGTTCGCTTCAGTTCTTACACCGGGCGTGGCTGCGGCCCAAGCGTTAAAACAGTTAGAAAACCTAGCATGTTGGTCAGCGAAACAGGCTAATGAGACCACCTTAATCTTGGCATCTATGTTATCTGATACGAATAGTTTTAGGCATGCTTTGCTACAAAATTGCGCGGCAATTGACCTTCTGCTTTTAGCACGGGGGCATGGCTGTGAGGACTTTGAGGGGATGTGTTGCTTCAACTTTTCGGACCATAGTCAGTCCATACATGAACAACTTCAGTGGTTGAAGGGACATACGCAAAAGATTCAGGTTAACTAAAATCCCTATTTGGAGGACTGTCCCCATGGCTCACAGCATTAATCAAAGAAGGCTTGCGTTGGCTATTGCTTATTCTAGTTATGCTTTTACTGCTCCGCATATATTATAGTTATATCCGCCATTATAGTTGTATAATGAGGAGTATTGACAAAGCCACACAGAAAGTTATGCTCGTGCAAAAAGAAAAAGGGGGAATTGTTGGGGAATGGCTGCGAGAGCAGGGCGGACATGAGGCTGTGTACGAGCATAACTAGTGCGGCAGCACAGGGTGCGTTCTCATAAGAAAAGTATTAGGAGTTAAGTTAGGAGACACAACATCCTTGGGCAGCTGTAAACAGCAGGCCTTAAACAGCAGGCCCACATCCGCAGCTATGCTCTGTGGATGTGTGGGGGGCTAATAAGCGGATGAGCTCAGTGGCAGATGTGAATGCTGGCTGAGCATTGGTTGAGGCCAGGCAGCCCACCTAGACGCCCAGCTTGTGCTCCAATAGTAGGTGAACACATGTGTAGTAGAATCATATATAAGCTCTGTGTGTGCAACAATAAAGTGAAGCTTGATCACTCATATTGAGTACTGTTGTGCTTCCCCGCTTGAGAACAATCTGATTAGGACGCTATCCGGAGGGCAACGGAGCACTGGAACAGGCTGCCCAGGGAGGTTGTGGAGTCTCCTTCTCTGGAGATATTCAAGTCTCGCCTGGACACCTACCTGTGCAACCTGGTGTAGGGAACCTGCTTTGGCAGGGGGGTTGGTCTCGATGATCTCTAGAGGTCCCTTCCAACCCCTACAATTCTGTGATTCTATATTCAGCCCTGGTGAGGCTGCATCTCAGGTACTGTGTTCAGTTTCAGGCCTCCCTGTACAAGAAAGACAACAAGGCCCTGACATGTTTACAGAGAAGGACAACAAAGCTGATGAGGTGTGGAGCAGAAGCCTTATAAGCAGCAGCAGAGAGGCTAGGATTGTTCAGTCTGGAGAAGAGGAGGCTCAGGAGTGACCATGTCATAAAAACGTAGAATGGCTTGGGTCGAAAGGCAACACACTAAATATCTAGTTTCAACCCCCCTGCTATGTGCAGGGATGCCAACCACTAGACCAGGCTGCCCAGAGCCACATCCCGCCTGGCCTTGAATGCCTCCAGGAGTCCACAAACTCCTTGGGCAACCTGTTCCAGTGCCTCACCACCCTCTGAGTGAAAAACTTCCTCCTAATATCTAACCTAAATCTTCCCTGTCTCCATTTAAAATCATTCCCCCTTGTCCTATCACTATCCACCCTCATAAACAGCTGTTCCCCTCCTGTTTATATGCTCCCATCAAGTACTAGAAGGCCACAAGGAGGTCTTCCCAGTGCCTTCTCTTCTCCTAGCTAAACAAACACAGTTCCTTCAACCTCTCTTTATAGGAGAGGTGCCCCAGACCTCTGATCATCTTAGTGGCCCTTCTCTGGACCCACTCCAAGAGCTCCACATCCTTCCAGTACTGGGGGCCCCAGGCCGGGATGCAGTACTCCAGATGGGGCCTCACAAGAGCCAAGTAGAGGAGGACAATCATCTCCCTCTCCCTGCTGGCTACCCCCTTTTTAATGCTACCCAGAACACAGTTGGCCTTCCGGGCCCCAAGTGCACACTGCTGGCTCACATTCAGCTCCTCCTCCACCAGGACCCCCAAGTCCTTCTCCGCAGGGCTGCTCTCAAGGAGATCTTCCCCCCATTTGTATAAATACCTGGGATTGCCCTGACCCAAGTGCAGCACCCTGCACTTGGCCTTACTGAACCTCATTAGGTTTTCATGGGCCCACCTCTCCAGCCTGTGCAGGTCCCTCTCAATGGCTTCTCTTCCAATGTATCAACTGCAGCACTCCGCTTGGTGTCATCCTCAAACTTGCTGAGAGTGCACTCGATGCCACTGTCTGTATCATTGATGAAGATGTTGAAGAGCACTGGTCCCAAGACTGACCCCTGAGGGACACCACTCATGACCGGCCTCCACCCTGACACAGAACTATTGATCACAACCCTTTGGCTGTGTCCAGCCAGCCAATTCCTAATCCATCAAACAGTCCATCCTTCAAATCCACACCTCTCCAATTTAGAGAGAAGGATGTGGTGTGGGACCATGTCAAAGGCTTTGCAGAAGTCCAGGTAGATGACATCCATTGCCCTTCCCCATCCACCGAACCCATCACTCCATCATAGAAGGCCACCAGACTGGTCAGGCAAGATCTACCCTTGGCGAAGCCGTGCTGGCTGTCTCAGGTCACCTCTTTATCTTGTTTAACAAAGCTTCTAGGAGGATCTGCTCCATGAACTTCCTAGGCACAGAGGTGAGGCTCACCTGCCTGTAGTTCCCAAGGTATCCCTTTCTCCTTTTCTGAAAAATGGGAGCCACATTTCCCTTTTTCTAGTCACCAGGGACTTCACCAGACAGTCATGATTTTTCAAATATGATGGAGAGCAGTTCAGCAACCACATTAGCCAACTCTTTCAGAGCTCTAGGATGGATATCATTGAGTACCTCAGCTTTTTCTATATCTCAGGAAGCCTGCTCCCCATTACCTTTCATCAGAGTGAGAACACTCTCCTTGGTCTGTCTCCTCCTTCCTATGTACCTGTAGAACCCCTTCTTCTTATCTTCCACATCCCTTGCCAAGTTCAGCTCCACCCATGCCTTGGCTTTCCTAATCCTATGGAAGACAGCCCTGTATTCCTCCCAGGTTACACAACCTTGCTACCACTTTCTGTACATTTCCTTCTTTTTCCTCAGTTTAAGCTGTAGGTCCTTGCACAGCCACGGCGGTCACCTGCCTCCCCAGCTCAACTTCTTCTGCTGGGGGATGGAGAGCCATTGCGCTCTCAGAAGGGTGTCCTTAAAGAGCTGCCAGCTCTGTTCTGTGCCCATGCCATTCAAGACAGTTTCCCAGGGGATCTCACCCAGCAGTTCCTTGAGCAGCTGAAAGTTTACACTCCTAAAGCACAGGGTCCTTGCTCTGCTTTTTGCCAGGCCCACATTCTTCAAGATCACAAACTCCATCAAGGCATGGTCACTACAGCCCAGGCTGCCTCCAATCTTAACCTCTTTAACGTTCTCCTTTGCATTGGTGAGCACCAGGTCCAGTAAGGCTTCACCTCAGGCTGGTCCATTTATTACCTGAACCCGGAAGTTGTCCTCGACAGACTCCAGGAATCTCCTGGATTTTCTGCCACCCGCCAGGCCGCTATCCCAGCAGATAACTGGGTGGTTGAAATCCCCCATCAGGACAAGAGCCTGCGAGCGCAACACCTGCAGCTGAAGCAAGGCTTTTTCAACAGGCTCCTCCTGATCAGGTGGCCTGCAGCAGACCCCAACCACTAGATGTCCTTTACTGGACTGATCCTTGATTTTTACCCACAAGGTCTCGACCTGATCGTGGCTGTTCCTCACACACAGCTCTTCACAATCTATCCACTTCCTAACATAATAGGCAATTCCCCCATCCCTCCTACCCTGTCTATCCCTTCTGAAAAGCCTGTAGTCCTCAATTAGGTTATTCCACTCATGGGATTCATTCCATCATGTTTCCATGAAAGCAATCAGGTCACACTTTCTGAACCTCTGGGCAACGTCTCCTGCATGGATGGACTTCCACCAACATCCACACCCAACAGGCCATCCAGCTCCAGAGTTTTATACCAGTTATGTAAGAGCACCTGGGAAGGTGGGACAGGCTTAAGGGCAGTCCACTTGTTGTCCCAAACAGGAATTTGTTTCCATCCCTTTTGTCTTTGAGATCACCCCTTCCCACCTGATTGTGAGATGGCAGATGATCCCCCACTGATTGAGAAGCATCTCCCCTGCACCCTTCCTGTAGGGATGGCAGAGCGCGACTCCACCAACTGATCCCCTTCCCACAGTCCTGGATGCTCCTCAGCCTTCCTACTTCAGCCTTTAGCTTTACCACCCGGCTGAGCAGATCATCCACCTGCTCACACCGCACACAGCTGGTATCCCGGCTGCCCTCCTGTAGCAGCAGCGACAGGGCTAGGCGTTCTCTGCAGCCTGAGACCTGAACTGCGGCATGTGCTTTCAGTCTGAGTCTCCACGTCCCTTTTAGCAGCAGCTCGCCGCCGTGTGGTGACCATGGTTGCACCTCAGTGTGTCCAGAGAGCAACGACCTGTTAAGTGCCCCCCCCCCCCCCCCTATACGGCAGGTGCTCCGCCCTGCCTGCTCGCTGATCCGAGCGGGGTTTGCCCTCAAAATCACTTGTTTCACAGCGAAATAACAACCCTCCTCCCTGTGTAGTCCCCCGAAAGGGTGGGCGAAACTTACGATTTCTCTGCCCTTGAATAGCCAACGTGATTCACACACCCTAACGGCTCCTGTCAGTCCTTGAGGTTTTTTCTAAGCAGGGGGGCGTGGATGCAGAGCCGTTGCCCTGGCAACACCCACTTCACGTCAGCCGCTCTCGCGAGAGCTGCCGGGCTGCTCCGTTATCTCGAGGTTCCCTAGATGAAGGAACCGACCGAAACCCCGCTGTCCCTCGCGGTCAGTCGCTGCGGTTCTGGCCGGGACAGCTCCGAAGCAGCGAGCCTTGGTGATTAATATAATATTGTTCTCTGTAACTACCTGAAGGGAGGTGGTGGTAAATTGAGTCTGTCTCTTCTCCCATTTAACTGGTTATAGTACTAGAGGCTTCAGGTTGTGCCAGAAGACTTTCAGGTGGATTATTAGGAAATTCTTTTCCTTCAAAAACGTCAGATGCTGGGATGCGCTGCCCAGGTAGGTGGTGGAGTCACTGTCCCTGGAGGTGTTCTAGAAACATTTAGTTGTTGTATTGGGGGAACGCTATTTGATGGAAATACTGGCGATAGGTGGGCAGTTAGAGTGGGTGATCCTGGAAGTCTTTTCCAACCTTGGTGATTTTATGATTTTACTTGCCCCTTCCTTCTTTTCACTTTCAAAAATAGTAAGCAATCATTCTAGGATATTTTTTTTCCCTGTCTTATGAATGTATTTTATTTTTTAGCAGATATACGTGGATAAATTTCCAAAGCATGTATTCAGAAGATTCTCTTTGAATTATTTCATACTAGTACATATGCCAACTGATCTGTTTTACTAGGCTATTAATATTTAAGTTTCCATTATTTCTGAATAAATGAGATAATCTCAGAAAATATTTATGTATGGTCTTTAAGATCAGTCATATATTTATGCACATTGATAACATAAAGTCTTGAGTAGCTTAAAGCAACAAAGTTAATCTATGACATGCTTCATATATCTGGTATAAAAAAAAAAACTTTTTTAATTAAAATCTGATATAAGTCTAATATAAAACCTTACAGGTACCTAAATGTATTACATTATTAAATGTATTACAGTGTTACAGAATTGTGTCTTTATCCTGCTTTAAACGAAGATAATGAATTGATGTGATAAGGCTTGTCTTCCACTTACAGCACATACTATATCAACTTCTCTAGTGTTTTGCTCCTACACACCTGGAAGGACTGAGGTCTTAGCTCATGGCTTGCCATGTTGGGGATATCAAACAGCTCTAGTTACCAGCCTTTGGTTTTCCATACTGCGCTTAGACCCTGTAGGGCCATTTCTCATCACTGCAGGTGATAACCATAACACTCTCTGTGGAAAATCTACACCTGAAGTTAAGTAAGGTGAGAATTTTAAGATAATCCATTAGTTGTATTCTGTTTAGGTTGAAAGATATTTCTGTAGAAGATGTAAGATGTGCAGGCTAATTTATTTTCTTTTCTTTGGTGCTATGGGGAACTTCATTTACTTAAATGCTATTATGACAGTGATGAAGTCATTACTGTGGAGGAAGTGGGTACTCAATGTTGGAGATACAGCGTGAGTTCACTCTCATTTCCCTTTTTATAGGAATATTTCAATAGTAGGGGTTGTGAAGGGAGCAGATGAGAGGATGGTCTTTAGGGAGAATTTTTCATATTTCTGGTTGGGGAGAAGGATGAAAGACTGCAAGTAATGAGTTTGAGTACAAGTAATAGCATAAATTACTTATGACTGCAGTTGTTAATATGATCTGGTTATAAAATGGTCACCTATTTTAAAACAAAACTGCATTTATGCTAGATTAATCTGAAATTCCAGCTGAGATTTGCGTTCTCAACCAATGACCAACAATTAGCATATATCTAACAATGCAACAACTACAGAATTATAGACTTATTCCACTCTGTTTTTTTTTTTTTGCTTCTACAAAGTTCACTGTGGGCTACATACATCTGTTCAGGTGCTTTTCATTTTTAAGTTTGATAGATTTGGCCACAGTTAAATGTAAGTTGCAACTGCCTAATTAGCAGTGGCCAAAATAATGCTAAAAAAAGTATCTTTGAAGTACTGATTCGTTAACTGGAGTTACGGCAGGAATCATGCTGATTCCTGAGAAAATACAGTGATCTGAGAGAACAGTTGATCCAGAGATTGATTATTTACTTAACTATCTATCTAACTCTATCTTAAGCAGGAGAAACCTATATCCTCATTAATAGATTGCTTCTTGCTAGGGTTTCAGAGATGTGAATTAAACAACAAAACTTACTCTTATGTTGCTAAAGCTGAAAGCATCAATAAGAAAAAAATAAACAACCACAGAAGTTCAGTGCACTCCCAATAGATATGTCCCAGCAAACGCTTTTTAAGAAAACTAAAATCCAGGTTATGTTTCTTGTTTCTGTATTTGTTTTCCTTTTTAAAAACAAATATATAAGGGCACCAACTCCCTGCCTTAGCATGTAGTGCTAGCTGGGATGTGAAGATGAGGAAAGACATATGGCAAAGGGAGGCTTTTTTTTTTTTTTTTTTTAATCTCAAAACAAGATACAGTAAAATGCTAACAACTCATTTTACCCATTCTGTTCCCTCATTTTCTTACATACATTGTTGTTGCAGCCTATTTCTTTGTGTAAATAATTACACATCAGTAAACAGAACAGCTCAAATTAGAGCTGAGGTTGTTGAAGACACAGAGACTCACGTTTGCTGTGCACCAGAAAGTACTGCTGTAGAGTATACAATTCACAATCTCTTTGGAGTAAAATACATGAAACTTAGCAGATTGCTTAGATTTGACATTGATTACTAGAGAAGGGTAGAGGAGTTTACATTCTTCAAACAACAACAGACCATTTTTACACTGATGTTATTTGTGAACATACAGCAGATTAGTTTAAATGCACACTAAGTAGTCTAAAAAAATCTAAAACAAGATATTGGAGGTAGCACTGTTGCTCCAGGTGCACTCGATGACTATGAGCCACGTGAATGACAGAAAGCATTCCTCAGGAGTGACCAAAAAGAATGCTGGTGAATAGACTAATAGCTAATCATTGCGGTGCATTTGGTCAAGCAAAGGACATGAGATATGCTTGTAATCTTAACTGTAGTGGGAAGAGAGAGAGAAAATTTCTACACAAACAAATGAAAGGGACAGACGTCTAGATACATCTGTTTCTAATTGTGAGATAGGAGAAACTCAATGCTTATGAAATGGTTGTTTTAATATTCCTTCCTATTAGTAAAGATGAAAATCTTTTTGAGTCAGAAAAGCCAAGTACAAGTTCAGTGCCATCTTACTGATAATGGAACTGAATATTAACAAAATACTGTTCTAACGTCTCCTGCCATTTCACAGAGTCACAGAATGGCCAGGGTTGGAAGGGACCTCAAGGATCATGAATCTCCAGCCCCCCTGCCACATGCAGAGCCAACAACCTCCACATTTAATACTAGACCAGGCTGCCCAGGGCCCCATCCAATCTAGCCTTGAACACCTCTAGGGACGAGGCATCCACAACCTCTCTGGGCAGCCTGTTCCAGCACCTCACCACTCGCTCTGTAAAGAACTTCCCCCTGACATCCAACCTAAATCTTCCCTCCCTCAACTTCAAACCATTTCCCCTTGTCCGGCAGTTTTCTTCCCTTTCAAAGAGTTGATTCCCCTCCTGTTTGTAGGCTGCCTTTAGGTATTGAAAGGCTGCAATGAGATCAGCCCGCAGCCTTCTTTTCTCCAGGCTGAACAATTTCCTTACATCCTGTCCCTAAATTATTTGTATACTCAGTACCAGAAATGGTGCAAATATAAAAACATACAAGGAGGTGCAATTACAACTTTCTGACCACTGTATTGCTTTGGGCCTTGTTACTTTCCTGAGATATGGAAAGTGCTGGAAACAAAACTCAGAAGTTACCACCAATAGTTAACAATAACCCAAGTATGAGTCTGGTGCGACCTTCTAGATTCTCCACAAGCACCGTTAGCAATGTTCCAATGATTTCTAACTATGAACAGAACTAGAGGGCTGGATTACAGAGGATTTAACAGTTCCAACAGGAGATTCTCTCCAAGGGGAAAATTTTACTTAATCAGATTCCATTTAATGTTAAAGGCCTACAAAATTATAGTTAAGAATTTAAAAGTAGAGGATGCTGTAAGTGCTTACATGTTTAATCTGAGACTAGTGTGAATGTGGCATAATTTTTTCTTAAATGGAGACCCATGTCTGGCTACCGAAAAATGGACAAGTGTTAAGAATGGGATAGGACAATTGCATAGTTTCAAGCATAACCCTGAGGATAGAAAACAAATAACTGCTAAAAATAATTGAAAGTGCAGGATTAGAAATATCACTGTGACATATATAGAACATAAATGTAATAATAGGTGTACATTTATTTGAGAGGTAACAATAAGAACACTGTACATGTAGGCACACATTAAGGTTTACAGGATAAATACTGATAAATAATTGTTTCTACAGTATGAGTTCACTGTTTGCTCCAAAAGGAGCCAGCCATGCTCAGCACAGGCAAAGTAGTCTATTCTAATTCCAGAAGTTGAGGTTGTTCCCTGGTGAAAAGCTCAAGAAGACCTGTGCAGGTACAGCTGTAGGAGCTGCCACAAAGGCAAACAGCAAGATTCCAGCTGTCTGTTCATGGGAAATTCAAGAGAACTGGATGAACAACTAACAAGAGATTGATCCAAGTATTAAACTGAAATGAATCTTGAAAAACTATTTAAATGTCTGCCTAGTTATAATTAATTGCACCTAGGCAATTACCAGAAATGCCTTACTATTCTCAGAACTTAACACTTCTTAGTAAATTAGATTTACAGGTAATATGGAAATATTTAGCTAAACTTGTTCCTAGAAAGGCACTGCATAACAATTTAAATTTCTATTCTCAATCTAGAATAGCTTACCCTTTGTTGAAACAGGAAGAAGTTAATTCAAATTGCCTTGTGTTTGCTGTGGGATATGTTTATTTGTGATTGCTAAAAAAAAAATACCCGTGGATAATTTTGATTTGTGTCTAAGCCTAAAAGGATTGATTTCAGGTGTTTTTTTTTTTGTTTGTTTGTTTGTTTCCCCTCAAATGATCTAAGGTTATTGTGAGACCATGTTTTCAAACATTTCTGGAAGATGTTCTTCATGTTTTCACCTGTGAGCTGTGTGCATATGTTTTTTTTTATTATATTATTCATGGAATTAAAGTAGGGAGAGAAACTGGCTTCAGGACATGACTGTGTTAAATGTCATTCCAGTTTGACAACAGGCTTTTAACAACTATTATATGCATGATTTTTAGCAGCTGAGCACTCACCAGAGGCTGATTATACCTCCATTATATTCCATTAGTTCACTTACAAGTGTGCTTCAGAATCAAGGATTTAATTCATCAAGACTGTAAAATCTAACAAAGAGATTGATTAGACGTGATCTGTTCACCATCCGATTACGGGTTTCTATCTCTTGATTCCAATATTAGAAGATTAGTGTTTATTTATCCATTACCGTGAAATTCTATGTACGTGCTCCACGTGATTTGAGTCAATGTAATGATCCCTTCTGGACTTACTTGCCAAATCACTTCTTTACTGTTTTCAAACACCTACAGTAAGAGACAGTAGTGCTTTCAAGAAACAAATTCAATGAAGGTTCCATTAAATAAACTTCAGTAGTCTAGTTACTCTTGAACATTAAAGAATTCAACCAAAACTTTGTTTCTTAAGTTTACAATCTCAAGGCATCTGAAGTGAATATATTGAATGAATAACATGCAATACACTTTGTCAATGTGAAGTAGAATCTTTCATTCAGGTATTTTAACAGTCAAAACACTGTATTAACATCTGTGCATTTTATGATTCATAGACTTCCTAAAAGATCAGTTTGTTTTTTTTATTATTACTTACTTACTATTCCAAAGAGAAATCTAGTTATTTTAACCCTGCAAAATAAATAATGCTACACTGACTGTAAATTTTAGTATAGCCTTAATCAATATGGAAATCAAACTTATTACAGAGCAAAATCACACAAGTACTCTATTATAAAGTGTGCATATATTTTAAGGCAATCTCATTTCATGACCAGAGGAAACTTAGTCAGAAAGATTAGTTATAAACAAAATAGCACACTTAGCTGAATAGATTATCAATTACTCAGAGAACAAGTTTCATTTTTATAATTTGGATACTGTAATGTCTCATCTCAGTTCCTTTCTTAGATAAAAAGTTGTTTTCCTCTGTGCTTCTGTCCCTTGGTGCCCATTCTGTATTCTTACTAACCTTGGCTGTTAGCAAAATCTGAAACATTGCTTAACTCAAAATGTAACTAGACAAATTTAAGAACTTAAAACTTACTTATTTATTTTTAAATAACTTTTCTCATCACAAAACTTCTGAAGAGATATTGAAATTCAGGTAGAACTGTAAGAAAATATGTTAAAAGAAATTTTTTTATTATTATTATGTTTCTTCTCACCATCATCCATAACAACTTGTCTTTCTCTTTTGAATCATATCTAATCCATCGATTTTACTGCTACACTTGTGCCATATGAGCAAAAATCAGAATATGATGATTTATATTTTTTTTTCAAAAATAAATTACAGTATCAAAAAAAAAAAAAAAAGAAATCCAGCTTCTCTTTTATATATTTTTTTAATTTGGGTTTTGTTTGTTTTATAATAGAAGCTGCTGCATGCATTATTAACAAAGGAAGGCTTTTGTTTTGCTTTTGCTGGATTGGATGATCTTAGATCCTTTCCAGCCCCTACAATTCTGTGATTCTGTGAAATAAAACATAATGCTGCAGTCAGAATTACTAAATGAACTTTTTTACAGAGCATTTGTGAACTCTTCACTGTGTAAACATTACTGTCCAAAATTACGCCTCATTGACATGCTTTTATACTTTGCACGTAAAGATGCCACATACAGGCATCTGAAACAATTTAATTTGTTCTCACACATCTGATTTGGTCTTCAGATGGCAACACAAAGTACGATCACCAGTAGATCCAGTGATCTGTCAATTCATCTTTGCCATCTTAGGGCTTCTCAAATGACGGTAGATGTCCATGCATGAGTAACTGAACTAAGCTATTCCTGTAGTCTGGAGAACTATCAATCTGGATTTCAGATCTCACTTCAGCAGTGAGATTTCCAGCTCTCTGGATACCGTTAACTTAGATGTTTCTTTTAACACAGCAGTATGTGCTGAATTACAGACATGGAAGTCAGGTACAATGAATCCTAAAAAGACTGCAGAAGTATTTAAAGATAAAGAAGGTGTTGGAGTAGGTATTTGACCACAAAATGCAAAATAAAGAGCACAGCAGAATTTGCTTATATATTCTTTGAATTTACTAGTTAAAACTGTTGCAGCGTAATCTTAATCATATATTTAATAAAATTAACAAACAAAAACAATTGAGGAGGATTTGAAAATATATGTAGTTGCACAGTATGAATAATATATAATGCAATATAAACACACAGCTTTGAATTTGGATGCTGCCTGCAAAAACAAATTCCACACTTATCCTTTCAGCTATGAAAACTGCTGAGCATAGGGTTTACAACAATTGCGTACAGTGCAATCAATGGATAAATATTCTCTAAAATGCTCACATCTCATGAATATTCTTTAGGCTAAACCTCTGCTAAGCCAGAAGGATTCCACCAAAACTGCTAAGTGGGAGTAATGCTAGTGTGATCTTCTATAGTCATTTCCATTGTTTTGGTAGTTGTGGCCCACGAACCATAAGCTGTTTCATGTAACAGGCAGTGACAATATTATGATTTCCCAGGCATCAATCTGTGGGAGTGATAAATAAATCCATATTTTAAAACTTTAACCTCTATCTCAGAATCACAAAATGGTTTATCTTGCTTAAAACCAACACAGAATATGAAAATAAGCTTTCAAATATTTTATTCTGCTGAATGAAATATTAGTAATATGATCTGAAAGCCTCCTAGTAGAGATGTCTGAAGTGACTTAGATGTATCAACACCTGCCTGCCAAAGCGCATAGTGATGAAGCATACAGCTAGCTATATACAACAGCACAACATTCTCACTTAACGCTCAAGGATTTGTCAGCTTAGTGACAAACTTTATTGTAAGAAGATATCTGCAGTATTCATCAATCAAGAGTCTCTAAGGCAAACAAGGTAGTGCTAGTGAATGTAGAGTTAATTTGCCTCCGTAACAGTCCATAAACAGGAAATTTTAAGAAATTAATGAATGGCTCTTATTCAAGGATTTCCAACATGAGGCACTTTAGATTTACTTAGTTTACATTTTCCAATCAGCAAAGTCTACGTAACCCTGTATTTCACTACAACTCCTGGAAGTGCCTTTTTAGCATGCTGATCTTTGGAATACTTTATATACACTCATGCGTAAGGATACAGTTTTGCTTTTGTAAATCTTTTCATTTGGCATTAGGCACATACATTCAGTTTTTTCAAGCATTACACTAAGGATAATGTTACATAGCTTTTCATTATTGAAACTACATGCATGCAGAATACTGTTAGTTAAATGTGGTTGACACAGTAAATTCATTCAGTTAAATCAGTTGCAAAATATTTTTTTTCTGAATATCCAAAACATTGCAGACTTTTAAAATAAAGTTTGAAATCCTGAGTTGCAGTCTCATTTAAACTAGATGCTTTTGCACTAGTGAAGTAAAATCCATACCTATTTGTTTTTTCTTCTGTAATAAAAATTGAGCTGTTTCCAAATGTCATTTACAGTAAATCTGTCTAATATTGAATTCTATTTACACCTTCCTTTAATTTTTTTGTCAGTCGGGGCAGAACAGAAGTATGGCTAAGGGAGGCTAAGGACAGAGCTCATCACTCTCTGCAGCTGCCTCAAAGGAGATTGTAGTGAGGTGGTTGACAGTATCTTTTCTCAGGTGACGAGCAATAAAACACAAGAAAAGGGACATAAATTACACCAGAGAGGTTAGAAGAAATGTCTGCAGGAAGTGCTGGGAATAATTTCTCAGTCTTTCCAGATCTCCATAAATGAATGGTGATTGTATAGTTTTTAATAGTACTACTATGTATTTCCTTATCTCTCTCTTTATTCATCTCCCTTTGAAGGCCACAGAATACTAAAGGAGTTAGAGAGAAAAGTTTTGACTCATACTGAATTATTGTTTTGTAATACATTTTAAACAAGCAAGATGATCTATAAATACTCATATTTTTTCACTGCTACTTCAGAAAGTTCCTGTGTTCCTCATCTTCAGGCCTGATGTGCCTAGTTGTCGGTAGAGACATGAGCTCCACTGTGAATAAATAGGAAGGGGGCAGATAGGCACAGAACTCATGCTCTCACCTCGTTTAGGAGAATGAGGAAGCCCTGCTTTCAGCCTCTGTACTGCTTTTCGTTAAGATAGGGTCAGTGTCACTTGTATGATGAAATTTGATTTTGCAACAGTAACAAAGTTGACAATATATCATTTTTTTTGGTTGTTACTAAGCATTGGTTTCACACAGTTGAGGTCTTTTCTGTTTCTCACACTGCCATGACAACAAAGAGTCTTGGGATGCACAAGAAGCTAGGAGGACACACAGACAGGGCAGCTGACCCCAAATGAACAGAGATATATTCCCTATACATATTATTATATTTTCTTAGATGTTATAGAATATATACTCCCTATATATGCTATACCATCACATCATGCACAGGAATAAAAGCAATAGAAAGAGGAAAGTTGAGGGGCTGGATGGATGATAGATTTTCAGAGTGATGGTGTTTGTCCTTCTAAGAAACTACTACATATGACAGAGCCTTGCTTTCCTGGAAATGGCTAAACACCTGCTTGCCGATGGGAAATAGTGAATTAATTCCTTGTTCTATTTTTGACAATGAGTGCAGTTTTTGTTTTACCTATTAAACTATTTTTATCTCAATCCATGAATTTTCTTACTTTTATCATTCACTCTCCCACCGAATTGGAGAAGTGTGAGACTGTGTGGCTGAGCTGCCTACCAAGGATAACCCACAACAGTGGACAGGTCATAACTGTGGACTGGTCAGAAGAGCTTTTAATTAAAATGCCATTATTGTAAGCTCTTGTTCAAGAAAATAAATACACTCTTATGTAAATTAGTGGAGCGTTAAGTTTTCATCAAGATATTTCCTGAATGAAGCTTCTGATTTAACAAGGGAATGGAGTATATTTCTATTTTCTGGTTTATTCTCAGTGATGGCCTAGAAAGGCATATGAGATTAATATTAATACCAATAAATTAGTCTTTAGGAGAGAAAAGTGATTTAGGTACTTGAATTTCACAGCTTTTGAGTTTGCCTGAAATATAGTAACACCTAGAGGCTACAGAAATTTAAAATTATGAAGAAGGTTTCCTTTATTTTAAATAATACGAAGAAAAAAATAAGATTAGATCCATTTCAACAAATCAATATATGTTTGTTTATGTAGTGCAGAACAGTATGGTGCAGATTTCCCCAAGTTAATATCATTCAAGTTGCCATTAAGTGTCTACATGCTTTTAAACTAATAAACGGTAGGATGAAACATCAGTGAATAACTGGGTAAGAATGAATCTGTCCTTGAAACTGGAGATTTACAACTGCGAAACCACTGTTTCCAGTACACCTGCAACTGCTGCTTTCCTGAGCACACCTGCAAAGTTAAATAACTTTGATCCCAACTCATAACTAATCCACAAGCTACAATTACATAAAACCTCAAAAACTAGCAGCCTATCTACAAAACCATGAATCATCAAAATAACCGAAAGCACTAATATACAGATCTTCAGAGACCTCCTCTGCATTGATGAAAACGTTATCATTAAACATACAATTTGCATCTAAAAATATTGTTTTTTTTTCAGATCTGAATTGTGTTTTTTGAATGAGTTACACAATTACACACTAGACATTTAGAATCATAGAATCATAGAATCACACAGGTTGGAAAAGACCTTAAAGATCTTCAAGTCCAACCACAACCTAACCATACTACCCTAACTCGAACAACCCTCCACTAATTCATGTCCCTGAGCACCACATCCAAATGGTTTTTAAACACATCCAGGGATGGTGACTCAACCACCTCCCTGGGGAGCCTATTCCAGTGCTTAACAGCCCTTTCTCTAAAGAAGTGTTTCTTGATATCCAACCTAAACTTACCCTGGCACAACTTAAGGCCATTCCCCTAGTCACCTGTCACCAGTGAGAAGAGACCAACCCCCCTCTCACTGCAAGCACCCATCAGATATTGGAAGAGAGCAATAAGGTCTCCCCTCAGTTTCCTTTTCCCCAGACTAAACAGCCCCAGTTTCTTCAGTCGCTCCTCATACGGCATACTCTCCAAGCCCTTCACCAGCCTTGTTGCCCTTCTTTGGACCTGCTCCAGCACCTCAATGTCCTTTCTGTACTGAGGGGCCCAAAACTGAACACAGTACTTGAGGTGAGGCCTCACCAATGCAGAGTACAGGGGCAAGATTACTTCCCTAGTCCTGCTCACCACACCATTCCTGATACAAGCCAGGATGCCACTGGCCTTCTTGGCCACCTGGGCACACTGTTGGCTCATATTCAACTGACTGTCCATCAATACACCAAGGTTCCCCTCCATCAGGCAGCTTTCTAGCCGTTCCTCCCCAGGCCTGTAGGGTTGCTTGGGGTTGCTGTGACCAAAACTTGGCCCTAGTTTCAACTCCCCTGCTATGTGCAGGGTCACCAACCACCAGACCAGGCTGCCCAGAGCCACAGTCAGCCTGGCCTTGAATGCCTCCAGGGATGGGACATCCACAATCTCCTTGGGCAACCTGTTCCAGTGCATCACCACTCTCTGTGTGAAAAACTTCCTCCTAATATCTAACCTAAACCTCCTCTGTCTCATTTTAAAACCATTCCCCCTTGTCCTATCACTATCCACTCCTGTAAACAGCTGTTCCCCCTCCTGTTTATACACTCTTCAAGTACTGGAAGGCCACAATGAGATCTCCCCAGAGCCTTCTCTTCTCCAAGCTAAACAAGCCCAATTCCCTCAACTTTACTTCATAAGTTCCCTTACCCTTTCTTCATAATATACATGTATATACACATATATATACATATATATGTATACTCAATTCTGATAATGTGATTTGAACATCAGTGGGAAACACCCATAGACATAAACTGATGGAAGGTCTGAGCTACTGTTTTAATCACTTGGTTAATCTCTGAATGGATATAGTAGTGTCCTTTTGATTTTCTAGTAGCATAAACTGCTGTGGAAAATTATCAGAAGGGTCAAATGATACTATCCCTTTGTTTTGTTCTTTTTTTGCAAAACACAAACAAGTAGCTGTTATCCCACTCACCTCTCATCATCAATACCTACAAACCCATAAACAGAGAGGAAACAGAACTGTTAGCATCCCAGTTCCAATTCCACCCTGGAATTCTAATACAGGTTTGGAACTCTGAAAGTGTCCTAAGAAACTCCTAAGTAGGAAAAACTACTGAATACAAAGGATGAAACATCAGAGAGCCTAAATACCTCTAACTCACACTGACACAGATAATAACTGTAGTTTAAACAGGGAATGGATGTGGCCTAAGGGAGGTACAGCCCATGGAAAACCCCTGCAGGAGCAGCACTAGGCCTGAGCTGTAGCTCATGGAGCTGTGTTGGAGAAGTGCCTGAAGGGTAGGCCCCATGGTATGAAGCCATGTTGGAGCAGTGCTGGGAGAGCTGCAGCCTGTGGGAAGTTAACCTTGGCCCATCGATCCAATCTATCCAGGTCCCTCTGTAGTGCCTTTCTCCCCTCAGACAGATCAACACTCCCTCCCAACTTGGTGTCATCTGCAAACTTATGGAGGGTGCTCTCAATCGCTTTATCAAGATCACTAATAAATATGTTAAATAGAAGCAGTCCTAGTACTGAGCCCTGGAGGACACCGCTCGTGACCAGTGATTTTCTACCTGACCGAGAAAGTTCAGTAAAACTAAAATCTTTCCTGTTGAATCTCCTAATTTCAAACATCTGCATTTCAAACAAAATATGTATAGAATATCAATGAGCATTCCACAGTAGAAGACTATACTTAAAAATTTTTCTTCATACAATTCTGTCAATAGAATAACAGTGCTGACATTAAAATGAATAAACTGATCTCCTTCTATGGATGAACAAATACCAAACACTAAAATAATAAAAGTAAATTATGTCAGTGAATTTTAACAATCCAGATGGTAGCAGAGGAGCAATGACAAAATCTGACAAAATGATCTCTAACATGGAAGTCTATGTAGAGCAAAGAGGTGTCACTGAATTCGTCCATGCAAAGAAAATGGCACCCACTGATATTTCTTGATGTTTGATATATATTTATGGAGACCAAAGGGAGGATGTGAGCACAGTAAGCAGAGGATGGTGTGTTTCAGCAGTGGTGACAGCAACAGTAGGTCACCTCTGCTGATGCAGATATTTATGAGTACAGCATGCAGGCTTGTTCATCACTGGCTAAAATGCACAGATAATAGTGGTGATTATGTTGAAAAATAGTGTTTTGTAGCTGAGTTTTTGCTCTATCGAATAACATTATTGTGCTCTTCATATCTGTTGTAGTTTCCCCAGAAAGAAATCAGAGGCATTACTTTTGGAGTGACCTACGTAGACTATCGCAAGTTAGAAGGGACCCATTGGGATCATCAAATCCAACTCCTGGCTATATAGAACCACATATTCAAACCACGTCTGAGAATGTTGTCCAAACACTTCCCGAACTCCAGCAGCTCGTTGCCATGACCACTGCCCTGGAGAGCCTGTTCTAATGCCTGATCACCTTCTCAGTGAAGAACTTCTCCCTATCCACAACCTGACACTCCCTTGACGCAGCTCCATGTCATTCCCATTGGTCCTGTTGCTGTCAACAGAGAGCAAAGATCAGTGCTGTACCTCTCTGCTCCCTGTAGGCCACCATGAGGCCTTTCCCCCCTCAGCCTTGTCTGGGTAGAACAATCCTACCCACCAATCATCCACATCTCTCTAGACCCTTCACCATCTTCATAGCGGTCCTTTGGATGCTCTCTAATAGTTTTACATTCTCCAATGTTAAAAAACAAATGAACAAACAAACAAAAACCCACACCAAAACAGAGTTTGGATATCCAATCAATCAGCAGTAGGCTCACTTCTGATTCCATGTCCTGAACTTGGACCTTCTCCTAATCTTTGACATATAGATCACCTTTCGTAAAAATAGTAATCAAGTGCTGAGGACATTTAAATAACTCCTATTTTCCTCCTTTCCACTCTTCCTTCACAAAAGGTGCTGTTATGTATGACTAAGATAAAATTATGAAGAAGTTGGCACAAATAAAATTCACTCAGCATAAAATTATTTATCTGTGAGATATCACTCATATCTCCTTGTACTACAGATGGCAGTATTGTACAGTAAGGGCAATTGCAGAGACTTCAGCGATCATTACTAAACGTCTAATGAGACTTAATACAATTGGTTCCATAATCATTTATTTATAATTAAAAAAAAAAAAACAAAACCTTAAACCCTTGATTTAGTTAGTAGAACTCAAGTCTTTATTTGTATAATCTCTCAATTTGCCTTGTACACTGACTGTGATAGACAAAAAAAGGCATCTTTCTTCCCATTCTTTTTCTTATTATGAGGGTATTTTTTGATGCATTTGAGAAAGCTTGACATAACGCATGTAAGAACTCAACAAATTTCCATTTTTGTGGACTTGTATGTCTGTTGTTTTTTTTTGTTTGTTTGTTCTTTGTTTTGTTTTTGACAGCCAGTCAGATTTGAAATAAAAAAGACAGAGGTAGCAAAAAAAAAAAAAGAAAGAAAAAAGAAATCGATAGCAGAAATATTGCATTAACAGACACTGAATGGATGAGTCATGCTTGAAAAGAAACTACACAGAAAAGTGCATTTATCAAGTTTTTATAAATATGGAAAATCTAATTATTTATTCTACTTCATTTTCTATTTGCAACAAATTTCAGTCACAGAAAAACACATGTATGCTCCCTGACCAGATGTCTCCTTTTTACTGGAAACAAATTTTGACAAGCAGTCACAAAATGAATTTGTTAAAAAAAAAAAAAAAGAGGTTGGAGCAACTATATGCAGTAGAAAATAACAAACCGTCTGTACAATTTCACCCTCAAATTTTCCATTAAATACATAAGAAACTGCTGTTTAGTAAAATGCTAGTTCCGTAGCATTTTTCTGTAGCTACTATTTAATTCAGTTGTTATATTAGAATAATAGGAGGTATTAATGTGACACCAACTTTCAAAGCAACTTTACTTTAGAAGCAATAATGGCTTTACAAGTTTTACCTAAAGGTATTATCAAGTGTGTGAATATGATGTGAGCAACAGTTACTCTGTTTATATATTCTGTTGATATGAGCAATAGTTGCTCTGTGGGGAGACCTCCCTGTGGCCTTCCAATACTTGAAGGGAGGTATGAACGCCAGGGGAACAACTGTTTACAAGGGTGGATAGTGATAGGACAAGGGGGAATGGTCTTAAACTGAGACAGGGGAGATTTAGGTTAGATATTAGGAGGAAGATTTTCACTCAGAGGGTTGTGACACACTGGAACAGGTTGCCTAAGGAGATAATGGATGCCATACCTGGAGGCATTCAAAGCCAGGCCAGATGTGGCTCTGGGCAGCCTGGTCTAGTGGTTTGCGTCCCTGCACATAGCTGGGGGATTGAAACTAGATGATTATTGTGGTCCCTTTCAACCCAGGCCATTCTCTGATTCTTTGTTTTCTGATAAATTTTTTAACTTCTTCCGTTGAAGAATCTGAAAGAATCTGTCCTGTTATAAAGGAAAAAAAAAAAGACTTGTGACTTAATAACTAGCTGAAAGATAGAAAAAGGATTGGAATAAATGGTCATTTTTCGTAACAAAGATATTTACAGAGGGGCATCCCTAAAGAACCTGCATTGCTGGGTTTGTTGTTAAGTATCTACCTAAGAAATATAAGAATGCAGAATTTCATTTTAATTATTAAGGAGAATAAGTTCTTATCTGATCATGCAGATATAAGAATAACATTATTTAATGATTGAAAAATATATTCCAATATTAAAAAAGTAAATGAAATTCAACATTATAGATAATTTTACAGTCAAAGAGATAGGAGGAAATTCCAAACACATAAAAAGCAATAGATTCTACACTGTCTATTATCACTTACAAAAGCTCTCTATTAATTGTGTCTAATTCTCAAAAAAAGTCAGTAAAATATCAAAAGGAAAAAAAGAGAGGGGAATTCAATTTTAGGTGTTATTATGAAAGGAAACTGTAATCAAACACAAAATTTTGTTAAGATTAACATTTATAACCAGCTATATTTCAATACATGTACAGTGCATGCCAAAAATCTGCCAGCACAGCCAGCATGTATTTAACTTCACAAAAAAAGGTGCCGTGATAATTATTTAACCTTAATACTATTCTTTGTTTCAACATTCTAATTTCACTTTGCACAAAGGTTTGTGGGATTTTTTTGTTGTTGTTGTTTTTGGGTTTTTTTTGGTTTGATTGTCTGTTTGTTTCCAAGAGCTTTTCAGCATCTGCTTTCTGCAAAGAATAGAAAAATCATCTCTTTGTGTAAATGTGCTGTGTAATACACAGCATGCCATGACACTGATTGGATTTAACAGAAATATCTTTTTATAATCATCTCTTGAATTACTTGCCATAGATTTAAGATGATGCCTAGGCTTGCATCTCATTCCTAGTTTTGTCTTTAATTAATTGCTTATTCTTTAGGAAGTCAGTTACTGGTTGTATCTTTTAACTACACTCCTTCCAAATAAAGAATCCATTTTTTATAATTTTCTGTAATCAAATTTTCTGAGTGTGAAACTCTCTGTGAAAATTTGTATGCAACCAAATTATACTACTAAACAAATTATAATACTGACTATTATAAAAGAAAGCTCTGCAGGTTTTCAGTAATCTAAGCAACTTTTACCTCCATAGAAAACTAAAAGTAGAAACTTCATGAATAATCTGAAAGACTTAAACAGTTTGTGGTTGTCTGACTTACTTGAGGAAAAAATAATAGTATAATTTTCTGCAGAGACTACACTCTGTTCTTCATTACAGATCAGTATATACTGCAACCATTAATTGGACTTAATAGGCAAGACTGACTTGAGTCATTTGTCATGACTGGAGATTTTACTATGTTTTCAGTTTAAAAAGTAGTGTTTTCGTGAAGAAACAATAACAACAAACACAATACTGTGGAATGAGAAGGAAAAGGAAATATACCTAAAAGAATGATCTTTTGGGAAGTTGATTTCTTTGTTCTGAATAAATTCTTTCTCACATTAATGCTCTCCTTGGCGTGCACAGTCAGTGGATATGTGACCTGTATTTCACACTGCTGCAAACTACAGAGTAACTGAAGTCTGAAAAGGAAGTAAAGACAGATAAAATGTCTCTCATTTCAGCCTTTGAAGCTATTTATGAGATTTGGAAACAAAGATATCGAACACCATCAATCATATAGTTAAGAAAGCTTCTACTAATAAAGGACCATAAAACATAGTTTTTGGCCATTCTGTAATTCTGTGATTTCTTAAAAGTCTTACTGTTGTTGCTTAATTTTAGTGGAATCATTGCAGCAAAGCAGCATGGTATATACAGTTGCAGTTAAGTGAAAACTAATCCAAATAATGCTATTTAAATGCACATTAAAAGGGGCTCACAAAGACTTCAATCTGGAATACAAATTAATCATTTTTCTCTTATTCATTTTCCTTTAAAGTACTTTCTGGAAGATAAAGCTTTAGCACTGCTTATTTCAAAATGCATTTATCTCTGAATGATATTTTTTAATTGACTTTAGAAACATGCATACTGAAAATGTAAAAGTCTGCAAACGTTTCCATTACTTCTGTGCTTGATATTATGAACGTAACCTTTTCTAAAGGCTGTAACTAACCTTTTGATGGTCCTTTTGTCAAAAAAAAAAAAACTGAGGGGTGACATTGAAGCTGGTTCTTCAAACATGAAAAAAACACAAATGACTTCAGTGCTTCTTTGTGCTTAAGAATCACTTTCAAAACATTCTTATTCAGCATCTGACTTCTGCTATGTATTAAACTTTTATATCAGAGTTAAACTTTTATAAGGTTTAAGGTTATAAAATATTAAGACAAGAATTGAGCTTGTGAGATGTTCTGCTTAAAGGAGGGAAAGTATATCTACCAAAAAGGGGAGAAATGCACATTTCTTATTGCTTTACAGGGATGCTTTTCTGTTTCATGGGTTTCTTTGTGTGTGTTGTTGTTGTTGGTTTGGTTTGGGTTAGTTGTTTTTTTTGTTTGTTTGTTTTTTGTTTTTTGTCAAGGTATATTTAATTCTGGCATATTCTTGGCAGAAAAAGAAAAAAGGAAGATAATGTTTAAGTTCTAATAAAATGAAATTATTACAGATATGTCTTCAGAATTACAATTAATTTGTCTTGACCAATCCAAAAATTTGATAAAGCACTACTGCTCACTAAAGGTCAAATGGATTTTAGCTACAATTATTAGTTTAGTTGTCGATAACTATAGGACACTCTAAGGCTAAGTTTCAACTTCAGCGCAGTTCTTATAAATTCAGAAATGTTCATCCACATAAATAAATGTCTATTATTTTCAATTGAAAAATTAGCTTGGAATTTCGTATTTACCTTCTGAGATTTTCATTTTTTTAATTGCAAATTTATAGGGTATAAGAATTTTCATTATAAAGATCTACAATGTGTAATTCTTGTCCTCTCTCAGCTTTTAATTAGATCCTTCTGCAAAACATTTTCATCCTTATGTATCTGAAGTAGTAGCTGCAATTTCAAGTAACTCTGTGAAAGTTTATTTTTGCTTCTGCTGTGTATTCTCTTTTTAATTCTTCCTATCATTTTCCTTAATCTGATGAAGTTCATTCTGCCTTGTCATGAAACACGTCAGAAAGGTAATATCCAGATTTTCTTTTGCCCTTGTCTATTCACATATATATATATATATATATATATGTACATATAGTATGAATGTACATGTATGCATATATATATATATATATGCTATAAATACTTTGATGGAAACTTGGGATGTGCACTATAGACATCCAGGCACTTCTGAAGCATGATCCAGTCCCTTTCATTGTAGACATTCAATCATCTGATATATGTCAGCTTGACAGTGGCTGACATAAGTGTGCATTTCTCAGTTGGCTATGAAGGGTGTAGGAAGACGCAACAAAATGAGTCACCAAGGTGAAATGCAGTATTCTGTAGTGAATGGTGATACTGTTTCCCTTGTAATACAAAAACCTAATAATGCCTTTGTAAGATAGAACTGAACTTTCAGTTCCTCACAAAAATTAATATTCTGCTTCAGACCTCGCATTCTTCAAAGCAACAAACCAATAAATATAAAACCCATATAACATATTGGCTTCTTTGAATACAACTAACATGGAACCCTTCACAACAAGTTTTGGAGCAAACTGAACCATTCATACCTTCCGAGCCCAGCTTCTTTCAGGTCCATGAATGCTAAGCTGGATGTATATCAAAAATATTGGATAAAATATGACAACTAACATTTTTCATTTTTCTGTTTTATTCAATAAAGTGAAACTCAACATTTAGAGTTTTTAGTATTAGGATGTGGACAGATAATAGCAAGTGAACAAGCTGATCTATCTTAAGATATCACTGTCTCTCCACTGACGTACAATAACTGTCCCTGCAAATGCTCCTCGATTGATGTAGTTTTGAAGCAAAATGAATTAAACTGCCATGAAGACAGCAGCAGTTCACTGTTACCTTAAAGCTATTTTTTATGTTGTTTTATTCTATACTTTCTCGGCTCCACTATTCCTCACCTCAGTTAAAAAATAATTCCACTCATTTACAGTCCATTTCATATTAAAAAGAGTCCCAGCAATCCCCAGTGCAATAAAGCACGCTGGTTTTAAACCAAGACTTGGTTGTTAATATTGTAGATAAAACACAATGTAATAAAATTAAAACTTGTACTCTTCATCAGAATATGGCTTGATTCCTAATACATTTTTGTTCTCTTAGTTGAAGTGTAACAAGATTTTCTGTTATCTGTTCACAGATACCAACCTTTCAAAAAGAACTTTGGTGGTGGCACACCAGCTGCTATGTGCAAATAAAATGTTTTCTAAAACTTGTGGGAACATAATTAATTTGCGTACTTATCTCAGTAATGTGATATTCAGTAAAGGTTGAGTTGTAGGATGTACAAAACAAATTTTTACTGACATGGTACTAAAATATGAACAAATGAATAAATGTTCTGTGATTAAAGTATTATCCTCCAATTTTATATTTCTTCTTTTTTTTTTTTAATTTCATAAAGCTATCTTGTCAAATTTAATTCTGTAGTGCATCTAAAGGAGGTCAACAATAGCACTACTTGAGTAAAACTAAATTAAGTTCATCCAAATACTTGAACCCTCTGTTAATACTTGGATCCTCTGTTACTTGCATAACTATTTGAAGCTCTATTTGAACTGTTCCTTAATAAATTTCTGCTTTTCCTTGTTTAACAAATGCACATAATTTCACTGTACAGATAGAGAATTCCTTCTGAGCAGCATATCCCACATTCTCTTTACCCAGATGAACTGTATACAATTGTTAGGTCCATCAATAAATTGATAAGTCCATTAGCTAGATGACCACTGGACTGTCAAAATTCTGTTAGCAAATGAATACATCATTGTAAAAACAAGCCTAAAATAGCTGCACCGACATTAACTGCCTGCAGTTCTATCCAAGAAAATTTGGCAAAGTTGACAAATTGTTTTGGTTCTGATAATCCAACAGGCAATAATACTACTATGAAAAATCCTTGTAGATCGAAACAGGATAACTAGCAATTTAGTACAGTTTCTCTAGCATGAATCTCATTTACCCAAAATGTTCTAGTTATAATGTAATACCTACAGATTGTTCTATTCCCAGAAACTTTTCTTTTAATGCTTAGTTAAATTAATTTGTAATGTAGAAGATTTGTTTGAAATGTAGAGATTTAAGAAGAAATATTATTTTAAAAGATCATACAGCAGGGCCAATATATAGTTTGAAACTGAAGTCTTAGCAGAAGAACAATACAGCTCTTTTGGCCCTGTTAAGCTTTTAACTAAAACAGTATTTTCTGATACAAGATAATACGTCTCATTCCCCTTTGACACTACATCTTACTGAGTATTCTGTAGCAATAAGGGATAATAAGCTTGAAATATTATGTTGATAGTAATCTATAAGCTTTAATTTAAGAATAATTAAGTATATTTATAGAAAGGACAAAAAATATGGTAAAGTTGTAAAGCAGATTAGATCCTAGGCTGTTGTCAATAGTATACCAAGTACATGTAAATACAGGTTTTTTTTAGTTTTACAGTTGTCAAGAATACAATTACCAGAAGCGATCAATAATAGCTATAAAGAATATTTCTAAAGTCCTTGTTTCAAAGTTATGATATGTTGATGTTTTCCAGGCTCCAAAAGAAAAATGTACTTTCTCTAAGCACCATCAGAGTCTCCTCCAATCTATTTTTATGAAAAAGGAAAAGGGCAATAATATTATTTGGGTTTTTTTTCATGAAAAAAATGAAGTAATGACCAAACATCAAAAATAAAAATACAAATCATTTAAATAAAGCATCAGTTAAAAGCTATATATTTGATATTCAAGATGGTCAAAAGGGGAGAGGCGTTGCAAAAAAAAAAAAATATATATATATATAAAATACATATATATATATATATATATGATATGTATTTATATAATACATATATATATCATGTAATGAACTTCCATTCTGCTAAATAATTGCATCCAAAAAGATTTAGAAATCTGTAGAACAGAACAATGTTGTGGCTTTTGAAATTAGCAGTTCCTTGTTTTCCATCCTATCTGTATTTACAGAGACAGAAACATAAAAAAGTGTTGAAATATGTAGATTCTTCACCTTTTCACATGTAAAAACAGACATAGATATTTTTCTGCTTCATTTATGCCACTTTCATACTTTTCTTCAAAACTTTTAGCAAACAATGTTATTCTACATAATACTAGTCAAAGCACTTAGCATCTGCTTGTAACAGAATGCACAAACCATCTGTTGGTAATTTTTTTTTTCAACTGATGTTTTCATATGCTAACATGAAAATCAAAACAAACCAAAATAAAAGCCCTGTATATTTGGGTATTCCTACAGCACAGTAATCATAGGAGGCTCTGTTTAATATACTAGGACAGGTGAGGAAAAAAGACTCTGAAGAGGGAAGATATTTGACTACACATATTTCTAGCCATCCTCTGTTGTAATATAATGATTTCTTTCCAACTAATAATAATAAAAATAAAAAGTAAAAATCAATTCTTCCCAAAATTCACACTTGTGATTAAATAATCTTGTTATTTTTCAGTTTTTCTGTAGCTTAAACTTTTCTGTTAATATTTAAAAAAATGTTCCTCTTAATGCATGAGGAAATTAAATTCAGAGGCAGAGAAAAGATTTAAGAAGCATTTTTATCAGTTCCTTATCACTGAGATTTGGAAGGAAATCCTCTGATGATTTCCTCTTTCAGGAGGAAGACTTTGAGAAGGTAACGTAAATTCCTTCCTTCCCTGTCTCTTCCTTTTTTCTGACACAATTCCCAATCACCACTACAAACAAAACAGGACACTTCAAACAGCAGTCTCCTTAATTAGAAGAGATGTTCAGTTCTCCAAGTTGCTGTCTCAATGTTCTATATTCTCTTACTGTAAGAGAATTTAGAATCCTGCACATAAAAAGATGATCAACTTTTACTCTCCATACAAAATGTTTGCATTTTTAAAAACTATCAGCATTTGGAGCAAACCTTTTCATAGAAAGATACAGGCTAATTTTTCATGAAAGATTACTTGATACACTTCCAGCTTTAAAGAAAATGGGCTGTCATTCCTAGACACATCATGTTTGGCTGATGTTTGTCTAGCCTTTCTTCTGATCACTAACATTAACCAGTCCACAAGACTCCCAGGAAATCTGTTCTGATGCTTCACTATCTATAGATTCTGTTACCTGCTGAATGTCTGATTGTAATTTAAGCCCTTTAAGTCTTCTCCAATATTCCCTTCACAGGAGGAGTAGATCAATACTTTTATCAAATGAAAACGGAAAATATGCTTCCTATAGCAATTTTTTTTTGTATGCCATATTTCCTAAAATTCTAGGATTTTTATCTGGAATTTCTCCAAAGACTATCCTTGACAATATAGTGGGGCTGAAACTCTTCCAAATCAGCCTGTTTCACAGGCTATGCATCTGTCTGCATATTCCTTCGATTATTTTTTAAGCTGAAGCATGGTACTGTTTACTCATATTTTACTTGTTCGTTACTAACTGCAGATCTTTTGCAGAACTGCTGCATGGTCATTTTATCCCACTGGGTTATTTTTCCTCATTATTTTTCTGGCAGAATACTAAGTTGAACTGTTCTATATTCATTTTTAAGAGACTGTCTCTTTTTTTCAGAGTTATTTTAGATTCTAATTCTATACTGTAACATACTGACAATACTTCCAAGATTTTCTTTTTTTCATTTTTATGAAGTATATCTTAAAGTATATGCTTTATTTCATTATTTAACCTTTAGTGACTACAATTAAAGTACTTGGCCCAGAAGAAAACTCTGAAGAATTCCAACTGATATATTCTACAATTCTGACACAAAAGCAACTATTGTTTCTATTTCTGCATGTGAAAAAGGCTTTTCCCTTTTATAGTAGTTTTGATAAATTCAATTTTCACCCCAAATGAAGCATTCACTTTTCATCCGTGTATTAATCATCCCAAGTAATATATTTTTCAACAAAATCCATTAATCTTTCAAGATAAAATAAGAGTTAAAATATGCAAAACTCAAATTGAGAGGCTTAACATTAAACAAATATGCTGATTAACAAATGTTTATTGAAACCTCTTCAGTTAAAACATCTTCTGAAATGAGGCAGCAGTTTTACATCCTACATCTGTCATTAGAATACAAAAAAAAATCCAAAATGTATTTCTATCAAAATATTAGATTGTTCATTCCATTTTCTTCTCTCTTTCTTGTTATAAATCCTATTTTGTAGATGTGCATGCTATTACTAATCTTTTATTATTTCTTTTGAGATATTTTTGTTCTGCACTTCAGGTAATTGCTAACAAAAAAAAAAAAACAGGCTATCACTGGGAGTTAATTAATAACAAAGATTAAGACAAAAAAATTGGCTACTAATTATCAAACAAAAATTCAAATAAGTAAGTAGAGCAGGTATGGAAGATATACTTAATTCTTAGTACTACTAAGTTATGTAATAAATCTTTTTGTAAAAGGAACCTTTTGGTCATTCACAAATAATCATAATTCAGTTGCATGCATAGAAGCCTAACAATGTATGTGGCGATGAATAATAAATGGATGTATACTAAAATCACTCCTATTTCCTGTTTAAAAGCAGAGAAATAAGAAATTTGAGAAAAAGTGGTGAATCCGATCATTCTGAAGGCACAGAATAGTGACACATCTAACCTGTCTACATCATTAAAATAACTTCTATTTCCATAGAAAGTTTACGAACAGAAAGCTGCAAATGTGAAGTTATTCTTGTATATTCAGATGAACTTTCTGCATATCTTCTCCACATTTTTGACACTTGCCCAAGAAGCTTAAGAGAACTTCTATGCTCTGAAAGAACTTCTTCATCACTAAACTCTAAGATATTCTATGAGACAGCTTCAACAAATACAAACGCAACGAACATATATTTAGTGTATGCATTCATATTTCTTCTCCCTACATACTTCTACACCCTGTTTGCAAAGCTGAGTAGTATCAACTAGAATCCAAAGACGGATTCAGCCTAGGATTATATTCAGATAAGATGGTTTAAGTGTTTGGTTGTACCTGTCCAGAAAGAACGTCACCCTCTATTTGTGTTTTGGCCTCCTTTTTGAACATTGCACGAAGCTCCATTACAGTAGCAATAAAAATGGGGTAAAAACATGGGGTAATAACAGTGCTGTTTCCCATATGGTTAGAGTGGGAAGAAGGATAAAAATAGATGATAAATCCAAGCATTACAGAAGGTAGATCACTCTAGTGTTGATTATACACAGTAAAACAGAAAGCCTGACTGATGCAGTGAAGAAAAAAAAAAAAAAAACCAGTAACAAATGATGCATTCCACACAGTAAAGCCAGTCACTACTAGGCAATAAGAAAGTGCCATAACTGACAATCAATTCAGTGTGATAAAGATTATTGTTTTAGATTCAGGAAATGATTTTGAAAGGGACTTTTGGAAAATAGACATATCTGTCTTTCAAACTCAGATAATAGCAAGCATTGAAACAATGCCAAAGAATGAAAGAGAAAATGCCTTATTTCCAATTAGACCTAATGGTAAATGTTTCATTTCTAATATTCATTGTAATGTAGTAAGCTAGACAGCAAATAATTCCAAATTGTATTCCAATACATAAAACATTGTACTAAGTCTTAATTCTTTCCCCAAGTGTATTTTGAATTTTCTGATATTTAAATACCCATGTTCATGCTTTGTAAAATACATATTTAAAGCACGAACTGATGGACCTAATCCAAGGTAAAAGCACCTTTGTAGACACACTAGGCTAGGCTAGATGTTCTCTGATTTCTTTAAGAGCCTGAATATGAGAAGACCAGAATCTACTTCAGTGGCTTAACTTCTACTTTAAAGCCCACATATCAATCCAGTTGGGACAAGTAGAACACATAAAATTCCACATGAAGTAGCAAAAATGGAAGTGTAAAGATGAGATGCCTACATATGTGAAAGAGTGGATTGTGGATCCTAATTGCTAAAAAAAGCATACTAGACAGCCAATATGTAACTGAGAGTGGAAAAATTCACCTACTAAGAAATTCTGTGAAAAGATTATAGTAAAATTTTTAGAAAAAAGTTTTCACCTAAGAAATGCAAATTTCAGATATAAAAGAGCAATCTCTTAAGCCGTTTACAACAATATATTATAAAATATGTCAAAGGAATAAAAAGTAGGTTTTAGAAAGCAAAGATCAGGAGCTAAGAGTATATTAACCTATAAGCAGCACCATCCTTATGAATTTAACACAGATACCAATGATATTTTCTAATTTTTTTCCATTTATATTATTTAAGTGAATTTTATTGCTCACAAAAATAGTACTAAAAAAAAACCCTATAACTGATTTATTGATATCTATATAGGAATGTAAAAAGTGTGTATATATGCACATATATATGCATATATGCATACATATCCACTTTTTACATTATTACATATTGTGACTTAAAAAAATGTAAATAATACAAATTGAGATATCTACATGCACACATGTATGTCACGCTTTTAGAAATAAAAATACTGTTTTTATCAGCCACCACAGTTTCCAAACGCTTAAGAATTCTGAAATGCAACTCTTCTCCATACTTACTCTCTCATATACTACAGAAAGAGCAAACAGTATTTACACTTCTTAACTATGTCTGAGGAGTACCTGAGATCCTTTGGTTTGTTCAATCTAGAGAAAAGGAGACTGGGAGAAGACCTCATGATGGCCTACAGCTTCCTCAAAGAAGTGGAGGCGCTTACCTCTGCTGTCCGAGATCGGAGATACGAGCCATGCAAACTGCGTGGAGCTGTATCAGGGGAGGTTCATGTTAGACATTTGGAAAAAGTTCTTCAATGAGATAGTGGTTGAGCATTGGACCAGGCTGCCCAGGAAAATGGTCACAGCACCAAAGACTTATAGAATTTGAGAAGCATTTTGACAATGTACTCAGACGCATTGCTTAATTTTTGGGTAGTCCTGCATGGAGCCAGTAGCTAGAGTCAGTGATACTTGTGGGTTCCTTCAAACTTGGAACATTCTACGACTCTGCTGAAAATATCATTTAATCCAATATTTAAATTACATGGATAATAACAAAAAAAACTTTGAAGTCTTGGTTTCTTGTGTGTTTACTGTCCCCATGTTTTATAGCCGCACTTTTGCGAGCATTAGGATGAGTTATATGCTCTTTACTCACACTACGAAAATCTACCAAGATTTCATTAATTCAGAATAATTTGAATTTGCAACGTAGACTTCAGATTATCTTTTTTTTTTTCAAATTTAATTGAATATTAAACATTTAAATTGAACATTTAAATATGAATTAGTCACTCTAGACTACTGTTACACTCAGTGAAGGAAAATAGACATGTCTGGATGACAATTTCTCTTATTCTAAAATGGGTATCTAAGAAAGAGATAGAACTGTGTCACCGAATTACTGACACTTAGGGGTCTTACTGACCATTAGATATGGCAAATGGTACTATCAACTTGGCAGCAATTCAGGAAAGAAGTCAGAAGAACAGGGCAAAAGTGGACACTAGAGAAGAAACACAGGAGTGGAAATTCTGTGAGAATTCCATTAGAACTGAGGTGGAGAAAGCTCTGAAGGATACTGAAATACAGAGTAGGAAAAAGTGCCAGAAGATGAGAGGTATGAACAGTTTTTAAGCAATTAGAGGACAGCGGGACTTGATTTGTGTAAGCATCCAGGACAAAATATAAGAAAGAATGGGCTGTCCTATAGCACAGTAAATCATAAAAAGTCAGGAAAACCAAGTGAGACTCTCTGTGTGAAGAGCCCAGGATTTAAATCATACAGTCACGAAAGGTTGAGACTGTGCAAAGGAGAGCATGGCTAGGATAAGATCCAGAAGGAGAATAAATAATTAGGACAACAAGTTTAGAGAGGATGGAATTAACGGAACTAAATTTGGAAACAAGAAGAAAAGTGTAAGTGTGTGCTTGTCCTGCGGATCTCAAACAAAGCAGAAGGTTCTACAGACTGCTATCACTTCAGCTGCCATATCTCCAAATCTTTTGCACAGACCACACATAATCATTCTTGTAATTATCCTCACAGCTATGAACCTCCTTTTGTCATTAGTTATTCTACTGATTCAAGTGACACTAAATCCTAAAGTTTCAGTTCTGCATCCCAGGGAAGACAAAATAACAACAATAACAACACAATTTCTTTTCCATTTCCATTCTTTCCTAAAGCCAAACCAACAAACAAATCTATTTGGGGAAAGAAAAAACAAACAAACAAAACAAAACAAAGTCCACAACCAATTTTTGAGGTAAGCAAAGCCAAAGACTTCAAAGTTAGGAAATCCCATAAATGTACTGAGAGCTCATGAGTAATTATGTCATCAAAGTAAAGGTTTGGATAGTTTAAAACAAGTAAAGCATTCTATCATTCATTGAGCAAGGGAAGAATAAAACATGGCTTATTAAGTGAGTGCTATTCATTTTGTGAGTTGGTTAATAGGTCACATGGAAAAAGCTAACATGATCATGCAAAAACTCCATTATAAACACACAGGAGAAATCTTAGAACTGGTATTTTTCAAGATTTTTTGAGTTGATTTTAAATCTTAATTGCAAATCCACTGTATAGATTATTTTTCCTGACAGCTTTTTCTTATATAATTAAGATCAAAATAGAATCTGTGATATCTTACGCAGTCATTTTGAAATTTGACATGCAAGCTGTAAAACAATTTGATATGTAGGCTTTTGAGCGATTTCAAACAACCAGTGTCAAACAAACCAGAACTAACTGTACACTGTAAAATATATATTTTTTTTTACAAAAAAATATGGAATGTAGAGCACTTACTTCAGTATTTTATATCATGAATAATGATATAAGGTCTTCCTAAGGCCTAAGGAACTATCCATATAACCCTATTTACACATGAAAAATATCTGTACAATTAACCCAACAGGATGTGAAAATACTGTAGCTACAAATCCACAAATAGCCCCAACAGAAGAGTTCTGTATAAATATATATATTATTATCGGGAAAAAGAATTCCAGAACAGAATTTGGGTATTGAGCAGAAGAAAACAACTAGAAAGAAATGTTTGGGGATACAAGATCCCAGGAAAAAAATATGGAAAGAAAAGTAGTAACAAATATATTAATACTGAGCATAAAACCAAAACTTCCTTGTTGACCTGCTTCTCACATAACATACTACCATCGCCACACTGAAGATCTCCTGCTCTCTACATTTGAAATATCGCGGGTATGTTTCATGATGAATTCTCATTGATTTCACAAAATAAAATGTTTTTCCAACAGTTCTAATGTTTTAAAATAGCTGTAAAATATGTAGTGATATGACCAGAGGGAACGGTTTGAAACTAAAAGGCGAGATTAAGATACTGGGAGGAAACTGTTTTCTCAGATGGTGATGAGGCACTGAAACAGGTCAGAGAAGCTGTGGATGTCCCATCTCTGGAGGAATTCAAAGCTAGGCTGGATGAAGCCTTGGGTGGCCTGATCTACCCCACAGCAGTGGGGTAGAACTGGATAATCTTTAATGTCCCTTCCAATCCAAGTCATTCTATGATTTTGTGGTTCTACAATTATATCATTCTGTGACTTTACATTCGGGACAAAATACTAAGGGGAGCCGTGAGCTAGCAATTTTATACTTACTGTACCAAGAAAACGCAGATTTTAGCCTTAAGGCTTGCAGAAAGTTAAGAATGTGTGGCTGTTTACATATCTGGTAGCATCTATGATTCAGGACTGAAGTGCAGTTATATATATGTACACAACTATATATCTTTATAATAAAGTACAAAAGTTGGCATCACTTAGAAAAAGATAATTTCTACAAAAAAAGAGCAGATGTTGAGGCATAGGAAGATATGTCAAGAACACCACCAACATTTTTGCAGTATTTGATCATCTCTTTTCAGAGCATTCAAAATTGATATGGATAAACTAAAAGGTCTTGGACAGAAAAACAAAAATGAAGCCTCAGACTATAAAATATCTTAAACATTTTCATATTTCAAAATGACATTTTCATTAATAATACAATGATATCTACATATTTTGAATTTTGGAAACTTTAGCATATGACTTCAACAAGTCTAGTATCTACTGATTACTAGATGTGTTGTTTCACTAGCCATAAATGAAAAACATGAAAGAAATGGGCTATAAAATCCCAAAAGGAGTAAATCAGATATGTATCACAGAGTTCTTATGTGATATGATGATTTATTGGTGATAGGTGGATGATTGCACTGGATGATCTTGGGGGTCTTTTCCAACCTTGATGATTCTATGATTCTATGATTCTATGATTCTATGATTCTATGATTCTATGATTCTATGAGGAAGTTCATATAAATTAAGTGGTGCCATCAAAACCCTGTAAGCATCAGTCAGTATGTAAGATCTCTGAAGACACTCAGCAGTGCACAAAATATACAGTCTATACAACGGCATTGTATCTGTGGCAGTTTTTAACCTATTCTGTTCAGAAACCCTGGAGAGTGAACCTTTTATCTTACTTCTATTATCTTAATATTTTCTATCAAATCCTGTAAGTCTCAAAATTCCCTCTTTGAATTCCCTTTCAACGTAAGCCATTCTACAATTCTATGATTCTTGTTTAGAATAACTTCCAATGTTTATAGAAATTATAGCATCTGTGATCTTTTCCCTAATATCATATACTGCCATTCAACAACTATTTCACATTCATTTAAATGATACATTTACTATGAAAAGAACTCCACTGCTAACACATTTAAGAGCTTAAAGCAGAGAATGTATGCTTTAGAATATATTCTCCACTTCTGCAATTTGTTCTATGAGAAAAAAGCTGGAATTTGATGTATATGTTCAGCTATGTTAATTTAAAAAATGCAGTTATCTTTTTATCTAAACTAAGTATTTGATATATTTTACTTTCAATAAAATGGTAAGGTATGACATAAGAATCCTAGATATCTCTTTTCTATTTAGAAATAGAACTGTGTGTTTATTTTCCACAAAAAAAGTAGTAAATGACAAGGGAGCTAGCAATAAATTTACTTTAACCATCAGGAATTTGGGGAGTCAAAATTAAACCAACAAAGAGTTTCTCATCCTTGTAAGACTGCTTCCAGAAGCTCTGTCAGAGCTACATTTCCCTCTCCTAATAACTTTATCGTCTGTTTGTGCTGGGGAGTGGGAGTGAGAAGAAAAGAAAGGGTTCAACATTCAAAGACATTCCATGTGAAGCTACTAGAACCTGCCTGTGACTTGCCGGTTCTTATGTCTTTTTAGGTATCACTCAGTTCGTGACTCTTCAATTCTTTTCTCTTACACCATTTAGAGTGTTTAGACTTCCCAAAGAGGAGACCTCGCTTTTTCAGCGGCCACCTGACACCTCAATGCGCAGAAGACCACCACCTCACACTCACATTTCGATTAACTTCTCCTAAAGTTGAGTGGCCACAGTTGGCGACGCAGCAGGCCACGTTCCCTCGGGACGCCGGGGCCGCCCTCCCGCTCCTCTGCCATAAACCGTAGCGTCTGAAACGGTGAGCCCCATACCCAACTCAGCAAACTTTCCTCCGCGAGCCCCGCTCCTGTAGCTCCTCCCAGCCGCACGGCAGGGGCACGGCCTCTCGCTACCCCCGGCCCGCGCAGGGTGAGCCAACGGCTTTCCTACCTGTGCCCTCCTCCGTCACCTGTTGCAGGACACCCGCCGTCCGCGCACCCCCTCGGCGCTTCCTTCAGCTCGGGCGGCGCCAGGGGCTTCTCGAGTTCCCGGGCGACCTCCATCCTGCCGGGCGCCGCCTCCGCCTCCTCCTCTTCTTCCTCCAAGGATTCCACGTAGAAGACGGTGCGGGGCGGCGGAGGCCCCGGGTCGTGCCCCCCGCGGGGCCGGCCGCCGGCGGGCAGCAGCGTCGCGTTGGGCGGACTGGCGGTGGTGGCCGCCGAGGAGGAGGCGGAGGAGGCGGATTTCTTCCAGAAGGCGCCGTTTCCTCTCTCCTGGCTCTTCAGCAGGCGGCTCTGGCTGGGCCCCCAGTGCTCGAAGCTGCTGTCGGGCGGCAAGCAGCCCCCCCCCGCCGGGCCGCCCGCCGGCGAGGGGTGACTGAACAGTTTCCAGCGGAGGCGAAGGATGTGCTTCACGTCGAAGTCTTTCCTGCTGGAGCCGGACATGGTGCCGAGGCGGGCGGAGGACGCGGGCTGAGGCGGGACTCACGGCGGCCGGCCAGGGCCGGGCGGCGGCGGCGGCTGCTCCGGGCAGCGCTGCAGGGCGAGGGCTGGCAGCCGCCGGCTGAAGGGAGATGCGCGCACACACCAGTGCGGAGAGAGAGGGAGGATGGATGGATGGATGGAGCGATGCACAGAGCCGAGAGGAGGTAGAGACACCCAGCACAGGGAAGGGAGAGGAAGAGATGCCCAGAGCTGACGAGAATTGCACGGTGATCAGTGGAAAGGGGTGGAGAGAGAGGCAGAAATGAGAGACACCTCTCAGGGGAGACAGGCACTTGCGAGAGAAGAGCGGGTGAGAGGCTGTAAAGAAGCGGTAATTTGATGAACAGAGGGCGAGCGGAGCCTGCGACCGGAGAGGACCGGCAGCGGCAGCCACAGCAGGAGGCAGGTGGCTCTCCCTCTGTCTCCTGGAGCTCCGTACCCGGGCGTTGCTGGAGGAGGAGAAGTCACCTGTAAGCCTCTCTCCACCTCCCGCCTTCCCATCCCATTTCTCAGGGGAGTCCCATGCCTGCAGTTATCTGGGATAGCAAAGCCAGAGAGCTGGCACAGGGTTAAAGCAGGGCTCCTTTATATATGCTGTATGTAGGAGGCAGGGGGGCTAGGGAGCGGGGGAAGAGAATCTGTGAGTCTGTCAAGGTCCTCACTATGCAATTTTCTGTGTGTCTCAGTGCCTCTCGCCAAGCCGCCCCCTCCCTTCCATGTGACGCAGATGTGCTCTGGGGCCATCAGTGTGAAGAGACACAGGGAAAGGGATGCTTCAGTCATTCTCATGCAAGTAAGTCGGCAGGTCGCTAATTGTCTTTCACAGCCCCTGCTTCTCTCTCTCCACCTTGCTATTTTGGCTTGGATTACACTATATAATACTGGGAGAAAGATACATGGAAACAAATGCAGCAGTAGCAGTAAACACAAGAGCATGAATCACAGGAGTACAAACTTAATAGACTGCATGCTGACTGGATGAGGTTACAGGTTAACGATTTATTCTGCAGGCTCCATTCATTAGCATCTTGGCTCAGTGTTGCTGTAGCAGTAGAAAACATAGGCTAGACAAACAGTCTGTCAAACTGAGATAGTACTACACATCTGTTTCTTACCTTTTATATGGGCACTTAATGTAGTCTGACAGTGCTAAACCCAAGGGAAGTTCCTTCACAACAGAGAAATCTGTTTGGGAACATCTGTTCACATGGGACGGATGTCACAAAATATTCTGTGCATCTGGGACATGATTCTGGAATTAAAAGCTTCATGGTGAAATGTGGGAGAGGGATACTACACTGCAAAACTGCACAGCATATCATCACCTGCAAGCTTGTAAATTACAGTGCATGAGAAGTTGCCAGAAATAAGACAATGTACAAAACGCCTGAAATCCACCTGTACTTTAGAAATTAGTATTTTAGAAAAAAAAGATGTGTTGCTAGGAAAGTGTTGGAAAAATGTTTCTTCGAGGTACTCTCTGCTTCAGTCTGCTTCATGCACTGCTGATGCACTTGTGAGCTACCAAAAGTTTCTTGCAGTAACACATTATGAATTCAGGAATAAAAGTTGAAGAAATTCTTTCCATCAAGTTGGAATGTTCTGACTCCTCATTCATAAAGCACTACAGCTTTAAAAACCCTTCAGAGAAACAGAGAATTCAAACATTAATTAAGAGTTTTATTCTGTTTTATTTAGTTTGTCACTGCAGCTGTACTTCTATTTGCAAACCAATATTAGGCTTTCTGTTTTAGCTTTGATTAAGTTCAGTATTGAACAGAACAAGAAATTCAGGACACATAAACTCCTACTTTCTAGGGAAGAAAAATTTCTACTGTGCATTTTAAATACTGATTTATTCCACAACTGGCCTGCAAACTCCTTAGTGTCTCAGTTTTGCTTTCAGTATTCGGAGCTTAAAAAAAACTTTACAGAAAGCAGAAGAGACAGGAGCGAGAGGAGAGAGAATTGCCTATTTTCCTTACTCTGTTGTAATTCTTAGATAGGATTAACCCTTGATTAACGTATTAACACTTCAGTTAAACATTTGATGTGAGTAGTTGATAGCTTTTTGTTTGATTTCATCTTAGCTTTGTTGCATAGATTTTCTTTCTTCGGTTACTTAGATAAATGGCAATATATTGTCACATTTCTTTTTTTATAAATGTACTTCAGACGTCACTCAATTAATATATAGAGATCACCCAACAAAGTGATTCAGTCCTTTATCAACTTTCCACTACAGACTAGCAAGCAATTACGAAAAGTAAAAATTATTATAGATTGTAACTGGAAAAGGCTCACATTATTTTTGTCTAATGGTTAAAGTCTCCGCTCTTCAGTGTATTCTGTGTAGTTTTATATGCACTGTAATACTATTTAATTCCTTTACATTTCAGTATATAAGCATTTTTTGCAACTAAATGGTACATTAATTTAGTATATATACCTGATTTTTCACCAGCATCTTGCAGTTAATTTCAGGTATGAAAATGTATAAACAGTTCTCTATCAATGAAATCTAGAAAGCTCTCTTATTCAGAGCACATTCACAACTATAAATAAAGTATTTTGTCAATGTACAGTGAAGAAGAGTTAAACCAAAAAAAGCTATACTGGAGAAGTAACTGTTGTCACTACATATACTTCATGAATAAATCATTTTTCCTAGAAAAAAAGATGAAACTGTTATTCTTAGTTTTTCAGAGTTTCTTATTTTCATGTTTCCTTGCAAGTACTTTTGACATATGCAAGTGAGGTAAAGGACGTATTCTAGACTACTACATGACAAGGTAAACACAAATGTCTTTTAAATTACAGCTGAGATTTCTGTTACATAATTTGATTAATTCTATGGATTATGTAGACTTGTACCATGTGAACTTTGTCCTCCTCCCAGGAAAAATAAAAATGATTCTTTTTTGTAGGTCTAGGCACCTTGCTCACATATGCATAGCACGAACAATTACAACAAATACATTAATTTATTAGTCAGCGATGTCTTAGACTATGTATAGGGGGTTGACATGAACATGTGAACAAATACGTGAAAATAAACATTTCTTAGTTACTGATGGGGAAACGTTCTGATATCTTAAGTTTCCCTCCTTACCCATGAAGTGTAACTAAGATAATAATAAATATGGATAAACTGTCAAGTCTGTTACACACTAGAACATACTGTATTGCATTGTATTTTAAATGACGTGTTTCTGAATTCTTCACCTCTTTCAACTTCCCCAGATGAATAACCGCACAGAGCTTGAATAACTTTAGCAACTTTGCTCGAAAGTGCTCATGGCTTTTTCTTCTTTATCTATTTAGTTAGGTTAAGAAATAAAAGAGGATAGTCTTTATATCTCTGTTGTGTCAGATTTCTGAAAGTTTCTTTTTGTGTTTCTAAATGCTTTGCAAACTAATTAAATTCACAGTTACATTCTGGCAAAAAAAAAAAAAAGATTTCTGCTCATTCTTTTTAGGAAAAATGGCTTATAGATACATATTCTTTTAATGAGTCTCCTAAAAAATAAAAAACAGTTCAGAGAAAAGGACTTTGTAGTAGGTACCCAAATTGGTCAAATGTGATTAACCCCCTGTTTTCCTTTTTCCCATTGCAAACCTTGTTGATAGTGGCCTAATTCTTTGGTTGGTTTTCACATGTTTCACATTAAACCATTTACATGTTGTGCCCTGTACCCCACCAAGAATTGGTGGATCGGAACTACTGGTAAATTGTAGTTGAATTTATTGATTGTTCATGGGCCAGAGGAGGGCCACTAGGATAATCAGAGGGCTGGAACACCTCTCTTTTGAAGAAAGATTGAGGGAGCTGGGCTTGTTTAGCTTGGAGAAGAGAAGGCTCCAGGGAGACCTCATTGTGGCTTTTCAGTACTTGAAGGGAGCTTATCAACAGGAGGGGGAACAGCTCTTTGCAAGGGTGGATAGTGATAAGACAAGGGAAATTGATTTTAAACTGAGGCAGAGAGGTCTAGGTTAGATATTAGGAGGACATTTTTCACGCAGAGGGTGGTGACACACAAGAACAGGTTGCCCAAGGAGGTTGTGGATGTCCCATCACTCGATGGATTCATAAGGCCAGGCTGGATGTGGCTCTGGACAGCCTGGTCTATTTGTTGGCGACCCTGCATGTAGCAGGGGGGTTGAAACTAGATTATCATTGTGGTCCCTTTCAACCCAGGTCATTCTCTGATTCTATGATTCTATGATATGATTCTATAATTCTGTGATTTGATTACCCTGTGACTGAGGCAGCATAGGGGCAGTCTGAGAAAATGGCGTCTTAACACCGAATTGCATGCGAACCAAAAACGTGTCAATGAATTCTTCCATACAGAAAATACTGCATCCACTGACATTCATCGATGCTTGCTGAATGTTTATGGAGACCAAACAGTGGATGTTGGCACTATGAGGCCGTGCGTGGTGTGCTTCTGCAGCAGTGACAGCAACACTGGGTCACCTCTGCTGGTGCAGACTTTTATTAGTGTGACATGCAGCCTGCTGCTCATGTCTGGTAAAAATGCATAACTAATGGCTGTGACTGTGTTGAAAAACTCTGTTTTGTAGCTGAGAATTTGCTCTTTCAAATGGTGTTATTGTATCTATTGTAGTTTCCATGAAAATAACAGAGGCACTACTTATGGAGTAGCATGCATAGTAAGAGAAAGCATGATTAATAAGAGAAAGGATATACTTGTCAGCAAACTAAAAGCATTAAGGGTAATTCTATAATTTAATTTTAACTTGATATGTAGTTATAATCCAGAAGACAGTAAATTTTGCTGAACAAAAAGTAGAAAGAGGAGGTCACTGTACTTAGATAACAGAATGAGCAGTTTTAAAACAGTTCTCACTTGAATGTGAGAATTGTCACGCGGATAAATGGGCATGTACTTCAGCTATAAAGATGCTGATTTTGTAGGTGTTTAATCATGCATTCAGAAGCAAGAATCTGAGAGTGTAAAAAGGTGCTATGAAGACATACCTACAGGAATACTCAAGCTAAAGAAGTTAATGGGACTGGACATCCACTGAGAGGTCCAAACTTACTGAATAAAATGGCAGCATCACGCATGATAAAAATGTAATTTATTAGACTTATTTTTAAAACTTCTGTCATGTATAAAGCTTTATGAAATTTTGAATCAGTACTGATAATAAAAATGCAGAACTGGGTAAAGATGACAGTAATGAATAACTAAGCAATAGTGCATAGTGTATACCTTTGAAGTTGTTAATAGCAGGAGTTTGAAGTTGTTGATCTGATTTTCCTCTCAAAATACTGTAAATATTTCAACAGGAATGACTAAAGGAAGGCAAGACAGCCAAGCTTAGTAACTATAATTGATTTCTAATGACAAGAAAGAAAGAATAAAACTAGAAAAACAGAAAGCCAGAACTTATTTACATATAAACTCTTGTGTGTGTTTTATCTATAGTGAGTTTTCAACTGAGTTTTCAGTGTAGAGAATGAGTTTGTTTTTAGACGAGTTAAAAAGTTACGTCATGTTATTTCACAAAATTAACAAGGAGTTAGGATAGTAGAAGATAGGTGTCTGTCTGTGGTCACGTGAGCAGCTACAGTTATTTCAGAGAGTAGCAAGAATTTTCAAAGCCATATTAGATGAGGCTTCTGAGCAGTTTGATCTAGTGTCCGGCAACTCTGGCCATGGCAGGGGGGTTGGAATTAAACAATCTTTAAGGTCCCTTTCCACCCCCCTGCCATGGGAAGAGCTGCCAACGACTACGTCAGTCTGTCTATGGTCTTACGATTCTAAGCCATTCTATGATTCTAAGAATTACTTCTTTGAAGTTGTTTCTTAACTGCCCCCTTAGTAATGCTGGGTAAAAAGAATGATAGATTAATTAAGTGCTGATGTGAACAGACACATTCTATTTTTTATCTCATGAACCTAGATGAACACAGCCAGTTACCTTATACTGAGGAACAGTTGCTTCTTAAAGTTGTATGAACACACCCTAAAAAGCAGTTTTTAAAAATTTCACTTAGGAAGAGAAATGCTACATGATTTTTCAAGGACAAAAAATCACAAGTAAACTATGTCTTGAAAAATAAAATCATGGATATAATGATTGAATTCTTTTTTCTTCTTCTTTTTTTTTTTTTTTTTTTTTTTACTTTTCTCCTATTACTCTTAGTGGCTTTAAGACATTGTCTTTAAGTGAAATCAAAAATATTGAGTTTCTTCAATTCTAAAATCAGTTCCCATAGTTTCTCTGCGGTAATTACCACTTCAGTAAGGGATGCCTAATTTATGCATTCATTCCAACAATTTCCAGAATATCTATAGATTATGTTTATTTGAAAAGATTGTCAATGCCTTCTTTCCAAAATTAGGTTCAAGTGAAATTGCTATCCTAGACCTAATGCAGGTTTGGCAGAGCACGCACCTTTGTGCTTATATGCCATACTCCACCATTTGGAAGTCATTCATCTGTACCATTTTCTAATCCGCATGGAAGCTGTTACTGTCAATTATAGGTGATAGTATTTCAGTATCTTTGTAAAATTATTACACTGTCTTGATTTAAATCTTACTGTTTTGACAGTGCATCTGTGAGTTATCAACTGAAATTCTTGTGATGCAAAGAAAATAAGATGCTTTTTCTTTGCTAGATTCAGGAAAATGGCTGTATTTTTTTCTTTAACTCTGAACTCTAAGAAGTGGCTTGCTTTCATGTTCTGTTCAAAAAATGTGCAGTTCCTGCTGATCTTTTATTTAACAATGGAGGTGGCATAAGATGGCCAATACTGTTAAGGCATTATCACATGGACTGAAACGATGAAATGGTTTTGGCTGGTGCAGACTGTCATTCTAAGAAGCTAGTGCAGGAATTAGCATAGGAAACACACTCAATAGGCACTTTGGATATAGTCAGTGTTTTAGAGGATAAGAGCAGTTACCATATGGAGGTAAATTGTGCCATGCCTTTTGGCCTGAGTCCCGGAGCCTGAGCAGAGCAGAAAACAGGCATTGGGAGATTTTATTTACTGCTTTAGACATGACCTTATGATACTTACATTTCTGCTTAAAGGTTCCTTTGAAGTAAAGAAGAAAAATATGTTTTCAGGGGTTTTCACCCTTGAAAACCTTTCAGCATTTGACAGAAAATGAACAATTTCTAGAGTTCTCTTAAGAAAGAAATCTGGTAAGAATAAAAGCAGGTTTGTTAAGCTGTATCATCAGGGAAGTTATCTTTTGAGCAACTTTCCAAGTTGGTATGGCTTTCAGGGTGCTGCCATCTGAATAAGCAGCAGTCTTAATGTCAGAAGACACTGGGATGTAATGTGAATACAGCAGTCACTGAATACAAAGGAAAGAAGTTGATTGGCCGAGTTGAATAACAAACACGATTTTTTATATTTACTCACAACTGATACTAGGTATGTTATTATGTTCCTCTATGCCTATTTTATTTTTAAAGGAATGTTTCTTTTTATAAATCTGACACATACTTTTATTTCCTTCTTTATTTGATAGAAATAAATACTATCTTCGTAGATGATAATATTAAAAATCAAAGTTCTTGATCTAAGAAACATAGTGTTTTAGTTTCAAGAATCTTGTCTGATAATATTATTTGCCTTAAAATGGCTTTAAATCAGAGTAGAAGAGTAGGTATGTAGAAAGTAGAAAATATGAATATTGATAGAAGAAAATATGAGTATATTGATAGTTTCATTCTGAGGAATAAATAGATTATAGAATACAGTTGTTCAGAAAAATACTTTTGGTCACAAATATAGTAATCTTATATTGGTGTATTGAAGTTTCACTAGTTCAGAAATAAAGTGAAGAACAAAATTCTGTCCTCTGAGTGTTCCTTCTACAGCCTACAGTTAACATGAAAAATCTTGAAGTACAGAACAGCAATTAACTTCTGTTAATGTAAAAAAATACTTTTTCATTTGAAAGGTATAAGCAAAATTCTGTTATTAAGCTGTATCAAGAAAAGTCATCTAGAAATGTGTCTACATTTCATTCACACAGAATTGCTTAAGGAATAAATCATTACTCCTGAAATGTATGTTTGAAAACACATATTAAAACAAACATTATATGATGTTCATGATGTCTCCTCACTTTCTCTCCATATCATAGTCTCATTGTCCATTGGAGGTAGTTTCCTGTCTGTACTGCTTTTAGTCCTTAATGGATATATGCACTTAGAAGAGAAGCCTTTGGCTGTTCTCAGGTCATGTAAGAATTGTGTTCTCACAGAGGTCTCTTCCATTGCATGGGATGTTATTTAGTATCAGATGATGCTACCTTACACTTCACTTATTTTCTGTTTGCAGTAGATGGCATTGTAGACTGTGCAAAATTATATATTTCCAGTTTAGGAAGTTAAGTTTTTGCCGCACAAAAATAAAAATTTCTACTTGCAACTTATATTATTGTACCAAGTGCCATATTACAGTAGTAATATTAGTATAATTTCTATATAATTAGTATATTATTACAGTAGTAATATTAGTATACATTTCAGATCTGCAGATAAAGCCTCTCTCCTTGAGACATGATGGATGTTTGGGCTGCTTCTGACTTCGTGATTAAATAGAAGAGCATTTATTTATGGGAAATCTAGTAAAATTTATATATAGTGATGCTGAATGTCTGTATAGTACTTTAATTTATAAGGAACTGTCAATGACAGTGAAGTCTTTATTTGCAATGCATCTCATTGTGTTGCATCTTGGAATACCAAAATCAAATAACTTTTTCAAGCTTCAGGGATAAGTTACAATATTTCCTTTAGAAATAAGTTGTTTATTTAAGGAAATAATTATTTCTGTTGCCCTTCCTTTTGAAAAGGTAATTTTTGTTTTTGTAATTACATTTGCATGTGTTCACATTCTGTGTCCTACCAAGTTAAAAAAAAACAGATATTTGAGAACGTGGTGTTTTGTTTTGTTTTATGTACTTATTCATTCTGTCATTGAACTCCTTGGAGACATTCAAAAACTGTCCAGAAGAGGCTCTGGATAAGCCACTCTAGGTGACACTGCTTGAGTAAGAGAATTGGAACAGATGACCACCGGAAGTCCCTTCCAATAAAATCCATTCTGTGAGTCTATGATTTTCTGTGTGTGCATGTTTTTTCCCCTTTTAATTACTTTATAATTCAAACGAGGTTATTGTAATTTCTTGAACAATTACAAAACATAGTCTTCTGTACAGATTCCATTATACTTATAAGAGTTAAAATTATAATTTAGGATCACAGATTGCTTCTTTTTCCCCTTCAACAAAATTTAATTCAAAAACAATACTTGTATGGACACTATGGTTTGTTGTTGTTTGGTTGTTTATTAAATGCTTTAAAATGCATTAACAGAATCACAGAATGGCCAGGGTTGGAAGGGATCTTAAGGATCATGAATCTCCAACCCCCCTGCCACATGCAGGGCCACCACTGTCCACATTTAATATTAGACCAGGCTGCCCAGGGCCCCATCTAATCTGGCCTTGAACACCTGTAGGGATGGGGCATCCACAACCTCTCTGGGCAGCCTGTTCCAGCACCTCACAACTCTCTCTTAAAGAACTTCCCCCTGACATTCAACCTAAATCTTTCCTCCCTCAACTTGAAACCATTTCCCCTTGTCCTGCTGTTACCTGCCCTTTCAAAGAGTTGATTCCCCTCCCGTTTTTCCTGAATTACCTTCTAGTATAATTTTATATAGTTATAATTATTTTTGTATTCAGAATGGCTTTCCTACTATGATTTCTGTGATTTTACCTTATTAACTGCACTACACTTTTAACCCTTTGGCTAAAATCATTTATCATGGGATAATGCCATAGATTTCAGTGTCATGAAGCTACAATTTCTGTCATAGTGAATATGTTTAATTTCATGTTTTGATATAATTGGTTGTCACTTATAATCTATACATAAATGATACTGTAGAATTAGGAAATAGAGATGAACTTCAAACATTTTTTAATCTAATATTTTCCCCTGACATCTATAACTGTTTTTGACAAATGCTTTTTTGCTTTTAAAAAAATGCTTATAATAGAAAGTCTACAATTTCCCTAAATAATTTATTCCAATAATTACTAAAAATTACATCAGTTTACATGCAAATTAAATCAATATGTAAGATGGAGAAATGCTGCATAAGTTTGATAGTTGGATTGCAGCTATGTAAAACGAATAAGTAGGTATGAGTAACATAGGTAATGATTCAGCTTCTGCAATGGCTAGGGTAGATGCAGTTGTATATCTAGGTAGCTAGATGGCTAGTGTGTCCAACTGTCCAATAGGAGTGCAGTGTCTTTAGACATGCTTGAACTTTAGTATAAAGAAACCTACAAAACACTGGAATCTGATGATTTAAAGGTGAGGCCTTTGACTGAAGTAAACTCTGATTGATAGAATCATTTTGATCTACTTTTGAGTAACTGTCTTATTTGTGATAAAACTTGGTGTATTCAATTTGACAATCAGTCTGTCATTTCTAAATTGATGCAACAGTGATCTTTCATATTCATTTTAGCTACCAGGTTGTTACTGTCAGCTGTTTTGCATTGTTTTGGTTTTGAAAGATTTTAATTTTCATGTAGTTTCCAGTTTGAAGTGCTGTGCCAACTGAACGATGTTCCTATTTTCTATGCAATTGGACTTGATGATCTCTGAAGATTTATTCCAATTGTTCTATCCTGTCCTATCCTGTCATGCATGAGGAAGTTGAAAATGTCAAGGGAGTTACTGTGCAGACTTTGCCTATGCTATGAGTATGTGTTTTTTTCAACTGTATGGAAGTCAGTATGTAATTGATACTTATTAATGTAAAAGTGAAAAAAAAAAAAAAAAGACTAACTACATTCAGATATCTCTGTTTTAGCAGGTTTTTGACTGGCATCAAGTATATTGTAGATGTTCTGAGCGATTTAAAGAATTAAATAAATACATATAACGGCATCTTTTCACCTTCATATGTATGAAAGCTACAGTAAGTTTCATGGTATTTTTTTGAAAACTCTTATTTAGGTGACTAACTACATAGCTAGATAGTTACAACCGATGAGCTACCATGCTAAGCATCAGAACGTTTGCCATCTCTAGTGACTGATCCCTGATGAGTCTCAGTTAGCTGTGCTCATAGCAGGCAGAAAAAAGCCTCTGTGTTCTCTGGAGCAATGGTCCTTAGTGCTTCTGAATTACTGTCTTCTGATGTTCTTTTTCCTCAAGATTTCTTAGCTTTTTTTTTGTACAGAATCTCTAACCTGATGATTGTCACAATCTGAACACTTACACTTCTTTCTTGTCTCCCACTTTTATTTTTTTAACTTTGCATGGCTTTAGACATTTCACACACTTAATTTTCTCAGAGAAACTGCTGAAGTCTCTCAGTTGTGCTGCGGAAAACTAAGCTGAAGTCATAGGTAGTATGGGTAGGAAGGTAGTATATATGGTAGTATAGCATAGGAAGTATCAGTTTTATTGTATTACAAATCATAATAATTATCAATGACAGTAGTCCTAATTAATTCTAATTACTACTGTGTACTAGAGGTAGTATATTTTCAAACCTAATCAAAGTTGTGGATTTGTTGTTTAGTATTTATCTTAAATCCATCTCCAATAATTTCTGAAAGCTTAATTTCTTAACATTGATATCATTTCTAGATTTTGGATAGAAACAACTTGTTTCTCTAAACAAAAGACAGAAAAAAAAAAAATTACTCAGTAGTCAGTAGAAATTTTTGATTCACAAGTATCTACATTAGTACCTTTAAAGATATTTACCCATTGGCATTCCCAAGAGACTACCAGCAAATGTGGGAATAACAGGTGCTCTCATCCACAAAGCACCTAAGAATTAATCATAAATTTAAACAATTTAAGTAGACTGTATGACTATATGTCACTGTTTAATGGCTCATATACCTTTTCATACTTAGTAAAATGTGCATCAAAATCAAATATGATTTTCAGATATAATTCACATTTTGTTGAACACAACTTATCTCTTGGCAGTAGAAAAAATGTGTTCTAATTAATTGGAACTTGTATGAAATACTCTCTTGATTAAATGTGCATTACTGTTAATTAACATTTGGCAATAAACAGTTCTTGGAAAATACTCCAATATGACATTCTTTTTTATTCACATAGATTGTGTGGGCAGTAATATGTTGTATCTGCATCATGTTTTCCATTTTAATACAGTTCATAAGCAAAGAAGTGAAGATCCAGAAAAGCGTTATATTTTACAAGCTTCAATACTGCAACATCTATTTTAGTTATCCAAGTTCAATATTTTTAATTATCTTACTTTCACTTATAGAAAAAAAATATATATATTGTATTTGAAAATAAATACTTTCATGCATGAGAGTGAGGATCCTAATAGCTGGAAAACCTAAATAAAGTAAAAATATTAAAGAACTCAGAAGGATAAAACTAAAAGAGTCAGTTACATGAGCTAACATTACTCAAGATAGGTATGAGTTAGGCATCTTCACAAAGTCAGCTTCTGAGCTGGAAGCCCATCTAAGAGTGATCAAATGACAGTGAAATTTGTGGTGATTTTTTAATTGTTTTTCTTTTTTTTTTAACATCATACGTTATTTAGGATAAGAACAAAAATGCAAGCCTACTAATGTTCAAAATATGTTCAAAGATATATTCAAAAACAGACAAAGCAATTTACGGATAAGTGTAGGTCATTTCACTTTTAGTCTTTCTCAAACAATTCCTTTTTCATCATTACTGTTGTTCAAAAAAATGTAATGCATGCTTAAGAGCTCTGGAGTTGTCACCCCCATTTGCACATTCTTTCATGTCTCAAGCAGTATACCGCTGAGGTGCCATTCAGGCCGTATGTCTCCTGACATTGTGCAAAAAAGTAACATTGATTCAAAAAGTTCTTTGGAAATGATCTTTCAATGTCAGAATTGATGAAATGTGACAATTCTTACATGTCTCATGCTTACTAGGAAACAGAAGCTAGCAATGTTTAGCTAGATGAATGCTTTGTATATACATTAAAAACAGATATTCATTATAGTAGATCTATACCATATTGTCACGGAGTTAACTAGATCAATCTATGCCCGTGGCAGGGTGGCAGTAGGCCCCTGGGCCCCCCTAACACTACAAAATAGGAAGGAAAAGGGATAGGCAGATGGGAGCTGGGCTCAAGAAATAAAAAAAAAAAAAAAAAAAAAAAAAAAAAAAAAAAAAAAGCAGCAATGATCTATGGAGGAAAACTTATTTTACTGATTATGATATCGGACTAATAAATAAAATAGGAGAGGGAGAGAGAGATCCCAAGACCGAGTCAAACCTGAAAGGTTTGGTACGGCTAGGAAAGCACCCTCCAGCACCCACTGCAAGGCAATAAGAGACCGCCCAACCAGGAAGGGCTAGACCCCATGAGTTTCACAATGTACAGGGATAGGTACTAGCACTTTAACTCCCAGTGCACTACCTGATGTTATGAAGTGGAATACTGAAAACCAAAAATCTCAAAATCATGACACATACCATCCTTCTTGTACTTGGAGAGAGTTTATACATCTTAAGGATTTTTTTTTTCTTTTGAATCTGCCTACATATTTTCCTTTATAATATTTTATAGAAATTATTATGCAGTAATTTAAAGACAGCGTCCTCTTTTATCTTATGTCCTGTACTGCATATGAGGCTTGAAATATTCTGTATTCCACGTTTTCATTTGTTTTCTTTCTTTATTGAATATGTTAAAGCGCTACATGAATGAATTCTTCATAATACTTTAAACAAGGGATGTTCTGGAAGTAACGCCTCTTATTTCATTATGTTCACCCACAATATCAGAGGTGAATGCTGGTGCTACAGCAGTGGAGATTGAGGCTTCCCAACAATATTCCATTACATTTTGTTGCCATATGACAGATGGCTGCAGAGGGGCAGTCTGACAAAATGTCTCACATGGAAGTGCATATGAAACAAAGGTGTATCATTGAATTCCTCCATGTAGAAAAAAAATGCATCCATTGACATTCATTGATGTTTTCTTCACATTTATGGAGACCAAACAATGGATGTGAACACAGTGAAGAGGTGGTGGTGGTGGTGCATTTTAGCAGTGTTGACAGCCAACAGTCAATCACCTCTGGTAGTGCTGATTCTTATGAGCGTGGCATACAGGCTCCTGTTCATTTCTGGGGAAAATACATAGCTAATGGTGTGACTGATGAAAAATAGTGTTTTGTAGCTGAGAATTTTCTCTGTCCAATATTGTTATTGTGTTCTTTGTATCTGATGTATTTTTCATGCAAATAATTAGGAGACATTACTTTCAGAGTGACCAATGTAATATTGAAAGCATAAAATAAACTTGTAGAAGCTAGAAAGTATGGGAACTTTTATTTTATTAAATCTACTTTTAATTGTTTCTAGTTAAGAAAAGAAATTGTAATTAATTGAGTAGCACTAATCCTAGTTCTTCCTTGTATATCAGAAATGAAGTGTCTCAGATCTCAGGCAATTTTTTTTTCTAGTGCTTTATTCCACCTAATATATATGCACCGTATTTTTTTTATAACCTTTTGCCTGTTTCATATCTCCATCTGTTTGGCAGTAAAGAAAGAAGTATCTTGATATTAGATGTACAAACTGTTACTTGTGCTTGAAGGAATTCTGAAGCAAGAATTGTAGTACTTTTTTCAAATAATTTAAGAGAAGTATTAATTTGACATCTCTGAACCAATAGAGATTCAAATCATTTTTCCAGTGTGTTCCTTTTTCTTGTTTTGACTTACATCAACAACTGAAATGCTGAAATCTGAGTTGCATTAATTAACATAGCAAGATTTATGTCAAAATGTTATTGTAAAAAAAAAAAAAAAATGTTAAATGTTTTTAGCAATGATGGGAAGAGAAGCAGATGCTGTAAGGAGCAAGACCTATTCATTTGTCTGTCCGAGTATGTTCCTGTTAGCCAGGGAGAACCCTGCCCAGGCCATCCTACTTTTGTGTTATGCTCATTGTGACAGGCTTTGTCTATGGCAAGACAGTCCAGCAGATATCCCCAGGCAGCAGTGATCTCAAGATTAGCATACTTTTTTAGTGCTTTTTTCTTGACCTTCCTCTACTTATCTTTCTCTGTCTCAACTCCTCCAAACAACCGTTAATTACATTTTTTTCCCTGTTGGTTCCAGTTTTGCTTTGTCTTTAACCAAATTAGATATTTGTGTTACCATTCCCCGTGTAACCTTGCAGGTTATTATTGATGTGGCTGTCTAGTCACTGCTGCCCTATATACTGACATCCCAAAGGTCCCCAGTACTCTCTCCAATTATCTGTGAAGCTCAGCCACGTCTCATATAACGCTGCCTTAACCACCTGTACACACTTGCAATGCTTCATGGTGCTGTCTCTAATTTATGTCATCACACTGTTACTTGTCACATCCAACAATTTTTCATGTCTTGTCATGTCGCGTCCTGCTCAGTTAACCTAATCTCAGAGAAGGGTCTAGCCAGCAGACTTGTCATTGTCTTGCTGTCCTAAGATTCTGAATTTTACATAACTTCAGAGCTATTTATAGCCAGCCTTCATTCTACCAGCACTTGTTTTAAGTACAGACATTTTATTATATTTTTAACACGGATAACTGGGAAGACTGAAATGTCAATGATGAAAGAACTGTATGAGTAAAAGGGATTAAGTGCTCATCACTTTTGTGCACCTCTTCCTGCTATATTAGTAGTCAGCAAACTTTTCTAGTAACACGACTTGTAATACTTCAGATTGAGAGATTTAGATAACTATTATATTAATCTATTTTTTATTCCTTTTACCAAGTACAGTAAATAAAAAATTCTATTTTTTTTTTGCTGTGTCTGGTGCACTGGTATAATAATCTGTTATGTTTTGCTTGTTGCTTGTTTCTTTATGAAGTTTGACATCATCTTCTCAGAAAACTTATCCATACTTCATAGAATCATAGAATCACCAAGGTTGGAAAAGATCCACAAGATCACCCAGTCCAACCATCCACCCATCACCCAATAATTCTCACTAAACCATGTCCCTCATCACGATGTGCAAACATTCCTTGAATACCTCCAGGGTCAGTGACTCCGCCACCTCCCTGGGTAGCCCATGCCTGACCACTCTTTCAGAGCAGTATTTCCTAACGTCCAGCCTGAATCTCTCCCGGCAGAGCGTGAAGCCATTCCCTCTAGTCCTGTTACCACTTACATGAGAGAAGAGGCCGACCCCCAGCTCACTACAACCTCCCTTCAGGTAGTTACAGAGAGTAATAACATCTCCCCTGAGCCTCCTCTTCTCCAGACTAAACAATACCAGCTCCTTCAGCTGCTCTGCATAAGGCCTATGCTTCAGATCCCTCAACAGCTTTCTTGACCTTTGTACCCACTCCAGGACCTAAATGTCTTTCTTGCAGTGAGGGGCCCAAAACTGGACACAGTACTTGAAGTGCAGCCTCACCAGTGCTGAATGCAGAGGGTCAATTACTTCCCTGTTGGTTCTGGCAGCACCGTTCCTGATGCAAGCCAGGATGCCATTGGCCTTCTTGGCCACCTGGGCACACTGCTGGCTCATGTTCAGCCGAGCATCAATCAATACCCTCAGGTCTATTTCCTCTATGCAGACTTCCAGCCACTCATCCCCAAGCCTGTAGCGTTGCCTGGGGTTGCTGTGGCTAAAGTGCAGGATCCAGCATTTGGCCTTGTTGAACCTCATCCCATTGGCTTCAGCCCAGCTCTCCAGCCTGTCCAGATCCCTCTGTAGGGCCTCGCTATCCCCAGGCAGATCCACACTTCCAGCCAATTTGGTGTCATCTGCGAATTTACTGAGGGTGTACTCGATGACCTCATCCAGGTCATCAAAAAAAAAATTGAAGAGGACAGGCCCCAGCACCGATCCCTGGGGAACACCACTTGTGACCGGTCGCCATTTGAGTTTAACTCCATTCACCACCACTCTCTGGGCCCGGCCCTCTAGCCAGTTCCTTATCCAGCCAAGAGTGTGCGTGTCCAAGCCATAGGCTGCCAGCTTCTGTAGGAGAATACTGTGGGAGGCAGTGTCAAAGGCTTTGCTGAAGTCTAGATAGACTACACCAACAGCCTTTCCCTCATCCACCAGACGGGTCACTAGATCATAGATCAGGTTCGTCAGAAGCATACTTTCTCTCCTATAACAAAACAAAATGAAAAAAAGGAAAGACAAACTTCTGTTTTCAGGTTTTGTTAGATATTTATTTTTTAAATGATCTTATAAAGTTTAATAACGTAAGAAAATAAGTTACAAAGCTATGTCTAATAATTTTGTAGTCCACTGTGTTTATATTTTCTGTGAATACTTCCCAGAAGTAGGAGAATGAGAGATTGTAGCTAAATAAGAACAAGTACGTTTTTGAACTGAATTCTGTGAACAAAACAAATTTCATTGCTAGTGTTATTAAAAAGGACACTCTGGTTTTATGTTAATCAAAAAGTGCAAAGTTAATTCCAGTTTCCAAGGTATTGATTGTTCCTTCCTTGCTCTCCATTTTATATATACGGAAAATTATCACCAAGTTTTTGGAATTGTACTCTTAGAACTTACAATTAGTATCTCTATTTTAGCTGCTTACATTGCTTTTCTCTTATTTCTGAAACAAAACATTACTAAAATATAGTTGTCAATTCAGTTATCATAATTTGTATACTAAACTCCAAAAAAGATTTATTTTAAAAAATATGTGGAAGTAACACATCGATGAATCTGATACACATATTGCCCCAACTCGATCCTCCTGTAAATGTGTTTTAATTGCAGAGAAAGTTTTTGGGCTTGCTGACCATGTATGGAGCATAGTCTGTGGCCTCTAGTTCCTGTGCAGTAGGGAACTTCAATCAGGTCCTTCAGATCTCTGGATTTTGAATGTTAGGACTGTTGTGGTTTTGTGATTTTTTGTTGTCAGTATTCCACATCAGGATATCATGTGGACCAGTGGGAGTTAACGAGTTAATGTTCTGGTTCCGTTTACTGCCTTTTATGGGCACTTTGAATAGCCTGATGGGAGGGAGGGTACGGCATCCCCGGAGGACGTGGCAGGAAGGGAAAGTGGGGTGGAGCTCCGGACGGGGCCCGAGCGTCTGCCTCTCTCCATCTGGCCCCGGCTCGGCCGTCTCAGCTCGCTGCGCAGAAAAGCACGTGCTTTCCCTCATACTGTCGTGGTTTGACTCGCATTTTGGATACTCTTGTCTCTTTGGTTTTGTTTGATTTAGTTCAATTCAGTAAATTACCGTTCCTCCTCAGATCGTTGCCACTGTGTTTTCTCTTTGTTAAAGCTATCGGCTAGCTCTCTGCCCTTATCCCTCTCCTGGAGCACACGAGGCCCGGGGCGGCCGGATCGCGGCAAACCGTTAGTACCCCTTCCTTTTTTTTTCTTCTTTTTCCTTTTTTTTTTTCCCCGGGGCCTGTGCCCCCGTGTTACGGAATTATACCTAAGGATAACCCCATGACAAGGACAGATCTTTCACTATATTGCTGTGGGCAGAAGAATTAGTTTTGTAAGATCATTAGACTAAGTGGGCATAGTATTGCACAAGGGGGGAGTTTCCTCCACACTTAACATTACTTGCATTTACCTTTTTTTTTTTAATGTGGTTTTGAAAGATAAATACTAAATTTTGCATTACAGTCAGTAGTATTCCTGGGCACCATTCAGGTCCATCAGCATTGAAAGAGATCTAACAGACGTGACACAGGATCTGTGTCTTAGTCAAGTGACAACTGTTTGAAATATATAAATAGGCATCTGTCTAATGTAGCGCTCTATTTTAAAAATTTTAGTTATTTAATTAGATATTACCTATTTGTACTATCTTAGATTATTCTAGATTATTCTTAACATAGTGTATTCAACTTCTGGAGATGGGGAAGAGGTAAGAAAAAAGTGCTTTAAAAACAAAGAAACAAAACAAAACAATACAAAAACGATGAAGAAGCTAGATTTGGTTTTGTTCCTTTTGTCATCCTAAAAGTTTTTACTGGTCTTTATGAACTTTTACAACTGATATCCTGACAAGGCAATAGAAGAAAGTGGAAGAAAAAAAAAAAGGTGTCAAAAGACTTTAGGGAAGAGAAGGATGCTTTTCGTAAAATGTATTTTACTAGAGTTGATTGTGAGTTTACCGATGAAGATTAATGAAATGCTATTTTTAATTAAATTTTGAAAGTATGGGCACACCTACAGAAATTTTTGACCAGATTCAGTATCATTTAAAATGTTGTGACAGTAAAAAGTAAAAAATCTACAATTAACAGTTAATGAACTCATCTGTATAAATCATATTTATTAGGTCTCAGTTTAGGGAAGTAAATGTAGATTGAAGGTTCTTATTCTTTGATTGCTTGCTTATTATACAGAAGCAATTAAAGCTGTGTATTCAAAAAGATGTCAATCTGATTTCATGAAATAAATTAGGGCAATTATGTTAAAAGTAAAATCTAGTGTAGTTTCAAAATTTATCGTATGACATAATTGCTTCAGGTATGTTTTTGTTTTTGAATAACTCATTTTGAAATGATAAAGAATACCATTAAGAAGCATTGTTATAATAAACACTTTCAGTAAGATTTACTTACTCCATTAATAGATATAAAAGAAACCAGAATAAGTGCTATCTGAAATCAGTATGGGATTAGATCTAGAAAGGAATTGCATACGTATTGCACTACCTAATTTTTAAGCCTATTTTTCAGATATGTTTGTTGTGAATTGAAATCCCAGTCACTTTGTTACACTTCTAGCTTCCTAAACAAGGTTATTTATTCTTGACAAAGATTAGAATGTTGAGTGAGAAACAAATTAAGATAGGCAATAGTGAGAAATATCTACTCAGTACAATTTCACTTCAGACAATACTGATCTCTAGGGAGGCTGCTTTCTCCATTCATGATTAACTGTCCTTATTCTTAATATGTAGAGTAGAACAAGAAGAGTTTTGCTTCTATTTCACACAGTAGTTTATTAGAACATAATAGATGCAGATTCCTTCATCTCTTTGCAGTCTTAAACTGACTTCTTTTTTTCCCATATGTCTCCAGGCTATAGATTATTGTGGAATGAAGCTGCAATTGGAAGAGCAGGATTTAAAATATTTGTTTTTTCTTCAAAGAGGAAAGCATTCATAAGCTACTGGATCAATATCTACTTTCTCCTTCTATACCGTACATCAGTCTTTCAGAGTTTCTTTTGGTCCTTAGAGTTTCAGTTCGATATAAACTGAAGAGTTATGGAGATGTAGTTCTTTGCGTGCACCCAGAAACATCTTTAAAAATTACTTGTGTGTATTCCTCTGCAGTATAAGTTTCCATGCAGTTTCAGAAAAATGATTGCTTTCTTTTGATGGGAATTCATCTGATACATTCCTGTGAGGTGATTTCTTCTTGTTCATTTATGTATACCATAGCTTCTCCTACTACAATCACTTAATTACAGGGAGAACTTCTTCAGAGCCCTTTCTAGAAAGCATTTTGCTATAAGAATAATAGAATTGTAGAATCATAAAATCATAGAATGGCCTGGTTTGAAAAAGACATTAAAAATCTAGTTTCAACCCCCCTGCTATGTGCAGGGTCGACAACCACTAGACCAGGCTGCCCACAGCCACATCCATCCTGGCCTTGAATGCCTCCAGGGATGGGGCATCCACAACCTCCTTGGGCAACCTGTTCCAGTGTGTGAAGAACTGTTTTTTTGTGTCAGTTGAACAGATAGAAATATATAAAGTTAAATAATTTGAAGAAATTTAACTTCCATAAGAAGACTGGAGACTTTAACTTTGAATGGAGAACATTATGAGATATAATTTTGGCCTGTGCTGGTTCATCATTGTGCAAGGAAAACATTTAGAACTATCTTCTAAGCTCAGAACTGTGCTTGGCTCCCACTTGGATGTAGTATGTTCAGTATTTCATGATTGTTACTGCTTGTTTTCAATCTCCCAGGAATTACCTGCAAATTGTTCTTGCAACTATTACAACTTTTCTCTTGGAGGTTTCGTATTACATCTCCAGACCGTTTATGTATTAAAAATAATTACAACTGTCTTCTAAAACTTTATAATTTTTACGTGGTATTTTAATTCTTATGAATTTATTTTTTCCTCAATTACTGAAAAGTTGTGGGTCTTGTGTATTTGTATGTTTGTTTAAAAGTTGTGGGTCTTTCTTGTGTATTTGTATGTTTTTTTTTTAATTTGAGCACTACTGGTATCTGTTTCTAAGATGACTTTTATGTTAATTCCAGCTTGCAAAACAATATAATATTGATTACTTGTGCTACATGGAAGCTACTAACTTCTGAAATTATTAACCTCTGACATGAAATTATTAACCTCTGACATGCTTTGGCAGGGGGGTTGGTCTTGATGATCTCTAGAGGTCCCTTCCAACCCCTACAATTCTGTGATTCTGTGATTCTGTGAATGAGAAGTAAACGTAAATGTTTTATTTCTAAGGACACTGTAAGTTCACACATTGAGCTTAATAGCTCATTACCCAAGGAGCATTGGGCTATTTTTTCTTGCTAAGAACTCTACATAAGTAGGTACAATTTGAAACAGGACAAAATTAATACCTATCATAAATCATTGCTCTATTGCAATATTACTAGAGAATTTCTCAACTCCCTTTCCCTACAATAACATTTAGTAAAACAGTGCAGTATTCATAAATAATAAGCCTTCCAAGATACAAGGGACTCAGAATGAAAAAGGAGCTCAGATAATGGAGCTGACTATCTTGATCATATAATTACAGTGCATGGGTAGTTTATCATAAGATTAATAAAATTTGACAACTGCTATGTTTTTGGTGGCATTACTGGTTCTGCAAATGCCATATGTTCATTGGATTTTATACTGTGTTGTGCTTAATGGTGTACTTGTAGCTATAAACAGCATTTGTTTATTATAATTAATCTTTAATAAATGAGTTTCCACATCAGATTATAATTAGATCATCTTAATTAAGTAAATATCTTTTCTGTGCATTACAGTGGCAGAGGTAAGATTCTTGTTATTTTCTCACACATTCACATTTTGTGATACTGAATGCAATTTAATTATGCTTCTCTAAATCTTCTGTGAGAATTATCTACAGTAGGCATTATTGGATGTCCTACTGACATATAGATTTAACTTTTCCAAGCTGATACATAGGTTCATGGATCCGAGCTGGAAATAACTTTACGGAGGCTTTTTCAAAACAATAAAAATTGGATGAATAACTGAATTATCCAACCTGAAGCAATCTTTACCTCTGAAATATAATTACATGCAAGATGCAATAGATAACTTTTGAATCTAAGTTTGGACTTGGTAAATCTGACTTTGCTAACAAAATCTGTGTTTGTCATGTAATGGCAATACAAATCACAGAATCATGGAACACCTTAGGTTGGAGGGGACCTTAAAGGTAATCTAGTTCCAAACCACTCCCACTAGACCAGGCTGCCCAGGACCCCATCCAACCTGGCCTTGAACGCCTGCAGGGATGGGGCATCCACAGCTTCTCTGGGTAATCTCTTTAGGCCTCTCCACACTCCGAATAAAAAATTTCTTCCTAATGTCTAATGTTATCTTTCCTCTTTTAGTTTAAACCCATTCTCCCTTGTCCTATTTCTATCAGACTGTATAAAATGTCAGTCACACTCTTGCTTATAAGCTCCCTTCAAGTGCTGGAAAACTACAATGAGGTATCCCCAGAGCCTTCTCTTCTGCAACAAGCAAATTCCCTCTGTCTTCATAAGAGAGGTACTCCAGCCCTCTGATCATCTTTGTTTCCCTCCTCTGGATCTTCTCCAACAGCTCTATATTCTTCCTGTACTGGGGGCCCCTAGGACTGGACACAGTATTCCAGACAGGGAGAATCATCTGTTTCTCCCTTCTTCTCTTTCGATATGGCCCAGGATACTGTTGGCCTTTTGAGCTACAAGAGCACAGTGCTGGCTCGTATCCAGCTTTTCATCCATCAGGACCCTTAAGTCCTTTTCCCTTCCTTTCAGGGCTGCTCTCAATAAGTTCTTCTAGTCTGTACTCCTGTCTGGGACTGCCTTGACCAAGTGCAACACCTTGCACTTGGCCTTGTTGAACCTCTTAGGTTCTCATGTGCCCGCTTTTCAAGCTTGTCCAAGTCCTTTTGTACACTGAGGTGCTGGAGCAGGTCCAAAGAAGTGCAGCAAGACTTGTGAAAGGCTTGGAAAATATGCCCTATGAGGAGCGACTAAGGGAACTGGGGCTGCTTAGGCTGGGGATGAGGAGGCTGAGGGGAGACCTTATTGCCCTCTTCAAATACCTGAAAGGTGCTTGCAGTGAGAGCTGGATTGGTCTTTTCTCACTGGTGAGAGGTGACAGGACGAGGGGAAATGGCCTCAAGTTGAGCCAAGGGAGGTTTAGGTTGAATATCAGGAGAAACTTCTTTACACAAAGGGTTGTTAAGCACTGGAATATGCTCCTCAGGGAGGTGGTTGAGTCACCATCCCTGCATGTGTTTAAAAACTATCTGGATGTGGTGTTCAAGGACATGATTTAGCAGTGGGTTGTTAGAGTTAGGATAGTATGGTTAGGTTGCAAGTTGGACTTGATGATCCTTAAGGTCTTTCCCAACCTGAGCAATTCTATGATTCTATGATTATATGTCCCTTCCTTTCTATTGTCTCAACTGCACCACTCAGCTTGGTGTCATTAATGAACTGGCTAAAGGTACACTCAGTCCTACTGTCCATGTTGTTGATGAAGATGTTGAAGAGCACCAGTCCCAAAACAGATGCCTGCAATATACCAGTTGTTACCAGCCTCCATCTAGACATAGAACTATTGACAACAACCCACTGGCTACAGCCACGCAACAAACTCTGTATCTACAAAATAGTCCAGCCTTCAAATCCACATCTCTCCAAATTAGAGATAAGGATGCATTGTGGGACCATGTCAAAGGCCTTGCACAAGTCCAGGCAGATAACATCAGTTTCCCTTTATTTGTTTACCAATGCCATCACTCCTTTATAGAAGGCCACCAGGTGGGTCAGGCATGGTTTGTCCTTAGTGAAGCTGTGCTGACTGTCTCGGTTCACCTGCTCATCCCTTTAAACCTTAACATCTCTTCCAGGCAGATCTGTTCCATGTTCTTCCCAGGCATAAACATGGGGCTCACGGGTCTGTAGTTCCCTGGGTCTTCCTTTTTTTCCTTTTCTTAAAAATGGGAGTAATGTTTCCCTTTTTCCAGTCACCAAAGACTTCACCTAACAGCCAGTTTTTCCAGTATAATGGAGAGTTGCTTGGCAACCACATTAGCCAGTTCCTTCAGTACCCTGAGATGCATATTGCTGACCCCATAGATTTGTATACGTTCAGTGTTATAAAGTCTCGGACTTGCTCCACTCTTACACTATGAGGGATTTTTCTCCTCTGGCCCCCACTTAGAAGTTCAGGGGCACAAGAGGGATGGGAAGCCTGACTGGCAATGAAAATCAATGCAAATAACTCATTAAGTACCTTAGCTTTCTCCATGTCTGGAGTAGGCCAGCTCCTTTCATTTATCAGAGGGGGTATAATCTCCTTTGCCCATCTCTTCTGCCCAATATATCTAAAGTAACTCTTGTTGTTTTTCACATCCCTTGCCAAGTTTAATTCCATTTGTGCCTCAGCTTTCCTGATCCCATCTCTTCACATCTAGACAGCATCTCAGTATTCTTCTTAGGCTATCCACCACTACTTTCACTGCTTATACTTTTTCTTTTTTTCCCCTCATTATGACCAGCATGTCCTTGTATAGCCATTCTGGTTTCCTGCTTTGTCTGCCTGATTTCTTATTCTGGGAAATGGAGAGCTCCAGTGCTCTCAGAAAGGCATCCTTAAAGTGCTGCCAGATCTGTTCTGTTCCTTTGACCTTAAGGATAGTTTCCTGGGGAATCTCATCCAACAATTCCTTAAACAACCTGAAGTTTGCTCTCCTGAAATTCAAGATCCTGACTCTACTCTTATCAGGCCCACATTCCTCAAGATCATAAACTTGAACAGGGCATAGTCACTTCAGCCCAGGCTGCCTCCAATCTTAACCTCTTTTATGATCTCCTCAATGTTGGTGAGCACCAGGTCCAGCAACACTTCACCTCTGATCAGTCTGTCCAATACGTGAACCAGAAAGTTATCAATGAACTCCAGGAGTCTCCTGGGTTGCTTGTAGTTCACCATGCTGTTTTCCCAGCAGAAATCCAGGTGAGTGAAATCCTTCATCAGGATGAGAGGCTGTAAGCACGATGCCTTTTACAGCTGAAGCAAGAAGGCTTCGTCGACAGACATCCCTTGATCAGGCAGCCTGTAACAGCCCCTCACCACCAGATGTTTTTTATTGTCCAGTCCCTAATCTTAACAACAGGCTCTCAACCTGTACGTGACTGTTTCTCAATCGTACTCTTTACAGTCTAGCCACTTTTTAATACAGAGGGCAACTTCATCATTCCTCCTACCTTGCCTTTTCCTTCTAAAAAGCTTATAGCCCTCAATCATGGTGTTTCAGTTATGTGAATCATCCCACCATCTTTCTGTGATAGCATTAAGATCGTAGTTTTCAAATTGCATCACAATTTCCAACTCCTCCTGCTTATTTTCTATGCTGTCTGCATTGGAAGAGGCACTTCAGCTGTGTTTTCATCCATGTTACCTTTTTGGGGAAATATATAAAGCCTATAAAGCCCATCCCTCTTTGACTTTAAAAATCACTGGTATCACTGTGTTCGGATTATGTACATGCTTCTAGGGAGTCTCATTCTGATCTGTCTGTATAACCAGGGTCTTGAACCTAGATGCTGCATTCTGAATACGCTGCATCTACCTATGACTTCTGAGTGGATGTGTAGAAGTCTCGAATGACAGCAAGCAAACTTTATCATCATGTAAGTCCTCATAAATAATTGTCATAAAAACTTTATCAGTAAAGCATTAGTTAAGTAATCCACAGTAATAGTGCAGTAGTTGAAATGCTGAGAGAAACTGATTATTTTTTTTTTTTCCCCAAGAGGGACAAAATACGTGTCTTCCAGCTTTCAGAAGATGCAACAGTTGTGTTCCCTGACACAGTATTGTTTTTTTCTGTACTGTATAGCAGTACTGCTTCAAAAGGAAGAACCAAGAAAATTAAATCATCTGCTCCAACCCAGCATCTCTTTGTGTAAAGCATTGTCCTGGGAAATCCAGAATGCTTATTTTACCCTTTCAGTGTAAGGTGTGCATTGAAGTCTTTGGCAGCCTGGGAAAGTCCTCTGGCCATAAACAAATAATATAAAATACAAACAAGACACCAGTTTGTCTTCCAGTGATTATTCCTTAAAATAATAAATAGATAAATAAATCACTAGTTTTGCCAATGCCTTGAAAATAGCAATGTAAGCGTACCTTTTATAAGGTCTGAAGGATGCATCTACCAATAGATTCTCAGGTGTTCACATCAAAGCACTCCTACGGAAATTCAGAGCTACTGAGACACTTAGTTAGTTTAGATGATTTATTCAACTGTATTTGTGAATTACAAGAGTTGTACCTACAAGATCAGCTTCATACTTTTTATCAATTTGATAGTCTGTAGTTAAATTGGGTATGATGTGTTTGCTTACATATGCCACATAAGGCATACTTGCAAGTTGATGTAATTAAATGAAAACTGTTAACCTAAAAGAGAAAAGGAACCAATAGGTAGCAAGATGGAGAACATGCTGTGACATATCCTACTATCCATTTCAAGCATTTAAAATAACTTACGTTCAAGACTTTTCTGTGATTATACCTTGATGAGAGTTTCTACTGCCTGGAAATTAAAAAATATCTTTTATGGTTAAATGTTTCCATACACTAAGGTAATACTTCCTTATTTGTACATTTCTAGGGACATATAATACAAGTTTTGAGTAGAAGTCATTTGTTAAGATAACTGCAAACTTTGAAAATAATAATTTATTTAAAAAAAAAAAAGAAAAAAAAAAGAAAAAATCATGACATCTAATCATTGCCCACCCCTGTATAAAGCCATGTTGACTGGCCAATAAATAAAGCAAATTGACTGGCAATATGAATATGTAACATAGACAAGTTCTTTATGCCTTTTCCCATGGTATCATTTACAGGAGCTTACTGGTAGTTTACCAAACAGTTTATTTATTTAAACTCCAAATCCGACAGAACTGTAAAGATAAATCTGACAGAACCAGCAAAAAAGTCAGAGAAATATATGGAAAATATAGATTTCTCATAGGCCATGCAAATACTGCAAAACCATGGGCCTTATTTGCAGATCATAATTCCCTAGCAACACAATAAAGGAACTACTTTCATATTTATTTTTCCAAAAATAAAAAGAAACAAAAGATAGAAAGAACAAAAGCTAAAATTCATGGATTCTAGTGACTTTATTCTTGAGTATGCGTACATATTTTTTTTTAGAAATAGTATGTTTTTAGAAATAATCATTTACATTCTTACTGTACAGATGCACAACTGCATGATTAAGAGCACTATAGAATTGGATCTCTTTCTGTCTAATACACATATTTTCCCAGGCTTCATTCAGTTACACTGATTTCTAAGCATTTGTCAAGTACTCTGCTTTTGTTTAAAAAAACATCTTTCAACACAGTGAATTTTCACATCCTTCTTAACTTTTCTTAAAAGAGAATTTCCATTTCTGAATATAGTGTTTTTAATCTAACAAGTGTTGATTTTGATCATTGAGAGCAGATGCATTACTGAAAATAGTAAAAAAAAAAAAAAAGCTATCTTAATAGAATAGCCCCCATGTGTTTTACTTCATAAATATTAATAGAATTAATAATTTTCTATTAATAGTAGGCCAGAATGTATTGTGATGAAAATTTGTCAGCTTTCTTAAATTTTGCAGGTCCATATCCAGTTATGCTGGCTAAGGATCTAACTGAATCCTTTTGTTTTGTTTTGTTTTGCTTTATTGTATTGTTTTTGTAACCATGTTGCTCTTACACATTTATTTTAAATATCATTAATGCCTAAGCAAGGAATATATCTTTGACCTTGTGAGTTTCTTCTAGATGAAGTTTTCTATTCTATCTAGCTTTCCAGAATCATAGAATCATAGAATAATAAAATGTCTTGGGTTGGAAGGGACCTCAAAGATCATCAAGTTCCAACACCCCTGCCACAGGCAGGGTTGCCAGCAACTAGATCAAGTACTAGATCACATTGCCCAGTGCCCCATCTAGTCTATGCAGGGCTACTCGCAAGGAGATCTTCTCCTAGTTTGAATACATATCTGGAATTACCTTGACCCACGTGCAAAACCTTGCACTTTGTTGTGTTGAACCTCATTAGGTTCACAAGGGCCCCACTTTCATTTTTATCAAGGTTCATCTGGATGGTATCCCTCCCTGCAGGGAGTGACCCCACCACTGCTCCTTGCTCCATCCTCATCGTGTTGTGTGAGTTGTCCTGGTTGTGATCCTTCCCAGTCTCTTGTGCACTCCTATGAGAAGCTGAAAAGTCTTTGACTTAATGTAAGCACCGATCAGTAACAACTAAGATATTGATGTGTTATCTACATTATTCTCATCCCAGTCTCAGAGACAGGCTCTTTTTGGTGGTGCCCAGTGATAAGACAAGAGGCAATGAACATAAACTGGAACACAGGAAGTTCTGTCTGGACGTGAGAAAGAACTTCTTTACTTAGACAATGACAGAGTACTGGAACAGGCTGCTCAGAGAGGTAGTGGAATCTTCTTCTATGGAGATATTCAAAACCACCTGGATGCTTCTCTCTATAACCTACTGTAAGGGAACCTGCTTTACCTGGGGGTTGGACTAGATGATCTCCAGAGATCCCTCCCCACCCCTGCAATTCAATGATTCAGGGATTCTGTAATACAAAACATGGCACCTTACTAGCTGCTAGGAATGCAGTTAACTCTATCCCAGCCAAAACCAGAACAGGTAAGGACAGTTCTATGACTGGGGCCTTTTTTCAACAACTTTTGTAGTTTAAGTATCTGGTAGCTCCCTGTACAGTTCCAGAGAGCATTCACAATTTGGAAAAACATTACAAATCAAAAAGATCGAATGTGGTATCATGTTGTACTCACAATATTGCAGTAAATACTGTGCTCTACTTTCTTTATAATCAAATTGAGTTCCACAATTGGGCCACAGAAATATGGTTAAATTTTAGTAGCTAAATGGTACTTGAAAAATTCACCACACTATCTCAAAACATTCTTCTAAATTATTTCAATAAAGTAACTTACTGTGTACACATGAGCGAAGAAGTTACAAAACAAAAATTGAGGACGAAAAGTCTGAGAGCCTTGTTTGTTCTCTCTGTTGATATAACCTGCAAGTTGCTCATCTTGTTTGTCAGAAAGCACCATAGAATATGTCTAGAATGATTTTAAATTATTTATTATAATTAGTAGAATGAGGAAGAAGACAGAAATAGTCTTTTTGTATGCAGAAGAGATTTAAGTCTAATTTCCATTAGTAGTGATCAAGAAAGGAATAAAAATAATTAATTTAATCATTTACTCCAAATTTCAGAACTGCTCTCATTTAAAATCAGTAATAACATTTCCAGTTTAGCGTTGTACTCATTGAAATATACTGGGGCTCTAGGGGTAAGGGACATTTACATGGCAGTTCTTAAATGATTTCACTTGCTAATTCTGCCAGTAAAATCAAATGATCTCCCAAAAGGGAAGAACTAATTAAAAATTAGATGTTTTCTTGACTTTTTCACTTTGAATAAAACCTCAGAACTAGAATGACACAGTCATTCTTTAGGAAGGATTTGTCAAATCTCTTTTCTTTAGGGTCTGTGAGCTTTTAAATGTATAAAATTAACATCTTCAATTCACAGCTCAAACCCTCATGATATAAATAAGTTTTACACAAAGTCGAAGCAAAGTCCATGTTATCACTTCTGCTAAGCCTTCCTTTGCGTTAGAATGACAGGAAACAGAGATAACCATCACAAAACCATTTCACACAGAGCAATACAGACCTTCTTTAAGAGATATACTGTATGCACTGCATGTGACACTGCATCTGACATTAACAGTTTCTTAAAATTCATCACGTCTAGAGAAATCTTCCTCACTATTCAATTGGCTTTGTCTATAACCTTTGTAGAAGGAAGCATCTAATGCTAAGAAACCATTTTATATTTGTCATGATTTTAGGATGGGATAAAGTTAATTTTCCCCATAGAAACTCATATGATACTGTATTGGATTTTTGATGAAATAATGTTAATAATACATTGTTTTTTTTGGCTGAGCAGTGCATAGACAGAGTCAAGGACTTTTCTGCTTCTCATGCTTCTCATGGCCCATCAAGTCCAAGAAAGGACTTTTCGAGAAACTCACATACTATTCTGCTGGGTTTATTTTTACTTTCTTAGATTTGTTCATACAATGATAAGCAAGAAATGCATAGACATGGTGATTAAGATAGACACCCTTATATTAAAAATGTATAGAGTAATTATAGCATGTTGCAATCAAATCCCAGCAAAAGCATCTTATGTACATATCTTTTATGTACTTACAAAATTCAAAAATGTTGTTTAGCACTACATGTGTCCAAGTCATTCCTAGCTCTGACAAAGTGTTGAAACATCCCGCTCAATTATTTCCAACATGGTTAGTGCTGCTAAATGCCTTTGCAGTCCACAGTCTCGTGTTCTGGTTCAGTTCTAGCTGCTTAACTCTGCTCTCAAGCACTTTTTTAAAATGCTTGAGAAAGTGAAAATTTAGTCCTGTGAAGGCATGTTATTTGTTTGAGAAAAAAAGGAAAAAACATCACAGTCTTTCCCTTTCACATCAGGATAAGATCTGATTACAAATCAATAAAAACAAAACTAAAACTGCATCTTGGGAGGACAAATTTATATGTGTGCTGCTCCAAAAGTAATGTGTCCCATTTCATGATGTTCAGAGGCAGATATTGGTGGTATGTCAAATTTTAGTCAAATGTCAAGTACCCTGGTAAAATAAAGTTTGATAAACCATAATAATATGTAAATTTATTCTACTATGAGATATATATTGAACAAAAAATTACTTTTAGAATAACAGACGACAAAAACATTGTGAACATATCATATCCAACCCACAAAAAAGGAACAGTTACATGTTCTCTTTAATTTTTAATTTTAATTTACTAGTGTTCTTATATATCTTAAATACTTGATCTTATGGGACCTTTTCTGTCATATAATATTTTACAAAATCTTTATATTACTTTCTGCATTTACTAGAAACAGAACAGGACCTAAAACTAGTACGCTCTATTTCATGTTTTTTCTAAAGCAAAACAAAACAAAACAAAACAAAACAAAAAACAAACAAAAAAACACTTGAAATGGAAACATTTTAATTTTCATTACATTAAAACCTAATAATTGCATTCTTTTTAAATAATAATGAAATGAATTAGTCATATATTATAGAAATATTCATTTTCCATGTTGTAAAAGTTGAAATAATTTACAAAGGGCTGCTCCAGAAGTCCCTCCCATTTTATTATGTGGAGGCCCACAGTGTCAGAGGCAGATGTTGGTGGTATGTCAATAGAGGCTGAACCTTCCCACCAATATTCCATTACATGTTGTTTCTGTGTTACAGATAGCAGCAGAATATCATCTGACATGAAAGTATGTATGAAGTAAAGGTGTGCTGTTTGTATCTGTTGCAGTTTCCTTGGAAGTAAATAGGAAGCATTCCTTTTGGAGTAATCTACTTAACTACTTTTGTCAGTTTTTGTTCAAAGAAAATATCAGATGTATACCACCTTGGATTTTACTGAAAAGCTTATTTAAAGAGAATTCATATTCATTTAGAGCTCATATGAATATTTTAACTATTTTTAGGGACATGGCCTTACAAACACATTAACATTGTTGAATTTTAAGGAGAAAAATTATGAGAGCTAGCAAATATATGCCCATTTCGATATCTTCTAAACTTTCAAATCTTAACCTTTTGTAAATATTTGTTGAACTCAGGCCCTTGGACTGAATAACAGTGTATATGGATGCTACTCATTCATCAGTTGTGTGCTAAAGCAGTCTGCTAGCAAAACAGAATTTATTTGCTAGCTCTTAGCTCTTTCATATTCCATACTCTATTATGGACTATTCTTTGTCCCATAAGGAAAGGAAGATAGATGTCTAGGCAACAATGAAAATGCAGTGTGCTATAAACAGATTGTAGTCTGCTTATCCTAGCAATTATTCCTTATAGACACTCTTTTCTTTATCTTGTATTTATCACATTCACTGTAAAGGATTACACAGAATATATCCTGGAGAAGCTCCCAAATCCACCTTTGTAAGAACAGAGATTATTTCAGATGTGAGTTTTCAACTTGTGCTCTGTGACTTATCATTTTAAAAGGAATGAAGAAAACAGGTAAGGATTATCATCCTGTATCCTCTGACAGAACACAGAATGGAGTGATTGGAATGTGCATGACTCTTAGAAGTGCTGTATGACAGTCCTAATTCTATTAGAGAGAAAAGGAAGAGAAATGGAAAGAGAAAGTTAAAAATAGTTATAAGAATGTATTCAGGAAATACACTCTTTCTAATAACATCAGACTTTGTATTTTGCATTTACTAAACACTAGTATTGTTAATCATATAATCATATGATAATATGTCATACACATTATACATATTATAGAAATACATTTCAAATCATGCTATGCAAGACCACTAGCACAACAGCAAACTGAGAGCACATTTAAGAGGCTGGTGGCTACTGTCTGCAGAAAAACAAGACTTGTTTACATACAGCTGATGAAACAAGGGAACTTCTTGAGCTATCATCTGAACACCTACCTAGAAGCCAATGGAGCATCAGTTTGATTACCTGCTCCTAAGCTGAGATTGACCTCGTGACTGTTGGTCTGTGTAACTGTGTGCATGAATATGTGAGACAGAGAGAGATTCTAATAAATATTGGTTACGATCATTTTCCTCCGATCTGGTCCCGTGACACAAAACGGAATTTACAACAGTAGATACTTAACAGACTACATGCAGTTTCCTAATCAAGGTGGATGCAGTATTTCTTTTGGTTACATTGCCTGTAAGTCATGGTCATTGAAAACTTCAGAGAATGGAGATTTTATAACCCCGTAGGGTAACCTGTTCTACTGGCTGGCTGTCTTGATGGTGAAAAAGGTTAGAAAAACTACTTAATTTTAGGTTGGTGAAAAGTGAAAAAGAATCTGAACTTTTCTTCTGTCAAGATTCCCGTGCTTTATAGTCCCTCCACCATGTATCACTGTGAATAAGTTGGTTTCATCTCCTTTGTGGCCTCGTGGTGAATTCTTAACATCTTCTGTAGTTCAGAATCCTAGAAATTATAGATAATTTAGTCTTCTGTGAAGTTTATTCTGGCACATCGACTGCACACATCTTGTGCATTTGATATACAATCATCATATTTGAAAAGTCGTGGCTGTTGGGTAAAGTCCCTGGGGACTGGAAAAAAGGAAATATCACTCGCATTTACAAGAAAGGGATGAAAGAGGACCCGGGGAACTACAGGCTGGTGAGCCTCACCTCAGTGCCTGGGAAGATCATAGAGCAGATCCTCCTAGAAGACATTTTAAGGCACATGAGGATTGAGCCTTTCTGTGATTATGTGATTCTGTTACATGGAAAACCAGCAAATGTTGCACACTTGGCTACAGTGTGCAGTTAAAAAAGTTGATGATGTCAAGTTAGCTTGAAAATATAAAAAATGCTTTTTAGTGGATCTATTCTACTTAAGTTTCTATTGAAGCTTAAAAAGTTGTTAGTTGAACAATTGCAATTGCAAATTATTAGGCAGATAAAGTACTTGCTAAAAAATGAGACAATGAAATTCAAAGAGCAAAAAGCTTTTAAAGAAATTTTGTTTGATTTTCTTAAGAATTTGTGTTAAGAACAAGCTTATTTCCCATTTTTATGTTTGATTCTAATATAAAAAAGAGAATGTTCTAAGTAAGATTTCTCATAATATGGAATTAGAAGGTATTATTAATACATAATTGGACTAGAATATCACAGGGGAATAATGAAATGATATAGGATAAAATGTAATTTCCCATGTTTGGGAAAAGTGCCCGTGTTCCCATATTTTCAGGAGAAGGGACTCGAGGCTGAAAAGATTCCTCTCAGTCTTGTACAGTAATTATGGTATAGCACTGTTCTTCTTGGAATGTTAGCTATTTTGTTACCATTACTTACTCATAAATTATTTTTTATTATATTACTTTTGGATGAATTCCTTTTTCTTCATGTTATTAGACCTGTATTTTGAGGCATAACTCCAAATACAGTTAACAATTTGTTGCCAGCAAGAGCACTATATTTTGTTTCACTGGCAGTAAACAAATGAACAGAACAGACAGTGTATTTTGGCTTTGTATTTTCTTGTATCTGTGTCTAAATGGTGAGATGTAATTGTTATTTAGAGAGAGATAATGAAAGCAGTTGTGGACACATTGCACCTGACAGACATAGGATAAAATAAGAAGGCTTTAATAGACTTTTTAAATCAATATACATTCCAATTCAATATGTAACTTTAGAGAATGTATTTGAAAGAAAATTCAGTTGTGCTAAGCGATTACTATTCAGTTTTCTACTTTGCGTGGGCTCTATTTGCACAAATTAACTAACTTAGTAATACGGCATACAAGCAGCATTATATAATTTGAACATAATTGAAATCTTACCCTATAACATTAATTTTAACAAGCTCGTCTTGCTATATCTGTTTCAGACTATGAATGATAAATGTCATTAGCTAGAAATTTATGTTTTAGAATATATACCTTAAAATAACTTTTTGTGGTGATCGATAAATCCTTTATTTGTTGACCTAATGCTTCATAGAATTTAGATAAGTAATACTTTTTTATCCAAAATTAAAAAAAAAAAAATTGTCTAGGAAAATGATAAAAGGAAGTCTGAAGTCTAGACAAAGTAAAGAATCTCTAGTTCTCAGAAAGAAGGAAACAAAGTAAGAAAAGTATCCCTTACTATTAATATCATACAGTAAAAAACAATCAGCAAATATAAAAATAAGGGAATTTATATGATAATTAAAAACAAAAACACCTAGGGGAAAAAAATAAAAAAAGAAGAGAACTGCATTAAGATATTCAGAAAATAATATATTTTGTCTACAGGTAGATCTGAAAAAGTAACAGAGTGACTCTGACATGGGGAATAAATTCCTCAACCAGGCTAATCATTCAGTGTTCAGATTATTAGGGGTGCTTGTAGCAGGGTTTTTAGATAGGATTCCCCAGGCTGTTCTGATAAATTTTTATAATCCAGCTGGCTTGTATTCCTATGTTATTTGAGTTCTGAGTGTGCTAATGCATTAATTGCCCTAAGAGATATACCTGCATCTCTCAGCAGTGCACTCACTCTGCCACCCCTTGTTTGCAGAGGTTTTGCTTGCCTAGCACAAGAGCTGTGGGACTGTTCCTTGCTGATGAATGTGTAGCCTAGGGATTATGCTGGGGTTGTCCTCAGCTCTCAAACTTCTTTCAAGGAGTAGCACTGCTCAAGCTGCTTCCTGACATACATGATCACTCCAGCACATGTATGATAATCATAAACCGCATGCAAAGCATCTCCTGTCTATCAACCGTATTCGTAGAAGACTGTCACATGTCACAATTTCTTCATCTGCATTAGCACTTTCTACTGACTGCAAGAATCCTGCTTCACAGAATCACAGAATATCAGGAATTGGGACCATGAAAGATCATTATTTGTGCAAATGCTGGTCAGTATATATGTATGTATGTATGAAGTTCTCTATTTATTTATTTATTCAATTAAAATCCTGATATACAAATACATTGTTCCAACTAAAAAGAAAAAAAATGTACGTGAAATTTTATTTCCAAAGCTCTGGCTTCATAGTAATATAATTTGTCGTGGTCCTTCTTAAAAATTCAGTGCTATGATCCATTGAATTATAGCAACAGAACTAAATTTGTAAAAGCAATATGCATGTAATGGTTTTGTTTTAAAAAGAATAATTTGAGGTACATTATTCAGCAACATGAATTCAATCAGATAAATAATTTTTAAAATGGCCATTTATAATAGATATGAGTTAATGAGTATAGTATAATTAAGGAAACTTTGTTTAATCACATATTTAGATGCTAGGAAGCATCTTCCTTCCAAATGCACTCCTGAAGAATATGCATGCAATTTTAATTTTAGTCTTGGAGGCATCTCTCCCAACAGATCAGTTTTAAATGTCAATGTTCCAGACTCTAGCCAAATTCAGCACATTGAACTGTGATAATAAGAGATGTGATGGCCGTACAGCATATATAATGCATTAATAGACATTGCCTTCTAACATTTCTGACATGAAATATTTAGATACAACATGGAGACTTTTTCCATCGGTTTCTCATCAGTTGCTAATTGGCAGTCAGAATGATTATTTTCTCCATTATTTCCTCATGCTCTTTCTCTCCATATTTCTGCTCAGTCTTACTCCTTCTCCAGATCTATCATTAGTCTGTTTTTCAGAGAAAAGCAAAACAAAACCTTGAAGATTTATTTTCTCTTATCTGTTAAAATCTCTTTCTCATTTACCTCAGATGAACCATTTTGACTGTCTTCATGGACAAAATGAAGTAGCCTCTGTTAGACTACTCTGAAGGGAAGGTCACAGCTTCTACTCTCACAGAAACACAAAGTTTTCAAATGCCATCACATATGGGCGCCATGGTTTCCCTATTTCACAGCCAAAGCTGGTAGTTATCATCACATATATTCAGTCATTAAACATTGCAGTTGCTGTCTGTAGTACAGTGCATTTTATGATTTACATGCTTTTTTTTTTTTTTTTTTTTTTTTTCTTCCCAGAAGGGCACATGGACACAGGCTGCTTGAATGTTCCCTCTCCCTGAATGGAACAGATGGTAGTGTTCTCCCATTTTACCCTGTAAGGTGAAAGAACTCATATAGTATAGGATAAGACAGAATGGACGGGTAGGTGTCTTAGGTTCAGCTGGATGAGAACAGCCAGTAATTTAAATTGTGCACATTAGATAGCTACAGAATACTGTATCTCATCATTATTATGGTTTTTATATGTCTTGTTAACAGTTTTACAGAAAGAACTACCCAGGTTAAAGAAGAATGAACTCTGAAGGAACTAGAACTAGCTTTTGCATGCAGAAGCTGTGAATCATTCCTTCTGCACTGAAGGACTGTTACGATAGAAAGAGCTTAAAGTTATGAACTAAATTAATATGATGGACAGTTTAAATGAATGGCCAATAAACTATGGAAATAATATGTGTGTATATGTATTAAAAAAAAAAAAAGATAAATGACGGTAATTAGTTAGGATGTATACAAATTGTGAGACTTGGATATGATGTAAATGGTATGGAAAAGGTGGTAGATATTGTCTTAATTTCATCTGAGATGACACTATATTCTTAAGAGCATCTGATATGATTCTGTGTTTTAATTCTAGGAAAAAAGCAATGTTGACCACACCGATGTTAGTAGTTGCAGCTAAGCAGTATTGTACAGAGCCAAGACCTTTCTCAGTGAAAGACCCAAGGAACTGGGAGGGAGCAGAATTAGGACAGCTGACTTAAATTGGCCAAAGGGATATTCTGTCCCATATGACATCATTCAGAAGGAGTTTTGAAAGGGGTAGGAGTTCATCTCTCTCTTCTGCAGCTCAGAGGACTAGCTGGGCATTGACTGGGGAGTGATGGGCAATTGCTTGTGTATTACTTCTTATATACTTTCATACATTTTTGTACATATATATAGTCACATCTATTATTTTTCTTTTCTGTCTTATATCTCAACTAATGAGTTCTACATTTTTATGATTCTCTTCCCCGTCACCAGGAAGGTGAGGAATGAGCGACTAACTGTGTGGTGCTCAGCCACCTGCTGGAATAAACCACAAGAATCAGGAAGGATTAAATAGGAGCATAGTTGTCAAAGGACATGTAGAGGGCATTCTGAGTGTATCTAGGAAGCTGTATAGACTCAGTTCCCCACTTTCCTCATTTGTCTTCGAAGTCTATACAGGATTAAGATAGAGGAGCCAGGAATACTGCTTGCAATAAATGCTTCATGCAAGACATTTATTGCAAGACGTCAGTACAGACAGTGACACAATTCTTTTGCAGATCTGGCAGCAATGGTTAACCTTTCTTGTAGTCAGTTCCAGAATCCTTCCGACCAAGTAAACTGCTTAAGTTCCATGGCTAAACAGAAATACGGAGCAAGCTCCCAGATTTGGACTCCCTTGAGCCACAGAAACCAGTGCTAAAACATTCTATTATTAGCATGAAGTGTTTGCTTCATGTGATCAACAGGATGAACCCATCATCATGATCGTAAGTTTACAAGAGTTCACTTAGTGTTGTGGCAAAAAAAAAAAAGTCAGAATTTCGATTAATACAAGGAATAAGTTTATTTATCAAGATAGAGAAGTAAAGGTGCAAAGCTTGGAAAGACAAGTGGTTCTGAGTACATCATAATTTATACTCTTTCTTTCAGCAGCTATTAGCAATTGAATATATATATATAACTGGCATGTGGAATACCTAAGGAATAAAGAGGAAAAAGGTTTCTGAGAGGCTTAATATTTCTGTACATTTTCTCCTCCCCCTCACAATTCTTTCCATATTTGTTCTGAATTTTGGAGTGTTGTTGAAAAGCATAGTGCTTTGTTCTGACCATTGTCTTCAGCTATCAAATGCAGTCTTGTACAAAAGTGGAGAGAAAAGAATCAGATTAAAATTCCTCACACACTTACTGAATACACTGAATGAAACTCAGATGAAGAGCTAGAGGAGTCATGTATTGAGTGGGAAGTGTTTGAAGCCATATGGCAGGTCTCTGTCTTAGAACTGTTAATTCAGATGAAATCTTATTTCCATATCTGTGCAAATTTTATTTAAAATCATTAAGGCTCTAGCTGAACACATAAAGGAACTACACATGACCTGTTAATAAAAGGTAGTTGAAAAGAAGTATCACATTCAGCTTTTGTTTGAAAGCAGCTGACAGTCAAATGGTACTTCTGTTGGTACTGCTGCTAAACTCCAAATGGAAATAGAGGTCACTGTAAAGAGATAATTTCAGTAATATTCTAGGACAAAATGCAAGCTGTATAACACTGCAAGCAGATATAAATGCTACATTATCTTTCTGTGATCAAGATGCAACACAACACATAATCTTTGAAATGATTAAGAATAAATCAGAATATGTTAAAAATATCTTAAATGACAGGAGTCCAGTATATGCTTGAATCCATGCTGCAAAGTAATTCCAGTGTCTGGTGTTCCCAGAACTCCAAAGCATCTTATCTGTGGAACTTGTACCACTGTCAAGAGATCTGTATAGCTTTACAAATGGGCCCATCATTAAATGTTAGAAAAATTCCTTCTTATAAGCATGATATATTAACTCTATCATAACTATATTTGAGGGAAAAGTGTATGGGTTTGTGCATTTAGATCCTTCAGTCTACAGCCTACAGTTTTCATGAAGGAAGGAAGGAGTTGGTTTTTATTTATTTATCTATTATTTCTTTTAATCTATTATTTCCTCATGGAATCATATCACAGAATAGACTGGGTTGAAAAGGACCTCAAAGATCATCGAGTTTCAAGCCTCTCTGCTATGTGCAGGGTCACCAACCAATAGACCTGGCTGCCCACAGCCACATCCACCCTGGCCTTGAATGCCTCCAGGGATGGAGCATCCACAACCTCTCTGGACAACCTGTTCCAGTGTGTCACCATCCTTTGTGTGAAAAACTTCCTCCTAATATCTAACTAAATCTCTCATCTCAGTTTTAAACCATTCCCCTTGGTCCTATCACTATTCATCCATGTAAACAGTCGTACTTCCTCCTGTTTATATGTTCCCTTCAAATATTGGAAGGCCACAATGAGGTCTCCCCAGAGTCTTCTCCAAGCTAAACAAGCCTAGTTCCGTTAAGCTTTCTTCATAGGAGAAGTGCTCCAACCCTCTGATCGTCTCAGTTGTCCTCCTCTGGACCCACTCCAAGAGCTCCACATCTTTCTTGTAGTGGGGGCACCAGGCCTGGATGCAGTACTAAGATGGGGCCTCACAAGAGCTGAGTAGAGGGGCACAAAAACCTCCCTCTCTCTGCTGGCCACCCTTTTTTTAATGCAGGCCAGAACACAGTTGGCCTTCTAGGCTGCAAGCGCGCACTGCTGGCTGATGTCCAGCTTCTCATCTACCAGGACCCCCAAGTCCTTCTCTGCAGAGCTACTCTCCACATGATCTTCCCCCAATCTGTATAAATACCTGGGATTGCCCTGAGCCGATATCACCTTGTAGCACAAATGTACACAGATTTCAATGACATCCTTGCTTTTTTACTCATGATGTCCAAAAGGATATGCATGCAGAAGTTTATAAAATGGACTCCTTTATATGCATATTTTATTTTCAGATATCCCATTCTTGCCTTCATTATCTGTTTTCCCTTTGTATAACCTTTTGCCAATCTGTATGCTGGGATTGATACCAGAGATAGGTTGCTAGGCAACATAAAATGGAAAACATATTGTGGACTAGCAGGCTTTTACAATGAAGGCTTCTTAAACCACACTTTAGTCTCCGCACCTCACAAATAAATCTGCAATTATGTGCTGATATAGCAAGTAGGCAGTGGTCTCTGATTAGTAAGAGCTACATGCTTCTCTAATATACAGACAGGTATCATGCCAAAAATGAATGTTATTAATGAATACACGAAACACAATTAACAATAATTGGCACAGGACTCAGAAAGCACAGTTATGCCATATGATGTAACAAATTATCTCTTTCTAAGCCTGAAATATACAGTTAAAACACAAGGAGAAAATTAAATATCAGTAAAGTAGCCCTTGCTTATATCTTTTTTAATAAATAAAACACTTTCTCTAAATATTCCTAGATTCTACTGCAAATTCTGTCAGACTGTTAGAATGGTCCTTGAAAAGGTTTTGGCTTGTGCCTGGAACATCTCCCACAGCATTTATTGGGACAGTCAGGGACTTAGCACTGAACACTGATGACCCCCAGAAGGCACTGTGGACCTATCCCCTGTGCTTTGGAGCACGAGGCAGTTAATAGCAGGTTCTTTCACAGAGTTGGTCTCAGTGATGTAAGGAAGTTTGTCATAGTTCATTTGATATCATACACATTTGGGATTTTGTGCATTTTCAGCACGGGCAATTTTCTTGATTCCTAGATACTGTTACTCTATCCAAACATTGTGATTTGCATTTTTAGTTTACTTCTTTAAGATATCTAGAAACTTTTGATCACAACTAAATTCCATAATTTTCTGCACACCATTTTCCAAGTGAAATGTATGTGCATCTTACCAGACTGTTTATCTGCTTCTCTATAATGTAAAAGTGGTTACCTGAATAATTCACCAGAAGCATTTTAATTATTTAAAAAGTCTTACTAGTCAGTTCTGTTACTCTGTATATTTCTTTTTATTTGCAATATTGTTCTGGCAGTTGTGAATATGCAGAATTTCTGTGATGAGACATCAAAGGTAGAAGCTCGTGTAATTTTGTCATTGATTAAATAACACATAATTACAGAAAAACTCACAAGATGTATTTCATTGTCACTGCTTTCAGTAAGTTCTTTTATCATTTAATTCATTTCCTGCCTTCCTCCACGCTCTCTAGATATACCTTTTCTGTCTTTCTGTGATGTCTGCTAGAGTTCTCTACCTTCATATTGTCTTTCTCTGGTCTGATCTACAATTAAGCAAGCCATGCAAAGTTAAATAGTTGTAACATAAAAGAGGGAGAAGTAAGCAAAAATGTAATGTGTTGTGATTTATTATTAATTTAAGAGATTAAAGACACATCTTCAAATTTTTCTGCATGAAGAAAGAGTTGGAACGAGGTATCTTAGTCACTGCTTTGGCAAGTTTTCCAGATATGCTCCATTTAAATTTTTGTGTTTTATGGGTAGAATTTTCTTGTTGTAACAATGGTCTTCATCTCAGATAATTTACACCTCTGAAAATCATCTAAGTTTCTTAAATGGTCAGTAGAAATACAAGCATCTACAAAGAGGAGATAGAATTTGTCTTCAGAATGTGTCTTTAATGTAGGTATCTACATATGAAGTAATCTCTGGATTAGTTAGAAATATTCTACTCAGTAAAGCCAGTGGATTTTAGAGAGTTGATCATCTTATGAATAAATACCCATAAAGGTTGAAAGGCTTTCCATGTTCCATGCCTACTAATTGTCTGGACAGAGTTGAATTCTATAAAAAGTAGATTTTTTCTATTTAAGGAATAAATGTTGAGTAGAATGAATCTTTTATTTTTTTCTTTTAGTAGAGTATAAAGTGTTCGTAATGATTAAATACATTAAGTTAGCGGAGAGAATCATGTTTTTTGTAGATGTCATGAAGTATGCTTAATTGACTACAGGAAGAACCAAAAAAGTATTCAAATGAATATGTGTTGTGCAAGAAGAGCTGAAAAAAGATCACTGAATGAATACTTACTTTATATGTGAGAAAAGTGATATATATTTTATATAGATATATATATATTAGTACAGAGTGCTTAATTATATTTATCATTCACATTTAAAATGAGAGCTTATATTAAAAATGAATGGCATTTAATCTTAGAAGATTTCTTTAGAGGCAGGTGTCCTGTGGATACATGTCAAGTCACCTATTAATTTCTTATTGGAAATTTTTGCTCTTTTACTTGCTCTTAAAATCTATAATATAATGATTCTGAAATATTTCTTTTTTTACAATATGTAACTAAGATTTATTATTTGCATTTTATCGAGGCAAATCTCATTCAGAATTTTAAGACCAACATGGTAATACATTTATTTCCATTTTATTTATTTTATTTATTGCTCGAAAGGCAAAAAGGCAATTCCCACAAACATTAAAACACAGACTTTGAATATAGCTCCTGTTTTTTTCTTCTACAGAATTCATTATTAACACTCTGACACAGATCATATCACTGTGCAGCTTCCAGAGTCTTCAGAAAAAGACAAAGTATTTATGAAGTACAGTCAGCATAAATGTGTCACATTTCCAAAGCAACGTAAAGAATTCTGCTGTGAATAAGTACTTAGTCCCAAATATCTAGAAAAAAGGATCAAATCATTAATGATCATTAAAACCATTAATGATAACTGCAAAAAGTGAATTAGTTTCAATTAGTTCTTTCCCTACTGATCCTTATCACTTATTTTATTTATTAGTTATTTTATTTCTACTTAAACAAAGGGTTCCAAAACATCATTCTCCTTACTAAGATTCTCTCTTAATCAAAACAACTTCAAAGATATGGAAACAAAAATACCCAATATTTCAGGAAAAGGTAAAGACATGTTCTTCTGTGAAATCATTTACTTTTTAAAATCAGGCATTAAATATATAATATATCAACATAAATACAGATATATAATGTATCAACAACTTTGTTTTTGCCTCTGTCTTTACTAGTAACTGTTCCACACACAGACCTCAAGCAGATGGTTCAAAAGGGAATAGCAGGAGCACTGATTCTCTTAGGGCAAGCAGAAATCCGGTTCACAACTGCCTGTGGAAGCTGAACATCCATAAATCTTTGGGTCCCAATGAGATGCATCCCAGAGTCCTGAGGGAATTAGCTGATGTAGTTGCCAAGCCACTTTTGATGATACTTGAAAAGTCATGGTGGTCAGATGAAGTCCCCAGTAACTTGAGAAAAGTCACATTCATTCTTAAGATGGTGTTGAGGTTTCAAGCACGATAGGAAAAGAGGAAAGAAGGTCCCTTTCATCCTCCTGTTCTTCTTCCGGGCAGGAGAAAAAAACAACCCAGTTAAAGATAAGATAATACATTTACTACAAATTGTAAAAGAATGTAAGATAATAATAACAATAAATCAAGTAAAATGGGAGAGAGAGGAAAAGCTATGACTGTGTTGCTTGCTGCTCTGCCAGAACATGGAAATGCCTGTCACCTCCGTCATCTGGAATTCGAGAGCATGAGAGCATCAGAGTCTACTTTGACAAGAGGAGATTGTTTCAAACTAAAAGAGGGGAGATGAGATTGGATATAAAAAAAATAAGTTTTTTACAATAAAGATGTTGAGGCACTGAAAGAAGTTGCCCAGAGAGGTGATGGATGCCCTGTCCTTAAAGACATTCAAGGTCAAGCTGGACCAGGCTCTGAGCAACCTGATCTAGCTGTTAGTTTCTCTGTTCATTTCAGGGGAGCTGGACTAGTTGACCTTTAAGGTTCCCTTCCAACTCAAGCGGTTTCAAAAATTGTTGCATGCTACATGGTAAGCACTAAAATCTATGATAACTGTTTTAATTTTTATATAATTTTCTAAATCCAATTATAAATTTCTTCTGATAGCCATTTTCTTAAATGTTATAAAAATGAAATATTTTTATGTTAATACAAACAAACAAAAAAGCACCTACAGGTTATGCATTTGCAACTTTTGTACTCACCTTCCATTATGTCAAAGTCGCCCTTTCCATTTTAAGGAGGAGAAAGTACTAACAGCTGTTTGAAATGATGTCATTTCTAAAAGTATTTTTGTCTGAAAATCATTCCTAATAGGTAAGTGGTACTGCTTTCTTCTACAAGTTGTTAACTTTAATAGAATTAAAGCCAGATTAATCAGTGTAGTGTGGTTTGGTTACAGAAATAAAACGTCGTTATGTATGTATACATATATGTTTGTATCTGCTGTAGTCAAAATTGGATCTTCCATCTCTCTAGTTATTGTTGTTCTTCTGGTGGATGAACACAAAGGAATTGCAATGAAGTACCACAGCCCAGAATCCAATCTGTTCTCTTTACTATCAGCTTTTTCATTTGTATTCTCATACGGTTTATGGTGCACGTTTTTCATAGAAATTTCGTATTTGTTGTAATTCACATAATTATAATAATTTCTATTTTCTTATTTTGCAGACTATAAATTATTAGCCAAGTACCATATGTTCTCAGCATATTTTCATGCCAGATTGTTTTAAATGGGACTATAGTTCATAAACGCTTTTAATTTATAAGTAATATTCCAGAAGACTTGATATGAATTTTGATATATAGATGATTATTTAAATGCTTCCTGTGAACACTGCTATAGTCAAATTAAATGGATTTAAAGAAACTTATTTCATCTTTTCTGATGGTAGTTCTAGTTGGACAAAACAGTGCAATATGAAAAGAAAAATATACATCACTCATTTGAACTATTAATTTTTAATTAAAGCCATCTTGAAACTCCATCAATTAGTTATATATATTTTTATTATGAATTATCTATTGATTATCAAGAGGGTTGAATTACAATTTGTCCATAAGTCTGTGATTTAATTGTGTATTTATCATATTTCTCTTACAACCAAGGCTTCTCCTGGACATTTTTATGGGCCTAAGGAATCAATACAAATATATTTCAATGTATTTGTAGTGATTATGCTTCTGACATTAACCTTCTGAAATTCAAAATATGAGCATGTTCTTTCTTCTGTTAAAAAGCACTCTTTGATCAAGATATGTTTTTACTGACACCACTTAAGAATTATATAAGTTTGTCAGATCAAGACCTGTTAAGCCAATCAGTAGGTATTTTCACTATGGGTTTCTCATCAGGTTGTTGGCTGAATTCCATCTCTCAGAAGACTCTCCTAAAGGAAATTAGCTTGAGTACATTTATATAATAGCTTTCTTATCTAATTAGCAGCCAAAATGTACGCAATCAACTTGGAGATAGAAAATGAAATCAATTTGAAGCATCAAACTTTTTTTTTTTTTTTTTTGCAATTAGTTTAACACTATTTTCAAAAGGATATTTACATTAACATGACATATGCAAAAATGTAAAACCTAATATTTCTATGTTCTTAATTCTTAAGAAAGATTTCTTGAAAAAATCACTATAATAAAAATTGCATACCGTACACATGTGATAAATGTACCATATATGGGCTTCTGCAAAGGTCACTTGTCACTGATATCAGTATTCTTTAGCTACTATTTCATATTCCTAAACAGAATTCTGCGTGAGTCTCCCAATTTAGAAGAGCAGTTCATATGGAAGTATAATTTGAATTGTCTTCAACAAATATTTTATGAATTTCATTGACATGAGAAATAATTTCTTAACTTTGAGGACTCAGGTGTATTAAACAGAAAAATGAAGATCTGTTCTTTGAGACAAAATCACAGAGCTATATGCCAGAACAGTAAATAAATACATACATTAAAATGCCTGCTACCTGCAGAACAAATATAATGATTAACTTATGGCAGAAAATATGTGTGGAGATGCATGACCTTTAATTAATAAATTTTTAAAAGATAATTTTATTTTAAAAGATTTTCAAGACAAACTCTCACTATTTCACACTTTGCTAATTAAAACCAAATTAGAGATAAACAAAAAAAATTCCCAAACAAAAGAACACTATACAAACTATAAAGATATTGACATATCTGAACTTAAAGTGCCACGAGCATTTCTAGTTTATACTAATTACAGTGTTGTAGTCTTGACTTAGACATACATGAAATGAAAGCAGTTAAACTGTGATTTCTGATATCTAGAACTTCAAGTGCATCTAATGCAGCACTAGGAAACACTGAAGATTTTGGAAATTGTTTTACTTATTGCTTTCTGCAAGGACTCAGAATCAGTGGTTTGCAACAGTATTTTCAATTTTTTTTTTTTTTTTTGTCTTTTCATTCCTTAGACTTCACCAATACAGAAATATGGGGTCGGTTTCTCTAGTCGGACTTTTTTAACTATAGAGAGCAGTCAATAAACAATCTAGATCCAGGGAGTTCTGGTCGATGATAAATTGTACATGAGCCAATAGTGAGCCATAATAGCCAGAAGGGCCAATTATACCCTGAGGATGCATTAAGCCTAATTTAACTTGCTCCCTGAGGGAAGTGATTGTTGCCCTCCTCTGCGCCCTCTGCACTGGTGTGGCTTCACCATGAGTACTGTATGAACTTTTGGGTTCCTCCTTATAAAAAAGATGTATATAGAGATTGCCCAAAGGAGAGCAACAGAGACAGTGAGAAGTCTAAAAAGGCATCTTTGTTAGTTCTTCTTAGGGAAGAGACGGAGAGATGAATTCATTACAGTTTACAACTCATCATGAGGGGAGTGGAGGGGCAGTTGAACTCTGCTCTCTGGTAACAGTGACAGAATCTAAGGGGTTTCGTGGATCTGTGTCAGGAGAGGGTCAGGTTGGGTGTTAGGGAAAGGTTCTTCACCAGAAGGTAGTCGAGCACTGGAGCAGGCACCCCAGGACAGTGTTCATGGCACTGAGCTGCCAGATTCAAGGAGTATTTGGACAATGCTCTCAGACATAGGATTTGAATTTTTAGTGGTCCAGCATGAAGCCACAGTTGAGTTCAGTGATCCTATTGGATCCCTTCTAACTCAAGATATTTTATGATTCTGTGTTTTTAAGTGATTTAACAGGCCAAATGTGGACATTACTGAAAAATAAAGATCAATCAAGTCTTTCGTTCGTAAATAAATCTTAAAATATTTCTATATTGTCACAATTTAAGTAAGACCAATACTATTGCAAATATTTCCTCTTTTTGCTAAATTGCATTTGGCCTTGAACCTATATTAACATACAGCCTATGACTTAGGGTGTGCCTAAATATGTCACATCTGTCTCCCTATTTTAGGTAAGATTGTACCTGTTAGATCATAAAGTAATACACACAGATTCATGACTTTATTACAGTAATTTGTAACCAATTTTTTTTCCAATGTTCTGTGTGCAGATGAATGCAAAGGCGACTCTGCAGGTAGCTTTCCAACAGCTATGGAATCATAGAGTGGCTTAGTTTGGAAGGGACCTTAAAGATATCTAGATTCAATCCCCCTATCATGAGCAAAGCTGCCACCCACTTGATCAGGCTGCCCGGGGTCCCATCCAACCTGGTCTTGAACACTTCCAGGGACGGAGCATCCACAGCTTAAATGCATAACCTGTGCTAATGCCTTACCAGCCTCTCAGTAATATCTTCCTCCTAACATCATTTTGTTATAAGCTCCTTTTAAATACTGAAAGGCTGTAATAAGGTCTCCCCCAAGCCTTTCCTGAACAAGCCCAGCTCCCTCAGATTTTCTCTGTATATACTGTATTATAAAACATAATGCAGACCCAGAGGAAATTAGGGTATTTGAGCCACTTTTAAGCAACCCAAATTCCAGACTAGAAGCTTATAAAAGGCTTTATTACTATTATTATTATTTAATAGCTGTTAACCCAGCAGTATCGTGGAATGGAACAGCACAATGAAAAACATAAATTCATTACCATGATTATTGTCCTTATGCAGGAGTGTATGACAGTATTTCTTAACTATAATTTTTACTGCAGCAGCACAGTAAAAATATTTTCTTGAAGAACTGTGCCTTAATTATGGACATGACATGCTACATAAGTTGCTCAGATAAATGCCCTTTAGTTCACTGGAGTAGTTGCATTATGATCAACCAGAGGATACTGTTTATTTTCTTCATTTTGGTACAGGTGATAAATAGTGATTGCTTTAACAAAGACACACTTGAAATAACAGTAACTGAACTCCAAAGTAAAGTAAATTTGAGAAAGAGCTCCTAAACTGTGGCTTCACTTTGTACATTTATTGAAAATCATATTCCTTGCAGATGTTATAATCCCTGAACCAAAGCCAAGTGATTTCAACTATTTAGGAGAGAAGTTATGTTATACTAGTGTGGTGGAACATGTTATTGTAGTTATAAAATGATAATCTGAATTTTAGAAAGAATATATTATTCCTATGAAGTAATAAAATGCTTTGGTTTAAAAATAAAATTTGTTTTGAAGGAAGAGTGTTTGGAGGATAGCACAGCAAGATCCCTGAAATTCAGTACCAGCTTTGTTCTCTGGCTCAGAGACAAGTGAAGCAATTCAGAAGTGTCCTCCTGTGAAAATAGTTTACAGATTCTTCTGCACAACAGTTAACAACCAGCATCAGAAGTGTACACATACAACTAAGCACTACACGTTTGTCATCCATGAGTGGTAGTGTAACAACAGATTGATAGCTGTGGTGTTGTTACTTCTGTGGCTATGAGAATAGATAGAAAATAACGAATATTTTCTCCTTTTTTTTTTTTTTTTTTTTTCTTTTTTCCCAAGTAATTTATTTCACTATTATTGCAAAGACTATCTTCCTGCCCCCGGGGGACGGTGAAAACTGCCAGCAACTAGAATGCTTCAGAATTGCAAATGATTTGAATCCTAAAAACTGCTCTTCAAATAAAATCTAAAATGTAAGTTATAATTTTAAGGCAGATAGAACTATCTAAAACTGAATGTAATATACATTCTAAATGTTGTCAGAGCTGGCCACTGTATCATGATCCTTTTTAGAAGTCTGGGCGCCATCCAACCTGGCCTCGAACACCTCCAGGGATGGAGCATCCACAACCTCTTTGGGCAACCTGTTCCAGCACCTCACCATTCTCTCAGTGAAAATTTTCCTGACAGCTAATCTAAGTCTCCCCATTTCTGGTTTAAAATAACCTCCCCTCGCCCTATCACTATCTATCCATGTAAAAAGTTGGTTTCCCTCCTGTTTATAAGCTCCCTTTAAGTACTGAAAGCCTACAGACATCAGATCTTAAGAACTTTGTATCTTTTCTTTCCTCTTTTTTTTGGGGGGCTGTAGCCCTTGACTAAGTTTGACAAAATATTTAGACGTATAAACCTTGTACTAGCTTAGCTTCTTACCTACCAATGAAAAGAACTGGAAAAAATACAGAGGTAGCAGCCACTGGATATGTCTCTTCCAGTTTGTGAAGTAGATCATGGATGTTTCTCTGGGCCCAGTTACTTCAGGAAGTATCTATCTGCACCAGCATAGGAACCTCCACAGGCTACAGTGTGGGTATCTGCTCCAACATGATGAGCTCTAAGGGCTGAGAGGAGGATCTACGCTCCTATGCTGGAGCACATGCTTCTCCTTCTGAAACCTTGTTGTTTGTAGAGCTGCTTTTCAGTTTTGTTTTTTTTCCTTAATCCTCATTGCCTTTCTAGTGTTTTGCCCTTTAATGGAGGTGCCAGCAGCTTTCCTCAGCAGTAAAATGTGTTCTTCTGGAAAATTAAGTGCTATACAAAAACATTATTTTTATGAAAGGGTGGTAGCAGTGAAAAAACATACTGCTAAATAATTGGAAAATTCACTAATACTTCATTATAAATTGTTTGTTTTATGGTTTTTTGTTAGTTTGTTTTTCTTCTTCTTTTAAGGACATGAAGGAATAGTTCATGTGAAACAGTGTTGTTTTGAAGAAAATATTGTTTAGGGTGATGGTGGATGTGGTTGTTAGAAATGCCACTTGTCTTAGTTGGGTCACTATCCCTTTGTGTACATGCTATAGTCTATGATGCTAGAGGATTGTTAGAGTTAGGATAGTATGGTTGGGCTGAGGTTGGACTTGATGACCTTGAAGGTCTTTTCCAACATGAGCAATTCTATGATTATATGATTCTATGAAACCAAGAAAGGTAAATGAAAATCTGGAGAGAAAGAGCAATGTAATTTCACCAGTCAAGATACTGACTAGTTGCTGGAATTAGCACTTCATGCATGTTTCATCTTTTTTTTAGTGAAGAAATTAGAATAAATTTATTCTAATTAAATTCTTTTGTACAGAAATCTTCAATTATATTTGTGCTTTTTACCCTAGCCACAGCTGGCTTGACATTTAAGCATACAGTAACAGCATACATTTCTTGCTGTTACTAGACAATCTATGTGAATCAGTGACCTTTGCAACTAAATTCAAAACTTGAGCATTTCTCATAAAATTAATAAAATGTTCTCAGATGAACAGAATACTTTCTGTCGCTGCCTACTATGCAAGCCTACAGAATATATGATAATGGTGCTAGCGTCACAATACTTTGAGTTCAGACTATACAACATAAAGGAAAAAATAAAATACAGAAAAATACATTAAAAAAAAAAAAAGAAAATAAAAAGAGTCTTCCAAACAGTAGTATGCAGTATGCGGTACCAGCATGGAATATAGAGCTGATATATATATTGTAGAAAGATCATACCTTCTCTTATTGGAGTGGGTTTTCTTTCCTAATTTCAACAGGAATAGATTTAATTTTTTCCTGGATCTGTTGTGGTCCTGTTTAAAACATGCACTGCAATTAAGCAAGCAAAGTGGATAAAGCCTCTTAGGTATTGAGTATGATGGCTGAAATATAAATATGGGGAGACCTGGCAAGTGAATTACATCACAGTCCTTCAAACCTGTCATGATAAACACTATGTGTTTACAGTGGTGTATGCAACCATTGGATGGCTGGAAGCAGATCCCATTCCCCATGCCACTGCCTGAAATACTATCTTGGGCTTTGAAAACGAAATGTTGTGGTGACATGGCACCCCAGAAAGAATTGAATCAGACAACAGGACTCTTGTCCAAAACAACCTTGTAAATACTGGGCCGATGTGGCATTGAATAGGTGCATCACATCCACTGTCATGCACCTGCCTCTGGGAAAACTGAACAGTACAGTGGACTGTTAAAGATTACATTTAGAACAATGGTGCCGGGACATTCAAACATTGAGACACACATTTAGCAAAAGCCACCTGATTAGTTAATATTCAAGGATCTGCCAATCAAGCTGATTGTGCCCAATTCTTACATAATGTAGAAACATATAAAGTCCCAAGATGCATATAAGGAACATGCTGGGCATGATGATCTGGATTAGGTCTGCAATAGGCAAAGGCAAACCTGTATGTAGGAATGTTTGTTTGTTTGTTTGTTTTTTTCTCAAGGACATTGGTGTTTTTGCTGGGTGATACAGGAAGATGGGGAACACTGGCATGTACTTCGTGGGTTTTGATTTGGGCTAAGGGGCAATGATTTGAATTGTATGATGGTAACTCTTATATAATACTGTACGCCATCACTCTATAGTTGCTATACGTCATGCAAACAAAAGAACAGAGAGAAGGGGACATGTTCAGATACTGAGAGCTAAGAAATTTTTTGAAGTTAGTCTGGTGAACAGGGCGGACAGATTAAATCTGACACTTAATGAATCTAAAGGAGTATTAAATCCTGTCTGCTTTATAAAGTGAAACAGATATGGGTTTCTCTTAGAACAACAAAGTAGGTTCAGGAGTACTTTTTTTCTTTTATTATTATTTTTTCTTTTTTATTTTTTTTTTCTACTTTTTATTTTCTCAATTCTTTTTTTTTTTTCCTTCTGAGAGGTGATACCCAGAATGCTCTTTTTATTACAGATTCTTACTCCTAACTGACTTCATTACATTTTTGTAATGTACTGTTTTTTCTCCACAGATGCTCAGATGCTACTTTTTTTTTTTTCTCTTTTTCAAAGTATACCTTTTAAAGGAATATATAAAATAAATAACACTTAGTATATATAAATATACACTCATCTGTGCTTTATTAAAGCTTTTTCAGAGGTTGTTTGGTTTTATTTATTTATTTTTAAATTACAGCATTCTCACCAGCATCAGAACCACTGACAGCAGAAGTTAAAGAAATCTTACCGAATAATTCTGTTAAATCTATGAACATCCAAACTTGGTGTGGGTTGTTTCCTAAATCCTTTTAATTTCAATTCTGCCTACCTGAATTCTCAATTTTATTATAAAACATTCTATTTATGTAACAGATCCAAATCAATTGTTTCTGTAAGTTAAGTTAAATTTTATTTTATTTAATTAAAAGAAACTGTTTAGTTGAAACTCTAAAAATACAGATTTGATGTCTTATGTGACCCTTTCATCTCTTTGAAGAGAATTTCAGAGTATAAATTTCTAAATTGCTTCAAAAAAAAGGCAGATTCTGTTAAACTCATATAGAGTGTTATTTAAATTCCTCTTATGGGAAGTTAAAGGAATGTTATCTTTTATAATCTAGTTCTACCTATCGCAGAGTTTATAGTTCTCTACCAGAATCAACTTCAGTTGTAATAAAAGATAATTATTTAAGTAGACAAAAGCATGCATAAAAGTGAAAATCTAAAAAATATAGTTGATCAATATCATTCTAGAGAATTCCAAATGGCTAAAAAAAAAAAAAAAAAGGAAAATAAGATATATTTTGGAAAGAACTTTAAAGTATTTTATATTATGCTTTGGAATTCAAAACATACTGATTTTTTTTTATTTTTTCACCTCTTGTATTGTTTCAAAGAATATGTAAATGAATTGTCATTTCCTTGTTTTAAATGAAACTATTTTATATATTGTATTTTTTTCTTAAATAGTGTGGTTATGTTCAGAAGCTCAATATTGTGTTATTACATGAATTATTTATATGGTTCCACTGTTATTATGACTTCAACAAATCACTTTTCAGTTGCAAATTTTTGCCATAAGATGTCACAGAACTCTAATGAGTTTTACTGATGAGGAGAAATAATATGCAAAATATAACCATGACATACGTCTTACCAATGCACAAATAAGCTAAAACAAATAAACTTCATAAATTCTAAGTATCAGAAAGACATAGACTAAATGTTGGCAGTCTTGATATGGGCAACTCAGATCGCATGACTTTATAGACACATAAATATAAAGGTCAAAGAAAGAGCAGAAGACAGTGTTGCACAGGACTGCTTTCAGTAATATTGGCAGGACTGCATATTAGAACAGATTCCACCTACAGAAGCAGTACTGTAAGGGTAAAAAATTTCTGCTACAGTCCAGTTTTCTGGAGGTGTTTGAGCCTAGGCATTCTTGAAGGTCTTTGAACCTTACTGAGTTTGCCCCTTAATGTTTTCTTTTCTTTTTTTTTTTTAATGCCTGACCTCATCTGGTGTTATGTACTATATTGCATATTTTTTATTAAGTGTCATACTTCAAGCATTTGAAGATAGTATTTAAAACTGTGTGGAATTATGTAAATAAATATTAATATGTGTCAAATGTGACAGTTGATTTAAAAAAATCTGCTTTCAGCATAGTATAAAGAAACTCATTTATGCTATGGATTTATTTTGAATTTTCAGGGTAATTTGCACTGATGGTTGTATAATGTGTACAATAACGACTTACTTGGCTTATAATGGTGTTTATATTGCTCTGTACATTATTATGAAGAAAACTGAATTTACCATTATTATTTGCCTACTACTATTGTGCCACATGGAAATAATAAAAAAGTATTGTATTAATTAGTAAATAAAATGCACATTTGTATTTAGCATCTTTGTATTTAACATCTTTATTAAATGTAGTCCCCACCTCTGAAAGCTTTATCTTAGAATCAGTATCAAGCTGGAAAGCTAGACAGATGGCAGAATAAGAACCATCAGGCAATGTACAGCATAAAAGGAAGAAATTCTTCATGGATTCTGCATTAGTAGAAAGTTATCATTAATTAAACCTGCAAAGTTGAGAAATGTGAAAAATTTTAAATGAATAGAAGTCTATAGTAAACAAGGAACTAAAATGTTGGGAGTGCTAGAAGGCATTATTTTAGTTAATGTTATTTCCAACATAAGAAGAATACCATTTTTATTGTAAAACTCTATTGTAAATCTATTTAGATGCCACAGCAATTTGCAGATACACCGTTATATTCTATATTCCTGGAAAACCTTATGTCTACCATTGTCAGTGACATTGTAAACCTTGACGTTTTTAAATACAATGCTAATCTAAAAGTTAATTGTATTCATAAGTGCTTCGTATGTGCTAATTTATTAAGTTGTTAAACCAGAACAAGTGAAAAGAAAATTTCCCCATTACACACCATACTCATATTCTAATGCTTAGATATGACATTGATGCACGGCTCAGCCTTGCAAAAATCAGTATCTTGAATTTACGTTGTGAGTATTCTTAACGCCTTTACCAGGTTAATTTCTACAAAAGATGATGAGAAACTGTGCTCAAGATTAGTGAAATTAACCACTGTAACCATTAATTGAAGTAAATTTGATTTTTTAAATTTCTTCTCTCTGAGGAAAAATACATCCCATCATGAATCTTCTGTGTTTTTCAAGAATGGTAATAATAGGCCCTTCCACTTAGGTTAACTCTTTTTTTGTTGTTTTTTGTTTTTCATGAGAAGAAAATAGAAAAAAAAATCTGATTTCTTTTTATTGTGTCATCCCAGATGTATTTTCTTGTAAATAGCTCTAATCTTTCTAATTTCTATGTATTGCTAACTAAATTCTATTTTTTAAAATATGTAAAAAATAACAAATATTTTGTGTTTATATACAAAAACATATTTGGGAGGGTGGGAGGGGAAAGTATGAACAAACCAAGAAGACTGAATGATTTGTTTTATGTCATTGAAGAATTTAAAAGCTTTTAAAAGTGAGGCCAGAAAATATCTGTAAAACTAGTGTTGCTAGTTGTTTCTCAAAAAGTGTTTAGTTCCCCTTGATTATTTTTCTCTCTGTTTGAATATTTCATACCACAGTGCTGATTTGAAGCACTTAATTCAAAGACAGAAATTTATTGTCAGAATTTTCTCTGATTTGGAAATTGTTTTTTCTTTTTTCCGTTATTTCTTTCTTCTCCGTTTTTTGTCAGATTTAGAGAAACACTTAACATGTAAGAACTCTTTTCTTCTTCCATTAATAACAAAGCAGTTTTATGCTTTTTAAAATCTCTTGTTTGATACAATATTTGAGTGGAATGTTTCTGTCATGGTTTTGTGATTTTTGGTTATCGGTATTCCACATCATAACATCATGTAGTGCACTGGAAGTTTAACTGTTAATGCTCAAGTTCTGGGTATTTGCCTGGAAAAGAAGAAGAACTACATGCCCCAGGGGACTTTGCGGTCACAGAGAGGAGATATAACTCCTGGCAAGGTCACCTGATGCGCTCTTCTTCGTCCGCTCTCCTCCTGTCTCCCTGCTGCTCAACTGGACTGCACATCTCACCTCAATGTTGTGGTGAGGCCTATCCACCTTTCGGACATTCTCTCTCTCATTATATTTATTAGCTTCAATTTTAATTATATTGTATTATGGTGTGTTATTTTGCATTCTGATACTATGTTTAGTAAATTAGTTTGTTTCTCCTCAGATCGTTGTTGCTGTTTTTAATTATTTTGGGATCCCCTGTTCCCTTTTTCCGGAGGCGCAGATTTTGCGAAATCCCTCCACCCCACTAGTCACGGAACTGGGCCGAACCAGCCTGTAAACCGTTGACAGTTTCAACTAAGACTTTATCTATACAAGTTGAAAAGGCAAAATGAAGAACAGAATTTCAGTGTCTGTCCTTACTCAGAAGTGTATCTAGTTTTGTCCAGGAGATGGGCACTTTGAATACTGCGGGTATGTTGACAAGAAATATCAATCTGAAGTCTGTACATGAATTACAGAACAGGAGCTGCCCAGGCTAGAGCAGACTAAAGCTTCATAGCACAGTGAAGATGGAAGCTGCTTACACATGTTTTGCATGATAAACCCCATGCTGCTTAATCATTTAGCAAGGAATGACAGTACCAACAAATAAAGTACTTATATAAGCAGAATTTTTCACAGAATCTGTGCCTATTTGAGTAAAGGGCCAGAACACTGAGCCCATCACATAACATATGCACATTCTCTAGCCTACAACTTTAAAACCATCTACAGTAAACAAGCATCTCTTTGTTATCTTGATCTTCAAAGTTTTTTAACTTGTTCTTGATACAGTTATGTGCAACTTTGACTTCTGGAGGGAATAGTTGCTGCACAGATTGCACGGGTTTCCACAGCTGCTGCATCATGTTGTTTCCTTACCCTAGAAAAACTAAAGCAAAATGATTATTTGGTCTTCTGAGTGTGATTCAGTATGTTGCCTATGATCTGTAGGACTTGTCCTGTGTGGCTGTCCTTAAGATCTGCTATCATGACTCTTGAGACCTAATGAAGTACTCAACGTAGCAGTTTACTCATTCCTGGAGCAAACTGAGCGTTTTCATTGCAAATCTGCCTCCTTTTTCACCAATGCAACTAGTGATTGACAAAACAGTATTATCATTCAGATGCATCTTTCCAAAAAAATGATCTCTCTCTCCAAAATGGGAGAAGATAGAGTTGAAGAGTCAACTGAGTGTTTCTCTTCTAAGAAATCATTTGACAGGAAAGTCAAAACTATGCAAGTCTTTGAAGCTCCTTTCTCTTTCTAGGTAGCCTGTAAATTTACAACAGAATATTTGCCACAAAAAAAACCATAGTGTGACGGTATGTCACTTATGATTTGTTCTCAAGCATAAGGCAATTAGAAAATCTGACCTCAAGAAAGCAAGTAAATGAGACAAAAGTATCCCTTGCTGTTCTCAGAAACAGTAATCAAATTAGAGAAATAGAAAGGCTGTTTAGGGTCAATAGAAGAATTGATTCATGAATTGCCATTGAAATCAACTGTAAGTTTCCCATCAGTCTGTGAAATGCAGAATTGGATCTTTAGTACTTAAAGCTTTCTATCATTCCTCAAGCTCAAAGACAGCCTGTGGGAAAACAGGTAGTGTCAATTTCCCAGACACCCAATGAATCAGATTGCTGCAGAAATTAAGTTTTTGCTGCCCTGAAATAGCAGAAGATATTTCTAGTATTACTATTATGATTCTTTTATAAATGTGAAATGTAGGCATATTAGAATGGGCGCTTCAAAAAAATCTAAAGCTTAGGCACATATACACATGTTGTTACATAATTATGTGATACTGTAATGTTATTTCTGATGTAGAGCATCACCATGCCAATCTTTGAATAGGCTATATTTTATTCAGACCATATTTGGTAAACATTTTTTTTTTTTTCCTTTTCTGGCCATGGTTTAGTGAACAACAAAAAATCCACCTTGCTCTTCAGGCACTAAAATGACTCCAAGAAAAGGACACATGAAACGACAGTGTGTTCTGTGCTCTGTGAAGAGAGCTGAAACACTTATTTTCTGGACTCAGTCCCTATTCTGACTTAGAAAGTGCTCAGAGAGGTGTAAAGCACAGCCTTCACCCTGGAGACAGAACATGACTCAAGCCTTTTACAAAAGGCTTCTCTGTTTTACAGACAATATATCTCAGGAAACATTTACAGTGACAGAAAACACCACTTCTAAAAAGCCTTCTGAAACTGTTCAAAAGTTATTCCCATTCACAGCTACAAAACATCACTATCTAAATTTCAGAAATGTTTGGGGCTCCATCAAAAATTAAAATAGCTCTAAAACATATACTGATGCTGCAGTACTGAATTAATATAAATAGTCAGTTACCATGGAAGAAGATCCTTATATTGCTGAAAAGGACTTTAATATTAAAACAACAACAATGGCAGCAGCAACACTGCATATATAAAGCATATATAAAGCAAAGGAAAGCAAGTATGTATGTATGTATATATATATATATATATAAATAATTTTCAATAGAATGAAGATCCTTGACTTTTAAAGTCAAATGGAGTAGCAATTTTTAAACAAGTTTGTAAAAATAAGCACTTAGTAGTAAGTAGCAGTACATATAATTGGTGCATAAGCATTCAGCTTTTCAGCTCAGAGTTGGAATATTAGGTTAATTTTTAAAAACAGAACTTTTTCCCAGTGAGAATGTAGATAAATAATAATTCTGTCAAAGATAGCTATTCCTATGAGGCAGTGCCACTACTAACAAAAGGTTTTTTCTTGCATGTAATCACAGGAAGCTTGAGAAAGCAGGAGGATATGACTGTTTTCTTTTTTTACAGTTTTGCTGCAGCAAATTGTTCTACTTTTTAATCCTGAGACATAATCTAAAGATAGCCTGTCAAAGTAAAAAGACCATAATACAAGGTATTGTAAATACTACATAATAATTTCAGATCCAGACAATTTTAACTTGGCAATACTGAACTTATAATGCAGTTGTATATTCTATTTCACTGATGGATTATATTATCACTGATACATCTGAATTCAGGAGCAAATGCACATGAGCATGAGATTATGAAAGCCTTTTAGGGTTAACTGCAGTGCCTTTTTTTATAAACAGCTATGTCCAGTAATACCATCTATACCAAACTGAGTGGTGCAGCTGACACCCTAGGGGAAGGGATGTCATCTGGAGAGATGAACCCATGCCAACCTCATGGAGTTCAACAAGGCCAAGAGCAAGGTTCTGCACCTGGGTAAATGCAATCCCAAGCATAGATACAGGTTGGGCAGAGAATGGCTTCAGAGTAGGTCTGAGGAGAAGGATTTGGGAGTGTTGGTTAACGAAAAATTCAACATGATCCAGCAATGTGTGCTTGCAACCCAGAAAGCCAACAGTTTCCTGGGCTGCATCAAGAGAAGTGTGATCATCAAGTCGAGGGAGGTGATTCTGCCTCTCTGCTCCTGTGAGATCCCACTTGGAGTCCACTTCTGGAGCCCCCAACACAAGAAAGACATGGAGATGTTGAAGCTCCTACTATGATGACCAGAGGGCTGGAGCACCTCCTTTATGAGGACAGGCTGAGAGAGCTGGGGATCTTCAGATTAGTGAAAAGAAGGCTCTAATGGGACCTTATAGCAGCCTTCCAGTACCTAAAGGGGGACTACAGAAAAGTTGGAGAGGGACTTTTTATAAGGACAGATAGCAATAGGACAAGAGGAAATGGTTTTAAACTGGAAAAAGGTAGACTTAGACTAGATATCAGGAAGAAACTCTTCAAAATGAGGGTGGTGAGATACTGGAATCAGTTGCCTAGAGAGGTTGTGGATGCTGCCTCCCTGAAAGTCTTCCAGGCCAGGCTGGATGGGGTTTTGAGCAACCTGGCCTAGAGGGAGGTGCCCCTGCACATAGGAGGAGGATTGGAACTAGGTGACCTTAAAGATCTCTTCCAACTCAAACCATTCTATGATTCTGTATGAACCAAATTTTATTTCCTACATATATTATCTATAATCTAAATTAATTTGACATTGTCATATAGTTTTTGGAATAATCTGCAAAATGCAATTGCAAAAGTCTTGAAGACATCTCAAGCCTTCTTTTTTGTCCTAATTACAACTACCTTGGAACCTTTTTTAAAGTGGTTTTTTTTTTTCTCCTCCTTAAGATTTAGTATTTAAAACTACTATGTTATCATTGAACAGAATACTCAGAATCTAGTTTACAAATATGGATTAAGAGCAATGTTTTTCCTAGGATTCTTTTTTAGTGTGCAGTAAGCAGTTTAATGAATGGATTGCTGTTCTTTATAGTTTATCATGACCATGTGTCATTACTTACGGCCTAATCATTCACTTCACCAAAGTAATTTAGAATGAATAAATGTTGCAAAGCCAACACTAGTAGTATAATGTGACAAACCATAGACATGACTGAGTTGAATTTGTAGCACTGATGACAATACATAGGAAACAGCTAATTGAATTTGCATGCTGCTCAGTTGTTAAGGGTATATAACATGCTACAGTTTCTTTTAGAATTATGATATTTTCCCATATGCCCATGTGTACAGTCAATGGACATACAGATGGGATATATATATATATTAGGAGCTTAGCTAATATAATTTATATTGGAGTAATGAGAGAAAAATGAGAGAAAGTCACTCACCCTGTCCTGGGCTCGCAAAATGAACTCCAGTAGAGCAGATCCCCAGAGAGATCCTTCCTCACTGGCAGTCAGCTCTTAAATGGGTCTAGGAGAGGTGGAGCCAGGCTCCACCCCTTCCTGCAGCACAGGTAAATTGCCTTCACCTGTGCTCCTGTGGCTGACTCATTGCTTGCCTCAGGTGATCAATCAGAGGTTCAGGCCATGATTCAGCAGCCCCATACACCTGTTAAAATCAACTTTTTGAACAATACTTTTGCAACAGTGTAGTTCCAATCTGATCGCTGTGGGCAACAGCTGAATTATCAGGAAAATGTCTGGCCAAGGGATTTCACTCAAAGGGATTTTAATCTACAAGATGTTTGAAAGTCCTGATAAAACAGTGTTTGTCAAACATAGCCTCTAAATGAAATAAATCAATTTGTCAGGTGGTGAATTATAGTACAAGATCCTTAGTGGGATCTCTACAGTATGATATGCCCTTATTTTCTCATTCACCTTCTTCAAGAACATCTCTCATCTGTTTCACATGAGCGAAGTTCAAAGTTTGCAGGGTTATTTTCAAAGAACCTTGAGTCCTCACACATTAAGAGTGTTGCATTTAACTCAGACCTGTGATGGAGTTCCTACATTTGATAGCCTGGCATACAGAAAAAAAATACAATCTGTGAGAAGCTTCTATATTCTTTCTTTTTCTACTTAATCTCTGGTACTACTATGGAAAATTCCTTATCAGTTTGCTAATGAATGCATATAAGAAAAATACAAAGGGTACAGGGAATAATACAGTTCTACTTCATTCTATTACACCATCCTACTGAGTGATTCACAGATGAGATTGTGACTGTCTTTCACATTAATTCTCCACTTATTTTACCTTTTCTTTCAGAAAGAAAATAATTACACTAATGTAAAGTAAATAAATTTAAATTACAGATAATATACACTCTCCATAGAAGAAATGAGTGAGTAGACCCAATGTCCATACTGAAGCAAATTTATTCCAAGCTCAGAACTGCTTTTATCTGTGAGTAAAAACCAAATATTTTTCATACTCCAAGATACTGTAAAACATCTGTTTCAGGTGCTTAATTTCATTGTTGCAGTACTAACCAGCAGAAGTCCAAGAATCAAAGTCCTTTAAATTTATATCCAGATATTGTCTACCAAGATTCCAATGCAATCTGTTATATGTCTCTAAAAGTCTTTTATTTGTGATTGAGAATATGTATGTTTACTGTATACAGAATAGTAAAAGATAAAGCATCAGAAGATCCATCAGAAATTCTGATTCCTCATTTGGAAAGTATTTTAAGTTAGTAATCAGTATATTGCTGAGGTCATTATATGATCGTCTAGAAATGTTTCCACTAGGACTACCTAGTAGATACAATTTTTCACCAATGATCCAGAAATCCATGCCATTTTATGAAGGTTTCATGAGCTGCTTTATATCCTGGTGCAATTGTCTCTTAGCTACAGCCTCCCTCAGTCATGAAAGACTCTCCAGGTCATCTTTGACGTTATAATGTTTGAACATACTGCTCTTTTCTCCAAGAACCTCATTATCCATGAACTGCCTGGTCAAGTCAATATATCCAAATTAATTTGTCTCAGTAGGAAATTAGCAGAATCTGTCCTAATATTAATGTAATCACTCCCATCCAGATTAGTTGGCCTCTCCTTGCCCTTCACAGGTTATCATGGAGTAAATTCTGACACATCTATATGTTGAATTACATAACATCTTTTTTTTCCTGACACCAACTGAAGTGATTGAGAGTGAAACTTACCTGACTAAATGAAGTTTGCATCTTAGCTAGGTACTCTAGCTCTGTTTATAGTTAATGAGAGAAAACAGAAAATTGCCATTTGATTAATCTGAATTAAGACTACTTAAGATGAGATAAATCACATTCTGAAAATACCTTTTTCACTCCCTTGATTATAAGTAAATCCCGATGTCAGTGTATTAAAGAGAGACATTCAGACTGTCTGTGTCTGAAATCAGATGGAAGTTGAAGATTCTTCACTAATTGCTATGGCTTTGGAATAAGTTATTTATGCCTCAGAACAGAAAATCCTAAGTGCTTCCTGTAGTCCCTTTTTTATTTTTTTTGCTGTTCTAACCATCATTTGTACATACACTTAAAAAAATCTCTCTTCTAACTTCCTCACTATTTAGGATTAGGATATTTCAAAATTCTTTCTTTCCTTTATTCTTTTTTGTCTACCAGATTTGTATTAGCTTCATCTTTTAATTACATATTTTATTATCTGCTCTATTAATGAAACTATAAATACATACTTGAAAAGCCATTTTGTTGTTATTTTCAATTAATTTGTTACATATATGAAATGGCAGGGATCATCCAGACAGCTTTCTGAACTACATTAAAAATAAACAAATATGACATTTGCTTTATAGAATGAATGAAGATGTAATTTATTAGAAATTCTACAAATTCACTGAGATCTGGGCATATTTGACGGACCATACATGTATAAACCAATCAACTGCAATATCATACAATAATACATACACACAAGATATATAATATCTTGCTTTAAATGAGATCTTCTTTTGTTTCAAATTAAATTGCTCCTAAAAGTCATTTTACTTATATTCAGTAAATCTTTTAGTAATGTGTGAGGTGATAGTGTAAAGTTGGAACTGCTGATTGTAAAGAAGGCACAGGTGTGTTCTCAGTAATGATAATTATGATCTAAATGGTGTGTGCAAAGACTATGGAATGAGGGAAACCATGATTTTCTTATTGATGCCCAGTGGCAAGACTGGGAAAAAGTGGCAATGGTCACAAATTAGAACACAAAATCAGAATCATAGAATCACCAAGGTTGGAAAAGACCTGCAAGATCATCCCAGCTAACCATTCACCTACCACCACTAAATCATGTTTCTCAGTCCAACATCTAAACTTTCCTTGAACACCTCCAGAGACAATGATTCTACCTCCCTGGGCATCCCTTTCCAGTCCCTGACCACTCTCTCTGAGAAGAAGTATTTCCTAGTACCCAACCTAATCTCCCCTTGTGCAAACTTGATTGCCGAGGTTCGCTGTTTCAGAGCTGCTCCAGCCAGAATCGCAGTGACTGACCGCAAGGTGCAGAGGGTTTCGGTCGGCTCCCTCATTCAGGGATCCACAAGACAACAGAGCAGCTGGGCAGCTCTCGGCTGGACAGTTCTCGCGAGAGCGGCTGACGAGGCGGGGACGTTGCCAGGGCAACAGCTATGCACGCACCCCTTCGCCTAGAAAAAGTCTCAGGGACGGAAAGGAGGAGTCGGGGTGTGAGAATCCGCTGGGCTGTTTTAACGAGGAGAAACGGTAAGCCATCCGTACACGGGACTACACAGCAAGGAGAGCTGTCACTGTCGAGTGATAAGTGCGCAGGCTCCTGTTAACAACCCAGCAACGGGGCGAGGGCAGAGCCCGTCCAGCACTACCGGCAGCAGGGTGGGGCTGATCAGTCACACCCTGTTAAAGCTATCTAGTAGTGTTAGTGTGCCTGCTGGTTTGCAATGGCTGCACCCTGGCAGAAGGCTACACTCATACAGGAGACTACACAGCAAGGACAGTTGTTATCACTGTCAAGTAAGTGGTAAGTGTGCGGGCTCCTGTTAACGACCTGGCAACGGGGCAAAGGCAGAGCCAGCACTACCGGCAGCAGGGTGGGGCTGATCAGTCACACCCCGTTAAAGCTATCTAGTAGTGTTAGTGTGCCTGCTGGTTTGCAACGGCTGCACCCGGGTGGAAGCCTACCACCACAAACATTGTAGAGACCCAGACAGAAGTCCCATGCTCACGCAGAAAGAAGACTGCAGCCAAAAAGAACAAGGAAACCCAGACTGAGGTCCTGTGCATGCTTGAAAGGATAGCTGATGCTAAGACAAGTGTGGAGACTCTGACTAAGGCCCCAGCTAGTGCACAGGTCACTGGCCGTCATGAGTGCCAGAGCCTGGCCTTTACAGTGCTGGGAGATGCAGGCAGCACTTGTGTAAGATGTGACCAGCTAAATGACTTATTCAGCCTTGTGATCGATCTGAAGGAGTGGAGAGGCTGAGGGCCATAAAGGAGTGTGAGAGGGAGACTGATTGGTGGTGCCAGTCCCTATCAGCCCTGAGATCTTGGCACACAGCTGAGGCTCCACACGGAGCACTTCACCTCGTGCAGCCTTGCAAACAGGTGGGAGAGGGGAACCAGCAGGCAGACGAGTGAGCCCCCTGTCCTCTCCTCCCCCTAGCAACAGTTTGAGAAAGGAGTAGGAATGGAAATGGGTACCAGCTGGGCGAAGTGGGCATCCCCCATCCTGACCATCCTTTGCTCCCCACGTGCCTCTGCTCAATAGGTTTGAGGCCCTAGAACTCGAGGGAGAGGTGAGGGAGGTCCGCCCATGAAGTTACCTCAGGTGAAGCAGTCGACCCACGCCTTAAGACTGCCTTCACCCGGAAGGACAGAAGGGTGGTTGTTGTAGGCAACACCCTGCTGAGAGGAACGGAAGGCTCTATATGTCAGCCTGACCCTACCCTCAGGGAGGTGTGCTGCCTCCATAGGGCACGGGTCAGGGACATTTCTAGGAAACTTCCTGGACTGATTTGTCCTTCTGATTATTAGCCATTATTGATAGTTCAGGCTGACAGGGATGAAGTCATTGAGAAAAACCTCAGTACTATCAGGAAAGACTACAGGGGACTGGGGCAGGTAGTTGTGTTTTCTTCTATACCTTCAGTGGCAGGGCAGAATACTGAGAGGATCCAAAAAAGTCACCACATAAATAAATGGCTTAGAAGTTGGTGCAAACCCAGGAATTTTTTTTTTTTTTTTTTTTTTTTACCATGGGGCAATTTACTTGGCATATGGCATGATGGCTGCAGGTGGAAGTAGCCTGTCTCTGAGGGGTAAGAGGATCTTAGCCGAGGAACTGGTGGGACTCATTGAAATGTCTTTAAATTAGGTACGAAGGGGGCAGGGAACAAAACGCAGGCCGCTGGGGTTGAGAGGGTCGTTCGAGGGTTTGTACCAAACCTGATGGGTGAAGACAGTGGAGTACAAAGGGATTGACTGGGGCAGGGGGATGCTGGGGATGCTGCTGTTCTAGGGGATCCTAGATCCTCTATAAAGGCGGTGAGATGGAAAGTCCAGCTGAAATGCCTTTATACCAATGCACGCAGCCTGGGAAATAAGCAGGATGAGCTGGAAACCATGATGTGCTTGGAAAGTATGACCTTGTTGCTATCACGGAAACATGGTGGGATGACTCCCATAACTGGAATACCACCACTGAGGGATATCAGCTCTTTAGAAGGGATAGGTGAGGTAGGAAGGGTGGGGGAGTTGCCCTCTATTTCAAAGAGTGGATAGACTGGGAGGAGCTCCCTCTGAGAAACAGTCAGGAACAGGTTGAGAGCCTGTGGGTTGGAATTAGGGATGGGATTAACAAAGGCCAGCTGGTGATAGGGGTATACTACAGGCCACCTGATCAAGGGGAGACAGTTGATGAGGCTTTCTTGTTTCAGATGCGAGAGGCTTCATGCTCACAGGCTCTCATCCTGATGGGGGACTTCAACGATCTGGACATCTCTTGGAAAGACCACACGGAGAAATGCAAGAGGTCCAGGAGGCTCCTGGAATGTATTGATGATAACTTTCTAGCCCAGGTATTGGACAGACTAACCACAGGTGAAGCGTTGCTGAACCTTCTTGCTTACCAATGCGGTGGAGATCATTAAAGGTGTTAAGGTTGGAAACAGCCTGGGCTGCAGTGACCACACTCTGGTTGAGTGTTATCTCGAGGGATGTGGGCCTGGCAAAGAGTGGCATCAGGACCCTGAACTTTGGAAGAGCGAACTTTAAGCAGTTCAGTGGACTGTTGGCCAAGATCCCCTGGGATGCTATCTTTAAAAACAAACATGTTGAGGAGAGCTGGCTCCTCTTCAAGAATGCCTTCCTGAGAGCACAAAAGCTCTCCATCCCTCTGAATAAGAAAGCTGGCAGAGAAGGTAGGAAACCAGCACGGCTTGGCAAGGACCTGCTAGCACGCTGAGGGCAAAGAAAGGTCTTACAAGCTCTGGAAACAAGGGCATGTCACCTGGGAAGAATACAGGGATGCCATCCAGACTTGCAGACGTGGGATCAGGAAAGCCAAAGTACAGGCAGAACTGAACTTGGTGAGGGACATGAAAAACAAAAGGAAGACATTGTACAGGTACATTGGACAGCAGAGACAGGCCAAAATGAATGTAGCTCTTTTGATAAATCTGAAAGAAGAACAGGATTCAATGGACAAAGAGTAGGCTGAGGTACTGAATAAGTTCTTTCCCTCAGTCTTCACTGGCGGTCAGGATTCTGGTATTTCTTACATCCCTAAACGCCTATGTGAGAGCTGGGGTGAATTCCCCAGTAAATCAATGGTTCTATGTCCAGGTGGAGGCCAGTAACAAGCGGTGATCCCCAGGAGTCTGTCTTGGGACCAGTGCTCTTTAACATCTTTATCAATGACATCGACGACGGAATTGAGTGCACCCTCAGCAAGTTTGCTGATGACACCAAGCTGAGTGGTGTGGTTGACATGGTGGAAGGAAGGGATGCCATTCAGAGGGACCTCAACAGGCCTAATGAGGTTCAACACAGCAAAGTGCAAGGTTTTGCACTTGGGCCAGAGGAGTCCCAGGCATCTATACACACTGGAAGGAGCGGTCCTCAAGAGTGGCCCCGCAGAGAAGGAGCTGGGGGTCCTGATGGATGAAAAGCTTAACATGAGCCAGCAGTGTGCTCTTGCAGCTCAGAAAGCAAATGGTATCTTGGGCTCCATCAGAAGAGCAGTGGCCAGCAGGGACAGGGAGGTCACTGTCCCCCTCTACTCTGCTCTTGTGAGGCCCCATCTGGAGTACTGTGTCCAGATCTACAGCCCCCAGTACAAGAAAGTCAGAGAGCTATTGGAGAGGGTCCAGAGGAGGGCCACAAAGATGATCAGGGGAGTAGAGCACCTTCCCTATGAAGACAGGCTGAGGGAGATGGGCTTGTTCAGGCTGGAGAAAAGAAGGCTGCAGGCTGATCTCATTGCAGTCCTTCAGTACCTAAAGGGAGCCTACAAACAGATGGGGAATCATCTCTTTGAAAGGGTAGATAACAGCAGGTCAAGGGGAAATGGTTTTAATTTGAGGGAGGGAAGATTTAGGTTGGAGGTCAGGGGGAAGTTCTTTACAGAGCGAGTGTGAGGTGCTGGAACAGGCTGTCCAGAGAGGCTGTATATGCCCTGTCCCTAGGGGTGTTCACAGGCAGACTGAATGGGGCCCTGGGCAGCCTTGTCTAGTATTAAATGTGGAGGTTGGTGGCCCTGCATGTGGCAGGGGGTTAGAGATTCATGATCCTTGAGGTCCGTTTCAACTCTGGCCATTCTGTGAACTTGAGGCCATTCCCTCTAGTCCTATTACTAGTTACTTCGAAGCAAAAGCCAAACCGCATTTCACCTTAACTACTTTCAGGTAGTTGTAGGGAGCAATAATGAGCCTCCTCCAGACTAAATAATCCCAGCTCCCTCAGCCACTCTTCATAAGGCCTGTGCTCCAGACCCCTCACACATTAGGTTCCCTCCAAACATCGGGATGTGCTTTTCTTTGAGGAGACTGAGTACTGGCACAGGGTGCCCAGAGACAATGTGGAGTCTCCTTCCTTGAGAAAAATCTGTCTGGATATGGTCCCAGGTAAGCTGCTCTGAGCGTCCTTTCTTGAGTCTGAGGGTTGGATGAGATAACCTCGAAAGGTCCCTTACAATCTCAACCGTTCTGTGATATAAAAATCATGTTGGTTAAGAAACAGTGAATTGAAGGAAGATAAGATGGCAAAACCAAAATATTCCAATAGCTATTTTAAGAGATGTTTTGTCTTCTTAAAATGCATGGAAAATGTGATAGTTTGGCTGTTTTTCTGTATTTTACCGTATTATATCGCAGAGTTGTGTCTTGCTCCAATTTACAGGAGGGAGAGGAGGTTCTTTTAATATAACATACCCGGCGTAAGATTAAGAAACAACGGTTCAAATGTTGGTCCAGCCAGTTTATTATAAATCCTAATCAGGGAGATGGGGAAGGGAAGGACAGTGACTATTATGAATAAGGGTGACAGGGAAGGGAAGGAGAGCGATAGAAAAGATAGGAAAGAAACAAGAATTTGCCTAAAGTGGGGATAGTCACCACCAGGATCCAGCAGCTGACCCTTTGCACACTGTTCCGAAGGTCCGAGGCAAAATTGCAGCAGGGGGAGAGCAGTAGCAGAGTCGCCAGCGTTGGGTAGCAAGTAGGTAGCAAGAAGATGTCACAGAGCCAATCCGGGATGAAGCAGCAGGACTCAGGTAGCAGGCCCAAGAGAGTCTGTCAGCATGCAGGAATTCCATAATGAGGAATCTGGTGGCAGACACCTTTGTTCTTCTTTAGCGTGCTGGTAAAGCGCAGAGCAAGTCCAGGAGGGAGAGGGGCACGTCATGAGGCTTCTCATGTCAGAAACCTCTTCTTCTTTTGAGGAATCTGTTGCCAGAAAACCTAACGTCATTGTTATAGGTCCCCTTTTTTATCCTCCTTCTTCTGCCAGTGTGGCATTTCTGGGTGTTTGGGTTAGAGTCATGTGCAGTACCTCCTGAGATGGCCATCTTCCTTAAGATAAGCCCACACAAAAGTCTGCTTCCTGGCCATTAATCTGCAGCTTATCTCTTTCTCGTTGCCCCTGGCCTTGTCCATCTGTGTCCCTCAGACAAAGTATTTCACAACCCTTGCCCAGGACTTGTTTGGACATGTCCATGTGTGTCCCCAGCAAGCGTTGAGACAATGATGTAAAAGAACAATCTCTTAAAAGTTATCATGGAGAAAAATGTGAGTGCATAGGGGCTGAAAAGAACTAGGAAGATATCCCAAAGAATATAACCAATATAAAATCATGAGACAAGGGTCAAGCTCACAGAGATGAAAGTGATCACAGGATGAAAAAGTGAGTCATCAGTAAGCAGAACACAGTAGAATTTTTCTGTTCTTGATCTCTATTCACATTTTGCAGTAGTTTTATGAACAGAGCATTTATTAACATCAGTGGGAGTCCTGTACACAAGGCAGCTGCCAAATGTATAATTAAGAACTGCAATGCAGGTTGGAGAAGCAAATTTTGTCCTTTATTAATGACTACATTGCAGCATTTCTTATCCTTTAAAGGAGAGACTTTAAATAAGATTTTCTATTGTGTGTCCTGATTTCTTTAATTGTCTATTTTTTTTTTTTTTTTTTATCAGTGTATTCTATTTAACCTTTTCTCTTTACAACTTAATTTATCTTACTTTTTGTTTTGGATTCCCAACTTGTTTCTGTTCTCAAGTACATATGAAATTGCAAACCGATATACAGCGAACAAGCGCTTTTCTCTAACTCTGAAAAAATAATAATCAGAAGCTCTCTTATGGGGGTTACTCTGAAGTAATGTCACCGATTTATTACGTTGGCCCATGATATCAGAGGCAGATATTGGTAGCATGGCAGTAGAAGTTGAACTTTCCTGCTAATATTCTATTACATTTTGTTGCTGTGCAGCAGATGACAGTAGAGGGCTAGTCTGACAAAATGGCATCTGATATGTAAGTGCATATGAGGCAAATGTGTCACTGAATTCGTCCATGCAGACAGAAATTGCACCTTCACTGACACGTGTTGAGGCAAGAGAGATTAGTTTCAGCAGTGGTGATAATGATGTGAAAGACAAGCTACATTCCAGATAGCCATGTACAACTGTCACACCACAAAAGGGAGAATATCTTGATCAGCTCATCCACACAAATTGGCAGGACATGACCAAGGAACTGTGTATGTTTTGAGTTAGAGAGCTCTCACAGTTTCTTATATCATCAGAATACTTCTCCTTTATTGTGTTCAACATAGGTCTTATATACCGTTCACTTACAAACAAGAAAATTCTGTTCTTCTAACAGTTCCTCTAATCAGTTAATTGGCCCTAGGTTCTCCCAAACAACAGTGATAAAGGATGAAAGGTTTCTTAAGTGTAACAAGATAAACAATGCATACAAAAAGAACCTCCTTTTTACCCTTAGATGCAAACAGATACCGTTTGCTCTCTGTCTTACACTCCAGTCTCCCAAGGTTTCATAGTAATAGGGTCTGTCAAGGAGTCTGATAAGCTCTTTGGTTATTCACTCACAGTTACATCTTCCCCCGCACATATGGAGATTAATATCAGCTTCAATGTGTTGGAAAAAATATTGGCAAATGTAATACCTCAAAGTTTGCACAAGGTGAATCCCACAAATGCTCACACAATCTAAAAGAATAGCATATGCAAGTTTGTCAGGGCCTACTGAACAAATATGATCCTGACACTGACTGATCTGAAGACTCAAACTTCCCAAGTCAGGCCTGCAACATGACAGTGCCAGGCCCCGTGCCAGTTTGAAGACCATGGAACACACTGCCAATCTTGGCTGGACTGTCCTAGCACACACAACATATGATCTAGATTTGATCTTTTTGACTTCCCTCTATTCAGGCTGATGGAAGATGGACTATGTGGGCAACATTTTTCTAGCAACAACACTAACATAGCAGCTGTGAAACGGTGGGTCACCTCCACTGGTGCAGATTTTTATGAGCTTGGCATGGAGGCTCTTGTTCATTGCTGGTGAAAATATATAGCTAATGGTAGCGACTGTGTTACAAACTAGTGTTTTTTAACTGAGAATTTGCTCTGTCAAATGGTGTTATTGTGCATTTTGCACCTGTTGTAGCTTCCATGGAAATAATTAGGACACATTACTTTTGGAGCAACCTACTTATTTCAATGACTCTCATAAGTCTCATGCTTAAATTTATTCTTGTACTTAAATATTTTACTTATTAGTGAACTTGTTTATTATCCTGCTGACTATGGAATAGTCTGGTTTCTATTAAAAAGAAACTTTTAAATGCACTGTGATGATGGGGAAATCTCTTCAGTTACACTGTATGTATAAGAATGTTCTAATTAGAAGTGAAATAAACCCTACAATATTCTGATCAATTTGAAACTAATTTCATATTACCAGCTAAAGAAAAGACAAAAATATATCTCCTTTAATATACTCTTAATAGCTTGATTTAATTCTAATCTGTAAATTAGAACACCATAACACAGAATCAATCATAGTGTCATAGAATCACCTCCCTCTTCCTGCCAGCCACTCTTCTTTTTGATGTCATCTGGAATGCAAGCCCACAGTGTTAGTTCATGTCAACCTTTTTCTCCACCAGAACCCTCAAGTCTTTCTCTTGCAGCATCATTCCCAATGAGTTCTTCTGCCAGTCTGGACTCAGGTCTGAGATTGTTCTGACTCAAGGGTAGTACTCTGCACTTGGACACCATGTGTTATGATACTATATGGTATCAGTAGTAAAGATAGAATTAAAAGTACACTTGGGGAAATGAAGGTATAAAAATCAAAGGTTTAAATAAAGAGTTCACAGGTAAAAAAAAAAAAAAAAACTGTAAGAAAGCTGAAACTTTAAAAAAAAATCTTTCTAGGTACAAAAGACATCTGGCATAGACGTAGTAAATGATGGTGTTCTTGAGAATAGTGAAGTTTAAAGAACTAGGAGTAACAAAACTTTTTGTGATATTAAGTGGAAAGCTATTCCAACATTGCATTCATTGCATCAGTAAAATTGCACAAAAAATTTAAAGACTCTTAAGGAAATTTCTATCTTATAAAGTATGAGGCTTGAGTATTAGTTTAGCTTTATGTTTAAAACTGTGAAAGAAAAAGAATTAAAAGCAGCCTTGAGACTAGTGAGCATGAAAATTTTAGAGTGTATTTGAAATCCCAATAAAGAAGATTGTAATATGAATCTGACATTGAATGTTGAGGAGAGAGTGTTAGAACTTGATTTAAGCTTAGAAAAAGCAATTTGTATTTCCTAAGCTACAGAATAATATCAAATCTTCTTGATGTGTTTAGGGGGGGAAAAAAAAAAAAAAAAAAAAAAAAAGGAATTTGTCACACAGGAACAGAGCTGTTAAGGAAAATGAAATAGCCATAAAAAATTCATATGTAAGAAAAAAAATGATTTTGCCAGAGTCAATATAGAAAGAATGAAAGTATCTAAGAAGAAATAAAATATACAAATACTCTATATAGTGAATAAGATCTTGTAAATTGTTGAAGGTGTAATGATAAGATTGTCTTAGACATGAGTAGAATCGTTATTCATAAAATGGATATTATGTAAAGAATAAAGAAATGCCTGAAGAAAGTTTGGAAGAAAGAAGAATTGCTTTGAACATACAATTCAGATAATACAGCCAGCTGTCTCAAAGTACTACAAGCCATGGTAATATAGAAATATCAAAACACAATTCAACAAAATTCAAACTTTGTAGTACCCAGACAACTGTACTGTAGGAATTAGTGGAGAAATGGCTTGTCATGGTTAAGTGTTCAAAATATGCAGTTTTATGTAAATACCTGAAATGTGTATGTCTTACACATATGCATTTACACTGCAGAAAAGCAGATGTAGAATTTTAAGTTAAAAGCTTACAAAACAGAACATGTTTTCTTTTTTTGTTGCTGGTGCTGTCATTAGTGGACAGAATATAAATTACTGCTTTTTATTTTTCCAATAAAGTAAATATTTAAAATAACCAGTCTGACGAAAAATTTTAAGTAAAATGAGTTTGCCATCTAGTAATAATAACACTTCTTTATAATCTATAGGTTATACTTTTAACTATATGCTTATTAAAAAAAAAAAACATAAAAAATAAATCCTCTAGATTTTGTTAAATGGTGAATCAATAAAGCTTTGTGTAATGACAGTTTTGGATGAATGCTGATTGTTATATAGTACTTAATAAGGCAACATGGCATAAATTAGCCTCATTACAGTAGCCAAATAAATTTCATTAGCTCTTGAAACTCAACATATTTGAGGTCACAGGCTTCAGAAGCTTCAGATTATTCATCCTGCTAGCCCAACAAAAGAGACAGAAACAAGCTAAATCCAGAAAACAGCATTACAGTCCTAGGTCTGAATTACCACTCCTTACCTCTTAGCAAAGCCTATCAGCCTGAGTACAATGACAATGTCATTAGTTTTTACTACACCCATAGCATTACTTCTAGTGATTGCTGAAGACATTTTTGTCAGATATAATTTGTCACACATTCTCTTTTTATAGGTAACATCAGTTGCAGGCTGATGCAAAGCAAGCTAAACAAAATAATATTCATTTGTGTAACATTTTTATGTTCAAATAACTAACTACACTCTAATAAGTACAGAATTCTTACAGACTTGAGTAATAAAATGGAGTAAAACTGAACACATTATGTGAGAGAGATGTCCGAGGTTACAGAAGAAATCAATGGCAGATGAAATTAGAGCTCAGGAGCTCTGAAATTGAATAAGCCACCCTTTGGTCACATTGGAGGTGACATCTTTGTGCTGATTTTATGAAGTCTACAAGAGTTGATGATGTTTTACAAATACATGAAAAAGACAGGTTCTCTAGTTAGCATGACTTCATGTAAAAGGTCAAACATGAGGACAGGAGGCAGTTTTCTCAGAAGAAAATCAAGGTGACTGAATAGCAATGTTTTGAAGGCAATGTCCTATCTCTGTTATAATGGCAACTATATCAGAGCAGCAAATGACATATGGAAAAAGCTGCCAAAGAGTAGGAAAACAAGAATATTTAGTATTTTACAATAACAATGAAAGAAAAAGCATATAGTTTTTCAAGGTTATTCCAGGATCCATGTCAACGTGGGTAACTCAATCTATAGGTAATGTATTATTTGTATTACATGGAAATAATATGGGCATAGCTGCTATGTACAGTATTGCAGCACACACACATACACAACACCACATACACAAACACTAGCAAAACACATAGCAGTAGATTTGATTTGTATTTATTAAGTCTCCTGTGTACCTTAAATAAAACCCATTTACTGACCTGGGATCTGATTGTAGATGTTGGCCATAAAGTAAAAAGACCTCTTCTGCTAGTTCTGTGTGCACTTTTGCACTCTTCAACATGAAGAAAATGACCCCACAAAATACTTGCTTCTTCATGATTTTCCTGGTAAGAAAGATTCATGAACTAGAACACATCAATTCTTACCCGTTTATCTTCAATTGAAAAAAACAAACCAACCAACCAGACAAAAACACAATAATAACAAGATTTTTCTGCCTTTACCATGAAAGCAGATCTCTTATGACTTGGACACTAATAAGGTTAATGTCAATAGCAAACTCTGTAGTCTATTTCTTGTTTTAACAAATAATAATAATAACAATAAAAAAAAATCATTGAGACTCTTTCTGAAATTCTCATTGATTTCCATAGACATTTTATAAGCTATTCAATATTTTCTCACTAGATATAGAGCAACAGAAAGTCTGAATGCAGAATATGAAGTCACCCAGGACACCATAACAAGATGGAAAATAAATTCCTTTGGACTGCAGGTGTACAGGCAAAATCAACACAAGTTGAGCTGCATAATCTATGATTGGCTTATGGAATCCAAAATCACCAATACTTGGAAAAAAAAACTTTTTTGGACAGAATATACCACCAGTTGAATTGTTTACCTTACTTTGAAATAGTGAACTTTTAAGGTATTGTGAAAGTAAGCCAGAAAGCAATTTTCAAGAACTAATTGACACATAAGTACCTTTAAACCTGGAAAAATATTTGCTTAAAAAAAAAAAAATTAAAAAAATGCTAGTTTGTTTTTCATTCTCCCCACTTGACTTTTTGTTCATGTCTCTGATATATTTTTCTTTATTACTTATGTTCTTCACATGGATTCTTCTTCACTACTTAAACTGAAATCCTCCTCATCCGGAACAATATTTTAAATTGGATTTAAGGAAGAAAACAAAACAAAAAACAAAAAAAAAACAAACCAAAACAAAAAAAAAAGTTGTTATTTCAGAATATATTAAAAAGTAAGGAAATTTTCACCTCTTTTATCAATTCTAAAATGTATACATTCATTAAGCATAGTTCGTTGTATAGTTGCATTCATATTGATTACCTTTAACTTTTATGATAGCCCTGTCTTAACTGTATAGGGGAAGATGGCAATTAGGTGTGTTGGGGGAGTTGAAACGAAGGAGCCAAGCAAGTTGTTCTGCCGGTCCTTACAGCCACACAAAAGCTTAGTGTACAAAAGACAAAATTAAAAATTCAAGCAGTGAGATTGCTTAAAAACATGCAACCATGGATAAAAGACGGCACATTCAGAATAAAGAATGTGGGTAAAAAGTGTATCTTGTGTAACAAATGATTCACAGTGGAGAGGGGGCAATTTGAAAGGAAAATGACTAAGAAATTTAATTATGGAGAGGGTAGAACCAAAAAAATTGTGGAATAAGTCAAACAAAGGCTTTTCTTCTCATACATGAAAGAAAACAAGCAACCAAAAAAAAAAATCAAACAACAACAACAAAAACCCTAAAAACGAATAGAGAGGTTTACCTGAAGATGAAACTGAGGCCTAATATCCAGACTCTAAAAGGTAGTTAAACCTGTATTCTTGTACAGCTAACACTTCTTACCTTTTCACATTGTGTTTCCCAGAAGTTGAGATAATGAGAAGTTCCTGTTGTTATGACAGGCAGCTGGAAGTGGGAAACAATAGATCACATTCAGCACCTTACAACACGAAGTCATCCTTTTTGGTCACGTGTTAAGTACAGAAAAAAATAAATTAAGTAATGAAACAGAAAAGGAATTGGTCAGTGGGCATTGCCAGGGCAACGGCTCTGCATCCACGCCCCCTGCTTAGAAAAAGCCTCAGGGATGGAGAGGAGGAGTCGGGGTGTATGAATCACGTGGGTGATTTAGATAAGGAGAAACGGTAAGCCACCCATTCATGTGACTACACTGGGAGGGGGGATGTTATCTCGGTGTGAAACGAGTGATTTTCAGGGCAAACCCCAAGCGGATCAGCGAGCAGGCAGAGTAGGGCACTTTGCCATATAGGAGGGGGATTAACACTTAACAGGTCACTTAACAGGTTGTTGCTCTCTGGTCACACCTAGGTACAACCGTGGTCATCACACAGCGGCGAGCTGTGTGGAGGGACGTGGAGACTCAGACTTGAAAGCGGGGGAGATACGTTGCTTGCCTGGTGCCCGAGTAAGAGATGTTGCTAGAAACTCATCTGGTTAAGCCCTCCAATTATCCTTTACTATTATCCATTACTGGTTTTCCATACTGTAAATGAAGAGGTAGGCAAAAGAAGTTTTCAGGTGATCAAAAGGACTTCAGGGCTCTGGGAAGGCTGCTTGAAGGGGTCGGGAGCACAAGCTGTGTTCTCCTCTCACCTCTTAGTTGGTGACTGGGATCTGCACAAAAGGAGGAGGAGGGTGGACATGCTGAATGAACGGCTTTGCAAATGGTGTCACACTCAGGGCTTTGGGGGGAATGCTGATAGTGGACGGGAGCCGACTGACTAGAAGGGCCACAAATATTCTTGGGAACAAGCTGGCTGGACTGGTTAGCAGGGTTTTAAACTAGATATGATGGGGAAAGGGGATGTACTGCATGACAGAGAAATGAGTGAATGCTGGTGAATGCTGTCACCTTAGGAGGTGGTAAGGGAAAACCCTAGACTTGTCCTAGAGGTATTAGGGAGGGCTACTCAGAAAAGGCAATGAGGCCAATAGCTAAGCTAAATTTCCTCTGTACCAATGTGCGCAGCATGGGAAATAAACTGGAGGAGCTAGAAACTGTGGTGCAGTTGGGAAAGTATGACCTAATCGCTATCACAGAAACATGGTGGGATGAATCCCATGATTGGAATACCCTGATTGAGGACTACAAATTTTTCAGAAGGGACAGACAGGATAGAAGGGGTGGGGGAGTTGCCTTCTATGTTAGGAAGTGAATAGACTGTGAAGAGCTGTGTGTGAGCAACAGCCACAATCAGGTCGAGAGCTTTTGAGTAAAAATCAAGGATCAGTACAGTAAAGGGCATCTAGTGGTTGGGGTCTGCTACAGGCCACCTGATCAGAAAGATCGCCTGTTGACGAAGCCTTGCTTCAGCTGCAGGAGGTGTTGTGCTCTTACGCTCTTGTCCTGATGGTCTTGTCAACCACTCGGATATCTGCTGGAATAATGGTATAGCGGGTCGCAGAAAATCCAGGAGATCCCTGGAATCTGTTGAGGACAACTTCCTGGCCCAGGTAATAGATGGACCATTCTGAGGTGAAGCCTTACTGGACCTGGTGCTCACCAATGCAAAGGAGAGTATTAGAGAGGTTAAGATTGGAGGCAACCTGGGCTGTAGTGATTGTGTCTTGATGAAGTTTGTGATCTTGAACAATGTGGGCCTGGCAAAAAGCAGAGCTTGGAGCCCGTGATTCAGGAGAGCAAAATTCTGGCTGCTCAAGGAACTGCTGGGTGGGATCCCCTGGGAAACTGTCCTTAAGGGCGTGGGTACAGAACAAAGCTCGCAGCTCTTTAAGGACGCCCTTCTGAGAGCGCAATGGCTCTCCATCCCCCAGTAGAAGAAGTTGAGCTGGGGAGGCAGGTGACCGCCATGGCTGTGCAAGGACCTGTAGCTTATACTGAAGGAAAAGAGAGAAATGTACAGAAAATGGAAGCCGCGTTGTATAGCCTGGGAAGAATACAGGGCTGTTGTCCATATGTGTAGAAATAGGATTAGGAAAGCCAAGGCACAGATGGAGCTGAACTTGGCAATGGATGTGAAAGATAACAAGAAGGACTTCTACAGGTACACAGACAGGAGGAGAAAGTCCAAGGAGAGTGTTCCCCCTCTGATGAAAGGTAACAGGAAGCAGGCTTCCTGAGACATAGAAAAAGCTGAGGTACTCAATGAGTGCTTTGCCTCAGTCTTCAAGGGTGGTCCGACTTCCCATGTCTGCCAGGACCGTGAGCCTCTAGGTGAGGGTGTGGGGAGTGGTTTCTGTCCCACTGTTACAGTGGAACAGGTCCAAGACCTTTTCATGAAATTGAACGTATGCAAGTCCATGGGGCCAGATGATATCCATCCTAGAGTTCTGAGAGAGATGGCTGATGTGCTTGCTGAGCCATTCTTCATCATATTTGAAAAATCATGGCTGTCTGGTAACTGGAAAAAGGGAAACATTCACATTTTTAAGAAAGGGAGAAAGGAAGACCCAGGAAATTACAGGCTGGTGAACGTCGCCTCTGTGCTTGGGAAGATCATGGAGCAGATCCTCAGAGAGGCTTTGTTAAGGCATATATGAGATAAAGAGGCAATTCGAGACAGCCAGCGTGGCTTCCCCAAGGGCAGATCTTGCCTGACCAATCTGGTGGCCTTCTATGATGGAGTGACAGCTTTGGTGGATGGAGAAGGGCAATGGATGTCATCTACCTGGACTTCTGCAAAGCCTTTGACATGGTCCCACACCACATCCTTCTCTCTAAATTGGAGAGGTGTGGATTTGAAGGATGGACTGTTCAGTGCATTAGGAACTTGGCTGTCAGGACGCAGATTTTGTGTCAGCGTGGAGGCCGGTCACGAGCAGTGTCCCTTAGGGGCCGGTCTTGGGACCAGTGCTCTTCAACATCTTCATCAAGTACAGATGATGGCATTGAGTGCACTCTGAGCAAGTTTATGGATGACACCAAGCTGAGCAGTGCAATTGATACATTGGAAGGAAGGGAAGCCATCCAGAGGGACCTGGACAGGCTGGAGAAGTGGGCCCTTGAAAACCTAAATAGGTTCAATAACGCCAAGTGCAGGGTGCTGCACTTGGGTCAGGGCAATCCCAGGTATTTATACAAACTGGGGGAAGATCATCTTCTGAGAAGCCCTGCAGAGAAGGTCTTGGGGGTCCTGGTGGATGAGAAGCTGGACATGAATCAGCAATGTGTGCTTGCAACCCGGAAGCTAACTGTGTTCTGAGCCCCATTAAAAAGGGAGGGCAGCAAGGAGACAGATGTGATTGTTCCCCTCTACTTGGCTCTTGTGAGGCCCCATCTGGCTGGAGTACTGCATCCAGCTTTGGGGCCCCCAGTACAGGAAGGACATGGAGCTCTTACAGCGAGTCCGGAGGAGGGCCACTGAGATGATCAGATGACTGGAGCACCTCTCCTGTGAGGGAAGGTTGAGGGAACAGGGTTTAGCTTGGAGAAGGGAAGTTTCCGGGGAGACTTCATTGTTGCCTTCCATAGTGTCCTTGAAGAGAGCATATAAACAGGAGGGGGAACGGCTGTGTAGATAGCGATAGAACAAGGGGGAATGGTTTTAAACTGAGACGGGAGGTTTAGGTTAGATATTAGGAGAAAGTTTTTCTCTCAGAGGGTGGTGATGCACTGGAACAGGTTGCCCAAGGAGGTTATGGATGCCCCATCCCTGGAGGCATTCAAGGCCAGGCTGGATGTAGCATTGGGCAGCCTGGTCTAGTGGTTGGCAACTCTGCATATAGCAGGGGGGTTGAAACTAGATGATCATTGTGGTCCTTTTCAACCCAGGACATTCTGTGATACTACGGTACTACATATTAAAATACAGAGATCTAGTATTAAGTATGTCACAGTATATTTGTTGCTTTTAGGTCAAGAAAATTGTGTTGAATGTAAGAAAAATCCCTGACATGGATTATGCTCTTCGTTAAAATATACAGACGTTGAATTTCTCCTGAATTCACAACTGTTAGCCTTTCCTAAGGAACTGCATATTTTCTGCAAGAATACAAAAATTGTCCAGAAGTTTTATCATAACCTTGATTACAGGAGTGTTCCTCACTCTGAAAAAAAATTCATATGTGAAATCTGGACTCACCTTAGATATGGCAGTCAAATAAATAGGATAAAGGTTATTTTGCTAAGAATGAGGACACAATGATATCACATATTCAAGCTTAGTAGTGTGTTGGCATCCAGTAATATAGTTTTCCCTCTAATTTCCATAGTTGAAAGAAGAAAGGTGCTTGAACAAAATATTCAGAAGTTATGTAGTTTGGAACAGTTTAACTCTGTCTGCTCAATGACTGTCATTTTTCTGTGGCCACTGTAAATAACATAGACTGAACAATGAGCTTGTGGGGGACAGCAGTGAAAGTTTCAAAAGACTTCCAAATATCATTCTGACATTTACAGAGTTGCTGCTTTTATGCTAAGTTGGAATAAAGATTAATTACTTATATTTATCTTTATTCTGATACTGAATCATACTGAAAATTTTCTATTTTCAATATCTCTGCGAAGCAGTGCTATGAATTTGTTTAAGTTTTAAGTTAGTGTTGAAACTGTGAATCTTAATGTATTTCCACATCTAAATGCAATAAAGCTTTTCTTAGAGAAATGGCAAAATTTATCTGATTGATGTCAGGGAAACAATGGATGGTAAATAGTGTAAATAGTCTCAAACAAACAAACAAATGAGATAATAAAGAGTAACTGTTTATATGTATAATGCCCTAAGGCTTTTAGACTCTTAAGACCATTCTAGGAACTCCAAAATCCTAGAGAACTATGATTTCTGAAATCTTACAGATTTTGAGTGATCTGAAAAGAGCTTTCAAGTGGTGAAAAGTCAGAAATGCTTCTAATGCATTCTAGTTCTATGATAGACACAAGGAGATAGAGAGTTCTGGGGCTCTCAGAACCCTGGAGATAATGTACCTATTTTGAAAATGAAACTATCTTTCATTACTCTGTTTTTCTGGACAATCTGCTTCTTGGCTCCATTCCTTGGATTTTGAGGATCATAATATTATCACATCTTTGGCTGCAGAGTCTTCTGGTCCTGAATTTACCTGCCTGGAATAGGTTATGGGAGGGTTGCTGTGTTATGTTAAACCATGAAATCTCAGTTTCTCTACCACTAAACCTACCTGTGCTAGTATCCAGCAAAAATTAAAACACTTATGGCTAATACAAGGAAGCTGACAGTACTTTCTCTCATCACTGTAGAGAGAAAGGAGACAACTCTACCATTCTATGAATAAGGCTATTCTTTTAAAAATGAAGACACATTTCAGCATTTTTCATTGCCATTGAAAAAAATGCTGAGTTCTATCCTCAGAATCATCCATCTTGATTTTCTGATGGAAGCCAATTGAGTCTGCACCAAGATTTTTAAACCATTTCTTTCAGTTATAATATTTCATACCATTTTAATAAAATGAGTTTTTCTGCACAAATATTGCAAAATGTCTTATATTTAATATAATGCTCACTATAAAGTCATATTAAAAACAGGAGCATGTGATATCTCTGCATCTACGGAAAAGTTAGTCTAGCATACTATCTCCTTATCCCTAACATAACCTTTATTTTAACTTATGGTTTCCAAAATTCTACCTTATGTAAAGAAACATAGATAATGTTTTGCCAAAGAAAATAATTTCCTGCTTTCAAATGAATAAGTTAAACTATCAAATGTTCTACAGCCTTGGAAGGTCTTTGACAGCCCTAGAGACAGAACCACACACCCTTCTGTTCATTAGTTTTCATGAGGGAAAAGAAAACAATAACCAGGAAGCTTTGCCTTTATTTGCCTCTTGCATTAGAGTCTTTCTATCAAATGAGCTCTGTCTGTCAACCTACCCTGAAGCAAAACACTGTCTAAAAAACATAAGGAAAAAACCAACCAGGTATTGTTGTAATAGGATCTTTATTAATACATTTATTTATTAAGTCATCCATTTGTTTTCACTGACGCTAGCAAATGCTGTATCTGGTTCTTAACCATGTGGACTCATTCCTGTTTTCATCAGATCTGTGTTTTTTGTTTTTGTTATTGTTGTTGGGTTTTTTTTTTTGTTTTTTTTTTTTGGTGGATATGGATCCATGGAATTCTATTTATATGTTTCTTTCTTCTTTTGTTGAAAAATACAGTTGTAACATCTTTAAAAGTCATAATGTTTTTTGATGTCTAGCAAGTAATTCTTTATGTCTCAATAATTTAAACTAATACTACTGTACTGAAGTGCAACAAAATGTGATTATGACTTCTACTCTCCTACTCAATAATTAATTGTATCTGTCAGAGATTGGAGAGTAGGGAAAAAGTCTTTCAGATACAGAATAGGGTAGGGAAGAGAGAAATAAAATCAGAAGAATTTTCTGGAAAGTCTCCTTTTTCTGCTCTTCGGAAGAGCATGGATAAGATGAGAAATGGGAAGTATACATACAGTTTTGCCTCTCTATGCCTCTCCTAGGTATTCATTCAGTATTAATATTAAGCGTGAATTGGAATGCGTAAGGTTATTTCAGCTACTGATTTCACAAAGAACTGTGGGTGTTCATCAGTTTCAACTGAACTCTCTGCACCTTCACTTTTTAATGTTAATTTTATTAAAATATTATATTTTTATTGTATTGATCTATATTCAATATCACATTAACATCTTGTTCTGTGTAATTTTGTGATAACATAGCAAGTTTTTTCCTTCAGATGTTAACTCAGAAACTTCAATTTTATGTTGACTTATACAAATAGCAACTTTAAATTGCTAATATCCCTCCAATCATTCACTCAGAAATTTTATCTGAGTTTTGAAGTATGTTAGGAATAACATTTAAACTTCATTAGGGAAGAAAAGTTCATCTACTGTATTAGTACCTTCTACATTAAATTATAAAGAAATATATTGTAGTATACAAGTCTTTATTTCAATAAACATTATTTTTCCTGCTTTAGTGATTTATTCTAATTTGTCTGTATTGGAAAGAGATGCACTGATGAGGAAAATGACTGGAAGAAGCTTCATGTTCACAGGCAGTGGTAGATTTTAATGACCTTGATGTCTGTTGGAAGAACATCATAATTGCAACTCAAGCAGGCCGGATTTCTAGAGTGCATTAACAATTTCCTGACACAGATTACGGAAGAACAATTAAATGTCCTGACACTTAGAAACAAAGAACTAGTCATGGATGTGAAAGCTGGCTTGACTGCAGTGGGATTAAACTAAATGATCTTCAGAGGTCTCCTCAAAACCAGATCACATTCAGAGATTCCGTGATCATGAAATGGTAGAGTTCAGAATCCATGTGTGAAGATCCAACTCTGGACAACTTGCTCTAGCTCACCTTGCTTATGCAAGGAGTTTGGACAAGATCTTCTCAAGAGTTCCATGCCAACCTAAATGATTCTGTGATGTATGTATGCAAACAAATATGAATTTTATACGATACAGTAAGAAGATTTCTAAGGTGTCAGTATTCACAAAAACAGTGGGAAACAAATTCACAGTGTTTTTTGTTTGTTTTCTTTTGTTTTGTCCCCATCCCTTTTCACTGTATAAATAGTTCCTGTCTAGCTCTCTTCAACTAACAGTGTCAGTTCATTTTAAATTTCAGTGTAACATGCCTTCAGGTTCAATGACTGTTTAGCAGTAGTCTGCCTCTACAATGAAGTAACATCAACATGAATGCATTCATCCCTTCCCTGCCCCATAAGATTGTCATATAAATAGTGCACACTACAGATTATTTTGTCTACCATTATCCTTTCAGGGGAAAGGAATGAATGGTAAGACAGGATAATATGCTTAATTCATTAACCTTTGGGAAACTACCTAGTTTTTAATGTCTCTTAATTGTTTTTCAAATGTTGCTGAGAGCCTGTAAAATGTCACCCATTCATCCCTCATGTGCCTTAACATGTCTTCCAGATCTGTTTCCACGATCTCCTTTCCCAGCAGATATCAAAATGCTTTAAATCCCCATCAGGACAAATGTCCGCAAGCATGACATCTCTTGCAGCTGAAGGAAGAAGGCCTTGTCAGCAGGCTTCCCTTGATCAGGTGGCCTTTAGTAGACTCTTACCAGAGTCTTTATTAATCCTATCCCTAATTCTAACCCACAGGCTCTCAACCTACTCCTCACCATTTCTCAGAAGGAACTCCTCATAGTCTATTCACTCTTTAACATAGAGAGCAATTCCCCAACCCTTCCTGCCTTGCCTATCCCTTCTAAAAAGGTGATACTCCTCTACACTGGTATTCCAGCTATGAAAGTCATCCCACCATGTTTCTGTGATAGCAATCAGATCATAATTTTCCAAATACTTCATGGTTTCCAGCTTGTCCTGCTTACCCGTGCTGTGTGTATTGGTGTAAAGCTAGGCTCTCTAACACACTGTCTTTATAGAGAAGCACTCCCTCAAACCTCCAGGAGAAATAATTAGGTCTCAAAGTGCAAGAACTTCTTCCACTTGTTGTACTTGCTCAGTTGCAAAGCTTTTTGTTTTATGTCCTTACCACTAGCAGCAACATTTGTTAAAACTACTAACATCAAATAGCTACTAAGCACTTACCACTGCACTCATATTTCAGATTCACAGGTACTCCATATGACTTCCAGTTTTTAATTTTCAGTATTAAATATATTGTTGTTGTGACACAGTCACAATGAAATTGATACAGGCTAGTTTGTTTAGCAATAGAGATTAGTATATTATAGGCTGGTTTGTTTAGCAATAGGGATTGGTATATTAGTTTAAGGGCTAATATATTAGTTTAGCAAAAGGAATCCCTGAGTGCTAGTTCCAAAACTTTCCATTTCAAACTTTACTTGTATGTGAACAGCCTTGTTTTTTCTCAATTTGTGTGAACAACCTTTTCCTCAACAAATTTTGTTCCACTACACTAGAGTCATAATAGACTAATTTTATCTTTTCCACCCAACAGATGCAAGGATATCTTCCTTAGATTTCATGTATATTGTTTTGGAAGTAACTAATTATGGCTTCACAAGCAATGGAAATTTGCCAAATTGGGCAAAAACACCTAGAGGTCAGCCAAAAGTCTCAATACTTTCAATGCAGTCTCAGTGTACTGCGTATGTATGTCTTAATTGTTTAAATATAGAACCTGAACTCTGAGAGTGAACGCCTGTTTGTCAAGTCACCTAGTACTACATATCATGAGTAATAAAGCAATGCCACTTTCTAACACCACATTAGAGCTAGAGAGTTTTCTTAGATTTCTGATAAAAAAAAAATGAAAAAATAAGTAAGCCACCAATCACACAGGTGGTTTACTATGTGGTAAAAAGCCAATGCTAGGATATTTTGAAAGGACATGGGAATCATACAGTCACATGTTAGATTGCCATGGTGTTACCAGACAAAAGTGCCAGTCTGAAAATAGTACTCTTTGGAAGAAATATGATACTAAGAAGCAAGCATTCTTCATTGCTGCACAGGTTGCATGGGGGATCACTACACCTAAACATACATATCTGGCATAAAAGATCTTCAGCTTACTTACAGTACTTGAGTTACATATATAAAGATTTTCCCAGACAGTACACATATGAAGCAAAAAGCTGGATTGCTACCCTGGACTTTTGGAGACTCGACTCTGACCCTTTCTAGGACCTACTTGGAGGTATCTCACGAGCTAGAGTTGCAAAGGGAAGGGGGCCTGTGAGAGCTGGGCAACATTTAAACAGAACTTCTTCCAAGCTCAAGATTGATGCATCCCTAGAAGTAGGAAATCAGACAAGGGAGGCAGGAGACCTGCGTGGATAAGCAAGGAGCTCATGGATAAACAAAGGGAAGAAGGTGGTTTATGAAATGTGGGAAAAGGGCCTGTCTTGTTGGGAGGAGTATAGGAGTGTTGTCAGGGATGCAAGGAAGCAACGAGGAAGGCTAAAGCTCACCTGGAGCTGAAGCTGGCAAAAGAGCAAAAGGTTAATAAGAAGGGTTTTTAAGTATGTTAACAGTAAAAGGAAGATAATGTGGTCCGCTACTGAACGAGGGAGGTGCCCTGGTAATGGGGAATGCTGAGAAGGCAGAGATGCTAAACACCTTCTTTGCTTTGGTCTTCACTTCAAAGACTCCCCCTTGGAACTCCTGGACCGTGGAGGGAAGAGAGAGTCCAGGAAATGGTGAGGTTCCCTCTGGTTGAGGAGGGGGTAGTCTGGGAGTGTCTAGGTGGGATGAGTATGCACAAATCCATGGGCCCTGATGGGATCCACGTGTGCTGAGGGGTCTGGCAGAGGTGATTGCTGAACCGCTCTCTATGAGCTTTGACAGGTCTTAGAGAACAGAAGAGGTGTATGAAGACTGGAGGATAGCCAATGTCACTCTGGTCTTCAAAAAGGGCAAGAAGGAGGATCCGGGAAACTGCAGGCCAGTCATTCTCATCTCTGTTCCTGAAAAGGTGATGGAACAACTTGTTCTATGCCATCTCCAAGCAATTGGAAGAGAAGAAGGTCATCAGGAATAGCCAGCATGGATTCACCAAGGAAAAATCGTGCTTGACCAGCCTCAAAGCATTCTATGATGGCATCACCAGCTGGGTAGATGAGGGGAGAGCAATGGCTGTCATCTACCTTGACTACAGCAAGGTTTTTGATACTGTCTCCCGTGACATTCTGATACTGAAGCTGAGGAAGTGTGGAATAGAGGAGGGGATGGTGAGGTGGGTTGAGAACTGGCTGATTGGCCAAGCTTAAAAGGGTTGTGATTGGTGGTGCAGTCTGGTTGGATACTTGTGAATAGCAGTGTTCCCCAGCAGTTGTTGCTCAGTCCAGTCTTGTTTAATATCTTCATGGATGATCTTGATGAGGGGATAGTGTCTACGCTCAGTAAGTACACCAGTGATAGAAAACTAGGAGGAATGACTGACACACTGGAAGGCTGTGGTGCCATTCAGCAAGACCTGGATGGACTGGAGAGCTGGGCAGCAATAAAACACATATGGTTTAACAAAAGGAAGCATAGAGTCTTGCACTTGGAAAGGAATAACTGCAAGTATGAGTACAGGTTAGGGCATGACCTGCTGGAGAAGGTCCCTTGCAATCCACACAATTCTGTGATTCTGTGATTCCGCGATTCAACACTTAAAATCATTAACATAGGGTTCCATCCCCTTACACATATTCTCTGTCTTTTTGTGTTGGTGGTCCTGGAAACCCCAGTGATCATCTCATTGTGTCCTTTACTTTAATTTTCTGGCCTTTTTATTTTATTAGAAATGGAAAGTTCCTTTTGTGAGATGCTTTTCTGACTACAAGATCAAGGACTAGTTCCTAGCTGTGCTTATCTTCGATGCGGCCTTGTGGAGTGGTCTTACTTTGTAGGCAAGAACCTTCTATATACAGTCTATCTCCTGTTATCTAAAATAGTCACAGTGCTCCCCAACAGCAGTACATCAGTGGCTACAGTAGTCCTAACTTTCTTTGATTTTCAAGTGTCATTGCCCATTTTCTCTCTGAATTGCAAGAACTGCTGCAGAGGACGAAAGCACTTTACAACAGCTCTGATAGATTGATAACTGATAGATTTTTTTTTTTTTTTAATAGTAATCCACGATCAGTAAATAAATACGTTACATCTCGTCAGAAATATTTAGTACAACTTATAATGTAAATGAAAATGGTTCTTAATAAGCTTACATTCAGATTTATAACCTGAACTGGCAAAAAAAAAAAGAATAGTATTTGACATTCTTATTCTGTTTGGTGCTCCATTACTCACTTCCAAGAGTGCCTACATCAAATGCTCCCATAGCAAGAAAACATCTGAACATTTCAAGGTTGGTTTTGAAGGACTCAGCACTGACTTTCTTTTTTTACACTGCAACTCACTTTGCTGTTGTCAGGTAATCTGCTGACCATGCAGAATGCAAGTGCCTGCTGTGGTGATTGAGTGATTCATGTAGACTCGTGCTCTTGACACTCAGAAAAATTTAAGTATCTGTCTTATTTCTTATTATTGTATATAAGTCATTCTCAGTCAGGACCATAGGTCTTGTAATAGTATTCTGCAATATCAGTACTCTAGAAAATGTGTTTACTATATACTTCTTGGTCAGATTTGCTGCATCTTCTTTTTCTTTTGGTTCTATTCTTTCCTAATCATCCATTATTGGCCATTCTTAGAGTCAGGAATTTGTGCTACATAAATAAAAGTATATTAACTAAGTGAGAATTTTTTGTATTTTTTCTTAAAATGCCATGTAAGCATTCTGTATGCAATATTATTTTAGGCTGTGTACTAAAAACTGAATCTGGGATTTCATTGTAGCAAAAATATATTGCTCCACTGCTATATCAAAGTAAGCTTTGAGTTTATTACTTCACTATGTTAATTAGTTTATTAAATATTAATGATGAAAAAGCCATTCAAGTGATGTTATATAGAGAGCTTCAGTATTGCTGATGTGTTATTACCCCATTTATCAGCAACTATGCATAAGATGTACAAAGCAATATAACTGGTATGTTCATACTATATGTTGTTAATCTAGTTAATGGAATAACAAATACATAGCTGAGTCTGTTAAATGAGAGACTTAAAGAATGCATTTGTGTTGAAATACTTTATCTTCCACAGGCAGGATGATTAAGCTGTCTTTGTTTATCTCATATAAAGAATATAGTATAAATAAAAACAAATTAGAATTATGTTCACTATCCCAAACATTGATCTGACAAAAGCTCTAAACTGAAACAAATGCACTTATTTTTAGATAAATATTATGTATAGATATATTAATTGTAATTTAATCTTCAAAATTATTTGTATGTCTTTAAATACTGAATTTTACTTAATCTCCTTTATATTTGCTTATTATATTTCTTCAGTTTCTTACTATTTATTGCATTTCATCAATATGAATTTTCTTCTTCCTTCTGTTCTCCTGAAATAAATGTAATAAAATGTCAATTTTCTGAGCTGTAACTTTACTTGAATGTCAATTTTGGAAGTTGATGTTTGTTGTTATTATTATTTTTTTAATGTAATTATGTCATAGTTATTGACCTAAAACTCAGAGATGAGACAGGAAATTCAAACTCTGTTGTGTTTTTCTTCACTTACTGTACTTTCTTGTACAGTTCCCTAAACACTGCTCATTTCTTTTATCAGTATTGTCTTTCATTAGTTTGAAAAATGATATATTTTTGAAACTATGATTTATAAATGATCTTCTATTAAACAAACATACTAATTATTAATTTGTTCTTTTAATAGTTCAAGCCATAGTAAATCAATTCTATTACATATAAAATCTGATGTTCAAAATTTCTGATTGCAGCTATACTTTTGAATGTTCCTTTATGATTGTAATTAACTTAGGCAAATGAACCACTCACAAGTAATTTCATAATCAACACTGTAAACTTTTGAAGGGTAATATTTTGTCCAAAATATTGCAGGCAGTTAGTGCTGCTCATCCTATTTTGAACAGGAATATTGCATGCATTTTTTAATGTGATATGTTTATTAAAAAGGCATATATATTTCACAGCGTAATAAATCCAGTCAAAATCTGTGGCTATGCATCCAGCAAGGTAGTGTTGAGGCCAACATGTCATGTCTGTTACTACACTAGTTTTGTGTTAGTCATTTCTTTATATCAATAAGTTTATGTTGATTTAGTACTGGAACAACTGAGATTGAACACAAAAAAAGAAAAGAGTATTTTATGAAAGACAGTTCCATTTGGGAAAATTTATAGAGCAATGGCTGCCACAAATCTTCTGTCTAAATACTTCCAAATTACACTGTCCATAATTTTAGACTATTTTACCTAACTTGGAATATTCTTTGAGTTTTATATTATTCTGATTGTCTTTTACAGTACGAGACCTAGGTGTCTGGACTCCTACAAGAATATTTCTAGGAGCAGACTGTACAATCAAGCTCCCTCCTCATCTTTGTGTCTGTTCCATGTTGATGACTTCATTGCCATGCTCTATAGAGCTTCCTTACTTATTGTTCTCTATTCTGATGTTCAATATAAACTTTCACAATGAATATTTCAAAGCTGTGTTAGAGTAAAAGGTTGTAGAGCTTAGGACTTCTTTCCTTACAAGCGCTGTAATGAAAGTGTTACACAAAGACTCATTTTTTTAATCTTTATTGTGAATCAAAGTAGATATTTCTAGTATCCATTATTATAGAAGATGTGACCTCAGTGTGCCTTCTATGACTGTTCTGCCTGAATTTACTATGAAAAATATAATTAGCCACACAGAGATTCACAGTCTGCTCTGACTCATCAAGATAGTGTCATACTTAGATGTGTGACAGTGTGCGTCCTCTCTCCCACCCACCCTCGGCTTCCTCCTTCAGCCTGGTTATTATAGCCAAGGGTTTATCAAACAACGAGGTGAAAAAGACCTTGCCCTTTCTCAGAACTGGTAACAATCAGAGTATTGCCAGGAGACAGTTAAGGTCCACCGCAATGCAGTCTCAAACTAAGTGCTCAAAGAATTGATAGAAGGCACTTGGTTCAGTAGATAGCAATGCTAAATACTATGACTATGAGTCATCTTATCCCATAAAGCGCAAGCAGTCCAGGAGCCCCTTTAAGCTCTTCTTGCAAGCAGCTGGCTGAGCATTATGATCTCGCCTTAAATAGGGATGCCTCTTGAGGTTACTCAGGCCTGTGCAGAGATGCACTACTATGTAGTGACGCCTTGCCTATCCAAATCCTCTGTAAGTGGTTTACTGATCTAGGTGTACTAGCTTCGCTAAGATTTGATCTTAAATTTACTATGAAACCCCACCCTCTAAGTAAATAGTCAAGGGTAGCTAGCTATTCTAAATCTTATTAAAACACTGACTCTGTCGTTTAAATTAGTATATTTTATATTCATAAATATCTTTTTGCCTCTTTCTTACGTGTAGTAAGAAGTAGTTTCCATCCATGTAGTAGTTTCAATCCATGACAAAGCATGTGCATCAACTTTATATATCTGAGGAATTTTCCCATAAAAGAGATTAAATTGATGATTGAGGGTTTTTCTAGGAATATAAATTCCATGTTAATTTGGACCTAGCGCTGTAGATAACTTTGTGATACCAGTCACGGCACTGCATTTTAGTGTTCTTTATAAAAAATAATTACCTAAGCTCAGTGGCTAGATTCTTCTAAAATTTTAAGTGATATGATAAAGACATTCAAGAATTATATTCATACATGTCTGCAGAATGAATGAAGAGCTACACAGGCTGTCCAGTAGGAAATACATAAAACCTAATTGTGGGAATCAAATATTGTTTCTGCATTAGAATTAGATAATATATATATATATATTTATTTCATGGTCTCCGCTGTCATAGTTCTTTTTGGGAGTCTTTCTACTTTACTTGGAGGGGGAGTCTCTGATAGTTTGCATCACTTATTTTCTAGACGAACCTTCCCCAGGAATGCACGCTCAGTATATACGTGTATAGGTGTATATTTTGTCATACACATTGCAAGAATATCCTGCACGAGGTTGATCAAACCAGAGAACAAGTCATGACATGTCCAAGGAAGCACCTGAAGAGACATCGGGAAGGCCTGGCATCAACCTACCCCCCAGTGCTTTAATGAAGACTTTGAAGAAAATCACCATATCAATATGACTGAGACATCTTCGAAATAACAGGATGGCTACTGACTGACACCAGATAACACATGAATTAATAAATGTAAAGCTTTGATAAGATTGTGAACCTTGAGTACCCAGCCAATGAGGAAATGGGAGGGGGATAGGCAGAGGGGAAAACGAGGCACAAAAGCTGTCATTGTGTCCTTAGGGGTGCTCCTGCATGTGGGACACCCGCCATTGCAATTGCAAATAAAATCAGAGATACTGTCCTGACAAAAATTATTTGGATATTTCCAACATAATTAAGTGTATGTCTGTCCCTGCTTTAGATAGAGCATCCTGTTGTGGAAGTTAATAACTTTAGAGCCATGTAACCTTCCTTTTTGAAATGACTCACAATTGATCACTTTATTCAGTATTACAATGTACTGACCAGTCATTCTGAGTGTAAAAAAATGAACTCATAAATTACTGCTTCCTAAATGGACAATAACCTATAGGCTGGGTATTCATTTAAGAAATGGGAGCATTTGGTTGATGTACCTACTCAGTTTGTGGATAGAAGACTATTCTGATTAGGCTATTTGAGTTCGGATTAGTGCTTCTTGAACTTTTTTTTGTATAAAATTACTGAATATTCACTAAATCAGAGACCTGAACATGAAACTTTAATTTCCCAATGGTGTGCCCTCAATTCTGAGGCTGTAAAGTCATTTTTTTCTCACTACCTGAATTAATACTTTATTACTACAAAGTGGAACAGCTCCAAGAGAAAGACAAAGGATGGACAATCACTCCTTCTGCTGTAGCTGGTCATCTCCAATGCAAAGTACCCAGCTTCTAATCACCCACTGATCTGAAGCTATGCAGAAGTGGAGATATATCAAGTTCCATTTAATTGCTTTTCTCACTGTCAATAAGTTGATCAGTACAGGTTTATAGACATCTGAAATGTTAGTTATGCTTTAAAAATAAACTCTCTGGCAGCTTGAATTAAACAGCAGAATAGAGTTAATGAACTCCGTGGCAGATTGAAATGAATATTTATTCCTTTCATGTTGTATAATATTGTATCTTACATAGTCCTGTGTTGCATCATTCTATGTGAAGTTCTATAAGTTTTTTAATCAATGCATGCCTTCCTCCAAATACCACACCTCTAAGCAAATACTGTAACTCTGGAAGTGTTTATGTTTCTAATGAGTAGATTACAAGAATGTGTTCACTTGCCTATTCAATGTTATTGATAATTTGTTCTTCTGAAAATAGAGATTTCTTTGCAGTACCTTAATAATTTTCATTTCCATTTCCATTAACCCTAATCATATCATTCACTAATCTGTTATTCTCCAATGTCTTCTAGAGGTTGGTTGTTCTAGTCTTATGTAGATGTACTCCGTTTTTGGTGCCATCTGGAAATCTATTCCAGTTCTCCAAATTGATGATATTTATAGTCCATGTAAGGAACTATATGAACTACTAAATTCCGCAGTGATGTTACACATTTCTTCAACACTGGAGGGTTTACAGAACAGATATCTGTCAGGAATGCCATAGGTATAATTGTGCTTACATTGAAGCAGTTAAAATGGCTTTTAAATGCACAAATAAGTTCATCTCAAAAGGGAATCAGTGAATATGAATATAAATTTTCTTCGTCAAACACATTCCCAGTACCTGTTCTTTTTCACCTAAATAACCTAGTTATTATGGTAAAAGTTAAGCACTTTGCTGTCATGCAAATGAGATGAAATACATCTTTTCTTATTTATTTCCTACAGTACTGGCAATATTTTCAGAATGTTACCATCCAGGGAAAAGCTGTTTCAAAGTCCTCTTTAAATTCCTTATAGGGGAAAGTATATTGATTGACAGCAGAAAATAAAGGTGAAAGGAAGAAGATAGATTGTATCCTGAAGGCGAGTCTGTTTGGAAATTATGATTTAGTTTGCATTAATAAGAAAATTATGCACTGAGCTTGCAATTTATTTAACTTTTTCCATTACTTATTTGTATAGAACAAACGCTCTTCACTATTATTATTTAAACAGTGTGTGTGTTTCACCGATTTCTAAGAAATTATAAAGAAAAGCATGAGAATAATGAAGCAAACTAAAAGTCAGAAGAAACTAGACATGGTAGTGAATTTCTCTCTCCCCCACTGGTAGGTTTATTGTCTTTTTTTAATGAATTATTATTTCATTAAAGTGATACTATAATATAGCTGAAAACACTTTTGAAATGGATGATTTTAAATAAATAGTCTTTTGAAGTTACAAGTAATCAACATATTTTTTCCTAGAAATATAATTAGAATGTCATAGAAAATAATTTGAACTTAATAGAAATGACCATTTAAGTGTAACTTGTTTAACAACAAAAGAGGAATATAATTACTAATAACATATTATTTTAAAAAAGCTTCTAATATATACAGTATTTCTTGCACAAAGCACACAAAAAAATTTTGTCCTTATATATCCATATTAGCTTTCTGTATTTGACATTTTTCTGTAATTTTCACACATCTGTTAATTTTTAGGCATGTATAGGGCAGATGAAATGTCAAAGCAAGCTGTAATATATTCTATCAAAGTCAGATTTATCACACTTTGCCAGGTATTTATGACACCAAGATTTGATTAGTACAGCACTGAAAACTAAGCTACAAACCATAAGAAATGTCAGCTAACTCTAGAAAAGCTGTCCACTGAGCAAATTCAGCCATGGTAAATATAGCTGTCCAATGGGTATGGAATACACATTCTTCATTTGAAAATTGTTTTCTGAAACTCTTTAACTTCAGCTCTGTTTCTGATAATTTTTAGATGCATAAATATTAATCCTATGTGCTCGATAAGATAGTAGGTTGATTTTCAATTTTATTTATTTATTTATTTATTTATTTTATTGCTAATAGTAATTTGATATCCAACTAAAGAATTTACAAATACTTAATGATAAATTGTTTCTTAACTATCTCTTGTGATGATGCAAGCTTTGTACTGGCCTGGAACAGACCACCACATGGTGGTTGTCAGTATCTGTGTGTATGTGACTCACAGATGAACTCAGCACATGTTTCAGAAAAGCAGCAAAATTATTTCAAAAGAGTCTTTGAAATTATAAACATCAAGTCATTTAAAATGCATGTAATAGACACAGCATATTTGTGTGAAAAAGCCACTGTTTGCCTGGATTGCAATGTGGACATTCAGCTTGTATTCAAATTTGAATTCTTTACTTTGTTCTTCTGTGAAATCTTCATGGAGTGGACATTCAACAATTCTGTCAACCTAAGTGTTATTTAACTTACCTTATTATGGTATTAAAGGGGATGTTTAGCTGGCTTATTTCGGCATCTGAGGCACAGTGCCCAGTACACTTCAGTCAAAAACTTCTCTGGCTTACAAAAGTAATCTGAGAGGTCTGCCTTGCTATAATTTTGACTCAGACTATAGGTATATCCATCTTCCGTATTAAAATATTTTAAATAAACTTATATGTTGATGGAAGAATTTGACTTGATAGGGATAGTCAGTACTATCTTTCCTTGTTCCAATTGATTTCTGTCAACTCTCTGCATAAGCACTTAATGATAAAAAATCTACTTAATCTTGAAAAAGGTGATATGAACTCTACCTCTTGTTAGTATGAGAAGATCAAGTTTGCTAATTCTCTAAGATATAGTTCTTGCAATTGCTCTCAATGTTGCTTTCTCTCTCACTAAACCTTGACATTGGGACTGTGAAGAGCAAGATTAAAAAAATAAAGCCAAGCCAGTCAAATTTTCTAATATATAGATATATAGTGTTTATTTATTTATTTATTCTGCCTTATAATACTGGCTGTAGTAAGTATCTAAACTGAAACAAGAATTTCAAACAGATTTACCTCAATATTTTAGGCTCATACGCATCTGCTACCACATGGAATGCCTGTCTGAGACATATGTCCAGGTTTGGCAGATGTAGCAAGAGACCTGGATATCCTTACCCTTCTAAACAGCACCTTAAGATTTGTTCACAAATCCTAGAGAGTAACAAATGGCAGCTCTATCTTTGTCTCATATTTTCTGTCTTGAGTACTCCAATGTTCAAGGAAGTTTATGGGATTCCAGTTTATGGGAATTTTGTCATCTTCATTGTAAATTCTCTTGCTGCATCTGAGCAATTACGTTTTGCAGTTTGCAGAATCGTTTAACTGAAGCCCATTGGCTGAATACCTCCTTGACTCAGTTATTTTAATACATCTGCACATCTGCTGAAGTTGCAAAGGAAAAGAAGTGTTAAAAACAACGAGCAAATCAATATAAATTCATTAAGTATAATGACATTTCTACCTCATACATCATTTAATAAAAGTTATATACTACTGTAATTACCACACACTATAGAAATATAACTTAAATTAGCAACATACATTAAAAATGATGTCATAAACGATTAAAAACATCCCTTCCACAACAAGAGCAAAGCAAGTCAGAGACCACCTATTGTTTGTTATGTGTAACAGTCCTAAAGTTTTCATGTATTTCATAGCACTACTTTCAACCCAATACATTATTATGTATTCTACTTCTTCCATTACAAAGTTTTATTGTATAGTGTTTGATCATGACACACTATAAAGATTGTTCTGCGTTTTTTCTTGTCTTAATATACTTTTTTTTTCTTTGCTTTTTTTTTTTTCCCCCCCAGACTTCTGACTGCAGAACTGAAAGGCGAAGATATGAAATGTGCAAGAATCCATTGACAATTCATATATGCTTATGGGAGAAGAAATATTTTCTTACATTTTCTTTTGGCATCCCCTACTGGCATACAGCTGTAAAAACTCCGTCATGAGACCAAAGATCTCAAAAAGGCTTGCTGAGCTTCTTTAGCTCTAAGTTCCTTTGATTGTTAATAACAGGAAAATTGAAGGCATGTTAATGTGAAATAGTTTACATTCTTCTCAATCAACATGAATTCATTGATTCAGTGAATATATGATTTTCTTAAACAGTAAATCAAATTTCTGAACTTTCTTTGCATGTTACAGAAATTTATTTTCATTGTGTAATAGAAATAAAGAGGTATTCTGGATGTAATTTTTTTTTTTATTCTTAACAAGAAAGGTTTGTAATTTTTTTTTGTTTGCTTGTTTATCAAAGATGATAAACTAGTATCCCAGAATCATAACCTGCAAGTTCTTATTGACTGCAGAAATGTTGGGTAGCTGCACATCCATGTAAAAATATCTAAAATCTCCATTAATGTCAGGAGTAAGGATGTGTATGCTGGCTGTGGAAAATGATATGGGGAAACTAAATAAATAACAATGTTCTAAGTTTGCTTTTAACAGTATTTTCTACATACAGTTTTTGGGTTGTTTGTTTGTTTTTACCTTTATTAAACCTCCCTGTGTGAGTTTTCTCATTTAACTTTCTGTTGATACTTATCATGCACAGAAAGCTAAATAACTTTAAATAGAAATCAAGTAGTCCACTACTGAATAACTAGGTGTTGATTAATGTCACTTTCTAAGTGATAAATGATTTCCAATTCCACATTTTGTTCATTTTTAAAAAATGACCATTAATCTCTAGTCATGATAAAATCAGATTATGGACAGCTAAATATTAACATTTCCCATTAACCTTAAAATGTAATTATGATTGTCAGATGAAATGATATAATCATGTGTCCTTTCATATTATATATTAGACAGGAGTAACCTCCTCCTTCTATCATAGACTATTTCTGCTATTTGCCTAACATACCTTTTTATTATTATTATTTTTAACCCATGTCTGAATACATGCGCATATAGAAGAAACACCATATTTTAACTTCTATTGCCTTCTAGATTGATTGTATTTACATTTTAACTGCAGGCTATTAGTATTTCTTTAGAGTTAATGAGTGGATTATGCCTTCTTTGCAGATGGGAACTGGAAGGCGTAGTCAGCTCAGTGACTTGTGAATTGGTAACACCTGCCTGCAGTACCAGAATACAGGAGACTCTGTTCCCCAGTGTATACTTTAATCATATAGTACAATAGAATGTAATTTCTTCTGGCTATGGAATATAAACTAGTGTGATTTATTTCCATTTATAGTGAAAAAGCTTGCCATGTCCTTTCATTTTCAAGACAATAAAAATGCGAAAGATGTGTCATATTTATAAAAAGAATGATGGTAACACCAATGTTACTAATAAAGAGCCACAAGGCACAAAGCTATGTCCAGATTTGTAAACAACAGAGGACCAGGAAGAGGGTTACCATTTTCTAAGCTTATTTGCTAGCACCTTCTCTAACATTTCCTTGCTATGCACCAGCTGTTCTCCAGAAAGTGTCTGGGCTTCAACAGCATATCCTACTAGGCAGTATAGAAGAGAAAATCTTCTCCGGGAATGAGAGAGTTTGTAGAAGAGGATGCAATAAAGGCTATGCTACCTAAGCCTGAAGGCCATAGAAGTGTCCCTGGGCTTCTATATTTACCTTGTAGAAGACAGCACATAACTGTATCCAAGTTGATTTCTTAACAGCTGCTGAATTTTTAACCATGAACCAATTTGTCAGTCAGTGCAGTATCTTACTGCAGTTCTTAGGCTGTGCTAGAATAAATTCCCATTTCCTGGTAGTTTAGAGCATCAAATATCCGATTATGTAAGTAGGGTAAATTATATTGCCAGGTGGACCACAACCCACACTGAAAACAAAATCTGTCTGCCTTGAAATTTATATTGAAGTCAAATGTGATATTTCTGTTGTTTAGAATGCTCCATAATATTCACAAGTTCATATGTTCTGATATAAATTGTTATCTCCCTACAGATTTACTGATGGGGGAAGTTACGTTTTTACTTTTCACTTTCAAAGTGTACCTGACTTCTCTGCTATGCGGGTTCAGTATTTTTTATCTAAAAGACACTCACTTGAAAATTTGTGACCCTGTGAAATCAAGGAAAATGTCATTATTATACTGTTTAAAAATAATAATAATAATAATAAAATTATATATTTTATATTCAGTCAGATAGTATAACACAGGCTATTTTTTTTTTTTTTTTTCCTGCAGGGTAGAACAAAAAGAGTAAGAAGTTATTTTTCTCCTCTGTGAAACAAAACTTCAATGTTGTAGATTCCAAAGATATTTGACAAACAATTTAGGATCAGGCTTATATCACTTCATGAAGTGCAAACTTGTTCAAATCTTTTATCCTCCCTCAGAGTAGCAGTAACTGGACTGAAGATTAAGGGCTTTTTAACAGTGTAAATTAATTCCAGCTGTTGATATCTCCTCCACTTTAAGCAAACAGCTACTATCAGAAGTCAGATTTCAGAAAATGTTCTAAAAACAAAATGTATACATACATAATAAATTTATATTACTTACATTTCCATAGCTCTGAGATGATACCAGAATAAGAGATCATCACATATTGAAAGTTCATATAGAAAACATAAACAATAAGAATATAATAGGACTTAGTGTTTGTTAATTTAATAAAATTGTCAAAACTGCAAAGGAAAACTCATGTATATATATTTTTTTCTGTGACTTTCCCCAGTGTCAAAGAAAGGCAAATCCAAGATACAGTTGCTATACTAATTCCAGTATTTAATCCTAGGAGTGTAACTCTGGTTACCTATCTGCTGCCATTCAATGGTTTTGATTTCTGGTTTTCATTCCTTCTCATTAGGTTAATTCTGTATAGCAAAAATCTACTGTCTCATCATTTGAAAGTAACAGCAGTAGGTCACTTAGAGCATGTTTTCTCAGAAATGAAAACATCACATATTTTATAATTTTTGAGACACAGACAAGTAACATAACCCTGTTCAAGACAGGGATACTGGCTCCGAAGATCTAGTATTCAAAAATCTCACTGCTTAGCATTGGGTAAGAATAATCATTCCTAGCCTCTTCCCTTTCTTTGAGAAGAAGGAGCGCTTTAGTACATCCTACTTATCTCTCGTGAAATAAATAAAACTTTAAGTTACATGTTTATTTCATGTCTAACAACCTCTGCTTCATATTTTTCTCAGAAACAGGCTTCAATATATGTTATCTTCATTCCTGAAGACATTCCTTAGAAAACCTGCAGAACAGAGTGGGGGAAAAACACACCACATAATTTAATATATTTAATATTTAATAAAGTTTTCTTTCCATGCACAAGGGAACTATTATCCTCCCTGTAGCAATGCTGTAGAGTCAGAAGTGTGTTTCTGGTCTGAATATGCTAACTTCTGCCTATTATACTGCGTTATGTTGAGCGTTGAAGTCTTATTCAGCTTTTTCCTAACTTTTTTTTTTTTTTTTTTTTAAATAGGGGATTTAAAAAATATTTGTTTTTTGTTAAAATATAAAATACTTTTTTTCCCCGTATCTAGCTTAACAAAAGGAGAGTATATATATGTCTGCCCTGGTCAGGCCTCACCCAAAGTGCTCTATCAGTTCTGGGCTCCTTGGTACAAAAAAGACAGGGATCTCCTAGAGAGAATTCTGTGGAGGGCCAAAATGATTATAAAGGGCCTGAAGCATCTCTCTTATGAGGAAAGGCTGAGTGATCTGGGTCTGTTCAGCCTGGAGAAAAGAAGACTCAGAGGGAATCTGATTAATGTCTATAAATATTTTAAGTGTGGGAATTAAAGAGACATGCCCAACCTCTTCTCAGCGGTGTGTGGGGACACAACAAGAAACAGCCATAAACTGGAGCATAGGAAATTCTGCACCAATATGTGAATGAACTTCTTCACAGTAATGGTGACAGAGCACTGGAACAGGCTGCCCAGGGAGGTTGTGGATTCTCCTTCTCTGGAGATATTCAAGATCCACCTGGATGCCTACCTGTGCAACCTCCTGTAGCGAGCCTGCTTTGCAGGGGGGTTGGACTTGATGATCTATGGAGGTCCCTTACAGCCCCTACAATTCTGTGATTCTGTGATGTATGTACATGCATAGGTACCACACAATTGAGATCCAGAAAAGCTTAAATACAATCTTTTTAATTTTAGATTTTGCTCATTTATTCGATTTTTTATTAAACCACTACAATAAATACAAATATTTTTATTTAAATACAAAAGAAAACATCCACTTATTATATGATAAACAAAGTCTTCATATGGAGCACAGCAGGAGAACCACTGAAATCACTGAGAAATCCTCAACTGTTTCTGATAGCTGAATGTCAGCAGCAAGTATCTGTATTCCATAAATTATAATAATTTCTTACATATCAGACAATTTGTACAAAAACTTCTTGTTGTCAGTCATGTAACTGTGATGATCAGGAAATGACTCAGTAAAATTCATATATTCTTCAAATACTGAAATTAAGCTTTTTTAATGAAATATGCATGTTTATGAAATATGTATGTTAGCATATTTACAAAGGCAAAGGCAACCTATGTGTTGTCAGATTTAGGGTGCATCCTCATTTCTTACTTTACTCCTACTCAGCTGTTAGTTTAACTAAATATGTATGTGTTATCATCTCTTGTAACATTACACAAATATGATAGTTTGGAGATGATAGTTTAAGATCTATTTACTTTAAATTTATGTTTGCATGCATTTAATCCCTCATCTATGGTACATAATAAATACAATTTTACATATATTTAATTTTGCATATTTTAAATGTGCTCTAGTCCTCTAATCTATGATTCCATTGCTTTCAGATATCTTTTTTTTCCTCCCACAAATATGCAAATACATACAAGGAAATAGATTACCAATGGATTTTTTAAAAATGCTAACCGAAGAAGATAAATGAAGCCCCCTTCTGAAATTCAGTTCATTAGCATTAAGGTCTTGACCATGTATAATATTAGAATCAGAATCATAGAATAACAAGGTTGGAAAGGACCTGCAAGATCATGTAGTGCAACCGTCCTCCCACTACAATTACTACTACAAGCTACTAAACCATCTCATAGCTCCTCATCCAGACGCCTCTTGAACACTGCCATGGAAGGCAACTCCACCACCTCCCTGGGCAGGCCATTCCAGCGCCTGACTACTCTCTGAGAGAAAAAAAAATTCCTTATGTCTAATCTAAATCTCCTCTGGTACAACACCACGCACGTGCTGTATGATCTCACCTAAGATGATTTGCTCCATAACTCTCCCCTCAGGTACTGAGGTCAGGCTGACAGGCCTGTAGTTCCCCAGATCCTCCTTATGGCCCTTCTTATAGATGAGAATCACATTGGCAAGCCTCCAGTCCTGTGGGACTCTCCAGATAACCAGAAGCACAGGTAGATGTCAGAGAGGGGCTTGGCAATCGCCCCTGCCAGCTCTCTCAGCAGCCTAGAGTGAAGCCGTTCGGTCCCATGGACTTGTGACAGTCCAGATGAAGGAGGAGCTCTCTGTCTCCACCTGAATCACTGGGAATATATTCTGCGTTGCATCCCAGAATTCCAGATCAGGGTGTAAAGTGCCCTGAGAATAATTGATCTGCCTGTTTAAGGCAGATATAAAGAAGGTGTTGAGGACCTCAGCCTTCTCCTCATCCACAGTGATCACAGTGCATCAAGGAAAGGATGGAAATTCTCCTTGGTTCTTCTCTTACCACTGATATATTTGTAAGAGAATTTCTTATTCTCTTTTACTGCAATGGTCAATCTGAGTTCAAGTTGGGCTTTTGCCTTCCTGACTTCCTCCCTGCATACCTTGGCAAATTCCTTGTAATCTCCCTGAGTAGCCTGTCCCTTCTTCCAGAGGAGATAGACTCTCTTTTTCTTTCAGAATCTCAGCAATAATTTCCGGTTCACCCATACTGGTCTTCTTCCCCTACGGCTCACCTTATAGCATTCAGAAACAACCTTTCTTGTGCCTTTAAGATTTCCATCTTGAGGAGCGCCCAGGCTTCCTAGACCCCTTAAGGAGTGAATCTCAAGAGACCCCTGCAACAAGCGTAATGAACAGGTCAAAGTCTGCCCTCTGGAAGTATTGTGAGTCGTAGTTTATATTGTACACACAAACCCAGTTCCTGTCCCCCAATATGTACATTTTTGCTAAATAACAGTAAATCTCGGATTCCAGAACAGAGTGAAGAGGGAGAGACCAGATGTGTCTATGGAGACGGAGGCTTAATTACAGAATTTGATTGTACTAGTAAGATCATGCTTAACTGTGCATCCTCCTTTGATATTTTAGCCCAGCTGCTCTGCAGCTCTAAAAGCCATACAGCATGTTTCAGAATACTTTATGCTTTTTATTAAAAGATAGATAGCAATGTATAAAATAATGTTTAAACTAGTTCAATACATAATTGCACATTGTAAGAGAAATCAGATTATATTTATTTATTTTGCCTGCTGTTAGAAACAGATTTGGTAACTGAAATGACAAGCTCATTTAGACTACACTAAAGTCCCTTGTTCCCCTGGTAGTGTCAAGGCTCTCACTTATTAAAAGCAGAGCTGTTCAGATATTCATATTTCTAAATAAACATTTCCATTAAAGTAGGCAAGTGAACAAGCTGCAGTGTGTTTTCCCATATCAGGAAGAAACCTAAATACACATAGTTGTCATCAGACAGATGTCATTTGGCCATAGATAAGCATGTGTTATTGAGATCTGCGATAAAAATTCTTTGTATATAAGTGAACAATGTTATTTTCACATTAAGCCTCCTTAAAATCTTACAATATCACTGAAGATGAGTTATGAAGTTCTTATTAGATGGGAAATTGGCATTTTCCTTTAGTGCATGCTATCCAGAAATGATTAACAGAAGCAAATTAGTAAAGAATAAGCACTAGGGATGTAGAAAATTTAGACTTATTTACTTCCAAAGTTTCTGCTTTTAGCCCGATGTATTAAAACTATGCAGGAAATAAACATAGTCTGTTCTTGTTTCCGTGTTTCATAGATTCCTAGCTGAATTAAGTGATTGTAAAGGGTGCTGATAAAAGTTGGATTAATATCACATGCATTTTGCTCGTGAGTTCAGCCTGTTCTTCTTGTAGGAAGGAGTCATTAAAATCACATTAGATGTCAGTGTTTACTTTTCATCCTTTTACTCTTCACTGATTTCTGGTTATATTCAAAACATATGTACAAGGTAAAATGCAAAAGAAGCAATCCTCAAGAATATGTCAATACCATTAAAAAGCCTATAGCCAGGGTAGTCAGTATCACTATGATTTGTGCTATAAAATTGGCCTGTGATATAGTTTTGCCGCAGTCCAAGCAGCTCTTTCTTAAACAGCTCCATCACAGTTCAGGGAATACACTATTCCCAGTGTTCTTTACCAAATCATGGTACAGAATAGTAAAACCTATTGAGGGGCAAATAAATGAAATTGATGAAACTAAATAGTCTGTGTCACCTGATCTCAGAGACAGAGAAACTATCTGTTTATTGACGTTTTCAGATAACAAATTATTGTAAAAATAAAGTCCATATTACTGTTCAATAGGAAAAGACCATCCCTGTTCCTGAATTCAAGGAGCACTTGAAATGTACTTGAAATGGAAAAGATGTGTAAAGGAAAATCAGATTTATATATAAGAAAATGTGAGCTGTTCAGATTCCTCACTCAATTTATGAGTTACCATTAGAAATCCCTGTTATTCTTCATCTTAATTCCTATTTTCATTTCACTGTGATGTAGTGAAAACATGGAGGCACTTTAAATAAAAACACATCATTGGAAGCCATATTTAGTGCAAAACATTTTAATGCAATCTCTACAAAGATGTATAGGTTGATAAAAATGAAATGATTACATATCAGAAATAGTGTACTAGGAGATTTATTTTTGTTTACGCAAAAATGATTTTGTTAGTGCAACTAGAAATAATTACTTGTGTTAATTAGTTATTTTATTATCTGTCAAGCAAACAAACAAGGATGAGATAAAATGTTTATAGATGAATTATAAACAATATTACCATGTCGTTATTTATTTTTTCTTACCAGCTTCAACAGCACAGGATCTAAGTCTTTTCCAATAGTGCAGAAAATTACTTGCTTTTACTGAAATGTGGCTTACCTTTACTGCAAGTACCTAACATATACAGTATATACATCTGAAGGAAGAAAGGTGTAAGGGGAGACATGAAACAGAGAGAAAATAATGTCAGCAATTTCAAGAAAAGCAAAAAGAAAGGAAGAAGAAATAAAGCAGAATGTTTGGAGAATTGGACAAGATTTAGCAGACTTCAGACTCCCTGAATATCTCTCAGTAGAGGATGCACAAACAGTGAAATAAAGAAGAAAATGAAGTCTCAAATATTCTCAGGGACTTGTGTCCTCTTAAATTCTTGGATTTGAAAGTACTTGACTGGTAGTGTTGTTTTCTGGATTCTAATGATAAAATAGATAGTAGTAGTTGATCTATTGTGGATCAGGAGCAAGCTGATACTCAGACTTATAGTTGCTAAATGATTTTTTTATCATTATGAATTTATTTTCTTAAGCAAATTATTTTTCATTTTATGAGTTAGTCTCTTCATGTGATTATCCTTGGAGCCCTTATATCCAGATTCAAATTTCTGTCAGTGAGAACTAATTTAATATATGGAATAGCGATATTTTGTAGTCATAGTGAGATAAATATATATATAGACAAAGATTCAAAAAATTTTTTCCTTTCCCCATCTTATCTGGCTTTATGAAAGCATTACTTCTTTCCATCTCACATTTCCAGTGATGTAAATATTGGCATAAATTTGAAACTAAATTAAATTCGTACATTTGTTTTAATTTAGAAACCTATCAAAGTTTAACTAAAGATCTACAAGACCATCAACAAATGAACAAAAACAAATAATCCAAGTCTTTGCTTGTTTGATTTTAGTTTACTTTTACTAAATGTTATTTCAATATCATAAAACAGAAAAATAAAATTTTATTGTATTAGTATTTTATTTTCAGTATTTAAAACTTACATGCTTTTTAATGCTAGACAACAAACTAACAAACAAACAAACTCAAATAAATAAACAACTGCATACACATATACATAATTTGTTTTTATTTTCCTGTCACATACCTGTGGGAGGAAATGGAGAATCTCTATCAACCGATGTTACACTTTCATTGAGTTAAACTGAGCAAAGTTTGTAATTTTTTTTTTTTTTTTTTTCCAATACTGGAAATTATTTAGCAAAGTTGATCTTGGAGCAGACAAAATAACTTAGATAAAATCAGCAAAGGTGAAATTCACTACTTGCAGAAGGTCTGCTGAGGGCCTATGAAGAACTCATTTCCCACCTGTGCTTCATTTTCAAAGTTTGAAAGATTTCAAGCTGACTCCCGGGCGTAATACTTTGTACAGAATACAACATAAGACATAATAGTCAACACAAAAGGGTTTGTTGGGACTGAAAGGGTAAAACTATCTGGTATGATCAGATTTTCTATGGTTTTTGTTTTCTTTTTGATACAGAATAATTTGGATATTATTTTTACTAGCAATACTAAATATTACACTGATATTTTCAACCTAAATTCTATTACAGATTAATTATTTTCTAATCTTATGAAGAATACCACCACAAGCTTATGAAGTATATCTCTACAGAGAGAAAAGCATTACATTCACAGATAAATTGTTTAGTGTTTATCTTATAGTGTTTTAGTAAGATATTTTATTTCTTTATTGCTTATTTTCTTTAATTTAAGCAGAAAGTTTGTTCCCCAGACTGGTTTGGTCTTGTTGATTTTCTTTCTGGTGTTTCAGGGATGCATTATGACTCAATTTCTCAATGATTTCTTTCTATGGATCTATATCCCACTGAGAGTTCTCATTACACAGGAAGCTTTCTCATTGTCTTGAAATGGTCCAATTTTAAGCTCTGATAGAGAGGGTGACATAGTTGTTCAAACAGAGATATTTAACGTTATTTGATATACCACAGCATTTCCAAGAGATATAAATAAGGCTGTAATTTCTTGTATAGCTGGAGGCCAGGGAGGATGGCAAAGGGCAGGCTGTAAGTAAAGCTTGTAATGAAATAACATTAATGAATAACATTATTTCTTAACAATGTTGAAATACAGATCAGTGGAACTAATGCTTGTTAACTAAACTAATGCTTAATAATATCAAGAGGTAAATTTTAACAAACTGGAGTGTAACAGAGCAGACTACATTTGCATCCTAAGAAATCAAGGTACATTTCTAAGACCGAAAACCAAATTGTATTCCAGCTTCAAAACAAGGACTGGGGCTTCCCTCTGTGCATGCACACCCTCTGTTTCTATGGGACATGTACATGCTCTGGCTTTGAATGCACCCCCGCTGCTCCCAAAATTTGATTGATCTACACACTGTTCAGAAAACACCCGGTAGACTCATGCTGACACATTCAAGGCATGATCCCTCCAATGTCACCCTGCATACTGCAGCATATAGTGTAAGATTCCTTGTCAGCATGCAGGTGCTTACACCACCTCATTCCAAGGTCTTTCTATAGGCAATTTCGCCAAATATTAGCCTTGTGATCATCTGCAGAGGTGACTTCGATTTATTAAAATACATGTGAATGTCCTGGTTTCAGTTGAGATATAGTTAATTTTCTTCATAGAGACTGGTATGGTGCCATGTTGTGATTTAGGATTATAATAATGTTGATAACATAGAATATTTTAGATTTTGCTGAGCAGTAATTACACTGAGTCAAGTATTTTTCAAATACTCATATTGGCCTGCCAGGAAGGAGGGTGCACTAAAAGTTAGGAAAGGGCAGAAGAAAGAGAGCTGACCCAAACTGACCAAATGGATATCCCATGCTATATGACGACATGCTCTGCAATAAAAAAAATAGTTGGCCATGGAGGGATGGCATTGGTTTGGAACTGGCTGGGCATTACTCTGTGGTTAGTGGGGAACTGTACTGTGCATCATTTGTTTTGTTTATTCCATTTTTATTATAAAGGTTGCCATGAAACCTTACATGAAAGTAATGCCTCCAATTTATTTACATGGTATCTATAACAGATTAAAAGAGCAGAATAACTCTCTTTGATAGAGCAAGTTCACAGCTACAAAATGCTATTTTTCAACATGGTCACCACCATTAGCTATGCTTTCTTGTCAGCGATGAACAAAAGCCTGCATGCTGTGTTCATAAGTATCTGCATGACCGTTCAGCTCCTGGTTACCTTGTTACCTTTCCTATCACTGTCACCACAGCTGAAATGCACGACCCGTGGCCTCACTGTGCTCACATCCACTCTTTGGTTTCCATAAATGTTTAGCAAGCGTCAATGAGTGTCAATGCATACATTTTTTGCATATGGAGGAATTCACTTACACCACCTCCTTGCTTCATAAGCACTTTCATGTCAGACTCCACTATGCCAGTCTGCCCCCTGCTGCCATCTGTTGCACAGCAACAAAATGTGACTTTCTGGGAAGATTCAGCCTCTACTGCCATATAAGCAACATCTGCCTCTGAAATTTTGTGGGCCAACATAATAAAATAAGAAGTATTAGTTTTGGACCAGGCCTTGTCTTGTCATCATAATTATTGTAAAAGAAATAAAATTCTAAAGAAGTTATAATAACAGATAATAATTATGAAATGTAGTACTAATAAAAAATTTAAGTAAATAAACTGTACCTCAGAATTTTATGGGTTTCTTGATTCTTTCTTCCATTCCACTGGAGGGAGAAGTGAATGAATGTCTATGCGGTGCTTGGCTGCCTGACAGATTAAACCTCAACATTTAATTATATCTTTCTATTCTTATGAAAGAGAAGCCAAAATAGTAACTTGTGGAAACAACTAGGTCTTTTATTCAAAATATTTATTTATGAATTTTGACAAAACCTGACTTAATTAGACAAAAATGTGCTTTTGTCAAAAAGCAGTCTGATATTTTAAACTCTTAGTCATACTGATATTATTATAAAAGGAAAAAAAAAAAAAAAGTGAAGACCATTGCATACTCTTTTCAACAAAATTAAGTGAAGACTATTTGATAGATTCTATTAGTTCACAGCAGCTAAGGATTTGATTTTCTGCCTGTTGAAAGGCCAGGTAAAATGGTAAAGACCATGCTGTATGGTTATGAAATTTGAAACATCCTCATTGTTCATGGTAGATAATTAACTAAAAGCTCAGCATAAGAGTATAAACTAGGAGTATTAAGTAATGTTTATGAATAAGCCACTAAATACCAAGTAGGAAGGAAGAAATAACTAATAATTTGCTCTAAGTATACTTCTTAGGAGAGGGAAGAAAGTGATTATTCTCCTCAAGTATTTCCCTCACAAATACTTGCTAGCTGTGAAGCCTCATATCATATCCAGTTTAGTCTTTCAGTATATGAAAGACATTGATATGTTGGTGCAAGTTTCTTTCAGGGTTACTAACATGGTTGATAAGTTGGATCAACTGATACACAGTAGAAGATTAAGAGAGCTGGAGTTGCAGTTTTAAGGTTAGAAGACCTACTGTTCTGTACCATCCTCCTGATTGAGTATAGAGAAGATGAAGCCAGACACCGTTTATACTTGCAGAGCAAAAGAAAACGAAACAAAACCAAACCAACCAACCAACAAACAAACAAACAAACAAAAAACAATGAATTCAGGAAATTCCTACTAGATATTAGGAAAAAAAATCTCAAGTAATGCAGTACAAGAACTGGATGCTGATGGAACCTGTGCAATGTCTGTTAGTAGACATTCTCTACTGGATGCAATCTGAGTGATCTGATTTGGCTTCAAAGTTAGCTCCCCTTTGTCTGGGATGTTGGACCAATGCTGAGATCTGAAGGTCACTTCTGATCTATATTGTATCTGGTTCTGTATCTCTCTAATAAAACTCCATCTGGTGTGTTTTATTCAAGGCAACTCACAAGAGAAGGAGGGACACACCTTGGTCCTAGCTTTCTGCTCAATGACTTTTAGCAGAGAAGGTGCTCATGTTTTTGGAGTCCATCTGTTAAATTTCTTTGCATAGACAACAAAATTTCTAGACAGGGAGAGTGAACACAGAGGTCATCAGCAAAGCTCTAACCATATCTCCTCCTCTCACAGATATATTATTACAGTTCCTATTATGATTGCCCCTTAAAGATATATTCATACATTAACTGAGTAAAAATATATCTGCAAAAGTTATATCAAACACTGCATTGAAGTATAGAGTCTTTATTGCTATAAAGAAAATTTAACAATAGTCATGAAGAGATTCGGGTGGACCATCCAACAACATAGTCTGTACAGATTTCCAAAGGGTATTTGACAAGATTCATCACCAAAGTACGGCTAATATGCTGAATTGTACCAGGATAAGAATAAAATACGTAAATAAAAATTGGCTAAAAGATTAAAAACAAAATCAAACCAAAACAACAACAAGAAGAACAACAACAAAAAAAAAAAAAAAAAAAAAAAAAAACAACCAGGATGTGAATGTTGAGTTTTTACTGTGGAGGGAAATGAGCAGTGAGTTCTTATTAATGCTGTAAAAACATCACCTTAGAATTAGCAACTTTGTACTGAAAGATGCTGGATGCAAAGAAAAGATCATTACCCTATATGCTCATGATGGAGCACTTGCTTTGTTCTGCCAGCTTCTGATGCTATTCATTGAAAAACACAAGATACAGGCTTAGCAGGTCTTTGACTTAATCTTACCTACTAAGGTTTTTCATACTTTTTAACATTAAATACCTAAGTTCCACAGTTACCTATGTTGATATTTATGTCCTTCAACGTATTCATAAAAACTTGGAAAGGAAATCATAAATTTTGCTGACAGTATTAAATAATTCAGGTATCTAATAAAGACTGTAGAGAATTATAGATATATCTGACATAAATGACAAGTGAAATTCACCACAGGTAAATGTAAAATGACATATATAGAAAAAATAATTATATGCATACATATTAGGCTCTGAGTTGGACTGTCAGACTACATGTCAGAAACAAGATTCTGCAGTTGCAGGTGTTTCCACAGAAAATGTATCTCTACACTCAGTAACTATTTCAAAAGAAAAAAATATATACCTACCAGGAGTTATTAGGAAAAAGAGAAAAAAAATAAAATAAAGTATAATGTAATATATATATATTCATATATTCATATATATATATACAAATAAAACATCCAATTGTTATTAATAATAACAAATTTTCTATTTGAAGTAAAAAAAAAAAAGGATTGACTGAAGAAGGTTTAATAAAAGTGTGTAAATCATTAGTAGCATGGAAAATGTTCATTGAAAACTCTTTTACAAAAATAGAACACATCAGTTAGTAGAATATCTAATCATGCATCTAGCCCCCAATATAACATCTAGTTATAAAAATAAATAAATGAAAAATGTTAATAGAAAGCAAATTCAAAAGAAAGCAACAGAGTCAGTAATTTCCACAACATGTAATCACACTGTAGACTTTCTCTTCAGCAAGATTTGGAATTAAGTATGGAATTAAAAAAAAAAAAATAAAATAAAATAAAATAGGAACAAAACCTATGATGTATTTCTAGCTAAAATCATGCTATTCCTGTCTTAGGAAATGTTGAGTCATGAACTACAGAAAAAAATGATTACTGAAGAAATACATACTATCACTGAAGAAATATTTGTTCATGATTGGTCTGTTACTGTGTTCTTCCTTAAACATCTGATCTTAGCTGCTTTTGAAGAACAGATATCAGACTTGTTAGACCTTTGATCTAATAGTATTTGTCTTCATATTTCTTATTCATTTAGCTGATTTTAGCCAAAAGCTAACTTCTATAGTTGATCACAGTTCTTAAAAAAACTGAATATGATAATAAGAAATACTTTATTATTATTATTATTATAGTTCTTGACAGTTTCATGTTAAATGTAATTTTTCATAATATTTATCAAATCTAGAACACAAATTCCTACCTGCATAAACTAAAAGTAATATAGCTTAGAGACATTTCTTATTTCAGATTCCAAATATTCTGTCTGGATATTTTCTGTATTTTATGAATATTTCTCTATTAAGCCATTTATTATGTTGAGTCATTTTTGACATACAAGATGAAATCTATTGGATGCAGTAACAGTTACTTTGTGGAAGAAATACAGATCAATTGAAATACTCTAACAGTTCTGATAGACTTTAGTGGAGAAATTATCTCTTAAATATCACACCTGTCCTAGATAGCTACATGAGCTTTATCTCCTGAACAGTGTAACAGGCTTTGTTGTGGATTATTTTGCACTGCATCTGACTTAAAGAACAGTTTTCATCATATCTACTGATGATATACAGGCATATACTGAAAGACAAAAAAAAGCCACCATCAAAAAAACAGGATACTAAATTAAGAAAGGCTGTCCAGACAGTATATTAAAGTGATAGGAAATTTATTCAGGTATACAAAGATGATGTCAGAATCTCTCACAATTACATATTCATGGTTTTCATGGTTTTCCAATTCATTAATTGTAAGAACTGCATACTAAATATACTGTGAAAAATATACCATCAATTAATAACACAGGAGCTATGATGCAAATTCAGGAAAAAAAGTAGTAGTAGAAAATGTCATTGCATATACTTTACACAGGCCTTGTGGTAAGGCATTTTACTAGTCTTTGAACAACCTTCCAGGCATCTACCTGATGTTCCTTGGGAATACTTGTGACATTATGTTACTATGAGCAGCTGGAAAATGAGAAGAAGACAGCCCCAGAAAGATGAAGGTTTTGGATTGTATGTGCTAACTATAATTAAGAATAGATGTATCTTTTTCACAAGATGTCGTCTTGAGATTGCATTTACAGATACACAGAATTTACACAGCAGTATGTAGACCATATTGAACTAAATCTGCTTACAGTGTGTTTACATACAGGCATATCTAGTTGCTGTCAAAAGCTTCACCTTCAACTGTCACCTTGCATTTACAAAAATAGTAAAGAAAGTACATTATTATATAACTATTATTATTAATCTCTACATTATTTCTTTTTCTTTATTTAAATTTTAAGCATATTATTTTAATTAGAAATATTAATGACTATCCAGTCTCCTAGAAAACTTTAGAACCCATAGGAATCTGATCCCAAAACTCCTGCCTGTATCCATTCCTGTATATATATAATTTCTATATATACGTAGAATACCTAAATTTATATATATATATATTATATATATACTCATATAATATATATAATATACATATAATATGTATGTAAGTATGTATGTGTGTATATATATATGCACAAATCTTATATTTTGGAGATACAGATTTTAGAAAGAAAATAACTTTCACAATATACCAGAAAATAACAAGAAAGAAAAAAAAAAAAAAAAAAAAAGAGTGAGAGAGAGAGAGAGAAATGAGGAATTTTATGTGATAAATAATTTTTCAAGAAGTCCTAATAGACAAATCCCAAGAAATTGTTAGAGACTTCAAGAGTAAAAAGCTAAAAGCTATATGTGGACTATATGACTATATGTAGAAAAAAAAGTCAGAAGTCTGTGCAGAATAATAGTAGATTATAAAGGCAGGAAGTCAATTAAGTATTTACTAATTTAGTTGCAGTCAGGCTTTTTACTTTTTATTTAAGTTAAAGGCTTTTTTAATAAATATGTATAAGTGAGGAATGTAATGAAAAGGTAAAATATACACCAACTGTTCAACTGATATTCAGCAGATGGAGGAATACAATAACCGGGAGGATAAAGATAATGCCAATAAAGATTTATTGGAGGAAGGTACTACATGATTTACCTACTGTTTAAAAAAATCTTAGATAAATGGATTAGCTATGTTTTAAATGACCTTTCTAACATTAAAAAAAAAAAAAAAAAAAAAGTAATAATAAAAAACTACAAAGCAAAACAACGTTCTCACACACCTCCTAGCAAGTCAAGGGAATATGTTTATTTTTACTCAACATAGAACTGTTGTGAGACTAAATAAATATTAAAGAGCAAGGCCTGCTTGGCTTATAGAGAAACTCAGGGTGCAAATAAGAATGAACACTAAGCTAGAAAGATAAAATAAAAATTATCTTGGGCCACATATAAAATACATAATATAGTTAATGTAGACAAGCTATTTTTTGTTATTTTTTATTTTTTAGGAAAAAAAAAGGAAAAAAAAACCTAGTTGGTTGGACAGTTATGATAGACACTAGAAATATCTACAGGTTAGTTAATTTTCTGCATCATTCTGGAATCTTTTGAAGACAAAAAGTAAGATTATGAGGGATAAATAAGCTGTTAGCTTAGTTACTACCTGGGTAATTTCATTTGTTTTTCCTAGGATTAGAAAAATACCATCCACTATGCCAAAAACAACCAACAATGAAACACTTAAGAAAAGATTTCCCATACTATATTTGTGATGAAATTATAATACAGAAATTATGAGAAACATTTCATTGATAGATTGTCATTATATTCAGCTGTAAAAACATACGAAAAGGAAAAAGAATTTGTTTGATAGTCATCACAATGACATACAGAAATATACGACTTATATTTCAATCAAACTTTGTTGCAATAGATGTGAATATCTTTCTTTTTAGAAATGAAATCAATTATATTGCCTGACATTCCAATTAAGTGTATTTTAGATTATTTTCCTTTCTAAAATATGTATGTCTATCTTGTTTGAGATACTAGCTCCTTTGGGTTTTTTTTCAGCATTACCGAACTGAAACAGTTGACATTTCTGTTATAGAGAATAAGCTCATTTCCTATGAGTATTAAATTTCACACAGAATACACTGAACCTTTGCCACAGCTACACCTAATGAGCTTGCTTTTTTTCTATTTTCTATAATGTACAAATGAATGAGTGAGAACTTGACAGTTTGCTTCTCGTTAAGATGAAAAAATAAGAGAAGTAAAGGAATAAAAAGATGAAAAATATAGCTTTCTCTGCTTGAAAGCATGGAGAGAATTTTAGTTATTACCTTATTAACCTGTTTTGGGAATGTCTATATTACAAATAAGAGAAGGCTGGAAAGTAAGCAGCAGTAGTTTTTCTACTATTAGTTTTCTCCCTGGCTCTCCCCATATCTCACTGTTTACAAGATAAACTTCAGGTAAAATTTGGGTGGCTGCTTTATTAAAGGTTCTTCCCATAGAGACAGAATGGACAAAAACTGCTGTAATTTTAGGTATCCTTTACCTACGAAGTTCTCCAAATCTGCCACTCCAGGATTTACACCTGGAGTCTTCACATTTCATCCAAAGCATGGAATAAACTCATCAGAGTAATAAAATACACTGGCCCACTGAAGGAATAGTATAGTATCCTCAGTGTTTGCTACACTCTGAACAGAAATATTATGTTTGTGTAATGTTTCATGAGATCAAACAGAAGGATAGCCTTCTCTGGAAGGAGAAACTCCCAAGCGTTGAGAACATTACCAAGCTGTGCCACCTGGTTTTGGAGTCAGAGGTGGATATAAAAATACGTCACTTTATTTACCAACATATACATAATTGTCTTCATAAATTAATTCAAATAATTGTGTTATGATCTTAAAGCATTATCTAATAAAGAGTAAAAACAAATCAACAACAACAACAACAACAAACAAAAAAAACAGGGTTTAAAATTCCTAGACTTCTTTCTTTCCTGTCTGTCAAAATCAGATTCTTTTATTTGGAACTTCTCAGTTGTCAAGGAAACAGATTCAAACCTGTGTAAAATTTTAGTTAAGTCTGACAGCAGAGAAACTAAAAAAAAAAAAAACAAAACAAACAAACAAACAAAAAAAACAGAACTGCAAGCTTATATTCTTAGTATTCAACTTCACAGACACATCTGATTCTGGATGGAATGAACTTCTGTCCCTTGGGAACCTATATTGTAGGTAGCAGCTGAATACATCATGACAGCTTGAAATCTGCTTGGCTTTGTGAGATAGGTGACCAGTGAGCAAATTCAATAGAAGTGAAAACAATATAGTAATACTATATAGAAAAACCCATAAGCTTTTATATGAGGAATCTAGTCTTGGCACTGGATGTCAGGAGGAAGTTTTTGGATGTCAGAGAAGTTCTTTACAGAGAGAGCAGTGAGGTACCGGGACAGATTGCCCATAGAATATTCCATCCCTGGAAGTGTTCAAGTCGACTGGAAGGTGTCCTGGGCAACCTGGTCTAGTACTAGATCTGGAGGTCGGTGGCCCTGCCTGTTACAAGGGGTTGGAACGTGATGATCATTGGGATCCTTTCCAACCCAAGTCATTCTATGATTCTATGCTTCAATGACTCTCTGACTGTCATTGCTATAATCCTAAATCTTAATAATACAAATTAATTGCAGCATTCAATTTCCACCTACATTTACATAATTTTTTCTACACTGCACATTATTGATGAAGGTTAAAGCTTAGATCCTAACAGAAGTCTAGGTGCCAAGAGGATAAATTTAAACTACACCTAATAATCCATTTCAAACTTCAGAATTAACTTCTAAGACACTTAATTTTAAACCTTGTGTGAAGCTGAAAAGTCAGATGGAGTTTTGACTTATTCTGAGCTGCTTTCCAGCCTACATTCACTTGTCTTCAGAAAACAGTTTTCGATGTCAATTCTTGGAGAAGAGAAACCTCCAAGCATGATAGAACCTCATCAGAAATACTTGGTACACTGCAGGGAAAAGTCAGTGAAGGCCATTGCTTTATTTTAAATCACAGAATCAAGCAGTGATTAAGGTGAGAAGGGAGCTACTGAGATGAGATGTTTCAATTCCCCTCTTCAAAGTGGGTTCTGTTGGAACAGATTAATCAGGACCATGTCCAGTCAGGCCACATGTCTTAACATCTTTAATGAGTTCATCTGCATTACTGAGCACCAGGACCAGTAACATTTTACCTCTGGTTGGTTTGTCTAATATCTGGAGTGGGAAGATGTGCCCAATGCACTTCAGGAGGCTCCTTGATTCCTTACAGCCTGTTCTTCTGCTTTCCCAAAAGACATCTAAGTGTTTGATATCCCAGGATGAGAGCCTGCAAGCATGATGCTTCTTCATTTAGTTAAGGCAATAAATAGAAAAAAGAATGCTTGAGTTTTTTTTCTTTTTTTATGATGTAATATCATTTATTTCATCTCAGGGCACATGGACTGATCTAACAAATGAAGAAAATATATGCATAGCATGGACTCCCCATCTGGAAAAAAAAATTGTTAATGTTTTCTAGATCTCTCTTATGTTTAGGTAATTCAATTGTAAATAGAAAAAAAAAAAAGAAAAAAGAAGAAAAAAAAAAGAACAAGAATGTAAGCAATTTTTAAAATCACTCAAATAAGACAGAAAACAATGTGCCCTCTATTATAAAAAACTATATTAAAAAGAATAATAGAATCATCGAATGTCTGGGGTTGGAAGGGACCTCAAAGATCAACTAGCTCCACTGATTTCCCTCTCAGATTACTGATTTATACCGAAAATACAGACTCAACCATTCAAAACTGGGACGTGCTTGCTGTATCATGGGACATAGAGTACAAAGAGTTAGAAAAATTCATAAAATCTGTAGTAAAAAAACGGACATCTAAATAGCTCTATCATACCTTAACAGTGACATTTTAGAAAAGAAGCAGATTTTCTTCTCTCTTTTTTGTTTAATATTTTAGTTGAGAAAGCAAAAACATGATATTTCTTTCATCAATTCTATTATTGTAGCTCTCCTGCAGCTTTTGGACCCTCTAATGAACTGAAAACGTTCCCTCTAGCTACTTGAAGTATATGAAATATATATGCTACATTATGTTCATGGAAGGTAGGGATAACTCTTCAAAAAGTGAAGGCACTGACAGTGTTCTGTTGCAATGCTACTGAAACTGCAGTCCCCTGACAATTCACCCAGCCAAAACAAAACAAAACAAAACAAACCCTATGGTTGTGTAGAAGAAAAAGAGATTCAGGACTATATGCAAAAAAAATGTAAAATAGGAAAAAAAAAAAATACTGGACAGAAAACACAAAGGAGAAAAAAAACCTTTAATATATAAGGAAATAAGTGAAAAATAAGGAAAATCTTATTTGTCTCATAATTTTCTTATTTGTCTCCTAATTACACTAGAAAGTGTAATTATGAACATAAAAAATGAGATTACTAAAGTTTACCTAATACCAGGATCAGAGGCTGAAAGATGGTTCATCAAGGAAAAGAGAAGAATTTAAAAAATTTCCATATTTGCAATTGAATATGCAAGTCAGATAATACTTTGTTTTCTTTGGCTTCTCATTCCTCTGTTTTATCAGATCCTTGTTTGATGGGTGACTTAAGCAGACTATGTTACTATTTTCAATGTTTTTGTTCAGCTGATACTCAGCATGCACAATGAATCTTTATTCAGAATTAAAAAAATATTGGTTTTTTTGCACATTCTGATTTTTTCTACCTATGTGAGAAGCCAAGAAAAGCCACCAGCTAATGAAAGAAGAGTGACCATTTGCACCAGGAACAAAATAAGATTTTCTTCCTATTTGGACAGATCATCTCTCACAACTCTTTTCTTCTCTCACAGCTATACAGACTGAATTGCTTAAATCTGAAATTATAACACACGTTTTAGAATTATGAATTCCACTTTTGGGAATAGCAGTATACTTTTGTTTCTAAAAGATACACATAGAAAAAAAAAAATCCAAGTTTTTTTTGTAGAGAACACTTTAATTGAAAACAAATAAGAAATTATTTCTCATTCAGCTCAGCTGATAAGATTACTTTCTGCTTCCCTGCTGCCCTTTTTGATTCTGTGAAGCTCAGCATTTGCAGGAGCTAGAAACAAAATAATTATCTATGTATAGGTGAGCTTCTAAGGGTTTATGGAGCTCTCATACCTACACATACCTGTCTACAATTTTTCTCTCAGACATTTTGCTGATTTTACAATGTTGTGTGTTGACTTCAGGGTTTCTTTGGGTACTTTTTCTTCTTACTGGCCTGTAGAAAATTGCATTTCTAGTATTCCCTTAAGCTTCTCCCTGAATCCATATTCTTTTCCTTTTAGGTCATGCAGACAATAATAACAACATGCTGGTTCACTAGGACTGACCCAATTCCTGTGTAGTTCTTCATATGCTTTATGCAGTAAACAACAACAGCTATAGTTACAAACCTCCACACAGTTATTTATTCAGAATAATCATGTGTATGTTTCCAGATAGATTGAGATCCATTACCAATAGAGAACATAGGAGATATTTCTAGCTATCAGGGTGTTTTTTGTTGTTATTGTTGTTGTTGTTGCTTTTTTTCCCCTCCTTTTTTAAATCACATTTTACCCCTGCTAACTCAAATCTGAATGATAATAGCATCTATCTGCAACATTCAGTTGCACTCGCTGAGGAGGAAGCACTTGCCAGCTGCAGCACATTGCTGGTGGAATCTGAGATTCCTGGCTCACAGAAATTGTAATTGGTTACATAAAAACGTAGTAGTGATGAGCCTACAGACAGAAGAAGATAATATTGGTTGCACTCTGTCCAAATAATGTTTATGTCATTCCTCCAACAGATTTATTTTATTTGAAAAATAATAAATAGGAAGAGGAGGAAGCTGAGAAGGACACAGAGATTCTGATAGGCAGCAAAAGAAAAACAGTTGCCCAAATCTTCTTCATTAACATAATATACAGAAGAGATAGCTGCAGTGATTTTTTAAATATTGACTCTGATGTTGTGAATTGAGTAACACTTACCATCTCAGCTGACAGCCACTGCCAACTGCATGTGTAACAATTTTTGAGATTCTATGATGCCTACAACAGACAGCAATTTTGTGGGTGCTGGCGAAATAACCAAGGAATTTCAAGTAAAAACCTTTTTATTTTTTTTTCACAAAGCATTTCTGCTTATTATGACAAACATAGTAACACAGTCAAAAACTTGATCAGAGAAGTGATGGCTGCATATTTATAAGGTCCGTAGCTCCTGTTTCCCAGTGGATTTTGTGTCATTTCAGTCAGAAAATTGCCTCCAGACAAATGCAATAGTAAATCGGAGAAATCATTTTCTGCCTTTTCTTTCACGGCAATGAGCCTGAATCGGTAGGAATAGTGAGAAGATAGAGGTCATCACAAAATACTTACTTTAGTAGCATTAAATTATATTGATTGTTCCATGATAAAGCAGTCTTGACAGGAAAACAAATTTGAAAAACTCAGTGCCTCTATAACCTAAAAAGTGAAAGATTTTTTTTCTTTAAAGTTAATGAAAAAAACAATTATGTCATCTATGTGTTAAGATTTGTCAATGATAAACACATTTCTGAAAGAACACATGAATTGTATACATTTACATTATATAAAGTCATTAAAGCAAGATCCAAAAATTAATTGCTTTTCTCAGTGCAAGGTCTCCAAAATCTACATCGTTGATTTTACCTAGGTTTTTTCTGTTTTTTTTTTTTTTTTTTTTTTTTTTTACATTTGACAGGAAATGCTCATTAATCATTGTCTATTATTGTCTTTAATTAAGACAGTCCAGAAAAATAACACGAGGAATATAAAGAGTGTACTTTTGTCACTAGTGAGAGAGACTAGATTCCTGACTTAGGCAGATGAAATAAATAGTGTGATGCCTTACACGGTCATCAAGGGTAGGTGTTTATCAAGGAAATTCAGCTTTTTCTTTAACCTGAATAAACTTGATGTGTTCTCATAGTGCTCTGATCATCTAATTACTTCTAACAAGGTACCTTCTTATACTGTTAAATACAAGTCTTTTTGTCTTTTGATTCTATACAGAATCTACAGAATGACACTAAGCTTCACTAAAACTTACTGGTGACAATATTCACCTCAGAAGGAGTAAGAGAAGTTTTTGTTGCCTACAAGAAGAAATAGACCGTGGATAAAAATGAAATTAAATTAGATTAGATAAAATAAAATAATCTTGAAAATTAATTATTGGGATATCTTTTCCACACCTATACGAGAATCCAGTCTCCTTATGCAGCTTCTAACCTCATGACTCATGTACTGTGGTGTTAATTACACTTAATTAAGAAAGATGTCCTAACTGAGAACCACTGATAACTTTGAGGTTTTTTTTTTTTTTTTTTTTCTGAAAACTGAGGGAGGAATCCAAGAGTTCTTTTTACTGTATATGCGTTTGATTTGCTACCTATAATACTAAAACTCATTGAAAAGAAAATGGAAAACACTGTATCTGTCCCATCAAATGACTATTTCTTAGGTTCTAATTTTATCTTCTAGCTTTTCTTACAGGAACAATACTGAGGAAATGCAAAAATGCAGAATTTATTATACTTCAGCTTCACTGTTTCAAATCCAACTTTTTCAAGCATATACTAAAAATTGGAAAGTGCCTTTGCAAAAATCACTTACATTCAAATGCAGATCAGTTCACCAGACCATGATATGTTGATTGTTTACACCTAAATCATCCACTGGCTCCACTGAGATTACTTTTTCAAAGCACAAACTTACTACTCAATAAATAAAGTATTGTTCACAGTGAATGAAAGATTCAGAATATTTATTGTGAAGATGTTCTTCGGTGTCTGTCTGCCTTTATAGTAAGAATGGAATACGAAGAAACTGAAAAAAATAAATTAAAATTTAATCTTCTCTTCCACATATTTTAGTCTTATTAGATTCTGGATAAGTGACCTGTACAGTTACTTCAAAGTGGGTTAAAGTGTTTTTTTTTTTGTGTGTGTGTATTTGTGTATGCGTGTCATAGCACATACTCTAGAAAGCCAGAAAGTCCCATTTTACACATCATTTGTATCTTGATAAGTAGTTAGTTTATCAGGCTAGAATAGTTAGAAGGTATTGGGAAGTTTCAAATAAAATAAAATAAAATAAAATAAAATAAATATGTATTTCAATGTTTATGTATCAAAGTTCTGTAATATGCAAGGAAAACTATAATTGTAGACTAAAAGGGCAGTGGCACATCCCTGTCAGACGTGAATTTTTTGCTGTAGAAAAAAAGAATAAAGGAGTTGAAGAGGTGATTAATTCCTCTTTTCAGCTACAGTCAAGTATCAGTTTAATTGCAAGTTAAGCATTTAGCTAACCCAGGTCTAAGCACCTGGCCTTTCAGAATACATAGCAGTGGAGGGCTGGTAGGTGAGAGAGATCTCAGCGAGTGCTCAGTGAGTATTTAATACTATAATGATGTCTCATTTCTCTAGTTACCACTCTGTGCTAATAGTATGTAATATTACTGTTCACGAATACCACACTGATTTAAGAAAAAAAAAAAAAAAAGTAGAATGTATTATTAGCAATTTAGTTAGGTCTTGATTATCTTACTGTTTTTTCCACAAGAGGCAGGCTACTGACTTCTGCTGTTACTAAAGCTTTTCTCTCTAGAGAAAGTATCTACTACACAGAAGTATTGGGGAAAATTTTCAACTTTAAAGCCTCATTTGTACTATTTTCTGGAAAGACAGATGGCACAAATATAAAGAAATGCCTTGTCCTCTTAAACACAGATCTATATTTTCTTACTGTTAATAAGATTTGAAAGTTATCCATATAATCCTGATTTTATGATTTTTTTAAATGGACAATCATAATGATATATCATTATTTTTCACAGCCTATGGCTTTAAAAAAAAATCCTTGCCATTTTGTGGAATGTTATCGTTCTTTATTTCTTCTTTGATGGGATGAATTTTAGTATAAACAAGCAAAGAAATATGCAACTCATGACCAAAGTGTATCTACATGTCCTGGGGACCATCAAAGCTTTACAGCAGTAATATCTAGAGAACATTCATTTGATTTGCTTGAATGACAGAATTATATGAATTTAACTTCATAGGAAAATCTTAACTGTATTAATAAATTTGCATTGATAGGTTTTAAAACTGTGATACTTTTTCAGAGCAGAGTTATTAGTCAGAAGGACTGGATAGGTGCTCTGCAGAGCTTAGGTTGACTGTAAGGCAGCAGTGTGCCTTTGTGGTCAAGAAGGCCAGTGTTATCCTTCAGTGCATTAAAAAGAGCATGGCCAGCAGGTCGAGGAGGATGATTCTTCCCTCTACTCTGCCCTTGTGAGGCCACATCTGGAGTACTGTGGCCAGTTCTGGGCTCCCTAATTCAGGAATCATAAGGAACTTCTAGAGACAGTCCAGTGGAGGGTCACAGAGATGATTAGGAGCCTAGAGCATTTCCCTTAAGAGGAAAGGCTGAGAGATCTGAGACCTTTCAAAAGGGAAGACTAAAAGCTGATCTTATAAACATACATATCTGAAGGGCAGGTGATGAGGTCAAACTTTTTTTGGTGGTGTTTAGCAACAGAACAATGGGCAACGGGCACAGACTGGAACATAGAAAGTTCCATACGAACGTGAGGAAAAACTTTACTCTGAGGTGACAGAACATTGGAACGGTCTGCCCAGAGAGGTTGTGGTGTGTCCTTATCTGGAGATATTTAAACCCGCCTCAACACTTACCTGTGCAACCTACTGTGGGGAACCTGCTTCAGCTGGAGGACAGGACAGGACAGGACAGGACAGGATAGGATAGGATAGAATAGGATAGGATAGGTCTAGATGATCTCTACAGTTTCTTTCCAGCTCCTAAGATTCTTTGATTTATAAAACTAACAAACAAATAGTTTCAAAACTTAAAATCATACTTTTCTATATCTAATGATAACTTCTTGCAAATTCTCTAGTCATAAAATATTCATCATCATGTCATACAGAAAATGTATTTAACAAACGTTCTGCACGTACAGTGTACCATAATAACCATGCATTTTTAATGGCTGTGGTCTTTGCTTGTTCTGCAAAGTATGAGTCAGGCTCAAGAGTTCTTTGATTGCCTTTTCCATGAGAAGACATTTGGGACTAGTTGACAAATGACAAGGACATTTCAGGATTTTATGTTTAAATACTATTTTAGATTCACTCCTGTTTTATTTAACAGCAGGAAGACATTATTATTCTGAAATATTTGTCACTTGTGGCAATACCATGACCCATATTAAAGAGATGGAACATATTTATTAAACTAGCGAACAAACAAATAAGCAAACAAAAAAGTAACACCAAACCTTTTATTACTAAATATATTTAATTGGTCTGGAAAATAAATGGTACAGTAGATATTGTCTGTATCCTTGCCTATTTTCTTTCTTGCTCTATTTTTTTAATTGTTGAAAAGAATTATAGCCAAGAAGGAATTCTTTATTAATAACTGGAAACTTGCCAATGTCTAGGAGAGTCTGTAAGAATACAAGAAATACCCTACTAAGTCAAATCAACATTGCCTCTATTCCACAACTCTTGAAAAAGAGACAAGAGATTCTGCATAGATTGGACAGTTTAGTCAGCATATTTGCTTCATGATCTCATGAGAATTTTTGTATTAGGACCCTGAGTAATCCTGCTATGATCTTTTTCTGGACTTCTTGTCCATTAATTTTTCTGATCTACATTTTTTATATTTCTGGTACTGCCTCATTCTACAGTACAAAAGACAGTAAAATTATTTTACCTTTACCAAATATTAATGCAATTCATAACTTGATTACAATGTTGACTTATCAGAAATAGTATGCATGTTCTTTTCCTTAAATATATTTTAATGTATTCAAATTGAATTCATCTGCCATCTTTTTTTTTCTCATTCAGTTTTATGATATCTTTACGAAATTCCTTATCATCACCATGACATTTAACTATCTAGCAGAGCTTAGTAGTAATTGCAGAGTTGGAGATCTATTTATTGGATCCCTTTCCCTGGTCATTAATGAGCATGTTTTCAGTGATTTATCATGTTTATTTACCCTGTTTTCAAGACCAGACTAGACAAACCATTGCTGTCAGGTCTCCAGCATGAATTTGTGCCAGATGACCTCCAAACGTCCCCTTCAGACAACTTTTCTCTGGTTTTATGAATACAGCCAGGCCTATCATTATTTCAGAACATGTTAAATAGCATAGTACTTTAAATCTGCAGGAAATATGTTATAGCAAACATTATTTTAAATATTATTTAACAGTTCTATCACAACATCAGACAGTTCTTCGTAGTACGTGAATTTGTTTTCTTAAAGGTTAATGTCTAGACTAGTTTTCCCTTTCCTATTTGTTAGCAGCCTGATGCAGAATGAAAAGGAAAGGAAAGGAATAGAAAGGAAACATAGTAAACAACAAACTGATCATATAAAGTTGAAATCAAATGAAGAGCTACTGTGACAGGATCTGTTGTTTGGTAAAATCTGTAACAGTAAGTGGCTTCTTAAGAATTCATAAGATAGAATAAATAGACTTCCATTCATATTATGTAATTCAAATTCTTAAGCCAAGGGTTTGTTATAAAGTCGATTAATGCTGATAGAACCATTTATTTCTCGTATATTTGCTGCTTTTTGAGAATACAATTGGAATATTACTATCTGTTTATGAAATATAAACAGAATAATATTATCTCTTTACTGAATATAAATCATATACGTGGTAGCTACAATTTGATCAACAAGACTAAGTCTCCTTCGCAGTGTCTTCTTCATTGAGAAGAAGAAATATTTTGTCTATAAATACGAAGTGGTTTGTTGAGTGCTCTTTTTCTGTTGTTTTTCTTATTTTGTTTTTATGCACACAATACCTTCTGCTGCAAGCATATTCTTTCACCAGAAGATACCTGTGCATATGTTATGGAAATCTGATAGAAATGATTACTACTTTTAGTAAGTCATTAATCTACAGGTGTGAGATAATTGGATGAATTATGGTTCACTTTTTTTTTTCTTTTTTCTTTTAAATCTATTTTTGTGTGTATGACAAAAATACTACTTCAGAGTATAAAAATATTTTTTAAAGACTGAATGTTTAATCCAAAAAAAACTTACGTATAATTTGAGTTTTCAAAGCTGAATACATATAATTATGGCTATTTTTTATTAAAAAATAGAAGAATATTAAAAGAAGACTTAGTGAGTCACTGAGTGAGTCATTCACTCAGTGAGTGATTAATTCAAAACACAGGAAAACACAAAATAGACAGTTCATCTGCTCCCATACTATAGCTTTTGCAATCTGAGATTGTGAGATACTTCCTTCAGGTGACATGAAGAAAACTGTCAGGATAATCTATAATATGAAGACAGGAAAAGAAATCCTCAGAAATTTTTTGAACTTAGATATGAGTCTCATTTTGCTGGATATTTACAGTTACAAGACAAATTTGACACTGTCTTCAGCACTGCTGACAAAATGGCATGACTATTTTTTAAGCTATAACTACTACTGAAATATATGTGGCTTCCAAACGGAATTTTAAGTATTTTTAAGTAAGAAATTACATGATTTTTCATGTGAAATAATTTCACATATGTGTAAATATATATGCTTATATGTTATCGAGGTTCGTTGCTTTGGGGCAGCAGCCAGAACCGCAGCGACTGACCGAGAGGTACAGGCGAGTTTTGGTCGGTTCCTTTACCTAGGGAGCCCCGAGATAACAGAGCAGCCCGGCAGCTCTCACGAGAGCGGCTGGCATGAAGTGGGCGTTGCCAAGGCAACGGCTCTGCATCCACACCCCCTGCCTAGAAAAAGCCTCAGGGACAGAGAGGAGTGTGTGAATCACGTGGGCTGTTCAGAGGAGGTGTAACGTAAGCCACCCATTCGTGCCACTACACAGTGAGGAGAGTTGTCACTGTCAAGAGAGTGGTAAGTGCAGAGGCACCTGTTAACAGGCTGGTAATGGGGTGAGGGCAGTGCCAGCACTACTGGCAGTAGGGCAGGGTTGATCTGTCACACCTATTAAGGCTAACTGAATAGTGTTGGCGAGTCTGCTGGTTTGCCGTGGCTGCCCCCCGAAGAAAGGCTACTGCTAGGAAAAGGTGGAGTCTCAGACTGAGATCCTGAAACGAGATGCCAGCATGCAGGTCTCTGGCTGTAGTGAGTGCTAGAGCCTGGCCTTTGCAATGCTCGTGTGAGATGCGGCCAGCTAAATGACTTACTCAGCCTTGTGGTTGACCTGAAGGAGGAAGTGGAGAGGCTGAGGAGTATAAAGGAGTGTGAGAGGGAGATTGACTGATGGAGCCAAACCCTATCTGCCCTGACATCTTGGGAGCCAGCTAAGGCTCCAGACAGAGCATGTCACCCCCTGCCTCCTTGCAAACAGGTGACAGAGGGGAACCAGCAGGCAGATAGTGTTCCTGCTGCCATGAACCCTCTGTCCTCTCCTTCTCCTAGCAACAGTGGTGAAGAATTGGGGGGTGTAGGACAGTGGCAAAAAGAGAGTAACTCTCTCCCAGAAAGGCATCAAGGTGATATCCACCAGACAGTGGTGGACCCTCTGCCCTGCTGTTGCTAAGCAGAGCAAGGCAATTTGAGAGAGGAGAGGGAGTGGAAATGGGTTCCGGCTTGGTGAAGTGGGCATCCCCCATCCCGACCATCCTCAGTTCCCCAGGTGCCTCTGCAGAATAGGTTTCACAGAATCACAGAATTGTAGGGGTTGGAAGGGACCTCTAGAGATCATCGAGACCAACCCCCTTGCCAAAGCAGGTTCCCTACACCAGGTCGCACAGGTAGGCGTCCAGGCGAGACTTGAATATCTCTAGAGAAGGAGACTCCACAACCTCCCTGGGCAGCCTGTTCCAGTGCTCCATCACCCTCACCGTGAAGAAGATCTTACGCACATTCGTGCGAAACTTCCTATGCTGCAGCTTATGTCCGTTTCCCCTCGTCCTGTCTCCACGTACTGCTGAAAAGAGACTGGCCTCACCACTATGGCCGCCACACCTCAGATATTTATAAACCTGGATCAGGTCCCCTCTCAGTCTTCTTTTCTCAAGGCTAAACAGACCCAGTTCACTTAGCCTTTCTTCATAGGGGAGATGCTCCAGGCCCTTCACCATCTTTGTGGCCCTCCGCTGAACTCTTTCCAAGAGATCCCTGTCTTTTTTGTACTGGGGAGCCCAGAACTGGACACAGTACTCCAGATGAGGTCTTACCAGGGCAGAGTAGAGGGGGAGGATCACCTCCCTCGACCTGCTGGCCACGCTCTTTTTAATGCATCCCAGAATGCCATTGGCCTTTTTGGCCACGAGGGCACACTGCTGGCTCATGGCCAACCTGTCATCCACCAGGACGCCCAGGTCCCTCTCTGCAGAGCTCCTCTCCAGCAGCTCATCCCCCAGCCTGTATTGGTGCATGCAATTCTTCCTCCCTAGGTGTAAGACCCTACACTTGCTTTTGTTGAACCTCATCCGGTTTCTTACTGCCCAGCTCTCCAGCCTGTCCAGGTCTCGCTGAATGGCAACACAGCCTTCAGGCGTGTCAGCCAATCCTCCCAACTTCGTATCATCAGCAAACTTGCTGAGGGTGGCCACTATCCCCTCATCAAGGTCATTGATGAAGATGTTGAACAAGACCGGACCCAGCACAGACCCCTGGGGGACACCACTGGTTACAGGTCTCCAGCCAGACTCTGCACCACCAACGACGACCCTCTGCGCTCTGCCAGTCAGCCAGTTCTCAACCCACCTCACTGTCCACTCATCTATCCCACACTTCCTCAGCTTTGTTATAAGGATGTCGTGGGAGACAGTATCAAACGCCTTTCTAAAATCAAGGTAGATTACATCTACCGCTCTTCCCCCATCCACCCGGCATGTGACAGCATCATAGAAGGCCACCAAGTTGGTCGAGCACGACCTCCCCTTGGTGAACTCATGCTGACTACTCCTGATAACCTCCTTTTCTCCCAGTTGTCTGGAGATGGTATCCAGCACAAGCTGTTCCATCACCTTTCCAGGGACAGAGGTGAGGCTGACAGGCCTATAATTACCCGGGTCTTCCTTCTTGCCCTTTTTGAAGACCGGAGTGACATTGGCTATCCTCCAGTCTTCAGGGACCTCCCTTGTTGTCCAAGACCTCTCAAAAATGATGGAGAGCGGTTCGGCAATGACCTCCGCCAGCTCTCTCAGCACACGTGGACGCACCCCATCAGGTCCCATGGACTTGTGGACCTTAGTACTGCCTAGGCGCTCACGCACGTCCTCTTTCCTGACTTAAGGGAAGTCTCCCATTCCCCAGACCCTCTCACTAACCTCCAGGGTGTGGGATTCCTGCGGAAGAGCCTTTTCACTGAAGACAGAAGTAAAGAAGGCATTCAGTATCTCTGCCTTCTCAGCATCCCCCGTTACGAGGACCCCCCCCTCACTTAGTAAGGGGCCCACATTCTCTCTAGTTTTCCTTTTGCTGTTAACATACTTGAAGAAGCCTTTTTTATTATCCTTTATCACTTTAGCCAGAGTTTGAGGCCCTGGAACTCGAGGGAGAGGTGAGTGAGGGTGTGGAGGGAGGCCTACCTGTGAGGTTGCCTTGGGTGAAGCAGTTGACCCCATACCTCCATCCAGAAGGACAGAAGGGTGGTTGTCATAGGCGACTCCCTTCTGAGAGGAACGGAGAGGCCTATATGTCTGCCTGACCCTACCTGTAGGGAGATGTGCTGCCTCCCTGGGGGCACGGGTCAGGGACGTTTCTAGGAAACTTCCTGGACTGTTCGCTCTTCTGATTATTACCCTTGTTGAGAGTTCAGGCTGGCAGTGACGAAGTTGCTGAGAAAAGTCTCAGGACTATCAAGAAAGACCTCAGGGGACTGGAGTGGGTAGTTGATGGCGTACAGGTGGTGTTTTCTTCTATACTTCTATACCTTCAGTGGCAGGGCAGGATACTGAGAGGATCCAAAAAACCCACCTCATAAATAAATGGCATAGAAGTTGGTGTAAACACAGGAATTTTGGTTTTTTGACCATGAGGCAATTTACTTGGCACCTGGCATGATGGCTGCAGGTGGAAGTAGCCTGTTTCTGAGGGGTACGAGGATCTTAACCAAGGAACTGGCAGGACTCACTGAAAGGTCTTTACCCTAGGTATGAAGAGGAAAGGGGACAAAATAAGGGCCACTGGGGTTGAGCAGGTAATTTGAGGGCTTGTTCCAAACTTGATGGGCAAGATGGTGGAGTACAAAGGGATGGACTGGGGCAGGGGGATACTGCTGTTCTAGGGGATCCTAGATCCTCTATGAAGGCAAGAAGGAAAGCCCAGCTGAAGTGCCTTTATACCAGTGCACACAGCCTGGGAAATAAGCAAGACAACTTAAAAACCTTGGTGAAGCACTTGGAAGTTATGACGCTGTTGCTATCACGGGTGATGGGATGACTCCCATAATTGGAATACCACCACTGAGGGATATCAGCTCTTTAGAAGGGATAGGTGAGGTAGGAAGGCTGGGGGAGTTGCCCTCTGTGTTCAAGTGTGAATAGACTGTGAGGAGCTCCTTCTGAGAAACGGTGAGGAGCAAGTTGACAGCCTGTAGGTTAGAATTAGGGTTAGGACTAATAAAGGCCAACTGGTGACAGGGATATACTACAGGCCATCTGATCAAGGGAGACTGTTGACGAGGCCTTCTCGCTTCAGATGCAGGAGGCGTCGTGCTCACAGGCTCTCATCCTGGTGGGGGACTTCAACCATCCAGATATCTGTTGGAAAGACCACACAGCGAGCTGCAAGAGATCCAGGAGGCTCCTGGAATCCACTGATGATAACTTTCTGGTCCAGGTATTGCACAAACTGACCAGAGGTGAAGCGTTGCTGGACCTGCTGCTCACCAATGCGGAGGAGATCATTAAAGGCGTTAAGGTTGGAGGCCGCCTGGGCTGCAGTGACCATGCCCTGGTTGAGTTTGTGATCTTGAGGAATGTGGGCCTGGCAAAGAGTGGCATCAGGACCCTGAACTTTGGAAGAGTGAACTTTAAGCTGTTCAAGGAATTGTTGGCAAAGATCCCCTGGGATATTGTTTTTAAAAACAAAGATGTTGAGGAGAGCTGGCTACTCTTCAAGGATGCCTTTCTGAGAGCAAAAGAGCTCTCCATCCATCTGAATAAGAAAGCGGGCAGAGGAGGTAGGAAACCGGCATGGCTCGACAAGGACCTGCTGAGCACGCTGAGGGCAAAGAAAGGTCTTACAAGCTCTGGAAACATGGGCGTGTCACTTGGGAAGAACACAGGGATGCCATCTGGACTTGCAGATAAGGGATCAGGAAAGGCGCAGGCAGAACTGAACTTGGTGAGGGATGTGAAAAAAAAAAAAAACAGTATGAAGACATTGTACAGGTACATTGGCCAGAAGAAATAGGCCAAAGCGAGTGTGCCTCCTTTAGTAAATGTAAAAGGAGAACTGGCTTCAACAGATGAAGAGAAGGCTGAAGTACTGAATGAGTTCCTTGCTTCAGTCCTGGCGAACAGGATTCCACTATTTCTCATGTCCCTGAGCCCTGCATCCCTAAACCTCTAGTTTGGGACCAGGGCAGTAAATCTCCTTCCCCCCCCCCACTGTAAGGGCAGAGCAAGTCCAAGACTGCCTCATGAGACTGAATGTGTACAAGTCTATGGGGCTGGATGGCATGCATCCCAGGATTCTGAAGGAGCTGGCTGAGGTGGTTGCTGAGCCACTCTCCATCATATTTGAAAAGTCATAGCTGTCAGATGAGGTCCTGGATGACTGGAGGAAGGGTCACGTCACTCCCATTTACAAGAAAGGGAACATGGAGGACACGGGGAACTACAGGACGGTGAGTCTCACCTCTGTGCCTGGGAAGATCATGGAACAAATCCTCCTGGACGACATGCTTGATCACATGAGGATTGAGCGTGCGATTTGAGACAGCCAGAATGGCTTGAGGTCATGCTTAACCAATCTGATGGTCTTCTATGGTGGAATGACGGCATTGGTGGACAAAAGGAAAGCGACTGATGTCACTTACCTGGACTTGAGCAAGGCCTTTGACATGGTCCCCCACGACATCCTTATCTCCAAATTGGAGAGGTGTGGATTTGATAGGTGGACCACCTGAGGTATCAGGAATTAGTTGAAAGGCCGCAGACAGAGGGTGGTCATCAGAGGTTCTATGTCCAGGTGGAGGCCAGTAATGAGCGGTGTCCCCCAGGGGTCTGTCTTGGGACTGGTGCTCTTTAAGATCTTTATCAATGACATCGACGATGGAATAGAGTGCATCCTCAGCAAGTTTGCTGATGACACCAAGCTGAGTGGTGTGGTTGACACAGTGGAAGGAAGGGATGCCATTCAGAGGGACCTCAGCAGGTTAGAAAGGTGGGCCTTGGTGAACCTAATGAGGTTCAACACAGCAAAGTGCAAGGTTTTGCACTTGGGCTGGAGAAATCCCAGGCATCTACACACACTGGAAGGAGCGGTCCTTGAGAGCAGCCCTGCAGAGAAGGACTTGGGGGTCCCGATGGTTGAAAAACTGAACATGAGCTAGTAGTGTGCCCTTGCAGCTCAGAAAGCAAATGGTATCCCGGGCTGCATCAGAAGAGGGGTGGCCAGCAGAAACAGGAAGGTGATTGTCCCCTTGTACTCTGCTCTTATGAGGCCCCATCTGGAGTACTGTGTCCAGGTCTGGAGCCCCCAGTACAAGGAAGACAGAGAGCTGTTGGGAAGGGTCCAGAGGAGGGCCACAAAGATGATCAGGGGACTGGAGCACCTCCCCTATGAAGACAGGCTGAGGGAGCTGGGTTTGTTCAGCCTGGAGAAAAGAAGGCTGCGGGGTGACCTCATTGCAGCCTTTCAGTACCTAAAGGGAGCCTACAAACAGGAGGGGAGTCGACTCTTTGAAAGGGTAGATAACAGCAGGATTAAATGGTTTGAAGTTGAGGGAGGTGAGATGTAGGCTGGATGTCAGGGGGAGAGTGGTGAGGTGCTAGAATGGGCTGCCCAGAGAGCTTGTGGATGCCCTGTCCCTAGAGGCCAGGTTGTATTGGGCTCTGGGCCTTGTCTAGTATTAAATGGGGAGGTTAGTGGCCCTGCATGTGGCAGGGGGTTAGAGATTGATGATCCTTGAGGTCCCTTCCAACTCGGGCCATTCTATGATTCTCTGAAACTGACTGCGTGATTTAGTTTATATTATAACAACTAAATGGCTGATTTGTATGAGAGAAATAACAGTTTATAGAAAAATCTGGACAGAAAAATTACAGATAATTAGACTAGACTACAGAAGAGGAGACGAACTAAGACAGAATACCATAATACTTACCTAGGTTCTGTAATATTATCTACTGACATTTCTCTCTCCATTTATATATAATTATTATGCACAATCTACTTCAGCCACGCATACAGTGGTGCTGCATGGATTACTCTACAGTGATCAAGTCTGTAATGCAGGAAGAAGTGTTACGTGGTATTTCATTACCTAGCAATCACAGTACAGATCTTAGTGGCAAAGTGCAGTCCAGAAAGTAGTCTAGTCTCTTTTAAGAATTGCCAACAATTTATGGGCTGGTTCGGCCCGATTCCGTGACTAGCGAGGTGGAAGGATCCACAGATCCGCGCATCCGGAAAGGGAAACAGGGGACCGCAAAATATTTGAAAAACCAGTGGCAACCATCTGAGCAGAAACCAGCTAATTTACTAAATATGGTATTGGGATGCAAGATAACACACTATAATACAGTATAATTAGAATTGAAGCTAATAAATCAAATATAATGAGAGAGAGAGTGTCTGAAAGGTGGATAGGCCTCACCATAACACTGAGGTGAGGTGCGCAGTCTGGTTGAGCAGCCGGGAGGAGAGCCTGACGAAGAAGAACACATCAGGTGACCTTGCCAGGGGTTATATCTCCTCTCTGGCCACAAAGTCCCCTGAGGTATGTAGTTCTTCTCTTCCAGACAGGTACCTGGAACTGGAGCATTAACAGTTTAACTCCCAGTGCACTACATGATGTTATGATATGGAATACCAATAACCAAAAATCATAAAACTATGACAGTTATAAAAAACACAATATCTGTAATTTTTTTCTTTATATTTTCAAAATATTTATTGAAGTTAGTGTAGCGTCAGTTTAGTGAAACTTCATTAAAGTTTGCATTGTTCTGTGTAAATGAAGCTGCTGCACAGAGAAATTTTTGGGTAAGTTTTTATACTACAAAAATAATTGTTCAGTATTCCCTTTCCTAGTTCATGACCTACATAGGCTTTAGTTTCTAATCAAAATTAAGTAAAATTCTAAAGTTATTTTTTGTGTGTACAAATGTATATATGAAAATGTATGTATACAGACATATAAACATGTGGGAACAGTAGTTCTGAAAATACAATATTATAAGAAAGTAATATTTCAATATATGTTTAGTTTACACATTGTCTTTTTGAAAGATATGTCAAATACATAGTACATCATCATATAATTGATAGATGGATATCTATGCTGCTCTTTAAAAGTTTTAATTATAGTAGAGAAGCACACAGGAATATCCATACCATGTTGTAAAATAAAAAGAATGCTAATTAAATATTGTACCTTTCCTTTGTGCTGGAATGATACAGAATATTTATTTAATATTAGTCAAGAGAATCTCACTGCTGTGGTTTGGTGACTTTTTTGTTGTCGGTATTCCACATCAGAACATCATGTAGACCAGCGGGAGTTAACAAGTTAATGTTCTGGTTCCGTGTACTGCCTTTTATGGGCATTTCGAGTATCCTGATGGGAGGGGAAGGGCGGCATCCCCGGAGGACCTGGCGGGAAGAGGAAGCGGGGCGGACCTCCGGAGGACGCCAAGGTCTGCTTCTTCTTCCGGCCCCGGCTCAGCCGTCTCAGCTCGCCGCGGAGAAAAGCACGTGCTTCCTTCACGCTATCGTGGTTTGACTCGTATTTTGGGTACTCTTGTCTCTCTCATTTTGTTTGTTTTGGTTAAATTTAGTAAATTACCGTTCCTCCTCAGATCGTTGCCGTTGTTTTTTCTCTTTGTTAAAACTATCTGCTAGCGCTTTGCCTTTCCCCCTCTTCCAGAGCACGCAGTCCGGGGCCGGCCGGGTCGCGTGGCAAACTGTTAGTCTCCCCATTTTTTTTTTTTCTTTTTTTTTTTTTCCTGCTCCAGGGCCTGTGCCCCCTGTCATGAACATATATCTAGGGATAACACCGTGACAACTACTGGTGGAGAATGCGGGCAATTATTGGTCTTTACTTCATCTTGAGAGCATTAGATAGAGGACTAAGGACTTTTATATTCCTTGGAACATATTGGTTCCTTTTTAAGCTCCTTATGCTATGTGTTGGAGTTGCACATGCCCGGTTCCCATACACTTGATAATACAGGGTCAGACAACAACATGGAGAAAAAATAAGCCAGAGAAAAAAAATCGGAACAACAACAACAACAAAAAAAAAAAAAACAATAAAAAAAAGCCTTATAGGAGTTGATATCATGAACATGGCTATCATTTCTACAGTAGTAGTAGTAGTAGTAATAATAATAATAATAATAAATCTGAATGCCACAGAGCACTTTAATACCAAAAGTACATATATTTTATCTGTCTCCTATGTGTTCCTCTTCTCTTGTAATGTTTGTAGATTACAAATGTTTTCTGGAATAGTGAATAAGGTATGTATACTCTTTTTATAAGAAGAAACACACAATCTCAGAGATATTGTGGAGCTATGTTTATATCTATGAGAAATTATATTCATATTTATCTTTTTCAAAGTATACGAATATAAAACTGAGGATGATATTGATAATATCTGCTGAATCATAGGATTTTCCCTAGAATATTTACTGTAGTAATTGTATGATTCTGTTAATAGTAATATGTACTGCTTAAAGTTTTTGACAGTTGAAAGTGAGTTTGTTTTCTAAGACCATTCTGCTTAACATTAAGGTGAAGAACTTACGACATTATGGAAATACAATAATGCAAACAGAAAATCAGCTGCCAGAGAATAGAAAAAAAAAATAGAAGTAAAAGTCTGTCTTTGCTTCTTTAGCTGTGCTATCAGAGCACTTGCAATATCATACTGAAACAAAATAAAATAGAAATTAGAAAAGAAACTGAGGAATGAAAATGAGACAAGGAATGAAGTGAGATAATTAGCGATTGATAGTGGAAAGTTACGAAAACAGTTAATAATTCTGTATTTCACTCAAATAACAAAGAAAATATGGAGAGAAAGGTAACATCATTGATATATTTAAAAAAAAAAAAAAAGCAAAACAAACATACAAATACAGAATAAGCCTAAGAATCTTGAGTATGAGTGGTTGTGGATCCGTAGCTGCCTGAAATGTCACTTTTATATATGGTAATGTGCTGTTACAGTTTCCTGGCTTGCTTCTCTAGCAGATAGCAACAGAGAGTAGTGAAACCTGAGAATGGCCTATTTCATGGACTTCTTTATTGGTATTCTACATCATAACATCATGTAGTGCGCTGGGAGTTAAAGAGTTAATGCTGAAGTTCCATGGGTTGTCAACAGTTCCCTTTTATCTGTCTCTGCAGTGAAAAACTTCAGCTCCCCAAAGACTTAACATTTTCATTTTCTGTTTAGAGGGAAATATAAAACCATTTGGAGTCATGAGACTGTCCTTCTTTTTCTGCATGTCTCTGCAGTGTGCGCTCCCTAGCCATCTTGCACTTGAGTAAGGCCTTCAGTTTTTGGACAATCTCTCTCTCACTTTATTAGTTTCAGTTGAATTACATTTTATCATATTGTGTTATCTCACGTTCTGCTATCGTATTTAGTAAACTAGTTTTCTCCCTTAGCTTGTTGCTACTGTTTTGTTTTTAGGCTCGTCTCCCTACCTTTTTCCCTTGCCCATTTTCCAGTTCATGCGTCCATGGGTCCCCCCTGCCCCATTAGTCATCTAACCAGGCTGGAACAGTGACATATGCAGAAGAGTTTTAATGGAAGTTAGAACGTCTTCTAGAATATAACAATTTATTCTGTAGTTTTCTGTACTTTTAAGTGATCATGGTAGTGATAATCATTTGTGTAGAGCCACTGTATATCTTAATAACATTATGATGCTAACTTGCCATAGAATCTTTTAGCCTGGCACCATTTATCCTGTTTTTCTTTGTATGGGTGTTGTCATAAGTGATAATTATTTAGGAAATGGAGGCTGAAGGTGGGAATGTAATTTAAACGGTTGTCTGCTCAAGGAAAAGTACACAGAAAAAAAGGATTGACAGTGCATCTCTACTGAATGCAGAAAGTTTCCCAGTAGCTAAACTAAGTGAGGTTAAAACCATGTGGGTAACCTGGTATACTCCTTAAGGAGACAGAAAGAAAGCTTTTAATGGAAAAACTGTTAACTGCTTATATATGACCCTCCATCCTGTTTTCTTTCTTACAGAAAGGTATCATGGTACATATTAACTTCATATGGTTATGTTCTTTTATTAGGCCACATATGTCCAACTTCCTAGTTCTGTTTTTGTTGCTCTCTTTTTGAGTTAAACTGTGTGTGTGTGTGTATGTATTTTTTATATACATATAACTTATGGTATTTATGGACAATCACACTTTTCAGTAGATTATAGCTATTATTATCCTATTGTTATTCTATTATCATGGTGTGTGTGAGAGGGCTATGTAGAATATAGAACATTCTGAAACTTTTTTTTCCTCAATGGTGGAGTAACAAAATGAGGAAATGACACCAGTAAACAGACAGTATCAATTTTAAGTGTCTCTAAGGATCATATGTATTTCAGAAACCATTAATTTGGCCTCAAGAGAGAGAAATCAGCAGTTCTTAGTGAAGATCTATCTTATCGTACAGCATGTCTAAAATTGATCTGATAAACATTCTCAAGATGTACCATTTTTTCTCCATTTGTTATAAAGAGAGTATATTGGCTCAAGAGAATCAATTGTGTCAAGAATTGACATCTCTATTACAGATGTCTTAAGAGAATTTAAATAAATCTGTACCTGTATGTGGTGGTGACAGAGGTTCCAATTTAGAAGGCAACTTTTAATTCTGATTCTGTTTTAGTTACACATGCTGTAGAGAGTTAATAAGATTATTTCCTATATAAAAGATAAACTAAAAAACAGACCTATTGGAAGGAAAAGTCTAGAGTCAATTGTTTTAAGCACTACAATATTTCAATGATACAGTAAGTGTTCTGAAAACATACTTAGAATTATTCTTTAGATATAAGAGAGAAAACACTCCAGGAGTGCTTTAGCCTAGTAGTTACATAATTAAAAATAATTACGTACCAATATCTAAAATGTATATGTTCTAAATTGTATATAACTGTTCTATTGGCATCATATGATCTTAATTAAAAAAATTAAAAATATCACAATTTTTTACTGTCTTTAAAGGTCAAACCATTTGCTTTATTTAAAGTTTTCTGCATTGCTAATCTAGAGATAGGCAATAATACTTAAGTGGAGATAATAAAAGCTTCATAATAACATTACATAAAATAGCAGAAATGTCTCAAGGCTCTTTAAGTGGAAGTGGAAAAACAACCTCTAAATGTGTTTGTTAACATTAACTGTAATGTTGTTGATTTAAACTCTTATACACTAGCAAATAGAACAATCTAAGGAACACTCTGGGCTCTTAAAGCTAGTGCTACAGCACACCTTACGTGCTTATTACTAAGCTCTCTTTTCCCTAAACAGCAGAATTGCCTTGTTCTTATTGTCTATAGGAATCACTCATTAGTTCAAGCACAGTTCTAGGCCGTGTTAGTCATTGCTTAGAAAGTGCTATTTGAAAGGCATCAACACCATGTCAGAGCCTTAAAAGTTCTAAAGAGCATGAAATTCTGTGTATTCACTTTGCCTATCTGTCAGTCTTGTTGCTACTGTAGATACTATCTAAAGGTTTCAATTTGTTTAATTTCTGGTAGGCAAACATAAGAATTATCTTTCATCAAGTCTCACTAGTTCTCTTCCCTTTTCTCTTTTGTAGAAAAGAACTTCTTGTTCTCTAATCTGTGATATTTATTTTTTTTTAATCTGCAATAATGTATAGCTTGAAATACATAACCATTGCACTACTCTACTTTTTCTTCATTCAAAGACTCACCTCATTAACTCACATTTGCCAGTATATGCTATAATATAGACTAGATTTTCCTTGTACATACAAGAGAGAGTTCTTTCATCATACTGTTTCCTTGGGGCTGTTGAAGATATTATCCTGCAGGCTGTATGTGCTTCTTGTACATTATGGTGAGTATTGATTCTATTACAAAATAAGCATAGCTAGAAATTTGCTGTACATAAATGAACTTATTTCTGCAGAAGACACCTTTCAAATGAACAAATCTCTGTCCCTGGTAAGGATAAAAAATTTAGGAATATGCTAGAATCTACTTCTTATGCTGCATGTTATCTGTCAGGAGTACTGAAATGGCTTTTTTTTTTTTTAACTGAGTCTAAAATATTTTTATTGAAAACTAAAATGATAGATAATTTTACCTTTTTTATTTCCAAATTTTGAAACTATGTTTGGAGATAATGGGCAGTTTCACTTTCTATTATTAATCCTAAACTTATTCTCTGAATATAGGCCACTGGACACTTTTCTGCAATCAGTCAGTGGAGTCTGTGAGTCTAATTATAGGTTTACCTCAAGAAAAATCTTTTTCATCCTGTAATGATAAATGATTTTACCTCCTGAGGTCTGTAGTTGAGTCCTAGTGTCACTGGGTTAGTATCACTAAACGTCAAAGTTCTGAAACTAAATCCCCACACAAAGAGTAAAAGCTAGATGTGACAATTCAGATACTAGTTCAGTTTGTTTTTTTTTTAAAAAAGAAAAATGTAAAATAAATACAAAATGTGATGCACATGTGTGCATGCGTGCAATTGGACATAAGTATATGCATATCAACAGCAGTATATGAGGCTGTAAATGAATATCAAGTAGTTCATACTACATAAGTCAATTGCAGCAGTGCCGTTTGAAGTTTATTATCCATTACTGGTGAGTATAGATGATACACCAGACTTCTTTTTATTAATGTAAAAGTTTCCTTTATTTGGATGGGATCTGGCATTTGCATATTAATAATGTCAATACAGAACATGAAAAATGTTTTACTAGTAAATTCTAAGTAACACAAAACAGAACTCAACAATTAAACCCAATTTTTATTCCTAGACTTAAACCAACATGTATACAAAATATCATTACTTTTTATATATTAAATTTAATGAGTACCCTCTGGAGTATGGCATGGTGACTTACCAATCAAGAAGGCATTTCAGTATTCAACTGTACTTGATTATATCATTGCAGTTATTTTCTAGATTTATTGTGATCTGTAACATATGGAGTTTTCTAGTTATGAGTAAAATCACGAGGATATAAGTTAGTTGAAAAAACTGCTGAGATTTAATGTATGTGCATATTTTAACACAAATGCCCTAAGTTGACTGGAGGCTAGCAAATGTGATGCCCATCTAGTAGAAGAGCTGGTAGGAGGATTTGTGGAACTTCAGGCATGTCAGTCTGACTTTTGTGCTGAGAAGGGTCATGGAGCAGATCATCTTGAGTGTTGTTTCACAAGGATTGCAAAGTCCTGCATCTGAGGAAGAATGACATGCACGTGTTGAGTGACATCCAGATTTGGATTTTGGAGAGCAGCTTTGCAGAAAAAGATCTAAGGATTCTGATTGATATCCAGTTGGAACTTAAGCTAGCCATGCACTCTTCCCACAATGATGAGGCTGACCTGGAGTACTGTGTCTGGTACCAGACTCCCCAGTAAAAAAGAAATATGGACATACTGGAAAGAGTCCAGCAAAGGGCCATAAAAATGATTAACAGACTGGAGAGAATGCAGAGGGGAGAACCAGGCTCTTTTCAGTGGTACCCAGTGCTAGAAGAAGAGGTAATGGGCACAAAATTAAACTATGGAAATTCCATCTGAACTCTAGAAAGCACTTCATTACTGTGCAGGTGACTGAGCACTAGAACAGTTTATCCAGAGAGGTTGTAGAGCATTCCTCCTTTGAGATCTTCAGAAGCTGACCATAGTTCTGTTGCTTCAGCAGGGAGTTTGGACCAGATGGCCTTCAGAGATCCCTTCATATCTCAGCCGTTCTGTGACTCTGGAGTCACAGAATCACTGAATTGCAGGAATTGGATGGGACCTCAAGATGTCATCGAGTCCAACGCTCTGCTAAAACAGGTACGTTACAATAGGTCGCACAGGTAGGCATCCAGACACATCTTGAATATCTTCATAGAAGGAGACTCCACAACCTCTCTGGGCAACGCATTTCAGTGCTCCATCACCCTTACTGTATAGAATTTCTTCCACATGTTAGTATGGAACTTTGTATGTTTTAGGTCATTATTCCTTGCCTATTGCTACACATCACCAAGAAGAGCCTGGCGTCATCATTTGCCTCCCACTTCCCTTTAGATATTTATCAGATTCCCTCTCAGTCGTCTTTTCTGTAGGCTGAAGAGACCCAGGTTACTCAGCCTTTTCTCATATGGGAGATATTCCAGGCCTTCAGTCATCTTCAGTGTCCTTCATTACAGTCATCTGTGTCCTTCTGCTGGACTATTCTATGACTATTCTAGACTGATAAAGGTAAAAATCCAGTGTCACTTCCATCTTCAAGAAGTTTGAAAAGTAAGATACAGGGAACTAAAAGACAGTTAAGTTAATCTGGGTCACTATTAAGGTTATGTAAAAATCTGATCTTCATTGTGAGGATGGTCAGGCACTGGAACAGGCTGTTTATTCAGCCACATCAAGAGCACTGAGTTGAGAGGTGCTGGAGTCTTTATTTTGGGAGATATTAAAACTCCAAATGAATGCAACCTTGAGCAAACTGATCTAGCTGTCACTACTATAAGCAGAATTCCATAGTAGATTGTTCGCATGATAATATAATCACAGAATTACAGAACTGTAGAGGTTGGAAGGGATCTATAGAGCTCATCAAGTCCAAGACTTCTGCTAAAGCAGGTTCCCTGCAGTAGGTTGCACAGGGGCATGTGTCCAAATGGGTCTTGAATGTCTTTGGAGAAGGAGGATCTGCAACCTCTCTGCAGCCTTTTCCAGTGCTTTGTCACTGTGAAAGTGAACAAGTTATTCCTTGTGTTAGTATGGAACTTCCTGTGTTCCAGTTTATACCTATTGCCCCTTGTCCAAGTGCTGCACACCACCAAAAAGTGTCCCCCCCCACTGGCTTGACTACCACAATTTAGATATTTATAAACAGTTATGAGATTCCCTCTCAGTCTTCTCTTCTACAGACTGAAGCATCTCACATGTCTCAGCCTTTTCTCATATGGGAGATGCTCCAGACCCCTAGTCATCTTTGTAGCTCTCTGCTGGACTCTTTCTAGGAGATCGCTGTCTTTTTTTGAACTGAGGAGCCCAGAACTTCACCAGGACAGAGTAGAGGGGGAGAATCACCTACCTACACCTGCTGGCCATGCTCCATTTAACGCACCCCAGGATACCATTGGCCTTATGGCCAAAATGGCACACTGCTGGCTTATGGCCAGCCTGTTGCCCATAAGACCACCCAAGTCTTTCTCTGCAGAGTTCCCTTCCACAAGTCATCTGATAACCTGTACTGATGTATGTGGTTATTTCTCCCCAAGTGCAAGACTCTATACTTGCTTCTCTTGAACCTCATCAGATTCCTCTATGCCCAACTCTCCAGTCTGTCCAGGTCTTGTTTAATGACAGCACAACCTTGCAGAGTCAGACATGCCTCCCAACTTTGTATCAATAAACTTGCTGATAGTATGTACTATCTCTTCATTCAGGCCATTGATGAAGATGTTGAACAAGACCAGACCCAGTACTGACCCCTGGGGAACACTGCTACCTTCAACTAGACAACATTGCTGATCACAAACCCCTGAACTCTGCCAGTCAGCCAGTTTTCAGTCCATCTCACTGTCCACTCATCTATCCTACACTAGCACTTCTAATAAACGCAATAGAAAAACCTTAGCATAAGAGAGGTAGTTATAATTAGAATAATAATTAGAAATAATCCTGAATGTACTTCCAAATTTTATTATTAGGAAGGTGTCTTGGTCTCAGCTGGGACTGTTTACTTTTTTTGTTTTGTCTGGTATGATGGTATGTTTTGGCTTTGAGAGAAAAACAACATTGATAGCATACCGATGTTTTAGCTATTGCAGAGCGGTGCTGCGCAGAGCCAAAGCTATTTCAGCTTCTTGTATTGTTCTGCCAGTGATGGGGGCTGAGGGGATGCAGGGAGTTGGGAGGGCACAGAAACAAGAAGCTGACCTCGACTGTCCGAGGGGATATTCCATACCATACAACATTGTGTAAAAAAACCTTTAAGAACAGTGGGAAACGGTGCAGGGGACTAACCACTTTGGGGGACTGTTTGGGCATTGTTTGGAAGGTGGTGAGTATGTTCTTCATCACTTGTTTTGTAAATACATATTATATTACCATTAATATTATTTTCCTTTTTTGTCTTAGTAAATGGTGTTTTATCTCAGCCCGTGAGTTCTGTTGGTTGTGGTTTGTGGGTTTTTTTTTTTTGTTTTTTTCCCCCACCGTTCTCCCCCCAGTCCCCGTGGGAGGGAGGAGTAAGTAAATGACTGTGTGGCATTTAGCTGACTGCTGGGTTAAACTACTTTTTTTTTTTTTCTTTTTTTTTCCCCTGCTATAAATGTTTTTTTTTTTTGTTTGTGTGTATTTAGAGGAATTTGAGTAGCAAGAGGTAAACTGAAAATACGTACCTTGTCTCAGTGAGAAATCACCTACTCAGTAATATAAATCTATGTGACACAGAAAGCAGTATACTCATCCAATTAAATTCAGAGTGTTTTTAGTGTCATTATATGGATTTTTAAAATATGTATCCTTCATTTTGGTTCTCAGAATTGTGTTTTGTGAGACAACACAGGTATAAACTAAATAGAAATGAAATGCATCTGAGAAGCATTATCCTATGATCTATTGCATTGTTACATATAAAATGAAAATAGGGTACGGAGCCTATTATAACTGTTATACTACTTGAAGCCATGGTAATGAGAGAACTTAGAAAATCCTGTATGTCAAATATTAGCCTCTGTCAAGGGACTTTTTTCCCTATGAAATTTAGTAACTCTATATAGAATTTGTCATAAAGTTACTTGGATGTCACTGAAATGATAGTTTGGAGGGAATTTTTTTTTTGTACTTTAGACTCAGAGTTACTCAGAATTATACATATCATAATTTAAACAGTTGTATTGATGTCATATTTTGTGAAAGTATAAAATAAAGTTGCAGATTGTGTGGCAGGAACATTTTTTCTTCGCTTTCACATGTCTTTATAAGTCTTTATTTCACTAATCCGAAGATTAGCTATAACGTTCATGACTAGAGTAATTTGAACTCTCATTTTTTCATAACACATTGTCTATCAATTCCTGAGTTTCAGAATACATGGGGGGGGGGGAAAAAAAAGTACATAGTAGAAAAAGGGAGCAAAAGGGTCACTCTGAATGATGCAGAGTAAAAAATTCATAAAAGTACCCATCTAGCTACCAGCTGTTCACTGCTTTTTAATATGTGAAAATCTGCAATGTGTTTTGAGATTAAATATTTTTCTCTATATATTTAAGTACTTCAAAATTGAATTTTATATAAAAGAAAATATACTGTTAAAAAATTTGACATTCAGTTATACTTTACCTTAGCAAGTAGTCAGTTTTAAGTGTCTGAATTCTTTCCATTGTATAACATGCTTTGTACTTGTCTTCTATTCTTATGTAGAATCATAGAATCATAGAATATCCTGAGCTGGAAGGGACACAACTCCTGGCTCCACAAAGGACCACTCAAAATTAGTACCATATTTCTGAGAGCGCTGTTCATACATATTGTGAATTCCAGCAGGCTCAGTGCCATGACCACTGCCCTGGGAACCACATAATTCCGGTGTCTGCCTATCCTATTGGTGAAGAACCTTTCCCTATTATCCAACTTGAACCTCTCCTGAAATAGTTCTGTGCTGTTCCCTCAGGTTCTATTGTTGTCACCAGAGCGCAGAGATCAGCACTGCTCCTCCTCCCCTTGTGAGGAGTTCTGGGCCACTATGAATCACAGAATTGTAGGGGTTGGAAGGGACCTCCAGAGATCATCGAGTCCAACCCTCCTGCCAAAGCAGGTTCCCTACACCAGGTCGCACAAGTAGGTGTCCAGGTGGGTCTTGAATATCTCCAGAGAAGGAGACTTCACAACCTCCCTGGGCAGCTTGTTCCAGCACTCTGTCACCCTCACCATAAAGAAGTTCTTGCACACATTTGTGTGGAATTTCTTACGCTCCAGTTTCTGGCCGTTTCCCTCATGATTCTTCCCTTCAGCCTCTCCACTCTGGGCTGAACAAACCAATTGACCCAGCTGCTTTTCATATGTCTTCCCCACTCGGCACTTCACCCTTTTTGCTGCCCTCCTTTGGATATCTTCTAGTAGTTTTTATGTTCTTATTGTAGTGCATAACACAGCCCCCATTTCTGGAGGTGAAGCCAGACCAGCACAGAGGAGAATGGGACGATTCCTTTCCTCACTCAGCTTGCAGAACTTTGCATGATGCACCTCAGGGTACCACTGGCCCTTTTAACGTTCTAAATTACACACAAATGTGTGTGAATTAGGTTGATATGATTAATTCAGCACTGATTTATTCAGAACAGAAATGCATCATCTAAACTAATTAGGTCACAAGAACACAATGACTTTCCTCTTGTGGAGACTACTTAGTAAACATAGGCACTTAGCCTGATAGAAATCAGTGCTAATGCTGTCGGGACCTGAAGTAGATTACAGAAACTGACAGCTCTTTTCCCTTATGATTTATTTGTTTGTATTAGCGTTTTTCTATAAAATCAAGGATTGCCTACAGACCGAACCATTAAGATCTCCAATTCCTTTTAGTTTTTGTTCTGTAAGTATTAAAGACTGTATGGGAGTATGAATGCAAATTGTATTTTCAGTGCCTACTTCTAATACAGATAAAAATACATACATAGATGCACTGGAACAGGATGTCCAGAGAGGTTGTGGATGCCCTATCCCTGGAGGCATTCAAGGCAAGGCTGGATGTGTCTCCGGGCATCCTGGTCTAGTGATTGTCAACCCTGCCCATGGCAGGGGGGTTGAAACTATACGTTCTTTGAGAACTGTTTCAACCCAGGCTACTCTATTGTAAGAGGTTATTCTTTTATATCATTGTCTCAAAGCTTGCTGGGGACACAGATGAACAAGTCCAAGCAAGTCCTGGGCAAGGGTTGTGAAATCCTTTGTCTGAGGGACACAGATGGACAAGGCCAGGGGCAACGAGAGAGAGAGAGAGAGAGAGATAAGTCACAGCTTAATGGCCATGAAGCGGTCTTTTTTATACTCATCTCGAGGAAGATGGCCATCTCAGGAGGTGCTGCACATGACTCTTACTCAAGTGCCCAGGAATGCCATGCTGGCAGAAGGGGGAGGATAAAAGGGGACCTACAATCATGAGGTTTAGGTTTTCTGGCAACCTCTTCATGAAGAAGAAGAGGTTTCTGACATGAGAAGCCTCACGATCTGCCCCTCTCCCTCCTGGACTTGCTCTGCGCTCTACCACAATGCTGAAGAAGAACAAAGGTGTCTGCCATCAGATTCCTCACTACAGAATTCCTGCATGGTGATGGACTCTCCTGGGCCTGCTACCTGAGTCCTGCTTCCTCCTGGATTGGCTCTGCAACTTCTTCCTGCTACCTGCTTGCTACCCAAGGCCAGCCATGCTGCTTCTCTCCCCCCTTGCTGCTTTTGCCTTGGACCTTCAAAACGTCGTGCAGTGGGACCGCTGCTGGATCCTGGTAGTGACTATCCCCGATTTACGCGATTCTTGCTTTTTCCTATCTTTTCTATCGCCCTCCTTCACTTCCCCTTCTCCCTGATTAGGATTTATAATAAACCGGTTGGACCAACATTTGAACCATTGTTTCTTAATCTCACGCCGGGTATACAGATATTAAAAGAACCTCATCTCCCTCCTATAAATTGGAGCGAGACATTTTTCATGATTCTATGATTCCCCTGAACCTTTCTTCTCTACAGGAATACGTTCCATGGGATTATTGCTGTCAGTGAACATGGCGAATCCCATTGGCTAAATTAAAGATTTTAGCTAGCTGCGACTGAGATCAGCTTCTTTGTTAATGACTGTTACTGTGAAAATAGCAATAGCCTGCACCTTCTTTTCCTTGGGAACTGCTTTTGAGCTGGGGTTGTACTTCTTGCTTATGCCTGCGTTCAGTGGTTTAACACAGGTGGGTAGCTAAGCTCATTCCCCTTGCTCAGAAGGATGGGGGAGAATATATTATTTAAAAAAAAAAAAAATGTTATTGGATGAAGTAAGGAAAGGGAGAACAATCATCATTTATCATTGAGGGCAAAACATACTCATCATGAGATAATTTAATTTTTTGTCTGTTGATAATAGACTAGAGTAAATAGAAGTAAGAATAAACTAAGAACACCTTAATTCCATCTACCTTCTTCTATCAAGCAGTAGAGGAGAATGGAAATGAGGGTGGTGGTCAGTCCATAACACTTCTTTTCTACTGCTTTTTCATCCTTACTCTCTTCTTCAGCTCCAGCATGGTGTCCCTCTCAACAGATGCAGTCCTTTCAAGCTGATCCTACATGAGTTTCCCACAGGCTGCATTTCTTCAAGAACTACTTCAAGAAGCATCTGTACCAGGGCGCCCATCCCTCACAAGCAGACTACTCTATTGCAGGTCACCCTGACAGGTGGCAACATCCAACAGATCTCCTGCTCCTGTGGGCTCTCCGTGGGTTGCAGCCTTTTTTAGGCCATATCCATTGTTCACTAGGTACAGTGAGATTATCTGTTCCACATAATTAGCGTTATTATTCTTTGACGTCCTTTGACATTTTTTGACAAGCAGTAGGTCCCTTTGCAAGCTGACTGGCTCTCATTTAACATGATACATCTTCTGGACTTCTTACAGAGTTCACTTCTGAAGCTCCACTGGTAACAGAACTTTGCACAATAAATCCAATACAGTGTGTGATACCGGAGTCATGATGTACCTCAATATTTTAAAGCAAATATCTGAACAAGGTGATATCTACAAGCCTGTGGTCCTGCTTTTCCCCTGCAAACTTCTCTCCAGATCCTGAATACCACCTTCATGGTCACTGCAGCCAAGGCTGCACCCAACCTATAGTCCAGGCATTCTCTTCAAAATTCAGAACATGCAATCTCCTGAATCAAATGATTCAAGTAGTATTTTTAAAAGATGAGACTAAAGTCATTGTTGAACACAGACTACCATTTTTAAACACTACTTGAAAGAATGTTCTTTTTTTCATGTTACATTGTGGTAAATAAAAGTATGTTATCTCCTTTTATTTCATATTTCAAGACCCGAATCCTAAGTTTTCATTCTAAAATCTAAACTGTATGTATCTGGAAGAATTATTTAATTATTTGAAGTTATATTATTTACTATTTATTTGTTAAATCAACTGTAGCATCACAGGAATCTTCTGTGTGGCCAGACTCCTAATAATTTCTAGCTAATCCAATTTTTTTCTTTCTTTTCTTCTTTCACTGAGAGCCTTTGAATTTCAATACAAGCTAAAGAAGCTATCAGTGACAATAAAACACACAAAGAAAGACAATTCCTATACCAAATTCTGTCAGTATTAATCAATCTGTCTCTTCTGCAATCATCAGGAACCTACATTTCCTGCAATGCTTATGGCAGAACTATCATTGTCATTAAAGACAATTTTTATTTTTTTGTATTGTGTTAATTTTTCTTCCGCTTGCATTTTTCTGAACCAATAATGGAATTCAAATTGAAATAGAACAAGTACCTTTTTAAGTTAGAAAAGCAGGGAAATACAGTTGCTGTCAAATTTCTAAGCATTCTCTCTACATGTGACTGGTAATGGGAAACTGATTTGAACTTTTTCTAACTAGTACACATTCGCATACATGCATACAATTTATTACATTTATTGTAAACTGCGATACACTTTACAGAGTGAAGTGACATTTTAAACAAAACATACAAAAAGAGGTTTGAACTTAGCAAGATTTGCAGTCAGGAAAACATAATATTACCATATTGTTATTCTGGTGTAAAAATAGTAGCATAATATTTAGAAGTTATATCATTTAAAAGATATTTTAATACAATTTTTCAAAGCATTTGGCTAGAATTATATTAACTTGACCAAAGATATAAAAACTACATCTTTCACAGCTTAGAAATATTACATAAAAGCGATCAAATAAAACACAGAATTTTCTTATTATCATTTGATTATTTGGTAGAATCAGGTAAAACATTCTCATCTTACATTTGAGAAATATGTGTTCAAAAGATGGGCTCTTTGGTGGATAAGAAAGTTGTAGCCAGAGGTTCGATGAAAAACTTAATGCGAGCCAGCAGTGTGCTCTTGTGGACCAGAAGGACAACAGTATTCTAGGCTGCATCAAAAGAGAGGTGGACAGTAGGGCAAGGTTGGTGATTTTTTCCCCTCTACTCTACCCTTGAAAAGCCCCATCTGGAGTACTGTGTCCAGATCTGAGGTCTCCAACACAGGAAAAGTGTGGAGCTTTTGGAGAGGGTCCAGAGAAGGGCCATGAGGATGATCAGAGGGCTGGAGCACCTCTTTCATGAGGACAGCTTGAGAGAGTTGGCCTTGTTCAGTCTAGAGAGAAAGTGCTGGGGAAACCTCATTACAACCTTCCAATACTTAAAGCGAGCTTCTAAACAGTAGGGAAACTAATCTTGGGTTTAAAGCATAGGTTGATAGTTATGGGACAAGAGGGAAAAGTTTTAAACTAAAAGTGGAGCGAGTTAGTTTAAATGTCAGGGGAAATTTTTTAATGAGAGAGTAGTAAGATGCCAAAACAAGTTGCCCAGAGAATCTGTGGATACACTGTCCCTGGAAGTGTTCACAGCTAGATTGGAAGAGCTACCTGACCTAGTGCCTGATGTAGTATTGACAATCCTGCCCATGACAGGGTGATTAGAACTGTATCATCTTTGAGGTCCCTTCCAACGCAAGCCATTCTATGATTCTGTGATTCTGAGTATAAAACTTGGATGCTGTGTGAGGGGAAACAACAGCATGTAAACAAAGGGTGAATAAAATTAGAGAAATGAAAGCTAGATAATTGTCATGAAGGGTAAATTTACTCAGCAACAACTCTTATTCATGTAGAACCTGGGCTTCTACATTACTAATTTCTTTTTACCTCTTACATCCTACACGTGGAGGACCATCAATGTTATTTAAGCAATATTTGAGAAAGAAGATGCTAGTGTCATGCTTCTCTATACCACTGTATAACTCATAATGCTGTCAGTGAATTTCACTGTGTAATTTCAGAAGCAGACCTGTCCATTTGCAGGTGAAAATTCTTAGACATAGGTGCCAGAAATCATGCTCCCAAACATGTCTTGGCTCCAAAAATGCTAAGATATTCCTACAGATCCTCTTAGCATAGTATGTTTATGTGCTCTAAAAGACATTTCTGTGTTAAGGCAATTTTATTTCTAGTGAGAGATATTTAATGGTTTATTTAACTCTGAAGCAAGAAGGCTTTTTGTTTTGTTTGCTTGTTTGCTTATTCAGTTGATTGCTTTGTACACAAGATAACTGTAGATTATATTATCTATAAAATATCATTATCTATATAAAATTCTAATTCTTCCTTTTGTTTCCACTTGGCTTTTGACACATATAATATCACAGTAATAAATCAGACATTTGTCAAAATAATGAAACATGAAGAATCAAAAGGCAAATGCCTTTTGTATGCCTTACTGTATTAAAAGTGTCTGTGCACAATGCTATAAGGATGAGAACAAACAGAAAGTGTTGAAAAATGTGTTGTTAAATGATGATGGTTGTGATCTTCTGGACAGAACTGAATCCTGGGGGGAAGATTCCTATAATTGTGATGTCAATAAAAATTAGTACAATCTATATAAAGGAAAGGTGGAGTGGTATAGTTATAGAGAAAATCAAAACTGTTAACCATCCTAGCAAGCTACAAATTGAAGCAGTAAGTGGCAGGGTAAATTTCTGTGAAGTGGAATACAAAGAAAGGAAGAAAAAGAAATGACAGTGTGTGATTGATGTAGATGATGAGGGAGGGAAGTAATAGAAAACAAGGTCAGTTCAAGCTAACTCCTGCATGCTCAAAAACCCAGGATATTTTTGGTAATACAAAATGAATAAATATTGGTTGGGCAACACATATAGAAAGTCAGGAAGATGAAAGAAATCCTAATACTGTATTTTTACAAAATAAGATTAAATAAGTATTTGAGTAGAAAATTACAAAAATATTTTAAGTGTACATATTCAGCACTAAATAAATCAATGAAAACGATCATTTATCTAAAAAAAATAGGAAAATAAATGAGCATTAAAAATTACTGGATTTGTTTAAAAAGAAAACAAAGCAAAAACAAAGTATTCCTCTAAAGTGTAGGTAAATATAAAACAAAATTAATGATCAAGATTCTGTTCAGTAATTTGTTATGTTTCCATTAGTCATTCAACTTGGGAAAATGCAATTCTACTGTCAGGCATTCAAAACTGTTTCCCCCAGAGTGAATGGTAAATTTTCCAAGAATAGTAATGATCTTTGAAGAAATGAAATTTTGTTTATTTTACAGTTAGCTTGTTAGCTTGTACTCCTGAAATGCAGTTCCTTTTCCTGTCCTTTGCCCTCTTCCATATATCTTCCATTTATATTTCTCTTCCGTTCTTTCTTTTTGTTTTTATTTATTTATTTATTTTTAATCTTCAAAGTCATCTTTTTGAAACTGGTTGAAATGCAATAGAATTTTGGTATTTAATTTTTCAACAGGAAAATTATGCACAGCTGAACTCACTGTAATAATACCACCTTTTTATGTATAAGAAATATTGCCTTCCTTCAGAAAGAAAAGATTCTTGCATTTACTATATGTCTGCCTTTATGCAAGCTCATGTCTGTTGTAATACTGTGAACAGCTATAAATATAGATTATACGGTTATAAATTCTGTACTTTTGCCAAAACAATTTAGATAAGATAGTGAAGAGCATCCCATATACTTAGATTCTAATTGAAATTGAAGAGAAGCAGTAAGAAAGGTGTTAGAGTGGACATAGTGAATATTATTATTAGAAAGAAAAATGCTTATATCTAGAAGTATTTTCCAATAAAAATATGATCTAGGTATGCTAACATTGTCAGCAAAAATTTACACATAAAGACATTCAATCATATTCATGACCAAAATACTGAAAATTATTTCAGTGCTGTTTTGGATATTATGTAAACTGTAATGTCATTTATTGCAATATAGTTAAGCTAAATGTGCTTATTACCAAAGAAACTAAAAATAATCTTAGAGTGGTCTAAAAAAACTAGTTGGATTAACTTGGCAATACTAATTTTGAAGAGAAGAACATAAAATAGAATATAAAAAAAGTTTGGATTATCCAGATCATTTAGCAGCCAATCTTTCTGCAGGAGCTTCAGAATTTCACCTGATCTTTAAACAGCCTTTTAGGTACCTGCCTGGTTGCATGATTGACATGTTAAAAGTTGGTCCTGTCAGACAATTTTGAGATGTACTTCTACTGTCCATTGACTTAATTTTTGAATAAGTGAAGAAACTCAGATCCTCAGAAAATCCAGTGAAATGCAACAGAAATTTGCATGTAATGTAATGATAACAGGAGTTTTTTTTAATAGGTTTTTCAGCTGTGGGACATGGTCCATTATGTCCTGCAGTTGCTTAAATGATTGCCCCAGCAAAGCCCTCTGTGATAGCAATTACATAATTATTTGACAATTAAATCTATGTATAGATCTGAAAAAATGCTGTATTTTGGTAATTCCATTTTACTGCCACAAGCTTTAATTTTAAAAATGGTATATTCTCTGGTATTAATTTTTCCTTTTTCCTATTTCTAGCTGCTATTTCCTCTTACTACAATAAAACATTGTTTTATTTACCTCTATTTACAAAAATAGGGATAAAAAGTCCCTCATCAGGTTGAATCTCTGTCTGTTTGATGATGTCCATGGCATATCAACAGGCATATCCTATTGGTCATGTTTGATTATCAGTTGAGCATGTTCAATAGAGTTAATAGGGTTTCCAATTCCAATAATGAATTCATGATATTGTTTTTATTTCTATTAGACTGACAAATGAAACTTTCCCACCCATTGAACGCTAAAATCATTTCTATGAATATAAAATATTGTCTGAAGCATACTGCAACCAAAGGAAAATATTTCAAACTGTATTTGTCATCCATCTTATGAAGTAGTAAGTGATGTTTCCCTCACTCCAAATGGATGGCAGGCAGCCATTCTGGATGGCAGAAGTCTCTGAAAAAAATAGGTTGGAAAGTAGAGGAAAATAATGTTTTATAAAAATCTGTTTTAAAGGAAATTCTTGATGAAAGTATTAAAAGAATACTTGATGAATTATTAGATAGATGTATCAGAAAAATGGAGCCATATCATCAGAAATATTTAGGAGGGGAGACACTTTTTATGGATTGTGATAGGTAAAAACTGGAAAAGTTTATAACCAGGCAACTAAGTGCATAGCCTTATGATCTGTAACTACATTGTGTACTACGTGGTACCATTAGTTTACAGGAAAGCTACCCTAGGTAATGTCAATATTGGCAAGTAATTTGGCTCAATAAAAGCAGACTAGTGAACACTTGCTTCTAATTTGTTTATATATGCACTATTTGTAGTTTCGTAGTTTTACATTATATTTAGTCTGATTCCTAGGAATGAGCAACTCTAAAACATTTGGGCAAAAAATATTCAGAAGTCCAATTGTTGGTTCAGAGATTTTCTTTCTCCATCAGGGACAGGAGCACAGTTTGCATTTGGAGAAGAGCATGCAGTCTCATCCAGAAGGCGACACTAATTCATATGTACGAAAATTTTTTCACAAATTCATTACAGTAAAAGGGGACATATATCTAATTTTTTACTTACAAATCTCGTAGAATTACAAATATTCAGACATATTTGTATACTCATTTAAAAATCAGTGGTGCAATGAATCAAGAAACTACTATTTAAGAAATCTATAACTTTCCCTGGATGATTCTGTTTTATCCTGCTGATTCCAGAGGGACTGAGTAGTACCAATCCTCCTTTACACTTTTATCTTCTCTATCCTGTCTCATCTCCTGCATATTGAAATGTTAGCCATATATGATGGTGATTAAATAAACATCTCCGCTGTTCTGTTGTAGTTTATGACATCATTAGAAATCCTCAGCAGAACTGATTGATGACTTAACATTGCTAACTATTTTTGAGGGCAATACCTCTAAAAATAAATGAGTTTTATTTAAAATGTCACTATATATAGAGGCTTATGTTGTATTTTATGAGTTTTAATATATGTAATATCATGCTTTCCATTATTCTGGAAATTACTTTAGCTCTTATTTCTTTTTCTTACAGAATAAGTTATGAAAATATATTACCACAATATTATCTGCACTGGGATGTGGAAAGGATCAGAGAGCAAAAGTGAGAAAATACGTGAGTGAAGATAAAGAAAGTTTAATAGGTAAAAAAACAAACAAAAAAAAAACCCTGCACATGCTGGCAACAAAAAATAAGGAATTAATATTTCCTTTTGGTAGGCAGATTTTCAGCCATTTGCAGGTAAGGGGGCCTCCATCATATGCAACACCTTGTTTCTTGAAAAGTTCCCTCCACCCTCCTCCTTCTTTACTCTCCAGCTTTTATTGCTGAGCATGATGTCATAGCCATATATAGTTTGAAATATCCTTTTGGTCAGTCTGGATTAGCTGCACTTGCTGTTTCTCCTCCAAACCTTTTGTGTACCTCTCGTCTACTTGCTGCTTGGACTGGCTAGTGAGAGAAACATAGAGACCTTAACAATGTTACATGGAATGTCCCTGGAACATGTCCAGAGAAGAGCAACAAAACTGGTGAGGGGTTTGGAGCACAAATCCTATGAGGAGCGGTTGAGGGAGCTGGGATTGTTTAGTCTGGAGAAGAGGAGGCCCAGGGGAGACCTCACTACACTCTACAACTTCCTGAAGGGAGGTTGTAATGAGGTGGGGTTTGGTCTCTTCTCCCAAGCAGCAAACAGGACCCAAGGAGATGGCCACAAGTTGTACCAGAGGAGATTTAGATTAGACATAAGGAATTTTTTTTTTCTCTCAGAGAGTGGTCAGGCACTGGAATGGCCTGCCCAGGGAGGTGGTGGAGTGGTTGTCCCTGGCAATGTTCAAGAGGCGTCTGGATGAGGAGCTATGAGATGGTTTAGAGGCTTGTGGTAGCAATGGTAATGGATAAACTGTTGGACTAGATGATCTTGTAGGTCCTCTCCAACCTTGTGATTCTATGATTGTATGATTCTAATGTGTAAGCACTGTTCAACTGTAGCTGAAACACTGATGTGTTAGCAACACTGCTTTGGTCATAAATCCAAAACATAGCACCCTATGGTCTGCCATGTGGAGAATTAACTCTTTTTCAGCCGTGCCCCATGCAGCAGTTGAACTGGCCTGTTCCATGGATAGCCTACTGATGAGAACTGTTTTAGATGCCTCAAATGACACTGAAAAAAAAAATCAAAAAAGGTTGAAACCTCATGAAAGCTCCACTGAAGAACTCTGCTAAGAAATACAGCAACAGTTTCCATTTGAAAGCTATTTTCAAACAAAGAATCTCACACAACAAACAGCAAAATCAGCCAGGTTGCAGTGGTGCTGCAGGCATACATATGCTTGGCCATGTATCCCATTGATCTCGACTCTAATTTTGACCGAGAGCTCGATTATCTTGATCTCAGACCTGTCTCACCATTACAGACCTGCCTGGTGACAACTGGAATACCTGATCTTGGTCAGTGCTTCTGAATCTTACTGTGACTCACTGACTCCACTTCCAGATTTCACCCTACACCTATCTCATCTGTAGGAACTTGGATGGTGATCTAGACTGTGCTCAATTGGGCTACTGGGCAAGCACCTTTACTCTGCTTGAGTGTTATGGCATGGAGCTGTATTCCTGCCAGCCATTTTATCACTCACAGCTACCTTGCTTTTACTGATATATGATATATGTGACATTCATCAGACACAATTACAAGTTTGAAGACTGAAAATGTTGTTTTCATGAGATAATGGCTAGCAATCATAATAGAATTATTACTGTAAAATATTAGATGGACTTAGGGGAGTGAAAAATAAATTTAGAGAAAATAAGGGTGTGTAGTGGATGAGTGGATGGATGGATAGATTGACTGATAGATAGATCAGATACAGACAGTTAAGACTGTATAAGAAGTGAGAACCTTGCAACAGAAACTCATGTACTGAGTACAAGGAACAACTACAAAAGAAACGAAATATCTGATTTTATGTTATCATCATCTGATCTATTTTGCCTGAGAAGCAAAACTATATCCAAAAGAAGATAGTAAAACAAGATACTATTTTAAGAACAATAGATCTCAGGGTGAGTTAATATTCGAAACTTAATAAGGGACCTCAAAAACATATTGCTGTTTCAGTACTTTCATGGGCATTAAATGAATGTTCGAGAAAGTGACTCAGATACCTAAGTAAATAGCACGTCCTGGTCAAGTATCCAGGTCAGACAAAAGGAGACCAAAATATTGAGTCAGTAATGTAATATAGTCCCAGGGCTTGACATTAGTACATACATGCATGGATAAGTGAAGATAAGGAGTAGTGTAAGGAGAATAGAAATTCAAAAAATCAACATAGATAAAACCCATTGAAATAAGAAAAAGAAAAGCAGGAAATAGATGTTATTATTACTTCTCCTAATCAGATTTAAATTATTAATGGAAAATATCAGGCAGCAAATTTAAATTTTCTAAATAAAGGAATCAAAAAAGGAGAGGGTGATTTTATGCTCTATGGAGGAATCATTTTTGCTAATCAGGATATGGTCCCAAAACAAATTACATTATCATTTTGAGTGAGAATAACAAGAATAAATATACAAAGGATTGCTATTAAAATGACATAATGGAAGTATATCTCAACATGTTTTCTTCAGTCATATTCAGGAATCAGAATATCTCGTAATAATTCTGAAACTTCAAATTGAATACCAGCAAATTTGAGCAGATTTATTTAACATGTAATTTAACAATGGTATACAATTGAAAAGTGGCTATGTAGAAGTTTTGTGTAAGAAAAGAGTGATAAAGATCAAGTCACACAGTGTGATTACGGTTGATGTGCACTAGAAGAAATTTGCCAAATAAAGAAAATAATTGTAAAGGAGGGCACAATGTAACTGTGAGTGCATTGAAAACTGATCATGATAAATGAAACCAATATCCGTCATAATTTTGGGAGAAAATATGGGAAATAGAATAGATATATTTTATTTAGAGTCCAAGCTTTAATTAAATGTTACATGGCAAATTTGTTAAGGTAAAGGATGAAATATTATGGAGGCATTTTGAAAAAACTAAAGAAACTAAAAAAGATTTTCTGATCATCAAATAATCTAGCACCAGAATTTCCCAAGAAATAACATGGATTAAATAAATATGTTCACTGATATTGGTATCATGACTATAATCGTACCATTACCATCAATATTGTCAGTCACTCTGTGATTCTATTATTGAATATATTACAGATAGTAAAGTATGTCAAAAATTATATTTGGGCTCAGTCACTGTAGAGAAGATGTTTTCCAATGGCTCATGTCTTCTAAGACAAAACAGAATTTACTTCAGTTTTGGGAAGAGAGGAATTTGATATCAGGGTTTAATTAAAACAATCTGATCTGCCTTAATGAAAACTGGCATGTGAAGCAGGTGATCTGTTCGGGTCCTCTATAGAAAGCTAAACAATCATTTGTTAACCTTTAGGTTTTTTTATGCAACCACTTGACAGACAAAAAAGGCAAAAACATTTCTCAGAATTCATTATTCATTATTTCTGTTTCATTCATTTGTTGACACTTTTTATGGTTATCTCTGGATTGTGTTTTCAAAATAGAGTTTGTTTGTTTGTTTGTTTGTTTATTTTGATGCACCAGCATACAACCAGACATAGAGGTAGAAAATATTTGTTTGCAGGGTTCGTGAACTACTGGTCATAGCAAATGACCTTGAAATCTGAAAACATCATCCAGCCAAGCAAGCAATATTGGATTTGTGTCAGGACGTAAAATATTTAAAGAGAAATAATAGAGGATCACAGGCAATTCCACAATAGTGTGCGTGGACATTTTGGCAGCTCTTAGATTTACAGCACCACGGTTCTGTCTGTGTGGGCATAAACCAGTCAAGTTGTTCTACAGCAGGTGTCATAATAATTTTACAGGGCATTTAAAAAGGAATATGCAACAAGGACACATTTTCCCTAAGGAAAGCCATAAATAAGAACTTTTTTTTTTTTTTTTTCTTCTTTTCTTTTTAGGAAAGTGTATAGGGCATTTAACCTGTCAAAACACATTCCCTTCTTTGTATTTCATTTTCTTTATTGTTCTATATAATGACTGCCTGTTGAATGACTCCAGTGTTTTTCCTTGAATGCCCTTGCCTAATAGGCCATTAGAAACATTTTTTATTCTTCACAAACCCAGTTACTTCTCAAAGTCTGTATAATATGAATTTACTTTTACTTCTGTGTATGTTAGTTTATAGTACTATCAGTCAAATAGATTTTAAATTACACAAATTCTGTGTTGTTTAAATTACATAGTCATTAAACGGATACTTATTTTCATATTCACATCTGCATAATGGAAGCTGAATAATCATCTAAAGTGACACATTCACAGTATAACTGTAAGCTTAAACACTGAAAAAGACACTGCAAAGCTAGGTGTTAAAAAGAACTCAGTCACATACTTTGGGCCTAATTCTCTATTCTCCACTGTACAGTGGATCAATAACTTAAATTATGAAGTGCCCATCTTTCTTTAGGTTACAGACAGTAACACTGACAGTAAAAGAGAGCAAAGCAATGATACTGAGGTCATCACATATCATGCTGTGCTAGGGAAGACAGAGAGACAGGCTGAAATTAAAATATTTTTTTCGTGTTAAGGATGTTACGGTTGCAATAATTAGCATTAAAAAAAAAAAAAAAAGAAAGAAAAAAAGAGAAACTCTGCCATTACGTTAGTTAAAATAACCTAAAATATTCATTCATTTGAAAGTAACTTAAAGAAAAGAATACTAAAAAAAAAAAAAAAAAAAGAGAAAGTGAAGAGGATGCTTATTATCACAAAATCATAGAATCATAGAATTGCTCAGGTGAAAAAAAAGTAAGCATATCTGAAAATCTCTAAAAAGTGAATTTATATGCTTATGCCAGTTTTCCAATTCCTTCTGTGAAACTGTAGGACATTTAAAATATTTCATCCACTGATGAACAGTACACCAGAGTTTTCCTGGGAATGGGTGCATCACAACACCACATTTATGATTTGATTTACTTTGGTATGTTGCATATAAGCTACCAGCTCATTCTGTAATAGGAAGAATTTTTACTCTATCTTGAGAGGGATGAAGGTCCTACCGCAAATCTTTTACACCAGGAGGTATCTATGCCCATGGGAACACTGTCTTCTAATCCAGTGAGGCACTTGAAATTTATGGTAAATGAAAAATGAAAGAGAAGGGGAAGGGGAAAGGGAAGGGGAAGATGAAGATGAAGAGGAGGGTGGGGAGGGGGAGGAAAGGGAAAGGGAAAGAGCACTAGGGGCACTTTCCAAGGCTTCAATGCTCTTCAGGGATTTATACAGATTTTAGGCTGCTGCCAGTCTGATTTACACTGAGATATTAAGGTATTAAGTATTAAACCTCAAATAAGATGCTGTTTTTGGCTTTCAGTTGCTCAGGAGCCTTCTGAGCTGCATAGGAAAATGTAGTAGAATATGTAATTACTTTAAAGTCTTCTAAACTTAGATATGTGAAGTATTCAAAAGAGAAAACTTTCTAAAACTTTCTTGCTTTTAACTTAGATTACACTCCTGGGCATACTGAAGTAAAAAAGGAAGAATTCCAAAATGTGAGAGAAAAGAAATTTACTGTACTTATTCTGTAAGCTGAGAATTAGTAATATGTTCACCAAAGTGAAAAGTTGTGATTGATTCTTACAATTACATACGTGTCATGGCAAAAAGATACACCAAGAATTAAAAGGAAGTTAAAATATTAGAGTAACAGCATATTAGCCATAAAATTCTTCTTGAGCTAACAAGAACTTTTTAGTTAGTAAAAGAAAAGTTTACATGCAAAGAGTTAATGACACAAGATTCATAGTAATCCCTTTTGGTAATCCCTTGGAATATTTAGTCCCTTAATATCCACAGAACAGCTTAATATTTTTCTCAATTATCATCTTTTCTTTGCACTTAAGTTTAAGACAAATACTGTCCATGGCTATGTTACAGGATTAGAAACATATGGAAATGTACCATTTGGAGGAGTAAACTATTGAAATACTTCTATCCTATGATGTTAACTTCAAAAGAATGGTCAGGATGAAGGAGACAACTTTTAAACTCATAATTGTACCCTCTATTAATAAGTCTTCATAAATTGTAATTTTAAGAGGCTTTAAAAAACTGAGGGATTAGATTCTGTACCGAGGAAAAATGGACAGAGGAATCCCTCCTGCTCATGTTTTGCACTATTTGTTCCTTTGTACAATTGAATGTAGTAAATTTAGCCATCAAATGAAAAATAAATTGAGAAATCTAAAATGTGAATGCAGAGGCCTTAGGATGTTTTTTACAGAAAGTATTCAAGGATTTCAAAAAAGAAATTGTTTTGTATCTCTTCAGTACAATATTACAAAGGAAGAAATCAGACCAGTATGAGTGGTTTCCTTCATTTTACTTTTAATTTGCAGTATAATATCATACTGAATTTTGACGATCTTTTCCAGTGAATATTCAAACTCTCAGTACAAATGCTCTGAACTGAGGTATTTATGCAATCTCTGTTCAACTGTATTAGCTACAGTTGCTTAGATAAGCTAACTAGAGTTAAGGACAACTTTGAGAGTTGAACAAGTTCAGAATATTTGAATATGAGGAAAGGATTGATTCAGGTCAGTTCTATATTATTCCCATCTCATCTTTAAAGAACCTATATTTTATCATTTCACAAGTTTATCAGTTTAGCTACCCAACGAAACAGTCACTGCAAAGCTGCCTTACTATGGTAATGAAATTTTAGGCGTAAGTTATAAAACATTAATATATAGTGAAAGATTCTTACTCATTTAAAAGCACCATGATTATTTAACCAAAGTGAATAATATTAGGATCATATTCAAGTCTCAACAGCCTTTCTGCTATTTAAGTGCTATTTTTGATCTATTTATTGTGTATTAGAATGGAGGAACGGTTGAATCCAAAAGAGAACGTCTTGACATTTAGGTACTTTGACATTTTCCATCAATATTAATAGGGCTATGAAACAGTCATCCTTCATGTTATTTAACAGTAAAGTAATGCTTATTAACTACAAATGTTATTTAATCAGTTTTAGGCAGTAAAGGTTATGCATTATTTCCTTCTTTATTGTGATTAATTTTAAACCTGGAGAGAAGCAAAACCTTTCAGAAATGAAATTACTTACACAAGATTTTAACTCTCATAGATTTGTAGACCCTTAGGAATGCTGTGCCATACAAAGAAAGAAAAAAAAATACATTAAACATTTAGCAATCTGCATTTGTTGCTTTGATTTCTATCAAATTCTCTTTCAAAACCACCTTTAAATCTGTCTCTTATTGTTGGAAGTTAAAATATACAAGGAAAGATCTAGGACAAATCCTTTTATAAAGACTTGTAGGGACAGGACAAAGGGAAATGGTTTTGAATGGGAAGAGGGTAGATTTAGACTAAACGTTAAGAAGAAACTCTTTACCGTGAGGGTGGTGAGATACTGAAACAGGTTGCCCAGAGGGGCTGTGGTTGCCCCCTCCCTGGAAGCACTCAAGGCTAGGCTGGATGGGGCTTTGAGCAACCTGGTATAGAGGGAGGTGTCCCTGCAGGGAGGTTGGAACTAGATGGTCTTAAAGGACCCTTCCAACCCAAACCATTCTATGATTCTGTGATTCTATAACCAGGACTGAAAGCACATGTGCTATTGTAACTATGTGCTATTTAATGGATAACTTTACTAATAGAGAGTATTTATAGTAGTAATTTCTAACAGAGTGAATTAAAACGAAATGTATCTACCTACATTGTTATAGCCAAGTTCTTCAGAATTGAAATGTGCCTTAAATGACAGCATGTAAACAGGATTATTTCACCACAGCAATGTTAATAATAGACAATCTTATACTCCTGAGATTATGCTGTTCTCTCAGATCTAATTACTAAAGTAACACATAATTCCAATACTTATGTTTGTAAACTGAGTCTATTATCAACCATTATCACTCATCTGAATAACAGAAAAGCACTCATTGTTTACTTGCTGGCCTTATTCCTCACAGCTGGCACTGCTTTTGCAATTGGTATGTTATTACTTAATCATCAATATCAAAAAACATGCTATTGTTTCTTGGTACTACTAAACAGACACAGCTGGAAAGTATTTTATTTGATATTTTTGTGTGAATTTTTACTTTGTACTGTTTTAATAACTTTGAGTATGGAAGTAACAGCTTTATACAGTGTTTGTAACATCCCATTCTCTCACATCCTACTGAACACATACTACAATTAAATTATACAATTTCAAAACTAGTTGTGACTAAGCTTAGCTGAGTGTTTTTTATATTAAACAGATAATGTTTCATTAGAGAACATATTATTCTGTAAAGTTTCTCAGTCTCTCATGGTTAAAATAATTAAAATAATAAAAAATCCTTTCTAAATCTTTCTATTCCTATAACACTTGAAGAAGTATAATGAAAATGTCGAAAAACTGAGCCTTAACTTATTTGTATATAAGAGAAGAAGAGTTTCTTCACAGAATTGTTTCTGGAACCTGTGTGAGGTTCTATTGGCTACATTCAGAAATTACAGAACTACACATTTGTGTTTTGTTTTTTTTTTTCTTCTCTAAGTTTAATTTCAGTGTGATAAACGTGATCATTTAATATAATAATTTTAAGGATCTGCAATATTTTCAGGTTGTTACCCAAATTTGTCTTATTAATTAACATGCTTTGGGAGACAAACCTTTTCAATGGAATTGTGAGGTAACAAAGTATCTGGTAACTTCATTAGCAGATTAATAACATTGAAGTTTTATAGGAAATATCGTAATAATTTCAGCTGATGCTTTATACTATTCCTAGATTGTTTAAAAAATAGTCTTAATTTCTTTTATCTCTACATTAGCTTCTGCTAATTCTGTGTTATCTTGACTTCCACCTGCTTAATTTACATCTTACATATTTATTAAAAAAAATCATGTGATACTATCTAATCTTTCAAGTGAAAACCTAAGTTTGTTCTTGAAGTTATACGTTAAAAGCATAGCATTACTATTTAAATTGACCTGTGATTTAGCACTTGGTGTTCACAAAGCAAAGCAGGGTTTTAGAAAATGAAGTTTTAGTAGAAATAAGTGTTCTTTTGCTTACTATTCTTTTGCAGATCAAAGATTTTATCATTTAACCTTAAAGGAAAATTGTAGGCACTTGACTGGAATAAAGCTTATATCTAATGGGATCTCTTCAAATGAATTTGTTTCATGATATCTCATATATATGTATTCTAGCTTTGTATGTGGAGAGGTTAAGAAGAGGACTGCAATCTCTCATTTAACTTACATCTGACTTTAAATACAAGAGAACAAGTTTTTGTGATCCAAACACTGCATACTATTCCCAGTGGTGTAGGCTAAGGGAAAATTTCAAATATTAACTGATATTTATATTTATTCACAGGATTTACACTAGCTCTAAATATGGATTTGTAAGTGAAAAATAAGGAATGAAAACTAATACTTTCTGAGATGTTCTAACAAGAACCGAAATTGTGCATCCAAATTTTACAGATGTAGCTGAAAAACAACATTATCCTATTTTATAACAGCGGCATCAGATATTTTTCATGCTTGGCAATTTTTTTTTTAACTGTAAGACACTGCTGATTAACCAACCAATCAGTAAGTATGGAAAGCAGTTTGATTCTGCTCAGCACATGACCTCATCTGTTACAGATAGCAGATTAAATGCTTTTAATGATCTTCTCAAACAAGACTTTTAGGAAGGTGTTTTTGCATGTCCTACCGGAACTAGCTAACATATTTTTGTTCATTAAATATTGGAGGAAACAACCATATTATTTTTCTGAATGTAAAAATGTAAAATGTGACTATTGTTAACTGTCCTTTTGATTAAACAAACAAAACAACTCACCACAGCAAAAAAATGTTGTTAATTTTTCCTGTTCAATCATCACGAGAATCTCTTCAGAGTGATTCTTAGAACTTTTTTTTTTAGGATACAAGAGCATATTGTTGAGATGTAAAAAGTAATTATTGAGTAATTACTGATGAATACTGTGGGGAACTTGGAGGAACAGAACAAAGATAACCACACATTTAACTAAGCTTAGTGCTAAAGTTGTGCCCAAACCCATCTCAGATGATATAAATGTCAATATTTTAATAGGATTTCTAGGATTTTCTGTTTATGGAAGATCCATTGAAGTGGACGGGGTCAGGATTAGTCCTCTTGTCAAGTTCTACATGAATTGTGTTTACTGTTCACTTACATAGTGTGATTCTTGTTTTCAAGAAGTTTCATAAGTCCCTAACAATCCTTCAGTCATTTTTGGATAAAGAGGAACAACTGTTTTTTGCTGGAAATTCAGAACAATATCTGAATCACTAAGTGTTAATAAAACTAATTAGCATCTGGTACTCTAAAACCAGAGTTCATCTTCATAAATAAATAATTTATTTGTGTCTTGGAATGAATTGCACAATTGTCACTCAGCACATTTCTTTCACTACTTCTGGTAAGGCATATTGTACATCTCATCTAAGGTGGCAATTGCATCATATTTGGATTCATCTTAACAGCTATACTGAGATTATAATATCCTTTTTTCCTACCTGTAACTTCAGTGTTCTATTTCTGCAATTCCAAATTACCTACTCTTTTTTTTTTTTTTTTTCCCCCATATGATGACAGAACATCTTGCTTGTTGTTCTTTATAGTCGAACCACCTTCCTAAAAGAGTTAATTCTGAAAGAGGGGAGCACATTTAAAATTTGTTAGATCATTAATTACTCTTTCCTTCCCCTGTATCAGCTTCTGCAGTAATTTCCAGCTTAGAATCCTCTCTGGTTATTATAATTGGCAGTTTATTGCCTTTTCCAGAATTACTAAAGTTACTAATTTTACACCATATATCCAAATTTTATATACTGTTGTTTGTTTTTCTCCTTCATTTACTGTTCTTCAGAAAGCTTTTATTCTATAAACAAATATTAATGTATAAGGGAAATATAATTAATTTTAAGGTAATATGCCCTAAATTGAATATACAATTGTTTTAAAAGTATATTTCATCAGCTTCATTTCCTAATATTGACTTTTATCTGAACACAGATCAAGCATGTTTTGGAAGATTTGCTGCTTATTAATTTCCATTGTGCATCACTCTTGAAGATATGTTCATCCTATACAAGTTCATCTTTCTTTAAATGTATATCAATATTTTAGTGGGAATTTAATTTCTCTAAATGGATAGCAAGTCCTGGGGTTGCAGTTTTAACCTTAAGCTTTTGTTCTTTTTCTAGTATAGTAAATTAATTAGTAATTTAACTAGTAATTTATAATGCTAGAAGATATCAAGTACAACAAATTCTTGTTTGTTCTTCTGCTTTTAAATCTATAAGACATGATTATCATTTTGCATGGTAAAAGTAATGGCATATAATAAAAAAAAAACACAGTTTAATTTTTAAGCATTCTATGAAAATGACTTTTTTTTATAAACGTATGCACTAGTGAATTGAAAGCACCTTCAAGAAACTGTATGTTGACATCAGATGGAATGCAACTGTCTAGGAGAGGCAAGAATGTTCTGGGCAGCAGCTGGACTGATTAACAGAGCTTTAAGCTAGATTTGATGGAGGATGGAGATGTAGTTCTGAGTGAGAAAGAATCATAGAATTGTAAAAGGGCCTGAACACTGTCACTGTTGGAAACAGCAGGACCTCTCAGACCTGTTCTAGAGGAACTTTAGAGGGCTCCTCCAAGAAAGTAAGTGATAGCCCAGCTGAAATACTTCTACAGCAATGCACACAGCATGGGAAATAAGCAGGAGGAGATGGAAATCGTGGTGCAATTAGAAAAATATTACTGTTGTTCTCTTTATAGAACAATATATTGTTATATATGTTATATATAACAATAATTCTATTGTTATAATAGAAATGCAGTGGGAAGAATCACACAATTGGAATACTAAGATTAAGCTTTTTTAGAAAAGACTGGCAGAGCAGGAGGTATGGGGGAGTTGTCCTCTATGTTAAGAAGTGGAAGAACTGCCTCTGAGAAACAGCTATGATTAGATTGAGAGCTTGTAGGTTAAAATAAGTGATCAGACCAATAAAGGACATCTGGTAATCAAATGCAAGAGCATTGTGCTCCCAGGCTATGATATTGATGGGGGATTTCAGCCACCTGGATGTTTGATGGAAAAGCAACACATCCTGGAGTCCACTGAGGGTAACTTCCTAGCCTAAGTATTAGACAAACCAATTAGAAGTGAAGTGTTACTGGATGGGTGCTCATTAATGCAGAGATAATTTAAAAAGTTAAGATTGGAGGCAGGCTGGGCTATAGCCAAAATTGCCTGGTTGAGCTCACGATCTGAAGGGCCTGGCAAAGAGCAAACTCAGGACTCTAAACTTCAGGAGAGCAAACTTCTGGCTGTTTAAGGAATTACTGCATTAGATGCCCTGGGAAACTATCCTTGGCGACAACAGAACAGATCTGGCAGATCTTTAAGTATATCTTTCTGAGAGCAGAAGACCTCTCCATCCTCCAACATAAGAAATCAAGCAGAGGAAATAGAAAACTGTCATGGCTGAGAAAGGACCAGCTGGACAAACTGAGGGAAAAGAAGGAAGTGTATAGGCAATGGAAGCAGGGATGTATGGCCTGGGAAGAATAGAAGGACACACTCTTGATATGCAGAAATGGGAAGAGGAAAGCCGTGTGTAGATGTAACTAAACTTGATAAGGGATGTGAAAAATAACAAGGGATTCAACAGGCACAGTGATCAAATGAGAAAGGCCAAGGAGCAAATGAGAAGGGAGAATTGGCTTCAGCAGACATGGAGAAGGAAGAGGTATTTTGCCTTGATCTTCACTGGCAGTCAGGCTTCCCATATCTCTCACGTCTCTGAACCTCTAGGCAGGAGACAGGGCAGACAAATCCCTCTAACTGTAAAAGAAGAGCAATTTCAAGACTGCTTCATGAAACTGAAACTGTACAAGTCTATGGGCCTGGCTTATGTAGTTGTCAAGATGATCTCCATCATATTGGAAAAGCCATCGCTGTCACAGGAAGTCTCCAATGACAAGAAAAAGGGAAATATTGCTCCCATTTTTAAGAAGGGAGAAAAGAAGACCCTAGGAACTGTAGGCCATTGAGCCTCATGTCTGCCTGGGAAGATCATGGAACAGATCCTCCTAGAAGCTATGTTAAGTTTCGTATGAGTTGAGGAGGTGATCCAACCACGGCTTCACCAAGGGCAATGCCTGACCAATCTAGCAGCCTTCTATGATGGAGTGACAGCTTCAGTGGACAAAAGAAAGGCAACTGATGTCCATCTGGACTTATGCAAGTCCTTTGACATGGCCACACAGCATATACTTATCTCAAAATTCAATATGTCCCTGGTCTTTAATTTAAATTTGAGTATTACAATTGTTTATTTATTTATTTTTCATTCAATTGCTACTAGAACTTTATGTATGTTTTATTTTTATTTAAATTGGATCCCCTTAAATAATTTTATGTTGTGCACAAATTCTTCTAATTTCTGATTGATTCTCCATATATTATTTATGAATATATTGACCATCCTGCAGACATTTAGGCTATATTTGTATGCAAAAATGAAGAAGATCTCTTTTGATCTCCAGCCTATGGCTGACTATGATCAAAAACAAAGTCAAGGAGTGAATTCATAATTAAGTAATGGATGATCACTCAAAGATCCAGTGTAATCTTTCCTTCTTTTCCTACATGGAAATGCAAACACTTGTGCTACCTGCTATGTAGATGCCCTATGTTTTGAAAACTAAACACCCCTCCCCCAGTTATTAAACTGTTAATAATCCTGAGATAATATTTTCTCCTATTCCGCTTAAGACTTTTATGTGGAACAGAGCTGACAGTGTTTTAGAAAGCAGGTATGCCATGTATACCATATGAACTGAATATTTATCCATAGGCTCACTGATCTTAATATGTTTTTGATGTGCAACTTTCTTTCATAGAAATTGTGTAATCCCTTTGCAAAATAGTGCTAATAACTAAACATGAATTCTGTCAAAATGGCACTTTCAATAATATGTTAGAAAAATCTTTGATCTAATTAAGTTTTATTTATTTATAAATCAACATTAAACGTTGTCCACATATAAAATCTTTTCTCCTATCATTGGTTCTACAGGATATAACTTAATAGAATAAATTGGTAGCTCTAATTTTTTTTCTGTTTTCAGAGAACATTACCTGAGATCACCCAAGAATAAATATGTAACAAACACTGATAGGCTTTGTACTATTTCGCTTACAGATCTACAGATGCAAATTGTAAAACAGGTAATTTTGCAATTCTCTGGTATTACCAATGTATGGCGATATTTCAGAATATCAGTTACTGTGTTTTTGTTTTTTTTTTTTTTAAAAAAGGTAGTGTTAATTTTGCTAATCTTTTTTGTATTATAGTGGATATATTAGAAAACTGGTATTGTGTGGTGGGTTTGCAAGTAGAGCACCACAATTACTCCCACCAGTTTTCTCTGCGCCTCTTCTGTACATTTCCACCAAGAATTTATTCTTTAAACATATTCTTTGAGTAGTCCAACTTATTTCATCAGTAATGAAGTCTCTTGTTACACTTGCAATGTCATCTGGAGGGAAGGATTTCTGAAGAGCAAACAGAGCAGCTGTTGCCTGGTAGGGAAGTAGATCAATGACTTGACACTTGGCAGCTTTAAGTCTGTATAGAGTTTAATAGTTGAAAGGCAGTGTACAAGAAAATTGAAGGCTATTCACCTTGTGGGTCAAACACACCTAGGTTTTGTAAATTACTGTGGCTTAATAAAAAAAAAGTGGTACTTCATTTTAATAACTATAAAAAAGCTTTTTTTTTTTTTTTACACAGTCACAAATTCTAGTTTTTAAATCCACGAGACTTAACAGAATGCCAGACAATATTTATGATATATACAATCTATGTACATGTACATAAATTTATATTTTTTTAGCTTTGACTTCATTGAGAAACCAAAATTCCTATTTAAATAGATAACATTTAAACAAGATGCATGAAATAATGTTTAATCATTGTGATGAAATAAGCTTTCATGAAATCATGATATGTACTGTAACTTTGACAAAGCTCAAGAAGCAATTAATTACTAAAATAGAAAATGCTTAAAAACAAAGACACAGAACACATATTTTCATTTATATGAAGGATCCTGCTTCTAGGTGTTGATAAATTATGTGTTCGCAGTTCATTAACTTCATTTTTTTTTAATCAAGATTGACAACTAGAACAAAGCTTGAAAGTGTTACAAATTTTACACTTTAATTATTATTCTCTTTATATTAAACTGTATACAAATTTGAGCTGCCAGATGTCAAGTCATTATTTTGCCTCCCTACTACGCAACAGCTGCTCTGTTCACTCTTCAGAAATTCTCCTTTCCAAATGACATTGTGAGTGTAACAATCAACCCTAACCCTAACCCTTATCCTTGAGAGAAAAATTCAACTGTTAAATATTGTACTTTTCCCTCGCACCAGCAAGTGGTAAATTTTAACAGTAGTGTAGAAAATACATTACCTACGGTTTTATAACATTTAGGAAAATTTGTGGGATCTTACTGCATTGAAAGCAAAATTTCAACAATATTAAGTGGCAATAAAATTTCAGTTATAATTTTAAGAATTATAACATTAAAAACATAAGTATTTGTGTCTTTGTTACTATTACATTTTTTCACTTAAGCACTACGCACTGAAAAATCAGTGGATTTCCATAGGTCGTGAAATTGAAATAGAATCTGAAGAAGGTCCGAAAAATATTGTGTAATATTAAAAACACAACTAGATTGTACTTAGTTTAATTTCTCTTAAGAGTGAATAGAATAATATCTACCAGTATTCTTACTCCATTCAGTAGCTGTGGTATTTTTGCACTGATGGGTAGCTAAGTTCAATCACACTGCTTTCTCATTTACCCTCATCAAAAGAACAGGAAGAAAAAATAAGATAAAAAAAGCACCAGGGGTTGAAAAGGACAGAGAAATCACTGAATAGTAATTGTCATTCACCAAAAAATGCTTAACTTATGGAAATCAAGATTGTTACCTATTGATGGAGCAGTGAGAACCAAAAGCAAACTGAAAACATCTTTGTTACATCCATCCTCTTCTACCTCCTCCCCACAAGGGGCACAGGGGAATGAGAATGGGGACTAGTATGGTTTAACCTGGAAAGTAGCTAAACCCCACACACCCTTTTACTCACTCACCCACCTCCTGGTGGGAAGAGGGGGAAAGAATTGGGGAGAAAAAAAAAAAAAAAGAAAAAAAAGAAAAAAAAAGTAGAACTCACAGGTTGAGGTAAGAACTACTTACAAAGCCAGAAAAGGAGGAGAAAAATAACAGTGAAGATAATATATTTACATGCATATATGTACAAAACAAGAGATACACAAAGCAATTGCTCAACACCCACTGACAGTTGCCCAGCCATTTCCTGAGCAGCTGCAGCCACATTGGCCAACTCCCCTCAGTTTTAGAATGACATAATATGGTACGGAATATCCCTTTGGACAGTTCAGATCAGCTCCTCGGTTCTGTCCCCTCCCAGCTCCTTGAATCTCCCCATTCTCTTGCTGGTAGGACAGCAGGAGAAGCTGAAAAGCTGAAATGTCCTTGGCTCTGTACAGTGCTGATTACATCAATGTGTTATCAGCATTGCTTTTCTCCTAAAGAAACAACATTGCATCATACCAGACACTATGAAGAAAATCAACTCTTTCCCAGCTGAAAACAAGAAAAGAGGGTGCAGTCAGTCTGTAATACTGTGTCTCTGCTTCTCCTTCTTTCATATTCTCTTCTCCTTCTCCAGCTAGGAGGTCCTAGGAGATGCAGTCTCCGCTTGGTCTTATGTGTGCTTCTCACAAGCTCCAGTTTTTCAAGAACTGCTCTAATGTGTGTCCACAGTACAGTCCACAAGTCCACCAGGAATGGACTTCTCCAGCACGCGTCTCCCATAGGCGCAGCTCTCACCAGATCACCTGCTACACCATATGCTTCTCTCCAAATCCTGTTTCAAACAGGAACCTGATCCTGTGTGGGATCCTCCATGGGCTGCACATGGAGATTTATTCTGTGTGGTACCCCATGGGCTGCAGGGGACAGCCTGCTGCACCATGAGCATCACAGAATCACAGAATCACAGAATTGTAGGGGTTGGAAGGGACCTCTAGAGATCATCAAGACCAACCCCCCTGCCAAAGCAGGTTCCCTACACCAGGTCGCTACACCAAGTAGGTGTCCAGGCGAGACTTGAATATCTCCAGAGAAGGAGACTCCACAACCTCCCTGGGCAGCCTGTTCCAGTGCTCCGTCACCCTCACCATGAAGAAGTTCTTGTGCACATTTGGGCAGAATTTCCTATGCTCCAGTTTCTGGCCATTTCCCCTTGTCCTGTCTCCACATACTGCTGAAAAGAGTCTGGCCTCGCCACTCTGCCCCCACATCTCAGATATTTATTGATCTGGATCAGGTCCCCTCTCAGTCTTCTTTTCTCAAGGCTAAACAGACCCAGTTCACTCAGCCTTTCTTCATAGGGGAGATGCTCCAGGCCCTTCACCATCTTTGTGGCCCTCTGCTGGACTCTTTCCAAGAGATCCCTGTCTTTTTTGTACTGGGAGCCCAGAACTGGACACAGTACTCCAGATGAGGCCTTACCAGGGCAGAGTAGAGGGGGAGGATCACCTCCCTCGACCTGCTGGACACGCTCTTTTTAATGCACCCCAGAATGCCGTTGGCCTTTTTGGCCACAAGGGCACACTGCTGGCTCATGGCCAACCTATCATCAACCAGTACACCCAGGTCCCTCTCTGCAGAGCTCCTCTCCAGCAGCTCATCTCCCAACCTATACCGGTGCATGCAATTATTCCTCCCTAGATGCAAGACTCTACACTTGCTTTTGTTAAACCTCATCTGGTTTCTTACTGCCCAGCTCTCCAGCCTGTCCAGGTCTCGCTGAATGGCAGCACAGCCTTCAGGCGTGTCAGCCAATCCTCCCAACTTCGTATCATCAGTAAACTTGGTGAGGGTGGCCACTATCCCCTCATCAAGGTCATTGATGAAGATGTTGAACAAGACCAGACCCAGCACTGACCCCTGAGGAACACCGCTAGTTAGAGGACTCAAACCAGACTTTGCACCACCAACGATGACCCTCTGTGCTCTGCCAATCAGCGAGTTCTCAACCCACTTCTCTGTCCACTCATCTATCCCACACTTCCTCAGCTTCGTTATAAGGATGTCGTGGGAGACAGTATCAAATGCCTTTCTAAAATCAAGGTAGACTACATCCATTGCTCTCCCCCATCCACCCAGCCAGTGACAACATTGTAGAAGGCTACCAGGTTGGTCAAGCATGACCTCTCCCTGGTTAACCCATGCTGACTACTCCTGCTAACTTCCTTTTCTCCCAGTTGTCTGGAGATGGTATCCAGCACAAGCTGTTCCATCACCTTTCCAGGGACAGAGGTGAGGCTGACAGGCCTATAATTACCCGGATCTTCCTTCTTGCCCTTTTTGAAGACCGGAGTGACATTGGCTAACCTCCAGCCTTCAGGGACCTCCCCTGTTATCCAAGACCTCTCAAAAATGATGGAGAGTGGTTCGGCAATGACCTCCGCCAGCTCCCTCAGCACACATGGGTGCACCCCATCAGGTCCCATGGACTTGTGGACCTTAGTTCTGCCTAGGCGCTCACGCACGTCGTCTTTCCTGACTTAAGGGAAGTCTCCCATTCCCCAGACCCTCTCACTAACCTCCAGGGTGTGGGATTCCCAAGGGAGAGCCTTTTCACTGAAGACGGAAGTAAAGAAGGCATTCAGTATCTCTGCCTTCTCAGCATCCCCTGTTACCAGAACCCCCCCCTCACTTAGTAAGGGGCCCACATTCTCTCTAGTTTTCCTTTTGCTGTTAACATACTTGAAGAAGCCTTTTTTATTATCCTTTATCACTTGAGCCAAATTCAATTCCAGATGGGCTTTAGCCTTCCTCGTTGCATCCCTGCAGGCCCTGACTACATTCCTATATTCTTCGCAAGTGGTCAGACCCTTTGTCCACATTTCATGGACCTTCTTCTTTCCTTTGAGCTTGCGCATGAGCTCCTTGCTCATCCACACAGGTCTCCTGCCACCTTTTCCCGATTTCTTGTTCACAGGGACGCACCGATCCTGATCTTGGAAGAAGAGCTGTTTAAATGCTGACCAGCTCTCAGAGGCCCCCTTACCTTCTAACACCCGAGCCCACGGGATAGCTCCAAGTAGGTCCCGGAAGAGATTCCGGGGATCTTCACAGGGTGCAGCGGAACTTCTTTTCCAATGCCTGGAGTACCTCCTCCCCATCCATCCTCACTGGCCTTGGTGAATGCAGAGTTGTTGCTATCTACATTTGCTCCCTCCTTTCTCCTGGCTGCAGTTACCCAACAGCTTTTCTCTTTTCTTAAGTTGGATCTCACAGAGGAACAACCAGCATCAGTCACAGCTCAGTTCTGCTCAGTGGCAAATTGAGCCAAGTGGAACTGACTCATATCTGACGTGGGGCAACTGTTGGATTGTTGTCACATAAGACACCCCTCCAGCCTCCCCAGCTACCAAAACCTCACCATATAAACCTCATACCATAATTGCAAATGACTATAACTACTATTAAGTTTCCCTAAGTGCTATGTCTAAAAATTGGCTTCTGAAAATTATTTTTTATAGTTGTCAGTATTCTTTTGTTTTTGACTCATCTGTAAAATGAAACAGCAACTATTCATCAATAAGAACAGTTTAACCTAATTACCCACTTATCTGTTTTCTTCTGTTATCAGAAGTTATATAGCATAGCCTCAGCTTAGTAAATATTGTGCTAACACTTTTCTGTGAGATAATCCTGAATGGGGCCTACAGGAAGGCTGGGGAGGGACATTTTATAAGGACATGTAGTCACAGAAAAGGGGGAAACTGCTTTAAATGGGAAGAGGATAGATTTATACTATATATTAGGAAGAAATACTGTAATGGTGATGAGACACTGGAACAGGTTGCTCATAGAGGCTGTGGATATTTCTACCCTGGAGGCATTCAAGGCCAGGCTGGATGGGGCTTTGAGCAACCTGGTCTAGTGGGTGGTGTCCCTGCCTCATAGCAAGGAGGTTAGAAGTAGATTATCTTAAAAGTCCCTTAAAGGACCCAAACCATTCTATGATAATGTGATCTTACTATCTTAAAGGGAACCGTTCATGAGAAAGTGCAAAATAAATTTGTATTATTTCTAACTTTTGAAATGAACTTGAAATGAACAACAAAGGTTATCATAGAAATTTACTGCAAGTCCTTAATGGTCTACCTAAAATAGATAAATGATGTGGAATATAAATGAAGGAAATGGATAACACATTCATATACTGAAGTATTGACAGCCATGTAACTACCTGGAGAGATGAAAAATAGATGATCATTCTTCTCTGTGATACAGTAATCACCTGCTATGCAACAGACATAATCAGAATAGCAACATCAGTCCTACCAAATGCAAATTCTCCTCTGAGTTCTGCACACAATTTAGTATTCGCACATCCTGCTTTGGGAATTTCCTGTCATTCTCATTTCTCGTATGTTGAATTTTTAATACATCATTCTTACTTTCTCCTTCACTGCGAGCTTTTTTCCCTTAATGTTTAGACATTTAGAAGGCCAAAGTATTGTTATTTTCATACAGCTCAGAACTACCCTTACCTTCTGAAGATGTTTCAGTTGCCTGTCATTTATAGTTAGTTGTGATATTTATATCATGTATCTACAAAATTTGTATGCGCAGAAAAATTTGTCACTTTTCTGATAAAAAAATCATAGATTTTCTGTAGTTGTATATAAATGTTAAACTTTTTTTTAATTATAGATTTTTAATTATAGATTATGTATTCTATAATTTTAATTATAGAATACATGAAATATATGCATTTTGTTTTACCTGAAATTTCAGCTCAGGCAGAAAATTATGATACTACAGTCACTACTTTCATATAAAAGGAGAAAAAAAAAAAAAAGTAAATTTAAAAAATGTGAAATCATTTAATCTTAGAAGGCCAAGTCCTTTCAATCAGATACAGAAGTTTCAGGTAATTATGGCAAAGTATACTTTGGAGCTTGATAAGTGACTATTTGAGGGTAAAACTATTTCACTGGCTACTTTTATTCCTCACTAACTACTACTTAGCCTCCTCAGAAGTCTTTGGCATCTACGTTTCAGACAAATTTTAACAGAAAAAAACAATGGAGTTGTCATGGTTTCATGATTTTTCGTTATCAGTATTCCACATCATAACATCATGTAATGCACTGGGGATTTGACTGCTGATGCTCAAGTTCCGGGTGCCTGTCTGGAGAAGAAGAACTACATTTCCCCAGGGGGCTTTGCGGTCAGCGAGGAGGTTTAACTCCCGGCAAGGTCACCTGATGTTCTCTTCTTTGCCTGTGCTTCTTCGCTTGCGCTTCTCCATCTGCGCTTGTCCGTCTGTGCTTTTCTGCCTGCGCTTCTTCATCGGCTCAACTGGACTGCACTTCTCATCTCAGCGTTGTGGTGAGGCCGGTCCACCTTCCAGACACACACTCTCTCTCTCTCCTTATATTCTGCTGATACTATATTTAGTAAATTAGTTTGTTTCACCTCAGATTGTTGCCGCTATTTTCAATTATTTCGGGGTCCCCTATTTTCCTTTTCCAGGGGCGCGGATCCGCGGATCCCTCCGCCCTTCTAGTCACAGAACTGGACCGAACCAGCCCGTAAACCGTTGACAGGAGTATACAACATGTATTTAAAAACATTACAGCTGTAAATTAATCTGAGTAACAAAGAAAAGTATTTTCAATTGAATGTGATTTCAACAGCAATACTTTTTCAGGCTTCTTATGCATCTCAGAACTAAAGGAGACCAACTTGCTCCTTGATACCAAGCAGGATAAGTTCGGGCAACTTAAGTGTTTGTCTTTAAGAAAGTGATGCTCACATGCAGACATCTACATCAAAATATATACAATTGTAGTTGTGGCCAATATTGGAGTCGCTGAAAATCTCCTTCCCAAACTTCCACCAGAAAATAGATGGGAGAGGATATAACTGAAAGTCTAGTTTTAACCTTTGAGATATCATTTATTTAATTCTAATACAGTCATTTAATGTAATGGATATATCATAGTCTAAAAATGTTTATTTCTCTTCACTAGTGCTAACAGAAGCCCAAGATTATCAGCTAAAGAATACGCAACTACATAAAAGATGCGTAGTTAGGTGAGAATAATTTTCCTACAAAATGGCCATCATCACAGATTGATGGTACTATGTATGGCATAACTCTAAAATCAGATGAATCAGTCAGTGCATCCAATTCTAGCTCTTTCATTTTTAACTCAGATAACACTGAATATAAAAGCTTTGAAATGTAGCATTCATCTTATTTGTTTTATTTCTTCAGCAGAAATGAACTGGTCTACTGATGATGAGAGGAAAGTAAACAAAGAATTAAAGTACAAGAGTTAAATGCAAACAATGTTGTGAGAATGAAGAATGTTGACACTGATATGCAATGAGCTATTTAAATTCAAAAGAAAATCTGCTATCATTTCTAGTATATTCATAGGCAAATTGTTAATGTCATGAGTAAAATAATGAATATAGGAAGAAGCTCCTTCAGTGTCAGTTAAGTATCAGTAATGATGATCCATAGTTAAATGCACATACTTCCATTTAGAATTGACACATTTAAGTCAATAACTTATCACATAAAGTCAAAATAGATTTCCAAGTTTCTCTGTTCTCTATGAAAAATAGCAATTTATAGAAAGCTTTTTTTTTTCAATATGAAATTGTTTCTTTTGCAGTTAAAATTTAATTAAAATCATATGAAATAATTCATAGTTAAGGATGAAATTGTCTTTCACAAACTTAAAATGTCCTATACATTAGGAATAGTATTGTTCATGATGTTCCCATGTATGATACTTTGTACATTAAGAAATGAAATTATGAAGAATCTGAGCTGAATTTCCAAGGATACTGTTTTCATTTGTTAGGGGTCCATAAAATGTGTAGATTAGAAAACATTTGTATACTAGTGCTACCTTATTAGACTACATAAAAAAGAGTATTTTCTCTTGGTTATGAAGCATATACAATATATTTTTGTATGTTCAAATAGAACAAAAAGAATATAAACCAGGCAAACAAAAAAAGAGCTAATACAACAAAAAGCACTGTTATAGTCCAATATTTTCTGACAGGGTGTACTGTTTAATATCACATGTGTTTTGAACATAGAAAAAAGTGATAGAGCAATGTGAAGAAGTCACATGGTAAAACCCCTCAATACAGAAATTACAATCCACAATTTCTCCATAAGATGGAAGCATATCACCTTTGCCCCTCTTCATTGGTCAGTCACAATTACTTAATAAATTACAATTTTTGTGTTCATATAAAGTAATATTTAGTAATATTTACTAAACACAGATACGTTCAAGTTCAGGATTTTTTATAATCTGGAGAAGGGTTAAATCTAACTGCAAATTTTTTGTTTTGTGTTGTTTTTTGGGTTATTTTGTTGTTGTTCTTGTTGTTGTTTTTGTTTTTCCTGAAGAATTGCAGTTAAACCACTTGAAATCTAAAAGCAAAGAATGTAACTGTCAAGTATTGATTAATCCAGTTCAGATATACAACTTTAAGAAAATGTGATAACAAGAAATAATACCTTCAGGAAACAATGTATTTCAACATGAATACAAGATAGTCTTAAAAATGATAAAACAGACCAGGTATACAATTTAAAGTTCAAGTATATCTAATTTTTGTATTAAATAGCAACATTTACTGTGCTTGTAAAAGTAATTCAGAATATTATTTTTATTGGGATAGTTCATGTCTTCATTTCACATTTGGGGTACTTAATTACACCTGAAAATTTGAATATAAGTAGTTGAGTGCATCTCAAGCACAGCAGTTACTGTTGGTTCTGAATGAAAGAAACAAATTCTTGTAATTTTAGAAGTTCCATAAAAAAGGAAAATAAATATTGAGCAAGATGTTCTTTTCTATTCCAAGGAAACTTTATGCAAAAAAAATTATCTTTCAAATCACAAACATTACTTAAGCAAAATGCCAAATATTTTTTTTTTTCTACACATTTACTCTTGTTCCCTGTATTTCCTTGATTCTTTGAATTTCATTAGATTACTCATTTTAATCTTGAATGGAAAAATCACAACTGCAAAATGGTTGAAATTTCATATTTGATAATCAAAATGTTTTCAGTGGTGCCCATTGAAAGGACAAGAGGCCATGGACTGGAACACAAGACATTTTGTTTAAACATCAGAAACACTTACTGTGTGATTAGTGGAGTACTGGAATAGGTTACCCAAAGAGGCTGTGGAGTCTCCTTTGGAGACCTTCAAAAGCCATCTGGACATAGTCCTGTGGAACTTACATGTACAAGTCTATGGTGGCTGATGAGAGGGTCCTGAAGGAACTGGCTGATGTGATTGCCAAGACATTGTCCATCATACTGGAAATTAATAACTGTCAGATGAAGTCCCCAGTGACTGAAAAAAGAAACATCACTTCCACTTTCAAGAAGAGTAGAAAGAAAAACTCAGTAAGCCTCATCTCTGCCTGCAAAGATTATGGAAGAGATCCTCCCGGAAGCTATGTTAAAGCACATGTGTGATGAGGTGATCGGAGGTATGTGGTTCCCCTATGCTCCAACCTTGTGAGGCCCTACCTGGAGTACTGATTCCAAATGTGTGTCCCCCAACACAAGAAAGATGTAGAGCTGCTGGAACAGGTCCAGGGAGTGCCATGAAGGTGATCAGAAGGCTGAAGCCCTGGTGAAGAAAGGCTGAGGGTGTTAGGCTTGTTCAGCTTGGAGAAAAGAAGGATTTGGGGAAACCTCATTGTAGCCTTTCAGGGAGCTTATAAGCAAGATGGAGACTGACTTTTTGCATGATCTGATAGTGATTGGACATGGGGGAATAAATAATAATAATAATAAAAAAAAAAAACTAAAAGAGGAAAGATTTAAATTAGATGTTAGGAGGAAAATTTTTGCTCAGAGGGCGGTGATGCACTGGAACGGGTTGATCAGAGAAGCTGCAGATGCCCCATCACTGAAAGCATACTAGGGCAGGTTGGATGGGCAGCCTGATCTAGTGGTGGCAATTCTGCCCATAGCAGGATGGATGGAACTACATGGTCTTTATGATCTTCCAAACCATTCTGAGATTCTACTATTATATGAACCTACTCTAGATTCTTGATTTCTGATTGGATTGGACCAGAAAACCTCCGAAGGTCCCTTCCAAATTCAGAAATGTAGATTCTGTGATTTCTGTGATTCTGTGAATCTAATCTCACTTTCTCTGAAAATTCATCTTGGTTCTTTCAATATATATAAAATTAATATTTTAATAGAACTTATCAATGCAAGTGCAAGTGCTGTATAATAATACTGTATAAAGTTCCATATACTTTCAAAGATATACTAATTTCTATGTAACAGTATTTCAGAATGTTATCACTGGCAGTCAGTAACAGAAGTGGCCTCATCACTGCTTCCGAGATTTTACACCTGTGCTACATTTTTCCATTTATTCTTGTGATATACTTAATATTCATGTTCATTGCTATACAAGTCCTGTTCTGAGTTAAAAATCAAATACCTTTTCATTGCGGAATTTATAAATGTGGATACTATGAATGGAATAATTAGAATTATTTCAGTATTCATTTGCACTATTTGCAGTGGTAGAGAGTTCATAGATTGAAATAAATGAGACATAACCATTTAACTAACAAATCAGATTTTCAGAGGATTTAAACTAGGCTACTGTACTATTTTTTTAATGTTATACATACATATGCACCAATCACAAGGTGACCAGTGAAGCAGAGAAGGAAATGTGAAATGAGTCTTCAATAGATCATACAGATTTCCCTTTGTTTTACAGGATCCTTCCCTGTAACCACGTTATAATTGCTCTTCACTGCTTTTACTTTGTCAGGGTAAGGCAAATGACACTTTCGGACTCTGTAATGTCATAAAATATAATAACCACATTTCTGTAGAATTTGTCCATTCTGGAAAATGTCTAAGAGATAATACAGACTTTGTACATTATAACATAAGTCTTAGAGAAACATTAGTTTATATTCTGCACTGAAGTCTGTTAGAGGAATGAATGAATGTAAAATTGCTTCTAAATGTACTAATGAACAGTGTAAATGAACTAGTGTAATTGTGAAATATAGCCTATCAAATATTTTTATCTTCATTTAATTTATCTATTAATAAAGAGTTCAGTTTACCATGGTATGGTAGCTGTAAAAATAATTTTGTTAAATCTCTTTTCCTTTATATAAAAAAAACTTCTTTTTTTTCCTCAGATACCAAATTGCTGATTCTCAAAATGCTTTTATCTACATTTGTTTTGAAGCCAATGAGTACTGTAGCAAGAATGGGACTTTGAATAATACATCTTCTCACATACTCACATGCTGCTAAAACTATATTAAAAATACAGATTATGTATATAATTTGGTATTAACACTTCATATTAGTCAGAATACTCTTCTTTGTAATGTTGGATGATTTGCATGTTATTATTCTGACATACATGGCTTTCAAATACTTTGCATTATATAATGGATGCCTTTTTTCTCATCTTTCTAAATGAAAACTAGTGTTCATTACATCTAACTTAGTGTTACCTCACTGAAAGGTAGGTAAATATCTCTGAAACACAAAGTGTGATCTACTTTGATTTGCATAACTATATAATTTTCCAAGTACTTAATAGAAGGAATCAAGTACTTCTGCAAGTGGTAGTCAGCTTGATATGGATGCTTATTTCAGGTAAGCATTAGAAATTGTTTGCTGTTTCTTACCATTATCAAAAGCTGCGTGGTCAGTGAGTCAAAGAATCCTCAAGCCAACTATCCAAACACAGAAGGCTCTTAGTTTCAGGATCTCTTGAGCCTGATGGGAAAAATTAATCTTTTGGGGAATTAGCATATGCTCCCATTATGTTGTTGCACTCCAGAAATTTTTTGTTGACATTGCAAAGCAGCTTTCAAAATAGTCTATACAAATTTGAATATTCTGACTAATGTGTTAAACTGGTGGAGTATTTGCAATGGTGACCTGATCTATAAAATCATTAACTGCTTCTGTAACCAGATTTTTGCTTAATTAATATGGTTTTGACACAATGAAGTAAAAATTTTCTGCCTTGCCCCTTTGTGACAATGCCATAATGGTAGATAACTAGCAAAATGATTTAGTTTAATATGCAGTCTAACAAGCATTATAGTTGATTCAGAGAGACATCTTCCCACACAGAAAGACTCCTTTGTCAATACAAAACCATTAGGAATCTGTCTTATTTCATGACTGAATCATCATTTTACATTTTCTTGTGTGAAATATTCCATTCTCTGAACTCTGTATATTCTTTTTTCAACATACTGACAGGCACATGTGGCGCAAGTACCTAAAACTAGATTGCTGTGGAGCTGGCAAAACTTATGAGTTAATCTTCTCATAAAAGAAGATTTCATGACTATGGCTAGATGCCTACTAAATCATCCACTGTAAGTCATTATTCACTTAAATCTGATGCACTAACAACTCACAGCCTTGTTTTATACAGATGTTAATCATGAAGTTCAATTTAAATGAAATAGAATTAAGTACTGTGCATTTTAAATTGTGAAAATAATGTTATGATTAGAATATTAATGGCATTTGTATCAAACAGTATAAATGTGCAACATTAAACTGCCTGCTTCCTGGAACCTAGCTTCTTTGTCTCCCTTGCCAGCTGTCACAGCCTTCACTCTTTCTGTCATCAGGCTGATGACAGGAGAAATTTACTCCTCAACTTGGAACTGTCTGATTAATCCTTACATACAACTGGTTGCAGAGGCAGCTGCAGATTCTCAGCCCGTTTGTATGATATTCTACAATACAATGTCAATCAGATGATATTATTTTTGAAATAATAAGGAAATATGAATAACTAATCAGATTGCAATGGGAGAGTATACACACCCACAAAAATACCATGTTTAGCAAATACATCTGGTCTTACCCTGAACTCCAATCTCATGGGCACTTTCAGAATCTTTTCATCATCAGCAGCAAAATAAAAGAAGGAGTTGGAACAAAAAGTTGAGCTTTAAGGAGTGAAAGAAAAATAATTATGGAACAACGATGTGTATATTCCAGTATTCTTGTTAATCCCCTGTGGTGGTTTCACCATGATGCACAGCCAAACTCCACATTACTTTCTCACTCCCTCTCAAAGAAAGAAGGGCGGAAATAAAATGAAAAAAGGCTCAAGTTTTAAAATATGTATGAGGAGATCACTCACTTATTGCTGTAAAGGACAAAACAGACTCAGCATAGGGAGATTAATACTATTGCCTACTGATAACAGATGAGAGCAGTGAGAATGAAAAGAAAACTAAAACCACCTTTCTCCTTATGCTACCTTATTCTACTTTCTCCCCACAAACAGCAAAAGGGAATAGAATTTGTGGTCAGTCTATAACACTTTCCAACATTTTCCATTCCTTCATCTTCACATTCTTCTCCTGTCAGTGTGAGGAACCTTTCACTGGATGCAGCTTTCCAGAAATTGTCCTATATTGGCTTCCTACAGACTGCAGTTCTTCAAGAATGACTCAAATACAGATATGTATCATAAGGTCCATCCTACATGGAAGGACTGCTCCAGCACAATTCCCCATGGGAGGCAGCTCCGCAGCTCTGCTGTTCTCCATGGGCTCCAGCCTGGGGTTGCTTCTGCAGGGACCCTCCATGGGCAGAGCTCCCTGCAGGCCCCACTGCTGCCCCATGGGTTCCTCCATGGCTACACATAGAGATCTGACCTGTGTGGTGCTGATGGGCTGCAAAGGGGCAGTCTGTTCCTCCACTGCCCAATCCTGGGCTGCAGGGAGTTTCTGCTCTGTGCCTGGATCATCTTCTGTCCTCCTTCTGCACAGGTGTTGGTGTCTGCAGGGCAGTTTCTGTCTACATTTTCCTTACATCTCTCTCCTTCAGTTGCTGTTTTACAGCATTTGTTCCTTGTCTTAAATTTGTTTTCTCAGAGGCACAACCCCCATCACTCATTGGCTCAGTTCAGGCCAGCACTGGGTCTCTTTCAGACCTGACTGAAACTGGCTTTAATCTAATATGGGGCAGCTTTTGGACTATTCTCACAAAGGCCAACCCTACAGCCCAGGCCCCCAGCTACCAAAACTTAGCCACATTAAGCCGACACATCCCCCAGTTTTATTTATTTATCTATTTATTTGTTAATTGGTGTATGTGGAGAGTTGGGATTTTTTAGACTGGAGGAGGCTCAGGGGAGACCTCATTGTACTCTACAACTTCCTGAAGGGAGGTTGTGATGAGGAGGGATTTGACCTCTTCTCCCAAGCAACAAACAGTACCTGAGGAAATGGCCACAAGTTGTACCAGAGATTAGACACAAGGAAAAAAATTTTCTCACAGAGGGTGGTCAGGCCCTGGAATGGCCTGCCCAGGACAGTGGTGGAGTCACTGTCCCTAGCAGTGTTCAAGAGGCGTCTGGATGGGGAGCTACGAGATATGGTTTAGTAGCTTGTGGTAGCAATGTCAATGGGAGGACAGTTGGACTAGATGACCTTGTAGGTCCTTTCCAACCTTGTGATTCTATGGTTCCATGAACAGTAAGAGTTTTTGAGAAAAGTTAATAAAGGACTATGGATGATACTCAAGCCTCCTCCTACCATCTCAAGTCCTGTCTGCACTTTACATACACTCTTGCTCTACTGAATGTTTTTAAATCCAGTAATGAGACCTTTATTCCTATAGTTGATTGATTTAGTAATAAATATTATTATTAATAATAACCTTAATAAATGGCGTAAAATTTTTATTGTTCAAATTGCAAAATGATATAAACATAGAGTTTTGAGAAGTTTCTGGCAAAATAAATAAATTAATTAATTAAATTAAATTATGAATTCTCCCAAAGCTAGTTTTGCAAAATTTTCTTGAGATTTGGCAAAGCTATTATTATACCTTCAGAACATTCAGTGTCTTTTGATAACCACAAGCTTTCTAAGACTGCCTTTGTATTTTCAAATTCTTTTAGGCTTGGAAATAAATAATAATAATAATAACAATAATAATAATAATAAAATATGTAGTGATTTGTTGAAGAAATAAGTACTGGTGATGTCATAAGCAATCTATAAAAATTACTGAGTTCCATTTTTTGCTTCACTTCCTTCATAATAGTTTCTCAGGATCAAAATTTATTAAATCAATACTCAAGGGATATGAAACTATTCAAACTTCAAGCATTGGAAAAGAGTTTTGAAACTTTAGGGAGGCAAAAATATCAGTTTTATTTTGTTCTCCTTAAGTAATCTAAACAGGACTCTAAAATGTTTGTAACTTAGAATTAAAAGCATTGTGGAAAAAGTAACCGCTTCCCCTGTGAACTGTTGGAGTGATGAGTATTTGAAATCCATACTTACTTTTGTACCTTCCAGTCATAAAAGTTAGGATATCTTGTTATTATACATCTTGCAAGAAAAGAAAGAATCTGACAATTATAATTATCTGAAAGCTGTGCAATGAAATTGAAGATACAGTGAGAGAAACCTCAGGGGGTTCTAGCAATTCTGGTCAAATCTACTTTTTCTTCTCTGTCTTCTGTTAACGTTTTCATAAAACTTTAAAAAGAATTTAATCAAAAGGAAAGATTTTCAGAGGTGTTTGAGACATTTAATAGATTTTCATGCCAAATAGCACTTGCAACTTGCAGAAGTAATTCCCAGACTGTGAAACACATCCACTATAAGAATATTGCAACTTGGTCCCACAGTTTAAAAGAGAACTTCCAAGCTGGAAAGTCTTTCTAAAGACATAACTTCTCTTAAGGAACAACCAAATCCTTTTTTTTTTTTTTTAATTATTATTATTTTTTTAAATAGAACATAAAAGATGGCATTTTTGCCTAATCTGTAAAACAGAATTTCTCACTGAAAATGTTTTAAAAATAGTAAAAAGAAGGAAAAGTACAAAAAAAAAATTTTTTTTCAACCTGAAAATCAATCATGTTTTTATCCTTGATATCAGTCAATACTTTAAGAAGTTAGTTTGGGACTCGGTAGACAAGGGTTTGATGTCTCTGACAGAGTTCACACAAAGTTAACAATCATGCAACTCCTTAAATCCATAAATCCATATGGCTTCCAGTCCTTCAGGTTGAGAGATTTTGTAAACCTCACACAAATAGTTCTCAAGAAGCTACTTCTAAGAAACATATCTAGACTACACAAGACAGTAGAGACATTTCTGTGCAATGTTTGCATCATTAAGTGTGCATTAATGTGTATTCAGATTAGTCTCACTGACTTTTGTTCTTTTGGCCTTAAAGTTCTTAAGTGTATATCTAAATGTTGAATAATTGTGATCTCAATAGTTTTAGAATAGCTCGATACCCTTCCTTAAATATCACCATTTTCCAACTTCTCTCCCACGGGCAGGGACACCTTCTACTAAATCACCTTGCTCAAAACCAATCTACCCTTGAACACTTCCAGAGATGGGGCATCCACAGTTTCTGTGGGCAGTACAACTCTTTCTCACAATTTTCTGAGATTAAATGATCATTTTTTTCTCAAATGCTTTGGTAGAAATGGAAAGTCCTTGCAAACTCTAATAGGTAAATGTGACTGGAGATGCACCTATGCTAAGAAAAACAGGTCATGATAAATTGAATACTTTGGGACTGTGCAAACCAACAGTCTCTTAAAGCATTCCTGCTTTATGATGAATTAGAACTGAAAAGTTTAAAGCTCATTCTTAGAAACATAGAATGAACTTTGTCCACAGGTTCTCCAAAGTCATTTCATTAGATTTCATGGACTTAGAAGATCCTGAACCTGATTTTCCCCTATAGTTATTCTTCATTCTCCCAATCCCTGCCTTTGCCTTTAGCAACTTGAGCATGCTGAAGAAAAATAGCCATTGAATACCTCAGACCAAGTAATCAGGTTTCCTGTCTCCTTCAGGAGAGGGTCCGCATGTTTCCTTGTCTTTCTTCTATCACTGACATACTTGTAGAAGTCCTTCTTGTTGGCCCTGTTGTTACTGGCCAGATTCAATTCTATCTGGACTTCAGCTTTCCTAACCTTCCTCAATGCAGGCCTTCTGGCATTTTTTTCTGACTTCATCTTTGTTAGGATGAATCACTCTTGATTTTGGAGGAGGTGATCCTTGAATATTAACTTGCTTTCTTGGGTTTCTCTTCTCTTTCCTGATGTATCCTGCAGTACTCTGTCAAGAAGAACTCTAAAGAGACCAAAGTCAGTTCTCCAGCAGCCCACAGTTATGGGCTTGTTGTGTGTCCTCCTCATTGTCCTGCAGATCCTGTGGATCTTCAACTTCACCATTCCATGCAACCAGGGCTTCTCTTGAGCAACTCATTCCCCACAATCCCCTCAGATTGATAAGAATGTTGTTCAGCATAGAAATTCTCCTCTTTGGCTACACTATCACTCAGTGAAGGAAATTATCAGTGAACTCCAGGAACTTCTTGGATTGCTTATGCCTGTCTTGCTCCAATTATACAAGGGAGAGAAGGTTCTTCAATGCATACGTGAACCCAAAGGTGAGATTAAGACACAGTGAGTCAAATATTACCCCAGCCAGTTTATTACAAATCCTAGTTGCTTAGAGAGATGGGGAAGGGAAGACAGGCAATAGAAAAGAGAACAGAAATAAAAGAAAGAAGTCTCTGCAGAAACCAAGAGAGATAGTCACCGCCATGGGTCCAGTGTGGTTCATAGTGCATCTATTGATCCCCAAAACTCATCTGGTCACTGCAGGGGATGGAAGGAGGACAGAAAGCATCACACCATAGCAGAAAGCAGGCCACAGGGATTTCTTTCCTACAAAGGTTTTTTTTTTTTTTTTTTTTTTTTTTTTTTTCTCTTAGGGAATTCCTCTGCTAAAGGTTTCTTTTCTTTGGGAGTTTCTCTCCAAAGCCCTTAGTTTATGGGGACCTTTTATCCCCTGCTTCTCAGTTTTATTTTTCTTCTTCTTTTCTCTTTGTCAGCGTGACACACCTGGCCCAACAGATAAGCTAGGAGGGAGGGGTGCCTTCATTGAGCAGCCCTGCAGAGAAGGACCTTGCAGTCTTGATGGATTAAAAGCTTAACATGAGTCAGCAGTGTGCCCTTGCAGCTCGGAAAGCAAATGGTATCTTGGCTCCATCAGAAGAGGGTTGACCAGTAAGGACAGGGAGGTGATTGTCCCCCTCTACTCTACTCTTGTGAGGCCCCATCTGGAGTACTGTGTCCAGGTCTGGAGCCCCCCCTACAAGAAAGACAGAGCTGTTGGAGAGGGTCCAGAGGATGGCCATGAAGATGATCAGGGGACTGGAGCACCTCCCCTATGAAGATAGGCTTGTTCAGCCTGGAGAAAAGAAGGCTGCAGGGTGACCTCACTTCAGCCTTTCAGTACCTAAAGGGAGCCTATAAACAGGAGGGGAATCAAGTCTTTGAAAGGGTAGATAACTGCAGGACGAGGGGAAATGGTTTTAAGTTGAGGGAGGGAAGATTTAGGATGGATGTCAGGGGAAAGTTCTTTATTATGAGAGTGGTGAGGTGCTGGAACAGGCTGCCCAGATAGGATGCCCTGTCCCTAGAGGTGTTCAAGGCCAGATTGCATGGGGCCATGGGCAGCCTGGTCTAGTATTAAACGGGGAGACTGGGGGCCTTTTGCAGTGGTAAGCTCCTCCAAGTTGCACCCCCAAAAAAGACTGCTTGTATCACTTCCGCTTATCTTTACAAACATAAACAGAAGTATTGTGGCACAGTGACAGCCACCACTTGTCCCCTAGATCATAGAATCATAGAATGGCCTGGGTTGAAAAGGACCATAATGGTCATGTAGTTTCAACCCCCTGCCATGGGCAGGGTCACCAACCACTAGATCAGGCTGCCCAGAGCCACATCCAGCCTAGATAATTCACAGTAGTCAGAGTCTTATCACCAAAAAGGCCTCATTAAGCGAGCTTTGAGCCAAAAAAAGCCAGTTGTCTTCACGATGCCACACTGTTTCATTTTTCCAACAGATGTTGAGGTGGCTGGAGAACCTCATGAGAAACAGGTCTTGTGAACATGAGGCTGCTCCTATCTGTCTATAGAAGGCCTAACTCTCTCTGTAATTCTGGTTGAGAGGTCTATAGCAAACCTAACCTGTCCCTGCCCTCTCTCTAATTTGGACCCATAAGCTCCCATTGGCTGCTCATCCATACCCAGGTAGAGCTCCATGGACTCCAGATGATTGCTGACAATAAAAAGTGATACTCCCTCCTCATCTCTACAGGCAGGGATCTGTGTTTCCTAAAGTGCTTGTATCCTACACTCCAGAGTCCATTAAAACTAATCTCAGGCCTCTGTAGTCCTTGATATTCTGCAGAGTTCTGCTTGTATCACTTGTGTTCATATGAAACAAACAGCAGCGGATATCAGTCAGTGGACTGTATAAGGCTTGGTAGTCTCTCAGTGACATACCTGATGAAAGACCCTGTTAAGCAAGCAACACACCTCTCTAAAAAGCGGGTAAGGTTGGCAAATGAGTACCGCTATGCCTCTCAGAAAAGAGTTGCTTTCTACTATCACTCATTGCCTTTTTTTTTTTTTTTTAATGCATTTTTTGTTATGCAGGGAGCAGATCAAGCTAGCATAGTCAGATACAGTGTCTCTTCTGATATGATGGGTCTTTTTCTTCAGCCTGTAAAGTGGTGAAGCATTTCTGCTATGCTTCCCTAGACTTCAGCGGAGGTCTCTTCCTCCTTACCATCAAATTTAGGCGATGCAATATTCCCATGAATATCTCAAGTAAAATAGTACCTATGTGTTTCCATGAATTTGCATTTTTTCACACTAGTTGCATATATTCTTATAAGTACATAGTCTTTTCGTTTATCACAACATTTCTGTGCACAATTAATTTTGTATCTAATAAGGCAGTAAAATTGCTGAATCAACTACAAGTTGATTTAAGCTAGTTTTTGCAGATTAACACAAAAGCATTAAATATTTTCCACATTAGACTTGGATATTAATGCTCTTTCACAACATGCAGATAAGTGTACGTTTTACTATTTAAACATGTATTGTGAAGATCCATTTGCACTACCAAGCACTTATAGAATAAGTCTAAGATTTCCAAAATTGGTCCTTGCTTAATCTTAAGGTCTCTTGACCTTCAGCTAAATTTATACTCATGAGTTAATGAGATGTTGTAGAAAATTCCCACAAACTGAGTTTTAAGATTATTCAGACATCTCATCTATGCTAATTTCATTTGCCAGTAATTATTATTCCTTAAGAGAGTTTTAAACATATTTTAAAAAGCAGGATTCTCAATAGCTCTCTTCAGGAGGTCCCAATACAATGAAAGATAATTCCCTCTTTGCATATGAACTCTTGTACCCGTGCCTACTAATTGATCAAAATTACTTGTCTACTTAAAAACTGTAGAGCATTCTCATAAAATTTGCATACTTAGAAATAGTTGTGTTCCTTTTCACAAATGTGTTGCTATGCACAGATCTTCCTAACAACCAAGAGCAACTAAAGTGATTGGAAATTAACCTTGTTTTAGAGGAATTAGACTGTTTCTTTTAAAGAAGTATAATCTGTGCAGTGAGTCAGCATAAGGCTTTCATCCCCTAAAAATGAGATAGCACAAAGAATATGTTATTTGATATGAAGAAGATCAGGAAAATAAAAAAAATAATACTTATGTCCTCTTTTAATGACTAAACAGAGTATGAAAAATCAAAAACATACAATAAAAATGAGTGATGTTAAAAATTACAGTAAAAAAATACATGTCCCTAAGAGATCTCTAGTTAAAGAAAATGTTGAGATGATGTATTAAAGCTAATCAATATAACAACTGAAAAGAAACCCCTAAATCTCCTGATCTATGCAGTTTAACTGAAGGTGAGAGGGTTTTTTTTTTTTTCCTAATTTATTCATTAAATTTCATCTCTCCCTGTTTTTAAGTTCTTTGTGGACAAATTTGAATGCTCTCAGATGTATTAATCATTTCATACTGTCCAGAAAATAATTTATGTGAATATTTTTTGTCAAGTAAATAATTTAAAAGTAATATGTAAAGAAGCAAAAATTAAATTTTGATGCAATTTCATCAGTCATGTCTAAGTAGTTGATATGTGAATCTAAAATCTAACTCAGATTATCAAATTCTTACAAATTTTTTTTGTAAATGTCTGAAAGGGTCTACATGCTTGATTTGGCATAGCAAATAGATTGTATAATTTATCATGAATAAGTTTTGGAATAAATTTATATACTAACTCATCTTCATGTTAGATGTTCTATTTAAAAATAAAATAGTAAGTGCAATTAAAAGTGGTTTTGTTTTTTTTTCTTTTCTAAATGTTGCAAAAATATGTGGAAGCATTTAACTACACTGTATTTAGCAAATTAAATATAAAATCTGTCAATCTAAAATTTGTTCACTATGATCTTACTATTTTTTTTTTTTTTTTTTTTAAATCAAACCTAAAAATTTAATTTACTGTGTTCCATAAAATTTACTCTTGAATACAGTTTTCACATTTGGTATTAATGATTATATGAGAAACTATCTATTATATTAGTAACTTGGATATGGAATTGATTTCTCTGTTGCTTTTTATTTTCTCTATTTGTCTTCTATCAGTCCATCCAAAATTATTAGGCATCACAAGCTGAATTTATCAGTAAAAATACTACAATGCATATAGATTTCTGCAGCAGTTCTTTCTGATACAACTACTAACAGTGTCTCTGTCAGACTTCCATTTGTTCACTTACTTATTATTTTAATGTCTGTTGTTCCCATCAAGTAAAATCAAACAAACCTATTTACTGTCTGTGTTGTGCAAAATATCTGCTATTTACAGGATAGTATAAGTGGGAAAACAGCATTTTTAAAGATGTTCTATTCAGAATTTTTCTGAACATCTATTATTTTGGGGGGGAAATATCATTAGCAATGAAGAATAAAAATAAACATTTTTTACTTGTTTAACACATACATATGTTGAAGTTAATCTGCTTATCTAAGAGGCATTCTTTCCTTTGAGAACTGGTCTGGAAATATCACACATAAAAATTAGCATCAGAAAGAGGTAGTTTCATGTACCTATTTTAATAGGCTTTTAGATTTCAGAAAGTGTTGTATTCTATGCAGTGTTAGGTGCTGCTTGTTTCTAGTGGTGGGCCAGATCTTCCGTATACGATTGACAGAACTGATATACAACAAAATTCACAGAATCACAGAGACTGAAAGGGACTTCCAAAGATCATTGAGTCCAACCCCCCTGCCAAAGCAGGTTCCCTACACCAGGTCGCACAAGTAGGTGTCCAGGTGGGTCTTGAATATCTCCAGAGAAGGAGACTCCACAACCTCCCTGGGCAGCCTGTTCCAGTGCTCCGTCACCCTCACCATAAAGAAGTTCTTGCGCACATTTGGGCAGAACTTCCTATGCTCCAGTTTCTGGCCGTTTCCCCTTATCCTGTCTCCACACACTGCTGAAAATATTCTGGCCTCACCACTCTGCCCCCACATCTTAGGTATTTATAAACCTGGATCAGGTCCCCTCTCAGTCTTCTTTTCTCAAGGCTAAACAGACCCAGTTCACTTAGCCTTTCTTCACAGGGGAGATGCTCTAGGCCCTTCACCATCTTTGTGGCCCTCCGCTGGACTCTTTCCAAGAGATCCCTGTCTTTTTTTGTACTGGGGAGCCCAGAACTGGACGAAGTACTCCAGATGAGGCCTTACCAGGGCAGAGTAGAGGGGGAGGATAACCTTCCTCGACCGGCTGGACAAGCTCTTTTTAATGCACCCCAGAATGCCACTGGCCTTTCTGGCCACGAGGGCACACTGCTGGCTCATGGCCAACCTGTCGTCCACCAAGACGCCCAGGTCCCTCTCTGCAGAGCTCCTCTCCAGCAGCTCATCCCCCAGCCTGTATTGGTGCATGCAATTATTCCTCCCCACATGCAAGACTCTACACTTGCTTTTGTTAAACCTCTCTGGTTTCTTACTGCCCAGCTCTCCAGCCTGTCCAGGTCTCACTGAATGGCAGCACAGCCTTCAGGCGTGTCAGCCAATCCTCCCAACTTCGTATCATCACTAAACTTGGTGAGGGTGGCCACTATCCCCTCATCAAGGTCATTGATGAAGATGTTGAACAAGACCAGACCCAGCACTGACCCCTGAGGAACACCGCTAGTTAGAGGACTCAAACCAGACTTTGCACCACCAACGATGACCCTCTGTGCTCTGCCAATCAGCGAGTTCTCAACCCACTTCTCTGTCCACTCATCTATCCCACACTTCCTCAGCTTCGTTATAAGGATGTCATGGGAGACAGTATCAAATGCCTTTCTAAAATCAAGGTAGACTACATCCATTGCTCTCCCCCATCCACCCAGCCAGTGACAACATTGTAGAAGGCTACCAGGTTGGTCAAGCACGACCTCCCCTTGGTGAACCCATGCTGACTACTCCTGATAACCTCCTTTTCTTCCAGTTGTCTGGAGATGGTATCCAGCACAAGCTGTTCCATCACCTTTCCAGGGACAGAGGTGAAGCTGACTGGCCTATAATTACCTGGATCTTCCTTCTTGCCCTTTTTGAAGGCTGGAGTGACATTTGCTAGCCTCCAGCCTTCAGGCACCTCCCCTGTTGTCCAAGACCTCTCAAAAATGATGGAGAGCGGTTCATCAATCACCTCTGCCAGCTCTGTCAGCACCTGTGGATGCACCCCATTGGGTCCCATGGTTTTATGAACATTGGTGTTGTCTAGGCACTCTCGGACCGCCTCTTCCCTGACTAAAGGGAAGTCTTCCATTCCCCAGACCCTCTCACTAACCTCCAGGGTGTGGGATTCCCGAGGGAGAGCTTATTCACTGAAGACAGAAGTAAAGAAGGCATTCAGTATCTCTGCCTTCTCAGCATCCCCCATTACCAGAACATTCCCCTCACTTAGTAGGGGAGCCACATTCTCCCTAGTCTTCCTTTCACTGTTAACATAATTATAAAAGCCTTTTTTATTATCCTTTATCACTTTAGCCAGATTCAATTCCTCATCTCATCCCTGCAGGCCCTGACAACATTCCTATATTCTTCCCAAGTGGTCAGACCCTTTTCCCACATTTCATGGACCGTCTTCCCTTTGAGTTTGTGCACAAGCTCCTTGCTCGTCCACACAGGTCTCCTGCCACCCTTTCCTGATTTCTTGCTCACAGGGACACACTGGTCCTGAGCTTGGAAGAAGAGCTGTTTAAATGTTGACCAGCTCTCACAGGCCTCTTTACCTTCTAACACCCTAGCCCATGGGATAGCTCCAAGTAGGTCCCGGAAGAGATCGAAGTTGGCTCTCCTAAAGTCCAGGGTAGCAATCCTACTGTTTGCTTTGCTTCTTCCACTCAAGATCTTGAACTCCACCATCTCGTGGTCACTACAACCCAAGCTGCCCCTGACCTTTACTTCCTTGACAAGCCCTTCCTTACTAGTGAGTCCAGCAACACCCCACCCCTCATCGGTTCCTCCACCACCTGCACCAGAAAGTTGTCTTCAACACATTGCAGGAACCGTCTGGACTGCGCATACCTGGCCATGTTGCTTATGCAGCAAATATCTGGATAATTGAAGTCCCTCATAAGCACCAGCACCTGGGAACATGACGCTACATCCAGTTGCTTATGGAAGGCCTCATCAACCTCCTCCTCCTGATCAGGGGGCCTGTAGTACACCCCCACAACAGTGTCACCCTTACCAGACCATCTCTTGATTCTCACCCATAAGCTCTCCACTGCTACACCACTCTCCCCCAGGTGGAGTTCCACACATTCTAGCTGCTCTCTCACATAAAGAGCAACTCCACCACACCGTCTCGCCAGCCAGTCTTTCCTAAAATGCACATAGCCCTCCATGACAACATTCCAGTCACGCAAGCTGTCCCACCACATCTCCATGACTGCAATGAGATCGTGACCATGCGACCGCACACAGATCTCCAGCTCTTCCCGTTTATTTCCCCACACTGCGCGTATTAGTGTACAGACACTTCAGGGAAGCAGCATCCCCCTGCCACTCTCCTTCCCTTTGTACTCCACCCTTATTAACCATCAAGCTCTGTTTTGAGGCTTGAGCTACCCGCTCAACCCCAGTGGCCCTCATTCTGTCCCCTTCCCCCTTCTTACCTAGTTTAAACACCTTTCAATGAGTCCCACCAGTTCCTGGGCTAGGATCCTTTTACCCCTCGCAGACAGGTGAATTCCATCTGCAGCCATTATGCCAGGTGCCGAGTAAATTGCCCTATAGTAAAAAAAAACAAAATTCTTGTGCCTGCACCAACCTCTAAGCCACTTATTTATGAGGAGGTTTTTTTTGATCCTCTCAGTGTCCTTCCCTGCCATCAAAGGGATAGAAGAGAGAACTACCTGCACGCCCGCTCCATCAAGTACCCTCCCCAGTCCCTTGAAGTCATTTTTGATAGCCCTCATGCTTCTCTCAGCAGCATCATCACTGCCGACCTAAACTACCAATAAGGGATAGTAATTAGACAGGCAAATAAGACCAGGAAGTCTTCTAGAGATATCCCTGAACTGTGCCCTAGGTAGGCAGCACACCTCCCTACTGGTGGGGTCAGGCCGATATATTGGGCCCACGGTTCCTTTTAGAAGGGGGTTACCTATGACTATCACCCTCCTTTCTTTATTGGAGGAGGCAGTCTTCAAGCGTGGAGCTGACCGCTTCTCCTTAGAAAAGCTTGGAGGTTGTCCCTCCACCTCATTCTCAGCCACCTCACCCTCCAGTTTCAGGGCTTCAAACCTATTACATAGAGGCACCTGAGGAACTGAGATAGGTTGGTATGGGTGCTGCCTGCATCACTGAGGTGGAACCTGCTGCCATTCCTTCTCTCTTCTCATGCTGGCTCTCTCGGTTTGACCATAGCAAGGGAGAGGGTCCACTACAGATTAGGGGTTGCAATCTCTGCTCCTTTCTCACAGAGTCACACCACCAGTCTATTTCCCTCTCACACTCTCTAATGACTCTTAATCTCTCTACCTCCTCCCTAAACTCCACCACCAGGGTAAGCAGCTCGTCCACCTATTCGCACCTCACGCAGGTGGCATCCTTCCCATCCTTCCCCAGCAGCAGCAGGCTCAGGCACTCCCTGCAGCCACAGACCTGAATCACCACAGTTCTGAGCAGGTCCTCCATCTGGGTTGCCACCGTCTTTTTGGAGCAAGCCCGCCATCTGGTATAGACCATGTTTGAACCTGCCATCTCCGGGTCAGTCAGTAGGAGAGCGGTCTCCTGAGCAAAGACAAAAACACTGACGTGTCCTGCCACAAAACCCACCTCCCACACCTATTGCTGCAGTAATGCGCAGTATGGACTGCGCTCACCCTCTGCCTTCCCTCCCTTTTATCAGTGGGCAGTAACACCCTTTTCTCACCAGGCAAGTTAGGTGGACAGAAACTAGCTCCTGCCCTCCCGAGGACTGCTTTAGCCTCGTTGAAAAAGGGTCAAGGTTAATCTCAGAGATAAGAATGAGCAGTGCCGGCTCCACCCCTGCTGTCTCAGCAGCCCGCCCACAAGCTGCCAGCTGCTGCCAGCCCCCTGCACCGGCACAGTGCTTTTGCTGGTTTAAAAAAGCCCTAAAAAGAGCTTTTTGGTTGGCCTTTTTGCTTTAGGTCCCTTACCCAGTGCAGTCTTACCTGCCCTGAAGCTGGCCTCGACAGCATTTCTAAAAACATGCAAGCACAAAAACCTTCTAATGACAGTAAATATTAAAACATAGAAGCACACACTGAAGAAATGGAAAGCTATGCTCTTATGTATTAAATGTTCTCCAAAATATTTCATGACACTTAATAAATGCAAATAACCTACTGAATCTAATTAATATATGTTTACATATAATAAATGTCAAAAGTTTCATACAACTAAAATATAATCAGATAAAATTTAGATATAATTAAATACAAATTAAGATATGACTGAAAAAAAAGACAAATGTTGACTTACTATAACTATCAGTGACTGTGCATCAAGTTGTGACTTGTTTTGAAACACACTCAATTTTCCTTGAAATGGAAAAATAATTATACAAACAAAAATGATATGAACAGTTCTTATCGTCTGACACTGAACTAAGAACAGAAAGTCATGATGAGACATAAAAGACTGGGAATTGCAAAGACTGTCTGAACTTTAAATTCATACTTAAATACATGTTCCCTAGTATAATTCTAATGTCTTCAAACTTTAATTGAATTTAGAAATAACTGCAAAATATGGTACAAAGAATGGTGATACAGTACAAATTCAGCACTCTTGTTTCTTTCCTAGCATCCTGTACTTATCCATAGCAGTAAACAAACCTTTAAGGAATACCAGAACTACCTACTTTAAGTAGTTTGCTAATTTGTAACATCTTAAGGAAGTCTGATCCTAGTTTTCAGAATGCAGTAATTGTTCAAGTATAACTTTTACTGGATTTGGCAAAACAGAATATATCTATGAATCAGTTAATTATTCTGGATTCTACTGTAATCCAAATGTTCTTGTAATTTAAATGTTAAGTAATTCCCATAATTGTACATGAGGCATGTAAAATGCATGCAAAATCAGCAGATGGAATGTGAGTGAAACAGTTATCTGTGATTCCAACACTGAACCTTTTACCCAAACACAGCAAATTTTGTATCTCATTGATCATATCAAAGATAGAAACATAGAATCACCTAGTTTGGCAAAGAACTTTCTGATCACTAAGTTCAACAATTAACCTGACCTACCAAGTCTCATTACCTAACTGTGTCCCTCAGTGCCATATTCATACATTTCTTGAATACCTCCTGGGGTAGGGATTCTATTGCTTTCCTGGGCAGCTGATTCCAGTGCTTGATCACTTTCTCCATGAAGAAACTCTTTCTAACATACCATCTAAGCCTTATCTTGCACAACTTGAGACCCTTTCCATGCATCCTATCTCTAGATACCTGAGATAGGAGATTGGCACTCTACAACCTATACAACCTCTTTCCAGGTAGTTGTAGAGAGAGATGTAAAGAGAGAGATGAAGTCTACCCTCAGTCTCTCCTTCTCCAGACTGAACAACCTCAATTCCCTCAGCTGCTCTATGTAACTCTTGTTTCTAGTCTCTTCATCAGCTCCATTGCTCTTCTCTGCATATGCTTAAGCAATTCTAAATCCATGCTGTAATGACGGGCCAAAAATTAAACATAATATTCAATGCATATTCTCACTGACACCATATAGAAAGGGACAATCGCTTTGCAGTTCTACTGGACACTATTTCTTATGCAGGCCAGAGTGTCATTGGCTTTCTTGGACACTTGGGCACACTGCTGGCTCATGTTCAGCCACCTGGTGACTAACACCTCCAGGTCCTTTTCTGCTGAACAGAATTGTATAATAATATAATAATATAATAATATAATAATATAATAATATAATAATATAATAATTCCAAATAATCTGTCATAAATATCTATCACTGCATCACATTGATATGATGTAATATGATATGATCCAACTGCAGGACCCCCACACATCCATTCCAATTTCAGGAAATATAAAAGATGCACTAATTCAGTCCTTAGACACTTACGTAATGTTTGGATTGACAATGGAATCTGGTTTTTCTTCTGAAAGCTTTGAGTCAAGTTGGGAAGAAATATTTTGAACCAAAATGTAGCAGTATTGCATTATGTTCCAGTTTTTCAGTTCTGAAAGAAAGATATGTATGTATATTAGAACTCATGGTTTTAACTTCTATTATGCATTTCACTACTTTTTCATAATTGCCATTTTGCCCATTTTTTGTTTTTCATATTCCCTAGTTTTGCAAAATTCTAGTGTTTATGGTTTTTTTTTTTTTTTTTGCCATCTAAATCTTTTTAAAATTAATTTCAAATTTTTGAAAGAAAATGAATGGAAATAAAGAAAAAAAGGATGACTATTCACTTATTTCAAGAAAATAAGCAAATCCCCACTTGAAAACAAGCTATGATGAACATAAAAAGATATATATATTTTAAGCATTCAGAAGTCAATGGAATTAATTCTAAATGTAAAGCCATATGGAATGTGGATTGCAATATGTTGGTTGTGTGGTCAGGAGTGTTGCAGAGGCCTTAGGAAGGTAAAGCTAAGGCTGCCCTGTGCTTAACATAGCACAGCTAGTTCCAGCTAGCTCCAGCATCCCCACTGCAGGGCAAGCTGAGCCCAGCAGCCAAGGTGCCCCTAGGAAAACATATTTGAGAAAGAGCAGAAAATACCAGAGAATTGTAGAAGATATTTCCATGCAGCCCACTGAAGAGCCTGTAATGGAGCATAACATACTGATTCTAACTTCACATCCTCCACCCCGAGCCACATAGGAGCAGCAAGAGACATTAGGAGTGAAGAAATGAAGAAAAGGAAGAACAAAGTTGTTGTTTTAATATCTTTATTTGTCACTACATGAATCCATTTTAATCAGCAAGAAATTAAATTAACTTTGCTCAAGTCAACTCTGTTTTGTCAATGATGGTAAACAATCTCCCTGTCTTTATTTTCACTGATGAATTTGCTCAGCTTATTTTCTTCCCTGGGTCTATTGAGGAAGGAGAGAGAAAGCATCTGGGTGGGTACATGGTTGTTAGCCATATACAAAAGCTGATAATTGTTATCTGCCAGTTTCAAACTAACCTGTACTTTGCTGACTATCACTGAATATTATTGCTATTGACATTGATATTAACAGGAGGAAAACATCATTATTTGTTAAATTCTGTTTTCAGTCAACATGGTTTTTAAGATTGGAACATTCCAGCGTGTTCAATTGATTTCAGAGCAAAATTCAAGTCCTGAGCTGTACCTGATTATATATAGGACTCTGTGGTATTTCTTTACAGTTAATTCAGAGTTTGGAAATCAAACTTTTCTGAGGCCATAATGCTACATTGCCACAGGAAAATGACACTTTTTTGCAGTATAAAAAGGATTGCAAACAGAAGGATCTCACTGTATGAGTCATGTTCAAGGAGAGTACAAAATAAGATTCCTGTTACTTCCATCATAAGCACACTTTGGAAGAATATTTAAAAATAACAGATTTAAATCACTACCATGCAAATTTTTAAACAGAAAAAAAAACCCACAAAAATATTAAAAAATGCTGAAATTATCAAAACAATTGTTTAGAGGAAAAAACTACTTTCTATAAAAACTCATGACAGCAGCTGATATGCAGAAGAAACCCATAACTTGAACTAATAAATGACTTTGTTGCACTAGTCATACTAGAAGATAACATAAGAAGCACTGACATTTAAAAGTGAAATTAATGATTTGATAGACAAGAAAAGGCAAAATATTTTTAAAATAAATCGAATGTGATTCCAGCATAACCATGTTTATCTACAGTGCTAAAGTGCTTTTGCTCTCACAGGGAGTATTGAGAACTTCTAACTATATTATTTCAATTTAAGCTCGGGGAAATTACAGTAGTTCAAGGAAGGTGATAGTTAAAATTTTACTATGAAAAAAATATTAAAAATTCAGACCTGTTCTGAAATGTTCAGAACGCATCCTTTTCTCTACTCTTTCACTCATGACAGCTAAAGCAAGCCAGAAAATTTATACATACTGCCCGGCACAGGGCATAAGGGAACTGAAGCAGTAGAGTCCAATGTGAGGCCAATGGAGCAGTTAAGACAATTTGGACCCATATTAAACTAAAGCCACAACTATTCATGTTTAGCATTGCTGAAGTGTGAAGCATTTATGTTACAGAGTGTCACAGGAAAGACAGCCATGAGACATTTCTTTCCAGCTGCTTCTTAAGGGAAGAGTCTTTTTACCTCTGTGAATTAACAAAAATCAAATTTAACCAGTTTATACCTGAAACTTTCTAACTTTTTGTCTTGAAACATAAAAGGGCATGTTTAAAATATGTAGTATCTAAAAACAAACACACAAAAAACACACAGTCAGTCTGTTTTGGCTAATGTGTCCAATTCATGAACCCCAGATGTTCACTTTCTCCAGCCTTTATTGAATAAATGTTCTGTGATATAAACTGTTTGGTTTCCAAGGCTGAAGCAGCTTACAGAAGCATCTGGCTCAATGTGAACCCTGTAAATCCTTGTGACATATGATTGTTTTGAAGTTGTGACTTAGAAAGATGTTGATCTTTCTGGAAAAAAAAAAGTAAGAAATGTTTTTATTGAAAGTGTAGTTTAAAGACTAGATGATGCATACACTGTTGCATACTGTAATATGCTGTCAGTAGTACAATCCAGAATAACTAAACACGAATAGAGATTTTGCACAGTCTACTAATTTTTTTTTCTCTTTCAGTTCTGAATAACCATTTTAATGTCAGCCACCAGTATGGTAGGTCTTTTCAGATTATAAAAATGTGTATGCCAGTCAGGGAATATGAAATAGAAGGTAGTCAGATGAGATTCTTGCCATTAAAGGAATAAATAAAACCAATATTGGAATACTGTGCACAGTTCTAGTGTTTTTGCTTTAAATAAATGTTCACAATCATAAAATGATTTGCAGTATTTCAGTATGTAGGAAACCCCACTGAGAGACAGATGTGGCCTGTTCTTTGTAATTTATGTAGGAACGACATATTTATGGCATTTATGAATTTGTAGAAAGAGTATTTCCACTAACACCGTTTCTGTAGTCATAATGAGATCTAAAGTTAGAAACCACAGATAGATGCATGCAGGAAGAACATAAAAGACGAGGATAATTAACTAATGGACTAATTAACCTGAAAATGAAGTGGCTTCATTATCGTTTCAGGGAGTATATATCTTCCACAAATAATTATGGTGCAGCACTGCCAGACTTTACATATTTCACAGAAGAGCCAGTGAGATCATAGGAACCATGCTACTGCAAATTCAAATTACATGATCTTAAAAATTCTGCCTAAAAACTGAGAGACATACATAACGCTCTTGTTGGAGTTGCTTTGCTCTGCATGATAGAATTAAAATTTCACCAATGAAAATACATACTTTCTGAATCAAAGTATTATATTGTATCAAATAAATAAATAAATAAATAAATAAATCCCAGTCCAAGTGCTGTTTTTGTGTTTTATGTCTCTCTTCATCTTTGCCTCCTTTGTTCCCATTTTGGCTCATTATACTTTGATTTACTACTTATAATTCCTGAAAAATACATCTTAAAAAGGAGAAATAAAGAATTTCCTTGGCTTTTAACATGACTTCAGGATATCCAAAATATTAAAAAAGTATTTTCAAGTACTGTTGTATGTTCAGTTTCCTGAGGCAGAGAAAAAAATATAGGAGTTTCTCTCATTCTTCTTTAGTGCACCAACAGGTACTGCACAGACAATGCTATAAGTAAATGTTGCCTTACAATGTTTTGTACTAAGTCAAGTCTGTAACATATTCTGCATAAGCATCCAGTGTATCAGTCTATTCAGGATGTTAAGTGAAATGCATCCTTTCAAGTTTGCAATTAATTTCATTAGGAATCAAACTGCACAGCCTCTTGAAGACTAAAGCATTTCCACTCAGGCCAGGAAGCAGAAGATTGAGCTTATTGAACACTTTCGGGGGAAAAAAAATGCAGTGTTCCTGTAGGAAGCTTAGAGTCAGCTGAGTAAGCTAACCTAGAATATTCAATTTTAGATTTGAGCAACTAAATACCACTTTTTAAAATTTAATTTAATTTTACATTTACAGATGTGATTCTAGTCATTAGTGATCTTAAGAGACTGATAAAACACAAAAATTTATCTAGGTTGAGAATATGGTAAAGAATCTGAAAATATATACAAGTATAAATGCCAGGGGAAGTCATAAAATCCTTCTTCAAGAGTATACTTCAGAACAGTGAGAAGCAGTGAGAAAAAAAACACAAAACAAAACACAGTAAGAGATTCACAGGATAATTCAAATTGGAAAAGACTTCAGGAAGTCACCTAGTGCAAATTCCTCCTCGATCCAGGTTCAACTTAGAAACTTATAAAATAATGATAAAAACTTGTAGAAAGCATACTTGATTTACAAGATGAAAAATTTTGTTATGTGGCATTTATATTAAACTAAGATGAACAGCTGCTTTTGAAGTTGCACCATTTTCGGATCATAGTTGCTAGCAGTGTACTTCAATTAAAAAATGATTTGAGCAATGACAATTTTTATGTAGAAGGTACTTTTTTATGAAGCTACAATTCAAACAAGTGCAGTTAAAAAGTGATTAGGGGAGATACAGGACTATTTAGAAAATAGAATATGAAATGTTTTGTATGATATACAAAGATAATATGCTATTTCAAGCTGCATTAAATCTTAGTTTAATATCACTGATTTATAAATATACCCCTGTATGGAGCACCTGAGAACACAGGTTCTAACTGTGCATTGAAGTTTTTCATGAGAAAGTGCTTTCTGGGACCCTTGAAAGAGTATCACTTATATATTGTATTTTCACTCCCTCAGACTCAGCAGGAATTGAGAAAGTCTGTTTTCCACAGGAAAGCAAACAAACAAACAAATGAAAAAAAACCAGCCACTACAGGCTGTTTCATAAAATAGAATCAATATTTTTAATACCTCTTTGAGGACAGATAGTCATCTTTTACCATATGTTCCATGTGCTCAAAATATAAAGCAAATTGTTCAGAGCAGATCTCTAAACAGGTAAGATAAAATGGAAGACAGCAAACAGATTGATGTGTCATTGACAAACAAGATTTCCCTGCATTTCAACAGAGGCCAAAATTCTGCAATGTGGATTTGTGTATGCTTGTTTTTGTTTGTATATTTGTTCTTTAAAAGCAATACGCTACTTATTAATGCAGAAAAGGACCTGGGTGTCCTGGTGGCCAATAGGTTGACCATGAGCCAGCAGCGTGCCCTTGTAGCCAGTAAAGTCAACGGTATCTTGGGGTGCATTAAAAAGAGCAGGTCAAGGGAGGTGATCCTGTCCCTCTACTCTGCTCTAGTGAGGTTACATCTGGAGTACAGTGTCCAGTTCTGAACTCCTCAAAGACAGGGATCTTCTAGAGCGAGGCCAGCAGAGGACAACAAAGATGACTATGAGCCTGGAATATCTCCTGTATGAGGAAAGACTGAGAAACCTGTGACTTTTCAGCCCGGAGAAGACTTAGAAGGGACCTTACAAACACTTATAAATACCTAAACAGAGGGTGTCAAATGGACACCAGCTTCTTTTCAGTGGTGCGTAGTGGCAGGACAAGGGGCAGTGGGCAGAAACTGGAAAACCAGCAGTTCAATATGAACTGGAAGAAAACCTTGTGTGCTTTGAAAGTAGCAGAGCACTGGCACAGGGTGCTTAGAGAGGCTGTGGAGTCTCCTTCTCTGCAGATATTCAAAACCCATCTGGACTCTTTACTGTGTAATCTCCTGTAGGGAACCTGCTTTAGCAGGGAAGTTGAATAGATTATCTCCAGACATCCCTTCAAATCTCTATAATTCTGTAGTTTATTTTAATATGACTTTTCTTCATATATATTTTCAATTCTCTTCAATCTAATAAACACAACACGAGCCTCAAACTTCAGGTTTTCTTACTTATCTCAGTTCTACCAATTCATCTTACCTCCAGGAATAAACTATTCTTTCTGTAGCTTTAAGGAACAATACTTGTGTGCCACAGAAATGCTGTGAAATTACATTAAAGGATGTTTGTGATACATTTTACAGGTCCAGATGAAAGTTATGGTGAATATTTTTGGAAGCTGAACAGCAAGTCAGAGGAGTTATACTGTGAAAAAATTGTATTTTTTGCTAACTTTTGATTTTTATGGTTTGAGGGCTTACCTACAAATAGTTCTTGTACAGTTTCCAGTCTGTATAGATGAATCAACTTCTTGCTGACTATCCTAAGTTAAGGAAAAATCACACTCAGATATAAAAGAGAAAAAAAATTACTCTGGACTTTTCACCTGGGACATACAAGAGTGTTCTTCCAGAAGCCCATTCCCTATTCTGCCTTTCCAGAAGAACTAACTAGTGATAGACATAGGTGATCCCTTCTAAGAGGAAATGAGGGCCCAATATGTCAGCCTGCACCTACCCGTAGGGAGGTGTGCTACCTCCCTGGGGACCAGATCAGGGATATTTCTAGAAAACTTCCTAGTCTGATCCACCCCTCTGATTATTATCCTCTATTGATAGTCCAGGCTGGCAGTGATGAGGTAACTGACAGAAGCCTGAGGGCTATAAAAAATGATTTTAGGGGACTGGGGAGGTTAGTTGATGGAGCAGGCATACAAGTAGTATTTGCCTGTATTCCTGTGGTGGCGGAGAAGGACACTGAGAGGAGCAGGAAAACCCACCTTATAAACACATGGCTGAGAGGCTGGTGCAAATGCAAAAATTTGGGGTTCTTTGATCATGGGGTGGTCTACTTGGCACTTGATATGAGGGCTACTGATGGGTATCACCTATTCCACACTGGGAAACGGATCTTTGCCCAGGAGTTGGTGGGACTTGTAGAGAGGGCTTTAAACTAGATATGAAGGGGGAGGGGGATAAAACTAGGCCAGCTAGAAATGAGCCTGGGAGAGTGGTAATGGGTTAGGGGTGAGGCGAGGGGCTCAGCTGAAGAGCATCTATACCAATGCACACAGCATGGGCAACAAACAAGAAGAGCTGGAAGCCATTGTATGGCAGGCTAATTATGACCATTACGGAAGCATGGTTGCCATTACGGAAACATGGTGGGACCACTCCCATGACTGGAGTGCTGCAATGGTGTGGATGAATAGGGAGCTATTCTTGAGGCTCCGGGAGAAAAAGAGAATCTACCTCCTGTGGAAGAAGGGATGGGAAACTCAGAAAGAGTACAGGGAAGTTGTTAAGATGTGCGGAGAGAAAATTAGAAAGGCAAAAGCCCAGCCTGAACTCAACCTGGCCGCTGGGGTTAAAAGGAATAGGAAACTCTTTTACAAATACATAAATGGTAAGAGGAGGACCAAGGAGAATCTCCATTCTTTACTAAGTGAGGCTGGGAATGCGACCACTGAGGATAAGGAAAAGGCAGAGGTTCTGAATGCCTTCTTTATGTCTGTCTTTAAAGGTCACACCAGTTATCATCAGAGTACTCCACTCTCTGACCTGGTAGTCTTGGCTGGGGTGCAGACTGAACCCCCTGCGATTCAGGAGGACGCAGTCAGAGACCTACTACTCCAGATGGACTGTCACAAGTCCATGGGGCCAGATGAAATTCACCCGAGAGTGCTGAGGGAACTGGTGGAGGTGATAGCTGAGCCATTTGCCATTATCTATCAATGCTCCTTGTTGACTAGTGACGTCCCAGAAGACTGGAGGCTTGCTAATGTGACTCCTGACTCCCATCTACAAGAAGTGTTGTAAGGAGGATGTGGGGAACTACAGGCCTGTTAGCCTGATCTCGGTGCCAGGGAAGGTTATGGAGCAGATTGCCTTGAGGGAGATCACGTGACATGTGCCGGACAAAGGAGGGATCAGGCCTAGCCAGCATGGGTTCACAAAGGGCAGGTCCTGCTTGACAACCTTCTGTGATCTAGTGACCCGTCTGGTGGACGAGGGAAAGGCTGTTGGTGTAGTCTACCTAGACTTCAGCAAGGCCTTTGACACTGCCTCCCATAGTATTCTGCTCCAGAAGCTGGCAGCCCTGTCTTGGAGAGGTACACTCTTGACTGGATAAGGAACTGGCTGGAACTGGGCCCAGAGAGTGGTAGTGAATGGAGTTAAAGCCAGCTGGCGACCTGTCACAAGTGGTGTTCCCCAGGGGTCGGTGCTGGGGCCTGTCCTCTTCAATATCTTTATTGATGATCTGGATGAGTGCATTGAGTGCACCCTCACTAAGTTTGCAAATGACACCAAGTTGGCTGGAAGTGTCGATCTGCCTGGGGGTAGCGAGGCTCTACAGAGGGATCTGGACAAGCTGGATCACTGGGCTGAAGCCAATGGGATGAGGTTCAACAAGACCAAATGCCGAGTCCTGCACTTTGACCGCAACAACCCCAGGCAACACTACAGGCTTGGGGCAGAGTGGCTGGATGACTGTGAAGAGGAAATGGACCTGGAGGTATTGATTGATGCTCGGCTGAACATGAGCCAGCAGTGTGCCCAGGTGGCCAAGAAGGCCATCCTGGCTTGCATCAGGAATGGTGCTGCCAGCAGGAACGGGGAAGTAATTATCCCCCTGTACTCAGCACTGGTGAGGCCGCACCTCGAGTACTATGTCCAGTTTTGGGCCCCTCATTGCAAGAAAGACATTGAGACCCTGGAGTGTGTTCAAAGAAGGGCAACAAAGCTGGTGAGGTGTCCGCAGCACAGGCCTTATGAGGAGCAGCTGAAGGAGCTGGGATTGTTTAGTCTGGAGAAGAGGAGACTCAGGGGAGACCTTATTGCTCTCTGTAACTACCTGAAGGGAGGTTGTAGTGAGTGGGGGTTGGAATCTTGTGTAACTAGTGATAGGACTAGAGGGTATGGCTTCAAGCTGCGCCAGGGAAGATTCAGGCTGCATGTTAGGAAATACTACTTTTCTGAAAGAGTGGTCAGGCACTGGAATGGGCTGCCCAGGGAGGTGGAGGAATCACCGACTCTGGAGCTGTTCAAGGAACGTTTGAATTTTGTGTTGAAGGACATGGTTTAGTGAGAACTGTTGGCGATGAGTGGATGGTTGGACTGGATGATCTTAAAGGTCTTTTCCAACCTTGGTGATTCTGTGATTCTGTGTGATTCTGTGATTCTATGAGTATTACTGAAAAATAGCAATGGATAACAGAGATCCAAGTAAAATTACCTGCTAACAGAAGACTACAGAACAAAAGAAAATGGAAAACTCAAACAGTAATACAATGGAGACTATTAGAAGCATCCTTCAGAAAGCAGAAGTTGTATTCTTATCTTCATAAAGAAAATATAAAGAATTATAAGAAAACAAAATGGTAAGGAAAAAATCATAAAAGGAAAAGCAACTGCAATCCCTTTTTTCATACATCAAGATCAAATTGTCTGTACAGCTCATCAATGATCAGAAAATAAAAAGAATACTAAAGACAAACAAGATCATTGTTGAGATGTTGCAGTGGTAATAATTGCAGAAGAAAAAAAAGAAAGGAGGGTCCATAATGGGATCCACTCTCCGTGGGGACTTATCTAGAATTTGTTTGAAAGTGCATGATTGTAGCAGAGTTTATGGGGAAAAAAATGACAAATGAACAATAAAGAATTTCCAGGACCAGATGTTATTCACACATGAGGATTAGAGGAACTCAAGCATGAAATATCTGAATTACTAACTTTTGTGTAGCTTTTCATTTCAAAGAGCATTAGATTCTGAGTATTGAGAGGTTGAAAATTTGAATACAGTTTTGTTAACACACTCAAAAAGAGGAGGGAGAAATTTTTTAGATTTCAAAAAGCTTTTGGACAGTCTCTCAAACAAAACTTTTAAGTAAATTAGGTTGCATGAGCAAAGGCATTTGATGCATGTATAAATCGGTTAAGAGAAAGAAAACACGAGTAAATTGACAGTTTTTGAAGTGGAGAAAGGTCATCAATGCTGATAAGCAGAGATCTGTACTGTAAGATACACTATAATTCACCTGGAAAGCAGGAGATTAGTGAAAAGAAAGAAAGACTGCTGACTATACTGTATTTTTCAGGATATTAAGGATAAACGCTGACTGTGAGGATTTGAAAGAAATCTGTGATAGACTGAAAGGGCAATACAGAGACAAATGAAATTCAGTGTAAATAAATGTAAAGTGATGTACAGTGATTAATAATCCTAATTTCTTACATAAAATATAGGCTCTAAACTAACCATTATCTCCCAAGAGTGATATCTTAACATAAACTGGGATTTCAAAGAACTTTTTTTTTTTTTTTTTTTATAAAAACAGTGGTTAGAAAAAATAAAAAATAAAATTTTAGGGAATATTAGAAAAAGGAGGAACAAAATACATGCCAATATAACACTGTTAGCTGACTATCCCACAGCTTAAAAGAATAAGCACTTCTAACAAAGTTTGCAATAGACTTGGGAAAAAGCACCAATATAAATATGCTGAGCTTCTCTTTCACATTGCTCAGGTGTCAAACAGCAGGAACTCTCCTCCTCATCTGACAGTCTTAGCAGCACTGAAATAGAAGGTCTTCTACTTTGCAGGACTTACTGAAAAACTGATATTTGCGCAGTTCAAGGGATATCCTACTGAGAACATCCTACATATTTTCTTCCATAGGTTGAGGGTCTCTAGGGGAATGGGTATCCCCACTTCCTTCTTTAACTTTGACCTATCTCTGCCCTATTATCTTACCTGCATTTCCCCATGAAACACTCCTGTTTGCAGAAAAAAAAGATACCACATCAGTCCTGCCTACAATATGTGGCTGACTTGGCCTAAATGACTTCAAATGTCAAGATAGGCACATGCTGACAAACAAACCAGAGCTCCAAAGTGCAAGTGACTAGAACCAAAGAGGCTACAGAATTACTGACTTACCAGACAGGGCCTTTGGCTGATGAGATGGACATTACCAGCAACACCAACAAGGTTACCTCCTGTATAGCACTCTGAACACCAAACTCTGTCCACCACCATCAGTCAGATGAAGGACTTTATGTTGATGGATTAAAGCTGACCTTAGAAGGGACCATACTAGACCAAAGCCAGATATGCCAGTACAGTCCCAGCTGGGCTTGATCCAGAACTCTGCAGCAGAGCAGAAATAGCTGTTGCTGTCAGAAATCTGGAAGCATGTTGGAAGCTTTTAAACTCAATTTTTTTTACCATTACCAGAATGAAACACAGTGGGCATAACATTTAGACTCCATTTCCATGACCTTTGCAGCAAAACACTGGGAGACATGGAATCTGAGCAATTTCTTTCTTTAAAAAAAAAAAAAAAAAAACTTCAATTTTTCTGAGAAATTTCTCAGTTTCAGACCACTCTTTACCCTGAGTCTAAGGGGATGTCAGATAACATTTCAAGTTATACAAGACTCGCAGAGATCCACAGAAAATTACACTGTTTTCCTATATTTCTGTAGAATAATGAAGTAATGTTCCCATTTTACTTTGTGATGCAATCAAACAGGAGGATACACAAATTTATTAGCAAAAATAAACAATTTTATGCCTTGTAGGTACACAGAAGGCAGTTTTGCATGGCCATTTTAAAACTGATGCGAGAAATAAAGGGATCTTTGAGTCCTCCAAACCTTGAGCAATCTGACACAGAATAAACAGAATGGTTTGAAACTTCATTAGTTGATTCGTATTGCCCATAGCAATACAAATGCCAAGGCATTCATGGTTCACATTTTCCTCTTTTGTTTATTTGTCCTCTTTAATATACAGTCAGATGTTGAGAAAATGTTTCTAGTTGTTAAAATATCTTAAGATATTGTCTAGCTCCAATTTATAGGAGGGAGAAGAGGTTTTTTGAAATATGTATACCTGGCATGAGATTAAGAAACAATGGTTCAAATGTTGGTCTGACCAGTTTATTACAAATCTTAATTGGGGAGATGGAGAAGGGGAGGATGGACACTATTACCAATTATGGTGATGGGGAAGGGAAGGCGGGTGATAGAAAAGATAGGAAATAAGCAAGAATTGCGTAAAGTGGGGATAGTCACCACCAAGATTCAGCAGTGTCCAGTTGCACTCCATTTCAATGGTCTGAGGCAAAAGTGCAGGGGAAGAGTAGCAGCAGCGTGGCCGGCTTCGCGCAGCAAGCAGTTACCAGGAAGAAGCAGCAGGGTAAGTCCAGGAGGAAGCAGCAGGTCTCAGGTGGCAGGCTCATAAGAGAGTCTATCAGCATGCAGGCATCAGCTCGTGAGGGTTCTGATATCAGACACCTTTCTTCTTCTTCATGAGGAATCTGTTGTCAGAAACCTTTTGGGGCAGAGCAGCAGCAGCATGGCTGGCCTTAGGAGGCCAGCAAGCAGGTAGAGAGCAGAGCAAGTCCAGAAGGGAGAGAGGCAGGTCGTGAGTCTTCTCATGTCAGAAGACCCTTCGGGGGAGAGCAGCAGCAGCATGGCCAGCCTTAGACAGCAAGAACGTGCAGCGACAGAGTAGGTCCAGGAGGGAGAGGGGCAGGATGTGAGGCTTCTCATGTATGAAAACCTGATCTTATGGTTGTTTGTGCCTTTTTTATCCTCCTTCTTCTGCCAACATGGCATTCCTTGTCGCTTGGGTAAGAGTCATGTTCAGTACCTATTGAGATGGCCATCTTCCTTGAGATAAGTCCACACAAAACACTGCTACCCGGTCACTAATCTGCAGCTTATCTCTCTCTCGTTGCCCCTGGCCTTGTCCATCTGTGTCCCTCAGACAAATGATTTTTCAACTCTGGTTAAGGAGTTGATTGGACTCGTTCATCTGTGTTTTCCAGACAAAGAATTTCTCAACCCTTGGCCAGGACTTGCTTGGGCTTGTTCATCAGCAAGCTTTGAGGCAATGGCATAAAAGAATAATCTCTTACAAATATCATCATTGACTTTGTTTTAGTGGATTAGATGCTTATACTTGAAGAATCAATTATAAATATGCATTTTTTAAATATATATGTAGGTATGCATGCATATATATACATATTAATTTAGTTTTTAAAGCTGAAGTTTTAATTTTAGTAGTCTTTGATGTAATTGCTCAGCGAGACTGGTTCTCTAGCCTTGCACTGTTGTGAGGGCAAACTCCCTGTCCCTCCCCTTCCCCCTACCCAGCCTGGTCATTATACTCTAAGCATAGTGCATGCAGTGATTTGCAAAAGACCTTGTCCTTGAGATTGATAACAATCAAGATTTCACTGGAGACAGTTAACAACTGTCTCAAACTGGGTGCTCAGAGAACTGATAACAAAAACCTAGTTCAGTAGAACCAGTTGTGTGACAGTGAGTGCAAGCAACCTAAGAACATTCAGTGAGTTCTTCTTGCAAGCTGCTGGTATACAATATCTCCTTGAGTTTGGACATCTATTGAGATTACTTAATGCCCATGCAGAGACTCAAACAGGATGTGGTGATGCCTTGCGAACAGATCCTTGGTAAGTGACTTAAACTGGTCTTAAACTATGCTAGCTTTGCCAAGATTTAATTTTAGATTCATTATATACCGCCTATCCTCTGTGTAACAAATAGCCAAGGATATCTAGCCATTTCAAATCTTGTTAAGTTGCTGTCTCATTGTTCAAACTATCATGAACATTTTTATAACATAAAAATATAATATTATATATATATGTTATAGCATATAAATATATATAATATATATTATAATAATACCATTTTATTTTTATACATATTATGAACATTCAGATTGTTTAGATGGTCTTGAACCTCATTGTCTCCTACAGCCAGTGGTTCTCCATTATCCCAGTCCCTACCTTTCACACTTCTGAGACTTGCATGTTGTAGTTAGAGGACTATCTGGTGAAGACTCAGGGAAAATAGTTATTGAGTACCTCAGAGTTCTCCATATCCTGGAGACACAGGTCTCCTGTTTCCTTCACTAAAGGGCCCACGTTTTCCTACACTTCTTTTTATCACAGGCACACTTAAAATGTCCTTCTTGTTTGCCTTGATGTTACTGGCTAGATTCAAATCTACTGGGTCTCTGACAGGCAATGTTTCTGTATTCCCCTCAAGTGACCTGTCTTTGTTCGCTCTCAGTAGGTTTACTTTTTGTGTTTGCGTTTGGCCAACTTGTTCCTCTATTCAGGCTTCAGTATTTTTGTCTGGCTTCATCTTTGTTAGGATGAATCACTCTTGATCTTGAATATTAACCATCTTTTTTTGTCCCCTCTTCTCTTCAGGGCTCTATCTTGCAATATTCTACCAAGTAGAACCATGAAGAGGCCAAAGTCTGTTCTCCTGAAGTCCAAGGTTATGAGCCTGTTGTGTGCTCTCTTCAATATCCTATGGATCTTGAACTCCACCATTCCATTCTCACTGTAGCCAAAGCTGCCCTTGAGCTTTACTTTCCTCACAAGCCCTTCTAATGTCCAGCTTGATGTCCAGAATTATGTTCAGCATAGCAGCACTCCTCTTTGGCTCCTCTATCACTTGGAAAAATAATCTGTAGTTGATGCGCTCTAGGAACATCCTAGATTGCTTATGCCTGGCCCTGGCCCTCCAACAGATATTGGGGCGGTTGGAGACCCCCATGAGGAGTAGGACTTGTAAACATGAGGTTGCCCCTATCTGTCTATAGAGGGTCTAATCTCCTCTCAGGTGGTCTTTACAGCCTCCCACTGTAATGTCACCTGTCCCTTCCCTCCCTCTAATCCTTACCCATAAGCTCTCACTCAGCTGCGCATCCATCCCTAGATGAAGTTCCAACCCATTCAGCTGGTCAGAGATATAGAGAGTGATACCCTTCCTCAGTTCTCCTGCCTATCTTTCCTAAAGGGCCTGTGTCCTACCCTTCCAATATTCTAGTCACAGGAATCATCCCACCACACCTTGGTTACGTCAATAAGACATAGCCCCGCAGGCTATGACTGGCTTATTTTCCATGCTATGTTCATTTACATAAAGACATCTAAGGTGAAGTCCTGATTAAACTGTTTTTTGCTCTCTGAAGTGGCTGAAATTATTTCATGCTGCTCATCAGGTATTCTCTCATTGACATCTGATCCCTGATCCCTTTCCTGACTCTAGACATCTACTGCTGGTGCTGGCATTGAACCAATAAGAGTTAGGTGGATTGAGGTTTTTCTCCCCTGGCTATTTTAGTTTAAAGCTCTCTTCATCCATCTTGAATAAAGCACAGACTTTGCAGATTGGTGGTATGTATTAAACAAAGCAGGACTTGGAAACAGCCTCTTTCTCATCCATCCTGTTTACCAAGTAGTGAAGAAATGAAATGTTCAGGAAGAAAATTGAATGCAATTAAAAACATACACATCCTATAAATCCTCTTGAACTTTTGAAGGAAATCTTTTGTTTCCTAGCTTTTGCATGCTTGATTTGCATTTTCATTGTTCAGCACTGGTTCTTTTGTTGTTTGTTTTGTTTTGTTTTGTTTAGAAACAAGATTATACTTGTAACAATTTTGAAACTATCTATAGTATTTATGAAATCTAAAACATATTTTTAAATTTTTTCTATCTTCACTGGAGTGACAGTCACTGCAGTGCTTATGTGGATTCTGGAAACAGGCAAGTGCAATATCTTCATTTTCTTAAGAAACATTCACTTTATGGTATCAATCTGTGGACCACTGTCATTACTTAAAAGTTTGCAGCAAAGTTAGCAGTATTTTTAACAAAACATCCTTTGCAGAGGGACAGATGATGGAGGCAGGGCTCATCATGCCTAATAGTTACTTGGGATGACAAACCCTATAATTTCAGATGTTCCCTGTTCCCTTTTTTTTTCCAACTTTCATTATTGCACATGACATCATATGGTACAGAACATCTCTTTGGCACATTTGGGTCAGCCGTCCTAGTTGTGTTCCCTTTAAACTTCTTGCAACTCCAGCCTCTTTGCTGACAGGAAAATAAGCAAAACTGAAAAGTCCTTGGTTCTGTGGGAGAGCTGCTTAGCAATAACTTTAAGAAATGTCCATTCCAGCCCAAACCATTCCATGATTCTATGAATTAAGCATTAGTATTCTGTTAATTCTCTTTTCATTACAAATCCAAAACATAGCACCACATATACAATGAAAAAAGCTAACTCTATGCTAGCTAAAAGCATGACAGGGGTTTCTGCTACGACAGTATGAGTTCTGATTGTAACTTACACTCTTCCTTCACTTCAGTGAAATTGCCTAGAATTCAAAATACTAAAATCAGTTTAGTACTTAACTAGGTTTTACTCAGAAATTTTTTTCCATATCTCTAGACACCAGAAAAAAAATGAGAATTGCAGAAGAACTTCTCTTGAGATATGAAGCAGTCACAAAAAAAGAAAAAGAAAAAAAAAAATCCCACCACACTAAAGCCATGTATCAAGCAAGCCATAATGTTGTGCCTAGTTGACGACAAAAACTAATTGATTAAATTTTGAACATTGTACTTTGTTTGAAAATGTGTTTTATAGGTCTCCTGAAATAAACTTTAGGCATAAGGGCAACGTCTGTAACCATTTGACATGCAGTACCACTGTAGTTGAGCAGATTGTCATGCATGAAAAGATTAGAGGATTGATCTCTATGCTTTTTTACTTAATGCACCATTTAAATTGCACTTAAACTCGCTAAAAATAAACTGTCAGTTTGACTTATTCTAATTTCAAGGAAAATAGAATAGTTCCTATACAGATTGACTCTTTGCATAAAAAATACTAAGTACCAAACTGTATCTCATGTACATTCAAGACTTGCATTTGTGTGCTTCTCTGTGAGATTTTTGGAAAGAATGAATTACTGTAGCCAACATGCAGGTCTCACTATAACGTATTTCCAATTTACCATATACATCTTCTCTACAATAGGCAACTGTGGCAAATAATATAACCTACATATTATTGGCATTTAAATTGCATCAGAAGGTTTAAAATTACATTGGCTGGTTTTCAGTATGAAATTATTACATTTTTTTTCCTTCTGAGACACTTATTTTATTTCATACATTTAAAGCAATTTTTTATTGTGTATTAAAATGTGTATTTTTAAAAAGAAAGAACATGCATCTGAAGTAATTTTGATTGTTGTTGCATCTTAATTATTTATCTTAGTTTTAGAAATGTAAATAATTTTTCCTTTGTGAAAGTTAAAATTTGCTACAATTTTTACAATGCAATCCTATTGAAGATGTTACAGGAACATCTGTCATTACTATGTTATAGATTCTGGTAGACAAAGAAATGTTAAAGATCTTACTTCGATCTCTGAATAACTGATTTATGTGTGCAGCATTCTCAGAAGAGGGTAGTACAAATAATCTTTGTGTTTTTACTGATATTACTTTTTTTCCCAGAAGATTTTTGCAAATAAATAGTAGAAACAAAATACATCACTCCCTCTAGTAGTAGTCATATTATAAACCGTTTTCTATTTTTTCAGAAACCCATTAAAACTTAATGTTAACTGCTATTGACCTTGAAAGAACTTTTGACTCTAAAAGCTTTGGGCCCTCGAAAAAAATGCAATTCAATTTTTAACTTTACATGTAATTATAAAGTATGTATCATTTCAAAGTGTTTGACAGACATGGATTTCTGGATTTGTTCTATAAACACTGAATTTCTGCTAATTTTTTTTTCAGGAAGAGATGCAACAAAAGCCTGTATAATGCCTTGACTGTGGCTATACTGAACTTTATTCAAGCTTCTGGTGCCATCTGCTGGATAGATAATGAATAGTCTGCTGCGTGAAAATAACAAATTTTGAATGACAACTATGTATTTTCATACTTCAATCTCAATAAAAAATATTTTTAATGTTGTTTTTTTTTCCTTCTACCTCAGTTTTCTAAACTTAATCTGCATTTAATCATTCTTAAATAGGGATTTAAACACTATTTGCAAAGTACAGATTTCATAGTACTGTCTGAATCAGGATTTATATCTGACTTCTGAAGGATAAATGATCTTCTAGTTTTAGCATGTAATAAAATTCTGGGAAAAGTGGATTTTGAATGTTATACACTACAGCAATTTTCTTGGTTTTAGACCAACCTACTCCTTAGATCTTTATCTTCAGAGATTCATTTAAATTTGTAAGGGTTTGTGGAAGGAGAGTGTCTGCTCTTTGAAAGGTAACTTTCTAGTCAAGGACCTTTTCTGATTCAACGAGGGATAATAAGAAAGAGAAGAAGCCATAAGCAAGAGCATACAGGGACATAAACATGACTAATAAGGGAGGCCAAGACAAGGACTAAAACTGTTCAGTCACCACCTGATGAGGATGAGTGGAAGAGTGAGAGTGTTTACTTCAGCAAAGTTATTTCATAGGGAACCTTGCCAAGTGGAAAACTAAGAGAAGAGCAGCAAAACAAAATCCAACTAAAGAGAGGCATAGGCAAAATAAACTTAGGGACAATGGCAACAAGCAAACTTAATGGTCACATTAATTGGTGAGATAAAGAGAAATGACAGGAAACGCTTCAAGGAAGATCAATCTGGACTTGGCAGTTGATAAAATTATGATCCAGGGAAGTAGTCCAGACTGGGAGAGCTGCAGGAAACTGTTGAGCTCTGCAACCCAATGAGGGATATGAAGGGGAAGAATGAGTATGGAGGAACAAAGAGGGAGTGATCAGAGAAAGGTATAGAAGGGCTTGCTGCATGTAAAACGGAGCTACCAGTATGTTTGTCTGGCTGAGCCATGTGCTTGATCACTACATTCTTTCCTGCTGTATTTCCTTATTTAATCCTTTCTTAACTGTTGTCTTGTGTAATCTTAGTATCCCATGTGTTTTAAGTGGCTCAGTGCTATGGGAGTTCAGTGTCAGCTCAAGTTGTGTGTGAGTGAAAATTGGTTCCAGCTTCTAGAGCCAGGCCAGTTGTGGGTGTCTTGGCCTGTGGTGGCAGTTACTGGAGCCAGTGGGGTCTCAGCACCTGGAGTGAGTGGGGGTCTTCAGCCCCCAGCTCCTGGGGCAGAAGTAGTATGTGTATCCCCAAACCACCTGCTGAGGGAAGGAGTGAGGGAGTGAAGGCTCTGCAGCTGGAGTGGGGCTTCAAGTCATGGTCAGTGTGCATGCTGCTGGCTGCTGGGATTCCTGCTGAAAACCAGGTGTGTGTGAGGTGCAAGCATACCTTCACTGGCAAACCCCATGCTTGAGCAGCCAGTGGGTGCTCTGTTAACGAAATCATGCATATCAAGCTTCCAATCTGTAGGGTCCATGCGAATGAGAAACTCAGAAAGTGCTCTGAGATGTAAAGTTTTTCCCTTGACCTTGACACCCATACCTACAGACTTGTTCATGGACGTAGCAAACTGAGATTTGTAGCTCCAGAATTATATGGGGTAAAGAAATTTAACATCTGTTAAATTTTGAGTTTGGGCATCTCTCTTTTTGTTTAAACTTGCATTTTATATTATTTCTTTTTTAAACTGAAGCATTAGCAACACTTTAGGCCTTCAGACTCTCCTCCAGTGGGAAATGACTATTTTACATTCCACATTGTTATCTTGGATGGTAGTATGCTGACTATGTTCAAATATTTTTCTTTTGGGATCTAAACAATACTTGACAAATATGTGTAATTAAATACCTGCACACATGTGTATTGCCTGCACATCCTGCTATTATGGATAATGATGCTGGAAAGAATGACAAAATTTATGACAAAACTTGAGGCCCTAAAGTGTGTTCAGAGAAGGGCAGCAAAGCTGGTGGATGAGGAGTCTGGAGCACAAGTCTTATGAGTAGCTGAGGGAACTGGGATTCTTTGGTCAGGAAAAAAAGAAGGCTCAGGGGAGACATTATCACTCTCTACAGCTACTGAAGGGAGATTGCAATGAGATAGGGTCAACCTCTTCTCCCATGTAACTACTGATAGGACTAGAGGGAATGGCCTCAACTTGCACCATGGGAGATTCAGGAACACTGGACTTTAGGAAAAACTTCTCTGAAAGAGTGGTCAGGCGCTGGAACAGGGAGGTGGTAGAGTTATCCCTGGAGGTGTTCAAGAAATGTTTAGATGCTGTATTGAAGGACATGATTTTTTTGGAAATAATGGTGATAGGTGGATGATTGGACCCTATAATCTTGGAGGTCTTTCCCAAACTTTGTGATTCTGTGATTCTATAATTCTATGATGTAGAACAGTTTCAACCAAACGGTTGTTGGTGGAGCCAGTTTGCTACTTTTGAACAATATAAACAGTGGTGGCGGAATGGTTAGGGGATGAGAATGGCTGGAAGGACTTTATTGGGTCTGAAGTGAAGTTGGTGAGAAAACTTAAGAGGGGACTGAAGGTTCTTTTCTGCAAGAGGGAAATTCACATGGCACTGCAGATGAGAACAAATACTTAGGGTGAAAGAGAAGAGTGCATTGCGTACTAGTCTTCAGTGCATCATTGTATAGATGAAGGTCTTGGTCTGCTTCGGAATAAAATTGTTAATAAAAATGGCTGACTGGAAGATTCATCACGAAAATATAAATCTGGCCCAAGAATCTTTCTGGGAAATCACAGAATCATTGAATATCCTGACTTGGAAGGAACTCACAAGGATTGTCAAGTCCAAATCCTGGCTCTGCACAGGACTAACTAAAATTAATTGTATACATGCTTATTGAGCTCTATCAGGCTATTCTTCTCTGGGGAGCCTGTTCCAGTGCTGAATCACCAAATATGCACATCAAGGGATCTGGAAACAGAGTACCTAAAGAGATTACTACTGTTGTATTAACATAAAGGAAATAAAGAGTCACTCAAAACTAAGAGTAAAGTATGCAGTTTCTTAAGGTGTAATTAAATATTGACACTTTGAATAGCACCCAGAAGAAAACATATTGATAATGCAATCTTAGAAGTCCTCTGGTAATATGCTTCTTTTGACTACAACTTCTAAGTAAAAGAACAGCTGCTTTGCCAGCTGCAGCTTCTCCATCTTTTTCAAAGTAGCAACATTTGTGTATTCACGCAGTATGAAAACCAGAATATCAGTGCTTGTATACATCTTTATATAATGACTAATTATTATAATTTGTGTCAAATCCACATAAATACAGATCTAAATAGAATCATCAAGCAGTCAGAAGAATCTTAATGCTGCAAATTTCTCTTGCAAAATACAAATTTATTTTACAAACACTGTCAGTAAAGTATTTTTTCCAGAATACTAGTATCACTGTAATTGTGTGTTACAGGGAATTGAGATTAAACAATCAGAAGCTAAAGAAAAGCTAAAAAAAAATTTTTCTTAGATTCTTTTTTTTTTCTGACTTAAAAGATGCAGAACTAGTAGACTTTAAAAATGTTAAGTGTTAAACACTATCTGGAATATCTGGCAGTTTGGAAATCTAACAAGAGGAAAAGAAATACAATATTAACACTACTCAAACAAGTTACAACTATATAGCCTACATATATAACAACATAATCTTTTGATCGCCGAGGTTTGCTGCTTCGGAGCTGCCACAGGCAGAGCTGAGGCGACTGACCGCGGGGTGCTTAGGGTACTCGCTCGGTTTTCACTCATCCAGGGATTCCCGAGGCATCGGTGCAGCCCGGCACCTCTCGCAAGAGCGGCTCACGTGGCGGGGGCGTTGCCAGGGTAGCAGCTCTCCGTTCCCGCCTCCCGCCTCCCTCCCCCCCCCCTAATAAGAGCGTAGAAGAGACCCAGACGGGGAGGAGGGGTTTTTGTTTTTGTCTCTGTCTCCCTCTCTGTGAAGAGGGTGACAATTGCGGTTGCACCCGTCAACGACCTGTAAAAGAGCGTGGGCAGGTCCAGCACTTTCAGTAACAGGGCAGAGCTGTTAGTCACACTTGCTAAGGCTATTCTGATTGTGCTAGTGCTAGTGGGTCTGCTGGATTGCCATGGCTGCGTCCCGGCGGAAGGCTACTGCCAGGAAACATGTGGAGACCCAGACAGAGGTCCCCTGCACATGTAAGAGGAAGGCTGTAGACAAGAAGAGTGTGGAGACCCAGACTGAGGTCCCAAAACAGCACGCTAGCATTCAGGTTGCTGGCTGCAACGAGTGCCAGAGTCTGGCCCTTGAAGTGCCAGGCGATGGAGGCAGCGCCTGTGTAAGGTGCGACCAGGTCAATGACCTTCTCAGTCTGGTGGCCTGCCTGAGGGAAGAGGTGGAGAGGCTGAGGACCATCAAGGACTGTGAAAAGGAAATTGACTGGTGGTGCCAGGCCCTATTGGCCCTGAGGTCCCGGCGTGCAACTGAGGCTCCCTATGGAGCATGTGGCCCCCAGTTGCTTTGCAAACAGGTGACAGAGAGGAATCGACAGACAGACTGTACTCCTGATACAGTGAGCCCTCAGTCTGCTCCTTCCCCTCACAATACTTATGAAGAACTAGGGGGTGTGGGACTGGGACAAAACTCTCTCCCAAAAGGGCAAGGTGATATCCTCTGCTCAGTGGAGGAGCCTCTGCCCTGTTGTTGCCGAGCAGAGCAAAGCTGTTTGAGAGAGAAGGACGGGTGGAAACAGATACCTACTCGGCGTTGTGGGTGTCCCCCCCCAGATCATGCTCGGCTCCCCAGGTGCCTCTGCGGAATAGATTTGAGGCCCTGGAATCCGAGGGAGAGGTGCGTGCAGGTGTGGAGGGAGGCCCACCCGTGAGGGTGCCTCGGGGGAAGCGGTCAACCCCGCGCCTCAAGACTTCCTCCACCCGGAAGGATAGAAGGGTGGTTGTCATAGGCGACTCCCTGCTGCAAGGAACCAAAGGCCCTATATGCCGGCCCAACCCTACCCGCAGAGAGGTGTGCTGCCTCCCTGGGGCATGGGTCAGGGACATTGCTAGGAGACTTCCCAGACTGATCTGCCCTTCTGACTACTATCCACTATTGATAGTACAGGCTGGCAGTGAAGAAGTTGGTAAGAAAAGCCTGAAGGCTATCAAAGATGACTTCAGGCGACTGGGGCAGGTAGTTGAAGGAACAGGTGTGCAGGTGGTTATTACATCTGTACCTTCAGTGGCAGGAAAGGATACTGGGATGAACCTAAAAACCCATCTCTTGAACAAATGGCTTAGGAGTTGGTGCAAACGCAGGAGTTTTGTTTTTTTTCATCATGGGGCAATTTACTCAGCACCTGGCATGATGGCTGCAGATGGATGCAGCCTGTCTCCACAGGGAAAGAGGGTTCTAGCTGAGGAACTGGCGGGACTTATTGACAGGTGTTTAAACTAGGTATGAAGGGGGAAGGGGACAAAATGAGGACCGCTGGGACTGAGGGGGCAGTTCGAGGCTCCAAGCAGAACTTGATGGGTGGAGACAGTGAAGTTCAAAGGCTTGGAGAGAGGTGGAGGGATGCTGCTTCTCTTAAGTGCCTGTATACTAATGCGCGTAGCATGGGAAATAAACAGGAAGAGCTGGAGTTCTGCGTGCGGTCGCGAGGTCATGATCTCATTGCGATCACGGAGACGTGGTGGGACAGCTCGCATGACTGGAATGTTGTCATGGAGGGCTATGTGCTTTTTAGGAAAGATCGGCTGGCTAGGCGGGGTGGTGGAGTTGCTCTTTATGTGAGAGAGCAGCTAGAATGTATTGAACTTCACTTGGGGGAGAGTGATGTAGCAGTGGAAAGCTTATGGGTGAGAATCAAGGGGCAGGCTGGTAAGGGTGACACTGTTGTGGGTGTGTACTACAGGCCCCCTGATCAGGATGAGGAGGCTGATGAGGCCTTCCAAAAGCAACTGGATGTAGCGTCACGTTCCCAGGCACTGGTGCTTATGGGGGACTTCAATTATCCAGATATTTGCTGGACGACCAACATGGCCAGGCACGCACGGTCCAGACGGTTCTTGCAGTGCGTTGAAGACAACTTTCTGATGCAGGTGGTGGAGGAACCGACGCGGGGAGGGGTGTTACTGGACCTTATTCTCACCAACAGGGATGGACTTGTTAAGGAAGTAAAGGTTGGGGGCAGTTTGGGTTGTAGTGATCATGAGATAGTGGACTTCAAGATCCTGAGTGGAAGAAGCAAAGCAATAAGTAGGATTGCTACCCTGGACTTTAGGAGAGCCAACTTCGATCTCTTCCGGGACCTACTTGGAGCTATCCCGTGGGCTCGGGTGTTAGAAGGTAAGGGGGCTTCTGAGAGCTGGTCAGCATTTAAACAGCTCTTCTTCCAAGCTCAGGATCGGTGCGTCCCTGTGAGCAAGAAATCGGGAAAAGGTGGCAGGAGACCTTTGTGGATGAGCAAGGAGCTCATGCGCAAACTCAAAGGAAAGAAGAAGGTCCATGAAATGTGGAAAAAGGGTCTGACCACTTGGGAAGAATATAGAATGTAGTCAGGGCCTCATTGCAGGGATGCAACGAGGAAGGCTAAAGCCCACCTGGAATTGAATCTAGCTAAAGTGATAAAGGATAATAACAAAGGCTTCTTCAAGTATGTTAACAGCAAAAGGAAAACTAGAGAGAATGTGGGCCCCTTACTAAGTGAGGGGAAGGTTCTGGTAACGGGGGATGCTGAGAAGGCAGAGATACTGAATGCCTTCTTTACTGACTGGGTCTGGGGAATGGGAGACTTCCCTTTAGTCAGGAAAGAGGATGTGCGTGAGCGCCTAGGCAGTACTAAGGTCCACAAGTCCATGGGACCTGATGGGGTGCGTCCACGTGTGCTGAGAGAGCTGGCGGAGGTCATTGCCGAACCGCTCTCCATCATTTTTGAGAGGTCTTGGACAACAGGGGAGGTCCCTGAAGACTGGAGGATAGCCAATGTCACTCCGGTCTTCAAAAAGGGCAAGAAGGAAGATCCGGGTAATTATAGGCCAGTCAGCCTCACCTCTGTCCCTGGAAAGGTGATAGAACAGCTTGTGCTGGATACCATCTCCAGACAACTGGGAGAAAAGGAGGTTATCAGGAGTAGTCAGCATGGGTTCACCAAGGGGAGGTCGTGCTCGACCAACCTGGTGGCCTTGTATGATGCTGTCACATGCTGGGTGGATGGGGAAGAGAGATGTAATCTACCTTGATTTTAGAAAGGCATTTGATACTGTCTCCCACGACATCCTTATAACAAAGCTGAGGAAGTGTGGGATAGATGAGTGGACAGTGAGGTGGGATGAGAACTGGCTGACTGGCAGAGCGCAGAGGGTCGTCGTTGGTGGTGCAGAGTCTGGCTGGAGACCTGTAACCAGTGGTGTCCCCCAGGGGTCTGTGCTGGGTCCGGTCTTGTTCAACATCTTCATCAATGACCTTGATGAGGGGATAGTGGCCACCCTCAGCAAGTTTGCTGATGATACGAAGTTGGGAGGATTGGCTGACACGCCTGAAGGCTGTGCTGCCATTCAGCGAGACCTGGACAGGCTGGAGAGCTGGGCAGTAAGAAACCAGATGAGGTTCAACAAAAGTAAGTGTAGGGTCTTACACCTAGGGAGGAATAATTGCATGCATCAATACAGGCTGGGGGATGAGCTGCTGGAGAGGAGCTCTGCAGAGAGGGACCTGGGCGTCCTGGTGGACGACAGGTTGGCCATGAGCCAGCACTGTGCCCTCGTGGCCAAAAAGGCCAATGGCATCCCGGGGTGCATTAAAAAGAGCATGTCCAGCAGGTCGAGGGAGGTTATCCTCCCTCTCTACTCTGCCCTGGTAAGGCCTCATCTGGAGTACTGTGTGCAGTTCTGGGCTCCCCAGTACAAAAAAGACAGGGATCTCTTGGAAGGAGTTCAGCGGAGGGCCACAAAGATGGTGAAGGGCCTGGAGCATCTCCCCTATGAAGAAAGGCTAAGTGAACTGGGTCTGTTTAGCCTTGAGAAAAGAAGACTGAGAGGGGACCTGATCCAGCTTTATAAATATCTGAGGTGTGGCGGCCATAGTGGTGAGGCCAGTCTCTTTTCAGTGGTACGTGGAGACAGGACGAGGGGAAACGGACATAAGCTGCAGCATAGGAAGTTTTGCACGAATGTGCGTAAGAACTTCTTTATGTTGAGGGTGACGGAGCACTGGAACAGGCTGCCCAGGGAGGTTGTGGAGTCTCCTTCTCTGGAGATATTCAAGTCTCGCCTGGACGCCTACCTGTGCGACCTGGTGTAGGGAACCTGCTTTGGCAGGGGGGTTGGTCTCATTGATCTCTGAGGTCCCTTCTCTAGAGGTCCCTTCCAACCCCTACAATTCTGTGATTCTGTGATTCTGTGATAATCTCGCTATATTTGACAGAAAATAAATTAAAAATACATAACAATAGCGTAAAATTACTCTGTGTACATCAAAAGAAGAATTTAGCCTTTTGGTTTTTTTTCTTTTATATTAACAGTAACTCAGAGATTTAAACACCTCAGCAAAAAGCAATTATGAAAGTAATATATCTGAAACAGATCTGGAAAAAAAAATATAGCAGACAATTGCATTTGTAAAACTGGGTTATTACCAGGGGGACTGATAAATTTGCAAACATGAGTCCATACACAGAGGAGAGAAATATTGATTCTGGGGAATGAAGTTTCATTAACTGCCACTACTCAAATACCTTTTTAAAAAAATAAATAAATAAATAAATTAAATTTACACTAAATGATGGTGCAGAAAATCCTCACCATGTTCTTTTTATTTTTTACTAAGCTTGAACTAAAAGGGTCTTCCACTAGAAATCATTGTCACTTTTTTCAGAAGTGGCCAGAATTAAGTGTTGGTTTTTTTTGTTGTACACATCAATAGAGGCAGTCCTGTTCTTCACAGAATGAACCTCATCAGATCAAAACTTAAGCACAAGCAGAAAAAAAAACTTCCAGCTCCAATATTTCTTCTGTAAAATTTAATAGTTCAATAATAGCACATAGATATTTATATGCCAACATCAATATATCACTGATGATATCAAATAACTGTAGCCTGGACTGCGGCAGTCTCAATTTTCACACCCAAGATTGGCTATCATCTTCCAAGAAACTGTTTCAGCACTACCTACTTAAGACCACTGTGAAACAATAACATTTGGAAACATTTTCCTTTAATCTTGCTATTTTTATTTTACTTTATTTTTTGTAAACAAATCTTTCGCTTGATAGAGTCTCATTATTATAGCCCATATCCACATCTTTTTTTTTTTCTTTAATCAATATCAGTTATGATGCAGATTTTTGTTTTTCTGAATACATCTGTGAAATGTTACTTTCTATTATTTATAGAGATAGTCAAGCTCAGTGTGGAACTTCTGCTAGAAACTTCATGGGTTTCTAGGTGTTTTCAGTATGATATGTTCCAATGTAGTGACATTGTGATTTTAGCAAAAAAATATGCAGTGGGAATAAAATTTTAAAAAAAGCTCATGAAAAAGAAATATTTTATTTAAACAGTATCTACGATGGGGGCATTGAGATTAAATCCCTAATCTACTGATCAACATTTCCCTTGAGCTTAGTAAAGTGAGGACTGAATGACATTCAAATTTCCATATATTGGTACTCAAATCCCTAGAATGTATTTAATGATCAAGCTTTCATTCTCTTGTATCCTTGCTGCTTTAAGTGTAAGTAACAAAGAAACTCTGTTAAACATCTTCTAATAAACAAACATACTTTTTATTTTGTCACCATCATTGCACAACAGTAAAATATGACAAACTGGCTTTCCTCCTGCCCTCCCACCAAATAAAATATATATATATATATTTCAAATCATATTTCTTTGTAAAAGCTAAGGTATTTTTTGTGTAATAATTATCCCTGCATTAAAAAAAAAAAAAAAAAAAAAAAAAAAAAGGAACTGAATATAAATTGCAGGAAGCATTATCTGCAAAATAAAAAAGAGGAAATTCCAAATGATAACTGATCAAAGGGGTAACTATGCATATCAACCAAACAGCTGAATCCTATAGTACATTAAAATAGTCCCAAGTGTACAATTGGCAACATTAACTATACTGACTTCTGAAGTACGAAGGATTTTTAATTCAGGGCTCCCTATGGTGTTATGTTGTTTGTTCTAATGATTGTAGATTTGTTTCAGTGATGTTTTTCCAAATATGTTCCTAATCTTTTATGATTTCTTTTTCCTCTTGGGATGAATTTCCAAGTCTTTTTAATATGAAACACATACCAATTATGGTTTGATTTTTGAAATTTTCAAATGCATAGTTTTTTTCTAAGTGTTTTTAAAGTGGTTTGTATTTGTTTTCAAAAATCAAAATTATTTTCTTCTGGAAAAACGTGGAAATAAACTCATCAGTTCATAATACTATATAGAGGTTAGTAGTACCATGCTTAGGCTTGTTCCAAACTGAGTGATCTGATTTGGTTTGTGGAATAACTGAGCAGGACAAAAAGCCATTATAAATTTTTGTATTTCATGTTTGTGATTGTTTACATAGAGCACTGAGTTTCAAACCACAAAACCACATTTTCTTCTTGTTTTACACGTGTTGGCTGAAATACTTCAGTGAACTTCAAGCTCTTAGCCAAATAAGCCTTTGATTTTTTTCTGGGGAATCTAAGAAGACCCATCAACTATACTGTTCACAGGTAAAAAAAAAAACATTCTTTCACTAAGTCAAGAAATAATGTAGTTGGCTGTCTAGGGAAAAACAAACAAACAAACTAATATCATTATTTGTTCCTAGTCTCTTATTTCTACTTTCTTCCCCTTCCCAAAGTGGAGATATGGCTTCTGTACTGATTTTATTATAAGGTTAGAAAATATGCTTGAAAGTGACATTTTACTTTAACTTGAACTACTTTTGATATACAGTCAAATCTTTCCTAATTTTAAAATACCAGAAATGTTTGGCCCCAAACATAACTGTGTGTCATGGCTTTATGATTTTTTGTTATCGATATTCCACATCATAATATCATGTAGTGCATTGGGAGTTAAGGAGTTAATGCTCCAGCTCCATGGATTGTTGATAGTTCTGGTTACCTGGCTCTGAGAAGAGAAGAACTACATATCCTAGGGAACTTGGTGTTTCCAATTTCCTTTCAGAGGGAAAGATAAAACTGTTCACAGATCAAGAAACATCCTCTTTTTCCCTTTCTGCTCATTCCGGCAGTGTGTTCTATCTAGTCATCTTGGTTTCAGCATTGGAGTAAGGCCTTCAATTTTCAGACACATTCTCATTTTATTTCATTTCTTAGCTTTAATTCCAATTATATTGTATTATATTGTGTTATATTGTGTTATCTTGCTTTCCAATATCTTATTCATTAAAATAGCTTTCCTCCTCAGATCATTGCCACTGTTTTGTTTTTAGGCCCATCTCCCTACCCTTTGTCCTTTTTCCCTTTCCCATTTCCCGAGACATGGATCTGTGAGTCCCCCCACCACATTAGTCACAGAACTGGACTAAGCTAGCCTGTAAACCATTGACACCATGTGCTTATATTTTGACATGTTTCTCACATGGACATACATGAAGTCAAATTGCTGTATTATCCAAGTCAAGAGACTGTTCCAATGCTGAAGATTTTCTCTAAGACTGAATTTCTATTTACCTTATTCAATATTCTCTATCCCTCCATTCAAGACAATATTTCCTATTGTGTAGGGAGAATTCAGTCTAAAAGTTGGAATATTTCCAGTTTATATTAACAATCCAGAAAGAAATAGTAACTTAAAAGAACTCAACGATCCTCTGAGAAATGAAAAGAAAAACACATGGGAAGAAGAGAATAGTGTGAAAATAGAGTAGGTTTTGATTTCTTACTTGTCACTTATTAGTACGTTCCAGAGTTAGCAATAAATATGAGCAGAATGATCAAATCAACAATGAAATAAAAGAGACTCGGAGCTTTAAAAGAGGAGAATGATTAGTCTAATAGTCTTAATGTATTATCGATGTATTCATGTCTTCAGTATGATTTTAAAAAGACAGTGGTTACTGGATGCCAAAATGGCAACTGCCATATGGACATCTTTGGCATTCTTTGATCATCTTTCATCTCATGCATCTTTTACATAGAGGAAGGATGCAAATGTTAGATCTAGTAGAATTTAAGATCTTTCTTCATCTTCACAGTAACAAGCAGGGGTTTCATTTCTTACAAATCAAAATCAAAATTGACTGAGGTCTGCATAATATATTTCATGATAATGACACTATTCATAATAGATGAATAAAGTCCAAATGCTTCCTTTATTAGTCTTTGAATTGCCCATAAAAAATAGTTAAAACCTACTTCTATACCTAAATTAACATTACTGTACTTAGGATGTTAACTAAAACAAAAAATGTACCAGAACATTTTTTTTTCTGCCATATAAGCCTGCTGTATATCTTCCAAATTGTTACGACACCTATTTTGAGGGCAATAAATACAAAGGAAATAAAGTACAATCTTCTGATATAGATTCTTGATGCGAGTGATTATCATTTTAACAGATGCTACATTGTTTGATGAAACATTTTAAAGTCTGAATGAAGAGTCCTTGAAGACCAAGAATGAAAATAATGTGTTACATGTGCAAAATAAATCTGACTTCTCAAGTAGAATAGCCTTTTACTGCTATCCAGAGTGCTATGCAATGCAGTCATTTCAGAGTTCATCAACAGACAATAGGTGATAATTCTTTTTCTTTCTGAAAGAATTATCTTCTCATATTGTGTAGATATTGGGACAAATCTTTCAGTTCTTGTTTCTGGATTGATTTCTCAGACTTTATTCATGGTAGCTAGGAGTACTTCAGTCCGTGCCCATGAAACATTATTAACTCCTTCATTAAGATGAATAAAGACACTAGTTCTCAGGCAAAGGACATAACTGAGGAGTATGTAATAAATGAGCACTTTGGTAAAACACAAAATCTTTAATATATTTCTGAACTACTTACTTTACAGAGGAAAAAAAAAAGTATTAGATTGGACCTGACCTTTGAAGCACTTCTTTCAGAGTCTGTAAGAATTTGTATGAATAATCTGAAAAGAGAAGTAGACATTGATTGTGGCATATTTATTGCCTATGAAAATAATATTGTTTTCATTGTTTCCATCAGTGAGAAGTCTGGACCTTCCTTGTAAACATTATTCATTCTCACTTAAAAATTCATTTAACTTAAAAATAACAGTGTTAAATTATGTAGTGTACATATGCATATGAAAGCATAAAGGATTTAGACCTAAACATCTACCTAAGCCTTTTGAAAGTATTAGAGAGCATAAAAGGGAAATGGCTTCATTTCTGGAAAAGAAAACAAACCTGAAGGATGAAAGTATGGAAATATAGCCACATTTTATTTCAGTTACATTTAATCTAGAAATAATCTAGAAAATTATGTCTTGCCCAATTAGTGTAATTTTTTTTCTGCTTAGAGACTGCATAATCTTTCATATTCTTTGAGCACACAGTTAATCAGAAAACAGTAGATCAAGAACTATTTTTACAAGACCTTGCTTTATCTTTTCTTTTCTTTTCTTTTCTTTTCTTTTCTTTTCTTTTCTTTTCTTTTCTTTTCTTTTCTTTTCTTTTCTTTTCTTTTCTTTTCTTTTCCTTTCTTTTCTTTTCTTTTCTTTTCCTTTCTTTTCTTTTCTTTTCTTTTCTTTTCTTTTCTTTTCTTTTCTTTTCTTTTCTTTTCTTTTCTTTTCTTTTCTTTTCTTTTCTTTTCTTTTCTTTTCTTTTTCTTTTCCTTGAATTTTACTGCTAAAAATAAAGGATAATTCCAAGCTGGAAAAATTTTATTGAAACTAAAATCACCAAACAGAAATATTGAAGAAATGTTAGATGAGCTTCACATTCCTGTGTAAATTTTACAAAAAAAAAACTTATATACCAGCTGTATTTACCACTGAGTCCTTCTTGAGCAAAATGCATGTTAAAACCTGTAATATATGAAATACTTCTTGTGATAAATTGCAATGACTGGTGGAAGGCAAGAGGATTATCCCAATAGCTGATAAACACAGTTAGGCAAATGTATTACTGCAAGAAAGCTATCAACAGGGCTAAAAACTGTGCTAACCAGGAGGTCAATCAGAAATTCTATGCATGTTTCTGGCTCTGAAAACTAAAAAGGCAGGGAGGTGAGTAGATAAGAAAAAGAAGGTGAAAATAGGTTTTTGGTTTATTTTTAATTTTAGTCTATTTGGTGAATAAAAACTTTTGGTTTAGCAGGAAAACTATCTCATATATTTTATATATATTTCATCAGAAAATAAACAAATACATTTATCACAGTATTTCTAAATTAGTTTTCATAGATCTTTCATATCAAGTGCAGAGTCACCTACCACGATCTTAGGAGATTCTTCAGCTCTAGAATCCTTGGAAACTCCACAGTCCAGCATCACAATGATTAAACTGATTTCATTTGTAGAGATTATTTTAAATATTCTGCATCTTCTAAATGTGTTTGTTCTTTAGCATTTGAAAAAAAAAAAAAAAAAACACAAAACAAAGATAATGAAAAAGTGTTTTAAAGATAATAGAGAAGAACAAACCATTGCCCTGGTCTTCTATGCAAGTATGGACTTCACTAGGGATTTTGTGAACTTGTGTGTGTGTTGCTCCTGGCCAGCAGATGACACTCAGGTCTAGCAGGCCTATCATACTGCTGATGCCAGACAGAATAAACTGTAACAACAGTGGATATGAATTCTGGAGTTTCTTCAAGAACCAAAAAGGTTTGAGTTTTCACTCCGCTCATTTCATACAGTCACTGGCTCCATTTAATGCTATACATTACGTCTCAGCTTCCCTTCACCACAGAGAAGTTTCTGCTTGTCTGAGAAGGTCAGGCAGGAGAAATTCCTGTTGGTTCAAGCTGTGCTGCTGCAAGACAGAGAATTACCAGTCTTGGGACATCACAAGTCAAAGTTGCAAGGCATTCCACAGCCACACTATTCTCCATGCATCTCTCTTAATGTGCTTCTTACAGCTTTCACCCAGTAGACTTTCACTGCCTTTTTCCATCCCCTCACCTTGTCTCTGATGACTTCTTGACAACTCCTTTTTGGTTTTGTGTCCTTTTCTCTGTTTCTCTCAATCTTAACAGTCTATGCAGAAGCACAATGTTTCCTCAGTGTCCTGGCTTCTTGTTCTGGCTCATGCCTCTTTGTTAATTGGAAGACTCAGGATGTGATGCTTTTCTTTAGCCTAAATGTTATCAAAATTTACAACTGAGCTATATCAGTTACAGCTAGCATGTAGCAAGCTTTTACTTGAGAATTCAGAAGTTCAGCTTTTGTCACTTCTTCCCACACACTCACATGCAATCCGATGCTGTCTGTCAGCATTTTTCTAAGATTTTTTTTTTAATTATTTTTTTCCATAGGCAAAAGTTTACCCCAGGATACACTGCAGCTATTTCACTACAGTGTGCCATAATCTGAATGAAAATAAGATACTGTTTCTGGCATTTAGACACACAACACCTCAAAGATAGAACAGAATAAGAATAATCATTTTGCTCTCAAGCCTAAAGTAGATGGTTTGAGTAAACAGCAACATTCTGTTTTCTTCATTTATAAACCTTTCTCAACACTGGGTGTTAAACTGCAATGTACAGTTTCATAACAGAAGTCCCTTTCATAGTCCACACAGATGTTCAGCAGACTGAAGCAAAAGTTGGTATTCCTTCTGACACTCTTTTCACAGTACCTGCTATTCCTTCTGACACTCTTCTCACAGTACCTGCTGCGGGATTTACAGCTCCACGAAGCCTTTGCATTAATCTTAACCCCGGCAGATTTTTTTTCTGTATTTTATGCTACAAATTAAAGAAAACTAGTCTGAATTTTCCCTTTAGGCGGATGCATCAAGAGAACAATGAGCATGAAGGATACATGGAAGGATATTTCACCAGTTTGGAGTGAGATGCAGGAAAGCCCAAGTACTAAGTGCTGCATTGAACACAAGAGACACTAAAAAAAGTAGATCAAACTCAAAGTAGAGCTGGCAGACTCTTGCTGTCGGAAGAAATCCTTTTCATTAAAATATTCATCTTAAACAGTAAATAATGAGAACAGTTTTGTCCAGTTCCGAAATTTATCTTATAGCCTAAGTGATTTTTTTTTCTTGAGACACCTTATGGCATAAATGATGCCAAAACATAAAACTGGATAAATGCCTCTGAAACTACGTAAGGAAGGCATGCTACTGTCTTTTATGTTATGTAACAAGCATACAATTCGGCAATAATTTGTCTTGTCTATAGATGGCAGCAAAAGACTATATCTTGTGAATAAGTAACTGAAACAGTGTTTAAAGAAAGTGAACTGTAAACTAAAAATGAATATTCTGTTAATAATACATTAACATTATTTAACAGGAACTATAGAGTCAATAGAACACGAACAATATCTCCCCTTCCCCTTCTCCAAAATAAAATAAAACAAAACAAAATAAAATAATTAAAAAAATAAACTAAAATAAATGGCCATTAAAAATGTACTAAAACATGCATTCTGTTCTTTTATTTCCTAATAATAATAATATTAGTAAGTGCTTACATGCAAAACCTTCTCATAAGGAAAGAAAGCAAGAGACACAGGGAGCTCAAGGAGGCCAACAGATTCAGATACGGAAAACAAAAGCAAAGCAAAGGAAAAGGGCAGAGAAGGAAAAAAAAAAAAAAAGGCTCAATGACTAGATTGAGAAAGGAAAAAAAAAAAATCTTAACAATATAATAGGCTTTATACGTGTTTGACTAAAATATCATTTGATCTTTCTGTCTGTCTGTAAAAAATCTCAGTTGCTTTTTATTCTACTCTGATTGTTAGTTGTTTTCTAGAATTAAGAAATGCTATTCACTAGGAAGAATTATCAGTATTTCATGAAAAGGATGTGTTTGTGCAAAGCTATGAATCTTTTAAGTGCACTGTAAACAAAAGAAAACAAAGTAAACAAAGGAAAAAAAAAGTCCTCCATGAAAGTGTTGCCGTCTTTTCACTTACTGACCTTGCTGAACTATTTTGTACGTAAGTGAGGTATACATGCCAGATTGTCTAGTAAACAAAAAGGATAGCTTTCATTGTGGGAGAATGGTGGGGAGAGAAGATGAAAGGAATCAGCGCAATCCATGGCATGATTTTCCGATGAAACAGCTAGTGAGGAAGGAACTGTTGTTTTACACTGCCTCACAAAGTTCAAAGCACACATATTAAAACAACTTGCAGATGTAGTTTGTGCAAAATATTAAGGACAGTTCCTGCTAAACTCAGTTTGCTCAGCTACTTCTTTTCTTTCAAAAATTCAAGTCTTGTAAATCCTCAGAGCCCACTGTCTAATTATACTGGGCATCTTGTATACCTTCTCATTAAAAACTAACCTCCTATTTTAATGACTTTGTTGAAATCCTTTGAAGATCAGACTGTTAGTGACTGTACTCTGTTGTGTTGTATTCTGAATACTCCCATCATGCTGTCCTTCTCCATTTATTGCTTTCTAAGCTTTGGTTATTTCCCTTCCCTTCCCTTCCCTTCCCTTCCCTTCCCTTCCCTTCCCTTCCCTTCCCTTCCCTTCCCTTCCCTTCCCTTCCCTTCCCTTCCCTTCCCTTCCCTTCCCTTCCCTTCCCTTCCCTTCCCTTCCCTTCCCTTCCCTTCCCTTCCCTTCCCTTCCCCTTCCCTTCCCTTCTCCTTCCTTTCTCTCTCCTCTTTCTCTCTTTTATTTTTCATTTTTTTCCTTTTATTTTCTATTTCTTTTTCTTTTCTTTCTGTAAAACAATTTTAGATGTCATACTCCAAGTGAAAAATATCAAGGCACTTCATTTGAAGGCCACTTTTCCACTCAGATGATCACTCTGAGTTCAGTGTTTAGGATGTTTTTAGTGAATGGCAAGGAATCTCTTATGTATTTAACTGAGGTAGTTGTTGAACAGATGCATCTTTGACACAGTGCAGTATTTACAGTATAATATCTTTAACAAATTGGGCTATATTCATTCCTGGGATAATTCCAACTGACTTCATTCAAATTACATGAATGATTAATTTGTGCTCTGAGGTTCAGATGATAAACTCTCTTCCAGTTACATATTTAGAGTGTATATTTTCTTTATCATCAGACTGCAGTTAGGATCACTATGTTTTGGATAATTATAAAATTTACCATTTGAGTCTTTTGCTTATGTCCAAAGATCTTGGACAATCTCAGATTTCATAAGGGGTTTAGAATTCAGGAAATAGATATCCTTTTTTTTTTTTCTTTAATTTACTCCCTTCAAGACACTATTTTTTCATGTCCTTTAAAAGCACTTTGAATGTCCTTCTGTATATTCTCAACAGGCAGCTTTGTCAGAACTGTTTTTAATTTTAATTACTAGTACCCTTACTATTTATTTATTTATTTTTAATATCAAGAGAATGGAGAGTACATCCTTCATTCCTTCCTCATGGACACCTCTGTTGTTTCTGCTAGTCTTGTGAGCAATAATAATTTCATTCACAAAATGCACACGGTATGATTTTTATGATATTGAGGAGATCTCCTCTATCTGGATCTATACTGTGATACTTTACCTGGGAACAAAATAGTACTTTACTCCATAAGCTTTCTCATTTATTTCAGTCGATTTCAAACTGACATGTTTTATATGCAAAGAAAAACATGCATGAATCTTACTCATTTCCACATTGAAATGATGAAAACACAATTACTAAGAAAAACCTGAAGTTTACAATTCATTACAAATTATTCTGGAAATTAAATTTTGTTTATTTTGACAGGTGCAAAGAAATATTCATAAAATATTTCATTTTCATATTGAGCATAATGGGAAATAGAGACATTATTTTGATACATGGTTTTACTAACAAATTTCAAGATGAAATATTGCCTATCACAGAAAATACTCCTATTCACAAGCAAAAATATAATAATAATACAAAAATTGTTGAGTTTAATAAAAGCCAGGGCTTACTGATTAAATAACATTTTATATTCAAGAGATTCTCTAACATAAAGGCCCTTATTGAAAAGGTCTAATAGGCTGAGTAAGAAGTTTTATTTATTTTATAGGTGCTTTTCTTAAGTACAATTTCCTCATGCCAAGAATAAACCTTAAGTTAGGAAAGCATGAGTGGAGCTCTTATTGAAACAACACGGCATCAAAGCACAAATAACTTTCTATTAGCCATGTCACTAGGTTAAAGAATAGGTAGGTGGAATCCAAGCAATTATCAGGGAAACACTGGAACATTCTTCAGAATAACCCTGACCTTAATAACTTGTTTAAAAATCTTTTCCAGATGGTTTATGGAAGAAGCCCAACTTAAAAGACAAAAGTGTACTCCTAAAGTGCATTGTTTATCACTGTGCACCCTCAGTGGCATAGCTACCCAATGGTAATTACTTTTGTGGTGTCTGTGACTGTGTAATTCAACCCCCAAATATAAGTGTTTTATTTGATCACACCATTAAATGAAAAAAAAATATATATCCTTTCCCATTTAATGAATAATAGCACACACTACAAAGAATGTTTCAGAAGCATATCCAACCAAATGTCCTTGCACTCCAGTTAGTGTGGATCAGACCACAGAAATTAGGACTGAACAAATTTGTAAAGAGTCTGCTATTCGTTAGTGGAAATGATGAAGCCTCTCAGCAAGATGAATGCACTAACACTGGGAGAGAATCTAATCTGTGGTACTCAGCATACAAAGCTTTTTACTTCAACAGCAGATGTGTTTATGATCTTCTGAAGCCACCTATTCAGTGCCTCAAAGGTGCAAGGCCTCTTTTTTCTAAAATGAAGAAGTTTGTAAAGGAACAAAAGAGGATATTTAATCACAGTTTATTTCCACTTTCCACAGGACAGGCAAAAGAAAATACAACAATAAAATTTTAGCTTTTAAATCAGATTGATAATTAGAGATAATATTTCACTTAAATATCACTAATAAAGTTCAAATTCTTTCTTCTCCAGATTACAGTATTGCAATACAGTAAGAGAGTGCTTCAATGTTACCTGTGTTAATCAGATGTGGAAATAAACAGCCAAGGAAGAAACATTTAAAATAGTAACAGATCATTCCTTTAGCACAATAACTTCTACTAGTACTTGGCTAGAAAATTTAGAAATGTTGCTTGCATTGTCTGACAGAGTGCAGTTATTCTTTCTTCCATTCTTTTCTATTTTTCTTATTTTAACTCCACCTTCAGGAGATTCATTCTTATTTTCAGTCTTCCAAAGGAGCCAGAGTAAGAGAAAAAAATTCAGTCCTTGTATAGGTATCTCCTACTCATAGCATAGGAGTAATGTTTGTTTTCCTCTGGATTGCTGTCAGATCCTGGCCTTTTTGATTCATTCATTGTTGTTATATTGACTTTACTAAATTTTAATATTGAGTGAAGTTATAGAAGTGAACATTCATGTGAGAGGTTCTAAAGTGTCTTGACTTCAGCAATGAAGACATGCTGTTTAGTTCTGAATATTTTGCTCCAAATCTCCAGCTGTCTCTATTGCCGCAGAGATATAATTTACAGATTAGACCCACATATTAAATAAGAACATTTTAGAAACGTAGTGATTAATATATTTATCTCACAATACATAGGTGGAAAAATACCTCAAGATCTGCTATGAAAGCAAAACTTTTTATTTATTTATAATACTGCTTATGGAAATAGTCATTTGAACTTAATTTTTAAACTAAATTACTCTAATCTTTCATTATTCAAACTGCTAAAATGTATCCTATATTTTAAACTGAATTTACCTTGGTTAAGCTTTTAAACTCTGAACTTTCTGTAACTAATGGGTTAATAAATTATTTTATTATCCTTTTTTTTGTCAAATAGATATCTACAAAGAATATATATTTAATTTTTTTTTGTGGACATGCTGACTAAATACAACTACTTACTAAAGCAGATTTCCAGTTCTTCATCACAGAATCACAGAGTAGGTAATGTTGGAAGGCACCTCATAGAATCATTTAATTCAAGCCCTCTGCTCAAGCATATCAGCTACAATAAGATGTTTGGGACCATGCTGCTAGTTTGCCTTTGAGAATCTTCATAGATGGAGACTTCATAACCTCTCTGGGAAACCTGCCATATCCACGGTCGCACATTTATGTATATATGTATGTATGTATATATATATATAAAAATTACATTGTGTTTGACTGGAATTTCATGTGTTTTAACTTTTGTCTCTTCCATCTTGTCCTGTTACTGGGTACTACTGAGAAAAGCTTTGTTCTTTCTTCTTCATTCCTTCTCATCAGACTAATGCAAATTGATAAGAATCCCCCTGAATTTTCTCTGTTACAGGCTTGAGTCTCAACACTTACAGCCCTTCCTCATGTGAGAGATGATACAGTTCCTTCTGTATCTTCATGGCCCTTCATTGGACTCTTATACCATGAAGTCCAGAAGGAAAGCAGCACTCAAGTGTGGCCTCACCAGTGCTGAGAAGCAGGGAAGGATTACTTCCTTCAACTTGCTGACAATGTTTTTTTTTTTTTTTTTTTTTTTTTTTTTTTTAAGGCCAAGATACTGATGGCTTTTCTCACTGCAAGGGTGCACTGCTGGCTCATGATCAGTTGGTTGTTCAGAACTACTTATCAGCTTGTTGATCCCTTGCATTACTGGTGCATGAGATTGTTCCTTCTGAAATGTAAGATTTTGCATCTCCCTTTGCTGAACTGCATTAGATTCCTGTTAGATCAATTCTCCAGTGAAGGAGAATTCAACCTGTCAATGAATGGCAGCAATATCAGTTGGTCCTTCAAGCATCCATCCCAATTTTGCATAATCAGTAAATTTGCTAAAGCTAAGGGTACACTCTATCCCTTCATCCAGATCATTAATGAAGATGGTGCATTGTGTTGGCCTCAGAATAGGTCCCTAGGTTATTTAAGTAGTGACTGTCTTCTAGTTTTACATCACTGATCTCAGTTTTCCGGGACCACTCATTTAGCCAGTCTTTCCACTTTTCTAACCTGTACTTTCTCAGCCTGTCTACAAGGAAATTATGTAAGACAGGGCTATAGGCTTTAGTAAAGTTGAGGTAAATGACATCAACTACTCTCCTTTCATCCACTAAACTAATCAGTCAATTGCAGAAGGTTGGTCAAGCATGATTTTCCTTACTTAAACCCATACTAACTGCTTGATTTTTGTTCTTCATGCATTTAGAAATGTTTACCGGGAGGAGTTTCTTCATCTTCTTCTTCAAGTGAGACTGACCAACCTGTATTTCCCTTGATCTTTCCTTTTCTCCTTCTTGCACTCTTCTGTTTGTCATAAACTTCTACCAGTTGCTATGGCTATTCAAAGATAATTGAAATAGGACTCAAAATCACATAGATAAAGATGATGGTGTTCTCTTGGCTACAGCTTTGCTTAGGGACCTCACACAGCTGTCAACAATGGTTCTCTGCAGTGATTTCAAAATCCTCCTCATTCTCCATAAACTCAGAATTGAATGTTGAATGAGACTGTATTTTTTTTCTGTTTTTTTTTTTTTTATGATCATTAAACCATACTCAAATATACAATGCACACGATCCTTCTTGTCAAGCAATCCAGGTATTGCCTGTACAACTGACTAGTTCTCGCTATTCTTCAGTATTTGTAAATATTTAAGCTCAAGGAAAATCTGGATTTTTCTACTAGTAACCAATGTATTTATTTACTATCTTTCTGCGCAGTGAAGAAAGGCTCTGAATATACTGCACCAAGAAAAGATCTCTATGGCACTCCAGAAGGAACATCAGTAAAAAAATATTTATTTATTTATTTGGTTGTTTATTTATTTATTTATTTATTTTTGCATGGCTGCATGCAATAAGATAATGATTTGCATCATGCTTATTCTTTAGCAACTTGACAAATGGAATTAAGTAAAATGACAATGTAGTGTATCACCAGCAACCTTTATCAACTAAAAGTCTGTTTGAAAAAGAATTACCAAGTTTGAAAACAGTCATTGTATGACAAGTCACTTTTTTTGTAATTATTTGCATGAAAATATCAGAAATTGCTTTTGCTCTGAACATAGCTTTCATAGTAATTGCATTGTTATGTATTTTATATTGATTCTCATAATATATTTTTTTCTATTTTCTATTTGGAAAGTGGCAAGTATTTTTATCTTGCTATGTAGAAACAAAGGTGCATAACTTCTGATATAATCATAGTTATCAGTTTTTAGCAGAATTTTGTAGCAGAAATTTAGCATCTTTTTTCTTACCTGCTTTAGGTCTGCAATGCTTAACAGAGTAAAGTGGCGTAAGGAATCAGCTTATCCTATGATACATAGCAGTAAGTATATAAATACTCAGCTAGAGCTTTTACTCCTGAATCTACAGACTTTATTGTACATGCCTACTAATTGGATGAATCTTAGCCTTAATTTTGAAGAAATGTGAACATAACACTCAGTTTTAGAGTCAACTAATTCTTTTCTGAATTTAACTAAGAATTCAAACATTAACAACAAAAAAAAATAATCATGCTTTTTGATTACATCTTATAGGAAACTGGGTGTAGATTTTGCATACTCATGGTCCTTGAGGTATGTACTTTGAAGATTGAACACTTAATTCAAACAAACAAAGAAACAAAACACACAAACAAAAAAAGAGCAAAATACTTTTCCATTTTTCCTAGTTTAGGTTGCATTAAATCCAAGATTTTGGGAATATCTATGTTGCTTCTTGATTGAGTTATTGAACAAAAGAAATATAAGATTTAGAAACTGTTTGAGATTGCTTTTATGAGCTATTTTAAAACCTCCTTTCAATGTAGTGATTGTGATTGTGACTTCTCTGTCCATAATTCAAACCAGATCCCAACAAACACAGAGATACATAAAAAGGGAAGAAAGTTTATTTTTGTATTTGTTTAAGATCATATTTTCCTCTTTTTTATAGGAATAACCTACTTGTATTACAGAGATCTTACTTTTTTCTCTTACAATTTAGAGTGAAATACGGTACTCCAGTTTATGCTTTTATATTTTCTTTCAGGAAAGCAACAAAAAATACTATTTAAATTTTTTTTTACTTACATTTTTACTCTTTTCCCTTTTCCCTTTCCCCTTCCTCATGCACTCCAGAAATTAAAAAACAAAAACAAAACACAAAAACAAATAAACAAATAAAAGTAACAAAACAAAAAATAGAAAAAGAGAATCTCAATTTCTTCATTTCTCTCTAATACAAAAAAAAAGGGAATTCAGAAAATGTCCTCTCAGTTACAGTCCATACCACTACATAAAAGATGGCCACAAAGTAAGCTCGACTGCTAAAACTCTTTATTGTTCACCCCATTGAATTGTCAGCTCTGAATTGCTTCAGTTGGCTGTATCCAAGATAAATCTGCAACACATTTGCTATCCTTAATCAGGAAGAATGTGAGGCATCAATGCCTGTGGGCCGAAGGGGCAGGGATTGGTCTCTTGTTCCTTTTATTACCTGTATAATCATTACTGTTGAAGAAGTTATTTATTTTCAAACCATTTTTATCCAAAGCATGAAAAATTTCAAACAATAGCAAAAGCTTTACATAAATGTTTCATTAGTTCAAAAACATAAAAAAAGAAAATGAAATAAACTAAACTCTGTTGCAAATTTTGATTAATTTTAAGTAAATCATTGTATAAAGTGCTTCAGTCCAAAAGATCATTTTGTACTCACTCTATTACCTCACACACCTGCGCAACTTATTTCAGAAACTACTTTCTTAACAGTGTTCTTTGAAACTGAAGCAGAATCACTCACATCTTCAAATCACAAAGAATCGCTTTCTCCATTTGTCCTGAGGTTACTGGTACCAGGGAGCCAGTATATCCCCTTTACATCCGCAGCTCTTCCTCCATCTTACCTGACCATGCTCCTGTCAGTGCACACAGCTCTTTACAAACTGGCAAAGGGACAGTGATGGTGGATGTTGCCATCACTGTAGCAGTGTTTTCTATGAGAGCAGGAAAAAAAAGGAAAAAACCTGCTCATGAATTTTCCTTTTTATGTGACTCTCAGGCCATAACAAAGCCTGGAATAACCTTAGGATACAAGATGATAATAACTAAAGTGGTTGAAGCCTCTCTTTCTTAGAAGTGGTGTCAGAACACTATAAAAAAAAATAAGATTCAAACAGTACGTGTGATAAAGTGATATTTGCATCGTTCTAAGTAAATAAATAAAAACATGGTCTCTCCCTCTGGCCAAGGAAACATAGAAACTTTATAAATGTTTCTTTTAAAGAAAACCATATGAGTTTGTTAACTGACGTGAGTCAGTCTCTTCCTTAAGATATGGGCATGCTGAATCCATCTTATTTCTAAGAAAATAAAATACTACTAATAATAGAAGCCAATCATAATTTCTTTCCATTGTTTCAAGTCGCTTTTTAATTAAGTGCATAAGAAAAGTAATAACTTTAACAAAAAAAAAAAAATCCCATCTAGGCAATAACTGCTTCTTGAAGAAGAGTGTGAGGATTGTTCTAGACCTTCTACCTTCTCTTCATTTACAGAGAAGGACTGGTGGGAGATGTAAAGGTTGCAGACTGTCTTGAGCAGAGCGACCATGAAATAGTAGAGTTCTCTATTCTTGGAGATGTCAGAGGGTGGCTGGCAAAATTGCTATCTTCAAGAACTTCAAGAAGGCAGACTTTGACTTGTTCAGGATGTTTGTTGCAGGGATCCCTTGGAAGTCACTCCTTAAGGGTAAAGAGGTCCAGGAAGCCTGGATGCTCCTCAAGATGGAAATCTTAAAGGCACAAGAGCAGACTGTTCCTGAGTGCTGTAAGGTGAGCCGTAGGGGAAGAAGACCGGTATGGGTGAACCAGAAACTATTGCTGAGACTCTGGAAGAAAAAGAGAGTCTATCTCCTCTGGAAGAAGGGACAGGCTACTCGGGGAGATTACAAGGAATTTGTTAAAGTATGTAGGGAGGAAGAGAGGAAGGCAAAAGCCCAACTTGAACTCAGACTGGCCACTGCAATAAAAGAGAATAAGAAATCTTCTTACAAATATATCAGTGGTAAGAGAAGAACCAAGGAGAATTTCCATCCTTTCCTTGATGCACCAGTGAATGTGATCACTGAGGATTAGTGAGGATAAGGAGAAGGCTGAGGTCCTCAACACCTTCTTTACATCTGCCTTAAATAGGCAGATCAGTTATCCACAGAGCACTTTACGCCCTGATCTGGAATTCTGGGATGCTATGCAGAATACATCCCCAGTGATTCAGGTGGAGACAGTTAGAGAGCTCCTCCTCCATCTGGACTGGTACAAGTCCATGGGACTGGACGGCTTCACTCTAGGGTGCTGAGAGAGCTGGTGGGGATGATTGCCAAGCCCCTCTCTGCCATCTACCTGCTCTTCTGGTTATCTGGAGAGGTCCCAGAGGATTGGAGGCTGGCTGATGTGATTCCCATCTACAAGAAGGGCCATAAGGAGGATCCAGGGAACTACAGGTCTGTCAGTCTGACCTCAGTACGAGGGAGAGTTATGGAGCAAATCATCTTAGGTGAGATAGCACGGCACGTGCATGGCATCCAGGGGATCAGGCCCAGCCAGCATGGATTCATGAAAGGCAGGTCGTGCTTGACCAACCTCATCTCCTTCTACGACTGGGTGACCAGCCTGGTAGATGAGAGAAAGGCTGTTAATGTAGTCTACCTGGACTTCAGCAAAGCCTTTGACACAGCCTCTCACAGTATTCTCCTGGGGAGACTGGCTGCCTGTGGCCTGGACAAGTATACCCTTTTTTGGGTAAGGAACAGGCTAGAAGGCTGTGCCCAACGGGTAGTGGTTAATGGAGTTAAGTCCAGCTGGCAACACATTACAAGTGGTGTCCCTCAGAGATCGGTACAGGGGCCCATCTTGTTTAATGTCTTTATTGATGACCTAGAAGAGGGAATTGAGTGTACCCCCAGTAAGTTTGCAGATGACACCAATCTGGGAGGCTGTGTCAATCTGCCTGAGGACAGGGAGGCCCTTCAGAGGGATCTAGATAAGCTGGATCACTGGGCTGAGGTGAATAGGATGAGGTTCAACAAGGCCAAGTGCCAGGTCCTGCACTTCGGCCACAATAACCCCATGCAGCGCTACAGGCTTGGGGCTGAGTGGCTGGATGACTGTGAAGAGGAAAGGGATGTGGGGACGCTGGCTGATGCTCGGCTGAACATGAGCTGACAGTGTGCCCAGGTGGCCAAGAGAGCCAACAGCAACCTGGCCTGCAGCAGACATAGTGTGGACAGCAGGAGCAGGGAGGTAATCATCCCCCTGTACTCAGCACTGGTGAGGCCGCACTTCGAGTTTTGTGTTCAGTTTTGGGTCCCTCACTACAAGAAAGACATTGAGACCATGGAACGTGTCCAGAGAAGGGCGACAAAACTGATGAGGGGTCTGGAGCACGAGTCTTAGGAGGAGTGGCTAAGGGAGCTGGGATTGTTTATTCTGGAGAAGAGGAGGCTCAGGGGAGACCTCACTACACTCTACAACTTTCTGAAGGGAGGTTGTGATGAGAGGTTTGGCCTCTTCTCTCAGGCAACAAACAGGACCCGAGGCAATGGCCACAAGTTGTGCCAGAGGAGATTTAGACACGACAAAAAATTTTTTCTCTCAGAGAGTGGTCAGGCGCTGGAATGGCCTGCCCATGGACATGGTGCAGTCGCCATCTCTGGCAGTATTCAAGAGGCATTTGGATGAGGAGCTACGAGATATAGTTTAGTAGTTTGTGGTAGCAATGGTAGTGGGAGGACAGCAAGGGACCACACAGGATGTTTTCTGGAGATTTCAAAGGGGAATGCATGCTGACATATAAGCAATTGTATCAAGCCCTAAACATTGATGCCTGTCCTGTCAATTGAGTAAATAAATAAATAAATACATACATAAATTTTCAAAAGGATACTCATCTCACCTAGCTCAAAAATATTTTATGAGGGAGTGAACTGTCCTTAGGAGTACTCTGTACTGCAGTACTCTGCCAGACCTCTGTAAGAATTTCTGACTTGAGTAATTTTTGAGACATAGTACTTGGCGCAGAGTAAATTAAGAAAAATACCTTGAGACATATAAAGTAGTTACCTCATAAAGAGAATAATGGGAAAACATTTAGAAAACATTTTACTTTTCAAACAAACACAAACAATGGGGTCAGCTGAAGAGAAGATTTAATAAAATATGTTTTTGAAAATTTTTCATTCTGAAACAGTGGAATATTTGAATAGAATTTAATTAAATGAAGTAAAGGAAACCAAAGAAAACTTTATTTCTCAAAGAAGAGAGGGAAGAGGATGGTGAGGTGCTGGAGCAGGCTGTGCAGAGAAGTTTTGTATGCCCTTTCCCTGGAGTTGTTCAAGGCCAGTGTGGATGGGGCCCTGGTCTAGTACTTGATCGAACAGTTGTCAGCCCTGCATGCAAAAAGGGGATTGGAACTTAAAGATCCTTGAGGTCCCTTCTAACAAGCCATTTTATGATTCTATGAAGTGCTTTACAAAGCAAATTGTAACAAATAATATGACTTTAATTAGATGAAAAAAAAAGATAGAAATGTTGAAATAATACAGTATGTTCAAGACCAAAGGATGTTGAAATTCTGAGAGGTTAATTGAGAAATAAATGATAGGGATCTAAAATAATGATGACAACAGCAACAGTAGGTCAGATTAAATCTTTAAAATTATCACAAAGTATAGCTGGATTGTCAATACAAAATTAACGTGAAGTTGGCATTAGTCATGTTAAAAATATGAGGTAAAATTCATTACTTTCTACTTATGTGCAGTATTGTAACACCAGTTAAAAAAAATACAGTGGTTATCTGTTTCCCTATAATCATATGAATTTGGCAACATTCTGTGAAAAAAAGAATTTCTCCAGAGGAAAATAAAAGAAACAAATACTATGATGATTGCCAAGGCACACAGCTAAACTTGAATTTGCATTTATGGCAATGCAGAATTCTAGTTTGAAATTTTAAGAGTCTTTCAACTAGAAATAAAATAAATCTGAGTGTTCAACTCAAGAATAAAATTAAAAGTATTATGAACTCAAGAATGTAATATGTAGAAATTGATCAAAAGTTATTTTTCTAGTTTCTGTTTTGTAAAACTGATTTTAAAAACATTCTCATCTGATTTCAACTGAATATTTTCCTTCTATGAGTTTCCAATAAAGAAATAAATATCTTAGTATATAAGGAAATGACAAGCTTATAATCTGTAACTGTGTGAAGTAACTATGAATGAATGAATAAATTAATCCATTGCTAGATTAAAATGTTTTATTTCATCTTCCAGAGCGAAAAAAGAAAGAATGTAGTGACTGAAGATATTGGGAAATAAGTGTTTCAGAATAATCTGAAGCAGTAGAAAATGAAAAAGAACTGCAAGTATCTATTTTGTCCCATAATTCACTTAGAATTAATTATTTGTGTGTTTAAAGTACATGGCAGATAGGCTAATAATTGTCAAGAAATTGAGGTAAAGTACTTACTGTACTGTGTAAATAAGTGGATTTCAATCTGTATGAATGCTTCTGTGTAGCTAAGCATGTGAGGATAAATAGTGTATGAGTACATAAAGTGAAATATAGAACTAAATATAGTATTAATCAGAGATATTTAGTGTAATATGGAGCACCACATCACATCTGTAGGCTACTGATAGATAATATTTCTCAAAAGTGAGACAGATTCCTGCTCAACTTGTAGGATTTAAAACCAATCTAACAGTGTAAGATAGTGTCCTATCTACCAGCCCACAGTGCAGGAATTACAGAGGTAGAGATGTGTAGCATGGTGACCACTTTGCTTCTCTCGAATCTGTAGGCAAAATGAAAGTTTCATGATAGTCAAAGCATGACTTAGTTTGTGTAGACTTCTCAGAGAAGTGTGTAAGGGTTTTACTTTTTTCTTCTGGAATGTTTATACATTTTACAACAATCTGTGACAGCAAAGAACAAATATTCTTCTTTTAATTAAGAAATATTATTTTAATTATTTTATTAATGGGAGAATTAAACCTGGACACTGTCCTGGAGTGCAGGGGATGAGCTTTGCCCTGGGAAAACCACCTGCCTGATCACAGAATCGCAGAATCGTGGCAGTTGGAAGCGATATCTAGAGATCATCTAGTCCCACCTCCTCCCCTCCAACTAAAGTAGGTTCTCTAGAATGGGTTGCACAAAGAAGCATCCAGGGTTTTGAATACTTCAGAAAAGGAGACTTCACAACCTCTCTAAGTAGCTTGTTCCAGCTCTCTGTTGCACTCAAAGTAAAGAAATGTCTCTTTTTCAGATGGAACTTTCTGTGTTCCAGTTTCTGCTCCTCCCCCCTTGTTCTGTCACTGGGCACCACCTTCCTCTTGACACTAGCCCTTTAGTTATTTATAAGGACTGAAAAGTTCCTCTCTCAGTGTTCTCCAGCCAAACAGTCCCAGGTCTTCCAGCCTTTCTTCATAAGAGAGATGTTCCAAGCCCCAGTCATCCTTGTGGCCCTCCACTGGATTCTTAATAGAAGTTCCCTGTCTTTCTTGAACTGTGGAGACCAGAACTGGACACAGTACTATAGATGTGGCCTCACCAGGGCAGAGTAGAGGAGGAGGACGACCTCCCTTGATCTGCTGGCCATGCTTTTTTTAATGCACCCCAGAATGCCATTGGCCTTCTTGGCCACAAGAACACACTGCTGGCTCATAGTCAGCATGTTGTCCACCAGGAGACCCAGGTCCTTCCTCCCAAAGCCCCTCTCCAGCAGGCCTGTCCCTAACTTGTACTGATGCAAGTGGTTTTTCCTCCGCAGGTTCAGGACCTTAAACTTGTACTTGTTCCATCTCATCAGATTCCTCTCCGCCCAGCTCTCCAAACTCTCTAGGTATTATTGAATGGCAGCACAGCCTTCCTGTTTGTGAGCCACTCCTCAAGCTTTGAACTGTCAGCAAACTTGCTGAGAGTGCATTCTATACCTTTACCCATATCATTGATGAAGATGTTGAACAAGATCAGCCCTGGTACTGACACCTGGAGAGCACTGCTAACTACAGGCCTCCAACTAGACAATGCATCATTTATCAGAACTCCTCTGTTCATAGTGTCCTCCCTTCTAGGGAAGTAAATTCCAATTGCTTTGGAACAGTAGTCACTGTAACATGAAGAGCCCAGCCATCAAAATTCATTCACTTCAGAAAATATATTTTCAGCTATCCAATCCCAAGCCATCCCATTCACTTTAGCTTATAGTGTATGTACTGTGTTTGCATTTTAATTTATGCCATTAACAACATTATTCCTGTTGTCTTCAAAGAACTATTAAAAAAAAAAAAAAAAGGAAGAAACAAAAAAAACAATGAAAACCTTCTAAATAGTTTAGGATGTAAAAATACTAATTGAAGAATCTTTAGGTCATAATTACAATATGAAATAACAAACATATGCTCACATATACATATATATATGCTCACATATATAAATTTTAGAAAAAACATAAAAAATACTATCTTTCACCACTGCAGCTGGTGGTGAGATGTTTAAATGATAAAAATATATGTTATTTAAAAAATATATATTAAAAGATAAATTTGTGCTTACAGGTTAACTAGTGCCTCAACTTAATATGTACTGTTTCACATAGTTTTCAGTTCTCTAGTTGAAAAGAAAGTGCTTAGTTTGAGGAACAATTTGAAGCCAAGAGACATGACATGGTTCAAGGATAAATTCCCTTCCAAGTAAAACACGATAATCTACTGTCTAATGTTAGTAGTCACTAGCACATTATTTTCAGAGATGCATCTGAGTAACGTTTGTGAGAGTGCTAGCTGCCATGGCTTAATACTGTTCTCACAGTTATAAAATGTTGACAGCTAAGTAATCTAGTCAGTCATGCACCTGTATCCATGTACCGGCATTCTTTTATTTAGAATATTTGTAGCCCTCATGTCTGTTGTGTATTTTCATTACATTTCAGTTGATCTCATATTTTGTGCGCCATCATGTTAAAGATTAGTTACTTTGCATTGCTAACAGTAAAATATGCTCCTATCCATGTTAAAATAATTACATCTGATGCTTAAGTCACTAAATCAAACGGTCTCTTTTCCTTCTATTCTGGAAAATGTACAGTAATTTTTGTGTATAGTCATCCTGAAAACTCACAGAGAGAGATAAGTCTAAACTCATTGGCTGACCTCTCTGAATTGCCATTTTGTCAGCATGTATCATTTTCTAAGACTGCAAAATTGTCATACCTACCCAGTAGCATTAGATTTGATTTCTGTAAGTTACTAGTGTTCTGAAAAATTTTGCTCTGCTCCTTTGATCCTCACAGTAAAGTCAACAAACATTCAAATGTCACAGAATGCCTGTACCAACTCAGCCCACGCTGAGCCTAGCAGCCATGCTGGTGGCACCTCAATGAAGGCAAATGAAAAGTCAAAACTTTTTGCAGCAGTGTGAGAGGGGAGCAAAGCCAGAAAGAAGTTGAGAAACAGTCAGCTATACACCAATGTCAGAATAGAAGGAGGAGAAAGTATTCCAAGTGCCAGAGCAGAGATTCCTCTGGTTAGCCTCTGGAGAAGACCACAGAGGAGCAAGTATTTCCCGTCAGTCCATGGTGGAACACATATTAACGTGACAGTCCACAGAGGACACCACACTGGAGGAGGTGGATAATTACTGAAGAAATTATGTCCTCTTATGCAGACAGAAACAACAGTCCTTGGAGAACACATGCTGGAGCAAGTTTATCCTGAAGTATCTCAGCTCATCAAGATGACCCAGGCTATAGTAGGGAAAAAGTGTGACAAGGAAGAAGCGGCACAGACAAACTCTTATGACTTGACTTAAATCCCCAATTCCATCCACTATGCCACTCCAGGTCGGAGGAGGTAGAGAACCTGAGAGTGAAGTCGAGACTGGGATAAAGAGGATGGGAGGGGAAGTTATTTTTAATTTTGTCCTCTTATTTCACTTTTCTAATCAGAAAAAAAATTAAAATAATTTTCCCCAAGTCAAGTCTGTTTTGCCCATGGTGTGAGCTGTGATCTTCCAGTCTTCATCCTGACCCATAAGTTTTTCCATCTTGTTTTCTCCTGTTCTGTTCAGTATGCATGTGTCTGGCAGCCTGCCAAAGTCAAACTACCACAATGTAAAAACATGTATTCATTGAAAAATGATGTTCAAAATGTTACTTCCCCAGAAATAAGTTAAAAACAGTAGCAACTGAAAAAAAATACTGACGACTTCTGAAGATGTTAAATTGCTCACTAAGAAGAAAATATTTTTGGAAATGCCTGGAATGCTTTGGAAATTGTATGTGTTGATATACCATCAATAAAAATGCTGTTTCATAAATTAATCCAAGAAGTATTTAATTTGTTTCATGGAAAGCAACTGTTACTCCACTGATTCAATATGTGAAGCAAAAGGTGATTAGAATTCTATCAAACAATTGACAGTGGGAGTACAGAATGGAATTCATTTTACTTAGTTCTAGCCATACAAGCGCAAGATACTTGGCCACTCTCCCTCTATAACAAAAGAAGAAGGATAGATGTTTCCAGTAGGTGACTCAGATCATTTTGGAATAATCTTCTAACAGAAGGGAAGATTTGACAGAGGCTTTTGTCTGATTTGTCTGGGAAATAGGAAATAATCTGGTAGCATTCTACTATGATTTTTTACTTCATGATATATTTTCCATTTTCCTTCTAATAGGTACACACCAATTCTTTAAATCTCTGAATTTAGTTATTGAAAGGTGATCCTTCAGTAAGAAAAAAGAATATAAAAAATAAATAAAAAATATATTACTCCTAAACTTCACTCTTTCTTCTCCTAAGTATTCCAGAGGAAAAATGCTGCAGTGAATACTGGTGCATTTATATAGGGTACACTTGCTCACAATTTCTTGTAATAATGATACGAAGCTTGATTGAAATATCTGAGGTTGCAAGTCAAAACCTAAACATATACAAGTTCACCATATAAAGATGACAAGAAACAACTCCAGATTTATCTTAAAACAATGTAATATACTCTTATGTGCAAGACAGTTATCTTTATAAGACAGAAAATTCAGTCACATATTCTAAGCTGTTCACATGTTATATTTTCCTATGGTAAAATTGTTGTTGAACCTAGGAACTTTGCAGTGAAAAATTACTTACAAAGTATTAATCAGAGAATCACAAATATACTGTAAAAATGAAGGGACAAAAATAAGAAATTGACCTAGGTCTACAGTATATTTCCATTAATGCTTCTGGTTGCTAAAGAGCACATATTCTTACTCATGATGATGTTACCAGATGTGTAAGAGATAGTCCACACTTTTGTCTCAAAGCTTGCTGTTGGACAGCTTCAATAGATGGGCAAGTCCAAGAAATCTGAAGACTTGTAGATCAGGGGCAACGAGAGATAAGTATCTTCTAGAGTTAAGCAGCTACTATATGGCCAATGAGGAGCCTTTTGTGGGAGATAACCATCCAGAGAACCTGCATGCCCACAGGTGCTGCACAGGACTCTAAAATAAGTGCCCAGAAACGTTAGGCAGAAACCAAGATGGGTGTGCCCGATATCACACTCCTCATGGAACGAAATTTACCTGCTGCCTGATTCTCCTGGGCCTGTTACTTGAGAGCTATCTGTTTCTCCTGGATCTGCTCTTGGTTACCTGCTTGGTTGCTGCTTGAGGCCAGCCATTCTGTCACCTCTCCCACGTGCCCTTGCTCCTGCATCAGCCTTAGAATCATCAGAATGGTGCACAACAGACTTCACCGGATCTTTGGCAGTGACTATTTCTGCTTTGCATAATTCTTGCTCTCTTCTTATCTTTCCTATCATCTGCCTTCCATTCCCCATCACACTATTTCATAATAATCATCAGCCATTGTTTTAATTGATAATAAACTGGTTGGACAACATTTGACCTTGCTTGTGTCTCAATCTCACTTTGGGTATATTAAAGAATTGATATATGACCTTGCTCTGATAATCCAAGCAAGACAAGTTGATAACAAACTGAAAAGGAAAGGGAGCAAAACAGCATTGGGGATGAGAAATCAAGAAATTTAAGCAAATTATATAAAATGACTCAAGGAAGAAGCATGCAATCCAATGAGTACAAATGCAAAGTACTCTCCTTAGACATAAATACAAAATAAGGGAAAATACTTCTGAGTGTAGCATGAATGAAAATCTAAATGAGTAAGCACAGGTTTCAATGAACCAGTAACACCTGGTCTGCCCGTGGATAAAACAACTACACACTTACATTTGTCTGCATATGTTTCTTGTTATGTCCTGGGGGCATTTCTGCTAGTCTCTTAGGGTTACAGTCCTTCCTGCATGCATTTACTTTTGTTACAGGCTGGACTTTGTTTATATCTACAGCTACTTCATTTGTGCTTGTGGTAAACAATAGAATCTGGAAAGAGACAAGTTGATGTCACTCTGCAGAGACTTCTTCACAGAAGTCTCAGACATAATCTGCCACAGGGAAGATCAGATCTGTAATCAGCTCAATCTTGGTTAGTTTATTTGGCTAGAACTGTGCACTGCAAGCAGCAGTGTCTCTAGTGCACTCTCAGCTACAATAAAAATGCAGAAAATTAGACCATTTTATTTTCCTGACAGGAACTTGTAGTTCATTTTATGACAAACAGCATTTTAACCTCTGTGACTATTGTGTCAAGAGTAATATATTTTGGAAATTCTCAAGAATGAGTTTGGTTTCATTCTGGAAACATAAAATAAATTTAAAAAAATACTAAGGTAATGCAGGAGTAGATACTACTCCAAACCTTCTGGCCTTCTGTTTCATAGTTTCCTGGGACTTTTTCACGTACGAACAGTCAGGCTATTCAAACTTTTTCATATTTAATTTTAGTGTAGTTGAGCAGCTGTCACCCTGTGTAGTTATTTTATAACCAGCATTTTCTGTCTCTATCTATGTATGCTTAGCTAGTAAATACCTGTTACGTTTCAACTTCAGTTTTCTTCTTTCAGTATACATTTTCATTATCAAAGAAATACAAAACAACTCAGAGTCTTGTTATCTATATGTACATCAGGTATGTGTAATTTTCCATAACCATAAATAAGAGCTTGAATAACCTTGATCTTCTATTCTATCATATTGTTTCTAAGCTGATGTAACACCACTGACATCAATGGACTTACCCCAGTATGAAATTGGTGTAATGGAGTGGAAAATCATTGCCGAAATCTCTAAGGGGATATTCAAAGTTCTTTTTACTGTAAGCTGTGTATTGGTCTGGAAGATCCATAGTTTCCATGTTTAGATGTGTATATGAAATGATGAATAACTGTAAAACGCTCCAAAAGGAAAGCTATTCATAACCTTTTTTTTAATTAAGCATGAAATATTTCATTTTAAAATTGTCATTTTTACCATATGTTTAAGTATCAACTCAATGTCACAATTAATTTTGACTTTGGAGTAAAATATGGTGTGAAGCAATTTAATTTGATACTACACTGCACCAGAGTCAACATAATTTGTTGAAATTTTAATGAAATGTTTTTTCTTCTTCAACTGAAAAATATATGGAAATGGAACTCGATTTATGACCATCTTTTATAAAGCTACTTAGCAAAAGAGTGGAAGTTTCATAAACCTGAGTGTTTATTAGTCATACTTAACTCCTAAATTAGTAACTGCATGCAGTTCTTGTATTTTTCAAGTAATTTTCCTGAGAGAAGTAACATTAAACTGTTTTACTGCTTTTCCTTCCCTAATTTAAATATCAACGTGTGAATTAAAATTTTAAAATAGGGATAATAAGAATCTATTGAGCTTCTTACTCTATTTGCCACAAAACTCTCTTGAAGATGATGAAGATATGACCCACAAAACACATTTTAGTTTTTTTTTTAAACAGAGAGGGACATACATGACTTTACTTTCCTTTCATCTCTGCAAAAAGAATGTAGTTTTCAAAGAAACACTGGTAACTGAGCAGAATTGTATTGATGGGAAGTGTTGATAACAATGTGGTTTTTTGGCACCCTGTGAAATTTCATTACAGTTAGGAAGAACTTTGTCAAATTAGTTGTATATCATTTTTTTTTTCTTCATTGCTTCATATTGAAAAAAAAAGCAAGATCCTGTGTGTTTTTTTTTTTTGTTGTTTTTTTTTTGCTATCAGTGAATAAAACATTTCCTGAAAACTGTAACTTCCTTAAGGCAATCTTTTGTACCTTTCTATCTGTGTTTTTTTTCTTTTTTTTTTTTTCCTGTCAGCAGTTTTTCTCACTCATTCTCTCAGAATGTTCTGTTAATCACTTATATTTTAAAAATATTACTGGAAGAAAAAAGGAAGAATCTTCGTTGCTTTTACATGGCATTCACTGAAGTATGAGTGAGAAAGTTCCCTGATAAGAAAAACCAAGTTGTAGTTAAAATAACATGAAAACAAAAATCCTGTATCATTTCATTTGTAAAATGACAGAATAGAAATACAAATCTGAAACTGTTCCGCAGACAGCAATAGTTGATTTATGGACATTTTTCACTTGATGTAGGGTACTTCGCACATTCCAAATATTGAAGGTCAAATCCGCAGTTCCCTAAACTTTGTCATTTTCTCCTGGAAAATGTACTATTACATCAGAATTATCCATTCATTTGTAGTAATACCTCTACATTTGTTTTGTGGAGGAGAGTGAGAATGTAGCGTGCAAGGCAGCAGAAATTTGCTTTCTCAGCATCACAAAGCACTCAGGAAAAGTTTCTGGTGAAGCTTTACACAGAACTGTAGTAAAATATTATTTCTTTGCCAAACATTTTCATAGATGTAACTTTATTGAGTTTGGTTTTAGATAGTATTTATGAAAAATATTCAAACTGTGTGCTTTTCTTACTTCTAGCTTGCTTCCAGAACTAGCCACAGTTAGAGATTTCTAGTCCCCTCTATGAATTGCATTGATCTGGGATCATCCTATTCCTAATCTGTGCATCTGATAACCTCTATAATTTCAGCTGGCATTTTGGCTACCTAGAGATTTAGGCCTGGGCCCTAATTAATTATTTCAATGTGGGTTTTGTGTTTGATTTTGATTAAGGAAATTGAAAAGGAAGATTTGTTTTCTCCAGATGCACTCTTTATTTTATCTCACATTCTTTAAATTTTATTCATTTCTTCATTAATCTGTATTTAATGACCATTTTATTTTGTTAATAGCAACAAAACACTTTTTTTTTACTTAAAATGATGTTTGTAGTAATTTCTCACTTCTCACTTTTCATAAGTTTCATAAAATGCATCTATTCATAAGTCCTTATGTAAAATTACTTTTAAAACTACATTCTGCTCTGTCTGCAGAAAATAATGGTAATTAGTGTCAACTATTTCTTGAAAAAATCAGGGATAAGAAGATTTGGAAGTGATGTCTGTCTATTTGCTGAAACAATGCGTGTCTAGCACTCACTTGGAATATTAATGTACATTTGCTCTGCTAGCTGGATTCTTTGTTAATTTCTATTTCTTTTAATGAATCTAATAAAAGTATTTCAAGTAATTCCCTGTTGCTTGGCTAGGACAAACTCTGAATTGTTCTGAATTGTTCAGTTGGTAAAGGACAGTGAAAGAATATATCTGATTTTCTTCCAGTGAATTTTAGACTTTGTGCTAGCCTAACCCTCTACATATCTGAGACTTAAATACATGCTGTCTTCTTATTTTGGCCATGCTGGGGAGAATATTTTTATGACTCAGTTGTTTCTCAATACCCACTAGCTGGCAGTCATTCTGCAGCTTTAAGTCACAGACATTGTTCACTTGAGTGTTCTCTAATTCAGCAAAGACTAACCCAGTTGTATTCATGCAAATTTCTTAATTAAATAGTTCAAGCTATCCTGCAGCAGGCAAGAGTTCTCTCACATAGTGATGCTAGCCAAAGCACATGTGGAACTACCCCCACTAACAGGCTGCCAATATGCACATAGGGATGCAATTATTATTTATTTTTTTTTCTGTGATTCTATCCTGTTTTACACTGTCTAGACCTTGCTTTTATGTAACTAATATTTCTGATTTTACTTAGCCTTAGTAATTCTAGAATTACTAATCAATATTGTACTACATAAAAAGTAAGTGATTTCAGATGCACAGCTTGCAAATGCAGACATATATTTATGCAACTGAGTAAAAGCTGACATAACTGAGCTTTAACAGATGTCATGAATTTCAAGATGTTGGGCATAATTTTTGCCTTGCACTGGTATTTCACTGAAATAAAAGACAGTAAAACTAGAAATAGATTCGGCCTTATCATCTCAGACTATTTAGCAAAATGTTCTCTTTTTACATTGCTATGATTCTGATCCTGAAATTTCTTTAAGAAAATGTTTTTGAGAACTTAATTTCCATATCTATGAGAAGTAAAAAAAAAATAAAAAAAAATCAATACCTTTTGAAGATATCGTTAACTGATCATAAATGAATGTATTCCTAAAGCACCTGATTCAGTCATTTTTTAGAGGATTTTGTGATATTAAAAACGTATCATAATGGAGAAGAAAAAAAACATAATAACTGACAGAGGTCAGTTACACAAAAGGGAATTGAAAAATGGAAGAATATAAGAAAGAAATAGCCACATATAATCATGGAGGAGACAGATACATCAGTGCAAAGTTGTCACAGTTCGGCTTGGGACCAAGCTGGCTGCAGGAATCATCATAAATATCTGACATGCTGAGGTTAAAGAAAGTATGTGAGCATTACAGTGACTCAGTATTAGAACAAGATTTGAGTGCGTATATTTGATGAATACTCCTAGGATTTTTCACTTAACTGCTAATTATTAAAAGTTTTTGTTCTTGTTGTTTGTTTTGTTTTCTAATTTACACTGGAGAAGAATGAAATTATTTCAACCTACATTATTTTAGTAGAATTTGGAAGGGATGGATCATTTCAAGGAGGACTTCAATTCAGTATTGTGGCTTGGTATTATAAAACATAGATCACTCCAGAAGTAATGTTTCCAACTTATTTGCACGGAAGCTACAACTGATATGAAGTACCAAATAGCAGTATTTGATTGAGCAAATTCTCAGATACCATAAACTATGCTTTTTTTTTTTTTTTTTTTTTTTTTTTTTTTTTGCAAGCAATGAACAAGGGCCTGCATGCCATGCTCGTACAAATTTGCACATCCATCCAGAACATGGCGTGTTACTGTCTCCATTGCTGGACTGCACCACTCACTGCCTCACTGTGTTCAGATCTACTGTTTGGCCTCCATAAACATTTAGCAAGTGTTGACGAGTACCAATTTTTTACTCACAGTGAAATTCAGTGACACATCTTTGCTTCATACATGCTTCCATGTCAAACACCATTTTTTTAGACTGCCCCTCTGCTGATATCTGTTTTATAGCAAGAAAACTGAATGGAATATTATTGGGAAGGTTCAGCTTCTACTGCCATACCACCAACATCTGCTTCTGACATCACGGGCCAACATCATAAAACAGGATGCATTACTTTTGGAGCAGCTGTTGTATATCATATAATATTTAGCAATTTGAATTATCTCGGAACATTTCAAATTAATACATTTTGCTTATGAAAATTTATGATCTAGAAATCTGTGAATATTTTTATAGTATGATGATAATATGAACATATATAAAAATGAATAAAGCAGTTGCAAATATTTCCTCTGCAAATGTAAGATAGTGTAATGTCAGCAAAGATACTATGTACATTACAGCTCTGTAAATCTTGATTTCTCTGAAATTGGAAGTTCTAACAATGGAAAGAAATGCTTTTAGATATGTTAAGAAGGATTTTCTTATTGTTTCTGCCCATTTGTAAACTACAGAAATTGTTTAAGGTTATAAATTTCTTTATTGAAATTATTATTTCAGCCTAATTTATTTTAACAAGAATTGCAATGTATTCTGCCCTTTGATCTCTTAGCTTGAAACACTGCCTGTTGTTCCATTATTCCACCATCCATTTGCAGATAACAATACATCAGAACCTTTTTCTGGCTGCAGAAACAATGCCCTTTATTTGAGAAAGGACATTGTTTTGACAGATAAAGTAGGCATTTGATAAATTGGCACAGGTTCTGAATTATTTTGAGGGGAATGTGTGCTACATCTGTCTGCTGATTTTCCACTGAAGCAGTGCTTAACTTTCTTGTCTGTTTGTGATTTATTGAGCTGCAGAAAAGGTTAGGAAAATTTCATGGCTCTTCTCTTATAATTTGTAAGGGAATCAAAAAGCATTTGTTAGCGTTTATGACACTCAAAAGACAAAATTACCCCAAAACATTTATCTACAATAAAGACTGCACTGACAACAACAACAAAGGTAAACAAAATAATAATGTTCTAAATTATTAATAAAACAAATGCAACATAGCATTTCAACTGTTGAAATGCATGGAGTGTTAATAACAGTTTGAAGGTCTATTTAGAAAATTTTTAAGGATAAATTAATTTTGGAATGGCCACCATTAATAAAATTACTGTAAGGAATCTTGTAATATATATTTCCAAAACGATTTTAGAGGTTAACAATATTTGTCAATAATTTATTACAAACTATTGCAAAATTCTGGCTGCATAGAAGTCTGCTGTGCAGAGATTTATGTTACTCAGCATTCAGGTCTGAATTTAGTTGCTGAAACAGCAAATGTTCAGCTATTTGACACATTTTACGGTATCCCATCTGACTTGTAACTGCTGGAAACGCATGCATTTCCAGTATATTCTGAGCTGTTATATAGGAGTAGCTCCAGTAACCCGTGAGAAGAGATACATATAGGTAATAAAGCTGAATCCAGCTTCAGACAGTTGATCCTTGATTTTATTATAGAACAGCTTGGTTTACATTATTTAGTTCCAACACTCCTGCCATGGGCAGTATTACCAAACACTAAATCAGGTATTAGATCAGGTTGCCCAGGTCCACATCCAAACTTCCCTTGAACACCTGCAGTGATGGGGCATCTACAGCTTCTTTGGGCAGACTGTGTTAATGCCTTATCTTCTGAGTAAACAATTTCCCACTGGCATCTAATCTAAATCTCCTCTCTTTAAGTTGAAAACCATTCCTGCTTGTTCTATCACTATCAGTTTGTGTAAAAAGTTGGTCTCCCTCCTGTCTAGAAGTTCCTTTAAAGCATTGGAAGGCCACAAGGAGGTCTCTCTGGAGCTTTCTCTTCTTCTGGCTGAACAAGCTCAGCTCCCTCCTCTTTGCAGGAGAGGTGCTCCAACCTTCCAGCATCTTTGTGGCCCTCCTCTGGACCAATTCCAGCAGCTCAATGTATTTCTTTTTCTGGGGCCTCCAGACCTGGATGTAATGCTGCAGACAGAGTCTCACAAGAGCAGAGTAGAGGGGAACAGTCATCTCCCTTGCCCAGCTGGCCATCCTTCTTTTGATGCAGCCCAGGATACAGTTGGCCTTCTGGGCTGCAACTGCACACTGCTGGCTCTTGTCCAGTTCCTCATCCACTAGAACCCTTGAGTCTCCTTCTTTGCAGGCCTGCTCTCAAGGAATTCTCCCAGTCTGTACACATATCTGGGATTGCTATGATTCAAGAGCAATACTTGCTACTCGGCCTTGTTGAACCTCATTATGTTTCCATGGGCCCACTTTCCAAGCTTGTTGAGGTGCCTGTGCACGACGTATCCTCCTTCTATTGTATCAACTTTACTACTCAGCTTGGTGCCATCTGCAAACTTGCTGAGAGTGCAATCAATCCCTTTGTGTCACTGATAAAGATGCCATAGAACACTGGTCCTAAGATGTCCCTGAGGACACCACTTGTCACTGGCCACTGTCTTGCTCCAATTTATAAGACAGAGAGGAGGCTCTTTGATATATGTATACCCAACGTAAGATTAAGAAACGATTCAAATGTTGGTCTGACCAGTTTATTACAAATCTTAATCAGGGAGATGGGGAAGGGGAGGCTGCTGACTATTACCAATTAGGGTGATGGGGAAGGGAAAGCGGGCAATATGAAAGATAGGAAAGAAGCAAGAATTACATAAAGCAGGGATAGTCACCACCAAGATCCAGCAGCATCTTGTTGCACACCATTCCAATGGTCCAAGGCAAAAGCACAGGGGGAGGGCAGCAGCAGCATGGCCAGCCTTAGGCGGAAAGCAAGTACAGTGACAGTGAGTCCAAGAGGAAGAGGCAGGTCACAGGTAGCGGGTGCAGGAGAGTCTGTCATCAGGCAGCCATCACATTGTGAGGCATCTGATGTCAGACACCTAACCTCATGGTTGTTGGTCCTTTTTTTATCCTCCTTATTCTGCCAACCTGGCATTCCTAGGCGCTTTGGTCGGTGCCTCCTGAGATGGCTATCTCCCTCAAAATAAGCCCACACAGAAGACTGCTTTCTGGCCATTAAGCTGTGGCTTACCTCTCTCTCCTTGCCCTGGCCTGCAAATCTTCAGACGGAAGATTTCGCCAACTTTGACCAGGATTTGCCTGGGCTTTTCCATCTGTGTCCTTTAGACAAAGGATTTTTCAACCCTTGACTAGCACTTGCCTGGACTTGTCCTCAGCAAGCTTTGAGAGAAAGGTGCAAAGGAATAATCTCTCACAGCCACCACCTGGATAAAGAGCCACTGACAACAATGTTCTGGCTGAAATCATCCAACCAGTTATTTATCGATCAGATAGTCCACCCTTCAAATCCATCTTTCTCCAATTAAGAGATAATGATGTAGTGTGGGACCATGTCAAAGGCCTTGCAGAAGTCCAGATAGATGACATAAATTGTCTTTCCTTTGTCTATGCTGTCACTCCATTGTAGAAGGCAATCAGATTGGTAAGGCAAGATTTGCCCTTGCTGAAGTCATGCTGACTTTCTCCAATCACCCTCTCTCTCACATGTATCTTAACAGAGCTTCCAGGAAGTTCTGTTCCATGATCTTCCCAAGTACATAGGTGAGGATCATTAGCCTGCACTTCGCTGGGTCTTTCTTTCACACTGTCTTGAAAACAGGATTGATGTTTCCCTTTTTCCAACCACTAGACACTTGGCCTGTCACCCATGACTTTTCAAATAATGACAAAAGTAGCTTGGCAACCACATCAGCCAGCTCCTTTATGACTCTGGGATGCATGTCATCTAGCCCCATAGACTTCTACGCATTCAGTCTCATGAAGCAGTCTCAGACTTAATCTGATCTTACAGTAGAATAGATTCCATTCCCCCATCTCCATCCAAAATTTAAGGAACATGAGAAACGTGACATTCTGACTGCCAGTGAAGACTGAGGCAAATAACTTCTTGAATACCTTGACCTTCTCTACGTCTATTGTAACCTCTTCTCCCTTCTCATTCTCCCTGCTTAGAATCATGGAATCGTAGAAAACCGCAAACTGGAAGAGACTTAGATGGATCATGGATTCCAACTCCACAGAGAACTATCTAAAAATTGAACTAATTTCATTGGCGAGTCTCGTTTGCTTTCTTCTACCATCAATGTTCTGCTGTCGATATAATTCTCATTTAAAAATTCAAACTTCATTATCTTGATGATATAAATTTATTTTGATGAAACAATAATTTCAACAGACTCATTGAATTATTTATTATCCAGAGTTTCCAGAATTTTCCTAGTAAAACAAACTAATGGATCTTCTAAGGTCTTGATTGAAAGATGTGACAGGTTTTCCTTAGATTTACTAACTTTATCTGAACCAGCTAGCTTAATCTAATTATACTCACTATTTTAGTTATTGTAAACAAATTAATACTTCTAAAGTACATACAAGAACAAAACTCATATAAAACACTGAAGATTTACTAGTCTCTGCAAATGCCTGTTTTTCCCCATGAACCATTAGGACAGTATCAAGTTTATTAGTTGCTTATTTCAGCATAGACAAAGAACTTCAACATATCTGAAAGATCTCAAACATACAGGGCATTTAATTTATTTCCAATTCAAAATATTGTTTGAGGCTTTGTACTCAATCAGTTTTTTTATCTCAGATTTAAGGGAGAAGCCAGAAGAAGGAAAAGCAAGCATCAGCCATCAGGCACTGTTGGTAAAAACCACAAATGGTGCTGTGAGTTTTTTATCATTCATAAGGATAAGTATGTAAGAGAGTGTAAATTTTTCTTCCATAAGGAATCACAAATGAGACAAACTGTTGTATTAAACTTCTCACTGAATGTTTTTTTTCATTGGTTGTTTTCCCACGGAAAGGGTTAATATAGCCATACCTTATACAGGAAAGCTTACATGGATTTGTGTACACCAGTGGATATAAATTCAGCATTTATTGTCATACTGGGATTTGTTTTTGCTATGAATTGTTTTCCTATTTTAAAATTATTGTGAACAACTGGCAAGGTGACACGATGTACCTCACAGATTTAAAATACATGACTATGTTGTAAGTCCTTATCCAATTTAATTATAAATTATTTAATTATTGTTTGACATAAAAAAATTGAATGTATTCACTTCCCAGTGATGACAGCTGTTATGGAACAGATAAGATATATTGGCAAACCAGACTCCACAGCAACAGGAAGATACTTCTGAGGTTTCATGATATCCAGCTTTCACCAAGCAACCGAAAGTACCTGCTTAATAATAAAAAAGTGCATTTTTATAGAAAATACTATATTTTTCCAGTTAAGCAGTTATGTGATATAGAATAGTCTGTTCAGTTCATAGTCTATTCTGTTCATTTATTTATTTATTTCTATTTTTATAGAATGAAGGTATGCAGTAGCATTTGCTTTCTAGCACACTGGCATGTATATATGTATAGTATGAGTTTGAGAGTTAAAAAAAAAAAAGAAGTGAGTTAGAGAAACATATAAGTATTCTTGCCAATGAAAAAGATGTTTAAAAACACTTTGCTCTTTAAATTATACAAAAAAACAATATGATTTGATATTTATATCTTAAGAAATAAGAGTGATGAACTACTACAAAGGACTTTCAGATCAAAAGGAAACTTTTCTGTCTTGAATAATCCAAACAGGTTGCCAAGGTTGAAGTTGTGGGTGCAGTAGTAATAAGCAGCATATACTGTGTGTTCTGAAGCCCAGAAAGATAAACTAGAGAACAAAATTTTGTTTTAAAATGTATTGCACTCCAAATACTTGTAGCTATAATAATATGTGTATAAAAATTTATTTAAAGAATGCTCTGGGTAACTGATTTCCTTTTCTTAATATATTTTTAAGGTTTGAAGTGACAAACACAAAAAAGTTAGAGGAAAAGTGAAAGAACAAAGCTTTCCAGACAAATGTAGCCTTTGCTGTGGACCAAATTCTGTATTTAAGCATGATTAAGAAACACTAAGTACTCGCTTTTTTAGGGTAAATATTCCATTCGCCATTGTTGCAACACAATAATATGCCCCTGAAAGTATACAGAATGTTTGTGGAAATGAACTACAATCATATAAACAAATAAATAAATTTAATTCTTGGTATTTATACTTGTGGAAAAAGCATATTAAAAGGGATGAATTTACTAATCTTTCAACATCCTCTATCTACTAATTCAGGAGTGATGATTCTGAAGATGAATTTAATTAGGAGTTCAACTATTTCTTTCAAAAAGATAAAGATATACATATTTCTATTTTCAGTTTCATATTCCTCTCTTTTATTCCCTCTAACTGCAGATATTAGATGAATTTTGCTTGAATTTACAGTATCTTTGATTGATAAATTTTTTGGTTTTTTGAGATGAAGGAGGAACAACCTATCTGCAAGTACCATTTCTCTACACTAAGAACAAACAAGCAGCAACAACAAAACCATTTATTTTAATAAGGAAGTTAAAATTCCTTCACTAGCTATGTTTATTCTCTCTTCAGATGGTAATGCAGATGTGGCAATGAAAGATAAATTTGTCTGGGTTTCGGACAGCCCTAAAAGTAACAGATGAGATTCTACTATGTGTACCATGTTAGCAGAAATGGCAGATAATGCTGTGTGTTTGAAAAGCAAGAGCACCACTACCACCAATAACAAAGAAGCACTAAGCCTTATTTCCATTCTTCAGCAATCCCAGTACTCACTCTCATACATCAAGACAATTCATAAGGCATAACAGCAAAATTTATTTTGAAAATATTCATACTACTCCACTGTTGTAGAGTTGAAGATGGCTAAGTCACAGGTGCCTTTTTCTACTGTTTGCAACTTGTCATACTAACACCTGCACAGACCAACTGCACATTCACATTGCTCTGCTCTTTAGTCTTCTGAGTGTTGTACTGACAGTTAAGGTCAAATCCTGTTTTTTATTTCAGTGATCTCTGTGCTTAATGTACCACCAAGTGGTATTGAGGTGACTTATTTATTGTTTAAAATCCTTATTGTCCTTTTTAGCAAACACAAGGCAAGGCTGCTGAATGTCTAATAAAAGGCTTATGTTCAAAGGCAGAGGGATATTCAGAAGGAAGGAAGTGACTGTAGATCTAGTAATGTGATGCTATGGCTTTGAGTGGAATGGCAGTTTCAGTCAAAGCAGTATTTTTAAGTTGTTTTTAATTTCAGTATCTGTCAGGAAGACATTTCTCATATCTGTTCTTCCCTCTCAACACTATTTTGGAAGAACTAAAATTCTTTTGAGATATTTTTGAGAATTGAATATGGAAAGTGTATTGGAAGTGTATCTTTACTATCTAAGGGATGATTCAGATTCCTCTTTTATTCTCACATAGCTCAGTATGTTCCATTTAGAACACTGTAAGGACTGGTTCTGCAGATCTAGTCGGCTCTTAATGAGTTTAAATTAGTGTAAGTAGTGGAAGCAATGTTTCAGAATCAGACCCCAAGTTTGTCAAGGGCTCAGAACAATTTCTCATGCCCTGATTGTGGAAATTTGATATAAATCCGTATAGTCATTTTTTAAAAAAAGTGTTTTCATGTGCTTAAGGATTTTTTATGTCTCCTAATTATTGCACATCATTGTGAAGTTTATATAGGAGAATGAACACCTGGTATCAAATAGGGATTAGCTTCTGCAGTTGCAAACTTAAACAGTGCTTTACAAACTCGTAAATACTAAACTGTTGTAGTTCTACTTATAAGAATGGAATACATCCTTTATTATCAACTTCTCCATTACCGTAGTGTTGATGCTTTTCCAGTATCAGTATGTTTTGTTGTCTTGTTTCTTTCATTACTCAGTCTTCTTTTACCTTTTACAGGTCAGGTAAAAAGTAAATTACAGATGAATAATGAAACTAACAGGCCTGAGAAATGATAACCTTTTATCCATAGCAAAATCCCTAAGTAGAACTGCTCCTAAAAGAAAGAACTGTAGCATGCTAAGTTGGAACAGTTTAGCATGTCTCCATTCTGTATCTGCTTATTCCCACTGTGGGAGTTGCCACTGTCGGATCAGAAAGACCTGAATTGTTTGTGAGCATTTTCTTGAGACAGTCACATTAAAGGATGCTAATGTTGAATTCAGATTGTTTAATATATTAGGCTTATTTAAAAAATAGATTTTTGATCATCTGTCCTTATCATAGTGACAGAAACCTCAAGCAGAACTCTGGGGTAGATATCTGAGATGAAAAATGCCTTAGCTTAATCCACAGCCAAATATGTGTCAACACTATTAATGTAAAATGGCATAACTCCATTCAGGACACCAGCAGAGGGTCAAACTACAGAGGTAATAAATAGATAGCTAGATAGATAGCTTAGATAGATAAATATAAAAATAATTCCAAACTAGGAACATTTTGTTCTAATCATAAGCTTAAAGCTCTTTGAAAACTGGTTTTTTAATTATTATTTTTATAATTATGTAAGCTGTCACCTGATAAAAATCTGCCTATGTTTTGTCTCTTAAAAGAAAAAATATTTCTCTTCCAAAAAATTGGCATCAGACACTGTGGAAAACTCATGAGACTCATGCTCAAAAGAAAATAATTTTAAGTCATTTAACTGTAAAGACTGATAGTGAAGTTCTGATTGTGATTATAAATTACTGATAATGATTAGATTTTCAGCACTTATCTCACAGTTACTGTAAACCAGATAATCATTTAGAAAAGCAAGATTTGAGTTTAGTCACATAGCTCTGAAATATTATCTTGGCTTTCTTTTTTCTAGACTTTATCACTGTTAAAAAACAACTTGCATATGCATACAAAAAAGGGCATACTACATGAAAAGAAAGCTCAAGGCACAATTTCCACAAGAGTTATAGTGGGAATACACTACAGAAAGCCTTACTGCCTAATGGAATCTCAGGATATGAAGTAAGATTGTTCAGTCTTTTTTACTGGTTGAGTTTGTTAAGTGAGAAAGAAGTGTTGCCATTAAATAAAGATGTATATATATATATAAAAATATGCATTTATATATACATATAAATATATCAGCACATTAGAAAATGGAAAAGATATAAGAATGATGAATTGGGACAGTCTTAAACTTTAAATTTTACTATATTCATTCATTCATTAATACAATTTTGATTAATTCTTATATCTTATTAATCATCACTCTTATGTATATAAAATCTTTAGTCTTTCATACTTCTTAAATTGGATGTGAATATACAATAGTACAGCCATTAGCTAGCACTAATGGCTGTAGTCTGCAGAGGATAACTGAAGGGATGATGATCAGGCTTCAGAGCTCTTCGATAAGGCAAGTTGCAAGCAAAATTGTATTAACTTCTTTCTTCTCCTGTTTTCTTATGTCTCATATTTTTATGCAATTACATCTTCTTCCTTCAAAAAAGAGGATTTCTTCTGTCCCCAGTGTCACTCATATTGGTTTTGGTTGTTATTCATCTTTCCTATGCATTTAGCGGGAGGTTCTATCAATTTGTAGTCCTTTGGACTTATAATGACCTTCGCTGGGCAGGATTTTATTACTTAGATATCTGCTACAACATGTTAACATTGGTAAGTTACTTATGTAAAATGCCAGTACAGTGTACCTCATGGTTGTCCACCTTTCTGGCTCATGTGGGCTGCATTAAGAGAAATTGTTACTGTCCACCGATAACAGAGAGGGAAGTCAGAATGTGTGCGCAGCCCACACTGCTCATTACTGCAGCAGTAGGTGTGGGAGGTGGTCTAGTGGCAGGACACGTCAGTGTTCTTGTCTTTGCTCAGGAGACCGCTCTCCTACTGACAGACTCTGAAACCACAGGTTCAAACACACCAGACGGCAGGCTTGCTCAAAGAAGACTGGGGAGGTTAGTTGATGAAGCACGCATACAAGTAGTATTTGCCTGTATTCCTACGGTGGCAGAGAAGGACACTGAGAGGAGCAGGAAAATCCACCTTATAAACACATGGTTGAGAAGCTGGTGCAAATGCAAAAATTTTGGGTTCTTTGATCATGGGGTGGTCTACTCGGCATGTAGCATGAGGTCTGCCGATGGGTATCACCTATCCCACAAGGGGAAACGGATCCTTGCCCAGGAGCTGGTGGGACTTGTAGAGAGGGCTTTAAACTAGATATGAAGGGGGAAGGGGATAAAACCAGGCCCATTAGAAATGAGCCTGGGCGAGCGGTAATGGGATCAGGGGTGAGGCAAGGGGATCAGCTGAAATGCATCTACACCAGTGCATGCAGCATGGGCAACAAACAAGAAGAGTTGGAAGCCATTGTGCAGCAGCCTAACTATACCTAATTACAGAAACATTATGGAAACATGGTGGGACCGTTCCTATAACTGGAGTGCTGCAATGGCTGGCTACAAACTCTTCAGGAAGGATAGGCAAGGAAGGAGGGGTGATGGTGTGGCTCTCTATATTACAGTGCTTTGATATTACTGAACTTGTGGCTGGGGATGGTAAGGTTGAACCCCTATGGGAAGAGCTGACAAGGTGGATGTCCTGGTGGGCATCTGCTACAGACTGCCAAACCAGGATGAAGAGACAGATGAGGTGTTTTACAAGCAGCTGGTGGAAGCTGCGCAATCGCCAGCACTTTTCCACATGGGGGACTTCAACTTCCCAGACATATGCTGGGAATAAAACACAGCGCAGAAGAAGCAGTCTAGGAGGTTTCTGGAGTGTATGGAGGATAATTTTCTGAAGCAGCCTATGAGAGGAGCCGTCCCGCTCCCTCCCGATTCAGGAGGATGCAGTCAGAGACCTACTACTCCAGCTGAACTGTTGTTAAGTCCATGGGGCTGGATAAGATTCACCCGAGAGTGCTAAGGGAACTGGCAGAGGTGATAGCCGAGCCACTTGCAATTATCTATCTGCACTCCTTGTTGACTAGTGACGTCCCAGAAGACTGGAGGCTTGCCAGTGTGACTCCCACCTACAAGAAGGGTTGTAAGGAGGATCCGGGGAACTACAGGTCTGTTAGCCTGACCTCGGTGACAGGAAAGGTTATGGAGGAGATTGTCTTGAGGGAGATCACGTGGCTGTGCGGAACAACCGAGGGATCAGGCCTAGTCAGCATGGGTTCACGAAGGGCAGGTCCTGCTTGACCAACTTGATCTCCTTCTATGATCTAGTGACCCGTCTGGTGAATCAAGTGCACCCTCAGCAACTTTACTGATGACACCAAGCTGAGTGGTAGAGTTGACACAGTGAAAAGGAGGGATGCCATTCAGAGGGACCTCAACAGGCTTGAAAGGTGGGCCCGGGAGAACCTAATGAGGTTCAGCACAGCAAAGTGCAAGGTTTTGCACTTGGGCCGGAGGAATCCCAGGCATCTATATAGACTGGAAGGAGCACTCCTTGAGAGCAACCCTGCAGAGAAGGACCTGGGAGTCTTGATGGATGAAAAGCTTAACATGAGCCAGCAGTATGCTCTTGCAGCTCGAAAAGCAAATGGTAGCTGGGCTCCATCAGAAAAAAGGTGGCCAGCAGGGACAGGGAATTGATTGTCCCCCTCTACCCTTCAAGAAACATTTAGATGTTGTACTGAGGGACACGGTTTAGTGGGAAATACTGGTGATAGGTGCATGATCCTGGAGGTATTTTCTAACTTTAGTGGTTCTATGTGATTCCATGATGGAGTGACGGCATCAATGGATAAAAGGAGGACAATTGATATTATTTAAATGGGCTTGTGCAAGACCTTTGGCATGTTCCATCACTACACCCTTATCTCTAATTTGGGGAGCCGCTTATTTGAAGGCTGGACTATTCAGTGGAAAAGGAATTAGTTGAATGGTTGTCGTCATAGTCTTGTTGTCAGTAGCTCTATGTCCAGGTAGAGGCCAGTCACGAGTAGTGTCCACTGTCTTGGGACTGGTGCTTTTCAACATCTTTATCAACAACACAGACAGTGGGATCAGTTGTACCCTCTACAGGTTTGGTGATGTCACCAAGGTGAGTGGTGCAGGTGACACAATAGAAGGAAAGGACTTCCAGAGGGACCTGGAAATGCTTGGAAAGTAAGCACATGAGAATTAATGAAGTTTAACAAGGGTCCAGAGGAGGGCCACAAAGATCATCAGGGGACTGGAGCACCTCCCCTACAAAGACAGGCTGAGGGAGATGGGCTTGTTCAGTCTGAAGAAGTGAATGCTGTGGGGTGACCTCATTTCAGCCTTTCAGTACCTAAAAGGAGCCTACAAACAGGAGGGGAATCAACTCTTTGAAAGGGTAGATAACTGCAGGACAAAGGGAAATGGGTTGAAGTTGAGGGAGGGAAGATTGCAATTGGATGTCAGAGGGAAGTTCTTCACAGAAAGAGTGGTGAGATGCTGGCACAGGCTGCCCAGAGAGGTTGTGGATGCCCCGTTCCTGGAGGTGTTCAAGGCCAGATTGGATGGGGCTCTGGGCAGCCTGGTCTAGTATTAAATGGGGAGGTTGGTGGCCCTCCATGTGACGGGGTTTGGAGATTCATAATCCTTGAGGTCCCTTTCAACTCTGGCCATTCTGTGATTTCGTGATTCTGTGACGACTCCAAATCTCAACCATTCCAACTTCTATCATACCATGATTCTATATTCCTCCAATCTGCAGAGTAGCTGCTAGATATGTGGTCATATTCTTATTACAATCCTTAGGCAATCAACAATTTTCCAGAAGACTGAGATGGCACCTGCTTCTTTTATTCCCTTACGAAAGGGAACGTATTGACCTTTATTTGTCTGCTGAACCTTATCAATTCTTAAACTGAGCTTCTCTTAAATTGAGCAAGGTGCATACACACACGGAAATATAATGTACCTAAAGTCCTTTTCTACATCTGAAGAGTAGAAGATGGTCCACAGAAACAAAGGGTAGAAGATAATTTACAGAAGCAAATATGTAGAGGTTCTTAGAAGAATGGATTGCAGATGCTGGGTCTGGGATAATGAGGGGGATGAAGGCCATAAAGATAAGAGCTGAGAACAGCCTGAGGATGTCTGACAATGAGGTGATTAGATGCCCACAGGGCAAGCAAGAACCGGTTTGGGGACTGCCTGTCCCGCAGGGTCAGAAGTTTACAGAGAGGAAGACTACAAGCCTTCACAAGGAAAATGATGATTCTTCACCCCATGACTCACTACACACGTGCTAGCGAGAGGGTCTACATGCTAATGGATTCTCAGGAATGTAATGAATATGTATCTGAATTCCTGGAAACAATTGTTTATGTATTAGTTCAGCCTATATCTGTAGCACGATTTTTCCTGACTGTGTGCAAGATAGGTGGAACTATCCCCCTTGCACCAGGACGTATGCACATCACTAACAAACATACTTGCTCTATATCCTTACAAGCTATAGGGTTTGATTTCCACACATCCCATCTGCCTGTAAAAGACATACTCTCAAAATTCTAACTAAATGTTCATACCATTTACACTGATTAAAACTAAAGTAACAAAATCTCAGTAACAAAACTGAAGATTCTTTAAAGACTGGAAAATATTGGGAAAAAAATCCCTGAATTCCTAGCAAATTGATTGCAACCTCTTCAGTAAATAGTGGAAATGCATGTATCCATAGTTCAAAATATTTTGATTACCTCCTAGCAGGAAAGAAGACAAAAATCAATTTATATTGATTATTTTATTTTTTTTTTTTAGAATATGTATAGAGTTTTTCCTGTCTCACATGCTGAAAAAATCCACTTGCAAGAATAAGCAAGCAACCAGTCACATCAGGAGATCATGATTTCATCTTCCAATTACAGAGACTAAAAGCAACTATTCTAGTTATGACTAAGTAGCTGGTTGATTCCTTTAACATCGAGAGGGAATTAGTCACAAGCCTATGACTAATCAGGATATAATTAGTATTAGTTTGCCTCAAAGCATTTGCCTCAAAAAGCATACTAAAGTAATGAAGCTAACAATAGCATATATTGTATATTGTTATAGCATATATATAATGTTGTAATACTGCTGCAGCATCATCAGCTACAACAGCATATCCTATCGTGGCCTATGGCCCACATGTGGCCCAGCATGGCTGCCAATGCAGTCCTCCTCCTGACCCACACTATAAAGGTGCTCTTCATGGCAGGGTGACCCAGGGCATGCACTCATCATTCAGCAACAACCAAAATATCAGTGCAGTATTAACACTGTGTTGACTGAAACGAGGGCATGGGGAGGGCAGTGCTGTGCAGTGCTGATTCAAGTGATAGTAAATAATGGTATGCATGTTGATACATTGGCTAAGCAAAGAATGCACTGTTCAGTGTCCTGACGCCACTCTTTGCCAGGCGCACATCCCTCCAGATCACGAACTCAACCAGGACGTGGTCACTGCAGCCCAGGCTGCGTCCAACCTTAACGCCTTTAATGATCTCCTCCACACTGTTGAGCAACAGGTCCAGTAACGCTTTATCTCTGGTCAGTCTGTCCAATACCTGAACCAGAAAATTATCATAAAAGGATTCCAGAAGCCTCCTGGACCTCTTGCATTTCTCCGTGTGGTCTTTCCAACAGATATCCGGATGGTTGAAGTCCCCCATCAAGATGAGAGCCTGTGAGCATGATGCCTTCCACATCTGAAGCAAGAAGGCCTCATCAACAATCTCCCATTGATCAGATGGCCTGTAGTATACCCCTATCACCAGCTGGCCTTTGTTAATCCCATCCCTAATCCTAACCCACAGGCTCTCAACCTGCTCCTCACCATTTCTCAGAAGGAGCTGCTCACAATCTATTCACTCTTGAACACAGAGGGCAACTCCCCTACCCTTCCTACCTTGCCTATCCCTAAAGAGTCGATACCCCTCAGTGGTGGTATTCAAGTTATGGGAGTCATCCCACCATGTTTCCATGATAGCAATAGCATCATAAGTTCCAAGCACATGACAGATTTCAAGTCATCCTGCTTATTTCCCAGGCTCTGTGCATTGGTATAAAGGCACTTCAGCTGGGCTTTCCATCTCACCATCTTTATAGAGGATCTAGGATCCCCTAGAACAGCAGCATCCCCAGCATCCCCCTGCCCTAGTCCATCCCTTTGTACTCCACCATCTTCACCCATCAAGTTTGGTACAAGCCCTCAAATTACCTGCTCAATCCCAGCAGCCCTCGTTTTGTCCCCTTCTCCCTTCATACCTAGGGTAAAGACCTTTCAATGAGTCCTGCCAGTTCCTTGGCTAAGATCCTCTTACCCCTCAGAGACAGGCTACTTCCATCTGCAGCAATCATTTCAGGTGCCAAGTAAATTGCCTCATGGTCAAAAAACCAAAATTCCTGTGTTTACACCAACTTCTAAGCCATTTATTTATGAGGTGGTTTTTTTGGATCCTCTCAGTATCCTGCCCTGCCACTGAAGGTATAGAAGAAAACACCAGCTGCACGCCTGCTCCATCAGCTACCCACCCCAGTCCCCTGAAGTCTTTCTTGATAGTCCTGAGGCTTTTCTCAGTGACTTCATCACTGCCAGCCTGAACTATCAATAAGGAGTAATAATCAGAAGGGCAAATCAGTCCAGGAAGTTTCCTAGAAATGTCCCTCACCCGTGCCCCAGGAAGGCAGCACACCTCCCTACAGGTAGGGTCAGGCCAACATATAGGGCCTTCCGTTCCTCTCAGCAGGGAGTTGCCTATGACAATCACCCTTCTGTCCTTCCGGGCGAAGGCAGTCTTAAGGCCTGGGTCAACCACTTCACCCAAGGCAACCTCAGGGGTGGACCTCCCTCCACACCCTCACTCACCTCTCCCTCGAGTTCCAGGGCCTCAAACTTGTTGCGCAGAGGCACATGGGGAGCCAACGATGGTCGGGATGGGGGATGCCCACTTTGCCGAGCTGGTATCCGTTTCTACTCTTCCTCCTTTCTCAAATTGTTGTTAGAGGGAGGAGAGGACAGGGGGCTCACTGCAGCACTATGTGCCCGCTGTTTCCCCTCTCCCACCTGTTTGCAAGGCAGCAGGGGGTGAAGTGCTCCATATGGAGCCTCAGCTTTGTGCCAAGATCTCGGGGCTGATAGGGACTGGCACCACCAATCAGTCTCCCTCTCACACTCCTTTATGGTCCTCAGCCTCTTCACCTCCTCCTTCAGGTCAACCACAAGGCTGAGTAAGTCATTTAGCTGGTCACATCTTATACAAGTGCTGCCCCCATTGCCCAGCACTGTAAAGGCCAGGCTCTGGCACTCATGACAGCCAGTGACCTGCGTACTAGCATCTTGTGTTGGGGGCCTCAGTCTGAGTCTCCACACTTGTCTTAGCATCAGCTATCCTTTCAAGCATGCACAGAACCTCAGTCTGGGTCTCCTCGTTCTTTTTGGCTGCAGTCTTCTTTCTGCGTGAGCATGGGACTTCTGTCTGGGTCTCCACAGTTTTTGTGGCAGTAGCCTTCTGCCAGGGTGCAGCCATTGCAAACCAGCAGGCACACAAACACTACTAGATAGCCTTAACGGGGTGTGACTGATCAGCTCCGCCCTGCTGCCGGGTCGTTAACAGGAGCCTCCACACTTATCACTCTTGACAGTGATAACAACTTTCTTCCCAGTGTAGGCACGTGAATGGGTGGCTTACAGTTTCTCCTCGTTTGAACGGCCGATGTGATTCTCACACCCCGACTCCTCATTTCTGTCCCTGAGGCTTTTTCTAGGCGAGGGGGTGCATGCAGAGCCGTTGTCCTGGCAACGCCCCCGCCGCGTCAGCCGCTCTCGCGAGAGCTGCCCGACCGCTCTGTTGCCTCGCGGATTCCTGAATGAGGGAACCGACCGAAACGCCCCCTGTACCTCGCCGTCGGTCTCTGCGGTTCTGACTGGAACAGCCACGAAGCAGCGAACCTCGGCGATAAAGGGCTTCTTCCGGGTTTGCCGGGTTTGTCGTCTGACTCCTAGAGCTCTTCTGTTACTTTTGATACTGTCCAAGTATCCCCAGTAGAGTTATCATTTGTGCCTGCATGGAAGAAAGCAGAAGTTAGTAGTCAGATGAACTTTGGCAGTCCCTCAGCAATATTCTTGATCTAGGTCTCAAGGCAGTAAACTTTTCTAGCTCATAGAACAGGTCTACAGATGAGCGCCTCTGTCTCACACAGCAGAGAATCGCTCATTAAAGTGACTCACTGTTTCTTCCTTGTGGTTTCATGTGTTTTAGGTAGACCAGATCCTTTTCCTGTAGATGCATCTAGTTCATCTTCAGCTCGAGGCAGTGGACCTTTTTTGTTGATTCCTTAATTATCCCTAAGTGAGGCAGGAGCATTCCTCTTGATGCAAGAAGTCATCACCTTCCGTCCTTCCCCTTCTTCAGAAGTTGTTAAGGGCATCCTGGCAACCAAGACATCTAGAGTTGCTACCCTTGTTTTCCAAGGTTATTTATTTATTTACTTTTTAAAAATCTATTTATTTTGAGGCAGCAGGAAGGACAAGGACTGAAATAAGTTGTTGGAAGTGATGAATGAAATTTTACCTAAGCATTTAAAAAAGCAAGGGTCATTACCCGTAAGCTATGAACTCATCTCCTCTTTCACTCCCATTGTATGTCATTAATCTAATTTATTTCTTTCTTCTTTACTTCTTCCTGCAAAGTTGACCTGCATACTTGACCATAAAATAGAAACTGTAGGCTCAAATTCCATCTCTCACAGGAAACACTAAAATTGAGATCCTACGTCCTGTTTGAGGGCTGTACCACTACATACAAGAATGAATATTACTTCATATTTGGATGTTTTGAAATTAAATGGTTGTGATGAATCTACTCACTGTAAGTCACAATGTTGTTGTAGCTACAATGACAATAGTTAATATGTCATTTGTAGAGGAATATCTTGTTTTAATTAAGCAGTACAGGTAGAAAAGATAAGTATTTTCAAACAAAATTAGCAAACTTCAAAACTAAATAGAAAAAGAGAATAACTCATCTAAGTTGAATTAAATTGAGGTAAAGGAGGGGAGGAAAGGGCTGGCCTGTCCCCAAGCATGACAGCCCTCCCAACCAGCTCTCTGTTTTATTATTGATCACTGTATCACATAGTATGGAATATCCCTTTGGTCAGTTTGGGTCAGCTGTTCTGTTTGCATTCCCTCCCACTACCCCCAGCCTCCTCACTGGCAGGGCAGTACAAGAAGTTGAAAAGTTCTTTACTCAGGGTAAGCACTGCTCAATAACAAATAAAATATCAATGTGCTTTCAACATTGTTTTCCTCCTGAATCCAACACCATGCTAACTATTAGGAGTATCTCAATCTCAACCAAAACTAGGACAATATCAGTCTCTTGTTTCCTACAGTTTGTGTCATGCTCAGATCCTACACTTCTCCATACATCCTCAGTGATCACCACCCTTTCTTTTCCTTCCATATATACAGATATTGTTAACTTAGTCTAGGGACCATCCTTCTAAAATCTCCTTTGAGTTTGTTCATGGTATTGGGAACCATTTGCCATAACTGTCTTTTTGGACTGAAAAGAGAGTATTTTGTGTTGAATTATTGTTTGCAGTAGCCAGCTGTGTTCGTGTCACCACTGCACTTGTCCAGTTCCTAACAAGATTAATTTTTCATTAGTTTGTATGTTTCTAACTGTAATACCATTGACATGCTGTATAGCAGCCACGTAACAATTGAACTAAAGTAATTGAAATCCCCACATCAAAGTCCATTGAGGTACAAAATTTATTTCCCCATCTTTCCACATTACCCAGCAAGTATACTCAGGTCCTTGAGCAGAAGCAATCTTACAGATGGACCTTTGCCCAAGGCAGGAATAATTTGTCTTTCTCAGCATATTTTTTACATGCAAAGACCCTGTTCCCTTCTACAGTACATGGGAGTTTCTATTAGACAGAGCCCAATTTGAATAGCTAAATAACCAAATTGCTGTTTGGCTCAGATGTTTATGAGGTTGTTTTGAAAATTAATCCTGTTTACTGACTCAATTCTCTCTGAAGTGCCATGTCATGATAAGACTTGCTTTTCAAGGCCCAGGATAGTGTTCTTCAAAGTGGTGTGGAGCACAGGACATGTTTCCAACCATCCACTGTAAGCACATGGTAATTACCACACTGGATGTGTGGGAGTGTTATATAATCAAACTGCCAGGCTTCCCCATATAAATATTTCAGGCACTGTTTTCCACACTTGAGAGGTTTGAACTGCTTAGTTTATATGGCTGCAGCACATTTCACACTCATGGGTAACCTATGCAGTGGTGTCCATGGTCACATCCACTCCTTGATCACAAGCTATTCTATATGCTGCATCTCTTCCTTTATGGCATGAAGTGCCATGTGGGCCCATCAAGTTAGAAATAGTTCAACCTATGTTGCCTGTCTAAATTTACCTGAGCCACTTCAATCCTAGTCTGATATACCTGCTGGTTGTTTTGATCTTCTTCAATGGTCCAGCTCTCATGTTTGTGAGCATTTACATCATAAACAGCCAGAAAGAGGGTGTATAAAGCAACTCTGGAAGGAAATAAATCAACTTTGAGACCAAATGATGTTTTAAAATAATTTGTTTTGGTTTTGATTTGGTTTAGTTAGTTAGTTTTCTTTAGTGGTTTCTTTGTTATTCTAGGAGTGAGATACCTAAAGGTATTTATTTATGAGAAGATTCAAGTTCAGTTCTGAGTTCCTGGATTTCGTTGCCCACCTGCTAAAATATACACCTCCCATGCATCTCTGATACCCTTAGTCAATTGGAACAACTCAGTCTTCCTTTTAGACATAGTTGCTAAGGTAATTACAATTTTCAGCCAATATGATTCTGTTTTTTATAGCTTTAGCAGTAATTTGCTGAGCCAGTGAGAAAACATTGCTGGGCAGTTTTTGATATGAATCTTCTGCTTTTTAAGAAAACCCCATATTTAATAAAATCAACCAAGTTATAAGAGACATTGTGTGAACATACAGAAAATCTTGACAAGAGAAGGGAACAGAAAAATTCCTATCTCATAGTATGACCACTACTATGTTTTAAATTGGCCTGATATTTCTGCTTTCAAATTATCTCTTTGCTATTTAATTACTGTATTTTTATTATACTAATTTTCATTCTCAAGACTTTGCCTCATCGTGTAAAGTCTTGCTTATGTTTCTAAACTTTTCTAGGTCACTTTGGTATATATCTTTCCTCAATGGTGTTTGCAGCACATTCCAATTTGGTATAATCTGAAAATTTAATTAATGTGCTGTTTACCTCATCTTCCAGATAAATTACAGATACATATTCTCAGTTCAACAGTCAAACACCATCTGCAGCCTCTCTCTCAGGCACACCCTGCACTTGCCCTCCTACACATGTACATATTCCAGTCCATCTGGATTTCTTTATACAAAACTCATACTCACGAATTGGGATAACCCTATCAGTTCCATTCTGTTCATGCAGAGATGATACCACTGCAAGTGTTCATTATTCAGGCTTTCCACGAGATCTGCTAATTAGAGATTCTTGTCCACGATACCTAGATGATAGCTGAGATGACAGTGTGTACATTTAAGGGAATGTTTTCCAAAACAGCCTCTAAACTTCCAAAAAAGGAATTGGGATTTAAAACTGAATATTACTGAATTCTCCTTACTGGGGATACTGGAACAACTGAATTGGATGTGGAATACTGAAAGTGCAAACTTGTGGGTCAGGGTGAGGAAATTCTTCATACATACAAAACATTTGATTACTATTTCTAACATATCTAGTCTGTCATTATAATCATTGGGCAGAACTGGAAATATTAGGATGTTATTCAGTTCTTTCATTTTAAATTTCTATATTAAAATGGGGTGAATTAATCTATATGGCTGCAGTCACTTATTCAAATGTAAACATTGCATATGGTTCAGCCTATGTCACAGGCTTTTGAGAGATGGCCATATCAACATGTTGCCTCTAAAAGAATTATAATTACATATGTTGTCAACAAGATAAAAAAAATTAGCATAATAAACATTAAAATTATAATATTCACTTAAATATGGAATATTTTTTTTAAAATACTATAAATACAATTAAAGAGGAATATAGAGTAAAGAAAACATATACTTGACACAGAAAATGTTCATTTATTTACTACCCCCCTTACATCTTCATAAGTTAATACATTTAAGTATGAGAGCAAATGTTTTCCAGGTGACTGACCAACAGTTTGAGTCACAAATACATCCTTAGAAGGTCTCTGAATAAGATGAAAATACTGAAACTAGGAAGATTCACATCCTTCATGCTCATTTACAAAAATCCATACAATGTACACTAGGGAAATCTTTAAATGTGGAGAATTTCGGAACATTCTTCTCTATCATGATGGACTTACTAAAAGGAAATAGGAGGGAAGATCAAGCAGGACCATGAAAAAATATTTTCTTCGTCACATTTCATCTATAACAAGAGGTGCAAAATAAATCACAGAAATAGATGAAACATTTATAAGGAGAAAGAGATTTTTTTACTTTGAGAAAAGAATTTAACATAAATTAAAACATTAGATTAGCTGACCACTGAGTGCTACAGCTAACAGGGGAGCTAATAACCTGTTTCAAACCCTGGAACAACTTTGTTGAATACAGAAATGGATTAATTATACTGGAATCAAGAAATCTATTGGGGATGCATCATCAGTGAGTGCTTATCCTGGAAGCGTTATGAATTCCTTTGTGCAAGACTTGCATTTGGCCCACTGCTTGTGAGTTACTTGTATTTGAGATCTTTGCCTAGTTCTCTCACAATAGTTAGGTAACTTCATATCCAGTTGTTAATTTATTAGACTTTTTCAAATGCTATGCAAGATTAATTTCACCTGTTCCACCTTCTCATTTTCATGAGAAAGCAAATTATTGGCATTTGACAAATATTTTGAATAATTTTGATAGGACATATTTTGATTCTGAGGAATTCATGTATTCCAGAGAAAGAATACACTTTTACCCAGCAATATATCTTTTTGTAATGGAAATAACAGATTGTAGAGACATAGCTCTTTGCCACTGAAGAAAAAAGGCTGTTTAAATTGCCTATATTGACAATGGTAGTAATTGACTAATAGTGGTAATATATTAGGAACCAGAAAAACTGTGGGTGTTTGAGAAGGATGGTGGTATAACACAAATACTCTTCATGCTCCATATCTGCTAAGAGTTACAAGTTATCATTTAGAGAGAATCTGCATTGTGTGCATTTAAAATAAAGCATTGAAATACAGTTTTAATGATAGTAACCACAAAAACACTTAGCGTGTTCACTCAAACACAAATATTTAATCCTCTGAATTCTTTATATCTCTGATCTCCTTTGGGAATGAAATAACTGCAGGGCTCAATTTGTACTGGTAGCTTAATGATTAAAGATGAAAAATTCTTTGCCTATGCATCTGATTTTTATATGCCTTGTTTTACTGCAAATCCTATTAAAAAACCCTCTGTTTTTAGTTGCTGGGAGTAATTGGATCCAGTACTACACAGATGAAAAAAAAAAAAAAAAAAAAAGGCATCGACTCCTGTTTTAAAGGCTGGTTGCTGTAAGAGAATTGACAGTAGGAAAAAAATAAAATAAAATGTAGGATTTCATTAAGTGAAAGCCTGCAAGCAACAAGAAACTGGTCATCAGGGTGAAGCTTTTTGTTATTTAAGAATATTCAATCTCCAAATGAACTTTATCACAATAAAAATAAAACTATGACTTTTTCACTTATTTGAGGCATTTATTTTAGTAAATATACCACCTAGCAGGTTATACGAGTCCTCTAAAACATTTAATGCTGCACTGAGTAGACACTTTGGAATTAGGCCTTAAGCTTATACTTAGGAAAATGGCTTACAGGCTGGAAATTCTCAGGTATGGTCTATCTAGATAACTAGAATGAGTTTCTTCCCACTGTCATCTTGTATAGTAAAACACTGATAAATGTAGTTATTATGTATGGATGTTTTTTTCTACAACAAATACAATATTTCATTTATTCTATTAAAAAATATAAAATAACTTAAGAGTACAACAGTTTCTGTGTGGAATACTGAACTAAAATACTGTAGACCTACATGTTTCACTGACACAAAACAGCCATATAAATCTTACCATACACAGCTGCAATTTAGTGAAATATGCAGTTTTCTGTTTTCCATTACTATATACAATATAAATTCTTTCTGCTGGAAGACAGATTGTGACAAATTTGCAAACAGCATCTGTAATCATACATTTGAAACACTAATTTATCTGGCAATAAAATCTTTGATTTCCCAAAAGGAGTGCCAAGCCTCAGAAATAATGCTTATTTTTGAGACTTAACTGAGTTTTCTACGTTAGTCATTTTCTTCTGAGTTACAGTGCTCCTGTGGAAAAATATACAGCTTAACAGCAAGTACAGAGAGTTAAAAGGGTCACAGAAAACATAAATCTGTATGCTCAGTTTATGCGTGTGTATATAATTTATATAAACAAAATTATGACTAGGTACACTTTCCATCACAGAAAAATCTTTTGTTAACAGCACTACTCAGAAGAATAACAAGGGATATCTGTAGTATATTCCATATAAAATCTTTATTGAACTCTAAAATTGTTTTACATAACAGTGAGAAAATTTAATCAGAAATCATACCTAAGTTATTTCTAAAATAAAATTAGAGTCTACTTTTATTTGATGTCGGTACATTCTCATGCTAAACTTTTTTATTACATGAAAAAATGTTTCAGTATTATCAGCAGAGAAGTATTTTACATGTAGCCTTCCAAAGTATTTATGTCTATCAATTGGTGGAGGCATGTGACACGTTAGAAGATAGTGTGAGTTGCTGTATGTTAGAAATAATTCCATTAAAACCACTTCTTAAAACAGAACAATTTCTCCAAGGAAAATTATTATCAGCCTTTTACTCAGAAGCATCATAGTGCAAATTACTGCTAAGTGTTTCAAAAATCAGAGAAACAAAAAGATTCAAACTTTTAAAAACAGAGATTTATATATAAACCTCTATCAGGATCATCAGTGAAAACTGTTTTTCTTCCCTATTTTTGTAGCTATACAATAGAAGTATACATACATTTTACAGCACCTCTGAAAACCAACCCACCTATTTTCTGACTGTGGCTGTCAAACATATTTACCTACATCAATAAAAATGCTTCTCTAGCAGGACAATTCATATCTTCCACTAGTCAGAACTTTTATCGGTTATATAAGAAGTACAAAATGCTCTAATAGAACCAACAGCCAAAAAAAAACAAGTAAAACAAATCGCAAATAATTTATATGACCCAGAAAGTAGTCATACAGAAAATGTTGTGGTGGACTTTTTTAGTGGATAAATAATTAGCTGGGTGGTCACAGCCAGAGGATTGTGACCAATAGATCTATATCCAGGTGGAAGCCGATGGAAGTCCCCCAGCAGCCTGTCTTGGGACTGGTGCATGTTAGTTGTGACATTCCCAGATCTACATAAAGAATGGGAGGAGAACTTACTGAGGGCAGACATGCAGAGGTGGACTTGGGAGTTCTGGTGGACAAAAAGTTGGACATGAGTCATCAATGTATTCTTCCAGCCTGGGAAGCCCGGGCTTCATCAAAAAAGTGTTGGCCAGCAGAGCTAGGGAGGTATTTGTCTCTTCATGAAACCCCATATGAAGTACTACATAAAGGCCTTGAGCTCCCAGAGCGAGAATGGCACTGTGTAACTTGATATCCAAAGCCACTAAATGGCCAGATGAGGTTCCTGGTCCCTTCCATAACTCCTTTCCAATTAATGCATTTGTCACTTTTTTGTTTGTTTGTTTATGTATTTAAAGGAAAGTAAGGAATTGAGGGTGGAATCAAGCATAACTGTAACATGGAGCCAAGACATGCTTGGGACATGAACTCAGACAAACACAAGGCATCAGTGGTGTTACCAGAAGCTGAAGTTTAAGGATAGGTTTGGACACCTATTTAGGATGAAATAACTTTCCTGCTGACGTGTTTGTGCCTGTGACTACTATAAAAATAGTATACATGACTAGTTCAGAATTAGAAACCTAAGTTTTAAATGGAAAATATAGCGTTAATTAATACATCCTAAGTGCATAATTTGTGTCAGAAAAAATACTTGGGAAATGCAGGGAGTTATAAATTTTTTTAAGTTACTTCTGTATCTGTAACCCATGCATATTTTTGTTTTCATTTTTATAGTCTTTTAGAAGTGGTAAGGTTAGTCTTTAATTTTTCCTCCCATTAGCTGTAATTATATTGACACTTTTAAATGTTTGACCTTATTGCTGTGACTATCCTGCACTGTATTTTCTTCTGTATGTTTTTTTAACTAGGTAGCATACTTTCTTATGTTCAAAGATGAGCACAAACTGATCTTTTGTTCAGAAAGAAATTCTATGTATATATATGCGATTATATATATGTATATACATATATAATCTTAACATTTAACTCCCTTTAGAAATCAGTGCTTTTACTCATTTGCACAAATACATAGAGACTCACAAACGGAAAGGATGTCTATTAAATGCTTATATGCCTCTAGTAATCACATTAACCTGAGAAAGGAATAATCTGTGCAGAAAATGTACACTTTTTTCTATTAATATTTGTCCTTGGCTACTGCGTATCTTGATGGAACTTTGTTTACGCAAATGTATCATATGAATACTAATATGATCATCCTAGAAGGCAGAGCAAAAATGATGAAAGGACATACAGAACTGCTTACACCGACACACTGCTTGAGGGTCAGACTTGTGGGTCTTCTGTGACCTTTTTTCTCTCTTCTCATTGTATGATAGAACTGTATGTAGACAGTAGTGTCCATCTCCTCAGTAAGACAGAAATTTTTCCACCCTCAAATGGTAAAAAAGGACTACAGGACTTCGGATACCCTTAGTCACTGTGAATTACAGCAGATGTGTGTAACAGAAGCTATTTTTTGTCATCCTTCAGATATGATAACAAGTGCTTTTTTTCATGTTTTATCCAGGAGTCACTGAACTTTTTCAGTATCTCTTCTGTAGGTTTTGTTGTGACATACATCAGGATTCCCTTGGCTCAGAAATTCTGGTCAATCCTATTATAAATAGTTCTAAGAGTGAAACAACAGAAGTCTTTTTTTTTTTTTTTTTTTTTTTTTAATAGTTTACAAGATTTTAAAATTCAAAACAGCTATCTCAGCTATTTGAATAGTGAGGATCTAAAACCTGTATCCATGCTGCTTTTTTAATTAAAATTTTACCCAAAGGAAAACAGCATTCAACATGTATGCCAGTTTCCTCTCTCCAGAAATTGTATAGTGAATTGTTTGCACATACCATAAGGTACCCCAGCGTCTTGGGTTTTCATATGGTAACTGACTGATCTCTTTTTCCTGCTGTTATGCTTTTGACCTGATTTAATTGATATAAGCAACAGCATTCAGGCTGTACTGATTACCTAAACAGGTAGTAAAAGCAAAAATTTGAAGGACAAAGCTATCATGTTAATTCTCTTACAGTATGCCATTGCTATATTGCCAATTAGGGAGTAAACTCACTGGATTCTAGAAGAGAAATGTTATTTCTGGGAGCTCTAAATCTTTGATGTTCATGTATTTTATTAAGCAAAACTGATTTTTGCCTAAGCTTGGCAATTGTTATCAAAACACAAATGACAAAATAAAATTTTAGTTTTGGAAAGAAGGCTGAATAATTGTCAGATGTCCACCTTCTGTTAGGAAAGATATAGGAGAACAGAGAAAAAAAATATATAAAAATTGGGTAAGTTAAACTACCAAGAAATGAGAGAGACTTTTTTTTTTAATGGCTAACTATATACATATGCTCATTAAAATGAGCATGAATAATAGAAATAATATAGTAAAGACACTTCTGAAATGATCATTGAATAGGTAGAAAGAAGGTAAATAGGGGACTGAAATAAAAGACAATAGAATAAAAGGTCACAGTGCAAAAAAGGGGAGAGTAGAAGAGAAACATGAAAATCTGAAGAGATTACAAAAAAAAAAAAAGCGGAAGATCATATCAGTTAATAAATATTAAAAAGTCTATTTTGTCATGTAAAAAAAAGATGGAAGCTGTTAAGTTTGCATCCTACACATCATGCTTTTCTTTTGTCTGATATTTGTTATATGTTTTGGCTTCTTTTTTCTTAGATTTCTATCCCAAAATCCATTTTCTTTATAATTTCATTTCTACATGAAGTCTTTACAGCTATAGTGCTTCCCTTTTCATTTTTCCCTCTATAATTCTCTCATTCTTTATTAAGTTTCCTCATGTATCATACAACATAATTCAGTTTTCCTAAAATATAAATCAAACTTCAATTTCCATCTTATTTCCATTCATTTCAATAAGAAACTGTTTTATTCATTAAAAGAGTAAATTTAAATGTTAAATCACTTAAAAATTATAAAAGGGCACACTGCACAAAAAGTCCAGTCAAAACTTTGTTATATAAGCCTAAATAAAAGACTGGAATTATACTGATAATTTCTTGTGTGAACATGGTCGTTAGTATATATAATGGATTGAATCCTCCAGATTCATTGGCACTCACTTGTTCACTATAGTGGCCAGATCTTGTGCAGCAAATTTCTGCTGAAAGGGATCAGTTCAATATAAAAGCAATCAGTGAGCTCGTAGATGGGCAGGGAGGTGATTAGGAATTATATGTTAAAGCTTATTTCATTTTTTTTTTCATATCAGAAAATCCATGTATTCGGTTTCCAGTTTGGGGAAAAAAATAAATAAATAATAAAAAAGACAAAATAAGCAAGCAAGCAAACAAACAAAATATTCATTTTTTTGTGCAACTTTTAACCATTGATATAATTTGCAAGGAAGCATCAGGCATATCAATCTGAATTAATCTCCTAGCTTGCAGTACATTTTTGAATAGGATCCTAATGTTAGTGGTGGTAGTACTTGTGGTGTTATGGTTGTTGTTTTTTTTTGTTGTTGTTGTTTGTTTCATGGGGAGGGTGTTCTTGGGGAGATTTGTTACCATATGAAAGAACTTGAAAAATTATAGCAGCACGCTTACATCACTTTGTTTTTATACACTAGTGTAAATGTAACAACAGTAAGAAAAGTTACAGTTTCTGTAACTTCTGTAAAAAAAAAAAAAAACAACACTGGTTTTAAATATACAATAAATTTAAATATTTTATTTTTACACAGAAAGCCTTTTAAAGTGATGTGTTGTTAATAATTTTAGTTGAAGATAGGCATCCTGCTGCTAAAGTATGTGAATAATTTATTGTGTTTTGTATGCATGCTTTCAAAATGTACAACAAAAAGGATTTTTCGTCTGTTTAATTATATTTATTTTTAAATACTGTCATTTTCCAGGCAGAATTACTGAACTGACATCTTTCTTTATATAGTTTAAAAGGTGCACAAATGTAAAGGACAAAGCTTGTAAGTTATCGTGTGTACTGCATACAGTATAGCAACTGTATAGAAATAGACATTTTACTCTGATCCACCCTAACTCAACTTGTCAGTAGTGTTCATGAAGTTTAGTTTCTTAATTAATTAGTAGTGTGAATTTTGAATGTAATATGCGTGACTTTGGTCAGGCAACTTTTGTGAACATCAGTAGAAGTAAAATATCTTTGCAGTGCTTTGAAATTTTACCTTTAACTAATATCAAAAGAGCTCTATTCCCTGGTAATCAGATATTACATAGCATGCATAAGATCAAATTAATTGAAATACGTCACATTAATCAAAATTTTTATCATGCATTATTTGCTCTAAAACAATAAGAAGAATTTCCTTATAAAGAGCCTTGGGTGATTAAGTACCTTTCCACTTATCTTCCTTTTCAGGATAAGGAACATAATAAGCACTGTATAATATTTTACCAAGTGTTATCTGGAAATCCAGGATGGAATCTTGTTGGAAAATAACAAAAGTGAATGGGTAGGTGAAAATATTTCTAACTACGATATAACTGACAAAGATAGTTAAATACAGAAATATCTGCTAAAAACAAATGTAAGAATTTTAAAGTCAGTTATTTTTAATAATTAGTTATTATGATCTTTCATCAGTGAGAGCTTAGCTTAAGACACCATTGAAGAGTTCTTGCAGAAAATTCTGAATGTCCCACACTGAAAAATAAGCTCTTCTAAGGCATTTTGGTTTGTGCAAATTGGTCCAATCACTCAAAATTGCCAACTGCTGATATAGATTATAGAAGGATAATGTATAGATAGAGGTAATATATTTACTAATGATCAGTCAATTTTAATTTAATGATTGAAAGTTAGGAGAAATATTCTTCATGTATGTGCTAAAATATTCTTTCACTGATGTTTCAATATACATGGTTGAATAGGGATAAAGTTCGTGTATTCTTCATAAGGGATTTATTATTTTTATAATTTATCCTGGTAATCCTGTGTTCTGTGATGGATTTCTTCAGGTAAGGTTGCTAATATTTAAGCAAATTTTCTGTGGGAAAATAATAAGGACAAGTGAGTTCTACTGCTTTGAAGAAACTTGGAATAATTCATTCCCTCAGTTTTAATCAGAGGTGTCTTATATGTGCACTGTTTACTGCAGGAGTGATGAACAGATAATGACTGGTGACAAAAGGACACCTCTGAACCCTCAGCCATGCTGATGACAAAAGACAACCCAATGAAATCATATATAAGCATTCTCTCAAATTTACTTGAAGCAATTTTTTTTTCCTTTGACAGTTTTGAATCAAGACTATGCAGATAAAATGGTAAAATAATAATCAAATTCTGCTTATTTATGCTTTAATAATCAAATTCTGCTTATTTATGTTTTACCATTATTTTGTTTTGTGCAGAAGTATAGTTTTAGAAACTTGTTATTTGCGTGAAATAACAAGGAAGAACAAGGAAGAACTGACAGAGTGACAGAGCACTGGAACAAGCTGCCCAGAGAAGGTATAGAGCCTCTTTCTTTGGATTCTTTTCTGTGTAATCCGCTGTATGGAACCTGTTTTAGCAAGAGTGTTGGACACAATGATCTCTAGAGGTTCCTTCCAACCCACACAATTCTGTGATTCTGTGAGTGAAAAAGCTTGGAAAAAGAAGAAAAGAGGTAGAATAAACATAGAGTAACCATTAGGTTGCTCAAATACTTCAGATATGTTGGAGTTTACTTAATTTACTTATCTGAAAGGCACTCAAACAGAAAACAAATCCACCTTCCTGGTAGTGATGGCACTAAGGAGTCAAATTTTCAACCAGATGAACTGTTTATGATACTCTCAAATAATGCATTAGGCATTAACATGATCTCCCTTAAATAAAGACATAATAATATTGATTATACTTTTTAATCCAGAGTTTCATGGCACTTGCTGCATAAAAGTAACATTCATCCTTCCTTCAAGCCCTTCCCTAGTTATCTGTTTGCACACGTGAGAATGCGCAGACATATTAATGTCTATATATATATTACATATATATACTTTTCTACACTATAATTTATAATTTAAATAATATAATTTATATTATATTTTGTATACAGTACTTATATATATACTTATATGTATAGAAGTGCCTGATGGAGAAGTAGCTGCAGAGGTTGCCTCTATGAGGAGAGGCTGGGACTATCCTGTGCTGGACACAGACAATTCCAGCTGTCTCCAGCTGAGCCCAGCAGCCAAGATGTCTGCGCCTTAGGGAAAGTGCATTTAAGAAAAGATATTAAAAAACAAACAAACAAACAAAAAAACATCAATTGATTTGGATAGTCAGAAACGCCTTCCTCCTCGCCTTCCCTTTCTTCCCAGGCTCAGTTTCACTTCGTCACACCCAACACCTCTACATCCCCCTACCATAAGCAGTGGGGAATTCAGGTTGTGATCTGTCTGTAAGAACTCCTTTCTGCATATCCTTTTCCTCACATTTTCCCCCACCCTAGCCTGTGTCCTTCCGCACAGTCTGCAGCTTCCTTCAGGACAAACCTGTTGTAATTTGTGATCCTCCACAGGCAGCACCATGGATATCTGATGTGGTCCTCCACTGCCTGCAGGGAATTCCTGTCCCACTGCCTGGAGTATCTCCCCATCTTTCTTCTCTGACCTTGATTTCTGCAGGATTGTTGGGGGAGAAGAAGTTAGAAGAGTCATAATGAGAGAGTGAAGTCGAGCCTAGGAAAAAAAGAGAGCAAGGTGAAAAGTTGTTTTTGCTTTTGTTTCTTATCACCTAAACTTATTTTAATTGACAAATTTTGCTTAATTTGAGGTTGTTTTGCCTATTGGTAATAATTGGTAATTGGTGGTAATTGGTAAGTTATATATGTGTCCTCATCTTGACCAGTGAGTTTTTCTATTCTCCTTTGTCCCAGTATGGACACAAAACAAGAGAGCAGCTGACCGAGAGCCTGGCAGACAGCCAGGATTAACCCACCCAACCAAGTACAACACAAAGTTTTAAAAAAGACCTCAAGAAATTTTGGTGAACAAAGTAATTGCGTGGACTTTGCATCTTACATGTCAACTCATTCCTCAGAAGGGATTTAATTTCCAAGAGACTATCTGATTTTAAATTAGGTGACCATTCTATTGCATGAATGAGGATCTCAATACTAATTTTCTTTCACATACATCTCAACATATTTATTCAAGCATTCAAGTGTCTACTTGAGCAGAAGATAATTTGGGGAATTTGGAGAACTTATAAACTAGAATCTCTGCTATGTTATGAAACTTTTCTACAAAGTGTGGGAAAAAAATATTTGGTCTGTTACATGCTCTGGGTAAAAGAATTAATATTTAGAGTCAATGAGCCTTTTCATGCAGTGATATGAAGTGAAATATGATGTTGGGGAGATATATGCTTTTATCTTTATATTTCCGCTTCTGGAAGTTTTCAGAGTAGTGGAATTTTCATACTTTTCCTTTATGTGTTGTTTTTAATTGCATCTCAAGATAGCTTGACCATAAAGGCAAGTAATAGTTTTCTTACATTGCTGCGTGTATGGGGCTGCTGAATCACGGTCTGAACCTCTGATTAATCACCTGAGGTGAGCAATGAGTCAGCCACGGGAGCACAGGTGAAGGCAAATCACCTGTGCTGCAGGAAGGGGTGGAGCCTGGCTCCACCTCTCCTAGACCCATTTAAGAGCTGACTGCCAGTGGGGAAGGATCTCTCTGGAGATCTGCTCCATTGGAGTTCATCACAGACACACAGATGCGCGTGTGCGTGCACACACACAACCCCATCCCCATCCATTAACTATATACCATTTGTATATCCATTGATTATACTCTGCGTCTCTCCAGACTAACAAGAAAAATTCCTTACATGCCAACTGGAAGCTTCCATAACAAATAAACAAAAAAACCTTACTAATTCAGATAATTATAATTTCTCCCCTCATTGGTCGTACAGTTGAATATGTGTAGAAATATTTCATATAGCTGAAATCAAACTCCACTAAGTTTGGGCAAACTAAATTTGCGTAGGTGATTATTATAAAGTTAGGTTCTCCTAATCCTCCAGTAACATAATCTGTCAATAAGGAATCTCATTGTTATTCACCTCATCTCTAATAATATATGCAGATTAATCAGAATAATTAAAAAATTAGTATTTTTTTATCATTGAGAAACAAATCATTTAGTGTGACATACTGAAAATGCTATCAGCTTGTTCTATCTTTCATATAAGAATTGTTTCCAGAAAAAAAAAAAAAAAGACTTTTTTGAATTGACTGTTTCCACAACAAAGCATGTCCTTGTTACCAGTTACATTGTTCAGTGTTATATAGGTTTACATTGCTTCCAAGCCATTGTAAACTTACATGTTTCTACCACACCGTTCTTGCCTGTAGACTGTGCTTTGAAGTAAGATCTTCCCAGAACACTGGCCACATTACACATAAATGCTCAATTTGGATTAGAAGAGAAAAAAAAAAAAAACTTGTTTTGCAACAGCAGATAATCAATACAGGATTCTTTAATTCTCCCTGGGTTGTATAACACTGCATTATATTATCAGCCTCACTTAACTATTTATTTTTCCCTAGTGACTTGAAACTCCTGATTTCTTTAGAAGGACTATTAATATACAGTTACCAAAATAACATGCTTAATATCCACCTTACCAGCTTTAGGTTCTCCTAATCCTCCAAGAACATAATCCAGTAACATATTTTAAGAGACAGGAATTTAAAGGAAAGCACAGCAAACAGGATTCATACACAATGATTCTTTGGTTTTCTATAAAAACCATAATTAAATACAAATTACAGAACTGTGTAGGCTGTTTCTTCATCTATACTTTTTTATCTGTATTGTATCTATTCTCAGTTGGAAGCACAACATAGAATTAGCATTTATGACAGAATTTAAAGAGATTTGTTGAAATAAGGAACTAACTAAATTACAGGTAATTCAGACAAATATAAAAATCTGTTTTGAAAATTTTAGTTCTGCAAAGGCTTGAAGATGGATTCATGTTGATCTGCAAAGCTAGGAACATAGTAATCATATGCTCATCTCTGGAAATGGAAAGAAGTTAACACTAAGATGCTAACCATCTTAAGCTAGGCCTAGGCATCATTTTCTCAACTGAAAATAAGTTGGCATGACTCTACTTCTAATTCAGAGATAAATCCTTATAGTTATGTTTAATTTAGGACATTAACATATTAGCATTTAAAAATATTGTGGCAATTGTGGTTGTTTTTTTTCTCATAAAATGGTTATAAAACAACATCATCAAAACTAAAACTGAATGCAAGAAGACAAGTGATCAAGGAAATAACAAAAGATGTTAATTTGTGGAATATAACTTCAGAAGGCAACTTTGAGTGAAATAGAAGGAATAACAGAGATACGACAAATTAATTTTAATTTTTAAAAAACATAATTTTACTGTGAAGGAGTTGAAGGATTAGGTCATCAGATTAAGCCTTACAATCCAAGAGACGTAAGATTAACAGCTAAAGGCAAGAGACTTGAACGCAGCATGAAAGATTGTGCAGAGTCTCTACAAAACCGAAAAGACACCTAACAGACTTCACCAGCGTTAAGCAAGACTGTTTCAAATCAAAGTAATGAAGTATATCCTGAGTACGGCTCCTTTCAGATATTCCTAATATCTCAGACTCGCATCTTCTGTTATGAAAGACAAGAAGCAATAGAGGCAATTAGTGTTCTCCTGGGCTACAAGAGCTTAATGGTGTAGTGTAGACCCTGGGTCAGAAATGATTTTGTTATTTCTTCAGTGGCAGATTTCTGTTAATTCCTTTCTAGCCTAGAGATTTATGAATAATTTCATTATATAGATAATCACTATTCTGTTTATTTCATTGTGAATTAGATGAACTTTGCAATTCCCTCTCACTTCTCAAAAGGTGACTCTTATTTAAGATCTAGTAAATTGTGTTCAGTTTATGTTCCAAACTATACTACAGTAATTTTCCATTCAAATATTTCCATGTAAAAACAAACCAATCAAAAACCTGGTATTTCAACACATTGCAAGTAAAATTGCACTAAATATCACATCCCAGAATACTGGTTTTAAAGTTACTAGGAGGAAGGAGTAGATAAATGACTTTGTGGTGCTTATCTACCTGCTGAGTTAAGTTACAACGGTATTGTAGCAGTTTACCAAAATGACACTGAAGTGTTGCTTTGAGGCTCTGATAGATTAAATCATTAAGAATTTATTTATTTATTTATTAAGACATCCATCTCTAGACATTTTTACATTCTGTTTGCTGTTAGCCATACAGGCTCATTATGATAATCATACAGTTATACCTATTTTTTGAAAAATCAGAAATAAATTACAGTGAGAAAATGGGTGAATCCTTGTAATTATTTATTTTTCATGAATATATTTTTTTGTGTGTGTGTATCACTTGTATGCATGTGTGAGACTGATCATCACATCTGACATCAGAAAGACAGGCAACTTGTCCAGTGTTTTTTCCTGGTACTGCAGATACAATTTGTTCATGGTAGAGTCATTTAGTCAGGCTGCTTCAATAATTTTCTTGCACTTAAGCAGTATACAAAATGTCATGCATGTGTTAGGAAACTGAATTAACTGGGAGCATTCTATGGCTCTCTAAATGATACAAATCTCTTCTCTCTCAGTACAAAGGATTACCTTCTGGACAGAAAATGTCTGGAAATCATGTTGTATGGTGCTGAGTGTCTTAGAGCAAGAACTGGACCATTCTGACAAGAATAGGCAAAAGCAGTTTGGTATTGGTGCTCAAGAACAATTTAATTTTATAGTTTGATGCAATTTCATTGCTTTCTACTCATCTCTGCAATATATAACAATTTGTTTCCTCAGCAGTTACATACATTATCCTAAAACAAATCACAGAGCCCGACATGAACATAGCTGAGTGAAATGTAGATTTTTCTGTTAGGTAAAAGGTCAGGATAGTCCTAGTGATCCCATTTTGGCATTAACCAGTATGAAACAGGTGCTTCAAAAATGAATCATCATACTTTACTACTTTCTGTCAAGGATTCAAAGAACATGAAGAAATACATTAGAATGCTGAGTGTCAGTTTGCTCTTCCCTATGGCAATACTTCTTGACCTCCCAAAAGCACTGTGATGTTCATTTCCTGGCTTTTCAGAGATGCAGGAACAAGGGCTCCAAATTAATGCCATAACTGGTTATTTGAATGCAAATTTAACAGCTGCATGCTCAGAACCTGTCTGCAACATCACTTATCTGCCTGTATTGACATGTATTTGACACCACTGGTCTTTATATGTGATGATGTGTGCTCCTGTTATGGAATTCTAAAATGATAAGAAAAAAAATTGTATCAAAGATAAATATCTAGGATAAAGATCATAGTCTTTATATGGGTCAGTGCTACCTATTGAATGAAAGAAATGTTTGCTGGAAACCCATAGTAAATGGCAAAATCAATTCACCAATCACTTCAGTAACGTTTTCATTCTGAAGCTATGCAGCTAGGTGATTAGATACATGGTTATTTTATGCCTATCATTTTAAGGAGTCAATGAGTGATCTTTCTAAATAATTTGAGGCTTCAGAAATAAAACGCAAGCCTGATTCACTCATCTCCAGCTCAAATTATAACATGACTGAAAAATCCACTGAGTAGCTTAACTGCATAGATAGAGGCCATAATGAAATATGATATAGCTTTTTGTACATTATTATAACTAAAATTCAGTTAGTTACCTTCATTCTTTCACAGCATTCTTTGGGATAAAAATAATTTGAAAACTTCATAAAAATCTCCATCTTATTTAGGCAAAACAAATGTTCTTAAAACATATATAAAAAAACAACTACCTTAGATCTTAACTTTTGTGAATTGATAAGGTGTCATAGAAATGTATTTTAATAATATCTGGTAGCAATCCCTTGGAAATTATTTCTGCCTTGGATAGGTACCTAAGTCTGTGAAGGACTTTCTGGGTAATGCAGTTTATCCATGACTATCCATCCTCCCATCTTATAAAATTCTTCTACCAAACATCATATGTCTTATAGCCAACTAGTTCTTTTTGGATGCTTCCCCCCCCCCCCCCCCCCCCCACACTGTTTTTCACTAGAAAAGAGTTCTAAATCCTCATTTACTAAAATAAAAAATATATATATTCAGTTCAGAGTGCTTTTGTAGGCAGAAGGAGCTATACACCATGTCTACATTGTGGGCGCTACAGGTTTTAAAATGCAAGGGTGACAGTTTCCTAAGTATTCCTTGAAGACTATGTCTTGCTTTAAAATCTTTACTGTAATGTCTTCATTACTTGTCAAAGTAAACCTTGTTGAAATCTGTGCAGTATAAACATGCATTACTATTTTTTATCCTAGCAGTATAAGAATTATGTCAAGGCCAAGGGTCATCTAAACCAATATATTGTCTCCAACAGCATTCATTAACTGACCTATAGAGTCAGTCTCCATTCTTGCTCATTCTCCCTTGCTGAATCTACTGTAGTTTGGAATCTTCTTTCTCTAATTTGGGGACTTAATGGAATGCTCCTGTTAAGTTTCATCACTGACTTGTTCAGTAGCAATAACGTTTCACACATTGCCAGCATATTCTTTGGATGAGAAGATGAGGCCAATTTATTCTGCAGCCAAGTCAATGGACTGGCATAAAAAAGATGATAGAAAACTTAATTCATAGTGCCCACAGCTGTCGGGAAGGATGTAATGCATTATCCAGGGCTACACTCAAGCTGGGATTACAGAAAGAATCAAAACATAAATTAAATAACACTTGACTCAAATATCAGCAGGCATATATGCAGGGACACAGTATTTTCTGATTCTTTATTAACAAAGATATAAACCACAAGTATTCAAGTATAACAAAGTCTTCAAGAGAAATCTGCTGATGACAGATGAGGTTTTACAGAAAACTTCACGCTCACATTTTTCTTAACAGAATATTGACATGCCTATTATTTTTCATGTTGTCTTAGTATTCGGTTAATGATTCTTTTATTACACCTCTATTTCTTTCCTTCCTTTTTTTTTTTACCTTTTCCTTCCTCCCCTGCCCTCCCATCCTCTCCCCTCCTCTTCCTCTCACAATTTCATTCCTTGTGACGAACAGTACTCTAGCTTTGCTTTTGCTTGTCTTGTGAATGAAATTAAAACTGTTTCAGCTTTGACGCTATGTGCAGTCCTGATCTTGTGTGCTCCTCTGCAGTCTTTCTCCCCTAAATTTTCTCACTCTATGCAGATGTGTTTCTTATATCTTTCTTGTCTATTCTCCACAATGTACATGCCTTAGACGTGGAGGGAATCTCTTTTAATGAGCCAATTAACTAGTTATTTTTAATCAACTTTCATCCCAACTATGAAAAACAATCTTTAATGTCTTAAAATATAATTAAATATAATTTAAACTCAAAAACATTTTAATGCTACTTTTGCAATGTGATTACAGCAATTAACATGAAATAAAACATACTATCCTGGAACAGAAAAGACTGTCTAGAAAAAAAAAAATAGAAAAGGATATTTAAATGCACAAGTCCGTACATTGAACTCCTACTCAACTGCTACCTAATTTTCAAAGAGTCTAGGTTTTTTTTGCACAATAAACCCAGTAATTATTCCAATCCCTAAGTATTTTCCCACTCCCTCTCAGAATGAGATTCAAGCAGATGCACACTCCCCCATTTTTTTTCTGTACATGTCACAATATGGCAAGTCTCCCAGGCTGTGTGATTAAAAGAACGAATTACAGAATTGTAGGGATTGGAAGGGACCTCTAGAGATCATCGAGACCAACCCCCCCTGCCAAAGCAGGTTCCCTACACCAGGTTGCACAGGTAGGCATCCAGGCAAGACTTGAATATCTCCAGAGAAGGAGACTCCTCAACCTCCCTGGGCAGCCCATTCCAGTGCTCCGTCACCCTCACCGTAAAGAAGTTCTTGCGCATATTCGTGCAAAACTTCCTATGCTGCAGCTTATGTCCGTTTCCCCTTGTCCTGTCTCCACATACCACTGAAAAGAGACTGGCCTCATCACTATGGCCGCCACACCTCAGATATTTATAAAGCTGGATCAGGTCCCCTCTCAGTCTTCTTTTCTCAAGGCTAAACAGACCCAGTTCACTTAGCCTTTCTTCATAGGGGAGATGCTCCAGGCCCTTCACCATCTTTGTGGCCTTCCACTGGACTCTTTCCAAGACTCTTTCCTGTCTTTTTTGTATTGGGGAGCCTAGAACTGGACACAGTACTCAGATGAGGCCTTACCAGGGCAGAGTAGAGGGGGAGGATCACCTCCCTCGACCTGCTGGACAAGCTCTTTTTAATGCACCCCAGAATGCCATTGGCCTTTTTGGCCACGACGGCACACTGCTGGCTCATGGCCAACCTGTCGTCCACCAGGACGCCCAGGTCCCTCTCTGCAGAGCTCCTCTCCAGCAGCTCATCCCCCAGCCTGTATTGGTGCATGCAATTATTCCTCCCTAGGTGTAAGACCCTACATTTGATTTTGTTGAACCTCATCTGGTTTCTTACTGCCCAGCTCTCCAGCCTGTCCAGGTCTCGCTGAATGGCAGCACAGCCTTCAGGCATGTCAGCCAATCCTCCCAACTTTGTATCATCAGCAAACTTGCTGAGGGTGGCCACTATCTCCTCATCAAGGTCATTGATGAAGATGTTGAACAAGACCGGACCCAGCACAGACCCCTGGGGGACACCACTGGTTACAGGTCTCCAGCCAGACTCTGCACCACCAACGACGACCCTCTGCGCTCTGCCAGTCAGCCAGTTCTCATCCCACCTTACTGTCCACTCGTCTATCCCACACTTCCTCAGCTTTGTTATAAGGATGTCGTGGGAGACAGTATCAAATGCCTTCCTAAAATCAAGGTAGACTACATCTACTGCTCTTCCCCCATCCACCCAGCATGTGACAGCATCATACAAGGCCACCAGGTTGGTCGAGCACGACCTCCCCTTGGTGAACCCATGCTGACTACTCCTGATAACCTCCTTTTCTCCCAGTTGTCTGGAGATGGTATCCAGCACAAGCTGTTCCATCACCTTTCCAGGGACGGAGATGAGGCTGACAGGCCTATAATTACCCAGATCTTCCTTCTTGCCCTTTTTGAAGACCAGAGTGACATTGGCTATCCTCCAGTCTTCAGGGACCTCCCCTGTTATCCAAGACATCTCAAAAATGATGGAGAGCGGTTCAGCAATGACCTCCGCCAGCTCCCTCAGCACACATGGATGCACCCCATCAGGTCCCATGGACTTGTGGACTTTAGTACTGCCTAGGCGCTCACGCACGTCCTCTTTCCTGACTGAAGAGAAGTCTTCCATTCCCCAGACCCTCTCACTAATCTCCAAGGTGTGGGAAACCGGAGGGAGAGCCTTTTCACTGAAGATGGAAGTAAAGAAGGCATTCAGTATCTCTGCCCTCTCAGCATCCCCCGTTACCAGAACTCCCCCTCACTTAGTAAGGGGCCCACATTCTCTCTAGTTTTCCTTTTGCTGTTAACATACTTGAAGAAGCCTTTTTTATTATCACTTTATCACTTTAGCCAGATTCAATTCCAGGTGGGCTTTAGCCTTCCTCATTGCATCCCTGCAGGCCCTGACTACATTCCTATATTCTTCCCAAGTAGTCAGACCCTTTTTCCACATTTCATGGACTTTCTTCTTTCCTTTGAGCTTGCGCATGAGCTCCTTGCTCATCCTCACAGGTCTCCTGCCACCTTTTCCCGATTTCTTTCTCACAGGGTCGCACCGATCCTGAGCTTGGAAGAAGAGCTGTTTAAATGTTGACCAGCTCTCACAGGCCCCCTTACCTTCTAACACCCGAGCCCACGGGATAGCTCCAAGTAGGTCCCAGAAGAGATCGAAGTTGGCTCTCCTAAAGTCCAGGGTAGCAATCCTACTTACTGCTTTGCTTCTTCCACTCAGGATCTTGAACTCTACCATCTCATGATCACTACAACCCAAACTGCCCCCAACCGTTACTTCCTTAACAAGTCCATCCCTGTTGGTGAGAATAAGGTCCAGTAACACCCCTCCCCGCGTCGGTTCCTCCACCACCACCTGCATCACAAAGTTGTCTTCAACGCACTGCAAGAACCGTCTGGACCGTGCGTGCCTGGCCATGTTGGTCGTCCAGCAAATATCTGGATAATTGAAGTCCCCCATAAGCACCAGTGCCTGGGAACGTGACGCTACATCCAGTTGCTTTTGGAAGGCCTCATCAGCCTCCTCATCCTGATCAGGGGGCCTGTAGTACACACCCACAACAGTGTCACCCTTACCAGCCTGCCCCTTGATTCTCACCCGTAAGCTCTCCACTGCTACATCACTCTCCCCCAAGTGAAGTTCAATACATTCTATCTGCTCTCTCACATAAAGAGCAACTCCACCACCCCGCCTAGCCAGCCGATCTTTCCTAAAAAGCACATAGCCCTCCATGACAACATTCCAGTCATGCGAGCTATCCCACCACGTCTCTGTGATCGCAATGAGATCATGACCTCGCGACTGCACGCAGAACTCCAGCTCTTCCTGTTTATTTCCCATGCTACGCGCATTAGTATACAGGCACTTAAGAGAAGCAGCATCCCCCCACCCCTCTCCAAGCCTTTGAACTCCACTGTCTCCACCCATCAAGTTCTGTTTGGAGCCTCAAACTGCCCCCTCGGTCCCAGCAGTCCTCATTTTGTCCCCTTCCCCCTTCATACCTAGTTTAAACACCTGTGAATAAGTCCCGCCAGTTCCTCAGCTAGAACCCTCTTTCCCCATGGAGACAGGCTGCTTCCATTTGCAGCCATCATGCCAGGTGCTGAGTAAATTGCCCCATGATCAAAAAAAAAACAAAACTCCAGCGTTTGCACCAACTCCTAAGCCATTTGTTCAAGAGATGGGTTTTTAGGTTCATCCCAGTATCCTTTCCTGCCACTGAAGGTACAGATGTAATAACCACCTGCACACCTGTTCCTTCAACTACCCGCCGCAGTCGCCTGAAGTCATCTTTGATAGCCTTCAGGCTTTTCTTACCAACTTCTTCACTGCCAGCCTGTACTATCAATAGTGGATAGTAGTTAAAAGGGCAGATCAGTCTGGGAGGTCTCCTAGCAATGTCCCTGACCCATGCCCCAGGGAGGCAGCACACCTCTCTGCGGGTAGGGTCGGGCCGGCATATAGGGCCTTTGGTTCCTTGCAGCAGGGAGTCACCCATGACAACCACCCTTCTGTCCTTCTGGGTGAAGGAAGTCTTGAGGCACGGGGGTGACCGCTTCCCCCGAGGCACCCTCACGGGTGGGCCTCCCTCCACACCCTCACTCACCTCTCCCTCAGGTTCCAGGGTCTCAAATCTATTCCGCAGAGGCACCTGGGGAGCCGAGCATGATCTGGGAGGGGACACCCACAACGCCGAGTCGGTATCTGTTTCCACCCATCCTCTCTCAAACAGCTTTGCTCTGCTCGGCAACAACAGGGCAGAGGCTCTGCCACTGAGCACTGGATATCACCTTGCGCTTTTGGGGGAGTTACAGTGGTTTTGACCTAGTCCCACACCCCCTAGTTCTTCATAAGTATTGTGAGGGGTAGGAGCAGACTGAGGGCTCACTGTATCGGGAGCACAGTCTGTCTGCCGATTCCTCTCTGTCACCTGTTCGCAAGGTAACTGGGGGCTACATACTCCACAGGGAGCCTCAGTTGCACGCCGGGACCTCGGGGCCGATAGGGCCTGGCACCACCAGTCAATTTCCTTTTCACAGTCCTTGATGGTCCTCAGCCTCTCCACCTCTTCCCTCAGGCAGGCCACCAGACTGAGAAGGTCATTGACCTGGTCGCACCTTACACAGGCGCTGCCTCCATCGCCTGGCACTTCAAGGGCCAGACTCTGGCACTTGTTGCAGCCAGCAACCTGAACGCTAGCGTGCTGTTTTGGGACCTCAGTCTGGGTCTCCACACTCTTCTTGGCTGCAGCCTTCCTCTTACATGTGCAGGGGACCTCTGTCTGGGTCTCCACATGTTTCCTGGCAGTAGCCTTCCGCCGGGACGCAGCCATGGCAATCCAGCAGACCCACTAGCACTAGCACAATCAGAATAGCCTTACCAAGTGTGACTAAACAGCTCCGCCCCATTACTGATAGTGCTGGATCTGCCCTCGCTCTTTTACCAGGTCGTTGACGGGTGCAATCGCACTTATCACCCTCTTCACAGTGACAAAACTCCTCCTCCCCGTCTGGGTGGCACGCCACTGCCCTCTTCAACGCTCTTATTAGAGGGGGGGTAAGGGGGGCGGGGACGGAGAGCCGCAACCCTGGTAATGCCCCCGCTATGTGAGCTGCTCTCGAGAGAGGTGCCGGGCTGCTCCGATGCCTCGGGAATCCCCGGATGAGGAAAAAGCGAATCCCCTATGCACCCCGCGATCAGCCGCCTCAGCTCTGCCTGGGGCAGCTCCGAAGCAGCAAACCTCGGCGATCAAAAGGGTCTCTTTCGGGTTTGCGCCCGTTTAAATCTGTGTGTGTATTAGTTTTAGGTGAGATGGAATTGTTTTCTTCAGATATGATGCTGTGGTATTGGTTCTAGGAGAAAAACAATGTGGATAACATACCAGTGTTTATTGTTGCAGCTAAGCATTCTCAGTGAGGGACCAAGGAGTTTGGAGGGAACAGAATTAGGACAGCTAACTTAAACTGGCCAAAGAGATATTCTGTACCATGTGACACAATGTGGAACAAGTTTTGAAGTTGGAGTTGCAGTGGCTAGGAGTTCATCTTGCTCTCTTCACTGCTCCTTGGGGATCTAACTGGTCATTGGTTGGGCTGTGGTGAGCAATTGTTTGTGCAACATTTGTTACATATATTCATATATATGTGTGTGTTTGTATATATATATATATATATATATATAGTCATAACTATTATCCTTTATCTTATTAAATAGTTTTTCTCAACCCACTAGTTCTACTTTATTATTATTCTCATTATTCTCATTATTATTATTATTATTCTCTCTCCCATCTTACTGGGAAGTAGGGGAGAGAGTAAAGGACTGTGTATGGTGCTGAGTCACTTGCTGGGTTAAACCACAAAACTGTGACACTCAAAATTAAAATCCTGGTGTGAGCAAGGCATATTCATAAAATTCCCTGATTATTTTTCTTATCTAATGAATCTAATGAAATGAAAACTAGGATATCAGATTCATGGTGTATTTTTGTCAAGAATGGTTAATGTCTTTAAGCTTTTCAAAAATTTTAAATTCCCATAAAACCTTCAAAAGAATTTAAAGAAGTTTTCCAAAATTTAAGGTAAATAGTCTCAGTGGTAGAAGGCATTCAAGGCCAAGTCCTATGGGGCCCTGGACAATCTGATCTAGTGGGCAGAAACACTGCCAATGGCAGGGGTTTGGAAACAGATCATCTTTTAAGTTCCCGTTCAACTCAATCTATGATTCTATGATGGTTATTCTGAAACAAGGAAATGAGTAAAGTTTTGGCAAAGTGTAAGTATAGTAGAAGGAATCTGAGGACTCTCAAATCAGTAAGGAGAAAGGTGGCTTCATAAAGTTTAGTTAAAGCCTGAAGGATGCATGCTTTCTTTTGCAGTATCTACTGGACAATTTAGGTTAACTTTGTATTTTTCTAGGTGTCTTTGTAGAGCTTAAGATATTGTAAAGAAAACATAAGAACTAAGTCTAGTCTATGGATAATGTTGTAATGGCCAACTCACAAAATTCCCTGAAAGTCTTAATATCAGTCTTATTTATAGAGCACTTACAATAAGCAAAGTATATTTGTTGTACTTATGCATGGCTGATATGCAGTAAAATAAATAACTGCTGACAATTAAACAATGCATATCGTTTTATAGCCACACTGCTTATTTACAGGGAACATATTTTTATTTAGAAGTTTCTGAAATTTTAATGGTATACTAGTATTTCTTCTGTGTTTCGTATCTATTGAATATGTTCTTATTTTGCTCATTCAATATTTACAACCATTAGTGCATGAATCTGTCAACTGAAGTCTTTAATGATACGTAAATATTTCCTCTGAAGGTTATCCTCATCTGACATACAGTTCTACATTAAATTGTGACATTTGAAAGATTTCTTTTTTCATATTGCTTTCATATTTTCATACTTCAGAATGTTCTTTAGATGGAATAACTCATATCTACAGTTGCTTAGAATGTCATGTATAACAGGTTCAATATTAAAGACTTCTTAAAGAGTTAATAGTAAATACCATGGAGTATATGATCTTGTGATACTGTAATTGAATGGGGAACTGTACTGCATTATCTCAGTACTGTAAATATTTAGGCTGACAAATTCATAGAATGCAGATATGCTGGACATGATTTTATCATGAATCCAGGAAAAGAAAAGTGCAAAATATTAATATGATTCAGGATATAATATATGGGGGCAGATTTTTAGTGGAACAGGAACATAGGAATGTACTGCTCATTCCTTATTTTATTTCAGCTGCAATCCTGATTAAGCTTGAATGAGGCTGTTTTTCTTTTGTCCTCTATATTATTTTTAATATGACTGAGAATTTAATTAAGTTGGCACATGGCCAGAAACATAATTTGCTATTTTTATTACTCTGTCAATATTGTACATTAAGGCCTTCAACAGTCTTCAATGAAAGTAAAACAACTCTTTAAACTAAGCGATGTAGAAATGCAAACAGGAAATATCTAATGCATGTTTCTTAATAGCATAGCCTAGATTAAAGCTTTTGAAGTAGTCTCACTAATTAATTTGAAACTGTGATGAAAACACAAAGTTCCTATAGTTGTAAGTTTTCCAAGGCTTTCTGACAAGAACTTTTCATTACAAAAGATCTTTATAGTTTTTGGCAAATGTTGCGTATGCTACTATGCATAATAGCCCAGACAGAAGTCCTAGCTTCTACTCTGCCCCATGAAGAATAGCTTAAATCTAAACTTTCGGCTGTTGGACTCAAAGTATAAAACCAACTTCTGTGGATGTAGCAGAAAGAGGTTTAAATCTTAATGTATGTTTTATTTTTTCCTTATAGTCCTGCTTTACTTTTTGTGTACATAAGATTGAATGTTACCACTTGGGCCATCGAGACCACATTCTTTGAAGATTTGCTGGATCTCTTGATCTGTTATGGAATATGAAGTTACTATTAAAAATGTTGTTGTTGTTGTTGTTGTTATTATTATTATTTTATTGCAGCACTTTGAGTTAACTATGCTTCATAAAATTTCAACAAATCTTACAACTGGTGATGCTTCCTTTACTTTAAATATTGAAATGCATTATCTCAATAAGTCTGACAGAGGAAAGGGAGTAACTGTCCTGTAAATAGACCAAAATATGTAGTTTCACTTGAGAACAAATTACTCATTTATTTCAGAGGAAATTGTTTGACTAAACAGATGAATTCCCTTCCCCCCAAGAAACGGTTTGGATCACAAGTTGTCAAGTTTCTGTATGTAATCCTCCATGAAAAGAACTGGACCCAAGCCAATGGATTTGTGTGTCTATGTGTGTCCGTGTCTGTGAATGCACTGCTGGGGGGAGAGGTATGTGAATGGGTGTGTGAGTGAACGATTCTCTCTTGATTACTCTGGTAACCTGAAACGGCTTTTCTGTTTTGAAGCTGAGTTCATAAAAAGGAAGAATTCAGAAACATTCTTACTGCAGGAACAAAGAGAGGAATAATATGTCAAAAAGTAAATCCAGCAGGCCATGCAGAAGGTTGGCAACTGGAAACTGTATCATATGAGGAGAGGCAGAAACAATTGTGTGGTCTAGACAGAAGAAGAGAAGACAAAGACCAATTTTATTAGCAGTTTTACAGTTTTTAAATGGGATGTATAGCAAAGCCGGAATGAGAACACTCTTAGAAATGCACAGAGGAAAGGCAAGAGTCAATAGTCAAAGCTTCAAGAATGAGGAAAAGAAGCTTCTCTGTAAGAATGGTTAGACACAGGAGCGGGTTGTACAGACAGGCTGTGCTATCCCATTCCTTAGAGATAAGTCACATCTCAGATGGATAAAACCCTCAGCAGCCCAATTTAACTTAGAAGTTTGTCATCTTCCTGTGGTCCTTTGCAGAAGGCCAGAATAGATGACCTCAGAGTACCCCTTCAACTCTTTTTTTTTTTTTTTTTTTTTTTTTTTTTTTTTTTTTTGGTGTGTATGTGTGTGTGTATGATTCTATTACCCGAATATATTCTGTACAAACAGTAATTCCTGTCACTGTCAGTGAACATTCATGCCATGTAAATCTACTATTCTTCTCTATTATGCTCCTGTGTTTAGCACTGATGTTGCCTGAGATGTGACAAGGAGGATTTATCTGCAAGAATTTAATTTTCATTGCTTTTCTTTAAATTCAGTGTATTTTCTCATTCTCTGTACTTATGAAAATGTACCCTGGACTTACCTCATATGATAACTCAAAATGCCCTGTTCTAAACATGTCACTAAACACTTCAGATCAGAATACAATATTTCTTGGAAAGGAGACATACAAGTTCACTGTTTAAACTGACTAACTTCTGTATACTGTGATCCTTGTACTTTATGTTGATGTGCCATTTACATAAGAGATAAACAAGTTCTGATTGTTTAGATCAATTAAGTCTCCAGTAAATCTCCTGTTTGGTTCACAAGTAGATCCTGACGCCTAACTTTGGAAAACTTGCCACTTTTGTCTTTAAATTCAATCAGGGTCTTTATTGAAAATAATGTGCATAAAAAGTGTAGACATGCAGAACTAGCGAAGTCTCAAAGTCTCTGGAACAAAAATGTGATTAAAGTTTTTGCTGAATTAAGCTACCGTCCTAATCCTTACACCTTAACTAAGACTCTAGATCTGTAAATCTCAGTTCTAACACTTTAAAATGTCATTTCCACAACTCACACAAGAAAACCAAAGCAAGAAAGAAAGTGATTCTGCACTTCGTGCAAAATTCTTAGATCTTGTTGATGCTAGTGATCAATGCAGTGGAACAGTTAATGGCATATATTACTAAGTGTATTCACAGAGTGATGTGTAAAAATATTTTTTGGTTAAAAAAGTACATACCACAAAATACCATATTCAGCAATCTATTTTAACACCAGAATTTCAGATATTAGGCCCCAAAAACTATGGTTATCTTTTGAAGAGCCTGAAATTATGCAAACTTAAATTCAGTAAATAAGAGTAACTAGTTAACCTGGGGTTTTCCATTACAATTTTCTAAATAAGAGAATTGCTATAGTTTGTTCATACTATAGAAGGACCACATACCTTTATTAATAATAGTAATAGAGAGAGGAAAAAAAAATGAAAAAGAGAAAGAAAGCAAGAAGGAGAGAAAAAGAAACAAAGAAAAAAAAAGAAAGAAAAACTAGAATTGTAAAAAAAAAAAAAAGCTACAATGGTTTGATTGTTTTCCCTGTTTGCTTGTTTACCTATTTATGAAGATAACTGTCTTCTTCTTTATACTCTGTGAGAATCTGTTATACAGATTTTGCATTTGGCTTTCACCTCCCTGTTGTCATACTTTCAATCTCATTGTACTGATATTATTATTAAAATACATCAGAGCTAGAAAAATATCTTAAAATGACCAAGTTACTGGACAGAAACATGGATAACTTCAATTTTACATCATTGTGCTAAAGTGAATAAGAGAAATTTATGTTTGAATTCTTATAGTTGAAGCAGTCAATTGAAAATCAAAATCCTTCTTAAAATTCAAGACAGAAGAGGAAAATTACTGGATAGATACTGTATGATGGAATATTCTCTTTTAAACCCACAGTTATTACTCCTAAATAATAGCTGCAAGCAGATTGAGAGCAAGTCCGATTAGGTTGTTATAAAGATTCCAATGATGTGTAAAATAATCCTTTTTTAATGTAAGATTAGTAGTGTAAAGTAAAAATACCTTTGTAAAAAAAAAGTAAAAAAGCCAATGAACTGGAGATATTTTGTTCTGCAATATAATAATTCAGAAACCATAATTCAATTTAAATATTAGACTTTTGTATCTATCAAGTAACTATTAAATATCTTATTTAAAAGACCTGAAGGCATTTTGAGTGATAGCCTTCATTATTAAATTCAGTGTCTCCTTGTGTTCATTCACATTTATGCTCCTTGCTAAATGAGATGACAGAATATTAACGAAGTGTATCATAAACAATCTTGGTGAATAACTCATAAGGGAGTATAGAAATGTATCACAGTTAGAAAGTAAAAAAACTGAATATACATGTTGTCTGTGATTACAAATACTGATTCCTTAGATTGTATTACAGCATTTTAAAAGTTGATCTACACAAATTAACAAGTATAACAAATAAGTAAGTACAAAACAGATGAACACCATTGCTGTGGGAGGATTTAGAATATTTCTCTAACTTGATGAGGGCAGGAATAAAGACTTTCTAATTAAGAATGGAGAGAGATTCACATCGTTTTTTCATTTTGTCTTTTCATGTTGTTTTTGTTAATTTTTCTCTGCTGACAAAGATATGACCTGAGGGAACAGCATGGAGCTGCGTCAGGGGAGGGCCAGGTTGGGTATTAGAAAAAATTTCTTCACCAAGAAGGTGGTTGGACACTGGAACAGGCTCCCTGGGATATTGATCATGGCACCAAGCCTGCCTGAATCCAAAAAGCATTTGGAAAATACTCTCAGACATATATTTTAATTTTTATATAGTTCTGTATGGACTCAGCAGTTGGACTCAATGATTCCTCCAACTTACGATATTCAGCAACTCATAGAAGGAAGAAGAGGAAAGTGGCAGGGTGAGTCGAGAAAGTGAGAATGACAGTATGTGATTCAGACAGCCAAAGACAAATGGTGGAAGAATGAGGAGAAGCCAGTATTTTGACCAAATGTAATTATGGAAATAGTACATTCGTCAAGCAAGATGTATAACTTTCTTTTTGACTGCCAGTATTCTAGCCACACTCTTAGACTCCTTTAGGTTATTATTTCAGTATTCATACAATCATAAAATCATAGAATGACTTAGATTGGAAGGGACATTAAAGATGATATAGTTCTAATTCTAATCCCCCTTCCATAGAAAGGGTTGCCAGCCACTAAATCAGACACGAGATTAGCTGCCCAATGCCTCATCCAACCTGGCCTTGAACAACTTCAGGCACAACTTGTCTTAGCAGCATGTTCCAGCACTTCACCACCCTTTGAAGAAAACTTTTCTCCTACTATCTAATCTAAATCTCCCCTCTTTTAGTTTCAAACCATTCTCCCTTATCCTATCACTACAAGACTGTGTAAAAAGTAGGTCTCCCTCCTATTTACAAGCTCCTTTTAAGTACTGAAAGGCTGTAAAGAGATCTATTTGGACTGATAACTTCTCCAGGGAAAATAAGCCAAGCCCCCTCAGCTTATATTTGCAAGAGAGGTGCTCCAGCCCTCTGATCATCTACATGCTCTCCTCTGGACCTGCTCCAATAGCTCTGCATCCTTCTTGTGCTGGGGGATCCAGACCTGGATGCAGTACTCCAGACGAGGCCTCATAAGGGCAGACAAGGAGACAATCACCTCTCCTGTTCTGCTGGCCACCCCTCTTTTCACGCAGGCCAAGACACTGCTGGCCTTCTGGGATATGCAATTCCTAACCAGTTACTCTGGTCCCATTGGAAAGGAATCTAAGAATGAGTCTTACCTAAGTCAGAAGAAAGAGGAGATGATTGTTTTTAATCAATGGACAATCAAAACCTTTAAGAAAATTAGATTTAGATTTCAGGATATTCAAGCTTGGGATCATGAGAAAGAATTTTCACCTTTGGAAAGTTGTTAATATTATTACTGGAGTAATCTAGATATTTTCAAAAGCAGTGATTTCTCTCCTCTAATTCTATAAATTATAGTGATATGTTGATATTGTTATGTGACTTTGGTATTAAATGCAATGAGTATTTCACAGGAAATTAAATGTGACTATCCAGCAAAAGTATCGCTGTTGACATCTTTTAGTATTCTTAGACTTCTTTATGTGTACTGTGCAAAGTAAAGACTGAAACAAATAGATTTGAATTAACTGTTCATTTAACAGAGGAAAATACAGAATGGAAACAAACAAAATAATCATAAGCATAACTTATAATAGCATAATTTGTGGGGAGGAGGGAAATGAAACAATAATTATTGGCAGTGCTCAAGGTGTTTCTAAGGCACTGTTAAAGATAATAATTTAATTCTCTAAAAAATCACTAGCTCTATCAAGACCTATGGGCCATTCTGATGAACATATGGAGTGATGTTCAGCATCGGCATTCTAATCTCATTGGTTTTTAGGCACGAATACCATATGGAAGGACCATATTGTGCTTAATCTCCTGAGTATGATAGTAGGTAAAACCTTCACCCTATTACACAGTCTAATGTAACCAGACAGAGGAGAATCAAAACATATGCCAAGATTCTGGAAGTGTTTTAGTAATATTTTTCTCTGAAGTTTCTGTTGGTCATGGAGAATATTGTCTTTTAATTAAAAAGAAGGACTATTTTCACAACAACTGTAGCTGTTTCTGAACTTTATTATCAACCCTTCATTTGTTGTATCTGCTTGTTGTTTGTCTAATCTGATAAAATCCACTTTACAACACAGGAAACTACATAAAGTTACAATATGCATGGTATAATTCACTCACAATTTGACATACAGATGGAATTTTTCAATAAGTTGCCAGGTGCTATGAGTAAGTTCTGATTAAAATGAGATAATTCATTGCAATGTTTGTGCTACAGATGGCTGTAACCTATATATACACAAAGGTAGCTACCAAAAAAAGTTTGAAATAAAGAAACTGAAGCACTGAAAAGAAGGTCTGTAGTAGCATGAGCACACACAGAAAAGACCAGACAAACCTAAATTCTGACTCTATGCACTCACTATGAGCAGACAACCCTGCTACTTGTTTAAAGCATCATTTTATCAATAATCTCTTTAAAAATATGACATAAGTAAGTTTATGTAATAAGTACCAAGTATATTTATGTAAGGAATTTGCATTCAGGACTACCCTGAATAACCCAGCATAATTTCATGTTGCTGTGTGTGAATTTTGGATGATATCTATTGCAAGGTTAAAATCTTGGTGCGGAAATAAAGGAAGAGTGTATATATCTTTCATGTCCAGTTTAGAAAATTGTAAATGTCTTGATCTGTTTCATTCAGTTATGAAAGTTGTATTGTTGACATTCACAGAAGCACCATTTAATGTGAACTAGAATACTCTTTTTGAAAACACACTGGCTCTTACTTCCAGCATACACCAAAGTTTGGGCTATATAAACCAGGAGAGTAAAATTTGCTTTGATCCTGTACTGCGTTTGCATGAAGAAAATTCTTTCAGGAGCCACTGCAGTCCGTGTTTGTCCCTTGGACATCTAGAATAGTCCAAGAAAGAAACAGTAAGAGCCAGAATCTCCGGTGCTTTAAAACTCTTGATACAGGTTTGATAAATATTACAAAAAAGCTCTAAACCTACAAGGAAGCATTAGGAGTAATTGAAAGGAGAAGAATGCACAAAAATGGCAGAATATAAATAGAAGGTATTGACAGTACTGGATTTAACAGTTTGTACATGTATAGTTTTGAGCTGACATAATTTTTACTTTTTTCTTTTGTTGTTGTTTTTGCTACCCAATCAACATGGAACCAGCTGGATTTATTTTGTTTCTCCCTGAATAGGCTGTTTTAGTGTGAATGCTTCTGATAATGTCTCCCCTGGTCTGTTTGGCTTGGTTATCTCAGAACTTCTGTTTTGAAGGGATTCATTTACATTGGGATATTCTGTGTTTTATGCTGTATATGCTATCCAAAGATTGATGGAATGATGAATAGAGTCAAAATTATCAGACTGTGTATTTTTATTAATTTTTTTTTTCTTTCCATCTGTAACTTCCCAGTTTGCCAAATTGAATAAATGCCAAAAGTGGAGGATTTGTCTCTTGTTTAACTTCTCTTCCTGTCCTGTTTGCAGGATTTTACTATTCTATTTCTACTTCTGGGCTGCCAGCCAGCTACTGCACTGCTTTGCTCTGGCTTGACAACAGTTACTAATTATGTGAAATATTCAACATTCAAGGACCGTAAATAGGAAGGAAAAAGTTTCAGCAGCAAAGAATGCAAAAACAGTACAGGGCAAGCTCTCTTGTCAATCATAGAGGAAAACAATTCAGACAAACTCATCATGTACAGTTGAGGACTATAGAACATATGTCAGTTATCACTATTTTATTTTAGTGATACCAGATGTTTGTGAGATTTTGTTATTGTTGTTTGGTTTTGTTTTGTTTCGCTGATGAAGAGCTAAAAAAGAAAACGAACAAACAAACAAAAATTTACCTTTCTTCCTTTATCAAAGTGCCTTCCATTAGTGCTTAAGCCCTCTTGAGCAGTCTGTTTCCGTTTTACTCATTTATTTTTCCTGATCTGTCTCTACTGTCTGCAGAATATTTTTCGCTAATACATTTCTTAAATATTTCTCAGGAATTTGAGCAAATATATTTCTAATGTAAATGGTAGGATCTTTGTGATGGAAACTTTTATTTTCACTAAAACCAACCCATGAAATACCTCAAGACTGTAGATATATGTTTTAATTTGTGTGAAAGTATATGTTTGTTTGTATGCATGGCTATTAATGAAACAGCAGCAAGTCCTATAAAATACTGAACAGTAAAATGAAGAAGAAATTCTGAAGTTTATCATTATATTCTGAAACCAAGAAAATATACCACATTATTTCTCCTATGTGTATTTCAAAAAATGAGTTCACACCTTGAAAATTAAATTTTGAGATATCAGCTACTGTAAGTGCCAGTGAAGTCCTAAAAATATTTACTACTTTTACAGATTGTTGTTCTTTTCCAGATAATATTCATATATGTTCATGACTTCTGGCTTGCAGCAATATTATCTTGTCCTTTGATTTTGCCATGTTTTAAACTCTATGCAAAATTGACTTCTGTCAATAGTTTAAATAGGAAACTCAATAATATTCCACATTGTTATTCTGGTGAATCAGTACTATTCCTTCTGCATCAGAACTGACTCTGCGAAGTTGGACTGTTTAACTTATGTATTCTTTAATTCCTCTTCCTGTCCTACTGGATTTTATCACGTTGATTCTACATCTGTGCAGCCAGCCAAGACAAAACAAAAACAAAAACAAATCCAACCAACCAACCAATGAAACAACAACAACGAAAACACAACTTCAGTGATTTTTGTTTTAGATCCATTGTTAAGAGAAATTGCTGATAAAGATGCTTTCTGTCATAGAACTCATTAATTGAAAGCTTGCTATTTGTGGATATTAAGGACATGAGAAGACTTTTTATTTTGGGAACTCTTCACACTGATCATCTTTATTTGTCTCCATGATGAAGCAAAAATGAAATACAGAGCTTCATTGCATTGTAAGAACTTTTTATTTCTATTCTACTTCATTATAATATGCTAATCTTATATTACAATTACAATTTATTAAATGGAAATTACTGTATTAAATGGAAATTACTGTATCCATTGTTCTGTGTATCTACTGTAATGGAAGAAAACATATTTTTGAATCATCACAAGAATGTAGGACAATTATATGAGAATGTGATTTCTGCTTTAACAAATTATTTAGGAAAATTATCATTTCAGATGAAACTAGGTGGTATCCATCCATCAAGTATTCCATGTGTTCCAAAAGACATTATTTTCTACATTAGTCTACACATTCCCTATATATATATCTATATATATGTTAATAAACAATAAAACTGAAAAATATGCACATTTATATAAGCATGTACAACTCTTATTTTGTAATAATGAAAAATGACATGTATTGAATCCATCAGTTTTGACCTCAGTCAAAGAAGTGAAAGGTCACATTATTAAACCACAATCTCTTCTCATTCACACTGTTCACCTTACTTTTTTGCTCCAATTGAATGTAACATTCTTTTAAATGGAGTTATCAATAATTTTTGAAATTAGATTTTGGAACAAAAAACAGTTGCATTTGTAATGTGTATTTGAGTATATTTATCAATATATTGTCTTAGATTTGATATTGCAGGTGAATTGAAAAAGTGCTTTATGAATCTTTCTATCACACAGTTATTAATGAAGATTGATTTCAAGAATCAGCTTCACAGAAACATTTTCTTCTTCAGAAAAGAGATTAGAACTTCAGTGAGCAACTCACAAAATAGTGTAAAAGTAACACAAATATCTCTGACTGCTGTTTACTCATTATGAAGTTTGACCTGAAAATTCTGCCAACAAAAAACATATCCACTATTTAAGTGTAGGAATGGCTGGATGTGTAATATAAATCTGGCATTACTACAGCAACTTTTCTGAAATTTTTCATTTTGTTCACACTTCTTTTTACTCAGTACATTGATGAAGTGAGATTTAAAATTAACAAAGTTATTCCAATTACAGCAGTTTTGAAGTTTTCAGTAATTCTGAAAAAGATTTTTAGTTCTCAGAAATTAAATTGTTCCATACATTTGGTTTTCTTAAAAATCACATATATGCAATATCAGACTGGTTTTATGTATTAAAGACTCACCAATTTGCCCAAAATGTTTAAGGCAAACACCAGAACCACACAACACTGTCCTTATGTGAAATTTAAAAATGAAATCAGAGGAAATAAAAGGTTGATGAAAGCCTGTTAAGACTTCTGAAGCCTTTAAAGTAAATTCATGATTCATATTACATAAAATGTTTACATTTTTCTCTGTATATTTAAATGCATATAAAAATATATCATATAAATATATAATAATAAATTATTTAGAAAATAAAAAAATAGAATATCTTTTAGTTGATTTGCTTTGGAATTTCAAGGCCGTTCTATTATGGAATTGGAAGATTTTTGTCCTTCCCATTCCACTTACCACATATAAGAAGAATGTGCCCGTCTTCTTTTATTGTTTTGTCCCTTTTTTGTTCTGTTTGCATAAAAATCTAATTTTATTGATCTTTCAGTAAATTACATCAAAATTAACTCTAATTAATAGAGAACCAATATATATATATATATATTTCTGTTGGATCTGTTTTGATTATTTTTGTAGGTTTTGCCTGTTTTGTTGAACAACTTCTGCGTGCTAAACGTTGTGGAATATTTATGGAACATCCCTTTCAGATCTTATAGAATTTAGATGGTTGCACACAAGCTAGTTACAGTTTTTTTATGATTACTTCATCAGAAAATACCTGTATAGCTGGAAGGTAAGACTAAAAAATGCTGCCAGTCTTGCAATTTTACTACATTACCCCAACTGATTCATAAAGTGATATCAGTATTAAACTGTTAATTTCCTAATATTATATTTTGTGAGCAGAAAATAGAAGAAGAGAATTAAAAAGACAGTGATAGAGAAGCAGTTAATTTGATGATCTAGCAAGCAGAATTAACATCCTGCCAAGGATGAATGCAAAGAAAACAGTGCAAATGATGTACTTTCACTTCTGACATGCTCAGTGATAAGTACCATCTAGTATCAAAACCAAAAAATATGAAATAAAAGAAGCATTCCACAAGAATGATTCAGTCTGCACCTGAGCAGCAATTAAATTTCCTTTCTACGAAAAGGTTTAGTTTACTAAAAACTAAATATGGTGTCATTTTTCATTATTACAACATAAAAGTTGTGCATGCTTATGTAAATGTGCATGTTTTTCAGTCTTATTTTTTATTTAACATACAGACAGATATATACACAGAGAATGTGTAGACTAATATAGAAAATAATGTCTTTTGGAACACAGAAATATTGACAGCAGTGTTCAGTGACCAAAGTTTACACTTAAGGCAGAATAAAACTGAATACATCTTTTGATATGATATACCAGCTATTAGGCACTGATAAACATTTCCATTTCTTTTCTTCTTAGTGTCATACTTATTTCATTTCCAGATTACGATGTCCTTCTTTTGTCTTCATGATTTCTAGTGTAGCAAAGATTAAGACATGAAATTTAGTTTCACTATCATCTCTCTTGAATGAGCAATGTAGCTGAAGAAAAATTCCTGTCAACTATGTTCTGGGCTGCACTAAAAGAGGAGTGGCCAGTAGGGAGAGGGAGGTGATTGTCCCCCTCTGCTCAGCTCTTGTGAGGCCCCATCTGGAGTACTGCGCCCAGGCCTGGGACCCCCAGATCAAGAAGGATGCAGAGCTCTTGGAACGAGTCCAGAGAGAGGGCCACTGAGATGATCAGAGGGCTGGAGCACCTCTCCTATGAAGAAAAGTTGAGGGAACTGGACTTGTTTAGTTTGGAAAAGAGAAGGCTCTGGGGAGACCTCATTGTGGCCTTCCTGTAGAGAGCATATAAACAAGAGGCAGAACGGCTATTTACGACGGTGGACAGTGATAGAACAAGAGGGAATGGTTTTAAACTGAAACAGGGGAGATTTAGGTTAGATATTAGGAGGAAGTTTTTCACTCAGAGGCTGGTGACACTCTGGAACAGGTTGCCCAAGGAGGTTGTGGATGCCCCATCCCTGGAGGCATTCAAAGCCAGGCTGGATGTGGCTCTGGGAAGCCTGGTCTAGTGGTTGACAACCCTGCACATAGCAGGGGGGTTGAAAGTAGGTTATCCTTGTGGTCCTTTTCAACTCAGGCCATTCTGTGATTCTATGATTCTATGAATTCCAAAAGCTCTTTAATAAACATTGTGTGGGATTGTCTAAAACACTCTTTCTAGTTCTACGCATATTATCTGGCCTGTTAAAAGTTATTAAAACTGGAAAAGCCATTAAATATATTTTTTTCACCTTTAAAAACATATGCCACAAAAAGCTTCATAGCATACCTTGCATAAGCAGTACAAAGGCTAGGGCATAACACAGAATTATATGGTCTCGGCCCTTGTAATCATTGAAAATTTCTTAAGGAAAAATGGACATCATTTGAGCTAATAGAGCAGGAAAAAATCTATGGAGAATATATATAATAGAGTATCTTTTTTTCTTTTATAATGCAACTGTTCAGCATAGAAATAAACTGTAGTGGTTGAAAAAAGCTGAAACAGAACTGCAAAAATAAATAACTAAATTTATATATATATATATATATATATATATATATATATATATATATATATATATATATATAAATGATGTAGAATCAGAGCCAGACCTGTGGAAATATTTGTGCTAGAGATGAAAGTGCACTACCCAACTGTCACGGAGTTAACGAGATCAATCTACACCCGTGACAGGGGGGCGGTAGGCCCCTGCCCTCCCCTTCCCAGCCCACATAATGGGAAGGAAGGGAGGAAAACAAAAAAAACAGCGGCAACAATCTATGGAGGAAAACTTATTTTACTAATTATGATATCGGAATGCAAGATAACACAATATAATACAATCTGATTGAAATTGAGACTAATAAATCAAATAAAACAGGAGAGAGAGAGAGAGAGAGAGAGTTCCCGATACCGATTCAAACCTGAAAAGCTTGGAACGGCCAGGAAAGCACCCTCCAGCACCCACTGCCAGGCAGTAAGAGACCGCCCCACCCGGAAGGGTCAGATCCCATGACTTCTGTAACGTATAGGGATAGGTGCCTGGAATTGGAGCATTAACACTTTAACTCCCAGTATACTACATGATGTATTGATGCGGAATACTGAGAACCAAACCAAAACAAAAAAAAATATAAAACCATGACACCAACATATAATCAGATATACTGGCACCTAACAAGTGCAATACTTGAAGCATGTCTCTTGTCAATATCTCCAACTCATAGAATATCAATTCATGCATTTCCATCACAGCATGATGATGGCTGAGCAATATATTGACTTGCTACAGGAAAGAAATTATCAGAATTATTCCTTTACTTAACACATTTTGTATTTTTTGTGCCTTCTTCCAAACCTTTGTTAATTATCCTGATAGCATTTATTGTGCCTTGGAGATGAGTTTTTGCTGTATACTAAGGCAAATCTCAATATTATTATCATAGAATCATAAAATAATTTGGGTTGGAAGGGACTTTAAAGATCATCTACAGCACAGATTGCTAGATAATGTACAGCTTCTTTTCAGCAAAAATCTCCAAACTGTTTCTCAGGGCTGCTCTCAGTCCACTTGCCTGTATTTGTGTTTGTGATTGCCCCAAAACAAGTGCAGGACCTTGCATGTGGCCTTGTTGAATCTCATGAAGTTCACAATGGCCTCCATCTTAAGACTGTCAAGGTCTCTCTGCATAACTTTCTTTCCTTCAAGCTTGTCTACTGTTCCACACAGCTTGGAGTCATCAGTAATCTTGCTACAGGTGTACACAATCCTGTACACTGTTTGTACCACCAATAAAGATATTAAATACTGCTGGTCCCAGTAGGCATAGAGCACGGCCTTGCAGAAAGGGCCTTGGGGGTATTGGTGGACGGTGAGCTGGACATGAGCCAGCAATCTGCCTTCACAGCCCAGAAAGCCAACAGGGCTGCATCAAAAGAAGCATGGCTAGCAGGTTGAGAGAAGTGATTTTACCCCTGTATTCTGCACTGGTGAGAATTCACTTCACCTAGAGTACTGTGTCCAGATGTAGTGTCCTCAGTACAGGAGAGATATGGATCTGTTGGAGCACATTCAGAGGAGCTGAATTCAGAGGACCCCAGAGATGGAACACCTCTCCTGTGGAGACAGGCTGAGAGTTCTGGGACTATTCATCCTGGAAAAGAGAAGGCTCCAGGGAGACCTGAGAGCAGCCATTCAATATCTAAAAGGGGCACTGTAAGAAAGAAGGGGACTGAGTCTGTTTAGCAGGATCTCTTGTGAGAAGGCAAGGGGAAATGGTTTCAAACAAAAAGAGGAGAAATTTAGATTAGAAGTAAGCAAATAGTTTTTTTACAGTAAGTGTGGTGAGGCACTAAAACAGGTTGCCCACAGATATGGTGAAAGTCCACCCCTAAAGACATTCAAGGTCAAGCTGCACCAGGCTTCGAGCAATCTGATCTAGCTGTGGATATCCCTGTTCTTTGCAGGGGAATTGGATTATCACAGAATCACAGAATCACAGAATGGCCAGGGTTAGAAGGGACCTCAAGAACCATGAATCTCCAACCCCCCTGCCACATGCAGGGCCACCAGTCTCCCCATTTAATACTAGACCAGGCTACCCAGGGCCCCGTCCAATCTGACCTTGAACACCTCCAGGGATAGGGCATCCACAGGCTCTCTGGGCAGCCTGTTCCAGCACCTCACCACTCTCTCTGTAAAGAACTTCCCCTAACATCCATCCTAAATCTTTCCTCCCTCAACTTAAAACCATTTCCCCTTGTCCTGCAATTATCTACCCTTTCAAAGAGTTGATTCCCCTCCTGTTTGTAGGCTCCCTTTAGATACTGAAAGGCTGCAATTAGGTCAGTCCGCAGCCTTCTTTTCTCCAGACTGAACAAGCCCAGCTCCCTCAGCCTGTCTTTGTAGGAGAGGTGCTCCAGTTCCCTGATGATCTCTGTGGCTCTCCTCTGGACCCTCTCCAAAAGCTCTCTGTCTTTCTTGTACTTGTCCAGACCTGGAAACAGTACTCCAGATAGGGCCTCACAAGAGCAGAGTAGAGGGGAACAACCCCCTTCCTGTCCCTGCAGACCACCCCTCTTCTGATGGAGCCCAGGATCCCATTTGCTTTCTGAGCTGCAAGAGCACACTGCTGGCTCATGTTAAGCTTTTCATCCATCAAGACTCCCAGGTCCTTCTGTGCAGGGCTGCTCTCAAGGACTGCTCCTTCCAGTCTGTATAGATGCCTGGGATTCCTCCGGCCCAAGTGCAAAACCTTGCACTTCTGTGTTGAACCTCATTAGGTTCACCCAGGCCCACCTTTCAAGCCTGCTGAGGTCCCTCTGAATGGCATCCCTTCCTTCCACTGTGTCAACCACACCACTCAGCTTGATGTCGTCAGCAAACTTGCTGAGGGTGCACTCAATTCCGTCATTGATGTCATTGATAAAAATGTTAAAGAGCACCGGTCCCAAGACAGACCCCTGGGGGACGCCGCTCCTTACCGGCCTCCACCTGGACATCGAACCATTGATGACCACCCTCTGACTGCAGCCTTTTAACCAATTTGTTATCCATTGAGTGGCCCATCCATCAAATCCACATCCCTCCAGTTTGGAGATAAGGATGTGGTGAGACACCATGTCAAAGGATTAGATGATCTTTAAAGATCCCTTCCAACTCAAATGATTCTATGATCCTAATTTCCATCATAATTTAAATATTTCTAAATCAATTCATATTTTTTAATCAAACAGACTAATTGCTTTGTTAATTTATAGTTAAAAAAAAGTTTACATTGATACATGTAGTTATATAATTATATATATTTTAAAAAAGTAATGTTAGTCATGTCTGTGTAAGTGGGATTTACAAAATGATTCCAAATTTCCTTTGTTTATGGAAGTTGATTACCTGATTTCCTTAAGTACTCTCTCTTGGTCAGAATGACCATGAAATGGTAGAGTTCTCAGTTCTTGGTGGAGCCAGGAGGGGGAACAGCAAAACTGCTACCTTGGTCTTCCGGAGGGCAGACTTTAAATTGTTCAGAAGACTAGTAGGGGGAATCCCCTGGGATTCGGTCTTATAAAGTAAAGGGGTCCAAGATGGCTGGTTACTCTTCAAGAAGGAAGTCCTAAAGGCGCAAGAGCAGGCTGTACCCTTGAGCCACAAAATGAGCTGGTGAGGAAGAAGACCAGCATGGATGAATAGGGAGCTATTCTTGAGGCTCCGAGAGAAAAAGAGAATCTACCTCCTGTGGAAGAAGGGATGGGAAACTCAGAAAGAGTACAGAGAAGTTGTTAAGATGTGCGGAGAGAAAATCAGAAAGGCAAAAGCCCAGCCTGAACTCAACCTGGCCACTGGGGTAAAAAGGAACAAAACTTTTTACATCAACAGTAAGAGGAGGACCAAGGAGAATCTCCATTCTTTATTGGTCGAGGCTGGGAATGTGACCACTGAGGATAAGGAAAAGGGAGAGGTTCTGAATGCCTTCTTTACTTCTGTCTTTAAAAGTCAGACCAGTTATCCTCAGAGTACTCCACTCTCTGACCTGATAGTCTCGACTGGAGTGCGGACAGAACCCCTGTGATTCGGGAGGATGCAGTCAGAGACCTACTACTCCAGTTGGACTGTCACAAGTCCATGGGGCCGGATGGTATTCACCCGAGAGTGCTGAGGGAACTGGTAGAGGTGATAGCTGAGCCGCTCGCGATGGTCTATCAGCGCTCCTTGTTGACTGATGAGGTCCCAGAAGACTGGAGGCTTGCCAATGTGACTCCCACCTACAAGAAGGGTTGTAAGGAGGATCCGGGGAACTACAGGTCTGTTAGCCTGACCTCAGTGCCAGGGAAGGTTATGAAGCGGATTGTCTTGAGGGAGATCATGTGGCATGTGCGAGACAAAGGAGGGATCAGGCCTAGCCAGCATGGGTTCACAAAGGGTAGGTCCTGCTTGACCAACCTGATCTCCTTCTTTGATCTACCTGTCTGGTAGATGAGGGAAAGGCTGTTGGTGTAGTCTACCTAGACTTCAGCAAGGCCTTTGACACTGTCTCCTGCAGAAGCTGACAGCCCGTGGCTTGGACAAGTACACTCTTGGCTGGATAAGGAACTGGCTGGAAAGCTGGGCCCAGAGAGTGGTGGTGAATGGAATTAAATCCAGATGGTGATCTGTCACAAGTGGTGTTCCCCGGGGGTCGGTGCTGGGGCCTGTCCTCTTCAATATCTTTATTGATGACCTGGATGAGGGCACTGAGTGCATCCTTAGTAAGTTTGCAGATGATACCAAGTTGGCTGGAAGTGTCGATCTGCCTGGGGGTAGCGAGGCCCTACAGAGGGATCTGGACAGGCTGTTTAGCTGAACTGAAGCCAGTGGGATGAGGTTCAACAAGACCAAATGCTGGGTCCTGCACTTCGACCACGACAACCCCCGGCAACGCTACAGGCTTGGGGCGGAGTGGCTGGAAGTCTGCGTAGAGGAAATGGACCTGGGGATATTGATTGATGCTCAGCTAAACGTGAACCAGCAGTATGCCCAGGTGGCCAAGAAGGCCAATGGCATCCTGGTTTGCATCAGAAACAGTGTTGCCAGCAGGAACGGGGAAGTAATTGTCCCCCTGTACTCAGCACTGGTGAGGCCGCACCTTGAGTACTGTGTCCAGTTTTGGGCCCCTCACTGCAAGAAAGACATTGAGGCTCTGTAGCGGGTTCAAAAGTGGGCAACAAAGCTGGTGCGGGGTCTGGAACACAGACCTTATGAGGAGCGGCTGAAAGAGATGGAATTGGAGAAGAGGAGGCTCAGGGGAGACATTCTTGCTCTCTATAACTACCTGAAGGGAGGTTGTAGTGAGCTGGGGCTCGGCCTCTTCTCTCATGTAACTAGTGATAGGACTAGAGGGAGTGACAGGACTAGAGGGCTGCGCCAGGGGAGATTCAGGCTGGACGTTAGGAAATACTACTTCTCTGAAAGAGTGGTCTGGCAGTGGAATGGGCTGCCCAGGGAGGTGGTGGAGTCACTGACCCTGGGGGTGTTCAAGGCAAAGGACAACACCAGGATTTTGATGTTGAAGGACATGGTTTAGTGAGAACTGTTGGTGATGAGTGGATGGTTGGACTGGATGATCTTGAAGGTCTTTTCCAACCTTGATGATTCTGTGGTTCTGTGATACTTTCAAAAATCTCACTGTAAGCTTTTGCCTGGTCAAGGTCTTAGTCATTTATCAAAACTTAATCAGATTCAGATGTAGTTATTTCTGTTCCAAAAACCCTTACTGAATACAGCTCTGATTTTATTTTTAAATTAATATTGTTTATAGCAGTAATCCTCTTAAATACTTGAGTTTTTGTCAGATCTTAACTAACTGGTTCAGTTATTAACAATAGCAGTACTACAATACTTAGGGATTATTATCTAGGTCTGCTGACAATGCACTGCTAGTGACCAGTTTCCAAAGTTTAATCTGTTTTTTATTTCAAAATGAAATCAGTGTATGAAATTCCCTGAAACACAATAAATTCCCTCATACACTGAGCTTGCATATTTTAATTAAAGAGCATTCTATCATTCTTTTTATCTGTGATTAAAGGTTATGATTATTACCAGTGTAAGTTACCTGGCAGCATTTTTTAGTTTCTGTTTTGATCAGGTAAACTTGAAAAGAATATTAAGCATTAAAAAAAAAAAAAAAGCACATAAAAAAGAACCCTTTACCTTTGCTATAAAAAAGGGATGGATCTGTCAGAAGGCTGTCTACTTTCTCTTAACTCTTAATATGGAGTTTTTGACAAGTATACAGATTTGCCTTAATTATTTATTAATTTCATGGAAACCATCTGCTTTACATTTCTTATATGTCTATTTAAATAAAAATAATACTGTCTGAATGCTGATTTGAAAATCTGTTTTCAGAAAGTGAAGGCATAAAGCTTGTTTTTTAGTGCAATGTCTCTTGTAAAAAACTGGGAGAATTCCACATAAATTTCTCTTAAAAGACATCCTTTAAGTAGTCTTCATTTTAAGATATAACTAGTGTGACTTAAAAAATCTACATGCCTATGGTTAATGATGCCAGGGCAGTAGGTCTGACTACTGCTCTACAATCTCTTTAATCTGCTGTCTCTTCTCCTTGAGACAGTGGAGTCTTCCACACAATTGCATTCTTGCATTCTGGTACCATCACTGGTACCACCCCAATTCAGTTCAGTGTATCTATCTCTTCTTACTGTCATATTTACCTTCTTATATTTGACCTCATAAAGTTACCTTGTACAGATTAGGCAAGATTCCAATAACAGTCAGCTTCTGTTTAAAATACCTAACTGATCAAGTGGTCTTGCCTATACGACAGTTACTCAAGTCTTCAAAATAGGAAGCCAAAAAAAATTTATTATTTTGGCCCATGGTGTCAGAGGTAGATGTTGGTATGGCAGTAGAGGTTGAATCTTCCCACCAATATTGCATGACATTTTGTTGCTGTGCGACAGATGGCAGCAGAGGGGCAGTCTGACAAAATGGCATTGGACATGGAAGTGTATGTAAAGAAAATGTGCATCACTGAACTCCCCTCTGTGGAAAAAATTCCGCCCACTGACATTCCTCGATGCTTGCTGGATGAGAGATGCAGAGACCAAACAGTGGATGTGAGCACAGTGAAACAGTGGGTGGTGCATTTCAGCAGTAGCAACAGCAGCATGAAAGAAAAGGTTTTGCTATAGCTATACAGTTACAAGTGTGGCATGCAGACTCTTATAAATTGCTGGCAAAATGCACAACTAATGATGGTGACTATGCTGAAAAATAGTGTTTTGTAGCTGATAATTTAATCTGTTAAACAGCGCTATTGTGCTCTTTTTATCTGCTATATTTCCCATGGAAATAAATAGGAGGCATTACTTTAGGAGTAACCTACGTATGTTCATCAAGTTATATTGCTATCCATTACACAATGACTTGAATAACTTCTTGGGAAAGATCTATATACTTCTGTGTCACCAGGTGTGGACAGTGAGGTGGGTTGAGAACTGGCTGACTGGCAGAGCGCAGAGGGTCGTCGTTGGTGGTGCAGAGTCCGGCTGGAGACCTGTAACCAGTGGTGTCCCCCAGGGGTCTGTGCTGGGTCCGGTCTTGTTCAACATCTTCATCAATGACTTTGATGAGGGGATAGTGGCCACCCTCAGCAAGTTTGCTGATGATACAAAGTTGGGAGAATTGGCTGACATGCCTGAAGGCTGTGCTGCCATTCAGCGAGACCTGGACAGGCTGGAGAGCTGGGCAGTAAGAAACCGGATGAGGTTCAACAAAATCAAATGTAGGGTCTTACGCCTAGGGAGGAATAATTGCATGCACCAATACAGGCTGGGGGATGAGCTGCTGGAGAGGAGATCTGCAGAGAGGGACCTGGGCGTCCTGGTGGACGACAGGTTGGCCATGAGCCAGCAGTGTGCCGTCGTGGCCAAAAAGGCCAATGGCATTCTGGGGTGCATTAAAAAGAGCTTGTCCAGCAGGTCGAGGGAGGTGATCCTCCCCCTCTACTCTGCCCTGGTAAGGCCTCATCTGGAGTACTGTGTCCAGTTCTGGGCTTCCCAGTACAAAAAAGACAGGGATCTCTTGGAAAGAGTCCAGTGGAAGGCCACAAAGATGGTGAAGGGCCTGGAGCATCTCCCCTATGAAGAAAGGCTAAGTGAACTGGGTCTGTTTAGCCTTGAGAAAAGAAGACTGAGAGGGGACCTGATCCAGGTTTATAAATATCTGAGGTGTGGCGGCCATAGTGGTGAGGCCAGTCTCTTTTCAGTGGTACGTGGAGACAGGATGAGGGGAAACAGACATAAGCTGCAGCATAGGAAGTTTCGCACGAATGTGCATAAGAACTTCTTTATGCTGAGGGTGACGGAGCACTGGAATGGGCTGCCCAGGGGGGTTGTGGAGTCTCCTTCTCTGGAGATATTCAAGTCTCGCCTGGACGCCTACCTGTGCGACCTGGTATAGGGAACCTGCTTTGGCAGGGGGGTTGGTCTCAATGATCTCTAGAGGTCCCTTCCAACCCCTACAATTCTGAGATTCTGTGATTCTGTGATTCTGTGTCTGATTTGAAATACAACTTCAAATTTTGATTATGTTCCCAAAAGCAGAGTAACTAAACTAACTGCCTTCCAAAAGAAGTAATGCTGTTCTCCTGGTTCTTCGCTTTGAGATAAATATGTAGATATTAACAGAGTCAGAGAAAGAGAACCTCTAGCCAGAAGAAAGTGTATTTTCTAGATATTTGTCTGAAAGGGTACAAAATGGAATAAAGATTGCTTGCACAGCACTAGTGCTAATCACTTTGATATTTCAATAGACCATGCAGATTAACATAATAATAAGCACAATAATTATTGAAATCTGTTACTAGTCTGGACTAATATACACAAAGTGACATACCTTTTAGTCATTTCAAAGCAAGCATATGATTCTGAAACTTTAAAGTATTTTCAGAGTTGGTACAATATAGGTCTATGCTTCCTTCCTCCTGCTGTAGAGAATATGAGATACCTTTGTAAGCCAGAGAAAGTTACAATGTTTTCTCCTGGCCAGAAAATTGGACAAGCTGTGATGTGATACAGATTTAAGGAGTGTCAAGATGACTAACAGAAGTGTATTATGAAAATGAATCATAGTCACTGTTAGTTTTAAAATGCAAAAATCTCTTCTGGAAGAGCAATTCAAGAATCTCTATTGATAATATTTTTTAAGAATTATTAAAATGTTCCAGTGTTAGAGATTTAAAGTAAAACATTACATTACAGAAAAGTATATATTACTGTACTGACATATCTGTGCAAAGAACCTTGGAAGAAAAAAAAAAAAATCCCCTAACTAAACAATTATATCGATTGTATGGCAGATTATATATTATATCACAAGATATTTTTAGATATCAATTAAAAAAATTAAAAAGTTATGATACTAATTTGGTGTATTTCTATGGCTAAAAAAAAAAAAAAAAAAAAAAAAAAAACAAAAAAAAAAAAACTGGACCAAAAAAAACACCTGGACAACAAAAATCCCAAATGGATGTCAGTGGTATTTTTTTCTATGCCAGCATAGTTTATAGAGAAAGGGGCTTTGTTCTTTACCTCACAGATGGTAACAGAAAGAGAAATGAGAGCTCTGCAAGACATTTCACAGAGACACGTCTGACAGGTGATCAAATCATTGAACATTTTTCCCTGAAAAACAATGTTCAGATGTAGTCTAAGCATACACACTATGACAGCAGGAACATACTTTCCTCTGTGTTGACGTTCATTTTAATAATAGAAAATGCAAGCAGAATTTCTGGCAATGACAACAACAACAAGTATATTCCTTCATGTTTACAATGCAGAACTCTCATCAATTAATGTATATTTTTACTAGAGAGCGACTGTTTTAATAGGAAAATTTTACCTTCTGAAAATGTAAAGAAGTGGTGACTGGGATATGGAAAAAATGTACAGTCTGTTTAGAATTAAATAGTTTTATACAGTATAGGATTATAAATGTTGGTGAAAATGCTATTAATGGTGTTAACATGATGGCTTACTACTAAATCATGCCCTTGATATTTGAAGTTAAACACATAAACAACATTTCAAGGCTTCTGTTGCTCAGGAGCATATTTCTGCAGAATATAAGCATATCTGTCATCCTGAGATATACACAGAATTTAAAAAAAAAAAAAAAAAGTTCATTTTATCTTTGCACTCCTCAAAATTGACTAAAAGAGCCTTCAATATTTCAGGAAAATTGTAATCTTAATCTTTTTCCTCAAAGAAATTGATTGACAGAAAATATTTTCTTCTAACTCTCATGGCCTGGATTTGTTATCTAGCTTCATTTCATGTTCAATATGAAGCATCACAAGTGTTGCATAACCTGCCTATTATATTCTAATTACAGCTACTATAAACATATAGAAGCTGTTAGTGACAAATCTGTTAATGTCACAGTTGAATAGTTCTGACTTTTATACTGTATTGAAAAACTTACAGAATGACTTCTGAGTACTTACTTCCATTGGCAAGTAATTTTAAATATCTTTCATTATTTTAAACTGAATGAATCTGAAAATTTTGTTAGGAATGGGAGTTCATTTTCAAGAACATAGGACTACCTTAAACATGTTGATACAATAAAGCTATATCAGCCAAATTCTATATATTTTTTTATAAATTAATGCTCAGTGCAAAGAATCGTGTATATACGAACTGAAGATTTGATTTTCATATAATCTCCAAAATGTTTCCACATATGCAGCACTTCCATAAACATCTGACAGGACGAACTTGTTTCATGAAGAATTCCTGTACATTCATGATGAGACAAGAACTCAGTTGTTGAGATGACCTCTAGTGCAAATCATGCAATTTTTATTAAAACTACTAGTTTTATTAAATATTTCATGTTCTTTTGATTATAATTCTGTATTATTTGATGTGTTTTCAATAAAAATCTATGAGAAACTATAGCACTCCTCAATATTGCAATAAATGACAGCATTGTTGAAAGCTCAGATTTTATCATTTTCTCATGAGAAGATAATTCATACAATGAATCAAAATAAATGTCTGAATACTTAAACATTTTCTTCTAAGATTTCACTGTTTTCAACTTTTAGGGGATTATCAACAATTGAAAAAACTAAGGAAGTACAGGGAAGCAAAGAATGATATTTCCTGACTTTCCCTCCTGGTTTCCTTTTCTCATTGTTTCTGAAGAATAGAAGAGAATATTTCAAAGGATAACATTCCTGCCTAATATATTCTATGATAAAATTACATGCTTGGTACATAAGGGAAAGGCTGTGGATGTTGTTTACCTCAGTCTCAATAAAACGTTTGACACAGTCTCCCACAATAACTTGGAGAAAATGGCTGCTTGTGGCTTGGACAGTTGTATGGTTTGCTGGATGAAGAACTGGCTGGGTGGCATGATGAATGAAGTTCAATCCAATTGGTGGCCAGTCATCAGTATCATTACACAGGGCTCATTCTTAGGGCCAGTTTTGTTTAACACTTTCATTAGTGATCTGGATGAGGTGATCAAGTGTACTCTCCATAAATTCATAGATGATACCATGCTAGGTAGGACTCTATATCTGCTTGAGGGTAAAAAGATTCTGCAGAGGGATCTGGATAGGCTTGGTTGATGCGCCAAATACAATTGTATTCCACTCAGCAAAGCTAAATGCTTTGTAGCTGCCTGGCAGAAAAGGACATGGGAGTATTGGTCAACAGCCAGCTTAACATGAGTCAACAGTATGCCCAGGAGACAAAGAAGGTCAATGGCATCCTGGTCTGTATCAGAAATGGCGTGTCCAGTTGGACTAAGGAAGTGATTGTCCATTTGTACGTGGCACTGGTGAGACTGCACTTTGCGTACAATGTTCAGTTTTATAGAATCACAGATTGCAAGACTGGAAATGACCTGCAAGATCATCTAGTCCAACGTCCTCCCATCACCACTGCTACCACAAGCACTAAACCATATCTCGTAGCTCCTCATCCAGATGCCTCTTGAACACTGCCAGGGACAATGACTCCACCACCTCCCTGGGCAGGCCTCTGGTACAACTTGTGGTCATTTCCTCGGGTCCTGTTTGTTGCCTGGGAGAAGAGGCCAAACCCCTCCTCATCACAGCCTCCCTTCAGGAAGTTGTAGAGTGCGATAAGGTCTCCTCTGAGCCTCCTCTTCTCGAGGCTAAACAATTCCAGCTCCCTCAGCCACTCCTCATAAGACCTGTGCTCCAGACCCCTCACCAGTTTCATTGCCCTTCTCTGGACATGTTCCAGGGCCTTTTTTGTAGTGAAGGGCCCAAAACTGAACACAGTACTCGAGGTGCGGCCTCACTAGTGCTGAGTACAGGGGGATGATGACCTCCCTGCTTCTACTGGCCACACTATTTCTAATGCATGCCAGGATGCTGTTGGCCCTCTTGGCCACTTGGGCACACTGTCTGCTTATGTTCAGCTGAACATCAACGAATACCACCAGGTCCCTTTCCTCTTCACAGTCATCCAGCCACTCAGCCCCAAGCCTGAAGTACTCCATGGGGTTATTGTGGCCAAAGTGCAGGACCCAGCACTTAGCCTTGTTTAACCTCATCCCATTCACGTCAGCCCAGCGATTCAGCTTATCTAGATCCCTCTGAAGGGCCTCCCTAACCTCAGGCAGATCAACACTACCTCCCAGCTTGGTGTCATCTGACGGGTTTTGGGACTATCAAAAGAATGATAATGAGTTGATGAAGCATGTGCAGAGAAGAGCAGTGAAGCTGGTGAAGAGTCTAGAAAATCAGTACTATGATGCAGAAGTATCTGGAACTGTTTGCTCTGAAGAAAAAAGAGGCCTCATTGGGGATGCCTCATTGCTCTCTTACAGCTACCTGAAGGGAGGTTTTACTTGATATTAGCTGGTATTAGTTACAGAAGTAATATCTAGGAGCTTACTGAAACAACTTTTTTTTTTCCACCATAGAAATTGTAAACATTGAATATGACATTTGACATATTCAAGAAAATTTTAGAAATATATTGCTTTGTAAATACTATTGTAAAAGGTTTTCTGAGAAAGTAACTGAAATAAAACAAGAAAAATTGTTCCTTGGTAGCAGAATGCATGTTGGGATATTAAGAAAAAAAGACTGTTTAACAAGCATGAATATAAAATGAAGATGTGTTTGTAAGATTTTCCCAGGCAGTACATATACAAGGCAAAAAGTAGGATTGCCACCCTGGACATTTGGAGAGCCAACTTCGACCTTTTCCAAGACCTACTTGGAGGTATCTCATGGGGTAGAGTGCATAAGAGGGTCCTTGAGAGCTGGGCAACATGTAAACAGCACTTCTTCCAAGCACAAGATCAGTGCATTCCTAAGAGTAGGAAATCAGGGAAGGAAGGCAGGAGACTTACGTGGATGAGCAATGAGCTCATGGATAAGATCAAAGGGAAGAAGGTGGTTTATGAAATGTGGGAAAAGGGCCTGTCTTGCTGGGAGGAGTATAGGAGTGTTGTCAGGGCCTGCAGGGAGGGGGGATAATGTGGGTTCGCTGCTGAACGAGGGAGGTGTCCTGGTAACAGAGGATGCTGAAAAGGCAGAGATGCTGAACACCTTCTTTGCTTTGGTCTTCACTTCAAAGACTCCCCCGTGGGACTCCTGGACTCTGGAGGAAAGAGAGAGTCCAGGAAATGGTGAGCTTCCCTCTGGTTGAGGAGGAAGTGGTCTGGGAGTGTCTAGGTGGGATGAGTATGTACAAATCCAAGGGCCCTGATGGGATCCACATGTGCTGAGGGGTCTGGCAGAGGTGATTGCTGAACCGCTCTCTATGAGCTTTGACAGGTCTTAGAGAACAGAAGAGGTGTCTGAAGACTGGAGGATAGCCAATGTCACTCTTGTCTTCAAAAAGGGCAAGAAAGAGGATCCAGGAAACTATAGGCCTGTCAGTCTCACCTCTTTCCCTGGAAAGGTGATGGAACAGCTTGTTTTAGATGCCATCTCCAAGCAATTGGAAGAAAAGAAGGTCACCAGGAATAGCCAGCATGGATTCACCAAGGGAAAATTGTGCTTGACCAGCCTCATAGCCTTCTATGATGGCATCACCAGCTGGGTAGATGAGGGGAGAGCAGTGGCTGTCATCTACCTTGACTACAGCAAGGTTTTTGTTACTGTCTCCCGTGACATTCTGATACTGAAGCTGAGAATGTGTGGGTTAGAGGAGAGGATGGTGAGGTGGGTTGAGAACTGGCTGATTGGCCAAGCTTAAAAGGGTTGTGATTGGTGGTGCAGAGTCTGGTTGGAGACCTGTGAATAGCAGTGTTCCCCAAGGGTCGGTGCTGGGTCCAGTCTTGTTCAATATCTTCATGGATGACCTTGATGAGGGATTAGTATCCACCCTCAGTAAGTACACCGATGATAGAAAGCTGGGAGAAGTGGTTGACTGGAAGGCTGTGGTGCCATTCAGCAAGACCTGGACAGACTGGAGAGCTGGGCAGCAATAAATCAGATGAGATTTAACAAAAGCAAGTGTAGAGTCTTGCACCTGGGAAGGAATAACTGCGAGTATCAGCACAGGTTGGGGATCTTTAAGGTCTTTTCCAACCTGAGCAATTCGATGATTCTATGATTCTATTATCTGCTGGAGAGGAGCACTGCAGAGACGGACCTGCGCCTCACGACTGCATATCTCCAGTAACATCATCGAGCACTGGCCCATAAAAGGATATCAATGTTCACCGATTGTCACTCCTCTTGAATTTTACCAACATGTCACGATGAAAGTGTATAAGCGTCGCGGTATGTTGGATCTCTGTATTAGGAAAAGCTCATTCTTTTAGTCAACCTAATCATCGGTTCATGTCGTGGAGGGGTGGAGTGTATGGGGCTGCTGAATCATGGCCTGAACCTTTGATTAACCACCTGAGGCAAGCAATGAGTCAGCCACGGGAGCACAGGTGAAGGTAATTCACCTGTGCTGCAGGAAGGGGTGGAGCCTAGCTCCACCTCTCCTAGACCTATTTAAGAGCTGACTGCCAGTAGGGAAGGATCTCTTCTGGAGATCCACTCTCCTGGAGTTTTCCTTGTGAGCCCAGGTTATGGGTGAGTCTACTTATGCTTTCTGTTTCCTGCTTTGGTGTAATAACATCATAGCTGTTATACCATAACATTGGCATATCCATTAATTGCACAGGACAGCATACCGTGAGGACTACAAGCCAGAGCCATGAAGGGAGTGTCAGTAAGGAAATGTTATGGTCTGGTCACTGCTCCATTCTTCCTTCCTCTGTCCCACTCAGGAGGAGGAAATAAAAGAGGGTGGGTATGTGGAAGCTATTTTGGGTTGCTTTTAGTTTCTCACTACTTGTTGTCAGTAGGATGTAAATTATATTTAACAGTCCCATGCTTTGCCTGTTCTTCTCATGTTGGTAACTGATGAGTAATCTCCTTGTCTTTATTTCAGCCTCCCGAGGGTTTTTTTTCATTGTGTTTTCTCCCCTTATACCTTTGAGAATAGGAATTGAGAGAGCAGCATGGTGAAACTGATCTATGCACTGGTGTGAAATCACCACATTCATATAAGATATGAAGAATATATAGATCATTGCAAAAATCATGTCTCCTATTAATTTGCATGGAAACTATGACAGATACATAAAGCGCAATCACATTATTTGAGAGAAATTTCTCAGGTACAAAAAAGTATTTTTCAACAGTAATCATTAGCTATGCGTTTTCACCAGTGATGAACACTGGTGAAGAGAGCCTGAGTGCTGAGCTTGTAAAAAAAAAAAAAAAAAAAAAAAAAAAAAATCCTTCTCATTAAAAAGGAATACAGTTGATAACAACAAATGAATATATAGGATATTCAGTATGATTCTCTTAAGAATCATAGAATCACCAAGGTTGGAAAAGATCTTCAAGATCATCCAGTCCAACCACCCACCTATCACCAATAGTTCTCACTAAACAATGTCCCTCAACACAACATCCTTGAACACCTCCAGGGTCAGTGACTCCACCACGGGCAGCCCGTTCCAGATATATAGACTATGAATTCTGACTGGGCAGCCCATTCCAGTGCCTGACCACTCTTTCAGAGAAGTAGTATTTCCTAATGTCCAGCCTGAATCTCCCCTGGCACAGCTTGAAGCCATTCCCTCTAGTCCTATCACCAGTTTCATGAGAGAAGAGGCTGACTTCCAGCTCATTACTACCTCCCTTCTAGTAGTTATAGAGAGCAACAAGATCTCCCCTGAGCCTCCTCTTCTCCAGACTGAACAATCCCAGCTCCTTCAGCTGCTCCTCATAAGGCCTGTGTTCCAGACCTCTCAGCAGTTTCGTTGCCCATTTCTGAACCTGCTCCAGGGCCTCAATGTCTTTCTTGCAGCGATGGGCCCAAAACTGGACACAGAACTTGAGGTGCAGCCTCACCAGCGCTGAGTACAGGGGGTCAATTACTTTCCTGTTCCTGTTGGCAACACTGTTTCTGATGCAAACCAGGATACCATTGGCCTTCTTGGCCACCTGGGCACACTGCTGGCTCATGTTCAGCCAAGCATCAATCAATACTCCCATTTTAATTCACGTCATTACCTTAGATCAAAGAGAGATATCTTAGATATCTGATAATCACAATAGCATTAGTATTGTGAAGTTGAATTATTAAAAATTGAGAAATCTCACAATAATTATCTGTGATTTCCTTAATCTTTCATCTTTCTCTTATATACGTAAACTGAAACAGACATATATAATTTTTTTCTGCCTTTTCAATTTATCTTCCCTCATTTACTGCAGGTAACAGATGGCATTCATTCATTACCACCCACTCTACATTTTGTTTCTTTATGTCTTTCTAGGTGTGGTCTCAGGCCTTAGGACTTACTGCGTATTTTGCTCTGAAGACAATATTATAGGTTTTCAATTACGCTTTTCTGTGATGTTGTAAAGATGGCATTTCTAAAAAAATGGTATGTTTGCCTTCAGGGCACCATGTGATTTCAAACTGAAGAAAAGAGGAAAAGGTATTTTTCTTTTTTGTATATTCCTCTTCTTAAAAGACAGATTCTAAATGTGTTGGTTATTAAATGTTTAAAGTGCATTTCCTATATAATCAGTCAGAATTCATAGTCTATACATCTGTAAAGAATACATGCACCAGTTCACAGAATCACAGAATCGTAGGGGTTGGAAGGGACCTCCAGAGATCATTGAGTCCAACCCCCCTGCCAAAGCTGGTTCCCTACACCAGGTTGCACAAGTAGGTGTCCAGACGGGTCCTGAATATCTCCAGAGAAGGAGACTCTGCAACCCCCCTGGGCAGCCTGTTCCAGTGCTCCGTCACCCTCACCATAAACAAGTTCTTGCGCACATTTGTGCGGAACTTCCTGTGCTCCAGAATTCGCGTGCTCCAGAATTCGCGTGCTCCAGAATTCGCGTGCTCCAGAATTCGCGTGCTCCAGAATTCGCGTGCTCCAGAATTCGCGTGCTCCAGAATTCGCGTGCTCCAGAATTCGCGGTTACTTAATTAGTGGCAATTAATAACTAAGGTATTGATATATAGGAATTGCTTTCATCCCTTTGGACATTTCTCAGTAGAATGAGTGAAACAATACATTTCTATGAGACTATCTGTTTCTGCAGGTAATCTGCAATGATAGAATATGATAAGGTATGCTGGAAATTCATGTCCTAGATCTTATCTATGCTATTTAATCTAGTAAAATAAGTCAATATGAACTGCCATTGCATTTAAACTGTGTCATTATAGTTAGAAGCATTGCTCAGTATGTCTGTAAGAAGGCAGCTGTGGGACATTAGGTAGCATGTTAGTTATGACATTTCCTTAAATTTTACTACTCAACTTTGCAAATGTAATGATGTTCCTTTTACACAGGCATATCTACCTGTATTATTTTTTAGTTAAGAGTAAACTCACTTTGACTTTGAAATTCTGGCTGTGACAATGAAATCATACTGATTTCATTTGCTTCCCCAGAGAGGCAGAAACTTTGGGTTAGTTCATCCTCCCCTCTTCAGTTGTCTTGTTCTTTTCATAGTTCTGTTTCCTAAGTAGTCATGATCTTCTCCATGATACCTTTTTATTTGCTTTCTGTCTCTTAAAATTTATTCTTACTCAGTCTTTTTTTTTCCTCCTTCAATCTCAGCTTTTTTATTTCTTAGAGTAGTTTTTCATTCAAGTTTAATGTTATACTCTTCATAACTTCTAAAAGTTTTTTTTTTCCATTTCATTCTACATAGTGATATAGATTTTCCTACTAAATAATTTCTAATTCAAACTGGAATTGTGCACGTTGTTACTCCTTTTCTATCTATCCATAACAATTCTTAACTTGCTCCTGCAAATATCATTATGTGGAACTAAATCTCTGCTGGATCTCCAAAGAATATAAGGTCTCTGCTTTGACAAACATATTCAAAAATAGCGGAGTTAATTGTCTTGAACTATACTTTGTCAGATCTCCTGTTGACAATTTTTCTTATTTTTCCCATAAAAGCTATTTATTATTCTCGTGCATTTATTATTTTTATTAATCATTTATTATTTTTATTATTTTGTCTGTATTTGAAAAGAAAAAACACAAAAACAAACAAACAAAAAGAAACAGTTCATTTCCCCTTGATGGCTAGAATGTTTCACCAATATTTGATTCACCCAAAGTGACAGACAAGTTTCCTCATTTGCTGAAATATAATGAATTCATAGTGAATGATTCAGGATATAAACAAAACCTGCCTATGTAATATGGAGTCTCCCAGTCAAGTCTGGGTGCCCTTACTATTATATTAATGTCAGATGATTTTTTTATGTTCTCTCTGTAGTTGTGTGTAGTGATGAATACTTGTTTACATGGTTGATTCATTTACAAACTTAGAACAAGCCCTTCAGTAATATTTCTCTATAAATAATGGTATTACTACTACCTCTGCTACTGGCTTCTTAGCAAGATATCTAGCTTAATCTGTATTACAATGAGAGGGCTAAAGTGATCCTGTAGAGTAAATTGCCTGAAATGCTTTCTAGAATCTAAGATAGAAATCAGTTGTATAAGCCTTGAGTTACAGGATGTAGGTGCACTGAAAATATTTTGCAACATGAAATTTGAGACAAATCTGTAAGCAGTTTTGCTATAAGTGGTTGTACATGTTGAGACTTTGAAATGACTTTAGTTGATAAATAACAGGACATCTTTTCTCCTAAACCAAAACATAGCACCAGAAAAACCTAAAAACCTTTGTTTTGAAAGAAGTTAGGCCATTTTCCAGATAAAAAATATTGCTTTTATTTCCTTGGCATTCAGAAGTAATTTAATTAGAAAATAGTTGTCTAAATGTTTGGGTTTTTTTAACAGACTGTAAATCCATCTATAGATTTCATTAGCTGATTTAAGAAGTTTGGAGGTTACTTACTACTATTTTTAGGTCATCTTATTTCATATTGGACAACAGCTTGTGGTATCTCATACAAACATAAGACATATCACATGTCACTATGATTAGGAAGCTAAAATTCATCCTTAATAAGAAATTCGTCTCATGTAGAACAACAACATAGAATTTCACATTTTAGCTAGTCATGACAGGGTCACTTTCTAATTAATAGAAATAAATATTTAAGGACCTTTCTGACTGAATGTATGTGTTTACTCTTGGATGAGATAAACTGTGACCTAAAGGTGTCTTTAAAAATATAAAGGTATCTAAAATGATAGCATTATGGTACTCACCAATGCAGAGGAGATCATTATAGATTTTAATATCAGAGGCAGCCTGGGCTGCAATGACCATACCATGGTTGAGTTTGTGTTCTCGAGGAGCGTGGGCCTGACAAAGAGTGGAGTCAGGACCCTGACCTGGAGAGCAAACTTCAGACTGTTTAAGGAATTGCTGGATGTGATACCCTGGGAAACTGTCCTTAGGGACAGAGGAACAAAACAGAGTTGGCAGCACTTTAAGGATGTCTTTCTTAGAGCACAGGAGCTTTCCATCACCCGGAATAAGAAATCAGCCAGTCCAATCAGGAAACCAGCATGGCTAAGCAAGGACCTTCTGGTCAAACTGAGGGAAAAGAAGGATAAGTATAAGTAGTGGAAGCAGGGAAGGTGGCCTAGAAAGGGTATAGGGATGCCATCCAGATGTTCAGAGATGGGATCAGGAAAGTCAAGGTGAAAATGAAATTGGATTTGGGGAGGATATTTTTTTTTTCCCACAAAAAGCAACAAGAGGTTCTTTAGACACATTGGGCAAAAGAAACGGGCAAAGGAGAGTATACCCTACATGTTAAATGGAAAGAGAGAGATGGCTTCCTCAGATGTGAAGAAGGCTGAGGCACTTATTAAGTTATTTGTAGTCTTTGTTGCTTCCCATGCCTCTTGTGACTCTGAACTTCTAAGTGGGTATCAGGGGAACAAAATCACTCTCAATGAAGGAGTGGAGCAAGTGCAATATCATGTCATAAGGCTGAATATGTACAAGACTATGAACCAGATTATATGTATCTCAGGGTTCTGAAGGAATTGACTGATGATTGACCAACTGTTTGACCAACCTGGTGGCCTTTTATGATGGCGTCACTGCATCAATGGACAAGGGAAGAGCAACTGATGTCATCTATCTCGACTTCAGTAAGGCCTTTGACATGGTACCCAACTTTCTTCTCTCCAAATTGGAAATATATGGATTTGATGGGTGGACAGTTCAATGGATGAAGAACTGGCTGCAGGACTGAGACCAGAGACTGGTGGTCAATGGCTCAGTGTCTAGATGGAGACTGGTGATGAGTGGTGTCTCCTAGTGGACAGTGCTGGGATCAATACTCTTGAATAACTTCATCAGTTGCATCAACAGTGGTGTTGACAATTCTGCTGATGACACCAAGCTGTGGGATGTTGTTGACACACTCGAGGGACGGAATACCATCCAGAGGAACCTAGACAGGCTTGAACAGTGAATCTCAGGTCTTGCACGTGGGTTGAGGCAACCCCTATTACCAATGCTAATTGGGAGTGAAAGCACTGAAAGCAGCCCTACCATAAAAGACCTGGAGGTGCTGATGGATGGCAAGATGGACATGAGCCAGCAATATGCCCTTGCAGCCCAGAAAGCCAACCATATCCTGGGCTACATCAAAATATGCATGACAATGGTCAAAGGAGGTGATCCTGCCTTTTCTCTGCGTTGGTGAGACCTCACCTGGAGTACTGCATGCAGATATAAAGTCCTCACTAGAGGAGAGACATAGACCTGTTGCAGCACATCCAGAGGAAGGCCACAAAAATGATCCGGAGAATGGAACAAATCTCCTATAACGACAGGCTGAGAGAGATGGAGCTCTTCAGCCTGGAGAAGATTGTGAGGTGACCTGATAGTAGCCTTTCAGTATCTAAAAGGGAGCTATAGAAAAGAAGGTGACAGGCTCTTTATCAAGGTCTGTGGCAATAGAACAAAGGGAAATAGCTTCAAGCTCAGGGAGGGTAGATTTATGTTAGATATAAGGAAAAAAAATCTTTTACAGTGAGGGTGGTGAAGCACTGGAACAGGCTACCTACTGCTGTTGTTGATGCCCTGTCCCTGCAGACTTTCAAGGCAAGGCTGAATAAAGTCCTGGGCAATCTGATCTAGCTGTGGTGTTCCGGTTCATTGCAGGAGTGCTGGACTAGATGGCCCTCAGAGATCACTTCCAACTCTAAGGATTCTATGATTTTATGATGTCATTGCCAAGCCACTCTCTATCTTACTTGAAAAATAATGGTTGTGTAGAGATGTCCCCGATGACTAGAAAAAGGGAAACATAACTCCCATTTTTAAGAAAGAGAGAAAGGAAGACCTGTAAAACTACAGGCCAGTGAGCCTTGTATCTGTGCCTGAGAAGATTATGGAGTGGATCCTCCTAGAAGAGACATTAAGGATGTAATCCAAGACAGCCAACATGGCTTCACCACGGTTAGATGGTGTCTGACCAGCCTGGTGGCCTTCTGCAAGTCTTATGAGGAGTGTCTGAAGGAACTGGGTTTATTTAGTCTGGAGGAGTTTCTGAAGAGAACTTACTGCTCGCTATAGCTATCTGAAGGGTGATGGGGCTTGGTCTCTTCTCCCATCAAACTAACAATAGAACTAGAGGGAATGAAAGACTGAAAGACTGTTTAGGTGCTGCATGGGCTACCCATGAAGGTGGTGGAATCACCGTTCCTGGAGGTGTTCAAGGAACATTTAGATGTTGTACCGAGGGACATGGTTTAGTGGGAAATACTGGTGATAGGTGCATGATCCTGGAGGTGTTTTCTAACTTTAGTGGTTCTACGATTCTGTGATTCCATGATGGAGTGACGGCATCAATGGATAAAAGGAGGACAACTGATATTATTTAAATGGGCTTGTGCAAGACCATCCATCACTACACTCTTGTCTCTAAACTGGGGAGCCACTTATTTGAAGGCTGGACTATTCAGTGGAAAAGGAATTAGTTGGATGGTTGTCGTCATGGTCTTGTTGTCAGTAGCTCTATGTCCAGGTAGAGGCCAGTCATGAGTAGTGTCCACTGTCTTGGAACTGGTGCTTTTCAACATCTTTATCAACAACATAGACAGTGGGATCAGTTGTATCCTCTACAAGTTTGGTGATGTCACCAAGGTGAGTGGTGCAGGTGACACAATAGAAGGAAAGGACTTCCAGAGGGACCTGGAAATGCTTGGAAAGTAAGCACATGAGAATTAATGAAGTTTAACAAGGGTCCAGAGGAGGGCCACCCCTACAAAGACAGGTTGAGGGATCTGGGCTTGCTCAGTCTGGAGAAAAGAAGGCTGCGGAGTGATCTAATTGCAGCCTTTCAGTACCTAAAGGAAGCCTACAAACAGGAGAGGAATCAACTCTTTGAAAGGGTAGATAACTGCAGGATAAGAGGAAATGGGTTGAAGTTGAGGGAGGGAAGATTTAGGATGGATGTTAGGGAGAAGTTCTTTACAGAGAGAGTGGTGAGGTGCTGGAACAGGCTGCCCAGAGAGCTTGTGGATGCCCCATCCCTGGAGGTGTTCAAGGCAGATTGGATGGGGCCCTGGGCAACCTGGTTTCTAGTATTAAATGGGGAGGTTGGTGGCCCTGCATGTGGCAGGGGGGTTGGAGATTCATGGTCCTTGAGGTCCCTTCTAACCCTGGCTATTCTGTGATTCCGTGAACAAGGCCAAGTGCAAGGTGTTTCACTTAGGTCAAGGCAATCTCAGATATGAATACAGACTGGGAGAAGAACTCATTGAGAGCAACCCTGAGGAGAAAGACTTGGGGTCCTGGTGGACAGAAGGCTGGACATAAATGTGCACTTGCTGCTCAGAAGGCCAACTGTGTCCAGGGTGGCATCAAAAGAGGGGCAGCCAGCAGGATAACATGGGTGATTGTCCCTCTCTACTTTGCCTTTGTAAGGCCCCATCTGGAATACTGCGTGTAGGTCTGGGGCCCCCAGTACAGAAGGGATATGGAGTGATTGGAGGTAGTCCAGGGGAGGGCCACCAAGATGATCAAAGGGCTGGAGCATCTCTCCTTTGAAGAAAGGTTGAGGGAACTGGGCTTGTTTTGCTTGGAGAAGAGAAGGCTCCAGGGAGACCTCACTCTGGTCTGCCAGTACTTGAAGGGAGCTTTACAAGCAGGAAGGAGACTGACTTTTTACACCATTTGATAGTGATAGAACAAGGGGGAGTGACTTTAAACTAAAAGAGGGGAGACTTAGGTTAGATGTTAGGAAGAAATAATTTACTCATAGGGTGGTTAGAGGCTGGAACAGGTTGCCCAGACAAGCTGTTGACCCCATCCCTGGAAGCTTTCAAGGCCAGGTTGTACAGGGCCCTAGGCAGTCTGATCTATTGGTTGGCAACCCTGATTACAGCAACCAGTTTGGAACTAGATGATCTTTAAGGTTCCTTCAACCTAAGCCATTAATGATTCTATTGTTACCTGAGATTTGGATATCTGTATTGTAGACAATTACTCAGATGAGTAGGATTGTATCATTGGAACTGAAGGAATTCAGAGGGAAAATGAGTGATTCTCTAAAATTGAAATATCTTATTCACTCTCTGTGTTTGGTACACTGGCTTTCAAGTTTTCTGGTTTGTCAAAACCCCAGGTTAGATTCCCAATTTATTACCTTGCAATTCCAGATTCATATTTGAGATGACAATTAAACTTTTCAACCTAAGTATGCAGATACATTGGAGTAAGGTACATTGAAATATCACTTGAGCCACCTTCCTCTCAGGATGGCAGTATATTAGAAGGATTGGTCTAAAGCTCTGGGTGCTGAAGTTCATTGTTGACAGATGTCAGTACTATTCTTGTTAACTTCATGGCTGTTCACTGAATTCAAGAATATGCCATTTCATCAAATGATAGCACATGAATTAAACCAATGTCTTCCATGGGGAAGATGAAATGTTCTTATTGTACAGTCCTGCACATTCAAGCTGATGAGTTCCTATGTATTTTATTTATTAAACATGTGAGACTAGGCATTTTTTATTTGCCATTGTTCTATTGGATGTGTTTAAATTGAAGTACAAAAAAGTAAGTCTGAGCAGAAATGCATTTTCCAAAACATCATCTGTTTCACAGTCTACAAAAATAGGCTGATCAATACTTTTCTTCTGCTGAATGTGAATTCATGACAAAACTGCTCATTCAGAGGAAACTGCAAAACCTCAGCTTTGAAATAAGCTTTTTGTCTGACCTTCTTGGTAGTGCGCCAATTACATCCCTGATGTTATTGCACTCTACTACTATAGCATAGTTATTAGAATATAATAATAAAAACAAATTCTGGTTTTCTTGTGTCTAGTCAAGTTGACTATAAAGAAATGGCTGCCTTTTTTAATGGTCAATTAAACACTTATGATTACAGAGCCAAAGAATCACAACATTCCTTACAGAAGGTACTGAAGTTTAGCATGACATATAAATCAGCAAACATATTTCAAAACAAGCAAATGACTAGACATTAGTAACAAGCAGACTGAAAATATCATGAAAGCAATTAAAAATATTTATAGACTATGTTTCATGAAAACAAAATAATACTCATTTTTTCAGGAGATGACTATTTACTGTAAATAATACAGTTAATGGCATACATTCATCATATCTTGCATTAATTAGATTTTTTTTTGCTTCATAAGGATCTATGAAACAGTTTTAAGCACCAATGTCAACAACAGTTAACATGATTAAAACTGCATTCTTAATAAGAATTTTATCCTGACTTGTATTACTGTTTATTTTAAAATACTTCTGTGCTATGGAGCCATCTGTTTTCTTGCTAGTTATAGTACCTAAGTTTGATATTCATAAGTCTCGTGGGAGACTTTCACCTATTTTTTCTTCATCATCTACCAGGCATTCACTAGCTCATTCAGAAGAAATATTTCACTTAACTGAAGTTAAGAGTTTGTACTCAACAGGAAAAGGTTTCGGAATTTTTAAAACCGAAACCTCTTGATAAGTGTTGTAATTGCAGTAGTATCCTCACTGGATGTGCAGTAAACTGTCAATTTCAAATTGTCAGTTTCAAATAAAGGAGAGATACTAACAGTCAAAATAAGGCATGTGTTTTTGTTAAAAAATACACTTGCTCTGTAAATAAGATTCCCTTAAACATATGAGTAACATATGAATTTTAAATCACCATTTAAAGAATATTAAAATCAGTTAAATAAAAGTAAATTCTCTCTCTCTCTCACTCACACACACACACACATATATATATACGAAATCCATCAGCTGTCAATTTTCATTGCTTATTTTAGAATAGTGTTTAATCAATGAATTTACTGCACAATATTCAACTACTATTTTTATAGCATGTGAATTAGATATGTGTTTCAGAGAAAATGGACGGAAACTTAGTTTCCCTTTTAAGTCTTGGTTGTAGCATGTGATCATCTGCTCTTGATTTGGTATGTTATTCCTGTTAAGTACAAGGCAGTATTACTTTATAATGAAGGTCAGATTTTTAAGTAATAAGAGCTGCAAAATATCACCTGTTAAGAAAACAAGAACTTAAGATGTGTAGAGTTGAGGTTGTGTTTTACAGGTTTTGCTAATGGAGATTTTGTGTGGAAAAGTATATCAGGCTTGGGTGATATTACAGCCTGCAGTAAAACACACAATTTTAATCAGATTAAGATCAAATGGGGATACTTACAGAAAGGCACATAAACACAGATCACTCTGAAAGCATTGCCTCCTGTTTATTTCCATGGAAACTATGACAAATACAAAGAGCACAATAACACTATTTGATAGCACAAATTCTCATCTACCACACACTATTTTTCAACAGTCATTACTATTAGTTACGTATTTTCACAAGCAATGAACAAGAGCCTGCATGCCACACTAATAAATATCTATGCCAGTGGAGGTGACCCACTGTCACTGTTGCTAGAGCTGTAATTCACTACCTATCACTTCACTGTGCTTATATCCACTATATGGTCTCCATGAATGTTCAGCACGCATTGACAAGGGTGCCAGTTTTTCCTCATGAAGGAATTCAGTGACACACACTTCTGCTTCATGCACACTTCCACTTCAGACACCATTTTGTCAGACTGCCCCTCTGCTGCCATCTGTCATACAGCAACAGCTGGGATGGGATAGAACCAGGACAGAGGACCCAAACTTGCCAAACAAGTGAGGATGAGAGCCTAGATTTTCAGGAGTGTGTGAACAGTGTTTCTATGAAGGCTAAGTCCAAAGTTAACCAAATGTCTTAGTAATGCAAATGCATAATGCATATACTGTTATCAAAATAATAAGTATTATACAACAAAGAGTTCATCTGAGATACAACAGGTTAAGAAAGTAAGATGGAGACACAACAAGGGGAAACGGACATAAGCTGCAGCATAGGAAGTTTTGCACAAATGTGCGCAAGAACTTCTTTACGGTGAGGGTGACGGAGCACTGGAACAGGCTGCCCAGGGGGGTTGTGGAGTCTCCTTCTCTGGAGATATTCAAGTCTTGCCTGGATGCCTACCTGTGTGACCTGGTGTAGGGAACCTACTTGGGCTGTGGGGTTGGTCTTGATGATCTCTAGAGGTCCCTTCCAACCCCTACAATTCTGTGATTCTGTGATTCATTTCTCAGGTGAAAGAATCTATGGGAGTTTCACTTAAAAACAAGAACAGAAATAAGATCAGGAATAAGGGTCTTGGGCAGTCTGACCTAAAAATGAACTTTATCTAGTTTTGGAAACCTCCAGAGGTCTCAATCAACTTACAATGGCCTAATAGCAGTATGAAAGTAATGAGTAAAAATATTTTCCATAGATATATGCCTGCAAAATTTCACTTTTCACAAGTTTTGGGAACCAAAAATTTCAGGTGTGACTTAGCTCTACTTCCCTTCTGTACTGAGGGAAAAACAAAAACAAACAAACAAAAAAAGCTTAGATGTAGCATAATATATGAGGGAATTTTGTGAAACCTACTGTTTTTTAAGAAAAAAAAAAAGAAAGCTGTCATATATCTACTAACTTTAGAGCTTCCTTTCCCTGGCAGGCCTCCAAGATCATTTTTATTTTATGCAGTCATTGGGGTAAAAAGGAGGCTGACAGTTGCTTATTAAAGTTTCCCTTGGCTGCTTTGCTGGCTGGCAGACTAGCCTCCATTTTTAATTCTTCTTCCTGGCTGGTTATTTAATATAATTTACTCTACAATTAGCCCACAGGGGCCTGATAAATGCAGACAGTCCTTTCATCCTATTTTGGATGTGTGCAGTCATACAAATGGTGCAGGATCAGAAACTGAAGAATCCAAAGTACTTGGCTGGTAAGATTTGCATAAGAGGTTATACTCAAGCTCTAATGTAAAGCTGTTTTTCTGTCTTTTCAGATATACTGAGTGTTACTAGAACCAAGGAGAATTACCAAACGGCATTATTCTAATGCTTGCAAAAATATTTCACATTTCAACATTCAGATATGGGAATGGAAAGAAATTAAATATTAGTATCTAAATTGCAGAGATCACAAGAAAGTTGGTAGCATTCATCTGCTATTGGAAACTGGTTAAGAGCATTCATAGAATGCTATATCTGTCTTCAGCTGCTCTCACCTCTATTGGGAAGTTAATGTCTGCAGTAAATTTCTAGTCTGTATAATTTCACATCAGTTGTGAATTAGACTAGTTTAGGAAGAGAGACACTTCCCTATTTCATCTTTGTCATATCACCAAACATTCTCAAAACAAACTGCAGATGTGTAGAATTCTTTCATAAGGAATTCAGAATTTTGTAGAAAATTCAGTTTTCATATACACTAGGAGTAAGTTTCAAGTACTCAGAGTTCACATTCCATCATTTCACTAAATGAGTGAAAGATTAAGATCAGAGTAGTACTGTTGCCAAGTGTAGTTTCAATAAAAATTAAGCTGCAAGAGCTCTGGTTCTTGTTAACAGTGCCTCCTGTAGACACAGTTGCTGTGTGCTTTCTAAGCATGCAACTCACTTGGAATTTGAGGCCTGTGTCCTGTCTCTCAGAACATGTGTATGAAATTCAAAATATAACGTGCAATTAAGAGAAATCATTCAATTAATTTCAGCACACTTGTGTTATTGTGCTGCAGAACTACCTGAACAAGTGCAAGAATACTTGATAAGGATGACTGCATTCCCTGAAGTTTTACAAACTGTAATAAAAAGCTATGCTATAAATCCGAAATGACCTGCAAAACTCAAGGGAAAAGTGAATATGATCTCTTCAGAGTTATTCTAACAGAGACAATATAATTTTTGAACTTCATGACAGCTCTATTGCTTTTTGTGCCATGATTTGGCAGTGTATTATGAGTACCTTCATCCAGAAATGCTCTTTCATCCAAGACTGCAAAGTCAAGACTTTTCTTGTCATACTTTTATGACATTGTAACTTGAAAAAGATACAACACTAAATACAATGGATGGAGAGAACAAACCAGAAATCAGCACTATCAGAAGTACATTTAATTCTGAGCAACCAAGTAACAGATTCATCACTATAGCAAGAGCAGCACTTTCTGTATATGTCTATTTTCATGAAAATAATTATAATCAGACTGTATTTTACTTTTTTTTTTTTTTTAAGATTGTGTATTAAAAACGGAACAGAACAATTTGAGAGATCTCTCAGACTAGAGAGGAAGGTGTAAAATTATGAAGAGAAGGGAGTAAAGTTTTTGCAAGGTTATTTTTGGAACTCATCATACCTGAAATATATGTATATATGAAATGTAACATCAAGGTCTAAGCTAGCTACCATTTTCTCCTTTTATATGTAATGGAGAGAAATAGTGCTTTCAGAAGACAATTTATGTGATCTTTCTTAGATGCTTCTCTTATGAGATGCCTATATCTTCCTCTGAGTAGCATAACTAGTTTCAATTTGTAGATCCACATCTTGCTTATTTATCATAAATGAATCTACTTGTATCCCTTCAGTACACCCTTAACATAAGCAGAATATCTTCTACACCAAAGAAATCTAAATTAGATAAAAGATTACTGAATTAAAAATAATAATAATAAATTAGCAAATACATGAAAAAACAGCATCTCAGTTGTTGTTTCGTTCGTTGCTTGTGTAGTCCTAGCAAAAGTATCAGTTCAAGCATTTAGAAATTTTATCTGAACTTTTAACAAATGAATTCAGATGTGGCTGCATTAAAAAGGTCTCATCTTGGAACTAATATGCAGAAAATGTACAGATAAACCAAATATAAGAATCTGGAAGGAGGTTCAGATCAAAGACTATACTCAGACCTGAAACATTTATGTGGCTAAAATAGGGCAGAATAGTGATATGGGAGGAATCAAAAAGACCTTTATTTCAGACACATTGAACGTGAGCTGCTGATTAGGTTGCTGTAAGGAGATTCCTGAATTCAAAAACAGAACTTATAGAATGATCCAGAATCAAAAGCTCTGTGAAAGCCCTGATGAATATCACAGTTTAATAGTGAAGTTTAATCACTAGTTAGGTAAAAAAATGATGCTACAATAACTTGGTTATTGATGTTATCATGCTTGGTTAGAGATGTTAAACAATGAAAATTTACATCACATGGTAGATCATTTATGAAATCTCCCTCAAAATATTTTGTCTTTATTAAGCTGAGAAAAGAAAAAGGCAGATAATATGAGCACAATTACTGATAAGCTTGTACAGAGATAATAATTTAAGTTCTAAACTATGGTTGTATTCACATTATTCAGTTACAGTAAATAGTACTCTTACAAAGTTTGATTCATTTCTGCAGGGTTCTCAGAAGAATAACGTAAAGAACAGTGGCAAAATTGGGATCTAAATGAAGATACTGCCTTATTCATATTCAAAGTAAAAATACAGGTTCTATTATATGTATTTTCAAATGGAGACAAGAAAACTGCAGTCTATCCAACAAGCACTGGATACCATACCCACAAGAAGTAAGCTTGGCAAAATGAATTAATGCACATTTATAGTGTTTTGTATATTTTGTTTAGAAAGTATACTATGAAGAACAATTAACTTAAAAGGCTCAAGTACATGTGGGAAGGAAGATTATCAGAGGAGACTGCAACTAAGGAAATGTTTTGCAGATGTACTGCATTTAAATTAATAAAATCTCATTAGGTTTTATGTTTGCCAGTAACGGCTGGAAAAGTTACCATACATTGTAGGAACAATTACCCAAATCTTCACTGTCTCATTAGGTTTGTCATACTGTTTTCATTATAATACATTAGAACTTGCAAGTGAGCCTTCAGTAATGACATATTGTTCCAATTCTCCTTTCAGCAGGCTCTAAGATATTTTATTATTTGTGTTATAAGCCAGCAGGTGTCTTCACTTTTTTTTTTTTTTTTTTTCTCTGAATCAGTTTTATACACAGACCTCCAGACACAGAATGGAATGTAAAAGGGCTTTTCAACAACCACATAAAAATGGATCTGATTAAAGCAAAGCAATACACACTACTTTATGTTTTTATGATAATTCAAGGCACTAAAAATGTGCATCTTTGGAGTACGTTTATTCCTATAAGTCTTGTTAGTGAAATCTCTATTAATGTAGATAAACCATGTGATATATAAAGTTTATAAATTTGCATAACAAAAAGAAGACATAAAGCCAATTTGAATATCTAAGGCATTATAAATAACCAACATTGTTTGAGCTTCTAAGACACTAGAATTCAAATGAGTAAAAGTTAAAAAGGATGTGGTTCTAAAATATTTGAAACTTTCAACTTCACGTCTAAGGAAGCTCAAGGTTGAAACAAATACTGAATTTAAGTTAGGTGAGGAAAATATTGAGAAACAATTTAACATATAAATCACTTAGGTAACATTATAGAAATACCACATAATGGTCAAAAAAAGAATGCTTGCTGTGCAACTTGCCCATGAGAAAATGGAATTCCACAGCACTCTGAAAACCTGGCAGGAACATTGTACTTACACCATCACATTAACTAGATTTTCACTTGCTTTAGAATTGTGAATATAAAGCTATTTTATATGACAACTGCTGATCATAGTGACAATAATTATGAGTTTTACATTCAAAATATGTAAAAATAAAAATTGACTTTTCTTCTGATTTTTTTTTCATTTATTTAAAGTTTCCCTATTTCATCATTTTAATTTCCTTCTCATAATACTTTCTGTTATTCCTAGAAATGGAGAAAAGTGAAAGGATGATCAAAGAAATGAGAGAAAAAATAAGATTGTAAATAGTGAAAGACCCAGAACATAACATTGCTGGTATTGACAGGCATTTGCAATCTTCCCCAATCCCGTGTCTCTTGTGGGAGAAGGAGAAGGAAAAGAACATTTTTACATTAACTATTCCATTAAAATTTTTTTAACTAGAAACAAGGATAGTTGTTTAAGATCAAACAACTTATTAAAAGTATTCAGTTAAAATTGAGTTATTGTCCTGATTTGATAACAACTGTTTCAAGTAGTTTCTGAAAATATAGACAATGTCTTAAATCTTATCCATCTCTATGCATAAACAAACCAGTTGTCAAGGCAAAAAATTCATAGGGACTATAAAAGTGGTCTCTGGTCCACTGCCTATTTTGCCATTACTAAAGCCTTGCTACAGCTGATGTTACCACAGCAAAATAACTATATTTCTAATAAAAAATTGTCAGTAGTTTGAAACAGCAAATTCTCTTCCATTAGCATGAGACAGCTAGAGATTCTACCCAATGAGCATCGGACGCAATGTAAAAGTTTTTGATGAACTACCCATTAAAACAGAAAAGCATATACACAAAAATTAAATGAATCAACCTGAAGAAGTGTCTATTTCTTCTCTAAAGGGAAGCTGGCTAGACTATTACTGCATCCTACCCAAGATGATGGAGCAATATTCAGGTCTTGCTATCACAAACCTGAACAACAAGGATGAAAGAACAGAAGAAATACTGAAAAGTAAATTGTAAAGAACTTAAGATAATATGGGAAATAGAAATCAGGCCACTTTTTTTTTTTTTTTTTTTTTTTTTTTTCAAAGCCTAGAGGTTGAAAGTATCCTGAAAAGCATATTGCCTTCTAGAAAATTCAGTCTTATAAAAATGCTAAAGTAATTCAGAATATAAAAAATTTGTTCACTTGAACAAAATACTCTCTAGTTGTTTTAAATTAAGGATACACCTTGACTTCAATTTATTAAATAGATCTGAAAGCCTGGGAAAAAAAAACAAACAAGAACAAAATTATAGTATCGCTGTGAGGAAGATAAACAAAAATCATTCTGGTATCAGACATGAGGTACCTTCATGGGACTTTTCCTTGACATAGGTGAAGGATATCCTTACCCAAACAGCTCAGTTGGAGCTCTTCAGTGCCACTCTTGAGCCACACTGTAATGGACTTTATAACATTTTTACACCTGGACAGCTTGCTCTCTACCCCATATTACTCCATTTTATCTTCTGCCTTATGGTCACCCCTGCTGTTACTTATTACTGTATTGATACCCTTGGGTCTGCTCTTTTTAAGATACAGGTTTTCTTAATTAATGCATTTCTTGCTGCTCTATTTTCTCCTCCCTTTTAATTTGTCCATGAACTTTAATTAAGCTCCTTCATCATGGTTCAAAGGTTTGGCAAGCTTTGTATGCATATACATATATTGCGACATCCAGGAAGATAATCCCAGATTCTTAGCTCTAGAACAATTGCATTACTTCAGTTCACATCTTTTTTGTTGTTGTTAACCGTTCATTATCATTAACAGTCAACAACAATAAAAGTGGTAGAAATACACTGACTTATGATCATGTTTTTCCATAAAAAAAATATTGGATATTGTAAATATTTCTCTTTATCATTTTTTTAAAATATACTTAAAACGTGTAAATATAAATTCTAAGGAAGCTGGGTCTTGCATATTCAAATATTTGTTTCATATTTACTCTAAAACAAAGGAGTTGTAATTCTGCTCAAAATGCTTGCTCAACACAGAAGAGAAACTTAAACAGGCACAAACCCAGAAGAAGCTCTTGATCGCTGAGGCTCACTGCTTTGGAGCTGTCCCGGCCAGAACTGCAGAGACTGACCGCGAGGTACAGGGGGGTTTCAATCGGTTCCTTCTTCCAGGGAACCCCGAGATAACAGAGCAGTCCGGTAGCTCTCGCGAGAGCGGCTGACATGAAGTGGGAGTTGCCAGCGCAACGGCTCTGCAGCCAGGAAAAAGCCTCTGGGAGCAGGGGCAGAGAGGAGGAGTTGGAATGTGTGAATCATGTGGACCATTTGAAGAAGGGGAAATCCTAAGCCACCTATTCACAGGACTACACAGTAAGGAGGATTGTTATCACTGTGAAGAGAGCGATAAGTGTAGGGGCACCCATTAACAGGCTGGTAACAGGGCGAGGGCAGTGCCAGCACTACCAGCAGCAGGGCAGGGCTGATCAGTTACACCCCATTAAGGCTACCCGAATAGTGCTGGTTTGCCATGGCTGCACTCCAGCAGAAGGTTACTGACAAGAAAAATGTGGAGACCCAGAAAGAGGTCCTGTGCACACAAGAAAGGAAGGCTGCTGCTAAGAAAAATGTGGAGACTCAGGCTGAGGTCCCACAACAAGATAACTAGTGTACAGGTCTCTGGCTGTAGTGAGCGCCAGAGCCTGGCCATTGCAGTGCTACATGAAGGAGATAGCACTTGTGTGAGATGTGGCCGGCTAAATGATTTACTCAGCCTTGTGGCTGACCTGAAGGAGGAGGTGGAGAGGCTGAGGAGCATAAAGGAATGTGAGAGGGAGATTGATTGATGGTGCCAAACCCTATTGGCCTGTAGTCCCCATTCTCGAGATCCGGTCCACCGGGGGCTAGCGATCTCCCCTCGCTAGGGCCATTGTGACACAGACACCAATATGAGGATGTAGCAGATGGCATTTATTGCAACTAAACAGCGACTTATATATCCTAGTGCCTTATCTAGACCATTTCTATGTCCTTCATGCGTGCATCATGATTTACGTAACAGAGGTCCTATTGCGTCACATCTCGATACCTTGTTATCGCCTACAGAGCAGGGGAGGTCCTGGTGCGTCACATCCCGATGACTTGCTAATGCCTACTACAACATTGGCCCCAGATCTTGGCAGCCAGCTGAGGCTCCACATGGAGCATGTCACCCCCTGCCACCTTGCGAACAGGTGACAGATGGGAACCAGCAGGCAGACGGTGTTCCTGCTACAGTGAGCCCCCTGTCCTCTCCTCCCCCTAGCAACAACGGTGAAGAACTGCGGGGTGTGGGACAGTGGGAAAGTTCTCTGCTTGGCAATGTAGGCACACTCTTCCAGAGACTCCTCTGCCTCCCCAGCTGTCCCTGCAGAACAGGAGCTCTGCAGGGACAACTGGACAATGGTGGTGATGATGGTTCTCCCCAGTTGGTGGTGTCACCAAAGTCAAACCAGAGCTCACTTAGCATTAAAACCTCATCAGCAAAGAAAAAATGATGGGTCACTGTCACTGGTGCAAGGAAGCAGAAGGGCCAATATGTAGGCCAGACCATCTACACAGGGAGGTCTGTTGCTTTCTGGGAGCCCAGGTTAAAGACGTAAGGAAGAAACTTCCTTTCCTAGTTCAGCTCACAGATTACTATCCCCTATTGTTGTTTCAGGTAGGCAGTGATGGTTAGCTAAACTCCACCTCACCACTCACTTCCCTTCCTCAACAGAACAGGAGGAGAAAATACAGTGAAAAAAGCAAAACCTCAAGAAATAGAGATTAGGACAGGGAAGTCACTCACCAACAAACCACACGGGCAAATCAGATTCAGCTTAGATAAATTTATTTATTGCTAACTACTACAAGATAAGAGCAGTGAGAAGCTAAAAACCAATTAAAAACACCTTCCCCCCCCAGCTAACTACTTCCTTCCCCTAAGGAGTGCAAATGAATGTGGAATTTTTGTTGCAATGTGGTGATTTCACACTGAACTCAGTTCCACCATGCTACTCTCACACTTCTCCTCCTGGGGAGGAGAAGGGAGAAAATTATTAAAAAATTATTAAAAATAAAAAATAAAAACTCACAAGTTGAGATTAGGACAGAGATATCCTCTACCAATTAACAACATGGGCAAAACAGACTCAGAATAGGGAAATTAATAATTATTGACTATTATTAACAGTTAGAGAAGTAAGAAACTAAAAGCAAACCAAAAACACCCTTATCCCATCTACCCTCTTTTACCTTCTTCCCCTGAGTAGTGCGGGAGAAATAGGAATGGGGGTTGCAGTCAGTCCATATAATGCTTTGTCTCTGCTGGTCCTTCATGGTTTTTCTCTGTCCCTGCTTCAGATTGTAGACCGTCTCATGGGATGCTGTCCTTCTTGATCCGATTGCCTTCCCACAAACTGCAGCTCTCCAAGCACTGCTCCAGCATGGAGCTCTGTGCCACAGGGCCTACCCCTCAGACACTGCTCCACACAAGTCCCCATGGATGGCAGCTCCCCCAGCCCTCCTGCTCCACCATGGACTTCTTTCCACGGGCTGTAGCTCTGGCCCAGGGCTGCTCCTGTGGGTGTATTCATTGTGTCTCCTCCAGGCCTCATCCACTGCTGCCCAATGGGCTTCACAGCTGTGCAGGGAGATCTACTCTGTGCAGTGCCCATGAGCTGCAGGGGAACACCCTGCTCTTCCATGGGCCTCTCCTGGGCTGCAGGGAGCTTCTGATCTGTGCTTGGAGCACCTCCTGCCCTCCTTGTGCACTGATCTGAGTGGCTGCGGGGCTATTTCTCTCTACCTTTTCTCATTCTTCTCTCCTAGCTGCTGCCATGCAATATCTCTTCCCTTTCTTAAATTTGCTCTCCCAAAGCACAACCAGCATTGCTTATCACTCAGAACACAAAAAATGAATGTAGTATGAGAAGAAATGCTGGTTTACTTATATAGGATACTAGAAAAGCTGAAAATAGAGGTCATGATTCCATTTTATTTTTGAGGTTATTCACTAACAATTAGGTGATGTAGGTAAAGACATACAATGGCAGTCAGTGTATCAGATTTCCCTATAACTAAAGTTACAATGTCATCTTTAGATGGTAATTTTCATAATATACCACTCTTCTTCATTATCTTCAGTGGTGGTCTTTAAAGTGCTTTAGTTAGAATTAAAAAAAAAAACTAATTATACTTAGAGAATCAAGACAGTTTCTTAGTTTCAGACCACTATCCAGGGCTTTCAAAAGCCACTGAGAACCAGTAGATACATTGAATATTGAAAATATTATGGTTCTAAGAACAGGCCTTGCAAATTCTGGAGTTTCTTACTTTGTGATGAAACTAAATTGAAGACAAACAGAAATAATTTCCTGACTACACAGGGAAAGGTAGAGAACCTAATGAGGTTTAACAAGGCCAAGTGCAAGGTGTTTCACTTAAGTCAAGGCAATCCCAGATATGAATACAGACTGGGAGCGGACCTTCAAAGAAAGACTTGGGGTCCTGATGGTCAGAAAGCTGGACATAAGTGTACACTTGCAGCCCAGAAAACCATCTGTGTCCTGGGCTACAACAAAGGAGGGGAGGCCAGCAGGATGACACAGGTGATAGTCCCTCTCTACTCTGCCCTTGTAAGGCGCCAACTGGAATACTGCATGCAGGTCTGGGGCCCCCAGTACAGAAGGGATATGGAGTGATTGGAGGTAGTCCAGGGGAGGGCCACCAAGATGATCAAAGGGCTGGAGCACCTCTCCTTTGAAGAAAGGTTGAGGGAACTGGGCTTGTTTTGCTTGGAGAAGAGAAGGCTCCAGGGAGACCTCACTCTGGTCTGCCAGTACTTGAAGGGAGCTTTACAGGCAGGAAGGAGACTGACTTTTTACACCATTTGATAGTGATAGAACAAGGGGGAGTGACTTTAAACTAAAAGAGGGGAGACTTAGGTTAGATGTTAGGAAGAAATAATTTACTCATAGGGTGGTTAGAGGCTGGAACAGGTTGCCCAGACAAGCTCTGACAGCCCCATCATTGGAGGCTTTCAAGGCCAGGTTGTATGGGGTTCTGAGCAGACTGTTCTAGTGGTTGACAAGCCTACCCATAGCAGGGGCATGGAACTAGATAACCTTTGAGAGCCCTTCCAACCTTGCCTGTTGTATGAGTCTGTGATTTTTATTAGCCTTGCATTCTTTTATTCAGTTCTAGTTTTCATTTATCACTAGGGAAGCGGGAAAAAAAGTTCAGAATTGGGATACAAATCAGTAATATTGAAAAAAAAAAAGTGCTGAATTAATGATAGGTCTTATAGCTTGTAGTGATTTACAAGCTTTGGAGGCTATGCAAGAGAAGTGTGACATAGGTCGTTAAGACTTCTAGTACTAATAAGTTATGAAGCTCTCACAAGTTTGAGATAAACCCTGTAAGCTACTAGAGTCTATATCAGCTCTCATCTCTCCATTATAACAAGAGACATATGAAAGAGATGATATTCAGTCCAAAAATCTTCCATCATAGAACTGAATAGATCAGCACATCTATTGATTTAACTTCTTTTCCTTTTTTTTTTTTTAAATATATTTTCCTTTGTTTCTTTTGCTTTTCTTTAACTTGTCTTCTTGTAACATAGTTTTGTTGTTATGCTTTATTTGCTTCTCTTCATTTGTAGTTATATAAACAATTATTAAGATAAACTTTCTCCACTGTTAACAGTGATCACATTATTCATACGGAATCTTGGACTTCCTGTTTTTAACAGCAAAATTTATTAAAGCAGTCCAGAGGCAAAACGTATTAAAACTCTACTCACATGGTGTGATACAGAGCATTAGATTTACTTCTTCACTAGTAGGGAACCAAAGACACACATTCACAATTCTTTTCTTTTTTTTCCCTTTGCAGTAGGGAGAAATCATTTTGCTGCATCCTATTCTAATACATGGCATATCTTGCCTCTTGTGAATTGTTATGTTTGGCATATTGCAGAAGGCAGACTTAGGGTTCCACATAAACCTCATGAATATCTTTTCATTTCCCTCTAGAACTGCCCATTCCAGGGGAAAATATTTACTACTCCTGGTTCTTCTTGCTGTGAGATTCATTGTACTAGCACATAAAGACATCTGGTCTTTAGTTCTACACTCATTCCTGTAGCTTTACTTAAGGTCAGTCACAGTTTTACCTGTAACATACAATTGCAAGACAGAAGACAAATCATTATAATGTAATTCAAGATCTTTTCACAACACACTAAGAGAGAAAGATCCTAAAACAAATTTATAATAGATGAACACTATTTGGAGGCAAAGATCAGAGCTATAAATAATGTTGAAATAAAATACTGTGGAGTAATCTCATGACATGCTAGAGAACTGAAAGTGCTTTATAAAAGATGTTTTGTCAAGAGTATATCTGTGACAGTCTGTTTTATGAAAAAAAAAAAAAGAAAAGAAAAAAAAAAGAATAAGTTCTACTGTTAAAGAATAACTAGGATGAGAAAAACTCTCAGCCATAGGAACTTTACTGAGCAGATAACAGTGGGAGACATGTTTCCAGTAGGCTTCATAGAGTTGCAGAGATTCACATCAGCTAGGAATCTGTCCATGTAATTTTGAGGAGCTAAAGATAGAGGCACAGAAAATGGAAAAAACAATGCCTCCCTTTTCTCTCCATCTGTGTAAGATCTAAGCATTATATGTCCAAACATTCAGCTGGAAACATTCTGAAAAGAGACATACCCATCAAGTGGGAGGAGGACAGGCTTGCTGAACATTTCAGTCTCTGTGCATGAGCTTTTTGTTTCAATGACTGACTGTCATTCTGGGTCACTGCTGATAAAGATCCCACTAGAAGGGAGTAAAAGATTTACCTTAGATTAGACAGTGTCTGTGTCATTACAAATTCTGCTCTCAGATTTATTCAGGTGGCATGAAAGTTTATAGGCAGCACACACTGGTGCCTAAACAAAATTTCATTTTTGTTCAGCATTTTATCAGACTTCATAACATAACATTATGTCACATAAAGTACAATATATAGAGCCCATTTTTGGGAAATGTTTACAATTTTCGACAGACACTGAAATAGCTAATCTAATTGAATCTCTGGTGCCTGCAAAATGTCATTTCAAATACCATAAAACATTACTGCTGACTTATCTAGAACACCCTTGCTTTATTTTTTACAGATTCATAATACACACTAAGATCAACTATAACATGAACATGATTCATTTTTTGAGGTTTTTGCTCAAACAATTCTTAGGAAGCAATGGTGTTTCTAGACAAGTGTCCTGTTATTATTTTATCAGTCTCTCAGTTTTTCTTATCCAAGAAAATGCAACATTGATAAACCCACAGAGGCTATAAGAGCTCAGATTCCCATCACTGTCATCTTTGCCTTCATCCACCTTGTATTGAGTTGTGTCTGTCACATCTTTTTCTGATTCTGATTGTAGGCCCCAGTACGCTAAGTGACTGGTTATGTATTTTGCATTCCAGATATTACTGAGTAAAGTACGTAAACAATATCAGAACTGCAATAGGATCTGCTGATCAAGATTTTGATTTCTGATTATCCTACCATGAGTGCTCTCCTCACCAAGCTAGGAAGGTTGCTTGTTCTAATTCCTAGCCTCTGGCAGAGTGAATATTGACAGCTACGTAGCTGGTGAAGAGAAAGTAGTGAATATTCCTTGCATTTAATTTTTAACCTTTGCTTCTATGCTGGCAGCCAACATACTGTGAGATTTTAAGATTTCAGATTTGAACATGAATCCACAGTAATGAGACAAATAACTGAACTTGTTTGTCACTTTTTCTTCAGTGCTTGTATCACTGTCATAATGTAAAAGCTAAGGAACATCATTTCTGTGGTATGAAATTCTCTAATGCAACTTTTGACATCTACAGGGGACACATGTACCTCTAAGCCAGTCTAAACTGCTTTTATAGAAAGGTAAGAGAAACAGACACTTCTTGGGTCAATTCTTCTGAGACATCTTAGATTCTTGGATTAGTTCAAGATAAATCACTCCTTAGCAGCTTGCGTTCCTCTTCACTGACTACAAAAAAAAAAAAAAACAGTATAACTGGTTGTTAGTACTTAGAGGTTAAACTCCCACTTTTGGTTGGATGAAACCAATCTCAATATATCTTGGAGGAGAATGAGCCAGTGCCCATTTTCAGAAATACCTGCTGAAGTTTTTGGTTTTAGTCCCAAACTCAGATTCATTGAAAAAAATGCTCCTTTAATTTTAGTATTTGTGCAGATCTTCAAGGTTCTTCAAAAGCAAGTAGCAATGACAAACAGTAATCACTCTGACTGTAAAAGAAACTAGTTGTGATATCCTTGTCTGCAATGTCAATGACCATATTTCAGAAATTCTTAAAAATAATATAGCTGATTATTTCCAGTACTTAGATGTGTAGTAAAAATACCTGGAGAAAAAAATATCCATATTCTAGTAATAAAAGCTCCATCTTTTCTGAATCACATTTTGGTTTTAGTTTTGTCTTTCTCTTCCCCAGAAATCAACTTGTGTGTTTTTCTTATTTTGATAAATTGCTCCTATTCAATTTGTTATTTCTATGAGGTAATGAAATGTAAGTAAACCAAACAAACAAACAACTACTCTGCTTACAAGGAATGAATTATATGATCTCATCTGTAGTTACTTCTTTATGGCCTGAGATGCTCCAGTGTAGGGAAGGATGCTAGTGACATTCTAGTCAGATTTATTGTAAATTTCAAATGACATGTTTAGTATCGTAAGGCAATTATTGTGTTTCAGTGTACCTACAGATGTAATTTAGGTGCCCTTCCATGTACCATTTCAAGCCCAGTCTAGAAGAAGATTACGTTGAAAACCTTTTTAATTTCAGAAGAAAAAATTCATGTGACAGTTTAGTCCATAAATAAGAACTAAACCCCCCATCCATGGAAACAGAACGTTTTGTTGTTGTTGTTGTTGTTTTAAGTAATATCTTAGAAGAACTTGACTAAAAGTATTACTCAATCAATACAGTTAACCATTATTAAAAAAATACAGTAATTTTTTGAACTAAATGTGTAATATGAAGTTTATGTAAGAAACCAATTCTCAAAAGAAAAATGTTTTTTATAGACCAATTAGATAGGTCAGACTATTAGATATTAAATTAAAAGGAAGTGGTAATCTGAGATTTTTAATTGTGTTTTCATTCCCCTCATGCACCTGTGCTGAGGTTGGGTAACTGAGGCAGAAGTTAAATCTTCTTTAAGTAGATATTGGAAGATGTAAATCAAATTCACTGTGGGCAGATTCTCACAAGCATCTATATTCAGCTTTTGGTTGCATGCATTCTTATGTGCTGTACAATCTCCAAGTAACTTCAGAAAGTTATTGACACTCTTGTTCTAAACGAAGTGATTGATTTAAAACAACTCTCTCTTCAGAAGTGAACCCAGTGGAAGTTTTATCACTTATTTCAGTAAGAGTATGATCAAACAGTGAAGGAATCTGTATTGCTAATGTGATGAAATTCCATAAGAATTCTAAAGGGAATCTCAATGTCTATATTGCCCCAGGAAATCATATTTAGATCTTATTGTCATGGTTTTATGTTTTTTTTTTGTTTTGGTTCTCAGTATTCCGCATCAAAACATCATGTAGTGTACTGGGAGTTAAGTGTTAATGCTCCAATTCCAGGCACCTATCCCTATACATTACAGAAGTCATGGGATCTGGCCCTTCCGGGTGGGGCGGTCTCTTACTGCCTGGCAGTGGGTGCTGGAGGGTGCTTTCCTGGCCATTCCAAGCTTTTCAGGTTTGAATTGGTCTCGGGAACTCTCTCTCCCCTATTTTATTTATTAGTCTCAATTTCAATCAGATTGTATTATATTGTGTTATCTTGCATTCCAATATCATAATTAGTAAAATAAGTTTTCCTCCATAGATTGTTGCCGCTATTTTTTTGTTTTCCTCCCTTCCTTCTCATTTTGTGGGGTGGGGAGGGGAGGGCAGGGGCCTACCGCCCCCTGTCACGGGTGTAGATTGATCTCGTTAACTCCGTGATGGCTTACAAGCCGTCATGTTACTCTCAACCTATTGGCAAATTATCAAGGCCATAATTACTTGTTGTGGAATTATGTTCATATATAACTACTTAAGGGCATTGACGGAGACACCTGCATGGTACCTGTATGCAATGTGGTATGGTCTGAATTTTGACATTCACATCCCAGATGGAATGGCTAATTTTACGAACAGCACAATGTTCAGACCAGTCTCCAGGCTTCCTTATCGGTTTGTCAGACGGTTTTCAAATCTCGAATTAATACTCATGTTGGGGTGCGTGCTATTGTTTTCCTGGATTATATTCCTTTACAAAGGGAAGGAGTCTCCTCCAGAACCATGACACTTATTTATGTGGAGAGTGTTGAAGTATTTGAGTATCATTGTTGTTCAGCTCTCTCAATTTTACATGAAGTTGTTACATCTTGGTATAATGAGGCATCAAAGGAGATTACCTTCATTTCTGCATTATTTGATACAAAATATAATAGTTTCTAGTAGCAAATAGGAAGCATGTAGGAGTAAAACAATTTATTACTGACTCTTTGTACATACTGAAAGTGGCAGAATAAAGAGAGGGCAAAAAGGAGAAATGGAGGCATGAAAAAGAGAAAAGCTCAATTGTCTGAATTATGTGTTTTGATTTTAAAATAATTTAAAAAGAAATGAGAATCTCAATATACTGAATTCATAATATTTTTATAGGATATTGGCTCTAGTGAAAAAGTTCAAAGATTAAATTATTCTGATAATCTCTATTTTAATCTGCTGAACTAATTTGTCCTTCAACGAATGTCATTATTTTAAAAGTATCTGAGCAACATAAGAAAGTAAGAATATGAAGATAAAAATTGCTTTTTTATATCCTAAGAGTTATACAGTTTCAAATGTCAGTTGCATTTGAAAACTGTGTACTTTCAGTTGACTTCAAGTTATGTCAATATAAGATATGATTAAGTATCTGCCACTTATTTATCATGCACAGATAACCAGCTAGTAATAGTTTAATTTCACATTTGAAATTAAACCACTGCCACTCCCACTTATTCATCACACATTGATAACCAGCTAGTAATAATTTATTTTCACATTTGATGCATACTCATTCCTTATAACTCCTTAAATGGAACAGTTGATATTACCCTCAATAAGAATTATTCTGTTGTGATCAGTGTTGTTTTTTGTTTGTTTGTTTGTTTTAAATGAAATATTAATGGAATGTATATGTCTATTTTGTTTGTTTCATCTTTCAGTCAAAACTGTATGATGCAATACATGGACTTTGGTTTGGTGAACTAGATGAGTTAGTCAGATCATATGCCACTTTGCTACTTCATTCCACATGCAGATTAAATAAATAAATAAAATAATTACAAAAAAAAAAAAAAAAAGAAGAAGAAGAATCATGGGGATTTATGTCTATTTCATAACATATTTCTTCAAAATTCAAGAATCTGAATAATATCAATAATAAACAGAAAAAAATAAGACTTTAATTTGATTTTCTGAAATTAGTTTTCCTTTTATTTATGATTATGAATATCTATTCATGCTTTCTCTCTCAGGCTGTGGTCCAAGCATAACAGCTTGAGACAGATTTAAATCTGATCTTTTGGACCGTCTTAGAGAAATAAAGGAGTCCAAGATGGCTGGTTACTCTTCAAGAAGGAAGTCCTAAAGGCGCAGGAGCAGGCTGTCCCCTTGAGCCACAAAATGAGCTGGTGGGGAAGAAGACCAGCGTGGATGAATAGGGAGCTATTCTTGAGGCTCCGGGAGAAAAAGAGAATCTACCTCCTGTGGAAGAAGGGATGGGAAACTCAGAAAGAGTACAGATAAGTTGTTAAGATGTGCGGAGAGAAAATCAGAAAGGCAAAAGCCCAGCTTGAACTCAACCTGGCCACTGGGGTAACAAGGAACAAGAAACCCTTTTACAAATACAACAACAGTAAGAGGAGGACCAAGGAGAATCTTCATTCTTTATTGGTTGAGGCTGGGAATGTGACCACTGAGGATAAGGAAAAGGGAGAGGTTCTGAATGCCTTCTTTACTTCTGTCTTTAAAAGTCAGACCAGTTATCCTCAGAGTACTCCACTCTCTGACCTGGTAGTCTCGACTGGAGTGCGGACAGAACCCCTGTGATTCGGGAGGATGCAGTCAGAGACTTACTACTCCAGTTGGACTGTCACACATCCATGGGGCCAGATGAGATTCACCCAAGCGTGCTGAGGGAACTGGTAGAGGTGATAGCTGAGCCGCTCGCGATGGTCTATCAGCGCTCCTTGTTGACTGATGAGGTCCCAGAAGACTGGAGGCTTGCCAACGTGACTCCCACCTACAAGAAGGGTTGTAAGGAGGACCCGGGGAACTACAGGTCTGTTAGCCTGACCTCAGTGCCAGGGAAGGTTATGAAGCGGATTGTCTTGAGGGAGATCATGTGGCATGTGCGAGACAAAGGAGGGATCAGGCCTAGCCAGCATGGGTTCACAAAGGGTAGGTCCTGCTTGACCAACCTGATCTCCTTCTTTGATCTACCTGTCTGGTAGATGAGGGAAAGGCTGTTGGTGTAGTCTACCTAGACTTCAGCAAGGCCTTTGACACTGTCTCCTGCAGAAGCTGACAGCCCGTGGCTTGGACAAGTACATTCTTGGCTGGATAAGGAACTGGCTGGAAAGCTGGGCCCAGAGAGTGGTGGTGAATGGAATTAAATCCAGATGGTGATCTGTCACAAGTGGTGTTCCCCGGGGGTCGGTGCTGGGCCTGTCCTCTTTAATATCTTTATTGATGACCTGGATGAGGGCACTGAGTGCATCCTTAGTAAGTTTGCAGATGATACCAAGTTGGCTGGAAGTGTCGATCTGCCTGGGGGTAGCGAGGCCCTACAGAGGGATCTGGACAGGCTGTTTAGCTGAACTGAAGCCAGTGGGATGAGGTTCAACAAGACCAAATGCTGGGTCCTGCACTTCGACCACGACAACCCCCGGCAACGCTACAGGCTTGGGGCGGAGTGGCTGGAAGTCTGCGTAGAGGAAATGGACCTGGGGATATTGATTGATGCTCAGCTAAACGTGAACCAGCAGTATGCCCAGGTGGCCAAGAAGGCCAATGGCATCCTGGTTTGCATCAGAAACAGTGTTGCCAGCAGGAACGGGGAAGTAATTGTCCCCCTGTACTCAGCACTGGTGAGGCCGCACCTTGAGTACTGTGTCCAGTTTTGGGCCCCTCACTGCAAGAAAGACATTGAGGCTCTGTAACGGGTTCAAAAGTGGGCAACAAAGCTGGTGCGGGGTCTGGAACACAGACCTTATGAGGAGCGGCTGAAAGAGATGGAATTGGAGAAGAGGAGGCTCAGGGGAGACATTCTTGCTCTCTATAACTACCTGAAGGGAGGTTGTAGTGAGCTGGGGCTCGGCCTCTTCTCTCATGTAACTAGTGACAGGACTAGAGGGAGTGATAGGACTAGAGGGCTGCGCCAGGGGAGATTCAGGCTGGACGTTAGGAAATACTACTTCTCTGAAAGAGTGGTCTGGCAGTGGAATGGGCTGCCCAGGGAGGTGGTGGAGTCACTGACCCTGGGGGTGTTCAAGGAACGTTTGGATGTTGTGTTGAAGGACAAGGTTTAGAGAGAACTATTGGTGATGAGTGAATGGTTGGAATGGATGATCTTGTAGCTCTTTTCCTTCCTTAGTGATTTTGTGATCTTGCAGGCTGCGCTATGTGAAAATTTCAGCCTTTCCTTCTCCCCCTTTTAATCGATTTGCTTTTCTTCTTTCTCCTTCAGTGATAAAATTTCAACTCTGTATTCCTTTATTAAAAATATATTTTTTTTCGTCCTCTATCCACCTAGCAGTAAAAATGTTCATCTTAATGTCTTGTTACTGTTGCTACTGGGGACAATAGGATTATAGAAAAAGAAAGGATGTGGCCTTTGCGGCAGCAAAAGCAGTGTCGCTCTCTGACAGGCTACAATAGGTAAAGGAGAAGTGGTGTATCTGTTCAGCTTCTCTGCACTAATTGGAATACTTCACATTTGTCTCACTCCAATTTATAGGAGGGAGATGAGGTTCTTTTAATATCTATATACCTGGTGTGAGATTAAGAAACAACGGTTCAAATGTTAGTCCAACCAGTTTATTATAAATCCTAATCAGGGAGATGGGGAAGGGAAGGAGGGCGATAGAAAAGATAGGAAAGAAGCAAGAATTGTGTAAAGCAGGGATAGTCACCACCAGGATCCAGCAGTGGTCCTGTTGCACGACATTTCGAAGGTCCGAGGCAAAAGCAGCAGGGGGGGAGAGCAGCAGTGTGTCCGGCCTTGGGCAGCAAGCAGGTAACAGGAAGAAGACGCAGAGCCAGTCTGGGAGGAAGCAGCAGGACTCACGTAGCAGGCCCAGGAGAGTCCATCAGCATGCAGGAATTCTGTAGTGAGGAATCTGATGGCATACACCTTTGTTCTTCTTCAGCATTGTGGTATAGCGCAGAGCAAGTCCAGGAGGGATAGAGGCAGGTAATGAGGCTTCTTATGGCAGAAAACTCTTCTTCTTCATGAGGAATCTGTTGCCAGAAAAACTTAAACCTCATGGTTTTCGATTCCTCTTCTATCCTTCTTCTTCTGCCAACATGGCATTCCTGGGTGCTTGGATAAGAGTCATGTGCAGCACCTCCTGAGATGGCCATCTTCCTTGAGATAAATTCACACAAAAGACTGCTTTATGGCCATTAAGCTGCAGCTTCTCTCTCTCTTGTTGCCCCCGGTCTTGTCCATCTGTGTCCCTCAAAGGATTTCACAACCCTTGCCCAGGACTTGCCTGGACTTGTTCATCTGTGTCCCCAGCAAGCTTTGGGACAATGATGTAAAAGAATAATATCTTACAACATTGATGCCTTTAACTACCATATGGGAGCTCATAACAGATTCAGCTTTCCTTTGAATATTGCCACTTTAACTGGTGTTTGCTCCATACAAAATTTTGTGTTCCATGTGATATGAGTTTTTAGTAAGTTTGATATATGGCTCAGCTCCTCCAAACTTTAGTTGTTGTTCATCCAGAAGAAACCATACTTTTTTTTCTTACATATTTTTTTCTTATGAGTGTTTGAAAAGCTTTTCAATTTTCAGTGCATTTCTCTTTATCTCCTGTGTGGATGGTTTTGGCATGAGTAAATCATTTTCCACATTTTTTCTTTATATTTAAAAGAGAATATACTTTATAGCTTCACTTTCTCCTTTTTTTTTTTTTTTTTCCCCTCTAGTTTCTTCAAGCCCTGATGGTATTTTAAATACACTGTCCCAAAGCTGTTGAGCTCTGGGATATCATTGTCATTTTACTTATTTATTTTACCTCTGTCTTAGGTATTCTTTAAAATTCTGGAGGAGTAAATAAACTTTGTTTCAATTTTATCTGTTAATGTTGTTTCTCACTTTTTACCTCTTTATTAAAGTTAATATGCTATGTAAAAGTATTTTAAAATTTATTAGAAATGACTGCCTGTATTACTTCCCAGTACAGAGGCCTTTAAATAACAATGAGAAACAGAATGTAAATACACATTTAAACATGCTATCAGAAATCTGATGTGCTCCAGCTAATCTCAAGGCCTTTGAATCTTATAACATAATTGTGTCCTAGTTCAAGTTGGCTGCTTTCAATACTTACCCAAAAGAGAGACCTGTTCTATCTTAACCACAGATGTAGGATACAAACATTGACCTTGCTTTTCTGGCTTTATTTTCAAGCCAAAGTAAAGGATACTTAGTTTTCACAAAGGAAGAATTCCTAGAATTAGTACACAAGAAAAAAATCTACATTTGAAATTGGCTAAAGCATATAAACTATGTAAATATGCAAAATGTCTCAAAAAATACACATTACAATATATTTTCTGCTTTAAGAAGTCCTGAAAACAGGACTACATTACCCATGACAAGGTAAAATAGTTTCTAAACAAAATGAATCCATTTTTGTCCCTGAGATTCACTCCTTCTGTTTTCTATCCCTTTATTTTTATGTGGCTTTGTAAATAAAACAAGCAGCAAATCAGTGGGAACTATGAGGCAGCCTGAATAGAAACTAATCAGATGAGTCCCAACAAACTACAGATTATGTCTACCAAGCCATAAATGTTGAAAGAAAATGTAAACAAAATTTGGGAGAGGCCACTGAACAATTTGGAAATGATTTAGTGCCTAAATATAATGTCAGCTACAGCATGTGCCTGAATATAGCCCAATTATATTAAGAATGATTTTGAAATGCTGCTTTTCATCATGTTTCTTCCATTCTTTAGAGCCTGCAGTGCTGACCAACATCAGCTACTATTAAAGTGTCTTCATGCATGTAAAATAATATGATTTCACAATGATTATATATTCACTCTACAGCTGGCTGAGTTTTTACATCTCCATTTGTCATTGACTATTGTGTCCAATTAAATGATTAGCTTTTAAAAACTGCTGCACATTATGAGAGTGAACTTGTGTTCCATTGCACTGAGTGATGCAGAAACAAACTCATTACAGCATGTAATTCACCCATATTAAATAACAAACAGATGGCTGCTGTAAATGAGAGCTGCTTTTTCTCTTCAAAAGTGCCAGGAAAAAGGTGTTTTTATTTATCTTTGTTTCCAGCTTCTTTCTGTTTTCTTGACAAGTGGGCAGCTGGTTGCTGAGGTTTTCAATTGGTGCAGAAGAATGAAAAGCCTGTTTCCATTAATTTCCCCATAAAATAAGTCTTTGAATCATTCCTGTTATAAATGCATGTGCAGTAGCAAGCTGCTGCTTGATTAATTCACTTATTATGAAGATTTCATCTTTTATAAGAGGGCCTGCAGGTAATTTATCTTGTTTAGTAAGATTAGAAAAATGTAATTATCTTGATACCTTTGGACCCCTCTCATTTTAATTGTGTTCCCATAAATTTCAAACATAAAGATGGGATTTTTTTCTTGCACAAATGTTCCAACATGTGGTAGAAAAATGTGTTGTAAGATCTGCATAAAAACTTATCAAGTAAAATACAATTGGGTCACACTGTTAAAGGAATGCATACAAATCAAACCAGCATACAGTTGTGGAATCATATACAAATATCTGTTTCTGGTTCTCTTTATGCAGACATTTAATAGCTATAGTTGGGATTTATGCTTTTTATTGTTGTTATGTTATTTTTAATATTATTTTATTAATATTTTTGTAATATATATATTATTGATAATGTACATCAACTGGAAATAAAGAATCTGTTCAGTTTTCACTAATCAGATTAAAAATATGTTTTCCTTCATATATCCCATTAAGAAAAAAAAGGGCAAATCCACAGGGTGAGTTCTAACAGTTCCTCTGAACTCTTCCATATTGTATAGACTTCTCCCTGCTCTTTCTCTTACCTTCGCTTAGAGGGTTTATTATGTTGCCTTTTGTGTGATTCTTTATTTTCAGTTTGTCAGTTCTACATAGATGATTTTCCTTATTTTCTTACATATATGATTTCTAAGAACCTCCTGATTCTTTTCCCCACCCACAAAATATTAACTAAAACTAAACGTGTTTCTTTTTCCCATTAATTTTATTCAGAGTTGTGATGGTCAACTTCCACAAAGCAGGTGTATAAGAATGCAGTAAGTAGACAGTAACTACACCACATACCTCAGAATTATGTTCCAGAAGAAAAGCAGAGGTTGAAAGAACAGAAAAGGCTGTCCTATTTGAGTAAATTTTCTGAGCTTTGAGCATCTGCAGCTGAAGAATATAATAAATGCAGCTGAAGAATATTCATAAATCATTAAATTTTCCAGATTTTTTTCAGTAATAGCTCTATTATGTGAACCTGCAAACAGATCTATCAAAATTCACTGAATATTATAAGCCTTTTAACATTTAAATGAGGAAAAAAATATATCTTTTCAGTGAGTTCAGAGCTGAGTTGTTTCAGGATTTCACTTTCATACCTTCTCAGCTTTTGAGGGTTTCTAAAGAAGCCATTTGGATGCTATTGAACTTAAGTTTATAAAAGGCAGTACAGGCACTGAGTATAGTAATGTACAAAGAAAGAAGTTTGCAAAGTGAAAGTTAGTCAGTAAAAACTCCTATAAGCATATGCTAACTGTACAAAGTTGAAACCATGAAACTGACAAATGTGTGCACATGGTTGACTAATTGTAAGTCAGGTGCCACTACCAATTGTGACAAACAGTGATCTGGGAGACCTATGTCAGCAACTACATACATGAATGCTGAAAAGGCTAAGACTCTTATTAGGGAAGACTGACAAATAACCCTTAATGACCTTGCAATTGCTCTAAATTACAGTTCGACATCAGCACACTGAATCACACCATGATCTTCTCTAAACTTTTTTCCATTCCAGGCCCTGTGAACATCCTTGGAATTTCTGACAATACTCTTAAAATCCCAAATGAATTAAGAGGTTAATTTTAAAGAAAGATACTTAATTCTAACAGAATTTACCATTGCAAGTGCATTTAACAATTTTAAGACCTAGTTCTTTTTAATAATCACATATGACGATACAGAGAAAAAAAAAATATGTTCACTATATGAATAATATATTGCAATTGGGTTCTAATTGCCAAACAAACTGATTAAGGCAGTGAATTAATTAAAAAGAAATATTTCACACCACAAAACAGTTAGAGTATAGAGACACTTCCCTCCATCTAATGAAAGTGTTAGTTGAAAGCTGTTATTTTTCTCCAAATACTTTCCAGGTAAATTGCTAACTGCAAGTGCATACTATATTACTTTTATCAAAACAGAATCAAAATTATTATAGATTCTAGTTGCTCGGAAACTACTTTTTTGTCTGTCTGATTTGTTGTGATTTTATTTAATGTGATACCTTGTTTCTGGTAGTGCATGATTATGTTACTTTCTAATTGATGATTACAGAAAGGATGAAAGTTTTCTTACAATTAGTAGTGAATAGGCGTTCCTTCTTATCTTTGAAGTTAGAAGATAAAAGCAGTTTGTGATTATTTACTAGTGGACAGCCAAAAATTTAGTTGTGTAGAATTAATAAGACACTAGGACAAGCACAAACATTTTGCATTAACAAAAATCAGAATGCAATTTCTCCTAAAAATTAAAAGCAAACTGCTGGTTCCTAAGTCTTCCACAACATAAAGCCCATGCTAAATCCACACACCAAAATATTACAATCCATTATCTCTGGAGAGCTCAAAAATTGATGTATTAAACTAGCTAGAGATTGCGAGAATCAGTAAGCACATTGTACTACCTCTGTCTTTCATTCCTTGCAACCTTGGGTTCAATCAGACTTAAACGTCAGCTTATGGCATATTTTTGGTTTTAAAGATTTCATTTGAAAGTTCTGAACACTAATTATACTTCCAGTAATAATGGGTAGAATAGTTTCAAATACACAACAAACAAACAAACAAACAAACAAACAAATAAATAAACATAGTTTAATTGAATATTTTAAGAATGGGTGAATGCAAATATTATGTTCCTACTCTGAATGGTGTAAACTGAACTTGGGCCTGCATTTTGAGTATTGCTGGGAGTTAAAACTGAAAACTTCAGTATGTTTAGGGCTCAGTCTTTTAGTTTATATTATGATTTCTGGTTTCTGAAAATATTTCCATTTAGTCAGTAACATTAACTGATATTTCTATGAGTTAGTTTTATTACTTCAATGGATTGTGAAAGAGATGAGGATAGTCTCTATATCATAACTGAAAATCTAAGTTAGATGTTGGTCTAATCACTAAAAGCATGAAAAAAAGTCTTTTTCAAACTTTCCCTGCAGAATGCTGCTTCAGTAATTCTTTAACTCATTTTAATGAAAAAATATCTCATTGCTGTTTGGGAAGAAACTAATCTCCTTTCCAAAACGTTTGCATAATGTATTGAAAAAGAAGTGACTGCAGAATCTGCTGATCAGTCTTTTGAGGATTCCATGTAAGTTGAGTAAACTTTAATCTAACGCTACTAAGAAAAGCATATACACACAGCATTGCATGCTTAGGTATTTAGTACAAAGAACCAAATTTGTTTAGATCGTAACTTGTAATACTATTTAGCAGTCACATAAACCTTATGTTTAACCAAAGAAGATTAATACTTCCCCCTAGCTCTCACTAATGGTCTGTCCTTATACAACGGATTGTATAAGTATCATGATTATACGAAGTCTAACAAAATAACCCTATAAGTGTGTCTATTATCAATAAGCAACTAGTCCATTTTAATATATTACACATATCTTATCTAGTTACCCATGAATTTATTTTACATATTTTTAAATATATTGCATATATACGTGTCTCTCTACATGTATTTATGTATAACTGTGGCATAGATCACCTACAAGATTTCTCTAAGAACACTTAGTTTACAATTTGTTTGACATAAAATGAGGGGAAAAAAAAACCAAACACTGGAAATAATAGCATGAGAAAACAAAAAAATAATTACTAGCTCTTTCCTCACCTTCTGCTTTGCTCAAAATGCTCAAGGTTCCTAGGATAAGTATAGGGGTATTACACAATTTTGTATCTAGTAGTTTTGGGCTTGAATATGGCAGTTTCCATATACTGCTGTGTTTGTCCCCATGTACACAATTGCTTCTTCCATGTTATGACTAAAGGAAGAAACTACTGTTGATCTTTTTATGATAATTCAGAGCATTTGGACTGAGTTCCAGAAGTAAAGACAGAAAATCCAACTTACGGGATGTGGTTAGCAACGGAGATAGCAAGTGATTGTAATTTCACCGCAGAGCTTTCAGACTATTGTAAACATTTCAGGAGAAAAAGTTGTGTCCAGATTTTTAGAATACAAAAATCCTCTAAAACTAAAATACAATATTAGTCTACCTAAAAATGTTTGCATAATGCCATTTATATGTCAGGAGCTAGCATGTATGATATGACATTGAGGGCTGTTCCATACAAATCTCTGACTGGCAGCTGGAGACAAGCTGCATCCTACAGCATAGAATTACCATTTCAAGGAATTCAGCCGTCTCGGTAGTGCAGACATTAGGCTGAGCTCTGTACATGTAGCTATTTATATATGAGACTGATACCTAAGCATCCACTTCAGGTGAGAAATATGGATCAATGTAGCTCACTAAACATACTGTCTAGTGCCTTTTAAGATGCTACAATACATTTGGCCTAGGATCCAACTGTGTCTCAGAAGGAAATACGCTTCTCATAGATCATGTGCCATATGTGTCAACCCTGTCAGAATATATCTTCCACCTAAATGCCTCTCCCATAGTATAAGGTATCATTGTTCGATATCTGAAAGCCACTCTCCATGTCCATGTGCATAGTTTGATATGTGAACTAGATGCCTAATCTTCTACTGAAACCTGGTGGAGGTTGGTTTCTTTGCCTTTAGAAAGTAAAGGTGTCTCTCTGACACCAAATAACACTCATAGAGGTGCACGAATCTCTTCTAGTTCTTCCATATGAGTCAGTCCCATACTGGTGGCCTGGATCATCTCAAATATGTATATGCAAGTAAATGAAGCCCTTCAAATTAGATCTTGTAGAAATCTAAGTTATTTTTATATCTAGTTACATGAAACTTGACCTGAATCCCACCTCTTATGTAAAGCAAGGAGAACATTACTGCCATGTTAGACCACTCCTGAACAATCCTTGAATATGTGGTTTCAGAATTGTAATTGCAATCCAGACTGTCAATTTATTTAAATGCTTGCAAGAATAACCTTGAAGATATGCCCTTTTAGTGACAGATATCAGACAAGTAAATCCTGACATAGAATCATAGAGTCATAGTATGATCAGGCTGGAAGATACCTCAAAGATCATCTAGTTCTAACCTCTCTGCTGTAAGCAGGGTAGTCAGTCACTATATCTAACTGCCAAGGGCCCCATCCAAACTGGCCTTGAACACTTCCAAGGATGGGGCATCCACAGCTTCTCTGGGCAATCTCTTCCAGTACCTCACCATCCTCTGAGTAAAAAATGTTCTCCTTATCTAAATCTCCTTTCTTTTAGTTTTAAACCATCCTCCTTTATCCTATCAGTATCAGACTGTGCACTCCTAAGGGTAAGAAATCAGGTAAACGTAAAAGGCAGAAGGTCTACATGAATGTGCAGTGAGCTCACAAAAAAACTCAAGTGAAAGACCAAAGTCTACAGAATGTGGAAAAGGTGTCTGACCACATCGGAGGAATATAGAACAGTTATCAGGAATTGGGGGGTTGCCACAGGAAAGTTTAAGGCCCATTTGGAATGAAATCTGATGAGGGAGGTCAAGGACAATAAGAAAGGCTGGACATTCTACAGGAAGTAAGGACATTCTTCATTCTAAGGAAAGGAAGACAAGAGAAAGTGTGGATCTGCTGCTGAATGAGATGGATGCCTTGGTAATGGAGGATAATGTGAATCACAGAATCACGGAACCACAGAATGGCTTGGGTTGGAAGGGACCTCTAGGATCTTCAAGCTCCAGCCCCCCTGCCACATGCAGGGCCACCAACCTCCCCATTTAATACTAGACCAGGCTGCCCAGGGCCCCATCCAACCCGCCCTTCAACGCCATGCTGTTTTCAGGGATGTCCGGAAACAGGAACACAGGAAGTTCCATATAAACATGAGGAAAAACTTGTTTACTTTGAGGGTGACAGAGCATGGGAATAGTTGTGCCCTAGAGTGCTTGCGGAGTCTCCTTCTCTGGAAGTATTCAGAACCCTCCTGCTTTCCTGTGTAAGCTACTGTAGGGAGCCTGCTCTAGCACGGAGATTGGACTAGACAATCTCCAGAGATTCCTTCCAAGCCCTACAATTTTGTGTTTCTGTGATTCAGTGTAAGAAATTGATCTGTTTATAAGTTCCTATAAATGACATTCTGGGCCTCATTAAAACAAATATATTTATAAAAACATTTAGATTTGTGATATCTGCAAGATGCAATAATCATAATAAAAGAATAAAAGTTAGTGATTGTTGAAACTGTGCTGTTGTCTACCAGGAATCATTTCTGGTATGTACTAGATAAATGAAAAGAAATGGACAACTGGTTCTAGATAGTCCTACTTAGGGAGAGGGGTTTTGCTAGATGATGACCTCCAGATCTTTCTTCCAACCTCAACCATTCTGTGTCTGTGAATTAGAATAGCTAGTAGAACTTTGAAACTCTCTTTGATTCCACAGAACCACAGAATATGCAGATGACTGTTTTTCAAGACTTCAGAGAAAACTTGTTAAAACAAGAAGAGATCAATATCATAAGAGGGGAAGGGGGGTGGAAAGCAAAAAAGAAAAAAAGAAAAAAGAAAGTTTGATATTCAAATTCTTAAGCCCGGCCAGAAGTGAGAACCATGAGTATGTTCTACTCTGTGAACTATTTTTTTTTCATATATCTTCAGCTACTTATAAAGCAGATCTTAGCATAACTTTTTTTGTTAAAAGAATTAATTGCATTTCATTATCTACTGAAAATGCACTCTGATAAGTGAATTATTGTGAACTTATCCACAGTCTATTTCTTTGACAGAGATCATTTAACAAGACCATTTAAGTTCTCTCTGAAATTTCAGAAGCACATTCAGGCACAAAATTCATGAAAATGAAATATTTTTTTCTTTTTTTTTTCAAATTATTCAGGCATTTAAAAAAAGCATAATTTTATAATATAGAGATATAAAATTATTAGGGTTTTTTTAGATTAATAACAGATACTGGATATTCAGTTCCCTCTCAGAAGGCCATTTTCACACATTTGATATTAGAATGATAATGAAAATTAGGGGAAAAATTAGAGGAATTAGAAATGATTAATTCTACTAGAACCAGAATGAAAAATAAGAAAGCAAAGCAGATGTTTATTTCTCTTGCACTACAGTGTTTTTAGGCTTACACTTTGATTTCAAACTAAGAATTAGTTCAAGTAAGCATAAATTAGAGCTCTGTGTTTGAAAAGCAGCATGCCAGGTTCTGTAAGGTTCTAAGCTTTCTTTTTTCTTTCTTACCAGTGTCATTTTCCTTAAGCATGTTTGGATTGTACTGCACCATAGCATGAATGATGATAAACATCCTAGCAGAAAGACTCAAGTCTTGTGGCCACATTCACACATGCAAGTCCTCTGCTCCCTTAGAATCCTGCTGGGATGAATGGAGTTCATACAAAGCTGCAAGATAGTGGGCTGTTTTCTCTGAAGTCGTTTTTGAATACTCTGTACTTGTCCTTACCCTATTTTTTATGTTCCTACTTGATTGTTTACTTTTAGTATCTTGAAAGACATGCTAACTTTTTAAATTCTTTTTAATGACCAGTATCAGATTGCAATTTTTGGCTGAAAACTCAGTTTTTAAATGTTATTGATCATCATTTTTATTAAGAGTCAAGAATATAAGTGTTCACTAATAATTTTTGCAAATTTAGACTGTAGAGATGATTCCCATTTCCTTTGACTGACTGTAGAACACTTCTGTTCCAATTTCAATCAAACATTCTATGTGTGCAGAACGCTTTCTAGAATCGAACCTTACCTGTTTCTTACTGTTACAAGACAGAACATATACTTCATAATGACAGACATCTTATATTTGGTAGCAAATTACATTGGCAAATTTCTGTTACTTAGTAGAATGTGTGCTCTTGATAATTCTCACTGGTAGTAGGACTTAAGGTGTGAGAAAGAATGGATATATTTGGCTTAATCATCATATCCCTTTCAGAAAAATCTGCATGTGAAAAATAAGATTTAAGCAAATTTGCCACTTCTGATTCTATGCAAAGCATTGAAGAAAATGGGTCTGGAAAAGGAAGTTGTTTCTAATGCAAGCAGTATTCTATCTTGCTGTGATTTGTATTGTCATAATACTGCTCTTGTCCTGCTGAGGAGTGTAATATCGCAAGGCATTAACTTTTAACTTAGCACTTTACTACTATCTGGGGATGTATTTAACCTTTATTACATTTCACAGGGATGATTTTATTCAGTAACTATTTACTCCTCCCTTGGGTTGACCACAACAAACAAACACATTTAAAAAGCACAAATCCAATCTATGCCAGGATTCTGTGTGTTAGTTGTATGTGTTGCATAACACATTTCTTAACATAAGTCCCGTGACTTATTGATTTCTGATATCTTTTTTTTTTAAATTTAGCATGATTCTCATATTTAGATATGAGAATCCTTTATTTCTAGAAATGATGCAAAGTTTCACAAGGTGAATAAAATTGCTAGAACACTGCACAAGAAAATCTGACAGCTTCTGAAATATACATGAAACTTCAGAGTGAGACATTGTTTTACATCAGCAATATTTTTCTTTTGTATGGGAATGAACTGAAGAATATCATTGCCACTTCTGAGTAAGTAACACACTTGTAAAAAGAATGTGAACTCCAAAAAACCTACTTGTTGCATTTATTGTTTTCAAAATTATCCCTCACAAATACTAGTAAAAAGTTTAGATTAACTGTTCCAGTAGCTTTCTCAGATTAATTAGTAAAGACCTCTACAGGAGACAATTCTGGAATAATCAAGAACAAAAATAAGTGCAATAGTCAGCAGAAGTCTAAAGAAAGAAAAGCCTTAGTCCTACTCAGCTGTGATTAGGCATGCAGGAAACCTGAAAGCACTAATATAATATTAATTCTTAAAATTATAAATCAATTCATAAAATTCACTAATATAGTATTAATTCATGTGCACTTTAATTACAGACAGACCTGTGTTGTTTCTTTTTGTTTGTTTACTTGCTTGTTTTTAATCTACTTTCCCTTTTAACATGTAATTTATTTTAGATAAGTATTAGTTTTTCATTTCAATAACTTTTTATGGCAAACATCTTCATATGTATCTAGCATACTTTTTTCTCACAACAGGAAATGCTGTTGTGTTGTTTTTCTTTTGGGTGGGGTAAGTTTTTGTGGTAGTATTATTATCTTCACATTACACTGTGTAACCACATAAAAAGTCTTAACTATGTACCTGTCTGAGTAATATGCGTAACATTTAGTTACAGTCCTATCTGTATATGAATCACATATATGACAATGAATACTAAACATTTGTTGTTTACCATTTCCTACGCTTATTCTTCATCATGGTGATGAAAAACTACTTCATATTCAAAAGTTTTTTCCATATTCAAAATGAATCAAATGAATACAAAACATCATCCAATTCAACTTCAACTTCACTGACACTATAGGCCATATCCATTATGGTCTTTCAGGTCAATAATTCCTGAACTGAGAAGGATTAATAGGATTTATGACCCTCTTTTCAACTGCATGTAGCACAAGCAGTACTAATTATATTTTCATTAACCTCTGTGGCTAGCTCATGTTCTAATAATTTAGCCCTGTTATGGATTAATCCAACATTCTACATGTTCAATAATGTGAACATACAAACAAGAGCTATATGAATAAATCCTAATGGCCAAATCATGGTTGCTGTAAGGAAGAAATACTTGTAAAAGATCCGCTGCTTCTAGAATCTCCAAAGATCTGGCCCATTCATTGGTCAGCTGTAACTTTGCTCTTTCAGTGATATATGCATAGTCAAAGAGCCAATGTGAGCAGTGTACAGAAACTAAATCTTCACCTCTTCAACTGACCCCTCCCTCCACTGGGTTTTTGTCAGATATCTCATTTGCCAGAGGGAATAAGAGGTACACAGGAGATAGAGCTCCGCTGTGATTAACAACAGGATTACCAATGCTGAAATGATGTTTCTGCAGTCAGCAGAGGAGTAACAACTGAATTCATTCCAGACTGCAAATTTCCATGAAATGTGCTATCCCACAGCCACTCTTCTTCTGAGCTATCTTTTCACTCCTTCTCTGCTGCTGCTTAAGATCTATAATAATTGTTTAGCTTTTGCTTAATTGATTAAAATTAAGTATATTTAATCTATAAGATATAAGGCAACAGATCTATTCCCCAGTCATGATGAATCTGGGACTTGAAAATAAATTATCATGGTAACCATGATAGATTACGTGGCAAGAAATTTAGAGTTAACAGTGGTTATGTGAGAAGCACTGCACACTTTTCATTATTTGTATTTTTAATTCAGTGCTAATGTCAAACACTTTCAGACATTTGGTTGCAATATATGCTCAGCAAAGTACTGAAATACTGTTTGCATACAGGGAATTAAAAGAGGTATTTTGGAGACAGTTTTACAAATTGTTGTTATGTCTAATAAATTATGGAGGAAGAAATATTTAATTAAAATTGAATTTGGTAAAATGGCAACTTCCCTCATTACCATTCTAAGTGGAATAAGTTTTTCAGGGAGCTAATCCTGTGCTCATACAAAATCCAGAGGCACCTGTAGAATACAACTTGGCTTACCTGTTTTGACTATCTATGTTAACAATTATTGGTAACAACTATTTTTGCTCACAGACTTTAAAAGTGCTACCTATTTATCTGATTACCTGCTACTGCTATTTATCTGATTAGGCTGAGAGATAAATTTTGAAGTACAGTTGAATTTATCTCTTCACATTATCCATTGAAATACACAATAAAGCTTAATCATTAAATCATTCTATTTATTTATGTTTATTTATTTACATTGCACATACATATTTGGTAGCTTGAATTAGTCCTGTCTACACTAGAGAATAGTGAAAGAAAATTACGTCTGCTATTCGTGTTGAGAAATTGTGTGAATATATACATATATACATATTCAAGAAGAAAACAACTACTAATACTTGATTAATAATTGGATAGGTTTGGTGCAGCTGTCCTTTCCTCCTTGAAACATTGTACCAAATTCATCTGCTGGCCTTAATACTTGATTACTAGCCAAAACAGGAAACATCTCATTTCTGTAACCTATTAGTATAACAGAGATGCCCTAGGAGATGCTGTGCCTGATTTACTTACATTTCTTAGCAGTCACATACACAGTGCATTCCTGAAGAACATTAAGGAACATATATATATATATATATATATATATTTTTTTTTTTTAACAGGCCAGAATTTTTTCTTGTCCTCAAATGAAACAAATCCACTCTTAGAACACAAATGCTAAAAATATTATTCCAGCAGACAGAGTAGTATGTTGAGCCCATATGTTCAAAGAAATCCAGAATCTGTAAGATTCTGCAATGCAAAATGGTTAACTATCAGCAACTAAATAACTGCAGCGTAAGTGCTCTTTCACTGGATGTTTTCTATGAATTAAAGTTTAAAATAATGAGTCATGCATTATGTACTCTATTCTGGTGTTCCAGACAGAGATACTATAGAGACATAAAATGAACTATGTGGCTAAATCTTACAGGACTTTATAATAGTTCTGATGGTAGTTCTGCTTTATGTTGAACCTCTAGTTTCCTTCAGCTTGATTTTTTTCCAAGTAACTATTCAATCTCCAGCTGATAATACTCGTTGCAGGCTCCCTAAAGTTACCCTTCACTTCACCTAACTCATATCAATAATATACTTGTACATATGCATAAGACAGGACAGGACAGGGTAGAATAGAGTACAGAAGGGTGGGGTGCAATAGGGCAGGACAGGATAGGATAGGATAGGATTGGATAGGATAGGATAGGATAGGATAGGATAGGATAGGATTAGTTCAGTCAGAATGGATATTCAGGAATTATTGAGCCCAGTTGCCTGACCTGACCACTCATAGCTAACCAAAAAATTAAATCATATTAAAAATGGTATTGTCCAATTGCCTTCTGAACAATTGCAGGCATGGGGAATCAGATGCCTCTCCAGGAAGACTATTTCCGTGTTTGACCATGCTCATGGTAAAAAAATTTTTCCTAATGTTCAGTCTGAGCTTCCCTTGGCACAGCTCTTTGCTGTTCCTGTGAGTCCCATTACCAGTTACCAAGGAGAAGAGACTGCCACTTTTCCATCACACAGAGTTGTAGAGAGCAATGAGATTTGTTAGCTTTCTTTCCTCCAGACTAGACAACCTGAGTGTTCTCAGCCTCTTCTCATCAGATATGTCTTCTAGCACTTTTACCAGGATTTTTCCCTCCTCTGGACACTTTCAACATCTTAATATCCTTTCTATTTTGCAGAGACCAGAAATAAACACATTATTCAAGGCAGGGCTTCACCAATGACAAATAGAATTGAAAAATCACCTTTTCTGACTAACTGGCTATACTGTGTCTAATGCACCTCTAAATGCAGTTTATCCTCATGACTGCCAGGACTTGCTGCTGTCACAAGTTAAGCCTGCTGTCAGCCAATATCTCCAGATCCTTCTCATCAGCGCTCACACCAGGCACTCCATTCCAGATGCAGAACCCAGCACTTTCTTCTGTTCAACTTCATGTTGCTACTGATTGCCCAATGCTCCAAATTGTCTAGATCCTTCTGCTAGGCCTCTCATCCCTCCAGAAACTTAATAGCATCTCCCATTTCAGTATCATCAGCAAACTTGCATTCCATTCCTGTATCCAGACCATTCATAAAAAGGTTGAACAGGACTGGTGTCATGGTTTTATGATTTTTGTTTATCGGTTTTCCGATCGGATGAAACCTTTCCCCTCCCCAGGGAGAAAGGTGATTGCAAAAGTATAAATATGGGGAGGTGTGGCAGGTTGATTATATCACTTTGCCACAATCTCACAATGGTGTTACGTGCTTACTATGGTAGAGGCAATCACTGGATGGCTTGATACATATGCAGTACCCCATGCTACCACCTGAAACATCATATTGGGTCTCGAGAAACAAGCTCTATGGCAACATGGCACTCCAGAAAGAATTGAGTCAGATAATGGGACTCATTTCAAAAATTCTCTTGTAAATACATGGGCCAAAGATCATGACATTGAGTGGATTTATCATTATCCCTTATCATGCATCAGCTTCTGGTAAAATTGAATGCTACAATGAGTTGTTAAAAACCATGTTGAAAGCAATGAGTGGTGGAACATTTGAGCATTGGGAGAAGCACCTGGCAGAAGCCACCTAGTTGTTCAATATTAGAGGATCAATCAATTGCGATGGTCCTGCTAGCTCCCTGCATACTGTCAAGGGAGATAAGGTCCCTGTAGTAAATGTAAAGAACTTGTTAGGAAAAGTGGTTTTTCCAGGTTCTAGGAAGGACAAACCTTTTTGTGGAACTGTTTTTGTCCAGGGACCTGGGTCCACTTGGTGGGTGAAGCAGAAAAATGGGGATGTTCAATGTGTACCACAAGGGAATTTGATGTTGGGGGAGTGCAGTCAGTAATTCCATGTGTGTGTATATATATATATATATAGGTTTGTGTGTATGTGTGTTTAATGTTTGGTAATTGTTTTGTTTGTATATATTAAGCATGATGTAGTGATGTAGAATAAGGGGTGGAATGTCACAGTTTTATGATTTTTGGTTATCGTATTCCACATCATAACATCATGTAGTGCACTGGGAGTTAAACTGTTAATGCCCCAGTTCCGGGCACCTGTCCGGAAGAGAAGAAGAGCTATATACCCCAGGGGGCTTTGTGGTCAGAGAGGAGATATAACCCCTTGCAAGGTCACCTGATGCACTCCTTTTTGTCGGCTCTCCTCCCTGTTACTCAACTGGACTGTGCATCTCACCTCAGTGTTATGGTGACACCTATTCACCTTTCGGACACTCTCATTATATTTATTAGCTTTAATTCTGATTATATTGTATTATAGTGTGCTATCATGCATTCCAATACTATATTTAGTAAATTAGTCTCTCCTCAGATCATTGCCGCTGTTTTTAATGATTTGGGGGTCCTGTTTCCCTTTTCTGGAGGTGCAGATTTTGCGGAATCCCTCCGCCCTGCTAGTCATGGAACCAGAGCCGTACCAGCCCATAAACCACTGACAACTGGCCCTAGAATTGAGCCCTAGGGAACACAAGTGAATGTTCACCAGTAAGATGTATCTCCATTCACTACAACCCTTGTATCATTTCATCATTCAGAATAGCATCAATCTGTTCATCTCACAGTTAGACTATTTGTCCAGAGGAATACCCTGTGGGACAGCATCAAAAGCCTAAGTAAAATCCAGAAAGACTATTTTCATCTCCATCCCTTCATCTACCAAATGGGTGATCTTATCATAGAAGGAGACTAAGACAGGAGTTTCCCATCATGAACCCATGCTGACTACTCTCGATAACAGATTTGTTCTTTAAATGTCTTTAAATGTCCCTCCCAGACACAACAGATTCCATCACTTTTCCAGAGATTTAAGTTATACTAATGGGTCTGTAGCTTCCTGTCTCTTCTCTCACACCCGTAGATGGGTATAGCATTGGCTAACTTGTTATCTATCTAATTGAAGCCAAGACAATATCTAAATATAAATTCAAATGAACTGTCTGTTGTGAGATATCTTGGACATCTCAGTGGTCATTGGATGTCTGTGTTTACATCTGTGAACTAAATATGAGATCTTTACTTTCTATCATGGGAGCATAGACACCTACCTCACTTGTTGCTATCTAAATCTATGGCTTGAATTTATTCTCCAAATTTTAATCCCTATAGTTACTCAGATAGCCTTGTCTTTCCATGCTTCTTTTAATTTACTAGTTAATGAAGCCAGGATATGTATGACTGTTGAAAACATTCTCTTTTGATCTTTGTTTTATCTTTTACAGTATGTAATTCTGATTATGATATTTCTTTCACTGCAGTTCTGTAGATAATGGAGTTAATTGTGATTTGTAGTGTGAAAGCAGACAGGGCTTAAATACAGCAAAATACAATGCCTTATTTTAATGTTTTCTTTTTCATTACTGTTAAAAAATTTTTCACGTAACTCCAAGTTTGTCTAGGAAGAAGCTTTCTTTTAGCTGGCACATATTAAAGAAAACATATTAAGTATTCTTCTCCATCCCCCTTTTTTTTCCTCTCTGAATAGACTGAAAAATATTTCATTTTCTTATTAAGTGTAGTATGCTTAATTCAGATTATTATGCATATGTTAAACTTTCTACTTCTGCTATTGCATTATGAGGGATTCTCCCAAAGTAATGCCTTCTATTTTGTTGGCCTGTGATGTCATAGGCAGATGCTGGTGGTAGGGTATTCCTTCCCAACAGTATACCATTACATTTTGTTGCCATATAAAAGATGGCAGGGGAGGGCCAATCTCACAAAATGGCATCTGGCATCAAAGTGTGCATGAAACAAAAATATGTCACTGAATTCCTCTGTGTGGAAAAAAATGGCACCTACTGACATTCACTGAAGCTGAACGTTTATGGAGACCAAATAGTGGAGATGAGCATAGTGAGGCAGTGGGTGGTGCATTTCAGCAGTGGTAACAGCAACAATGGGTCATTTCTTGTCACAGAGATTTTTAGGAGCATGGCATGAAAACTCTTATTCATCTTTGGCAAAAATGTATTACTAATGGTGGTGATTATATTGAAAAAATAGTATTCTGTAGCTGAGAATTATCTTTATCAAATAATATGACTGCACTCTTTGTTTTGTTTTGTTTTGTATACTAATGTGCGTAGCATAGGGAATAAACAGGAAGAGCTGGAGTTCTGCGTGCGGTCACAAGGTCATGATCTCATCGCGATCACGGAGACGTGGTGGGATAGCTCGCATGACTGGAATATTGTCATGGAGGGCTATGTGCTTTTTAGGAAAGATCGGCTGGCTAGGTGGGGTGGTGGAGTTGCTCTTTATGTGAGAGAGCAGCTAGAATGTATTGAACTTCACTTCGGGGAGAGTGATGTAGCAGTGGAGAGCTTATGGGTGAGAATCAAGGGGCAGGCTGGTAAGGGTGACACTGTTGTGGGTGTGTACTACAGGCCCCCTGATCAGGATGAGGAGGCTGATGAGGCCTTCCAAAAGCAACTGGATGTAGCGTCACGTTCCCAGGCACTGGTGCTTATGGGGGACTTCAATTATCCAGATATTTGCTAGATGACCAACATGGCCAGGCACGCACGGTCCAGACGGTTCTTGCAGTGCGTTGAAGACAATTTTGTGATGCAGGTGGTGGTGGAGGAACCGACAAGGGAAGGGGTGTTACTGGACCTTATTCTCACCAACAGGGATGGACTTGTTAAGGAAGTAACGGTTGGGGGCAGTTTGGGTTGTAGTGATCATGAGATGGTAGAGTTCAAGATCCTGAGTGGAAGAAGCAAAGCAGTAAGTAGGATTGCTACCCTGGACTTTAGGAGAGCCAACTTTGATCTCTTCCGGGACCTGCTTGGAGCTATCCCGTGGGCTTGGGTGTTAGAAGGTAAGGGGGCCTCTGAGAGCTGGTCAGCATTTAAACAGCTCTTCTCCCAAGCTCAGGATCGGTGCGTCCCTGTGAGCAAGAAATCGGGAAAAGGTGGCAGGAGACCTGTGTGGATGAGCAAGGAGCTCATGCGCAACCTCAAAGGAAAGAAGAAGGTCCATGAAATGTGGAAAAAGGGTCTGACCACTTGGGAAGAATATAGGAATGTAGTCAGGGCCTGCAGGGATGCAACGAGGAAGGCTAAAGCCCGCCTGGAATTGAATCTGGCTAAAGTGATAAAGGATAATAAAAAAGGCTTCTTCAAGTATGTTAATAGCAAAAGGAAAACTAGAGAGAATGTGGGCCCCTTACTAAGTAAGGGGGGGTTCTGGTAACGGGGGATGCTGAGAAGGCACAGATACTGAATGTCTTCTTTACTTCCATCTTCAGTGAAAAGGCTCTCCCTCCGGTTTCCCACACCTTGGAGGTTAGTAAGAGGGTCTGGGGAATGGAAGACTTCTCTGCAGTCAGGAAAGAGGACGTGCGTGAGCGCCTAGGCAGTACTAAGATCCACAAGTCCATGGGACCTGATGGGGTGCATCCATGTGTGCTGAGGGAGCTGGCGGAGGTCATTGCCGAACCGCTCTCCATCATTTTTGAGAGGTCTTGGATAACAGGGGAGATCCCTGAAGACTGGAGGATAGCCAATGTCACTCCAGTCTTCAAAAAGGGCAAGAAGGAAGATCTGGGTAATTATAAGCCTGTCAGCCTCATCTCCATCCCTGGAAAAGTGATGGAACAGCTTGTGCTGGATAGCATCTCCAGACAACTGGGAGAAAAGGAGGTTATCAGGAGTAGTCAGCATGGGTTCACCAAGGGGAGGTCGTGCTCGACCAACCTGGTGGCCTTCTATGATGCTGTCACATGCTGGGTGGATGGGGGAAGAGCAGTAGATGTAGTCTACCTTGATTTTAGGAAGGCATTTGATACTGTCTCCCACGACATCCTTATAACAAAGCTGAGGAAGTGTAGGATAGACGAGTGGACAGTGAGGTGGGATGAGAACTGGCTGACTGGCAGAGCGCAGAGGGTCGTCGTTGGTGGTGCAGAGTCTGGTTTGAGACCCGTAACCAGTGGTGTCCCCCAGGGGTCTGTGCTGGGTCCGGTCTTGTTCAACATCTTCATCAATGACTTTGATGAGGGGATAGTGGCCACCCTCAGCAAGTTTGCTGATGATACGAAGTTGGGAGAATTGGCTGACACGCCTGAAGGCTGTGCTGCCATTCAGCGAGACCTGGACAGGCTGGAGAGCTGGGCAGTAAGAAACCGGATGAGGTTCAACAAAAGCAAGTGTAGGGTCTTACACCTAGGGAGGAATAATTGCATGCACCAATACAGGCTGGGGGATGAGCTGCTGGAGAGGAGCTCTGCAGAGAGGGACCTGGGCGTCCTGGTGGACGACAGGTTGGCCATGAGCCAGCAGTGTGCCCTCGTGGCCAAAAAGGCCAATGGCATTCTGGGGTGCATTAAAAAGAGCGTGTCCAGCAGGTCGAGGGAGGTGATCCTCCCCCTCTACTCTACTCTACTCTGCCCTGGTAAGGCCTCATCTGGAGTACTGTGTCCAGTTCTGGGCTCCCCAGTACAAAAAAGACAGGGATCTCTTGGAAAGAGTCCAGCGGAGGGCCACAAAGATGGTGAAGGGCCTGGAGCATCTCCCCTATGAAGAAAGGCTAAGTGAACTGGGTCTGTTAGCTTTTCTCACTTTCCTTGAGATAAGACAACTGAGAGGGGACCTGATCCAGGTTTATAAATATCTGAGGTGTGGCGGCCATAGCGGTGAGGCCAGTCTTTTTTCAGTGGTACGTGGAGACAGGACGAGGGGAAATGGACATAAGCTGCAGCATAGGAAGTTTCGCTCGAATGTGCGTAAGAACTTCTTCACGGTGAAGGTGACGGAGCACTGGAACAGGCTGCCCAGGGAGGTTGTGGAGTCTCCTTCTCTGGAGATATTCAAGTCTCGCTTGGCCCCCAACTGTGCGACCTGGTGTAGGGAACCTACTTGGGCTGTGGGGTTGGTCTCGATGACCTCTAGAAGTCCCTTCCAACCCCTACAATTCTGTGATTCTGTGGTTCTGTTTCTGTTGTAGTTTCCTTGGAAATAAATAGGAGGCATTACTTTCAGAGTGACCTACATAGATGTTATTGGCCTCATGATTTATGAGGCCATCAGGTCATTATTTTCAATCTTCTACAAACACAGTATTATGTTTGAAAAATGCTAAAGCTATGTGAAACTTCAAAGTATATTTTTATTCAACATGAACTGCACAGAGTAACAGAAGCTTTTTAAAGTCAAATCGTTCTGCCCCATTTGCATTACGTTTTTCTAAGTAACTTCATAAAATGTCTTATGCAGGTAGCAAAGTGAAAGAACCTCGGAGAATTATATATTTTCTCAAACAATTGCTGTGGTTGTACATGCAAATGAAATAATTCCACTTGCAATGACAATAGAAACTTCACAGTTATAACAGAGATTTGTTGGAGACAGACGTACATACAGCTTAGCTGACTGTGTAATTCTGTAATTCTAACCTTTGATTACTCAAACTTACACAAAAATCCAGAAAAAAAAAAAAACAACAATTTTTGATCTTTCTAAACATTACTGATTTTCATAAGGTGAATCTCTGGACTTACAAGCCTAGAAATTACTTTAAATCTATATAACAGGCAGGGATTATTTGAACCTCACCTGTGTAAAGAAGTTAAATCATAAAATCTTAGTTTATTCAATTTTTCTCTCTCCTGAGATTACAAAAACAGCTGACAAATACCAACAACTGTCATAATGTAGTTTATGTTTTATGAAGTTATGCTAAGATTATTTATACTTAGTGGCCATCAAATGGCAATGACTGTCTTGATCTCACCTGGATTAATATACACATAAATAACTTGATAGAGCAAGTAAAAAGACTTCATATAAATACTTTAAATAATTCAAATGTTTCAACTCTTATGTCTTGAAACTTGCAAGTTAAAATATTTAGTTACTGTTCATAACAACTTAAAAAACGTGTGAATAAATTTCATGTTTCACACATGGTGTCAACAGATATTCTTATTTCTAACAAGTACACCTTAGACAACCTATAAAAATTAACTTCAAGTTTTTAGTCCTTGTATGTGATATTTCAAGATGTTCTTCTTTCACCCTTAGATACTTACTGATGTTGCTAAAGTTTCTGAAACTAGAATAAAAGGGAAATATTTTTGTAACATATTCTAGAAATAAACTTATGGTACTTTGTATATGTAGACCCTGAAAAAAAAAAAACAAAACAACCCTACTGATCTGAAATAATCCAGTGAGAACTGCAGGCCTCCAATAAAATGAAAAAAAACAGGAAGAATTCCAGAACAGTACTGTCTCACTTTAATTCCTAAGTGTTTTCCTCACAAGCCACACAAAAAGCAAAATAAGAGCAGGAAAATCCCACAACAGTTCTTCCTCTCTATTTTACCCTCTTTTCTGTTTTAGAAAAAGCTGAGAAAATCCCAAAAGAACACTTGAAAATGCCAGCATTTCCTAAGCACTGTTAGAGATAGATTATCCTTTCCTTTTTTTCGTGTTGGGGCCAAATATTACACTGTGAAAGGATGAGGTGGAAATAGTGAGACTTATGCCAAGTTTAAACATTGGAAAAAAGTAATTGCTGACACCTGACAGTTTTATTGTATTGTTAATGTTAGTACCAGAGAGGAAGAACCAACACAGTGATAAATAAAAAATATATATATACACTGTCTGATAAATGTTAGTAGACAGCAAAATTTTAATTATGATGTTCTATTAGAAATTCTAAAGCGTGGAAATTCAAGATTCATAATTTTGACATTAAATTACTCCTGGACACTTAAATTTTGCATATAAATATTTGCCAAGAATAATTGTATGTAGCTACATGGGAAAAACGATTATTTTTTCTTCAAGGCTATTCTTGATCAGAAAGCCATTTCCTTAACTTGAGAAGAAAATAGTAGAATGCAGAAGATCTGATGCAAGGGATTCTTCCTTATTATTTTCCTTTGATCAACTTCTAGTTTTGAGTTAGTACTCTCTAATTTGCAGATGATTGAAAGCAACTGTAAATACTTACATCCATTTGCAGCCCTCATCACTTGTTCAAAAAATAAATATTGAATTCCACAAATTTCTTCCCATTCTCCAGCTGAAGGAAACTCGCAGGAATTGGTGGTAATGTCTCTGTGAAGACTGATGACAATTAGTTTCTGATCGAAACTTCACTGCAGAAAGAAACAGCTTCACTACAGTTTCAGAGGCTTTCAATGAGGACACCTAATGGGATTATTACTCATTTTCTGTTATTTCTTGTTATGTAAATAAGAAGTACTTTACTTCAACCATACTTAGCTCTTAAGAAGTCTTTTATCTAGTTTGAATGCTTCTGTTATTTGTGCGCATCTTTTGCAATTTCTGATTTGTACAATTGCTGTAATGTCATACTTTTACCAAACTTCCTGTTTTATCAAATTAATTATTGGTCTAAGAAAAGATGAAATTAAATCACTTTAAAATGAACTAATTTCCTTTGCTTAAATGGCATGTCTCTTCAGAAAAGGAAAGAGAGAGAAACAGAAACAGAGTGAGAGATGTATATTACTTCCTATTTCTCCTGCGCATTTAAATACATTTGCTCACATTAAATTAATTTTTAACTGTATTTACAATTTGTGAAAATTATAATAATTCCTTACCATTTCTATACAGTTTCTTATCATCTATCTTGTTGAAAACAGGCTGAAAAATAGTCTGTAGTAGTGTATAAAATCCATTACGATTCATCACAAACACTTTTTTACATGTTTCCTGACCAATACTTTAAAATGGATAAAGGAATATATTTGTTTGACATAATGTCAGACAGGAAAGGAAAATCTGAGGAAGCTGAAATGTCTTCTGGTACCAAAACTCCAAGGCTTCAGGAAGCTTGTTTATTACTTAGTACTGTATGTTCTAATCAAGCATAAAACAGGGAAGTGACTACTATCAAAGGACCCATAAAAAAGGGTTTATGATGTTTCAGATTCAGACAACATAAAAAAGGACATATTCAAATTAGAAACACTATTATAAAGTGTGATTCTATAAGGAATCTCCATAACAGACTTAATAATGTGATTAAAGAGACAAAGTAATAGCAATATACACAAGTACTAATTAGAACATTGAAACTATTACGCCTCATGTGGGAGACAAGTAATAAAATTCAAAGAATATTTGTAGGAAACACTACCAGACTTGCTTTTAAGTTTCCTGCTGCCTCAGGCTGATTATGTGAACTTGTGGCATGTGTCGAAAATGTTTAAACCAATCCATTTGGCCTGGTAATGCTCCTTTCCGTCAGTGCATTTTGCATCATTACACTTAGTTATAGTTCAGCTAAACTACTTTTCACAATGGGCCTATTTGGTTTTGTTAAAAGATTGAAAATGTTGCTTTTTTTATTCAAGAAGGACTTATATTAGTAATTTCATTCAATTTCTTAAAAGTGTATTTGTTTCTTTTTACTGTTAAAAATATTGCAGCTTTGGATACAGTACAAAGATGATTACAGCTGTGGAATCAGGAAGCCTCAGTGGATTTTGGTCAGGATGAATGTATCAAATAATTGAAAAGAAAGAAATCGTAAAAAGGCATTGCTTACACGATCAAGTCCTTCTGTTTCTGTTTCTAAAACCCAAAAAGTTGATTCACATAAAAAAATGTAAGGCAATACTCCAGATATATAATCCATACACTGCATTTTTTTGAATATTTGCTGCTGAAATATGCTTTTATTTTTGTATTACCATCAAATTCACCATGTACAATGAGAAGTTTCTGTTGAAGTCTCCCTAATGCATTAACAACAGAAAGTATTTAATGAACTAATATATTTCAAAAGTACTGAATGCATAAAATTTTCTTAAATGTCTTCCTCTGAACATAATAATCGGTATTTATCATATATTATGATGTAACTAACTAAAGCAGAAAACACACATTTGAAAACACAGGGACTTTTCTGTCGGATAATTGGACCAGAGAAATACAGTGATCATATCATTGTATGGCATTGTTCTATGTTTTCTTTTTATTCAAGCTTACTCTTTTATAATATCTGGGGAAAACTTCTGTTATTAAATATCTGTAGCATTTACCAGATTATTATTTAACATCTTTTCTTCTGACATGGACAATGGGATTGCATGCTCTCCCAGCAAGTTTGAGAATGACACCAACATAAGTAGTGAGGTTGATAATCTGCAGGGAAGGGATGCCACCCAGAGAGACCTAGTCAGGCTTCAGAGGTGGGCCCATGAGAGACTCATGATTTCAACAAGTCCAAATGCAAAGTCCTGCACCTGAGTTGGGGAAATCTCAAGCACAAATATAGGCTGGACAGTAAGTGGATTGAGTTTCTTTGCTGAGAAGGACTTGTAAATACTGATGGATGAGCTGGTAACATGCACCCCCAGAAAGCCAACCAAATCCTGAGCTTCATCGAAGGAAGCACAGCTGGAAGGCCAAGGGAGGTGATTATCCCTCTCTACACCACTCTCATGATATCCCCCCTAGAGTACTATGTTCACCTCTGGTGTTCCCAAAATAAGGAAGACAAAGCTCTGTTACCGAATGCCTAGAGGAAGGCCATAGAGATGGACCACTTCTCCTTTGTAAAGGACAGGTTTGTAAACACAAGTTTAGATAGATTGAGGTAGTTGGGACTATTCAGTCAGGAACATTGAAGGCTCCAGTGAGACCTTCCAGCAGGTCTTCCAGCACCTAAAAGGAGAGAGAATTTTTGTCAGGGAGTGTAGTGACAAAACAGGGAACAATGGTTTTATGCTAAAAGAGGGTAGGTGTATATTAGATATTAGAAAGAATTCATTTACTATCAGGCTGGTGAAGCACTGGAACAGGCAGGCCAGATAAGTTGTGGATGCCCCATCCCTGGAAGTGCACTGAAGGCCAGGTTGGATGGGGCTTTGAGAAACCTGGTCTAGTGGAAGGTGTCCCTGCCCATGGAAAGGGAGGGTGTAACTAGATGATCTTTAAGGTCCCTTCCTACTGAAAACATCCTATGAATCTACAAAAATACTAGCTTGACATAGTAGCACAACACTGAATGCCTTCCTTTTTTTCAACTAGTTTATTCTTCGTGAGGAAAAAAATATGGCAGCGTACTGGATACAAAAAGGTTACTCAGTGAAGTAGAAAAAAGGTCCAATGTACAATAATTCAACATTTAACAGAAATTTGAGACAATCTGTAGAAACATGTTACTTACAGTTAATCTTCAAATAAAAACATCTCTAATAGTATTCTGGTCACTATTATTTGAAATATGAGGCACTAGATATTCAAAACACTATCTTAAATCACTTGTAAAAAATGCAGAGATTGGAAGAACTAACTTGAATATTGCCATATAGGCTCAAGACAAATGAATTATATTCACTTTAGAATTTGCATCATCATAAAACATCATGTGCCGGGTAGGTTATTTTTCCATATTAAAAAGTATTTTATTGCCCAACTGACTTTGCTCAGCTCCCATTCTCCACTTCAGTGATAAGTTTGATTCAGATAGTTTTAAGGAAGATGATCCCTTTTACTCTAAAACATATTACTTTGAAAGTACTGCTGCCAAACTAATATTAAACAGTTTGAGATATCTCAGTCCACTATCAAAAACATTAGCATCAACCACTATGAATGTTTATTTTAATCTTTGAAGGCTTTCCTGCATAGAATTGCTGCTCATTTTTTTTCTCCATCATTCATTATTAAAATAAATTGCTCTTGTATCCAATTCAGCTGCAGGCAAAATGCTTCCATACCAGGTGCCCATCAACTTTTAAAATCTGTTAAATTAATTGACAACAGATTTAACTTTTTTTTTTTTTAATTATGACCGCAAACAGTTTTTTAAACAAGTTCCCCCACCCCCTATGCCCTGGGAAAAAAAAAAAAAAAAAAAAAAAAAAAAAAAAAAAAGATAGTTCTAAGAGGTAACAAAACAAAATAATAATAAAAATTCACGGAACAAACCCTTATCTTGATTGCTTTCGTTGTTAAAGGAGGAAATCCAATGACAAAAAAATAATTCCCTGTTTTTCTCGCAAAGTCACTTTGGAGAATTTTATCAATTCATTTTGAAGCTGAAAATCATACTTGATTTAGAGTCAGCCATAGACTGCATTAATGGTGATTCAGTAAATGACATTCTTCCTCCAAGGTAAATTCTGAGCTGGTACACCAGTCATGTGTTCATTCTAAATATAAAGGAAATCAAGGTTTGCAAATTGTTGTTAAATTATTTCACTTAATATTCCTGTTTCGTGTATCAGTATTACCATCTGCATTTTTTCAGACTTTTCAGTATGCCTCATTTCTGCATATTGTAATGTTCTTTGCAAACCTAACTTCTTTCTTCTGCTGAATTGGTATACTAAACTGTAGAACAGTGGCAAAGGTTCTTGTTGAAAACTTCTAAATTAGGCTAGAATGCGTTTGAGAAAAAATATTTAAGTATTCTGGTGTGATTAAGACCAGCAGAAATCAAAAATTAAAATTACTATTCTATGCAAGATTTCAACACCAGAAGATTCTTCTTCCAACTCAGGCGAATTTTTTTTTCTGAACTACAGATTTTTGTTTGAGTAAATTTTTATTTTCCATACCATTTTCATTCATGCAGTTATAGATATATAGCTATTTTAATATTGTAAAATCAGTATGAGATTTAGGAACATTAATTTCAAACATACTTATGATTATGAAATAAAAATGGAACTGTAGAGATGAAGCACTTATTTTGCTTTGCAAAAAATCCTCTAAACAATTCACATGGGGTCATCAGTTTAACTCCTCTTAAGAAAGATTTTCATCAAAAATGTTATCAAACACAACTAGTATAGACGAAGCACCATGTGGTTAATCAAGCACTTAAAGCACTTAGCAGAACTGTCACGGGCTTATCCTTACATGTAAGTCCGTGACAGGGGGGCACAGGCCCAGGGGGGAAAAAAATAAATAAATAAATAAAGGAAGGGGTACTAACAGCCTGCCACGAGACACAGCCGGCTCTGGGCCGTGTGCGCTTTGGGAGAGGAGGAAGGGCAGAGAGCCAGCAGATAGTTTTAACAAACAGAAAACACAATGGCAACGATCTGATGAGGAATGGTAATTTACTGAATTGAACTAAATCAAACAAAACCAAAGAGACAAGAGTATCCAAAATGCGAGTCACACCATGACAGTGTGAGGAAAAGCACGTGCTTTTTTCCGCGGTGAGCTGAGATGGCTGAGCCAGGCCAGAAGGAGAGAGGCAGACGGTCAGGCCCTGTCCGAAGCTCCGCCCCACTTCCTCTTCCCGCCAGATCCTCTGGGCATGCTGCCCCCTCCCATCAGGCTACTCAAACTGCCCATAAAAGGCAGTAAATGGAAGCAGAACACTAACTTGTTAACTCTCACTGGTCCGCATGATGTTTTGACGTGGAATACTGACAACAAAAAGATCACAAAACCACAAGATCCTTTTATTATTAGATTGGAGGTGTCAAATACAAGTTGGCTAACAGTGAGAAAGGGCTATGAACTATTCTTACTCAAATTCCTCTTTTGTATTCTGCAGAAGTTAGCTGTAGGATATCTTAGATTTTCTTTTCTGGTATGCTGTATTCTTTATCAACTTATTAACTTTAATGCTTGTGTCTTCCAATTCAGTAAGACTGAATTATTGATTTTGCATTTCTTCTATGAATCATAATGGCAAAAAATTCCCCTAAATGAGATAATTTTCAATCAATGAATTCCTTGTGGATGAATGTGGACACTGTGGATGAAATAGTGACACTGATTTGAAAAGACAATGAGAATATAAAGTATAAAATATTAAATATAAAGAATAATCATAATGGTTGGAAAAGACCTCAAAGATTATCTAGTCCAACCATCATCCACTTACCACCAATATTATGCGACTAACCCATGTTCCTCAGTATCACATCTATATGTTTCTTTAGCACCTGTAGGGAGAGTGACTCAACCATCTCCCCAGACAGCCTGTTCCGATACTTTACCACTCTTTCAGAGAAGAAATTTTTCCTGTTACCCAATCTGAACCTCCCCTGGTTCAGAACTTGAGGTCGTTCTCTTTTGTCCTAGTTACTTGAGAGAAGAGGCTGACCCACATCTCACCACAACCTCCTTTCAGGCAGCTGTAGACAGTGATAAGGTCTCTGCTGAACTTCCCCCTCTTCAATCTGAACAATCCCAGCTCTATCAGCAGCTCCCCATAAGACCTGTGTTCTGCTGCCCTTCTCTAGACTCACTCCAGAACCTCAATGTCTTTCTTGTAGCGAGGGGTCCCAAAACTGAGCACAGTACTCAAGATGCAACCTCAACAGAGCTGGGTATAGAGGGACGATCACTTCCCTGCTCCTGCTAGCAGCACTATTTCTGATACAAGCCAGGATGTCACAGGCCTTCTTGGCTACTTGGACACATTGCTGGCTCATATTTGGCCAAGTACTGACCAACGTCGCCACATTTCCTCCACACAGTCTTCCAACCATTCTGTCCAGGTCCCTCTATTGGGCCTTCCTACCCTCAGGCAGATCAGCACCTTCTCCAAACTTGGTGTCACCTGCCAATTTACTGCAAACTTACGTATCTATAAGTATTTATCAGGGCAGTATTTATCAGATTAAGGAATTCTACAGAAATTTCTAGAGATATTTCTAAAGAAATATCACAGATGCACGTTTATGTTTCATCTGATAATATCACAGATCTCTTTTCTTCAGTGGAGAACAGACGTAACAGTTAAAACATGTATATGTTTATTGTTACAAGTTGATGAGAGAGTTTTGCAGAAAATAGTTCATTGATCTATCTATATCTAAAGCCACTATCCATCCCTATTAATTTGATCACTAAAAAATAAAATTATTTTTTAACACAAATCTATTGGATGTTTCCAAGAATTTAATGTTCATTTGTTAAGTAAACCTCATACTACGAAACAAATATTGAGTAATTACAGCTATATAAGAGTTACTGCTTCTTCATTTAAAAAGAGATCTAACGAACCAAGCACCAAAGAAAAAGGATTGGGACTTTCTTTCTTTACTTTTTCTTCAAAACCTCTTCCACTGTTTAAAAGCTTTGGCCTACAGTACTTTATAAGAGATTAGACAATATCTTTTGAATAAAAATATTTATTTTTCTTTATTTTTCTTTATTTTTCACATTATTATAGAACTTATGAGTGCCAGAGCCATTTTAAACAAGGTAAATGTTAGAGACAAGAACAGAAATCTATTAGGACTGACAATACAGTACTTTATCCCATATTCAGTTGTGCCCTTTTCTTATCCATTACCAGAAAATAGAGGATTTGATTTGACAGATTTTACAATTTGAATTCCCACTGATTTTAAAAGTAATTCTATACTCAGAGAGTCTACAGCTTAAGTCAAACATTCTTGCAGCCTGTTATCTACATAAAAGGGTAGGAAGACAAGTGCAGCCAATATCTTAAAGGAAACATGACACACATTAAACACAGAGTATTTCAAAGTTCATGCATTAGTCATCCATCTCTCCAGCCTCTATATGTCCAAATATTAGCCATGTAATCTAAACTTCTCATTTAAATTTCTTCTGTTTGGGGAAAGAGGAAAAAAATATCTCCAGAGACAGATTCCCCCCATTCTAAAATGACTTTAGAAAAGCTAATATATTAGCAAAGACCAAGAGTGTAGTACAATAGTATATTACAGAATCACAGAATCACAGAATTGTAGGGGTTGGAAGGGACCTCTAGAGATCATCGAGACCAACCCCCCTGCCAAAGCTGGTTCCCTACACCAGGTCGCACAGGTAGGCGTCCAGGCAAGACTTGAATATCTCCAGAGAAGGAGACTCCACAACCTCCCTAGGCAACCTGTTCCAGTGCTCCGTCACCTTCACCGTGAAGAAGTTCTTACGCACATTCGAGCGAAACTTCCTATGCTGCAGCTTATGTACATTTCCCCTCGTCCTGTCTCCACGTACCACTGAAAAAAGACTGGCCTCACCACTATGGCCGCCACACCTCAGATATTTATAAACCTGGATCAGGTCCCCTCTCAGTCTTCTTTTCTCAAGGCTAAACAGACTCAGTTCACTTAGCCTTTCTTCACAGGGGAGATGCTCCAGGCCCTTCACCATCTTTGTGGCTCTCCGCTGGACTCTTTCCAAGAGATCCCTGTCTTTTTTGAACTGGGGAGCCCAGAACTGGACACAGTACTCCAGATGAGGCCTTACCAGGGCAGAGTAGAGTAGAGTAGAGGGGGAGGATCACCTCCCTCGACCTGCTGGACAAGCTCTTTTTAATGCACCCCAGAATGCCATTGGCCTTTTTGGCCACGAGGGCACACTGCTGGCTCATGGCCAACCTGTCGTCCACCAGGACGCCCAGGTCCCTCTCTGCAGAGCTCCTCTCCAGCAGCTCATCCCCCAGCCTGTATTGGTGCATGCAATTCTTCCTCCCTAGGTGTAAGACCCTACACTTGCTTTTGTTGAACCTCATCCGGTTTCTTACTGCCCAGCTCTCCAGCCTGTCCAGGTCTCGCTGAATGGCAGCACAGCCTTCAGGCGTGTCAGCCAATCCTCCCAACTTCGTATCATCATTGCTGAGAGTGGCCACTATCCCCTCATCAAAGTCATTGATGAAGATGTTGAACAAGACCGGACCCAGCACAGACCGGGGGGACACCACTGGTTACAGGTCTCCAGCCAGACTCTTTTTTCTATTATATTATTATATTATTTTTCTAATTTCAAAGCTGAACTATGAGGTTATTAATGTCACATGCCAACACTTGTTCTTGCTTTCACATCGCTTAGTTAAGTGTTAGTTAAGAGAAATAAACGTTAGAGAACATTTAGCTTTTTTCTTTTTTTTTGAACTTCAAGCATTCCTAGTATAGTTTGCATGCTGCTTAGGCAGTTTATCACAGATGAAGCTGTGAATTATGGTGGAATTGCTGGGACAGTCCATGAAGCCTGAGGACCTACTTATAGTACCTTTTTCATGATTCGTGGAATTGAAATATAATAGGTACATATGAAGCAGGCCGATGTCAGTAGAAAGGGAAGAGGTGAGTGGTGGGTGGTTCTGGTGGGTTGTCTTTTGGTAGCAGCTAAGCACCCACCAGCAGCTCACTCACTCTGCACTACACAAGAGGACGAGGGAAAAAACTGGATGAGCAAATGCCATAAAAACAAACAAACAAGCAAACAAACAAAAACTCTTGTACCAAGATAAAAACAGATTGATTAGTGAAGGTAAGAGAAAAACAGTGATACAAGCACAGTCACTCAGAACCACCCATCAGCAGCCAGTCTCTGAGCAACAGGCTTTTTCCAAAATCTTCTCCCCATATTTATTGCTGAGAATGACTGTACAACATGCAATATCCCTTTGGATAATCTGATTCAATCTGAGCCAACAGTTCCAGCTGTGTCTGCTCCCAGATTCTCGCCCACCTCAGCCTACTCAATGAGTTACCAGAGTAAGAAGACAAAAAAGTTGCAACAGCTAAAACACTAGTATGTTATCATCATAGAATCATAGAATCATAGAATAGTTTGGGTTGGAAGGAACCTTTAAGATCATCTAGTTACAATCCCCCTGCTATTGGCAGGGACACCTCCCTCTAGATCTGTTTTTTCTAAGCCCCTTTTAGCCTGGTCTTGAATGCTTCCAGGGAGGGGGCATTCACAACTTCTCTGACTAGCTTGTTCCAGTGTCTCATTACTCTCACAGTAAAGAATGTCTTTCTAATATCCAGTTTATATCTACCCTTTTCAGTTTAAAACCATTTCCCCTCATCCTCTCACTACCTGCCTTATAAAATGTTCCTCTCCAGCTTTCCTGTATGAATCCTTCAGGCACTGGAATGCTACTATAAGGTCTCCTCAGAGCCTTCTCTTCTCCAGCTCTCTCAGCCTGTCCTCACAGGGTATGTGCTTCAGCCCTCTGATCGTCTTCATGGCCTTCCTCTGTACCTACTCCAACAACTCCATGTCTTTCTTGTGTTGGGGGCTCCAGAACTGGACACACAGGTGGGGTCTCATGAGAGCAGAGTAGAAGGAAGGAGTCTCCTCCCCCAACCTGCTGGTCAGACTTCTCTTGATGCGGCCCAGGATATGGTTGGCCTTCTGGGCTGCAGGTGCACATTGCCAACTCATGTTGAGTCTTCCAACAACTGATACCTCCAAATCCTTCTCCTCAGGGCTGCTCTCAAGCCATTCTCCACCCAATCTCTATCTCTGACTGCCCCAACCCAGGTACAGGACTTGCACTTGGACTTCTTGATCTTCATGAGATTAGCATGGGCCCATCTCTGAAGGCTGCCCAAATTTCTCCCTCTAGTGTGTCAACTGTACCACTCAGCTTGGTATCATCTGCAAACTTGATGAGCATGTACTTGATGCCACTGTCCATATCACCTACAAACACATAAAATAACACTGGTCCCAACACCTATCCCTGAGGAATGCCTTGTTGCCGGTCTCTACTTGGACATTGAGCCATTGACCACAACTCTGTGAGTGCAACCATCCAGCCAATTCCTTATCCAGCAAGTGATCTATCCACCAAATCCATTTTCTTCAACTTGGTGACCTGGGTGTGCTGTGGGACAGCGTCAAACTTTTTGCACAAGTCCAGGTAGATGATGTCGGTTGTTCTTCCTTTATCTACAGACTCTGTAATTTCATCATAAAAGGCTACCTGCTTCCACTCCTTATAGACATTCTTCTTCAGCTTAAGTAAGTCCAGGAGCTTATCCACAGAGGCCTCCTGTCATGCTTGCTTCTGGGCTTGCAGGAGATGATCTTTGAATACCAACCAACTTTCTTGGGTGCCTCCTCTCTCCAGGGCTTTCTCTCATGTCACCCTGTCAATAATTCAAAATATAGATATGAAAAAAAATCAAGTATATGTATTTAAAACAACTAGAATTAGACACCTACGTATTTTACAGTCAGATCCCACAAATGCAATTTATTGTTCATGTATTGTCAGATTGTTACTGAGGAGGCCAGTAAGAACTGTTTACAAGAATAATTAAAGAAATCCTATTTCAAAAATAATAGATATAAACAATCTTTTTCAATAATTTAGTATTAAAAATTAAAATATCCAATAATTTATACTACATTAAGAGATAAAACCATTGAAATAGGGCATTCTCTTTAATCATTAACATACTTTTTTGAGTAGATTAATATTCTGAAGTAGATTTTGAGTAGATTAATATCCTTTCTGGAACTGCAGGTATCTCAAATTTAAATCATTTCTTTCCTCATGTGTATGAAGATAAACAGATATATTAGGTCAACTCCTTCTCATCTTGCAGCTATCACACAAGTAAAAAACTGAGGGATAAAGGAATTACAGTGTTATGCCTGTCTGTGCTAGAGAAATTCTTCTAGGAAAAAAAAAAAAAAGAAAAAAAATTCTCTTTAAAGACTATGAGGAAGTGGCCAGCTGTCTTTTTGTCACCATGACTATTGGTGATGTGGATAGGGTTCATAAAGTAGAGAACAAATGTAGTATTTACTAAGAAGAACTTTTGATGCCATTAGTATATGAACTTTGTTCTTCCTATCAGATCAGTCATATGCAATAACAGAAATGGCTAATATGTATGAAAGAATAGGAAATTATTGTTAATTAGACTTCTGAGTGTAACATTACTATTTCATTGTTTCTGAAAGATCTAGAATTGGCCACTCTTTTACTAGAAAATCTAAATTGACTCCTAGTTTACATTCCTGCACACAACTACCACAAAATACATAGTTGAAAATCTGCTTCAGTTCCAAAAATGACAATATAATCTATTCTTTTTATAACACTTCTGAAATGATGCACTTCTTGTATGTTTAAAGAAACTCTAATATCCACCAATGTGGTTTCTGTAATTAATTTTTATGACATGCTTCTATCAGAAAAACATTTTAAAAACTAAAATATATATTATTTTATCATTGTATGTTTTGCAATTGCTTTGCATTTAGTGACCAAAAGATTTCCTGTTTTCAGTTGCTTTACAGATTGTTCTAAAAAAGTTGGTCAGCTGTGGCATTTGGCTCTTCATTAGGGAGTCACTGAGTATCTTCAGTTTTAAAACCCTACCCCCCTGCCTTTTTCACAGCATCTGCTCTAAAGAGAATCACTCAACAATTTCTTACAGAGACTTAAAAAAAAAAAAAAAATCAGGTTTATTTGTATAATATGAATCAATTAAATTTGTGTATAGCAGATCTCCGCTATTGGGATTTTCTTCTCTGAGCCTTTCAATTTCCCTATGGGGTTTTAATACCTGATGATGATTGTTTTTTGTAATTAAGATTTAAGTATCCAATCCCTCAAGACTTGTCATACAGAGAGCTGCCACTCATGCGTTCAGCAGCCCTTTCAGGCGCACCCTCTCTTTGTCACAGTCTTTTTCTAGCATCCAAGAGTTTAAAAGAAAGGCCTTTGTTGAGCAGTGCTGTATTTCATCCCACATATTTTGCTAATCCACACTATACCCAGCTCTAGTTTGTCTTAAACTTCTAAAAGAGCAAAGTAATAATGTCTCTTTTAGCAGCTGCCAACAGCATGTCACAGGAATGAATGAAGCTTCCAATTGACTGAGTAAAATGAGACATCGCTCCATCAATTCTACAGCTTACTCATACAATAAAATATATTAAAAAAGTGTACCCAAATATCAAAGCTGGATTTAGTTTCGATTCTTCTACAGGTTCACAACTCATAAACATCACAAGAAACATGGGTTCAAAATTATGATGTTTGGTTTCTTTTTTTCATTTGTTGCTTTGGTAAAAAAGCAAAGATGAAGAGAGGCAAGTTCAGTGCAAAAATATGCAAAGACAACTACAGGTTAGTGAATGTGTATGAAATCCTGATCAGCTATGCCAGTCATGGTTCCATATAACTTTTTTGTTTGTTTGTTTGTTTCTAGTATGCTATAGAATGTTTAAATGCTAAAATAAGATGTGCAGAAAATGACCTTGGCTGAAGTACTGTTAGGACCTGGATTCATCCTTCCTTCCCTGAGGTCTCTAGTTGTTCCAGGAACATACACTGTGTTTAATTAGCCAGGAATCTCAGTAGAAATATATCTCTAAACAAAACAGTCTATGCTGAGGACTTGGAATCCATGCTGTACATATCTTAAGAGATTTTACTTCTGGTTAACTCTAGTATAGTCTGGAAGAATGAATATCCATTTATGTTTGTATCATGTTATCCTATCTAGAAGACAAATCTCCTGGGTCACTTTTATCCAAAAAGAAAGCAATATTTTGGTTTGAACCAGAGCAGTGATTGTAAGATTTGGATCAGAAAGTGTAGTCCTGTTCAATAATAAAAATCTAGTGAGCTTAATACCATAGTGTCCATGAAGTTAGAAAGTATTCATATAAAAAAAATTATATACGGCTATATTTTAAAATCTCTTAAAGCTGGATCCCCACAGACACCAAGGTTGTGTCATCAATATTAGCCTTTTAAAATCCCCAAATAGAGAATTAATAAAGAATTTTAAAGTAGTAGATTTAATATACCCCTTCCTGTTTTACTTTAATTTACCATGCCACTAATCTATCAATCTAATCCTGCACTCATAATTATTTGTTGACTTTAGCAGAGAGAATTAATTCTTTACGTCTTCCAGGCTCTTTAAATGATAATATATTTCAAATTTAAAATTACCATCAGGATAGCAGGGCTCCAGGGGAATGCATGAAAACACCTCCTTTTGTTTGATAGAACCTTTTGACATATTACAATCTATTCATGAGTTGCCTTTATCCAGATTAGATTTAGAAAAGCACCTTTTTTTTTTTTTTTTTTTGGTCCTAGATTTTGCAAACAGAGGTTATCTAATTAGAAAGAAGTTATATATTCAGCATTTAGTTTGAGTGCTTTAGTAGCAATGTGATAAAAAAAAAAAAAAAACTAGGAAAAACCCAGGAGAGATACAGAGAATCTGTGCCAACAGCGTTTATGACTTTACAAAGTGCTCAGTTACAAACTCAAAAAGAAGAAAAAATGTTTATAAGATTGTGTGCAAAATATTTTGTTGAAAAAATGCTAAATAGTGTAGCATATGATTTACCTTAATCGCCGTTCTCTTCAATACAGTGTGTCATTGATCTTCCCAATACAAATAACTTGTCTTTCAATATAACTTGTTATTTCACTCTGTTTTTTGTTCCTGGCTTAGTCCTACATTCAGTCATGAGGTACAGTAAGTGCCACTGATGTGTTCATTGGATATAGAGTAGAAAGCAAACAAATCAGAACTCTAGAAAAAAAAACAATTTATGTTTAAAATCTGATACACTCCTTCAAACTATCTGCACCAATTTGTTCAGGAAATTGCAATCTGAAGTAACCAAATCCAAATGATTCATTTCAGGCACCATTTATTTTATACGAGCCCTTCCACTGAAGAAGCAAGAATCAGATTCTTTTCACCTAACTTTAAACATTTATGTATGACTGAACTATCTTCTCATATGCAACCTGTATTGAGTTGTAGGATCTTTTCTCTTCTGTTCCTAATTTAAACATAAGTCCTATATAAAAAGATGAGTTTCACCCATTTCTTCACATGTAGTTATATGTTAAATAGCTATAAATAAACATCTCACATGATTGTGTCTAACTGAAAGTTCCAAAATTTTGTCTCTGAAGTGCAGCTGCTGCAGCAGCAAGACATGGAGCAAAGCAAGAACACAGTACACTCTTTGTTTAACATTTTTGATGTGATTCTCTATAAAAATAAACAAAAATGCTTTGACAATACATTAAAAATTGAGCAAGTTGACATTTTTTCCACACATGGGCAAGTTTGATAGCTCTTTTTTTTTTTTCTTTTTTTTCCCCCCCTTAGGGTAGCTCTTCTTTAAGAAAGAAAGAAATCTGTCTATAGAATACACTGAAGAGTCAAGACAAGTCCTCAAATCAGAATACCTGAAAATGATAGTAGATGTGGAAAAGATTATAGAAAAAAATATAAAAATATATATTTTTATGTTCATTCATTAATTGCAATGTATCCTCTTTTTAATTAATTATTTTATTCCTTATTTAACTTTTATTATTCAGTGTAAACTTTGCTTTGATTCTAATTTTCATTGCTAGCCCAAAACATTTATTTGGCATATGCTTTTTATGTGCATGTAGGTACTATACAAGCACTAATAAAGATGGAAATACTATATTCAATACACCTGCCTAAGGAAAAAGAGCAGCATTTTTCTCTTTTAGATATCACATAAGATAGCCTGTGCTTATTTCAAAATTCAGATTTTTGCATCATTACAAATCTCTTACAAACAGAACAAAACAGACAAAAAAAAAAAAGAAATAAAAGAAAATACTCCTGTATTAGGTTGGTTTTTCTAGATTTTAAAATAATTTAGCAGTTTGTGCTGGATTAGAAGCACCAATTGCTTAGTCCCATATAACTTTGCCTACTTTATCTGTTCCCAAATTGACACTGAATGTTGAACTAAACTTGTTTCACACCACTTGGGTGTGAATTTCAGGCAATGGAATGGCAAAGCACTGTATAGCAGTGTAATAGTAACATTAAGACATACTCATACGCTTCCAAAATATCAGAAGAAGGGCCCCCAGTGAACAGTGGAAAACTTTTAAATAAACAATGCATAAACTTAACACTTAGTTCCCACAGCTTTATTTTCTTCTGCTGATCTGCAGAAAACTTAAAAAAACTAATGAAGCCAGAAAGCCTCTTCAATTAAAGGCATATTTGTCAAATAACATACTTTTTACCTTGATGTAATTCAGCCATATGACACATAACAAAGAACTACAAAGAAAAATTTCAACCTCATGTAACTTAGTATGGTAAGAAAATATTTGACTTTTTTTTTCTCTTGAACTAACATCCACAATGAAGGTCTTGCAGAATCAGTTAACATCAGGTAAAAGCCCATCAAGAAATTTAATTTATGAATCAATTATCAAAAATGTTAGATATTCTTAGACAACTGTCTTCAGGTAAAGCATTCAGCCAGATTAGTTTGTCTAACAAGTAGAATTAACCCTAACAGGAGATTTGAAATATTAAGAAAGGTTTGAGGATCTGCTCTACAGCTTTAACAGAAAAAAAGGGTTCTAAATACATTTATTTCCCCTACATTTTCCTGAAATTTCAATTTGGCAATTTAATTCAAATATTCCCAAACTTGCAATGCCTCAAATCCAAATTTTGCACATGGGTGACCTAAAAAAAGGAAAGAAAAGGCAAATTATTTTCATGTCACTGAACTCAGTGTATTAGCTAACTCTTAAAATATTTGGGCTTCACTTTCTGACAAAAGCTAAAGTGCCTAAAATGGGAGACTGGACATGTGCAGGTTTTATACCTCAGAGAGAGGGATATTTGAAGTTTTAATACATTTAGTTTCTCCTCCCTTGTTGTTCTTTTGAGTACTGCTAATAAAAAGACACTAGGCTAGATAGGTAGATTCTTGGTTTTAATTAACAGGATCTTTCTTATATTTTTTATGTTTCTTCCACATTTTTAATTGAAACAGATGAAGGAAAGTTTTGTAGGGATAGTGACTGTTTTTAGAATAGCAAATGTATAAGAACAGGTACGCAAAAGCTTCTTCAGAATCTTTGACAAATAAAAATTTCAGAAACATAGCACTTCATCATTAATATAATTTAAGGAAAACTGTTCTAAGTTGAAACCAAACAAAAGTGTGGTTAGTATTTGAAGCTAAGTGATAAATTAGGAAGCAGACTGAGAGAAATTAGCTGAGTTAGACGGAATGTATTCAAATATTTATTTCCTAAATAAATGGTGAAGTTCATCTGCCCTAGGTTAGGGATTTATTTACTTTAATGCCTTTCATAAGCACTTCTGGGTGGCAATACAGTGACTTATGTTAAAATTAGATCAATGACCATCTGATTAGATATACCTTATTTTTAGAATGGTAATCAAAATTTCTCTTCTATGAATGCACATCATTCAGTATTTTCAATTCCTTCCTTCACACAACAGTCTTAAAAAGGAATGGAACAGGAAATAAACACTTAGTCTCTGTTTCTAACACAAACTAATATAAAACATTACTTAGGAAAACAAAATTACAGTTTCTGCTTATAGAGAAGTCAGTCTGAATCCTGTAACCTTTCTGTGTTACTAGTTAATGGAGCATAAATAAAGTTTTCTTTCATAATTAGTTCCCTAAGAGTATGTTACTTCTACATATATTTTATATCATGAAGCCTAAAGCAGTGCTAAAAGATAAAGGAGTTTCAAATTTGCTGGGGTTTTCTAAAAGAGATAACATAACTTCATAAGGAGCAGGGCCCTGGCCAGAATCATCATATGGAGGTTCAGCTGTAGAAGCTTCCTCCTCTTTAATAGTCACCACAGTAAAAAAAAAAACTTTAAAAAGCTCAAAGTTTAAAAATTCTTAGGAATAATGTAGCAGGACTTTTATAAAAATATTCAGAGAAAAAGTGTCAAAACCCCTCCTACTCTCATCGTTATCCAGACTAGTACCTCCTGTAATTAACACATACCTAGATGTTATATTTTCAGTAGTGTTTGCAGGAGACAGCAGTCAATTTTCTGCCTTTGTAACATATGATGTATTTACCATTAAGTCACCAAAAGCAAATAAAATAATATAAACAAATAATTTCCCCACTCTACCCCAAGTCAGTTTTGTGAATACTTTGAGGAGGAAAGGTACTCAAGAATGGTGGCAAATGATTCAGACATTCTTAAACACTGGAGGCTTGCATCTAATTTTGAAAGTTTGTCACTCAGAAACTTTAATTACAATGTTAGGAAATTAGCACTTTGCATACTGTAACAGAATTCCCCATAGTACTAAGAAACTCAATCACTGCCATTGATCTTATCTGCGCCTGTAATAGTGGCAGAATATGTTATTGAATACAAAATGAATATTCAACTGTTTATGCAATTACTCCCAAATTTTAAATGCCACTACAATATAAAAATTTACATTGAAAACATATTTAGATAAGAAATAGCTTGAAAAAAGAACAGTGTTCAAAACATGATGAACATAATACTTCTGTAGGTTAGTAGGTTTATAAAGTTGAAGTGTACTATAATGCATTCTGTTATTTAGGAAAGCACATAATAGAATTTAAAATTAAAAAGGCTTTGGAAAACTAAAATGGATATGGTCAAAAACGTCATTTAGTGAACTGAGTTTACATGGCAAGCATTTGGTAGTGGGGGGGCTGCAGCTGCCACATATCAGGTCAGAGCCAGCTCCAGCTGCTCCAAAAAGGGACCCACTCCTACCAGAATTGAGCCATGAGTCATGATGCTGCAGGTGCCTCTGGAAGAGCAGATTTAGGAAAAGGAAAAAATGCTGTGCAACAGCAACAGAAAGAGAAGAGTGAGAAAATGTTAAGAGAAACAACTCCACATTCATGCAGGTCGGTGCAGAATGAGGGCAGGAGGTGCTCCAGGCACAGAGCAGAGGCTCCCTATAGTTCAGAAGAGGCCCATAGTGAAGCAGGTCGTGCCGCTGCAGCCTATGGGATACCATGCATAGCAGATTTTCAAGTGCAGCTTGTGGAGAGGAGCCCATTCTGGATTAGATGATCTAGTGGGAGCAGCCATCTGTGGTTGAGCAGTTCACTCCTGAAGGATGGACCCTGTGTTACAGATTCATGTTGGAGCAGTTCTTTAAGAGCTGCAACCTGTAGGAAGCCCATGCAGGATCAATTCATGAAGGATGGCCTCCCGGGAGAGCAGGGGAAGAGAGTAAAGATGAAGGAGTGGCAGAAAATTAGGAATTATGGACTGACCACAACTTGCATTCCCCACTCCCCTACTTTGCTAAGGGGAAGGAGGTAGAAGAGGGTGGATGGGAAGAAAATGGTTTAAATTTGCTTTTAGATCTCACTCTTCTAGTCTGATATCAATAGGCAGTAAAAAATATTCCTCAAGTTGAATCTGTTTTGGAAGTGACAGTAACTGGATAGTGATCTCCCAGTCATAATTTCTATGTATGAGTGTTTTCATCATATTTTCTCTCCATGTTCTGTTGAGGAAGGGAAGTGACAGTGTCTGTGTGATGCTTGGCTACCTATAGGTTTTAAACCACAATATTCAATACAATTTATTTATGAAGTATCCTAGTACGTTGTGACCCATCTTAAATTCATTGTAAGCATTGGAAACAGATGGAATTTAGTTTAAATTATTTACTATATGAACACATAATGTAGATATGACCATGAATTAAACTCCTTAGAAAACACAATGTAAGCATGCATTCATCAGTGTTACCCTTATGATTCAAACCATCTCATTCTAGCATTATTTAAATTTCATATAGTTTAAAGATCCTTTTCTTTTTTGTCTTCAATACGTTTTCCCAAATGGTTAATAAAAAAACAAGAGATGCAAGACTAATTAAAAAGTACAACAAACTTTCCCACTGCAATGCTATATGTGAGAATGTTCAAATGTAAAATATAGAGGATAGTGAATCTAAAAGCTAGGGGAAGATTATAACAGACAGTAAGCCCTCTGACACTGTATCAACTGGGAAGAATTAGAGATCTTAATGCCAGAAATACATACATCTGAACTGTAATAACACTTACTGCTGAAACTCATTTCCTTCATATAGTTTCATTCTGCAAGGGAGGATCTAGTTATAAACTTTTTTTTTTTTTTACACTGTGTGAAGCATTACATTGAAATACAATTACATGTTTGTGAGTTCAGTTTCAAAAAAGGGACCTATGGTTTAAGGTTGCCTGAAGCAGACTGTCAGACACGTTAGGTGGAGAATATGTGGGACAAAAGAGAAAAGTCTAAGGGGAAAAAAAATAAAAAGATATTTTGAAGTTTGAACAACATTCATTTTTGATTTAGAACAGCTCTGTTAGACTGCAGGTGACATAAAGAGATTGTACTGCTGGATAAACACTTCATTTTTTCTCTTCCTATATTATATAGTCTTTATTATTGGCATCTTTGAATCAAGCTCCGAGGGCTTAAAAGAAGAACAGATTTCTCAAAAAAAAAAAAAAAAAAAACAACTGCATAACACTGAGTTTCAAGAATATAAATAATTCTTAAACTTTTGTACACTCATCTTGTCCCTAATACTCCCTGTCAGAGACTAAATAGCCTTTCTTATTCACTTTTCATCTTTTTCTAACTCTTCTCCAACTTTAAAAAAAATAACTTCCAAAAAATCTGAAAAAAAAAATTCTTGCATTCACAGTATCAACAAGAAAATTGAATGCAGTAAAATGTAACACTGATCTAAAAATATTTATGATTAAAGAATGAGACTAAAAAATTTTGCCAAAAAGTAAACTAGGCATGGCTAAATTCTGAATAATTCTTCTAAGATTTCATTGCAGGTGAAATGAGAATGCACTCTGAAATTTGCCTAAATTTCATCAGTGCTAAGAACAGATATATCAGTCCTATAAGGTATGTTGTTCTTCATGCACCTGTTAGTTAAACCAGTTCTCACTGTGATAGCTTCAAGAATCAAAGCTGTAATCCAGCTCCCACCAGACTCTGTGTCATTAAGTTTTGCCCCAGGGAAGAAGAAACCACTCTTCTACTTTTCCTACTCAGCTTTTAAAAGGCCTACATTTTAAGAATACAAGAAAATATATAAAATTGTATATCTATTTGTGTATATGTAGACAATTCATTTCTTAAGATCTTCACTTTTTCAAAGATAGGGAAAAGTTGCCATTAACTAATGGTTAATGATGACACGTCAAAAAAAGGATTTTAGCATTGGAAAATTTCAAAGTGAAAAGAGTTTCATTGTGAAGTAGCAAGGAACACAAGGAATATTTTTCTTTTTAGAAAGGAAACAGAAATTCTGTAGTGAGAATTATTGTAACATATTTTACTTTCCAGCACAGAGACCAGTGCTATGTTGAAGAGACAACACAAATAGCAAACAAGCATGATCTTCCAAAGTCATTAGAAACAAACAGACATTAATTATCTTAATTTCACAGATAGTTCTACTTAAGTCACAAAATTTTATTTTATATTTTAAAAATCTAATATATTTTAATAATTATTTTGGCTTTTTTCTCCCCCTTCTGCTTGTAAGTTCCCTTCAAGTACTGAAAGATCACGATGAGGTCTTTCCAGGGCTTTTTCTTCTATTAGCAAAACAGGCCCAACTCCCTCAACCTTTCTTCATAGGAGAGGTGCTCCAGGCCTTTGATTATCTTCATGGTCTTCCTCTGGACCCACTTCAACAGCTCCACATCCTTCTTGTATTGGGGGCCCCAGACTGGTATGCAGTACACCAGATGGGGCCTTGTAATCACCTCCTTCTCCCTCCTGGCCCACTCCTCTTTTGATGAAGCTCAGGACTTGGCCTCCTGGGCTGCAAGTGCACACTGCTGGCTCATGTCCAACTATCATGGTTTTATCTTATCAAGCAATTCCTTAAACAGTCTGAAATTTGCTTTCCTGAAGTTCAGGATCCTGGTTTCACTCTTTGCCAGGCTTATGTTCCTCAAGATCATTAACTTGACCAGAGCATGGTCGCTACAGCCCATTGTTACACAGCCCACTCTGTTATATTTGGATTATTTTTGCATTTTAGCTAGTTAAGCCATTTTTACTTTTACTGTGATATCTGAATTACATAAGATACTAAATTACAAAGATACAATATTGATGACTGTCTATATAAGTTTTTATTCAATACTTGAGGTGGTCTAGGAAACAAATTATATCCTTTACTTCCCAAATTAAACACTGAATACCATGGACCTATTGGTATAATGATTCCACATAATTATTTCTGTCAAAAATAAATTAAGTCTTAAAGGAAGAACAATCATTACAAGCAATAGAGCCTGTATTATATTCTACAGCAGTCCTCTGTCTCCTTTTATTCAAACTTGCTGTCAGTGGATTAGGAATTTGATAGAAGTGGCTACATTGAGAAATATGTGAACAAGTGAACTTTCATGATGCAGTTTGAAATGTCTTCCACTCTTGGTGATGAATATTTAAAAATGGTACTTATTTTCATTATTTTATTTAACATGAGAGGAAGAACACTGCAGAGACTAAATCAAGATGAGATCCAGATGTTAAGGAACATGATTTTTCAGCTAATACTATTGTCTATTTACTGAAAAAAATCTTGCTTTATTTAGATATGTATATGTGATACATATACATATCTAAATACGTACACATGCATCTCCTATGTTCTGACTTTCAGGAAATGAATATTCTTTTCTTTTTCCTTTTTTTTTTTTTAAAAAAAGTCTATCTCTCAATAAGTGCTGCATTCAAAAATGGTGATGAAGAAAATTACACTGGTTCCAGCATCAAACGCCTAAGGTTGCATTTGAGGTCTTCACATACTTTCTATAGTATATCACAAACATAGAATTGGGTTTTCCAGGTGACAGTAATATTTCATAGCAGTTACTAAGCACTCACCAGCTGGAAATCATTTTTTCACATGCAGATCTATGGCAGCATTTGTCTGTACTGACTGTTCTCCCTGGAGTCTTCTCAGCACAAGGAGAATCTTCACCAAAACATGTAGTCATCTTTCTGGGCAACTATTAGTATAACAAAATTTCTGTATGTCAGTACTTTGCTACATCTAAAGCATTATTATCTTAGAGAAATCTGATCTTTTAAAATGTTCTAAAAATGTTCACGGCAGATAGAAGGCTGAATGATCATCATATAGGTGGAAACTAAGCAGTAATAAATATACAATCCTTCCTTGCATAAAAATAATTTTCATGCAAATTTAATTGAAACGGTTAAGAAATACTACCCATTCATTATAGTAGCCAGTCTCATAACTGTTCTATCCTGTTCATGCACAGTCCAAAGTTGCACACTGAGTTTTATACCATTATTTCAAAAATGTCTTCAAAATGCAGTTTCATCTTTCTGTGAGATCTGGTGATGATTTTTCATGTATGCATTATACTCACAAGATAATTGCTTTCTTAACAAAACGAATCTAGTAGTGTAGAATGACATCAGTCTTCTGATGGAGTTGAGCTATTAAGTTTGTGTTAAAAATACAACAGTGAACTCAAAGAAAAAATTGTGTCATTTAAATTGAGAAGAAGCAGCACTTCCTGTCACTTTTTTGTTATTTTTAAAATAACTATAATAATATTTGTATTTAAATATAATTGGTGAATGCCAGATTAAAAGTTTACACTTTAGCAATATCTTGATTTCAATATGATTTACTTTTAAGGTAAGAAATCCTGTGATTGCACATTTAATGCGTGTTTTCTAAACATAATCACATATTAGTTGCAATTTTCTCTAAAATATGAGGCTTAATTGTGTTAAGAAGAAATGCTTTTTCTTGTAAGAGATGTAAAATACCACAGCTATCTCATTTGTACTAATACTAAGATTGAAAACTCATTACCACTAAAAATGTCAGTTCTGATGAAGCATTTAAAAAAATTTCAAGAATCAAATTCAGAATGTCTTTACTAAGCTGTTTTATGGTGGAGTGTGCCATTGGAAATGTGATGAGTCTTCATGTAAAAATGCTGATTTGAATTAGATTTAGAATATATGTCATCCTCAATTAGCCTTCCCTTCATCAAAATGATCTCACAAACACGGAGAATGAATCTTTATTTCCTTCTTTGCACATGGGAGGTCATTTGTCAGATTTAATATACTTCTACCTATGTCTTCCTACATGCTTTGGGTTCAAGATGGATGACTACAGGCTTCACGTAAAAAAAGATATCTCATTAGTAAGAAATTGAATTCTATTTTTATTAGATTTTGATTATACTTCTCGTTTTATTCTAAAAGTCATAGAAAAATATCAATTATTGGTAAATATGCTGAATGGAAAGTAATAGTACAGAAAGTTTCATATTAATAACTAATTTCTGCACACAGTGCTGGTACTTAAAAAATGACAAGATATAGATTTTGTAAAACTGGATATCCATATTTTCTTTGAGCACTAGATTGACAGGTATTATTCTTTTGAAGTTTAACATCAGAACAATTACCTTTTACTTTGAATACTGTTCATATTACAATCTATTTTACTTTTTGCACTTCTGAAGAACATTGAGGCATGACCAAAAAAAAAAGAGAAATAAAAAAATAAAAAGGCTTTAAAAATGTACTTGATAGGTGCTGTAACAGCAAGTATTTTGAATGTTTAGTAAGATACTACCTTTAAAGGATACAGTTAAAACAAGAATTTTTAAAATAAGTTTGTTAGAGAAAGAACCTAAAAGGAAACTGAAATAAGCAATTGTAGAAAGAGAGAATTACATGAACTAATGATACAAAACAGCTGACATAACAAAATGTCAGAATAAAAAAAGTTTATACACAGAATTACTGTATCTCTTTCTGTTATGAATGATAACAGATAGTGTTCTTGTTCATATCAGTATTTGTTAGTACCTTCTCTACATTCTATACATGCTTGATAGAAGAAACAGCAGGCCATTAGAATTTCCCTTTTTACAAATGTACTTGTATAGAGCCACTGCATCTCAGAGAAGGCAAAGTGCATGACCAAAGTGAATTTAAATGTTAAATATATCTGGCTCATTAAACCAAAGATTTTTCTTCACTTTGTGTTATATGTCTCAATCTGGAATGATTGCTAAAGAACTGAGAGTAAGAAAAAAAATGGAGATAAAATTCATATTTAAATACACATGCAGTGGATAAAATATTACTATCTAAATACTGAATATTTTTAATTGTAAAAATATAACTTCTTGTTCAACAGAAAAATCATAAAATATATGTACAAAGAGGTTAATTTCAGCCTCTTACAATAACAGTCACTGATGCATGTTTTAGACCCTAGTCAAAATCCTGTATTTCCCTTTAACAGGTGATTTTAACACTATCATGAATAGTGAGGTCTTTAAGTAGCTCCCACTATCAAGCAAGCAACTCTATCCCCATAACCAACTGTAAAATTCAGTGTTGGTGTAAATGGGAAAATGTTCCTAACTAAACTTGTGATTTATTAGTGTAGATACATATAATTGAATCCAATATGCAAGTAGTATCATTTGTAGTGACAGTTACTTGTAAATGTTAATTATTTGCAGATATAATAACATGAGAGCAGTTTCTCATAGTGGTGAGTAGAACATGAAAAACGTAAAGTATGAAAGAATGGAAATAAAACATAATTTTCCATTTTTCTCAAAACTTTTCTTTAAAAATCTGATTCTTTTTTATATCTAGTACAAAATCTTAACTGAATATTTATTTTACTCTAGTGGACGATGCACTATGTATAATGCACGTAGTGCACTATGATGTCTGCTATAGGTAAGACTTAAAAGGACCTCAGATTCCACTGACTGCAATAGACTATACAGTAATTGTGATAAACAGTGTATCTCTTTTAATACGTATTTTTTATACTAATGCAGAATAAACATCTTCCCTTAAAATTACATTTTCATTCACTGCTGTCATTTCTAAATTTAATCAGGAACCATCTGAAGTGTTGTCCTCAGATAGTGGAAATCAGCAAAGCTCCATTGAAAATATGTTTTTATAGGTCAGCTTCTTGTCTGATATGTATAAACCGGACATGATTAAATGAACTTATGCCTCAAGTAACTGTTCTATATTACTATGATCTGTCAGAAACAATTGCTTGAAGTATAAGGTTGTGTTCAGCAACATTTCTGTAGGCATCACAACTTCCTGCTAGCTCTGCAGGAAAAGTTGTCTCCAGGAGTACTTCCAGAGGCATATGTGCCTTAATGATCCAAATTATATTGTTCTAAATTTGCTAAAGCATTTTGTAGGTGCATACATTTGAGAATGTGACTAATTACAATTAATTGCTTAATAGTAATAAATATCATAAATGTAACAGCTAAATTGCAAGGCTAGCACTGTGAAAAAGCTCATTAGATTCAGTCTAATTGGATTCTTTTCCTTTCCTAAATTTGTGGGTCATTATTTTGGAATTAAAGTAACATTAAAAAACAGGTATTGAAGATTATACCCCATACTTAAAATTATATCACATATTTAAGCTGTTTTTATCCAGTTTTATACATTTCACCAGTGATTATTCTTAGGTAATGCCTGAAAATCTTCTGTAGAAATTGAACTTTTTTTTTTTTTTTTTTTTTAAACATACTGACTCTGATATTAGATCTATTGGTTGGAAATCATCAACAAATCAACAATTGTGGATTTGTATGGATAGTCAAAAGAGGAAGAAATTTGAAAGGAGATTTTAAAGCAAAATGCTGTACAAAAACAGCACAAGTACTGGGTCATAATATCTACCTTACTAAGACAAATAATCTCAATCAAATTAATTAAAATAATTATGTGGACAAAGATAAGCAAGACTTAGTGACTATTCTTGATATTGTCTCTCTGACTTAGACTGAATTCCTGAAGATTATTGATGATATTGAGGCTCCTCAGGGCTAAAAAAATCACTGGTGTGACTTTAATTAATAGTATATGCTGTTTGGACAAGATATTACACACTGAATCTCCAAGCCTTTTACTGGAATACACAGCACCTCAGCAGAGAGCGCAAGGAAATCCTGATAAGTTAATATGAAGAACATATTTACTTCCTGTTATGGATATTTTTTTCCCCACCATTTTAATTTATGTGTGGCTGTTATAAATTTCTACACAGAAATTTAAGAAAGGTGACACAATAGAATATAGTTACATATAGTTACACACCTTTGTGAGGATGAGTTTGAACATAGTAGTATTTAATGCCAATGACACCAATCTGAGTGGTGTAGTTGATACAACAGAAGGATGACATCCAGAAGGACCTGGACAAACATGAAAAGTAGGACCATGGGAACCTAGTGAGTTACAACAAATCTAAATGCAAGGTTGGGTTGAAGGTAATCCCAAATGTGAGTATGGACTGGAAGAAGAACTCATTCAGAGATGCACTACAGAGCAGCACTTGGGAGTTCAGATGGAAAAGCTGGACAGGAGCCAGAAGGGCTTGCTTGCAGCCCAGAAGACCAGCTGTGTCCTGCATCAAAACAGGAATGGCAAGAAGGGTGAGAGAGGTGACTGTTCCCCTCTACTGTGTTCTCATGAGACTCCATCTGGAGTACTGCAACCAGGTTTGGGGACCACAAAAATGTACAAAAATGTAGGCTGCAGATGTGAGTACAGAAGAGAGCTATGAAGATGATCAGAGGCTTATGAAGAAAGGCTGAGGGAGCTGGATTTTCTCAAAATGGAGATGAGAAGGCTCTGGAGAGACATCACTGCAGCCTTTCATTACTTAAAGGGAACTTAGGAGAGAGAGAGAACAACTTTTTATGTGGTCTGATAATAGGAGAAGGGGGAATATTTTTAAACTAAAGCAAGGGAAGATTTAAGTTAGATGTTAGAGGGAAATTTTTTGTTCATAGGGTGGTAAGGTACTGGAACAGGTTGCTTAGAGAAGTTGTGGATGCTTTATCCCTGGAAGTGTTGAAGGCCAGGTTGGATGGGCCCTGGGCATCCTAAGAAAGTGAGCTGACAACCATCCATGCCCTTAGCGCGAACACTGGGACTAAATGATCTTTAATGCTCCTTCTAACCTAAGAGAAAATAAATGTTGATTTAGGTTTTTTAAATTATATTTCTCTCTCTCTTTTTTTTTTTAATTTCAAGTAGACTATCTTTAATCACTGTACTTTACTGACACTGTACTGTACTTACTGACTTCCTTTCTTTTCCTCTCTTTCTCTCTCATTGGTCTCTCCACTTGTTCAGGAGAGGCAGTGGACAGCTAAATGAAAAAAGGTATGGGTCTCCTTTGGTAACTGTGACCAAGAGGTGCTCAAAACTTCTTATTTCTCTTTTTGTGTGAATTCTTTTAAAATCAGATTTTTCTGACAATTACTTAGACTTTTCTAACTTACTAGTTGACTATCCTTTCTATAAGAAGTTACTGTTGTTTAACCTGGAAGACAGCTTAATACCACACAGCCATTCACCCTCTCAGTCTCAAATGCCCTGCAGTATAGTGTAGGAGAAAATTGAAAAGAAAAATGCAAGAACTCATGCCTTGAGATGAGGACAATTTAATAAATAAATAAAGTGAAAAGGAAAAATAAAGGAAAGTTTAAAAAAAAAAAAAAAAAAGAAATAAACAAAGCAAGTGAAATAATTGCTCACCAGCAACAAACTGATGCCCCAGGAGTCTCCAAGCAGTGGCAGCTCTCCAGGCCAAGTATCCCTAGATTTATTGTGCAGTATGATACCATATGGTATGGAATATCCCTTTGATTAGATACTCGGTGGTCCTGGTTCTGTCCTAGATTCTTCTGCACCTCCAGACCCCTTGCTAGAAGGGCAGTATGAGGAGCTGAAAATTTCCTGTCTTAGCGTGCATTGCTCTGCAACAAGCAATAAAAGCTTTTCTTTCATGCCCAGAGAAGTTTTTATTCAACAAGCCTAAGCCTCCAAGGCTTAGGTTATATATGTGCTCTTTCATTCAAACACCAAGACTCCAAGTAAATTTGAACAGGATTTTGAAATTGTGACTGTCAGAAGAAAAATACATGAAATAAAAGTATTCATCATACTGTGCTAAATGACTGAATACAAACCTACCATTAAAAAAGAGACATATAGAAGTAATAACTATTAACAAGTTTAAATCTAATAATATAAAATATAATAGTATATAATACATATGTGATCTGTGACAATTATAAAATAATGAGTGATAATAAAATCATTATTAATAATTATAAGCATAAAGGTGATAATGTGAATTAAAAAGACAAAAAAAAAAATAGACATTGTGGAAAGTCCACCAAGTGACAAATACAAATAAAAAAAGTTGAATCTAGAACATTTTTGTATTTATAATTTGAATAAAAATACAAAAGTGATTTATATCACTAAAGGAAGGACATAATTGACAGTATAACAAAAGCTTCATTAACTAATAGTTATACCAATTAATGTGTGACACATAATTCAAGACAACAGGTTTTGTCAAAGGCTAATTTAACCATAAAATGTGCATGAGGAATTAGTGTATAATGAGAACTGTTTCAGAGACCAACATTTCAGGGACCAACATTTCAAGGACATCATGAGCTAATATGCATAATATATAAATATGTGGGCTTACAACAAAAAACGCACAGCAATCCAGAGAACACAACAACTATCTAGGAGCATACTCAGTTCTGTGCCTGATCCAAGCAAATGTAGTTTTTCTTAATATTTAATTTTAAAGATTTCTCTAAGAAGTATTTTGGATCGCTAGTTAGCTAATGGAAGTGAAAGAATAACTGAAAATATAATCTATTACTCAGCTTGTTGAGTACACTGATGCTATCAGATCCTGTGACAAAGCATTAGGTACTTATCAAGATGATAATGGAAACAACATTCAAAAGGAAAGGCTATGTTGCTGGTAAGAATGGTTGTTTATTACAAAGTTTATTTCCTACTTTTTTTTTATATAAGTTTTGTAGAAGAAAATGCTTAAGAAATCTATACATATATGAAAATTATATATATACAATTGGGAAAATAAACTTCGTTCTATTCTGATATTTAAATATGTGTGGATGGGACTGTTTGTAGTGATTTGAAGGCAATAGTTACATCTGTATTAGATACGGATGAATATACCAAAAATAAACCAACAATAAAATATATGCTTGCCTCATTATGTGATAATCAGCTTTTTTTTAAGATGGATTGAAGCTCTCATTATTGTTAACACTAATGAGATATTTCTTCCATTTTAGCTGTCCGGATCCTCGAATTTGTATCACTTAGCAATGAAGTAGATGTCTGGAAGTATTTCTGATCTTTGGAGTTAGTGAAAAGATACCCCTGGCATTGAGAAAGTTGAAAAGTTATTTCTAGTACTTTCTTACTGTAGTCAAATAACAAAGGAGGAAGTATAGATTATTTAAGTTTTTCATAATTTCCCTTATTTTTTCAGAGAACAATTGAGAAAGCCAGAAGTCTGCACAGTTTACAACCCAAAGCTGAAATAACACTAGAGGTGCTCCATGTAGAAGATCTATTGTATTAACATTTAATTCTAGATATGACCAAGTTGTTGTCACATGCTCTTTTCTACTCCTGTGACACACTAAATTCTGCAAGTGAATTGCTGAAGAACAGAAATGTTCTGTGCAGGCTTTGTCTCACTTAATGGATGTAGTAGCACATCTGAGCCCTGGATCCAACTATGCATTCTGACCACTTTTCTCTCCTCATGCTTGGAGACTGAGTATAGATCACAGAAGGATACTTCCCCTATTTTTTTTATTCTGCAGGACTCAAAAATGCACATTAGAAGTGACACAAGATTCAAAAGAAGAACAGACCTTGATGCTTCAGAATCAGGAGACCAAAGCACTTCAGAGTATACACAGCCTGAAGAAAATCATACTAGTTTTTTAATAACTTTGGAAGTTTGTAGTTTGAAATTTATCTTTACCCATAGCAATGATACTTCATGATAAATATTAAATATCACATTGGAAATTTTACTCAAGAATAACTAATTCCTTGTTACTAGATGTTTCCACTGCTTGATACAATATTAGAATCAAAATGAACAGATTTTCACCTAGAAAGTTAGAAAGCTTTGCAAAAAATAACTCCATGCAGCATAATATATTCTTTCTTTCTATTAACTGGTAATTCAGTGAAAACACTATTGATAATGTCCACAATCTTATTATGTGCTGAATCAATTACTTTAACCACAATCAATTCAAAAGTACAAAAACAAAAACAAAAAAATCAAATAATTTTCATCTTTGCCATCTAAATTTATGGGGACTGAGCCTTTATGACTTCTAAATAACACTGAGCTCACACCAGTGTGTTTCTGTAAAAGCATGTTTAAGTGCCCATCTAGATTATCAAACTATGGTAGTGGAATAGCTATTTCCAGAGGTACTAAAAGATATATTTGAGGTAGTTTTTAAAGAAAGAGCTTTTGTAATCCAAAGGGCTTGTTAGTCCTATGTTTGACTTTTGAAGAGCTTTCCATTTTCTTAATCTTGTTTCAGCTGAAGTAGTCACACCATTTCCCAAGTAGGTGCTATGTAGTTATAATTGTACTTGCACTGCTGCAAGAGCGGCAAAACATCTGAAATATCTAACTGAACTATTACCAGAATTTTCTGAAACTGGTAGTGGATTTATCCCAGTATGTTAAAGACATACATTACACCAATCATGAAAAACATATAAGTGATCTTTAAAACAAGAGTCCTGAAGGATATTTCTCATCAGTGGGATTTTTGAAAATAATGTGTGAACTTTACAATAGCTGATGTTTTATGGATTAGTCTCCTTCATGAAAGTTTACTCGAATTCTGAGCTGAAGAACTATAAGAATAGTTTCAAATTTACTGTGATACCATAGGCAAACACTATTGTTTCCTACATTCTGTTTTACTGACCTACATTAAAACAATACCTACATTAGCAGCCTTACAGTAATAACATTATATTTTGCAAATAATTAAAATTTTGTATCAACTTTTCAGAAGATAGGATTCAGCTTTCTATCACAAAATGTCAAACATTTTATTTCCAGCTGTAGTTAATTTGGAAATTACTTATCAAAGATGGCAATTTTTAATCCAAGTTTTTCACTATAAAAACTCTAGTACTGGGATACAAACTTGCGTTTGAAAAAATTTATAGGATTTTTGATCTGTTGAAGATCTGCAGTGGATAATTCCTATTTTGATGCTTGCCATGTCGTGGTGAATGATGCACTGCCTGATGTAATATATGCTTTGTCAGATTGAGGATGCAATAGAGAAGTTAGAATGAGCTCCAACTGTAGAACAGATGTACTAGGCCAGATTCCCACTTACTTAAGTTAAAATCACAGAATCATAGAATAGTCTGGGTTGGAAGGGATATTTAAGGTAATCTACTTCCAATCCCCTTCCTACAGGCAGGGACACCTCCATCTAGACCAGGTTGTTCAAAGCCACATCCAGCCTGGCCTTGAATGCTTCCAGGGTGGGGGCATTCACAACCTTGCTGGGCAACCTGTTCCAGTGTCTCACCACCCTCACAATAAAGAATTTCTTCATCGTATCTAGTCTCAATCTACTTTCTTCCAGTTTAAAGTTATCTCCCCTTATTCTGTTGCTACCTGACCTTATAAACATGTTCCTCCCAGCTTTCCTACAGGACCTCTTCAGGTACTGGAAGGCCACGATAAGGTCCCCTCAGAGTCTTCTCTTCTCCAGGCTGAAAAACCCCAACTCTCTCAGGCTGTCCTCATAGGAGAGGTGCTCTATCCTTTTTATCATCTTCACGGCCCTCCTCTCGACCCACTCCAACAACTCCAAGTCCTTGTGTTGGTGGGCCCAGAACTGGAAGCAGTACTCAAGGTGGGGTGTCACGAGAGCAGAGAGGCAGAATCACCTCCCTCAACCTGCTGGTCACACTTCTCTTGATGCAACCCAGAATACAGTTTGCCTTTTGGGCTGCAAGCACATGCTACTGGCTCATGTTGAGTCTTTCATCAACCAACATTTCCAAATCCTTCTCTTCAGGGCTGCTCTCAATCACAGAATCATGGAATGACTTGGGTTGGAAGGGATCTCAAGGATCATGAAGCCCAAACTGTCCTGACACAGGCAGGGCCACCAAAGCCATTCTCGAGTCATTCTCCATCCAACCTGTAACTGTGGTTAGGATTGCCCCAACCCAAGTGCAGGACCTTACACTTGGCCTTGTTTAAGTTCATGAGTTTGGCATGGGCCCACCTCTCAAGCCTGTCCAGGTCCCTCTGAAGGAACGTGGGCAAAATTGTCTGCCTGTACCTATCCTAGGATTAGATGTGATTTGCCCCTGGATAGCACTTATTGGTAAAAAATAGAGTGAATAAGCTGTCAAGCTCTAGTCACTGTTCAAAGAGAAAAAGGAATATATTTTAGTAAAGCATTTATCTAAATTATGATGGTGAAATTTTTCCCACAGCTTTTAACTGAATAAATATTTCATTTTTTGTTTAATATTTAAGAGAAATGCATTTAGAAACTAGGATTATTGTTCTCTACTTTCTCAAATGACTTACATATTGCAAACTTTAAGCTTTTACAACATCTGTTAAATAAAAATCTCCACCCAGACATTTTACTGCAGCTTTATCTCCTTACATTTTTACCTGCTACTCAACGTAATTTTATCATGTCTATAATGATAAGGTTGAAAAAATAACCTTTATGATACCAGATGGATTCTAATTCTCAAAAATCTCTGGTGATGGCACATTCATACTGACATTTATACTGACTCCATTTATGACAGACTGAGGGTGATGAACGGGCCCTTGCAAGAGGTCACCTTGTGTCAAAGCTGGTATACAGTCTGTCAAACATGGTGAATATAAGGCTGCTAATGAGGAATTAACTAGACAGAATGTGGCCATTTTACTGTTTTCATGAAATCCAAACCTGTTAAACAATGCTAATCAGGTGTTTATTAAGTGAAACCATTATGCCAAACTTGCTGCAGACCCTACCATATGTCAAAGAGGTTGTAAAGTATTATTCATCCGATTTACAGCTGATTAATAAGAGTCATCTAGTAATGAACCTTTCTTTTCTTAGCCTCTAGCTAAGTATATATACCAAGGTTAAACTAACACATATATGGTTTTAAAAATAAAGTTTCAATTAAAAAGAAAGAAAATGCTTAACTGTTCTATGAAAGTTCTAATAGTTGTCATGAAGAAAAGTTTGCAGCGAAGGCTTTTAGATATAATCACATAGATCATCTCTAAAAGGAAGATAACAAATAAATAAAATTTTCAAATGTCAGGATATAAAAGGCAAACTGAGTTAAATTTGAGGAGAAATAAATGATATTGTATAATAAAACACACAAAGGAAAAATGTGCGGTCAATTTGCAGAGATGAGTTGACATCCATTTAAGGACAGTGCAAAGACAAATACATTACCTCAGCTTATAGGAAGTGCAGTGATGTTCAGTGTAGAGGTAAATAATTAACTGATGATGTTGAAGTTGAGTATTTAACAGTGTATCCAGAGACATTCCAGTACAAGGAACCTTCCCACCAGGTTCTCTCACACTTCAAAGCCAGAAATACTACAGGAATAATCATAGCAATCAAAAACTGACTGTGAAACAGAATCCTTCCTGTGAGCTTTTAAAGAACTGGAGAATGAGCTTTTAAAGTACTGGTCTGCAAACAGGCTAGCATACGCTTTGAAATACATTTCATTGGAGTAAAAACTAAGAGCTTCCAAATGAGATGTGCCAATAGTATAAAGCTGGGAAATATTTCCAATACAAAATCAGAATATCATATGGCAGGGGAAAAAAAAGAAGACAAATGAGATTGGAGAAATAGAAATGAATGGAAGAGTCCAAAGTAATTAGGAACTAATAGTAAGAATAACTGCTATAAGCATTAAGTTAGCTAACTGACAAAGCTCACTTGCTTTTCAAAATATTTTGCTTATGGCTTGAAGAAGTACTTGTCTCAAAAAGGGATATATCTGGACAGTAAAGAGATAAGGTATTTTCAGCTCACCCCGGAGGCTATTCTCCTATTCTCTGGAACTTTTACAGAGTAAGACTACCAAATTCAGCTTATTCAAGCACTCTATATGCCTTCATGTCAGGTCTTGAGGCATGAAACATGGCTTCAGTATCATCTTTTAAAAACATTAATCTTCTTTACTATGACATCATCCTAATTCCTAATACTTCAGGGCTAAAAAAATACTCCCCCACTACCCATCAATGATCAATATGATCAGAGTGGATGTATCAAATCCAGTCTAGAATGGATTCATCTACAGATAAGTATTTATTTCTTGAAGGAGCAGCAATAGCATCAGCATAAAAGGAAGTGAAGTCCCACATTACAGAGGGTTTATTGTAACTAACTCAACTGATAAAACTTGTCTAATGGATTTCTCTTCCTTTAAAAAAATAAAATACTACTGATTTTTTTTTAATGTCATCACTTCAGGTATTTCACAGCAATAATGTTAGTTCAACTGCAGTTCTCTAAATTCAGTATTACTTTGTTCAGGTAGTTCTTACATAACTGATCCTATTGAGATCAGAACTCAAGAAGACACAGGCCGGAAAGTTCTTTGCTTTCTCTCTTAAGCAAACCTGGATTTATACTTTTTTCTTTTCTTTTTTTTTTTTTTGGTACTCAACTCTGGAGCATATACATTCTATGCCAAAGTGGGCAATTACCTCAGCTGGTTGATGGGTAGACCTGCCAGGGTGCAGTTGGGAGTTGTCAGGCACCATCGTCCTCCGTGTGGTTGTGACATTCTGACATCATGAGCGTGGAGCCAGGAGCAGCAGCAGGATCACTCCTTGCATGTATAAACCCTGCCAATAGGGGGCGGCAAAAACAAGATGGGCAAAAATGGCATGGTGCATCAGAAGGGTGTGGCACAGCAGTTTGCATGGGCATTTCAAGCAAGGAAGGTGAGGAGGGCAGATTATCTCTATGAACTTGGGAGACTGACTCACCTGTCAGCTGCTTCCCAGACAAGAAATCTAGCTGTGGTCTCCACTGGGCAGAGAGCTCTGACAAGAAAGAATATGTTGACTCAGATGGAGTGCCTGCCTAAAAATGTGTAGATTCACATTTCTGGCTGCACTGAGTGCCTGAGTCTGTTGCTGCCAGTGAAGGACAGCAGAGATTCCACCTGTGTGAGATGTGAGCAGATGAATGATCTGCTCAGTGTTGTGGTGAAGCTCAAGGTGGAGGTGAAGAGATTAAGGAGTATCAGAGAGTGTGAACAGGAAATAGATTGCTGGAGTAACAATCTGTTGAACTTGCAAGAAAGACACGGGGATGATACCCTCCAAACAGTGGTAGTCCCTCTCCCCTGCCATTGTTGAACAGAGGGACATAATTTAAGGGATGAGGAAGAGTGGAAGCAGGTCCCAGCTCAGCATCGCAGGCAACTCCCATCCTGTCGTCCCAAGTCCCCAGGTGCCCCTGCATAATAGGTTCAAGGCTCTGGAACTTGAGGGAGAGATAAGTGAGGAAGTGGTGGGAGGTCCCTTTAGATTGTCTAGGGTGAGGCAGTCTAGTCCACACCTCAAGACTGCCTCTGCCAAGAAGGACAGAAGGGTGATTGTCGTAGGCGACTCCCTTCTGAGAGGAATGGAGGGCCCTGCATGTTGGCCTGACCCTATCCGCAGGGAAGTGTGCTGCCTCCCTGGGGGCTGGGTCAGGGATACTTCAAAGAAACTTCCTAGTCTGATTCTCCCCTCTGACTATTATTCTTTATTGATAGTTCAGGCCTGCAGTGGTGAAGTTGCAGAGAGAAGCCTGAGGATTATCAAAAAGGACTTCAGAGCAGTTAGTAACTTAAGTGGGTGAACAGGTTCTGTTTTCCTCTGTACCTTCAGTGGCAGGGAAGGATACTGAAAAGAGCAGGAAAACCCATTTCATATATGCATGGCTAAGAGGCTGATGCAAACACAAATATGTTTTTAATCATTGACCATGGGGCAGTTTACTCCGCACCTGGCCTGATGACTGTGGATGGGTTTCACCTGTCTCAAAGAGGGAAATAGATCTTAGCCCAGGAGCTGGCAGGGCTCATTGAGAGGGTTTTAAACTAGACACGAAGGGGAAATGGGATAAAACCAGGCTTGCTATAGATTAGCAGAGGGGAACAATGATGGGACTGGGTGTGAAACAAGGGGCTCAGCTGAAGTGCATCTAAACCAATACACATAGCATGGGCAACCAGCAGGAGGAGCTGGAGTCACTGTGCAGCAGACACATTTAGTTGCCATTATGGAAACATGGTGGGATCACTCCCATGACTGGAGTGCTGCAATGGATGGCTATAAGCTCTTCAGAAGGGACAGCCAAGGAAGGGGAGTGATAGTGTGTGACTGTGTTAGAGAGCACTTTGATGTTATTGAGCTTGAGGCTGGGCGTAAGACTGAGTCTCTATGGTAAAGGCCAGAGGGAGAGACAACAAGGAGGACATCCTGATGGGGGTCTTTTATAGACCATCTAAGCAGGACAAAGAGACAGACTGGGCATTCTACAAACAGCTGGCAGAAGTTGCATGATCACCAGTCTTTGTTTCCATGGGGGATTTCAACTTCCCTGATATATGTTGGAAATACAATGCAGAACAGAAGAAACAGTCTATGAGGTTTCTAGAGTATACAGAAGATAACTTCCTGACACAGTTGCTAAGAGAGCATACCAACGGAAGTGCCTTGATAGACCTGCTGTTCACAGAGAAGGACCGTTGGGAGACATGAAGGTCAGGAACTGTCTTGGAAAGAGTGACCATAAAGTGTAGAGTTCTCAATTCTTGGTGAAGTCAGGAGAGGGGGAAGCAAAACTGCTACCTTGGACTTCCAGAGGGCAGACTTGGGACTGTTCAGGACTCTGGTAGGAACAGTCCCTTGAGATTCAATCCTGAAGAGGAAAGAGGTCCGGGAAGGTTGGTCGCTCCTCAAGAAGGAAGTCTTAAAGATGCAGGAGCAGGCTATCCCCCTGTGCTACAAGATGAGCCAGTGGGGAAGAAGACTGGCGTGGATGAACAGGGAGCTTTTCTTGAGGCTCCAGGAAAAAAAGATAATCTTCCTCTTGTGGTAACAGAGATGGGTAACTCAAGAGAGAAAAAGAAGTTGTTAGGATGTGCAGGGAGAAAATTAGAAGAGTAAAAGCCCAGCCTGAACTCAGTTGGCCTTTGGGGTAAAAGAGAAAATGGTTTTTTACAAATATATTAACAGGAAGAGGAGAGCTAAGGAGAATCTCCATTCTTTACTGGATGCAGTAGGGAATGTGACCACAGAGGATAAGGAAAAGGATTAAGTTCTCAATGCCTCCTTTATGTCTGTCTCTAAAAGTCAGATAATTATCCTCGGGGTACTCTCCACCCTGACCTGGAAGTCTTGTATAGAGAGCACAATAAAATCCCCACAGTTCGAGTGCAAACAGTTAAGAGACCTACTACTTCACCTGCACTGCCACAAGCCCATGGTGCCAGATGGGATCCACCCAAGAGTGCTCAGGGAGCTGACAGAGGTGATAGCTAAGCCACATTCCATCATCTATCCTGGTCCCAGAGGACTGGAGGCTTGACAATATGATTCCCAGCTACAAGAATGGTGTTAGGGGGGAAGGGGAAATGACAAATTATCTAACATTTATTGATATAAGAGCCTAAGGACTGTCTAAAGCAAGACCCAAAGTGCCAGACAGTGAGATCATTAAACTTACAATGAACATTTGTATTTTCAGTTTTATACAAACATTGACAAAGTAGTCAGAATATACAGTAGTGTACATGTAGTCTCTTAGTAAAAGTTGAATTATATAAATGGGACAAATATGGTCATCTTATCCTATTTAACACTCCATCCATCCTTAAATTTCTCAAAGGCTAACAATATCTGGTAATTTCTAATGAAGTACTAACAAGTAAAATGTGATCACTTCAAACATGCAAAGATATGGATTTTTTAAATTTAGTACTTCTACTATTCACCATTGCCAGAAGTTAAGGAAGGAGTGCACTAATATTCAATTTTCTATGCACCGAAAATATTTTTTAGAATTTTTTTTTAATATATAATTTATATATTCTGAAAAGATATCTCATATTGAAGTTATCAATGCAGATAATAAATGTAAAAAAAAACAAAAAACATAAAAACAAACAAACAAAAAAAACTGGATTGTGGCCAAACCCATCAGGTTTCTCTTTTAAAACATAACTTCCCATAGTCCATCCCTAATGACAGTGCCATGAATATCTTTAACTTTTCCATCAGAACCATTTAGTGTTACGATTGCTACTCTACAGCTTGAACATCACTACCATTGTCAGAACCAGGCAAACAAATTTATGATGATGTTCCTGGGAATAAGGAACTAAAGCAAAGGGGATTTCTCTGTAGTTCTTCATTAACATTTTATTCATTTCAACAAGGGAGTTATAAGAGTTTCCTTTTACGCAAATTAGGTCACAGGATAAAAAATACACAGCATGGAAACACAGTGTATTACTACACAGAACAAAAGATCTGGTTAATAAATTATGATAATGGAATTAGTCTACTGCTAATGCTGAAAGGCACATTTAAATATTGTGAAATTTACTTGGAAAAAAAAAAAAGCTCTTGCATGTATTTATGAATTGTTTTTCTCCTTTGTGCCTCAGTTTCTGTAGTTGTTTTTCATGTTATTTCCCTCCGAGGGAATGTACAGATCCTACTTTAAACATTTGTTTTGGTTTGTTAAAAGGAAAAGAAACACTTTGAGTGGGCAAAATACAAAGTTTTACTCTTTTGTTTTTTAAATAAATGGTTCAACTAAGTTCAGAGGCATTCTGGATCAATTCAAGCAGCTTAATTCTGGAAATGATAGTGTGAAAAGTATAGATAGTGAAAGTAGATGTAGTGATCACGTAATGATTAAGTAAATGTGGTCTCACCGTAAATATCTATTATTATCAAAGTTACTCTATTTATTTATAGATATATTTCAAAGTTGTAGTTGTTGGTCTTTGATTTTTTTTTAATTTTATTTTTTCTTTTTTGTATGTTTATTTGGTTTGGATTCAATTTCTTTCTAGAATTCCTTTAAACAAAATAGACTAAATTCAGATCTTCTTTGAATGGTCTAACTCTATCGTAGTAAGTAATTTGCAACTACCTCATTAATTCAGTGATTGCCTTCAGTTTATTCATTAACTACTTTCTGTCCATTTATGCAAGATTGGAATATATCTGAAGGATGGCATTATGAAGATGCTTACATGATTGTCTGGCATGGAAGTAAGGGAAAATTCACCACTTTCTCCTGAGTAAAGCAATCAATTTTCATCATTTTTCTGGAAATGTCACTACTCTTGCTAGCTGAGATCATTCCTTTTGTCAAAAGAAAAAGAGCAGGTATTTATCAGAGTAATTTTTTTATACAGAGGAGTTTCTTCTCTAGAATCATGATTTCTACTTTATTAGTGATAAATATATGATTAAGAACAGAAAGGACAGTAAGTTGCAAACTATTCCCCTAAACTGCTTTATTTCTAAAAGAAACAAAAACAAAACCAAAAAAAACACTTTTTTTTTTCTTTATGTAAGGTTTATCTCACTCACAATCATTTAAAAGATAGTGATATGTTTATTAATATAAACAGAACAGGAACTTTATCAATGTAAATCCCCAAATATCATTCAAATGTTCCTACAGAACTAGTATGGATAATTGAAATGAAACGGCTAGATAAAGCTGCTCAGAAGTTCTGTGTGCTTATAACTGCAATCTACTTCATCCATATTTAGGAAAGCCTTAATTGTAAAAGACATACTGTACATTAAACAATAGAATATTGCATCTATATTTCCAAGGACAGTGATCAAGAGGATCATCATTCCTCATCTCTCTGTTTCACTAACTGGTGATGTATTCCATAATTCTATGGGTTCATAGGCACTTGTTATTTCCTAAAAATTTGTATGTTTGGCAGAGCCATCAAATGGCTCCAAATTTGATAATTCTAAGAAAAAGTATGCAGATTACCATAATATGTTCCACTAAACGTTCAGGTATTGCAGCATCCATCTTTACACAGGAAAAAGGTTTTTTTTTGTTTGTTTGTTTTTTAATTTTAATGATGCTTTCACTTTAATACAAGAGTAAGATTTTAAGAGTTTCTGGTAAAACACAATAATTTTAAAAAGCTCTTTTATTTACTTTTTATTGTCTTTGAAGTCAGGAATTCCAAAGACCCTCTCCATACACCCCAACTTCAACATAACTGAGAAGGTTATCAAATTTATGTTTCTCAACTGAAGCAAGAATACATACATAATGATGTTTTTGTTTTTTTGTTTTTGTTTTTTTTTTTAATCTATTCCTCCAATAAAAGAGATTTCTCTATTTCTGATTGGCTAGTGCCAGTGTTCAACTATTCCCAACATTTGAGGCTATTTGTATTTGAACATTGAAACATTGAAACATGCTTACTAATAAGCATGATTTTAATACAATGTTTCCATTTCTATTTATAAATGGAGATGTACTTTATAAATCAACATCCATCATTATATTCTATGAAATTATCAACAGTAATACTGCTGAGGTTAATGGATGTCTTACTGTTAACTCTACTGAACATATTGCATGAATAAAGCAACTTGGGAAATCAACGTCTATGTTTTGCTTTGCATGCAAACATCAATAATAATAATGTATTTAAATAGAAGAGAAAAATAAAAATCCATTTCAAGAATCAATAATATTGATAATGACATATATAATAGAATATGACTATAGTTGACCCTCATAGCTCTGCACAAGAAACTCTCCTCTGTTAAATAAAAAAAAAAGAAAAATATGAATGTAGAAATTATATAGACAATAGCAACCCTAATATTAACATGTCCAATCATATATGGAATTTGATTCATCAGAGGATTGTGCTGATACCATAAACTGCCTTCAGGACTGAATTACAATCTCAGTACTTGATAAAAAGATTTATGATTCCAGGGGACAGAATTGTCCTGTATTGCTGCTCATTGTAAGATCCTGTGTTTCTAGTTAAGGGCTGATTTTTATCTTCATTGTATTGCAATTCTAAAAGCATATTTAAGTGGGTTTCACATACAAATATTCAAATGAAGATTAGTTTATTTTTATAAATAGGTCTCTCTGAAAGTAATGCCTCATATTTATTTTCAAGGAAACTACAACAAATACAAAGAGCAAAATCACGCTATTGGATAGAGAAAACTCTTAGCTACAAAACAGTATCTTTCAGCATATTTGCCACCACCAATATGTATTTTTGCCAGAGATGAACAAGACCCTGCATGCAGCTCTCATACAAATCCGCACCAGTCAGAACAGCAACCTACTGTTGCTGTCACCTGTGCTGAAACTCACCACCCACCACCACATTGTGCTCACGTCCACTTGTTTGGTCCCCATGAATGTTCAGCAAGCGCTGATGAATGTCAGTGATAGCCATTTTTTCAACAGGGAGAAATTCAATTACATACATTTGGTTCATATGCAGTCCTATGTCAGACTGCCTTTCTACTGCCATCTGTTGCAGGGCAGCAAAATTTAATGGAATATTGATAGGAAAGTTCAACCTTTACTTCCATACCACCTATATTAGCCTCTGATGTTCTGAGTCAACATAATAAAATGGGAAGTATTGCTTCTGAAGTAGCTCTCATATATTAAATATAGTTTATACTGTGTGTCTTATGTGGGATTTTTATTTAAGTATAATTGCAGAAAGGTATCATTATATCTTGTCTGGAAATGCTGAACTATTGAAACTGAAATAATGTATTTTATTCAAATCATTATAAATATAACTTTTAATGTAAGAGAAACTAATATTCTATGATTCTAATAACAGCTTTATAATTTAGTACATGGTTTTGGTGTTTTCTGGTTCTATTTTTGCCTTTTTTAAGAATAACTCATTTTTTAATTAAAACAGTTCACTTTCCTAATCCGAAGCTAATAATGCATTCTTATAAAAATTCCGTGTCACTTCATGTTGTGGATATTAAGAGATTAAAATTCAGGGTGCTCAGAGTAATCTTTTTTTTTTTTTTTTTTTTACCAGAGTTTTACATCAATATTTGTTTACAATTCTCAGAAAGATAACTATGTAATGATCTTTTATCTATCTGATATTAAAGTAGAAGCCTCATACACATTATGGTGTTTTATATATCAGAGGATATTGTATTTTATTGCATTGTATTTTAGTTGCAACCAGCTCTTACAGGTAGATCACAATGAAGAACACATGTAGTAGGTCAAGAGGCCATGAAATGGGAGGTGACCCTGCCTGTCTACTCTGTGCTGATGCCTCACCTGGAGTAATGTGTCCAGATGTGGAGTCCTCAGTGCAAGAGAGACATAGACCTGTTGGAGTGCATCCAGAGGAAGGCCATAAAAATGATCCAGGGAATGGAACACCTCTCCTATGAAGACAGGCTGGAAGCTGGGACTGCTCATCCTGGAGAAGAGAAGGCTCTCAGGTGACCTGATAGCAGTCTGTTAGTATCCAAAGGGGAGCTACAGGAGAGAACGGGAAAGACTCTTTATCAGGGTCTGTGGCGATAGAACAAGTGGAAATGGCTTCAAGATCAGGGAGGGTCAATTTAGGTTAGATATAATGAAAAAGTCTGTTACAGTAAGGCACTGGAAAAGGTTACCTAGTGTTCTGGTTGATGCCCCATGTCTGCAGACTTTCAAAATGAGGTTGGATAAGGCCCTGGCCAACCTGATCTAGCTGAGGTGTCCCTGTTTGTTGCAGGAGAGTTGGGCTAGATAGCCCTCAGAGATCTCTTCTAACTCTAGGGATTCTATGATTCCATGATTGAACAATAAGAATAAATTTTTGTGCTTTGTCATCCAAACTCTGGAATCCAATGTCAAGTTTTTTTTCTACAATTTATATAAATTTTAACTAGGCTGATTTACACATTGTCTTGTTAAAATAAATTATTTTAACTTAAAATGCCCTACAACTGTGGTATGAACTTTAGTACAAATGATATTCAGTCTTAAAGGTGTTAATAATCTAATTTACAGGAAAAAATAATATTCTAAATATTTTATCAGTTTTCACTCACCTACTGACTAACTGAAATGTCATGGACTGATCTCCCTAGACACCACTGAAAGAGAGAATACAGATGTTAGATGGAATCACTACTTATCTCACTTCTTATTGTTTTTATCATCCTCCTTCTTTTATTTGTATTTTTTTGTGAGGGGGAGAAGAGGAACATATTTTTTTGTTTCAACATTCTATTCCATCCAATTATTTTCCTCTCAAAATAAAGAAGCTCCCATAAGTATGATATGCAAGAAGTCTCCACAGTTTCTGCAAGTCACGAGTAAAAAAATAGCAATTTCTATTACCTGATATTTGTAGCTGACATAATTCTAACTTCTTTCAGGATTATAGGAAAAACAAACAGAATAGAGAATGAAATACTGCATGGTGGTTCATAAAGGCAGAATACAATTAGTAGATTTCATATAGCTATGAATTTGTTAGGTAAAGAACTTAAAAGGAATATTTTTCACAAATGAAGCGTTATTTTCCTTACTAATTAATAAACATCATGCTGTGAATAACTGGTGATAATGTTCTAATAAGAAAAATCAATAAATTTACACCCAGGGTCATCATAATTGATGCTGCAGAATAGAAAAATGTATTCTCTATTGATCCTTTAGCAAACTTCCAACTAAAAAGAAGAGGAAAGAAAGCCAATTACTGTACTATGCCTCTGAAAATGATAAGATTAAAACAATCTAATTATGTGTTCTTGAAAAACTACATTTTATGATGAAAATAAATAGAATAAGGGCATCCTGTGTCTAGTACAGAGATATTACTTTTTACTAATTAAAATGTAGTAATTGTACATTTAACATCTCTTAACCAGTAAGCAAACAAATAGTTAGAAAAATCAGACTTAAAAATCTCCCAGAAAAAAAAAGCCTTTTGAAGTTGCTGTGAACACGGGATTAAACTGAAGAAAGAAAAAAAAGCTCCTGGAGCACCAAAGCTCAAGGAATTTTCATACACAAGCAAAAAGCATTTATGGAGAAGATCTGAAATGAAATCCTGGGAAAAGCTGTCCACTGCTTTTACAGACAGCTTCTCCAAAAGAAATACCTCCTATTTTATTATGTCAGCCTATAATGCCAGAGGCAGATGTCAGTAATACAGCAGAACAGGTTGAACTTTCTACCAGTATTCCATTACATTTTGTTGCTGTGTGCTACATGGCAGCAGGGGGGCAGTCTGATAAAATAGCATCTGATATGGAAGCGCATATGAAGTAGAAGTGCATCATTGGATTTCTCCATGTGGAAAAATTTGCACCCACTGATATTCACTGATGCTTGCTGAACATAGGACTAACCAGTGGATGTGAGCACAGTGAGGCACTGGGTGGCGAGTTTAAGCAGTGGTGACAGTAACAGTATGTCACCTCCACTGGTGCAGATTTGTACGAGAGCAGCATGCAGGTACTTCATTCCTTGTGTAAATGCATAGATAGTGGCAAATACATATTAAAAAATAGTATTTTGTAGCTAATAATTTTCTTTATCAAATAGTGTGATTTTGCCTTTTGCAGTTGTTGTAGTTTCCATGAAAATAAACAAGAGGCATTACTTTCAGAATGACCTACATATTTTCCATTCCTTCAACTGATTCCTGCGTAGCACCACACAGCCAGAACTCTATTGCCTTCAATTTCAGCCAAGGTATGGCTGTAACAAGTTATGTGTAATCAACAAAAAATGCTGTAGAAAGTCAGAAGCATCTGATGCTCATTTTGATCTCACGGTGTAACAAAATGTTGTTATAAAATCACATTTATCTTTTAAATATGAAATATATACACAACTTTTCTTTAAGATTGTCAGCAGAATTTATTAAAATATCTCTAAGTAACTAGATTTCACTTTTCCTCTCCGTTGATACAGTAAGCGAAAGTATATCCATCAGATATATTAGGTAGAAGAATGATTTGGTACTATTGGAATACACATTCAGCAACATGTTTAGTTATTTGGATTTTGAACACTCAGTTTCAATTTGAAACCAGATTTATTCAAATTCTTCACTTGCAGATAGTCTATCATGGAGCTACATGGTTTAACCTTCTCACTTTGCTACACAGGCTTTTCCTATAGAGCTCATGCAAAACTTCAGGTAGTTCTCCCAGACTTACTTAATTCTCTCAATTACTGACTGGTTAATTCATTTTGATACCATACTACGTATTTCTGAAAATCACCTTTTTCCTAAAGTTTCAAGCCCACAGTATTCCAGCCAAGCTTTATTTTCTAGGGATTCTTCAACTGATCATGTCAGGGACTTTGAGACTAAAAGTTACAACACCTAGCAAATAGTCTTTATTTGAAAGTCACTGGGAAAAAAAAAAAAAAAATAGAAATTAAGGGCTATGTTAATTTTGGACTAAAGATAGGAAGACCCACAGTGGATGTTGAAATGCAATTGCAATTTGGTCATTTAAAGCGTTTGACTCTGTCCTCCACAGCATTCTCCTGGAAAGGCTGGCAGCCCATGGCCAGAGCAGGTGTACTCTTCATAGGGTAAAAAAATGGATGGAGGGACATTTAAACCTTAACGGTTCTATTATTCTACTTATGGTCAGCTATGATTTTTTTTTTTCTCAGTGGTTATAAGCTTTTTTTTGCATGTATGCTTTTTTTTTTTTTTTCCCTGGATCATCAGCTATCGAGTACTTAAGACAGAGACGTAAAATTAGAATATTTGGAGTTGGAATTGAGTACTTCTTTGTACTACAATTGCCTGATAACAACTTATATGCCATTTTCTGTCATTCTTAACCTAGCTTTATTATAACCTATTATCTTAACATTTCACTTGAAACACACATGCATGAGTGTGTGTGTGTTTTTAAAATGGATTTTTTTTTGCATGCGTAGAACACAAGAGCTATAGATTCCCAGATCAGACCAGGATTTTCATCAACTACTCAATAGTAAATGCAGGAAAATAAAGTTGAAAAATAATAACATCACTGTGTAGAAACGAATGCTAGAATTGTGAAAAACCACTCATATAATTCCACATTTTACAATACTGTTATATATGCAAATTTTTTAGGACTTAGATACTTTTTCAGAGTAAGATCTAAGCTGAAAGTTAATTAGATATAATAAGCTATGTTTTGCCTTAGGCAAACTTTCCCTAATTTTAGTTTGTTATCATGCACTTTGGTGATCTTGTTCAAGTTTAACTTTTCGCTAACTTTTGTATCTATCTAAAAAGAAGTACCACATAAAGCCACTTTTGTTCTAGGGAATCCCAGTGCTGTTTCATCTCATGAGAAGTACTTGCTCAACAGGCTTGATCAAACCTGGAAAGCTTTGCCCTAGCTAGGGATAGGTTCTAGAAAGAAATTCACCGTTCTTATATTGTGTATTTACTGGCAACAGTGTCTGGAAAGTCTATGGAGTCTTTGTCTTCACCGGCACTATATTCTATCATTAGTATCACTAAGGTGAATATTTATATATCCTTCATTAGGGTTTTTAACAATTGTGATTATGCCACTGAAGCCATCTTAGTATCTAACAGGCAAAAGAGAAGACAAATATGAAAAACCGTTTGGTAGGAATAGAAAGGAATCCGTTATTTCAAACTGAAAGCAAATTATTGAATAACACTTGAAAGACAATCATTGGTCATAACTAATACTTATTCCTGATGGGGAAGTCCAGTTTAAATAGCTTCATTTCATTTTATGACAAGGTTACCCACTTAGTAGACCAAGGGAATCCAGTTGATGTAATCTTTTTGAATTTCAGAAAAGCTTTCAGTACTGCTTCCCACAGTATCTTTCCAGACAAAATGTCCAACGTGCAGCTAGACAAACGCATAATACAATGGGTGAATAACTGACTGATGGGTTGAGCTTGAAGTGTTATAGTAAATGGGTTTACATTAGGTTGGTGGCCAGTCATTATTGGGATTCTCCATGCTTCCATTTTAGGGCCAGTTCTCTTGAAAGTTTTCATACATAATCTGGATGCAGGAATCAAACGTATAATAAGTTTGCAGAAAAAACTGGGAGGGACTTCCTTGAGGGTAAAGAGGCCTTGCATAAAGATCTTGACAAATTAAAGTGCAGGGAAACCACCAAATGCATGAAATTTGACAAGAGCAAGTGTGACTTTTTCCACATGGGGTTGGGGAATCTTGGATATATTTACAGACTGAGGGATGAGATGCTAGAGAGCAGCCCTACAGAAAGGTTTCTGAGAGTTCTGATCAATGGCAAATTGTGTATGAGTTAGTAGTATGCCCTGGCAGCCCAAAGGACCAATGGTACCCTGGGTACTCTGCTAGTAGTGGATTCCATCGCATTAAAAAATATTTTATATTCGTGACAAAATTTCAGATAATTGACATTGAATTATAGAAATTTTATGCTTCTAATTTTCAGGTGGCTTGATGTAAGTGAAATTATAGGCAAGAAGGTGTGAAAAATATGACTCTTTAAACATTTACTGGTCTTGGAATACATGTGTTCAAGCAGTTAAATACTAAAGAATTGGAAAAAGCACACAAAAAAAAATATCACCAGAAAAAAAGCAATTTCAGAGAGATTTGATCCTTCAGATTTTGGTTTTTGTCCATGGTCAAAATGTAGGTTGATACACAAATCTAAAGAGGATTGGAAAATCTCAGACATAAAAATGTCCAAGTCAGGAGTTTCTGGTATGTGAGTTATGATATATTAATGATAGAGTGGGAAGGAGTTAGTTGGAAGTGAAAAATGACACAATTTTTGAGATGTTCCTTTTTTTTTCTGGGAGAGTAGTGTCCACAGATGGATATTGCATAACCACAGCACTAATGCAAGACCATTTAATGAAGGCATTCTAGAAGTACAAAAGCATGAACTGCATTTTCCTGCAAGCATACTCACTCACAAAAGAGTAGAAACATTAAATTTGCAAACTCATAACTGAGGAGATCTAGGGTAAATATACACATGAATAATATTTTGAGCACCTTAATGTGAGGTTCAGCTTAACAAGTTAAAAGGTCTGAATTTAAAAAGATAGCTTACAAGATAGAGTTGACAATTTTTTAAATTTCCAAGGGAAAAAAAAAATGTTGATGGAGAAGGGAAACCAAAAAGGAATAATACAGACCGACTAGTATATTCTTGTATATATTTTAATCAAACAAACTAAATATCTAAATTAGGTAAGAACAAGTAAGAAATGCTTAATTTACTACATTGTCTAGAGCTAAAGTAAGTAAATTCTAGCTTCAGAGCATTTTCTATACCCATTCCTAAGCAGCAATTTCTCAAAAATTTTTGCCACTCTCAAAAAAGTTTATCATTCTTACTACCTTCCTTACATACTTTCTTATCCCTGAATTCTGTCAACTAGTTTTCTGTTGGGGAATGGCTGCAAGAGCAGGGTGGTCATGAAGCTGTGTACGAGCATAACTAGTGCGGCAGCACAGGATGCATTCTCATGAGAAAGCATTAGGAGTTAAGATAGGAGGCACAACATCCTTGGGCAGCCTGTAAACAGCAGGCCTTAAACCGCAGGCCTACATCCGCAGCTATGCTCTGTGGATATGTGGGGGGCTGATAAGCGGATGAGCTCAGTGGCAAGGCTGAGCATTGGTTGAAGCTAGGCAGCCCACCTAGACGCCCACCTTGTGCTCCAGTAGTAGGTGAACACATGTGTAGTAGAATCATATATAAACTCTGTGTGTGCAGCAATAAAATGAAGCTTGATCACTCATATTGAGTACTGTCGTGCTTCCCCGCTTGAGAACAATCTGATTAGGACGCTATCCGCGGCAGTTTTCTATGGTCATTCTTTCCCTCCTTTTACCTTCATCATTACTGTTGATCTCCTCCTCCACTTCCTCTTCTTTTCATCCAGTGTTACCTTTCTATTGCATGTTCATTAGAGTACAAACATATCTGCATTATTACATTCCTTTGCAAATGAGGCCGTCTCTTAATTAGTCTACCATTAGAGTAATAAATGAAAACTAGTAATAATAAACATCAATAATAGGAGTTGGAATGTGAGAAATAATGTTTGTTGTCCAGATATCTGGATGGTTTAGTTAGCCATTCTGTGTTCTAATGGTGTAAGTTAATATAAAAGACTGTCATTCACTGCCTAAAAATGTTATTTCTATTTCTGCAACAAGAAAGGCAGAATAAAATATTTTATTCTAACAGTTAAATAGCTTACAGTTGTTTATAAAAGGAGTTTTCCCTTGTTATGAACTTGTTACATAGTAAACGTCTAAGCAATTTCATTTCCTCATAGTTAATCAGTTTGAATAGTTAATCAGCTTCGCCATTTGAAATACCATATTAACACTATATGTAACTTATATTATTAAGAACATCCAACATGCTCATGAAATTCAAACATTTACAAATAAGCATTTGCACATTCCTTCACCAGCTTTTTGGAAAGGGTGTATATGCCTATATTTAAATATATGTTTAAAAACAAGTGTATATGTATCCTTATTATGTTTTGTGTTTGCCTATGAGTGTATCTATGTATGAATGTATATATATTACCGTTTTTCATTCCTTTACACATTCTTGTTCTTTATGATCTATTATTTCTTCCTGGCAATAAAGCAGCAAGTGCCAACACCTTCACAACTAATGAAGCATATATCTTGGCTTAGAATATATTATAGCACTAAACAAAGAGCATTTGGGGAACTTTTAATAACAGTGCAGCCTGTGTTGCTCTCCTAATATGTTTTAACTTAGTTGCTTCTGTAATAACAGTCAGGTTCGTTATATTCATGCTACAGGTGGAAACATTTTTCTGGTTTATATAGTTCTACAGTACTATAACTTATTGAAATACAGGGGAAAATAACTTTTAGGTATAGAAGGAAAGAAAGAAAATGCTCAGTTCTTACATTCTAGGACTTGCATGAACCTAAAAATCTTCAAATATACTGGGGGAAAGAAATAAATAAATATGAGATAAATCCTACTGTACCACCTCTCTAAAGATTTCACTTTATCAGATTCCTTTTACTGATACATGTAAAATAAAGTTTTTACTAAGAAAAATTGTCAAGGCTGAAAAAAAATATTCATGCATTTTGTACTAACAACCCATGCAGAAAAGAATTCAAAGACATACAAAATACTTGTAATAGCTGTTTCCTTTCAGACAATTTCTGGTGAAGCAAACAAAATATTGTGGAAAAGGGAGGATGTGTATGAACTTGGGCTGAAAAATATGTAATAATTTTAGATGGGAAAGATTCTCACCTTCTTTTGGATTTCTGATGAAAAATAGTAGAGACATACCAATGTTTTTAGACATTATAGAGCAGTGCTTACACAGTCAGTGACTTTTCTGCTTCTTGTGCTGCCATGACAGTGGACAGACTGGGGGAGCACAAGCAGCTTAGACGGAACGCAGACTGGACAGTGAGCCAGATTGACCAAAGAAATATCCCATACCATACAATGTCTATGACATCATTCCTCAACAATTAAAGCTGCAGCAAAGGAGGAAGGAACAGACAGTCAGAATTATGGTGTTTGTCTGCCCAACAAACATTACCTCTGATGGAGCCCTGTTTTCCTGGAATTGGCTGTCTCTAGTGGAATTCCAAATGAATTCTTTGTTTTATCCATGATACTTTTGCTTTACCCAGTAAACTGGCTTTATCTCAACCTATGTGTTCATGGATATGTTTTTACCTTTCTAATTCTCTCCCCCACCAAATCTGGGGAGAGTGTGCAAGCTGTTTGCTGGGGCTAAATCATCACAAAAAAAAACAAAAAACAACAACAAAAACAACAACAACAACAAAAAACCACACACAAAAAAAACATAATAATTTTAATAAATAATATAATAATAAAAATAATAAAATTACCACCTATAGTATGAAATATTATATGTGATATTCCAGATAGTAATTAGAAAGAGTGAGGTATAGGAAATCTCTTTCCAGTTTGAGACAAGACTAGTACTCACATCATATAATCTCACACATGAAGTTTGATTATATAAAAGGAAAATTTTAATAAGCTCTCAATTTTCCTTTGGACTTCTGCTTTTTAAATATACCTTTGCAATATATCGCATGTTATCCTTCCTACATTCCCAACCTGAGGATTACCTCAATCCTGACTCAAACAAATTACATTTAATTTCTGATTGAATAAATCTTTTCCACTATATCTGACATATATTATAACTGGGCATCAATATTAGGCAATAGCAAAGTACTTATAATATTTCAGTATTCATTCCTCATCATGGACCTCAATGAATCTCATTCACAACAGTTTTTCTGATAGAAAATTTGGTCAAAATCCCAAAGAAATTTAAACAGAAATCTCCTTCAAATCTTTTTAGAACAGGTTAGCATGCATCCAAAATAATCTTAATTTTCACATTTTCTTGTACTGTCTTCCAGTATTTTCTGCCATTCAAAGGATCAGCAACATTCATAAAACACATTTCCATAGTCAGCACTAACTGGCACACTGACAAGCACAGTGTAACCTACCATATCACGCCTAGAAGCAGTCCATCAGTGACAATATTTCAGGGTAAAAAATGGAACACACGCAACAAAACTCATTGTCATTACCCAGGGATGAAGAATAAGACTTTGGTCTCCAGGGTGAACTGTCTGTCAGGATACTAAAACAGGAAATTTGAAAACAGAAAAATATAATTTTCCTTTGTATGCCAGTTGTGAGGTAACACATGTCAGGAAAATGACCGCTTCATCTTTCCTCCGGAGCCCCTGTAACAATGCCACCACCCCACTCTTTTCCTGTCATTCTTGATTACATCCAGAATCTGGTCTTCTTTTTGTTGCCTGAAGATACTCCACCAACCATGTTAGACTCAACCTCTTTTATCCACATCTCTTGCAATTATTCTGTACTTTCCACATTTTGAAGCAATGGTGATCAATCATCATTCTACAGGTTGCCTGTCTCTAAAAAATGTCCTCAGTACCTGCAGCCACTGCTATATTTACAAGAAGTAGCAAACAAAAGAGACAAAATAAAGGTAATATAATTAGAAAAGACTTATTTTCTGACATATCACTTATTCATGTCTATTAAAAAAAAAAAAAAACCTGTTTTGAACAAGATGCTTAGAAACTCCTGAGTATATTGTCCATACAAATAAATAACAAAAACAGAAATTTAACCACAACATCATGCAAAACAGGAACATATTTCATGTGTGCCCTTTATTCTGATTATGAGTTTACTTAGAGGTGCACTTACATATTCAAATATTATATTTTCTCACTGTTACCAGTGGGAATTCAGACTACAGGCAGCAGAAGCCCAAGGGGCATTTCATGTGGAACTGAGTAGTGGGTTTTCTTGTTGAGAAATATATCTCTAATATAGATCTCTAAATTTCTCTGTTCTTCTACATGAGGTTATTAGTGTATACTATTTTGGAATATAATTTCAGAAATTAAAGATGGTGTTAAAGAATGGGTAATATGACTGTTAATTATAAATTAAGGAACTAATATAATATTATATACTGTAATTTTTTTTTCCATTTCACTTAATATGAAAAAACTAAGCAGTTCCTAATAGAGCTGGTAATTGCTATATGACTGGACACAAATTATATTTATTTCTCTTAATTTCTGACATTTCCGTCATTAATTGTCATGTCGTGTTCAGCTCAGTCACATTCGTTTATGAGACTACAAACATGACACAATCTGTCAAAATAACCCAGATAATATGTCAGAACTTTTTAGGAGATTTTTAGGGAAGAAAAAAAAATCTTTCAGCTTGGACATTTTCCTTCCACTCTCCTTCCACCTCCCACCTCCCCACCCCTCCCACCCTGAAAAATAAGGAAAAGAATTGAAATGAAATACTTCACAACTAAAACTAAAATTAGATTTTAAAGTTTTTGCTTGTTTGTTTTTTTGATTGGCATGTTTACACATGTTTCACAAATGACAGCTTAAGGAATATTTATAATCTTACAACAACAAAAAAAAAAGGAAAAAAGAAATGTATTTAATATATAAAATATAATACAAAATGTATAAATATATACAATAAATTCTGTTACTCCTCTTTTCACAATTCATTTGAGATATGAAATGGACATTCAGCCACAGTATTTATTTTTCAATAAGATCTTGATTACAGTCAGTTTCAAAGAGAGATTGGTTGAAGTTCAAGCAAGTTAAGTGATCTGGTCAAGGTTAGATTGTGAACCTGTATACTGAATTTACTTTGGAGCACAGCACACTTCAGTTTCCCTACATACCATGCTACTTCTCTATTTCTGTTTTAAATCAAGAATCAGAACAGCATGGTATAACGTATACCAGAACACTATGTACTAAAAATGAAAGCACCAGATGCTTGATGCAAAATGTAAAACCAGCCAAAAAGAGTCATACAATTTGTTAAGAAAATTTTAGTATGTAATCTGCTTATTCCAAATTTTTTACAGATTGTTACATAAATTACAAAAGGTGATATTGTAGACTAAAGATGTTTGCAATTTGCAATGACCATTTTGTTGTCAACTGGTAGTCTTTTCCAATGTTTTTCATTATTAGAGAAACTAATTAAAACATACTCAACTGTGCCACATATGCTAAGCACAAATTTGTAGAAAAATCTGTCCATTACCTTTATTCTGCTGCATTTTCTTCCCCACATCTTGGGGTAGCGAGCTCACTTTTTTTCCTGTTAATAAGATTTTTGTGTTAAAACTGGCATGTTGAAATGCCTGACATGAGAATTCTCAAACTGTCTTAACTAGATTTTGGCATTTAATAAGCTGTAAACTGCTGAAGCTATTTGCAGATGAAGTCTCATTTTTGTCCATCAGCAGGGGGCTAGAAGTATAATTAATTGAGTGAAAGTTAAAAAATGGACAGCATGGTTACATTTATGCAAATATTGCACAAGAACATCTAACAGAAAAGAAAAATAGCTTGTAACTGATTGGTTTGGTTTTAGACCAAAATCCACAGGGTCCACTTATACACTGCAGATCGCACGTATGACAATTAAGACCTATAGTGGTAAGGTTTTTTAATATACTTTCTGCAATAGAAAAAAAATAGTAGAAAAAGAAAACCTTCACTGATAGTCAAGGTTCCAAATCCAGTGAGACAGTTCTATTTCTGTTTTAAGTTCATTTACTTCTCATGAATGTTAAAATAGATTAAAAAATAGTATTACAAAAGTCATATGATGCATGTACCATCAACCATATGCCGGTCTCTGCTGTTTATTTCTTTATTCATATCCCAGTCATATGCATCTTGGTACACCAAAGATTCTATTTAATTAAAGTTAGTTAAAAGCTTAAACACAGAGATCAGGACAGCTGCTAGAGGTATTAATTTGAGTTCTGCTTGGGGTGATCAGAAGCACTTTCATGTATTCTGTTTTATATCATTTCGCCTTCTTATACGGTTTCTTTTGTTTTCTCTCTGCCTGTTGCTGTTTATTGGAATGATTCCCGAGTTAAGACTAAAAGCTGCAAGTATAAATATTTGGATTAAAACATTTTCCCTTTTATATCTTCAAGTCTTGTACTCTATATTTACAAAATAACTGTTTCCACATTGTTCACTGATTTTTGACTATGTACGAAGAGTATGATGTACAGCAGATAAAACCTGCAAAGAAAATTTCCTAGGGGATTTAAAATCTAGCTCAACATTTGTCCTTCATGTGACTTAACTTGAACATCTTACTCTGACGAAGTAGCAACAGGGAAACACTTCAGCTTTATTAGGCAGAGAAACTAGTCTATTACTCATTTACAGTAAATATGTGTGCTAATTTCTGCCAATCTCTACATGCCTGAGTTTAACCGATTCTTCCAATATTTGATAGTGTTGATAAATATGCTTCAGCCAGCTAATGCTAAAATTTGAAAGAAGTAGAAAGAGTATATTTTTAGGAAATAAAGTACTCATTATTTTCTGTGAAATAAGCAGTTATTCATGCAATTTTTTTTTTAAGTTGCTTACCAATATAAAGCGTCAGGTATCTTTGAATAACACTAGGTGTTCTATGTCAGGAGCTTCATCAAGCATATACTTAACACAGACAGAGTTTAGAGAACTCCATGCTAACCATATTCAGATAGTTTATCTAAGCTTGCTCCAAAGAGAATTAAATTCCAGGCATTATTTACCTTTTCATGAGGTATAAACATTTATTTGTGTTTCTGCATATAATTCTGAAATAGTGGTTTAAAAAAACAAAAACAACCAACAATGGTAAGTACACTGAGAAGGAGATACTGTAGATCACTCTCATTTTAATCAGGCTTAGCACCAAAGACTTAGTTTGCTACTAACAAGTAATCAATTAGCTAAGGTGCTATACCTAGTTGCTGCTTGTCATGTGTCTAATAGCTATGCAATCTGTCCCATCAGTGGCTGTAAGAGCATTCATCACTACATTCATTTTTAAAAACGTAACATTTAAAATATGTCAATTTCTTGATACTCTAATACAATTCAGATCATAGTGGAGATACTGCCGCTGTCTTAAAAAATTTACGATAAAACAGTATTGTCCCATTGTACATTACAATAATTTTGTTAAACAGTTTGAATATAGTCTGCTATATCTGAAAGTAATTGCCAAACTTAAAACATATACCAGAGTGGGGAGGAGTGGGGAAGGGAGAAGGAATAAAAATTAAACAAGGAGATAATTTTCCTGTGATAGGATAGTTCATAATGGAAACATTTAAAAAAATTGAAAAAAACTTTTTTTTTTTTTTTTTTTTTTTTTTTTTTTTTTGTAGGAAGACATAAAACCTCTGCTGCATATTTTTATGTTTGCTTGAGATAAGCAATAACTGGACAAATAATCCAATTAAAATAGTGATTTTCCAAGTTTATTTACTTTGTAAAACTAGGAAATATTTCAGGGATTAGAAAAAAGGCACTACAATGTAACTATCTGTCGTACCTCTTGCTATCATACTTACTAACAGTTAATTTTGGAGTCAAATAATCCACTGACATAACTCAAAAGATATCATTCAGCAATGGACTGAATGACTGAAAAGAAGGAAGAAAAATCAGGATTTCAAAATAACTTTCCCACTACTATCTTTAAAATTATTTTATTCATCAACATTAAGAAAAAGGAATAAATAAGCATTTGCCTTTTGCTATCCATGTACCAGAGAAAAGTATTAAAAATATAATAAAAAACTTCTAGTGGCTGTGATTCAGTCAAGCATATAACTCTTTTGGAAACCTTATGAAACAGCAATGCAGTGAATATATAACAATTTCTAACAAAATTACCTGCAAAAATAACTCTATCAAGGTATATTATATAAAGTTATATGTATTACCTGATAAGCAGGATTATAGAATCACAGAATCATTAAAGTTGGAAAAGACCTCTAGGATCATCTGGTCCAACCATCCACCTACCATCAATATTTCCCCACTAAGCCATGCCTCTTAGTACAACAGCTACATGTTTCTTGAACACCTCGAGGAACAACGACTCCAATACCTCCCTGGGCAGCCTGACCACACTTTCAGAGAAGAAATTTTTCCTAATATCCTACTTGAATCTCCTCTGATGCAACTTGAGGTTGTTCACTCTAGACCTATCACTAGTTACACGGGAGAAGAGGCTGAATCCACCACTAACCATCCATGTCATCAGTAAAGATACTAAACAGGACAGGCCTGAATACTGGCCTCTGGGAAATACCACTTGTGAGCAGTCACCAGCTGGATTTAACTCCATTCACCACTACTCTCAAGGCCCAGCCATGCAACCAGGGTGTATCTGTCCAGGATGCCAGCTTCTCTAGGAGAATACTAGGATTAATACTTTTGGTAATTTTTAGACTCTTCACGACAGAAATCAGAATATTCTGGTAAATCTGAAGTTGACTGCCAGGCGTGATATTTACCTCAAGTACTACTGAAATAATTCAACTGGGTGACTCAACAAACATGCTACCCTTAAGAATGTAATCTTCATAATGATATGCACAGATTATTGAAACTCATTCCCCCTTTTTTCTATTATTGATTAACAATCTGCAGCAGAGGACTTTCTCTAACACAACTTCTACCTCATCGTAAACTAAGCATTTATTTCTTAATTTTGCCTATAGAAAACATAGATTTTCGACACTATTCTTAGTCAACAGAAAAAGATATATGAAGAAGAAACATGTATGGCAATAGAAGATAATAAACATGAAAAAATGAAAAACACAATTAAAAAACTTGCTATTCAGTATCTTCTGACAGAATAGAATAGACTAGAATATAATAGAATAGAACAGAACAGAACAGAACAGAATAGCTCAGCTCAGTGGGAAAGGACCTACAAAGATCATTGAGTACAACTGCCTGACCACTACAGGGCTAACCAAAAGTTAAAGTATATTATTAAGGTTGTTATGTAAAGTGCCTCTCAAACACTGACAGACATTTAAAGCAAGACTCAGTCAGTCTGGAAATGGTTCTACAGTCTGAATGCTAGGTTGAATAATCTACTTCACAAACAAACCCAGTGAATCATAAGCTTTCTGTTAGTAAAAAGTAATTAAATTTTAAATTATATTTCACAATTAACAAGTCACATAAACTCTTCTGAGAAATGGTTTGTTAACGAACATGAGAATATTAGAAAAAATAGTTAGAAAACAATTAACTCTTATTTTCTACTCTTCTTTATTTGGTCAACCTCTTACTTACATTTTGGATTTTATATAGCTTCCAATTTGAATCTGAGCAACAAAACCAGGAAGCTTGAGCTGATTATCTTGAGATGGCCAGAGAAAAATGATTCCTTATTTTAAACATTGAGAAACAAAAAAACAAAAAACAAGAAACAAACAGACAAAAAACAGGAGAGAAAAAAAAAAAAAACACCCTTTGAGGATTTTAGTGCCATGAATTTTAAAGATACTGCAAAGTCATATTTTGATTAACTGTTTTAGTTATATGTTTGTACATCTTAAATTCATCTCTGTACTTATCTATTCTAACTTCCATTCTTAAGTTTTATCTATTCTTTTGCTGTTGGATTTTGGCTGAGGAAAATATATTTGGAAATTGATTGAAAAATGTAATACTAGAATATAAGTATAAAAGTACATTTATTTGGGGGCTGGACTGTGTTGGCCTTTGAATGTTACTATAAACCATATACTGGAAAATATTGCTGATAACCAGTAAGTCACAGTTTTTGACAAAATGGCGACAGGCTAAAGGAGTGAATCTGGGGGAAAAGTTCCAGTGACTAGTAAATATCTCAGAGGCAATTATAAAAGTGGAAATACTGTAAGTCCATATTCAGAGTACATTGCGTCTCTTGTGCAATTAATTTTTTATGAAACTCGTAACACTTTCTATGAGTTTATATTATCATATTAGCATTCTGAATGAATTGTGTGCAGTATCATCAGTACAGTCTTATAACTCTTTCTCTTCACAGTAAAGTTTGGTAGCATGGCAGAAAGAGATCACAGTGTTATCCCTTTTCACTATTTTTTCTGATAGTGAAGCATGATTTTCTGCTGACAAGGTTTCCCACAGCAAATATATTTTATGTGTACAAATCCAAGTATTTTACAGAACAGAGGACTTGTTCTTTTGTTTAGTAATAGTAGATGAAAACAGGTCCAGTGATTCAGATTTGCTTTCAGGCATCCTGTCTATTTTAATCAATAAGATTGTGTTCCACTCTTCTACAAGAATGATGTCTTATAAATAAAAAATGGGCTCACAGTAGTATGTGTTTTGATGATACAGTCTGCAGTTTGAAAACACTGGTGCAACACTTGTTAGTGTATTTTATATAAAAGCTTTGTGCACCTTATTGAACCTTCATTTGCACAAATATGAATCAGCTCTGACATAAAAGTGGGAATAAAGCTCTGACATAAGGATGGCATAAAGTTCGCACTCTTATAGTATTTCACCTGATAACAAACTGATAACATTTTCAGAAACAAGTTGGTGTTATGAACCCAAATATCATCACACAGCAACCAAGTTCATAAGTTCGTCAATCTGCTGAATTTTCCAAACACTTAAAAATTAGGTCTTTTAAACATCTGAAAATTGCTTTAATCACTCTGGAAGTGCAACTATATTACAAAGCAATTCTAGCCTGAAATATAACCACTGTGGGCTTCCACTATATTGAATAAACAGAGTCCTTTAAAAGGCACTTCACCCTGAGGAAGTGCCCATTACTTTATACCATTTTACCTCAGCCGATGTTACTCCTATTTCAGATACCTTAGGGTGGTGTACTTTTTTTCAGGTAGGATGAATCTCTCTTGAAGACAAAGAATAGTCACTATCCCAGAATTCAGATGTTAAATTATAGCTTTTTTCAGGAAGCACAGCTCATACTTTGCATAATTCGCTGGAAGGGAAAACACAGAGATAGCCTTCCTATTGTAGCAGTCTGTCCAACGATACAATGGTTTTATCTGTACAGATTATATGCATAGGTAGCTAAAAGCATGAAATGACATACAGACAGAAGCCACATGGGAGCTTGAGAACACCCATATGTTTAAGAAATGTAAATATAATCTTTTTGCAACTACAAAATATCAACATATTTATTTATTCTTCTCATCATTTTATTATAATGTAAATACTGTTCAACTGCTTTTTGTTTCAAAGAGTATTGAGTTGTTCATCATCATTGAGATGAACACAATTATCTCACAATGAAGATATGTTCAGAAATTACTCTGGATTTTGGAATCATCTGGTTTTTTGATTGCTTCAGTTCTCAAGTCTTAACATTAATGTCTATTATTATTATTACTATTACTACACCTAACAATTGTGAACAGTAATCATTCGAGCAATAACTAAAGAAAAAAAAAAACATATAAGGGAACAAGAATCCACAGCTTGTATTGATCCCAGCTTTTTTCTGTGTTCAGCTAAATGAACAAGCCACAGGTGCAACCACAAGGAGCAGGTGATCAAAACAAACTGTTATTGTGATGGGAATAAATAAGATTTTTTGCCCTAGTGTATTCATCTCAAGACATACTGGTGCATCTGTTGTATATTTACAGACAGTGCTGATTTCTGCCAGAAGTTTTAAAAGAATGTAAATCTATGAATTTATACAGCTTGATTCAACAGCTTTCTTGTTTGTGATTTCCGTGTCTGGAATCATAAACTAATGAGTCCAACAGTGCAATTAACATTCAGTAACACAAGCAAGACATCTGCTTATAGACTGATTATTCAGCAATAGTAACATAGCAAGAGGAGAGTTAAGAAGACATACAGAGATGTCAATATAAACAATTTCACATTATATGCAGGCATCTCTCCACAATTCTTCTACTTTCTGTATGATTGTTCCTAGCACTGTTTCCTATCAGCTGGCTAACAAGCTACTGAACTAACAGAAAAGTTTCTCCAAACCAGTCCATGCTATTTTATGTTACAAAAAAAGAGTAGGTATTTAGAAATGAGCGAGATTTTATCCAATATGATGATCCAAGGTACTTTTTAATATATTAAATGTGGATGTAGTAAGAGAAGATTGAATAGCTGAAAGGATGAGGATAGTGTATTGTCCCTAAACAGCAGCTACAATTAGAAACACCGGAGTCTGCTAGATGGATTAGTCTGTACTAGGTCTAGAGCTAGACTAGACCGGACTACATCTGAACTAGATCCGGATAAGACCACATTCTTTAATATATTTATTTCTTATGTTCTCATATTTATTTTAAGCACTGCTATTTCTAAGAAATTAAGCTAAAAAGAAAATATGAACTCCAGTTACATAACTGTTTCTTGACTTCAGCATCACATCTATAAATTAACTTAGTATGTTCTGCCTTTGCTAGTCCTACTCTCCCTTCATACTCTTAACCCAGTCCAGAGTCAGAAAAATCTGGTTTCTTTTCCCTTCTCCCCTTCTGACTTCAAAATGCTTTAATCTGTGTCAGTTTATCGGCTTCAAGGGCACGAACTAAAAATGCCATAAGTTCATCCAATATCTTGATGGTCATATTTCTGGGAGTTAAAAAAGACTTAAATCCCTTCCAATACTCCTGAAATCTTTTGCAATCATTCTTATTAAGCAAATAAGTAAGAACAAACAGCTGCTTTGGCCTTTACCTTCTTAAGTGATCCACTATACCAAATGTACAACACACTGTACAAAGAGTTTTCAAAATCAGATTTTTACATATGTATATAAGTAAATTTTAAAAACAGCTAGTACAATTCTGAATACATTTCATGAATAAGCCTGTTCCACAAGCTATTTCTATCAGGTGATCATGGTTACCCTGGTTAAAAATGTAAGTTATTTCCTGCTACTTGACCTTAATGCTGAAAAACAGTTCTAGGCATCTTTAGCTAATATAAAAACAGCCATTTAGGCAGAATAAAATACTTCTCAGTCAAACATTGACCACTAGCTATATGTCACACTATCTAAATAAATTTATGTATTTTTGCCTGAATTAAAAAGAAAAAAAAAAATCAGAACCTTGTACAAGGACTACTTACTACTTTTAGCTGTTTAAAATCACTGTCAAATTATAATAGCACCTGCATTATGAAACAATATAAATGACTGATCGCTGGCACTGCAATTCAAAACCTAAACAAAGATACTTTCTAAGATATTATTTAAAATAGTTGCTCAGAGGCTAAGACTTTCTGTGTAACTTTTGATGATTTTTTTAAGTATAGGCAGAGAATATATGTTGCATATGCTTCTTACATCTCATCCAAATGGCTTAAATATTGTTCCTTTATCCAGAGCATTAAGGGTCTTCATATTCTTCTTTTGCTTTATGTAAGGTATGAACTAGTGTTCATTGGAGTGGTAATCAGACTACATCTACATTACTAAATAAAAGTGACAGGAACATTTTCTATGAGAGAGCAAGTTGGTACAAGCCAAAGATGTGACACAGAACATAATAACAATTAAACACTATAAATCCTGAGACACTGAACCTCTGCACAAGCTCTGTTTTATTTACTAGTGTGCTAGCATAAATGTAGTCACACTGTTCTCTCTGGGACAAAATCCATCACACACCATGGGATGCATCTTGTTCCACAGGTCTCATAAAATGAAGGGAAATACTGGTAGAATGTGTAAGAGGAAAAAGAGACATGTTAATTAGTTTGCATCAAGTTGCAGCAAGTACTGCCAGCACTCTCCTTCTTCATGACTTGATAAACCTGATACTATGAATGCAGACGATCAGAGAATTTAAGTGTGCTCTGGTGTCCTACAAGACTGTACTGCATAAGTGTGTAGGAACAAATCTTTTTCTTTATTAGTGACAGAAGTAGTATTACCACTCCAGAAAAAAAAATGGTAGTTCCCCTACTATTTCCTAGCCATAGTAGAGATGCATACTGAACTTAAAGCCAGATAAGATTCCTTGTAGAAGTAAACTAGTGCAATAAATCACAGCAATTAACTTTTTACATCGGTAGATATTGATAAGACAAGGGGGGATGGTTTTAAGCTGAAAGAGAGGAGATTTAGATTAGATGTCAGGGGGAAGCTTTTCACAGAGATGGTAGTGAGGTGCTGGAACACGTTGACCTGATTGTGGATGCTCTATCCCTGGAGGTGTTCAAGCTAGTCTAGATGAGGTCCTGGACAACCTGATCTAGTGCTTCATTTAGCAGCTGGCAATTCTACAGTATCTAGTTGGAACTAGATAATCTTTGAGGTCCCTTCCAACTCTCTTTCAGGACGCTAAATCAACATTTTCCCCACTGGCTCAGACAGGCACATGATTGTGCCAAACACAGACGACTTAAAAAAATGAGTAATTGTAGTGTGATGCACACATTCAAATGCAGATATCAAAAATAGATAGATAATAATGTTTATTTTTGTCTATTGATTCTGAATTGACTTGTCTCTGTAATTACTTCCATTGACAATCTTACACAAGGTGAACTGAACTATAAGCATCCAGAACTGGTAGTCAAGGAACAACATGATTTCACAGAAAGACAAAACACACAATGCCTAATCTCTGTATAGGGCAAGCATAAGAGTTCAGTACAAAAAAAAAAAAAGCTAAGAAAAGAGAAACTGTAAGATATTAGATAAAGGTATCAAATATATATTTTAAGGGTATTTGTTCTTTTCTGTTTCTCTGTGGTTTTGCTTTCCTTCCTTTTTTCATCCCACAAAATCACATCAGAGTTTTGAGGGAGAGAGCTGAAGGAGGATGACAGATAAGCTTACATACATTTCTAAGTAACCCATACAGATGCATGGGAAGTACAGTAGACATTAAATTGATTTATGATTGAAAAAAAAAAAATTGAAAATGAGCAGTGATGACAGATTTCAAAGTTTAATGTTTTAAAAAGTGCTTCAAGCAGAGTGAATGTTTGTGAGAGGTAGCTTAAAAAAGGTCTTGAAAAGTCAAGGGAAGAATCACAAAGTCCTAAAATTTCTTTTGATACAATATCAGATCCTGGAAAAATGTTCTATTTTTGTACCTTAGACCATGAATTAGACTTGACAGGCAAGAAAAACCTACAAATCTCTATCCTAGAAGTTAAAGATATTAGCCAACTCACAAGCAGGAGTTGCCCATACTGGCAAAAGTAGAAGAAGACTGCAAGGGAAAAAGTGAGGTTTTAGGGAGTCAGGCCCATAATGTTTAGTCATAGGGACTATAGCTTGCAGATGAGAAAGAGAGAAAAAATGGAAAAGAGAGGGAGCGATAGAGAAGCATATAGTAAGTTTAAGGGAAGAAAATGCTCTAAAATGCCCTCTGCAGGTACTGTCCATCTCAAGAAAAGTCTAATACTTAATCACAACACTCTCTTATGACAATCAGTGAGGCTGAGGGTGAGTGGGAGGAATTCATCCCAGACGCTGCAGTCATTAAATGCAGATTACACTTATTAATGCCAATGAAAGTAATAGTTTAGATGATAGTCTCAGGTAAAAAACTCTGTGGAGGTCTAAAAGTAGAGGATATAACTTCCCTGAGTATTGAAATTAAAATGGACTGAAATGTAGTTCTGTAGAATTTCAACAACAACAAAAAAAATTATATTACTGTTAACTGTGTTTCCACAAAGTTCTGAAGTAATGACTGTGTAAGCAGGAAGAAAGCCAATGGAAGACAAAACATGTAAACTGTCAGAATTTAAGATTCTTTTCTGAAATCTGAATGGAATTTTAGAATTTGGAGGATAAGAGGCCAAGAAACTGATAGTTGGATATTTTCAGCTTTAACAAAAGAGAGTTGGGAGAGGATCTTAACTGCCATCAGAAAATGCCTGCTAGGAAGACATAAAGAGGACAGAATCAGTTTCAAAAGCTCACAAAACAAAGTCACAAAGCATGTCGACATCCAAAAAGAAAAGAAAAGAAAAAATACTGCTACATGCTGGCATGGACTTCCCAGACAGGGATCTCCACCACTGGGGACATTTAGCTGAACATAGCTTTTAGCAACCTTTTCCACCTGAGAAGGGAGTGGGGGAAAAAAAAACAAAAAAAAAAACAAAACAAAAAAAAAACCTTTGATTATCTTACACGATTTCATGATTCTAATATATATATACATATACATATATATATATATGTATTTAACACAGGAAAACTTTAAGCACGCTTATGTTGTAAGCAAGAGACAGAAGAGGGAGAAAAGAATTACATGAAGAAGACAAGATTTTCTTCAACATTTTATCTCACCAGGCTCATGAACAGCAAATAGAATCATTCAAGTAATAATCAACAACTTTAGATTTACATTCTGCCAATTTCAGAGTTTAACTTGGTTTGTTGTTGATTTTTTGTTTTAATTAAGTAAATGCATAAAAATTCATTTCTAGTTAAGATGCGTTAGTCAAGTACATGACAATCCATTGTTTATCTCCCACATGCATGTGTAAGTTGACTCCAAAAACGACTATTCCATGTCTTTTGAGTTAGTCATTTCTGCAGATTTATTTGATGTACACAGTGTTTTACAAGCTTTCCAGAAAAGCATTTGCTAGAAGCAGCAACTATAAGGCTGAAATGAAAATTGCAAAGGCAGCAGGCAGTGCAAATAGGAAAGCATGGGGGAAAACACACCCAGGGCTTTGCCATGTCCCCATTAGAATTTTTTGGTCTTACACTGGTAGAGAATCATAGAATACTTAGAGTTGGAAGGGACTTTTAAAGGTCATCTAGTCCAACTCCCCTGCAATGAACAGGGACATACATAGCAAAATCAGATTGCCGAGGCAAGCAGGCAAAGACAGATATTTTAAAAGAATTACTTTAAGCAGGATCTATTGTATTTTAACAGAATTACTTTAAACAGGATCTATTGTATAAATAGAATTGCTACTATTTTTTAAATAAACTTGCTTTTTAAAAAAGTAACCTGCCAAACTTTCATATATTTAAACAAGAAAGATATAATGAACATTTGAGGGTCTGTGATTGTTGTGTCCTCTTCCATTTTATATAAGGCTTCTATGATTTATTGACATCTCAGTATAAATGGTTTTTTATTTTCTATTCATCCTAACCTTGGTCAAATAATACCACCCTACTTCTCTTCACAATATTTTCCTAATATCTCAGCTCATTTAATTCTATTGATCCACTGAAGAGTATAATGGCAATGAAACTGGAATTAATAGCACCTCCCTTTTCCAATGCTAAGAGCTTTCCTATTTAGTCTGCGGACCATCACACAAAATCATAAAAGTAGACAAAAAAAAAAGCAGACTGACCTTTCTCAGATACTATTGTGTTGCAAAAATCGCAAAGCCCAGAACATCATTTTCAGTTTTATGGCACTGTTTTCTTAAATAATAAGGGGAATATGGGGGGAGGAACTGACCCCTGTTCAGCATTTACTTAAGGAGAATTGGCATTAATAGAGTATTCTGTCAAAAATTCAAGCCCAGGAAAATGTATGGCTTTGTCCATAGCAGCAGTTATCTTCGCAGATTGCACTGTCACTGCTTCACACAAAGAGCATTGCAACACCATTAGTGGACATAAATAATGCACAAGCTCTTATGCAGTACTCAGCTAAGTGCATGGAAACCTTGGGCTCCTGTTGTCAGAAATTCAATGGATTAGTACCTAGATTTATTTTAAGTCTGTAAAGCACTTTGTTCTTGACAGCGTTCAAAGTAGAAAGAGTGCTATCCTGAATGTGCATCTTAATACTGTCATTCTTGTCTTGTAAGAATAGATGAAATATGGGAAGCAATACTTCTTTCTAATATTTAGAAGTTTTCACTGTGCAGGCATAGTACGCATATACATACACAGACATATATATATGTACGTATATTTGTATACATAAAAAACAGTAACCTATTGTTACCTTTTTGACCTGGAAAAGCAAAAGACAGATAAGCAATGTAATTTTAGCAAGGAAGAGTATGATCAGAGTTGTAGGTTATGAAAATAAATGTTGATAAATAAATATACTATCACTATTACATGTTTTTTTTCACAAATGAGATGAGCCCTCTACCACATTTCCACATAAATATCATATTTACCATTCTATTACAACACAAATTAGTTAGCTTCTACAATAAACCTTATTGAGAAGAGATCTTATGATTAATTAAGATAATCATGAATATTTTAATCTAATTATTAATATGGAGAACTCAGTAAATCCTTACTTACCACATATAAAATATAATGTTATTATACAAGTTTACAACAAGAATTCAACTTCAAAATGTTTGGTTTTTTAAGAAAAGGAAAAAAAAAATACCTTTTCAAAACCATCATTTAAAAGCATGTGAAATATGTGCAAGAAATTGCTTCACAGCAATAAAGACTGTGGGGTCTTTTTGCCTCTGGATGTTCTGGAGAGTTAAGCATGATAATCCCCCATGCATTGAGAGGATAACAGGACCCTTTGTGTAGATTAAAAGCAGTTTTCTATTGATATCAGGGTGGTAATGCAAGAACAGCAATATCTCATGTGAAGGTCAATCTTTCACAATGCCACTAAGACATAAAATCTTCGTTTGAAATAATAACAGTTACCTTTTCTCTTTGCTGGCATGGTCCATGAATTTCCACACAATTCATTGAACCAGCAGTCAATGAACTATTCATTACTGAACCCAGTGATTTAGAAGTCACAATATGTACATCATTAATGTCCATTTAGGAAGAAAAAAAAAAACCAAATTCCAGAAATCTTGATAAGATTTGAAATATACTAAAAGCACATTATATTATCTACATAACAATCCTTGAAAAACAAAAGCATTACTTTATTGCCATCTTTTTTTTATTATTTATTTATTTATTTATTTATTTATTTATTTATTTATTTTATTTATTTATAGCTGTAGCAAACCCTTCTCTTCTCAGTGGGGAAATAAGCTGTTTACTCCCTTTACTGCTGAAGAATATATGTTTGTCTATTCCCAAGACAAAGTTCATCACCAAGTCTGACACTCTATTTTGTATATTCTCATGTTCTATCAGTTATAATATTTCCTAAGTATTCTGTATTGTACTTCACAAAAGAAAGCAAGCTTTTTTTAAAGACAAAAGAAAGAGGGGAAAAAAAAAAAAAAAAAAAGAGAGGGAAAAAAAAAAGAGAAGAAAGAAAAAGAAAGATTAAGAGAGAAAATCACAGAAAGAGAGAAGGTGAGAAAACTGAGGAAGAAGGGAAAGAAGGAAAAGGGAGTAGGAAAAGGGGAAGAAGGAGAGGGGAAGAGGAAAGAGAATAAAGGAAGAATGGAGGGGGAGGGGATGAAGAGAGGGAAAGGAAGATGAAAAGGGAGGTGAGAAAGGAGATGAAAATGAAAAAAAAAAGGGAAAAGAAAAAAAGGAAAGAGAAAAAAAATGAAAAGGAAAAGGGAAGGAAAAGGGAAAGGGAAGGGAGAAGGAAAAATGGAAGAGAGAAAGAAAAAGAAGGGGAAGGGGAAGAGTAGCGGCAGGGAGGGGAGGGGGGGGGAGGGGAGGGAAGGGAGGGGAGGAAGGGAAGGGAAGGGAAGGGAAGGGAAGGGAAGGGAAGGGAAGGGAAGGGAAGGGAAGGGAAGGGAAGGGAAGGGAAAGGGAAGGGAAGGGAAGGGAAGGGAAGGGAAGGGAAGGGAAGGGAAGGGAAGGGAAGGGAAGGGAAGGGAAGGGAAGGGAAGGGAAGGGAAGGGAAGGATAGCAGAAAAATATTTTCTATTTTTTAACACCTATGCTACATGATTACTGTGGTAAAATATATTTTGGTTTTAGTTATACTTTTGAAACATGTTAGCATAAACCCTGAAAATACGTAAACTTTTAATACATATATGCATCTAAAACACCAGCTGTGATCGTTTGAATACAACTACAACGGGTACCAAGAAGCAACGAATAAGATTTCAAGCGGTGGTCAATAGGTGGCGCTTTTCCCCTTCCTGATTTCCCTTAGACCCTACTCGTACACGGAAGAAGTGTTTTTAAAAGAACATTTTGAAAAACTTACATTACTTCTGATCAACTTACATTCCTTATGAAAAACACGAATTTTTTATCATATCGTGGACCTTTTTTTGCACTGTCACAGGAGAGTGGAAGGAGTTAAACCAGAATTGCACAAATCACTGAAATAAACTAATATAGTTTATAGTTAATTATTTACTATTTTCCAATAGTATTGAGAAAGTTGGCCACAATCCCACAACTTTGTTGGAGTTCTTTTTTTTTCAGAAGAATTCTTCTTTTCAAAGGAAAAGAGACATTGTTACAAACATTCATTTACAGAACTGCAATTCTTGGTACAAAAAAAAAAAAAAAAAAAAAAAAAAAAAAAAAAGCCCAACACAGCTTCTTTTTGGTCTAATCTAATAATGAAAAAAGAAGCTGTCAAAATATTACATGCCATTTTAAAATGTCATTTCAACAGATTGCATATTGGTTAACTATTGAATTTTTATAAATGATATCTATTTTAATGTAGCATGAAAAATCAATATTAAAAGAATATAAGCTAAGTATAAGCCTGCAATATTGGTTCCATTGTGAAACCTACATAGGCATCAGTGTCTAAAAAGAATTCACCTTGGTTTCCATAAAGGAAGAAAAGGATGTCTTTTCCTTAAGACTAGAAATATATTTAAAATTCTGCCTTACACTGTGGGAAAAAAAAAAAAAAAAGAAAAAAAGAAAAAAAAGACAGCACACTCATTTCACTCATCTGCACATATACATTTGTGCAAGGGCACACTGTATCACTGTATAGTCACATACAGAATCTTATTATTCCTAAAGTAGAGTTATTTTAAAAGCAAAGAGATAATTGATTAGCAGTGCAAGACATTTTCTAATGCTGGAAGGCAAAGTAAAGTTTCTTATCTACTTTCTATTATCGATATCTTAAAATGAAAACTACATTTCAAGAGCAAAATTATTATATCATGATAAGAAGTTTCAGCCATAACTAAGAATTTTGCATTGATTAAGAAGTGGAATTAGAAGGTAAAAAAAAGCTTCCCTTTCCTGAGACATATTCTTTTGAAGGAGGTCGATCCACATCACGGAAAGCATGAAGATCAAGAAGTTTGTAGTATCATTAAGTCTGTAATGTTATTCAGTTAGAGTAGGAAATGTCAATAGCTTAATTCTACACTGTTGTTCTGTACCTTTTCTTCTTCCAGTAAAGTACCAAATTAAAGAAGAAACTATGGTAATTTTTTACAAATTCCTGCAAAATGACATTTTTTACACAATGAAAAAAATGACCTGAAAATAATTTAGAAGTACAGTTATGTATGTTATATTTATCAAATACACAAATGAAAATATATAAAATAAATATCCATAAAATAAGATGTTTCAGTTTACTATCCAAACAACTGAAAATCTGATATTAGATACCACGCTTCCTAATATCAATTCTGTAAATGTTCCTTTTCCGCTTTATAAACCAATAGTAGTCTTCCTGCATTTCAACAAATTTATCTAGACACACATCCAACCAAACAGGGCTTATCCTATTTGTTACCATAGTGTCTCCATAAGCTCCTTGGTGCTCTCTGAAGACACAAAGAATACATACTATAAATAAGCTAATTAATTATTATTTTTCAGTCATCAACCTGGCACCCATCAATATTAAAGATCTGTGAGAGCAATTAGGTATTGTGTACTGACGTGAGAGTAGAGATAATGCAACAGAACAAAAGGGAAAAAGCATAGGAGTACATGTGCTAGTTTTATGTATCAAGATTTTGGGATCAGTGGCAGCTGCAGTTAGAGGCTTCTGCGAGAAGACACCAGTAGCTGCCTCATGTTAAATAACATCCTGTTCCAGAAAGTTCCAAAAGAGACCCACCACTGGCCAGAACTGAGAACTGAGACAGCAAGTGACAAAGGCATGCCTCTGTAAGAGCAGATTTAAGAAAGGATTTAAAAAAAAAAAGGCATTCAGAGAGGACTGAGGAAAATGCAGCCACTCAAATCAGAGAAGGAGGGCAGGAGGTGCAGAAGCTCTCTGCAGTCTGACTAGCGGCTCATAAAGGAGCAGGCTGTCCTCCTGCAGCCCATGGGCACCAACACAGAGCAGAATTTATCCATATCTTTTTTAAAATATACTTGCAAACAATATGCATATGACTTCAAGTTATACATACACAGCTACATGAGTTTTTGTTGAAAAAGGACTGTACCTGGTATCTTTAATTATCAGCATATTGATCCTGCATGCCTGAAACTTCCATTCCTCTTATGCAATGTTTTGCTAAATTTGGAACCAGTCTAGACATACAGTGACTGAAAGCTTATTAAAACATAGAACGTTATGTTCAATAGAATATAACAGGTGGGCAGAAAGGAGCTAGGACAAAAGCTGAGACTTCCATATCTTATTTAAATGGATTTTTGTATAACATTACCTTGATATTCTTTCTGTTAGATTTTCTGTGGCTAACCAGCAGACGTCTTTTCTACAGATGCACAGAATCACAGGGTTTGGAAGGGACCTCAAGAGATCGTTGAGTCCAACCTCCCTGCTAAAGCAGGTGTGCAGGCTAGTCTCAAATATCTCCATAGGAGACTCCACAACCTCTATGGGCAACCTGTTCCAGAGTTCTGTCACCCTTACCTTAAAGTTCTTCCACATGTTAGTAGAGAACCTCCTATGTTCAAGTTTTGACCATTACTCCTTGTCCCATCGCTACACACTGCCAAGAAGAGTCTGGCCTCATCCATCTCCCTTTAGATATTTAAAAACACTGATCAGACCCTCTCTCAGTCTTCTTTTCCCCAGACTGAAGAGACCTAGGTTACTAATACTTCAATAGGCTTTGAGGAAATACCTCCTACATGAGGTATGGGAGATATTCCAGGCCCTTTATCATCTTTATGGCCTTCCACTGAATTCCTAGGAGATCCCTCTCCTTTCTGAACTGGGGAACTTCCTTAGAGTCTTAGCTCTACACTTTGATTAAAAAAAAAAAAAAAAAAAGTAAAGATAACATAAAAAATACTACTAATGAAATTGAGAAAACAATCAAGAAGATATCTCTTTTCTTCTGTGTATTCAATTCTAGACATTTTTTTTCTAGCAGAATGGACTGAAATCTTCAACTATGTATTTTTAAGTAGGTGAAAGGATTTGATCCTACTTTGCAGCATATTTACATCTTTCATCACTTTAGGCTTGGACAACAAAGGAAACTAGTTAGGCTCACTTTTCTTTCTTGTCAGTTTTTAAATAGTTTTAATTTTCAAGCATTTAGACATAATAAGCATGAGCACAGTTATAAACAGACAAATCTTGTACATTTTTCTTTGCATGTTCACACTGTAGCATATAGAAACAGAACTACAGAAATTACCAAACACACTTTGGTGGAAAACATATTTTAAAAACAAGTTCATTTTTAATATGGTCATTTCCATTGATCATACCTTCTACTGAGAGCTATTTTTAAAAACCTACATATCAGGCCATATATAGCTGCATCATATCACTAAACATTATGGAAATTAACTCAAAAGACATACCTGTCTTACCTAAATAGTTCTTTGAATCACATGTAAGGGATAGGAATTGCAATTAGTAAATGGAATTTTGCTTTACGTGTTTTAAAATATATCATTATTTCTTATGAAAGTGTGCTTTCAGTATACTCTATAATGTACAAGTTACCATGCAAATTTTCACTGCTTCACTACAGTTAACATAATAGAAATGATTAGCTGTGAGTTTGTGGATACATTTTCCAAGAGTTTCAGAATTTTATCGATGCTACTCACTTTGATATTGCAGCAGCTACTTTGATCTTTCACAGGTTAAGTTTCTGAAACTTCATAAAGATCTTGAAGTTACCCCATTATTTTATTTATATATTTATTTATTTTCATTGAGGCTTCCTCATAGGAATAAACTTAAAACTTGACTTACAGTTTCTGCAAGCTTTTTTCAAATTACGAATTTTTTTTTCTTAATTATTTTTCAGAACATGAATTTACTAAAATATATGAAAATAGTTTTATAATTACAAGGAATCTTGAGGAATGGTACCTGGGAATGAAAAAAGGAATAAGATTTCAGCAGTGTGGTAAGTGGATCCAAAGTGAAGAAGCATAAAAATAAAGCATTTCCATAGAATTCTATTTCAATTAAAAGGTGTCCCTTAAAAAAAAATAAAAGCCAAACCTAAAAACCACCTGTCAAAAACTTCAGTGACAGGGATAATTTCTCCCACGATTCTATCTTCTAGAGTCAAATCAATCTGTCCAATTTCCCATTTAAAATTTGCCTAGTATACTGACTGTTCAACCCATATTTTATCTTATATTTTCTCATTATCAAATTTCAGTAATCATTAAAAATTTAAAACAGAAATTTATTATTGCATTGACAAAATAGATGCATGAAAAAAAAGAAAAAGAGGAAAACTGAGATACTAAATTTGAACAAAAATCTAGATTTTTTTTACAAAAGAGGAAATCAAAGTTATCTGTGTCTTTAAAGCACAGTAACAAATCTGATGTTCTCTGAGGAGTCACAGAACTAATAAGGAAGGTTTTCTCAGCCAGCTCTTAATTAGTCTTTTGTGTGGGATTTTTGTTGATTTTTTATATAGATATAAAGGCTGGAAGATTGAAAATGAATATACTTCTGGTTCATTTATTATTCAATTAGCTTTTAATATAAAATTTTAGTTAAATGAGTGATGAGAGCTATTTTAACTTCTGAAACCTGAGAATGGGTCCTCTTTTGCCATGCACTCTTTGTACATGCAACATCCACATACCTTAGCTGTTATGTCCTCATTTTCACCATTTACTTGTATTCTGTACTGTAGAGATTTCACAATTTTACTGTTTGCTGAGATGTGGCTCTGTATCTGCAACATACACTAAATGTATGCTTTAGAACTATTTTATAAAAATCCAGAAATGTAAATTAATGAAAATGCTCAAATTGAATGGTAAACATTTATGCTCTAGTTAATTTCTAGCTTTCCCATTTTCCTTTCTTGTGGGTGGATAGAGAAAAATCAGTTTGACTTTAGACATCTATATATATTGACAATTACTGACACACAAAAAATGAAAATTATCTGTCTATAGCAAACTTGATTAAACAGAAACAGGAAAAAAAATTAACCAAACCCAAGCTGCTAAACTGCTTTACTTTTTAATCCAAAATATAATACTTCATTTTGTGCGTGTGTGTGTAAAAACAAAGCATAGGTAATGTGCAAGACTAACACAAGTTATGGAGGTATTTGATCAGATGGTAACTTTGTAGTGCATTGTTACTTCACACTACTATTTATTTCCACATAACTAAAAACAAACAGAATCATAGAATATCCTAAGTTGTACACCTCTCTGAGAGTATTTCTCCCTTCAAGGTCTCTCTACCCTTGAGGGTGTCAACAGTTACTCTCAATTTAATGTCATCTGCAAACTTACTATGCCTTCAAGTTCTGCATCCAAGACATTTAAGACATTAATGAGACTTGGCCCTAAAACGGAGGTCAGGGGAACCCCACTACTGACTGACTGCCAGTCTGATAAAAGCCCACTTACTATATCTTTTTACATATGCTGACAAGGGTCGACAATGAGTCAAGTTCCATGAAAAACTCCTTGTATAGCAATAATATTAAAATACCATTGGTTTTTCCAAGATCAATGGAGTCAATCTTATTGAAAAAAGAGACCTAAATATTCTTTCCAAGAATAGATGCACATATAATACTCCTCAGCAATCAACAGAGAACTAACATTTCATGAAGCTTCAGTAGTCATGAGCCAGGGATATTGGCTACCAATTACACACAGTTTAATGACCATTGGAAATTCTATGATAAATCTTCTATCTCTGCTCTTTCTGTTCGTTTAAACCATAACTCAGCAGTTCATTTTAGATTCTTTGATTTATTTGGTCCTCATCTATACCTTATTGAAAAATCTGCATGTATGAGTATTTGCACTTAGGACTGTCTCAACCCAGGTGAAAGACCTTACACTTGGCCTTGTTGAAGTTCATGAGGTTGACATGGGCCCATCTCTCAAGCCTGTCTAGATCCCTTTGGATGGCATCCCTTCCCTCTAGCATGTCAACTGCACCACTCAGCTTGGTGTAATCTGCAAACTTGTTCAGGGTGCACTTGATCCTACTGTCCATGTAGCGCATAAACAACCTAATTAAAAAATATAGCCATACTGATATGACACGTGTTTAGAAGTTTGATATCACAAATTTTACCTATCAGCATAATAGTTATGATTCCATAGCCCTATTGTATTAGCAGAATTAGCTTCGTATTCACGTGCCTTCCCCTCTAGACCTTTCATCATCTTTGTTCTCTTCCTTTGGTTGCTCTCTAATAGTTTTATATCCTTCTTATACTGGGGCATCTAACATTGATGTGAGACCGCACAAGCACAGAGCAGAGCAGGATCACTCTTCCTGTGAGAAGCTAGCCATGCTGAGAGTAGTGTGATGCACCCCATGGTACCACTGACCCTTATGGCTGCCAGAGCACATTGCTGACTCGTATGCCATGGACAAGAATCCCCAGATTCCTTTTCTTGGGCTGCTCTCCGTTCTCTCTGTCTCCCACTCTATATCCAAGGCTACCACACCCCTGGTCAGAATGTGTCACTTCCTCTTGTTAAACTTCATGCAGTTGGTGATTGCCCAATCCTATAATTTGTCACAATCCCTCTGCAAGGCCTTTCCACCCTAGGATGTCAGCAATTCCTCATAATTTAATATAACCTGCAAATTTACTTAATAAACCTTCAAGTTCTGCATCAAAACGTTTTATGAAGACCTAAAATGAAGCTCTGGGGAACCCCACTGCTAAACTGTCAGCCATTCTGATGTAGCCCCATTTACTATGTATGTTGTTTCCAAATTAATGCCTCTTATTTATTCCATAGAAACCACAAAAGATACAAGGAGCCCAATAGCACCATTTGATAGAGGAAATTCTCAGCTACCGAACACTATTAGTTAACATTATCACCACCATTAGCTGTGCATTTTTGCCAGAGTCTCCATGCTGTTCTCATAAAAATTTAAACCAGCCAATGTGACCCACTGTCGCTGTCATCGCTGCAGAAATGCATCACCCTCTGCTTCACTGTGCTCACATCCACTGTTTCATCTCCATAAACATTCACCAAGCAACAATGAATGTCAATGAGTGCCATTTTTCCGCATGGAGGAGTTCAGTGCCCTGATTTTACTTCATACACTCTTCCATGTCTGATGCCATTTTGTCAGACTGTCCTTCTGCTGTCATCTGTCATAAGGCAACAAAATGTAACAGAATATTGGGAAGAGTCAACATTTACTGCTGTCCCATCAATATCTGCCACTGATGTCTTGGTCCAAAATAATAAAATAGGAGGCATTACTTTCAGAGCAGCCTCATGTAAACCTTTGAGCCTGACATATCAAGATATCATATTATGTATTTGTCTAGCTATGTGCTGAAGAATACTGAATCATAGAATCAGAGAAATCTTGTGGTTGGAAAGGCTGGAAGCGGTCATTTTGACCAACCATGCTTGTTTAAGCAGGGCTGCCTAGAGCTGGGTGCCCAGGACCACTTCTAGATGGATTTTGAAAAAATTCAAGGAGAAAGACTCTACCTCTCTGCTTTTCACTGTTTCATCACTTTCACGGCAAATAAGTGCTTCCTGGTTTTTAGAGAGAATCTCTCATGTTTCAGTTTGTGACCACTGCCTCCTGTCCTGTCACTAGGCACTTGAGACGTTTATAGATGGTCTCTGGGTTTTATTCAAAGTAAAATAAATAAAAAAGGGTAATTTCTTTTTGTTGTGAGAAAGACTTTGCATTGATGAGATGCTAAACTCTACCATGCCACTCCCTCAATCCTTCTCCTAAAAAGAATAGAGGGAAATAAAATGATGAAAAAAGGCTCAGGGGTTGAAATAAGGGCAAGGAGAACAGTCTCAGATCACAATCACTATTGGTAAACAGACTGAGCATAAGAGAGATTCATGTAATGTATTACTAACAATTAATATATTGGAGCAATGAGGAACTAAGAGCAAACTAAAAACATTACTGTTCCATCATTCTGTTCTCCTTCCTCTCCCTGAACATCACAGGGGAGCAGGGAATGCATGTTGCAGTCACTCTGTAATACTTTGTCTCTGCTGCTCCTTCATGGCTACTCTCTTCTGATCCAGAGTGGTGCTATTCTCACGGGATGGTCAAATCAGTGATTATTAAAAAAGGAACAACACACTTTGACTTAAGATATCCTATTTACTATGATTTCCTTTTTGCAGAAAAGAAAATGATAGGATGGCTACAAATGTGAATTTCCTGACCCTCTAAACGTCAGATCTAGGAATTTGACAAAGATTCCAAAGGTTTTGGAAACCTGATTTTCTGCAAGTTTCTTCACCTCATGCAAATAACTCTGATCACAAGATACTATTCATTTAATGACAGATGAGATTAATAAAATTTTTTCACAAAAAGCACTAAGTAACAAAAATTATCTGAGATACAATATTAAGTAGTTTCTGAAACAGTAAAATCATGTGAAGACTTTATACTGTTTCTCTAGAAGCACATCTATCCTAGGAGATAGAAGATAACAGGAGATTGATTTCTAGGCTCATGAAAGTATGCAGCATTCTCCACAATTAGATTACATCAGGAAAATATAAAACATATTTTCAGAATTTAGAAGTTATTATGTAAATGAAAAATAGTACTATCACTGTTGAAAATGTAGAGTTAATTCTACCACATTTTAAGTAAAGTGATAAATAATTATCTATAACACAAATAAAGATTTGTATGAATTTTCCATATAAGACAATTCCATTCTTTAAAGATTATATCAGTCGATCTAGCTACAGTTAAAATGAATATGAAAATTACAGTGTTTTTCTGTGAAATATACTGTAAACAAACACCTCAAAATCACTCCAAATTATATATTTTAATTAAATAATTTACAAGTCTTTCCAATGTTCTAAATAAAAACACATAATTTTTGTTCTATATTTACATAAATATTATGCATAATTGTTCTTTTAGCATGGTTACTGTATACATTGATTTGACTGATATTAAATATACATGAACTCCCTGTGATTCCCTAGGGCTCACAGAAACAGGAAGGATCTCTAGAGACAGGTTTAAAGTTTCAGTCTAAAGAAGAAAATCATTATGGATCAAGACATCTTTGAATCTGCTTTCAACTGTTGGTCTAAATTTCACCTCAAGGAAACAATAATTATTACTTGAGGATTTACAAGATGTGCTAAGATCAAGTAAATTGTTTGTATATCTTTTCTCAAGATTTTAGACAGTTCTTCATCCATCCAAACAATAGGTAGGACATGATTTATATTAACCATATTGACTTTTTGCAACACAACTCACTTATGAATTAAAATTTTCCAAACCATCTAACCAAGTAACTAAGTTTCTGTTTGTCTTGGGAAATTCTTATAACACTGTTCTCCAGAAATTGCTAATATCTTAGCTGGCTGAAGATGAGAATTTATAAGAACTATCAGTAGTAACACAATTACACAAATAATGTTTAGTTCATGTTAATGAGGAGTTAATCATTTGTTATGCATGAAAGTATCTTGTAAGCTACAAGTATTGTCATTGTTAGAAATGGTGGGCTTGCTTATAATAGAGTTAATGGGTCAGTAAGTATAGCACCTTGTGTGGTATCACTGGTAGGTAGGTAAGAACCACCTTGCTGTTCTTGCACTCCACCTCTACAGAACAACAAGGGGAGAAAATACAATGGGAAAAAAAGCTTGTGGGTTGAGATAAAGGCAGAGATCACTAACCAATTATAAACATGGGCAAAGCAGACTCAGCTTAGGGAAATTAATATAATTTATGGACTATTAATAACATACTAGAGCAGTGGGAAATGAAAACTAAAAGCATCTTTATTCCATCTACCTTTTTCTGTCTCCTTCCACTGAATAGCATAGGGGAATAAGGATTGCCTTCAGTCCAAAATGCTGTATCTGCCCCTTCTCTGTGGTCTCTCTCTTCTTCTGCTCCATGTAGTATCCCTTCCACAGCCCACCTGAAGTGAACTTGTGTGGTGTTCCGAAAGGCTGCAGCACTCCAAGCACCTCTCCAACGTGGCTCTGTGCCATAGGGCCCACCCCTCAGGCACTGCTGCACACAGGTCCCCACACGCACAGCTCCCTCAGCTCTCTTGTCTCACCACAGGCCACTTTCCACGGGCTGTAGCTCTGGCCCAGGACTGCTCCTCTGGTCTCTTCATGGGCTGTGGTTCCATCGGGCCTCATCTACTGTGAAGCCACGATTGCATGAAGCCAAGGTCTATATAACTTTGTCATTATAAAGTTTATAGTGTTTTATAGTAACTACAGTGTTCATGAGAACACTGAAATAGTTCTTGATGACAAACTGCTAATGTTACATCCTTCAAGTTGACTAGGATTATGTTACAGAGTGTTAAGAATTTTGAGGCATGAGCACCAAATGGGAAGCTGTTCCAGTGGCTTGTAAGAGGCTACAACCATATCAGCACAGGTAGTGGAATTTAAAGCTGAGATTGTTCTAAAGTGCTTCTTTAGCCACTTCTTACCCAGCTAATGATGAAACTCTTTTAAAAGCATCTAAATTGTAAAGGGAGGGGAAAAAGTAATTAAGAAGCAAGATAATTGGTACTGGGGCTTTTGGTTAAACTACATCAGGATGTTTAGAAACTCCTCATTACCAATGGTTATATACTCACGCATGCCAATTAACTTTGTGCCAATTTCACTCCAACACAAGTGAAAGACAATTCTTTTTAGCTTCAGGTGTCTGCATAAAATAGGCTATGGTTCTAGTGACATCTTCGTTGATCCCTCCTAAAGTTTAGTATGTGACACACAAATGATTAGAAATATCTTACTACCAGAAATAACCATTATATTTTCCTGAATCTGTAGATTATAAGCAGATACTGGATTTTTTCCAGTCAGTCCTTAAAACAGAAGCCAAAGTTTATTCATATGATGGTTAGAAAAAAAATAAAAATAAAATTTGAGGTGACTTCAATGTGAGCCAAGTAGTATAATGAACCTATAAAATGCTTAGTGAGATGCAGTCAGGCTTGCAGATCTGTTTACAAAAAGGAATGTTTTATTTTCATATTTATTATGAGCTTTCCCTGATTTAAGACTACTATACACTGAAACTGAGTAAACATGTCTTTATTTACATAAACGTCAGCATATCAAAACAAAATTAAACTTAAAAAAAAAATCTTTCAAAACAGTATTATCTACAGTAGGCTTTCTATAATTAGGGAATAAAGAAACCTCATTGAACCCAAGAAGCAGTTCAGAAAGCCTATTAGAAAACCAAAATCAATACCCTCAAAAATAGCAATACAAAGATGGGATTTTATAATGTTTGTTGGATTCTGACTGCATGAAACCATCAAAGTGCAGCACCTCAGTAACATTTTAATAACATGTTCAGGTGGTCATATAATAGATAGGCAGCTTCTTGCATTATAGTCCAAACGTCTTGATGCATAATTCTAGTATATGAAAAAAGAATTCATATAAGTAACTTTGCATAAGTGGGTTTTTACTTCTTCAGTCACTGAAATATGAAAAGGTGATGAGCCTGCCCTTTTGTCAAAGTGAAAGGAGAACCCTTGTACAGCAAACCCTAAAACAGCTACAGAGTAAAGTTTAATTCTGAAAAGTTTAGTGGACTGAATAAAGTACAAAGCAACAGTGATTTTGGTCCTTTGTGAGTTAATAATCCTGTTCTTAAAACATTTGATGTAGTTTAATGGCTTCAACAGTGAGTAGGTGTAGACCAAATGAGTTTATCTTATGAGATACTAGGCATATTTTTCTCCATATTGAGTGAAATCAAATACTACAATTTTCAAAAAGACTTAAAGATTTTCTGAGAACAGTCTCTTTGACTATTCTCATTCAAGTCAATAGCAAAACTCTTATTTACTATTGCAAAATTAAGTCCTAAATATATAATTCTTAAGTGGGTGTTTGCCAGATTAATTATACAAAAGAATGACTTGTTCTTTTCATCTTTGAATAGCCTAAATATAAAATTATTAATTTAAAGACAACATTCCTACTGCTAAACTGTTTACTTTGCATAGTAACAAATAACAATCATCAAGGGAAATTGTTTTAGAACATACTTCATATTTCTTATGCCATGTAAAAACAAATGGTGGGAAAATGTATTTGTTCTGCTCATTTGGGAATATTGTCATGGCAGAAGAAACTGGCCAATTCTTGCCTAGATAAAATCTGTTCATGTTTCCTCTGTTTAGTTTCCATATGTTCAGGTCCTCAGGAGATAAGAGTTTTTCCATTATGTAATGTGGCTTCTACCACATCCCTTGGGAGACTATATTATAGTCCTATAAATCACACTATTAAGTCCACTTTTCAGTCTAAGTTTCATTTTATATATATAATGTAATTTCTTGGGTTAATGTAGTTATATCTCTATACAGTTTCACAAAGCCATTTGTCAATGATTCTTACGTCACTTAAAGAAAACAAAAAAGAAAATGCACAGAAGGTGATACAACCAAAAGAGAGAAACTGCTGTACTTTTATGGGTGTGGCTGCATGCAAAGACACTGAACTAAATTTGTTACAAGATCAATAAATGTAAAGTAAGTTAGGCAGAGAGCTGATTGTCCTCCAGTGTGCAAAATAGCAGCTTCTGACAACCACTCTCAACATTTAAGATAGGATCATAGACTTCACATACAGTAGAAGCACCTCTTTATACTCAGTGCTCAGAAACAGAAATTAAAAAAAAGGCCAACAATTTGAAATATATGTCAGAATCCAATATAGTTTATGTGTATCCTTCTTTAACCCGAAGTGCAACCCAGTGCTCCCAGTTATCCAGATACAGCCAAAAACACTGACTCCAGCTGACAGCCAATGCACCAATGACTCCATGGGGTATTGGCCACGGCCCATCAAATGACACCCACTACCCAGTAACAGCTCACCAATCCCTGATGAGCAAAGGTCTAGGGCATAGATACTTCAGTTATTTAGTGCTAGTGCAGTTCAAAGGAAAAGGGACCTGAGTCTGGACTGAATGTTGGGACTATTTTGTTGCCTCTCTGCATATTCTTGTGTAGTACAAATTTAAGAGTGGAGGGCTAGTATTTTCTTGTTAGTTTCAACCTCATTATAATGTAATGTGTGAACCCAGCACTTCTATGTTAAGGAGAGATGAGAACCAAAGACTGAAGGCATTCTTAAAACCCTTTGAATAGCCAAGAGCAGAAATCACGGCATAAGTCTTAGAGGTGAGTGCCCCTAACCACATTTGAAAGTATTTGATAATTAAGCATTCAACTACTATGAAGATCATCAGTCATGCTCAAATATATGCATTGAAGATGAAGATGAAATTTTCATTTCATATTAATGCTCTCAGATTTCAACATATTGTTATTGCATATACATATTTTACAATTATTATTTTTAAACAGATTTTTATTACCAGATTTTCAGCTTCTGTACACTGGTATTTTTTTCCTTATTTCCATGGAGTTGTGACAATTTATGTTCATTGTGATCTAACCCATTTCTCTTTTCTGAAAGGGAGTGTTTCTATATAAAGCCCTATTCTTCACTACAAGATTTTTGAAAATGTTTGCTTTATTTCAAGATGAGTACTTGTTTATAAACACACAAAGAAAAGTATAATCATGAGAGTGCTACACACAGCTCTATTGAATATACAGTAGCCTCACTTGATTTTTTTTTCAGATTTATATCAAGCTACTTATCTATTCTAGACAGACTATCATTTAAAACAAGAGACATACCAAATGAGTAAATGAGGTTATATTACTAATTAGCATACTGTTTCCTACTACCTCCAGTAAGCTACAAAAATTTGACTTCCATTTTATCACATAGATGAAACAGTTATCTTTCAGGGTTTGAAATTTCTGTGATCTTTATGCTTAATAAGCTCAGTAAAAGGCATTCAAATTACATCACTTTTGTCTTGGAAGTTAAATTGGGAAATATTGCATTCTCTGAGATGATAAACTCTGTAGAAGATAAATTATCATGAGAAATAGTTTTAATTGATTTACCATAATAAAAGTTATGTGACTTTGAAGTGCAAATGGCACATTAAAATGAAACTACAGTAAATTGATAATACAGTGGCTTCTTTGTTAATGGAATTACTGACACTGCAGACGCTTGCAGAAGAGTTGTCCTCTAGTGTTAAGTGAGAAACAGTGGTGGAAATTGAAGATATACTGTATTTAAATCCAAGTTCAACTCTCCTACTGTGAGTTCTACACTGATCTCTGAAAGCATATAAGCAATATATTTCAACATCACATGAGGCATGAGTAAAACCTGAGCCAAGTATTTCAACACAAGATTTAGAATACAGTTATTCAGGCTTTATTGTCATGACTACACATTCTGAAGCCCCAGAAAAGAAACAGAAACAGAAAGAAGGAAAGAAGGAAAGAAAGAGAGAAAGAGAGAAAAAGAGAGAAAGAGAGAAAGGAAGGAAGGAAGGAAGGAAGGAAGGAAGGAAGGAAGGAAGGAAGGAAGGAAGGAAGGAAGGAAGGAAGGAAGGAAGGAAGGAAGGAAGGAAGGAAGGAAGGAAGGAAGGAAGGAAGAAAGAAACGTTAGTCCTTACCTGTCCTTACCTCAGCTTCCCCACTTGCAAAACTGAGCTGATATAAGCACTTTCACCCTCAGTGATGTTGACTAGTGGCTAGACTACACTGGAACATGTGCCTTTTTAAGGGATTCCTAGTGTTTATGTTCAAAATGAAGGAAAATTAATATGGGGCCTAGACATTAATCCTTGTAAATATTCCCCTTTTAGTCTTTAGCAGTCTAACAGTCTTATAAACTGTTCAGAATAAAAACAAAAACTGAAGAAGGACAACCTTTGTCAGTTCTCTCTTACCTGTAAACATTACAGTTCATTTTCAATTTCGTTTCCTTGCAAAATGTTTCCCAATTCCCTTTCACAGATACTGTGTGTATTTCAATCCTTTTCCTGACCTTTTCCCAGCTGTCATATGTCTTGTCCAAACTTATCCTTTACTCAGTCCCCCATTTTCACTCTTTTAACTGTAAAAAATGTTCCCTTTCAGATTTTCTTTTCATTTATCTCTATTTTTTTCTCTTTATTATTTCTGAACTGAGTTGAGAAACATATTAAGAATCTTTGGTATCTTATCATCCTGTTCATTCTGAGCCAAAACAATCTAACAACAGTTTAACTTGTTTTAAATCCATTTATGTATCTGAGTGCTCTGCCTGTAAGAATGCAACTATGTTAAAATGCATTCCTCCTTAAAATATTTTTTAAAATCTGATTTTTATTCTTTTGAAAAATAATAAAAGGCAGTGATAGCTATATTGCTTCACATACCTACAGAAATCATGCTTGTACATTATCTAGACTTTTCATACTAAGTAATGGACAAATACAGATAAAATAGTAGAGGTAGCAATAAGCATCAGGAGCTTACTTTTGCATTCATTTGCGAATTTGCTACACTCATATATTCCACAGCCTTTCAGCTTGGAAAGCTTCTAGTTGATTTTTTTAGTAGCTGTTTAAACAAAAAATAGATGTTTATCTCTTTAAGATTTTGCCAGGAAGCTGTCACTTTCCCATTTACTCATGCTATGTTGTGACAGAATGTGTCAGCTTCTTGCACAAATGAAAAGAGATATAGACCTGTATTTACTTTAGCTGAAAAATAAGTAGTCATCAATTCTGAGAAAAGTGTTTTCCCATCTGAAAAGATGGATAAATAAGAGAGGTTTTGTGAAATAACTACTTGCTAGTACTTGAGAGGTGGTTGCAAGCCAAATATTCTAGTTCAATTCACCAGTATGCAGCACTGAAAGATAGACTCATAACATATAGAAGAAGATCTGTAGCAAATAATAGCAAACATCCATTGAACTAATGTTGTTATCATCTGAATGTACTTGCATAGATGAACATATGCAAGACTTGCATTTGCTCTCACATTTGACACAGAATAGAAATGCTATGTGGAAAATCTTTATCTTAGATTGGACTGAAATGCTGAAAAGTATGGAACTAATCAGTGACAATTAACTAGAACCAATACAGTACTTTGGGATATTCTTAGAGAGATTTCATGGTTGTGCATATGTACGAAGGAAGAAAAAAAACTGGGTTGGAGGTTAACAATGTATAATGTCTGTAGCTCTCTTCTTTAAAATTCTTTATCAGTCATACAGGACTCAAATTTCTGCCACGTAAAAACCTAGAATAAAGGCTGCAATTCAAAAATCAGTTTTTCAAAATATTTTTTGAAAAGAATATTAAGAAAAATTAAGAGAATTGAGTAGCAGAATCCATGAAATATATTACATCCCAATAAGAAATAATCAATTTATCATGGGCCTAGCAAAAGAAAAGTAAAAACTGCTCATGAAATATACAAGTCAAGTCTTAGATATCAAAACAAAATCCCAGATCAGCTGAAATCCAGAGAAAGTATACACTGATCTTAATATGCCAGGTTTCAGCCTACAGGTTAAATCTGTACATTAATCTGTGGTGATGCATAAAAATGTCTGTGTACGGCATAGTACAGAAGACACTAAAGAAACCATCAAACCAATGCAAATCTACTGAGAAAAAATTTCTGTCTTTGGCTGACACTGCAGTAATACATCTATACTTCCATCAGTGCAGGACATAATACTGCTGTGCATACCACAGAGGCTGCACTCCCTTTTAATAGAATCATTTGAGTTGGAAGGGACCCTTAAAGGTCACCTAGTCCAACTCCACTGCAATAACCAGGGACATCAACAGCGATACCACATTGCTCAGAACCTGAACTTCAGTGTTTTCACAGACAAGGTATCCACCACCTCTCTGGGCAACCTGTTACAGTGCGTCACCACACTTATTGTAAAATACTTTCTCCTTATATCCAGTCTAATTCTCCTCTATTTTAGTTTGAAACTATTTCCCCTTGCACTATCACAACAGATTCTGCTAAAGAAGATGTTCGTTCTTAGACCTTCCCTTTAGATTCTGAAGGGCTGCTATCAGGACTTCACAGGATCTTCTCTTCTCCAGGCTGAACAGCCCCAGCTCTCAGCCTGTTCTCACAGAGAAGGTGCTTCATCCCTTGCAGCATTTTTGGGTCCTCCTCTGGATGCTCCCAACAGGTCTACGTTTCTCCTGTACTGAGGACTCCACATCTGAATACAGTACTCCAAATGAGATCTCACCAGCTTACCATCCACCAGTATCCCCAAGTACCTTTTGTCAGGGCTGTGTTCTATCCTTTCATCCTCCAGCTTGTTTCCATAGTGAGAGTTGCCATATAAGTTATATATACGTTTTATGGAATCAATCCATTGTGTCAGTTGGCCAAACACTACCAGGATATCTTAGAGCTACAGTGGAGCTTCTCCACTTTGTCCTGTCTACTGAAGCCTTTCAGAGGAGTTAGAGGAAAACTCTATATGGACACAGAATCCAACTAGATTGCCTTCTGTTGTAGGCACAGGTAGATGGCTGCAAAGACTACAACATGCAGCTTGAAAAGCACAAATTATGATACTTAAGCAACAGAGAGCGTAGATCCCTTGATCGCCTTGGTTTGCTGCTTTGGAGTTGTCCCAGACTGAACCTCAACGACTGACCACGAGGTACAGGGAGGTTTCGGTCGGAACCCCGAGATAACAGAGCAGCCTGGCAGCTCTCATGAGAGTGGCTGATATGAAGTGAGTGTTGCCAGGGCAACGTCTCTGCATCCATGTCCCCTGCCTAGAAAAAGCCTCAGGGACAGAGAGGAGGAGTCGGGGTGCATGAATCATATGGACCATTCAAACGCGGAGAAATGGTAAGCCACCCATTCACATGACTACATAGTGAGGAGGGTTGTTATCATTGCAAAAAGAGTGATAAATTCGAGTGCACCTGTTAAAGATCTAGTAACAAGGCGAGGCCAGTGCCAGGACTACCAGCAGCAGGACAGGGCTGATCAGTCACACTCCATTAAGGCTACCCAAAAAGCACTGGTGAGTCTGCTGGTTTGCCATAGCTGCCCCTCAGTGGAAGGCTACTGCCAGGAAAAATGTGGAGACTCAGACTGAGGTCCCACAACAAGATGCCAGTGCACAGGTCTCTGGCTGTGTCTCACTCTGTATCTGAGTGAGTTCCAGAGCCTGGCCTTTGCAGTGCTAAATGAGGGAGACAGCACTTGTGTAAGATGTGACCAGCTAAATGACTTACTCAGCCTTGTGGTTGACCTGAAGGAGGAGGTGGAGAGGCTGAGGAGCATAAAGGAATGTGAGAGGGAGATTGACTGGTAGAGCCAAACCCCATTGGCCCCGAGATCTTGGCTGCCAGCTGAGGCTCTACATGGAGCACGTTACCCCCTACCACCTTGCAAACAGGAGACAGAGGGGAACCAGCAGAGAGACAGTGTTCCTGCTGCAGTGAGCCCCCTATCCTTTATTCCTCCTAGCAACAACGGTGAAGAACTGGGGGGTGTGGGGTAGTGGGAAAGTTCTCTGCTCGGTGATGCAGTTGCATCCTCCCAGAGATTCCCCCGCCTCCCCAGCTGCCCTTGTGGAACAAGTACAGTGCTCTGCAGGGACAACCAGACAATGGAGGTGATGATGGTTCTTCCCACTTGGTGATGTCATCAAAGTCTAACCAGACCTCAGCATTAAAACCTTATCGGCAAAGAAAAAACGATGGGTCATTGTCATTGGTGACGCTCTGCTGAAGGGAGCAGAAGGGCCAATATGTAGACCATACTGTTGCCTCCTGAGAGCCCAGATTAAACATGTAAGGAAGAAACATCCTTCCCTAGTTTGGCCCACAGATTACTATCCCCTATTGTTGTTTCAGGTAGGCAGCGATGATACAGGAAGAAGTTCCCTTAGGACTGTGAAAAAGGACTTCAGAGCCGTGGGGTGACAGGTAGAGGGTTTGGTATCCCTCCAGTTATAGGGGATGATGAGGGACTAAATATAAATATGGTGGGCCAGTGGATTAATACCTGGCTCCAAGCCTGGTATGCACAGCAGAGTTTTGGGTTTTTTGACCTCTGCTCTATTTGCATGAGACCAGGCCTGCTGGCAACCAATAGGAATAGCTTCTCCCACAGATGGAAAGGGGTCTTACAATGGGAGTTGGGAAGGTTCATAGATAGAGCTTTATACTAGGTATGAAAGGAGTTGGGGTGTAACTGGGGTCATTAGAATGGAGCCTATAGGTAACGTGCCACTGCTTGTAGGAGAGGGATGTGCTAGTAAGATTCCACAGTCTTATGTCTTGGTGAAGGAGGAGAACGACTCACCCTTTTGTAGGAAGAACACAAGGGTTGGTGTGAAACACCTGAGTATGGTCATGAGGGTTTTAGGACTGCTGCCACTCAAAAGGAGGCCCAGCTCAGGTGCTTTTCCACTAATGCACGCAGCATGGATAATAAACAGGAGGAGCTGGAGGCCATTGTGTGGTCGGAAAGCTATGATATAGTCACCATCATGGAAACATGGTGGAATGACTCACACAGTTGGAGTGCTGTAATGGATGGATACCAACTTTTCAAAAGACATGGGCAAGGCAGGAAAGGTGGTGGTGTAGCCCTCTCTGATAAGAAAGACTGCATGTACAGAAATTAATGATGATGATGATAGGGTTGAGAGCTTATGGATTGTTTTTGTGGGGGACTTCAACTTCCCAGACATCTGCTGGATTTACAATACAGCAGATGGGGAACAGTCTTAGAGTGTGTGGGAGATAACTTCCTGACATAGCTGGTGAAGGAGCCAACGAGGGGAAGCAAAATCCTGGACCTGCTGTTTGTTAACAGAGAAGGTCTTGTGGGGGACGTAATGGTTGGAGGCCACCTGGGACATGGTGATCATGAGATGCTAGATTTCTCAGTGCTTGCTGAACCGTGGAGGGGAATCAGCACAACTGCCACTTTGGACTTCGGGAAGGCAGACTTTAACCTCTTTAGGACAATGGTTGAGAGGGTCACTTAGGAGGTAGTTTTGGAGAGCATGGGAGCCTAGGAAGGCTGGGAATACTTTAAGGAAGTAATTTTAAAGGTACAGCTGATGGGCAAGGAGGTCAGACTGGCTGAACAGAGACCTTTGGCTGGAACTCAAGAGCAAAAGGAAAGTTTATGTTCTTTGGAAGAGAGGGCAAGCTGCTTATGATGATTACAGGTATATAGTGAAGCTGTACAGGGAGAGCATTAGAAAAGCTAAAGCCCACCTAGAACTGAACTTGGCCACTACAGTAAAGGACGACAATAAATATTTCTATAAACTCATCAACAGTAAGAGGAGGGCTAGGGAGAATCTCCATCCCTTGTTGGACACTGAGGGCAACTTGGTGACTAAGGATCAGGATAAGGCTGAGGTACTTAATGCTTTTTTTGCCTCAGTCTTTAATAGTAAGACTTGTTACTTCCTGGGAACACAGCCCCCTGTGCTGTTAGATAGGGATGGGGAACAGAATAGGCCCTCCATAATCCATGATGAGATGGTTTTGGATCTGCTCTGAAAGCTGGATGGTCACAAGTCCATGGGGACGGATAGATAGCACCCTAGAGTGCTGAGGGAGTTGGCGGATGTGGTTGCCAAGCCACTCTCCATCATTCTTTGGCAGTCCTGGCTAACTGAAAATGTCCTGGCAAACTGGAGACTGGCAAATGTGATGCCCATCTTCAAAAAGGACTGGAAAGATGATCCTGGTAGCTACAGACCTATCAGTCTCACCTCGGTGTCAGGGAAGGTTATGGAATGGATAATCTCGGGAGCCATCATGGATCAATTAAAGGTCAACCAGGCGATCAGGCCCAGTCAGCATGGGTTCATGAATGGTAGATCCTGTTTGACAAACCTGATTTCATTCTATGACAAGATGACCCGCTTAGTGGATGAAGGTAAGGCTGTTGATGTGGTCTACCTGGACTTCAGTAAAGCCTTTGACACTGTCCCCCACAACATTTTTGTGGAGAAGCTGGCTGCCCACTGCTTGGATGGGTGTATGCTCCACTGGGTGAAACACTGGCTGGATGGCTGGGCCCGAAGAGCTTTGGTCAATGGAGTTAAATCCAGTTGGCAGCCGGTCAGAAGCAGTGTCCCCAAGGGCTTGTTACTGGGTCCACTTCTATTTAACATCTTTATTAATGAGCTTGATGAGGGGATTGAGTGCACCCTCAGTAAGTTTGCAGTCAACACCAAGTTGGGAGGGAGTGTTGATCTGCCTGAGGTGAGGGACCTGGATAAACTGGATCAATGGGCCAAATGTTGGGTCCTGCATTTTGATCACAAGAAAACCAGGCAACCCTACAGCCTTAGGGAGGAGTGGCTAGAAAGCTGCCTGATGGAAAGGGACTTTGGTGTACAGTCGGCTGAATATGAGGTAGTAGTGTGCCCAGGCGGCCAAGAAGGTCAATGGCTTGTATCAGGAAGAATGGTGTGGAATAGGTTCCCCAGGGAGGTGGTTGAGTCACGAAGGTGCTTAAAAACAGTTTGGATGTGGTGCTCAGGGACATGATTTAGTGGAGGGTTGTTAGAGTTAGGTAGTATGGTTAGTTTGTGGTTGTACTCGATGATCTTGAAGGTCTTTTGCAACCTAAACGATTTTTCAACTTGAAGGTAATTAGAACTGAAGATAATAAATCAAATAAAATGAGAGAGAGTGTGTCCAAAAAAATGAAAAGCCTTACTCTAATGCTGAAGACACCATGTCTAGCCATGATGAGCAGAAAGGGAAAAGAGTGAGAGTCTCATGATCTGCAAACAGTTTTATCTTCCCTCTGAACAGAAAATGGAAACACAAAGTTCCCTGATGTATGTAGTTCTTCTCTTCTCCGAACTCAGGTACCCAAAACTATTCACGATCCATGGAACTGGAGCATTAACTCTTTAACTCCCAGTACCACATGATGTTATGATGTGGAATACCAATAACAAAAAATCATAAAACCATGACAACAGGATACTAGGGGTTGAGCTAGCACAGCTGGCCTGAGAGTACACCATAACATGTGGCATCATGCGAAAGCTGTGGAGGTTTGTTGAGGGGTGGCCACTGCTCAGGAAATGGATGAGCATTGGTCAGCAGGTAACATGATGTTGTGTTGTCATCATTGCTTTTCTTTCTTTTCTTAGTAAGTAATTTTTATCTCAACTCACAGGTTCAATTTTGTTTTCAATTCTCTCCCTCATCTCATTTGGAGGAGGAGAATAAGTGAACCACACCATCCATCCCAATCACCAGGAAAAAAAGATCTTTTAAGGACATTGTTAAATAGGTGAGTCACATAGCTACCACAGTTGCACACCCTATGAACATACTTGATCTTAGCAACAGCTACAAGAATATTTTAGTTACCACATTTTACACTGAAATCTTGTACTTCAGAGAGTTGATTTCTATTACAGTGTTCCAGTGAGGATACTATTTTTTTGGTAACTGAAGAATAGAGTTCTGCTTTCAGTATGTTATTATAGAATCATAGAATCATAAAATGGCCTGGGTTGAAAGAGACCTCAAAGAGTATCTAGTTTCAACACCTCTGCCATGTACGAGGCCACCAACCACTAGACCAGGCTGCCCAGAGCCACATTCAGCCTGGCTTCCAGGGATGGGGTATCCACAGCCTCCTTGGGCAACCTGTTCCAGTGCATCACCACCCTCTGAGTGAAAAACTTCCTCCTAATATCTAACCTAAATCTCCCCTGTCTTAGTTTAAAACCATTTCCCCTCTTGTCCTATCACTGTCAACCCTTGTAAACAATCCTTTCCCTTTCTGTTTATAAGCTTTCTTCAAGTACTGGAAGACCACAATGAGGTCTCCCTGGAGCCTGCTCTTTTCCAGGCTAATTAAGCCCAGTTCCCTCAACCTTTCTTCACAGGAGATGTGCTCCAGCCCTCAGATCATCTTAGTGGCCCTCCTCTGGACCCGTTCCAAGAGCCCTGCATCCTTAATGGTATGGGGACCCCAGGCCTGGATGCAGTACTCCAGATGGGGCCTCACAAGAGCTGAGTAGAGGAGAACAATCACCTCCTTCTCTCTCCTGGCCACCCCTTTTCTAATGCAGCCTAGGATATATTTGGTCTTCTGGGCTGCAAGTGTGCACTGCTGGCTCATGTCCAGCTTCTTGTCCCCTAGGGTCTCGAAGTCCTTCTCCACAGGAGCTGGATAAATAAAAAAGTCTGTATAAATACCTGGGATTGCCCTGGCCCAAGTGCTACACCTCATTAAGTTCACATGGGCCCACTTCTTCAGCCTGTCCAGGTCCCTCAGGGTGGCTTCCATTCCCTCCAATGTATCAACCACACCACTCTGTATAATTACTTTCATCCTGAGTGTAAGCAGGACCTTGCTAGGTGCATTTTAAAAACTACCAACTGGCTTGATAGGGAACTAGATCTTCCTTGTTTTTATACATTTCTATCCATCATATAGGTAAAAATCGAAAACAGTGGAAATAAATCCCAGATATATGCATGTGTGTATATCTGTGTGTGTATCTGTGTGGATGTATATGCTTTAATAATTCAAAGTCCTTTATTCCATACGTAGATGATAAAGAATAAAAGCACAAAAGGCAAAAACAAAGCAAAACAAAACAAAACAAAAAAAACACTGTACCAAACTTTAATTTTATTAGAGCAGCAGCAATAATAATGCTGGAGTAAATTACAGCCACACGCCAGAACAGGCTGTCCAGTGATGCATCCAATCTGGTCTTGAATGCCTCCAGGGATGGAATGTACACAATTTCTCTGGGCCACTTGTTCTGGTGCTTCATCACCCTCCGAGTAAAAAAAAAATTCTTTCTAACATCTAACTTAAGTTTGCCTCTTCTATTTTGAAACTGTTCCCGCTTGTACTATCACTATCAGAACTATGTAAAAAGTTAATCCCTATCTTGTCTATGATATCCCTTTAAATACTGAAAATCTGCACTTACGTCTCCCTGGATCCTTCTCCAGACTGAACAAGACCAGCTCACAGACTTTATTTGTAGGAGAGGTGCTTCAGGCCTCTGGTCATCTTCATGGCTTTCCTCTGGACCCACTCCAACAGCTCCACATCTTTCTAGTGCTGGGAGCACCAGATCTGGACACAGTACTTCAGAGGGGGCCTCACAAGGGCAGAGTAGAGTGGGACAATCTTCCATCTTGCTCTGCTTTTTAAAAACATCACCCACTTAGAAACTGTTTCCTGTTTCTGGACTATGCTACTCTTGTGTATTCCGTTTCTTATTTTCTTGAGTATCTCATCAGTATCATCATTCTACCTTGAGTTTGAAAAGGATATGTCAGGAATTATAAGAATAATTCCCTCAGGAACTTCTCCCTACCTTATCTCACTTAGAGGGTTTTATCAGATCAGAAGATATTGTAGAACAGGTCTTCTTCTTCATTTTCTTTCTGTTTGCTGCCTGAATGATAATAATCATTTTCATAATTTCATTTTTAGCCCTTTTCCTTTTTCATCTTCCTGTTAACCACTGTGTGGCCAACATTTTGGCTTGCCTGGACTACATTAAGTGAAGAGGAATTGTCTTGGGCTGCACAAAAAATATATAATATAGTTAATGTATATAAGAAAATAAAACTTTTTATAATTTTTAATTAAAACATAAAAAAGAAAGAAACAAATCATAAAGCTGGTGGGATATCTGTCCTTGTTTTTGTGAAACTAATGCGTGCCCAAAGCTGGACTGGAAAGGGAAGATCCTCTGCCATGTCATGGGACAGAAGGAGGGCTTCAGTATGAGCTGTGCTGGGCTGCATGTGGCCTGCAGGCCACAGTTTGTATATATTTACTATTAACTATTTCCCACCACACCACTGCAACCAACACTCCCCTGAAGATGAATATAAATCTGAGATTTCCTAGAATATCATTCCTCATCAATAACTGCTGTTCCAAGACAGCATATTGGCCAGCCTCAAATGAAGAACTCAGTTATCTTTAGACTGTTTTCAATGATTATAAATTCATTTGCTTAGGCACCCACTCTTTACTCAAAAGCAGCCTTCCTCAAGGCTCCTGTTAATATTATCTTAAAAGTTTAACACAAACTTCTAAAAAAACTAGAAAAAAATTGATAAGTCTGAATGAAGGATACAGAATTTGGTCTGCCATTCTGCGTTACTCACAGAATAACTCTTATTTCAATGGAAATGTCTAGAGTTGTTGTGCTTGTATTCAATATCTTTAATTTCATCTTGATTTTCTCTCACACATACGCAACCCACCAGTGTAAGCATTCAGCCTTTTGATTTCCTTTCAGAATTCATGGAATACCTACTATCCCTGGCATGTGGCTTGCATCTTCAGAAGCAGTTCTTTTTTGAGATAAATGTGAGATAAATTTGAGATAAATTAAAAATAAAAATAAAAGTCTTAAATTTAAAGAATTAGATTAGAATTAAATTAGAATCAAATTCTTAAATTTTGAGATAAACTTGTCAAAAATGAAAAAGATGCTAGCTGCATGTATGTCATTTTACATTTACCAAATAATAATGGAAACAGCTATTTTTCTAACACAATAAAGATGTAAATTCAGAAGCTCCAGTTCCTTGGCTGACATTGGCATTCTTTAAGCTTTTATTACCCTATAGATGCTTTGAAACTTGTTCTCTCTCACAGCTGTAGGTATTGTTGTCCTATTTTTACCTTAACGTAGTTCTTGCTTTTGAATATATTCCCAGTTAGTACTCTTGTCTTATCAGTATACCTTTTTTTGCACCATAGTACTACGCAAATCCTTTTCAAGCTTCCTAAGTTAGACAGGAGTTAAATATCCTAATACTTTTTCATTAACCACTGTACTAGGTGTTCTTATGTACTCTAGCACATTCCATTAATGACTTATCAATTACTCACAACCAGTTTTTGTTTATTTTGCAAAATTTCTGGAAAATGCTATAACCACAGGCCTTTTCTGTAGAAGCAAGCCACAAGAAAGGGGTTATATGCTTCCTGTTAAAGCATTAGATTTCAGTTAATAGGACAAATCAGCTCCTATCAGTGTACCAAGTGTGAATTTTCCTCTTAATTGTTCATACAGCAAATTCAACCCTACAATAGAACCTACGAATAGGTAGCCTTAAATCTAAAGTTAAACACTGTGGATAATTTTGTGGATGTACTGTTGCAAACCCTACAATTAGCTACTTGCATAAGAAGATACTCAGATAAAGGTTGTTTTTGTTTTTTTTTTTGAGAAGAGCAGTTCATGTTATGGTTTCCAGATACCATTTTTCTTGCCTAAAAACTACAGACATCCCTGTAAGTAAGGATGTATTTTGCAAAAGCAGCACATTACTTTGGAGTAATGTGGATCACTATATAGGAAAGAGGGAAAAAAAGACTATGTGACTCCAAATGCTCAAATATAAAACAGTCTTATATAAATACTTTTATCTTTGTGACAGTAATCTTTTGTTTTCATTTTGTAACTGTGAAACTATCATTCAACAGTTTTCTCCTCTAATGTGAATAGAAATTGCTTTGAGGAGGCATCTGTGAGACTGAAAAGCAATAAGAAAATAGAAACAGTATTGTTGAAAAGGAAAGCTTTTTTAATATGATGTATTTTACAGGTTTTTGATTCCTTAGGGATATTTACTTATAGTTTTATATTGATGTATATTTCTGTCTGTGAAATATGATTATTTAGGTATTATAGTGAGTATGACTCTTGAAGTTTTGAAGCTGGGATGAAAGGAAGGAAGGAAAGAAAGGAAAGGAAGGGAGGAGGAGGAAGGGGAAGGGAAGGGAAGGGAAGGGAAGGAAGGGAAGGGAAGGAAGGGAAGGGAAGGGAAGGGAAGGGAAGGGAAGGGAAGGGAAGGAAGGGAAGGGAAGGGAAGGGAAGGAGGAAGGGAAGGGAAGGGAAGGGAAGGGAAGGGAAGGGAAGGGAAGGGAAGGGAAGGGAAGGGAAGGGAAGGGAAGGGAAGGGAAGGGAAGGGAAGGGAAGGGAAGGGAAGGGAAGGGAAGGGAAGGGAAGGAGGGAAGGGAAGGGAAGGGAAGGGAAGGGAAGGGAAGGGAAGGGAAGGAGGAAGGGAAGGGAAGGGAAGGGAAGGGAAGGGAAGGGAAGGGAAGGGGAAGGGAAGGGAAGGGAAGGGGAAGGGAAGGGAAGGGAAGGGAAGGGAAGGGAAGGGAAGGGAAGGGAAGGGAAGGGAAGGGAAGGGAAGGGAAGGGAAGGGAAGGAAGGGAAGGGAAGGGAAGGGAAGGGAAGGGAAGGGAAGGGAAGGAGGGAAGGGAAGGGGAAGGGAAGGGAAGGGAAGGGAAGGGAGGGAAGGGAAGGGAAGGGAGGGAAGGGAGGGAAGGGAAGGGAAGGGAAGGGAAGGGAAGGGAAGGGGAAGGGAAGGGAAGGGAGGAAGGGAAGGAAGGGAAGGGAAGGGAAGGAGGAAGGGAAGGGAAGGGAAGGGAAGGGAAGGGAAGGGAAGGGAAGGGAAGGGAAGGGAAGGGAAGGGAAGGGAAGGAAGGGAGGGGGGAAGGGAAGGGAGGGGAGGGGAAGGGTGGGGAGGGGAAGGGAAGGGAAGGGAGGAAGGGAGGGAAGGGAAGGGAAGGGAGGGAAGGGAAGGGAAGGGAAGGGAAGGGAAGGGAAGGGAAGGGAAAGGGAAGGGAAGGGAAGGGAAGGGAAGGGAAGGAAGGGAAGGGAAGGGAAGGGAGGAAGGGAAGGAAGGAAGGAAGGAAGGAAGGAAGGAAGGAAGGAAGGAAGGAAAGGGAAAAGAAAAAGAAAGAATGGAAGAGAAAAAGAAAAGGAAAGAAATAGAATGGAAAAGAAAAAGAAAGAAATAGAAAGAATGGAAAAGAAAAAAAAGAGGAAGAAAAAAAGAATCTCTTAGGTAGATTATGGCTCATATCTATATAGTATTCACTAACGTTCAACTGACTTTCTTTCCTTTGATGTTTCAGTGTTGTTAACATCCTTTATTTTTTATAACAGCTACTTTTTTTTTTTTTGGTCATAAATGTGTAAAATGTATGCCATAAGAAATCCCGAGATAAATCTTCTATTTAAATGAAAGTAGGAATGTTTGCCTACATGGAAGTGGAATGAAGAAATTTTATCTTCTGCAGTACCTCCTTTATTTTGAACACACCTAGATGCCTTCATAATGTCTTTGCAAGATATAATATTGTCATAGATATTTTCATAAAATTTCATGATACTAAAACATGTAACTGAGTGAAACATTTTCCAGGTTGGCTGCTCAAACAGGACCCTCATCTGAGTTAAGGATGAGGCTTAAGGATATCTCCACAGAACGGAAATATCAAGCTTCTGTTTTAGGTTTTAATTTAAAGATTCAATGGGTTTTACTAAGTTCACTTTTGTGCAATAGAATCATAGTCACCATTCAATTTTATTTTTGGGGCTCTGGTAAAATGGGGCATCCTAATGTAGCTGAAGAAACAAGTTCTGCAGAGAAAGTTAAGTAGTAGAAACATTGTGCTGATTACCCTGGAAATTCCAGATGCATTTTCTGTATTACTGACATCAACTCTCAAGATTTACAAGCAGTACAAAAACGATCATCCCAAGCTTTTTACTCTTCAAACTAGTCTGAACTGGTTAAAGGGATTTGACATTTCATATGTAATTTGGCCTGCTATCAGACAGTCCTCGAATGTCAGAGAACAGTGTGATTTGTACCATACGGGCTTGCAAACTGAAAGTTACTGCAGCATCTTAATGGATATGGAAAACTGACTTAACACAAACATTCCTCAATATTGTATCTTAAATGAAGATACAGTATTACACAAGTTAGCTGCATTTCTTAACACACACACACAAAAAAAAAAAAAAAAGAGAAAAATGTGTTAGAGTCAGTGAAATTCCATACATTTAGTGAAATTCATTAGTACTCTTTGAAAAAGACGGACTTATCTAAGACTAAGGAAAGGCCTTTCGAAACACTGCTAAAATGTCTCATGCTTGTATAGTCTTCATATGTCATGGCACACACACCCTGGAAAATGAATATTAGTTTGCAATTAAGATTAGACAGTGACCATTAGAAATTAATAAAGTAAGCTCAGGAAGATTTTATTGTGTTGTATTTTATGTTTTTACTATGTTTTCTTAGAATATAAATAAGCAGCAAGAATGTTAATTGAAAGAATTTGAGGATGCTAAATTATGTGGGAGACAGGACATTATCACTCATCTATTCACTGTTTCTAAATTACATAGAATTTTGATATTCCTGTTGCTGAGATTAGCTGGTTTCACTGGCAGAATTTTGGGTTTTTCAATCATGTGATGGTTGACACAATAGTTGACCTGATAGTGTTTGATGGGATGCGCCTTTATGAGAGGGTTATAGGAGATACTAGGGCTGATTGATAGAACTTTAAACTAAATTTGAAGTGGGAAAGAAATAAAACCAGACTTGCCAGTGATAAACTATGGAGTGGCACACCAAAATTTGAGGGGCTGTGTGTTAGTAATATTCTGCAGTCTGCTCCATGAGGTGCCAGGTACAATGAAGCAAATTTAAAATGTTTCTATGCCAATGCACACAGCATGGGGTATAAGCAAGATGAGCCAGAACCCTTGGCTTAGTCCCAGAGCTGTAACGTCATTGGCATAAATGAAACTTGGTGGGAAAAGTGTTGTGACTGATGTGTTTGTGTTACAGTGGACAGTTATAGGCTCTTCAGAAGAGATACACAGGGCAGAAAAGGTAGGGACATGGCATTCCATATAATGGAGGGACTGGACTGTGTGGAATTTGCAGTCAGTTTTTACTGATTGAAAATATCTGGTTTGATTTTGGGGTAGTCCTGTGTGGAGAATATTCTATGCTCCTAACTGCAAAAGCCTCTAGAGAAAGTAGTTTGTTGCATATTAATCATGAGCTAGCATTTGATTTATCTGGAGTTACCAATGTTATGAAACACTTCCATATTTAGAAAAAAAAAGGGACAAAATAGTTCAAATAATATTTTTTTTTCTTCCCCAAACTTCATTTGTATAATTTACATGTATTTATGTAGGTATGAATTAACATATTTGTACATGAGTAATTCTCACTACTATGAAAGAGATATTTCATAGGAGAGATAATCTTGGGAAAAATCACCACTGAAGTTGAAGTTGCTAACCTGGATTTTTGTTTGATATTTGTTCAGATTTTATCCTGGTCATTCATTTCTGTAGATTCTGTAGGTCTATCTGACTAAGAAGATATTTACATTTATATATATAATAATAAACAAGTCTGTCTATAACAACATAAAAAATATATAATTTTCAAATATTTTTATAATGGAGAACAGAGTAATCATCTACACATGATTCAGGCATCAGAAATGTAATCTACTTGCATTACATCTTAAATCAACCTTTGACAAATAGAATTTTCTGTGTGTGCAAGCTGAATATTTTATTTTTAAAACTAGTTATAGTTATATTTTATTTAAACTTACACATAGCTATGTGAATGAGAAAACAAGAATGATTTTCCACTGTATTAAAATGAACTATGTATTAGAAATCAAAGTACATTAGTTGTAAGTTATTCAAGGATACAAGAGCCTGTCATGATCTCTTAGCAGAGTAACTACATTTCTATTTGTTAAATATCTTAGTTATTTTTAAATGCATAAAGATATTGTTTATACTAAAAAGCAATTAAAGAAATAGCAATTATAGAAAACAATGACTCAGTCTTTCTTGAGAAAAATTGCTAAATAGCAGAAAGAAAAAAAAGTTGTTTTTAAATCAAGACTTTTGGCTTGCTGATTCAAATAATGAATAAAACTTTTCATTTAAATCAGTGAATTTAAATCAAACTAATCTATTCTACTTTAAAGTAATTATCAGATGAAAGATTCTTTGTACCAATTACATTAAATAGTATTAGATAAAAGGCAAGTTGTTCTATGAATGTCTTCCCAAACTATTTATCAAAAAGTCTTCTAGACAGAAATGATGTAAGTTTCTATGAACGAAGGCTTTTGTTGTTACTCTCTTAGGAATTGTCTATAAATTACATTAAAAGCTGATTTTATTTCTTTACACCTTTATTTATTTATTTACCATAAACTTCATTTGACTTTTATCAGCATTATGTTATTATTGTCTTTTATTGTACCTCTTAAACTAAACGTCAGGAGACCTATGATCTCAGAATGCACTCAGCAGAAGTTAAAGACCCTAAAAAGAATTTAAGAATTTTAACAATGCATACTAAGCGAATAATCAATAGCTCATTAGATTTTTTCCTAATTCAAGTAAAATTAATTAATGCAATGCTCTTCTTCCTCCTTCACTGTAGGGATGCTATTAACTCGCAGCCAAGAGAATCGACTGATAAAGGCTTGAAACAAGAGGGGGGAAGTTGTGGCTCCAGAACTAGAATCAGGCTTTTCCTAGGTATATAGAGAAACTAAGAGGGAAGAAAGGACTCAGACTTTTACCCCATCTAGAGACCATAGGGTCCATGGAAATGACTGACTAATAAATCTTTGAAGAGATGTGATTAATTTCAGAAGTCACACGAAGACCCTGTAGGTTTCCCATAGCTTTTTGCTTAGAGTATGTTAGGGATAGAATTTATGAAGCAAAATTCAGCCAAAATCATGGGACACTCAAGAATTTGAATACAACATAAAATCTAGTGACCTACCCTTTGACTTTAAGATTCTTGCTAAAATTCTGCAAATTAGGGTGGTATTAATTGGAAAAGAAAATAAATTTTCTTCCTAGACTACTTTTCTATGAATAGCATTATGGAATTCTCTATAGAAAACAAAGATCTGATTAGATACCCATATCTGCATAGCAACTGGTCAAATACCTGTGTGGAACAAGATTTAAAAGATAAGCTTTGCAGAAGCTCAGAAATAACTGATTTACCGAACAACTAATTTCACACACACCCCTACTTTAATTTAGTGGTAAGTAACATATAATTATTGTATCTTTGAAGTGGATTTAATTTAGACATGCTTTAGGAAAGGGTTATAAAACGTGAAGAAGGTCATCAAGGATGTTCTAACATGAAAGGAGAAGAAATTAATATCTGTTAAGTCAACTTAAAAACTGTACCATGTAGTTAGGGACAGTGTTTTCTTTTACATAAAACAGACATTTGTGGGTACAAGAAAAAAAAGTTTTGAGAGTCAAAGTTGTATAGGAAATGAGACGTAGGAAATTGCTTTACTAATGCTGAAGGCAGAAACTGGAATGGAAGATGGCTGAATTTTTTTTCTTTTTTCTTTCTTTTTTTATCAGTAATGTAACTCAGATATTCACGTTGTGCAAATATCTTTCAGCTGGTAAAGACTTGATACAATAAATATTCAGAGTGAGCAAACAATCTGTACTTGAACAAAACGAACTATTCACAGCAAAAGCTATAACATCAAAAATTCTGGGGAAATATAGGAACAAATTCATCAAATTTGTAACAAAAATGTGTATTTCATTAAATACATTGTTTTGTAAATGTAATCTAAACTGTTATAAAACAAGATTGAGCCAATTTAAATAAATGATTGGATACAACTTTTGTGTGACCAATATTATTTCTATGGATTAGAAAAATATTTATCTTTTATTTTTAGAATACAAAGAGGGTGATAAAGGTATGAAAATCATCTTACTTTTCCTTGTTGTCTGGAATATGCATTAAAAGATGGAATGCAAAAAAAAGTTAGATGCAAAGAAAATAAACCCATTCCTTGACTCAGTGAGATACTTTAATTCAGGAAAAAAAAAAAAAATGAACTAGTACAATTCTAAGGGAATGGGAATGTGGAAAGGAGGGAAGGAAAAGAGAAGAGATTATGTCACAAGTAAATTGTAAGAAGACTAATAGCTTGAAGTTATTCCAGATTAAGAGTTTGAGAGAGATTTACAGTCAGGTCACTGAAAGCTAATTCTTGCTGGAATTCATCAGGAATTGCCTAGTACAGTGTTCATCACTGGAAATGTGTTTTTTTTTTCCTAAAACATTTCAAGTATATCCTTGGGAGTACCTCTACCGAAGGCAATTAAGTTACAACAGTGACATAATGGTGTAAAACAGATAAGACCTGAAGGTTGCATACTCCAAATCCAAGGTGAATCACTGCATTTACGAGTTCTACCCTAGCAAAAATATCAAGAAATCCATTGAGCAAAGAGCACAGTGTTTCATCACTTTACTATTGATTGCAAGTAATTTAAAACATGCTGGGTTAAAGAATTATAAGCCTTGTTAGTAACAGAAGTTCAAACATCTCTCAGATTAAAAGACTTACCTAGAAAATAAAAGTGAACTTAATTCAAACAGTATGTCTGAACTGGGAGAAAACAAATTGATGATTGCGAGAGAAGAGAGTTTCATATAAAGGAGGGGGAAAAAGTAGTATCTGTTTTGAGAATTCAAGCACATTGATCAGGTAGAAATCCGAAAAGCTTTAGCAGCTTTCAGACATTAAATTATTTGTACAACTGTAGACAATGTTTCCGGTTCTTAATTTCATTATTCCTGTGAATGAGTTGCAGATAGACAGTACTTATCAAGAGGGCTCAGTTCATCTCTTTTTCAAAATGTTTGCTATCAAAAGCATTAAAAATAGAGTATGTGGTTGTGCAATTTTGGAAATAAGAACAGTTCAGAAGCATGAATTCAATGTGATAGATCATAAGAAATTCCCTAGATTTGGCACATTATTAATATGCAGAAAATGCAGAAGTGAATCAAAAATAATATGTACAGAAATAATAATGTTAGAAGAGAGATGAAGAGAATGATTTATTTTAGATCACTTCTGAAGCCATTTGTCATCCACTCATTTAAGGAGTTATTTTGTCAAACAGTAAACTCTTCTAGTGTATTTAATTTTTTTTTTTTTTTTCCTGTGGGAAAGGATTCAGCTCCATAGATTCTATAGGTATTATTAAAATGATAAAATTGAATTGCATAGCATAAAAACAAGAAGTATTGAGAGGAAATATTTATCAAGAGGAAACATATCTGAAACAAAGACTGAATAAACTGTATCAGTGAGATGTTCATACCGTTTAGTGAAAATGTAGCAAACTATTTTGTCCTGATCAACACTACTGTTATCATTCCATTCCTAGTGTTCAAATGATATAGTACTTCTTGCTTAAGTGATGGCACAGAACAATAGCTAAATCAGAAATAAAATAAAAATATCTGTTCAGCTACAACGGTCATCTCTATATGTATCTTAGCCTAGATCTATGAACAATATTTATAATACCAATGGATAACTCATATGTACATTAGACATAAATCTCTGACCTCAAAGGAAAACAGAGCTCAATTTATTTACTGAACATATATACCATCGTATTGCATAAATGAGAAAAATAATGTGTTGTTTTTTTTTCTGCATACACATGAAATACCGTCTAAAGATCGAATCCAGAAGCATACTTTCATTGTACACCGTATTTCTTTGTTAACTCATGCTCTTCTAAACTTTTCTCTAGATTTCTCTTACTAAAAAATGAAAGTATTTCAAAGCTACAAAGCTTCTGGGTTCTTTCAGTGATTGATAGTAAAATAACAGTCCTGAGTCTGTTCCACTTACTCACATGGAATAGTAATCTATTCAGGCAGTAATTTCAGCAATAACAACATATTAGTCAGCAAGCAAGCCTACTTCATTTGTAGAAGGTTAGCGCAGATTTAGGTACTGATGAAATCTTTCTTACTTTCAGCATAAAGCATAGACATACAGCCCTTATACGAATCTTTTCCTGATCTTTCAAAAATACTGCAAAAAAAGTGTGAATACTAGAAAGCAAGACTTGAACTCTGAACTCTGATTTTATTTTCTTTCCTATATCCACTAGTACGCCACATCTTGAGGAAGCTGAGTTTGAATTGAGAGTAGCTGCCCTAAGAACCCGCTCCTGCTCACATACTTCTTTATCCTCACCTGTAACTTGGCCTTATGGCTTTTTAACTCATAAAACAGATCTTTGTGTGGAAAATAAGAATACTCACAGATATAAACACAAAATTCATGTAATTTATCTGACTTATTGGCTTAGCAAGTTCAACTAAATGCAACTATTTTTTGATAGTTCTCTTGGTATTTAGTTTCTTCAACCAAAACACTAAATTTTATTCTTAAGGAGAGCCTGAAAACATCTGTTTCAAAATGTTTTAGAAAAAATTCCACCAATGTCACTGTTTTTTTGTTGATGGTGTTTTTCTTAATGAGCTATTTATAAGAGAATCAACTTGGTACCATTGTGTAAATATACTGGAGCTGAGGTGATGCTGCTTAAGCCTCCCCCTGGGATTTTTACGTTGAAGTCTTTGAATCGTTATTACTGCTCATGAGAGACATTGAGGATGGAGATTTGCAGGGGACAACTAAGCAGATAGTCTTGTAGATCCATTATTTATGACACTGACTAGAATAACGTGAGCAGCTCCCATCCTTTCACTGTTGTATCTCTTTGGCATCCCTTGTCTCCTGGAGCCCAGGAAAGGTAGCATCGGCTGAACAACAGAGGCACCTAACAAAGGCAGGCTCTTTTCCATTTAACAGCTATGAAAAGTACAAAAAAATACATTAACAAGTAAGAGCACTGACACTGTTTCTTTTCTTTATTGCTATTCTTTGGTGCGTTGAATGGTTTGGCTAGATTTTTATCTGACTCAGAGTTATTTTATATCAAAACTCTTAGTTGTTCTATTTCTCATCACTTAGGAATGGTTAACAGGTAGCAACAAATGAAGATCTCCTCAACCCACACAATTTATCCATTACATATTAGTCACTTCCTTTCTTATATGGGGAAGTATAGGAAGGACAGAGAAGACAGTAAATCCCAGGGAAATCATGAATATTTGTGGAATGCTTATAGGGCCTTGTAGAATATGGACATTGAGCAGACAAAAAGAAGGAAAGAATAGTGACCAAAATCTCTTCCTCGGTCCTGATTTTATCTTGTTTAAGATGAAAAAGCTAGTCAGCATTGTGAACACTGTCAATCATAGCACTTTTGGGTTAAGGAGAAATTTTCATATACAGCACAAAACTAGAAATATGGTTAAAGCTTCCACATTTCCAAGCTCCTGAAATTTCAAAAACTATCCCTCAGAAATAGATAGGAATAGTGAAGCTCTACTGTTTATGTAATAGTGTAATATTTTCCAATTCTTGCAATCCTTACTCTGGTAAGTTGGAGAGGGATTGGTCTCTTCTCACTGGTGACAGGAGACAGGACAAGGGGAAATGGCCTCAGGTAACAACCCTTCAGAAAGGGTTGTTAAGCACTGGAATAGGCTCCCCAGGGAGGTGGTTGAGTTACCATCCCTGGGTGTGTTTAAAAACCGTTTGGATACGGTGCTCAGAGACATGCTTTAGCAGAGGGATGCTAGAGTTGGGGTAGTTTGGTTCGGTTGCAGTTGGATTTGATGATCTTTAAGGTCCTTTCCAACCTAAGCAATTTTATGATTCTATGATTCTATTATTTCCATATTTCATTTTGGTTCTGAAACTAAAGATAAAAATAATTTTATAGTGGAAAAATTATTCCTCTCTAAGAAATAGCAAGTATGAAAGTGGGAGCTGACAGTGGATTAAAATGTGTGAAGATACAAAATGAGACACATATACCCCATTTAATAGAACAACTTTTCAAATCTTCATAAACCTTTTTTTTTCTTTTTTCTTTCTTTTTTATCATAATGCAGTTCACAGTATTATTGTTTAACAACTTGCAATTTACACAACAAAACAATTGTTAGCAACCATGTCAGTATCCCATAATCACGTTTTCACATGAAGTGAGATTATACAGATGTGTGGTTTGAATAATTAAATATATTTTCTTAAACAAACATAAAATAGTTTTTTGAGGGATGAAAAGGACAGCTGTAATGTCAGTGTATCAAAATAAAATGAGATCATTACCACCATATTCAGTAGGAGAAGAGGAGGATGAAAACCAACTGTTCATCCATAATGATTTCATTAGGATATATACGTAGAAAGATGAAAGGAAGAGATCACTAACAGATTGCTAGTGAAACAGAAAGAGTGTGAAAGCAGCTGAATGTGGTAATACATAGAGAAATGAAAGTAGAAAAGCTTCAGAAAATAAACTAAATCTTTTTCTCTCTCTAAGACAGGTCACAAGCAAAAATAAAAGACATTGTTTGTCGATTCTCCTCAGAGTCACTGATCTCTTAAGCATTGAGCCTAATGAGGCAAGTAGGAGAAATTATAATGAGTCTTGCATCTGTTTATTGTTGGGCTTGAATTATAGTTCGAAACTAAAATCATATCCTTTAAGTTATGTCAAGATTGTATCACAAATAAAATTACAAATATTATTTTGTAATGAAGAATTCCCAAACTTCACTGTATCATCTTCCCCCCAAGCACACACAGCTTTTGAGGGTGCCAGATATTTTGTTTGAGTATCAGTTCAGATGGGTCACTTTTTTCTAGCCATGTGTTAAATAGATAATAAAATTAAACCATAGACTTTTCTGTCTTGTAAGTAACTGCTTTCTGCTTACTTCAGTGTTCTGAATATCTTTGTGAGATCTATTTTAATGGTGGCTAAAATATTTACATATGGACTTATAATTTCATACCATGAGTCTTTACAAGGCACTTGGAAATCATCTGTAATGTAACTGTCACATGTAAAGTGATTTGTGTTTGTAATATGTTTTTTAATTTCAAATTCCAAACTTTGCAGCTTTTGCGTGCATTTGTGGACAAATCGTTAGATTATACAAATTGAGCAATGGTGTTCTTCATGGTGTGCTTAAGATGTCTCTTAAAAAGCAAACCAGAAAGCACATTACTATGTGGATGTCACCAATAGAGTATTGCCAAGGTGCTTAAGTATAGAAATGTTTCTGAGCTGTCTGATTTCTGAAGATTGTGCTGTTTTTTTTTCTGTTAGAGACAATTTTTTCCTTAAACAGGAAATAGTCTAACTGTCCAGTATTTACTATCTGCATCTAAGCTGTTAGATAGAAGAAGACTGATGTTAGTCACTGGCCTACAGACTGGGTGTTAAGGTCTGGCTTAGATCCCTGACATAGCTATCTGCTTCTGTATAAGTTTCATCTTGGGGACAGCTGCGACTGCATGTTCTTCCCTCTTTCATTAGCACTGTGGATGCATTTGTTGGTTGTTCATTTACCAAACTCTCATAAAATCATTCATGCTTTTTGACTGCTAGTATTCTTCCCAGAATACTTGTACTCAAACTTTTGCCCAGTTACTAACAAGGACGTAATAGGAGTTGGCATTATTTCCAGAAGAAAGTATGAACTGGGCCATCATTTTAAGAAGGCAGAGAATTGAACTATGTGAACAAAAAGCTTGAAGAACTACGCAAAGGACAACATCTTTCACGGCCTCATACCAGTTTCAAAACACAGTATGTACAAATAAATATGTAAATCAAGTATTGCTGGTAAAAGTTTCTTTTTGTGTAGTCCCATATCTTATTCTTTTCAGGATATATTAACTGGGATTATTAGTTAGAGCTTGAAAATATCTCAGGGAACTTTTAAAGGCTTTTGTGCATATGTAGCTGTAGCTGCATGAATATTCATGTCCAGGATGCCATGATAGTACTGTACTGTGTGAACACTGCTAACAATCTCAGTTCCCTTGATATTTCAGTAGCCTATTGTTTCATTTTCTTCAGTTATACTTCTCCAACTATAGCTTAGTGCCAATAAAAATTATTCAGATGCCTTTAGTGTTAACCTTGACAGACCTTTCTTTGGAAGTAGAAAATTAGAAAGTTTTTGTTTATCAGACTTACCTCATACCCAGAAGACTTTTTTTTTTTTTTTTTTTTTAAAGCAGTACAATGGTAATGCAGTTAGTCATGCCACTGGGTACATGCAGAATCTCCAAACTGCTTTTTTTGCACATCTTGTTTGTTCAAATCCCTTTTTTTCCACCTACATTTTCCCTGGCCACTTTGTCATTATGTCAATTACTAACTGACAGAGTGATACATGTGAGATAAATCTAGAACTATGTGCACTTCATCGGCTATATTATTTTAATGTCAAAATACATGTATAAGAAAAACAGCAGAATAAAAGGTAGATTTTTATTCCCCCATAGTTAAAAGGTAAAAAATACATAAGCAACTGCAAAAATTACTTATCTTTTCAGATTATTTTTCCAATATGCATAGATAATTTCATTCAATTGCAAAGAAAATGTGTTTGACATATTTCTGGTGTGACTCTGTAGTGTCTGTAATTCCTTTATAATTTTACAGTTAATTAAGAGGGAAACAGACACAACAGACTTCCTGTTGAAGACTTTTATTATATTAATTGCACTGCTTTGTCTGATTGCTCAGAACTTTTGCCTTATGTACACATTCTATAAAAAGCAACTGACTTTAGATGTGCTAGATGTGCATGGGTTTACAATCTACACTGATTAGGTAACAAATGTGCAGCTACCCTTACAAATGAATGGAAAAAAGTCAATAATTCTATAATTCAGTGGCTATTGAAATATACTAGCTTCAGTGAATAGTAGATTAGTAACATCAGATATCATCAAAATTGATTTGAATATATTGATAAAACTAATCTTTTCACTTGCTTTTGTCCAATACAAAGCTCCGTTTCAGTCTGGAAGTGCTTTCAGGAATTAGTATGTGTGAAATTAAGAGAATTCTTGCTTTCTTTGTATAGTTTAGTGGTCAAAAGAGCAAAATAAAGGTGTTCTGGCATTGCCTACTTAACAAAAGAAATAAAGAGAGCCACATAGTTCAGCATATAGAAGCAATCTGAATAACGGAATACACAGCCCAAGGATCCAGAATTTCAGCCGGCAGTAGATGTTAGGACTTGAGCACAGTGACTGAAACGATATTATCAGGTTGAGAAAACAGGGATTTACTAAATATGCTACAATTGTCTTCATTTTCCTACATCAATGTACATTATAACGTGGTGTGAAAAGTGTCTAGTAAGGTTTGAAGTACTCTAAATTAACAAAGATCCCTATCCAAATTGGGAGATGCATCCAGAATTGTGGCAATATCTAAAGAAAACCAATAGAAGCCCACAGAGTTTCAGTTCAGAATCCAGCTAATCCAGGAAAATTTACATATGTCACAAACCAAAGATTATGTCAATATAGATGTTAGAATTATAGTTTTACTCTGTTAATAACCTGTGGACAGGTCCCTCTTTCAGCAACAAGTATAGAAATATGGAGCTGGAAAGACAGAATTAAAATGAAGAGTTAAGAACTCTTCTGGCACAAATCACTAAGGCATATTCCTGCATTGGAAAATTTAGTATTTCTGTCTATAATATACAGTGCATCTATGCATTACTACTCTAAGTTATGATAGTAACAATAATTCTTAGATGTGACTACCATTTGCCTCTTCTCAATAAGAAGACAGTCCCCTGCAGCACCCTTGACTAATTGTAATTTGCACATCTTATTGCTTTGGAGGCAGGGAAAACTCCCCACTGTTCTAAATAAAAACAAACAGAAAAAGAAAAAAAAAAAAAAAAGAAAAGAAAATGTCATGGTTTCATGATTTTTCATTATCGGTATTCCACATCATAACATCATGCAATGCACTGGGGGTTTGACTGCTGATGCTCAAGTTCCGGGTGCCTGTCCAGAGGAGAAGAGCAGCTACGTTTCCCCAGGGGGCTTTGCGGTCAGCGAGGAGATATAACTCCCGGCAAGGTCACCTGATGCTCTCTTCTTTGCCTGCACTGCTTCGCTTGCGCTTCTCTGCCTGCGCTTCTCTGCCTGCGCTTCTCGCCTGCGCTCCTCTGCCTGCGCTTCTCATCTCAGCGTTGTGGTAAGGCCGATCCACCATCAATTTCACATTCTCTCTCCTTATAAAATTCTGTTGATACCATATTTAGTAAATTACTTTGTTTTACCTCAGATTGTTGCCACTGTTTTCAATTATTTCGGGGTCCCTTATTTTCTTTTTTTTTTCCGGGGGCGCGGATCCGCGGATCCCTCCGCCCTTCTAGTCACGGAACCGGGCCGAACCAGCCCGTAAACCGTTGACAGAAAAGAAAAAAGAAAAAGCAGTAACTGGGACTATTGTTCTTCAGTATAGAATCTTGGAGATCATGTTCAGATTTTCTACACTATATTACCGTAATATGCCCTGCCATCAGCTGTAAATCAATTTTGAAGAAATTTTTCTATGGAAAACAAAAAGGAGAAAAGAAAAAACAGAGAGTTCAATATTAATGTATGTAACATTTTTAAGGGCATGTAACAAAACTGGTTTTCAGTTTCTTTCCTGGAGATCCTAATGATACTGCTCGTGAATTCTAAAGCTACAAATGGCTTTAAGCAAGAGTCAAGAATTCCAGATCCCATAACAAGACAAAAGAGGATGCTGAAATCTCATTTTCCTTAATGCTCTTGTAGTTCTCTCCCTTCTTGCTCAACAATAATCCTTTTTTTTTTTTTGCCCTTCTCAAGAGAAAGTAGAATCTTGTTTAGGATGGGATTTCTTCTGGGGACCTGAAAGGACTGACAGTTTCAATTTGCAATAGATGTTTGGGGATTTATTGTTATACTCCAACTTAATTTTTTTGTTCTATGGTTAGGAATTACAGTTTCCTATTACCTGATGGCAGAATATTAGTTATCTTATATATACTTTGAAAGATCATTTCTGCCCTGTAAGTATAGAAATAATGCCTGCTCCTCACACTTGAGCTCTGAACGAGTGCTTATACCAAAGGGTAGAAAATTCACACGTGAACTGCGACTAAAAGAGATCATTAAATTAAAGGCTCCCATGGCCCTGATATAACATTCCAAGTCACTTCCATGATGTTCTCGTGTTATAATTCTTAGGTAAATTAATTGTAAGGGAGGTGCTCCCTGCAGACTACTGAAACTTCAAATTTAGGATCTTAGTCAGGAAAATGTCCTATGGATCTCCAAGGGAATTTTTCCAAGTAATTTTTTACAAAGATTCTTCTTTGTATATGCTGACATATTTTTACATTACGGTTTGTTCATTGTGAGGTGAAATAGCTGATCTCTCAGTATATAGGTGCAATTCTGCTTACAATACTCATCTTAATTTGATTAGTTGATGTTTTTTTCTGTTGACATCCAGAGGTTCAAACTTGTTCTATATAGTAAAAAAATTGTTTTTATGACCTTTTTTTATATCACATGTCAAGGCCAAATCAAATGTTTATTGAAAGGTCTGTTGATCATGATTACAACTGATATTTTTATTTTTTTTTACTGGAACCACCAACAATTCAGATAGAAACATGAAACTCTAGCCATCAACTTTAAATACAAACAAAACCAGAAAAAAGCTTATAGACTCAGTAAGTACTTCACATGATAAAGGAAAAATAGGAAAGAAAAAAACAGATGGAAGGAGTAGAAAATAATATTGCAGGGACATAGGAGTTGCTATATTAATTGGATTAGGCCTGTATCCATTCACTGACCCTTTCCAGTGTACAACACTTCTGGTTTGACCTTCAATAAGTAAAGGTCATTTCAAATAATGGAGCTATAATTTATTTTTTCAAATTTCTAGCTCTTAACTCTGTCATTAACTCTGGATATTTGTCCACATCACCTCTGAAGCTTACTAAAATCTTTACTCTGTGGGATACTGAACGATTTATACATCAATTTACAGGCATGTCAAAATAGTACTCTAATTTAAAATCCCAGAAGAATGAGTATGGATAGGTGGAGATGGATCACAGTCTCCATATTCTGCTCCTTTTTTTTTTGTTTTGTTTTGTTTCTGTGTGTGTGATGTATATTTTCCACAATTGTGTGTAAACAGAAATTTCTACAGAGAGAAAATAATATCTAGTGAAATACAAAATGAATGCTTATTAGTATAAGTGTAATATCAGATTTTGTTTTCCATTTATGTATTTTTTACATATATGTTACTACACATACATGAAAAATGTGTTTTTGAATTTCGGAGATTTTATCTTCTGCAAGCTGCATTTTTTTTTAATTTATTTTCCCTTTTTGCTTTAAAGAAACAACAAAAAAAATTACTAATTTTCTAAGGGATTTAAAGAAGTCAAAAAAATTATATTAAAATTTACTGTTTTTTTTTTTTTTTCATCACATTCCTCTTACTGCTCCTCTATATATGATTTGGTAATGTAAAAATACAATGACCTTACTAAGTGACTTTTCTGAACAGTGGAAATACAGATTTCATGGGATGACTAAGTTCAAAATTCTATCTCCTTGAAATTTATTTCCAGCATGTTAACTGCAAAGCAAGTTATATATAGCAGTAAATGCATGCTTAATTTGTGCAGAAATCATGGTGTGATGAATACAATTAAGAGCCTCGGAGGGAATAATTATATTACTGCATAAAGCTGGTGAATCTCAAATTGCTTGGTGCCTGGACTTTAAATTGGCCTGTGTGCCTGTTGTGAAAGTCATTCATAGTAGTAACAAAACTGCAGTCAGAAATGAGCTACTTTCAAAGTCATATAAGTAAGTGTATTTACTTGTCTGCTGCAAATGACAGAGAATAGAAAATGGAAACAGCATTTAGAAGTAAATGAACAAAAATTTAATTCTATTAAAAATGAATGCAATCAATTATGAAAATAAAATCTAATAAAGAGTGTACATCAGATCATTGTTTCATGCATTAACATATCTTATAGAAATTATAAAATCTTAGTAATTGCATTTTCTTTCACACATACACAAATAGCATGGGATAGTGTAAGATATTATTCTGTTAACATCAGTGTCTCAAAGCTTGCTGGGGACACAGATGGACTTGTCCGAGTCCAGGCAAATCCTGGGCAAAGGTTGTGAAATCCTTTGTCTGAAGGACATAGATGAACAAGTCCAGGCAAGTCCTGGGCAAAGGTTGTGAAATCCTTTGTCTGGAGAACTTTGATGGACAAGGCCAGGGGCAAGGAGAGAGAGATGAGCTGCAGCTCAATAGCTGTGAAGCGGTCTTTTGTGTGGACTTATGTCAGGATGATGGCCATCTCGGGGGATACTCACATGACTCTTGCTCAAGCGCCCAGGGATGTCACGTAGGCAGGAGGAAAAGGAGGATAACAGAGGAACCGAAAACCATGAGGGTAGGTGTCTGCCAGCAGATTCCTCACCACGGAATTCCTGCGTGCTGGCGGACTCTCCTGGGCCTGCTACCTGAGTCCTGCTGCTTCCTCCTGGATCGACTCCGCGACTTCCTCCTGCCACCTGCTTGCTGCCCAAGGCCGGCCACGCTGCTGCTCTCTCCTCCCCCCCCACTGCTTCCACCTCGGACCATCGAAACGTCGTGCAAAGGGACGCTGCTGGATCCTGGTGGTGACTATCCCCGCTTTACGCAATTCTTGCTTCTTTCCTATCTTTTCTATCGCACTCCTTCCCTTCCCCGCCTCCCTGATTAGGATTATAATTAACTGGTTGGACTAACATATGAACCGTTGTTTCTTAATCTCACGCCGGGTATATAATATTAAAAGAACCTCATCTCACTCCTATAAATCGGAGCAAGACAAATAGTTACCACTTTGTTTTTACAGTTCGTTATAGGTAAAAGACTTTAATGAAGATCTATAATTGAATTAAAAGACACAAACCTAGTATAAGTCTAAAATTTGACTAGTAGATGATTGCCCCATATCAGAGAGTTATATTACTCTCTGATATTCAATATTCAGATGTATGAGAAATATGGGACTGCATATTGTCATCTTAATATCCAAGTACAATTCAGTGGACTCTCATTCAGTCATAATGGCATACATATATTTTTAATAATAAAGACCATTTTGTAGCTCTGCAGTGCATGCTGTTGAACACTTTTTCTTATCCAATACTGATCATCTAGTGGTAGCCTTACAAGAGGTTCATTTTACTCTCTGATCCTAAACAGAATAACCTGAGTATAGGATACATCAGCTGCTTCAGCCGATGTAAGGTTTGAGGGGTTCTAAATTTATTCAGCTTTCAGCTTTTGGGAACCATTTTCTTATTCTTCTGCTTTTACTTAGGCTTGTCAAACACACAACAGGAAACATGAAATTGCATATATTGCACTAGAAAAAAAAAAAAACAGTAAATAAATAGTGTCTGGTTTTAAGGTCAATGTCTGTAAAACATAACCCAAGGGAAAAAATATACATTACTCAGATATGAAAATGTGATTATGATGGGAAAATAAAGACTATGAGTATTGTTTTTGAACTATGGTAAATCTTCTTTCCCCTGGGTAGTATTTTAAAAAACTCTTACTAGGCATTATTTGCTCTTGATACATTTCTATTTGTTTGAAAAGAGGTACTCTAACAGTGTCTGCTTTAACAGGCACTCTCCTTACTCTCCTTATATAAAAAGATATAAGTATAATTTTATCAAATTTGATGGATAATTATATAGAACACAAATCTAGTCATTTCTAATTGTTAAGCGATAAAATAATACGACTCAAGGTGTGTAAATCCTAAAACATCACGGTAATGCTGGTGACATCATAAAAACAATGAGAAAGAGTGTGACATTTATAATGATATACATCTTCATTACTCTGAGTGTCTCCCACCAAACATTGACTGAGAAGTGATTGAGAAGTTAGTTATGAACTATATGTTAGAACTTTATCAGGTCAAATTTGTGGCTTGTTTGGATTTTATGGCTGTTGGTTTTTGTTGTTGTTTTAATATTTTAGTAGAAGTTTTATTCAAAGCATATATTTCGGTAATAGAAAGCCTGTCTCAATTTTTCCAAAAGATCTGCTGTGGATTAACCCAGCAAGCAGCTAAACATCACTCAGCTTCTCTCTCATTCCCCCCATTCTCAATGGGATAGGGGAAATAATTGGAAAAAAAAAGATAGAACTTGTGGGTTGAAACAAAAACCAGTTACTACGACTGAACAGAGAATAACAGTAATTATATATATATATAAAATAATTATATATACGTGTACATATATATATATATACAAACAAATTATGCACAAAGCAATTACTGACCGTCCACCAACCAATGTCCAGTCAATCTGCAAGCTTACTTGGCAGCTCCCCTCAGTTTTATGGATTTTCTTCACATGATGTCATATGGTATGGAATATCCCTTTGGCCAGTTCAGATCAGCTGTCCTGGTTCTGTGCTCTCTTAGTTCCATGTGCCTCCTGCCTCAACTACCTTGTTTAAGAGATTATTCTTTTGCACCGTTGTTTCAAAGTTTGCTGAGAAACACTGATGGACAAGTCCTGGGCAAGGGTTAAGAAATCCTTTGTCTGAGGGACACACATGGACAAGTCCAGACAAGTCTTGGTCAAAGTTGGCAAAATCTTTTGTCTGAAGATTGCAAGGCCAGGGGAAATGAGAGAGAGAAACTGCAGATTAATGGCCGGGAAGAAGTCTTTTGTGTGGGCTTATCTCAAGGAAGATGGCCATCTCAGAGGGTACTGCACATGCCTCTTACCCAAGTGCCCAGGAATGCCATGTTGGCAGAAGGAGGATAAAAAAGGCACCAACAACCTTGAGGATACGTTTTCTTACATCAGATTTCTCACGACGTGATGCCTGCATGCTGAAGAAGAAGAAGAGGTTTCTGATATCAGAAGCCTCATGAGGTGATGTCTGCCTGCTGATGGACTCTCCTGGGCCTGATACCTGAATCCTGCTGCTTCCTCCTGGACTTACCCTGACGCTTCTTCCTGGTACCTGCTTGCTGCCTAAGGCCGACCATGCTGCTGCTGCTATCCCCCTGCGCTTTTGCCTCAGGCTTTTGGAACAGTGTGCAATGGGATGCTGCTGGATCTTGGTGGTGAGTAATTCTTGCTTCTTGCCTATTCCTATTGCCTGCTTTCCGTTCTTCATCACCCTAATTCATAATAGTCACCTGCCTCTCCTTCCCCACCTCCTTGATTAAGATTTGTAATAAACTGGTTGGGCCAACATTTGAACTGTTGTTTCTTAATCTCACATCAGGTATACATATATCGAAGAACAAAGAATAAATTGGAGCAAGATATCTTGCTGACAGAACAGTAGGAGAAGCTGAAAAACTGAAATTTCCTTGGTTCTGTACAGCACTACTGAGCAACAACTAAAACATTGCTGTGTTAGCAATACTGTTTTTCTCCTAAAACCAAAAGATAACATTATACTGGACACTATAAAGATGAACTCTCTCCCAGGTGAAAGGAAAAGGAAAAAGGGAGAGAAAAAAGGAAAAAGGGAGAAGAAAAAGGAATAGGAAAAAGGGAGAGGAAAAAGGAAAAGGAAAAAGGGAGAGGAAAAAGGAAAAAGGGGAGGAAAAAGGGAGAGGAAAAAGGAAAAGCGGAAAGAGAGGAAAAAGGAAAAGGAAAAAGGGAGAGGAAAAGGGAAAAGGAAAAAGGGAGAGGAAAAAGGAAAAAGGGAGAGGAAAAAGGAAAAGGATAAAGGGAGAGGGAAAAGGAAAAAGGGAGAGGGAAAAGGAAAAAGGGAGAGGGAAAAGGGAGGAGAGGGAGAGGGAAAGGAAAAGGGAAATAGAAAGGGAAATAGAAAGGGAAAGGCTAAGCAAGGCAGGGCAGAAAGCCTTATTCAGATTATTTATGTAATAAAGTGTGATTTTTTTTTTTCTGGGTGACTATATTTTACTATTTTGGGAAGAGAAATAGGAATGACTACACACAATATGCTTCTGACATTGTCGTTAACAATATCGGTGCTCAAATATAACCATGCTTACAAGTAAAACTTAAGTTCATAGAATCGTAGAAACATAAAATCATTAAGATTGAAAAGGACCACTAAGATCATCTAGTCCAGCTGTCAACCCATCATCGCCATGTCCACTAAATCATGTCCCCAAGACTCATATCTACATGTTTCTTGAACTTCTCCAGGGATGGTGGCTCTACTACCTCCCTTGGCAGCCTGTTCCAATTCATTACAGTTCTGAAAATAAATTTTTCCTAATATCCAACCTGAACTTGCCCTGACACAACTTAAGGCCATCCTATCGTTACTCATTTGGGAGAGGAGGTTGACCCCACCTCTCTACAACCTTCTTTTAGGTACTTGAGTTACATATATTCAAATGATCTCCATACATTAGCTGTCATATTGATTGCAATACTCTTACCAACAGTTTCATGCAAAATCAGTGTAAAGCCTGCTTTAAAATGAATTCCAGAGGATACTTTCTATTTTCCTTCTCTTTTTAAACAAATTCATCTGCATGTAAACATCTTCTAATACCATTTTTCTGTTTTTTTTTTTTAAGTGGCAAGTATCGATTAGTGATCTTAATAAATGCTTTCTGCAACTTAGTATAGGACAGTTCTTTATCTCATTTCAAAAAGATATTCACAGCATCCAGCTGCTAAGTCATAGAAATTTCGGACAGTAGCATCTGGTTCATTGACAGTCTCTCCTTGTTCTTTCATTGGCTTCACTACAGTCGTTTTTACGCCATGAAATGAATAGGATTTTGATGTGATGTTTAATCACTAGAATCTCATTTCTTTTAGCTAACTTAGTTTCTGCTCCAGAGGTTTTCCCCCCCACAAAATAACAGTATTTCTTCCAAAGATCTTTGAATGACCTGAAAGCAGTGGGAAAAAATCCAAATGATTTCTCCAAGGATAAAGCAAAATGAGTACTTTTCATAACAATCTGGGAGAAGAATGACATTTTGTTTTTGATTCAGATTTCCAGCATATTACATTTCTTTTTGAAGAACTGTAAATAAATTTCCATATTCTCTCTTCAAATACGATTCACTGCATGTATGAGGTGAAAGTGGAGCTTTTTTTTATATCTCATGTCTAGAAATGTGTCATATAATATTCTAGAACAGAAAGCCTAACATCCGGCATTGTGTAATCAAAATAGGAGATATATCAAATTTATGAACTGTATGCAACAGATTTTGAGGAGAGAAACATAAATGGACAAAAATATTTTCTAAATTTTAAAGTAAATTACTGAGTACTTAGGTATATTGATATAGATGCAGTTTTAGTCTCATCTTTCTTTTGTATGCACTTTCTTTTATGTTCTTACATTTGAGGCTGAACTTCAATATGTAGTCTCTTAGAAGAAACAAAAAAAAAATAGAAAATCTAGTCTCAAGACTGTATTCTTGATCTAACTTGTAATCTAGCTATGTATCTATTATATATGTATATATATAAATTATATATGTGTGTGTAATATAGCTAAGTCCTAGCTATGTATATATTATATATAATTTATAATTGTTGTATCATAGAATCATAGGATGGCTTAGATTGGAGGGGACATTAAGGATCGTGAAGCTCGAAACCCCTGCCTCAGGATAGGTTGCCACCCGCTTGATCAGCTTGCCTGGCTGAGTTCAGAGAGTTGTGATCAGTGGCGCAGAGTCCAGTTAGAGGCCTGTATTTAGCAGTGTTCTCCAGGGGTTGGTGCTGGGTTTGTTCTTGTTCAACATCTTCATCAATGACCTTGATGAGGTGATACAGTGTCCACCCTCAGCAAGTTTACTGATGTCCAGCGGAGGGCCACAAGCATCTCCCTGGAGCATCTCCCCTATGAGGAAAGGCTACGTGAACTGGGTCTGTTTAGCCTTGAGAAAAGAAGACTGAGAGGGGACCTGATCCAGGTCTATAAATATATAAGGTGTGGGGGGCAGAGTGGTGAGGCCAGACTCTTTTCAGCAGTGTGTGGAGACAGGACAAGGGGAAATGGCCAGAAACTGCAGCATAGGAAGTTCTGCACAAATGTGTGCAAGAACTTCTTTACGGTGAGGGTGACGGAGCACTGGAACAGGCTGCCTAGGGAGGTTGTGGAGTTTCCTTCTCTGGAGATATTCAGGACCCACCTGGACACCTACTTGTGTGACTTGGTGTAGGAAACCTGCTTTGGCAGGTTGTGCTGCCATTCAGCAAGTCCTGGACAGGCTGGAGAGTAGGGCAAAAACGAACCAGATGAGGTTTAACAAGAGTAAGTGTAGAGTCTTGCACCTAGGGAGGAATAACCTCATGCACCTGTACAGGATCTGCTGGAGAGGATGTCTGCAGAGAGGGACCTGGGTGTCCTTGTGGATAGCAGGCTGTCCATGAGCCAGCAGTGTGCCCCAGTTGCCAAGAAGGCCAGTGGCATCCTGCGGTGCATTAAAAAGAGCATGGCCAGCAATTTAAGGAAGGTGATCCTCCCCCTCTACTCTGCCTTGGTCAGGCATCACTTGGAGTAGTGTGTCCAGTTCTGGGCTCCTCAGTACAAAAAAGGCAGGGATCTCCTGGAAAGAGTCCAGCAGAGTGCCATGAAGACGATAATAGGCCTAGAGCATCTCTCTTATGAGGAAAGGCTGAGCAACCTGGATCTGTTCAGCCTTGAGAAAAGAAGACTGAGTGGAGATCTGATCTATAAATATCTGAGAAGCAGGAGGCAAAGGGATGAGGCCAGACTCTTTTCAGTGATGTGTGGTGATAGGACAAGGGGAAATGGCCACAAACTGAAGCATAGGAAGGTCTGCACAAATGTGTGTGAGAACTTCTTCATGTTAAGGGTGATAGAGCACGGGAACAGGCTGCCCAGGGTGGTTGTAAACTTTCCTTCTCTGGAGAGGTTCAAGGCCTGTCTGGATGCCTGCCTGTGCAACCTGGTCTAGGAAGCCTGCTTTGGTAGTGAGGTAGGACTAGATGATCTCTAGAGGCCCCTTCCAGCCCCTTCAATTCCATGATTCTGTGATGTTAAAGATTACCAATCCCAAGACAGGCTATTGGTGACTGGCCCACTCATGACTGGCCTCCAACTAGACATAGAGCTGTTGTCAAAAACCCTCTGTAAAACAGTAGAAAAGATGAAGCTAATGAAGTAAATTTTAAGAAGTACCTTCTGAACAAACAGTATAAGTGGGACTGAACGGCCTGTCAATGGTTTACAGGCTGGTCCGGCCCAATTCTCTGGCTTGCGGGGCGGAGGGATTTCGCAAAATCCACGCCTCCGGAAAAGGGAAACAGGGGACCCAAAAATAATTAAAAACAGTGGCAACAATCTGAAGAGAAACAAACTAATTTACTAAATATAGTATCGGAATGCAAGATAACACACTATAATGCAATATAATTAGAATTGAAGCTAATAAGTCAAATATAATGAGAAAGAGTGTGTCCAAAAGGTGAAAAGGCCTCACCATAATGCTGAGGTGAGATGTGCAGTCTGGTTGAGCAGCAGGGAGATGAAGAAGAGCCGATGAAGAAGAACGCATCAGGTGACCTTGCCAGGGGTTTTATCTTCTCTCTGAACGCAAAGCCCCCTGGGGTATGTAGTTCTTCTCTTTTGGACAGGTGCCCGGAACTGGAGCATTAACACCTTTACTCCCCATGCACTACATGATGTTATGATGTGGAATATCAATAACCAAAAATCATAAAATCATGACAGTAGGTCAATCCATCTGTAATAGATAATCATCACTGTATACATCAATTGTATTTGATGTTACTGTACGCCATTCAGTAGCTAGGAGCTACATATCTTTCTGTGAAAGCTTTAACATAATATTAAGGGGAAAAATATTTGTTTTACATTTTTGAATTGAGTTTGTACGTCACCCTCCTCAAGAAATTAATGTAACTGGAGTTATTTTATCATAAATTAAACATGCATCTCTTAATAATACAAAAGTGTAACTTGATATATATATAATTAGTCTTCTCCTTTATAAAATAATAATGATATTGCATTATTATTATAAAGTTAATCAAGACTTTAATGGGACAGCTACATTATACTAAGTACTTTTCTTAGTATAAAAAAAATACACACTATAATGTGTATCTTCAGTGAGCTAATTGTGTAATGTAACAAAGAATTTGGAAATTAGAAAGTTGTTTTATCTACAATATTAGCAATTGTTGCTTTGTAAGTTGCATCTGAAGATGTAAGATAGAAGTAATAAAGAAAATACACATCAACAGTTACAGCAGGATGCTTATTTTATGATAACTTGGTGTGTTTCATTCTACAGGATTTTTTTTCAACTAACTGTGTATATTTTTAATTTTACTTTATTTAATTTTAATAAATTTTACTTAATTTAACTTTGCTCCAGATTGTTTGATTTACATAGAATCATAGAACAGTTTGGGTTGGAAGAGACCCATCTAGTTCCAATCCCATTGCTATAGGCAGGGACACCTCCCACTAGACCAGGTTGCTCAAAGCGTCATCCAGCCTGTTCTTGAATGCTTTCAGGGAGGGGGCATTCAGAACCTCACTGGGCAGCCTGTTCCTGTGTCTCACCACCCTCAAAGTAAAAAATAGCTTTCTAACATTAAATATACCCTCTCCCAGTTTAAAACCATTTCCCCTTGTCCTTCACTACCTCCCCTTATAAAAAGTCCCTTTCCAACTTCCCTGTAGACCACCTTCAGGTACTGGAAGGCCACTGTATGGTCTCCTCATAGCCTTCTCTTTTCCAGCTCTCTCAGGCTGTCCTTGTAGGGGAGATGCTCTATCCCTCTAATCATCCTCATGGCCTTCCTCTGGACCCACTCTCTGTCCTTCTTGTGTTGGGGGCTCCAGAACTGGACACAGTACTTTAGGTGGTGTCTCACAAGAGCAGCATAGATGGGCAGAATCACCTCCTCCAACCTGCTGGTAACACTTCTCTTGCAATCCAGAATATGGTTGGTCCTCTGGGCTGCAAGTGCACATTGTCAGCTCATATTGAGTCTTTCATCAACCAACAACTCCCAAATCCTTCTCAGGACTGCTCCCAATACCTTCCCCTCTCAACCTGTATCTGTGCTTCAGATTGCTCCAACCCAGATGCAGGACCTTGCACTTGCCCTTGTTGATATGAGGAATGAAGTTACATTGTATCTGCAAGGGCAGAAAATACTGCTTGATTAAGAAAAAAATATATATTTAATGTTAGTAAATCTAAATGTTGGCAATATTTGAAGTGATTGTTGTTTGGCTTTGCCTTTAATTTCAATTATAGTTGAATCCTGCTTATCAACAAATAATATTTTCTTCAAGTTTAATAAAAAATGTCTTCAACCAGCAGGTGAACCTACATTATGTACTACTTTAATCTAGAGTTTCTAGTACCAAAACTATTCATAAAACTCACTCCTTCATTTGACTGTATATCAAACCTCAAGTTTTCCTACTAACATTTTAAGCACAAGGTGACAAATAGATTTAAAATTGAACTCTACATTAGACTTGAGATCTAGACAGCAAACTTTAAAATTCCTAACTTTCTCCCAGCTCTAGCATCACTAATCATTATGACACTTACAATTCCTTAGCATTTGCAATACCTGAAAAGTTAATTGCTTTACACAGTGCTACAGCACTGTGAACTTGAAGCTGTCTGTCTCGGATCCAGCCTGAAGATCACTGATCTGACATCCGGACTGCACTATTTCTTGTGCGTGGAATGTACTGTGTGAATATCCCACCCATGTTCACACTGTTCATTAATATGTCTTCAGATCATTAGAGGCTTAATTCTACTCTCAGATTCTCTACTTCTGAAATAAGCCAAAAACAATTTGAAGATATGTACAGTAGGCATGGCCTCTGACCAAAACATTACACAGAATCGTACTGTGGAATATTCCATGTTCTTACAAGAAGTATGAGCTCACTGTAGGGTGAAGGATCTTTTGGTATCAGTGATGGCCAGTTAATCATTCTTTTAATTACTGAGTGTAATTCAAACAAGATAGGAGGTCAGCTTTTAGATCTACATATCTCTAAATTCCATTAAGAATACGATAATGTTCTTAGATCTTTCTTTGGTTAAATGTCCTGTATGCTTATTTCCTTTATGTGCGCTGTGTGAATTATAATTTTGGTTAAATATTTTAATACTTAGGCATAATTACTAGGAATTACACATTACTGGTTATATATGTACTTCTGATTTGTTGAAGCAATCACTAATACTTAAACAGTTTGAAAGATCTTGCAAATTCTCAAATAATAGTGGAAAAAGAATCAGTGGGTTTTAAGATCTAATTTTGAACTTGATATAATATCAAATAAGAACTGCCATTAGTATACGCTCTGAAAAAGGAAGCATACTTAAAGGAAAACAAAACATGAATCCTAGTTTCATTTCTAATCTCAATACAGAAATAGTTGGAAATCCTGAACGATGTTACTCTAATTCCCCTGAATGAATCTGGCAAGCACAGCAAAAACAGACAAGTTCAGAGAGATGTTACTGCATCTTTTGGCACTGATACAGACAGTGATTTAAGATTTACAGAATAGAATAATTTGAATCCGTGGTCCCAGCCATCTCCCTTTTACTTGAACAGTATGTTTGAGTTTCCTATGGTACAAAGAAGGGCTGTTCTCAATAGTTCAATCTATTGCTAACATAATAGAACAGAGTCCAGTCTGTTCTTGTGCCTGCTTTCAGGAACCTGCTATTTATCCCAGGATTCAATTCTGTTACATCTTCACATAAATAAAGAATATATTAGAGAAAAATGTGTTTTTATATATGACGCTTCTGATAATTTTTAAGTAAGATTTTTTTTTTTCACGTTTTAAACTATAATTACATTCTTATTTTGCTCTTGCATTGTAACTTTGCTAAATGCAAACTCTGTATCAGGATTCCTCTGAAAAATAAAGTCTCCATGTGTGTTTTTGTTAGCAAGTTAATACCATCAACTCTGGAATTCTTCTTATTTTCAAATTCGATATCATTAAGAATCATCATTATGTAGACCTCACATATGTTTCCAGTCTGATCACCTGCAAAATACATCATGCAGATGTTGCCCAAAGAGAGAAAATACTTCAGTTGCCTCTCTAGGGAAGAGTTTCCAAGACATAAGAGTTGTAAACTTTCTTATTTTCTTCCTTTTCTCCTATTTCTTATATAAGAGACAAGCACTGCTAGTGTGTATCAAACCACAGAAGTTGTAAACAAGTCAAAAGCATATTCTCAAAAGTGAATTGTAATACAAAGAGCAGTTAATAAATGCACTTAGTGCTTTCACAGATTTCAGTTCCCGTACATAATTCACATACATCTTTAGCTTTGTCTTTTTATACAGCAGTAAAACTGCACCTAAAATTTCATAATCATGTAAAACAGATCCTTCTAATAGTATGTATGCTAGAAAAGTATTATATGCAACTGAAATCTATCCTCTTCAAGTTTGATGATTTGCTGCTAAGATTACACATTGTCAAGGGTTTTTCTCTTTCTTGCTCTGACCTGCTAGAGGGCTGTAGGATCACAAGAATCCTGGGGGGGACACAGGCAGAAAATATGGCTGCAACTGCTCATAGGAATATCCCATACCAGATGATATTCTGCTCAGCTATAAAAGCTGAGATAAAGAAAGAAGAGGAAGGAGGTGGCAAGTGAGGTAGGATGGACATTCAGAGTGATGGTGTTTGTCTTCTCAAGTAATTGATACATGTGATGAACCCAGTTTTCCCAGAAATGACTGGCCATCTGCCTGCAGCTGGGAAGTAGTGAAAGAATTCCTTGTTTTGTTGTGTTTTCATGCATAAATTTGATTTACCTATCTATTAAACTGTCTTTATTTCAACCTATAAGTTTTATCACTTTTGTACTTCCAACTCTATTCCACACCTCACTGAAGGACAAGTGAGGGAGCAGCTGTGGTGCTGCAGAGATGCCTACTGGAGTTAACCTACAACAAAAGGTGCTTACGGAGTGTGGGAGAACATGAGAAAGCTTAGCAGGCAGTGGTATTAAACAGTAGCTGACACCTGTTATTGAGTATAGAAATAAGTACCTAAAAGGACTAGATTTTCCTGCTTGTCTGTTTTTTAAGGCTGTATTACACAAGTGTTTTATTAGTGTTAAACTTTCTATCACCTTCTGTTACTCAGCAGCTGGTACAATTCTCTACTCCCAAGAGTAGAGATATAAAAGAGGAGGTCACCTGGAATGCATTTCCCTGAACCACAACATTTTATCTCCAGGATTAATTTTAATGAAATATTGTATCTTTTATCAAAAATGATAAAAGAAAAATCATTGTTCTATACACTAGAAGGAAATTAATCAAGTTGCTCGCAAAGAAGATGACAAAGTTTCATGATCATACTTCATGCAGTTAACTGCTGAGGATCAACGTGCAGAGTTTCTGAGGCTTCATTTTCTTCTTAGACATTTAGGCAATTCAGACAGACTAAACAAATTTTTCTGGAATTTGACTGGATTTAAACTCTAACTGGACTAAGGACTAAGAGGAGGCATTCACATCAGGCACAGGTATTTGTCCTGCTCTAAAACTGACACTAGTAGATCATAAGCATGCCTGCGATAGAAAAGGTTTTGTTGAAAAGTGTTCAAAGAATATTATGTTTTCCCCTTGAGGAAGAATGGTTTCTCTAAAATATTCAATAGCCTCCACTAAAACATCAGAGGAACCAATCTGGGAAACTAAACTACAGCAAGTTTAAACTCAATACCTAGTAAACTCATAGAATCATAGAATTGTTTGAGTTAGAAGGGACACTTAAAGGTTATCTACTTCAACTCCCCTGCAATGAGTAGGGACACCTACAGCTACATCATGTTTCTCAGAGCCCCGTCCAGCCTGACCTTGAATGTCTCCAGGGTCGGGAAATCTACCGTATCTCTGAGCAACCTGCTAAAGTGCCTCTCCACCCTTATAAAAAAAACTTCTTCCTTATATCCAATATAAATCTCTCCTCTTAGAGTTTGAAACCATTTCACCTTGTCCTGTCACATTGATAGAACATTTATTAAAGCAAGCAGTGTGTAAGCACATAGAGAAAAGCAAGGTGATAAAAGGTAGGCACCATATAGCAGTCACGGAGAAATCATGCCTAACAATGTCATATTTTTATAAGGCTTAGTAAATTATGAAAATGTTAGCAGCACACAGTAGATCTCAAGCTTCATGAGACGTCTGATAAAATTTTACCTGGACTTGAGCAAGGTCTTCAACATGGTCCCCCACCACACCCTTATCTCCAAATTGGAGGAATGTGGATTTGATGGGTGGACCACTCGATGGATAAGAAACTGGTTGAAAGGCTGCAGACAGAGAGTGGTCATCAATGGTTCGATGTCCAGGTGGAGGCCAGTAATGAGCGACATCCTCCAGTGATCTATCTTGGGACCAGTGCTCTTTAACATCTTTATCAATGACATCAATGATGGAATTGATGCACCCTCAGCAAGTTTGCTGACAACACCAAGCTGAGTGGTGTGGTTAACACAGTGGAAGGAAGGGATGCCATTCAGAGGGACCTCAGCAGGCTTGAAAGGTGGGCCCGGGTGAACCTAATGAGGTTTAACACAGAAGTGCAAGGTTTTGCACTTGGGCCGGAGGAATCTCAGGCATCTATACAGACTGGAAGGAGCAGTCCTTGAGAGCAGCCCTGCACAGAAGGACCTGGGAGTCTTGATGGATGAAAAGCTTAACATGAGCCAGCAATGTGCTTTTGCAGCTCGAAAAGCAAATGGGATCCTGGGCTCCATCAGAAGATGTGTGGCTAGTCGGGTCAGGGAGGTGATTGTTCCCCTCTACTCTGCTCTTGTGAGGTCCTATCTGGAGTACTGTGTCCAGGTGTGGAGTCCGCAGTACAAGACAGAGAGCTGTTGGAGGGGGTCCAAAGGAGAGCAACAAAGATGATCAGGGGACTGGAGCACCTCCCATGAAGACAGGCTGAGGGAGTTGGGCTTGTTCAGCCTGGAGAAAAGAAGGCTGTGGTGTGACTTCATTGCAGCCTTTCAGTACCTAAAGGGAGCCTACAAACAAGACGGGAATCAACTCTTTGAAAGGGTAGATAACAGCAGGACAAGGGGAAATGGTATGAAGTTGAGGGAGGGAAGATTGCACTTGGATGTTAGGGGGAAGTTCTTTATAGAGAGAGTGATGAGGTGCTGGAACAGGCTGTCCAGAGAGGTTGTGAATGCCCCATCCCTACAGGTATTCAAGGCCAGGTTGGATGGGGCCCTGGACAGCCGGGTCTAGTATTAAATGGGGAGGTTGGTGGCCCTGCCTATGGCAGGGGGGTTGGAAATTCATGATCCTTGAGGTCCCTTCCTACCCTGGCCATTCTGTGATTCTGTGATTCTGAAAATCTCATGTAGTATTCTCATATGACAATTAAAATACAAGGAAGTTGAAATATTGCATTGTGAATACGCAATTAACATGGATTGACATTAAAAAAAGGACTAGACTTCATTCTTAGATGGAAAGGCTGACGATGGAGTCTTGTGCTTTTTGATATTGTATCTCATCTTTTCAAAAGTTTTCCTCATTATTTATTAATATTTTGAAAAGCATTTGTATTTTTATTCAACAGGAAATTCAGAAGTATTTTTGTTTTTCTTAGCTAAAAGAATTTAAAAAAAAAAAGATTTAATTTTAATCTACACTTTCACTTCCTTTAGAAGAGAAATTACTATCATTCATATTTATAGAAAAAGAAGCAATATCAACTTACACTACTGTGACACTGCTAGCACAGGGCCAGTACACCTCCCCAGCTCCCCGTCGCTCCAATGTCAAGCTCAGGAGACTGTTTTCATATGGAATTAAATGAGGGTTTAGAAATAAACATTTTCTAGACTTGTTGTTTGTCTATGATTTTGAAAGACTTTTATAATCTTAATAGTGAAATATAATAGTAGTACGGCTCTTCAGCATTGTGGGACAGATAAAATATGCAATTTTGTGGTGTAGCTGATCTCCATTCTGCTTTCCAACATTGGCACCACATTTCTAGAAACAAGAGCTTAGTGAAGAGTCAATCTAAATTTTTAAACAGACTTTATAGTTTTTGTTACTTCTGCATATATCAGCTCTGATTTGAGCCATTTATTCCATATCTGTTCCCATACACTTAAATTCTGAGCATTTTATTCAGTTGAGAAGGCTTAGAACTCAATCCTAGCCTTCTGCCAGCCTAATAAACTATCCCATCAAATTACTCAAGAATGTGGAGACAAACATTGTACAAGATAAAACCTAGCACAGAACTGAGAAAATCAGTCTCAAGATGAATGTAATAAAGCTAACTAGCAGGTATCTTTCTCTTCATTGACTTCTCTATAACACAGGTTCTTTATGTGCATGTTTTCACATAGTTTCAAGCCTTAGCTATCTCTGTGTGTCAAACTCAAACTACACTGAAGTTAATTTCCAGGCACTACATCTCTGCAGGATGTAGTCATCAGTAGGAAGTCAACAACATGTACTTCATTTATGCGATTTAACTCGAGGCTGTGGAGTAGAACATCTTTCCAAACTGTAAATAAATATATATTGGTACATCAGTGGTGTTGACTATGTGTAGAATATGTCTGTCTGTGGTCAATGGACATCTAGTCAGAGAAGATACAGTCCGTGCATTCAGTGGAGCCTGCAGAGCTCTTCCCATAGTAGTTAAGTATCTCTCCTGATTCAACTAAGTGTATGTCACGGCTTGAAAAGGTAATTGCATTCCATATCTTCCCCCTCCTCTTGGGGAAGGGAGGGAAATAGAAAATGACTCGATTGAGATAAGGAAGGAACTGATTTACTAAAAATGGTAGAAAAATGTGAGATAATATAGTATATGAGGAATTAGGAGTAATAAATCAAATAAACAGGAAAAGAAAAAGTATTAGAATTGTTTTGTGTTATTCAGATGACTAGAGCAGAAGAGGAAGATCTCAAGTTGCAGAATCACTTTTATATTTTCCTCCCAGACTAGAAATCATACAGGAAGTACTGAAGCCTTTTGGTAACTGCAGTTTGCCCCTCCTCCAGTGTTGTCTCTGAAAAGCAGAACCCACATAGGAGCAACTGGGATCTGGGAACCAGGAACAGTGACCTTTCATTTTTTCCCACTTACACTGTGGAACTCTATTTATTTTCATAACAGATGCCAAAAGTGCTACTTGAAATTTCTATCTAGCCTATCAGAATATAACTGCTGCTTCTAGGTTGTGAATTATATCTGTAAATTTCATGCTAACATCTCAGGTATTATAGAGTATCTCAAAAAGGCACTAGAATCCTTCTTGCTTGCAAGTGAATCAAGCCACATATATCTTCATATTAGTTCACCTATAATTCAAGGAAATAAATAGGCACTCTAGGGTACAATTCATATATTGTCTCATTTAGACATTTAAATATATCTAACAAATTGTACTTCAGTATTTCTTATTTATTTCTACTTAAAACTTAGTGGAAAGAAACTTTTATAACATTCCTCAGTGCTTTATAGTAGCATTTTTAATGCAGTACTCCCTACTCACCTTTGCCTCAGAACATACAAAGTTTGCTACAGGGTATAATAAATTTGGTTTCTGAACTGACATTATAGAAACGCTAGCTTTCCAGACCTGGTTTGGGCATCTATCCAGCAGTTCATCACATAGTATAGATGTATCTGACCTGCAGAAGGTATTTTGTATTCAGATCATTTAATCACATTTTGTTTTAAGTAAATTAGCCCACTGGTCCCTCACATGTTATATCCATTACCTAGATTCATTTGTGATGTTAGTGCTGTTAAATTGCCAGTAGCTGCTCTTATTCTCTTTGAGGTTATTAGGACATAGACAGCAATTAAGCAACATGTCGACTGTGCTAGTTTTTCAACATATAATATAAGAGTTTATAACAAGATTGAGTGAAGCTCCTGCCTAATGGTTAGAGTATTTTGCTACATATTTCATTGTAGATATCAGTTATAAAATAACTTTTTCAGGACAATGTTAGAAATGTTGAAAAAAATTAAGAGAATGTGCAGTAAGCATTCCATTCTTAATTTTACAAAAAACAAACAAACAATAACCAGTTCACTAAGCAGTCAGGACTGAAACCAGTAGCGTGTATCTCTTTAGGTAAGCCTCACTCTCTTTCACAGGAGATCTAAGGAAGGAAAATCTCTTATATTTCTCAACATTGGCAGTTCTGTGCAGCTTTCCTTCTCACTTTCATTCTTCCCCAACTGAAGAGTGAAGACAAGCGGTTCATAATTTATTACATAGTCTCTGTCTTTACAGCAATATGCAGAATTCTCATTTGATTTCTCTGTCGAGTCTGAGAATTCACAATGAATGTATCCATGATCATGATTATCTTAGTGTTACACAGATGAACAAATTTACCTTTGAAAAAATTGTTTGCTTTCTCTGATGTTAAAAATAGGTGATATAATTATTTCATCAAAAGCAGGATTCTGCATTAGGAGAAGCAATAATTCCATAAGCTTATTTCATACAAAGAAAAGGGCATAGAGAAGCTGAGTAATGAGGAGACTGCAAGGAAAACTTGAATAGATGATAGGAAATGTTTGCAAAGAAGCTGACAGCTAAATTTTGGGGGATATCTGCTAGGCTGAATACCTGATTAGATTTTGGAATAATTGGAGGTCAGCTACATTTTAGAGATAATAGGATAAAAGTGTAATCTGAGAGAGAATCTGAGAATTGCTGTATTTGTGAGGGAAGTTTCAGGAGGTACTGGAATGAGCAAGAGGGTCTATGGCAACTGAATGGAAGATGAGAAGAAGTAAAAGACATCTGCGTGAGTGCTCTATAGATGTGTATCTATCATGTTACTCTGTAATTTATAATGTAAATTTGTAAATGCACTAAAGCCCATTGTAAAGAAAAATTTGGCCAGTGATTTTTAGTGTGGAGTTCCTTTATTGCTTGCATTTCCTTAACAATTTGCATAAAGTGATAGAAAATTTGGATTGCATTTGATAATCTGTGCTCTAATCTTGTTGGTCTGTTGAGGTTCATTATTGCTATAGAGATAAACCAAACACTGTTGCTGTTTAACTTCTAATGACAGGGAAATAATAATTGAACATTCAAAGAGAGTGAAAAATTAAGCCTAGACTGTGCAAGTAAAACACACTCATTTGATATCTTCAGAAAATGTTCTGAAGTTCCATCAGATCTTCCAAAAAAATCTAGTCATGTTACTATTTAAAAATGCATGACTTGGTTGCCTACTCTTTGGCAACATCCTATATCCCTACAGCATCCTACCTAATATTAGTTGCCATTTTGGAATGGTATGGATTCTCTGCAGATAGAGAGACCCACATGGATTTTTAATTGGAAAAAACAGTTACTCTGATTAGCATAGCCTTAGTATAGATTTTAAAGCAAGAGAAGAGGAATAAATCCACTCATAAAAATATTAACATAGATATAGGTTGCTATTAAGCTTTCTAGTTCACTGTTAACTACCTGGTATCTAGTCACATCTTGAAAGAAAATAAACCTTACAATATCAACCAACACTAAAAGAGTAAAACACTGTGGAATTGAAAAAGTTTTCTCAGATGAACAAAATAGTTACCAGTAAAACTAATTATTATGCAGAATTTCTCTCTATTTCAAGTTTTCTATCATGTTTATCCCATAGTATAAGAGACTAAGACTGATTCTGTTAATGTTGTATCTGTCTTTCTAAATGGGATGTTTGGGATTGTTGTGTACCTAAGGCAGAAACATAAATTAGTGCATGAATCTTTGAGCAAGACATGGATTGATATCTAATGAAAGTATAGAAGGAAATTGATTCTTAGATACATAATTACAAAAGATATCTGCAGCCCCTCCTCACAAATAAAGATGACTACTTTACCCATGTTGTCCTCATATTCTTAGAAAAATATGAGGAGGAGTTCTCTATCTATTATTTTCTCTGCTGAATTCATTGTTAAGTGTGTGGCTTTTCACTTTGAAGTTATTAAATGCTTGCTATTTACCTTTTTTTTTTTTTTTTTTTCGTAGTTGGTTTCTCTGTGCCTACTTGAGCAAAGTTTGGGCTGACATGATACATCCCAAGCATGACCATAAATTATTTGACAAATCTGAAAAAGTTCTCATTTTTAAATATCTTTAAGATACAAGCTGTATACTTCATAATATAAAAAGAAATCAATAGGTCACTAATCATTTTCTCAGTGTCCATTTCTAAAACATATGCCTAAGTAATAAAATGAAAGCTTTGATTATTCAGTTGGAAAAATTAACTGGAAAAAAATAAGGAATGAAGAGAGGAAATAAGTTATATTTCTTTCTCTACTTTTTGTATTTTATGTGAATCAAGTTTATGGAATACCATACATCTAGTGCTAGATAGACTCGTATTTGTTCTACTGAGACTGTGGAAAAAACATCTCTTCATATTTAATCTTTGTTCAGAGCCAAAGAAACTTAACGTGCTTGATGGTAGTACCTAGAAATATAGCCTTGCTAGTTTGTGGCAATGTCCTCTTAAGCTTGATTTACCAGCTAAGTGCTCTTAAAGAAGCTGACTTTGTAAGATGTAGAGAACAGATTTTCCTCTCACTATTAGATACTCAATGCTCAAATGTGTGAGGAAATACCTTCAGGCTTCCCTCTCAGAAATCTGACACACTAACCCATTCTTTGTAATAGAACAATTCCATAAAATCAGATTTGCTGAAAATGCAAAGATAGTTATCTAAATACAGACATTCCTTTTACACTCAGAAACAAAAGTGAACAAGCCAGAAAGCACGAGGCTTCATATCTGTTCCTACAGTATTAAGAAATAAATGTAGAATACATCACCAAGTAATTTCTTATTTCTTCCTGTATAATACAATCCATAGAACATAGGCATTTATTTTGCTGTTAAGCTTCATCTTTATAACTTTTTTCTCAAAATGTCTGGATTCTTTATAGTTACAAATGAAACATCTGTTAGTTTGTATATAGCAAAAGCAAAATAAAGTGTATGCTTTTTTCTCTAAGTTAGATGCAATAGAGTGTTAGATATTTGTTAACAAGTGCCATCTGGTGCTTACCTCTGACGTTCGCCTTTCAATTATACAAGTTCATTTTGTAAAATGAACATATTCGTAACATCTTTTCAAAGCACTAGGCATGGAGTTATCTGCCTGTCATGCTTGTTGTAGAAATTGCAACCCTAAGATAGAAACACACCTCTGTACACTGGTACACAAATAATACATAAGATTATTTGAGATTCTGTGGTATAAGCAAGCTGTAACACCCAGTAATTATTGACATTCTTAAGACTCTACTCCACATATACACCAAAAGAAAAAAATTATCTGGACATGGAAAGTAAAGCCAAATTCACATCTTTCAGTACTGGTGCTGTGCTTGTTTATATAGAAGGAAAAGGAATTTTAACACTCTGCCTTAGAAGAACATTCTCATTTAACATCTCAGTAGACAAGTGAAGTGCCTATACTGAGAGACTGGAACTGTATATTGTCATTAGCAATATAAGTGATGAGGAAAAGGTGACAGTTCTATTGAGTGCAGTAGGGACTAAACCTATAAATTGCTGCATATCTTCTGCTGCTGCACAAAATCACATTCTTAAGCAAATGCTGAAAATGTAGACATTCTAGAAATTTACCTTACTTAGAAGCTATTGGGGATTTTACAATGTTTATAAACTGGCCGAAGAAAACAACACCAAAACAAATCAAAATGAAACCAAAGAATCTGAACATAAATAATTGTCTGAATTAAGTTAGTGCATGGCCAGTGGGCAGATGATTTTAATAAAGAGTAAAAGGACAGTTCTGGATTTTAAATATACGTGCTGTGTAGTAAGCAAAATTAAAACAACAAATATCAACTAATGACTGTGGTTGCTTTCATCACAAAATTTTCATTAGATATCACTATTTTAATATGGATTAATACTGAAGATGCCAAGGAGTCACAAGAGCACCAGAAAATCTGTTTATCAACAAATACACCAGAAGAGCAGGAAGGGTAGCACAGGGAACACTTACAGACTCTAATTTCTTATTATGAAACAAAGTCTCACAGCAACAATGGTTGATTCAAGGACAAACTGTGGAAAGAAACTGGGACATGCACAGAAATGATGTACAGGTCAGTGCAAAAAAAACCTCATGGGGACAATACCTGAGAATTCCAGAACTGTCAGCTTGCAGATGACAGCACAGAATCCATAGAGATCACCTTAACATCTCTACAGCTGTTTAATTTAGAAGTTACTATTTGAGTTACTTTGCAATTGAAAGCAATACACTTCAAAAATGGATCTTGATCCAGTCCTCTATTTCTCTAATCTCACAGTACATTTGTCAGAGACTACTTATGGAAGGTGAAATTGCAGAAAGTTTCCATGTTTCTAAAACATATACAATGAAAATCCTCACTGCCCTGAGTGCTGTAATGCAAAGGTAACACACAACAATAAACAACATATGTTAAATCCTTATGCTGTGAAAAGTGGAGGTCATGCATTATTTGGTAGAAAATGACTGAGAAAGATTCAGTTGGACTGGCAAACTCTAATGCATCTACAGTCTTGAAAATAATTATGGTCTCAAGCCCAAAACAGAATTTGTTTCTACAATGAAACTGTCTGTAGAATGGTTTCAGAACTGTAAGCATAACTATGAGCTATCATCATAATGTAGCTGTGGAAAAAGGCAAATGCCATTGACTAGAGTTTACCAGGAAAAGCACTAGCAGCAATAATAATTTAAAAAAAAGTTTGTGTTATCATTAAAAACACTCTTGAGGTCTCCTCATACTATAAAAATGTGCATGGATTTACTTTTACTTTTCCTGATTGAAAAATTAAATAAATAAATCAGTTGTTCCTGTGCATTAATCCATCTATCTTTCCTTAAATGACAAACATTTTAGTTATCAGAATGAACGTACATTGCAAGCTTAATGTACATTAATACTGTCAAAACTATTGATGATCAGGCAATCAGAGAATGTCATTTATGTCTTTCTGATTAAGTATTTCCACTTCGTAAGAAAAAAGCTGCAGTTATCTAGTTTTCCATCATATGTAACATATTTTTTATAGCATAGTAAGAGAATTTTCCATTTAGAGTGAGTTCGCGTGATCTAAGAAATTTAAGCTCCTCAGAAACAAGCTGCCACACTTTTATCTAAGTGTAAGAACTGATCCTATGAATATTCTTAGCCTATTTCAGGGTGAAGCTAAGCACAGTAGCTTAAATCACCACCAAAGGTAAGACCATAGCATGCAATATCACTTTGTCAATGACTAATGATAGCTCAATAAATCTCATATCTTTGTTTCTACATAAAGCTACTCTGGCATATGAAAGTACCATGGCTTTGCTGATGTATTCACATTAGGAAGAGGAAAGCAATATTTTTGACACCTTGAAATTACATTATTTTGGTGCAGTCAGTTTATAGAAGAAATTTTAGTCTCAGGGAAAGGTGCCTAATCACATTTGCACTAATTAACAACAAACTTAAATTCTGTTTACCTATTTTTGATCAATGTTTGTGTTTGAAGAGCTAACACTCTTTCTGACTAAGAGTATCCAGAGTGAAACTACATTCCCCATGAGAGTACATCATCTTCCACTACAATGGAAATTATTCAAAATTGGTATTTGAGCTACTGATGGGACAAAAGGTGCTCTAGAGAAGAGATATAAACCTGCTTAATTCTGTACCATGATAGAAATGCTAGCAGTAATGGATTTGTAAGTTTTGTATGATATTTTACAGAATATTATGACAGAAATAAGAGAATTTGATGTCTAAGAATTAGATTGTTTTAGCTGAAGGCTTTCCTCAAACTCACACATTTTTTATTATCATAGCCATCTCTATGGCTAGGGACCCTACTATATCAATAGCATATGATATCTATAATTCTAATCTGTGACTAAATACAACTAATGGGAATACAGCAGTCTTCTTGTGACTAGTCTTTATGTTGTGAAAAGGGCAAAAAAGTCTTGAAAGTTAATCTACAAGGTTACCAAGGTCACAGAGATTACATCTAGTCTCATTCTTACACCTAGTGTCCCATATTGTTAATTGTTCAGGTATGTTTTGGATTAGGACATGGATATCTTCCTATCACTGCCTGAGCATTTATTCTTTGTGGAACCTGGTTTAAAACATTAAACAGACTAACAGGTACAACAAAGAAAACAATGCAACACACTTTGATGTCACCTGACATACATTTAGGATGCAGCCAATATATGGTCATGGAATGCAAGAAATACATTCAAGTTCCTTTACCTAGACTTAGCTATAAAAAATAAGACAGGGATAAGACTGTGTTGCCTAGAGAAAAGAGCTGCTTGTCTGAATTACATCACTGTCTTTCAAGTCTGTCTTCTAAACACAATTTTTACAAATGTCTATAATGTTCTTACTGATGTAAACTTAGAATAAGTTGCACAGACTAATTTATTCATTGTATGGGAGAAGTGCCTGTATGTGTATATACAGGAAGATAGAATTTGCTTAATCATAGCATAAAGTTCTGTGAAAGTTCCAAAGCTAAGGTGACAGTCTTTGGGAGTCTGCTTTTCTACTAAACAAAACCTGTATTACTTAGTTTACTATTAATTATGTGATAAATATTTTAACATTTATAGTATAACTGTCATATGATTCTAACAGTAATAGCTGCAAAATGTCTTGGTTTTTTTGAACTAAGATAAAGAAGCATGTGATTTTCTTGTAATTATGCTGTTTATACTATGCAATTACATAATAAATAAGATGTGAACCAAAAATAATTATATAGCTCTTTGCAGTCCAAATCTAAGGCTTAAAAGAATGGCAGAGCTCAAAGCACCTCAAGGACTATCATATGTCAGCTGCTTTTCTGAACTTCAGTAAGAGCAGGAAATAATTGAGCTCTCAATATAAAGTTGTTACATATTAAAATTATTGTAATAGTACTTAACAGAAATGGTAAACAAAGAAGACCAAATATTTCTGAAATACTGGTATTGACATTTTATGTGAAAGTATATTATTAATTTTTTACAATCAAATCACATGTCAATTGAGGATAATTGCCCCTCAAGCTTTAAGAGGTAAAGGATCCTCTTTTTAATAACACAAGTTAGAAAAGTTACATGCTTCTAGTTCATGATCAAACTGTTCTGCATAGCTTTTTAAAAAACAGAAAACAGACAAAATGCAGAAATCTAAATGGATACTTATCTTTAACCAAGAAGTGATACAATAAAGTTGAAGGAAAGCATTCAAAGATAAACTCAAAAGAATTTTTCTTACAGTTTGAATGGAACATAACATTCTTCAAATCTTATTTTGCTTAGCTCAAGATTTCTTCTGAAGGAGAGTTTTGTTGACTGGTGTCAAACAAATGTGGTAACTATCATGGGGAAACTGCCTGGTGGATATACAGCAGGCTCCAGTGATAACTTCCAACTTAGATCCTGGTCAACCTTAATTTCCTTGAGTTCTAACAGAAACCAGACAGTTTCACTTACTTGGGTGTTTGTAAGTACTTTCAGAATACCTGAGATTCATTTCACCAAATGCCAAATATTTAATGTATGAGGCTAAAGCAATCATTTTGGTTTCCTCTTCCAGCCAGTGGAAAGAAATAGGGAGTTCAGCAGTATGTTTCACTTCACCTATTTTGCAAACCCATTTAAAAATTAGATGAACTGTCTTTTGGATGCTTTTTTCCCATTTATTATATGTGGATGAATAGACTAAACTTAGAAAACAAGCAGCTACATTACAAGTAGTGAACTTAACGTGAAATGAATACCTACTTTTCTCTTCAGCACATTTACCCTACAGCTGAGGTGTTGCAGACTAACTTGTCCAGCCAATACTGGTTTTCCAGATGCACACACAGTAAGACTGATTTATAAACCTCCTAAATGCTTTCCAAGCTGATTTCTTCACTATGGCAGAGCATTTCTTTTATTCAAATCACTCTACTGTGCTGTCTAGGATTCTTTGCAATACAAAGCATTTCTTCTGAAATACAGAATTCCTCTTCTGTGTCTTAAATTCCTTACACACATCTCAACTACTTCTACTGTACTCCAGTCATTTCTTTTGATTTGGTTTTGTTTCTGTATTAAAGATATTCACCTCCTCTAGAAAGTTTTGATTTCCCTTCCTCCCATCCATTTTTCCTGCTTGTTTTCAGACAGAATATGGACCATGACTCAGCAAGGTCATAGGACTAGTCACACAGCAGTTTAACACAGTGAAACTGTAAGTAATCATCCCATGGCAAGACACTTTGCTCTGGAGCCAGTCAGTCTGGCAGCTGAACAGTGGATCACAGCCTACAGCCTACAGGGTGATTTTTCTGAGCCAGGTAAACTGTAGAGTAGTGGAGAGGCCTTTCAGGAGCTGGTAGCCGCCATGAGGCTAGGTTGGCCCAGCAATATTCAGTAGTAGCTGCCTAGAGAGCATAATGGACACTCATCTTAAGGGCTGCAGCTCCAGAGAGGGAGTCTCCTCTATCAATCCCAGAGCTGTCTGGCACTTCCACACAGAGCTGCTGAAAGGAGTGGCTGCAGGGCACACCTCAGGCTGCAGGAAGTGCATGTGCCTTTGTCATGTAGCAGAGACAGTCAGGAAACCTGCCTGCTCAAGGTAGATCCAAGTGGAAGACTTCCTACAGCAAGTGGCTGATCTAAAGAAGGCAGTGAGAAGGCTGCACAGTATTAGGAAAGCTGAGGGGGTGTAAAGCAGGGGGTTCCATGAGCAGTCTTCAGTGTACCAACAGCCAGAAACCGAAGACCACGCATAAGGGAATGGTACTGAAAACACAGAAGACTGGACACATCTTAAGGCAATGTGGTGCCGTAAGCCACTTCAGCCTGTTCCTTGTCTAACAATCAGTCAAGCCATGAAAAAGCAATTGGTGATGGTAGTAGGAGAAGCTTCTCTGGGAAATCAAAGACCTATTTACTGGTCTGAGCTACTCTCAAGAGAGCTTTGCTGCCTATCAGAGGATCATATTATGGACATTGCCAAGAGACTGCTGAGCCTTGTACAACTCCCACTGCTGTTATTTCATGTGGTGTCGGTGGCACTATCAAGAGCAGTCCAAGACATACTATGAAGAACTACAAAGCTCTTGAAATAGGCTTTGGAACACAAGTGCAATGGAAGGTTGTTTGACAGCTGTTATAGCCAGATTTTGCTTTCTATACTATGAGACTCTCTTTGAGAAACATGATCTACTTGGATGAGAGGAACAGGAGAACAACACAGAAGAATTCCACCCAGTTAATCTATTCAGATATTTTTATTAAGGATCCCAGCTTCTGTGACTCTATTGAAATTTATGTTGCATATGAAGTAAAGAGAATTGGAAGTTTTATTTAAGTCCAGGAGGGCTGGACCTTCATGAAGTATGAAATAGTAAAGGCACAGGAGTAGGCTGTCACATGTGAAGTTGAACCAGAAGAAGAGAACAACCTGGCTGAGCAGAGAGCTTCTGAAAGTCGGGAAGAAGAGAAGAACTTGTGAAATCTGGAGGAAGGGATAGGCAGCTCAGGAGGACTATAAAACTCTTCTCAGCCTGTGGAAGGAGAAAATTAGAAGGGCCAAAGACCAACTTGAACTAAATTTGGATAGTGACAGTTATGTGAAAGACAGTAAAAGAATTACTTCATAAATACATCTAAAGTGAAAGGAGGATTAGGAAGAATCCACATCCTTTTACTGAATGTGAGGGGAATACATTCAAAAGAAACTGGTATGCCTGTCACCAGCTGGCTGAGCCAGCAGTATGGCAAGATGGTCAAGAAGATATTGTAGTTTAACCTAGCAGGCAGCTAAGTACCACACAGTTGATTGTTCACTCCTCTCTCCCAGTGGGATGGGAGAGAATTTTGGAAAAAAGAAAAAACTAAGCAGAATTCATGCATTGAAATAATAAATGATTACTAGAAAGAAAAGGAAAATAATAATAGTAATTATAAAAATATAATATATATATTTTTTTCAAATCAAGTGATACACAATGCAGTTTTGCTCATCACTCACCAGTTTATGCCCAGCCAGTCACTGAACAGTGGCTGCCCCCTGGTCAACTTCCCACAGTTTTTAAAGTCTTTCTCCATTATGTCATATTGTCTGGAATATCCTTTTGGTCAGGTTTAGGTCAGCTGTCCTGGCTCTGTCCCCTTCCAGCTCCTTATGTCCCCTCAGCCCCCTTCACTGGCAGGACAGCACAAGAAGTTGGAATGTCCTTGGCTCTAAGCCACTGCTTAGGAACAACTAAAACATCAGAGTGTTATCAATATTGTTTGTTGTTTGTTTTCCCATAGACAAAACATAGTATCATACCAGGTTCCATGAAGAAAAAAATCAGCACTGTCCCAGACAAAACCAAGACAGTTGCTTCTGGGCCCCCATCAGAAATAGCATGGCCAGCAGGACTAGAAAAGTTATTTTCCTCTACACTCAGCACTGCAGAGATTGCACCTTGAATATTGTGTTCAGTTTTGGATCCTTTACTAGAAGAAGAATATTGAGTTACTTAAGATTTTACAGAGAAGAACAATGGAGTTACTGAAGAGAACAGAAGCTAGAGGTATGAAGAGTAGCTGAGGGAACTGAGGTTGTTTGGTCTTGAGAAATGAAAGTTGAGATCTAATTGCTCTCTACCTGAAATGAGGTTTTATTGAGATAGATGTCATTCTCTTTTTGCAAGTGACAAATGATAGCATGTTAGGAAATTATCCCAAGTTCCACCAGGGGAAGTTTAGATCACACATTGAGAAGAATTTCTTATAAAGAGAGGGTGATCAAGCATTGGAACAGGCTGCCTAAGGAAGTAGTAGAGTTCTCATCCATGGAAGTATTTTAGAGATGTGTGATACTGCACTAAAAGTTCAGTGATGGAACTCTGTAGGTCAGGCTGATGTTTGGACTAGATGATCTTTTCTTTATTCTCTCTCTTTATTTTAAGATTCTATGATCCTTGGGCCTGACCTAAAGCCCACCGAAGCTTTGGCTTTTACAGTTTGACTTTTGCTTTTTATTTTATAGTTTTTATAGTTAGTTTTTATAATTATGAACTGCTGAAAAAAATTACCATGAGTAAGAGTAGCAGATTCTGTCCTTCCGTAAAATTTCTCCAAGGTATTCACTAGCATTTTAAAAACTAAGTATGGAACATAATATATTATAATGTAAATTCTATCAAACACTGTGTCGTTAACATTTAGCAATCTTGTTTGTTCAAGTCAATCCATCTATATATACAAATCTGATATTTGCCTTTTTAAAAATTTAACATGCGTAAGTGCCCATAAATCAGTTATGACAATCATTGTTAAAACAATCAATAGTAAGGAATATGCATTAATTCAAATAATATTGATAGCTACATGAACCTGCATCAGTCTTCTGTGAAATCAGAAAAATGAGGCATCTTCTTAAAAATCAATATTTTCCTTTTTGTGTCATCTATTTGAAGAGTATCAATAATACATTACTTTATACCTTATGTGTCAGTGGCCCTACTTGTAAATGTAGAGACATCTTGAAAAAAAACATTGAAGTGATGCAAAAGAAAAAAGTGATCAAAGCAATGACCTGCTAAAAAGCTTGCATTCATCCATTGTACTGTGGATATTCATCTGAACTAAAATATGTATGGGCAGCATTACATGTTGGATATATTATTTATAACTCAGACCTCAATAGCAGTTGCTTGTACAGTACATTTGTCCTGGATTTAAAGAGCAAGAGGAGCAGCAAGAGAACTGAGTATTGCCTTTATCTATCCTCAGAATTAAGAATGAGGAAGTTTTGCAGGTGTGCAGACAGAAGTGGAAATACGAGATGTAGAATTACAGCATCCATTCATCACAAAGGAAACATTTTAATTGGTTATATGTGGAAAATATCTACTTGACAGTCAGTTTCTCACTTTTCACATAAGTGCTTTGCTGCTTGGATGCCTAATCTTGTTTAGTATAGGGAAAGTAATTTGACATGAAAGTACCTAGATGGCTGCTGAAAATTAATTGCCAATTAAAAAAGAAAAATGTTTGTGCTACTCTATAAACAAGCCAACATATAAACCTTTCAGTCTTGTTGCTTTATTTATGTCTTTGTAGATCTGTTTTCAAGCCATTTGCATACAATTTACAAATTCATATTATAATTCTCCAGTATATTTATGATTTTATAGTTGTATATATTTTACCTCTATGAAAAATATTTATTTCTTTATGCTTCTGTTGCTTATTATTTAACAAAAACATTTCATTGCATTTGATAGTTTATGACGCTTCCTTGGAAGGAGGAATTTTTATTTGTAGGGCTCAAAGAGAAAGGTTTATTTCTCCCCCACATTAAAAAAAAATAACCAAGCTTCAAAAAGATGAACTCCTGTCTCTAACTTTCCATAGCTTTCACGCTCTGCTTTCAAGTGGAGATGAATACCCCAATGATTCAAAGTATAAAGGTTAATCTGAGTGGAAAATGAAGGCTTTAACAGGATTGTAAAGCTTAAGGACTCCTTTCAGCTTTAAAGAGACTTCTGAAAGACCTGAGACATAGAAGTTTCATGAGTACCATGGAATGGCCCACTTAGATCCAAAATACAATTCAAATGGCACAGCTGGCTGAATCTATCAGTAGAGACGAATATTGACTTCCATTTTCCTCTTTCTCCTCCCCAGATGAACTTTCTACACATTGGGTAGGTAATGTGGATCAATTGTATGTTTGCATAAACATTAAAATCTATGTGTAGGATGGATTATTGAATACCATAAATTTAAGGCAATAATCAAAAAGTATTGAGATTTTGAAGACTTTATGTTGTGGTTTGTTTTGTTGTTTTTTTTTTTTTTAACAACAGCATAAGTATTTCTGTTTTACCTTTTAAAAGATTTTTGATTTTGCATGTTAATGAAATATGTTCTCAGTGTGTGAAATTCAGTCATTGCATCTTCCATTAACAAGGGACTGGGAATATCTGTAGTTGTTCAGAGCTCCTACTTTTTATATTACTTATTCAGTCTTCAAGCATAAATGACAGAGGCAGGTAAGGGCTCATTGGCTAAAGCCAATCCAACATCCAGGTTTCAGTGACAAAAAAATAAATATTAGGGGAAAAAAATGCATAACACAAGGCTTTCAGGAGCAAGTTATGATTACTGTGAATCTTGGCAAAATATGAGTGCAAGACACCTAATGCACTAATTAAACTATAGGAAACACTGTCTTCAAATCACTCAATAAGAATATTTTTTAAGTTAAAGCTGTTCTGTAATAAAATTCTGTGCGCACATTTACACACTCCTTAGTTTTCTCACAAAGCCCACAGTCCCATGCAAAACATCAGATGTGTGGAGTTAATGTCAGGGTCACTTATTCTAGCTGTGCAAAACAGCTCTGGCATGCTCAAAGGACAAACATGTCATGTACAATGGCTTCCATTCAAGGGCTGAATGAACAAACACCTAGTGACCTAGAATATATTCCTTTTTGTTTTTAATTAGAATGATATGAATAAAGATAATGAGAAATTATATGTAAATTTTATTGAATACAGCTTATTACTTGAGAAAAAAAAAGTTAATAAAAGAATATAACTAACATTATCTTTTGAATCCTAGTGAAAAATAATATATAGCTTTTTTTTGTATTTAAGATTGTCAAGTTTTAGTTATTATCATCCTTATATTCAATTCCTCTTTACATCATATTAAAAGACGAAGACTAACAAATCAAATTAAATATATCAAAAATAACGTGAAAAAAATAAGTGCAGCGCCTACAAAATTGTTACAAACCCTAAGTAAAATTATATCTGATTAAACTCTCTAGAACTTAAGTAATACTCATCTTGGATTCTACTTTCTACTATTGTAGATTCAATGAAACCTCATTTCAAATGAAACACTTTATGAATCTTTAGTTGCTGATCATGTTTGGTTTTCTTTTAAACTTGTAATAAAAAATGTTCCTAAAACAAATTTTGAATGATGATTCTCCTTTAAAAGTATTGGTTTATATTTAGTAAAGTAAGCTCACACTAGGACTACATGTATCACTTAGTTTGCAGTTGTACTGCTTATATCTTTTCACTGGCATTAAGTGTAAATATAAATCATTTCTCGTTAATTTGAAATTGACCACAAATCTGCATTTTTCAGTCCGTATGCATCTGAAACATCTTTCTTAGTGGAAAGTTCATCTTCAGCAGACAGTTCTGCAAAAATGCAAAAATCTGATTGTATGAAAAGTACAAGAGTGGATTTCTTTTGGATTACATTATGCCTTCTGATGAACAAGGGGGCATCCTGTAATTCTAACATTATTTTTACCACTGTTAATATTGTATATATCTGAGAAAATTGAAAAATATTGGGGAAATTTCTCAATTATTTTATTTTATTTTATTTTTTAATGGTGAAAGACTCCACAAATGGCCATTAAATTGACTTTTATTTTAAGGTGGAGTAATTATTTAATATGATATTGTACCTGGTCTTCCCTCTCTAATATGTGATACTGGTGAAACAAGAAATAACAAGCTATCTGCCAAAATGTTGAATCAATGACATGTGTGGTAATAATTAAAGAAATACAAATGTACACAATATACAGTAGATGGCTACATTTGTCTGTGATAAGCACAGTTATATTTCTGTGTAGTATTCTATTACATTTGATATTTTGCATGCAATGGATTATGTGATATAAATTACATATTGATGGGTATGGGCTGCTATTTTTTACTGTATCAAAAGTATCCTAAGAACCTCACATTATTAGTCACGTGTAACATACTGAAAGTTCGTGGGACATCGAGAGGTGAAAATGAAATTCCATTTCCTACACATTTTCAAATACATACTGCAGCTTTGTCATAACTCCATCAGATCAACTGGATAATCACTTATATACTGCTACAAAAAATAACTGTTTGAAATTGATTATCTTCTCTATAATAAAACCTACTGCTGAGGACATTAATAAGTTGCTTTACAATCTTGTGGGCTTTTTTGGTTTCTGTAGTGCTTGGAGGAGTCGCACCAATAATTGTAATAAAAATAAACACAAAATATCTATTCATTACCTTCTTAAGAAATTGTTGTGGTCTATGCTTGTGGACAGAAATGTAGACAGAAGATTTACACTCCAATTACTTGCAAATAAACACCAGAATTCTATTAGCTCAGTAAGTCATGACAAACCCACCACTTTCTCTTAACTAGCAGTAGGGAACGATTCAAAGCCGTCTGTGACCTGTCTTCCTATGGCCCACAACACTTTCTTAGGCTGTTTTCAATTGCAACAATAGAACAATATTTTGCAAAGAAATCTTGTGAGAGTGGGGAATCTTTCAGTGAAGAGGAATTTAATGATAAACTTCACCTATAAATTCATTTTCCCGTTAATAAGGAATTTGCTATTTTCATCTAAAAACTATTTAATTATACTTTCTAAATTTGTTAAACATACAATTTCAGAATCTATCAGTCCTCAGCTATGCCTAAACAAAAAACAAAGGGAAAAAGAAAAAAAAAAGAACAAATAATTATTTCTTTTCAACATGGTGAAACAAGCCCCTTATTAAAATGGAAAAGTAATAAGAGAAAAACAGGTTTTTTGTCACACATGTATTTAATATTTTAATATGCCACTTTAGTAGAAAGATCAAATAAACATAAATTATGTAAATTATTCACAAAATCACTGGCAAAACCCACTTTTACACCAGACAAATATAGCTCTTGTGAAGTGCTCGTTGTGCTACATTTCATAAACATAGGAATATGGTGTCAGTTGATGAAAAACTTAGCATGAGCCAGCAGTGTGCAACTGCAGTCCAGAAGGCCAACCGCATCCTGTCTTGCATTCAAAGAAGTGTGACCAGCAGGTAGAGGGAGGTGATTCTGCCCCTCTTCTCTACATTCTCATGAGACACCATCTGGAGTACTGTGTCCAATTCTGGAGCCCCCTAACGTAAGGACATCAAGCTGTTGGAGCAGGTCCAGAGGAAGGTCACAAAAATTATCAGAAGGCTGGAGCAGCTCCCCTGTGGGGACAGGGTGAGAGAACTGGGACACTTCAGACTACTAAAGAAGAGAAGGGTTCAGTGGGACCTTACAGCAGCCTTCCAATACTTGAAGGGGGCCTACAGGAAAGCTGGGGAGAGACTTTTTATAAGGAGAGGTAGCGACAGGACTAGGGGAAATGGTTTTAAGTTTAAGGCTTTAAGAGGGTAATTTAGACTAGGTATTAGGAAGTAATTCTTTGCTGTGATACTGTGATACTGATGAGGCACAGGAGTAGGTTACCCAGTGAGGTTGTGAGTGCCCCCTCCCTGGAAACATTCAAGGTCAGACTGGATGGGGCTTTCAGCTACCTGGTGTAGAATGTGGTGTTCCTGCCTATAGCAGGAGGGTTGGAATCTGAAAGGTCCCTTCCAACACAAACCATTCTGATTCTATGATTCTGATTCTATTATTCTTTTTCTTTTTAAAATAAATTCTTCGTACATCTTTTTCATATAGTGGAGAATACTCTGCAGAGAAAGGCATGTTCGCAAACGGTGAAAATCTGTAAATCTATTCAGGAAGAAAAGGAGACTAACCCAGGTTTCTCATAGTCTAGAGGGAAAAAATATCAAAGAACTACTGGATAAAAAGCAAAAACTTATCTTACTTGCTTTAAAAAATAAAATATCTCTTCTCTTAATTCTCATAAGAGAAATGAGGAAAATGAATCCTACCTTCAATTGCTTAAGTTCTGGAGAAGGCAACATTTCACTTTCTCTCCAGTATCTTTTACCCAAAAATAACATTACTCCATCTATCAGTTTTTCAGCATGTGCTTCTTGTCAGCACATAATTATTCTTAAAAATTGTATAAAATTTATTTAGTTACTGTAACTAGGCATTGAAAAGTTTATACTTTTCATACATGGGTATACCTCCACATATCACTGTAAATGTATTTTTATATACCAGCTGATTTTAGTCACTACAAATGATAATTTCTCATCAGCACCTGTAAGTAATACATGTATACTGAGTGCTATGTCCTAAACATGCAAAATATAGTTGTTCACCCAAATATTCTTCATAGAATTTCACAATTGTATTTCCAACAGTACGCTGCTTTTCAAAGGTGTAAAGATCATTATGGATTAGAATGTTAGAATGGATTTTGGTTTTCTGTAACATCACCTAAAGTCTGCAGGGTTTATATGATGTGCAGCCATGAAATGTTATGCTGTGATCTTGTCAGCTTGACAGCATGAAAGCTGGTCAGTATCTGTATGGTAGACTTCCAAGAGAAAAACAAAGTCTGTTGTAGGAATCAGAGTTGATCAACTTATGGAATAAAGCTTCCCTTTGAGTCAGCTCTCAACCAACTATGCAGCATTCTGTTAGAATGTCTGGTATAAGCCATATTGCCCCAAGCTAAGCGAAAATGAAAGAAGTGATAATAAATTTAGACCTTTGTCTTTACAGTTGAGTAAGTGATATGTTTAATTTTCAAAATGCCTTTTTCAAAACCCTCCTATAGGGGTTGATTAGAGTGAATACCCTTTCTGTTATGTTTTTGAAAAGAATCATTCCCCTTTAGATATCTAGATACAGAAGTTGATATTTAGATAGAGAGGTATGAAAGTGTTCCTGCCCATAAAAGTCTGTCTCAAAGCTTTTTAGGCAGGATTTTCAAGACAGTTTACACCTTCCTAACTGCAGGGCACTGATTAAAAATTTTTTTACCAATCTTCCTTCACCCTTGCCACTTTCATGTACATTCCTTATCGTCCTTGTATGTATTCTAGGAATTGAGCTGAAATGACTCAGATAATGCATAGATACAGGTAGTAAATGGAAAAAAAGCAACAAACAAATATGCATATACTGGACAATGCAGAAAAAACAGCAGAGCTTCCCTTTTACACACCTTTTTTTTTGGTAGTAGCACAGACTAACAGCTTAAACCAATTTTGGAAATTCATGTTAAGTCCCTTGGATGTTACAGAAAACAAAGGTCATTGTTATCATCATGAAGAGGCAAAACTTATTCATTTTTCTTAAGGTAGTGTACAAACCTTTTTGTCCTAAATACATAATAATTGTTTAATGTATATATGACTGGATTTGAGAATATAAAAGTTTGGCTTTATTAGATCAGAATTGATTGAATGTGACATTACATAATAATCTGAACAGGCTGTTTTCAGAGAACAGTTTAGTCCTTTTTGGCCTAATTGAGTGGAGAAAATGTAGGAACTGATATGCTTTTGAGGACAACTACATGATGAAGCCAAATTTCTGTCTCACTGAGCAAGACGAAGGTCAAATAGCAGGAAAAGCTCTTTTTTCTTAGATTCAAGCTCTCTTAACTGTCACTCGGAGCTTTCCATATTATCAAGCAATATCAGACAAACTTCTCACTTTTCCTTCATGTGCTAATTCTGCTGAGTCCTTTTTTTTTTTTCTCTTCTGTACAAAATCTGACACCATTTATATTTTGAAACTTACTAGTATCCCTCAACTTCAGGTCAAATAAAGGGTTGCTTTAGCCTAATCATAGTCAAGTGATCTTGACTATTTTTCAAATGGTTTTCCTGAAGTGAAAGATTTTTCATAACCTACTGTCTAATACTTAAAAGTATTATTTATATATACACCTTTGGTTTTTACTTTAAACAATCAGTTTAAAACTGCTAATGAAATAAATTAGAATTTAATGATTAATAGAGCTGATTGATAATTATTCTTTTCCAGGAAATCTATAAGAATGCATTTGTGTTCATCAGAGTTGCCTAGATCTTTATTTTGCTTGTTCAATGTCATCTTATGACACTAAATTTCGTTAGATTTATTTGCTAGTAATATGAATAACATTAAGCATATGCTGTAGAAAAAATGAAATTGTGGTTTTTAGTATACAGGCAAGATAGAGAAGGGGAAAAAATTGATACCTTCAATTCACATCTAGCATCATTAATCTAAGCTACACATGAAACTCAGAATTCAGGACAACTTTGAGACTAAGAAGAAAAAAAGTTAATCACTGATAACAAGGGCGTTTGCCCTTGCAAGATATATACAGTTTCAAACTTATCTATGCAAAGGTATCAAATGGTAGAAACTTAGAGTCCAGATAAGGATTTAACTAGAAAAGAATTTTGCAGCTTTTATGTTGATATGCATTACACACAGGACTTCCAGGAAGAGCTTAGTTCTATTATTTATATGAGTTAATCTGTAAAATTAAAATTTACTTCCTGGGAAGTAAACCATAAACCATGGTAACAATGTTTCTCTGACCTCAAAAGCTCTCTAAATTCATTATTAAAATAATATTTTTATTTTCTGCAGATAATTTTTTGTGGCATAGTGTTATAATGTGGTGAACTGCTTACACAAAAACTAAAGAGATTGTTATTTCTTAGTTTGGGGCTTTTCTTTTTGTGAGTTATAACTCTACACTTTTTTTTTTTTCCTCCATTTTACTGATAGAAATCTCTTTTTTGAAGGCATTTCCTTGGCCTCTGCCATATTGATTGCTGCTGCTGAGAGAGAACGAGTCTTCTGATTACACTCTACTTGAGAGTCTGTTAAGGGAGAACAAACCTGGCGATGCTAAACAGGTCACTGGACAGTCCTTCATAAATATTCAGAAGAAACAAACATTGTGAAAGACACTAATGCTGATAGAATTCATAGATATGCTAAGTAAGAATAAAGTATTTCCTGCAGAGAGCTCCTGTTGGGATTACACGGCCTTCTGCTTTAATGAAGTTACACTTCTGACTAATGGTAAATGATGTTAACATTTTCCCTTCAATACAAGGACTACTTTTTATTGTTTAGTCAGAAAGAAAAACAAAACAAAACAAAATAAAACCAAAACAAGCAACAACAACAACAAAAAAAAAACAGACATGGAGAAATAGAACCCACAGTAATGGAATTCTAATTTAGATTATAAGCATTTTTAGGAAGATTTCCACGTAGAAAGTCAGTTTCCATACAAATTTTGGGAGCATGTACATGCTAGTGATAAGCAATATTTATAATAAAAAAGTGTAGAACTGATAACTACTTCCAGTGCTTCTTCAATGGAACCAAAAACATATGTAAATATAAGAATAAATTTTCCCCTGTAGGATTTCATAGACGTAGTAGAAATTCTGTAGGTTTTCCATTGGATTATTTGTTTAACAGTACAGATAATATCAAGGATTTTAATCTCTATCTTATTATCTAGAGTAGTTTAAAAAAAAATCTAAAGAAAGAATGTTTTCCTTTCTACAGCTCTGCATGCTTATTGTAAAATTTTGCTTCTGGCCACCAAGTCTCATTGCTAATACACACTTTCAGTCAAAGGAGACCTCTTAGCCACAGTTCTGGCACCAAACTGTGAGAAACTTCCTCGGACTTTACTGAAACGTAGAATCACTTACTGGATCGAACAAATTCCTGATTTTGTACCATACTTAAATTGAATACCTGTAATAGTTTCAGTGACCTGATGACTCATCAGTTATCAATAATACAAACAATGAACACAGAGAAGTGTCTTCTAAAATGACCCTCTATCTATCTGCTTAAAATATTTTCCTTTTTTTAAATTTCCACATATCTAACTGTGACTAATTAACAGTGGAAAGTAGTTTTCTTTATTTCATTAGACAATCTTTCTACAAAGGGTGTTCTGATCAGACATATAAAGAATGTTATACTAAATAAGTAAGAATTTTCCTGGAAGAGAAAAAAAATGAGAATTTATGAATGTGCACACAAGCACATGAATTAACCAGTCTAATAACAATGCATCCGACAAAGAAAAAAGGGTGTTAGATTCTGTCAACCACCAGAAAGTGTCCACTCAAGTGTGTAAATGTGTTATACGTGTTAGCATGACATATTGTAGAAGCTATAGTTTTCAGGAATTAACTCTTGCTTATGTCTGCTTTTTTTCTCTACAGAGGATATCTTAAAAGCAGCCTTGTTCAATAGAAAGTCAAATTTTGGCCCAAATGTAATAAATAACAATTGTACAATAAAGGAGAACCTCTTTTTTCTTTTTTTCCCCTTTATTTTTTTCCCTATCACTTTATTTAGTCAGTTACACAGAAGAGTAGTAAGGAAAGTTATTTTCAGATACTGTGTTATAAGTTTATCCTTAATAAGGTTATTATTCAGAAAAAAAAAAAGTTATTTTCAGATAGTGTGTTATAAAATATATCCTTGTTGCTGCAAATAGCAGCACTAGAGAGAAATTAAATAAATAAATAAATAATCCACAAGCAGCATTTGAGTGTGATCTAAACCATGGATTTCAAGAATGAGACAAAGAGAAATCACGATTCCCTTGAATTATCCCACACACCACAATAAGTTAGAAGAGCTCTGAAAATTAGTTTCTAACAGAACGGTAAACGCAAAGCAACTTTGCTGCTCCTTTCAGTTTTTACTAGGGAATTAGACAAGCCTGTGACTTTAAGTCTATCTAAACCTGCAAGTTTCAAAACCCTGTGTATCAATAACTGTAGGTAGGAATTTTCTTGCTCAGTTGCCTTAGAAATCTAAAAGAAAAAGTTACGTAAATCCAAGCTGATCATGTACATTCAGCATAGAGAAACTGATTAGCTGATACAGACTGGATTAAACGTTTCTGAGAACATCTCTTTACTTAATGGAAAGTCTCAACTTTTAAATATCAGTTAGGTAAGATAAATTCTACTCTTACGTGTCTGAGTGATTGTCCTGCTTAAAGTCTTGGATAATTTGTTCCTGTTTGTTAACTAGAAGAATGTGCCTTGTCTATTCAAATTTATTCCAGCAGGCATATTGCCCAGTGAAGATTTATTCAGCCTTCTAATTTACATTTTTTAAACATATATGCTAGGAAATATTGAAATAATTACTTAAGAAATACAGATGCTGAATTTGGTTGGAAATAACAATAAATTAAAAATGCTTAGAATACTATATGGGAAGGTTTTTGTTACTGAAGTAAAGCTGTTCAGTGTGCTCAAGAATGAATAAAAAATATTTGATAAATTTATCTTTGAAAATTAGTTGATTTATTAGGCAAAAAGAAGCATTATCTGTGGTTGAGGGGCTGACGAATTTCCTCCAATAACTATGTAATACTTCTCATTCTACACAAATTGCTCTTCTTTATTGTTTTTTTTTTTTCTCACAGATTAGAAGAAGAAAAAATATTCCTGCCACTTTAACTCAAATTAGTTTCTCAAGAAACTTGCAAAGAATATGTTTTCAGCACTTGAGGAAACAGATCTGCTCTTAAATCTTTGTTAAAAACACCTACATGTTGTTTCATCATACCTAGCCAGTATTTTTCATCATCTTAGGAAACAAGAGTAAGTACTTTTTAAAAAAATTCAAATTATTTTGATGGCTTATTTCACAATTAAGCAATAAAGTAGTTCTTGTCATAATTTCTGATTTAATTTTGCTTTAATTTGAATTTAATTTATATTTGTAGTTTTACTAATACACATGAAAATCATTGCAAACATTTGCGAGTCTGCCTTAGTACAGGAGCTTTTCTCAATCACACTTTCCAATGATTTTATTCACAAAATACTTTGTAGTATATTTTTTAAAATTTTGTGTGCATGTATATATATAATTATATTATGTACAACATAATATTATCTATTTATATTTCATACAAAATAATTATAAAAATACATCTCTATACCATTTGTAAACATAAAAATAACTTTACCCAATTTTCATCTCAAATTGTCTTTGATCCTTTTCATTACTGATGTCTAAATACAGAGCTTGAAAAAAAAAATACCTTTGAGGTGAGCAGTGAAACCTTCAATGGGTCATTACAACCTCTATTTCTGTTAATTAGACAGCAGGTGTCTTGTAGACTTCTGACATTCATGCAAATATCATTAGCCAGTTATGTTTTTCTGTGACAGTCACATCACTGACTCAGTCACAGATAGGATATTTGCATCAATTTTTTTTTTTTCACTCCCTGCTCTATTCCGAAGTAAAAATCCAAAGGAGTAAGATATCTTCATTCTAAAACAGTCTGTAAAGTTGGTTCTTACCTTGCATGTCTCTGAAATTTTCATTAGATTTTCATAAACATCATGCTGTTGCAGAGCCCTTAAGCACCAACTAGCGATAATGGCTACATCACATTAAATGTACAAGTTAAACCTAGTCTCAGAAACCTGTAGTCCCAGCAAAAAGCAAGTAAAGAAAATAAACATTAAATCAACTAAGCAGCAGTATATATGGGTGACTGAAATCATTATGAATATACATGAGTAGCTGATGATAAACAAGATGGTTCAAGTTCGAATTTTGAGGGCTTGTAGGAGCTAAAAACTGGAAACTTCATTACGTCTTAAGAACAGTGTTTTATTTGTATCTGGACTATGTGAACAAATATTTGACTTGAAATTTTTTAATCAAACTCCAAAATTAAAAAGATATATATTTCTAAAGATAGATAATCAATTTAGAACCACAAGTAATTCCCCAAGGTCATTTGATTTAACCAGCCTTGCACAATGCATAAGAATATTCACCTGGTAAGCAGGGTTTTGTGGTACTGATTTCATTCCAGCCAGTAGATATTAAAGCAGTGTGAAATATTTCCAGTCTTCTCAACACATATGAAGTAATGCCATTTAGAAATTTTTAAATATGTGGACAACTTGTAGTCGAGAAATGTAAGAAAATACAAGGAAAATAGTTTTCCTAGCACTTTGCAAAAAGATTCTCGCTTTGTTAAGTCTGAAATGGTTCTGACCTATTTTTTATAATACCACTGCCACATGTATACTGCTAAAGTAGCAGAAAAAAAATTACCATGTTCCCTTGGACTCAGAGTGCATGTAAAAGCTTTTATGTGTTTAAAATGCTTTCTTTTTACGTGATGTTTAATAAATGCAGAATACAGGAAAGGCAGAATTCCCTTCTTCCCCACTCCCCTTCACAGTCAAGATAATAAAAAGTTTTCCTATAGAAATGAGCTACAGTAGCTTTCAGGAGTTCAATGACTTTGTAGACAAATGTACTGTCATAACACACAATAGTTCCCATTCAACACTGGACGGAATAATTATTTTAATGAGAAAGTTAGTAAGGACACTGAAGCTAGTCCCTTACTATATTAAATAAATGTATTGTGAGTTTAAAATTTATTATAGGCAGCTCCCCTTACATTGAAGGTAAGAGCTTACACTCAGTGACCCATCAGTTACCATATGCATTTACAGAGCACAATGGGCACTGAGCATTGTCCCGTGAGTCAAGTAAAGAACTTTGAATCAGAGCATTCCAATGGAATATTAGTTCTTCAAATTAATGCTGTTTTCTAACATTTCTGCAGAAACTGTGCCAAACTAAAAAGATTAATTCAGGTGTCATCCAAAAAATAGGTAGAGAAATTCACCCTATTTGGCTACACAGGCTACATTACACTTACCAATTTAGTGAATGATCTTAAAAATTTATTTGCGGCATACCTTACACTGTGATTTCTTACTATTTAAAAAAAAACAAACAAACATAAAAATGCTACAAGCTCAACATACTTTTTTTTAATTTATTTTGCAGATGGCTAAATGACTACAGCAAGGAAAAGCAATGGACATTGAGAACAAAATTCTAGTTTTACTGTTTGTTTGTTTGTTTGTTAATTTTCTTTCTCAATGCTAGTGGGCTGAAAAGAAGAAAAAAAAAATCACTACTTTTGCTTAGGAAAATGTATCATGACAGATCCAACGACTCCAAGGAGGCAAAACTGCTACTGTTCCCAGATAACTCTGGAGAAGTATTCCCACCATACTCCCAAACATTGCACACGTAAACACTGCATAAACACATACGCAGTAGCTGACAACTTGGATGCATGATACCTACAATCCATGACCAGTTCTAGAAGGATCTGCTCCATGATCTTACCTGGCTTACCAGGCTGACAGAGATCAGACTGAATAGCCTGTAATTCCCTGAGTCTTCTTTTTTTTCCCTTTTTGAAAATAAAGGGTTATGTTTCACCTTTTCCAGTCACAGGGACCTTCAATGGGCTGCCTCAAAATGTCTTATAAATGATATATGTAAGCAACATATACTGGCTCAGCAACTTAATCTGCCTGTTTCCTGAGAGCCCTCACATGAATCTAATCAGGTTCCATGAACTTGTGTACATTCAGGTTCCTTAGATGATCTTGCACTTGGTAGTCTCTTACTGCAAGCAGGTCTTCATTTTCCCAGTTCCTGTCTTTACCTTCTGTGACTTGGGTGTCACAGAAGGTGCATTTGCTGACAAAGACAATGGCAGAACAGCCATTGAGTTCCTAAGCCTGTTTCATAACCCTGGATAACTATGTCTTCTGTTTCATTCAGGAGCGTGCTATTTTTTTCCCTGCTCTTCCTTTTATCACTAAAGTATCTGCAGAAGCCATTCTTGTTGCCTTTGACATCCCTGGCCAGATTTAATTCTGTCAGTGTTTTATCTTTTCTTGAGCAGGAGTCTGCTCTCCTGAAGTCCAGGTTTGTGAGCTTACTGTGTAGGACCTCACTGCCCTAAGGATTTTGAACCCTACTACTTCATGTTCACTGCAGCCAAGGCCACTTTTAACCTTTGCATTCTCCACCAGCCCCTCCCTTTTAGTTAGAACAAGGTCCAGTACAGCACCTTACCTGTTGATTTCTGTATCATTTCGAGAAGGAAGTTATCAGTGCATTCCAGGAATCTCCTGGATTGATGTTGAGGTTGTTGAAGGACCAAGGTCTATGAATGTGAAACTGCTCTTATCTGTTTATAGAGGGTATCATTTACTTGATTTTCCTGGTCATATGACCAGGCCTCAGCCTCTCCCTATTCTCCCTTCATTCCTGACTCATAAACTCTGTCAGCTGCTCATCGATCTCCAGACACCTCCAGCTGATCACTGACACAAGGGGCAGCTCCTCCTCGTTCTCTCCGATGCCTGCTCTTCTTAAAGAACATGTATCCTTCCATTCTAACATTTCAATCACAGAAGCCATCTCACCACATCACTGTAATGCCAATAAGTTCACAGCCCTGCAGATGTGTGCACGTCTCTAACTCCTCTTTATAATTTCCCATATTATGTGTGTTTGCAAAGAAGCAATTAAGGTGGGCCCCTTACAAAGCTGACTTACAGACTGGAGTAGATGGAATTCATTTGTACTGTTCTCCTGCTGATGTGCTATTTTTCATGTACAAGTGAAAAGTGAACAGCAAGTAATGTGCCACATGGATAAGCACAATGGAAACCTGACTGTGCAAACAAATTTCTACAAAAAATTGATGGACGCAGATTAATTATTACTGCACTTAGGGAATAGATTTTGACACCCCATTTGTATAGATCACAGAAACAAAGAATTTTAGGGGCTTGAAGGGACCTCCAGAGATCATCGAGTCCAACCCCCCTGCCAAAGCAGGCCTCCTACAGCAGGCTACACAGGTAGTCATCTGGACAGGTCTTGAATATCTCCAGAAAAGGAGAATCCAATCTGAGTGGTGAAGTTGATACACTGGAGTGAAGGGAAGCCATCCAGAGGGACCTGGATGGGCTGGAGAAGTGAGCCCCTGTGAACCTAATGAGGTTCATTAAGGCCAAGTGCAAGGTGCTGCACTTGGGCCAGGGGAATCCCAGGTGTTTATACAAACTGGAAGAAGAAACCCTTGAGAGCAGCCCTGCAGAGAAGGACTTGGGGGTCCGGGTGGATGAGATGCTGGACATGAGTCAGCAGTGTGTGCTTGCAGCCCAGAAGGCCAACTATATCCTAGGCTGCATTAAAAGAGGAGTGTCCAGCAGGGAGAGGGAGGTGATTGTCCCCCTCTACTCGGCTCCTGTGAGGCCTCATCTGGATTTCTGTGTACAGGACAGGGAACCCCAGTACAAGAAGGACACAAAGCTCTTGGAAGTGGGGGACCACTAAGATGATCAGAGGGCTGGAGCACCTCTCCTACAAAGAGAGGTTGAGGGAATAGGGCTTGTTTAGCTTGGAGAAGAGAAGGCTCTGGGGAGACCTCATTGTGGCCTTCCAGTATTTGAAAGGAGTGTATGAACAGGAGCGGGAATGTCTGTTTACAAGGGTGGAGAGTGATAGGACAAGGGGGAATGGTTTTAAACTAAGACAAGGGAGGTTTAGGTTAGGTATTAGGAGGAATTTTTTCACTCTGAAGGTGGTGTCCCTTTGGAACACATTGGCCAAGGAGGTTGTGGATGCCCCATCCCTGGAGGCATTCAAGGCCAGGATGGATGTGGCTCTGGGCAGCCTGGTCTAGTGGCTGGTGACCCTGCACATAGCAGGGGGGTTAAAACTAGATGCTCTTTGAGGTTCTTTTCAACCCAGGACATTCTATGATTCTGTGAATCCACAACCTCTCTGGGCAGCCTGTTGCAGTACTCCATCACCCTCACTGTGAAGAAGTTCCTTCATATATTAATGCGGAACTTCCTACATTCCCTTTTATGGCCATTTCCCCTTTTCCTGTTCCCACAGACTGCTGAAAAGAGGTTAGCCAAGTCCCTTTGCCTCCCACACTTAAAATATTTATAAACATTAATAAGATACCCTCTGAGACTTCTTTTCTCAAGGCTGAACAGACCCAGTTCACTCAGCCTTTTCTCATAGTGGAGATCCTCCAGGGCCTTTATGATACCTGCTGTTCCATTAACATGATGAAAACAGAATTTTAGTAACTATGAGGAAAAAAAAGTACAAATCAAAATAGAAAGTAACACCATGCAACAGTAAAAATGCATTTTGCATATTTCTCTTGACTAATCCATACTTTTCATACTATCGTGATTTGAAAAAAACATAGTGACACACAGAATGGGATGCATCTGTGTAATCAGTTGATTTTGACCCCTTCTATATTACAGCATACAGAAATCTTTGTCTTCCACATTGTACGTGCATTACTTTATTATTGGGCTCTCGTTTTTATAACAAATCAGCTTGCTCCTTCCAGAGTAAACTTGACTAGTATCCTGAGAGCTCTTTAGGAAAAACTACTGGCAGTCTGTCAAAAAATGTATAAGGATTGATTCTCAGAATCTGTATCAGTCTTCCAGTGCTATCTGCATGGATCCTGAATTTTTGCAGACATGCCTTAGATTGTGACTCCTAAAGACATGGTATAAAGCCATCTCTCTGACTAGTTACATATCTACTTCTGACATAGCATAGTTAATAAGTGAGTTAACAAGTGTGTCGTTAAGTATGAACCACTGGGTGAATGGGAAGCAAAAAGTAGAGTTACTTCAGAAAGAAACTGGGCAAAATCATAGGGATTACACCATTTGTAGTTTTGAGTCATTGTTCAGGGAGTTTATTCCTGACAGTTGACAAAAGCTAGAAAAATCACTGAGCGGTTTCTTTCCCATACTCTTTCACTAAGAAGCATGTGCAGCATATCACTTTCTGAAACATGATCTTATTTGGATGGGCATCGGTTCTGATACATTATATCAGTTGTATTTATGACAATTATTAAAGATTATTTAAAAGATAATATTGGAAAAACAGGAGACTTCCATTCCTTTTTTGGAATGGAAAACATGTTTATATACAATCTATGTGTGGCAAGGAGGATATTCAACTGGATTGTCTACATCAAGTCTGTGACAAGATGTTGGGAATGAAAAGTATGCTTTTTCCCCTTGTAACTTCTATGATTCTTTCAATCCTTAACTGATCAGAATGTGACACTCCCACAAGTATACTTTCACGTACTGAAAGAGGTCACATTAGAGTAACTTCACATTACTGCATATTTAGTGATATTTTAGTGATATCTTTATGTGATAACAGACAATAGGTATTCCAAAAACATTTTTTTTCTGTGAAATACGCAAAATAAAGAAGCCATTGAAAAAGCACTCATAAAACTAAACCATTCTAACTCCTAACTTCCTATTTAATCTTCAAATTTCCAGCACATAAGAAGAAATCATCACACTCCTCGGAAAGAATGCTATAGTAGATAGACACTATAAAAGGGCTCATTACATGGTCATTTAAAAAAATAATATTGACTTTTTTGCCTCCAGTGTAGGAGGTACTGCAATTACTCACACATGAACAGATGTCCATTTTCCCACTTTGATGACTGAATTTGAAAACTACAGTGGTTTTCCCACCTGAGTGAAAAAATGGCCCAGGGTTCATTGATTGAATGGGAAATTAATATCAGAATCAACGGATAAAATTGAAATGCATTTCTGATATCTGTTATCATTTTATCACTGTGATGCAAAGAATAAATACTAGCTTTTACCAAATTCAAACATGACTGTAAAGGCTCACAAAAAAGAAATAAAGTAAAAACATAAAAAAAATAATTATCAAAATATCTCTTACTTGAAAAACTTGAGGAATCTTTATTTAAGCAATTATTTTAAAATTTTAAACCTTTAAAAGTATATTAGCCTAGTAATAGCTTTTAATACTACTAATCATATTTTATATCTTTAATTATATCTTTCGTCATCATTTACATACAGTTATGTATATATTCTCCTATTCTTAATGATATGAATATAAGAAATATAGTGTGTACTTGGAAATATATTTTACAGATATGAAAACTATGGAGAAATCTAAAGGAGCTCAAATATTTGAAGTTTATAGACTCTGTCCTGAAATGCAAATGCAACCAGTACCAATGCTCAAGATAATAGTCAATGGCCAATATATGTTCTATATCTAGCAAAGATGTCATCTGAAATATTCAGGGGCTAGCACTTCGACAGAAGTTGTCAAGGAAGCTTTAATCACACCATATATTTAACAAGTGTTATAGTTTTAGAGAGCTCCCAGTAGAGGATCCCTTTCCATCATGTCAAATAAGTGAAGTAATTAATTGTTGGGGGTTTTTTAAGTACTAGGGAAGCTAGATGTTTACAGGAGACCTGTTTGAACAAAGTTTCAGCAACTTATGTGCTGATATTCTTATAAGTATTTCAATGCATCCCAATGCCTTCCTGCATCTCTAGCATCCAAGACCCTTGAAACTCAAATTTTAAATCATTTAAGAGGATAAAAGTATGAAGTGAGATCTGGAGAAAATAAGTCTTTCCCTGTTATACAAGAGAGATGCTCCAGCCCTCTTATCCCCTGTTGTGGCCCTCCTCTGAATCTACTCTAGTAACTCTACATCATTCTTGTGCTGGAGTCCCCAGGCCTGGATGGAGTGCTGCCTGCATCTGGAGCCTTAGGAGGGGAGAGGGTGACAATCACCTCCCTCACCCTGCTAGCTGCCCCACTTTTCATTCAGCCCAGGATACATTTGGCCTTCTGGAATACAAGTGCATGCTATTTGTTCTCATCAAGTTTTTTATCTACCAGAATCCCCAAGTCCTTCTCCACAGGGCTACTTTCAAGGAGTTCTTCTCTCAGACTGTGCACATAACTTGATTGCCCCAACCCAAGTGCAACACCTTGCACTCGGCCTTATTGAACATTCTTGTGGGCTCACTTTTCAAGCCTGTTCAGGTCCTTGTGGGTGGCATCCCTTCCTTCTATTGTATCAACTTCACTGGTCAGCTTGGTGTCATCAGTAAAGTTGATGGGAACATACTTGATCCCACTTTCTAGGTTATTTATAAAGATGCTAAAGAGAATTAGTCCCAAGATGGACCCAGAGGTATACCACTCATCACTGGCCTCTGCCTGAACACAGATCCACTGACATCAACCCTCTTGCTGCAACCATCCAACCAATTCTTCATTCACTGAATAGTCCATCCTTCAAACTTTTATCTCTCCAACTTAGAGGGATCATGTCTAAGGCCTTGCACAGGTAGACAACATAGATAGACAACATCAGTTGCCCTTCTTAAGTCCACCGATTTGCATCTTCATTATAGAAAGCTACCAGATTGATCAGGCATAATTTGCCCTTTGTGAAGCCATGCTGGCTGTCTCTGATCATGTCCTTATCTTTCATATGCCTTAACACAGTTTTTAGGAGGATGTACTCCATGATCTTTCCAGTCGCAGGGGTAAAGTTCATTGGCCTGTACTCCCGTGTCTTGCTTTCTCCCTTTCTAAAAAATGGGAGTCATATTTCCTTTTTTCCAGTAACCAGGAACTTCGACAGGCATGACTTTTCAAATATGATGGAGAGTGTCTTGTCTTAGGTTGGAAGGGAGTTCCAGCCAGTTCCTTCATAACCGTGGAATGCATGTAATTGGGTCCCTTAGACTTATTCAATCTCATGAGATGTTCTCTGATTTTTTCTGCTCTTACAATGGGAGGGATTTTTTTTCCCCCAGTCCTCCATCTAGAAGTTCAGGGGTGTAAGCAAGTAAAGATAAATCAGGTTTAGCATAGCTCCAAACAACTATTAAAATGAATGTAACTAGAGTTCAACTAAGGCGTTTGTAACATATATAAGAAGTCTGTTTTTCTTCATTTTTACATGAAAATAATATTCCTTTTTCACTCAGTTTTCTGCTGCTTTATTTTTTCTTGTGTTTAGTACAGTACTTACACACTTTATGCTTTCTCACTGATGCTTGCCTTTGTTCTTGTTTGTTTTGTTGCTCAGTTAATATCAAACAAAGGTCAATCTGACAAAATATGTGGTTGGTGTTTGTGTATGTAAAAACATAATGGAAAACTTGTAGTAACAGGAGTCCCCTGTGCCAAAGAAAATGCTAAAAAGCCTCTCGTTAGTGACAAAGTGAGCTTCATTTGTACTGCTTAAGTACCCTACTATAGCAGCAGTCATGGACTTCCATGGGACTACTATGAATACGTTTATAATATGATTAGGCGGGCAAAGCTCTCCTAAAGTGCTGCATCACTAGTCTTGTGACTGTTATACTGCTGTAGTGGGACCTCTTAGACTTCTAGTGGGCTGAAATAGCACTACTTATAAGTGTACTTATATCTTACTTAAAATGAAGTGAATCTTACTGGTTGATGGCATGACACTTGAAGATTATTAGTGTTACAAATAGTGACAGATTCCTACTTGCTTTCCATCTGTGATTCAAATAGAAAAAAAAATAAAAATAAGAAAAGTAAAGAAAAAAAAAGAATGAATGAAAGAAAACCACTTACTGATCAAACAATTCATTTAATGCACATTTGTGAACCACTAATATGGTATTCTCCTAGGGGACTCTGGAAGTATTGCTGTGGGACTACTAGCCATGGTGTTGCCCCACAACTGCTGGAATTTCTACAGACTTCTATATTTGCATTTTCTTTGTTGTTTCATTAACATAATTGGATAACAGACTTAATTAGTGTGTTAGCACTTCTTTCTTTCTTTTTAATTCTTAAGGAGACTTTCACTAGTATAAAACAAGTGACCTGGCAATGTTGAAAAATTAAATTATCTTTGCAGCTACTAAATAGATATATGTAAGTGTAGTAGCAAACCAAGTTTACCGATGAGATTTTTGTGTGTATTTTTGTTTTTCTGTTTGTTGACCTGTTCTGAGTTTCTAAATGTGTGAGTGTTTTGAAGGCCTACACTAGGCTTCATTCTACACTGCCTGCTAAACAGATCTTTCAGATAAAACCCCTTATAAGCTCTCTCAAATGAGATACACAAAAACATTACTGCTGTAAACAATATGGTTACTCTTACTAAGGGTGAGGTGATTGTAAGGCATTTTTATGCTTTTTCTCTCCATGACACTCTATCTTTTATATTACTCCTTCTCTTAAGTTCACAGAGGTTTTCTTCCCATACAAGTATAATTTCCTAAAAGAATACTGCTAAAGGAATAGCCTTGAAAATGCTCTTTAACTTCAGCAATTCTTTATCCTCCTTTCAGTTTTTGATTTTTGTATTTTTGTTTACACAAAATCACAGAATTGCAGGGGTTGTAAGGGAACTCAAGAGATCATCGAGTTCAACCCCTCTGCTAACTGTAACTTACAGCAGGTCACACAGATGGATGTCCAAATGGATCTTGAATATTTCTATAGAAAGAAACTCGACAACCTCTCTGAGCAATCTGTTCCAACACTGTCACCCTTACCATAAAGAAGTTCTACTGCATGCTTTATGGAACTTTCTATAATCAAGTTTTAGGCTATTGCTCCATGTCTTATCGCTCCACATCATAGAGAAGAGCCTGGCCTCATCCATTTGCCTTCCACAACCCTTTAGATATTTATAAGCATTTATCAGATCCCCTCTCAGTCTTTTTATCTCCAGGCTGAACAGTTCCAAGTTACTCAGCCTGTCCTCAAAGGGATGATGCCCCAGGCCTTTTATCATCTTTGTAGCCTTCTGCTGGACTCTTTCCAGGAAATCCCTGTCTTTTTTGAACTGAGAAGTCCATAACCAGACACTTCTTAAGAGTTTAGTTTTTCCTGTTCTGACTACCCTGATCATGGCAGATTAAAATATATTCTTTTGTCACATAATCTTTACCTTTATTGACAAAACCTGTGCCATGTGATGAGTTTACTGATTAAGCAGAAGTATGACAAAGTTCAATAGCTCAGCTTACATAAAACTTAATATAATAAAAAGAGGGTAAAAAATTCTGGACTATTAATTACTTACTCAGATATGAATTAGTGACAAAAGGTAAAAGGCTCCACATCTTTTTGCATTCTTTTCTTTGTTGTTTATTCCTTCTATTGAAATTCATTTATTTTTGGTAACAGAAAAGCAATTTTGGAAAATGAAAATGTAACTACTAGAGAAGAAAAACTGAAATAATTAATTTGCTAAAACGTTCCTATTTTATTGGCTCAGTAAATGATAATTTCACCAAAATATCAGCTGTGAAGTATGCTGAGAACTGAGAACCAAAAGAAACAAGGTATTTGCAAATGTTTACAACAAATAGTAGACATTACCTAAAAACTTCTGATGTGAAATTTCTTTAATCTCATCTGAACAGTAATGTATGACTACAACTTACCTAACGAAGCAACCAGCGTAGAAATATAAAATCCTCAAACACACTGTGTAATAGGGGGAGAAGTAAATGACCACACAAAGTAGACTAATATTCAGTAAAAGACTATGTTGAATATGAATACTGAAGAACAAATGCCGATTCTCAGCTGGAGCAAACTGCTGCAGCTTCATGAAAATGAATCACAAGTAATGTAGTAGCAGTTGGGACTGAGAAGTGGGCTGCTTGAGCAATGATAATACAAGATAACTTATGTAAATGTTAGAGGGCAGCATGCTAATCAGAAGTTGCTAAAACAGTTGTTAGAAATGTTGCCACTGGACAGGATCTTTTTAAGCAAATGGGTAATCCTAACAGTACTAATGATACCAATTTATCACTAGGCTTCTGTTTGCATATTTTGTAGTTTCCAATCTGTTACAGGAAAGTGGTGGTTGAATGCCTTTTTTTTTTTTTTTTTTTAATGAACATTTTGAGTACATAATTTTATTTCATTTCTACCAGAAAATTGCCCAAACACCTTCATTAGAAATAAAGAATATCTGTTCAATACTATCCAAACAGCAGGCAGTATATGCTTTATTGAACTGAAAAGCTTTAACAAACCTTATCCTGCACATGTTTGTGCAATCAAAGTCTGCCTATGTACCCACAAGTTTAGGGAAAATATGGATGCTTCTACATAATGAACTGTGTTTTTCTACCCTTCTCTTTTTATCCAGGTGTTTGATTATATGGTATGGGATATTTTTGCAGGTGGTATAGAAAATCATATATACTAGCTGCTGCACCCACTGAGCAACACTTAACTAAATGACATAGTACCAATCACTATAACAGCATCCAATGACTCTAGAGTGGTATATTTACTAGGTGTATATTTTCCTCATTGAGAAAGGAACTTCAAAAATAGTAAAAGATACCTTTTACCTGTCTCTTTTATTGTATGCTGTGTTAGGTAAAGGGAAAATACTTAGGACAACTCTAAGTGATTTAAAAATAAAAATGCAAACTCTCACAGCAAAAATGAACCATCGAACCACGTACTGGGTGCTTGATAACTTGGCACATTGCAGTTAACACTTGGCGTAATTAACTTGCTGCTAGCACTGGATACATTAGATGTACTAGCCACTGGGCCCCTGCTATAAGCACTTCACTCTGTAGAATCAATACTGACATATTGAATAAACAACTGGATGAATCTTATACAAAAATTGATAGTAAATAGCATTTCAACCATTTCACATACATCTGAAAATTTAATAGTGCTTGATATTACTATTAGTATTGTTTCTGAAGGCCCTGATTATCACTAAGGATTAAAATTGGTCTATGAACATCAGACCTATGCTGGCTTTGCCTATGACTGTGATTGTCATGAAGAAAGCAGGCACATAAAAATACTCTTCACTGGTACCTTATGGGAAGACATTCAGATACTTGTTGATACTTGTGCAATTAACACTCTTATTGATCACTTGCTTAGTTCAGTTAATAGCAGACAAGCTGTCTGCTTCCCATCCCTGCTGTAATTAATGAAAGTAGACATTAACTGTTGCTGGAAAAATATAACTATTTCTTTACTACCTGTACTTCCTATTTCCAAGCATGGGATATGTTAGAAAATAGCCAAATTTGGTCCTGAAGTGATCACTATCTTGAGAACTTATAAATGGCTAACTGGCACAGGTTTGTAGTGGGGACACTATCATTTCTTATATATTCTTCTTAGCTTTAGTAGAGAACTTAATATTTTAGAGGGTGGGGGAAAAAAAAAGAAAGAAAGAAAAAAAGAAAAAAAGAAAAAAAGAAAAAAGAAAAAAGAAAAAAAAAAAAAGATTGCCACACTTGGATTCCCTGAAATTCCTTGTATTTTAGATAATGACAAGACTGACTCAAAAGAAAAGAACATAGCTGTTCCTTTTTCATCATATGTGAACGTAACACAACTCAAAAAAAGGTAGTTTTTGTTGCTGATGATGTTTTTTGGGGGGACAGGGAGAAAAGAGGTGGTAGCAGGGTGGGAAGATATTCAAAAAGAGAAGACGTGAGATTATGCAGTTGCACCATAACTCCAAATTCTTGAAATCAAAGGCTGTTCTCCAAGTCCTCTAAATCCATCTGAAAATGTGGATTCTTTTACTCAGCAGGAAGCTGTCAAGTCAGTGAGGAAGATTTGAACTACCACATGCAGTACCGTTTCCTGCTGTGGCTGATGAAGGAGACACAAAATAACTTTAGTGACATTATTGTTCTATTTCTTGTAATAACATATCCTCTTCTGTGCAAAGAGAGCATCTCTCCAGTACTTTGCGGTTGTTGAATGGTGTGTATGATTAAGCAATACTGTCTGTGGAAAAGTTTTCTAAAAGAAGTGATCGGACCTACTTCACTGCTGTCATTGCATTGGGCTGGGTGAATATAATGGTTGCAAACTGATGCTGGCAAGGACATAAACGGATAAAATAAAGGGACTGGAGATGTGTGCATCTTTATACTTCTGAAATACGTGAAATGGGTGAGAAAAGACTATTTTTGTTAAATTACTTAGCTTAATTTATTTTATTTATTTTTATTTTTTTAAGGAGAGGGAGAAAGGGTGCAGTATGTAAATATATACTCATTTACATTAATCTAAGCAGTAAAAGATGTTTGAACTTTTCCTCATTCTGGTCATCCTTCATTGTGTTCAGCTATTCAAGAATTACTTTTTTTTTTTTCTTGCTGCCACTAACAGTCCTTTCAGGAGTATGTTGACAGCTTTGAGCTGAGAGAATCTTTATAATAAGTGTAGAAGATATAAAGTCACAATGAGGAAGGAATTCATGTTTACAGTAGTGGGGACCACACACTGTGATAGTTTGCATTAGAAGCTCAGCAGGGGGAGTGTGAAAAGCTGTAGCATTATAGTAGATATGGGGCCTTTTTGGTGTGAATAGGTCATGTGTGTTCAAGTACCTGTCTAACATGTAACAATCAAAAAATATTATCATATTCAGCAGGGCCATTATTGCTGCTACATTGAATATGTAGCCTCTTAATATTCCCCCTATTCTCAAAATGTGATAAAGATACAGCCTCTAATAATGCATTCCTATAACAATGTCAGTAGTGCATTTCAGCATACATTGCCACAGAATAAAGAGATTGGAGCATATACGTGAATAGATCAAAATCATATAAAAATGGTATTAGTTCAGAGCAAGGTTATTCTTTCAGGTAATTAAAAACTTTAAACCAAAATGCAGGGGGAAAAAAAATCCCTGAAACAAAAATTACCAAAGCTTTACTTTTAAGCTCCGAAGAAGTATTTTTAATGTCGTAATGAGTAGAAACTTATAGCAGCTCAAGACAGATTCAAAACTCCAGGAAGCATTCTCTGGGAAGATACATGGAGCAAAGATTGAGGACTGTGGTAAGTGTCTGCCGTCTTTTTTTTTTTTTTTTTTTTTTTTTTTTTCTTTCTCTATTTCTCTCTTCTTCGAGCTTTTGAGATGAACTATAGACAGTTTGAAATTATGAAAAATCTCTAGGACACAGAGATCAAGCAGCAGAACTCTGACTCCAAAGTCCTTGTTATGACAGTAAAAGCAACATTTTATCCCTGTTATTACATGCAACACCATGCCTGGAGGAATGTTAACCTGACATAGGAAGGCACTTAAAAGTTGACAGATGCCAGAAGTACTTTTCAGCTTTCCCCAGTGGAATGAAAAGAAGTTACTGTCTTCATTTTGCAAACGAGGAACTCTAACAAACAAAGATTAAGGTCAAAAGATTTGTTTATTTTGACTGCCCAAATTGATAAATTATGGGTATGATTGCCAGAGAAAGTGGGACTTAAAGGAGTAAATGAAATCTACTTCAGGTTAGACACATAAATTATTTAAAATCAGACATCTTAGGTTAGTGTAGGTGAATCCCACTAACAGAATCACAGAATCCCCTCTTAAAAGTTGAAAGAGTATCTCCCGTTCACTTCAGAGGTAGTGAGCATTTTGGAAAACTAAGCTGTCACAAACAAAATGAAGACTGACTAATTGTAAATACCTGCGAAGAAACAGACAGATTACCCACTATGTTAATAATCTGCTTTTCAACCTCAGAAACATTGCTGTGTTTTCTCCTATGCCACAATGGATCTGTGAATTGCTATAACATTAATATCTATATATCTGGCATTCTGTAAGAAAAGATAATACAAATTACTAAATCAAATACATTTGCTCTGCTAACAATCATAAATCCCCAAGGTCAACATACATGCTTGCACTTAAACACCCCTAAATTATTAAATAAATAAATAAATAAATAAATAAATAAATAAATAAATAAATAAGAGGAAATGAATTTACTCACATGAGTGATGATCACCCACAGTGGTTGTTTGATATTTCTTTTTGTCTGCTTTATTCCAAGCCAATTTATCCAAAACAAGAAGAGTTAGATCCAAGCACAGAGAATATAAGTTAATAATAGCTATTTGTTCTTAAGATGAATGACTGATCACAATCCTCTTTTATTTATTAGATTTAAAATACTGATGTTTATTTACGTAAGCCCCTGAGTGACTAAATGTCTGTTCAACAGATATGTCCTGAAAATCTGAACGCTCAACTTCATGGTTACAATTTAACACTGTTCACCAACTTTTACCAAATATGAATGATGAACACAATCCATGCTACGACTTTCCGTTCCCCCCACACAAAAAAGCCACGAGGGGCAGGTCATTCCCAAGTCTCTTACCCAAGATGGTAATTTAGCCATAGATCTCTCCACTGTAGGATGGGATATAAGACCATGTTCCAAGTGAGCACAATAAAAAACAGACAATAAATATTTCTGGAGCAGGCATTTCTCTTTCCCGCTTGTGTGATTTCCTCTGCTATGCATAAAGTAAGACTCACTGAAGCAAAGAATTCAATCTTTCTGAATAAATGTCCTAACTACTGGCTACTTGGAAAGGGTGGGGGGAGGGCATTACTGCTTCCTCTTCTTTGCTTATAGAGTGGTCTGAAACACTGGTCTAGCAAAGAAAGGAATTCAATGCTTATATCCAGTAGAAAGTGGAAAATAACTCAATCTTCTAAGAGAGAAAAGCTGTCTGTTTGGAATCTGGCCACCTAAGAGGGAAATTACTTAAATATTGACATTATTCAGGATACTTTCATCAAATCTAATTCAATGATGAAAAAAATTGATAATCAAGTACTTATATTCAAGTACTTATGGGAGCTGAGGACTTCAGGAAACTACAAACTTTCTAAAATGTATCTCAAATTCCTAAACACTATTTGTCAATCAAGTCAGAGGGATTTATTTTTCCTTAAGAGAAATATGTACTATTCACTTTAGAGACACAAGCTTTCTGTAAATAAAACAAGGTAAATGCACATATTTGGACACTGGAACTTTGTAACTCATGTTGTTTAGCAAAATGTAACAAACAGCAATTGAAGGAGGAGTACTCTTTCTGCTGAACAGGAGGGAAGACTTGCTGCAAATGAGTACAGATGAGGCACAGCATCTTTAACTGAAAGAAAAAATGCTTTAATAATTCCTCTTTTCTTCTTTCCTCTTACTGGTGGGAGCTGTAGCACACTTCCATGCATTTATAATATCTCCTTTGTATGTCACCATGAGGGATTCATTACAGATGTTTTTTGTTCTTGTTGTACTTTAAAGTCAGTTCTATCTAGCCCTTAAAATCTCATTCTTAAATGATCATATGTTATCTTTGTTCATACCTTTGTGATATTAGATATCCTTGTGGCCTTGTGTTTGTATTTGCAAAGCTTTTCCTACCTCTTGACATTTTAAACTCCTGGAGACTGCTAACATAGTTCTAGAAAACATAAAAGGAAAGAACCTCTTTGATGAACTGAAACAGTGAATCAAATGCCCTCATTTTCTACTAGAGGCCTGGCAGAAAGATCTTGACAAATTGGTGGGCTGGGCAATCCCCAAATGCATGAATTTTAACAAGAGCAAGTGCCAAATTCTGCAGAACCTATCTAAGGGGTGGGAGTCTAGTGGATGGGTCCACCCTCTTTTAAATGGTGCCCAGCAACAGGACAAAGGACAATAGGCACAAACAGGTACACAGAAAGGAACATCTGGACACATGAAAGAACTTTACTGTGAGGGTAACAGAGCACTGGAACAGGCAGCCCAGACAGATTGTGAAGTCTCCTTCCCTGGAGATACTCAAAACCCAGCAAGATGCTTTCATATGTAACCTGCTGAAGGGAATCTGTTTTAGCAGAGGACTGAAGATAGTGATCTCGGGCTGGACTCAATGATCTCTAAAGGTCCCTTCCACACCCTACAGTTCTGTGATTTCCTACAATTCTTTAGGGGTCCCTTCCACTTACACAACAACTGAAATTAAGTTTGTACAAAAAAGAAAAAAACATTCCATGTGGTACCTTCAACAGTGGCAGAGCCCTTAATTCCCTGGGCTGAGAATTGTAACTTGGAGTAAGTAAGGTGTCATGTTACCTTACTCTGTAGCTAAGAGCTTTTTTTTTTTTTTTTTTTTTTTTCTCTTCCCTAATGGACATGAAAAGAAGATGATTAGAGCAACCCATTCACCTCTATGTCCATTAATATCAAAATTTGGAAGAAAAAGTGCATGTTCATTTCAGTGAACTGTGTTTGATATTCTGAAAGCTGATTCTTTTCATATGAAAAACCTAAACTGTTTTCAGGGTTTGTGTACAGTGCAAATCTACAAAATACTAAAATATATAATAAAAAATACATTCTTTAAAGAAGAGGGCTAGCAGCAACACTGCTTCATTCTGAATGGTATATTAGCAGCCCTGGCTGAGATAGAAGAACAGCAATGTCACATGCTGGGTGGATGGGGGAAAAGCGGTAGATGTAATCTACCTTGATTTTAGAAAGGCATTTGATACTGTCTCCCACGACATCCTTATAACAAAGCTGAGGAAGTGTGGGATAGATGAGTGGACAGAGAAGTGGGTTGAGAACTGGCTGACTGGCAGAGCGCAGAGGGTCGTCGCTGGTGGTGCAGAGTCTGGCTGGAGACCTGTAACCAGTGGTGTCCCCCAGGGGTCTGTGCTGGGTCCGGTCTTGTTCAACATCTTCATCAATGACCTTGATGAGGGGATAGTGGCCACCCTCAGCAAGTTTGCTGATGATACGAAGTTGGGAGGATTGGCTGACACGCCTGAAGGCTGTGCTGCCATTCAGCGAGACCTGGACAGGCTGGAGAGCTGGGCAGTAAGAAACCGGATGAGGTTCAACAAAAGCAAGTGTAGGGTCTTACACCTAGGGAGGAATAATTGCATGCACCAGTACAGGCTGGGGGATGAGCTGCTGGAGAGGAGCTCTGCAGAGAGGGACCTGGGCGTCCTGGTGGACGACAGGTTGGCCATGAGCCAGCAGTGTGCCCTCGTGGCCAAAAAGGCCAATGGCATTCTGGGATGCATTAAGAAGAGCGTGTCCAGCAGGTGGAGGGAGGTGATCCTCCCCCTCTACTCTGCCCTGGTAAGGCCTCATCTGGAGTACAGTGTCCAGTTCTGGGCTCCCCAGTACAAAAAAGACAGGGATCTCTTGGAAAGAGTCCAGCGGAGGGCCACAAAGATGGTGAAGGGCCTGGAGCATCTCCCCTATGAAGAAAGGCTAAGTGAACTGGGTCTGTTAGCTTTTCTCACTTTCCTTGAGAAAAGACAACTGAGAGGGGACCTGATCCAGGTTTATAAATATCTGAGGTGTGGCGGCCATAGCGGTGAGGCCAGTCTCTTTTCAGTGGTACGTGGAGACAGGACGAGGGGAAACGGACATAAGCTGCAGCATAGGAAGTTTCGCACGAATGTGCGTAAGAACTTCTTTACGGTGAGGGTGACGGAGCACTGGAACAGGCTGCCCAGGGAGGTTGTGGAGTCTCCTTCTCTGGAGATATTCAAGTCTCGCCTGGACGCCTACCTGTGCGACCTGGTGTAGGGAACCAGCTTTGGCAGGGGGGTTGGTCTCGATGATCTCTAGAGGTCCCTTCCAACTCCTACAATTCTGTGATTCTGTGAAAACTCATTAAAAATTCTTTCCTTTAGTAGACAATGGACTGTGTGGCTGAACTGTGCTGGTGTTGGTTTTCTGATCTATGATTTACAGTTTTTGTCACTGAGTAAGACGTCCTTATTAGCAAAAACTTCTGAACAGAATATGCAGCTCTACATTAAGTTTCTGATGCTTTTTAGAAGTGTCTGATTACACTTCTGATACCTTTTTAAATATCAGGGTTAAATCCAGCCTACTTACAAATAAATGAATACATCTGGAGTGAGGTTACTTATAAAACATCATGTGGCTTTTGCTAATAAAGTTATGATGAGAATTGTTTTCTGTAAGTCAATGAAGATCCAAGAGCAAGACAAAAAAAAAAAAAAAAAAAAAAAAATCAAGCTTGATCTATAAAATTACACAGGAGAATGAAAATTACATGAATTTTATTAAGGACAGAAGCTATCAGAAATATATATTTTATTTAACTTCATATACCCAAAGACATTTGATGAAACCAACTTAAAAAAAAAAATGGGAATTATTAAATGAATTAGGAATCCCCAAAGATGGGATTCCAAGTTCTATTCATCTTTTGAACTCGCATGACATAAACACCAGAAATAAAGTATACCTCTCCCTAGGAGACACAGTAGCATTGCTGTTAAACATGATCAATGGTGTAAGTGAAAACACGGGGTAAGGTTTACAGTAGAGATAATTAAACTAGACAATGTATTTGGCAAGAAATAAACAAACAAAAAGACTGGGCTTCATGTGCACAGAATTTTTTTTTTTTTTTTTTTTTTTCCCCCCCCCCAGCTAGGTCATTGATTTTATGAAAGATATTACTCCTTCCTTTGAAATTTCCTCTTTTAGAATGGATTTCCTTTTGGGAAAATACATACAATTTCTCAAAATAAATTAATTTCATACAATGTGTAATTAAACTATGGAACTCAATGCCACAGGATGTTCTGAAGACCAGATTTCTAAATGAGTTCAAAAAAAGGAACTTGAAAGTTCATATTCCACCTGGGACTTTTAAACATATCATGACAAAATGAGAATACCCAAAGTCCTTCATTCAAGGAAGCTGGGAGAGAAAAAACTGTAAAGAATGAGTATAGTATCCTTGTTCCTGCACGAGTCTGGGAGAAAATCCTGGGTCAGATCCTCTGTTTATGTTTGTTAGTAATTTTCCTGCAATCTAGGCCAGTTAGGCACATACACTTAAACATTCATAGTAGGTTAATTGAGTGCAGTGGTTTGAGACCTTCAGTTTCACATTGTTAAATTTATACTACATGGCCTACACTACAAGTGAAGAGCTACACTGTATGAATTGATTACTGTTCAGTACTCAACAAGATCAGTAGTGGTATTCCCTAAATCAATTATATACATATAACTGATATATATATTTATAAATATAAATGCTAAACTAGATGATCTTAAAGATGATCTTTTGGCCCCTTTGTATCCAACATTTGAGTTTCATAATGAATGTACGGAAATTAGATACTACTATGATATCCACTTCTAGACTTCTGACACAGAAAAATGTTTTCTTAAGCACACGAGATCACCATGGTCTAGATGTCCAGAAAGATGAAACACCTCTGAAGATACCTTTGTATAGTGTACAATAAACAAATATACCTATGTTATGGTATAGCAGTGTACAATTAACGAATATACAGATGTTAAAGTATAACAAAGAGCTTGACTATGACGTTATTACACCAAAGCAGGAAACAGAAATGATAGGTACACTCACCCATAACCTGGGCTCGCATTGGAATCTCCTCACTGGTGGTCAGCTCTTAAATGGGTCTAAGAGAGGTGGAGCCAGGTGAATTGCCTTCACCTGTGCTCCGGTGGCTGACTCATTGCTCGCCTCATATGTTTAATCAGAGGTTTAGGCCGTGATTCAGCAGTCTCCATACACTCCACCCCTTCACGGCATGAACGAATGATTAGGTTGACTAAACAGTGAGCTTTTCCTAATACAGAGATCCAATACACAGTTTCCATTGCGACGCGGGTAAAATTCAAGATGAGTGACGATTGGTGAATGTTGATATTCTTTTATGGGCCAGTGCTCGATGATGTTACTGGAGGCATGCAGTCATGAGGTCTGTCCTATATTTCATCAGTCCCATGTAGATCATCACCAGGTGTTGCATGTGATCTGACAGTAACACTGGAATGCTTTGATGGCATTTCGTTCCTCCCGGTGATCCTGAAGGCTCGAAGACTCATGGGGAATAATGCAGATGTTTCAGAGGTACTGGGAGGGGAAGGTCTGCCCTCCAGGGTAAGATACAGGCCATATTTCTATCCTGGATCAACACTTCCGCTTGTACTGGGGCACATCCTGACCACCTGTACCACACCTTCTGGCCAGATGTCTGCAGCTGCATAATAATATCAGGCACCAAAGGGGGTGTCCTGATTTGCCATAAGGACATGATGGGAGTCCCTTTAGCAATGAAGATTGGAGTGTTGACCACAATATCAGTAGGCCATGTACCTATTACTGGAGGGACTACTGAGCCTTCCACCTCCAACAATCTCCCCCAGGGTGCAAGTAGGCCACACCACCTAGGTCCTACCTGCACCTTCCAAGGCCATTTTATTCTATGGGTGCCTGGATCTAAATTCTCAGGGGCAGGGAGCAGAAGATTATTTTCATTACCAATCTGGGGTCTTACCTGATTATCAGTGCCTGTAATTTGGATTCTAAGTAGGGTGGCCCATGTTGTCTGCAACATTCTCAGGGCACTGGGTCTGCCGTCTCGGGGTCATTCATTCAGGTCCCGCAAGGTTTCATACAGTCTTTTTGTCCACTGCTGCAGGGGCTGGGAGTCTGTCTTCAGGGCAGCCTTAAGAATACCATTATAACGTTCAATAAGGCCTGCCTCCATTGGATTATATGGCAGGTGGAATCGCCATTTGATGTTATTTTCTTCTGCCCAGCGCTGTATCGTTGCACCAGTAAAATGAGTCCCTTGGTCGCTCTCGATGACTTGAGGTGTCCCGTAGGCAGACATCAGTTTAGTGAGTGCCTTGTTAGTACATGCCCGGTTTGCTTTCGGCACTGGACAGGCCTGCAGTAGCCCACTTGCAGTGTCGATGCAGGTCAGGGCATATCTCGCCCCCTCAGACCGAGGAAGGGGCCCAGTGTAATCGACTTGCAATCGCTGGAGAGGATTATGTCCTCAAGCAAGATGGGCTGTTGTTTTAGGCAATGATCTCAGTCTCATCTTGGAGCAAGCGTCGCAATCCCAGCATGCCTGGACAATATCAGGTAGCTGTATGGGCAGTTCCCATGCTTTTGCAGCTGCCCACATTGTCTTTTGTCCTGCATGCTGTAGCTTTTGATGTAACCGATGGGCAATGTTCTCAGATGGTGAATTCTCAATCCATCGAACTCGGGCCAGTGTGTCGGCTTCATCGTTTCCCGGTGACTGTAGGGGCTGATGACCAGAAACATGGTAGACACATACAGTCCTGTGTTTGACTGTATTCCATATGTCTAACCACACATCCTTGCCCCAGATCAGCTGGGCATGGATAGTCCATTTCTGGGTGGCCCACTGTGTAATCCAAAGAGTGAGCCTCCGGTACACAGCCCAACTATCTGTACAGATATTCAGGACACCATCACTGGGTTCCTTGGTTATAACCATCCACACGGCTCACAATTCTGTCCATTGGCTGCTCTGACCATCCCCCTCGTCAAACCAGATTGTCTTGATGGAAGGATGGTATGTTATTGCTCTCCACTTGCTCGGGCTGCCCTTGCTGGACCTATCTGTGTACCAGGCATCTTCAGGGATAGGATATTTTCCCTCCTGAATGGGACTCTTCTCTGGTGGAGTGACCAGTATTTCTTTTGGTGCATCACTGTGATACGTCACTGGGCCTAGAATTTTCTGAAGTTCTTCTTTCAAGGATGATGAAGACAGACTACTCCTTTGGCTGAGATAGGCGACCCATCGTGCCACTGTTTGTGCTTGGGCCACCCCTGTCTTAGGAAGGTCGGTCAGATCTTTCACCCACCCCTGAATCGGCAGAGTGGTCTTAACTAATACTTCAGCCATTTGAGTTATTGACTCTACTGCCTGTAATGCCAAATAGGCAGCCAATAACTGTTTTTCAATCATAATGTATCTTTCTCCTGCTCCATGCCAGACCTCAGACCAGAAATCAATGGGGGTCTGAAACGAACCCTGGTGTTGTCATAGGCCCCGACCAAAGCCATCTTGAGTGACGTGAATGTGCAACTCAGCTGGGAGGGTAGGATCAAATACACCCATTGCCTGGGCTTGTTTAACTGCCAGTTTTGCTTGTTGGAAAGCATCCTGTTCTGTTTTCCCCCAGTCCCATAGCTGCCCCTTTTTTGAGAGTCTAAACAGCGGCCTTAGCAGCTGTGCTAAGCGAGATATAAAGAAACGCCAATAACCCAATAAACCTAGAAACTCTTGCAGTGGCTTTGATGTTGTAGGGACTGGGAACGCCTGAACCTTATCTATGACAGCACTGGGTAGTACTTTGGTCTTTCCTGACCAAAGCACCTCCAGGAATTTTACAGACAGGCCCGGACTTTGCACCTTTTGGGGATTTATAGCCCATCCCCTCCATTGTAAATAGGCAGTTAATGAATCTGCTGCCTGCCCTACTGCCTCCAGTGAGTCAGATGTCAGCAGGAGATCATCAATATAATGATATAGGTCAACATCATCAGTTTTTTTTCCCAATCAGCCAGGTCACGTGCCACTAGATTGTGACAATACGTTGGTGAATGCACGTACCCCTGTGGCAGGACCTGAAAGGTCCACTGCCTGCCTCTTCACGTAAATGCAAATTGATCTTGCAATTCCTCAGCAGTTGGGATACTGAAGAACGCATTTGCTAAATCTAGGACACGATAGATTTTTATATCCCTACTTAATGTGTCCATTAAGGAGGCAATATTGGGTACGGCCGCATGAATAGGCAGCGTGACCTTATTTAATTCTCTGTAATCCACTGTCATTCTCCACGTGTCATGTGACTTCCGCATCAGCCATATGGGGGAATTATAGGGGTTGTGTGCAGGTCTTATAATGCCCACTTTTTCTGCACCATTTTCGATATTTCATCCTGCCCACCTGGGAGTCTGTACTGTCTCACATTAGTAATCCGGCACAGTTTCGGCAGGCAAATAGGCCCATGTTTTGCATGGCCTCTTAATAGTACCTGCACCACCCAGATACTAATACATCTCTGTCAAAGTCTGAACTCTCCCACAGTTGTCTGGAGAGCCAGACCCCACAGAATATCTATGCCCAAGGTGTATTCCTGGACTGGGGCAATAGATACCTTGTACTCCTGGGGTGGGAGACGCCCAACCCCCAATTTCAACCTTGTTTGGACGACAGGAATAGTCTGTCCCCCAAAACCACCAATCTTCACTCTGTCTCCATCAAATTTGGTCAGATCTCCGTAGATAATTGATGTTTCTGCTCCAGTGTCCACTAATGCCATAACTCTCTGAATACTTTTTTGGGATCAATAAATCGTTAATTCTACATAGAGCCTCCGGTCCCATTCGTTACACCATGAATTGTGCTAGGGCCAATTCTTTTACTTCCGGTGGCTCAGGCATTGTGGCCCAAGACACCTGAGGCAGCTTCTTTTTCCTATTAGGAACAGTGAAATCTTCTAGATTCCATGTCATCGTTGGTATTCTCTCTATAAACCTTACCCTTGGTTTCTTAGGGTAGCTCTGAAATTCTGGATTGTCCTTTAGTTGTCTCCAAAGCTGGAGAAGGACATGGTTGGGCTGGCGGTCAATCTTAGCAATTGGGCCCCAGCCCGAATTAAGTCATTAAACATTTGTTTTCGGGAAACCCTTATGGGTCCCGATCAAGGAGCTCGAGTAGCCAGCATCTTGGTTTTAGTCACCAGCAGGACCTCAGCTTCTTCCAATGTCTGAATGTTGCGCCTGGTCTGCAGGCATTCTGTTTCTCCTAGGTCAGCTACTAACTGGGCAGCCTGCTGGACTACCTCTTCTGAAGCCACCAGAGAATTTAATATAGAGACCAAAGCATCATACAAATGAGAGGGAGCTTGCTGTAGAATTAAGTCTCTCATCCCTGCTGAGAATTTGACCATATCAGGGCCATCAAATGTGTCTTCATAAATTGCTTCCCTTACATCTAGTTCGTGGATATAACTTTGAAGGTCCTCCATGGACGACCACATCCCTGTATGTAGAAGGTATATCAGATTTATTCTGCCATACCATACGGCAGGCTGCCATTAACTATTCTATTATAGAATGGTTTTCATCAGGATATTGATTACCCACATATAACCTCTGCCTAAGAGGCAGGAAAGACAGTCATGGAGGCCAACTTGGCTATTTCTGGGCCATTCACCAGAACACTTTCTGTCCCAAATCCCACAGTCTTAATAACCAAGCTGGCACACTTTCTCTAGGCTTCTGCCGAAATCGCTGTACTAAATCCATCAATTCCATTGCTGTGGAATTGATGCTCAAACAGCCTCAAGTTTGCTCTCCTGAAGCTCGGTATCCTGACTCCACTCTTAGCCAGGTCCATATTCCTCCCTCCGTCTGGGTTTCTGCCTCAGCACAGCTGTTGCAGCGGATGGTCAACCATGTTTCTTCCAATACAGTGCCACAACCTTGTGTTCCCAGATGAGAGGAGCAGCCTGCCTAATACCTAACTCCCTCCCTGCTCCCTGAGCATTTTGGATAAGTTTTCAGGTGTTTAAGTAATAATTCTTTGTAATTATATAATAATTAAGTAATAATTCCATTGCTGTGGAATTGATGCTGTGGCCGGGCTGTTACATGCAAATGTGTCTGGGCAGGGGGCCACTGATCAGGCAGCACCCCTGCTGGTCTGTCCTGTACTTTTTTTGTTTTCTGAGTTATGACAGGACAGACTTCTAGTGGATCTGTCAAAATTGGAGAGTTGAGATCTAATTTAGATTTTTTACTTCCTGATCAATGAAGTCTGTTGATTCAGGAGTCTGGTCATTGTCTATTGAAATGTCATGAACTTGATCTATTGGAAGATGCAGAATTGGTTTCTTCCCTGTTAAATACCAAGTTCTGGCTCCAACTTTTTGATACAGTCTTTTAAAAGTTTATTTTAATTCTCTAAAGTATTACTCCTCATTTCCACGTGATTTAAAGCATTTAATAGTAGCCATGCCACTGTGGAAGCAGCTAATTATCTTTCTTTCATGATCAGTATATCTTTGTTAAGTCCCTAAAATTAATCTGCCATGCGATATGGGGAAATATTTACCATAACATGTAAGGGACCCCATTTTTCAATTATGACTGCTAGTTCATAATAGGGAGATCCCACAAATCCTGGGATCTGCCCTGGAATCATTTTATCTAGGGGGATAGCATTCTCCCCTTTGACCCATTTAAAGAGATTCCGTAGGAAGGACATAATGTAAAATTAATATATTTGGCCTGGCTTGCCAAGTGTACAATAAATGAATATACCTATGTTATGGTATAACAGTGCACAATTAACAAATATACAGATGTTAAGGTATAACAGAGAGCTTGGTTATGATGTTATTACACCAAAGCAGGAAACAGAAATGATAGGTACACTCACCCATAACCTGGGCTCACGTGGGAAATTCCAGTAGAGTGGATCTCCAGAAGAGATCCTTTCCCACTGGTGGTCAGCTCTTAAAAGGGTCTAAGAGAAGTGGAGCCAGGCTCCACCCCTTCTGACAGCACAGGTGAATTGCCTTCATCTGTGCTCTGATGGCTGACTCATTGCTTGCCTCAGGTGATTAATCAGAGGTTCAGGCTGTGATTCAGCAGTCCCCATACAGTGTAGTCATGTCAGTAAACCTTTAAAATTTCCCTTGAAGCTTACCATCAGAACCACCAACCTAATAGAATGCAACATGGTAAAATTTGAAGGTTCTCTGAAAGCTAAGCATAGCATTTCTGGTAAACTGATAACACTAGACTGAGGCTCACAAACAAAATCTACTCTTCCTGCTTCAGTGACTACAACAGGTTTGTAGTTGAAAGACTCCCAGCTGAGTATTCTTCAGGAAGCTGCTAACAACTACCTGCAAAAAACATTGAATTCAGTGTGTTGAAATTCACAGTTCAAGACAATGTTAAATTTTTCTTTGTAAGCTTTATTATCTTTTTTTTTTTTTCAGTTTTTTTTTATTCCTTTTTTCCTTTGATTAAGTTTCAACTAACTAGAATTTCTCCCTAAGCCTTTTAGAACTGAAAGTAATTTAAGAAGCTGTTCCTAGATATATTTCTGCTGTTAGATTCCAGCTCCCAGATTAGACTCTGTTAACTGACTGTGTAAACAGGCTTATTTTATGTTGACATCTCAAACATGGACATAAATTTGATGTGTTAGCAAATCTGCTCTGATTAAACTTAGGATCAAGAACCTGATCGCACCACTGTACAAGCACAGTCTTTATCAGATTGGTAACCTCCAAGGAAGGGCAGGAAGTCCAATGTCTCTTGTATAAATGACTTTATATTGTTTAGTCTTATTGACTACAGTCATTCAACTTCAAAAACGCTTTACAGAATCATAGAATCCTTAGAGTTGGAAGGGGCCACTGAAGGTCACCAAATCCAACTCTCCTGCAATGAACAGGGACACCACAGCTAGATCAGGTTGCCCTGGACCTTATCCAGCCTTGCCTTGAAAGTCTCCAGAGATGGGGCATCAACCACATAATTGGGCAACCTGCTTCAGTGCCTCACCACCCTTACTGTAAAAGATTTTTCTCTTATATCTAACCTAAATCTACAATCTTTGAGCTTGAAGCCATTTCCTTGTTCTATCACCACAGATCCTGCTAAAAAGTCCCTTCTTTCCTGTAGCTCATCTTTAGATATTGAAAGACTGCTATCTGGTCACCTCGGAGTCTTCTTCAGGCTGAACAGCCCCAGCTCTCTCAGCTTGCACTCATAGGAGAAGTGTTCAATTCCGTGGATCATTTTTATGGTCCTTTTCTGGATGTACTCCAGCAGGTACATGTGTCTTCTATACTGACAATTCCACATCTGGACACAGCACTCTAGGTGAGGCCTCACCAGAACAAAATAGAGAGGCAAGATCACCTCTCTCAATCTGCTAACCATGCTTCTTTTGATGCAGCCCAGGATACAGTTGGCTTTCCGGGCTGCAAGGGCATCTTACCTCGCCGAGGTTTGCTTTGGAGCTGCTCCAGCCAGAAGCACAGCGAGGTACAGGGGGGTCGGTTCTGGTCGGTTCTCTCATTCAGGGGTCCCTGAGACAGCAGAGCAGCCGGGCAGCTCTTGGTCAGGTAGTTCTCGCGAGAGAAGCTGATGTAGTGGGGGTATTGCCAGGGCAACGGCTCTGCGTTCACACCCTCCCCTAGAAAAAGCCTCAGGGACAGAGAGGAGGAGTCGGGGTGTGAGAATCAGCTGGGCTGATTTATCGAGGAGAAACAGTAAACACTCATACAGGAGACAACACAGCAAGGACAGTTGTTATCACTGTCAAGTAAGTGGTAAGTGTGCGGGCTCCTGTTAACGACCTGGCAACGGGGCGAAGGCAGAGCCAGCACTACCGGCAGCAGGGTGGGGCTGATCAGTCACACCCCGTTAAAGCTATCTAGTAGTGTTAGTGTGCCTGCTGGTTTGCAACGGTTGCACCCGGGTGGAAGCCTACCACCACAAAAATTGTAGAGACCCAGACAGAAGTCCCATGCTCACGCAGAAAGAAGACTGCAGCCAAAAAGAGCGTGGAGACCCAGACTGAGGTCCTGTGCATGCTTGAAAGGATAGCTGATTCTAAGACAAGTGTGGAGACTCAGACTGAGGCCCCAACACAAGATGCTAGTGTGCAGGACAGTGGCTGTTATAAGTGACAGAGCCTGGCCTTTGCAGTGCCAGGGGATGGAAGTGGTAGTTGTATAAGATGTGACCAGCTAAATGACTTATTCAGCCTTATGGTTGACCTGAAGGAGGAGGTGGAGAGGCTGAGGACCATAAAGGAGTGTGAGAAGGAGACTGATTGGTGGTGCCAGCTCCTATCAGCCCTGAGATCTTGGCACACAGCTGAGGCTCCATATGGAGCACTTCACCCCCTGCTGCCTTGCAAACAGGTGGGAGAGGGGAACTGGCAGGCAGATAGTGCTGCAGTGAGCCCCCTGTCCTCTCCTCCCCCTAACAACAATTTGAGAAAGGAGGAAGAGTAGAAACGGATACCAGCTCGGCAAAATGGGCATCCCCCATCCCGACCATCCTTGGCCCCCCATGTGCCTCTGCACAATAAGTTTGAGGCCCTGGAACTCGAGGGAGAGTTGAGTGAGGGTGTGGAGGGAGGTCCACCCCTGAGGTTGCCTCGGGTGAAGTGGTTGACCCAGGCCTTAAGACTGCCTTCGCCCGGAAGGACAGAAGGGTGATTGTCATAGGCAACTCCCTGCTGAGAGGAACGGAAGGCCCTATATATTGGCCTAATCCTACCTGTAGGGAGGTGTGCTGCCTCCCTGGGACACGGGTCAGGGACATTTCTAGGAAACTTCCTGGACTGATTTGCCCTTCTGATTATTAGCCCTTATTGATAGTTCAGGCTGGCAGTGATGAAGTTGCTGAGAAAAGCCTCAGGACTATCAAGAAAGACTTCAGGGGACTGGGGCGTGTAGTTGATGGAGTGGGCATGCAGGTAGTATTTTCTTCTATACCTTCAGTGGCAGGGCAGGATACTGAGACATACCAAAAAACCCGCCACATAAATAAATGGCTTAGAAGTTGGTGAAAACACAGGAATTTTGGGTTTTTTGACCATGGCACAACTTACTTGGCAGCTGGCATGATGGCTGCAGATGGAAGTAGCCTGTCTCTGAGGGGTAAGAGGATCTTAGATGAGGAACTGGTGGGACTCATTGAAAGGTCTTTAAACTAGGTATGAAGGGGGAAAGGGACAAAATGAGGGCTACTGGGGTTGAGTGGGTTGTTCGAGGGCTCGTACCAAACTTGATGGGTGATAACAGTGAAGTAAAAAGGGATGGACTGGGGCAGGGGGATGCTGGGGATGCTGCTGTTCTAGGCGATCCTAGATCCTCTATAAAGATGGTGAGACGGAAAGCCCAGCTGAAGTGCCTTTATACCAGTGCACACAGCCTGGGAAATAAGCAGAACGAGTAGGAAGCCATGATGTGCTTGGAAAGTTATGACCTTGTTGCTATCACGGAAACATGGTGGGATGACTCCCATAACTGGAATACCATTATTGAGGGATATTGGCTCTTTAGAAGGGATAGGTGAAGTAGTAAGGGTGGGGGAGTTGTCCTCTGTGTCAAAGAGTGGATAGACTGTAGGGAGCTCCCTCTGAGAAACAGTCAGGAATGGGTTGAGAGCCTGTGGGTTGGAATTAGGGACGGGTCTAACAAAGGCCAGCTGGTGATAGGCATATATTACAGGCCACCTGATCAAGGGGAGACTGTTGATGATGCTTTCTTCCTTCAGATGTGGGAGGCTTCATGCTCATGGTCTCTTGTCCTGATGGGGGACTTCAACCATCTGGATATCTCTTGGAAAGACCACACGGCGAGCTGCAAGAGGTCCAGGAGGCTCCTGGAATCCACTGATGACAACTTTCTGGTCCAGGTATTGGACAGACTGACCAGAGGTGAAGCGTTGCTGTGCCACGGATAGTGCCCTAATTAGATTGTTCTCGAGCGGGGAAGCATAGCAGTACTCGATATGAGTGATGAAGCTTCACTTTATTGTTGCACACATAGGGTTTATATAGGTTTCCAATACACGTGTTTGCTTACTATTGGTGCACAATGTTGGCTGCTAGGTGGGCTGCTCAGCCTTAACCAATGCTCAGTCAGCATTCACCCCTGTGCTGCTAAGCCAGTTTACTTGTCAGCCCCCCCACACATCCACAGAGCACAGCTGCAGATGTGGGCCCACTGTTTACATGCTGCCCCAAGGACGTTGTGACTGCTATCTAACTCCTAGTATTTTCCCATGGGTATGCACTCTGTGCTGCCATACAGACAGCATTCTCGTGGCCACCTTGCTCTTGCAGCCATTCCCCAACATTGCTGGACCTGCTGCTCACCAATGCGGAGGAGATAATTAAAGGTGTTAAGGTTGGAGGCAGCCTTGGCTGCAGTGACCATGCCCTGATTGAGTTCGTGATCTCGAGGGATGTGGGCCTGGCAAAGAGTGGCATCAGTACCCTGAACTTTGAAAGAGAGAACTTTAAGCTGTTCAATGGACTGTTGGCCGAGATACTCTGGGATGCTGTCTTTAAAAACAAAGATGTTGAGGAGAGCTGGCTACTCTTCAAGGATGCCTTTCTGAGAGCACAAGAGCTCTCCGTCCCTCTGAGTAAGAAAGCGGGCAGAGGAGGTAGGAAGCTGGCGTGGCTCGGTAAGTACCTGCTGGGCACGCTGAGGGCAAAGAAAGGTGCGTATAAGATCTGGAAACAAGAGTGTGTCACCTGGGAAGAGTACAGCGATGTCGTCCGGACTTGCAGACGTGGGATCAGGAGAGCCAAGGCACAGGCAGAACTGAACTTGGTGAGGGACGTGAAAAACAATAGGAAGACGTTCTACGGATACATTGGACAGCAGAGGCAGGCCAAAGTGAGTGCACCTCCTTTGGTAATTGTAAAAGGAGAACTGGCTTCAACGGGTGAAGAGAAGGCTGAGGTACTGAATGAGTTCTTTGCTTCGGTCTTCATTGGCAGCCAGGATACCAGTACTTCTCACATCCCTGCATCCCTAAACCTCTAGGTGGGGACAGAGTGGTAAATCCCCCCGCGCTGTGAGGACAGAGCAGGTCTGAGACTGCCTCCTGAGACTGAATGTGTACAACTCTATGGGGCTGGACGGCATGCATCCCAGGGTTCTGAAGGAGCTGGCTGAGGTGGTTGCCGAGCTGCTCTCCATCATATTTGGAAAGTCGTAGCTGTCAGGTGAGGTCCCAGATGACTGGAGGACGGGTCACATCACTCCCATTTACGAGAAAGGGAGCATGGAGGACATGGGGAACTACAGGCCGGTGAGTCTTACCTCTGTGCCTGGGAAGATCATGGAACAGACAGATCATCCTGGATGACATGCTTGATCACACGAGGAATGAGCATGTGATCCGAGACAGCCAGTAATCAGAGAAGACAGAGGCAAAAATGTTGTTAAGTGCCTCAGCCTTCTCCTTGTCTGTTGTTACCACCTTGCCTTTGTCACTCATTAGAGAGGATACTCCCTCCTGGACTTTCCTGTTCTGGTTGAGCTACTTGTAGAAGCCTTTCTTGTTCATCTTGACATGCCTTGCCAAGTTTAGTTCAAGCTGAGCCTTGGCTTTCCTGACCCCATCCCTACACATCTTAACAGCTTCCTTATACTCTACCCACGGTACCTGTCCCTGTTTATTCTTGCTCTTCAGTTTGACCAGCATGTTCCTGTCCAACCATGCTGATCTCTTGCCTTCCTTTCCTTACTTGCTACATGTGGGGATGGAGAGTTCTTGCACCCTGAGAAAAGCCTCTTTAAAAATCTGCCAGCTCTGCTCTGTTTCCTTGCCCATGAGGACAGTTTCCCAGGGTGCTTTGTTGACTAATTCTCTGAAGAGCTGGAAGTTAGCTTTCCTAAAGTTTAGCTTCCTAATTTTACTCTTTGGCTGGCTCATATCCCTCCTATATCTGGAGGTAGAAGGCGTCATCGATAGGCTCTGCCTATTGGTCTGGTAGATACCAGTCACAGGGCTCCGTTTGCTGCCTCAACCGCTGTCACCTACAGGCTTTTGACTTGCTCATGACCGTTCTTTAGGGACAGCTCTTCAAATTCTATTCCTTTCCTGATGTAGAAAGCAACACCCCTTTCCCTCCTTCCTCACCTGTGTATTCTGACCAGCTTGTAGCCGTAGATAGCCACACTCTAGTCATGGGAATCATCCCACCAGGTTTCAGAGACAACTATATTGTGATTTTCTAGTAACACAATAAATTGAAGTGATTGCTTAGGGAATATAATCACTTGCTCTATAAAATTTGAATACACTTATGGGACTGGCACTTTCCATTGAGTGTCAGAACAGCTAAATTTACTCTGGAAACAACTAGTCCTGATCTGATGGCTGCTCTTACAGTTAAAATTAGAAGTCTTCTTATGAATCAAACCCTAATGTATTTTGCATAGATGGGATGGAAACAGAGCCTTCTGCTTATCTCTTTTCTTCTGAGCAGGTAATTATATACAGAGAGGAGATGACTCTAGTTAGCAGATGGGTGAGATGCAGGAGAAGATTCTGGGAAAGTTCTGACAAGAAGCCATGGTAGTACAAAAAAGCAGAATTCCCAAAGTAACCCGCAAAGACTTTGATAACTGCAAAAGTAAAATGAAAGGCTAAAAGGAAAGATGTGCCTTTGCCATGAAGCAGAGTAGATTTTATTCAACTCAAAGAGTAATTTTTTTTCTCCTTGCACTGTAATATCATCTAACTTTGGAAGTCTGTTTCTTCCTACATGTACTTTGAAGAAAATGTATGATAGGTCTACGTGAAGGCTCTGGCAGACTCAGAGTCTCACAACAAATAGAATAGCCTTCATCGTGGTAGATCTTGACATTCTATAAGACAGGATTTAAAGGAGAAGTAAGTCTTTGTACAGAATTTTAAGTAAAAACAGCTTCTGTCTCCATGAAGATTAAATGATTCAGGCTAATTTATAGTTAGTCCATGAATGAGTATTTAGTCACATACATGTGACACCTGCAGTTCATCTCATTTCATGACATATATGAGTCCGACTCGAACAGGGATTAATGTCGTCAAGCTGGCTTTTAATGTCCTATGTATTATTCGATTTCAGGAAAGAGGAACATAGGAACTAGTCTGCTAGGTCTTGCAGTCATACAAGTTTTATATATGCTATGTTTTCTAGGAGATAATGTATGTGGTTAATAAAAAGTAAATATTCTGTTGGAGGTGGCATTTTGTCTTTTAGAAAGAGTAGACTGTACATATATTAAACTATAGAAACAATTACATGATTTAAGGAAAACAGTATAAGAGTCTAATTTCTTCAAAGATGCTTTTCCTTAGTAACTTCTAATCATCATTCTCAAGTAAAAAAAAAAAAAAAAAAAAAAAAAAGAATAGACTAGTTAATACCAAAAGAATATTTTTCTGTTCATCTAGAACAGTGAATAAATAGAATTGACAGTACATATATTGTTCCATGTTGTAATTGGAAAAAAAAAAAAAAAAATCTGCTCAAATGGGTTAGTGCATTTTGTGTGAAGGATTGGAAAAACCTAAAAATTCTATGTCTCAGAAAATGAAGATTTTTTCCAATTACAAAAAATTATGTTAGCTTATTTTACGATACTTAATGTTTGGTTGATATAGTGAGATACTGTAAGATTTTCCTGAGGCATATGCAATTAAAATAAATACAAACTCAAAGTCTGTAAATTATTTCTTGAGATTCTCAAAACAAAATACATGATCCAGAAGTGTTGTAGAAGAATTGAAAGAAATAAAATGTATGTATGTTACGTGAGGATGTTGGCTGCGCTTAAAATAAAATATTTAATATTTTATTTTATAACATGCTTTATTTTCTTAAACACATATGTACATGCTTAATAAGCAATTTCTACAGCATTACTAATTCAGAAAGTTTATTTTAAAATGCAGAAACATAAAAAAAAATATGTTGTTATCTCTGTGCTCTCTATGGTAATTGATGGATTTCTTTGCAAGACAAAATACAGTTATCCCAATTAAAGCTTAAAAGAAAGGCCCTTACTTTTTGTGGGTTGTTTGTTGTTGTTGTTGTTGTTTTGGTTTGGTTTTTTGTTTTTTGTTTTTTGTTTTGTTTTTTTTGAGTAAGCAAAGCTAGCTGAACAATAACAAAGAAAAGTCAGGATAATTTATATAATATGAATGGGATTATTCTGTTTGCTTGGTTATGTGAACAAAAAAAAAAAAATTAAACCTAAGATTCTTTTTCTGGATTCCTGTTGTAAGTAAAGAGAAATATGCAACTCCAAAGGCAGCTCATTCTTTCCTAAATCACAGAATTATGATTCAGTGGTGTTAAGCAGAATACCACTCTAGAATAAACTTTTATGCCATTTCTTTACTACAAGCTTGCGTAAGATGTACTTGAAAGTTCACTTGCATGTTTCAGGAATTATCTACTCCTGGAAAAGCTTTCAATCTTTGTTTTATTATTGTTTCCATAATATTTATCTCTGTCAACCATCCAGATATCTGTTGGAAAGATCATGGTGCAGGCAGAACTGAACTTGGCGAGGGATGTGAAAAACAATAGGAAGACATTCTACGGGTAAATTGGACAGCAGAGACAGGCCAAAACGAGTGTACCTCCTTTGATAAATGTAAAAGGAAAACTGGCTTCAACGGAAGGAGCAGTACTTGAGAGCAGCCCTGTGGAGAAGGACCAGGGGGTCAGATGGATGAAAAACTTAACATGAGCCAGCAGTGTGCTCTTGCAGCTCAGAAAGCAAATGGTATCCTGAGCTCCATCAGAAGAGGGGTGGCCAGCAGGGATAGGGAGCTGAGGAAGCTGGGCTTGTTCAACCTGAAGAAAAGAAAGCTGCAGGGTGAGCTAATTGCAGCCTTTCGGCATTTAAAGGGAGCCTATAAACAGGAGGGAAGTCAACTCAAAAGGTAGATGACAGCAGGACAAGGGGAAATGCTTTTGAGGGAGGGAAGATTTAGGTTGGATGTCAGGGGGAAATTCTTGACAGAGAGAGTGGTGAGATGCTGGAACAGGCTGCCCAGAGAGGTTGTGGATGCCCCATCCCTGGAGATGTTCAAGGTCAGATTGGATGGGGCCCTGGGCAGCCTGGTCTAGTATTAAATGGGGAGATTGGTGGCCTTGCCTATTGCAGAGGGGTTAGAAATTCATGATCCTTGAGTTCCCTTCCAACCTGGGCCATTCTGTGATTCTACCTAAAATGACTAGCAAACCATCATCTTCCAAAGAGTATGTTTCCCTTCTATGGTAAAGAGAGGCAAAGAGCTCATTACTCAGCAAGATCAGCAGTGGTATTCCCTGGATCAGTTATGTTTAGCCAGCTTAATAGACTATACACACACACTATCACAAACTTTATATATGTATGTGTGTGTGTATGTATGTGTGTGTGTATGTATGTGTGTGTATACGTATATGTATATATAAAAATATAAATGCTAAACGAGATGATCTTAAAGGTCCCATCTAACCCACACCATTCCATGATTCTATGATTTTGGCTTCACTCCTGTCATCCAGTCATGCCTATACTGAATGTAGTAAATCCATCTGAAAAATGGGAATGTTCTAAAATAAGATTATATAAAATCTTCAAGCTTTAAATTTTAGATACACTGATCCACTTTTTGATTCAATTAATATGTAATATATATACAGTATGCATATGGAATTAAGCCTTTCTCGTTTTTATGGGGAGTGGAGCAGACTTTTGGTAGCTTTTCTTAGTAATAGAAAGTATGAAGAACCTATTGTTTTAATGTTTTGTTTTCTCTATCTTTTGTAAATGCCATGCTAAATGGAGAGCTGAACATACATCGCATACTTACACGTACAAATATATACATGTGTATGAGACAACAATTGTCCCAACAATATAAGTACAGAAACAGAATTTTCCATTGACACCAGAAGAATATTAAAACTATTGTATGCCTTTATCTCCTGCTGATAATGATTTTCCTTAAAAGAGATGTAAGAGACATTTTGAACAGATGGTAACTGGTTTGCTCTATCCTGCATCTCTTCACAACTGCCACAGAGCTTTGCCATTCATTAATCTTCCATAGACTTTCAGTAGCACAGCAACTAAATTACACACACATATACTGAGGCCAGCACTGCTGTCAAGCTTAAAATTAAACTGAAGTGCACTGTGCCAAGTCTTTTAACCAATCTCTACTATAAAACTGTTAGAAAAATAAACATACATCTTGGAACCTGACCCATGAATATGGACTCCTAAAAAGAGAGAGCACTAGCTGATGTATCTAGGGTATTCTATGAGGCAAGTGTAGCTGCAATTTGTAAGTGGGAATAAATTCAGAAAACATCTGGTTTGAATTCACTTTGACTCGTTAAGATTTAAGGAGAGAGCTTTTTCCTCTACTTTTGAAACCACAAGGGGAAAAAATACATATAGTCACAACCTTCTCTGATCCTTGCATTTGCAATGAGCAGCTGATAAGTAAATACAATTGTAATCCATTTTCTTGGATTTGACATTAGGCCACTAATGCTAAATGCATTATATATAAATAAATATCTCTATTTCCTGGAGAACAAAGAGACACATCAAATTTCTAACCTTCCATGCTTTCTTTTAAATAAAATAATTCTAGTGTTTTCAGCCTATAAGCCATGTTAAATATTCTCCTTCAAATTTTTCTCCAACGCTTTTTGCTTCTAGTGATTGATCAAACTTTTTTAATGTTTAATTCTTCCTACTAAGGTGTTCATAACTTTGCTGTCCACCATTTCAGAATATCATTATCATCACTTACTTTGCTCTTGATACTGCACCGTGCTTAAAGGTCAGCTTTGCCATTTTTTTCCTTCTCTCTCCTGCACCTTCATTGCCTGATATATACTCAAAAGATACTGTACATTGAGAAACTCAATGATACAAGCAGCAACAGCTTTGGAAGCCAAAATTATCATTTATCTTTTATATCACCTTAGATATACATATTACATGTATGAACAGATGTTCCCAAAATCCAGAACTAAAATGTCTCAGTGATTAGGAGAACAAAGCTGCACTGTAAATAAGTACATTTTTCCTTCACTCTTTTTCTCCTACTTTTTATTTCATTTGTTTTTCCTTGAAAAAATAACAAAGATTACATTTATACGTTTTATTGACTAATCTAACTGTTATCTTTCAAATGCAAATATGAGGTTTTAATTTAGAACCACTACTATCATTTAATTGCATCAGTTTTAGTGGAGAATTAGTATTAGTGTGTAATCTCTATAATCTCCATAATTATGGAGATTTCTGCAGTGGGAATCATAGAGCTGTAGATATAATATATCTGAAATTCTCCGTTTACCTTAATACACTTTTGTTGCAAAATACCTCCAGGTACAGGTATGCAAAACTGCAATGTTAAGAGAGAAATCTCCATTAAAATTATTTGTGTTCATTGAATAATTTTAAATATCTTTGCCAATATTATTCTATTTAAATCTGACTATGTTTCTGTTTACTGAGCACTTTTCACATGTATTCAATATCTGATGTCTCATATTAATGCAAAGTAAAGAAATTAGATTAGTTAAACTACTCATGTCTTTTCAACTCACTACATAACACTGCATACAGTGTTCCTGCATTAAGCAGAACTCCTTGAAATCTATACCAAAAACATCTGTCACTAAAAATGTACAAGATTCTCTCTAGATTTTTTATATTTCACCTTTTTTTTTTCTGCACAACTTATTATTTTGGTTTTGATTATTAAAACAATCAAACGAATTTTGAGAGACCAGTCTGCAAAGAACTCCTTCTGAACTTTTTCTAAACTTCTAGACAGAATGAAGAAATGTTCAAGTAGTTCAATTGTGCAAATGATTTTATTAATTCATTAGGATAAACTGCAGACTCAGAAGGCTTATGGCCATTTAAACTGTTAACCTGGAATTAATCATGTATTTTGAGTTATCAACGGGCACACTAGCTAAATATCATTTGGTTTTCAATGTATATAAAGTCCATCTAAATATTTGTTATAAGACACATGGTTATGGACACACGGTTATGGACACACTTTCATTTCCTAAGATTTCTGTGATTTCACAAAGAATACAACTTTTAGATAAACTTGACTTGTTGCTGAATTTATTAGTGTAAAATTAAGATGCACAGAACACCAAATATTGGTGGACTATTTTTTTCTCATGAATTTGACTTTGGAGGAGGAGAATTTGACATCCCAGCAGAGGTGAATTCAAATTAGAACTACTGATTCTTCACCAATTTAAAAAATGCTTCAGATTTCTATAATAAAAACAGAGCTCCATCTTAGATTTTCATCCACAGAAATTACTTGTTAGTTTGCTGTCTAAAACTGTATCTATACAACTGAAAAAGCTAATGGAAACTTTCTTTAGCATGCTTTATTATTATTGTGTTCATACAATAAACTCACCCTCTAGAAACTGTAACCATAGGGTGTTCTGGGGATTGTTCTTTTTTAAAATTGTTGTTAGGAGCTTATGCTTTTCTGCAACAAGCCAAAAACATGAAATAAATTACTTAGATAACACTATCCTAGTTTTCAGAAAATGTTCCCTGATCATATTTGAGATATTATAATTGATACAGCCCAAAAGACCAGCGAGTAGAAGCTAGACATTTCTGTTCAGTGCTACTATTGCACAAGAAATATGATTTTTCACTCTTTTGGTGAGTGAGCTTTGAATGTGATTTTGTGTTGAATAAGGGTCAATAAAAATGTTCTCTATATGGAGTAGATGTGTAATTTAGGCAACCTGCTTTTCCAAAGTAAAAGGCACTAAGGGCTTTAAAGGGTACTAAAGGGCTTTTCCAATTTGTAAAGAGCACTAAGGACTACAAAACTCACTTAATCTTACTTTTTATTCCTTTACTAGTGCAGTCCAGTATATATTCAGGAATTTTACAGACAAGTGGAAGACATACTCCTGACTTGAAAAGAGTGCTTTCCAAGACAATAGAGATACATTATGAAGGTGTTAAGACCTGGAAAAAGGAACATAATGAAAGGTGATAGAATGAGAATTTTCTTAGAATGGATTGACAGAGACTGACAAAATAATGATGTAATTACTGCATTTTGCTATTTTGGTACCAATATTAGAGAGATTATTTCAACCTTATAGAATAGATTTTCTCCTTTTTTTTTTTCTTTTTCTTTTTTTTTTCCTTTGAAGAAATGAAGAAAGTTCAGAAGGAAAAACACTTTAAGTTTTTTTTTTCTATACTGACTGCAATTATTTGTTCTAAAACCAACTATGTTCAGCACAGCTCCTTGTCATTGTTTTAAACTCCAGCTGAAATTTTAACAATTAAAGGTTAATCAAAGACAAAATGTTTTGAAGAGTGATCATGGCAAGATAGTACATTTATCTACTAATTGTCTGAGAGTAAATTCACAAAAAGCTGCTTTTGTTGTCTTTTGTTATCTGACTAGGGGCGGCATTGAGTTTTAGATTGTTTGTTCTGTTGATAATCAAGTTACTCATCAGGTTGCTTAAGGATTAGGTATCATTAGATGCTTGATAAATATGACTTTCATTACTTACACCTTTTTTTTTCTCTGCAGTGTGCAATATACACCCTCAGTCTAGTATCAACTTGCTATTCATGGGTTTGTAAGGGACAGAACAGTTATTTTTCTCCAAGCGGGAGAGCCTTGAGGCCATGTATAAGGAATGAACTGCAATATTTTCTCATACTTCTTTAGAGCTTTTTGAGATTGTATAACTTACGTGATAGGAGCAGTGTAAGCTTCCCTAATGTATATGGAAACTGATTTTACTTTGTTTGCTTTCATTCCAGGACTTTTAAATGTGAAGAAACCCAAGCAACTCAATGCAAACATTGACTAAAAGACTTTAAGTCTCACTGATCACATTTAACACCCTAAAAATGTCACTTCTACTAAAATATTGATATTTTTTTTCCTTTATTATTTGCTTTATTTCTATGTTCTGTGTACAACATATTTCAAGTATCCTCTGTGATTTCTTCCTTTAATTTCATGAAAGAAATTTCCTTTCCTGATGCAAAAGTTCAATGAGTGTTCTCTCGCAACATATTTATGTCTGATCTTATAAGGTCTTGTGTTGTCTAAGAAATGTTACTGGAGCTCAGTGACATGAGAGTGACAGAGTACTTTAACAAGCTGTCTAGAGAGACTGTGAAGTCTCCTCTGGAGATATTCAAAGCTCTCCTGAACACTTTTCTGTGCAGCCTATTCTATGGAATGCAGTTCAGCAGAGTGTTTGGACTAGATGATTTCCTGTAGCCCTTACTAACACCCTGTGATTCGGTAATTCATTGTTCTTTACCTGAGCTGCAGGAAGAAATACTGTCACTACTCTTAGGCCGTATTAAATGCAACATAATATGCTTTCTTTTACTAGATATTTTAATTTACTAAGATATTTCACACATATGAGCAGTAATGAGGAAGTTAATGGAATGCCAACACTGTGATAGAGTGAATAATGTCCTTTCCACTGACAGAACTGTGGTGCAAGCTTCTTTTTAACTTCCTCAGGATGATGTGGCAGGTACTTAGAAAGTTCCCACTTTTAGCTTTGCAGGACAAAAATGCAAACAAGTTTCATTGTTTTGTGAAGGCAGAAATAGGTGAGAAGCTAACTCCAGTAAAAGTTGGAGTTGTTGTCTCCCAAGAAAGGAGATTATTGTTCCTCTTTTACTTAGAAGGGATGCATACTTGGGCCTCTGTACTTATGGCAAATTAAATAGACTATAATTGAGCACATAGACACTGTTAAGCATTTAAGGGGAAAAAAAGACATGTCAACTAGTGGTATTCAAAGAAACTTGGGTTGACAAGCCATGTCCTAAACTCCCATAATTTTCTAGTCATTCTTGCAGGAAGTATGATAATGTTGACAGTGCATTAAGGGGAAATTACACGTCCTAAATGTCCTCTACCTACACCCAGTAGCAATATTTCTCAAGTGAATAGGACCCATGCACAGTCACTTACAGTCTTTTCCAGTATCATTATTTTCAAATTTCCCCTCTGCATACAGATCGCATCCAGCAGTATTAGACCTCAATGTATATGTTGTACTTTATTCTTTGAAAATATGCTTCTGTTGTTAACCATCCAGCTAATAACTGCCTCTCCTTTAGCCCATTTTATCCAAAAGTTTCTCAATGCTGAACCTCTTCTATAAGCACCAAAACTAGGTTCTTGTATGTTGTCATCCTTTTCTAAGAACTTCTATCAGGGTAACTAAATCATTCCTTCTTCTACTGACTCAGTTCAGTCTAAGACCACAAGATGTAAAAGGTTTCTATTTTCCTACATATATACAGCAGGTGTATTTCTTCTACTATTATCCTCTCAGTCTGTAGACTCCACTTTTAGACTAATATTTTTTGATTGTTTGAGTTTTTAGTGTATATGGAACATTAATCTGTAGCACTGGCATCCTAGCTTGGATAAGTTGAGGTCAGGAATATATGTTTATCTTGCCTAGATTTTGTTATAATTTCTTTCTTTCTCACATATTTCAGATGTTAGCTATCTATTTCTTGTTGAATGAAATAGAAAGTGGATGCAGTTAAATGAACATTAGAAAGACTTCTACTTTTAAGGATGAACTGAGTTGGTAATATTGCAGTTGAGCAAAAGTATTTAAGATTATTATGACCCTTCAGTAAAAGAACTGTGGGATATGAAAATAAAAATAAAAATAAAATAAAATTAGGGAATCTTGCAAAGTTTTTAATGTCTGATTTTTGATATTTGAAAACAATCTCAGTGAAAAACATAACATTTTCTTTTTGCAAGAAGATTTGAGATGCCTTTAGCAATTTACTATAATTATCCTTTTCTTTCTTTTTTTTCCTACTGAAACCTGAACAGAGAAATAAATAAAGTTGTGGTGATCTGGAAGAGACATCTGTGTAAAGGTAGGTTTGATTTCCTGAGAAGGCATTACGCTGAAGGAATGGAGGGTAAGGAAAAACTTTCAGCATACAGCAACTGTCTCATTTTAGAGTGAGGTATTTGACAGTATCACGTCACGGATGATATTTTTTTCTTAGAATTGGCAATCTTGTTGCCAGAATGCCAGAACCCAAAAGTGAAAATGATGGCTTCAAAACCTCCAGTGAACTCAAAGAACAACAACTAGAAGTGTTCTCTACTTCAGAAAGCTAGATTTTCCTTGCAGTTTTCTAGTAACATGAGCTCTGAGTTTAAATTCCTCTGCTAGATCTTTGTCTTGTTTCACTTCTAAGAAGTTCCTCCCAGAAGAGCAGAAAACCAAAGTTTCTTTACTCAGGTGGATTCCGTAGGCCTTTTTACCTAAAATCTTTCTTTTCCTGTGTATCTCCAAGCTGCATCCCATTTCAGAATTACTGTGGCTTTTCTGGATTGCATACTGGGAGTCATCCTTCAGCAGTGCTATCTTCTCACTGTCCTTGTCCAGAAAAGTACTAGTTGGGATGGAACACAACCTTGTCAGGGAACACCTTAATACTGAAATTACTTAGATATAATCATCTACTTCACAGGATGCAGAGTAGCCTCCCCTAAAACACGAAGATTGTGATGCTTTTTAGTTGCATAACACAGTAACAGAACTTAATTCAAAATATAGCCACCAGCTCAAGCAAACTCTACATTGGAACATACAGCATCTGGTGAGGTTATTGGTTTTTCAGAGTTTACATCTAATTGACAAGCATGAGAAATGTAGATTTGACAAATATAATGCCTTGAGCATTATGATCTTCTGCAGCATTAAAAGAACATTTGTATAATGGAGTGCTGCTCTGCCCCTTCAGCTCTTTGACCAGATGATCAGAAGTCTAATATGTGGAGTTACTCAGAAAAGAAGGGGTAAAGTTAAGGGACCATGTTTATCATAGAATGGCCTGGGTTGAAAAGAATCTCAATAATAATCTACCCCCTGCCATGTTTAGAGGTGACAATCATTAGAGCAGGCTGCCCAGAGCCACACTAGACCTGGCCTTGAATGCCTTCAGATATGGGGAATCCACAACATCCTTGGGCAACCTGTTCCAGTGTGTCACCACTTTCTGCGTGAAAAACTTTCTCCTAATATCTAACCTAAATCTCCCCTGTCTTAACTTAGAACCATTCCCCCTTGTCCTATCACTGTCAACCCATGTAAACAGTCACTCCCCCTCCTGTTGATACATTCCCTTCAAATACTGGAAGGCTACAATTAGGTCTACCCCGAGCCTTCTCTTCTCCAAGCTAAGTAAGCCCAGTTCCTTCAATTTTTCTTCATAGGAGAGGTGCTCCAGCTCTCTGATCATCTTACTGTCCCTCCTCTAGACCCATTCCAAGAGCTCTGTGTCTTTCTTGTGCTGGAGGCCCCTGGCCTGTACATAGTACTCCAGATGGGGCTTCATACAAGCTGAAAAGAGGGGGCAATCACCTCCCTCTCTCTGCTGGCCACTGCTTTTTTAAGGCAGCCCAGAACACAGTTGGCATTCAGGGCTGCAAGCGCACATTGCTGGCTCATGTCCAGCTTCTCATCCACCAGGACTCCCAAGTCCTTCTCTGCAGGGCTGCTCTTGAGGTGGTCTTCCCCAGTCTGTATAAATACTTGGAATTGTCCTGGCTTAAGTGCTCAAGCTTGCACTTGGCCTTGTTGAACCTCATTAAGTTCACATGGGCCCACATCTCCAGCCTTTTCAGGTCCTTATGGATGGCTTCCCTTCCCTCCCACGTATCGACTGCACCACTCAGCTTGGTGTCATCTGCAAACTTGCTGAGGGTGCACTCGATGCCATCATCTATGTCATTAATAAAGATGTTGAAGAGCACCAGTCCCAAGACCGACCCTTGGGGGATATAACTTATGACCGACCTGTACCCAGACATAGAAGCGTTGATCACAACCCTTTGGCAGTGACTGGCCAACCAGTTCTTAATCCATCAAACTTCCAAACTTCCATCTTCCAAATCCACATCTCTCCAATTTACAGAGAAGGATGTGGTGAGGGACCATGTCAAAGGCTTTGCAAAAATCCAGGTAGGTGACATCCTTTGCCCTTCCCCTGTCCACTGATGCCATCATTCCATCATAGAAGTCCACCAGAATGGTCAGGCAAGAACTACCCCTGGTGAAGCCATGCTGGCTGTCTTGGATCACAGAATCACAGAATCACAGAATCACAGAATCACAGAATCGTAGGGGTTGGAAGGGACCTCCAGAGATCATTGAGTCCAACGCCCCTGCCAAAGCAGGTTCCCTACACCAGGTCGCACAAGTAGGTGTCCAGGCGGGTCTTGGAGACTCCACAACCTCCCTGGGCAGCCCATGCCTGACCGCTCTTTCAGAGAAGTATTTCCTAACGTCCAGCCTGAATCTCTCCTGGTGCAGCTTGAAGCCATTCCCTCTAGGTCACCACTTAAACCAGAGAAGAGGCCAACACCCAGCTCACTACAACCTCCCTTCAGGTAGTTATAGAGAGCAAGAATGTCTCCCCTGAGCCTCCTCTTCTCCAATTCCATCTCTTTCAGCCGCTCCTCATAAGGTCTGTGTTCCAGACCCCGCACCAGCTTTGTTGCCCACTTTTGAACCCGCTACAGAGCCTCAATGTCTTTCTTGCAGTGAGGGGCCCAAAACTGGACACAGTACTCAAGGTGCGGCCTCACCAGTGCTGAGTACAGGGGGACAATCACTTCCCTGCTCCTGTTGGCAACACTGTTTCTGATGCAAGCCAGGATGCCATTGGCCTTCTTGGCCACCTGGGCACACTGCTGGCTCATGTTCAGCCAAGCATCAATCAATACCCCCAGGTCCATTTCCTCTACACAGTCTTCCAGCCACTCCGCCCCAAGCCTGTAGCGTTGCCTGGAGTTGTGGCCAAAGTGCAGAACCCGACATTTGGTTTTGTTAAACCTCATCCCACTGGCTTCAGTCCAGCAATCCATCCTGTGCAGAGCCCTCTGTAGCACCTCGCTATCCCCAGGCAGATCGACACTTCCAGCTAACTTGGTATTATCTGCAAACTTAGTTCATTTCCTAGTTGGAGTCCATGGTAATCTGTGGTCTCGGAGACTGCCAGTAAGTAAGCAGGTCTCCTGAGAGAGGAGGGACAGAACTTCTGCTCCCTGCTGCACAAGCTACCACACCTGCTGCTGCAGTATACAATGGGTGCTGCACACATGCTGCCTTCTCCTCACTGCACTGCTGCATCGCGGCTGTCCCAGATGCTTTTTCCAAGGTAAGGGGAATGGATGTGGATCTGTTGACTTGGCAATGCCCACACCACCGCAGCCGCTCTCACGAGAGCTGCCAGACCACTCTGTTAGCTCAGGGTTCCCCTAGTAAAGGAGCCAACTGAAACCCCCCTGTACCTCGCAATCAGTCACTGCAGTTTTGGCTGGGGTGGTTCAAAAGCAGCAAACCTCAGCAATCAAGGCAAATTTGTACCCAAAGGTAAACTTGTAAATCAGTTGGATTTTGTTCTCTTTGTCTTCATATGACACCTTTTCAGTGTTAGTGAGCTAAAATAATAGTAAGCTAGAAGCAGTCAGATTTAAAAGCAGGTATCATATCTGATCCTTTCAGTTGGACTACTACACCAAACTTCATACCATTATATATTCACTGAAGAGACCTTTCACACCTTTTACCTGTCCAAAACTCTAAAGCATTCATTAGCAAGCACATCCAATACATTATTAATCATAATATATGTTTTCAGTTTATGGAAATTATGGAAGTTTTGCTATGTGCATAAATTAAGCAACAGCTCTTACCAAACTTGCATTACAGAGCAAGCACTATTTAGCTGGATATTTAAAATATCATGAAGTCACAGGACAGTAACAACAAGCATTCCCTTTTAGAAGTTTTGGCCTGCATGTATACGGTCACTTGGCAGTATGAAGGCAACATGTTTGTAGTGGAAAAAATAATGCAGCATCTGTTATTAATACAGCAGATGTTGTTCACTGGTACAGGCATTGTTGCTATCAAGCACCTAGACGGATATGCATTTGCCATACATTCACACACACAAAAAGGCAATCACATAGTAATACCTGCATCTCAATTAACATTACAACGCTGACCTTGAAGGCTAAAGCCCGCCTGGAATTGAATCTGGCTAAAGTGATAAAGGATAATAAAAAAGGCTTCTTCAAGTATGTTAACAGCAAAAGGAAAACTAGAGAGAATGTGGGCCCCTTACTAAGTGAGGGGGGGTTCTGGTAACGGGGGATGCTGAGAAGGCAGAGATACTGAATGCCTTCTTTACTTCCGTCTTCAGTGAAAAGGCTCTTCCTCAGGTTTCCCACACCGTGGAGGTTAGTGAGAGGATCTGGGAAATGGGAGACTTCCCTTTAGTCAGGAAAGAGGACGTGTGTGAGCACCTAGGCAGAACTAAGGTCCACAAGTCCATGGGACCTGATGGGATGCACCTATGTGTGCTGAGGGAGCTGGCGGAGGTCATTGCCGAACCGCTCTCCATCATTTTTGAGAGGTCTTGGATAACAGGGGAGGTCCCTGAAGACTGGAGGATAGCCAATGTCACTCCAGTCTTCAGAAAGGGCAAGAAGGAAGATCCGGGTAATTATAGGCCTGTCAGCCTCACCTCTGTCCCTAGAAAGGTGATGGAACAGCTTGTGCTGGATACCATCTCCAGACAACTGGGAGAAAAGGAGGTTATCAGGAGTAGTCAGCATGGGTTCACCAAGGGGAGGTCGTGCTCGACCAACCTGGTGGCCTTCTGTGATGCTGTCACATGCTGGGTGGATGGGGGAAGAGCGGTAGATGTAGTCTACCTTGATTTTAGAAAGGCCTTTGATACTGTCTCCCACGACATCCTTATAACAAAGCTGAGGAAGTGTGGGATAGATGAATGGACAGTGAGGTGGGTTGAGAACTGGCTGACTGGCAGAGCGCAGAGGGTCGTCGTTGGTGGTGCAGAGTCTGGGTGGAGACCTGTAACCAGTGGTGTCCCCCAGGGGTCTGTGCTGGGTCCGGTCTTGTTCAACATCTTCATCAATGACCTTGATGAGGGGATAGTGGCCACCCTCAGCAAGTTTGCTGATGATACGAAGTTGGGAGGATTGGCTGACACGCCTGAAGGCTGTGCTGCCATTCAGCGAGACCTGGACAGGCTGGAGAGCTGGGCAGTAAGAAACCAGATGAGGTTCAACAAAAGCAAGTGTAGGGTCTTACACCTAGGGAGGAATAATTGCATGCACCAATACAGGCTGGGGGATGAGCTGCTGGAGAGGAGCTCTGCAGAGAGGGACCTGGGCGTCCTGGTGGACGACAGGTTGGCCATGAGCCAGCAGTGTGCCGTCGTGGCCAAAAAGGCCAATGGCATTCTGGGATGCATTAAGAAGAGCGTGTCCAGCAGGTGGAGGGAGGTGATCCTCCCCCTCTACTCTGCCCTGGTAAGGCCTCATCTGGAGTACTGTGTCCAGTTCTGGGCTCCCCAGTACAAAAAAGACAGGGATCTCTTGGAAAGAGTCCAGCGGAGGGCCACAAAGATGGTGAAGGGCCTGGAGCATCTCCCCTGTGAAGAAAGGCTAAGTGAACTGGGTCTGTTTAGCCTTGAGAAAAGACGACTGAGAGGGGACCTGATCCAGGTTTATAAATATCTGAGGTGTGGCGGCCATAGTGGTGAGGCCAGTCTCTTTTCAGTGGTACATGGAGACAGGACGAGGGGAAACGGACATAAGCTGCAGCATAGGAAGTTTCGCACGAATGTGCGTAAGAACTTCTTCACGGTGAGGGTGACGGAGCACTGGAACAGGCTGCCCAGGGAGGTTGTGGAGTCTCCTTCTCTGGAGATATTCAAGTCTCGCCTGGACGCCTACTTGTGCGACCTGGTGTAGGGAAGCTGCTTTGGCAGGGGGTTGGTCTCGATGATCTCTAGAGGTCCCTTCCAACCCCTACAATTCTGTGATTCTGTGATTCTGTGAAGTACCTTATGGACAGGTTTTTTAAAATATGCTCACGAACAGTGGATAAAAATAAGGAATTTTAAGGAAATTCAAGGAAGTTAAATGATTTTATAATCTGTATTTCTGTTCTTTAAAAAGAAAGAAGAAAACATTAGAAAGAAAGAAAATGAAGAAGGAAAAATTACTTACAGAATGTCCAAAATGAGTTGTACAAATCAACAAAAAGCTGGGAGAGTTTCTGCACTGATAAAGAAGAGCGTAATTGTAAACAGCACTGCTCTATAGTCAGTTTAATTGCTAAAGAAGGAAGACAAAATTAAAAGACAAGCAGGGAAGCTCAGACCAAACACAGCTTAGGAGATGAATGATTATGGTTGTTTCCATCAGAGAATTTTTGAATCTAAAAGTCAAGGCAGACAAATCATATAATCTTCACGTCCTATAAGGCCTTTAAGGAATTACAACTTAGAAAAGAAGGTACACAGAAATTAGGGTGATATTAAACAATATGCAGTAAAACAGAAATTTAAGGAATCTAGAAAATCTGAATGTTCCAGGGTGGATTAATTCTCCTGATATTGATACCATGGTAAATTCTTGGTGCATTTAGTGCAAAGCACTGAATGTCAATTCTGAGCAAGCTATACAGCATCCGCCTATGTTAAAAGGTCAGGCTCCTTCAGAAAGGGGTAAATTATCCTTCCTGAATATAGATATGTAAAACAGATAAGATTAATCGTTTTCTAGAGGTGTTTTCCTAGAGGGAAAAAAAAAGAAAAAAGAGGGAGGGGAAGACAATCGTCTTAGAGGAGACATGAACATTTTATACAGCAAAATTCAGAAGGATGAATTCACTATGTCTGCTTCTGGAAAACCTTGTCATTGTTATGCTAGACTCAAGATAAGAACAAAAAAGCAACGTACGTTGTGCTGGAAGATCCAGAATTACATTTGTTCTCATCATCCAAAACATTTGGAAATACTTTCAAAACACAAAATTTTATCTTTTACTAGAACCAGTGATTAGGGGTATCTAACAACAACAACAACAACAACAACAAAGCACCTTACTCGTTAATTTGTTTTATTTTTACTGCTTAGCATTCAAAACTATTTTTTCCATATGGAGAAACTGCTAAGAGTCACTAGGGGACCATAAAACAGAAGATTCTAGTATTCATTCTTTCATTATCAGTCACATTCATTCTGTCAAATTTTTAGTTTTAAGACTCGTATTTCCTTTGATTACTTGTATGTTTCATTCAATTGTATATATTGTGAAAGCAATTAGTTTGGGCAAGTCCCCAACTAGATGGAAGCAAGAAGATATGTCTAGAAAAATCAAATACTATGTACATTATGTTTAATAAGCATTTTTTGGTCCACAAGTCAAGCCTGGAACTTCTGCCTGTATTTATTATTATTATTATTATTATTATTGCTATTTTGCCAGTTTTCCAAATTTCTGAACCCAATCTTAAAAATAGTGGATGGAACGTATGAAAAGTATTTCTGCTTCTATCTCACCTGAAACTCACCATTTAGGTTGATCTATTGGTTAAGAGGTTTGGACAGTCAGTCACCCATCTTCTTTCCAGTCAGTTAGTGACTCTTGTATACAGCTTCTAATCTTGAGACGGCTTTATGTGTTAGTCCAGCTGGATTCTGTGCAAACATTTGTATTGCGTGCAACTGCTGTGTGGAAATATGTTGTCTACAAACTGAGGAACATCTGTAGATTATGTCTTAGTTAATGTGGAAGGTCTTTGTTCATTTCTTTGTCTCAGTTATTTATATTATCGCTCTTTTTATTAGTCCCCCTGCTGTCTAACAAACTTCAGTTGATATAACACACTGCTGTGAAAAATCTAAACTGAGTTAGCTGACTAACATATACAGTATCTTGAATTTTCAATTGCTTAAAGTTACATACTCCCTGCACATTGCACATACAATTCCCACAAATGTTAATGGGCTTTAAGATTGTGTACTGAGAGAATACTGGAGCTCTTGTATTAGTTGCTGGTTTCATTATGCTTCATAAAGCACTAACTGGTAAAATAAAATTGTTAGAATAAGGTCCATAGCACAAAATAATTTAAGAGAAAAAGAATTTTTTAAGTCCTGCTTAAATAAAAGTAGCATGATAAGAATTCTGAATTACTTGTACTCCATGGATTCACTACTGTAATACGTAATTGTGGACTGATGAAGGAAAAGCTGTTATCAAAGTCAAAAGGAACACAGGCTTTTATAAGGTCAGCAGTTTTTCAATGAGCTGGCTGAGCAAGGATTACAGCTTCAGACATCTTGGTACCCATTTAAATATCTAGAACTTTGAACATTTGTTGGTGTTTCTAGGGATAAAATAAATCATTTAGGGAAAGAGAAAGAAAAGTGGTCCTTTTATTACATGTATTTACTTCCCCTTTGATGTTCATGTCAGATTTGCTCATTTAAAAGAAAATAATTCCACTACAGTCATTACTGTAATTCAGGTTCAAACAGCAGATGAAACCAAGCTATACGCTGTCTGCTTTGAAGATCCCGAGTTAGTTTTCTCACACACATTTTGAATAAATCTTCTAAAACACAATGCAAAGGGAAAAAATTGACAGACTGAAAGGGAGTAAAACATAGTATCAGAGATGTTAGAAATGAGAAAATAAAATCTTTCCCAAGAAGGTCATGTAATCTCTCCTTCACTAAAGCAAATGTTTTTTTATTCTGTAAAGCTCTTTTCAAATCCAGTTTAAAAATGAACAAGTGGCATTTCCATCACTTCCCCTGGGGAGGCAATTTCATACTTAATGTATTTCTCAGTGTATATAAGGTAGGGAGGGACACCCACATCTCCCACCTTGTTGAAAAGTGCTCTAATCATTTAGGAGAGAGGATAGGTGGGAGGGAAGGAAATGTATTCCACCCCTCTTGTTGAAGCTGTGTCACTCTGCAGAAAAGATTTCAAGATAGCATGGGATGCAAAGGAGAGGGAGAGGGGAAAGATGAGCAAAAGAAAGATAAAAGAAGCTGTCTTCTAGTAGACACATTCAGTTTGATACACAGAATTCTAGGTTGTGGTAATGAATTTTACTCTAGAGACTTTATTTATTTCACTGGTCAAGATATTTCAAAAATATTTCTAGCTAACCCACCTATAGTTCTTCTTTTTATAAATTAGTGTGTAGAAATACTAGCTTGAAGAGTCATGACCATCTGTTTCTCAGAAGGCATTTTGCAATAGCAACATGCAGATAGATCTGGAAAGAATATCTCTGGACAATCTGTTGGTGTTAGTTAGAATGTTCTGTGCAACATTCAGGTTATACATTAATTCCACTTGTGAGGTTATCTTATGTAATACATACTTAAAAATAAAAAATAATCTGTTTGTAAGATAATTACACTGTTTTAGTTAATTATATTTAACCTACAAGAAAATTTTCTTTACTATAGCACTTCAGCACCCTTCTTACACTAATACGGATATTCAGCAAGACTTAACAGACTAAATGCATGCTTAAAGTTAAGCTGTGCTTGAGCTTCGTGCTGCATAAGTTCTAACATTCTTAAAGAAACTGTTCAGTGCTAGTTGCATTTAGTGATTGGACTACAGGGAATAGCTTCAAGTTGCACTAGGGGAGGGTCAGGTTGGATATTAGGAAAAATTTCTTCTTTGAGAGGGTGGTCAGGCACTGGAATAGGCTGCTCTAGAGAGGTGGTTGAGTCACTGTCTCTGGAGGTGTTCAAGAAACATTTAGATGTTATACTAAGGGACATGATTTAATAGGGAAATATTGGTGGTGGTAGGACAGTTTTAATGGATGATCTTATCATAGAATCATAGAATATTTGAGTTGGAAGGGACCTTTAAGATCATCTAATTCCAACACCCCTGCTATAAGCAGGAACACTTCCCTCTAGAACAGGTTTCTCAAAGACCCATCCAGCCTGACCTTGCTTCCAGGAAGGGGGCATCCATAGCCTCATTGGGCAACATGTTCCAGTGTCTCACCACCCTCACAGGAAAGAATTTCTTCCTAATGTCTAATCCAAACCTACCCTCTTCCAATTTAAAACCATTTCCCCTCATCCTGTTGCTACCTGCCTTTATAAAATGTCTCTCCCCAGCTTTTCTGTAGGCCTCCTTCAGGTACTGGAAGGCCACTATGAGTTCTCTCGGGAGCTTTTTCCTCTCCAGGCTGAAGAAGCCCAACTGTCTCAATCTGTCCTTGCAGGGAGGTGCTGCAGCCCTCTGATATCTTTGTGGCCCTTGGAAGTCTGTTCCAATCTTGGTGATTTTGTGATTCTATGATTGCTTGTAACAGGCTTCTTTCTTGTCACATGTAAATAAATATACATGCATTGCTCCACTTCTTTATGTAAGGAGACAATGATAGGAGAGAGTTCATTTTATTAAGGATAAAAAATTCCCATGAATACCTGAATGATTAAGATTCTGTCTAAAATGTGAAATTAGTCTTCCAATTTGTAAATTTTGAGTTGTGTAATTCTACAACAAATCAGTGTGCTGGTTTTCTTTCCATGTTCTTATGTTCTTTTATCTTTCCTTTCCCTTCTCCCTCTCCTTTGCATCCCATGCTATCTCGAAATCTTTTTTGCAGAGTGACACAGCTTCAACAAGAGCGGTGGAATACATTTCCTTCTCAGCAATATATTTTTGCTGAATGTATCCACATGGGCAGATCTCTGGATGTTGCCAATGAGTGCAACATACCAGGTAGAATACTTCTGTGGTCCGTAAGTAGCAGGAGGAAGAATTTGAAGACAATTGGCAGGAACACTGTATGAAAATCAAAAGATGAAAGCATTATAACATAAACTCAGATAAAATATTGAGAAAAATCATTTTTAGCTACTGTGATAGGTAGAGTAAAATTGACTATCGTTCTCATTCAGTTATAATGATAAGTTTCTCTATACTTCATTTGCCTCCATCTGTTCACTCCAGTGTCATGCTTAACAACTTCCTTCATATCTTTCCTTCTCACAAACTACCTTCTCTCAGTTCTGGGATGGAGAAATACATTTCAACAACAATGAGCACCCATTAACTCTTTTCTGTACAGTTCTCTTTGTTCTGTGCCATCTGTTGTCCTTAAAATGTGAGTCCTTTAGAGCAGAGTACTCATTAGTCATTGAGCACTGATCCTTAAGCAAAATCTATTCTTAAAGCTCCATAAGCATTTTTACGTACAAAGTTTGTAGAAGTTAGAACAGCACTTAATGGATATGTTTATCTCATATATTTGCAAAAAAATTATGAACATGATTATCTGTGGTTTCAAACAGTGAATGAATCTTCAATCTCTCTCTTCAGTTGCTACTGTTTAAAGTTCTTAAATAATATATCATTAGATGAAGGTTGCTATTGACTCTGGAAGTCACATTTCTGGGAGTGGAATTAAGACGCTGTGCACCACTTTCTTTTCCTTCCATTCCAAGAACCCACTGTTGTTACAGAACAGATGAAATGTAGGCTATTTACTGCCTACTGTGCATAAGCTCAATGTAGGCAACGTAATCCTTACTTGTCTCTCAGATAATGAAGTAAGATTCCAAGAGTAAACTCATTTTTCTGAATGCTCATTTCTCTTTCTCCAGGTACATATCAAGATTAACTAGGAAATCATGGTGTCTTTATGTATCTTTAAAAATGAACACAGACTTAAAACAACAACAAAATTCTAAACTGATATTCTCAGTGTAATGCCTGTCAATACAAAAGAAACTCAATTTTTATACAATCAAAAGCAAAACAGAATAGCAAATTGGAATAGTAAAGTAGGCAGAATAATCTAACAGCACCAACCTCAAAAAGCATACTTTGATCTTGATCAAAGGTAGAGAAGCTGGATGTATACCGATCTTCATATTATCTATAGTGTTTCTCCTAGAGTATCAGAAAGGGACTGCTGACTTCACAGTGGTGAGTAGCAGTCACATTAAAGTCAGTGAAATTACTCATGTGACAGAATGACAGAAATTCATTATATGACATTTACAGGGTAACAACTACACAATTCCAAGGCTGCTAATGCTAACTCTTCATACAACTATCTGAGTCAAGTTCTAAAATACTTTTCTTATCTCAACAAAAGGTAGTTTGGGAAAAATGTGAAGATCTTTAGGAATGAACAAAGAAGAAGAAAAACACTGAAAACTATGAGTCTCTAAAAGTAGGTGAGGGCTCTGGCAACGATATTTTATGATAATTATCTGTCTTTCAGGGTCTGTATGAAGAAGATAGCACAGGGAAATGCTGGCACAGATTTTAAATTGCTCTGACAATAGATATCCAATAGGATTTGATTTGAACTGTCAGATATGAAATGTATGAAATATATAGTTCATGCAAAGCATACATTCATGATTTGTTCCAGATCTGATTTTCAAAAACCTAAAAAGAATAAGGACAATCTAGAAATTCTCCTAATCTTAATGTACTTGCAATAAATTAGGCCATCTTTTATTTACTGTGTTAACAGAATTATCCAGTAAAACATTTCTGAAAATTATGATCCCCTTCTTAAAAGAAAGAAAATTCTGCCAAGAGTTGTCAATCATATATACTTCTACATGTGCTGTTCTAGTTCCTCCCATAATCTCTTCATTAGAAAATTGAACAACATGTTACAAATACAAAGAGATTCAAGCTACAGAAAAAAAATAAGCATTATCTAAGCAATACGGATGTTGTTCTCCATTATTTACACAAGTGATCTGCAGCACAGAATACTTTAAAAAAAAAAAATCTGAAAAAATAAAATGTTTCTTCCTTGGTGCATATTTTATAAATCCATTTTTCTAATGTTTGTGAAAAAAAAAAGAAAAAAGAAAATTCAACAGCAGATTTCAAGTTCCATTGTGCATGGACATGCTCCAAAGTAAAGTATCTAGATATATTAATGTATAGAGCTATATAAAATAGATGAATGATCACATATTAAGATCCAACCATAGTTACGGTTAGCCTTCTCTCCCTCCATAAACACCTGAAACTCAAAATTCAGAATGATGTCTGTCAGATATAGCTGCCATCTTTAAAATTTGTGTTTTTTTTTTTTTTTTAAGTATTTCCAACACTAGTATCAAATTTCATGAAATTAATGTAAATCATTGTATTGCAATAGGTGTGAATGCAATAGGCATTTAAGGAACGCTCCGTAGGAAGAGATTATGAAAAAGCTTATAAATCTCAACCACAATGCTTTGGATTTATTTATTTATTTTTTTTACAAATGTGTTATGCAGACCTGACTGTTTCTGAAGAGTCAGGTTTGGAATATCTGTTGACAAACTGAATTTCAATGTGCTCACCTCTCCCTATGAAGGAGCTTGATCTTTCGATAGAGTAATGAGCTTTCAAAAGAGTAACAATATTAAGCAATACAGATGAGGATGTTTTCAAATGTCTACTTGAGTGACTGCAGATTTACTCACAAAAACTTGAATCCCTTCAGTGTCAAGACAGTAAAGCAAGAACCTACGTATCTTTGTCACTCTACTTTTGATTAGAGGCTGCAAGTACCTCAATGCTCACAGAACTTTAATGCACACTCGATTCCTCCAGTATCTCCAGAAATATATCTATGTATGTCGCTCTGAAAGTCATGGTTCCTATTTAGTTCCATGGAAGTTACTACAGATACAAAGTGCACAATAACATTATTTCACAAAGCAAATTCTCAGCTACAAAACACTATTTTGCAACATAGTCACCACCATTTTCACCAGCGTATTTGGTGTATTTTCACCAGCGACGACCAAGATCCTACATGCCATACTCAATGAAAGTGTGCACGGCTGTTCAGAACGTGGTTTGTCTTTCATGTTACTCTTCCCACAGCTGAAACACATCATCCACCACCTCTCTGTGTTCACATCCACTGTTTTGTCTCCATTAATATTGCGCAAGCATTAATGAGTATCAAGGGCTGCAATTTTTTGCAGAGGAATTCAATGACATATCTTTGCTTCATATGCACTTCCATGTTGGACACCACTTTGTCAGACTGTCCCTTTGTTACCATCTGTCACGAAGCAACAAAATAGCACATAATATTGTCAGGAAAGTTCAGCGTCTACTGTCTTACCACCAACATCTGCCTCCAACATTGTGGGCCAATAGAATGAAATAAAAATTTTCAGAGTAGCCTTCATATTACACCAGTGAGTGTATTATTTGCAATTATACAGAAGTTTTTGACTTCTTCCCAAGTACAATAAAGTTCAGTGTAGCTTCCTCCATTGACTCTAGTTTTCCAGTGGCTGTTGTTGTACAAAGGGTCTGTATGGTACATAGATGAACATTATCTGGCAAAATGCTTTATCTGCAGGAATATGTCCTACAAAAAATTCTTTACTTCATTCCCAGAATGATAAAAATGCTTATATTACATTCATTTATACTTTAATATTCTTTATTGAATGAGGATATTATCCTCATTCACAGATAACGTGGATATCTACTGTCTTCAGAGAGGATACCATAGCAAACTCAGTCTTTCTGCATTCCAGAACAAGAGATTTTCTGTAATATCCTGGTATAAAGACTGTAACAAAAGTCAACTTGAAAATTTCAGATTCCAGTGTGGTTTTGTGTGGTGAATTTATCAAATCTTTAAATAAACATTGAAACATGACACATTTTCAAATGTTCATTTTATAGCCTATCTGGCAAAGGAGTGTTTAACAGAGCAGTGGTTTGTACACTAGGGAATGAACAGTTTAATGGTTCATACACGCTTTATTTGAAAAATATCAATAACCCTTCACAAGTCTTCTTGCATAAACTACATGAAAATCCCTATGTAAATAGGGCATAACTTCTTTATGATTCATGCTGAAGTTTCTTTGGTGCAGTGTTAATCACTTTAAAAGTGTGGCTTTACCTGTCAAGCTGAAAGCAAATTTCCATTGCTGTTTAAATTTATGTTTCAGTTTCTACAGCCTTTATCAGTTACATAGGTAGACTGGATGGAACACTATTTTCTCTTGTTATTTAAACTCTGAACAGTCAGAAGTACTGAACAATAACTGTTTGGTAGATCAGCAATCTAATCTTTCAATTAAATTCAGAATCCAGAAACAGAATTAAATTACAAAAGCCTTAACTTCATGGCATTCAATCTTGCCAAGAACATATACAAAGACATGGAATGCTGATTTTCAGGTATTCTCTTAATAAATACACTTAAGCCACAATCAACACTGTTTCAAATAATTCTCTAGTAAGTTAATTGTCTGCAGTTTTATTTAACAGCGTTTGGGTAACTGTCCTCTAACTATTCATTTGTGTAAATATTTCTTCTTTGAATTTCAAGCTAGCAAAAACTAATAGCCACATGGAAGTCCTCTCTTGATGGACCATCACTGGGATAATTTGGCCTGCTGTGTCAGAACACATTTATTTTAAAATAAGTTAAGTTGCAGTACTAAAAGGCATAATAAGCTTCTTAACCAGGGCAAGTACTTGTGTAATTCTCTAATGTAGATTCAGGATTTCTAAAATGAGATCCACTGTACAGTTTCACAGTAGAGGTGAAAAGCCTGAAAACGAAACCTCTTAAACAATAAAAAAACATTGATTTTCTCTGCTGGTGTGCATTCTGATTTTGCTAGTTTGTTTCTTTTGCCAGGTTTGCTGAAAAGGTAAGATCTCTCCTAAATCATACCCAAGTGGTAAGCATTTGAAGTCAAGACACAAATAACTAAAACAATTACTATCAAATTATCTTTCCTGACTGGAAGTTTTTATAATACCTTTTTTTTTTTTTTTTTTTTTTTTTTTTTTCCCCACAGATTCCTCACTTATTTCCGATAATATATCTGTCAACTAATTTCTGTGCTACTGGAACTAGGCTACGTTTTTCCATGCTATGATCAACCTCTGTCAGAGCATTGGAAGGCCACTTGTGAAGTTATAGTATTCCACTGGAATGGGAATGATTTCATTGTTATAGTATATACCTTGTTCTTTTGCACAGTAGGGCTTTTTTTTTCCTACAAAGTATAATTAGGAAGGGTGTGGTCAGAGAAAAGTGTTAAAAACTTTTTGCCCATGCTCGTCTATTTCTATGTAAAGTGAAATGTTATCTGGTATTGTCCCATGAAGCTTATGAACAGAGGGTTTGATTGAAGATTTAATAAAATTAACACTACTTCCTTATTTTCCTCTTTTCTTCTTCATCTTCTCTTCAAGATGAAACTCATCAGCACTTGACAAAAACTGCAAATAACAGCCAGATGCAGGAGCTGGTTTTATCTTTTTATGCAAGTATGTGGTGCTAATTAGTGCAAATTGATTAAACTTTAATTGCCTGATCCATGGCTAATTAATATTTATAAGATGAATGAGAAAGAAAACCAGACATTTATTAAAACACTTTAATGATTTTTCGTATGTTTTGACAAAGCAAAGCAAATAGATGTTATGAGTTTAGATGTGCCAGACATAAGTACAGTATTTCTTACATTTTCCACCAGCATCAGAAAACTAATCATTTTTCCTCTCAAATTATGTATGAGAGTAGTTTTTCCCTTCTACACAAAAACTACTTGTACTGTGTTCTAGTTTTTACTTTATGATACATTTTGTTTCACAACAGGATGACAGATAGCAGTACAATGGCTCATGCAAGAAAAGAAAAAGGACAATATCAGATAAAATCTGTGCATGATAATTTTCTTTAAAATGAGCTGCAATTAATTAAATAGACTCAATTTCTTGGGTACAGAAGTTAAACAATTTCTTTTTAACAATTAAACAATATTGTTAACTCCAGTAACATGATGCTATGGCAATCAACTGGCTACTGCCAGCACTTCTCTGAGAGCTTGTTTTTCAGTAGTGTATCTGAAGAGCACTCAAATACTAAAGATAACTCATGTACTTTGAACACACTATGTCAAACGAAAAAAAATTGTCTTGCAATACTATTATAAACTAAAACTATTTTAAAGCAATTATGCAGCATTTTTTTTCTCAGTTCAGTGGGAAGGTCTATTACTAACTTCAGTCAGTCTGATCGACCAACCTGGACAATGGGCAAGTCAGTACTTCTCTTTTGCACATAACCCACTTCTAATAAGTCTTTCCTTCCAAGAAATACAAGCTCATATTAAGCCTTCATTCATTCAACCTTTCTACACTCTTTGTCTTCTGAAATGTCTGTGGTCTAGAAAAAAATAATTTGGGGAAAATCAGAGAGAAGAGAGAAGAGAGTGTCTTTAACCTTCATACTGCCTTTAGTTGTTTATATGCCAGTTTTATCATTAGCATTCTCTCCAACAAAATTTCAGCACAAATGTTCTAGATTTGGCACACACATACTTTAAAAAATTGTCTGAGTCTAGCTAGTTAGGACTCACAATTCCTGTCTTTGGTATAAATGACATTTGAATACATGAACTTCAACAAAAATTTGTGACACTTTTAACAATCAAGCCAAAATAATCACTGGTTTTTTTTTAAATTGATCATACAGATGTAATCTCTGCATCTCCAAAGAATAAACTTTGTCCTGATGAGTACTGACTCCTGATGGAACATCTGATCTACATTTAACTTAGTGAACAAAATTATACAGCTTTTATTTGAACTAAGAGATTAGATAAATCCACAGATGCTACTAAACAAAAGAGGGTGTTCGTTGACTGTAGGACCATGTGGTGCAGAACAGTTTGCATCAAAGCTACATAAAACTGCTCTCATCTATCAAATCATTAGATGTGAAATTGTGACAAGATGAAAAGTTAACTTGTTTACCAGGTACTAACTGCGCTCTCTGTAATTCCCTTTCAGCAGGTTAGACGTATCCAAGAAAACTAAACTTAATTTCCTTTAAGACCAGGTTATCTCTGACATTCTTGTACATTGAAAGGTTTATAATTTTTAAACTTGATGCATTTCTCTTTATTTTTTCATTTCTTTCTTTCTCTTTCTTTTTCAACGCACACTAACATTATGAATCAATTAATTTTGTTTTAATAACATACATTTTTGAACAACAAAAAACATTGAACTGAAAAGTTTTCTATATTTTCTGCATGCAATTATTGTTTCATTTTAGAAAATATAGTTCTGAATCTCCTCTATCCACGCACTCACGCTCACAATGCACACACACTTTTTGATACACTACAGACATCACGTAGATAAATTTTTACTAAAGCACCTTACTGTGGTCCAACTAGGCATTGCAAAAGAAATCTGCTACATATGTATAGTTAAAAAATAAATATTTTAGAAAAAAAATTCTCTTGAACTATCAAGTGATTTGTTATCACAAGTATATTAGAAGAGTACATTTTTACTTTCACATTTAGAAATATTCTATAAATAAACATGCCTAAAGCATTGCAGAAAGCATTTTAAATGAATGAATACATGTGTTAGCCTATAGGGTAGTTATTAATATAATATAATTATAATGCATAATTATAACAAGTTCTTAGTAAGTACTTGAACTAAACAATAGATAGCTTCTTCTGGAGCATATAGAAGTGAGTTCACATGTGCTCTGAGAGTACATATAAAGATGGAGCTTATCAAATCATAGAGGCAAAAAGGGACCTTTAAAGACTGTCTTATCTAAATTCTTCATTCAAGTAGGTCCACATAAAGAAGATTGCCCTGTCCAGGCAGTTTTTGAATATTTCTCGAGATGTGAACTGGATGTAAACTGTTGCATCATTATAATTTGCATACATATAGATGAAAGTATCCAGGTGCCTGATATCTGCAAAAGTAAGAGTTTGGATAAGATAGTGTCATGGTTTCATGATTTTTGGTTATCAGTATTCCACATCATAACATCATGTAATGCACTGGGGGTTTGACTGCTGATGCTCAAGTTCCGGGTGCCTGTCCGGAGGAGAAGAAGAGCTACATTTCCCCAGGGGACTTTGCGATCAGCAAGGAGATATAACTCCCGGCAAAGTCACCTGATGCTCTCTTCTTTGCCTGCGCTTCTTCGCTTGCGCTTCTCCGTCTGCGCTTCTCCATCTGTGTTTCTCTGCCTTCGCTTCTCTGCCTGCGCTTCTTCATCGGCTCAACTGGACTGCACTTCTCATCTCAGCGTTGTGGTGAGGCCGATCCACCTTCCAGACACACACTCTCTCTCTCTCCTTATATTCTGTTGATACTATATTTAGTAAATTAGTTTGTTTCACCTCAGATTGTTGCCACTGTTTTCAATTATTTCGGGGTCCCCTATTTTCCTTTTCTGGGGGCGCGGATCCTTGGATCCCTCCACCCTTCTAGTCACGGAACCGGACCGAACCGGACCGTAAACCACTGACAGATAGTTTTGACAAGTGTGCTCAATATCAAAGGCTTAGTTTATGTACTTGGCTACTGTAACTTCATTTACCTAAGATAATGTGTCAGTCTCTTTCATTATTTTTTTTTAATTATTTTTTTAACTCTATTTCTGACATTCCTAGGTTATTTCTATTCCTACTGTAACATGAGAGTAGGTAAAAGACTCTGAAAGTGTATCATGTTTGACAATTTAAAATAGTTCTGCTATTCTTTTAGCAATAAATAGTATCAGATTCTTTTAACAGTAAAAGTAAGACATGTCTAACTGTCTTCAGGAAATGAAAGAGAAAATGTTAATTATTAACGAGAAATGAGGAGCAGAAAAGGGAGAAAGGAAACAAAAATGTTCCTGACAAAACACTTCACTTATAGGTTCTCCGAGTATTACTGTAATTTGTAAAAAGTAGTAATAATAATAATATTTGCATAAGTCATCTATAACAAGAAAAATGTGTTCTGTAACTGACCAAGGCCTTCTGAGAAAAAGAAGAGCAAGTCCAAGTTTCTTATTAGCATACACTATCTTTTCTTAATATCATTAGCAAAATTAGTAGATGAGTTTGAAAGACTCTAAAGTTAAAAATCAGCTCCGTTCTTAAACTAATATAAAATCTAGAATAATTCCAATACCATGTCTTGTACACTAAAATATTGATTTTACCAGTATATTGACTGCTTTTAAGACAATATACAATAAATGGCAGTGTTCATATGCATTTCAAAAGAGAGAATGAAACTTGAAACCTTTGGGAAATGAGTAGCTCAGTGTTTAATTCCATTTTTTCTCATTAAAAAAAAAAAAAAAAAAAATCCTTCTCTTTAGATAGTCTCTTCCCTGGTCTGTTTATAGGTTTATAGGGATTGGGAAACAGTTTCAAATAAATGCACTTCAGGGAGACACTGTGTCTCAGTAGCTCGACAATACTTCTGCTACTTGGGGCACCATGAAGATTTCTGCCTGTAGCATAAACTTTTTGCCCCTGCTCCAAAATATCTTCTTATGTTTTGTCAATTTGTTATACTGATGATCTGCATTAGACAACAAATGGAAAACAAATTAACTGAAATATAAAATTATACATACGTAAACAAAATACATATGTATATAAATACACATACACTTATATGTATTCTTCTGTGTGTGTATACGTTTATGAATGTATATGTGAAAATTCATGTAAGTTTTTAGGTTGCCTGTTTTTCATTCTTGACAGCTAAGCTTCTTTTGAAAGACTATTGAGTCTTCGCTCATTTCTGCTGACCAGTGCAAGCACTAAAGCTTTTGAAGTCCTCATTATTCAGCTGTTTGACCACAGTCATTTCAGTCAGGTTTATGAGTCTGAGGTTACTTTTTATGGAAATGAAAACGTAGGAAGATAGGGAAGATCTAATGTATGTCTGGATCTCATTCCAACATGCCTTTGTAATACAATTCGATTAAAGAAACCAGAAACAGACATATTTTCCTGCGAATTTTCTGAAAAGTGTAATGTAAAAACAGGAATATATAGCATGGGAATAGAACATATATATGAGGTCACCAAATTCTAAGTGTTACTATTACAGAAGTCTGTAATATACAACTAAATTCATAAACATATCAAAACCTGTCTTAAATACAGTTAAAATATTAAACTTTTTTTTCATTTTGGAAGACAGGCAAGATGTCTTTTATCTCCAATGATTGATAAAAAACACTAGATACACAGCTTGAATTTACTTTTTATTTATATGCTGATTGTTCAATAATTTATAGAATCGTAGACTCATTAAGATTGGAAGAGACCATTAAGATTGGAAGAGTCCACCTGTCAGCCCATCACCACCACGCCCACTAAACCATGTCACTCAGTGCCACGCTTTTGACCCAGAGTTATTCATTCACTTAGGTATTTTTACTCCTTTTCTCATCTTCACATATTCATATATTGGTAGGATAGTAATCTAATACAATTTTAACATTCTCTATATGTTAACCCAGTCATTTTAGTTTCCTCATAAGTTTATGCACCTTCTACTGCCCTTCACAGATTTAAACAAGTATTTTCAACATCAGGTAGAAATTCTGTCATAAACATAGAAGTTATTCAAAACTGACAAAAAAGAAAAAAAAAAAAAAAAGTCAGGTACTAATCACTGGCCAGCAACATCCTTCTTTTATGCACACTACTTTATCTAATCTTCTCTATGGTAAATATACCTGAAAGAAACCTAAAAGACTTTCTCCATGACAAAGGGAAAATGGTACTCTTGCTCCTCCTCTATGGTTTCATCTGCACATGTTAACTGGTAGAAAGTTCCCTGTAGCTTAATGTTCAGCACTAAAGTTTTTACAGCAGAGAAAATCATTTTAATCAACTGCTTTCAAATACTGATACATTTGATGTTTGTTTGTTTGTTTGTTTGTAACACTTTTGAACGAATATTCATTCTGTAAAATTAATGTTGTAGTACAAGTAGTTATTCTGTGTCAAAGTTCCAGGTTGATTATTTTTACTTGAGCATGGTTAAGTTAGCTAAAAATCATAATGAACAAAATGGCATAAATGGCATAACTCCATAGACATGAATAAAGCTGCTTTTCTTTATGCCAGATAACACTATGTCCTAAATGCTGTTAGCGTCCACAAACACTAGCATATTTTACTGAAAGACTAGGCATTCAAATATATTCTTGTCATCAGAGATCATTTCTAACCATTTCCTTATTAGTAGCAGTAATATCTACATATTCAGTTGCAATTTTTAAATTCACTGTGACATACACAAGTACGTAACAAGTGTAACAAGCCTACTGTATGTGTCCACATGTAGAAGGACAGAGTAACATTTTATGAGAAAATGTAATTTAGGACTGTTTCAAGAAAAACCTTGAACTTAAGTGAAATTTATATCCTTGAAGCATTTGTATTCTTGTACAAACCTAGAAAAAACTACTGTCTGTTACACTCCAGTTTTCCTCACTGAGTTTCTTGAAGAAACTTTCTTGAAGAAGTTGTACACTTCTTCATAGTGCAACTGATGAGGAAATTAGTGTGGGAATACAAGAAAAACTGTTCAGAGCAGAAGCTGTGGAGCAAGATAAACAGCATGAGAACCAAGGACACCTCTAGAAGAAGAAAGAACGTCTCATGGCTCTGATTGGATAAGCATCTGTGTGAACAGTTGAAGAGTGTTTTGTAGAATGCTCTGTTGACATGTAAAGGTGGATGGGAAAGTTGTAGGGGTGGATGGGAAAGCTAGAAAAAGAAAACTTGTGGAGGTATATAAGAGAACTTGTAATAAACGATTTGGATCATTCACGTCTGAGTTCGTGCATCAGACGCTGCAAATTAGTATGTAAGGAGATGGGATCAGAGTCCTGGAGTAAAGCAAAAAGTAAACCTTTTCAGCTAATCATTAACCTCACTTCGCAGTATTGTCTTTTGTTTCTTAAATTTCCTACCGTATTTTGACTGAAGCACTGGATGACCAATTCCAGAAATGGAAAAGACAGACGGATAAAAACATTCCAGTTCCTACATGCAGAATCTTCAAATTTGTGGTGGATTTCAGGCTGAGTTACATTCACTGAGAAATCAGAACAGAAAGTATGTTACATTCCAGTGAAGAAATCAAAGACTTTGAACCAAGTCAAGGGGCAGAAATTGCCATGATTATCAGCCATACTGCAGAAGAAAAGAAGAAAAGAGACAAGAAAAAAAAGGTAAAGAAAGCAAAGGTAAAATTACAATTTCTTGGTCATATTTATGGGTACAGTGACCACACATAGTATATTTAAAATAACTAGTTAAGTTACACCAGAAGTTTGTTCTCTTTGTGCTTTTTAACTCTACTTACTACTTTCTGCATCACATGTTTAACTGTGCTTTTCTGCAAAAAATTACCCACAAAACACAGGGAAATTAAATGTTGCCTTTCCGAAATTCCAATTATTAGAACCCCACTCTTTCTCTGTCAAAAACATACAACTGTCTTTCCCATTAAGTGAAGTGCCAGAGTGAACTAACATTGAGATGAACATCAGGCAGAACTGGACCCTGATCTTTTTAAAGGCTCTTTAATAACTGGAGTGCTTAATTCAGAGCTGTTCCATAGATAAATCAATTACTGCATTAAGTGAATCTGCCACTAGAACAATGAGAGAATATACCTGAGCTATTTATGTACAAGCATATTTGTACTAAATACAGTAAATGAACTGGTTATAATTTATTTATTTATTTATTTTGCTTGTTTGCTTACTTCTTCATTCAGTTTTTCTTTGTTTATCTATATATTATTTAAAAGAAATAAAAAGATGAATATGCTAAAAACCCATAAAATTCAGGCTTTGAAAAACAGCTATCACTTTGTCTACGCTGTGTCTATTCATTTTTCTCAGAAATGTAGCAATTAAATAGCTTTGTGAAGAACTGAGTATGAGGCCCTCGAGGTCACACTGGACATGTTTTCTCAGTTTGCTCATGCTGAGCTAAAAAGCTGTTGTCTAAAGCAGTAGCAGCAGAAAGAAACTGCATTAAAAAAAAAAAAAAAGCAAAAAAAAAAAAAGCAAGCTCTTCTGAATTTATGAGGAGTGCATCACAAAGACAAATATTTCAGCCATGCAATTCCATTCGGCCTTTTCAGCTGTGTGTCCATAGCAAGTCAACGGCTAAATTGAAAAATCAATTCCAATTTAAATTATTGGAATAAAGAACACCAGGAGTCAGAGATAAAATGGCTTTGTTCTCTGAGATCCTTTTTAATTGGAAAGTTATTTCTTCAGGGTATTCTAATGGTTCTGAGGAAAGATTGCAAAACAAAGTTGATCGGCTGGGGGAAGGTTAATAGCTAATGTGCTTTTTTTACTGCACAGCAGCCTCCCGTCTTTATGACAGCCTCCATCATATGCGAAAAGAGACATGATTCTAAATCATTAGATACATGCAACTGTAGTGTCTCCCTTAGTTTCCCAGAGAAATCATACTGTGGTTGTTACTCTGACGTATTCATCACACTGTGGTTGGCATTCTAAACAGAATCTATTTGTTTACAAATAGATGTATGATTGCTTGCTTAAAAATTCCGTGATATTAAGCATTTTCACTAAAGATTAAGATGATTTTATAAGTATCAGGGACATTTTAAATAAAATAGTGACAGTCTTCCCACGTGGTAAGAATTTTCCTTTTATTTCAAGACCAATGAAATAACATAGGTAAACAATCAGCAAATACAGTAAGGAAGACTGAAAAGAAACTGCAAAGAAGAACGTAGATTGGCATAGTAGTGCTGGCATAAAGCAGGGTGAAATAGGAAAAAGATTTTACTGGAAAGGAAAAAAGCAGATTAAGAAATAACCATTAAGCTTAATCAGTAGTGAAGAAAAAAGAACAATCTTGCTCCTTACATACGTTTCTTAGTCAACATCTAGAAATGTCATAGTTCAGATTTAATGTCACAGCAACCTTTGCTATGTTAGCAGAAAACTGTTTAGGGCAGCTGTAGATTAGAAGCCCTAAATGGGCATTTAATTTGAAATTAATAAAACAGTTATGGTATGTGTTAAGAAAAGTTACTGAGGTTTGCTTAGTATATTTAATTAGTGTAAAAGAGATAAATCTAGTTGCCATGTAATGAACTGAGAACTGCAGATACAGTAAATGTGTACTTACGTTCCTATTATTAATGCATTAAACTTGTAAGAATGTTTAGGAATTTAATTAGCATTTAATAAGATAGCTATATCAAATTACAGTAGTTAGATGTTAAATGTAAATTAATATTTTTAGTATTTAATTGATATTAACTAATTAATTACTGTTTATTACATGGCAACTAGATTTATCTTTTATAGAGTTATTAAATCTAAATTAAAATTTCTATTTTAAGTGGCCTCTATTCAATTAAAAAATATAGTCTCTGGGATTTTTCAGGGTTTACCTTCATGCCAAGAATTGGGTTGATCTTGGAGTATTATATCTGAAACATAAATTATATATCATATAAGGAGATTAAGTATCTTCACACAGGAGGAATATTATTCCTGTGTATAATCCCAAGAAAATGAAATTATTCACCTGAGCAGAGATCTTTTGAAGGTTTGTTCCCAAAATTAGACAACAGAAAGGAAAAAAGTTTGAAAGAACAACCAAAACTTGTCTAGGAATGTAAAAAAAAAAAAAAAAAAAAAAAAAAGTTTTCTCATTCAGTATGTGACCTCCTTCATGACTTGAAAATCCTACAAGTGCATCCATGGAAATGGATATACGGACTCTGCCATGTGCCAGATGCCACCTAGGCATTTGTTTAACATGTCAGTCTGATTGCGTTGCCTCAGCTAAAGCCCATTCTGGCTCTCCTGCAACAGCCATGCTGTAAGGACAGAAAAAATGGCAAGAACATTAAATCTTTCAGGAAATTCACTTCAACTCATAAGCTTTAAATTCTTCAGCTGTAAAACGACTAATATACTTAATTATACTAAATATGTTTATATTTATATAATATATATATATTCATGAAATAATCTCCTGTTTCACAAAAATGCTTCATAAAGCCTAATTTATTTGCAAATCCTGCAAATCCTTGCATATTTTATTAGCAATTAGTCCTTTCATAAAATCAATAAAAATATCAAAATCATTAGACAAAATAAGGATCTCTGTGAGATTCAATAAAAATTGTCTATGATTTAATCATCACTGTAAATATAATCTCAGTTTTATTTATTTTGTTTTCAATCAAGATATCACAAGACATCAGATACTACAAAGTCTAAGAGCTTACATAAATTGGCATACTGTGTCATGAAATGTGCCAGCTGAATTTATCCTTGTGGACTGTTCGTACTCACAAGGCCAGACTGAAGAAAGGAGATTTCTCCTTTCTTCCCTCATGACTGTAGGCTGTGCTACGCATATGTGGTTACAACTTGCCAGTTGTTTTTGTTCTTTACACATGTATCTATTTATGCACTGGGATAATGGAAGAAAAGAAAAATAATAAGACTAATTTAGCAATAGATTTGTAAGTAAGGTATAAGAAAGAAAGAGAAGGAATTATAGATTTGACTTGTAGGATGCTGTTCTATTTCAACATTATTATCAGCAAACAATTCTACTTCTGAAATTTAAAAAAAAAAAAAAAAGATGCAAAACATAGCAAAATCTTATGTAGCATTTCTAAAAAAAATTTTTACAATATTTTTGATTGTATTTATTTTTGTCTGGATCCTTCTTCTAGCCTTTAAGAATTTTATTGTAAGGCTATATTAGCCTTTTAAAACTTCTTTTGTTTTTCCTTTCTATTAGAAGAATAAGTTATTGTAATTTAGTCTTTGTTTTTATATGTCACTTTCTCCTCTGACCCACAGAAATACTCAACTACTCATTTCCATTGTTTTAGTATAAATAAAATTCTCACTCAAATCATCAGCAGAACTCAAATAGATTTGAGTAGGCCACATATTTTGACTGTATCTTAATTCTCTATTATTTTTTAATTCTCTATTATTGAAATTGAATTCACTTATAATTTTATTTTTTACAAATTACTTCACAGTCCACTAGATATACATTCAAGAATGTGAACAAGTACTACTTTCATAATATTTTCCATCAATACTTCATTAAAGAAAAAAGTTTCTATTTTCTAGATAACCCTTCTGTCTGAATCATGTTTACTACACACCTTACCTCAGAATCTCTTTGGTGACTCATATTTAGATGTATTTGTCACCTACCAGATGGCTGCGGAGTTAAAGTTTCCTATGAGTACAATGCCTTGAGATTTTAAGCTCCAGGATGGCTGGTCCAGGAATTTTTCATACTTGCTCTCTCCAAGTCTTCAGGGTCTATAGCAGACACTACTGCAGTTTACTTATTTGAGTGAAACCATATCTCTTTAGTTTTCTTGTTGTCCTAACCGGTTTAGTTTATAGATTGATATATATGTCAGCATATGAAAATAGCTCCTCTAAACTGAAACTTCTCCTCATCCTTTTCCTTCAGGATTACACTCTTTTCTGTGCAAACAAACTTAATTAAAGTAAACTAAAAGCATCTGAAGTAACAACATACAGATTGTTTTTAAAATAAAATAAATCTGAAGTTTCCAACTCCATTCTTTCTTCAGTTACTTTTTGCTTTATAATCCTATGTATTCCACTGAATTTAATGAAAAAAGATCTACAATATTTGAATGTGGAAGGAAAGGAACTCAAGTCAATTCCACAAATATTTTTTAGTCTTTTGATATCTTCCTATTGTCCTTGAAATTATCGGAGAATTTTTACACTCATTTTATTTGTTGTTGTATCAAAATAGTACCTTAGATTGTTTTTGTCATGGTTTTCATAAATGTATATTTTTTATATTCTCTATATATGCATGCATAAATATACACATACATGTATAGAGGCACATCTTTTGTGTGTATAGAAACTAAAGTTTTCAATGGGACTGCATGTAAGGAAGTGTTGGAATTAACTTCATGTTCAACTACTTTTACTTCCCAATCTGGAGAGATTACTCTAAAATTTTACAAGCCAAGACCAAATTTCTCACAATATTCTTATTGAGATATGGACATACAAAATCCATGTACACAACAGTTAATTTAATATAAATTCTGAATTGTATCACCATCAATCTGTGATGTGAGATCTATAGACAGCAAACTTACCTGAAATATGCTATAGTTAATATGTACTTGTTAGTATCAAGCATTAAGCATTCTACATCCATATGACATAAATGATAAGCATTCAGTCTGAAAAAGTTCATCAAGAGTTGTATGCAAAACTGAATTACAAGGCTGTTTCCATGCAGTGTTTTCCCATTTGTCTCCGTAAGCCATTTCACACTGAAAGACTTCATGTGTGCTCTGTTGCGGATTTAATCTTCTCTTGATGCATGCATGTAACTCCCCATTAATGTTAGTAGGAATGAGATTTACGTATGTGAACTGAGAGGAGAACAGACCCCATGGTATTTTATTTGCCTGTACAGGATTATAGCCTCTGAGGATAGATTTGATTTTTTTGTTGTTAGCAAAAAAGCAGCTTGACAAGTAGCTTTTTGATTGATAATACACTGGGAGTCGTAATTTATATAATCTTGCACCTTATACTGAACATAAAGGTCACTTTAAAAGGTGTGAGCTGCGTGTGCTAGTGCAGAGCATAAACTAAAGGGTCAATTTTCAGTAGTTACTGTGCAATAGTGAAACAGACAAAAACTACTACCAGTGCTGACAAAATTGAAAATATCATCGCAAGAACTGTAATTAACAGCAAGTTTCCAGAACTTGACATTCTGAGCAAGTGTCATTGCCTAGGTTATTACAGAGGGAATTAGAGTGGCCTTTCACTGTCAAACTGATATATACCACTGGAGCACTGCTGAAGAAAAAGTACCATTTGTGATGTCTTTTCAGAATTTAAGCATCTGCTGAATTCCATCTCTTTCTATCACCTCCTGAAAATAGATACACATCTCAAAAGATCTCTATCTTGGGCATTGAGTGTATTCAATATTTCAGCATTTTTCTGCATTGTAAGATATTTGCTCTGCTATATAAGAACTCTCATACACAGCATCAGCAGGGTGTTCTCAAGACTTAAATATTTTAGGAGTAAGATTAGGTACACAAAATGCATTCTTGTGATAAATCACTGTATCAGTCAGTTTTCTAAGGAATCTCATTCATATAACAGGGAAAAACAAAAAATAAAAATAAGGGAAAAACAAAAAATAAAAATAAAGCTTTCAGACTACAAAGTAGAAAGATATTTGGTTTTATTCTTGCTTTTTTTTTTCCTCATATTTTTTTTTAATGGACCTGTAAATATGAAAAAAGGTTACAAATGTCTGTGCAAAGTGTTATTTGTAACTGTATGCAATCCAAATTATGAACTTTCTTTTTGTAATATTCATCTCCTGTTCCTACTCTACAAGAAGTAGTACCCTGTACTTTCAGGGAAAGAAGATAATTAGCCTTCAAGTTTTTCAGTCAAGCTTTAACAGCAGGTATACTAATATGCTCATGGGCTATGGTTCCAGCTGTATTTTCTACTCAATTTGCTTTATTATAAATTTTATAATAGATAGGGTTAATTTCATCTCTACTTTCATCTTTGGAAATAATCCCCAAAAGCCAACAAGATTTTTTAAATTACCTCTGGGGACTTTGATCAGCTTTCTCCAATCTCAGTCTTGAATGCGTAGGATGATTTTGTCTTTGGCATTCACGATCAAGACTTGTATGTCAGTTTTGGATTTCCAGTCCATGTTGGCAACAGTTGAACTCCTCTAATGATTTGAATATTTTTTTTTTTTGAGGGGCCAAGATAAAAATCAAGCTTAGAATCTGAAAGCAATATCTATAAAATTGAGTGTTCGTTGCTTGCTGTCACAAGAGGAGAATGTATTTCTTTTTTCAGTGTGGAGAAATGGTTACAAGAAATGACTTTTGACATTAATGGAACAGGAAAAAAATTCACTTTCCATGAAAATAACTGCTTTTAGACCTAGCTTTGTCTTCATAGATCACTATGGTTTACAAATGATCTACAATAAATTAAGTGGACACCTCAGTGATAGGGATGAAAGTCTTGGCAACACTAATTAGCTGTGGCAATTATTTTAGAGTTTCATCCTGCATTTGCCAGAATTTTCTCTGTCCTTATCATGTTATCTGTGGTTTGTTGTTAGGACAAAAATGAAAAAAAAAAAAAAAAAAAAAAAAAAAAAAAAAAAAAGAAAAAGAAAAAGAAAAAGAAAAAAGAAAAAGAAAACTAGTAGGAATTTTGTAGGAATAATTATCAGTGTTTCTTTACCTAATTACACATTTTCCTATGCTATTTCAATCTCATTTCATTAATTTAATGTTAGTGTCTTTAAAAGTAACTGTAACTGACTCATTATATAAGAATAATGTTGACTCATAAATAAAGTGGGGGTAAGGTAACAGTATGGCAGTATCTTTTGCTAGTGTGTACACAATTAAAATTTGACTTGAGATTATTTTGCTTAGCTTGCCCAAAGATATTTATTTCATGAAATTAATTCAATTAAACTTGAATATTTTTATCAGCATCTCTACTGACTAGCAAAAGCTTTTATATGCCATAAGAGATATTCGCGACAAATTGCCATTACTTCTTATACTATCCTTCAATTTTGTTCATAGAAGTTTACATTTTACTCAAATATGACAAAGAATTGTAAAAAGTTGCCTCATTAAAAATCTTAATAGGTAACATTTCCATCTAAGATACTAGAGAATATTATTTTATTTAACTCACTAAATGTTCATCAATCATTCAATAAAATAGCTAAATAGACTAATATTAATATATATTTGTCATTTGGGATGTATATACTCATATAATAGTTGTGTGGGGTTTTTCTGCCTGCTACTGCATGTTCAATTGATTCAGAAAAGACCAGAGGGATTTTTCATGGAAGTGCAAATGTAACACCATATTTTTTAGCTGAGGATAGTTTATGAGACGAAGCTTTTTGTGCCTTAGTGGTGGAGCATGGGAGCCAGTTTTTAACACAAGCTCTGCCAACTCTCAAGCTGATGATCCAGACCTTTGTTTATGACATGTGAAGTTATATTCATTATGTTAATGCAAAATAATGAACAAGATCAACAAAACTACTTAGAGAACTGAATAATAACAGTGTGTTTTGTAGAAAATAAAAAATGTTTTAATCATTAGCCAAGGTCAAAGTAACATAAATATATCAACAATCCAACAGCTAAGGAAGAAAATAACAGCTTAAAGACATCATAGAATAAGATTCGACAGTTGCTTAATAATTTAAGCATAAGGATTTCTACCACTTAACAGTTTACTTTCTATTTCATAGTTTTATAAAAGGACAAGTATATTGCTCTGTTGCAACTATAGGTTTAAATTGAAAAAATATTCATAAGTATATTTTTATTTTTCAACTGTTTTTGAAAACAAGTCAGAGATCATATTAACTAAACACAGTAACAGATATCTGCCTACTGGTAAGCAGGAACTGACTTCCTGCCTATGGAAGCTAGTGAAAACTGGTGGGGACAAAAAGGTTATTTAATGTAAGATGTTGATATAAAATAAAGTTCACAAACTGCAGAAGAATAAAGTTCACAAACTGCAGAAGAATCACAGAACCACTGAAATTGGAAGAGATCTCTTAAGAAACCGCTTTCAAGCCAGCACAGTTACAGTAGTTTGCCCAGGACGATGAATTGGATTTTGAGTAACTAAGGCATTGAAACTACAATTTCTCTGAGAAACCCATTCCAGTGTCAGACCATTGTAACAGCAAAGAAATACATTTATACATATGTATATATATAGAATTCTGATCTTCAGGGAGATTTTATATTTTTGTTTGCATTAATTTGTTCCCACTGCCTCTAGGCCTCCCACAGATCATTACTGAGAAGAGTACATCTGCCTTTTCCTGTTTCTATCCCATCAGTTATTTTTAAACATAAATAAAATTGCCTTGATTTTCTCTTATTTAGGTCTAGCAGTCTTAGCTCACTCATCCCCTCCTCATATGACAGATTCACCAGTTCCTTACTAACTCTGTGATCATTAGCTAGGTTTACTCTACTATACCCAGATCTCCTCTTCTTCTCTTCTCTTCTCTTCTCTTCTCTTCTCTTCTCTTCTCTTCTCTTCTCTTCTCTTCTCTTCTCTTCTCTTCTCTTCTCTTCTCTTCTCTTCTCTTCTCTTCTCTTCTCTTCTCTTCTCTTCTCTTCTCTTCTCTTCTCTTCTCTTCTCTTCTCTTCTCTTCTCCATTGTCTACTAACTCTGCCCCATCACTCAGGTCGTTAATGAAGGGGTTGAACAGTGTTACCTCCAACATAAAACCCTAGAATTTGCATCTAGTGACTTGTTTCCAGCTAAACTTTGTGCCACTGATTCTAAATATCTGTCCCCCTGTTTCAGCCAGTTTTCAGTCCACCTCACTGTCCTCTTTGTCAGTTCATTTATAAGAAAGTTATAGAATAGACAACCCTCACAAAAAGCCTTTCTTAAGTCAAGGTAAGCAACATTCTTCATCTTTCCTCATCCACCAAGCTAATCATCTCCATTTTGCAAGTCAATTAGGGTGCTTATGTACAGTATCAGCATCATAACTTCAAGTTGACTTCTGATCACATTCTTGTCCCTCGTGTGATAGGAACTGATTTCCATTATTAGTTACTCCATCCCCTTCCCAGGAATGGGGTGAATAACCTCTAATTTCCTAGATCTTCTATACTGTACTTGAAGATATGAGTGACATTTGTTTTTTTCTTTCTGTCCTCAGAAACCTCTACACATCACTACATCCTTTCAGAGATAATCAGGAATGGCTTCAAAATGACACCACCCATCTCCCTCAACATTTATGGGCACATCCCATCATCCCATCACAATGTGCCCACGTACAGTCAATTTGTTTAAGTGCTCCATAAAAAGGTCCTTCTCCACAAAGGGTAAGTTTTCCTTTCTCAGAAGTCTAAACTTTTCCTCTGGCTTCAGGGGCCTGGAATCCATGGATACAGGCAACCAAAAAGTAATTGGGTAATGCTGTCAATAATGTGCTTCTATATGTGCATTCTTTAACTTTTGGTCAGCACTGAGATGGCAAGACAGTTAGATTATTTGAAGCACCTCCCCTACAAGGACAGACTGAGTGAGGCGAGGCTCTTCACCCTGGAGAAGAGAAGGCTCTGGGGGGACCTTATAGTGACTTTCCAATTCCTGAAAGGGAGCCCACTGGAAAGCTGGAGAGGGGCTTTTTGTAAGGGCAGGTAAAGACAGGAAGAGGGGAAATGACTTTAAACTGGAAGGGGTAGATCTAAACTAGATAGTAGGAAAAAATTCTTTACTGTGAGGGTAGTGTGACTCTGGACCAGGTTGTCAGAGATTTGAAGCACCTCCCCTACAAAGACAGACTGAGTAAGTTGGGGCTCTTCACCTTGGAGAAGAGAAGGTTGACCAGAGAGATTGTGGATGTTTCCATCCTGGAGACGCTCAAGGACAGGCTGTATGGGGCTTTGAGCAACACGATCTAGAAGCAGGTGTCCCTGACTATAGCAGGGAGGTTGGAACTAGGTGATCTTAAAGATCCCATCCAACACAAACCATTCTATGATTCTATGATGATTCTATGACCATTGAAGGTATCTGAATAACTGAACTATTCTATTATCTTCTTGGAACAGTAAAGATCAAGGCAAAGAAAATATTAAATACTATGGCATTTTTCATGTCCTTTATTACCAATTCCCCTTCTTCCTTCAGTAGTGGGCCCATCTTTTTCCTAGTCTTCCTTCTACAACTGATGTACTTGTAGAAGTCCTTCACATTCCTCACCAGGTTTACCCTCCATGTGGGCTCTGACTTTCCTAACTCCATCTTTGCAGAAATGAACAGAATACACGTACTGTAGTTTTGCTAAAAATATCGACATTGACATATCAAATTTGAATTTCAGATAACTTGTTGTTTATGAATTCTGTGTATTTATGCATATAGACAGGTAAAACATGGAGTTCAAAGCTTAAGTAAATATGCGTAAAGTCTTAGTACTTACCTTTCTGCAATACAGTACAGAGGATAACAGACTGAACACTCCAGCATATCTATTTCCTGGATAAACTGGATCAGTGGGCCAAGGTTAACTGTATGAGTTTCAATAGGGCCAAGTGTTGGGTCCTGCATTTTGGTCACAACAACCGTAGGCAACCCTACGGGCTTGGGGAGGAGTGGCTGAGAAGCTGCCTGACAGAAAGGGACTTTGGTGTAATGATGGATGGTTGGCTGACTATGAGCCAGCAGTGTGCCCAGGTGGCCAAGAAGGCCAGTGGCATCCTCACTTGTATCAGGAATGGTGTGGTGAGCAGGACTAGGGAAGCAATCCCGCCCCAGTACTCGGCATTGGTGAGGTCTCACCTTGAGTACTGTGTTCACTTTTGGGCACCTCAGTACAGAAAGGACATTGAGGTGCTGGAGCAGCTCCAAAGAAGGGCAAGAAGGCTTGTGAAGGGCTTGGAGAATATGCCCTATGAGGAGCAACTGAAGGAGCTGGGGCTGTTTAGCCTGGGGAAAAGGAGGCTGAGGGGAGACCTCATTGCTCTCTTCCAATATCTGAAAGGTGCTTACAGCGAGAGCGGGGTTGGTCTCTTCTCACTGGTGACAGGTGACAGGATGAGGGGAAACGGCCTCAAGTTGCATCAGGGTAAGTTTAGGCTGGATATCAGGAAACACTCATTTACAGAAGGGGTTGTGAAGCACTGGAATAGGTTCCACAGGAAGGTGATTGAGTCACCATCCCTGGATGTGTTCAAAAACCATTTGGATGTGGTGCTCAGATTTAGCAGAGAATTGTCAGGGTACTTTGGTTAGGTTGTGGTTAGACTCAATGGTCTTTAAGGTCTTTTCCAACCTGAGCAATTCTATGATTCTATGATTTCATCTTTAAGCTGAAAAGAAAAAAAATATATTGCAGGAAAAGAAAACAAACAGGAATCTTCAGCTTTTTATCTTATCTAAAGAGAAACTCAGCCTTCAGCTGAATAGAACATTGGTTTTTAACTTTCTAGTTCTTATTGGAAGTACATTGTATGGTTCTTCACTTAGAATCATAGAATCATAGAATTGCAAGGTTGGAAACGACTTACAAGATCATCGCATCCAACTGTCCTCCCATTAGCATTGCTACCACAAGCCACTAAACCATATCTCATAGCTCCTCATCCAGATGCCTCTTGAACACTGCCAGGGATGGCAACTCCACCACCTCCCTGCGCAGGCTATTCCAGTGTTTGACCACTCTCTGAAGGAAAAAGTTCTTCCTTATGTCTAACCTAAATCTCCTATGATACAACTTGTGGCCATTTCCACGGGCCCTGTTTGTTGCTTGGGAGAAGAGGCCAAACCCCTTCTCATCACAGACATCCTTTCAGGAAGTTGTAGAGTGCAATAAGGTCTCCTCTGAGCCTCCTCTTCTCCAGAATAAACAATCCCAGGTCCCTCAGCCGCTTCTCATAAGATCTGTGCTTCAGACCCCTCACAAGTTTTGTTGTCCTCTGCACATGTTCCAGGGCCTCAATGTCTTTTTTGTAGTGAGGGGCCCAAAACTGAACACAGTACTCAAGGTGCAGCCTCACCAGTGCTGAGTACATAGGGATGATTACCTCTCTGCTCCTGCTGGCCACACATTTCTAATGCAAATTCTAGTGACAAGCTTTTAGTTCTGCAATGCTGGGGCAATATATAGAGAAGTAATTCCTAAATAACGGTGTTATGATTCCTTCTGCCTATTCTGAGTGAAGAAAAAAAAAAGAATACTTGGCTGAAATACTGTTTGATGCAGTTATGCTAATATTCAGCGTTAAACAAAATTGTCAGTCTGAAACAGAGGAAAATCTGGAAACTGCTGATACAGTCTTCATGAGTTTTAGTTATGCAGACCTTAGAAGTATCCCCAAAAAGGATAACATTAATCTAATTAGTTTCCTAAGTTTTAAGAGATCAGAATAGTCCAAGAAGATCAGGTGCCTCTATCAATTAATTCCCAACAGTGATGATTTTTTTTTTACCATTTCTCCTACCATAGATTGTGACAGAAAATTTTTGTACCTAAAAAAATTTCCTCAAACTCATGTCTAACTCCAGATACATCCTAGTATGAACTGAAGTTATTCCAATTTGAACTATTTGTTTTTCAATATTTCATTTTGCACAGTTTTACATTTAAAGCAAGAAACAAAGTATTGTTTAAAGTACTGATTTCTCTTTCTATCCTGATAGTTATGAACAATAACAACCAGAATATGACTTGGATTTGAGAGATTTTTCTCTATAATGTTATGCTCTGGAATAATCCTTTTTTTTTCAGAATTAAAACGTGAAGTAACATATAAGAACAGAAGTAATACACTACTTTACACATGTCTTTACACATGTCTTTACACAGCAAATCACAGTATTGTTCTGAAAAAAAAAAATCTCCAATTTGGAAATTAATTTAGATTGCAAAGAAAATACTTTTCTCTGAGGTCTAACTACATACACTAACTTCCTTTTGAATTAACTAACTTTTTATTTGTCACAACAAATGAAAGTAAATGAAAATAAGAAGCACATTATATACGAATGAAACAGCCCACATCAGTATCTTGCAGATTAAATTATTTGCAAGAAAATGTCATGTGGATCTTCATTTGACTGGTCGTGGTCATAATAGCATGGAGCTCCCCAAGGAAACCAAAAGCCATTTTGACTTCACTATATCTTCAAGCAAACATGAAACCAAATGCAAAATGCAGTGACATCAATGGTCTATAAAACTATGACCTTCAACTTGATGGATTTAGAGTAATAAAAGGCCTCAACAGCAGTTGACATATAAACATAAAAAAAAGTTGTAAGGAAAACCCACTTCAGTGTATAACGAATAAGAAATTTAATATTATGTTTACAGATTCTACAGTCTTTGTTGCGTTTCATTTGAGCACATTTCTAAATCCAAGAGACAGGATATCGAGGACAGGATAGGGAGTGAGAAATTTGAATTACTTGGATATAAAATTGAGAAGAAGAATGATGTTTAAAAAGCAGCAGCTGAAGGCAACGGGGGTAGGGTAGATGGAAAACATATATATCCAAGAAAATTCTTATATATCACAAGAAAGATTTTGCAGGCAAACTTTCCTGATAGTAGCTTGTGGGGCTTTTAACTATTGGTTTAAAAACGTATTTCTAGATTACAGATCTTTTCTGTGAAATAAAGCTAATAAGGTAATTTCACTGAAGCAGTGATACAATGAAGGTACAGTGCTTACAAAAAGATCAGTCATCTGTCCACCCCTACAACACTAGTGAATTGTTTGAGCTCCCCAAAATATAAAAATTGACAAGAGGGGGCAGCAACATGTTGAGTCATGGAAACTCCGCTTCCTCCAATGAGGATCCATGGAAATCAGGATACAAGACCTAATTCACTTTGAAGATCTTTGCTTAATTGGGGCTGAACTTGATAAGACAGTCTGAAGCTAACAGTATTACAGAAAAAAAGGGAAAAAAAAAAATAACTGTACCTCCCTCTAAGAGGACCCATCTGATTTTCTAGGAATTCTTCAGGTGGAGTATAAATAAAAGGTCTGAATATAAGAAGTTTTTTTAAAACATTCAGTACCATTACACGTTACAAAATCCTATACACTTTTACTTACTATTTTTAAGTCATGGTAATGTCATTTGCTATCTAAACTTTTGAATAATGATGAGATGAATGTTTATTATGTATAGTTTTGTTTAAATGTATGATAAGCAACATGATAGCATCTCTGAGTGCATAGAAATCATTAGTTCTGCATGCATTTTAAATACATACATCTGCAAATCATGTTTAGATCTGTGTTTGATTTATGTATAAAAATCCAATACCTTGTCCACTGACAAATTTTGACTACCTGACTGCTGTTCATCTTTGAGTCCTTCACATATGCAAGATTTCTAAATTTAAAGATATTTGCATGCAGGGGATAAATTCCTACAGTTCCACTATCACACTATGTTTTTCCAAACCTTTCATCTATCTATATAGGTTCTTATGTAATCACCACCTTCACAGTATCTAAGGGGTCTAACGACTCCTTGTTCTGCCAGACTTGCACTTAGAGCTTTTTATTGCCACTCTTTAGAAAGGTGTTTGAACTGTGGCAGGTAGGACAAACCAAAGACAGATCTCGTTTCAAAGTATTCTGAAGGGAATAGCTAGTAAAGAAGAGTAATGATTGATGCAATAGAAGACATGAGAGGATCTTCCTTTTTCTTTTTAGTTTTTTTTCCAGCTACAGAAAAGTCTAGACTCTCTACTTCAAACTTGAAGTGTTAAAGGGGACTCTTAGATCAGATCTCAAAGCCTCTAATCTATGCAAAAAGTGGGCATTGATGTAAAAATAGTGCATGTATGAACAACTCAGAAGTGTAGTTGGAGTGCTATGTATATTTGTGGGTCTCAGTGCTTTGAAAATGTTTGTTGCTGCCTTTGTGACTGGCAGAAGGTGACAACAGTCAAAGATCCATTCTGTGAGAATTTAGCTTTTTTTTTTTCCTGCACTACTTACTATTTTTTCCTTTTATATTAGAAAAGTAAAATTGGAGAGGTGGGTGAAAAATAGATCATTTCCTTCCAAAGTGTATCTAGCTTTCTGCAGTACAAAAAGTTATATAATTTTTATTTAAAATTGTTTTAACTATTCAGCACTAAGAGAATGCTGTTCACTGTTCTGGTCACAATTAGCTCTGTTTAAGTACATTCTTCTCTTAAGTAGATAACTGTCTGACTTTTATTTTCACATGTGTACCTGATTCAAGTATTTATGTGACCAGAAAATCAGACCTTTAGCTGTATAGGTGGGATTTGACATTTTGATAGAAGAAACGTTTAGTCTTCACCTTCCATTACTTTAAAGCACAAGTTATTAGAAAAATAATGTGTCACTATTACCCCCAAGAACTGAAATCAAAGGGAATATTCTTGGCCAGCATTTCTAAGGTACAATCACTGTTACATTGAAAGGTATTTTCTCCCACACCTTCATAATTAGATGGGTCAGTGGAGGTATAATACAAAGAGTAACAAGTTGGTAAGAAAATCTTTTTTTTTTTTTTTCAAAGTTAACAAAATACTAATTCCCAGTAAAAAAATTCTCAAATCTTGAATGTATGATTGTCCAGCAAGCTGATACCAGGATTCTGAAAAACAATCATACTACATCTCATTATATGAACATTTATAGTTTTGTAAATATTCAGGAAATTGAACCACTACATTGTAAGTTTCATCTTTACATTAATGGGTGTATTATAATTCATGGTATTTTTCCCAAAGAAGCAGAAATCTTCAAAGAATGAATGTTGTCTTATATAGATATGTAAAGAATTGAAGCATGTAACTGCAATATTAAAGCATACATGAAGAAATGCAAGATCACTTCATGTTTTCTATTTTTTTTCAGAACCAGATCTTTCTATATGATAAAAGTAAAATGAAATAAAATAAGGGTGAAATAAAATAAATAAATAAACTGCTTATTTCTGCACAGTTGCAATTTCTTCGATACTAAATCTCAATCCCAGGATTACTTTCCTGCATGTATCATTACATTGTGGATATATTCAAAATGAGCCAGGAAACTCTGTAGGACACTATCAATTCACAGTGTAATACAGTAGCTAGAAACACATTTAAAAAAAAAAAAAATCAAACCATTATCTTAAAATTAAAAAGAACATACTCAGCATTTTTCTCTGGATTGCAGCCTAAATATAATTAGCCTGTTTCATTGGTTTCTTTTTATTATTTGTTTATTTGAAAAGCCATAATAAAAATGGATAGCGATCAGGGACTGTAGCAATACACATGGTTTTAAACTCAAAGACAGTAAATGTAGATTAGGTTTTAGGAAGAAATTCTTCACTATGATTGTACTGAGGCAGAGGAACAGGTTTCCTGGTGAAGCTGCGGATATCTCATCCCTGGAAATGTTCAGTGATCGGGCTTTGACTAAACTGGACTAGTGGAAATTGTCTTTGCCCATGATAGGGGGATGGGAACTAGGTGAATCGAAAGTTTCTTCCATCACAAAAGATTCTATGACTATGATTCTATATGTAGTTAACTAACTATAAAACTATATGACCTTTGTTAGTTGGATATATTTTCTAATTATCTAACTATATATTTAATATATGTATCTACAAAAAAAATAAATATACATACAGTAGAATTATTAGGATATCAATGATGTAATGATCAGCTTTTACTACAGTTCAAGGATTTGATAGAGTTACCTACAAAAAATGGTTTGTTCATAATCCTCTTTCATGTTTAAATCATGTAAACAGTACCTTCTAAATAAATATGTGTATTTCTATGTATAATAACAGGAAAATCTTGTTTGTGATTTGTATCATGATCTCGCTTATAGTATTTCTGTGGTTCTTCACTTGTTGGATTCTTGACTATCTGAAATGGCATCAAATTCATGTTGCAAGTTTTTGATATTGAGGGTGGAGAATGCAGGGGCAGCTTCTCTGAGAAGAGACCATGGTTGTCCCTTGTCAGACAAAGCCGTTGGCATCTGGATTTACTGCTGGCCAAAGCTGAGCCCATAAGTGTGACTGGTAGCTCCTTTGTCAAAGCACAGAAAGGGAAAAATATGCTGTGCAGCAGCTCTGAATGGGAGGCGTAAGATAGAAGAGAAACAACTCTGTACACACCAAGGTCAGTGATGGAGGGGAAGAAACGCTCAAGGCACTGGAGCAGAAATTCCTGTGCAGCCTATGGAGAAGCCCTCTGCAGCCCTTGTTGTACTACATCAGAGCAGACATCCACACTACTGCCTATGGAGGACCGCACTTAACACCAGGTGGATATGGTCTCAAGTTGCAGACCATGCAGAGCACATACAGAAGCAGACAGGTGGTGAGGTCCCATGGGCAACCTATGCCAGAGCAGTCTGTACCTGAAAGATTGAACCCTGCGGTACAGACTCATGTTGGAGCAGTTCTTGAAGGACTGCAACCAGTGGAGAGGATCCATGAATGCAGTTCGTGAATGACTATTCTGTGGGAGGATCTACACTCTAGAGCATAGGAAGAGTGTAAGGAAGTAACAGCAGCAGAGATGAATGCCATAAACTGAGCGTAACTCCCAACTCCCACCCCTTTGTGCTACTCAGAGGAAGAAGGTCAAAGTGTCATGTGTGAAGCTGAATCTGGGAGGAGAGGGAGTTTTGCTTTTATTTCTTACAGTCCTAATCTGTTATTAATTGAAATTAAATATTTTCCAAGTTAAGTCTACTTTTCCTGTGGTATTTGTTAAGCAATCTCTCTCATGGTTATCTTGAACCATGAGTTTTTCATTGCATTTTTTCCCTCTGTCCTATTGAGAAGGGGAAGTTAGAGTGTGTCATGATGGACACAGAGCAGCCAGTTAATCAACCATATAAATGTACTGTGATGTAACTGTTCACTAGTTATACAATAAACATAAGGCATTAAGTTTGAAACTGATGGTTTTAAAAGCTGTAAAGCCAAGAATTACATCCTATACATAAAAAAGAAGCTGCAACTACAAGTCAAAGATATATTCACTAGTGGACCAAACCTGCTAGAACAAATAATTGGAAAGCAAGTTGGTAAATCATTAATGAAACTGATAGTGCTCAGTTTAGTCTCAAGTCTACATAGAACAGGAATCACTGTAGAGTCATTATCTCAGATATACAGAAGAAAATGGAAAAATTCTGGGCTGTGGTTGGTTACTTGCTGTAAGCCCGGTGTTCATTTCACAGTACTGGGGGAAATATTTCTCCTGTAATTCAGTGGTTTAACAGTTGATCAGGAGTTCATGTGAGTGTTATGATAGAGTCACAGTTCATAAAACGGTTGTATTTCCTGATGCTAAAATAAAATATTCTTCAGATCTGCAGTGTTATTTCTTTAACTATTAATTGGAAACATATTTGTTGGGTCATCCTGTGCACCAAGAACAAACAGAGCTTCATGGGTTGATTATTTTCTGTAGATAATTCATCTTCATTGTGTTCTTGCTTTCTACATGAATCTTCATTGTGTTCAGTTGTTAAATTGAAATTTTAGTTAAAAAAACATTTTATCTCTCTCCTGCTCATTGAAAGACAAACTGCTCAGTGTCTGTAATAATCAGGTTTTCTCTACAAACTCAGTCACATCTATGATACAAACTGATGTATTTATGATGGAGTCACTTTAGATGGCTTCATTCAGTGGCTACTGTTTGCTGGCACCTAAAATTTGCATTTTCCTCTTCCCTTCCCTTTTTTTCCCCTCTTCTCACCCCTTCTCAGCCATTCCCTCACTGTTATTATATTGCTGTTACACTAGAGCGATGTGAAAAGGAATACTCATAAAGAGACTCATCATTCAAACTGAAAATCTGATGAGTCAGATCCATCACTGTACAATTAGTAAATCATATATCTTTTGATCTGAATAATATAGGTTTCTTGAAGTTTATGGTACTACTCCAATTTAAAGTAGTGCTACACTAATTTATACTATTTTAATTCACAGAAGATTTGATAGAGACTAATTTCCAGTGATCACTGGAATGGTTGATATATTACAGCTATTTCCTTTGTAAGCATAAGGTCATTTGTGAACTCAGATTCTATTACTGTCTTATATGTGTTGGGAAATACTGACTTTTTAACAGCAAATAATCACTTCAAGAAATTTAAAATTGGCATTTGTTTTTGGCTAGTTATGCTCCTATTGCCTAAGGCTAGACCTTGTTCTCATTTCAGTCAAATGGAAACTAGTCAGTTCCATTTTTCAAATTGGCCTGCATTAACACAGAGCTGCAATGTTTGGAGTGGAGATGAACAAAAGAACTATTATGGAAAAGGAATATGGTCTCCTCTTTTTATTTAAAGAAATGCTAATTAAAATATTTTCCCTGAAAGTATTTTTGAAATTCTAAATTTTGTGACAAATTAATTTGTCTTATCATCCATAAAATGACTGTACAGTATTTTCTAGACAATCTTTGCTTTGCTGCTATGCCTGAAAACGTTCATAAGATTTTTTTTTTTTTTCAGGAATAATGGTTATTATATTCCAAATATTGCATGGGCAAGAGGTCACTCAATTATTCTACCTTTCCCTCTCCTAAGGCAAGCCTTGTTGAAATCAGGAAAGCTTGTAAAGGAATTCTAATTAAGTAGTAGTCTAGGGGTATATGAGGCAAGGATTTTAGGGACATTTTCAATGCAGTTCAGGTGTTTATGATGTAAACATCTATATATGAGCTACTTCTCTAAATTTAATTAAGTGGCAGTGTTCAGAAACAGGCACAACTAATGTGCAATTCCTCTGGCTTACATTTAATAGCTGCGTTAGGACAAGATGAATGATATGAAGTGCTTTTTCCTCTCCATTGACTATATGGTGAATCTAAATGACAAGCAGAAATGTAGACATTTATGCTGTACAATTCTATGTTTTCCAAAGAATAATCCTACTTTTGATGTTGATATGCTGCGTTGTAGGCTGTAGAAAGGATATCGATCTACTTGTCATTTGGCAAGTCAGTTCATCTTTCTGTTTTGAAGATGACATAACTATAAGGGACTTCAGAGAGAAACTGGCTTTCCAATGGTACTAACACAATGATTACCAGCACAAAAGATTTAAGCTGCCAAATCTTGCTTTCTCACATACTGTTCTGCAACCTAGATCACTTTTCTTCTCTTTTGGGTACATACCTAGAGATAGAAAAAATGAAGCCTGCAAAATGGATTTATTTTTGTTGTGCTAGATCACCCAAATGATATAAATTACTGTGGTTCATCTATACATACTATTGTGGAAGCTGTTATACATCTTTTAATTTAAGGAAAGCACTAATCATACACCATGGCCCTGCTTTCAACTTTGAAAGAATCAAACATAAAGATGGATTTGCTGTTAGTTTACTGCAGATTATAACAGATATAAATCTGTTAGCAATGTTTGGAGAGATATAAAATATTTTTTACATAACTAAAACAATTCTGCCGGCCAGTATTTCTTCTTATTTTGACCAATTAATTTTGGTTATTTCTCTAAAAACAAACAAACAAAAAAGCCAAGGAATTAGCTTAGGCCATATGTCAATAGCCTGTTACCAGAATGTTTATATAAACAATTTTCAAGGGTGAAAGAAAATATGCCATTCACTTTGAAAAGTGCATTTATTTCAAATTGTGAGGACCTATATTTTATTATAGAACATGTGCAATGGGAATTAGAACTTGGACACTTGAAAAAAAGCTGCATATCACTTTCAAATAGTTTCTAATAGTATTTAGTGCTACTTTATGTAAAATCACGTCTTGATTTAAAAGGATATTTTTGAGTGAATATAAAAGTGAACATCCTGAAACATTTTTTATGATCACACTACATTCTATGTCCACTCATTAGAAGTCCATAATCCATAAGAATTCTGCAATCATATTTGCCTACCCTTAATTGCCAGTTATAGCTGCTGCAAGATTTTACTTAGTTTAGATATAAGTGGGTGCCAAAACTGTCTATGTGTCAAGAAAGACCCTGTTATACAGGATAACAACTAATATTCATTAAATTATTTTACACAATTTATTGTAGAAAAAAAAATCACCTTGAATCTAAGAGAAAGAGATTCTAGTTGTTCTCAATTATTCTGCTAACAATATGTGGAAGTGTTCCTAATAAAATTGAAGAGCTGTCTACCATTGTCAATTATGACGACAGAGCACAAACTGCCATTGTAACACATGAAAACATAACCTTAATTATCTAAGTGTTTAGAAGTTTTCAAGAGCTATCCATTTATGGATAAATCTTACTGGTTATGCCATACTGACAGAAGGAATTAGAAGTTCAATTTCGGCTGCTTTTCTCTCTTCATTTGCTCCTTGTTGATTTTGTTTTCTTTGCTTTTTAAATTAAAAAAAAAAAACTGTCTAAATGTGTATACGTTCTGAAGTAAGAAGTTTTGGAGCACAGCATATACAGAGTTTTCCCTTGAAAAACTCTTAATAAACATGTGTCCAATAAGTATTGAATCTGTTCTAAAAATGGGGTAAATTGAGACATTGAGAAGTTAAATGGATTGATCAAAATGACAGTAATGACAAGTAAATGAAGATTTAGATATAAATACTGTTGTATGCCTCAATTCTTGCATTTTCTTGCATTTGCTGCTAGAATATTCTGCCAAAGGATATAGTGAGACAGACAGACAGAGAAACAGATATCCGAACTACACTAAATTATTTCAAGAAACGAATTGGGTTCAAACCGGATCAAATCAAGATTTATTTTATTTAAACCTATTAATCCATTCTTAGCTGAAAAGTAGGTTGATAAAACATCTCACCTGAAATATATGTAAGCTGTAAATTAGTAAAGTTGAGATATATATTCTGTAGTTCCAGAAAAAAAAGTCTCACATACTGCTTGGGCTAATAATCAATAAATTTATTACTATAAGAAATTACAAATGTCTCTGAATGTGGTTTTGACATAGAGATGAAACAAAATATAACAGAATAGAGATAATAGAACATTTCATCTGATGTTTCACAATAGTTATCATGTTGGAGGAAACTGTGAAGCTTGATTGAACAAAAGATAAAGTTAATACTACCTAATAAGTACAGACCATTATAGATCAGTGAAACTGCAAAACAGAATTATATGACAAGGGGCAAGCCACATTATCTAAATTAACATTTTTCCAGCATGAACAAGAAGGGCCAATGTAGGAAAACGAGAGCTAAATAGTGTGGCCTGCATTTAGTCAACCTGAAGTAATTATTAATTTATGGTTGTCTGTGATTTTAATGAAAATGAAAGCTGAGAGGAAAGAATTGAGAGAGATAATGTGCCGTGAAATTGAGTTTCATTTATTTGGGGCCTTTTTCTTTTATTTCTTTTTCTCTTCTCATTTTTGTTCTTGCAAAAGGAAAAGAATTTAATGCAAAAATGTCCATGTTAAATTTCACAAGATTATGTAACTGCATAGTTAAATGCTTCCATTGCTCTAACAACAGAAGATTAAAAAAGACCAGAGACTGAACTAGCTGGTTTGTCCTGCTTCTAGCTGCAATGATCAAAGACGGTTTATTTTTTTTTTTTTTTCTGAACTACTACTTTTAAAAGCCAGTATTGCACAGCTGCAATTTTATGTCATCAGTATTCCAGACTTTCCTAATAATATTTACATTTTTTGAAATTGCTATAATACTATAATCTGGGATGCTGTCTTTAAAAACAAAGATGTTGAGGAGAGCTGGCTACTCTTCAAGGATGCCTTCCTGAGAGCACAAGAGCTCTCCATCCCTCTGAATAAGAAAGCAATAAGAAAGGTAGGAAACCAGCATAGCTCAGCAAGGACCTACTGGGCAAACTGAGGGCAAATAAAGGTGCGTACAAGCTCTGGAAACAAGGGTGTGTCACCTGGGAAGAATACAGGAATGCCATCTGAACTTGCAGATGTGGGATCAGGAAAGCCAAGTCGCAGGCAGAACTGAACTTGGAGAGGGATGTGAAAAACAATAGGAAGACATTCTACAGGTACATTGGACAGCAGAGACAGGCCAAAGTGTGTGCACCTCCTTTGGTAATTGTAAAAGGAGAACTGGCTTCAACAGATGAAGAGAAGGCTGAGGTACTGAATGAGTTCTTTGCCTTGGTCTTCACTGGTGGCAAGGATTCTAGTATTTCTCACGTCCCTGAGCCCTGCATCCCTAAACCTCTAGGAGGAAACCGGGGTGGTAAATCCCCTCCTCCACTGTAAGTCTGAGCAAGTCTGATACCGCCTCATGAGATTGAATGTGTACAACTCTATGGGGCTGGATGGCATGCATCCCTGGGTTCTGAAGGAACTGGCTGAGGTGGTTGCAGAGCTGTTCTCCATCATATTTGAAAAGGCGTGGCTGTCAGGTGAGGTCCCAGATGACTGGAGGAAGGGTCACATCACTCCCATTCACAAGAAAGGGAGCTAGAAGGACCAGGGAAACTACAGGCCGGTGAGCCTCACCTCTGTACCAGGGAAGATCATGGAACGGATCATCATGGACAACATGCTTGATCACATGAAGAATGAGCATGCAATCCAAGACAGCCAGCACGGCTTCACCAAAGGAAGGTCATGCTTGACCAATAAAAGTGGCCTTCTATGATGGAGTGACGGCATTGGTGGACAAGGGAAAGGTGACTGATGTCATTTATCTGGACTTGAGCAAGGCCTTTGACATGGCCCCCCCACCACATCCTTATCTCCAAATTGGAGGGATGTGGCTTTGATGAGTGGACGACTTGATGGATAAGAAACTGGTTGAAAGGCTGCAGACAGAGGATGGTTATCAATGGTTTGATGTCCAGGTGGAGGCTGGTAACGGGTGGTGTTCCCCAAGGGTTGGTCTTGGGACCAGTGCTCTTTAACATCTTTATCAATGACATCAATGATGGAATCGATGCACCCTCAGCAAGTTTGCTGACAACACCAAACTGAGTGGTGCGGTTGACACAGTGGAAGGAAGGGATGCCATTCAGAGGGACCTCAACAGGCTTGAAAGGTGGGTCCGGGTGAACCTAATGAGGTTCAACACAGCAAAGTGCAGAGTTTTGCACTTGGGCCAGAAGAAGACTGGAAGGAGTGGTCCTTGAGAGCAGCCCTGCACAGAAGGACCTTGGGGTCTTGATAGAGGAGAAGCTTAACATGAGCCAGCAGTGTGCTCTTGCAGCTCAGAAAGCAAACGGTATCCCAGGATCCATCAGAAGAGGGGTGGCCAGCACGGACAGGGAGGTGATTGACCCCCTCTTTTGTGCTCTTGTGAGGCCCCATCTGGAGTACTATGTCCAGGTCTGGAGCCCCCAGTACAAGAAGGACAGAGTGCTGTTGGAGAGAGTCCAGAGGAGAGCCACAAAGACGATCAGAGGACTGGAGCACCTCTCCTATAAAGACAGGCTGATGGAGTTGGGCTTGTTCAAGAGAAAAGAAGGCTGCAGGCTGACCTCATTGCAGCCTTACAGTACCTAAAGGGAGCTTACAAACATGAGGGTAATCAACTCTTTTAAAGAGTAGGTAACTGCAGGACAAGGAGAAATGCTTTTAAGATGAGGGAAGGAAGATTGTGGTTGGATGTCAGGGGGAAGTTCTTTACAGAGAGAGTGGTGACGTGATGGAACAGGCTGTCCAGAGAGATTGTGGATGCCCCATCCCTACAGGTGTTCAAGGATAGGTTGGATGGGGCCCTGGGCAGCCTGATCTATTATTAAATGGGGAGGTTGGTGGCCCTGTCTATGGCAGGGGTTGGAGATGCATGATTCTTGAGGTCCCTTCCAACCCTGGCCATTCTGTGATTCTGTGATTCTGTGATACTTATGAACAAACCCTTGCAAAACTCTGGAGCTCAAAAATAGTTGAAGATAGTTTTCATACTCTCCCCCTCAAAAATATTTCACATTAAACAACACGTTCTGTTCTGAAAGCAGATAAGTCACACATTTCACTTTAAAATTGACTAAGTTTTGATTAAGAGAGACCTTAAGAGGCACAAAAAAGGCATTCTGAGGATCTGCAATATCTAGTTCGTTTTTTCTCCACTTTTTCTATAGAGGAAATTGTAGGAGTTATCTGGACAAATGCTGGAGCTAAGATGACCGAATTCCCATTAGAGTAAACAGGGAGAAAATGGTTGAGTTACCTAAGCATACATTTCTGGTGCCATTTGAGAGTCTCTAAACTCTTCTGTCAGGCCTTCTGCTACTCTTTTTATTTTGGAAAGGTGTGATTATCACCATGTGTTATTCCTGCCAACACAACCAGTCTGGATTTCATACGGTATCTTAAAAGGCACAAACCATCTCTGTTTACTCAACTTGCGAGTCATTCCCCCTTAACAATTTTGGTCAGCTGAATAGCTTTGTAGCGGTCTTGATTCACCCTGCACAACAACATCTGTAGCATATGAAAGATGTATCCTAGAATGGAGAATATGATACAGTACTTGCAGGAAATCTGTGTCCACCAGAAATGGAAGCCAAAATTCAGCAACATTTTCCAGGCTATCCCAAAAGGCACTAAATACTGGTGTACTATCAACTGATTCATGCGCTCTTGACCATACTGATTAGATTTCCATTGATTGTAACGGACGACTCAAATCTCCTTGACTTCCTCAAACTTTATAGATTTTGAAAGAAAAGACTTACATGAGAGAGATTCCTGCATTGAGGTACTAATCTTGCCCTTAATGTCTACTTCTTTGTGTAGAAAACTTGAATTATATGTTTAGTAAAAAGTGTAGTATTGAGAGAGCAGGTTATCTCCACTCCAGTAACTCTGGAAAGAGAATTTTTTATTTAGAAGAACAACAAATTTAACAAATGCATACTGACTTAGAAATTGAAAATGTAATTGTAATCATTTGAAGATGTCTTCAAAGTGGTGATAATTATACCTCACTTTTCCAAGATTATTTCTAATCTACCTAGTTTACAAGTTTTTCTAGCAATGGCTATCATGTTTTGTATTTCTTTTCAAATCAGCCACAATTTCCCAGTGTCAAAATTAGGAAATAAATAATTAAATTAATTATTTAGTTAATAAAATTTAATAAATAAATTATTTAGTTAATTTAAAAAATGTAGCCATTATTACTGAAGAGTTCCAAGCTAACACAACTTTTGGTTCAAATTCTGAAATTTAGCAGTGTTACTCAAAATTTCATATACAATCTCATTTGTAACAAAAAGCTAAACAAAGAAATCATCCATTTGATATTAATTTCTTCTTTAGTGTAAGGATTCCTTAGAACACAATAAAACAGGAAGCAAAAAAAAAACAATTAAAATTAAAACTTCTTACCTAAAAAACTGTGCCACAAACTTTTTGAAAAACAGTATTTTCAGTCTCCTTTCATTCTTGTATGAATAGCTTTCTATAGAATGTCAAAGTATCATCATTTTGTTTTACTAAATCTTGGTAGTTTATAGTTTGTTGAATCCAGAGATGTATTGTTTCCACATTTTATCAGGTTACAATCTTCCCCAGTATTTAAGAATCTGTGAACCTTAAAACTAACTTATGTTTCGTAGTTAAAATATCACCATCGAACAAACAGATTTATTTGAGAGAAATAGTAGTATGAAAGCCTGACTAAGGAGCCCACCTTGTGCTTATTTCTTTGATTACCTACCAAGCAAAGTCAAAGTCCCAGTCACAGTTTAAATTCACAGTCATGAACATTCATAAGAGATGGTTGTCATTATGTTAGTAAGTCATTTGGTGAAAGAGCAGATCAGCAGATCAAAGGAATTAAAGCTGAATATCATGCATTTACACAATTCTCAAACTTTTGCTTCAAAGTATGGTTTGAAGCTGTCAACATCAATGAACTTTGAAGCTGACCAAGGAATTTGGTCATTATTGTGCTGAATTCTCATTTCTATTGCAGACACTAAGTAAGTGTCTTTGGCACAAAAATCAGAGTTTCAATTTTGGTTCTCCTCAAAAGCATTATATTCTTGTTAATTTAACCAAAATCACACCTTGAATCAAAGCATTGTGCAGTAATTTGGAACGAGCAGGACACTCACTTACTGACAAACAGTCACAGTATTTTATGCCAAATTGCCAATGCAAGTGCAAGCCAAGGCCTCCAGAGGGATATCCTCTGTACTCTAGTTTAACGTCTGATTTAATTAGATAGAACTTGGGGCCTTAATTTCCCTTCTCTGACTTCTGGTAACATTCTGATGTTTAATTTAATGAGACTGGTTCCTAAGCACCCAGCATTTTGATAGTAGCAAAGTACTTCTCTTAAGCAGATTGAATCTTAGCTGTACTATCTGCAAACTTTTGTTGACGTAGAAGGATGAAGGATACCAGACATACTTACCTTTCAGTTTATTGCAGTTCTTGAACAGAGATGAATAGAACTTGCAATCCACGGCTGAGTCACAGAATAATAGCCTGAGACTCTCCTATGTGATGCCATGACACTGTCTCACTTTCAACGGCAATGAGAAACCCAAGTACCTTTGGTCATGCTTGCCTTTGCTGTTGGAAAAATAAACACTGATGACTAAACAAACAGGTAATGTTAGTGTTTTTACTGAAGTTTTGTATTAGTTTCATCTGGGATGGAATTTTTTGCTCCAGAGTTTCTAGTATGATACTATGTTTTTGGTTCTAGGAGTAAAACAATTTGATAACACACTGATGTTTATAGTTGCTGCTAAGCAGTTTTGCACAAAGCCAAAGCCACTCTTAGCAAAGGGCCCAAGGACTTGGGAGGGAACAGAATTAGAACAGCTGACCCAAACTGGCTAAGGGGACATTCCATACCATATGACAGCATGCAGAAGTTTTGAAGGAAGTGAGAGTTCATCTCTTCTGCTGCTCAGGTGGCTAGCTGGGCATCAATCAGGGGATAGTGAGCAATTGCTTGTGCAATCACTTGTTATATACAGTCATATACATATGGTGATGACTATTATCCTTGTTCTCTTCTCTAACTTAGTATGCAATTTTATCTTAAACAACAGGTTATGCTTTTTTATTTTTTCCAATTCTCTTCCCCATCCCACTGCGAAGGGGGGGAGTGAATGACTATATGGTGCTTAGCCACATGCTGTGTTAAACCAGAACAAGCCTAAATGGATTTCTGCAATGAGATCACTGCTGATGTTGATAAGCACGCTAGAAACACATTGGTTAGGTTACTACATTGACTGAAAACCTTTTAATTCTTTGATTATATTGCATTTGTATATTAACACAGTCACTAGTTTTCCAGATAAAAATAGACTAAAAATCTCATAAGCATTACGCTCTGTCACTTTCTCATTAGCTCCTGCACTTCCTGACAAATATAGACCAGTAATTCCTTCATGCTGACTAAGAATTAAATGATATATGAACTGCACACAATATATGCCATCTGTCAAATATGTTGGCTTCTGTTGAATTTCGTCTAAGTCCAAACTGCCTACAATCAAGACAAGTTGCATACTTCACACAAGTGTGAGAAATTTGCTTGTTTGTTATCTCTTCTGCCTAGTCCAAGTTAACTTAAATTTTCAAATAATAATTTTACACAAAGTTTATTATCCACAAATGTTCTCTATCCTGCCAAAATAGTATACTGTTATTCTGCTTCTTCTAATCTGTTCAGAAATGCTTAATTATTGATCTCTTAATTTTTCAAGTAAATTATTCTGGTTTTCAGCTTTCTAGATAATATGAAATATTTTCAAGTAATTTACTTCACATGGTACTGCATAAAAATTCATTTCTGATTCAAATTTGGGATTTTATTGTCCTTAGATAGAATGCTACCAGCAGCTAATGCCTGTTTATCCATTGGTTTATTCTATGGTGTTTACCTCTCGGATTTAAAATTTACAACTTACTTTTTTCTTTAGTGTCACTTTTTCCTGAGGGTTTCATTCATTTAGACTTATTCATTCTTATTTACAATTTTGATTTCCACTTGTCTTCATATATATTCCAGTCAATCTTAATAAATTCATCAATAATAGAATTCAGTTCATTCTGATATCAGTTATACGCCTTTGTTTTTTGTTTTTGTTTTTCTTTTTTTGTTGTTGTTGCTGGGTTTTTTTTTGTTGTTTTCTTTTTTATTTATTCCTGATCTTATTTCAGTCTGATGATTTGTTTGAAGCATTCTACAAGAGCTTTGTGTGTCAGTATGTCTTACTTACCCTTTTGACACTAGCTTAACTAATATACAGACTGTTTGTTGATAAAATATACAAACACGAGTTCCTTCCCCTAACTGCTGATTGATTTGATTTGAATTGATTGATTGGTGCAGCTCTTCACCTACTTCCAATTTTCCTTGAAAATCTTTTTCTTCTCTTTTGGAATTTCTTTATTGTCCTTCTTTCAATTTTGCCTTCATAGAATCAGAATGGTTTGGGTTGGAAGTGACTTTTAAAATCATCTAGTTCTAACCCCTCTACTCTAGGCAGGGACATCTCCCACTGGAACAGGTTCCTTAAAGCCCCATCCAGCGTGGCCTTGAATGCTTCCAGGGAGGGGGCATTCACAACCTCTTTGGGAAACCTGCTCCAGTGTCTCACCACCCTCACAATAAGGAATTTATTCCTAATATCTACTTTAAATTTACCCTCTTCCAGTTTAAAACCATTTCCCCTCTTCCTGTCCCTCCCTTACAGCCCTTACAAAAAGTCCCTCTCCAGCTTTCCTGTAGGCTCCCTTCAGATACTGGAAGGCCACTATAAGATCCCCCTGGACCTTACTCTTCTCTAGTTAGATAAGCCCTAGCTCTCTCAGCCTGTCCTCATAGGGGAGGTGCTCTAGCCCTCTGATCATTTTTGCTCTGGACTCGCTCCAGCAGCTCAATGTCCTTCTTTTGTTGGGAGCCCTAGAACTGGATACAGTATGACAAGTGAGATCTCATCAGAATGGAGTAGAGGGGCAGAATGGCCTCCCTAGATCTGCTGACCTTTGATCTCCTCCTTTTGATGCAGCCCAGGATCCAGTTAGCCTTCTGGGCTGTAAGCACCTTGATGAGTAGTACTCAGCTTTGAATTATAACTTCTAAATGTAGATGTCTACATGTCAAAGTCTAGATGTGCACTAGGAAAGATATTTTCCTCAGATATTTTACTAGAACCCGATCAATTGAAAAGTTTTCTTGACTCCTTTCCTGGCTCAGTAGATATTCATTTGTCTATAACTGAGACTTTCAAGGCAAGGCTGCATCAGGTCCTGGGCAACTTGGTCTAGTTGTGGATGTCCCTGTCCATTGCAGGAGTGTTGGAGAGTTGGACTAGATGAGCTTTGAAGACCTCATCGAACTCTAAGAATTCTATGAATCTATGATTCTGTAACAGATTTTTTAACATATAAATCATATTAAGTTATAAGAATCTGAGTGTGTTAGCATGAAGCTGGATTGAAGTTTAAGGTCTCAATTTAATTCCCCTCAAATACATGAACATGAATGTTTGAAATTAAAAAAAAAAATAAAAAATAAAAAATAAAAAAAAAGTTGGACTCCAGCTACTTCAGCTACTTTTGTAGAGGCATTCAGTTCTGCGTCGTATTTCAAAGCTTTAGGGTGTTAACTCAGATGTCATAAGTCATCTTAATTAGAAGTAGGTGCCTATTTTGGAAAAACTGATTCAGACCCTCTGTTCCTTATGTAAAAAGTCGTCTAAGTATTCACCATTATTTTCAAGATGAATTGTCTTTTCATTACTATCTTCATTATTTTGTCAAGCTCGGGCTTGAGATGCACATTTATGAATTACATTTTTTTTTAATGCTTTCTTTTCAGTTTTCTTCACATAAATGTGTGGAAACAAAAGGCTTAGTGGGCTCTGCACTGAGCAGGAAGTTAGTACTGACAATAGCTGGGATTTTGCATCCCTTCAAATACACTAATCTGTTTCCATAATTCTCTGGGCTGATGTACAGAAGTACTATCTGCCTCTGAACTCAGGAATGTTGAGTTCTTTGTTGAAAAATCATCTTTTCTTGGGGAAAGAAAGATTTCCTTATTAGGACATATTTTTGCTGTTTTCAATGTTTTTTTTTCATATTTTTAGTACGTGCTTGAATATGGTGAGCTAGAAATAAAATAATAGTAACAGTTGGAACACATGCAAAACTCATGTGTTCATAACCAAAACCGTGCTACTGACAGTCATGTACATCAGATAATTTCAGCTTTTCTCTGAAGTTTTCTAAGCTCCTTAGTGTTGCACTTCATTATGTTCCAGAGTTGCTTTGCTCTTATCAGAGTTGATCACATCGTCATCTCAAACATAACTTTCATAGAGACAGAAAATAAGTATCCTCCTGTCCCTGTTCTCTTAAAGGAGTTGGTGCAGTGCATGGTCTCAGAACATGGTAAACACAATGACAGAACAAGATTTGTTTCCAAGAAACACTGATGTGATTTGCAGTCAATTAAACATATAGTTATCTAAAATTCAGATTACAAAAACCTAAACTTTAGTATTTCAATTTCTAAATTAGCATTTGAAATCAAAGAAAGATACTTAGATATCATGTGGGCCATTCTAATGCTTTTACAAGATAATTCTTAAAAAAAAGGGTACTATGGTGCATCCTAGAAGGTACAGGCACTTTTCTCAAAACGCTCTTCCTGCAAGGGCAGTGCTGCCAAGTAGGAAGAGTGTGAGGATAGATTAGAGCTTCTCAGAGTACTGTCTGTGATATAAAATTGTGAGTTGAAGATAGTCAAGAAGTGTGAGAGTGTGGCTTTTATATCATTACTCATGGATTGTAGAAAGACAGTATGTAGGATCAAGATAAGGAGCATGGAGGTAATATTTGTTGCTCACACTTGTGGTGCATTCTGTAGAGCATAAGTCTTTCTAGACAGTACTTATTGGAAAATATGGTTATATGTACCCTAAGGAAGGTATTAGGAAATCCTTGTAATATTCCAGAAAAGCCATCCCACACTTCTTTTATAGTCTAATACATATTCCTTGAGTATTGTGTTTCTTGTCAGCTTTGTGGATGCCACTGATGCTAAATGTATATTCAATACATTTAATGTATTCTCCTTTTTCAGTATCATTTCAGGACTTTTTCAAAAGTCTGCATTGTATGTATGCTTTAATTTGATATGGTACGTTCTCAATGAGCTTTTTTTGAAAGCAAGTAATGAGTCATCAAATCAATTAAAGTTAATTTTCAATGTTCTACATGTTAGCATGATATGTAGACTTTGCAGAGCTAGAAATGGAGAACACTATGTTTTCTAATGTAATACTCTTCCAGACACTATAGCCACTTTTCTTTATTGCTTAGCACTGCATGATCATTCATACCCATTTAAGTACTCAATCCTCAAGTGGTACATGCTTATGTTTTTCATATACTTTACCTTCTTTGAAAAAATTGATCTTTTTGCTTAGTTTTAGAAGAGAGCAAATTTGGGATGGAGTTGTTTACATCAGAGATTTAATACAGTCTTTCCATTAACTTAGGAATTTTAATTACATAAGAAATTCCATTCAATCAATTTAAAACATAAAGGTTTTCCAATAGGAATGTATTTGTTTGCTTATACATTAATTTCTACTGAAAACACCTTGAAACAACTTTCTGGAAATAATTATCATATGATGCACATATACATGTAAAATTATTGTAATCTGAAAGGATTTCCAAAGGATAATCTAAAGGATGTTCACTGATGAATTATTTCTGACAGTAGTTAGCAAAAATGTTGAAAGTCACATTTATAAAGAGAACACACTATGTAATGGGAATGTTACTGATGGCACTATAATATTGAGTGTCATGATATGTATGTAATATTGCAAAAGGCTTGAGCAGATTTTGCCACCATAGCAGTTTAACATCTCATCAATATTTTCAACAGCAGATAATTGAGGTTTGTTCCAAATGCTGGACTATATAACTAAAAAATCCAATACAGAGAATCTAACTTACACGCATTGCTGGTTTATAGAAATGAAGTTAGAACACTTTTTTAGTACCAGAAATATATTTTATATATATAACATTACTGAAGTGAAAGACATAATATACAATTGTTTGTTTTTTTTGTTTGTTTTTCTGTCTTTTTTAAATCAATTCAAGAATAAAGCATGCAGTTCTACGATACATATCTGATCAAGCATATGATTCATCGTTAGGAGTATACAGAGTCTTTGACACTAAGTTATGCTTCTACATTTCAGAAAGTGTATCTGAGTAGCAGGAGGCTGTGTTTGGTTTGCTAAAGAATTGTGTGTGGACTAAGCACACACATTCAGTACATTTCATGGCTGAAATGGCAGTAACCATCTAGATCACCAGAGATGGTTTGGATTTATATATGTAATGTGGCTGCTTTGCTAGCTGTCTGAATTTGAAAGAGATCGAAATGTATATAATGAATACTTCAAAATGATGCTCAGAAAACACCAATGGGGAATCTAGGTGAAGTTGTTTTGTTTCTGCTAGTTAAGAGAAAATAAACCATGTCACACGGTTTCTTTCAAGCCTTATTTCTTACACATTCTTCATATGAGATGGCCAAATTGATCTTTAGTCTATATGCTTAGCTGTTCAACTGTAGGCACTATGGTCATGAAGACACTCATATTAGCATAGAAAAGAACTTGAGCTATGAAGATAAGGGAGGTAAAGCAAACATAGTGAACATATCTATATCTCAGCTACAGGTACTTTTTAAACACTATTATGTGTTCTTTATACTTATTTCCAGTGTGGTGTTTTACCATATTTGAAAATGATACTCATTTACACAAAAATGTATCAAAAGTATTCCATGTTACATCAGAATTTTCCAAGGAATTACTTATCAGAGAGTACAGGACTTTGTGTAATGTTACAGGAGTGACAGTAGCCTGGAGTGTTACAGTAGGCACATGATACTGAAAGTGAAAAAATATTTAGACATAGGTTTGCTAATGGCCTTTTTTATTGTTTTATTCTGTAAGTACCAGCTTGAACCTTCCAATATCTGAATGCTCTTTAATGTCTGACCCAAGATCTTCAGAAATTAATTTCAATAATGCAGATGATATTATACTGCATATGATAAGTGAAGAAGTTGCCATATTAAGAGGTTTTTGTTTTTTTTTTTAATTAAAACTAAGGTTTAAAAATATTTTTTTATAATTGTGAATCCTTTCCTTTTTCTGAAACAAAAATTCTTCACATCTTTCAGATACTGGCACTGCAATAATATCCGTAAATATCTGTAAAATATTAGTCAGGAAAAGATGTTAAGAATTAAGAAGATCTGACAAAAGCTTCTGGTTGGATTTTAAAGGACTTCATGCTTTCTAAATTGCCAGGTCACCCCTGAAAATTTCCTGTTAGCCAAGTATCTGCTCAGATCTCTCTTCAAATATTTAAAATATACTTTTGTATGTATTCCTTCTTTTCTCTACAGCCACATTTCACTTCATTCTTTATAAACATTAATCTGTCTATTCAGGCCTAAAAGTAATTTCTTTTGAAGTTCTGAATGTTGGAAGGAAGTATTACAGTTTCCCTTTATGTGTACGAACAATGGTGACGTGAGATATCCACTATAGATAAAAATAGTCCATTAATAACAATAATACAGAGAGCTTGTATGAGAGTTACTATCTGCAAAGCAATTTACAAACAATAACCAATTAATCTTCTCCAGTTACTCAGTGTAATCCATTCATCACCTAATGGATCCAAAATCTTTAATGCAATATCAAACTTTCTAACAATGCTCCTGAGGCTACCATTTGCAACTGAAACTTTCATTTTACTTATGGTTATTATTGCTGAGCAAAAAGGTGTCTGGACAATTGCTTGGAGCTATACTCTGTGAAGCTCTACTCTCACCAGTTTCACCCAACAATAGCAACAGGTATCTGATCATGACTTACTATAGCTCTAATCATAACTGTAGAATTATTAATAATGAAACCAAAGGAATTCTACAAAGTGAAACTTTGGAGTAACTCGGCAAACTAAAATTATTTTATACTTCTGAACATCCTTATAAAAACAAACTGTTCTTCAGATACCTAGGCACAAAAAGTTAGAACTGGAAGATTTAAAATAAATAAATAAATCCATTGAATCCCAGTTACAGAGACTATAACTGCATTCCTGTGATTTTATGGTATTTTTAACATTGTATGACCAAAATACAAATAAACGCTTCTATGTAGATTGCTCCAAAAGTAATGTCTCCAATTTATTTCCATGGAAAATATAAAGAGTATAATAATGCCATTTGATAGGGAAAATTCTCAGATACAAAACTCTCTTTTTCAGCATACTCACTATTATTAACAATGTATTTCTGTCAGTTTGTGTGCAGCACTTATACATGGCTGTCCAGAATGTAGCTTGTCTTTCAGTCTGGAAATCAGCACCCATTACCTTGCTCTACTCACATCCACTGTTTGGTCTCCATAAACATTCTTCAAGCATCAATGAACGTCAGTGGGTACCATTTTTTCCACACAGAGGAATTCAAGGACACATCCTTGCTTCATATACAGGTCCACATTAGATACCATTTACTCAGTCTGCCTCTTCTGTCACCATCAGTCACATGGCAACAAAATATAAGGGAATATCAGATCTTTAAGGACACCCTTCTGCGAGCACAAGAGCTCTTCACTCCTCAGCGGAAGAAATCAAACAGAGGAGGCTGGCAACTGGCATGGCTGAGCAAGGACCTGCAGCTTAAACTTTGGGAAAAGAGAGAAGTGTACAGGAAGTACGAGCAGGGTTCTGTAGCCTGGGAAGAATACAGGGACGTTGTCTGCATGTATAGAGAGATAAGGTCTGGAAAACCAAGACACAGATGAAGCTGAATTTGGTGAGGGAAGTGAAAGATAACAAAAAGGCGTTCTACAGGTACATAGGCAGGAAGAGACAGGCCAAGGAGAGTGTTCCTCCTCTGATAAATGAGGATGGAGAACTGGCTTCCTCAGACATGGAAAAAGCTGAGGTGCTCAATAAGTGCTTTGCCTTGGTTTCCACTTGTGGAAAGGCTTCCCACGTCTGCTGGAATCCCTTACCTCTAGGTGTGGGTGTGAGGGGCAAATTTCGTCCCACTGTAGCAGTGGAACAAGTCCGAGACCTCCTCATGAAACTGAATGCAAACAAGTCCATGGGGCCAGATGATATCCATCCCAGGGTTCTCAGAGAGATGTCTGATGTGATTGCTGAGCCACTCTCCATTATATTTGAAAAATCATGGCTGTTGGGTGAGATCCCTAGTGGCTAGAAAAAGGGAAATATTACTCCCATTTTTAAGAAAGGGATAAAAGAAGAGCCGGGGAACTACAGGCCAGTAAGCCTCACCTCTCTGCCTGGGAAAATTATGGAGCAGATCTTCCTGGTTACCATGTTAAGGCACATACTAGATGAAGATCCAAGACAGTCAGCATGGCAGATCTTGCCTGACCATTCTGGTGGCCTTCTATGATGGAGTGACGGCATTGGAGGATGAGGAAGGGAGAAGGATGTCATCTACCTGAATTTCTGCACAGCCTTTGATGTGGTGATCCCTCACCACATCCTTCTCTCTAAATTGGAGAGGCATGGATTTGAAAGATGGACTGTTCGATGGATTAAGAACTGGTTGGCCAGTCACTGCCAAGGGGTTGTGATCAATGCTTCTATATCTGGGTGAAGGCTGGTCACAAGTGATGTCCCACAACGGCCAGTCTTGGGACTGGTTCTCTTCAATATCTTTATCGACGACACAGGCAATGTGTCAATGGTTTACGGGCTGGTTCGGCCCAGTTCCGTGACTAGGAGGGCGGAGGGATCCGCGGATCCGCGCCCCCGGAAAAAGAAAATAGGGGACCCCGAAATAATTGAAAACAGTGGCAACAATCTGAGGTGAAACAAAGTAATTTACTAAATATGGTATCAGCAGAATTTTTAAGGAGAGAGAGTGTGAAATTGATGGTGGATCGGCCTTACCACAACGCTGAGATGAGAAGCGCAGGCAGAGAAGCGCAGGCAGAGAAGTGCAAGTGAAGCAGTGCAGGCACAGAAGAGAGCATCAGGTGACCTTGCCGGGAATTCTATCTCCTCGCTGACCGCAAAGCCTCCTGGGGAAATGTAGCTCTTCTTCTCCTCTGGACAGGCACCTGGAACTTGAGCATCAGCAGTCAAACCCCCAGTGCATTACATGATGTTATGATGTGGAATACTGATAACGAAAAATCATGAAACCATGACACAATGGCATCAAGTGCACCCTCAGCAAGTTTGCAGATGACACCAAGCTGAGCAGTGCAGTAGATACACTTGAGGGAAAGGAAGCCATCCAGAGGGACCTGGATGGGCTGAAGAAGTGGGCCCATGAAAACCTAATGAGGTTCAATAAAGCCAAGTGCAAGATGTTGCACTTGGGCCAGGGCAATCTCAGGTATTTATAGAGACTGGGGGAAGATTTCGAGAGCAGCCCTGCGGAGAATGTCTTGGGGGTCCTGGTGGACGAGAAGCTGGACATGAGCCAGCAGTGTGCGCTTGCAGCCCAGAAGGCCAACTGTATTCTGGGCTGCATTAAAAGGGTGGCCAGCAGGGAGAGGGAGGTGATTGCCCCCTCTTTTCAGCTCTTATGAGGCCCCATTTGGAGTTCTGCGTACAGGCCTGGGGCCCCCAGCACAAGAAGGACACAGAGCTCTTGGAATGGGTCCAAAGGAGGGCCAGTAAGGTGATCAGAGGGCACCCCTCCTACGAAGAAAGGTTGAGGGAGCTGGGCTTATGTAGCTTGGAGAAGAGAAGGCTCTGGGGAGACCTCATTGCTGCCTTCCAATACTTGAAGGGAGCATATCAACAGGATGGGGAGTGACTCTTTACATGGGTTGACAGTGATAGGACAAGGGGGAATGGTTTTAAACTATAACAAAGGAGATTTAGATTAGATATTAGTGGGAAGCTTTTCACGAAGAGGTGACGCACTGGAACAGCTTGCCCACGGATGTTGTGGATTCTCTGTCCCCGGAGGTGTTTAAGGCAAGGCTGGATGTGGCTCTGGGCAGCCTGGTCTAGTGTTTGTTGACCGTACCCATGGAAGGGGGATTGAAACTAGACGATCTTTGAGGTCCTTTTTAACCCAGGCCATTCTAGGATTCTATGATTGGCATGAAGGTTCAATCTCTACAACTTCTGATACTGTGAGCCAACATAATAAAATAGGAGGCATTAATTTCAGAACATCCCTTATTTAATGAATTTACTCTAAAGAAAGCCAAGGATAATTAACTTTATAAATGCCGTTCTTGGTAATGTCTGCAGCCTATACCACACCCTTCCATTCCTCATAAGTGGTTTGTGGCAACGTCTTCTGACAAGACATGCGGAATATGGAAAAATAGTTCTACTTTCTAACTTTAGCTTGCCGAGTTGGGAAGCTTGTATCTTAATTAGTCCATTTAGTCCTGGAGAAAATTCAATGTGGAAATCTATCCAGAATTCAGATGCCGAAAGAAAAGTTCATTGTGATGCTATCTGTGTTGTCTGTCAGAGGGCAAAGATATCGTACAGGACTTACAGAACATCTGCTGCATCTCCTTAGAGCAGCAGATGGGACCTGGATGAAATATCTCCTCAGCCTTTAAAATGGCAGTTCCCTTTGTTTAGGAAAGCAAATGCTTTCTGTTATGTGCCTCCTGGCACGAGTGTCTGGTGAACCTCTTGTGCACCAAGGAGACAGAAAAATGCTTTTGCATGCACAGCCATGAGACTCCGACTTTCATATAAATTTTCTAACACTTAAGAAGCAGTAGTTGATCCTCTTACTATGTATTGCTCACAGTTGCACGTGCATTATCTTTATTTTCATTTTTTAGATTTGACTAATATTTGGCCCAAAATGTTTCACTTGAAATCTTTTTCTGTTATTATTACTGCTGATCATTTTTTGTGATTCTTATAAGCAAGTATAAATCTGTTCATTTTTCTAGTTGTGGGAACATGTGTTATCTCATGATACAATGTCCCCACATGCATGATCTCATCTTTTATTCTCTTATACAATTCTTTCCAATGACTTCAGCTACCCCACCCCTCTGTCAATGCATTCCCTCAATGCTGCAAGAAAAAAAACTCAAAGGCTTCCTCATTGTCCTGCAAAGTTATTCCTTTAGCTGGAGCTTTATATAGGAAGAGGGCAATGTATTCCTTAGCTACATTCCTCAGTTTGTGTTCATTATCACTTGGAGCCAGACTTGGTGTCTCAGAATACTCAGCATTCTTTGCTCAGATCAAGAAATAAATTTAAACTGAGCAGCTAACAGCTGAAAGGCCATGTCTCATTGCATGAAATAGTTCAGGCTTGAGAGAGTAAAACAATCTGAGGCTGTATTCCACACTTTTGTTTACTTGATTCCCTCAAAAAAATACAGACTCTCATTGCTAACTGTCATGAATAAAAACTTCCAAAAGACACAATTTAAAATACAAATCAGATGAAATACATGACCTATAGATGAAAAACTCTGAAGTTAAAGATTATTTGTTAGATGAATTATTACAGCTAACGACTTTGTTATCAAAAGGACAGAGTAAGTATTTTGTACTAACTCATTATTTGTAGCAACATGAAGTAAATAATAAGAAAAAAAAAAACAAATCTAAAATGCTACATACCTTATGGACTTCACATTGAATCAATTACTTTGTTGAAAGATTATATAGCACTTTTATCAGATTACAAACACATGCTTTTTTACAATCTACTCAAAGTTTTTATCCTCTGTCATTCTGATGGAAATGTTTCTAAAAGACTTGCTATCCAACGTTTTTTGCTTGCTTGCTTTTATTTTGCCTAGGAGATTCTGATAATTAAAAAAATAATAAGAAAGTTAATCTATGTTTGATATATAGCTGTCTTCTGATGACCAAGATTCACACTGTTTTTATTTTATGTATGTATTTTAAAACAAATACCCACTGACAAAATGCAGTATAACACCAAATAACACAGTAACAAAATTAGTCTTGATAGCAATGATAAAGGCCCTAGACCTGCCCCTTAAATCCAGATAGCTTACTTACACAAGTATTTCTGATCAGTTGATTTTTCAGCCTTGAGTGAACAATTTATTCATGTTGAATACAATTCATCTACATTTGTTGGAATTTATAACAAAAAATGCAGCTTTAAAACAACTGAGAACTGTTCTTTTTAATAAAGCTGAGTTTTTTGCACAGTATAGTCTTCCATCTTCCCTCTCAGTTGCTGTTGAATTGTATCCCTGCATTCCTTATGCACAAATATCTTTCATTTTCCTTTAGATGATGCATGCAATGATGTTCCCGAATTCAACTGACCAGTGTATTTAATGTATTTTACAATGCTTGTAGAAATAACCAAAAGATGTATCACTTTGCATAAAATGACAGTCATTGGATAGGCTTTCATAACTCAATAACTAACTAGATCATATAGAAAACTATATACCTTTCTCAAGTTGTACTAGTAACTTCTGGGGCTCAGCTGAGTTGTCCAAACAAGGACAGCTAGTAGCATCCGAAATACTCTAGGTATTGAAGCCATCAATATAAGATGACAGATATAACACAAGATCTATGGGACATGATGTGCTTTAGACTACTTACTGGAATCCAGTAGGAATAAGCAAAGGCTCCCCAAAAGGCATAAATAGCTATAATGGACAGCTGAGCTGGGACCTTGTTTAGCATTAGACATTCAAGATATTAGATATCTCAGCATCAAATACTTCTCCATCTTTAGTGCTAACTTTCATTATATAGTACAGAGATGTTGGAGAAAGACTGGAGCCACCAATTATCTTTTTTGTTTGTGTTTTGTTTAGAGATTAATAAAAGACCACAGCTGTCTAAGCTAAGGACAGTTCTTTCTCTTCCTGTGCACTCGTAATATAGTACAGGTATACAACCTGATTCATAAGATCTTCGTGCAGTATAAAAAGAGAGTGTTTGGTAGTTTTTCAAATACTGCTTAGCTGCTGACACTTCTACACACTTAATGACACTGCTTTAACCAAGAATATAACCTTGATCAACCAATATTACATCTCTCTTTGTTCACTCTGAGATGCTGATAGGTCTTTTAATCATTATGTTGCCATTGGTTCCTGCTTTGTCATCCTTCCTCTACCATCATTTATATCCTTGAGGTCTTATTGATTTATGTTCATCTAATTATAATATAGTTTACTGTCTATGGATTGACCTCTACTCTTTATACAGTCTGTATGAACAGAATTAGAACCTGAAATGACTGTATGATACAAGTCATTATTTGACATTTTTGTAATTTTACCCAGCAGACAACTAAGCAACACACAGCCATTTGCTCACTATTCCACAGTGGGATGGAGAGATAACTGAACCAGGTAAACATGCAAGAACACATTAATTGAGTTAAGGACAGTTTAATAAGAAAGAAAAAAGTAAATAATATTTTAAAATAAAATTATCAAAAGATTATAATAATAATAATAGTAATATGTAAAATGTTCATCACTAACCAACAGATGCCCAGCCAATCCTTGAGCAAAGGCAGCCCCTCCAGCCAGCTTTCCCAGTTTCATTGTTCAGAACAATGCCATATGATCATAGAATCATAGAATCACCAAGGTTGGAAAAGACCCACAGGATCACCCAGTCCAACCATCCACTGATTTCCAATAATTCTCACTAAGCCATGTCCCTCATCATAAACATTCCTTGAACACCCTCAGGGTCAGTGACCCCACCACCTCCCTGGGCAGCCCATTCCAGTGCCTGACCACTCTTTCAGAGAAGTAGTATTTCCTAACATCCAGCCTGAATCTCCCCTGGTGCAGCTTGAAGCCATTCCCTCTAGTTGTATGACCAGTTACACGATAGAACAGGCTGACCCCCAGCTCACTACAACCTCCCTTCTGGTAGTTACAGAGGGAAATAAGGTCTCCTCTGAGCCTCCTCCTCTCCAAACTGAACAATCCCTGCTCCCTCAGCCACTCCTCATAAGGCCTGTGCTCCAGACGCCTCACCAGCTTTGTTGCCCTGCTTTGAACACAATTCAGGGCCTCAATGTCTTTCTTGCAGTGAGAGGCCCAAAACTGGACACAGTACTCAAGGTGCGGCCTCACCAGAGCTGAATACAGGGGGACAATCACTTCCCTGGTCCTGCTGGCAACACTGTTTCTGATGCATGCCAGGATGAAATTGGCCACCTTGGCCACCTGGGCACACTGCTGGCTCATGTTCAGCCAAGCATCAATCAATACCCCCAGGTCCATTTCCTCTACACAGTCTTCCAGCCACTCCACCCCAAGCCTGTAGCGTTGCCTGGAGTTGTTGCGGCCTAAGTGCAGGACCTGGCATTTGCTCTTGTTGAAACTCATCCCATTGGCTTCAGCCCAGTGATCCAGCCTGTCCAGATCCCTCTATAGGGCCTCACTACCCCCAGGCAGATCGACACTTCCAGCCAACTTGGTGTCATCCGCAAACTTACTGAAGGTGCACTCAATGCCCTCATTCAGGTAATCAATAAAGATATTGAAGAGGATAGGCCACAGCATCGACCCCTGGGGAACACCACTCATAATCGGTCACCAGCTGGATTTAGCTCCATTCACCACCACTCCCTGGGCCCGGCTTTCCAGCCAGTTCCTTACCCAGCCAAGAGCGTACCTGTCCAAGCCACGGGCTGCCAGTTTCTGCAGGAGAATACTGTGGGAGGCAGTTCAAAGGCTTTGCTGAAGTCTAGGTAGGCTACATCAACAGCCTTTCCCTCATCCACCACATGGGTCACTAGATCATAGAAGGAGATCAGGCTGCTCAAGCAGGACTTGCCCTTCGTGAACCCATGCTGGCTGATCCCCCAGTTGTCCCGCATGCGCCGCGTGGTCTCCCTCAAGACAATCTGCTCCATAACTTTTCCTGACACTGAGGTCAGGCTAACAGGCCTGCAATTGCCCGGATCTTCCTTACAACCGTTCTTGTAGATGGGAGTCACACTGGCAAGCCTCCAGTCTTCTGAGATCTCACCAGTCAACAAGGAGCGCTGATAGATGATGGAAAGCAGCTCAGCTATCACCTCTGCGAGTTCCATCAGCACTCTCGGTTGAATCTTATTTGGACTCATTGACTTGTGGCAGTCCAGTTGGAGTAGTAGGTCTCTGTTTCCTCCTGAATTGTGGGGGGTTTAGGCTGCTCCCCTACCTGCCGAGACTACCAGGTCAGAGAGTGGAGTACCCTGAAGATAACTGGTCTGACTTTTAAAGACGGACATAAAGAAAGCATTCAGATACTCTGCCTTTTCCTTATTCTCAGTGGTCACATTCCCAGCCTCATCCAGTAAGGAATGGAGATTCTTCTTGGTCCTCCTCTTACTGTTGATGTATTTGTAAAAGAATTTCTTGTTCCTTTTTACCCCAGTGGCTAGATTGAGTTCAAGCTGGGCTTTCGCCTTTCTGATTTTCTCTCTGCACATCTTAACAACTTCTCTGTACTCTTTCTGAGTTTCCCATCCCTTCTTCCACAGGAGGTAGATTCTCCTCTTTTCTTGGAACCTCAAGAATAGCTCCCTTATTCATCCATGCTGGTCTTCTCGGTCTTCTTCCCTGCCTACTCATTTTGTGGCTCACGGGGACAGCCTGCTCCTGCACCTATAAGACTTCCTTCTTGAAAAGCAACTGGCTGTCTTGGACCCCTTTACTCTCTAAGACTGAATCCCAGGGGACTCCCCCTACTAGTCTTCTCAACAATTCAAAGTCCACCCTCCAGAAGTCCAAGGTAGCAGTTTTGCTGTTCCCTCTACTGGCTCCACCAAGAATCGAGAACTCTACCATTTCATGGTCACTCTGTCCAAGACAGCCCCTGACCTCCACATCTCCCACCAGACCTCTGTTTGTGAACAGCAGGTCTAACGGAGCAGCTCCTCTTGTAGGCATTCTCACCAGCTGCATCACAAAGTTATCCTCCATACACTCCAGAAACCTCCTAGACTGACAACTATATTGTATTCCCAGCATATGTTGGGGAAGTTGAAATCCCCCATGAGGACAAGGGCTGGTGATCGTGTATCTTCTGCCAGCTGCTCATAGAACACCTCATCTATCTCTTCATCCTGGCTTAGCGGTCAATAACAGACACCCACCAGGATGTCTGCCTTGTCAGCCCTTCCCCTGATCTCTACCCATAGGGATTCAACCTTATCATCCCCAGCCACAAGCTCAGTAACATTAAAGAACTCTCTGACATAGAGAGCCATGCTGCCACTCCTCCTTCCTTGTCTATTCTTCTTAAAGAGTTTGTAGCCAGCCATTGCAGCACTCCAGTCATGGAAGCGATCCCATCATGTTTCCATAATGGCAACTACGTTCATAGTTAGCCTGCTGCACAATGGCTTCCAACTCTTCTTGTTTGTTGCCCATGCTGCATGCACTGGTGTAGATGCACTTCAGCTGAGCCCTTCGCCTCACTCCTAATCCCATTACCACTCCCCCAGGCTCATCTCTAGCGGGTCTGGTTTTATCCCCTTCCCCCTTCATATCTAGTTTAAAGCTCTCTCTACAAGTCTGGCCAGCTCCTGGGCAAAGATCCATTTCCCCCTTTGAGATAGGTGATACCCATCAGCAGACCTCAAGCCAGGTGCCGAGTAGACAGTTCCATGATCAAAGAACCCTAAATTCTTGCGTTTGTACCAGCCTCTCAGCCGTGTATTTATAAAATGGGTTTTCCTGGTCATCTCAGTGTCCTTCCCTGCCACTGTAGGAATACAGGCATATAGTACTTGTATGCCTGTTCCATCAACTAACCTCTGCAGTCTCCTAAAATAATTTTTATAGTCCTCAGGCTTCTGTCAGTGACCTCATCACTGCCAGCCTGAACTATTAACAAAGGATAATAATCAGAGGGGCGGATCAGACTGGGAAGTTTTCTAGAGATATTCTTGACCTGGGCCCCAGAAGGCAGCGCACTCCCTAAAGGTAGGGTCAGGCCAACACATTGGGCCCTCTGTTCCTCTCAGAAGGGAGTCACCTATGACTATCACCCTCGTTTCTTTACTGGAGGAGGCAGTCTTCAAGCATGGAGATGACTGCCTTACCTTAGAGGAGCTTGGAGGCAGTCCTCCCACCTCATCCTCATTCACCTCTCCTTCAGGTTTCAGGGATTCAAACCTATTACACAGAGGCATCTGGGGAACCAAAGTAGGTCGAGATGAAGGTTGCCTGCATCGCTGAGCTGAGACCAGCTGCCATTCCTCCTCTCCTCTAAAGTTGGCTCTCTGTTCGAGTTGGCTCTCTATGGCAAGAGATCTACGGGAGAGATTCCACTAAAGTTTGGGGGGTGCAATCTCTGTGTCTTTATCACAGAGCGTCACTCCACCAGTTGATCTCCCGCTCACACTCTCTGATGGTTCTTAATCTCTCTACCTCCTCCCTAACCTTTACCACCACACTGAGCAGCTCGTCCACCTGCTCACACCTCATGCAGGTGGCGTCCTTCCCATCCTCCCCCAGCAGAAGCAGGCTCAGGCACTCCCTGCAGCCACAGACCTGAACCGCCACATTTCTGGGTAGGCCCTCTGTCTGGGTCGCCACAGTTTTCTTGGGCAAGCCTGCTATCTGGTAGAGACCATGTTTGAATCTGCGGTCTCAGGGTCTGTCAGTAGGAGAGCTGGTCTCCTGAGCAAAGACAAAAGCATTCACATGTCCTGCCAGAAGACACACCTCCCACACCTTCTGCTGTAGTAATGTATGGGCAGTGTGGGCTTTGCTCACACTCTGACTTCCCTCCCTGTTGTCAGTGGACAGTAACACCCTTTTCTCACCTGCCGCGCTATGTGCGTGGAAGGTTCTGCCCTTCCGAGGGCTGCTTTTAGCCTCACAGCAAAGAGTCAACCTCAAGCTCAAGAGATAAGAATGGACAGTACCAGCTCCACCCCTGCTGGGTCAGCAGCCTGCCCACAAGCTGCCAGCCCCCGGCACCAGCACAGTGCCTTTGCTGGCTTCAAAAAATCTCTAAAAAGAGCTTTTTGGTCGACCTTTTTGCTTTAGATCCCTTACCCAGTGCAGTCTTACCTGCCCTGAAGCTGGTCTCCGCAGCAGTAACTATTTCACTGGTTAGGCTGGTGTTAAAACTATACCGCAATTGTGCAAACTCCACCCCTGCTGGCTCAGCAGCCCGACCACAAGCTGCCAGTCCCCTAGCACCGGCACAGTGCTTTTGCTGGCTTCAAAAATGTCCTAAAAAGAGCTTTTTGGTCGGTCTAGTGATGTGGGATATCTTTTTAGTTAGCTGTCCTGGCTGTCCCCTTCCCAGTTACTAGGGCACCTCAAGAATCCTCTCTGGCAGGGGATCATGAGAAGTAGAGAATTACTTGACTTAGTGTAAGTACTGTTCAGCAAAAGCTGTTTTGTGTTATCAATGTTATTTTCATCCTAAATCTAAAATACAACATCATACCAGCAACTGTGAAGACAATGAACTATATCCCAGCAGAAACCAGAATAGACTCACTGACATTTTCAGTTGTTGTGGTTTGGTGACTTTTTTGTTGTCAGTATTCCACATCAGAACATCATGTGGACCAGTGGGAGTTAATGAGTTAATGTTCTGGTTCCGTTTACTGCCTTTTATGGGCACTTTGAGTATCCTGATGGGAGGGGAGAGGGCGGCATCCCCGGAGGACCTGGCGGGAAGAGGAAGTGGGGTGGAGCTCCGGAGAGGGCTCGAGCGCCTGCCTCTCTTTTTCTGGCCCCGGCTCAGCCGTCTCTGCTCGCCGCGGAGAAAAGCATGTGCTTTCCCTCGCACTGTCGTGGTTTGTCTCGTAATTTGGTACTCTGGTCTCTCTCGTTTTGTTTGATTTGGTAAAATTTAGTAAATTACCATTCCTCCTCAGATCGTTGCCATTGTGCTTTCTCTCTGTTAAAACTATGCTAGCTCTCTGCCCTTGTCCATCTCCCGGAGCGCGCATGGCCTGAGGCCAGCTGGGTTGTGTGGCAAATCATTAGTACCCTTTCCTTTTTTTTCTTTTTTTTTCCCGGGACTTGTGCCCCCCTGTCATGGACTTGTGTTCAGGGATATCCCCGTGATATCAGTGAAAGTGAAATCTCTAATTTTGACTTTCCCTGTATATTTAATTTCATTATCTTTAAATAGTAATGCCTAAAGAGACTTAGGTTTGTTGTTTTTATGGTTATTTTCAAAATAAATAAGTCATTTGATATTCTCATATCCATCTGAATCCAGAACTGCATTTGAAATGAGCAAATATACTTGCGTGTATTTCCTGGATTTCAGACCTTCATATTTTTAACAAGCCAGCATGAAAGTACGGTTTTGCTAAGTGAAGTTATTTCTACCATTCCCTTCATCCTCCCTTTTCCAATTTCCCTTTCCTTACTTCCTTTTTCAGGTCATATCATTTCTCTGATCTCTCAAATCAGACTTTGAATTCAAGAATGTTGCAGGTTATTCACCCAGGTTTCAGATTACTGGAGTAATTTGAAATTACTGGCAACTTCACATAAGAAGGATGATCATTCGGAAAGAAAGCTAGAGATATTCTAATTCAACCAAAGCATATGACCACCCAGTTAGAAAGCCAAGAAAGCCGGCTTGGTATAATACAGTGATGCCTACGCTGAATGAACACAAAACCAAACCAAATCAAACATTTTTCTGATGACTACAGCTTTTTTTTTTTTTTTTTTTTTTTTTTTAACTTTTAAAACTGTCAGAGAAAGACAAAGAATATGAATATTCCCCAAATAAGTGACAAGTGATTGGGCAACTTTTGCAAAACAGAACAATTTCAGAAATGTTACCGTATTTCGCAGTGCTAAGCTACTGTATTTTAGCCAGTTCTTATTTAAAATAAAGTTCATGTTTCTAGGTGTGTTCTTCAGCTAGTTTTAACTTAAAGTTCCCAGCAATGTTCTCTGATTTTACAGTTCCTCAGATATAAACATATGAATCACTTTATGGATTCTGGGGGTTTGGCTTACAGCTTAAGATGTATTTTCATCTCTAAGTGGAATAGTTTTTCAAGTCTCTAAAAGTATTTCTGACACTTTATACAAGGGATGAGAACAGTCTTAATGAAACATAAGAATTTCTAAGTTGGGAGCTCAGGCACTGAAAGAATAGCATATTTTCAGAAGCTATGAAAAAAATCAGATGATTTGGTTATTTGGTAGCCTCATCAAAACTGTACTAATAGAAAATATTTTGAGAACATTTTATGATATAATTTTAAATGTACATTTACTATTTCTGTAAAAAAAAAAAGGTCTTTCTTTAGTCTTTTTTTTTTCCCAAGTTTAATACTTTAATGTAGCTTGTATCAAGACAGAAAAAACATTTCATGTTCCATCACATTTATCAGATGCATCTTCAAAAAAGTGAAGAATTTTTTAAAAAGTGGGGGGAGAAGGTTACGTGACGATTTTTATATAAACTGATGTCAAGAGAAAACTCAACTTGGTTAAAACTACCCTTTAAAGTACTACAATATTTACTTCTAGTCTTTTTTTTCCCCCACAGTATTAATACTGTCAAAGTTTTTTCCATTGTTGCTGTATGTAGTCAGCAATTTATGCCAAAGCAGTTTTACCATTCAAGTCATAGATAGAATCTCTCTTCTAATATGGAAATAATATACATGAAAATTTGGACCGTTTAAAGATATTTGGACATTTTCCATTGAACTTACATTTAATTGTGCTATGAAATTAAATACATTTACTTTAAAATACTATCACATAGCAGTAGATGAAAATATCTAGAGTAAGTGAGCAGGGGAATCAGTGTGCCTGTAGCTTTTGTTTTGACTGTAACAACTGTTGTTCAGAGATGGATCTCAGGCGTGAGAGAGGTTGCATGTATCAAGGGAGAAACACAGCATGTAAGCTAAAGATATAACCTGATAGGATTAGTTGGTGTTCACCAACATGACAATCTATTTTTAATGGAACACCTAGATTAGGAAATGTAATTTGCTTGGGTTTATATACTTCTTGACAGAATATGGCTGTCTTACCTGAAAGATGTAATTGTTTTTGTTGCTTTCTGTTTCATGCTTGATAGAATTTTCAAGCAGAAAAGGAATAAGGTGAAAACATACTAAGTTTTTTCACATTGAAAGTGCACAGTTAGAGACACATTTTTCAGTTCATAACATGGTTAAAAAAAATGTGTAGTGTGCATAACAATAATGAACACCAATATGTACTAATTCCTATAATTAACTCCCATGTTAAAGTGCTTCACATGTATTTCTGTGTATCTTTGTGTCAAGTATATACCTATGAGTACAGTAAATGCATACATTGTAGTCACACAGTAAAATCACCAAATTCATACTCTCTTCTGGATTCATTCTGATGATAGGCATTGAAATACATATTCCTACCTTTCTTACCCATAGTCACTATTTCACGAACAAGCAGAAAGATACAGAAGGCAAACTTTCTGATTCCATATAATTGTATCATGACAACCAATCACCTTTTATGCATCTGCTGCTGCTAATGAAGCAGATTAGTGAAAGAAAATCACCAAAATAGTGCTTTGAGAAAAGCTGCTCTACCAAATATCTCTGAGAATCTTCTGGAATTCTCTTGCATGGGAAAAAAAAAAAAAAAAAAAAAAAAAAAATTGCCAAAGGATGGGGATAGGTAGGATCAAAATTGTGTGCGTTGTACTGTATTTACAAAAGACGAAATTGCGTAAAATATCTGTTTACAAATTTATTAAAAATCCAAAATGAATGCCACTGATTCTTAGATTTGTTGTCTACAGAAACTGTCCCTTACACCAATTTAAAACTGAAATACACAATTATTAACGGAAATAGTCTGTAGTCATAAGGTAACTCAAAACCAATTTGTGTGCAAAAATGAAGAGGGCTGTTTTTCCTCAAAAGTACATTCTTAAATAAGAGAGTTGGAAATAAAAGGGAAACTGCACCTTGAAGTGAAAGAACAGGAGCAGATGTCCTTTAGCTGTGTGTTTTATTGATTTATAAACACTCAGTCAGGCTACCTCATCTCTGCAGAGTAATTTAGATATGGGAAAATATCTGTGAAATATATTGATTGCATTATTGATTGAAAAGCCAATTGCTGTTGCACTCCTGTTTTACCATTTAAGTCCTGACACATTTTGACATATGAGCCAGCTGCGACTATTGCCTCGATACTGCAATGAGATAATGTGAAAGCTGTCATAACCACTTCTGTGTCAGCCTCAAGAATTTACAGTGTACTAGTGCTGCTATTTAGCTTGTTTCTTAACCACCTGAATAATTAGGGTTTGTTAAAGCTTTTGTTGTTGCACATTCGGTTTATATATGCTGTTTTTACATTTCTTTTCACACTAGATTGATACATCAGGAACAAAAGAAATGTATAAACCAGTGTGTTATTATTCAAAGCTTATACACGTGGGGATGATTGTTTCTGCTCAAATATTTTTCTCCTCTCCATGAGGAATTTGGATTTTAGAACATTTCGCTAGAGAATACTCACTTGTTTCCAGATCAGTTTACACTCAGCAGCAATAAATCAACAGAGGACAGGAAAAAATCCTCCACAGCCTATTAACAACACTGTCATTTATTTTTATTTTTATGGTTTTTTTTGAAATTTTAAACTGGGAAAAATGCAACAAAAAGAAAAACCAATATATGCACATTTAATATCTTATTAAAAATACTTTCTATTTATTTATCTATCTGTGGTTAAAATTAAAATGGATGAAGATTTTTTTTTAATCCTGGTGCCATAAATAAAGGTCTCATAAAATACATCACTGGAGAACAAAAGGAAAAAATTACTATCTCCACAGTTTAGCATGACACAGACTGAACCAGTGTAGTCATCTGCATTCCTACTCTTATGACTGAAATGATTGAAATGAAACTTCATGACAGTTTTAATTATTCAATGATGTAGTTTATATACACTTTTTTTTCCAAAGGAGGCTGTTTATATAGTTCATTCATGCCATCTCTTGTACATTTTCAACTGTTTATTTATGATCTTTTGACCAGATCCAGACCTCCAAGTGTAATCCCTGTTAGACTTCCCCTGTGCCCTGCCAGAATGGCATTGATTTAGACGGATTCTGTACATGGTCTGTGTTGCACCTTGGTTGATGTCACAGAAGGATTGAACTATAGCTTACGTATTTTTCATCAAAATATGTGTATTTATCTCCAGAATACTGGAATAACTGTCAACAGTCCCTAGACCTGCTATTTGGAGGGACTTCTGCTTTTTTTTTTTTAATGTAAGTGCCTGTTTCTAATAATGAGATTTGACCAAAGTGATATTCCACATTTTCTTTATATGAAACATGCAGAACACACTAAATTTTCTTGCTTCATTTAAATAATCAGGTGAAAATGCTTTATCAGATTAGACCTGTACTGATTATTTAGCATCTGGAAATGATCCATATGATGAATCTGCAGAGAAAGTTTCTTGTGCTTTCATTAGAAATTAGTGTAGATTATTGTGTTATGTGATGAGTGACCATGTGTTTCATATGGTAGAATACATAAGAACAAAATCTTTTAAAGACAATAAAAACAGAAGTAACAGTCATAATTACTGGGTGAATTGTTTTTGTTTGTTTGACTGCTTGTATTTCTCATGTTAAATGATAATTCTTCATCATTTATAAGTAGTAGTATTTCTTATTGAGGTAAAATAGAACTACAACACTTAGTGGAAACAGAAAGACTTCCATTAATTACAACTTGACATTGTTATTCAGAATACAGTTTCAGCTCAGAATTACATTTGACCAAAAAAATAGGAAATCTACAAGCAGTTTTTGGTTTCTCTTTGATTTTCAAGGAACAGTTTCCATATACAGGAACAATTATTAATTCTCATTGCTAAATGCACTATTTTTCTTCACCACCTTATTCTAGGTATCATAGGTTTGGTACTGTTTTGCAGTATGGTAGCTTGAAATCCACTAGTAGTGAAACATCCACTATGACTCTCACTCTTCCCCCTCTAATACGACATAGGGAGAAGAAGAAGGGAGCCTAGTAGTTGCATGGATAAAGATAATGACTATTTAATAGGAAAAGCAAAAGCTGCATACACAAACAAAGCTAAAGGAGGAATTCACTCACTACATATTATCAGCATGTCCAACCACTTTCTGTGAAGCAGGCTCTTAGTACATATAGGAGATGCTTGGGAAGATGAACACCGTAACCATAACTGTCTTTCCCTTTCTCCTTGACTTTTTATTTCTGAGCAGTATTTCATACAATATGGAATATCGGTTTTGGTCTATTTGGATCAGCTGTATCATCTGATCTCTCCCAGATCCTTCCCATGCCCCAACCTGCATGCTTTTGTGTGGGGGAGGAAGGAGTGGCCTTGATACTGAGCATACTCCTCATCAACAGCCAGAACATTGGTGTATTATCAACACTGCTTCAACTACAAATGCAAAACATTCTGCCATACAGGCTGCTATGAAGAAAGTAATCTCCATTCCAGCCAGATGTAGTGTGTGCAGTAAGATTTTTCCCATGGGCTGGTTGATAGGTTTTCCCATCTAGTGCAGTGATGAAGATGAAAGCATCTATAGCATGAATAAGAAGCTATGAAAAGATAACAGTAGTTTAATTATCAAACTGTAACAAAGGAAGTCTGGTAAGAAATTTTACTAGAAATAATTATAACATGATTAAGTCACGTGTGATCTAGTGCTGTTTGGAGCTGATTTGATACTGGGATCCCAAACATTGACAGGTTATGAAAAGGGATAAGTCACTGAACTTGGGGGTACTGGTGGATAGTAAGTTAGACATGAGCCATCAGTGTGATGTCACAGCCCAGAAAGCCAGCTGGATCCTGAGATACATTAAAAGAAGTGTGGTGAGCAGAACAAGGGAAGTGATCCTACCCCTCTACTCTGCGTTGGTGAAATCTGACCTGGAGTACTGCATCCAAGTGTGAAGTCCTCAGTACAGTAGAGACATGGACCAGTTAGAGGACATCCAGAGGAGGGCCACCAAATGATCCAAAGGATGGAATTAATCTCCTATGATAACAGGCTGAGAGAGCTGGAGCTGTTCAGCCTGGAAAAGTGAAGGCTCCAGAGAGACCTGAGAGTAGCCTTTCAGTAACTGAAGGGAGGCTGAAAGAAAGAAAGGGACAGACTCTTTAGCAGGATCTGTTGTGGTAGAACAAGGAGAAGTTGGATATAAGGGAAATGGTTTTTAAAATAAGGGTTGTGAGGCACTGGAACAGGTTGCTTATTGATGTGATGGATGCCCTGTCCCTGGAGACATTCAAGGTAAGGCTGGATGGGGCTCTGAGCAGCCTGATCTAGGTATAGATGTCCCTGTTCATTGCAGGGGAGTTGGACTAGATGACCTTTAAGGGTCCCTTCCAACTCAAAAGACTATATGATTCTACTGTAAATGCTATTAGCTAGTAGGGATCAGAAAAGACAGTATTAATGGACTGTGCAGCTTTGTGTACAGAAGGTCCTTCTGAGAGTATTTGCATGATTCTGCAGCATTATTTCTTCCTTTTCACTGTTACTGCTCTGCTATTTCAGCCTCTATTTTCACTACTGGCTTGCTAAGACTGTTTCTGAATTTTTGAAAGAACTGTCCTATCCTCTAGATAGTTTTTGACTAGTACCTCAATATCTCAGGCCTAACACAGGCATCTATAAATGCTTTAATACAAAAAAATCTAATCTTTCAGTCTTCGGATTGCCTTGCCATGGAGTAACCTGAAGCACAGTAAATTTTCATTCTATTGGAGTCTTAAACATTGCTTCCAGCCCCACTTAGAAACATCCTTCACAGAGCACATAGCAACCTCTGAGCTAAGGACAATCATGGTCTATAATATGAGCAATCTACCACCTTTGCCATCTAGATAGAAGAATTTGGTCAAAGAACATAATGCTCTTAAGCAGCAAGTTACATCCATCTTATATTGCTTTCTAACTGATTATCAGCTTGTCCTTTTAATACAAACTACCCCAGATCCATACTAAGATTCGTCTTTAATGTGAAGCACATATTATGGACCTGATTAATGTTAATTACATTAACACCTAAATACTGTGAGAAAAATAATATCTGTAAGTATTTTCCTTAGTGAAAGACACCTTCAGAAAGCAAATTAGATGGAAGAAGCTTTGTTTCTGAAGGTTACCTTTTTTCTTTCTATATCTCCTTTTAGCAGTATAAACAGTCTAGTACAGCTTTATTCCTACGTTAAATAATTAACTCGGGTGGCAGAAATTCAGACATGCATGTCCACAACTGCTGTTGGTTTGATCACAAATGTTTGTTGTAGGGAACTGGATGTTGAACGCTGAGAATAAGAAGAGTATTTTGACAAGCTGAATTCGTGTTAGAACAAGGAGAGGATTGTACTTCAGAGGTGTATATCTAAGGCACTCTACCTCTTGGGAAGATACAGCCTACATACTATCTTTTGCTGAAGGCTGTGCCTAGAGGCGTGATGAGGTCCTGAGAGATTGAATATAATCTAAATTACAACAACTGTATTGTGGCGTGACTCTCATAGCCTTTCCACAAGCCTGAGTGTTTTTAGTGGATTATACAGAAAAATGTGAATAAAAATCTGCCACTGGAATAGAATTGAAGATATATTAGTTATTGTCACTAATTTGATAAGTGATACTGGAAGTATGATAATTCTTAAAAATAGATATTTTTAAAGCCTAAAATATTTTTAAATGTCTATTCTTACATGCAAAGGAATCTTCTTTCAATATCCAGGAAATATAAGCAGTCAAATACAGGATGTGCATTAACATATATATAATAAATAATAAAATGTACTGAAAGTAATTGAGAATATTTATGGACATATATATGTAATCTAAATATACATAATACATAGGTAGATAGATAGATAGATAGATAGATAGATAGATAGATAGATAGATAATACCAATTCATTTGATTACTTTAATGAATATTGGTATAGGATGAAATACTGCTTCCTACATTTCTTTGGGGATTTGTAAAGAGTCATACAATATATTTCACAACAGGACTTCAAGTATTATGACAATAGTCTATGCAGACAGATGATGAAGGCCCAATGTCCACATCTATTTAAAATCAGATTGATCAATAGTACCCAGGGAAAACACGTCTTTTTTACCATTTCAGATGAGTTCATCTAGAACAATCAGAAGTCAGTGATCAATTGAAAGCCACCAATGCCATATCCCCATTTTAAACAGTACACCATGTAACGGATTTCTTCGTAAACTTCATTTCTACATAAACCCAATAGTTTTTGTTATGAAGATGAAATACTTATGAATTCATTAGACATTTTCGTCAGATTCTAAGTTCATTTATTGTCATTTGTAATACAGTCTTCCAAAGAAAATTCTTTCAAAAGCTTTCTGTTACTTTTGAAAGTTGACATTGTTGAATTCTGCAATTGGAAAGTCATAAAAAGCTTGTTTCCATTTGACTCAATCAAATAACAGTCAAAGATTGATTTATTAGGATTCACAGTTACTCCTAACGAGAACAATAAAACTAAATTGATAGGATATTTTCTTAAAAACAAAATTTCCTAAGCAATAGATATAAATGTGTATTATTTAAATATATTTAGAACTCATGAATTTACACTTGTGCAAAGGAATTTACACTTCTGCTAAAAATAGAATTTAACTACAGCATTTAACTACAGGATGAGAAAAGAAGACTGAGAGGGGACCTGATCCAGGTTTATGAATATCTAAGTTGTGGGGGGGCAGAGTGGAGAGGCCAGACTCTTTTCAGCAGTGTGTGGAGACAGGACAAGGGGAAATGGCCAGAAACTGCAGCATAGGAAGTTCTGCACAAATATGCACTTCTAGAACTTCTTTACGGTGAGGGTGATGGAGCACTGGATCCTGGGGGGTTGCAGAGTCTCCTTCTCTGGAGATATTCAAGACCTGCCCAGACACCTACTTGTGCGACCTGGTGTAGGGAACCTGCTTTGGCAGGAGGGTTGGACTCGATCTCTGGAGGTCCCTTCCAACCCCTACAATTCTGTGAATCTGTGATTCTGTGATTCTGTGATTCTGTGATTATGTAGTATAAATTTCTGTATGTTTAAACTCAGTAAATGGTATCTAGGTTACAGTGAATGCAGCAGGAACAAGGCTACAGAAGTTGCAAGAAAATGTTTTTTGAAGTCTTTCCAACCAAGTTTTATTCTCCTGTGACAATACATGTAAGACAATGGCCTTTGTTGGTGTTCTTGACTCACTTTTAAAGAATCATTTTAATTCACTTCATAAATACAATATTTTAATTTTGAAATCATGAAAAATTTAAATGTTTTGTGTTAGTCAAAATTAAATGTAATACAACAAATACAACCAAAAGACATTAGTATCCAGAGTGATGCAAAGATCAGATGTTTCACTCTAAAGTAAAAATGATAAAGTCTTTTGTAATTGAAAACCTGCATTTGAAGGAAGGATTAAAGTTTGTTTCACCAAGCTTCTAGTAAGGAATTAAAAGCAAAATAACATACATACATGTTTTGTTTTTATGGCGCTTATCTACATTTAATAACTGGAATAATACATTTTAGCAGTATTTAGCTTAAACTCCATTTTCTTCTTTTTCACTTGATGAAAATTAAATAGAGTATAATATGCAATCCCTTGAGTCTCCTTCATGCTGTACTCATAGTCTGGAAATTTTCAGATATCTTCATTCTCCATCTTCAAAATCATTTTTCTGTTTTTTGGGTTTTTTTTGTTTATTAATTTTTTTTGCCAGGTTTATGTTGTACAGATTTGCTGTGTGATCCACATTTGTCCTCCCACATTTTTTTAATCATCCTAAGAGCAGAAAATGTTATGTAATTATCCTTGTTTCAGTGATAATCCTCTTTCTAACGTTGACTTTATTAATATCTGCTAATATCTGCTGTATTTCTTCAGTTTGAGATTTGCATATTTAAATATATAACAGACATTTAGCAGATAATTGTAATCTCAATGCATTTAAATTACACAGCAAAACTACTCATATTACACATAAGACTGTAAGTAGGATCTTAGGATCCACCCATACAGAGAGCTTTGTTCCATGGGAAACTGCATAAATCCACTGCACACGAAGTGTTCAGTAGTAACTTTTCACAATAATGTTTCTAATAAAAAAATTATCTCCCAGAAAGTCACCTATAATTGTACCTGAACAAGAAGAATGGAATGTCAGGTTCCCTTGAGATTCACATACTATCTTCTGCAGCTGGACCTTTAGAAGATTACTGAGACTCAGACAGTGCCATCCAAATTTGTAGTTCACATAAATAATAAAGAAGAAAATAATGAAAAATCAGTCCAAACTATTCCTGTCTCCAGTTATGACCTGTAAAATTGATAGATAAGATTAATTTGGGTTATTTGTTTGTTTGTTTGTGGCAATATTATGAAAAAGCAGGTTACAACAACCATGGACATTGAGAAAGTAAATGTTTAACATAATCTTTTCACTTGAAAACATATTTTTCAAACAGAAGTGTCATTTGAAAGTGAAGCAGACTTTCCTGACTTCCACAGATCATTTTTTAGTCACAATGACAGGTAATTTAAATAGAGATTTCAGTGTGTTTTAAAGAACATTAATTGCTGAACATTGCAAGGAACCATTATGAGCTGTGCAAAAACAACTGTGAGTGTAAAATAGTAGAGAAACTTTTTTTCCTAAGTGGATATGCAGCATTTAAAGTATTTTGTTAACAGACACTTTAGTAAAGACGTAGAAAAATATGGTGTTTTCAAATCCGCTTTCTTCGTTGGTTTTTTTTTTTTTTTCTTTTCCTTTAAAAATAACATTATTGACCTTTAGAGCTATCTTTTACGGTAATCTTTGCTCAGCTTATGAGGTACACTTCATAAACTTCACATGAACATTATGTAAGGGTACTTAATGAAGAAAGAGGGAATATAAGAAAGAATAATACTCACTTTAATAAATCATGCATCCTTGTGCTATTTAAATGCTTCTTCAAGGTTGATTGAAACTTTAACCTCAGTCTCAATAAAGAAGAAAAGCTTCAAATTTGCCAGACCTTGAATTTTTACAACAGTACATTGAATTATGCAGTGATCAGTCAATTATTCATCTCTCCCAGATCGAGATGGCTGTGCTTTGAAAAGCATGCAAAAGTGGGGCTACGAAATGTGATGCTGTGTCAACACATTTCACTCAGGATTGCTTACAAGACAAATTTTTGTTTCAACATTGATTCTAGTTTTCTTGATGTTTGCTTCTAATAAGGTACCCGTTACAAATCAATTTCAGTTTGCATGTTTTAGTTTCTGGTTCAGGATGGCATACTGTTGAAATGACAATACTCTTTTCCTTAGATTTCTACAACTATTTGTTATAGAAATAGAGAGCCCTGTACTGAGGGAATCAGATCTATTCAGAATAAAGCCATTTGCAGCTGATGGAAAAAGGAACTTATCAAGAATGTTCTCAAACCTGAGAACAGAACTGTATGAAAAACCAAAATAAGTGTAAATGAACTTCAATTTTTGATCTACAGAGAGTTACACCGGCTTAACAAATAATAATAAAAAACTAAGGTGAGAGATAAATAAATAATAACTAAATAAATAAATAAACACACAAAAAAAAAAACACAAGAACTTTATTCCCTTACAATATGAATGCTAATAGCTCCTGATTAAGAATATTGTGATTTTAAATAACTTTGAAGTTGAATTTTAAAACAATATGGCTCACCAGCAGTAGCAGATGAAATTAAGTGCATAATATTTTTTTTTCTTTTTACAAAGTTAATGTAACTCTGTTAGTACCATATCTGTAACAACACACAAATTGAAATATACTAATTGATTACGCTGTTCGAAAAGGGACCTGAGATGATTCATGCAAATCCCACTTTCTTCATACTGAAAAGAACAAGGGCTATGATGAGCAGTGATTTCCTACTAAGTTATGTAGAACTTCTTAAACTTCCTCAACTAATTGTTCAATAATATACAATTAATTTACAATCTTCAGTACTAATTTGATCATGCTCTTAGTCTACTTGGAGAATTCCACCATTATATTTTGAATAAATGACATTATTAATTCTACACCACAGTCCAGTTTTTACCTTCTGTGCTTTTTTTTTACCTCAAGGTAAACCAGAAATGCATTTTTTACAAATGACAAAATGAAAATACTTACTGTAATAAAAAGGTTAAAATTAAACATTTAAATGGATTCTAGTTGATGAAGAGGTGCTTTGCATGTTATTAAACCTGATTTAATCCAGCAGAATCCAGATTTTCAGTCCCATTATCTATCTTTTCTTGACTCGGGAATGTAAAAGTAATAGGACTTCAGTCAGACTCCCACTAAGTGTGTACCATCAGACACTTTCCTGAATATTGATAAAGATCATTTAAAGTAGTAGAGGTAATTAGGCAAATAACATATTTGTTTGCACTTATGTGTATGTTCATATGTGCCAACTGCAGATGCTAAAATATCTTCAGTTGGAGGTTTTCCTGGAAATTTGACCAGATCAAGATTCTGACTTTATTTAAGGCTTATACATCAGCCAACATTTAGCATCCAAAATATTGAGTGTAATTCCGTTGCTCTTTCTGTAGTAAATGCAGTGTCTTTTAGTATAACAGCTTCTCAGTAGCCAAAGTCCGCTGCTTTGGAGCTGGCACAGCTGGAGCCGCAACAAATCTGGGAGAGCGGTCACCAGCTCTCATGAGACAGGCTGACATGGAGTGTGCCAAGGAAACAGCGACCACACCCATGCCTTCACCAAAAGCCTTAAGGGAGAGCCACCACGCATCTCTGCGCAGAAGGCATGGAGGAGGGGTCAGTGCGTGTGTATCACATGGGCCATTCAAACACGGAGAAACCATAAGCCACCCATTCACGTGATTACACAGCGAGGAGGCATCAGCCCGGTAAATCTTCAGCTGTGGGCTAAGCTGGGTCTGTCCTACACAACCCTGCGGGGTTGTGTGTTCTGGAGTTGCTGAAAGCTATTTAAACATGGAACAACTGTTTGCCACCCATTCATGGGACTGCATAGTGAGGAGGCTCGTTATTTCACTGTGCAGCAATTGATAAGTGCAGAGCTACCTGTTAATAGGCTGGTAACTTAGCATGGGCAGAGCCAGTGCTGCTGGTACAGGGCAGAGCAGATCAGTCACTCTCCATTACGGCTACCCTAATAGTGCTGGTGAGTCTGCTGGTTTACCATGGCTGCACCCTGGTGGAAGGCAATTGGCAGGAAAAATGACTGCATGCTGCTCTTGTAAAAATCTGCACCAGCGGAGATGACCCACTGTTTCACAGCTGCTATGATGAAGTCATTGCTAGGAAAATGTTGCCCACATAAGTCAATCTTTCATTGGCTGAACAGACGGAAGTCAGAAGGTGACAAATCTGAACTATGTGATGTGTGCAGTAGGACAGTCCTGACTGTCCACTGATTGACAGAGATGAACTGATCTAGACGTTCTTCATGGTGTGACAATTGTGCCATTCCCAGCTAGATCTTTTGACTGATCAATTCAGAAATGGAAAATGGTAAAAACAAATTCCTTCTCTTCTTCCCCTATGAAAAAAAAAAAAAAAAAAAAAAAAAAAGACACAGTAGGATAGGGACAAACAACAGATGAAAACAACCCTCAAAACATCAAGCTTCAACAGCTTCCTTAAGGTAGAAGGACTAGGGCAAATTTAGGCTTTGATCTTCCAAAGTGCATGAAAGTAGTGAAATTAAAAGCATGAATGGAAGGACTTTGTTTCAACTGAAGTTAGTAGTAGGAATTATGCATACAAGTTAAAAAAAAAAAAAAAAGCATAAATGTCTGTCATCAGATTATATACATCTTCATCAATCTGTGCACATCCCTTTAGGATTTGTCCTTAAAAATTCATATGTCTGGGGCCTTGGATCATAAACTTCATCCAGTAATCTTTTTTTAAACCATGTTGATATGATTTGCAGCATTGCAACTTCAGATACATGGTATTAAACAATAATTAAAAATATATATTATGTTTATTCTTTTACGTATATATGTGGAGGGGCTGAGGGAGGAAAAGTAATCAGACATGATTTTGGAAGAAGTCTTCTCTGCTTAAAAAAAGCAATCTATGCTTACCCTTTATTAGAGCATATCTATTGAAAGAAATCTTCAGTGTTAGAAATCCTGTCTATATGTCAGAGTCCTATGAAGCACTAGACTTCTTGCTCCATGACTTCAGTTTATGTCACTGCTTAGACCACCTAGAAGGATTTGGTTACTTTTTGGGTCATGTAAAGTATACCACTCCAGTACTTTATCTAACAGGTTCTTGTGCTGTCTAATGGACTAAGAGAATTATCATCACTGTTAGGTGCACAGGAGAGTAAGCTCACTGATACACACTGTTAGTCTGATACCCTCTCTGATGATAGTTTATGGTTCACCAGCTTGGTTAAACAGCACATCAGCAGCAGTGATGGGTGATCAATCTCATTCCCTATAGAATCGCTCCCCAAAGTATCATTATTGAGAAATAAATCCAGGAAAGACCATCAGAAGGAATCATCAGACCTTTTGTTTAAGTTCAGGGCTATAAGAAAAGCAAAGGAGGAAAGAGAGGAGTTTTTTTTTCCCCTATGTTTTTTTCTTTCTTTTAAAAATGCATTTATGTGAAATATGGAAAAATAATATTATTTAAATTCACAGTAAATATCTTACAGATCTACTGCAAATCATAATGCTTGTGCTTTATATAATGTTATCATATCTTTCCAAATGGTTTCAAGAATAACTTTTTTTTAACCCACAGAAAGTTAATTACATTTTTCACTTTTTGTTTATGGGCACAGGATTGAATTCTGCAACTGTGCTGAAGAGTATATTGCACTACATAACTGACTTTAACTATCTAGGGAGACACTTGGGTGCTAAACTTCAGTTCCGATTATTTAAATTCAATATTCTTCCTTCACTAATTAGCCACACAAAAATACATAATATAATATTTATTTATGTGCACGTTGATTAATTGCCTCTACAATAGTGGAAGAATTGGAAAAGACTTGCACTTTCAACCGCTCTAAACACCTTTCAATTAGGAAAACAATAACCATAAGAAAGTAAAGAAAAGTATTTTGGACAGAAAATGATTGTTGGACAGATATTCATTCTACTCACATACTTGACAGCATCAGAAACATTATTAGCAGTCATTAAAGTTGAGAACTTTTAGTATTACTTAACCAATATTTCCTTAATATGAAATACTGCTTACCTAGTCTAATCATGTCCTTAAAGTTGTTCAGATAATTTCTTCGTTAGGAAGTAGGGGAAATCATCCTATGAAGTACTTTTAACCCCAAATACATCTATACCTTAAGTATCTAGGCAGTAGTCAGAAATCACTACATTCTGCCATAATTCATGGGGATCTATGTTGTCACTCAGTGTTCAACATTACATAGCATTACAGTAAAATACGATTTCCTTTTTGAGTATACTGGTTAAATTGGAAGACCTGGTAATATTCCAAGCAATACCAGCCATCAGGCTCTTTTATGGTTTCCAAGACTAAGAGTGTTTACAGTTCACAGAGACATGTCATGGGGGCCTTGGTGGAGCATTCATGCAGAAAGATGCTCAGGGAAATGACAGGATATTAGCATAAGGCAACAGAACACTGCACTGCCAGAGAAGAACTTTTCTATCTTCAACAATAAGCTGTCTGGTGTTATTTTGTGCTTTGAACACAGTGGGAATGAGAAGTATTTGCAATTTTCTAATTGATACTCAAAAGACAGAAATTGTAGTTGTTCTTCTGCAAGATGCTTTATGATTTTACTGAAACTTCCATAGCCTGAGGGAGGGAAGAAGTGTAATAATCGGTTATACTCATCGTCTAGCAATGAACTTCTCTAAATATAACAGTTTTAAGCATATTTTCCAATAGAGCAATTAGTAATCAATCATTTGGTAGGATGATAAGCTAGAAAGAATTGAGCTTTAAGATGTTTCCTTGCTTTCTGCATATCATTACTGGTTTGCTGTTAGTTTAGACTTTTGAGAAAAAAAAAAAAAAAAAAAAAAAGCCGTGCAATAGCATTCAGTTACTAAAATTAAAAGAAAAAAACAGCATGCAGGATTGACGGTACTACTCAGATAATAACTAATATTACAAGTATACTTTTTTATTATTTAGAAACCTGAAGTTTTGTATGAGGATTTGTATATTAAAATTTTCATCCAACAGTTTATTTATTAAGGTAGTTTTATGTGTCATATTTTTTGCATTATTTTGTGTTCTTTCTGCTTGAAACTGAGACGGGTAGATAAAAGTAGACAACAATGAAACACATTCTTCTATCTCGATAATTCCAGATTCCTCGTTAATAGCATTAAACAAAGCTTCTTTATAGTATCTACTATATTAAAAAAAATGCTCAATATGCTTGTAATTAAGATGGGCCAATACTTAGTTAATAAAAAGTTCTGTAGAAATAAAGTTAATATATTTATGCCTAATAAATGTAATTTAACTAGTCTTTTAAGATAGTCCATAAAGAGAGAGGTGTAAAATTTAGCAGTATCATGTACAAAGATATTTTCATCTGAAGAATTTGTATGCGTGTTATTTATGAGTATGTTAAGCTGATAGCAAAATATTTCAACAAGAGAATATATATATGTATAAAAATAGATACATTTCTTTATTTTTGGACCATCATGACTACTATTATTCTAACACATCAGATCATTGAATTTCAGGTCTCTTGGTAGAACAGGATGGCTTACTATTTTATACAGTCCAAGTTTGAAAGGTGAAGTAAAAACTGAAACAAAATTATTGTTGAGTCATAGAATGGTTTGGATTGGAAGGGACTTTAAAGGTCATCTAGTTCCATCTTCATACTATGAGCAAGGACAGCTCCAACTATAATATGTCTACCAAAAACCCCATCAAACTGTCCTTGAACTCCTCCAGGGATGGGACATCCATAGCTTCTCTGGGCAACCTATTCCAGTGCCTCACCACCCTCTGAGTAAAAAATGCATTTAGCATTTAATGCAAATCTACCTTATTTTACTTTATAGCGGTTCCCAGTTGTCTTACCACTGCACTCCACTGCACTGATAAAGAGTGTTTCTCCAGCTCTTTTATAGACCCCTTTCTGGTACTAGCGGTCTGCTAAGAGATCTCCTTGGAGCCTTCTCTTCTCCAGCCTGAACAATGGTCACTGCCTGTCTTCATGGCTCTCCTCTGGATTCACTCCATCAGGAGAGGGGTTTATCATTCCTTTGACCTGCTAGTCATGCTTCTTTTGATGTAGTCCAGAAAAGAGTTGGCTTTTTATGCTGCAAGCAAACATCTTTGGCTCATGTTATGTTTTCCATCACCCAGCATTCCCAAATCCTTCTCCACAGGACTACTCTCAATCCATTCTCTGTCTAGTCTGTATTTGTTCTTGGGATTGCCCCACCCAAGTGCAGGACCTTGCACTTGGTTGTGTTGAACTTCAGAAAAGTTCACATGGTCCCAACTCTCAAGCCTGTCAAGGTTTGTCTGGATGGCTTCCCTTCCATCTATTGTGTCAATCACTCCATACAACTTTGTTTCATCCACAGACTTGCTAAGGGCACACTAAATCCAAAACTTCTACATAAGAAGTTCATGTTGCAGTTTTGTCATAACAGATTTGTTATTCTTTTAATGATGGATAGAAATACATACTTTGACACTGCAATTAAGTTTCTCCACACATCCTAGGTATAGAATCATAGAATGGTTTGAATTGGAAGTGACCTTTAAGATCATCTAGTTCCAAACCGTATATTATAGGCAGGGACACTTCCTACTAGACTCAATGCCTGGCTTTGAATACTTCCAGGGAGGGGGCATTCACAACCTTGCTTGTATTTCTTTGATTCTTAGATACAGTTAATAACTTCTGTTCAATATCAAGACATTTAGAAGATATGTTGAAAGCCTCTACATAAAGTAATTTCATATCATACGTGTCATTCATCCACATGGAAAACCCTTCATTTACCTGTAAAACTAAAAGTCTAAACATTCTGAATTGAGGAGATGGTTATTGTTTTTTTTCTTTTTCTGTTTTAGTGATACCATAAGTCATTCAGTTTTAACCAGAATAACCTCTCAGCAGTGTTGCTCAGATAAAGGAATGGAGAAGAAAAGTTTGATTTTTTTTTTTTAATTGGCTGGGTTTTTTTTGTTTGGTTTTGTTTTTGTTCTTGTTTTTTTTTATGAAAAACTTTTCCTTTGCAAGAAGACAACACCTTAAGATGTAGATGGTACTGCATTTTTTCCAGATCTAATCTTCTAGAGAAAAGCAGGAAGACTACAAGGCAGACCATATCTCAGATACTCAAGAACAAATATAAGCACTGTAGGGCAACTTCAGTAAGAAATTACAGGACAGAAAGTAATGCTATGATCAGAAAAAGATACAAATGACTTTTAAATATTCGTGAACTGGTAAAAAATACATTTCCACTCAGAAACAGATGCAATAGCGAGCATTACTGCAAAATTAGTGCCAGTCTCTTCACTGAACCATTAAGTGTCACCAAGTATTCATCAGATGTGAATTACACTCTGATCAAATTGCCTGAAGGAACAGATATAGGGATTTTCATGTTCTTAACGTGCTCTCCTATTAGTATCAAAACAGTCCATTGAAGGATACCTCAAACCCTGAAGATATGAAATGAACAAAAATTCTGCGGTACTCAATCATTATTTCAAAGTACAATCTCTAGAAATTAAAGGCAATATACAGTAGGCTTGACTCCCTATTCCCTTAGACTCCATTATAATCACCCTTATGATGAGCCACACCTCATTATAATAACAGTCAAATTGCTTGGCTCCCAAGGGCAGACTAACAGTCAGGGTGGATTGTACTTGTACTGAAAATAACCAAGAATAATCAAGACAAGTCTCTCAGCTTGACAATATATGACCACTTTTGCATAACTAATGGTGTTCTAACATGAAAAAATGCTACAGATTAAGCAAAAAAATTTATCCAGTTTAATATTGACTGGATGCATAGCAGTTAGTAATGTATCAGCAAAATTTATTACAGTTATGATAACATTAATTTTCTAGATAAAAAGTTAATTTCTTTAGATGTCCAAATGGAACTTAAAATCTTGTATATCATCTTTATAAACCTTGCCCATTTCTACAATGAAAACATACAGTATTGCATCATTTTTGTTCTTTTTAATTTGGGTCAATGGCAAGTATTGTTTATTGATTAATATAGAAAATAATGAAAATATGTATTAATAGAGAAAATAGTAGAGAAAACTGTGAACTTAGTGGAGTGCTGTCAGTGAATATTTGCTCCATGGCATTCTATGATTTCAAACTAATAACAATTATGTTCAAGACGTTTGTAGCAAAACCCAAAACCATGCGAAATTCTTATGGTATTGTGTTTCATTACAAATGCCAAACATAAATGAGGTTCATGAAAAGGTTTCTAAAGGTTCATGAGCTTAAAACAAACTTTGAATTAAAACTGTGGCTGATTGTTTTGTATTGAAGCTGTACAAAATTTTCTCAGTTCATATAAAAATCTAGAGGAAGCATGGAACGTTCTTATTTTTTTCTTCATATTTTGATGGGGGCAATCATTAAGTCACCAGAGTCACTTCACTTGGACAGGGGTCTCATGTAAATAACTCTGAGAAGGTAAGGAATAAATCCAAAACAACTGAAAAAAAATAAAATAAGGTAAAATAAATAAAATGCTAGCCAAAAATCCTGAAAGGGGTACATTACACAGACTTGATTTACAAGTAATTTTCATCAGATTTTCATTAGGCAGCACTTTTTAGAAGTTTGAGATGATGTGTATCGATCATAGTTTATTTAATCTTTTCTTAATTCTTACAATCCCATATCTTTCTGAAAGACACAATATTCATGGAAAATTGATGTTTTCAGTCAACAGTTTTTACAGAATTTTCTGGGAGGTCACCTACTAGTTTCAATTGAAAAGGGATTTGATTTGTACCTTTAAACAATTTCCTTGTTCGTTTTAATAAATAAATCTATAAATCCACTGAACTTAATGCTTATGTGTAACACAGAGTGGAAGGTGAAAGAGGCGAGTAAGGAAAACACTCTTTAATTAATGTTATTTTTGTAAGATATTTGGAATATGTATTATTGTTATTTATAAATAGCTGAAGAACACCTATTGTATGATTCAGAATAGAAATTGATTGGCATAGTTTGAGTATAGTCTAATTACTATACCCATGAGCTGACTTTGAAGAAGCTGAAAGAACGCTGACTGTATGCATGGGATGCACAGATCTTATAAGTAGTCACCTTAATGCCAAATTATGCTTAGAGATCTGTGTTTCTAAGGCTTGCTTGCTTGTATTAAGATGTATGTATTTCATGTTGTGACTGTATTTCATGGCAAATCTGTTCTGCATAATAAATGAATAGATAGCAACTCAGAGAATTCTTCTGCTTCTTGTTGGTTTAAGGCAAGGCTTGAACTCCTCGTGGCTGATTTGAAATGTTTTGAAAGGTCAGGCTTGATTTTCTGCTTGCTTTTCTGCTTGTAGTAAGATAATCTGAGAATGGAGTGAAATAGATTATATCTTTCGAAAGTCTGTTTCCAGCAGACCAATGGCTTTTTTCTGATAACATAATATATGATATACTATCTATAGTATATCTGGATAAACTATCTGGTTTACCAAGTAATTTTAAGCAGGGTAGCAATCAGAGGATGAGAGAGATGGAATGAGTATGGCAAAGATTAGAACAGGAAAACAAAAATCTAAGTTAGATTGGATGTTGCTGACTACTCACAGGAAGTGTCCTAAGCTATTTTCTGCTGAGTTCAGGCGTCTCATACAGTGAATTGGCAACACTGTATTTGAAGATACTTACTTCACATGCTTAGTAGCACTTCATGGCTGAAAAGAGATATAAATTATATGATTTTTCTATGCAAAGGCTTCTGAATCCTTGGTACACTCTAGAGAATAAAGGTATTCTTTAGGTGAATTATACTGGAAAAGCAATATAAACCTTGTGAGTTTCCTTCCTTACATCATTTCAATTTTTGCAGGAAGCACACCACAGTGTAGTTTTGCTTTCCTCTAGAACTATGTTCCTTAGGCTCTGAAAGGAAAGAGAATTTACCTCTAAGTTTACTGAATCATGATTTGGAATGGAAGCTGTGAGCATCAGCTTCAGTGTCACTCAGGGTTTAGACAGGCTCGTGAAAAAGAAAGGGAGGTGGAGGGAGATTACTCCTGGCAAGATCAATTTCACTCATTTTCACCATCAAAATGGCTTTATGCTTGGAAACTGAAGTGTGTTGTGTGTGTGTGTGTGTGTGTGTGTGTGTGTGTGAATATTACAGCAGATGGAAAAGATAGAAGTCAAAAGGTAAATCTCACTTCCTACTACACTCTTTTTTTTTTTAATCATCTGCATTCTCACAATACAATCAGCAGTATTCACACATAGCTATATTCACACACAGAAGACAGAGGTCTGGAGCCTGGAAATTAAGTCTTAAGAGATAGAGTACATCACAAATAAAGGAAGAATAAAATTCCCTTTGTTATCTGATGTTTTCTCTCTGTCAAGGAGAATGCATCAAGGATAGAAGTTACAGACAAAACTAATTGCAGAGTTCATCCTGAAAGTTCTAAATACAGTAGATTATATTTTCATATATAAATCATCAGTTATCTAATTATCTAGATATAAACAATAACAGTTATAGTGGAAACCAAAACTTTTATGATTTCTTAAATGCAAATTGATGTAGCCCACATTTCCATAGTGCTTAAGACTTTGGAACTTTGAGACTGGAGCAAAATGAATAACTGCAATTCATTGTACCGAAAAAGCAGTGAGAAGTTTGATAGGTCCAGTGTGTAAACAAAAAATATGAGAAAAAAATAAAAGTTTTGAATTTTTACCTTTTTGCTATTTACACACATTTGAAAATTATGAAATGAATGTACTAATATGTACATTCATACCGTAACATGAAGGAGGTGTTAATTCTCTGGAGAATAGAGAGGCCCCGCAGAAAGTTTCTGATAGATTAGAGGCAATCACCAACTATGTGAAATTCAACAAAAGTAAGTTCGAATGCTGCACTTGAGTTAAGGGGAAGTGTTCATACTGGGGGACAGAAAAGGATCTTGAAGTTTTAGTGCTTGCCCCATTTGGACAACACACTTAGACATACAGTTTGATTTTTTTAGGTAGTCCTTTTTGGAGCCAGGAGTTGGATTTGATGATACTTGTGGATTCCTTCTAACTCAAGATATTCTGTTTCGCTATGGTTCTATTTCTCCAGAAGGAGCTACCATTTTATGAGAAAGACAGAACTACTTCCTGTCCCAATGAACACATTCACTTTCAGATCTAAAGCACCATGCATTCAGCAAATCACGACGTTGGTCATTCCAATGAGTGAAGTTGCAACTCACCTACTCTTTGTTTTGATTTGTCTAACTGTCCACCACCTTCAGTTATTTTAACAATTGCTTGAAGTCAATCATTCATACTATGTGACATTACGCATCTCCACTACAAATTATGAGAAACATATTGCCTTCCAAAATATAGTATAATCCCATTATCTAAGAATAGAAGTGAGTACTGGCACTAGAGAGCAACTACTTACAACAGATATTTTAACATTATGGACAAAGTTTCATTTTTTATAAGGTAACTGAGAAAGATAAAATGTATCAAAAATACCTAATAAGTTTATCATTCATGTTATCTGCTCATCAGGTTTAGTCAAATAATTCATAGGCTGATTATGTGAAAAGTCAGTGAATCGTGTAACTAAATATTTTTCAGTGAATGATAGATTTAATGAATATTCTACCTGAATAGAGTCAATCTTGAAGTGCTATTGCAAATAACCAAAACCTTATAACCTTAACTTAAATAAATAGGAAGTTATAGACTCTATGATCAAGCAATTCTACATAAAAGAGTAGCTAAAAGAAAGGCTACTCATTGTTTTTGATAGAAAGCATAAATAAGATATTTCAATCGAAAAGCCGGTTTTATAGTGAATGGTACCATTTCAAGAATATTACAAGAAGGGGTGGATGTCTTGTCTCAAGAGCATCGAAAGTACAGTATTACTTTCAAGTCGAAATGTAAACTGGATAGCATTCTTAACTACAGCAAAACTGTAATAGATGTATAGAAAAATTTAGAAAAAAAACATTCAATATAAACATAATTAGAAATGTGTAGTGTATATTGGCAACAGAAAATTTTGATTATGCTACTATTACTTGTTCCTGTTGACATATATATAAATTCTTTCTACTAAAACAATCCAGTAGTCTGCCACACACTTCCAGATCATCAAATTGAAAGAATAATAAATAAATAAAAGTTCAAGAGACTTAATACCTTGGTTAGGTTCCTAAGGAAGTAGTTTTTCTGAAAGTACTTGAATAAATTAACTGTATAGCCCAAGGGAAAAAAAAACAGCCTTTGATAGTCTCAAGGAGGCCACTTATATTCACATTCTTAAGTTGAGCAAGCAAGATTTTCCTCTAAAAGTATTTCAGAAATACTTTCCCTTAACTACAGGGTACAGTGTTTTAGGAACACTAGTGGAAACTAGACTCCTATGATATCTTCATCATTTTCTCTTGCTTCTACCTTATGTTGCAAAACATTATTGTATGGAGAAAAGCCATGTCAAGAATAATGTATAATCACGGCACTGACATTTTAAAATCTAAAACATCTGACTTATAAAAAATGCAAAACAGTGAAAACTAATTTAAAATCTTGTGTACATAAATTCTTCCAATTGTACCAAAGTCCTCAAAAAAGCTTAACCGAATAATCAAGATGTGATTGAATTCTAATCCCCACTTCTGTGTCCCTCAGATTTTGCATGACAGTTAAGGAAAAAACCCACAACTCATTAATATAAGCAATATAAAGAAACTATCAGAGCATATATGGGTTAATCACTGCTTGCCACACTAGGTGTTGCACTCTGGTCAGGGCAATTCCAGACATGTAGAGACTGGGAGAAGAGCTCCTTCTGAGCATGAAAGGACTTAGCATTCCTGGTAGATAGAAAGTTTGATGTAACCAAGGAATGTGCTTTTGCAGTCCAGAAGGCCAGCTGTATCCTGGGTTGCCTTAATAAATGAGATGTGGCCAGCAGGGCAAGGGAGGTTATTGTCCCCCTCTTCTCTCTCTTCATGAGGCTCAACATGTGGTCAGGGACCCACAGCACAAGAACATGGAGCAGTTGAAATGGATCCAGTGGAGGACCTCAAAGATACTGAGAAGGCTGGATCACCTCTCCTATGGAGTAAGGCTGACAGAGATGGGCTTCTTCAGCTTGAAGAAAAGAAAGCTCTGGGGAGACCTCGTTGCAGCCTTTCAGTATTTGAAGCTTAAAAACAAGATAGAGACCAACATTTTACACAGTCTGATAGTAATAGCTTTTAAACTGAAAGAGAGGAGATTTAGTTTAGATGTTAAGAGGAAATTCTTCACTCAGAGAGAGCTGAGGCACTGGAACTGGCTGCCCAGGAAAGCTGTGAATATATCGTCCCTGGTGGTGTGCAAGGCCAGGTTAGATGGGGCTCTGGGAGGATGATCTAGTAGGTGGCAACCCTGTCTGTGGCAGGAAGATGGGAACTAGATCTTTAAGTTCCTTTCCAACCCAAAGCATGATTCTACGATTCTATATGCAGAATGGACTCAGTTTACATGTGTGCGTAGTTGCTCTAAGTGGTGTTACCAGAGGGCTAACAAAGTTGTTGTAAGGCTACAGCAACACATGCAGCTGATAGGAAATTCTAGAAGATGTTTGACTTGGTTTAGTTTGGTTTGGTTTGGTGGAACTGGCTAGAAAAATCAAAGTTCTTTGCAATACTTGTATAGTCAACATCCAGGCGAAACTATGTAATTTGCCATTGTTGTTGGCTAAAATATACCCCTTGATTGCCTAATAAAGACAAATAGGCACTTTCAGAAGTCATCTATCTAACCCTTAAATATTTAGACAAGGGTAATGATAAAGTATTTCTTCCTTTGAGGTGTGTATTTTGTCTGTTAATAGGTCCTATAAATTCGTTCAAAATATATAGCTCAAATCTAACTTTTAGCTATCCCAATTTAGGGATAATAAATTTCATAGCCTGTCTCCAGAGCTGATCCATGTAAATTTTAACAAGTTGCAATTAATTTTTAACAAATGATTATACAAACCACTGAGATTTAAATTCAAAGTATGTTGGTCTCTGTCATGGTTTGAATAGCACAAAGAAAATCTAATATCTTGCAGCCAAAAAGAAGTAAAATTCCAGGGCTTCTTTGATCCTGAATTTCAAGAAGTTTTCTTAAAACTGTAAATACTCATTATTTAGGTCAGTTTAGATGTTACTGTGACTGGTATATCAAAACTAACTCTTAATTAAATCCATAGTATGATCAATTAGAAGTAAAGAAGTAAACCAAGGAATAAGCAGAAGAATATCTGAAGATAAAATGAATATAATGGAATAGTTATTCAGAAATATTTTCTTGTCCAATTAACTGTACAAATAAAAAATAACACAGGATAGTAGAATGGAGACTTAAAAACATAAGTTGCATATCCAAAATGAATGCAAGCAAAGCTGGCATGGTTTGAAAATCTGCAAAATATTAATTATTTAATTTTGTATTCCTCTTCTATAATTAATTCACAATTAAACAAGTTGTAATTATAATTCACATACTAACAAAATAAATTCTGTGGTGTTAACCATTGATAGATTTGTAAACAAAAACAGCTGGACTGGAATTTCTTCAAGGAAATATTACATGCCAACAGTTTATCAAACTGAAAGTCTGTAGATAAATCTACTCATGGATTATGTTAATGACGATAGCAACCATGATTCATATTCTTAGTTGTAGTTGCTTGGTATTGCTACAGCTGTAAAAGAATAAAACCTGGAAGAAAAAAGGATAAGGAGGCAGGTCTAAGGTTTAACTCCCCTACCTCCCTCCAAGGTTAGAACATATGTTACATTACACCAGAAATGATGATTAACTATAGGGCCATTGTCCAAAATTTTTTCACCTCTAGAGCCCAGTGTTCTGGAGGTATGTAATTAATGTAGGATGCAACTAAGGACTTCTTAGGGTTTTACGAAAGCACAAGTACCCACTGAAATTTTAAATGGATATTTGTGCAGTTTGAAAGTCGCAGTACCTGCAAGCCATATATTTGACAGTCTAAGTGTGTATGTTTTTATTAAATGTTCTTACTGTTTCAGTACCAGGAGAATTAGCTTTAAAAAATTCTGTCTACTTGTTTTCTACTCCATGATCTCATTTTGCATGCCATTAGTCACATCTTGGAGTCACACCCTACAGAACGTATGTTCATATAAAGGACATCTTCCAATCAACAGTCATTTGACAACCTTCTGGAAGTAACTGATATATAGCTATTACTCTCACGAGAGTGTCTCAAGAGTTCAAAACAGGACTCTTATGTGCATACAAAGAAAAAATATATTAGAAAGACATGAATATTTGGAAAAAAAACCCAAATATATGAAGGCAGAAGGTTTCATGAACTTAAGTAATTGAGAGTTCTGTTTGTTTTATAGTAAAATAAAGATGTATCTCACAGAAAATTCAGCTCATCTTAACACTACATCAGTGATTCATTCTCTGATGGACTTTTTTTTTTTTTTGTCTTAACAGTAAGATAAAGTTAGAGGATTCCATTCCTTACTGAGACTGAAATATTCCTTTGCTCCCCCTGCAAGTCCTTGCAAGCAACACTGAAGCATAGTGAATTGGGAATGTTGCTCACCAACTAGAAAGAAAGATTAATTCTTGTTCTAGCCTGATTAGATAAAGCAAGTCACTGATTTCAAACACAATCAGGTTAGGGATGAATCTTTCTTCCTTTCTCTTCCAGATAAACCTTCTTCCGATGAGTAACTGAATAATGGGGTAGTTGGTGGAGGAGAGTTTGAAAATATTAGAGTAAATCACAATGGGAGTGAATAGAGGATGACTTGAGCTAAATTGGGGCAATGGAATTTGAATATGATGGGGCTAAGAGGGTTTTGGGATATTATATCATTAGTAAGTCATGTGTAGGTAGCATACTTAAATAAGATAAATACTGGTATATTAAATATGATCACTAAAGTTCAGGAGCTGTGAGTCCAAGCAGTATAAAACAATCTTTATATGTGATACTCTCACTCCTTGAAATGAAGTTGACTGTTCTCATAACTATCTTCCGGATCTGATCCATGCTGCTTACTGCACCAACCCCAGAATTGTCAGCAGCAGAGTCATTTTAACAGCACAGCAGCATGAATGATCAGCATTGCCATGACTTAGAAACTTCCAACTTTTGATTTTCTGTTAGATATAACATAAAATCCTAAAATAATCATGTTTTTGGTTTATTTTCACAATGTGGGGATTGAAGAAGGGCTATGTTGTATAGCCATGTCCTAGAATGTCCTTCTGTGTATGTTCAGGATGTTTACCTTTAGTGAGTATTAAACAATTTTAGTGTTCCAAAGAACTCCAGCTTACTGAATATTTACGGGACAGTGGTTTTGAATAAGCTCAGTTGTCAATGGTTTATGGGATAGTATGGCCTGTGTCTAGCAGGGTGGTGGGACTCACAGACCCATGCCCCAGGAAAGGGAAAAGAGGAAAAGGATAGGGAGAAGGGCCTAAAATCAAAACAGTGGCAATGATCTGAGAAGAAAAAAAATAATTTACTAAATAAGATATCGGAATGTGAGATAACAACTACACTACAATATAATACAATACAATTAGAATTGAAGCTAATTAATCAAATACTGGACCTTATTCTCACCAACAGGGATGGACTTGTTAAGGAAGTAAAGGTTGGGGGCAGTTTGGGTTGTAGTGATCATGAGATGGTGGAGTTCAAGATCCTGAGTAGAAGAAGCAAAGCAATAAATAGGATTGCTACCCTGGACTTTAGGAGAGCCAGCTTCGATCTCTTCCGGGACCTAATCGGAGCTATCCCGTGGGCTCGGGTGTTAGAAGGTAAGGGGGCCTCTGAGAGCTGGTCAGCATTTAAACAGCTCTTCTTCCAAGCTCAGGATCGGTGCGTCCCTGTGAGCAAGAAATCGGGAAAAGGTGGCAGGAGACCTTTGTGGATGAGCAAGGAGCTCATGCACAAGCTCAAAGGAAAGAAGAAGGTCCATGAAATGTGGAAAAAGGGTCTGACCACTTGGGAAGAATATAGGAATGTAGTCAGGGCCTGCAGGGATGCAACGAGGAAGGCTAAAGCCCGTCTGGAGTTGAATCTAGCTAAAGTGATAAAGGATAATAAAAAAGGCTTCTTCAAGTATGTTAATAGCAAAAGGAAAACTAGAGAGAATGTGGGCCCCTTACTAAGTGAGGGGGGGGGGTTCCGGTAACGGGGGATGCTGAGAAGGCAGAGATACTGAATGCCTTCTTTACTTCCGTCTTCAGTGAAAAGGCTCTCCCGCAGGAATCCTGGAGGTTAGTGAGAGGGTCTGGGGAATGGGAGACTTCCCTTTAGTCAGGAAAGAGGACGTGTGTGAGCGCCTAGGCAGTACTAAGGTTCACAAGTCCATGGGACCTGATGGGGTGCATCCACGTGTGCTGAGAGAGCTGGCGGAGGTCATTGCTGAACCGCTCTCCATCATTTTTGAGAGGTCTTGGACAATAGGGGAGGTCCCTGAAGACTGGAGGATAGCCAATGTCACTCCGGTCTTCAAAAAGGGCAAGAAGGAAGATCCGGGTAATTATAGGCCTGTCAGCCTCACCTCTGTCCCTGGAAAGGTGATGGAACAGCTTGTGCTGGATACCATCTCCAGACAACTGGGAGAAAAGGAGGTTATCAGGAGTAGTCAGCATGGGTTCACCAAGGGGAGGTCGTGCTCGACCAACTTGGTGGCCTTCTATGATGCTGTCACATGCTGGGTGGATGGGGGAAAAGCGGTAGATGTAATCTACCTTGATTTTAGAAAGGCATTTGATACTGTCTCCCACGACATCCTTATAACAAAGCTGAGGAAGTGTGGGATAGATGAATGGACAGTGAGGTGGGTTGAGAACTGGCTGACTGGCAGAGCGCAGAGGGTCATCGTTGGTGGTGCAGAGTCCGGCTGGAGACCTGTAACCATTGGTGTCCCCCAGGGGTCTGTGCTGGGTCTTGTTCAACATCTTCATCAATGACCTTGATGAGGGGATAGTGGCCACCCTCAGCAAGTTTGCTGATGATACGAAGTTGGGAGGATTGGCTGACACGCCTGAAGGCTGTGCTGCCATTCAGCGAGACCTGGACAGGCTGGAGAGCTGGGCAGTAAGAAACCGGATGAGGTTCAACAAAAGCAAGTGTAGGGTCTTACACCTAGGGAGGAAGAATTGCATGCACCAATACAGGCTGGGGGATGAGCTGCTGGAGAGGAGCTCTGCAGAGAGGGACCTGGGCGTCCTGGTGGACGACAGGTTGGCCATGAGCCAGCAGTGTGCCCTCGTGGCCAAAAAGGCCAATGGCATTCTGGAGTGCATTAAGAAGAGCGTGTCCAGCAGGTCGAGGGAGGTGATCCTCCGCCTCTACTCTGCCCTGGTAAGGCCTCATCTGGAGTACTGTGTCCAGTTCTGGGCTCCCCAGCACAAAAAAGACAGGGATCTCTTGGAAGGAGTCCAGCAGAGGGCCACAAAGATGGTGAAGGGACTGGAGCATCTCCCCTATGAAGAAAGACTAAGTGAACTGGGTCTGTTTAGCCTTGAGAAAAGAAGACTGAGAGGGGACCTGATCCAGGTTTATAAATATCTGAGGTGTGGCAGCCATAGTGGTGAGGCCAGTCTCTTTTCAGTGGTACGTGGAGACAGGACGAGGGGAAATGGACATAAGCTGCAGCACAGGAAGTTTCGCACGAATGTGCGTAAGAACTTCTTCACGGTGAGGGTGACGGAGCACTGGAACAGGCTGCCCAGGGAGGTTGTGGAGTCTCCTTCTCTGGAGATATTCAAGTCTCGCCTGGACGCCTACCTGTGCGACCTGGTGTAGGGAACCTGCTTTGGCAGGGGGGTTGGTCTCGATGATCTCTGGAGGTCCCTTCCAACCCCTACAATTCTGTGATTCTGTGATTCTGTGAAATAAAATGAGAGTGTCTGAAAACTGAAGACTTTAATATAGTGCTGAGGTGAAATGATCTAGTCAGGCCAAGCAGAAGAGAAAAGAGTGAGCGTCCAAATGGAGGGGAAAACCCTTTGAGTGGAAATGGTAACATAACAGCAAACAGTCCTCTGGGAGATGAAGTTCTTTGCTTCTGGGACAGGCACCCAGAACTGGAGCATTAACTCTTTAACTCTCAGTGCATTGCAAGAAGTTATGATGTGGAATACTGATAACAAAAAATCATAAAACCATGACATCAGTAAAATCAGTATCTTCTGGAAGTACAAGCAAGGTTTCTACATGTAGACTCTTCGTTTTTTTGCAGATGCTGGATTTATTGCATACACAAAGAAGAACAGCAGGGAAACTATGGGCAGCAGGTAAAGCAGTGATGCAGAGAAAGCTGAAAGATAGGATCAGCTGCAGCTGTGCTAAAACAATTCCTGCAGTCATTTCTAGTTCCTGGTTACTGCACTGCCAAAACCTAAACAAATGTGAGCAATCACATAATATTTGTGAAGTTTATTTTGTAAACTATACAGATTAAAAAAAAAAAATCAAGTTAAAAGAACAAAAAAGAGAAAAATTGTTGGAATTTGAGCACTTTTTTTTTTTTTCTGCACTCCTGTTAATCTTCATTCCTTACACATAGTGATAGAAGAAAGGAATGAAAATCAATAAACAAAGCAGCTCTCTCTACTGTTGGAAGGAAAAATATTTAAGAAAAATAAAACTATGAAAACTCTTCATAGTACACAAAGTGCAGTTTTCAAAGATTTTCCTAGGTACTGTTGTTCCTGGTTGCCGGAAGATCACTTGCCATGGCCAAATGCTTGCTCATTCAAGCACCCCACCAACAGTTCACACAATAATTTAAATTGAACTTTGCCAGCATAGATTAGAAAAGAAATTACTTAAATTGAAAAAGGAATAAACTTTGCTCACAATACAGTTTGCTCTATCGGCCCCAAATTAAATACAGAGGAAGTGGCACTCTCTTTAATGACCACCACTTAGAAGAATTTGCAGCATTTGTTGAAAGGCAGAAGTATCTTTAAACTTGAATATAATATACAACTACAGACTACTAGAAAAATGTATATTAAAACTAATCTACCTACACAAGCATAATAGAAATGTCTAGGGTCAGTAGAAGTTCTAAGGTAGGTGTCAGTTGTTCTCACAAAAAATACTGGTTGATACAGAACGAAATATAATCTTTATGCATGCTGATAGTGACTTAGTATTTTTAAAAAGAAACTAAACATTGCATATTATTATCATCATCAAATAACATCTGACAGGAAAAAATAAATTGAATTACATCCACAACATCCTTGGGCAATCTGTTCCAATGTGACACCACCCTCTGTGTGAAAAACTTCCTCCTAATATCTAATCTAAACCTCCCCTGTCTCAGTTTAAAACCACTCCCCCTTGTTCTATAACTATCCACTCTTGTAAACAGCTGCTCCCCTTCCTGTTTATACACTCCCTTCAAGTACTGGAAGGCTGCAATGAGGTCTCCCTGGAGCCTTCTCTTCTCCAAGCTAAATAAGCCCAGTTCCCTCAACCTTTCTTCATAGAAGAGGTGCTCCAGCCCTCTGGTCATCTTAGTGGCCCTCCTCTGGACCTACTCCAAGAGCTCCACATCCTTCCTGTTACAGGGACCCCAGGTCTGGATGCAGTACTCCAGATAGGGCCTCACAAGAGCTGAGTAGAGGGGGAAAATCACCTCCGTTTCCCTGCTGGCCACCCCTTTTTTAATGCAGCCCAGAACACAGTTGGCCTTCTGGGCTGCAAGCGCACACTGCTGGTTCATGTCCAGTTTCTTGTCCACCAGGGCTCGCAAGACATTCTCTGCAGGGCTGCTCTCAAGGAGATCTTTCCCCAGTCTCTATAAATACCTGAGATTGCCCTGGCCCAAGTGCAACATCTTGCACTTGGCTTTATTGAACCTCATTAGGTTTTCATGGGCCCACCTCTCCAGCTTGTCCAGGTCCCTCTGGGTGGCTTCCCTTCCCTCCAGTGTATTGACTGCACCGCTCAGCTTGGTGTCATCCGTGAACTTGCTAAGGTGCACTCGATGACATCGTCTATATCATTGATGAAGATGTTGAAGAGCACCAGACCCAAAGACGAACCCCTGAGGAACACCGTTTGTGACCAGCCTCCACCCTGACACAGAACCATTGATCACAACCCTTTGGCTGCGTCCAGCCAGCCAATTCCTCATTCATTGAACAGGCCATCCTTCAAATCCACACCTCTTCAATTTAGAGAGAAGGATGTGGTGTGGGACCATGTCAAAGGCCTTGCAGATGTCAAGGTAGATGACATCCATTGCCCTTCCCCCATCCACCAAAGGCGTCACTCCATCATAGAAGGCCACCAGATTGGTCAGGCAAGATCTGCCCTTGGTGAAGCCTTGTTGGCTGTTTTGAAGAGGTGTCTTTATCTTGTATGTGCCTTAACATAACTTCTAGGAGGATTTGCTCCATGATCTTCCCAGGCACAGGGAAGAAGCTCACCTGCCTGTAGTTCCCCAGGTCTTCTTTTTTCCCTTTCTTAAAAATGGGAGTAATGTTTCCCTTTTTCCAGTCACCGGGGAATTCAGCAGACAGCCATGATTTTTCAAATATAATGGAGAGCAGCTTGGCAACACATTAGTCATCTCTTTCAGAACCCTGGGATGGATATCACTGGGCCCCATGGACTTAAACACACTCAGTTTCATGAGGAGGATTTGGACTTGTTCCACTTTTAGTGTGACAGAAACTACTCCCCACACGCTCACCTAGAGTGTCATGGTCCTGGCAGACATGGGAAGCCTGACCACCTGTGAAGAGTGAGGCAAAGCACTTGTTGAGTACCTCAGCTTTTTCTCTGTATCTGAGGAAGCCAGCTCCCCAGCATGTAGACATGCATGCTACATTTGTAGGACTGCATGACCAGCAGTGAACTTTGTATCAGTTGCTGCTCCTAAGCTTGTACTCGTGCATGATCTTTCATATTACTAGGTTCCACCAGGAAAGAAATGTCTTCAGCAGCAAACCACAAGCACATATGCAAGTTAAATTGGTGTCACTGACACCCATAGAAATGCAGATTAAATTGCTAATATAGATACAGACCTAGTTTGAATTAGGAAAGAGGAACTATAAGATGTCATGGCTGTCCACTTCTCAAGTCAAATGCTGTTAGGTGACACTACTCTTGACACTACTCTTGAACTTTTTCATTAGCCATCATGCTCAAGTACTTCTCCACAAGGCTGCTTTCAATACAGTCACTGCCAGTTCTTGGAATTGCCACAACTCAAGTGCAGGTCCTTTGCACCTGGTCTTGTTGAACTTCATGAGGTTTATATGGCCCCACCTTTAAACATTCAGCATTCCTCTGAATCATGTCATTTCACCCCACTGAGTTGATCATACTACATAGCACGGTGCTGTATACAAACTTGCTAAGTGTGCACTCAATACCACTGTTTGTGTCACCAACAGCATTAATTAATGCCAGTCCCAATACCAACTCGTTCTGAACACCATTCATCACTAATCTTCACCTAGATGTCAAGACACTGACAGCAAATTTTAGAGTGCAACCATCCAATCAGTTCCTTATCCATTGGCTGGTCCATCATTCAAATCCATGTCTCTCCAATTTAGAGACAAGGATGTTATGTAGGACAGTGTTAAGTGCTTTGCACGAGCCCAGGTAGGTGATAACAGTTGATATTCCCTTTCCACTTACGCCATAACACTATTGTAAAAGCCACCAAATACGTCAGGCAAGATTTCTATTTAGTGAAGCTATCTTGACTGTCACCAATGTCTCTGTTTTCTGTGTGTTTAGCACAGTTTTTGGGAGGAACTTGTTCATAATCTTACAGGGCAGAGAGTTCATACTGACTGGCCTTCTCTTATCCAATTCTGCATTTTTCCTTTTTTGCAAATGATGGTTACAATTCCCTTATTCCTGTCAATGGGAACTTCATGAAACTGACATAACTTCTCAAATACGATGCACAGTGGCTTAGCAACTTTATCTGCCTTTTTTCTCATTATCTTCAGATGCATCTTTCATCAGACTCCCTGGGCTGTTGCTCATTCATGTTCCTTAGGTGATCTTGAGAAGTGGGCCCAGGTGAATGCCATGAAATTCAACAAATCCAAGTGCATGGTCTTGCAGCTGGATCACTGCAAACCTCACTATCAGTACAAGCTGGAGAATGAAAGGATAGACAAAAAAGACTTGGTGGTACTGATGGATGACAAATTGGACACGAGCCAGCAATGGGCCTTGCAGCCCTTGCAGCCCAGAAAGCCAACTGTATCCTGGGTTGCATCAAAAGAAGCATGGTCAGCAAGTTGAGGAAGATAATCCTGCCCCTCTACTCTGTGCTGGTGAGACCTCATCTGTACTGCTGCATCAAAATGCGTAGAGACATGGACCTGTTGGAGCACATCCAGAGGAGGGCCACAAAAATGATCCAAGGGATGTTCAGCCTGGAGAACCATAGAATTTCATACTTAGAAATACTGTCCATAACATCAGAGACAGCTCTGAGGTAACTTGATAATAGCCTTTCAGTATATGAACATGGGCTATAAACAGGAAGGGAACAAAATTTAGCAGGGTCTGTTGTGATAGGACAAGGGATTTCCCCTTGTTTCAAACTAAAAGAGGTGAGATTTAGATTGGATGTGAGAAAGAAGTTTTTTACAGTAAGGGTTGTGAGGCACTGGAACAAGCTGTGTAGAGATGTAGTGTATTCCTCATCCCTGGAGACATTCAAGATCAGGCTGGACGAGGCTCTGAGCAACCTGATCTATCTGTTGATGTCCCTGTTCACTTCAGGGGAGTTGGACTCAATGATTTTTAAGGGTTCCTTCCAACTCAAATAATTCTTTAAATCTACGAGTTTATCAATTTGATCTTCTCCTACAGCTGGCAAGTCTTCATTCTCTCAGTCCCTGCTTTTGCCTTCTGCAGCTTGAATGATGTAGCTAGAGAACTTGCTGGTGAAAACTGATGCAAGAAAGTTACTGAGTACCTCAGCCTCCATATCCTGGATAACCAAGTCTTCTATTTCCTTCTGGAGAGGGTCTACATTTTCTCTGCTCTCCAAGACCTACTTACAGAGGCCTTTCTCATTCCCTTGGTATCCTCTGGCCAGATTTAATTCTGTAAGGGTTTTTAATTTCCAAACATGATCTCTGGCTGTATTCCTCCCTAGCAACCTGTCATTGCTTCCACCCTATATAGGCTTTCTTTTGTTTTTGTCCAAGAGCTCCTTTTTCATCTAAGCATGGCTTCTATTGTTTTTGCGCATCTTTCTCTTTGTTAGAATGAATACTAGAATACTGTTAGAATACTGTTGCGCTTGGAGAAGGTGACTGTTGAATATTAATCAGCTTTCTTGGGTCTTTCTTCAGGACTGTATTTCGCAGCAGTCTACAAAGCAGATCCCTAAAGAAGCCAATATACGCTCTCTTTAAAATTAGGGTAATGAGAAGCTGTGCCTTCATATCACTGCCCTAATGACCTCAAACTCCACCATTTTATGGTCACCTCTCCTTATTGACTCTTCTGTATCCTGGAGAAGGAATTTATAATTGTCATAGTGGACCAGATTTCTCAATATGTGTCCCATATCAAATCCTTATCTGTAATACCAGCACTGTAACTATTTGTTGACTGACAGATTTGACTGGCCGTTTCAAATCCCTTTCCTTTGTCTGGGAGGATTGATGAAGCTTCACAGTCCCTTACCACCACTCCACTCCCAGGGCTCTGTAGTACTTCTTCATACACCTTTATCTGCTTATTATAATTTTGAATTAGGCACATGGAAGCCATTGGAATTCCTTTTTAGGCTTTTTGAATTCTGAAATCTTTGGACTAATTTTGTATTAAAATCAGTTCCATTTAACTTTTCTTATATCATTTTTCTATATCATACTTCTACTTTTCACAGGGATTTTATTTTCAACCCTTACTTTTCCACTAGTCCTGTCTTCTTACTGGATACCATACATACACTTACAGTGTTGTAGAGGTATAAGTCTAAGGTAGGTAGGACAATATCTCACCTGAAAGAAACCAAGAATTAGAGTTTTATTATTATTTACAATATTTGTAAGTTCTCTGTACGATGGCATCTGTGAACTTGTTCAGCTTCCACCACTGAAATAGCTTCAAAGGGTAATACTAGCATCTGTTTCCCAGAGGTGTTCTTGTTATTGATTAGCTCACAAAGAAGGTAATACTTTATCTCTGTCCTCTTCAATTGTTAAATTGAGTTCAGATTGTTCAAGAGATCCATGTGGAAACTTATTTCTGGCTTCCAATATATCATCTCATCACTGAAAGCCAGATTCTGCAACATCAGTTTGGTAACAGTGAAAGGAAGCCAAGTGGTTATTAGCTGCTTCTGAATGGAACAGAAAACAATGTCTGCTTTCCCAGGAGGTTACCAAAGTTGTTTGCTGCACCAGTATCTTACCAGATCTTTCTAAAAAATATAATTAGAGCCCACTTTCCTCTTACTGCATCACTGTTTAGCTCCATTTTGAAAGCTGAAATACATTCTTTTCCACCATTCTTAACTCCTGTGTAAAAATCTGTTGCGGTCTTGAACTGATAGTACACTTTTCTAATCACAACTTTACTTTAATCTCTTGATATTTAATCTCTACTTTGTGATTCACTCAGTATTCAGCACTGCCAAAACAAAAACACTTATTTACCTATAAAATTCTTCAATACCAAGCCCGAGCTAAACACACGTGTACTACATTTGCTGCACAAATACAGACATTCTGAAGCCCAGTGACATTCTATTTGTGTCTCAAGTTCTAAGATGTCAAGTTTACCCTTCCTATACTTCAGCTCCCTAGTTGCCTGGTAGCATCTACTTGACAGAGAAACCAACAAACCGAGTTCACTGTTTCAAAGTCGTCTGTATTTTGGAGATAAACAATCCATAGAATTACAAAATAGCCTTGCAGTACAAACCAGTTTCAAGGAAGCAATTTGAAAAAAAAGTAAAGGAAGCATACTTTAAAAAGAAGGATCTGTTCCAATTAAAAAATTCTGTTTTTCCATAAGACTATCTCGTCAATGCATTCCATAAAAAATGAATATGAAAAAAACACATTATATCCAGTTACTTTCTTTATTCCACACACCTGTTATTTTTGTTACTAGACATATTATTAGTCCACTTGCCTTTTAGATTTTTATTGCTAGAAAATCAGTCTGAGAGCCAATTGACTTCCACTCTTATTATTTAAATATATCTGCACTAGAAAAAGTTCTTTTTATATCTTTCTATATCTTCTCTTTATTCACTTTGCGTATCTACTTTCACATCTTGTTGATAGCGCAGCTCATTCTGGTATAGACAATCAAAAAACTGTGGATCCTTAAGCATATCAGAACAATTGATATTCTAGAGCTGATAACTGCTATTTATAGGAGAAAATTTTGCTTCTTGTTGAACTGCGTATAAAATGTTATGCCTACAAGGGTATAACTTATGTAAGTTTTGTATCTCCAGAACAATAAAAACTGTGGTTGAAAGGGACCTTATAAAGTCATTTATACTAACCTGCATTAGACTGGGAAAAGATGGGTTTCTTGGGGACTTGCACACCTCAGTTTTGAAAATTTCCAAAGACAGGGATCCCAGAACTTCTCTGGGAAAACTGTTTCAGTGCTTCTCTCTCATTTTGATTTCCATTCCCCATCTCTGTAGTCAGTTTCCTTTGTTGTGACTTTTATTCTATGATCTCTTTCCTCCTTTTCTTTTTCTGTGCACAGTAACTTAAGTCAGGCTCTACCTTTATGATCCAAATTTAGGGGATCAGTTAACCAGTTCACTGGACTATGGCAAGCACTGTTACAATACTTTGAATAAAGAAATCATGTTTATCCACATACTATGTGCAAATTCTTCTGAAGTGATTTGGTATTTGAATGAACATTTGCAGAGGTTCCAAGTACTCTGGATAACTTTTTTTATTATTATTATTTCTAACTGAATTCATTTTTAAGAGTGTGAATTTCAGCAAGTCGTTGAGGCTTCTGCTTTAGAAGAGGTGATAGACACTGGAGGGTGACATTGACCATGGTGACTAGGCTTATTGAAGGCACACTAGTAAATACCCTGTTATCTTTTGGATGAGTTAGATGGTAGCTGCTGAAGAAATAAGTTTCACAGAAACTTTGAGCTAGAGTATTTTATTTTACAAATAGTATTGAAATTAGAAATTTGGCTGACAAAACTTGGAGTGTCTCACTTGGGTTTTGCTTATTGAACAATCTTGTGTCAAATACTATGTAAACAAATAACATATAAGCAATTTTCAAGAACATGTAGCACCTTTAACAATTGAAGGGCAAAAAAAAAAAAAAAACAGGTAAAAAACAGGTTAAAAAAAAAAACTTTAAATCTCTTTCCGTAATTTAAAAATATTGTATATTTATTATTCAAATCTGACAAATCTTTGAACATATAAATTCTAACTTCACTTTTCTTCAGAATATGACCGTAATCCACTATTAATTTATAAGCAAGATAGGACTAGGATGACATCTTCTTAATATTGACCTGAACTTTGGCAGAGCTTAGTTTCATTGCAACAAGGAATATCAACACGTGATTGGCTATTGGCCCATCCAACCTCAGCCCTGTTAAATCCCAGCTTGAGTTCAACTAATAGAACAATGATCTATCAGTGGAGCTATGGTGGAACCTACAGAAAAGCAGGAAAGGGCTAAGAAAATTGCTAATTTGTTATAGTAGAGATTATTCTGTTCTGGGAGCTGGATGGATAGAGTGATGTGTTTATCCTTCATCTACTCTGACTGTGCCAAAGCTAATAGTGGAGGAGCTGGCTATGGCATAGCTAGGATACTTACTAATGTATATGTGTAGATGTGTGGGACATTTTAATGTGGACAAAGGTGAAGAGCAGGAACAAAGAGCAGGAACGAAGAGCAGGACAAAATCTTAATCAACTCGTCAGCAACAAGAATCTGCTGGAATCCAAGAAGACTGTCGGCCTCACATGTGCAATCCCCAACCTATCTATGGAGTAAGAAATGGGTTGACCCAGTAGAGCTGACCTATTTGTTTCCCAAAGACTGCTTCCTAAGGAAAGCAGAAGCATTCATGTAGATATGGTTCAGAAGAGAAGATGAGAAGGAAAAGGAAGGAAAAGGAAAAGGGAATAGAAGGCAAGGCAAGACATACAGATAATGATCAGAGGGCTGGAGCATCTCTCCTATGAAGAAAGGTTGAGGGAACTGGGCTTGCTTAGCTTGGAGAAGAGAAGGCTCTGGGGAGACCACATTGCAGCCTTCCATTGCTTGAAGGGAGCATATAAACAGGAGGGGGAATGGCTGTTTAGGAGGGTGGGTAGTGATAGGACAAGGAGGAATGATTTTAAACTGAGACAGGGGAGGTTTAGGTTAGATATTAGGAAGGAGTTTCTCACTCAAAGAGTGGTGACACACTGGAACAGGTTGCCCAAGGAGGTTGTGGATGCCCCATCCCAGGAGGCATTCAAGGCCAGGCTGGATGTGGCTCTGGGCAGCCTGGTCTAGTGGTTGGCGACCCTGCATATAGCAGGGGGGTTGAAACTAGATGATCACTGTGGTCCTTTTTCAACCGAGGCCATTCCACGATTCTACGATTCTATGATTCTATAATACTTAAAATCAATCATACATCTCTGACTTTTGAATTTTCTGTCAAAAAATTATCTTGCTTCTAGATTTGTTTTTAAATAACTATCTTTATCATTAAAAAAATACAAAAAAAAAAACAAAAAACAAAAAACAAAAAACAAACCAACACTCTTAAAATAGCATTTAAAGATATGCTAACGCAGAAATATTTCCTTCCAAATGCCTATTTAAATGTTTGAATTCTTGCTGATTATTAAAAAAAATGTGTTAGGATATCAAAGTTTCTAAATACATTTTATCAGATGAATGAAACTTGAGAGAAAAACAACTGGATTACCTTTTTTGTAGCTAGGGGAATTATATGTTTTGTTCCATCGATGTGTCCACTTTACATTATTCAGCACAAAGCTTTCTGAAATAAGAATCATGGGAATATCACAATATAAAAGAAAAAGGTACAAATAACAGCTTCATAAACTGAGAAATGTACATAAATAAATCATGTAGATCTGGGCAGTTTGCTTAGCTGGCACGAAAAAAATATGGAAAATCTGCTTGTTAAACAATAACCACGAAGTGTGCTTTTATGATGTTTTTCACCACAGTAATTCTTATTAGAGATAGAAGCAGTTGCATGTTAAATAAAATCGTTCAGCATTGTTCTCCTCACATTACAAAGAGCTGACTTGTGTTGTTTTTAGATGCTTCCCATTAGAAAGTAAATATTCCTCTGATGTTACGCATTTCAGAAAATTTAATAAAGATGAACTGTAAATGAAGTCATAGGGAGATTTCAGACAGTTTTATTAGCAGATTGTTGAAAAGAAAAGAAAATTAAATACAATAACAGTAAACGTGGTTCTCACATTGAAACCAGGCTCAAATAACTAGGCTACCATAGAAAAATTTCCAATTCTTGCATTATGATGTAAAAACAGATTTTTGTACAGATTTTGTACAACAAAATTCGTAATAACCTTTTTTTCATTTTTAGAAAACTTTAAATATATAGATAAAAATAGACAATTTTCATAGGTCCTACATGAAGATGAGTATGTTCTGTTCCAAGGGCTTGCATAGAGCGCAAATATGGTTATAATATAGAACAACTAGACATTAATATCTTTGATTACAAAAGCATATAAACAATAACATGAGCACAACTTTTCTTCATCATCTATGAAAACAACAAAACAAAACAAAATTTGAAATCAAAAACAAAATACCAACCCAAAACCTGTATAACTAAAGAGGGGCAAAAAATTCAACTTACGTTAACATCTCATGGTCTGTAATATTTACACTGTTTTCAGCAAGATTCTTTCTAAACATCCAGCTTATAAATTGTTTCCCTCTTAAACCTTAACATTTTCATTTATGTACCAAGCCAAACAATGAGGCATTCCCAAAGGTCTTGAAAGTATATACTGTAAAACTACTAAAACCTACTTACAGCTGACTCTATGCAAGGAGCAGAGCAATGGTAGATGCTACTACATATTTCAGTTGTAGGCTTTTAATTCTCTTTCAGATATGAATGATTAAAAAGCTTGACACAAATCCACCTAACTTTACAGCTGTTAACCCTTTAAAGACTGCATATGAAAAAACTGGAGTGTATAATCTCATAAGTGTTCAAGCAACTATGAAAATTACGAAAAAAATCATGGTTAGAAAATAATGTCACTATAAAGTATTAGATAACAATATTTAATGAAAAATATTGCTCGGTATTTCTTTAAAAAAAATTACCATGATGTGAACTTTTATATACATATTTTCTGTTGTTAAAAAAGGATTGTGATGGAGTAAATATGAACTGCACAAAATAAATGTGTACCAGTATTGCAAGGAAGACCTACTAACTATAGAAGCTCAGTGCTAGAGTTTACAAAACATTAGATTTTTTTTTTTTTTGACAAAATAATATTAATATCCAATCAGAACTATTTTTAAAGAAACATTTGTTTTAAGTTAGGCATCTTAGACATTTATGATTTTGATACGTTTCCATGTAATAAATAATATTTTACATGCATAAAACATGAAAGATGAAGAAAGTAAAATTGCAAAACTTACAATAATAGCACTGATTCACAAAATCAGTCTTTAAAGGGGTAACCCAAAAGTATGCAAAGCAAAGAAGATAATTGCTAGTTATGTAATAAGCACTGTGTTGCAGCTTACTTCCAGTTATCAGCACAAAGGTGAAAACACATATTGTAGCTTTTATAAAGACAGTGAAAGTAACACATAACCACCAGTCCCTATGACAAGGTGGGAGGGACAACAGACTTCAACTGTATCACTCAGTTCTACGTGGAATTGGACTGATACATCAAGTGTTTGTTAGGTTTTCTTTTTTTAGCAACATTGACGTAATATGACATTAACATATAAAAATATTTCTGGCATTTTGACTTGCTGCTCAGCCACAGTCCATTCTTAAAAGTGCACTAATCAGGGCACTAACCAGGGCTCAATATACAAATAAAAGTGGCTGATACACAATTCTGACTTGTTACCAGATGCTTAAGATCTCATTCAGTAATACTGTGACTCCAGGACAAATATTTACATGCCTGCATGCGTTAAAACTAGAAAGGTGTATTTCTGACCAACAGGGTGACAAAACAATATTATCTAAAATTTTTCATTTCCTAAACGCTAGATTTCTACTGCATACATAATACCTTCCTTGTGTGATTTGTGTTATATACTGTACATGTGACCAACAGTTTGATAAGAAGCAAAGTCATTTATTTCACAAACCCCTGCCAGTTTACAATTAGAAATTATTACTCTTTTAATTATTTTTGTTTTTTGTTGTTTTTTTATTATTTATTTATTTTAGGAAAAGAGACTTTGTGAATAGTAAAACAGTTTGTTTACATTCAGCATTTCTTTTCACTTACACAAAATTCCATTTTACTTAATGTAGATTTACATACATGTGTTGGTCTCTCAGAAAGCATGTGGAAAAATGTCTTTAGAAGAAAACCCACGATCATAGTCTGAAAACTGAATGTATCACTTTTTTATTTTTTTATTTTTACTGTTTTCTTTTTTCTTTTTTTTTTTTTTCTTTTTTTTTTTTTTTTTTTTTTTTTTTTTTTTTTTTTTAATAAGAGTCCTCTTATGCCCTCTACAAGTTCAAGTTCATTTCTGAGCTGTCTTGCTGGTTTCGGTATGATATAACAGTCTGTAAGTGTACTTTGACACCGCTGGAAGGATCATTTGATGTGCTCAAATATAGAATCATCAGAGGAGGACAGAGTCTGCATTCCTTGAAAAAGGGAATACTCAACCTTGTTCTGACCTGCCTGTAGTTTTGGTACAATAGTCCGGTGCACAGATGAAGATTTTCACTGTAAGAAGATTGCTACTGTACATTTACAAACATTCTCTAGACCTCTGGCTTGAGCCACAGGAGATAACCAAAAGAGGACACTCTTGCAGAATTCCTTACACTTTTGAAGAACATTGGTAAATGAAGTTGAAAACATTTTGTTCCCACAGAACTCCATTCAGGTGAATGTCTTACTGCAAAGTTCTTTACTGTAGCACAGGTATCTTCAGCAGGAAAAATTCAATACATGACAGTAGTTTTCAAATAAAGTCTTCCATCTACAATATTAAAAACAAACATTTGTTTTAAAAATTTGTATCTGCAATGAATCAAAAAGAGAGGAAAAAGCTCAAGATTAAAAAGCCATATAATTCTGTGAACTGCCACCTATGGTACTTAATGCCTTAAATATTTAAAAAAAAAATCAAAAAGTCCAAACATCACCATTGTGATTTCATCTGAAAGCGGTCAAATTAACTCCATTAAAAATTATACATACTTTTCAAGTTGTGAATACTGTACTACCTCCTAAAGCTTTAATATATGCTGCACTCATATCAGTGCTAGAGCACCAGGAATGCAGGTGGAGCCTCTGTGCATGTGCTTTTACTGATATGCAAACTTAACCGAATAATACTGGACAGCAATTATTCCCTTCATGGTTGCAGAGCAAAAATCTTCTTGCATGCAGTCGTTAGTACTCCCACCACTAAAGGCATAGCTCATACTTTTTGATTTAGCTGTGTTGTTAAATATACCATGTAATGTAACCATTGTGCACATTTGTAGCTATTTATATAGAACCCGGTATAGGATATTTAATCAGTATCAGTGAAGTATAGCCTCCTTCCCCCATAAATGAGATTAACTGAACAATTACTATGTTAAAGACATGAGCATGTCTCTCTCCTCAGTGTTTTTTCCAACCGAGAAGCATATATTTAAGTAAGAAGTGTATAATGGAGAGAGAACATAAGAAACAGCAGCTCACCCATCTAGTAACTGCTGATCTATAAAAACTTGAAGAGAACTTTCTGCTATAACATATTTTCACCTAATTTACAAATATAAAGCAAACCATTCTTCACTGGGAACATGAACATCTTCTGCTTACAGCAATACAAAGAGATATTTTCAAACAGTAAACAGACAGAAAAAAATGACACATGCTTATTTTGCTGACCTGTAAGATAGAAAGTGTTTCTTCCTTGTGGGTAAGGCACATTGTGAAGCATATTAATCCTTCACAATGCACAACTATGAAATGCTACTTATATTATAAACTATAATCCATCTGGAAATATAAGCAGTAACTCCTGACATCTGCATGAACCACTTCTGGACCAAGTAATTTGCATCAGCATATGTTCATAAGATATCAAGAGATTCTTGTTTCTGTTTTGGTTTTCTTAGTTTAATTGCTTACTCCCAATTGTTTTTTTATTTAATTTATAATAAGTACACAGATAGCAATGGATTGTGATGAACCTATATACACGATTGCCGTAATTTTTCAAATGGTGGATTTTGATTAAAACATGGCTTCATTTCCATGAGTTTTCTTTGAAGGAAAGAAAAGTTTAACTAGAAAGTACAAGTTGGGAAAATACACCTCCTCTGCATATCACTTTCCAATTTTTATTATTTAATTTCTACTGTAACTGCACAAGAGAAAGAGGAAATAGTAGAATCTCTTCCTATGTTACAGTGATTCTTATCCAGTATACCTCTGGTTTTCCTTTTCTACCTCTTGTTTTCTATTCCAAGCTTCTGGGGTATATCCTCTTTCGCTATTTTTCCCTGTATCTTTACATTCTCGTCTTCCCCTTTCCCCTCCTTTTTCAATCCAAGATCTTTTTTTTTTTTTTTCTTTTTTTCCCCTGAGTGGATGATAACTTTCCCACCACTTGGAGTGCTTCCACTCAGAATCATTTCCACATTCTCTACACTTGTTATGATCTTTGTGTACTGAAGAGAGACAAAAAGAAATTGAGTAAGGCCTTAAAGAATTCTTTATTCTTCTGAAATACAGGTAAATTGCTTACAGGAATTCATGAGAGCAAGAATGAACCTTTGAAAGTGAGTTTGGTAAAACTGAAGGCCTAGTAAACCGTATTACAAAACACATCTCTGCAGCAAGTGCAGAACAGTAACTAAGGCTACTAATAGCTGTAGTCACACATAATTCTCCTACACGTTTTGAATAAACACAGTAGACATTTAGAGTACTAAATCTGTCTTGATACCTCTGTAGGAGAATTACTCTGTATATATACCAACACTTCGGCAATCTTGAATGCATATTTGCTAATGACTCCTATGCATAATTCCCACACCTAAACATTAAGATAACCTACAGTTAGTAACATGTATTATATTTTACTGTATTAAGTCTCCACATGCCTTTTAAATGAAACACTTATTAAAACATATTCTCAATTAAAATTAGGATTAGATGAAGCTAAACCCTTGTAACAGCCAACAAAAAGTCAACAAGTTGTAGAGAACACTAATACATTTTAAGATTCAGATGTGTTTTGCACTGCTTATGGACTTGATCTGGCAGTGACAGAAGATAGGCAGTAGATAGATTATGATGTAGATATAGTACTTTGCTGACTAAGTCAGTAAGAATTGCAAATTTTTTAAGAACTGTAATTTTTTTTTTTTTTTGCAAGATTATGAAAAATTAGGTGCTTCTTTGTAGAAGGTGACACTTTTAGTGTCACAATATCTGTAGAACTGCTTACAACACTTTCATAATAACCATGAGTTTGGGAGAAGAAGAAAGATAAGTCATTTCTTCAGGTTTTTTACTAGCATGCTCTAGCATGTGTAGCCACTCATGAAGAATGTACGCCAGGTAAATAGTACTGCACATCAGAAGCAAGACTTCAAGCTACAGAACGAAAAATAGGTAGCTCGCAGCTCCGAAGAGGAATGATTATCTCACACTGTTATGGGGGGATCAAACACAGTGCTTCTATCCAATTGTTGTCCTTTTTCTTTTAATAGACTGCTGTTCCCTTCTTCCAAACCATTTCCATCTCAATTCTCTCTCATTGTTCAAAGGTTCTTCTGAAATTACTGGAACCTCTCAATGCTGTTGTCAAAGCCACCTCAAACATTTTGCCTCTAGGTGTAGCCAGTGTTCTTATCTGAATGCCAGTGGAATATTACTGATAGCCCTTCTTGATTTCAGGGCTAAAATCACAAGCAAAATCTGTAAGTCCCGATAGTACTAAGTTAACAGTAAATCATGCAAGCTCATGCTAAGTAACTGTGAAAATGCCACTACTTTTACTCCTAAAACCTGCTTCATTAGCATGGCTCTTCTTCCTGCCTCCAGATCAGCTTTTGTTATAAACATACTTCACATTATTTTCTATCATTAGTAAATGCACAATTTATCTATTTATATATATACCATTTAATGTAAAAAAAATGCATTATTCACACAAACATAGACGTTTGCACACAAGCATACACTACACATACACATGCTATTCTCTAAAATTCTTTAAAATTCTGGGGTATCTTTTTAGCCTACTGAAAATTGTTGATCTGTGGTAAAGTATCTCAAATTTAGTAACTTCTACATAAAATATAAATCTCTTAGGAATTAAGCAAAAACATGAACTGGGAAAATATTGCTACATTTCTAAATAGAACTGTGCATGATTAGCAGATTGTCATGTTTTAATTGCTCTTTTGCAAACAGTAGTGTTCAGCAACATCACACAAGCTCATGCTAGTAACTGAAACTGAAAATGCCACTACTCCTAAATCTAATTTCTTTCTCTCTGTGGACTGATGTGACAGAAATTCTAGCCGGGGTGAGGGAGTATTTTTTTAGATTAACTCTTTTTAATTAAAACTCACTTACAGGCTTTTGAATGAACATGCCCAAATAGTTATAAGGTCATAAGTGTTATAGAAAACAAACAAATCTGCTGTAAAAGTTTGCAATGCTGAAACAAATCACATTCCTTAAAATGCATTCCCACAGAGAAGTCAGCTGGAGACTGATTCACACTAACGTATGGGTGGACTGTATATATCTATGGGCCTAACAGTTTCTTATATTAAAAACATAAAACCATTCAAATATTATTCCTGTTAATATGAATTCTTGTAAAGTGAAAAAAATCTATAACAAAATCTTGTGTGATTATAGTTACAAACTAAATAAATAATACATTAGATGATTATATGTATTTCTGTCATTCACTGCAAGTCACACTGGTTTATCATTCAGATACATCGTCTTTTAGTTTGTGTCCTGAGAGCTGCTTTAAAAAATGAGCATAATGATAATCATGACTTCATAAGAGCATACTACAGCTTTTAGTTTGTAAAAATCTGCAAATCTGTGTCCTTACTGTGGTGTCAGACCTGAATTTAGTCAACTGCTATCATAAAAATGCCTTCCGAGGAAAACTTCCTTGGCAAAGTGAAAACGTTTGGAAAACAAAAGGAAAAAGAAAAAATCATAGAAGATATGGTGGCATATTGCAGATTACTAATGAGAAAGAAAACCAGAGTTTTAGTGTTTTTTTTTTTTTTTAATGAAAAAATGATGTATAAGAAGGAGAAAAAGATGAACAAAATCAGGGAACTCTGTTGGAGCTTTGTAAAGGTAGGATGTTATGGTTTGGATTTCTTGGTTGACTGGTTAATTAATTGTACTATCTTTATTTTTCATGTATGACTATAACTTGTGAGCCACAGAACAATTAATGCCAGTCCAAAATCCACTAAGTCTTATATTAAAGTAACCCAAATTTATTGTCACTATAGTTCCTAAAATACCTTTAACATGATTTTGTCAAATATGCACAGGCCATTGATTGAGCTGATCTTCAATCAAAACGAATCTTAGGGATATCTGAAGATGGACCTACTCATCCATTTGTGTTTTCAAAGTGAAGAACACACACCAAATTTATTTATCTTTCATTAATAAGAATACAACTGAAAGAGAGAGGATAGAAACTGTATTCCCAGCTCAGACTCCAAAGTGATCCGTGACTTTCCTATTCTTCTGTGTCTTCCTCTAACTTTTCCCTATCTCTTCTTAGGTAACCAAGAATCACAATGGTATTAGTTCGTCAGTCTGCTTTTTGTCCTTAGCAGTGTTATTTATCCCATAAGCATAAAACACACACACAAATTGATATTGTAGGTACTTGGCTCAAAAAATCAATTTGAAATCCATTTCTGTTGTTGATGACTGAGCCAACCTACATTTAGGTACTTTTTAAAAAACCTAATGTTGCAACACAAAATCTTCAGGACTAGCCGATGTGATCACTAGAGGCTGAAGAAACTTTGTACTGAACCTCAACGTATATAGACCACAGCCTAGAGCCATTCAAAAATTGTTAACTCTAGCTCTAGCAAGCTGACGCAGTGATGAAGCATTTCTGACTTTCCATACAAGAACACGTGTTATTGCAAGAAAATTTAGTAACTTATGGTAAATTAGTAAAACACATATTTAATAACTTAAGAATCATTACAGTTCTCTTCCTAAACATTTTATAGTCTGTAATACTAGAGTGAAAAATATCATGATCCACCCTCTCCTTTTAATCCAACAGATTAAAATAAATAAATTATTTGAGTAAAATGAGGCTAACTTCATCTAAATAAAAGAAAAGCTTCTCATTTGTGCTGAAGAACATAATAAATCGTGTTTCCTGTTAGGAAGTAGCATTATTGAAAATGGCAGCTATTTTCGCAGAAGTTATTTCCAGGCACCTGTAATCTAATGAGGTTTGTCCTTTTCAAAGAAAACTTGTGCATGCATGCCTGAATGCACACAACCTCTTCAGCCCAGAGCTGATAAAAGCATCTGCAAGCCATAGCTCAAGCACATTTAAATTATATAACTGGTTGGTTTATTTGTTTTAATAAGATGGGGCAAATGTGAATTACAGTGTACTTCTAACCTTTCATTCAACCTGATGTTTTAATCATTTGGAGGAAGAGAAACAAAACAAAAGAAAGGGATGGCAAACAAATGGCAATGATTCATGTGATATTTGATAAGAAAGCAACGGGAAGTCAAAATAAAAGCAAGCATATTGCAACAGATGGAAGAGATCTTAGTTAAATTGTAACCCTTCTTTGCAAAACTTAAAGGAAGCAGCTAATCAAGGAAGAAATCTATTTTTGTATACTCTTCATTTATTTTATTAAAAATAGAGACAAAAGAGGATTTATTTTCCATCAAGGCAGGAAGTTAAAGTGGGAGGCTACATTTTCAATCATAGGAAAATCATTTTTGATGCAGTTAATTCTCCTTCAAAGTTTGCAGAGTGCTACATAGAATACAAACTCCACTTTTTGTAAAGTGTAGTCCTGATATTTTTACTGGCCAGTCACATACTGAGGAACATGGATGGATCCACTGTCTGCTTTCTTAGTAGAACTGTATTGGAGTAAAAGAGGTATGAGAAAGGCTGGACAAATTGTTGAGACTTTGAAATTAGAGTAACTGGGTAGGTCTTTTTTTCTTAAAAAAAAAAAAAAAAAGTGCTTATCCATATTTTATGCAAAGATGGATGTTTTCACCATACATGTTCAATAAATTCATGCAAATAGGAAGTATGTAAACATATTTGACCAAACACTATCCTAATTTGCCCTTTGTATAACACCAATAAATTAGGTTCAAATTTGCATACTGTTATTAATCGTACACCTTTCATTTCTCTACTTAACATTCATGTAGAAATATATTTGTGTTAATACTCAGTGCAAATAAGGAAATGGAGATGGTTCTGCCTTTCCTTTCAAAATAGCAATTTATACTTTGAAGATTTTAATTCTACATCTGAAGTTCCAGATATAAAATCAAACAACGGATGTTCACTTTTTTTTTTTTTTTTTTTTTTGCAGCTATTTTAGCTATTAACTATGGGATTTTCTTTCAGTAATTTTATCATGTTTTTTAATCATGACTATATGTTTTCACTGCGTCCCTGAATACTGTAGGTGCAAGCTAAAGGTCAGCAATCTGGTCTTTAGTAAACTGACAAAGCGATGGACTGCATGAATATGTCATTCTCTATTATTTAGAGACCATGTAGAACAGAGAGAGCTTGCCATTTTGAGCACTGAAAAGATTGAACTGGCAAGGTGAGAAATTCTTTGGAAGAAATATGTTTTGAAAAATCACACTGTCTCTTATTGTTGCCTTGTGAACTTAGCCACCTTTGCTTCTATTTGTATAAACAGAATAAAAGCACATCCAGAAAAAAAAGACAATATAGCTGATTGGATTACTTAGAATCACTGAACCTATGTCTTTTAGAAATTGTAGTCAATTCTATTGGTTAAAATAATAAAAAAATAATAATTTAAAAAGGAAAAAAAATCAAAACAGAACATCTTCAACTGAAGAACTGTGTGGAAGAGTTGTTACAGGATGAAGTCACAGCTAAATACGATCAGCTTGGGAACTTTCACAGCTCACTGTGTTCAGTTCTGTTTGTATCATGGTGTGGATAATATTCATGCTGATCAATCTGTATTGCATTAAACAGTTTTAACTTCTGCATAAAGGTGTACTTTATTAATACCATATTTTCAAAAACTTAAAGTGCTTTTTTCATATATATATATTTCAGCAAGGCGATTAGAAAGAAACTTTGGATGTGATAGCATAAAACTGAGAAAGAGTTGAGTTCTAAGCACTGGAACGTAGTTTCTGATGTATTTTCTGAGTTATACTTTTTTTTTTTCCTTCTCATAAAACCTTGATGGAAACAGCATTTTATCTTCTATCTTTAGTTTTGATTTATCTTTTAGTCTGAGTTCTTCTTTCCAATTTTCTGCTGAAGTGTGACTTTTTAGTGTTTTGCTGCAATGATCACTTTTATAGGATCATATGCATAATTACCAAAATTATCTTTAACAACAAATACCAATTATAAGGCTAATACTGAAGTAAGTTTTAAAAAATAAACAATTTCCTCCATGATCATAAAATTAAATCTGAATATAATACAGTTGAACAACATTTGCTGGAGCTTTCAAGAACTTTTTTTGCCTCTAAATTGAAATCAAATTAGAGAAAATATTTGTGTAAAAGCATGTACAAATTAGTTCTTAAAAATTATCCCTTCCTTCATAAAGGACATACAGAAACACACAGAGACCTTAACTGTCACTTAACTAGAAGCTAACTGTCACTTAACTAGAAGCTAAGTATTAGCTTGACACAAGTGTTTACATTCAGAGAACACAAAATGAAGTGCAGATTAATAAAGTTATTGGCTTTATAAACCACTGGAGAGGTACTATGTTTAAGATTTTTACTGCCAGAGATAGCTGAAGCCATGACTATGTTGTGGTCAAAATTGTTTCCATCGCAAGACTGTGTGATGTTTATGTACTTTAACATCTACAAATGATTTATGAAGACGAGTTCTTTTATAGTATTACCTTTTCTTCAGCTTTTCCCCAGACTTCTTTATAAAACACAATAAAAGACTTATCTTATACCTTACCTACTGTATATATTACCTAATACTCCTATGCAGTACATCTCATTTACACAGTCACAAGCTTATCTTATCTCTTCCCTACAAACTACTTCTTCTCTGAACAAGTAACTTTAATTGGATATAACACCCCAATAACTAAAAAGTAGAATAGTGTCCTGTCATTTTCAGGTTAGACTTAAAACATAATTAATAAAAAAGTGATCCAGCTTGTCCTTAATTCCAGTTACTGAGATGTCATTTCAAATGCTGCAAAGGTTATTCCCCATTTCAATGGAAAGTAGAAGCTATTTAAAGAAATCATTTAGCTTTACTACTTACATTACCCTGCATACATCAATTCCATTCCAGTATCAATATCACATTAACACTCCATTTTTCTTTAATATCCAACAACTCATATCTTTATCTGTGTCCTAAAACAGAATTAGAGCCCAATGCAAACCATGAAGAAATAGTCAAATGTAGAACAAAAAGGAATGGGACTGTAAAATACAAAGATCACAGTGGCAAGCTTATGGAAAATCTATTAAGGATGTATGGGACGTCAAAACATATGTAACAAATACTTGCCATTCTTAGGTAGTTTGTATGAAAGAAAGCTAATGGTAGTCAATGGCATTAAGCAAGTTAGCTGAGAACAGGAGTCAAAAGTGATAGAAAACAAACCAGAAGTTATGACCTAAGTAATGAGCAGTCAACTAAACTCATATATAATCTTTACTGCTAAATAGAAATATAAATAGATCTTAATGAAGTTCCTGTGTTTTAGCATGAGCAATACAGCTACAAACATGAAGTATGAGGAAAGCTTCAAGCTGAAAGATGCATATGGAATTTAACCTAGTAGCAAGCCATCAAACAATACTTAAGCAAAATTCTTTTACTCTTGTAAACAATGAAAAACATTTGAACCAGAGGAGAACTCTGTTTCTCTGACAAATATTAATGCTGGATAAGGTAAATTGGTTTTCAATTCATAATTCACACTAATTCCCCTGACTGTAGACTTCTGTCTTGGGCTTATCTTCATGGATGCATTTAAGCACTCTGGTGACAAGGCAACCTTTCCCATTCTCTGTCAGTGCTAACATAATTTCATATAGGTTCTTCAAAATTATTACTCTTCCCCCCAGAAAAAACTCAATTAGCTTTAAGGCCAGGTGGTTTGAATCTGGCAACACTCTTGTGTCTTTGCCAATAGAGATTCCTTAGAAAAAGCAGCATGTCATGACAGACAGTGTCCTGGATGTACCCCTCTATAGAAATCCCAGACCATATGGAAGCAGTGTGTGCTCCCAGAGAGAACTTAGCACCACAGTCCATCATCAAAAACTAAGCAGGAGAAAAAAGACTGGCTAAATTAAACACAAGAGCCATCTTAACCAGTAACTCTGCAATCAGGAGACTACCTTGGAGTTAGAAAAACTGACCTGTACAGAACATCTGAAGTTAAATTGGATTTTGTCAAAACAGAGAAAATGAAAATGTTGACTCATAGTTGCTTTTTCTTTTTCTTCTTACTTTTGCACTTCTACTGCCAATTTTCAATAGCAATATATTAGTGGGGTCATACATAGCACCTTACAGTAGCTTTCCTGGAACAGTTTTTAGGAAGCTGGGCACACGTGCTCAAGGTGAATTGAAAAAGGAATAATTTCAGACCAGTATGATGCAACAAAGTGAGTCCACAGCATGGAAAAAAAATTCCACTTATAGGCTTATCGTAGGAAAAAAACTCTGAACATTCTTTGTAAATACATTAAGTACTAGGCAGACACAAAACAGCTCTGTATTCTACTATAGGAACAGGGTTCTGTTGTAACCTTGTAAGATGAGAAAAGTATTAAAATGGCCTTTAAGATTACAGTTGTGATATTGATTGCTTTAAATTGCAGGCTTCAAATCCTATCATATCCTGTAATGCTATACCATTTTAGTAGGAAATGAGGCAAGAACTGAGAATATCCTGAATGTACTTATGGAAAATCTGGTCCAGTTAATTTTAGCTGGAAAATGCAAGAGAGTTGTAGGCTTTGTAAGAATATGGAAAACTCCTAAAATTAGGACACTTCCATGTACTGAATGTTTAAGATCAAACTCTGGAACCACAACCCATTTGGAGCTGAAATAGAACTGATTTTTGCAGGTTTTATTAGTGTTCTATCATTTCAGTATTTTAGCACTGGCAACTAGATTGCTTACAATGGCATAGTTACTGCTGCAATAGTAACTGTGATAGTCATAACAAATGTGATGATAAGGTTGAAGATGGAACTGATTCTTTAGTCAGTTATACTGCTTTTATGATGCTTCCAGTACTGCCTACGAAGCCAAGGAGTGTGATCCAACCACAATATTTTTATTTTCAATTCATCAATGTGTAAACATACAGTACTCTCTTCAATGACTGAGTATACAACTTTGAGTCTGTAAAGTTAAAAGTGAGTGTAAATTATTGCTGGTTTTTATTTTATGTTTGTATTCAATATAATTTGATTACTTGAAAGGACTTGTAGCCAGCATATTGCAGTGCAAAATAATATCATGAAAAATACATGTCTTTTAATGCAAGGTTTGCACCTACAGTTTATCATAAGCAAAACTTGCAGAATCAACAGAGACTAAATAAACCAAGTCAAAACTTGAATTATCTAATATAGCACTGTACATTTTTAACAATGTACATTATAATTTCATGCACATAAACTAGCACAGCAAATTTCTTGGTCCTGACTTTGTAACACTTTGTTTCCAACGCCAGCTATAGCACTTTGTAATCCATCCTTTCCAACATCTGATAAATACACTATTATGCTACTGCAGCTTTTCCTAATTCGAGGTTGCATAACTTAAAAAAAAATAATAAGGCTGGCAAGCATATAATAGAAAAAAATTTCCTTTTACTATTACCAATATACATTTTGCATTTCTCAACAAAATGAAATCACATTGACATTATATATGCTGCTGTCTCTCATGATGTTCTTCTGGAGTCTTGCAATGACCAAAATACTTCTTGCCAAGGGTTGAAATGCTAGAGATTTCTTTTTAAAGCTGGCAGTCTATCCTATAGGAGAGATTTTCTTCTTTAAAGTCCGCTGGCTGTTCACTGGAAGAATACTTATAGATATATGCTGGCAGAAGATTTCATCTATTGATGGAACATGATGCTGGCTAAGCATTCTTTCCAAATGTATTAATTTTAGTCCTACTGCCTTTTTAGATTTTTTTCTTAGTTGATTTATTTCTATTTTATTCTTCTTTTATGGGAACTTGAGATACTAATAGAGACAATCATGTTAGAAATCAAATTCCACTGGAAAGCTGAATGCTTGAATTCTACAAAGCCAAATTGTTTTATGCTATCATTCCTAATTTAAATATTAATAAAAATCAAAATAAAATAACCTCATGTAAAAAAAAAAACATAATAGTTGTTATGCTTGTTTGCAATTAGGCCACATAACAAATATATTAAGATTTTTTTTTTAAATACAGTATTTCCTATTGCTGAAGTACATAAAAGTAAGTATTTTGTGCTTCACTCTAGCTGTTGTTCTTTGTTTTCATCATACTGACATAGAGAAATTATGAAAACTAAAATATTGGCCACTATAAAATGAAATTCTCAGCCTCTTGGTTCAAATTAACATATCTTCAATGACAATGAGTTGTCTTTACTTACGTTTATGGCTATCAATTATTTCTTTACTAGATCTGATAAAATATTTGTCTCCTTATATTTATATGCTAAATTTGAAACTTACTGATTTGTTTATATTAGTTATAAACTACTCTTTCTTGAATCATGCTTTTTGCCGCTTTTTAATCCTTGAGACTCTGATCAGTCACATTTATGCAAACATAAAAGCCGAAGTTAACAATACAACTGAATTTTAACTGTGCCTTCCATTCAAGATCCAGAACACTTAACCAACATTAATTAAGTTTCACAACACTCTTATGAGATACCAAAGCATTTGTTTTGCCAGTAAGAAATCAGTGCATAAAGACTGCATACAGATTTGATTTGGGCTTAAGGCATTGGTTGAAACAGCACTGAAGCACAAAAAATGAACTGTTTCTTTACTAAAAAATTAAACAGCAAAACACTGCTCTTAAACCAAATAAGCAACCCAAACAAATGCTGTCATTTTCATTCTGAAAACATTATCCACTTAATTCTTTCTTGCTGCAAAATGTGACATGAGAAGACAGTGATTCCTCAGCATACACTTCTCAAGAGTGTGCCAATGCTACCTTTATCCTTTCCGATTAGATTGTTTTGAGTTAAAACTACAATCCCAACTATAGAACAAATTTGTGGTACAGAAAAAAAGTATAAAATCCAAATGTAGGGAAAAAAAAAAAAAAAAAAAAACACCAAGAAACAAACAACAAACAGCAACAACTAAAAATAAGTTATTTTCTCACCTCCGGAAACTGAATTCAGCATTGCTAGAATGTGACTGGGCTTAAAGAATTTGTTTGTAGATGTCTATAGCAGAGTACTTATGCTCCTCCCATAGACAAAGGTGATTTATAGATACCCATTTTATGAAGTGGTGAATTCTATTGCAGACGTTTCTCTCCACTCCCTCCACAGAAGATTGAGTGTGACAAGCACAAGCGTACATGTCTGCACTGTAGACTTGTATGTTTCATCAAGTCATCCAACTTCATCCAACCCAGGTCTTGTTTGCAAGCAAAATTATGTTTAAATAGAGACACATTAACTAGTTTTCCATTACAAATTAATAAGGATATAGTAATACTGTTACGGTAATACAATGAAACTATATTAGTTATATCACTTTCTTATCTAGAATTCTGTGAGATGTCTTCTACCTTTTTTTTCTATTTCTAAATTTACATTTACTATTGTTCTTATTTTTTAAGGTTTGGAATGCTTCTTTTAACTTTTGCTTCTTGCACTGGTAGCATCAAATTGAAAGAAATGCCGAAAAGCTTCAGGGTTAATGCAGAATTGGATTTATCCTCTCTCTATTTGAAGATCTTGCTTTGTACAACTTTCAGAACTGTAATCAAGAGTATTGTAATATTACAGAACTACATCAAGCAGATGATTATAGCAGAAATTATCAGGAACTGGTATTGTTCCAGAAGTGTTGCACAATTACTCACTCTCAACACTGTCAGTTACAAAAACTGAAATTCATCTGCTTATGGTCTGTTTACTATCACAAGCAATGCTGGCATTCTGAGGCAAACAAAAAGGAAAATAAACAACCGAGGAGATTCATCACAGTAACTTCCAACTTCCAATAACTTCCAACAGCAATACAGACAGCTACGTTTGAGATTCTTCTTTAGATTCCCATTGTATTCAAGGAAGTGACTTGTAAGACATGATTCATTTAATTCAAAGGCAGAAATATGTCTATTACTTTTCACTGACTCTAACAGGAGTGCAGCCAACAAACTCATATAAAGTCACCTACCCCACAAATGTGAAACATATTCATCCCACTGATACTGCTTGGAAATTTTATAGATAGTTGTGTTGTCTCAACAGCTATTTCACAAGTTTCACACCTTCTTAATACATAGCAGTATCTATAGTGCGTCTATGGCATCTGCTAAATTCCATGTATCTTATCAATTGAAAAAAGCTAGGATAATGAAGTAAAACATGAGTTTTATAAGTTTCAGTAACTTAAACCTCCTTTTTTTTTTTTTTTTTAACTTCTTTTGTACAAGTAGTGCTGTTGTGTATAGCATGCTTAAACAGCTCCTGCTTTTCCATCTCTGCTGGGTTGGCTTTCAAAAGTATTGCACATCTAAAATTAATTCAGAAACATTAATGTGTTTATAAACTCTCTTTGTAAGTATTTAAGCATATGCAAGCATACTGAAAATGAGTACAAATCCCACTGCACTGTTTTATTGTGTAAATATAATTTCTATGTATTCTAAATCCCTAAACATTTCCCTACTTCAAGTATACTTTTATTACTCCAATAATATTGTACTTATCCTTGAAAAAAGAGAAATTCAAATTCACAAATCCTATTCTGTACAGTGTTAAAATTTTGTATAGAATCCTACTTATTTTAACCCTACTTTAATATTCTTTCATCACAGCTATAATTCCCAACAATATTAAGTAGCTGATACATTATCTTGACATTCTTGATGGCTCCCTCTTTAAGTAGCAGTCTTCAGCTTTGTTCCTAAAAACTTTTTTTTTTAACATAAAGAGTTTTCTGCAATGTGTTTTATTTCTTTACATTTCCTTACACTTCTATACTCAAATTTTGCATAAAACTTTTTTTTTGTTTGTTTGTTTTCTGACTATGTACTCTCTTTCTGAATAGCTAACTATTTTGGACACTCTCAGAATTTCTGGTATCTGCAAACTGCCACCTAACTACATCCTCTGCAACTACCGTCCTTTGTAGCTGTAACTGTCATCAGTCTTATTCTGTTCTCAGTCATTAAGTGTCAGATAGTAACTCACAAACTATTTTTCCTCAACTGTTAGTCTAGTATAGCATAAAATGGACACATATCATGTATAAGCTCCTGCAGTACTTGTCTCTTTTTTTCTATGCCTAAAATTGGTTCAATAAAAGCTGTTATCTATCACAGGGTGACAATGACAGGAGCGCCAAAAGGCTTGTCTCTACTGGTAAAATAAATAAAAAAATCTAACAGATATTACATGTAATTGAAGTAATTTAAAACTCTTTGAAAACTTTTTGTAAATTGGAAATTTTAAAAGTTCCTGGTATTACAATGATGTGGAATGTGTAATAATGTATTTATTTTTCAGATATTGTAGGTCTAAGGAGATTTTTTGTATACTTCAATTATAAAAACATTTAAAACATACAAACTTGTGCAATTTTTATTTTAATGAAGATGAGAAGTTCATTAACGAAGATAAATATTTCATTAGATGTTAAATAAAACAAAGAGATTTTTTGGCTTCTCTCAGCACAAAATTCCTTTGAAAGATTAATTAATACATGCAAATTATGCAAATTAGACCCATGCAAATATTTTATGAAGACAATTAAGGGAACCATTAATTACTGCTTTTTTTGCTTCACTGAGATTCATTCATTTAATTTTAATTTCACTTTAACTGTTTTGATGTATAATCTTGCAGCTAAGAACTTTATCTTTCCTAGTGGGTCACTTAAACTTATAAATTTCATCAAGTGAGCAACAACAGAAATCTGTAAAGATATTCTCTGGGCTGTGTTTAGTATCAAGAGAAAATTTTGACACAATGCACTCCTAGAAACTGCAAAACTGGAAGGGAATGTGAGCTCATTCTTGGACAAGGTTCAACTGCTGGAAAAGCAATTAATTTGCTTTGGCTGTGCTAATATAGGGGAATTAGAAAGTGTGACACAAGACAAATAGAAATAATTAGTTCTCCAAAATGATGTTCTCATTAATATGGTTTGAACAGTAGAAATAAAAAACATTATTGTGGCATGTCTGCATTCTGTCCCTAGCCACAGGAGGTAGAACAATGCTAGATACAGCATTTTTTCACCTTTGTAGTTTGTATGGTAGGAGCATTTATTTTTATCTTTTTATTAAAGAAAAACAAATTACGAACCTGATTCTTTTATCTAAAACCTATTGAGCTTTCAGAGAGCATTAGAGATCCTTAGACTTCTTAACTGTTTTCTTCCTAACAAAATATGAAATTATAAATACAACCAAGCTTTTAACAAAAGGTGCTAAATTGATACTTTGATTACAATATATTTATACATTTAAATATTTTATAATATATAATATCCATATATACAGTATATATACTGTAACTTAAGCTTCTACAGCAAAAAATTGCTCTATCAAAAGAGTTTATGACATCCTCTCCAAATACAAAAGCATAAATTTTCTTTTTACATGAAGTGACTATACATGCATGTGTTGGAAAAAGTATACAGAGGTATATTTTTTGTTACTCTCATTCTTAACACTTAGAGCAAACAAATCACCTGCACTTTTCACAGAAAGAGACCTTCAGAAGGCTAAGAACACCTATACTCTATATTCTGTAGCTTGTTGCAGAATTAAAAGTAACATTATGTGGCATGCTCAATACATGAACTCAATTCATCAATAAGTGGTATGCCTTCCAGCCATCTACCACATTCAAACTGAAGGCAAATCCCTTCAGTCAGAGTTTTCTTGTGTACATATGTTGTATCTCAAGTCAGATAATAAATTGCAATGATTTAACTTATTTCTTCTTACAGTTAGGTACCAAATCTGCAGCACCTGACTGAAATTGAGATTTTTTTCATTAAATTTAAGAAGGGAGAATATGTTTGTGGCCATGCCTATCTTCGTATTTTTTTTATACAGGATTATTGTCAGTAAGAAAATTCTAAAGCACAGCCTTCACAGAAGTTAAGTGAAAATGTCTAAGAAAATTTCTAGAAGTCACAGTTTAGTAGGTAATTCTGTGTAAGTATATCCTGTCTTCAAGGAAATGTATTGGAGGCCTCTACCTTGAAGTTCAGACCCTTGAAACTGTCCTATCTGAATGAAGAGTCATTTACTCTTCAACAGTGTGAATAAACTACTATCATGCTCTTAGCTTGGTAGATATGTAAGTGCTCATTAAACACATGGTTAAATGACCATAACACTTCCAAAATAGTGGGGAGCACCTTTTCCCTTGACCATCAGTTTTGTTGGCAGTCAGTTTGTTTGTAGACTTTTGTTAAATGTGGCTGTCTTCAATGACTTTTTTCTAGTCAAATCTTGCAATTATCCATGTCTTACAACTCCACAGTCGACTTCCTGGGCTTTTCTTGGCTAGCCTTTGAAATAAGTTTTTGATATTCACTCCTCTCTCATTGTCAGGATCTTATTTTCCATCACCTGATTAATCTCATTCTGTTTGATCTTTTTGGATTCTACTTCAACTTACTGTTTTAGTTTCTCAGGGCTGAGATCTTCCTCCCATTGTCTCTCTCTCTCTGAGCTTCATATCTCAGTAACCTAATCCACAAACAGAAATTCAGCTACCATATCTATGTTGAAAATAGACATAGGTTCTTTGTACTCCAGTTCTATTCTATTTTTCCTCTTAACCCTCTTCCTGTTTTCTTGATACTCTGCATGAATGCTTAGGTCCTACGACTATCCATGGTTGCAAAAACAGAGCTGGTAATCCTGCACCCCTTCAGAATCCTTCTCCTATTTGTCAGCATGACTCTTAGTTGCTATGAATCACTCTTTTCATCTGGTCTGTAAGTTGAAGTTCAGAATCAAGGCATCTTGCTTGTTTGCTACTTCTGACTCTTCATTACAATCTAGTGTCTAAAATTCTTCTCATAAAAAGTCTCTGCCATTCACTTCTTGTCCTCACTAGCTACAAATTCATATTCTGTTTCTCCTTATGTCTTGTCTGCTAGAGCTTACTTCTGTCTATGTTGTATAAACAAAATCATATGGCAAAAATATTTCCTAGACTGCTCCTTTGAATTGTCACTCGTTCTGAAGTTCTTTCACTGGCTCTTCCCTTTTAACAACTGGAAACACAGTAGTTGAAAGGCTTTGCCTTACCCTTCACTTTGCACATTACTCTTTATCAAAATCTCACAAAGTGGAGATCCTTACAGAGTGTTGTGGGGTTTTTTTATTCGTTTCAGTTAGCTAGTTTGATTTTTTCCCCTATTTCTCTTCACAGTTAAGAAGACTCTCATACAATGTTCACCTAACTAACTCATTACGACCCTTCAGGCTTGAAATCTGATTTTATACAAGAGTCTGACAGCAAGACCTGAGATCCGGAAAGGTAAGGTAACTGAATCAGGATTGTGATCAGGAACACACGTAACTTCCCACATCATTCAAAAAAATAATTTAACATCACGATCATTAACATACCATAGTCACCACCTCACTCAAAATATTTGTGTGAAGCATTATGGGAAATGACATTAGCTATATTTCTTTATTAATTTTTGATTTAATTAGTCAGGAATGAGGACAGTAATTTCAAGAACACAGTAGGTTGTCTAGGATGAGTGTGGATGATCACATCAAAAGATTTCATTAATATTATTGCACCATTATTGATGTTAGAGGTATTTATCTTATGTAAGAAAATAACTGAAAACCGAATATTCGTAAATAACTAAAAATACCCTTGCTCTTGTTGTTGTCATAGCATATATGAAGACAGCTTTGTATTTGAGGACTCAATTTTAATTAAATGCTATATCTTACTGATTTGACCAAAATTTCAAAAGGAAAGCATGTATTAATGCATGCATGCTTAGCACTTAGCTCCTGACATACAGAAAGCTGATACTGGTTTATCTTCTCTTCTTTGTATGGTGTATAGCAGAGTATTGGGCCTGTCTGAAAAGCAGGAAGTTGAAGAAAGAAATTTAGCAGCAGTTTGGGTTAGGTATTTGGCAAAACCTTGATAAATAACCCATTCCTCATTAATTTACTCTAGGTTCAAATACTTTAAATATCATTATTAACATTATTTAACTAAACTGGTTATGATACTTAGTTAGAAGTAACAGAATCTAGAGTTTATATCAGGTCTTTTTGCTGACAACAGAACACACAAGTCTAGATGACTACGTAAGGAGTAATTATGTAAAATTTTTAAAAAAGAATTAAATAATACTAGGCAACATATGTTGTCACTGCATTTCAAAGCTATGACTAACAAAGAAGAGATCTAACAAAACTTATATCACGTGTACTATGTCATTACTCTGATATTCAGAATCCAGCCATTGACCTGAGAATGTGTAGAACAAGCATGAATTACATGTTACTTGAGTTCTGTTACCATGAAGTCGTGGAACATAAATTCCACGATCAATATTCAAGCTGGTAAATTCATTCTAGTTTTGCGTATGTCCATATAGTGACATAGTATAAATGAAGATATAAAAGGGAAGGCAAAAAAATGAAAGGCAGAATGAAAATTTAAGCTCATGCAATATTTAAATTCAGTCCCTGACCTACCACACATTTCTGACATAGCTTTGATCAAGATCCTTAGCCACTCTATAATTGCTTTGTTCTGCATCACAGGAATATTTTCTGTTGTGAAAATTAAATAAATTAAAGATTGCGAAGTTGTTCAGATATTAAAAAAATAAGATTTCTACTAACTTTCCAGTTACTCCTAACATAGCTAAAAACAATTTATTGGAGACAGACCACAAATCTGCAAACTGCAATAATTATTGAAAAGAAATGGTAATTCTGTTCACTATAACATGTATCCATGTAGAAACATTATATACTGGCTGCTTTGAAAGTAATGCCTCCTGTTTTATGTAGGTTGCTCAAAAAGTAATGCCTCCTTTTCATTTCCACAACAGCTACGAAATGGACAATAACACTATTTGATGGAGTAAATTCACAAGACACTATCTTTCAACACAGCCATGCATTTTCACCAGCAATGAACCAGAGCCTGCATTCTACACTCATAAAAGTCTGCACCAACAGAGATGACTGACTGTTTCACAACTGCTATGATAGTACCATTGGTAGGCAAATGTTGCCCATGCAGTCCATCTTTCACTGGTCTGAAAAGATAGAAAACAGAAGGTACCAGATCTAGACTATACAATGGATGTATAGTAGAACAATCCAGTCAAGACTGGAAATGTGCTTCACAGTCTTCAAACTGGCATGGGACCTGGTGTTATTGTGTTGCAAGAGAATGGGTGTCTTCTTCTCTGGCCTGAGTTAGGTAGGAAGTTTGAGCCCCTAGTTCAGTCAGCATAGCAATGCAGCAGTCAGAGTTGATGTTTGTGTAAGTTCCTGGAAATCCAGAAGGATCACCTCTTTTCTATTCAAAAAGACCATGCACATCACATTACCTGTTGAGTGCTGAGTCTTGAATGTTTTCTTCCATGGGGAATTCACATGTTGCCACTCCAGTTGCAACTGCCATTTTGACTCTGACTCATAGTGGTGACACAACATCTCATCACTGGTAATGATGTGATCCAGGAAATTGTCTCCTTCAGCCTTGTGTTGGTTCAGCAGGTCCTGACCGAAAGTCTTCTTTCTTATTCTGTGTGAGCATTTGTGAGACTCACCTGAAATAAACTTTGTCGTATTGCAATGTTGCCACCATAATTTCCAACATACTGAAGCCAATATTCAGCTCCAAATACAGTCCCTTGCTTGTAATTCGCTGATTCATGCCGATGAGCTGATCAAGACGCATTTCAATTCATGGTGCAACAGCTGTGTATGGCTGTTTGTAATGTGGCTTGTCTTTCACATTGCTTTTACCACTGCTGAAAAGCACCACCTACCGCCTCACTGTGTTCATATCCACTGTTTGTCCTCCATCAACATTCAGAAAGTGTTCAGAAAGCTCAGAATGCCAATGGATGCAATTTTTTCCACATGGAGGAATTCAGTGACACCCCTTTGCTTCATACACACTTCCATGTCAGGCGCCATTTTGTCAGACTGCCCTCTGCTTCCATCGGTCGCATAGCAACAAAATTTAATATACTGGAATAATGGCGGGAAGGTTCTACCTCTATTTGCCATACCACCAACACACGCTTCTGACATTGCGGATCAACTTAATAAAATAGGAGGCATTACTTTTGAAGCAGTCGTTGTACAAACTAGTCAACAGATAAAAAGATATAGAGAAATTATGCCACGAATATTCATATATTTCCAGTAAAAGTGTTGGAAGAAGAGTCCTTTTGAAAACAGCACCATAATAAGTATCTTTTCAATAGTAACACGAGGAGTAAGCAAATTGCATTGTATATCACTCAAATCATGAATATAATATGTTTAGAGGTGTTCTAAACAAGCCAAAAAGTCTTGATTCAACATCTGGTATGACCTGAGAATTCTGTGTATCTTCCAGTTGATGCTCCAGGCAGTACTGGATCTTTAGCAGATCTGATTAACCCTGTGTGGATGTCTCAGATGCCCTGAGGAATCTCAAATGGCATTAGTCATCTGATTGAATCATTTTTTAAACTGTCTAGGATTTAATATTAAGATAAGGGTATCTTATCTTCTCTATGAATATCTTTTTTCAGAGCTTCAGACTAGTAAGAATGAAGTGGAAAATTGATGATGACTTTCCTTGGTAGATTAAAAGCCTTCTACCACATGGCTTGCTAAAAATTTTTCTTCTTCTTTCAATACAGGTGGTGTTTAACAGTGAAAAACAGACACTGAACCGGATAGTCGTTTTAAATCTGATTTAATTTAAATTCAAGATTTGAAATCGAATCCAGATTTGATGTTTCTTTTTACCTACCAAAGCTGCAGTACCTTTCAGGAAGAAGAATTGGATCTCCTTGTCTAAAGATTTATTCTTATGTGTTTTAAGAGAATGAAGTTAACTTACTGACTACTAATTCGTGCTAGTAGCTTTCTGAAGCACATTCCTTTTAGTAGAACTGAACATTATTGCTGTTATTTTGACATAGGGATCATCCCATTTTTGCTTTGCATGAAAAGTCACGACAAGGAAAGCACAACTATTAGAAAAATCTCAAACCTAGAAGTTTTGAGGTCTGTTGAGGTCTGTTGAAGTCTGTTGGTCTTAATGAATTCATAAAAGAATGCACTGCTACTTTTGACAGGAGTAGTTCTTTCATAAGTGGATGATACACAAACAAGAGGTGTTTTTTTGATCTCTATGGCAGTTTAAAAACCAAATGCCAAGAAACAATCTCTATGACATACATTACAGCTGACATAATGCCACTTTCCTTCAGTGGTCTAAAAAGTAGTAAACATGGCTGAGGGAAAAAAAAAGGAAAAGAGAGAAAAAGGGTCAGCCCTCTACACTGTGAAGAGGCAAACACTGACAAAGTTTACACTCACCAAATCTAGCTCTAAAATAAATGGGTTTATAGTTCCATTGTGAATAAATTAGAAATGCACTTTGTTTTCATCTGTTTTATGATAGTCTATAGAAACACAATTTCACTGAAATGATGTTTAATTTTCTAAATCAGTTTTTCACCTTAGTTTATAAAATGTATTTTAGTTCTTTCTTAAGAAGGGAAAAATGTGATATCAGCTGAAGAGACTATGTTAGAAATGTATATTTTACTAGTCTGCTCAGGTTTCTGTTGATTTCTGAAAGTGAGGATGAAGGGAACATAAATCGGATGGCAGCTTGCAGTGTCCAACATTCCTAGATAGCAAGACAACTGGGATGACATCACTAGCCTATGTGTTAGGTAAGAATTCATCCATCTTACCTTTAAATAACATGAAATTGGACCAGAGAGGGAGTAAGAAATTAGTGAAAATAAAATAAGTCAGTTCTACAATCTTATAGTTTTTTTTTGTCACTGTGTTTTACTTAATATCCTTATTGTTCTGAATTTTTCCACTTCACTCTGTTCTTGCTTTTTAATTAATTTTACACATAGCTTCTTAAAAAGTGCACTAGAGTACCACGTTGGAGGAAAGCCTCTGATTGATTAATCATTTATCTCAGTAGAAAAGCCATGAATATATTTATTTGATTTCTGGTACCTTTGTATATACACATCTATAAAATGATATGTAAATTGCAAAAGATAGCTATTTCAAAGAAAATGTGGAAAAGTTTATGTGTGCGTTAAATGAGGGGGCTCTACAAGAATGTTTTGCAACATACATGTAACTTTTTATTAACTCTGTGCTCTCTCTTTGCCTTTTTGGCGATAAATAACAGTATTGTATAGCTCGAACTTTAAAGGTGTAGCTAACAATGACCTATGAACACTATGAAACAGTTGTCTATTTATAGGTTACTGCCTGCAATCAATACCACCTTCTGTTTAAGTTAATCAATGTTGTCTTTAATTGATTAGCTTGGGTTGAAAACCTGCCAAAGCACTGAACTTCTAAACAGAGGGATAGAGAATATGCTTACTACTGTTTGGTTTCCATGCATTGTAAAATCATTTCAGTATTTATTCATGGTCATGGAAATATGAAGCAAAATAAATCTTCATTGAACACTTCCTCAGTGAGTATTCAGATGTAAACTATAAAAGGGAAACAAACAGCTAGAGATGTTGTAAATGTCTATCATACAATCTATGTTTAAAATCTGAACTGTACTTCATTGTTTGCCAAATAAAACAAAAAAAAAAAAAATCAGGAAAAAATGTTCTTTAAGACATTAAGCTTGTAAAGCTAGCAAAGCTTATTCTTCTCTGGGAAAATAAAATGAAATATATTGAGTACAGGGAGAGAGCCCAGCACTTTCTGAAATGTACAAAAAATAAAGCAGTTATTTGCAGAGATATTCACTCTGCAAAAGTAATGAAATTCAAGGTGGTACACACAGATTAATGTTGTTATTTATTATTATGTATATAATTTCATTGAAGAGCATAGCATTGCACAGATGAATAATAAGTGCATGACCCTGATGTTAATACAAGGAGCTACACTCTGCAGTCAAAAAGCTACTAAAGTTTAAGGCACTAATCAGATGTAAAATGAAGCATTGTAAGTGTGCATGACTGCATGCAAGAACAATGTTTAACAAACAAATATTTTAGGAAGACTGAGCAAAAATAAAATAGAATAGGGTGGGCTCATCAAATAGATTTAATAAAGCAGCTCCATTTAATGTCTCTGAGGGATATTCAGTGAATTTCTAACAGCTCCCACCCCACTAGATCTGAAAATATCTTTTTGTGAGCATAAGACAAAAGAGAAGAGCACTGCAGAAAGCACTCTATCCTTCAGCTTCTAAAATTAAATACTGCACATGCATACATTTTAACCAGTACATCAATTTGTTTGACAAACTCTGGCATGCAGAGAAAGATCAATAAAAAGACAGCAGACATCACTTCCTAGTAGGTCACTGTGACAGTTTTGCTCCATTCTGTTTTCTTTTTCACACTTCTTTGAGAGCTCAGCTCACTACTCTTACCTAGAAGTGCTATAAAATTCCTCTCTTGTGAATGCAGGCATAACCAAAGCTATAGAGATACTGGAAGTGGCTGTTTTACTGAACTTCAGAATCTTAAGAATAGAAAGCTGAAGGAAGAAACCTGACTTAAAAAAGCAGATCTCTGTTAGATTGCTGATGATGATGCTGATGACTGATACATTCTCGCAAAATGGTGATATTTCATAAATATAGACAAACCTTCTTGCTGTTTAATTCTAGGCTGAAAAATACTCCTTTCTGAGTTTTCCTTAATAGAATAAATGGAAATTATTAGACAAATTTTTAAAATGTGGCCTAATGAAATAGCAGCCTCAGTGGTCTGAAGACCAAGAATGACTTTCACAGAAAAGTTCTTTTTAAAAAAAAAAGTCCACTGGTTTGTCACTGCTGTGTTATTGAACCTTTTAACATTTCTATGGATCTAGAATAGTCAGTTGTTTGTTTCCATAAACAGCCTAACTAAATAGCAGATGTTTCCTTGGGCAGTTATTCAATATATCTAGGAAAAAAAAAAAAAAAAAACTCTTTGCGTTCCAGACTTCTGACAGCTTTGTTTCCAGCTCCTGACTACTTTTCCCTGCTGAAATGTTCAACCTTTACAGCAGGCCTTCACAACAGGTGGGCTGTGGGTCTCTTGCAACTTGAAAAACCATTTGTTTGGCCCATCAGCAGCTGAGAAGCATCATGTACTGTTTGATTTGCTCAGCTGCCAAGATGATGGCAGCAACAAGATGTCCAGCAAAAAATGCATATCTAGCTTATCACTGATCCCTCAGAATGCATGTATCTTCTAGTCAGCCACCTAGCGAACCAGCAGACACATACCTCAAGTTCATACACACATGTTGCCACACCAGTCAAAGTGGAGTAGTAAGAAAGATTTGGCATATTCACAAGTAGTATCTGGGATAGAGGGTAGGGGATTGCATTTGGTTGAGAGGAAGAAGGAAAATGGGAAAATAATAATTTGAAGGGAGCTAAAAAAATGCTGAATTGGGTCAGCAGAGAAGTAGGAATCACTTGGGAAAGTAAAAATTCACTTCCATTCTGAAATGACCTGAAAACCCAATTGAGAATCCTGGCTCTCTAATAAACTCAAGCAACTTTCTGCTAGAAGTCCCATGCAATAATAAATGAGTAACAACAAATCCATAGCACTTACTAAGCAGCAATAAAAATGGAACAACTCATGAACAAATGTCAATTAAACCAAAATGCAGAATTTACAAGTTGATAGATAGAATAGATAGAGCTATTTACGTTTCTAAATCGGGTACTTTTCTTTTCTTGGGATTAATTCATTAAAACTATAGAGAACATATGATTGTTGGTTTACATGTAGAGGATGATGGCTAAACAGAAATAGACTTATATTGGCCATCATAGTCGATATCATGAGCAAAATAAATGAAAAAAAGGCTAAAGAAAAGACATTTTATTTAAATACACTGCAGAGAGAACGCATCTCCCAAGAAAAGAAAGAGATGACGATACTGAAAACTGATTAGCTAATTTGAAAGTAGTCTTGCACCAGAATATGTTTCCTATCAGTAATTTGTAAACAATATTAATCTTCTTTAAGTCCAAAAACAAACTCATAAAGTTGAAGATCTAGAGAAATTAGAACAACAAGCCTGGTGCAGGTGGACTTGTAAATAAAGAGAGAAAATAGAACTAGAGGGAGTGACTGAGACTGGTTGGACAAATTGACAGAAATCAGGCACTGGAAAACACTGTGAAAGGAAGCTAGTAACAAGAAATGGTTGGCTGACAGTAGCTGAGACCAAAGCTGAGAGACCACATGATTTGGATTCACTAGACAAGAACAGGACCAGTGGTTGAAAACAGAAAGAAAGACGTGACAGAGCACAGTGCAACAAAGTCATGTTCAGTTATCTGAAAAGAAGTCTCTCTGAGGGAGAAATCTTGACAAGTGTATATGAGGCATAAAGACAGATATCTGGGGATGTCTGGATCTTGCTTAAGAAGAGTATTAGGTTCAAGAATAGGATAGGAAGATAGGAAGTTGGAATTATGACGGGATATAAATAGAAATCTGGACAAGGATATTAGGACTGACACAAACACAGACTAGAGCTTGATGGAGACACTGTTAAAAGAACTATGTGTTGCAAGAATAATGAAAGGAAGGATGTAATGCAATCCAAGGCTATCTTCATTTATCTCAAAAAATGTCTGTAAAACACTCATGTCAAAATGGTCATTCCTTAGAGCAGTGTGGACTACTCATAATCATGTATTACAGCTTACTGGCTGCTTTGTTTGGTTTATCACTATGAAACTAAAGGTTCAAGTCCTACTATATCCACAAGGTCATCAGATATCTTTTCATAATGAAACTTTTGACTCTCTAGTTTACTTATAAAGAAGTAAACCCTAAGAAATGATCACCTGTAACACTAGGACATTATTCAAAGCTAAAGCAAAACATACAACTGTTAGGAAATTTTAAAATTAAGATTTAACATATTAAAGAAATTGAGATAATCTTCCATATCTCTTCTGTAAAGCATGATGGCTAGTGACAAAAATATTGTATATACACCAGGTATTATTTAAAGCATGAGAATACACTGAGTACTGGAGATAAAGAAAATATTGGATAGGTATCCATTTATTCAGCTCCACTCTCATCCCCTGAACTGAATGAAGTACTGTGCAAAATACAGTATCTAATCACATAATTAAAGATTATATCACAATGCATATACAAAGATGACAGAACAAAGATGCGGAAGACAACCTTAATTCTACCACTTCCTAATTTTGGAATGCTTGACTTTACAGTCCTGATAATGGCTTTTTCCAATAAAAGTTTTTGATCTCACAAGAAATATAATCACATAGTTAGACATGCTTTTGTCAAGATTTTTACATCAGACCCGTGTACACAAGGCTTACGGAATGACTGAAAGTTCCTTTTCAGTGTGGAAGCCCTTCAGATAGCTATCTTTCAAACATTGCAAGAAAGCATCAAAGACTATAATTTGCTTAGATTATTACACTGATTTTGCTTGTTGAAAAATAGATTAAACAAGTCTCAAACCAATACAGAAAACAATTTAGGTTAGGTTTTCAGACAAATAACTGAAGCTGTATCTAAGCAATTGTTATTAACATTGAGGGCAGCTACAGGGCAGCATTTTCCTATTACTTAGGCAGCAAAATGTGCCTTTTAGGTCCCTGGCATATGCAAAATTAAATCATAATTTATTTCTCTTCATCTGTAGCCTTCATTGATCTTAAGAGTAATTTCAATAGAGGACTATGCATACAGTCAGTATGCTGAGTTGCAGAAGTTCTCTTTCTCTGTTACTGGATCTGCTAAACATTTCTATTTCCTGACCTGTCGTTCCTGGGAGGGAGCAAGTATCTCTGTTTGTTTGCTGATGAGATAAAGAGTTTGAGAAAGGCTGTGAATGGAGGAGAACAGATGGTCCTGGAAACTTTCCTGTGCATGGCAACTGAATGGCTTTTTCACAGGAGGAACAAGTAGTCTGAAGCCATTTAACTTTATACTTAACTGTATTCTTAATATCAGCATACAGAAGAGATGTAGAACTAGGTTAATGGTGAGAAAAAACAGTCTATGTGAAAGGACTTACTAAAAGCTCATTTTGCTAAGGGATGAAGAGAGTATAGAGAAAGGCCGATAATCTGCTACAAAGTATATCTGCAGAGTATAAGGACATGGTGTATAAAATTTGATTGATGGACAAAGGGAACTTTGGAAAGCACTAGAGAAGAGTTCATAGAAAGGGAAAAACTGAAATATTGGAATAGACAGGAGAACTTCAGAGAATACACACAATGCAAAGGATCTCCTGAGATACCTGGGGAAAAAAAAACGCTGAAATAATAAGTGGGAGAATTCATGGGAACTGAGCAGGGTAAGAAAAGGCTGTTAGCAGAGACTGTGGGAACTGGCTTTAGAAAAAGCTGGAATAAGGGTATGAAGAATTTTGAAAGAAAGCAGAAAAGCTATTGGATGAAGCACTCCCTAGAAAATAGGAAATAAATGAAGATAAGCAAGACAACAATCTGAGACAGAGAATCTGGTTAAGCTTCCAGTTCTTATCAGAACAATTTTGGGAAGAAAGCACTAAAATGGAAGAATTTGGGAAAAAGAAAATGTGAAAGAGACACCACACTAAAGAAATCATCAGAGGGGAAGACAGTGTAAAGCAGAACTTCTTTAGATGAGTTTAGACAATACATAAAGAGAGCTGTGATTAAATAGAACAAAGATTACAAATGTATAGGATTTGGGAGGGAAATCATTAGGACATGGAAAAATGAATGTGGAATTTATACAGAAAAAAGAAAAAAAATAACGTTGGCAAACAAATACATGATAGGTAAGCAGATGGGGAAGAAAAGAATCAATGGGAAAAAAAAGGAAAGTAAGAGCAGCAGTAAATGTCATTGTTCTAAGTGCTTAGTAAGAGGTCTGGTAACAAACAGTATATAAAAGTAAACATTATCTTTGTATGGTACCTTTTTGTGTGGGATGAGGGGATCTTGGGAAACCGGATTGGGAGCTAGGCATAGGCATCTAGTGAACCTACAATATGTATGGAGAAGAGGATAATCTGCTTTATTATAAATTTAAACAAAAGCAAGAAAGAAAACATTTAAAACTAGTGTCTAAACCAGTTCGTAATAACTTAGTATCTGCATCTGTTAAAAATATCTACGTATATTTAGACTCACATTTGAGTTATTTATTATGATTACTTCTCAGTATTTTATGGATAGTCCAGCAAGATGTTGGCTATCCAATATTTAAAAATCAAATCAAAACAAAACCTAGAAAAACTATAATATCTGTTATTGCTTCTTTCTACTCATTTTCAAGCTCCTTTTTCTGAATGTCTTTCCTGTTTACAAGGCTTTATATGAACTAAAAGTGAATTTGAACACATTGAAAGGTACTACAGGATGAAAAATAGAACATACCCCATTTATTGATAAATACAATTACCTTTAACACTTAAATTAGTCCTATTCCTTGCAAACAAAAGTGACGATTACAATATTAACATTAAATACAGATCCAAATCTACAAGAATCCTTTTATTTACAATAGAGTAGATAAAATCTTTATTTTAAAATACTATTGTCTTTGCCTAGTATTTTCTTAAATGCTGAAATTATAGTTGATATTTCAATTATTTTACTTCCCCACTGAACACTGCAGCTATATTTGCTTAGTTATAGAATTGAATAGCATGCTTGATACAGTAAGTTTAAAAAAAATCTATCATGATTATGTATAAAGTTGTTATTATCCCAGATATTCTTTGATAAAGGAAGATATAAACACAGATATTTTAAAGGAATAAGAAAGGCATGAATACTTCCCTAGTAAGCATATTTTTCCAGAACCTGAAAGCATGAATGAAATATTACATTCTTTATTAGAGAATATACTGCATATTGTATAGAATAATTCTTCTATTGCACATACAGAAGTATAGTAAATATCATAATTAGATAAAATGTACAGAAATAATTGAAATTTTCAAAAATTGGAAGGATATACTCTTTGTTATCCCTGTGAGAGTTAAAAAAATTTCACCCACTGGAAGAAAGATTTTGTACAGTTTTGCAACTGAATTCTCCAAAGAGTCCACCTGCAGTGAGCATGCTTTTTCCTGGTGCTGAATGAAGTTCCTTCACTGAAACTGTCTATCCTCGTTTCTGCAAACTATTGTTCTGCTAAATATTGAAATAGCAACAGAGAAATTGTCTTTCCTTTTCTCTCAATCCTTCTCTTGCTGATACTAAGGAAGAGCTTGATGGGGAGGCAGGAGAAACTAGGAATAAATACTGAAAGACTTGTTACCAAACAGAAAAGGCTGTTAACAGGGAATGTTAATAGAGTGCAGACTCTAAAAAACACTGGACAAAGGAGGAAGGCAACAAAAAGGGTCACATACAGGAGAAAGATTTTGCAATAGAAGAAATCATTAGGGTGGCATGAAACTTAGTTCAGAAGAGAACAATGGAAGAATGGGTTCCTAGGGAATGGAAAATTAGTGGAGGGGGGAGAAGAAGTGAGAACAGCCACTGACAAAACTGAAATTAGAATAAGGAGAAAGAAACAAGGTGGAACTGGGACACGGATGTAAAGGAGTAACAAGGATACATGCTACTGGGGACACAGAGAAAAGGGAAAGGGAATCCTCCTTCCTGTAGTGGAACTGAATACAAAGAGTCCTAACACTTAGCATTACTGTTAATAACTATTTCAGAAACTGTCACTCCACAAAAAAATTGACCCATAAAGACAATAAACTTCTACATTTACAAACTGTGTTGTAAATCTACATGTTACACAGTTCCCAGTGGTAGACTTAGATGTTCCAAAATCTGATATAATGATTAAACTGAATATATTGAAAAATAAATAAAAAATAAATGTAAAAAAAAACATCAAAAAAAATCAACATTATTTAAATTCTATGTTAAGACGGAAAGAAGAGACAGGAAACGTCAGAACTAAGGTTGCCTTTGCAGTATGATCCAATACCATGACCATCATGGTTCAGTCTTTAAATAAATAACCATCATTGTTATTTTGTGAGGTTTATTATTTTTTTTTCTCATAACATCTTGGACAGATGAGTCAAGGAGAAGTCATCATTATTGAGAATGTTGTCTCTAAGACCTTGGTTTTATTTGTTGCAGAAATGTAAATGTACAAAAGGAGCATAAGCAGAGAATAGCTTGGTTATAAAACATAAATGCTGTTCCTTTGTAGTTTGGGACAAACCCTTTAGAATATACGCTTCCAAAATACTTTGTAATTATGTGTTCTCATCTTCTGAATATCTCAGCTCATAAAGGAAACCAAATTTAATGGGAACAGTGATTTGAACACAGTGAACACATAAAACAATTTGTCACGTCAGTCTTCCTGTGACTCTGATTCCCAGGTTTAAAATGGGAATACTGCAAACTTTGCTTCCTTGCAGGAATGGTCTGAAGATAAATAAATTAGTGTTTGCAAGGAACTCTGTTACTTCAGTGTAATAGAATAGCCTCCAAAGAAATTTCTCCAAAGAAAAGTTTGTCTGTGCGCCAAAGAAAATAACAAAATGTATGGTTTATAGCAAATGAGCATTTCATACTAGAATGATGTATCAAATGGTGCTTTGAGTTAGGCACATAATCTGTGGGAGGAGAAACAGGATTCTCAAACAATGTCACAACCTGTACCTACTTCCCAGGCAATATTCAAACTGGCATATTTCAACTTCTAAGCTATTAACTTTGCAGACAGAACACGCAATTTAAATCTGTTTTTGTTTGTCCCACAGAAGAACTTATTTCTTCTTTTGTATATGCTCAATACCTTTAAAGACTGACATCTTTTTCTGTTGTTACAGCCTCCTTGTGGCACACTAGTAACAGTTCTTCAGGAGTCAGTAAAAGTGATTAAATAACATACAGATTATGTCAAATGATACTGTTAAGATGATTGACTTCAAAATGCAAAGTAAAGGCAATTGAGTGTGATTACTGGTGCTAACCATTTTAGGCTTGCCTTTATAAAAAAGCATGTTCATTTACAATTGAAAACAAATGCTGTTTCTGCTGTTTAGTATTCATGTAGGTAGAATTAGAATTGTTGACTGGAGAGGATATTATAACACAAATGCTATCTTAAAAATTTGTTCCTTACTAATATCTTGGTGCTTGCAATATATATACATTCAGATTCACAGGGAAAGAAATAAGGCTCTCTTTAGTATTTCATGTACAAATTTACTCAGCAGATTTGCTTTATTAAAGTGTAAATAATGGGATGTGGTAAATGAAAAATCCAGGAAGTGAATAAACAGTTTATTCACCATTAATGCTTACTGAAACACACCTTTCAGTAACTGCCACTGAATATTAGCTATGAAATTCTCATCTTGCCTTGAATGTTACCCATTAACTATTTGTACAGTTGAAAGGCTAACATGGTTTTAAATCAGCCTTTAAAAATAGTTATCCTAAATGCAACTATATATACTCACAAAAAATGCATTTAGCATATTTGAGATTCAAGCCTATATTGCTTCAAATTAATTCCTCTTCTTTAATTGCACAAGATAAACAGAAATGACCTATTAATTTAAAGAAAATCTACCACCACTGAATGTATTCTCTCCTATAAACAAGCAAGATGAACTTGACCTTGTTTGAACTTGTTTTGATGTGGCCCAGATGGTAGGCTACATGCTTGAATAGCAGTCTAAAGCTGAGGAAAAACTCATATACCAAGATCTAGATTTATAGCCTTTTGCAAATTCTTACCTTGTATTGTCCTTTCAGCATCTGTTCTGCCCCCACTGCGGTCAGCTTCTATCTCTGGGGTCAGAGAGTCTAGAAGCACAGAAAGGTAAGACTGACACATATTTCATTTGATTCTTATAGCCCTTTTTACAACCTGTTACTCTAAAGCTGAATTACAATACAATCAACCTTTGTCAGTTTTTTTTTTAATACTGAACAATGACTAGAGGCCAGAACAATTTTTTGTGAGACTAGGGAGATTAATGAGCAATAGATTTTTCAAGCATAAAGGTAGGATGAAAAAGAAGGAAAAAGAATGACTTCTCAAGCTAATCATATAAAATAGTCCTAGTTGGGATATTCTCTCTAGTAAATTTATTTGCACATGCTATATAAAGTAACAAAACAAAAAGGAGAGGGACATCACTTGAACAAAGGAGAGAGATTTTCCTTTTTTTCCCCCTCCCACCATGTTATAAATTTCATACTAACAAGATTCTTTAGACACTTAAATTGAAAATTAATGACAAAGAAGCAAAAGCTTGCTTCTTACCATTTAGGACTCTGAGACTATCTGTTGAAGCTGCTTGTTTCAGTGTCTGTTCTGCTTGCTCCCGTCGTTTAGTCTCAAATTCAAGTGCTTCCTGCAATTTCCTCTTTGCTTTCTTTTCCTTCTTTAACCTTTTCTGAATTATTGCTAGAAAGAAGAAAATCAGTGTACTCAAATTCAGATCTGAAACTTGGCCACACAATTACGTATTAAGAGTTCCAAGAAGCAATACAACTGTAACAGTTCATATAAATTGTGTAATTACACACTATCTATTTAAACTACCTGAAATTTGCTGGATTCACACATAGATTTTTAAAGAGCTACTGCTCTATACCATGCTATATTTTTTAATAAACAGATGAAGATTTGTGAAAGTGTAAAATGGAAAATCTTGGAAATCAATCCAAACCCCTTATATTAGAAACAACTGGACAGTGCCAGATCCCCAAGCCAACTAATTATTACTTTGCTTTCTCAAATGTAAAGGAAAATATTATGAAAGTAACAAAAATTCAGTGCAGAAAAACCTTACTTAGTAAATGTTCTTCCCGTTTCTTGTTCATATTCTACAAAGAAAGTGGTTGCAGGAACAGGATGTAAATGAATCATGCAAGATAGGTTTTAAAGAAAATCCATCATGATTTTCTTTTTTATGTTACCAGACAGTTCCTTCCCAATTACAACTAAAATAAAACTTGTATGTTCCCTGACTGAAGGAACATATCACAGGTTATGTCCTCAGTGGAAAAGAGTAATGTGAACATTTTTTTTTTTTCCTACTCAATAAAAGTGGAAGTGATCCTCTAAAGAAATCATACAAAGTTGTAGAGCACATCCTTATCTACCCAACCGAACTCCAACCCTTTTTACACTTAAGGTTTTCAGAGACATGCATGTAAGAGGCTCATTTACTGTAAGATCTTCCTGGATAATCCTTTCCTAGACAATCTATCATTTTTACATTAACTATAGAAGTACCATTTCCAAAACCAAATGCTAGGTGATACTAGGCTTGACTATTACTTCTCCAAAGTAACCACTTGTATCTGGTTTAGGAAGAATCACAGAATCACAGAATCACAGAATTGTAGGGGTTGGAAGGGACCTCTAGAGATCATCGAGACCAACCCCCCTGCCAAAGCTGGTTCCCTACACCAGATCGCACAGGTAGGCGTCCAGGCGAGACTTGAATATCCCCAGAGAAGGAGACTCCACAACCTCCCTGGGCAGCCTGTTCCAGTGCTCTGTCACCCTCACCGTAAAGAAGTTCTTATGCACATTCGTGCGAAACTTCCTGTGCTGCAGCTTATGTCCGTTTCCCCTCGTCCTGTCTCCACGTACCACTGAAAAGAGACTGGCCTCACCACTATGGCCGCCACACCTCAGATATTTATAAAGCTGGATCAGGTCCCCTCTCAGTCTTCTTTTCTCAAGGCTAAACAGACCCAGTTCACTTAGTCTTTCTTCACAGGGGAGATGCTCCAGGCCCTTCACCATCTTTGTGGCCCTCTGCTGGACTCTTTCCAAGAGATCCCTGTCTTTTTTGTACTGGGGAGCCCAGAACTGGACACAGTACTCCAGATGAGGCCTTACCAGGGCAGAGTAGAGGCGGAGGATCAACTCCCTCGACCTGCTGGACATGCTCTTTTTAATGCACTCCAGAATGCCATTGGCCTTTTTGGCCACGAGGGCACACTGCTGGCTCATGGCCAACCTGTCGTCCACCAGGACGCCCAGGTCCCTCTCTGCAGAGCTCCTCTCCAGCAGCTCATCCCCCAGCCTGTATTGGTGCATGCAATTCTTCCTCCCTAGGTGTAAGACCCTACACTTGCTTTTGTTGAACCTCATCCGGTTTCTTACTGCCCAGCTCTCCAGCCTGTCCAGGTCTCGCTGAATGGCAGCACAGCCTTCAGGCGTGTCAGCCAATCCTCCCAACTTCGTATCATCAGCAAACTTGCTGAGGGTGGCCACTATTCCCTCATCAAGGTCATTGATGAAGATGTTGAACAAGACCGGACCCAGCACAGACCCCTGGGGGACACCACTGGTTACAGGTCTCCAGCCAGACTCTGCACCACCAACGACGATCTTCTGCGCTCTGCCAGTCAGCCAGTTCTCAACCCACCTCACTGTTCACTCATCTATCCCACACTTCCTCAGCTTTGTTATAAGGATGTCGTGGGAGACAGTATCAAATGCCTTTCTAAAATCAAGGTAGACTACATCCATTGCTCTCCCCCATCCACCCAGCCAGTGACAACATTGTAGAAGGCTACCAGGTTGGTCAAGCATGACCTCCTCCTGGTGAACCCATGCTGACTACTCCTGATAACCTCCTTTTCTCCCAGTTGTCTGGAGATGGTATCCAGCACAAGCTGTTCCATCACCTTTCCAGGGACAGAGGTGAGGCTGACAGGCCTATAATTACCCAGATCTTCCTTCTTGCCCTTTTTGAAGACTGGAGTGACATTGGCTATTCTCCAGTCTTCAGGGACCTCCCCTGTTGTCCAAGACCTCTCAAAAATGATGGAGAGCGGTTCGGCAATGACCTCCGCCAGCTCCCTCAGCACACGTGGATGCACCCCATCAAGTCCCATGGACTTGTGGACCTTAGTACTGCCTAGGCGCTCATGCACATCCTCTTTCCTGACTAAAGGGAAGTCTCCCATTCCCCAGACCCTCTCACTAACCTCCAGGATTCCTGCGGGAGAGCCTTTCCACTGAAGACGGAAGTAAAGAAGGCATTCAGTATCTCTGCCTTCTCAGCATCCCCCGTTACTAGAACCCCCCCCTCACTTAGTAAGGGGCCCACATTCTCTCTAGTTTTCCTTTTGCTGTTAACATACTTGAAGAAGCCTTTGTTATTATCCTTTATCACTTTAGCCAGATTCAATTCCAGATGGGCTTTAGCCTTCCTCGTTGCATCCCTGCAGGCCCTGACTACATTCCTATATTCTTCCCAAGTGGTCAGACCCTTTTTCCACATTTCATGGACCTTCTTCTTGCCTTTGAGCTTGTGCATGAGCTCCTTGCTCATCCACAAAGGTCTCCTGCCACCTTTTCCCGATTTCTTGCTCACAGGGACGCACCGATCCTGAGCTTGGAAGAAGAGCTGTTTAAATGCTGACCAGCTCTCAGAGGCCCCCTTACCTTCTAACACCCGAGCCCACGGGATAGCTCCAAGTAGGTCCCGGAAGAGATCGAAGTTGGCTCTCCTAAAGTCCAGGGTAGCAATCCTACTGTTTGCTTTGCTTCTTCCACTCAGGATCTTGAACTCCACCATCTCATGATCACTACAACCCAAACTGCCCCCAACCTTCACTTCCTTAACAAGTCCATCCCTGTTGGTGAGAATAAGGTCCAGTAAAACCCCTCCCCATGTCGGTTCCTCCACCACCTGCATCAGAAAGTTGTCTTCAACGCACTGCAAGAACCGTCTGGACTGTGCGTGCCTGGCCATGTTGGTCGTCCAGCAAATATCTGGATAATTGAAGTCCCCCATAAGCACCAGTGCCTGGGAACGTGATGCTACATCCAGTTGCTTTTGGAAGGCCTCATCAGCCTCCTCATCCTGATCAGGGGGCCTGTAGTACACACTCACAACAGTGTCACCCTTACCAGCCTGCCCCTTGATTCTCACCCATAAGCTCTCCACTGCTACATCACTCTTCCCCAGGTGAAGTTCAATACATTCTAGCTGCTCTCTCACATAAAGAGCAACTCCACCACCCCACCTAGCCAGCCAATCTTTCCTAAAAAGCACATAGCCCTCCATGACAAAATTCCAGTCATGCGAGCTGTCCCACCACGTCTCCGTGATCGCAATGAGATCATGACCTCGCGACTGCACGCAGAACTCCAGATCTTCCTGTTTATTCCCCATGCTACGCGCATTAGTATACAGGCACTTAAGAGAAGCAGCATTCCCCCACTCCTCTCCAAGCCTTTGAACTCCACTGTCTCCACCCATCAAGTTATGTTTGGAGCCTCGAACTGCTGGAAAGGTTAAAAATACATGTCCACCAGCTCACAGTCCCCATTTTCAATAGTCATAGCTGCAACTTTCACAGAATGCAAATCATGAAATTTTTAAAGGGATCCATCGTGATTATTTCTATTTAATGTATATGCTAAGAGTAAGTGCTTTTTGAGTAATCTTAGATTTTTTTTCTGTGTTGCAATACAGAACTGTTTAGACACAAAATGTATATTAGCACAAACCCCGTAGTGAGAACAGCTACATAATTAATGTGTAAGATTTTGGAATTCTGGCACTTCCTCATTTTGTATAGTAAAAGTACTTTTCAGGCGTACTGTCTTATACTATCAAAGAACAGCTAGTATCTATACAAAGGCTAAACTAAATACATTTTGAATCATTGCACCATTTTAATGTTTTCATTATAAGTACTTTGAAAGTGATCGCAATAAATAAGAAGGAAACATATGTTGCTTTCCGAATTAAAATGTCATCATGGCTGACACATTGTAGATGTGACTACAGCAGTCAGAGCCAGAATTAGCAAGCCCTTACTGTGTAGCTGCTCACAGAACAGAGATTATCCTACTTTCACTGGTTGATGAGACACATTCCTACAGCCTTAGGAATCACTAATTGGAATATTTACAAAGAAGGAAGGAAACAATACAGTAAATAAGCAGCACTGAAGAACATACAGTAGCAGCGGTGGATTTAATGTTCCCCAAAATGGCAAAAAAAATAAAAAATAAAAAAATAAAAAAAATCAGATATCCTGCCTGCAAAGATGTTTGACTTGTGTTAACATGCTAGCAAGGCAGGCATTGATACTGGTTGCCTAGTGCTTAAGATTCCATTTACCTAATAGGCTTCGACCTGTGTATAACAGTATGCATATATTTCTGTGCAGTAGCTTTTTAAGGGTATTTCAGTCTCTTTTTACAGAATATTTCTTAATAGGGATGTGGTACACTTCTCCCATCTCGCTCATGCTTCTATTAAGTTGTGAGACTTTCTTTCAGATATGACATTTGCTATTGGAAAGCTAATATCAACTAAAACTAATATAAGGCAAAGCCTCCTATGCATATTTCTGTCTTTAATTGAAGAATAAATTCTCAAAGTAATTACGTCTTATTTTTTCTCTTCTACTTTGCTTTCTTCATTGTAAGGAATAATATGTTATTTTTTATTTTATTTTGTACAGAAGCATCCACTAGTGGAGAAAGTCATCCTCATTACATTTACTTTACTGTATTACACTATTAAGTACTCAGATCCATTCCTCTTTGGTTTTACCAGTGGAATATCATCATAGAAAGATATAAAAGAAGCAGATAATGCATAGTGCAGAAAATAACACTGTCAATTATTTCACTATCCTAAGCAAAGGACTATCACATGCTCTTTCTTGAAATATAACTTAGAGCAAAATGTATTTTGCCTAATTTTACCTGTTGAAAGTATATGTGTCTAGTCCAGCTTAGTCAGTGATATTCCTTTCAGTGCTAACAGGAAGAGAAAGAGGTATTCATAGTGTAATTGACCTCACCTCCTTGTCTCAGGATGTAGGAATTGCTCTATTGAAAGGAAGGGAATTTATGTTGCATAAGCATAACATATATGTTGCAAGCATAATATATTATGCTTGAACAACATGCTTAATTTCCACATGGCAAAACTCAAAGCCAGATGAGTCCCCACCTCTACCTTTTCTGTTGTGCATATTATTGCCTAACTCTAAAAAAGGGATGCATGATTGAAGGATTATGAGACAGAGCTAGATGAGGATGAGAAGAAATGAGCCATTTTAGAAAACTTATTTAAAAATGTAACTATTCCAATTGTACTGAGCAAAATAGGTCATTTGTGGACAAAGTTATAATTCAATACACAGTTTTGATAATTGTTTTTCTTGTAAGTTTAAAAAGGAAAATTAACAATGTCCTGCCTTTTAAAAGGTCAAGGCATGAAATAGAATTACACTGCTTACTTACAGGTAGAATGTTAGTCAAAGGAATAATGATACTGGTTGTAAATCCAAGAGTTATTGGGGTTCTTTTTTTAGATGATTTACAGAAAGCTAAGCTGGACAAAAAAAGTATTGTAACTCTAGCCCTGCAAAAATACATATCTGCCATGTCTGCCATTTGTGTTAAGCAGCAAACTAGACCCATAGATTATCTGGACCTTGCAATGTAATTAGACACTTTTAAAGAGCAAGACATACATACAGTGAAAAGGAGAGCTATAAAGCAAGATGGGAACATATACAGAATGCAAATAGTTAATAGTGAACTGCCATAACTTTACCATCAATGTTTTAGATTGGTGTACTATATCTTATTTTATATATATATATATATAAACATGAAATCATTAAGAAATGTTAAACATTTATATGCTTTACAATGGGATCTTTTTCAAGGAGAACCTTAACTGTTCCTTCTATAAATATGTTTGACCTACTGCATTATACAATGCTTACGTATTACTATTAACTTCATATTTTATTACATACACATTGTCTAAATATGCAGTATATGACTCTTACCACATAACAACAGAGATGAATTCATAACACCTCAAAGAGACTAAAATTTGATAAAGTTGTGTTTGCTTTAAGTAGCTATCCTTTTTCATAATGGTTGCAACCTGCCAAAGTCCATAACTGCACCTTCTGTGTTTACATTTGCACTACGTATTACTGATATGTTGTAATGTTATATTCAAGACAAATACAGAAAAAAAAAAGAAGGTGTTTGTACTAAATTTCATGCAGATCCTATGCAAAATTAGGATCAGGCAGACTGAAAAACTTCCTGCATTGCAGTCAGCTTGTACATAACAGGAATATTGGAGGAAAGTTTTGATGACGCACAAATGCTTGTTTAGGTTTCCTAAGGAAAAAAAATTACAAGGTATTTATGTTTGCTTTATTAAGATACCTCTATTTTTCTGCTCCACAGCCAACTGTTTCTCAAGTGTTTCCCTCAGTTCTCGTTCCCTGAAGAGCTCCATCTTCAGCTCTGTCTTTTCCAGTTGGACTTGTTTCTCTTGAGCTCTGGCATTGTCTATAGCAACCTTTAGTAGACCCTGTTAAAAAACAACAACAACAACAAAAAAACTTTGATATCGTAATGTTTGAGGAATTTTACAACAGATGACATAATAAAAAACTTCTATTATTTATATCTGATTAGTCATATGAGATTCCACAAATGAAATAATCCTTTTACTGGTTCGAAGTTTCCCAGTTATCAAGAGCAAAATCTAACTGGAGTGAATTTTAACAAGTGGACAAAAAATCTTTAAAAAAGTGGAGTCAAGTTTTCACAGAAGATGCAAGCTGATCTTCAAATAGATGTAAAACTAATATGAAAAAGTTATAGGGATAGGTTTATTCTTCATGGAAGATAAAAGATAACAAGCCTATACAAGCCACTTGCTAGTGACAACAAAAAGAGCTGTCTTATTGACAGCGAATTGTCAGTCTCATTATTTATCAACTGAAGAAAGGCAAATTCAGTCTCCAGTACAACTCCTTATTGTTGTTCATTATTACTACATTCCATATTGTTTCTGACTAAGATTAAGTTGTTGATATGTTAAGCAGAGGACTACATTTGAAAATATCAAACAAGAGTAACTCAAAAAAATGTGCTTATAAACATGATTTCAGTTTTAGCAGTTTTCTTTAAAAGAACAAAATAACTAAAACACAAAGATATTTTCTGTTGACCGTTAAACTTAGATGACTTCTAAAGAAAATCATATAAAGCTAAATACAAAGCTCCAAAGGCAAATGCAAAGTAAAATAGATTTTTTAATATTATCATTCACTTGAAATCCCCTTCTATGAATCATAGAATCCTTAGAGTTGGAAGGAACCTTTAAAGGCCATTTATTCCAATTACCCTGGAATGAACAGGGACATCACAGCTAGATCAGGTTGCTCAGGGCATTATCCAGTCTTGCCTTGGATGTCTCTAGGGATGGGGCATCAACCATATATCTAGGCAACCCATTCCAGTGCCTCATCACCCTCACTATAAAAGACTTCTTCCTTATATCCAACTTAAATCTACTCTCTTTAAGCTTGAAGCCATTGCCACTTGCTCTATTACCACAGACCCTGCTAAAGAGTCTGTCCCCTTCTTTTCTGTAGCTCTCCTTTAGAGACTGACAAGCCGCTATCACGTCACCTTGGAGCCTTCTCTTCTCCAGGCTGAACAGCCCCAGCTCTCTTAGCCTATCCTCATAGGAGAGGCGTTCCATTCCTTGGATCATTTCTGTGGCCCTTCACTGGACACAACCAACAGGTCTATCATCATAGAATCATCATAGAATGGCCTGGGACCATAATGGACCACAATGATCACCTTCCTTTCATTTCACCATCCTTTATGATCATAAAGGACCACAATGATCACCCAGTTTCAACCCCCCTGCCACATGCAGGGTTGCCAGCCACTAGACCAGGCTGCCCAGAGCTACATCCAGCCTGGCCTTGAATGCTCCAGGGATGGGGCATCCACTACTTCCTAGGGCAACCTGTTCCAGTGCGTCACCACCCTCTGAGTGAAAAACTTCCTCCTAATATCTAATCTAAACCTCTCCTGACTCGGTTTAAGACCATTCCCCCATGTCCTATCACTGTCCACCCTTGTAAACAGCCGTTCCCCTTCTTAAGCTTCCCTTCTTAAAAGCTCCCTTCAAGTACTGGATGGCCACAATGAGGTCTCCCAGGAGCTGTCTCTTCTCCAAGCTGAACAAGCCCAGTTCCCTCAGCCTTTCCTCATAGGAGAGATGCTCCAGCCCTCTGATCATCTTGGTGGCCATCCTCTGGACCCGCTCCAAGAGCTCCACGTCCTTCCTGTATGGGGGCCCCAGGCCTGGATGCAGTACTCCATATGGGGCCTCACAAGAGCTGAGTAGAGGGGGACAATCACCTCCCTTTCCCGCTGGCCACCCCTTTTTTAATGCAGCCCAGAACAAAGTTGGACTTCTGGGCTGCAAGTGCACATTGCAATGTGTATGTCTCTCTTGTACTGAGAACTCCACATCTTGATGCAGTACTCCAGGTGAGGCCCCATCAGAACAGAGTAGATGGGCAGGATCATGTCCCTCGACCTGCTGGCCATAATTCTTTTGATGCAGCTCAGAATATGGTTGGCTTTCCGGGCTGTGAGGGCACATTGCTGGCTCATGTCCAGGTTCCCATTTACCACTACACACAGGTCTTTCTCAGTTGGGTTGCAATCAATCCTTTCATACTCTAGTTAGTAATGGGGCTTGCCTCAACACAGGTGCAAGACCTTGTGTTTGGATTTGTTGAACCTCATGAGGTTCACCTGGGCTCACTGCTCAAGCCTGTCTAGGCCCCTCTGGATGGTATCCCATCCCTCTGGTGCACTGACCACACCCCACAGCTTGATGTCATCAGTAAAATTGCTGAGGATGATTCAGATAGGAATTATCATATCAATACCTGCCTCTAGTTTATGTTGGAAGTCTAGAGTATTTTAATCTCCTCCAATTCATCTTACTTGGACACATGATACATCCAAATCACGAGTAAAAAAAGCAGATACAGAGAAATTATATAAAGAGTACTTGTAGATTAAAAGCATATTGTCAAATGATTTCAAAGATTCAAATACCTTTCCCAAATTCTTGCTATTCATCTTATTTAAACATAAAACCAAGCCGCTGAAACAACTGCCATCTTTACTCAGTTCAACTACATTCATGTACATGTTTCTTCTTCATCAGGAATAAACAATTAGTAACAAATGAAAGAGATCATTACATCAAGTGCCCTTTTAGATCACCCCAATTAAAACTTTAGTTTAGCTGTATTTTAATGCTAAGATACCAAATTCTAATTTTCTGCTCTGATTGCTCGTTGACTTATCTTTGAAAGATGCACTCCTAGTGCAAAGTCTAGAGATCATTTAGCAAGATGCCAATGTTGGCACCACTTAATGTGTTGATTGGTTGTATTATCAGTAGCAGTTTAAAATAAATTACTGTTGAACTATTATTGTCCTTGGCTAACAAATATTTTTGTGTTTTTTAAATATCCATGAATGAACATGGAGAATAATTCTAGTGTAACACAGACGTGTAGTTTTATATTAAAATTGCTGCATAGTATGAAGCTGCTAAAAACATATTACATTTTCTATTGAATTTCTGCACCATACTTCCTCCTTCAACCTTTCATTTTTTTAAACCCTCTGCTAATGTAGCTAATGGTAATACATTACCTATTGCTCCTGATTATGTCTGAAAAATATTAGCTTTTTGGAGCCAAGACACACTAGGGACTACTTATAAGCTACACAAAATTAAGTTTCATTTTTAGAAGTTAAATCAGTGCACATCAGTAGGCGTCCAATGTAGAAAAAAATCTGCACTAGAGCCAAACTGATGCATATGCAAAAGTGCTGTTGCTGCCAATGACATCTCTAATGCAAAAATACTGGAAACATTCAGTATCTCTTCAGTATTTGATGAAGAAGGGTTGAGAAAATCAACTAAAAAGTACAGCATCTAAAAATCATCAGTGCCCTCTGGAACAGGAATAGCAATTTCAGAGTTGCATGAAATTCTATTAATTCTCCCAGTGGATCATCTGTAAAAGATTATACAAAATACAGTATGTCCAACTTGTATTTGCTATGGCTAATCCTCTAACCTGATATTAAATCAATATGCTGCCAATGACAATGGGAAGTGCAGTGCAACACAGGACATTAACAAAAGAAAAATATTTCCCTTTAGGGAAGGTCAGATGTTATGGAGGCTGGATAATGATAATTGTAGTGAACATGCTCAGGTTCCAGATTTGTTTTTAATACAGTATGGCTCTATCAGGAGCAAGGCTTTAAACATGGCATGCCAATCCTCCTGTCTGTGTAGCTGTTATATATATATATATATTTATATATATATTTGTTTTGTTTTCTTTGTTGATTTGACATTTTCCACTGATAAGTCTTCTAGAAATATTCTAAATAAAAAAATTAATTTGATGCATGGTCAATGTTTCTTCCCATTCACTGACTAATAGTTATCTCTAACATACCTGTAAACACGATCTTGTTAGGACAGACTACTGATCTTTTACAAATTAAATGCATCTCTATCTTAAAGCCAGTATTACCCATCTCTATTAAAAATAAATGAATAAATAAATAAAATCATGTGTTGACTATAGAGGAAAAAAGGTATTTAGAAGTTCCTTCTCATTCTAGCTACTACTTTGTGTTATGGATTACACACTTAGCTACATAGTTATTTGTGACTTTAAAATGGCCTTCCTCGTTCATCTAGAAGACTTACTAGTCTGTCTAGAAGACATTGCTTTACTTCCAGTAATTGCCCATATAATTTTTATGCTTTCATTATTGAGGAAGTAAAAAACAACTGCATATAAACAATTTATAGTAACCTTTACAGGTTAAATTCTGAACATTTGCAATTTGAATCTGACTGCTAACCTAGTAACATGTGCAAAGGAATGTAACACAGCATGACTATAACTACAGATGACTCTAAGAAAGACATTTTTGTAATATCTTAGATTGAAAACCTCCATCATTGGTAAAAACATGATATTGTTCATTACTATTTTCTGTGAAAAATAATTTTCTCTTTAGTTTTATCAGAAGACAAATAGCAAAACACAAAGCGAAACTGTGATTTTTACTTTACCAATGTTTGTACTATTTTTCTCTTGTGCACTTAGTCACAGATGTGCAACATAGTGCAACAGCACAGGAGACTCACAACAATAAAGCCAGTTGTTCTCTTTGTTTTCACAAGGGAATTCTGTGTGCAATCATACATTTCTTTTATTAACATCAATGGGATACTTGTAGTCTATTATGCATATTTCTCTGAAAAATACTTAGCAACAAGACTGTGTCAATGGAAAAACATAACTATCAGTGCAATTAATTCATCACTTAGTTATTAACAGAAAATCAGCCCATGGTCAGTAGGTATTTAGACTCTAAAAGCCTAAAATAGCATTACTATTATCCAGGAATATTGCAATATCATGAAAGGCTGTGGCTGTAACATATTTTGGCATAACTGGGTCATGACTCCAACAGGTGAATTTATGTGAAAGACAGGGAAATATTTTCAGCCTTCTTACTAGTACCTACATATCATTTTGCTGTGATCCACCTTCCATTACCCTTTATCCTCTCTGAAGTTGCACACAGACTTTCAGAATTTAGTCTGGAAGAAATTAACAAATATACAGTGGAAAGGAACAGACATATCACTTGTTTAAAGTTCTCTGGGGAAATTTATTTTCTCTTCCTCTTAAATGTGTAGATATACAGCTGAATAAGAAAATATGGCCCCATCTTATTTGTTTTATTTGTGTATTTAATTATATTTTGTTAGTTAATAATTTATATCTATCCCAGCAGTTCCCAGAAAGACTTAACCTTGCTTGTTCCAAACTCCGTATATTTTGATTATCTTTCTTTAAATGTACAAATAATTGAACATTGTTCATTGTTGAGTTTTTGTTTTTTGTTTTTTGTTAGTGGTGCTTTTTTATTTTTAGTTTTTTATTTTTTCAATAAATATTTATCAAGTCCTGGTTTCAGCTGGGATAGAGTTAATTTTCTTGATGTTGTGTTTTGGATTTAGAGATGTTGATAACACATTGACATTTTAGTTGTTGCAGAGCAATGCTTATACACAGAGTCAAGGATTTTTCAGCTTCAGGTACTGCCTCCCTGAGTGGAAGCAGGAAGGGGCACAAGGAGTTGGGAGGGAACAACACTAGGACAGCTGACCTAAACTGGCCAAAGGGATAATCCATGTTTTGGATTATGCATACATCCATCTCTTGACAACAGCAATCCATCAGTGAGCTATTAGCACTGTCTGAGCTGAAACCAGGGCACAGGGAGGAGGGCACAATGCAGTGCCAGCTCAAGGTATAGCAAAAAACTTGTATGTATTTTGACATAATGGCTAAACACAGTTTTGTGAAAAGCAAAAAAAAAGTAACCTTGTTTTCTGTTACGGTAAAAGAATTTGAGAATAGGTTTCAAGATTGCCAGAAAAAACACTGATTTTTTGGTACTTTTGCAACTCCATTTTCATTCAACAATACATTTTTGAAGTGGTATGTATAGATTTGCAATGAGATATTCAACTAAAAAATCTGATCATGTCTCTTTACTAGACTTTTGTAAGAGAAAAATAACCCTCACTTCACAGTCATGCCTTATTCCTGTCATTCCTTTTGTACAATTTATTTATTTGTGAACAATTATTATGAAGAACAAAGCACAGAAGAGTAAAATTTCATAAAAAAATCTCAAATGCATACCTTGAGAACTCACTAAGAATTGGAACCACTGCTATCAAATCACTGATGCATTAGTTTCACAAAAACTGGTCACATATCCCACTAGTTTTATGGGTTTTTTGCTCTTTTTAATTACTGTTTTAATAAAAATATTAACAATTAAAATAAGTTTTGTTACTTACATACATTAACTATATTATACACTTCATGAAGGCTGCTCCAAAAGTAATTTCTCCTGTGTTATTACATTGGCTTACAACATCAGAGGCAGATGTTGGTATTGGCAGTAGAGGTTGAACCTTCCCACCAATATTCTGTTACATGTTGTTGCTGTGTGACAGATAGCAGCAGAGGGGCAGACATAAAATGGCATCTGATATGGAAGTGTATATGAAGCAAAGTGGTGTCATTGAACTCTTCCTTACAGAAAAAATGGCACCCACTCACACGATGATTAACTCTTGCTGAATGTTTATGGAGACCAAACAGTGGATGTGAGCACAGAGAAGTGTTAGGTGGTGTGTTTCAGGAGTGGCAACACGTGACAGTGGGTCACCTCTACTGGTGCAGGTCTTGATGATCACGGCATGCAGGCTAAAGTTCATCACTAATAGAAATGCATAGCTAATGGTGTAACTATGTTGAAAAGCAGTGTTTTGTAGCTGGGAATTTGTTCTATCAAACAGAGGTACTGTACTCATTGTATCTATTGTAGTTTCCATGAAAATAAGTAGGAGGCATTGCTTTTTGAGTGACCTACATGTACGTGATCCAAGACAATTCCTCTTCACACAGTGAGGCCCAGGCAAGCCGAAAGGTTGGACACCAATGGATTAAGATTTATTCATTTAGATTTAATACACATGGAAGACTTGCTTAGTGTTTTGTAGACAATTTTAAAGGAAGTAAACAGAGTTACATAAGTTAAATCGACAGGCATTACCTAAATTCATCAACATCTGCACAACTTTTTGCACACAGTTTTCAAGTATCAAAAGCGTTCACTAATTTTCTACTTAACTCAAAAGGACTGTCCCCATGGCTCCTCCTCACTCTGACAAAGTTCAATATCAGAGTTTCTGTTGCCCATAGATACCTTGACTCTGTTCTATTTTAAACCAGGACAGACTCTACATATTTTCTTCTGGAGGCACCCAATTTCTATATTATGCACACAACTGAGTCAGGACAGTAGATCATAACACCATCACATCCTCACAGGTTTGTGTAGCCTGAGGTTGCTTGCTTATGTAGTAATATGACCTTCATATTTCTAAAATATAGACATTCTCCACCACAACATGAGGCAGGTCACATATGTACCCCAATTCTATGATCTAATGAAGGTACATTTCATTTGCATTTCACACGCAGATTTACATTTGTCCTGTGATATGTCTGTGTTTTGGTCATGTGTGATGCTTGGAAAAAGAGAACAGCAAAATCATTCATCTAGACCTTGGCTAGATTTTTGCTGTTTTCTTATTCAAAAGAACCTTAACATCAGAGGCAGGGAACAAACTGTAGGCAAAATAATCCTTTCTAGAATGTTGGATCTGCTCAGTTGCTAGTAACCTATTCTTAGTGTAGCTGGAACAAGAGAATGGTGAGGAAGGTTGATGTTCCACTCTTCTTTGTAATTTATACCTCTGTACTGAAAAGGATGTGCCTGGACTAAAGGAGAATAAAGGAAAATTGACTTAATGACAAGAGTTCTGTCTCATGTACTGAAGCATCATGGTTTTCAGCTGGTACTTACGTATTTCCTAATAAAGTCACAAACCATATTGTGAGCAGTGACCATAGTACAAAAGTTCCCTGTTTCACAAATCCTGTTAAGAAGTTTGAACTTGTACCTGTACTTCAGTTATGAAACTGTTGGGCCATAGTTCACTTAAGTATCTGTGGTAGTCCTTTCATTACAATTACCACAGAATGTGGAAAACACTGTTTAAATGTTATTGATAAGAGAAATTGCCACTATGCATAGGCTATTATAATAGCCTCTATTGTTTTAAAGAGAATACTTATCATTTTCTATCAAGGTAGGAAAATCAAGTTAGCTAAATATATATATATATATGTATAGGTACATATAATAAAGTATTTTTTTATATAGTCCTGATAGGGATTTAAATGTATGGGAAAAAAAAATAACCAACAAAAAAACATGCCTTGATAGTATGTGAAAGGGCTCCCAGATATCTGTGGAAATAATACAGTGAGAACACAGAGACATATTGAAAAAATCCAAATGGTTTTACATGCAACCCGTTTACCCTGAGAGGTGATTTCATGATGTTGAAACTCAAAGTAAGGAACAGTAAGTCAAAAAACACAATGAAAAAAAGCAAAAAGAAGTCTCTAGTTTCTTTACGATCTTGGCTCTCATTTTATCTCTTCAACACATAAGATTAGTTTTAAAAAATAATTTTAAAAAAGCAATGAAAGCAATGACCGAGTTTCATGTTCATGTTTTCTGTAAAGCAACACTGAATGCATTCTTGGCAAATTAATCCTAGTCATTTATCCTGAAGTTGTGCAGCACTCTCATATTCAATCACGAGATTAGCTAACCTGTTGATGCTGAATGCCTTGCTCATTAGGTTGCTGTCTAGAAACATTGACTGCACACATTTGTCAAAAAAATTACTAGGAACTTTACTGTACATGCACGCACAGCTAAAACATTAGATAGTTTATTAACTTTTTTTATACCTTTGAAAAAAAATATTCTTTCTAGATTTCAACTGGTCTGCTAGAAGAATGCTAAGTGTTGCAGAATTACGTTTTATAATTTATGTAAAATCTGAAAATTACAAGTACTAAAATAAAAACCCACACAAAAAAACCTACACAATTTACAATTATGTTCTTTTGAATCATGCAGATATAATACTTTATTTCTAAATAGCAACTGTGTTTTATCTTTTTTCATTGTTAGAACTCAAAACATCACTAATAAAGGGATCCTGTATACTTTTCATAAAATAAGTCCAAAGGGCTATAAAGTTGAAAGAGTTTGCTTAGGAAAACAAAGCAAAGAGGCCTTGGCCCTATGTTGTGTAGTGCTTGCTGAATATAACAGAAATGACCTGACACATTTGCAGGAAAAGAAGTATATTGGAAGTTAAAAGCTGCACAAACAAAGGTTGTATGTAATGAGTACAATATGGCTGCATTATTTCCTGCACTAACATTTTGCTTCTTCATTCAAAATACTGCTGCAAAAATTGCACCTGGAGAACACATGATCACTGAATTTGTGGGGAAAAAATTCTTCATTCTAATATTAAACACTAACATCTAGGCAAATGTATACCTTGAACAATATTTGAATCAGGCTGTATTATACACACAATAGACATTCTGACTATTGAATAGGAAATCTGCAGAAAATTTGGTAATACCCTTTGAAGTCTATTCTTTGAAGACAGTACTTTAAGTGAAATGAGCTTACTTATAAAAGAAGTGCTTTTTTGTGACTGCTTTTATGAGAGACACATTTCAAATAGCTTTAAATATCATTTCCACCTTGGCACTCCAGCAATTTGAAATAACTATTTATTAAAGAAATGTTTCTCTGTTTAATAAATGAGATAAACCTAAAAAGTAAGAATACATTTCATTAGCCTGTAATAAAAAGAGCATTTAAGACCAATGTTGTTAAACATCCCAATGCCATTTTCATCAAATTCTCTGCTGTGATTTAATACACAATCTATTTTTTTATGTGCTGTAACTGACAGCTTCTAAATTCATTCATTTGTTGCGGCTTCTTTAAATCCCAAATTACTAGAAAGTTTCAGCAAATTAGTTGATCCAAATAATCTTATGAACTGATTAAGCTAAAATTGTTGTATTAATTTAGACAAATCTGAACAACTGGCTCCTCTCCACTCCTTTAAGCTGATCTACAGAAAGGCCTACCTGGATGTTAGTCAGAAGGGTCTCTATGGAGGACAATCCATCAGGGAATAGAAAAGGAGATGGAAAACCTGGAGGTAGTGGCTGCCCATGCCCAGTTAGAGAAAGTTTGTCAAGGCTGTCTCTTGCGGTTGGTGTGGAGAGCGGGGTCTCATCTGTATGTGATTGAAACAAAAATATAGAACAAGTTACGCTTGTCTGTTTTTATTAGACTTCAGTAATGGCTTCCCTAGTGGTTTCCAGAACATTTATTGCAAATTGGTTCCTGCTATCAGGAGAAAATGCTTTCTGCTGAATTTTCTTTAATGAAAAAGCTGTGGAGATACAACAAGATAACATTAATGAGTAACTTTATAAGCCTTTTAAATGCAGTCTCTAATGAGACTGAGTTTACAGTGCCATAGAATCTTTTTAAAACAAATATTATCTCACATATACTTGTGATAAAATATTCAAGCTGACTTTATGGGCACCTTACCAATTATCTCATTTTAGTTTGTGTTCTATTTGAACTGACAATAGAATATTTGCTAGCATGACATATATTTCATATACGAGAAAGATTTGAATATGAGGTTTGCTATACAATTAACCCTTCCCACTCAATGCTTTCATTTACAGGTTAGAAGATTCTGCAAGCAGAGAAAATCTACAGATTGTCTAGGCATTTTTAATCAAAAAAGTATACCTGATTCCCACAACTGAAACATGCTCTGAACAATAAATGATATTAACAGCATGGTTATAATCACTGGCCTAATTTTTTTTAAACACAGACATGTTCTAACAATTAGTGTTCAACTCCTTAGTGGGATCATCATAACAACCAGATCTGATCAGTTGTGACATCACAATGGGAGAAAACTCCCCGAGTCTGAAGACTTCTAAGATTAGTGTTTCATAGATAATCTGTGAGTGGATTATAAAGTAAGTGAAGGAAAAAAAAAAAAAAAAAAAGAGAGAGAGACTTCATTATACATCTTTTTTTTTTTTTTTTTTTTTCTTTTAATTTTTGAAATACTTTTAGACTACCGTTGATATGATACAGAAATTTAGGTCAATCTCTTTGCACCAGATGTTAATCTGAATTTTTCAAAAAGGAAAACTATCTATACATGAATTTAGATACATATATCTATGCATATTTGTCTTAGTAATGGCTCGGTCATTAACTGAAATATTGATGTATCTAAATACAATTCCGTGGCATCAGAATGCATACAGAACTCTGCACAGCTGTTTGACTATATAAGAGTTTGTCAGTCTTAGTCTATTTCATTTAGCTTTGATCAACATGATACATATTTTTTGAGGTATATTATATTAATTTCTTTTTTTTTCTGCAATGTATTTAATTACAGTTTTATTGAATAGTTGTACTTCACTTTTTATTCTAGCATACACATTAGAAAACATATGATATAAAAGTCCTGAAACTATTTTCCTAAAAAGAAATAAAAAGAAGTGAGGTGCTGTATATTCTGAAGTGGCAATAGTCCAGAGATAGAAAAATCGAAATCTTTTGCAAGAATGGGTTAGAGTGTTTCAGCAGCCAAGGGAAAGCACACTGTAACTCAAAATCCCTGTTCATCACAGAATTTCATTTCCATCAACATTCCAGACAGAAGAAATCTCTGTTAAGCACTTTTAGTTGCTTATTCCTTGCTCCATCTCCTCATCGACTCCACTGTGCTGGCCAGAACTTAATGGTGCTAGTGTAGAAGCCGCATCCACATCTATTTTGGCACAGAAATGCCAAAATAGGCTCCTCAGCCTCCCCCACCTGCCTCTTTCTATAGCTAGTGGAGAGAAACACAGCGTTTTAAGGTGCTAATCCATCTGAACTACTATAGCCATCAGAAGGATACAGAAGGAGAAAAATCTTCCTCTAGAAGTTCCTGTCAAGTGTAAGAGGAGCCTCAGATGACTTGTTCAGATAGAAAGATCTATATTTGGAATGATCAATCATACCATGAAAACTGTTCTTCTCAGTTCACAGGGGCTTAGGCTGAGTGTAGCCTACAAAAGGAGTAAAAGCCCATTTAATATTTTCTATATTTACAATCTGTGGAACAATTTTTACTTTCTCATAAAGTCTTAAGTAAAAAGTTTACCAAGGTAAGCTTTGTGAGACAAAGTTATGTTTACCAAGGAAAGCTTCAGCCCATAAAAAGATTTTGTGAAGTATATTTCATCAGATTTTCCAGTCAGATCTGGACAGATTGTTGACAAAAACTGGCTGTAGATGACTGAATCTATATCTTACAGAGATTAAAAGTAGACTATGAAAAATGTATTCTGTGTGCATCATCTATCCTCACACTATTCCACTGTCTGTCATCATTTCGTTGTAACATAGAATAAATTGACCCTAAATAATATTTTTTTTATTTTCTTTTCAACTTTAAAAATATTATAGATATATTCACCACATTAGGAAAAATAAACAAATTGGTAATTCTGGATATTGTAAACTACTTTACTGTTCTCTAGTAATCCTGCTAGTTCATCTTCTGAAATCATGTTCTAGTGTGAAGAATAATTCTCTTTTTTTTTTTCCAAACTGCTGTCAGAATTGTTATGCTTTCATTAATCGTAACAAACAATTAAAACTTAAGCAAAAATAATTAGATTATAGACTGATAAAGGCTGCACACTATTATTTTTGATTGATGTAAGTATGGCTTTCACAAATGTTTCATACACAATGTTAAAAAAGTGACAAATTTCTTTGTTATTCATTTGTGTTTTTGACTAAAGTCCTCTGCATACTAGTTGTCCCAGTCAAAGTATTGACTTGCACGGTATAATCACTAGTATGTACCATGGAACTAAATTATACAAATGTGAAAGTATGCCTCTAGGTTTGTCACAGAAATAGGCCCAAAATCTCCCATCCCTCTTGAAATAACTCTTACTAAAATTTTAGGCCTTGAGCTGAAAAAATGTTTTAAAACATATTAGATAAAATTCACCTACCTAAAAAAAATACATAGACCTTACTTTGCTTAAAAACTATGTTCTTTCAATGTAATTGTTGAGATAAAGAAAACTCCTAACATAGGTCTTACCTGAGATTTTGGGCAAAGGATTAAAGTCTCTGCTGTACTTTAATTATAGACAACTAATTTCTGCTGTATTTTAGGCATGCTCAAAACATGTTTGTAATGGTTTTCTCAACAATGTATGGCACCCTTTTTCAATAGGCAAAATAACTCCAAAAGATTAAAGTTATGGATAATAGAATGAACTCAAAATCCAAACTCTTCTATTATAATAAATAACAGAAACGAATTTACATTAAAGGGGAAGACTAGAGAGTTGAACTTACAGTGAACTTATTTTAATGAAACTTAAACTCAGAAAAAAATGTTAGACTAATGTGGCTTTGTTTTCCTGATGTCCCATGTGAAATAAACTTTGAGTGTGAGTATGTTTGAAACAGAGCAAATGTACATATTATACACAGGAAGCATGAATATTTGTGGATGTGAGATAAGCAGTGATTGAGGGAATCTTGAAAAAACACATTTTTAAGAAAAAGCACTTTGTAAACACGGCCAATTAAAAGAAAACCACATATCTTAGTAGCAATAATAATATGACCTCTTGCCATTGAAGCATTTAAAATATTTTCCATTCCTGCCTGAGTTCTCTTTTCCCAACACAGTGTTCCATCTTTGTTTCCAAATAATCATTAACATAGCATCTTTTGAACTGTTGCAAAGGAACTACTAACATTCCTCAACCTGCTAGTGAAGCAACACTGCAAAAACGATAAGCCCTTGCTGGGAGACAGAGATCTGGCACTTTTAGTCTGAATACATCAAAGGAAGCATTCAAAGAAAAGTTGGGGCAAGAGGAGAAATAGCTTCAATCTACAACTCCATTGTCAGAGCTGGGAGCAGAACAGTTTAAAGAGATGAAAAGAAAGAACAAGGTAGAACAAAGAAGCGGCCAGGCCTGTCTTAGCTTGTGCTGACCACCAAGATGTTATAAATTAACAGAAAAACAAGGATTGGACAAACTATTATTGAAATCTCTACAGTATCAGAGCAGAGATGAATCTGTACCGTGACACTGGAACTAAATAACCGTAACAGGCAAGTCTGAAATCAACATGTATCTTTAAAATATTTGCAGATGCCACATCCATTTAATCAATTGCTCCTCAGTTTCAAAAAGTAATCTGTTTTTGATCAAACTAGATTTTATCTGTGAACAACAGCAAGTTTGGGTCAAATGCAAGTAACTTTTTTCAGATTTTCACACTTGGTGTTGTCATTCTATTTTGTTCTTCATGAGATAACATGGAAACAGACACTATGGAAGCTGTGACAGCTATTTAAACAATAACAGATGAATAGTGGTAGCCAGTCTGTTGTCTGTGTTCCCAAATGCAAGTAGGATAAGTTTAGACTGGTCACCAATCAAAATGGAGAATGCTGATGAGGTGAGGTGAGGGTGACGGAGCACTGGAACAGGCTGCCCAGGGAGGTTGTGGAGTCTCCTTCTCTGGAGATATTCAAGTCTCGCCTGGACGCCTACCTGTGCGATTTGGTGTAGGGAACCTGCTTTGGCAGGGGGGTTGGTCTCGATGATCTCTAGAGGTCCCTTCCAACCCCTACAATTCTGTGATTCTGTGATTCTGTGATATTGCCAGGATTTGAAAGCAAGAGATAATGGCTGGCTCAAAAAAATACTCTATAGATTAATGTCTTTCTATAATTTTAATGGCTGTTTGTAAAGTGTCCTGACGATTTTTTGGTTCTCTGTAAAATATTTCAAACATTTGTTCCTAAAACAACTCACGCATAACATTTAATGTAAGCACAAAGGCAAACGTATTGTGGGTTGACACTGAGATGTGGAAGTTGGGAAACTGGTATGACTTGAAAAGGAAATAGGGACTAATGAAGAATTGAGTGAAAGCTAAACTGAGAAAATAGGATAGGAACAGACTCAAGGTGGACAAATAGTTTGGAGAAGGGTAGTAAAACTGAGATGAAATAATGGAGAAAAAAGTTTCCAAGGAGTAAGAAATTTGTACTGACTCAGCAAGAAATTAACAAAATGCTATGTTGTTTAACACAGCATATTTATATAAGTTATTATTGTGTTTCAAGCACAGTACTTCACTACAAATGAAATTTATTACTGGTAGAATCAAATACATAAAAACATCTACTTTAAAGATAAGCATTTTAGTTTTGTTAAGGAATTAATGCTGTAAAATCACTGTAAATGAATGAAGAGTTGGCAAAATATATCCAAAAAGTAAAAATGTAATTAGTGGTGATGTTCCAGCTGTGAGGATTTCTTCAGGCTCTTTGGACTAGATCAAGTTCAGTTTATTCTTCATTTTACATGTCCCTAGGAGGGCCTCAGAGTCAATCAACACAACTTATCTAATTTTCTCTCTCAATAAAAGGATTATTCTAATAACTTTTATCTTATTTTGCAGCCTATTACTGATTGGGGTTGGGTTAAGTAGTATTTACTGGTTTATTTATTCTAAGGATTTCACAATATTTTAGAATAAATGATCCTTCATATTTTTTTAACAAATGTATTTTACCATATAATAATCAAATGTTAAAATGCTAGTATCGCCTCGACATTTGGAAGCATCATAATATCTAGTGCCCCAAATAGAATAATACTGTTTTGCTGTCCCTATATGAAAAATTGTCCTGTTCACTCACAGAAATTTACACAGAATAAAAGTGCATTTTATGCATTTAAGTACATCAAATGGTCAGGAATAAAGGAAAAGCAGGATATTCAGAGGTGACTCCAAAAAAGAACTCAGCATATATAGTATAAGTATCTTGAACACCTGATGGTAACGAACTTTAATTAACTTTAAAGAAATACAAATTCTAAGGAAAAATGATGGTGAGAAAGGTACATTAAACATTTTAATGTGTTTTTAAACAATATATTAGTATAAACACAAGGCACATGACAATATTGTAACTTGAAGTTCTTAAATATGAGTACTACGTCCATTACTTCTTTTTTAAAGATACCGAAATGCTACTGGCAGAGATCAAATACTGATAAAAGCCATCTGTGCTTTGGACGCTGGTAAAAGTATAAATGCATTTTACTGATTCATGTCAAATGTCCCAATTAGCACTCTACTAGCTCCACTCCATCAGCCAGGCAATTCTGAGTGCTAATAGGAATCTTCCTTTGCTTCATAGCAATTCTACAAGAAATACTTCTGTGCATACGTGTATGTGGAGAGTTGTGTGAATGTGGCTCATTATATGCTCACAAATGCAATTCTGAGCTTTTTCTGAAGTTATGTTCATAATCTGAAGTTGTGTTGATAATCATCTGCGCAACAAAGAGGATTTCCTATGTGGTTGGGAAATCAAAACCTACAACACATGATGCTAGCCATCTCATTTCTTTCACTGTGTTGGCTTTAGAAGCTCACAGCCTAGCTCAGATAGCCCAACTATCTTTCTAGCTTTCCTGAATATATGCAACATCAAAGATCAAGTCAAGTATGTTGAATCAGATCAGGATTTATGATTAGCATCAAACTTTAAATTAGGGATCAGACTTAAAAACAGAATGAGTGTATTGTATACTGAGCCTTACATTTTCAAAGTTATGAACAGATAAAAACAACACACAAAGGAATACATCTAAAGTATACAATCTTATTTTTGTATTGCCTGTTCTTCTCTACGCTTTAAATGTCTTTCTATGGCTACCGCAAAAGGCAGAGAAAAAATATAACAAAAAGTAACAAATATATTTTGTTTGATCTTACTGGATTATTTCAAATGAAAAATGCTTTGGCTTAATACTCAGGACCATCTATTCCTTTGGAATTTAAGGTGATTAAAGAATAATGAAATAACATACGTTTTATGTAAGTTAAAAGTAGTAAGAAGGGAATTCTTGATAAGCACAGTTGGTAACTTGTAATTCTCTGAAAGTGAAGGTTTTGTGCCTGGAACTGCACTGCATTCATACTGTTTTTTTGCTTTGCATTGTGAATTCATAGAATCATAGTATCACAGAATGACTTGGGTTGATCCTCAAGGACCATCAAGCTCCAACTTCCTTGCCGCATACAGGGCTGCCGAACTCCACATCTAATACTAGACCAGGCTGCTCAGGGCCCTATCCAGCCTGGGCTTGAACAGCTCCAGAGATGGGGCATCCACAAGCTCTCTGGGCAGACTGGATTGTTTTCATTTGGTTGACTGGTTGGTCTGTGTTCAATTAATATGTCTAAAATTCATTCTCTTTCGAAAAAAAAAAAAAAAAAATAGAAGCCCACATTTTCAGAAACTCCCTATATAGTCATGTTGCAATTATGGTGTATTGAGCAATAGCACTGCCACCGCCTTGTTACATGGCTTCTGGTAACCTGCTAACAGCAGACTGGATTACCAGAAAGTGAAAAGACAGTGGTGTGCCTGTGCAGCACTCAGCAGTTGTCATTCATTCAGTAACACATAACCTGCCAACAGCTCCCAGCAGTGTTGGTGAGCAGATGAGGTAGACTACATACATTTGGCAGCTGGCAACACAAAAGTGAACATAAAGGCTGTGCTGTCATTCAGCGAGACCTGGACAGGCTGGAGAGCTGGGCAGTAAGAAACCAGATGAGGTTTAACAAAAGCAAGTGTAGAGTCTTGCATCTAGGGAGGAATAATTGCATGCATCGATACAGGTTGAGGGATGAGCTGCTGGAGAGGAGCTCTGCAGAGAGGGATCTGGGGGTATTGGTGGACGACAGGTTGGCCATGAGCCAGCAGTGTGCCCTCATGGCCAAAAAAGCCAACGGCATTCTGGAGTGCATAAAAAAGAGCGTGTCCAGCAGGTCGAGGGAGGTGATCCTCCCCCTCTACTCTGCCCTGGTAAGGCCTCATCTGGAGTACTGTGGCCAGTTCTGGGCTCCCCAGTACAAAAAAGACAGGGATCTCTTGGAAAGAGTCCAGCGGAGGGCCACAAAGATGGTGAAGGGCCTGGAGCATCTCCCCTATGAAGAAAGGCTAAGTGAACTGGGTCTGTTTAGCCTTGAGAAAAGGAGACTGAGTGGGAACCTGATCCACGTCTATAAATATCTAAGGTGTGGGGGCAGAGTGGCAAGGCCAGACTCTTTCAGCAGTGTGTGGAGACAGGACAAGGGGGAACGGCCAGAAACTGGAGCATAGGAAATTCTGCACAAATGTGCACAAGAATTTCATTATGGTGAGGGTGACGGAGCACTGGAACAGGCTGCCCAGGGAGGTTGTGGAGACTCCAAGACCCGCCTGGACACCTACTTGTGCAACCTGGAGTAGGGAATCTGCTTTGGCAGGGGAGTTGGACTCGATGATCTCTGGAGATCCCTTCCAACCCCTATGATTCCGTGATTCTGTGTAAATAGTCCTTCACAAAGAAGTATATCTGAGAAATTAAAGACAAGTCAGAAGAGGTTTAAACACTCTGCATTTATGGTGGCTTAAACTGGTCTTTCACCACAGCAGAAAAATCTTTATCTGGTCAGAATTTCTAAAGCTGGATCTACTGATCTAGTTGTTTCAGTCAACATTCATACAAAATAGTGTCATATTTCTTCTTTAATTAACAGGAGAAAATATCAAGTTTTAGGTAAATATATAAAATGTTCAGTAACAGTTCTTTTTGCAGAAACCTGCTTTTAATACATGTGTGTTCATATTTACCTACCTTTCCTGTAAGGCATCCCAGTCATTATAGTTGATTTTAATAACTTCATCAATAAAAAAGAATAGTTTTGCATACCCCTTAATATTTAGGTTGATAATGTATTAATTAGACCACTGAATGAGATGGCCGACCTAAAAATGCCTACCATTGTAATCATACTAAGAAGAGCTGTCTCCAACCTTTTAAATGCCAAAATTCCTATCTCGGATGTACTAGCACCTCACTCTTACAGCTAAAAATGCCAATTAAGTAATAGAAAAAAAATTAAAAAAAAAGTCTCATCGGCTCGACCAACACAGTGCCTTGGGATACTGGGTAATAGACTCAGGAAATCTTGAATATGTAAGGAAAAACTCTAAATGCATTGGAAGAAATCCTGCCTCAAAAAGAAACTGACTGGAGGACAGTACTAGCCAAGCCCTGTACACACACAACTTAAGGTAATCACCATTACATCACAAGTGGCTCAGTACCATCCAGTCTTTAATTAAGCATCTAAATGGAAATATACAAATATTTTTTATAGAAATATGTGATATAGTAATTCCAAGACCTTAGTTCCTCTCATAGCCAGTATGGAAGTAGTAATCAAAAACAAAAGCATTTTGACAAATTCTCACCAGCAGTAAGAATACAAAATGAGTGTGCTGTTCAAACATCATGAAGTAGCACAGCACAGAGGCTTCCTTAGTTTTGGAGCTAAAAATACACATTCACATAAAAGACTGTTGATTATACTTAACTCTTTTTTTTTTTTTTTTCCAAATGTAATGAACACCCTTAATGTGTCTATCTATGGAGTGGTTCCAGTACTCAGATGCAAATGTTGTAGACAATAATTGATGTACACATTTTGGATTATATGGTTATGATACCCTAATAGAATTTTGGCTGTCTGCCTATGGGAGTTCAATATTAGTTTCATAGTTTATAGGATCAGAAACAGTCCTTTACAACACTATAGCTACATTTCTCAACTCACTGCCTATAGATGATATCTGAATATCTGATTTTCACATAAATCCATAATAATAAACAAACAAAAATCCCTAAATCCTAGAGTGCTCAGAAATAAAATTCACAATGAAAAGGCAAGCATTTTTACATCTGATATGATTCCTCTTGCACTTCATTCATCAAACATCTGCAACAAGCTGCCAGAATGTGTCCATTAGTGACATTTCTATGGCATTCACTAGCTTGATGCTCACTGATAAAATAATGTAGAAGTTTTACCTCTAATATTTTCTGCTCCATTTGAGGTATCCACTTTAAAATAAGCTTGCACTTACTGCTTTTATTTTTGAAAACACAGACATGATTCAGCCTGCATGTCTTCATGTATTTGAATACGTAATTTATGATAATATATCAGAATACATATTATAAAAGACCAAAAAATATCTTTCATGTATTTATATATTACGAGGTCACATTCAGCACTGAAGAAAAACATTGCCTGGAGTTACTGTGTAACCCAGGTCAGTGTGGCTGACAATGAATATAAAAAATTAAGGTACCCTGCACAGCAAACATTCCATATACATATTGGTAAATTAAAATCTTTTCCAGGATTCAGTTTCTAGACTTCACTTAAATGAAATACTGCATTCTGCCTTTTATCTACATTCAAATATGAAGGAAATAAGCATTACAACTCTTAGATAGGATCTAGGCACTTTACTAATTCTGTTTCAGAGCAAAATTTATGCAGGTGTCTCAATATTTATAACAATAACATATTTAGAAAAAGAATATTTATGTAATTTCTTAAGCAGTTATAAATATTACGTAACAGGAGCAATGAAACAAAATAAAAATACTAAGAGTGGTTTCAAATCTCTTTACTACTGTATGATAAATTATGCCTTACTGACTAAACATATTGAAACAAACAGCACAAACAGGGCTTATTATCTTAACCTGGTGGGCTCACTATATATTTAAGGATAATACTTTTATTCAGCACCATGATAATAGGTTGGCTTTTAGCCCAACTAGAGAAATAACAGGAGTCGTATCAGGACACAACTGTCCTGCAAGGTTTTATAAACTGTTGCACTTTGAAGACTGAGTTGAGCAAGTCAGAGCAACCTCAGTGTTTTTTGAAGGGAGGTCAGTGTTGCTGATGAAGGCTGCTCTTCAAATTTTAGTATAATCTGGTAACTTCAAAAACTAAAATCTGAATTCTTCTCTATTTTTTTCAGAATCACCTTATCTTCCCTTTGTCCTAGTTTTCTCCAACTCAGCACATTCTACTTCTTTCTAGAATCTCTTCTGTCCCTTTTTTTTTTTTCAGAAACATATATTGTTTCTGAATTTTTTTTATTTTTTTATTTTTTCCTTTTCAGTGTATGAAGAAATGAGTCAATTTCTTGAAATGTCTGGTCTAACTAAAGACCAGTGGATAAAAATATATAGCTCAAGAAAAGCAAAAGATTATTAAAAAAATTTGAAGGGAAACATTAGCCTAAATAATCTTCCTATTTGCAAACCAAAATAGATTTGACTTTTTCTCTGCTAATTCATTTTGGCATGTTAAACAGTGAAAAAGTATATAAATCATTATCAGAACAGACAAGAAAATAGAAAATAAGGTTTTAAAAATATAATTTATGTTGCATTTTCCAATATCCTGGCATAATCTTTTTTGAAGTACTCCTGATCTGAATCTTGGTATGTGGTGTGGTGTGTTTTTTGTTTTTTGTTTTAATATATATTATAAATAATTCAAGCCAGTGGATTTATGATTACATAGGAATGCATAGAAAGGATCAAAAAGGATGCCCAGTGGTTTGAAATATGATGGTCATTTTACTATGCCACTTTATTATCACTTTGGTCTGTGAAAGAAAACACCACTATCTAGCATCATTTTCACAGTGGAAGGCAAATAAAGATTTGTTGAACATAAAAGCAACAGGCATCTTAGACATCCAAAAAGCTGAGCTTTGGTTGGCACAGATCCTTTCAGTTTCAAATAAACTTGAATTGCTGCTCTAAGCCTATTGCCCAAAAGACTTAAGAACGTAGATGACATTTCTAAGTCCAGGACTTGTCACACAGTTTTACATAAAATGTTAAATTCATTTTTCAGTTTAACATCAGAGGGGAAAGAAAGACAATGAGGGAATACATTCAGATAAATTTGGTTTTAACCCTATCACTATTTTTGGCTGTCCTGTTTTCATACAGCATTAAGGGTGGTATTGTACAGTCCCATTTTTACAGCAGATGTTAAATGCAAAGTAAAATAGTCAGCTGTAAATGATTGATGATCTTCTTTACTATTTCAAAATAAACCCTGATTATTTATATAGTTTTGGGCACTGCTTGAAAGCATCATATTAAATCTAAACAATTGATCCATTTTTCAATGGCTTTGTTGTGTAATGTATTATGCATGTTTTTACATTCTTCTGTGTAAAAGGCCCTTGTGTATGAGAAATGTTTAGAGTTTTGAGTGCTCCACCCAGTCCATATGGTAGGCTCTTACCTTTTTCCACCAGGTCCATATGGCAGGCTTAAGCTAGCCAGGGCCCTCTATCCTCCACAGGGGCCATATGGCAAAGAGAGCTCAGAGAACACTCATTTACCTTGTATTAAAACTTTACGTACCTCTAGCACATACACATACATGTATACATGTATGTGGGTAGAAAAGACATAGCTACTGAACATCACTGCATAATCACTGCATAATCAATACATCTATGATAATTATATGAAACATGGATTCTACTCGTTTTATTAAAAACTGAAAACTCAAATGAATAATCTATCAAATCACTTGATAAACTCATCTGAATGACTTCAGGGATTTTCAGAGTATTATTTAATTATGCTAACAAACTGGTGGACATTGATATAGCCAGTAGTTTACTTTAGAAGAACAGAACCAAATCTATTGAATCAACCCACTACCAGACAGTGTATAGTATAGTTAATGAACATGTTTGTTTAAAGATTCATCGCTGTGCTGCTCTACTAATACTTTTTTTGAGCACGTTTCTCCTCTTGTGACATATTTAAGCAAACTGGCAAGAAATCAAGGAGGACTAAACCAATATGGATAGTAAACTATTTGTAAAGAGATAACTATTTACAAGTCATATACAAATAATTTATTATTTCTTGCAGGCACCATACTGCTGCCTTTATTACTGGAGTAAAAGGAAGAAGTATGATATGAGAGCTTCCCCATCTACCCTCTACTGACTATACGTTTTCTGTATCAAGAAAACCAGATGCAAGGCTACATCATGTGTGAAACAGCTGCACTGGCTTCACTGATTAAGGACACGGATTTAAAATCAATACAAAGATGGCAACTTTAAATTGTAATTCATATTTTCAAAGTAATTATTCTAAAATTGATACTTTGTTATAACATTTACCACTCAATCCATAGCTTTTCTGTAATTCAGATTTTAGGAATCCTCAGCATTTTATTTATACGGGAAAGACAGAAGCAATTTGAAGAATGTTTATGAAAGCTTTATTGCACCTGTAAGCTTATTTTAAAAATGGATCAATATTTCCCAGTAGCAGAAATTTCACAAACAACTTTTATTTATTTGAAAGTCAGAATTTTATGAAATGTAAAAAAGATATTGCTTTTATTCATAGGATCTGTACTTTCATCTGTACTTTCATCTGCTTTCCTAGTTTCTGTTCATGTAAGCAAGCGTTACATTGTCAAATGAATATTCAAATATATCAAAGAACCATCCATGTTGAAAATAAATAACATGAGGAATTCAGAACAGGTATGCATGTATGAGTTCTCATAGGTGCTGTTGCTGTGCTGTTTTTTTGTTGTTGTTTGTTTTGTTTTGTTTTTTATATAGCACTGATCTTTTGTTCTGCAAACAATCAAAAAATATGGTAGTGTTTTCCACAAGAAATATATTTCCTCATTTGAAAGATGCCAGACAGTAATAAGCATCTTAAGAAATCATGAGTGTTTTATTAAAAGATTTAAAAAGGCTAACTACTATGGTCATGCCTCTTCTGTCCACCTTCCTGACTTTGGTCATGCCAAAATAAAACTAAATCAATGAAAAAAAAAAAAAAAAGCTGTTGAATTTAATGGATTAATAAAAATGATCTCAAACACTTTGCCTTTGACTTTAATTGCAGAAAAGGCATAATACGTATACTTAGTATTCATTTATTCCTTTTGTTTCCATTGTTCTTTTATTGATATATTCTCACTATATTCCCTTGTATGTTCTTCTCTTTCCAATGTACAATTTATTAATAAAAACTTTTAATTCCAGATTTTGAAGCATATGTCTAGCTGCATAATTACTCATAAAAAATACATACAAATAGCTCACTTTGTAATCAATGGGGTTTATGGAATGTCTGAAGAGATGAAGGGTAGACTCTCAGTCTAGGTTATTCAGTCTCTGTAAATAAGGGCCTAAATTCACTGTACAACAAAGAGGAGAAGGTAGGTGTCTATCCCACACAGCTGCGTTGCCTCTTCTTAAATAGTTGGTTTCTCTTGAGGCTTTCTCATGCACCTTATTCATTTCATGAATCATGCAAAGAACTAAGAGGGCAACTTGAGAAGCCTGCTTTTCAACAATGAAATTTAACTTTAACTCTAATTGGGAACAGAATAAAAAGGAAGATTCCTAGATAGGAGAATAGGTAGGTAGGACGATCAAATACATATTCAATTTAGAGATAGATATCTTAGTCATAAACAAAATTATTAGCATATCCTTGGCATAGAAGGATAGTTCATAATTTTAAGCACATTCTTATAAAATTGCAAAATATGATTTTATACTTTGTACATTCTTATTGAGTCAGCAGTTTCCTTTTTTGAGAGAACACACAAAATTAATTGATCATCTCAATCAAATTCTTTCTACATAAATACATACAGGAAAGGAAGGTAGAGATAAGAACTTGACTTCATAAATACTATACAATAGGATTTTGTTAAAGTTCAGACATATAGATTTGTATTTGAAAGCCTCTGAAGGTTACAGGGTGAAACCTTCCAACAATATCTCCAGGTCTTCAGGGACCAAATCCCATTATGTGGAGTTCAGTGAAGAGGGTAAACACTACCATAAAGAAATACAAATTGCACATATTTCCCATTTAGCCAATGTCACAAAAGTTCACCATTTAGAATTCTAACCAGCTAGGACTTATTCTTGGAGGTCAAGTACCTTGTGAACCTTGTCATCTCACTGATGACATCATATCCCATCCATCAATTCTTTCAAGGAGCACACTTGCCATCTGCTCAGCACGCTATAATAACTTATTAGACACATTCACAGGGTAACAATTTGTACAATGACACTGTTATCTTAATGCTGGCACACAGAGAGATAGCAGCCATCGTTTCTCTGTCACAGCACAATTGCTCTACCTTCCAACTTCAGGAGATAAGTTATTTGGATACTTAAACTTCTTATTAAATAATGTGGAAACAATGAATTCTCATCAGAAATATATTTTAAGCTTTGTGGCTTTTTTTTGAAAATGAAGTGATAAACTATGGCTACCTCACAAAGAACTAAGTTTTGGTTGATATAACTACTTTGCACCTTGAACGTTTTTGCTCATTTTTTGGAGTGCAAAATAAATAAGAATGTATGATACAACCAAATGCATACAAATAGCAGAAAAATACATCTTATTATCTACAAACATGCTTCATTTCTAAAACTAATATTTTTATTTCTTTGTCTGTCCTAAACAGTATTTCTTTCTAGCAGCAATTACTAGATAAAAATGAAATACACAGCCCAAGTGCTCACACTAAGCCTTAAGACATTTTGGAAACTAGAGGCAATGTTGATTTTTTGTAGATGTATGTATACATTTGCAGCTTTTGTGAAACATGTTAATATCAAGCATGGTTACAACAGCTTCTGTCACAGTACTTATGCCGTAATAGAAGTCCACTACAACTCTCCCTCAACCTCAAAAATATTTTCAGAAAAAGGGCAATATTTATTTTACATTACACAGAATTTATCCTCTGCTCCTTCCTTTGGCTCGTCATTTATTCCAGCTTACACTGTGATCAACATTGTACTAAAATAAAGTCAAGTACAACAGCCGCTCTCTGCCCATCAAAACTCACAGACGTCTGCCAAGCACTTGTAACAGCTGGTGTTACATTAATTAGTTTAAACTATTTATTTCATCCATCTCCAGAGCAGATTGAGCAAAAACATTAGAGATTATTCTAGCATCTGTAAGTGCCCTGCAAACATTAACCAACCAAAGTTGGAATATTAGTCGTTAACTTATACTATATGTAATTTCAAACTCTATACATTTGTAAATAAAAAGTCTGCAGCTTAATGTAGCTCTAATAAGTTTTCCTCGACTTTTTACAAATTTGAGTTTTAAACTTATATAAGGGTTTGTGCCCATAAAATTAAAAATAATAATAATAATAATAATACCAGAAAGCTATTATAATTCCTGGCAGCATGGGCCATTAAGCAGTATATGACAGGGACTGGGTGACTCGGTGGATTAGTCAGAGGTTTTATGTCCACTGCTGGAATCCAGCCCTAAATACGGTGATCAAAACAGTGTTATCAAATGGTTGTAAAAATCTCAATTAAAATCACTCCTATAGCCTCTGCTAAGTTTTTAGTGGACAGCATAATAGATCTTTCACTATTTTCAGAGTTCTCAAAACTATCTTTTTCTTTTAATAGGCTGAGAATGGATATTGGCAGAAGAATGTTGATTATAAGAGGTACTAATGCTGTATTCCCTATTCAAATAGCTCAAAAACAGAAGCCAATGCAAAGATAAGAGCAGGCTCATAGCCACAGTCTGCGGGGTTGCCTCCATAAAAAATAAAAGGCTTGCTCACTGAAATACTTAATGTGAAAATACTTACTTTTAGTGCCTAGGGCTCAAAAAGGAAATAAAAGTCCTATGTGAACTCTTAAGAGAGAATTCCTTCCTGAAAGAATTCTGATATACAAAAATAGAGTGGGAAATAGAGGCACAAGGAGCTGAATTGCATTGCCTAGAGTCACACAACAGGTCGCTGGCAAGGCCTGAAGTGCAATTAAAGTCTCCTGACTCTCACCTCATTTAGAAACATTGCTCCATGATGTTTCTCAAAAAAGCATAAACATCCAACAGCACACTTGTGGAACAAAAAAGGAGTTAAGCAAATTAAGCAATATCTGTATGTATTAATATCATTCTCTTATACAACAATCTCCTCAAGTCTGAGTAGCTTAAACTGTCAGCAATACACCATTGAAATTATATATATATATAAATAATTTTAAATGTAGATACTGAAATTAGCATCTGATTTAATTAAATGAAGATAAAAATAATCATCTATCATTGTACAAAGCTGTATGTGCTCTCAAATCATCTGCATTTACAAACAAAATTAGTTAACATTCAGTTTCACTCTCTGAACAATAAAGTGAGAAAAGCAACCTGACATTTACATTTAATTAAGTCATATAGATTGTAACCCTGCAATACATATTACAGTTATTTAAAGCTCTGACTTGTTATGGCTTGCTACAGCCATGTAAAACAACATGAGAGATGAAAACTGAGGAAGGAATTGTCACCTACATTCACTTTTCAACCTCGCTCCATCTCTCATAAATAAGATTTTTTTCTCATTGCTTTGTTTATCTCTGTTTTCTATCTTATGTATGTACGTATGTCACTCTGAAAATAAAGCCTCCTATTTTTTCCATGGCAACTACAACAGATACAAAGACCACAGTAACACTGTTTGATAGAGCAAATTCTCACCTAAAAAACACTATTTTTGAATACAGTCACCACAATTAGCTGTCTATTTTCACCAGCAATGAACTGAGCCTGCATGCCATGCTCAAAAATATTTGCACCACTGAAGGTGACTACTGTTGCTGTTGCCACTGCTGAAATGCACCATCCACCACCTCACTGTGCTCTTATCTACTGTTTGGTCTCCATAAACATTCAGCAAGCATCAACAAATGTCAGTGGGTGCCATTTTTTTCCACATGAAGGAATTCAGCAACACCCCTTTGCTTCATATGCATTCCCATGTCAGACGCCATTTTGTCAGACTGCCCCTCTGCTGCCATCTGTCACAGAGCAACAACATGGAACAGCATATTGGTGAAAGGCTCAACCTCTATTTCCATACCACCAACACCCACTTCAGGCATCATGGTCAACAAAATAACAGGAGGAATTACTTCTGGAGTAGCTCTTTTACACAAATATTTTTGCGTGTATACATAAAGACACTTTACTGCATTTTTTTTCCACCCACTGCAGTGTTTTTTCTTATTTAATCCACCAGCCAAAAAGGCAGACATGCAGTTAATGCAAAACTTGCTTCACACCATGCGAGAAAAAGTGCCAAAGCATATATCAGAATGGCCTCCTCAAACAATACTAATAGCTCTTTTTCATGCTCACTCTTTATTGGCCTCCAAGGACAGCAAGAGCCAGAGACTCTTTTCTGTTCTTAGGCTCCTGGAATTTATAATATGCTACATCTGCCACGAATCTTTTGGGTTACATAGGTACAGCAATGCAATCACACACTTTTATTTTTTATTTTTAATGTAAGAACAGTTTTTGAAATAAATTCTTGGACAGCCTATTTTTAGAAGTAAAAAAAATGCCATCACAAAGTTTCTTATCACATAAGAGAGTGTTCTGACTTGTAACTTCTCCCAGAAATGTATGTATATACTTACATAACCTTGTTCATACTGCTTCTAACAAACAGGATGGTATAGGGAATCTCACTAAAAATACTGAACATTTGATTCACTGACATTTTATAAATGATTCTTTTTAAAAACATGTTTTAATCATTGTTCTTAACAAATCCTGACCATCAGGTTCTGTTTTCATTTACACCAAAATTGCTGCATAAACAAAGACAGCAGGGGCGCTTGTAGAGAACTTCTCAGCTCCCTCTTCAAATACAAGCAGTACATTTCAACAGAAACTCTGTGTAATACACTTCTGCCTTTGCATTCACAATTTTTAGTTTCTAAATACAACCTCGGGGGAGCCATGTACATTCAACAGGAAAGCACTAACATGTCCCCAGTTCAGCACTGTGCTTTACCTCTTGCAGTGATCAGTTCAAATGCACTAAAGCCACCAGCCAATTTAGATTTTTTCCTCCCTTTATTTCTTTTTCCTATAACATAAATTCCTATTTATGTTATGGAAAAGTTAATTGTTAAACTTTGTTACAGAACCCTTTGTTCTTGCTGAAGTCACTTTGCTTGTCTCTCCTACTGTAAGGACACCAAATCCTAAAAGCTGGCAAGAATGCATATGTTTATTTCACCATTGCTCTGCAATTACTGAATGCCACTTAATTATAGCAACAGATGCTCGAGTGTAGGAACCAGAAAAATCAAACGCCTCATTTCCAGGTTATTTTTTTCCATTGCTTCTGCCAACAGCAGATGTGTGAGCCCCTTGTGCTCTGGCGTAAATACTTATCAAATCCTAACAGGTCACCTATGTCACAAACAACATTTCAGATGCAACTGTTTCACCTGATAATAGGCTCTGAAAATAAAACTGTGAGCTGTAAATACAATGTATTCGGAATGAAATGCCATAATGTGAAATTGCTTTTTCTCTAGCTACAACAGAAGTCCTTGACAGTTTTTGGCAGTGATAAATCACCCTCCCATTAATTGTCTCCTCTCTCATTGTGAGGTGAGCTGCTAAAAGGGGCAGTCAACAAAAATGACTTAAAGGACAAATTTTGGCAAAAAGACAATGAAGAAATCTGTCATTGCTAAGCCTCCAGTAAACTGTCACGAAACAATCAAAATATATGTAGCTGAAGTGTTTATGTCTTTGTTAGAAAGGTTATAGGATGATAAGTTCATAGTTAAAACAGGAAGCTAAGAAACTGAAGTTGTAGGCCCTTTGAGGTACCATTTCTCCCTGTGTTCTTTAACATTTTATGTAAATCCCATCAGTGATTCAGTTTCCACAGTGTTTGCTGATCTTACCAATCTTATATTCTGACTCTTCTGGCCCCCTGCCCCATACAACTGAAAGCACCCCTGAAGGCACAGTGCTAGGTAGGTGCTAGTAGTGCTAGGTACTTTTTGCATCCAGTTTCAAGATTCATCCTTTCCAGTGCTGTAAGTGAAAGGGACACTTAGCACCTCACAGAAGCTGCAAGGATCCCAGTGGTAATGACAGTGAGGTGCTCTCACTTTGTTGCTCTAGGAAGAGGGCAGCTGTGTTTACTTGCTATATAGCAAGCTGTGTTACCAGCACTCACTCACCAACTCGATTCAAGATCAAGGTTTGTAAAGCCATGTCTTCTACTCTTCCCTTGCCAGGACTTATTTCACCCTACGTGGCTCCATTCTGCAAATAACTCCAGCCTGGTGCAACTCTTCCACAGATTGAACAGAAAGGAATCTCTAATCACAGCGTTCTGCTCTATAGCAGAAAGTGTTCCAAATTTGGCTTTTTCCTTTTAATGTTACCAGAGAAGAAGTAGGGAGGTGACTATCAGTCTTTATTGCACTCATGCTGCCTACATCTCTGTGGCATTCAGACGGCAGATGGTATATTTAAGACCACAGGTTATCTTCTGTGTAGGAGGGGCTGCGTGCAGGGGATGTTTGTCAGATACACGCCTCCAGAAAGAAAAGCATTTCTCCCTTTAGAAAGTACACAGTATTATCATTTTACCTTTTTTCTCCATTTTGCTCATTTTTCATTTGTTGAGGCTTTGAACCGAAAATATTCTGAGTTATTAAAAAAAAAAAAGGGGGGGGGGGGGAAGTAAAAACGCTGTTTACTTGTCAGCACATGGTTGGAAATTTACCATAAGCAAGGTTAGAAAATGATTTGTTACTAATGTGTCTGTCAAGGACGAAGTCTGGAGTTTGGTTTTATATTTATGTTTGTAAGAAAATTACAGTATAAATATAAATGAGTTGCATCAGGTATTTAAACTAGACCGGACAGGGCACTAGAAAATATATGTTGGGAATGTTTCCTGCACCAGCAGGGGGATGAACTAGATGACCTAGTGTGTCTTTTGCACCACAGACTTCTACCATTTCTGTATTAATGTGGGATGATTGATACCACTTATCCTTTTATGCCACTATCCCTTTTTGCTCTACTAGTATTTGTATGCTTTCTGGGGGAGCTGATATCTTGGGAGAATAGCTACAGGGAAGCACTGAAGGGGATTCTTCATCACGATGGTTAAGAACTGAGGAAAGTCACACAATAGCTTTTGTAGCCATAGCAGCTTTGTTGTCATGGCATGAGAATCCTTTGTCACTTCTTCTGCTTTTACAAAGGAACAGTCATCCGACATTGTTAGGTGTCTAATGTAGAGCCTGCTTTTTTGACGTGGTTATCAAAAGCTATTTTCTGTCCAGACATTTACACAGACCTTGTGTTATCCATGATTTATCCACAATCTGTGTTCCTCAATTGTGCTTAAACATGGCTATAGTTGTAGTAAATCATGTGTTTAAACATGTAACTAGAAGGAACAATATAGTTATCACTAGCACTGGAACATTAAACAATAATACTCCATTGAGCATCAGAATCAACAGGCTTCTGTCAACCTGGCCCTGCAGTTCTAATGCAGGTATTTCCCCCTCACCCCTCATCTCCCTCTTCCACCTGGAATTCTTTCAGCAGTTACCTAAACACCACACTATCAATCCTCTGTGGTCTGCACTTACACCAAGCACAAATTTAGCAAACAAACAAACAACAACAAAAACCAACATTCATTTGGGAATACACCGGATTTTGACAGAAAATTGCTTAACTTGCCTTTCAAATTGACAAAAGTGAGTGATAAAGTGTATAGGAACATTGTATTACAAACTAACAATCCAGAGACAACTGGAAGCTATTTCAGGAAACAAAGATTTTCTTCTGAAGGAAAATGTGATCCAATTGGGAGAAAATTGAGAAATTTCAGGTGTCCCTAGTCTTCTTTGTATCATGTGTGATTTAATTCCTGATAAATGTACTCTGTGTACTTAAAACATCTCTTGAATGACAGAAATGCAGAAGAAATAAAGTGATTGAAGTTTTTTTTGTTTTCTTTTTTTGGTGATGAGCCAGTTTGAGAGCTTACTGTGAGCATATGGAGATAGCATATTTGCAAGTCCATCTCTGGAGGATTGCAAAAGGCCCTTAGCTTGTGAAAAACAGCAATGTTATTTTTTTTAACGTTCCCTATATTTAGAGATTAAATCGCTCACTGCACAAACCCATTTGGAACAGGCGAGAAGGTGAAAAGGATAATCAGTACAGTCACTGGTCCGTGTTTCCTAAACGCTTTTGAAAACATTACTGTGCGCAGGCATAAAATTAGCGGCAGGACCTTAAAAAGGCTGGCATTTAGCATGACTTTTTGGAAAGTGACACCCTCATTTTTTTCTTGTAGGATATCATTAAATTTCAATCGCCCTATGGCAGTGCCTTTCCATTAATAACCAATTCACTGTGTCACTTTGGCTCTCCTTTGAAATAATGAGCCTTTGCTTCGCTTTAATAAATTTAAACATATTCTCAAGGCCAGGGAAGATAGGAAACCGCAGATGGGCTGAGAAAAACACGATTCATAAATCCTTAACTGCCTGAGATCGTTGAGAGCAAAACAAAGTAACACTCGTAAAATATTAAACAATCCCAGCTGTATGAGTGAAGCTTCATTAACAAAAATGGACTATTTACTGCCTTCAACAGAGCCTGTGGGTGGAAAGATTCAGAGAAATCTTCTTTAGAAAAACACTATCACCCTCATTTTGATTCTTTAACTAACTGATGGCACGGTAGGTACTTATTTTGCACGTCCACATGCAGAAACATTTTAGCACAAAATTAATGATACTCTTATTACATTAAATGCCGTAACTCGTGCTTCATCATTTAAGCAGGAATGAATGAAAACAGAGAAATTTAACAGACATTTTATCCTTGAAGAATTTGCGTGCCAAGAGGAGTAAAACATGGCAAACTTTATTTAAATGATAATGGACTTCTCTAGCACTCTAAAGTAAACCTAGCAATATGAATAATGGCAGAGAAATCAAGTAATGTCATTTACTTTCACTGGGAAAGCCTGGCAATTTATTCTACAATGTTATACTTTTTCCTGCTTTAGTGTTTAGTAACACAGCTAATTTTGTTTACATTTCCATTTGGTACACAAAGGAACAACTTCTTTATTTCAGCCTTTCTTGTTTACTATTAATTTAAATTCCATCTGAGTTTTCCTTGAGTAAGGATTCTGACTTGAAATGTGCTTTCAAGCTCATAAGGCTGGGTCCTCCGACTCTTGAACCTGATTTGGTGCTGCCCAATTAGCATACACAGATTCCCACCGAATAACCAAAAAACTTGTGAAGGGAGCTCCCTTCCCTCCCAGGTCTGCCTCTAAGACCACCAGCTCTTCACTCTGTCTTCGTATGGGTCCTGCAGCTTCTCATTCCGCACCAGCCCTCACTGGCATTCAGGAGCTCCCCTCCAGTAGCTAGCACAAGTCAAAACTTTCATATCCCCCCAAGGAACGGCAGCCCATATTATCCCCAAATCCCTTTTCAAGCTTCATTGAGACTTATAGTAAAACTTAAAAAAGGCTTATTCAATAATACAGATTAGGAAGATTAGCCATAAAGACAGAAAGAAAATTTTAAAATGCCCACAGCAAGAATAACCATACATGATATCGTGGAGGGCTTCTTAAGCCAAGAATTGCTCATAGCTGCATACAAGTTTAAAGAATAGAGATCAGTGTCAGTTTACTAAATGCTAGCAACCTGGAAGCTCTGTCTCTAAAGCTCTGTCTCTAAAGACAAGCTGACAATTGAGTGGACAGGATGTCAATACTTCTAAACATTTCAAGGGTAAAAATATTGCATTTTACAATCTGTGTCATATTTAATGCAAAAAAAGAATTAGGATTTTTTTCTTTTGCTGGCTGTCAGCTTTTTTCTTTTTTTTTTTTCTTTTTTTTTTTTATCCCATTGAAGAGCAACTTTAAAGTACTTAGCACAAATTCATGGTGTATTTTTTCCTTAAGGAACAAACAATACATTGTTTCAGCCTAAATGCAAGTATGGACATACTCCAGTTCTCCATACTCCAGTTAAGAAATATTTCTAAAAGTATCTGTTTAATTATTTCAAGGTATTCCTCTTATCAGCAAGAACCATTACATGAATATGAAGGAGTGCAAACAATTTCTTACCACTCAAAGGCACATTCTGGCCCTCACAGAGTCATTTCTCTTTCCTGTTCAAAATCACAGGAACACACTTAGAACTTACAGTGCTCCCACCAGCTTCAGTGGAAACCATGAATGCTGCCCAGGAGTTATTACCTTATAATCATTAGAGCAGTCATTTCTGTGCTTAGTAGACCTTCACTGTAGCTGATTCGTATAATCAGGGTTAATCTATTCTGATTGCAAATATCCATACCATAAAGTTTGAATGAATTTTCCCTGATGCTCACTCAGCTTAGGATGCTCCTAACACTTCTGTACAGATACTCTACAGAATTTTTGCTTTGCCGTGGGGTGGGGACATTGATTCAGTGTGAATAAATCCACGGCATCATTCTTCATTGCGAATTGTGGCAGCACCTATTTATTCTATCAGGTAATAGGACAAATTAGGGATACAAAAAGCTGTGGTAAAATACTAAGGCACAATCAGCAGTGATAAGCCAGTATGTCGAGTGCTGAGGTTACCTGTCTGTATGAAAGCAGCAATCAGGCTTTCAAAAATAGCCTCAGACAGACAGGGAAAACAAAACTATTTTTGTCCTGAAGGTTTTAAGCATGGGTAGTAGGCAGGCAATTTGTTGTTTAACTCAGCAGAGAAAGCTTTCATTCTTTTATCTGTATACTGTGATTTGCAAATACTACTTTTTGGCTTTTCAAAAAAGAGAAAGATCTAATACTCTTACAATATGTAGAAATATTTACAAATACATTATTGTACAGTCACTTACAAATTAAAGAACGAATTAAGCCAGTCTGGAATTCATTTCTCTTTTAATTTATACAGAAGTTGAAGGGTTCCCTTAAGCATATATGAAAAAAAAGGAAATACATGAACATAGCTTGTAGAACATCTCACTTATGCTTTTTCAATTATTATTATTATTTGCTTTTATTGTTGCATTATGACAGTCTTAATGTTTCCTAATTTACATTCTTTCAAGCTAATATTCAGACTAGCAGGGAATGCTTTCACTTCTTTTTTTTTCTACTGATGTATTCATCCCACAAGTACCTTCTCTCAGAGGACATTTGGACATTTTGGTCTCTGTCCTATCCCCTATCAAGACAACATGAGATACGGTGAGATTTATAGTGTGGATACTTATTACTATGTTGGTCTACTTATTACTAAACTGAGATCACTAAGTTCTTTTCTGAAAATAACCAAAAAGCTGAAGGTTAATAACTTTTGGCCACTATGAGCTTGCAGTAAGTTTGGACTGGCCACCAAGAAGCAGAAAAAATTAAAGTCCTCTATGCTCCATTACCAGTGCTTTGAACCATGCAGTCACATGGATTTTGATGTTTTGAGAGGATTAAAAGAATGTAGATTGGCATGAGAATACCACATTAATTCAGAAGCTAAATGGTTATTTGAGAAGATTCACTGACCAAAAAAAAAAAAAAAAAAAAAAAAAAAAGAGAAAAAGCATAGCTGTCTTTCTAAGTCCTTTCTGGGCCTATATACATTTTCTATGAAAAGTTGATTTCCACCCTCCCCCCCACCCCCTTTTTTTTTTTTTTCAAACAGCCTTTTATCATCTAACATGTGAAACAATTGTAATGTGAGGCATGTGAGCAGAGAGCCTTTGCCAGTGGGCCCTCATAAATCTTGCCAGTTCCCAGTGAACAACACCAAATATTTGCAGCTGAGGAACATTTGGTCTGGCTTAAATTAACATATCTCAGCAGTCAGAAGTCATTAAGCTTTGCCAGTGACTTGAAACCATTTTTCCATTTCAAAAGCGACACTGGCTGTTACTTATTTTTCTGGATGAAGAAGGTGGTAAGGAACAAAAGCAATGAAATGAAAATGGGAGATACTAATGAAAAAAAAATGATAAAAAGGCTTTGAACTGCCTTTGGTAGATTTGTTATTAAGACTCTTTTTAAACAGTAGAGCACTTATGTATAAGATCAAATAATAATTCAAGATGATACACATTAATTTCAATGGCAAATTATGTGATATAAGGCTGTAAAAATGTATACTTATTTTCTTCTTTAATCCCTTGTGAATATAGGCACTATCAATTTTAAAAGCTGATGAAAGCTTTAAATGAAAAACAATAATCCAACCTTTTTCAATTAAAGGCTGCAAGCAGATTAAGCACTAGAGTAAAGAAATGTGCCGTTGCGCGTTGCACAGATCACATCTGATACGAGTCTGTTCAGATGCAGGGGGCTGGGCAAACACCTCGAATGTGAAACATCACAGTCCAAAAAAAGAAAGGGGAAAAAAAAAAATGCTTTATTTTTAAGCCCAACTGGTTTTAATGCAAGTATAATGTGAGTTCAGATTCTCCAGACCTGTTACTTCAGTGTTATTTATGTGGCTTGTAGCTGCTCTGGTTGTCTGGTAAATAAAATCATCATTTTCAGATCCATGAGAGCCACTCGGTAACTGAGTTGTCAGAAATCAACAGTTCCCCACCATTATGCTTACTTTTCCATGATTATACAACTATGTCTGAAATCTGTGTCAAAAATGCCTCTATGAACATTTGCTACTTTATAAGATGATAAATATTGCAAAAACAAATTGCTAAATTCTATACCTTGATTTCAATGCAGTTTTGATTTCTTATTTTTACTTAAATATTTACAATTGAATGTACTTATACAAAATAATACTTCTGTGGTAATCATAACTTTGCAGCCTCCACTTAGTTTTATTGATATAGCTTTAATAACTTTGAATGTTTTAGATCCATGTTATTCTGAGATGAAACAGGCTTACATTTAAAAGCATTCCAGTTAGGGACCTAAGGTAATAGCAAGGGAGGGTCAAGTTGGACATCAGGACAAGGTTCTTCACCAGAGGCTGCTTGAGAACTGAACAGACTCCCCAGGGCAGCGGTCATTCCAGAGTTCAAGACTTGTTTGGACAGTGCTATCAGATATAGAATGGTCCTGTGTGGAGTCAGGAGTTGAACTCAATGATCCATGTGCGTCCCTTCCAACACAGGATGTTCTGTGATTCTGTTCTATGGTTCTATGATATTTACTAAATAACTTTATAGAAAATCGTTCCATATTGCAGATTTTTTCAGACTTTCAATTTTTTTAGTCTCTGCAGTTCTAGCAACATCAGTTCTGTGCAAAAAAAAATGGATGTTCTGTTAACCAGGTTTAAAATGGATGTCCTGTTAACCAGGTTTAAAAGACAAAGTGCTCTAAACAGAAAATATTGACTGCTGAGGAGAATATATCAGGGTTGCCCAGATAACTAGATAATCAATCCACTTTCTTTTGGGGGATTTTTTTTTCTTTTTTTTCTTTTTTTTTTTTTTTTAAGAAAAGCTTTTGAGAACACAAATAGTCTGCATTATCAGTGTTATTCAAATGGATTATATTATTTCTGTACTTAGCCATGCACAAAAGAGTAAATCATTGCATGTGGATCCTGAAAGGCAGGAAACAAGCCCAGTGTTTGGGAGTATGAAAGTATTGAAGTAAGTATGCTTTGTGTGCTTACATAAATGTTACTTTGTTATTTTTTTCTTTCTCCACAGAAACACAGCAAAATGAAGAAAGCATCTCATTGCATCTTATTTATCTGCGGTTTCTCTTCAGATCACATTTTTTTCAAGTAAAAGAAACATTACAAAAGCAGACAGAAAGTCTATCAAGTTTTCTTTCATCGACTATTGGTAGCATTTCCTTACTGATCTACAAAATCACAGGATGGTTGAGATTGGAAGGTACTTTTGGAGACCAGTTCCAACTCAAGACTGACCAAACAGGTTTTCAACTGCTCCTACAAAAGAGACCCTGTAACTTCTCTTCCTCACCTTTGCTGTAAAATAGTAATCTCATTTATTTAAAATGATTTTTTTGTATTCAATTTCTGCCCATTTCCTTTTGTCTTTTCACTTTTCTATTTCACTAGTCATTCCATAATTCTCTGTCTATGCTATAATCTACTTATAAATAAACCACGTAATCCTGAAGCACCTTACCTATGAAGATAGGTTGAGGGAGTTGGGCTTGTTCAGTTTGGAGAAAAGAAAACTCTGAGGAGACCTCATTGTAACCTCCCAGTGCATGAAGGGAGCTTATAATCAAGTGGGAGACTGACTTTTTACAGTGTCTGATATTGATAGAAAAAGGGGGAATGGCTTTAAACTAAAAGAGGGGATATTTTTCCTTAGAAGGTGATGAGGTATGGGAATGGTTTGTCTATGGAGGCTGTGGAGGCCCCATCTCTGAAGGCATTCAAGGTCAGGATGGGGCCCTGGGCAGCCTGATCTGGTGGGTGGCAGCCCTGCTCATGGCAGGGGGATTGGAATGACATGATCTTCAAGGTTCCTTCCAACCCAAGTCATTCCAGATTCTATGATTCTATTATCCTGTGCTTAAGAAACAGAACAGCTCTGCTAAGTTCCCTCACATTACACAAGGTTAGTCTAGTAGAGGTCTTTTCCAAACCCCTTTTCCAAAGATTTTTCAAAACCTGCACACTGATTTCATGGGGAAGACAAAGAAGGATAAAATCACAGAATGGTAGGACCTCTGGAGATCATCAAGTCCAACTCCCTGCTAAAGCAGGTTCCCTGCAGTAGGTTACACAGGAAAGCATGCAGGAGGGTCTTGAACATCTCCAGAGAAGTAAGCAATGAGAACAAAAAATTAAAACTCTGAGTTGGAAGTACCATGGAGGAAGAATAAAGCAGGTCTAGGAGCACTCAACAGGTCTAGAAGTCAGTTAATCACATGCATTCATACTTTATAAAAAAATACGACTGCTTTCAAAGATTGTTCTTTCAAGATCTCCAAACCTGTTATAACAACTGTTTGGTGAAGTAGAATGTGGATGGGCCCATGCAGGTGGTAAGGGACTTCCTCTAAAAGTCATAATGGTTTTCAAAATCTCACTATTCAAGAAAAAAACTTTCATTTTTATCTTTGCCCCTAGTAGAATAAAAAGGAAGGTAAAGATAGAAATCACAGTAAAAACTCTGTGAGATCTGTGAGAAGAGAGTCAGCCTCTGTTCAGCAGTGCTCATCATCATCAGTATAGACTACAGAATAGTTAAAATAGTGAAGGTTTGTCCTCAAAAGCTTTCTGTAATAGCTTAATAAGATAAATCTTTTCTTCTCTCCACTCTTATATGGTAAAGTTAGGCTCGTGTTATGTTTGTTTACTTTTCATAGCTTATTGAGCAATAAAATTGAGGATGCTATATTGCACAGACATTACATAGATGTTTGAGATTGTATACAGCATGAGTGCAAGCATATCTAAACTGTTGTTTTGGTGCACAACACAGTTCACCATTCAGTAAGATTTAGACATATTTATATTTGTAGTGCTCAAATAAATATCAAATATAGAAGATACTTCTTGAGCCCTGTAGCTACAAAAAGTATTTCATGTGATTTATAATAGCTTAGCAATACAAGTAATGATGAAAATAAGTGGAGAAGTAGACAATATGACTTTTTTTTATCCCTTTGGAGACATCACAGCTATAACTTATGGGAAGACCAGTCTAGAGTGAATTGTGTGACTCTATTATCAGCTGTGGGGTAAATAAAGAAAAAAACAACTTCTATTTAATAGATCTGAAACAGTTATTTAATTTACATCATAAGATAAAGGCTGCTTCTTTTAAAATGATCTCAGCAAAGATGAAGTTGGGAATTGTTAGTAACTGAAATGTGCAAGTCCGAATGTGAATATGCAGAATTTATAAAATGTTTAGTTCTCATTTTAGATCTAGTGTTGTGTAGAGGACTTCTAGATTATTTTTCAGGGAATCAATTTTTTTTTTCCTTTTCCTTCTCAAAACAAAAAACAGAAAGAGAGAAACAATAAAAACAATAGTCAAGTTCAAGCCCTATGAAATTGATGCTAGGTAAGCAACTGACAAAATTACCAAATGAACTTTAATTTTCTCAGTATCTTTGGAATTATGCCATTTTAGACAGATGTTCATGGGTATATTCAATGCTTAAAGAGTTCAGATTTTTAAAATTCACTAAAATGGCTGGCTTCTAATTTTAAATAAATTGAAACTGTACAATAAGTCTTTCAGATTAAGTAAAGACTACATTTTAAAAATTCACCGTGAAGTACACGGATAAATGAAAGAAAGTGACAAACTTAACCCATTTGGACAGTCCACTTCGTTCTTGAATGTCAGCTATTTAAAACAGTTAATTTGCCACTCGATTTTATGTCAACAGGAAATGAGTTAGACAATTTTTAATAAACATTTAAAGAACAGTTCTGAAGATAGTTGTTTAATTATGAAAAGCAATACATTGGAGCATAAAATAAAATGCAAGAACCGAGTGTAAGGCAAAGGGCTTGGAACTTGAGTATGAATGCATCTGTTTTAACCCGTCCTACCAACATACAGGTACCTATATACATAGCATACAGTAACTGTAGCTGATATATTTTTATAACTGCCATTTCATTATTGTATTTGTGGAGACATGTTTATATAATTAAATGAGTTGAATATTAAAAATAATTCAGTTGTCATTTTTCTGTGCTAAGAAAGAAGTATTTAGAGAAAGAAAAAAAAAAAGACGTCCAAAAAAAGCCATTGACAAAACTCTTTTTGAGCTTGCATTGACTTCAAATGCAGCTGTAAGTATAGAATGTATACATTCTTCAAGACAGGATGCTCTCTCATGAAACACTGTAGTGAACAAAGAAATGCGAAGAAATGCAAAGAAAGTAGAAGCAATAAGGAGGCCTCAATTCTTGCATCAAGAATTCTGTTTTTTATGATTTGGCTTTCAGGAAAAACAAACAACAACAACAACAACAACAAAAAACCTGCAAACTTAGGTCTACTCATTCTGAAGTTCCACTAATAAGTCATTCTCTTATCGCTCTAACAAGTTTATTACAGTGGCTGCATTTCTTTCAGAAGTATGAGCTACAAACAAACTGGAAAAAAGAAAACTACCACAAACCAGCAGCTAAGAAGATGTTCAGGCATTATGCAAAAAACAGCTACAGAAAGTTCTCCAAATAAATCTTTGTGACTTCAGACTTCTCACTCAAGTAGGCTAAGCAGGACTTTTAACCTTTTATTCACTATACCTGACCAAGACAATACCAAAATGTGTTGCCTCTTAGAAGATCAGAAAAAATATTTTAGATTTTTTCTTAGCACTTTGAGTATTTGTAAAGGCTAAGAAAAAAAGGTCGATACAGATTTCATTTGGTTTAAAATAGAAGTAGTATTTTAACATATCAGAGAAGTCATCCATGGAAAGATGGTAGTAGACAAGTCTGTATTCTATTGCACATTTTCTACTACAGAAGTCTGTGTTAAAATGGTTAACAAATCTTTTTCCTCTGCATTTTTCAGAACAGCCCTAATTTAGATATGGAAATTTTTCAAACTTAAATCAACAGCAGAAGAACTTGATTGAGTCTGTATTAAATTGTACTCAGTGTTAAGTCAGGTAGTCCACACATCACATATTTCTAATTAAAATTTTATGCAGCACTTAAAAATACAGTACTATAATATTAACAGTTAATTTAATAATTAAAATCTTATTTTTTCACAGTGGCTTCATGGCTGATGCCTATTGCAGCTCCATACTGAAAATGAAAAAACTACACAGTGTTTTTTTTATTAATATTATATATTTTACTGGGCCCACCCAAATAGATACAGACAGTTACACACAGTTACACACACACACACACCAAAAGCTTGGTCAGGAAATTAGACATCTTATCTGTGAGCTTGCTAAATAAGGACCAATAACCTAGGTCTGCAGTACTCTGTGTGATAACTGCTTTTACAAAATGAAATTGTGACTTTTTCACTGCTTAGCTACAAGTAGGCACTATCAGTAAAACTGCATTTCTCTGCAATATGATGGGAAGTAAAAGATTTCAACATCTGACAGGAGAAAATGAACAACTGATAAACAATCTTTGAAATGTTCTCTCACTGCAAGGCATGCTTTTGATGATGATTTACATTTTTATTATTGTTGACTTTCAGGATGGAGCTGATGGTTGGCTAAACACACAATAACAGAAAGAACAAACCACATAAAATGCAAACTAAATCAAAAGAAAAACATGACCAGCATCATCTGCTTGAAAAGCTTTCTTTAATTTTTCTCCTCCATTTTAACATTCAGTAAGTGTAATTAGAACTTAGTTTATCCAGAAAGCTGGAACTTACCAATTCCTACACAGTAAATATCCTAATTCCTCTTGCACTTTTCTCCTCTCATTCAAAAGAAGAATTAAATTCCAATTCTGAGTCCAGTGCACAATGAATGAACTAGTACTAACATTTACTGCTCATTGCTTCTCTAGAGTCAACATTGCTTCTTTTGTTAACATTTGAATTATGTACTGATCAGGAATGGTAGCTGCAGGGTCAAACAGCATATAAATTCTGAAATATAATCATGCTGAAATAGCAATGATAGCTAATCTGGTTTTGGTAGAGTGTTACTTTTTTGAAAGTGAACTCACTGAAAATTTCTTGGTTTTGCACCGAAGGTTAATGGGAGAAAAGGAGTTATGATTCAGCTGATGTCAATAAATTGGCAGAAATGAAAATATAAGGAATTATTATATTTTGATTTGTTGCTTTAAAGACACAATTCTTGAAATTTGGGTTGTTTTTTCAACAGTCATGTTTTCATTTATATTAAATGAAATAGCTGTAACACAACTGAAAAAGGAATCTTTTTAAAACTGAAAAATAATTGAAAACATTTTAGGTTAAAATAACGTTAACATGCTAAACCATCATTCTTCCTGTAAATTGTACATGACTGTTTCACTATTTGGTACACAAGTTAAACAAAAAATATAACTAGCTACCTAGCTTTATCTTTTAAATTGAATCATGTAAATTAAATACAATTGGTTATTGATTATAAATGATCATAACTATATCTTAGTCCTTTAAGATTTTAATTACTAAATTTTGATGTTAAGTCCCAAACAGAAAAGAGGGAAAACAAGAAAATAAATAATCAACAAGTTCCTTTATTTCAGTACCAATCCGCAATTATTTTTCAGTGTAGTTTGGGTTTTGGCTATAATTTCTATTGTTACTAATATCTATTTGTAAAATGTTCAATGCATGGGATCAAGTTGCATCTACTTGGCTGTACTACATCAATTTAAACAGTGCTTGGAAGCTCTGATACACAGTTTAGCTCCTAGAAGCAAGGACGGTGATAATACAGTTTATCACACAATCCTACTATCTATTTGGATTGTTCACACAGACAAAAATTCATGAAAGAATGTTTGTACTGGATACAGAAAGGAAAAATGGAGGATCCGTGAAAGTGAAAAGGAAAAAAAAAGTTTTAATACTGTTTCATATTGCGGATTTTAGTTATCCAAAGGTGTTAACAAGCACATAGTTTATAGAGCGAGTAGGAAATGCTTATTTCATTTTTATTTCTATTAGATAGCCAACAATATAATTTAATAATATTTAAAAATGATAAAAATAATTCTTGTTCAAAACTTGTATTAACTTTAAGAATTATCTGCATGCATTATTTTTCAAAGTAAATAACTAACATTTTATGTTTTCCATTTCAAAAGTTAGAATGGTTGAAGTATAACTGAGTGTCTAATTGTAACAAGGGTTTCCCATGCTATATTGTTGATGACAAAATGAGAATGTACATTCAGAAATGATAACTAACATTTCTGTTTAGAAATAGGCTATCAAGGAAATCAATTATTCAGTTTCTTTGTAAACTTCTCTGTACATTTTATATATCCCATCTTGGCTAACAGCTGAAAGATAAATCCTGCCCGAGTGGCACTGTGCATCAAGCACAAACAGATGATAATGACAGGCTAAGGACTCTCCAGAGATAATGGGGCAGTGCAAAAACAAAAAATCTTATTAGCATAAGTATACAGCAAAACTATTGGCTGACTTAAAAAAAAAATAAAAAAATCTTCTATTTGTATAAACAGTAATAGGTACTAATATCTGAGCATCAAGAGACCAGCTATAGTGCAAACATTCAGATTTGCTGCAACAGGACTCTTCAGGCCAAATGAATAAATGAAATCTGGTCAAACATTTTAAAAGAAGTCCACCAAAAGTCTAAGAAATGGTTGGAAAGCTTGTCAATTTCTTGCAAGCTTTCCAATTGCTTGCAATCAGAAGTTGCTCTAAGAAAAGGAGTCTGCAGTACTGCAGTGTCATTCTTTAAACATTTTGGATATTAAGAGAAAGCAAATGGAGCAGGGACCACAGAATAAAAGAATCACAGAAAGGCCAGGGTTGGAAGGGACCTCAAGGATCATGAATCTCCAAGTCCTCTGCCATATGCAGGGCCACCAACCTCCCCATTTAATACCAGACCGACAGTATTAATAACCACAACATATTAATAACCAATCAACATATTAATAACCACAGTTATTATGATGACAGGATCAGATGTACACTTTTGCTATATATAAAATAATCAATAAAGTAATGGCCCAATACTTTTTCACGAAAGAAATACCATTCCTTTGTGTTTGGACATTGTAGCGATACATTAAAGAGTGTTGCAATTAGATATCCGACCATAAAGTGAGGTGAGATTTTCTCATGTCCATATTATTTAGTATTACTTTCTAGAGCAGATGTGCTTTGGAGACACCTAACTGAAGCAGTCAAAAAAGAACCAGGCTTGAAGCTGACAATTAAGCACTGTGGACAATCAAGGATTCCGTGCTTAAACTCACTACCTAGCTCTCTTGCATTTAGCAGAATTTACAGCCTGTTACCTTGTGGCTTAGCTATATATAACAAGGGAAGAAAGTACCTTGAAAATGGAGTCAAGAAGTCACTGAAGTTCTAGTTTAATGAGTTCATACAATTTAAAATGGATATTCTTTCACTATTCTACCAATGAGATACTACAAACTGAACACATGCAGCTATTTTGTTTGAAATGTAAAACCTACATGCAGAACACTTTTCATTCAAAATACTTCTAAATATCTTAGAGTGTATCTTTGTTGAACAAAGTTTTAAAGCCCTTTTTCCTGCAATCATAGATTAAAGAAGTGCCAGATTAAGGTATCCATGTGATGAAAACCAAAAGGCATACACTCTGGATACAGAAGAGAAAACACAATTACATAGTCTAAGTTTATTATTTTAAGAGTGTAGACTAAGCTTATTGTGCATAACTAAATACTTTCCTAAAGATTATTGACATCAAAGAGGTAAGTGGAACAGTGGGTTTAACCAGAATTATAAACAAGGATATACATCTTTAAACAAACCTCTAAAGGTCGATTTTTTAACTTCCTTCATTTGAAGAATGTTAAATCTTAGCTCTTGATGTAAAGTATTGGTTGTGGGCAATTTGAGACTTGTTTGATGAGAAAAAAAAAAAATGCAGGAGTACACTGGCCTGCTAAATTTCTAAATATATTTATAGGGATCCTTAATGTGACATAGGGTGTGATTGGTTAGATTTCACACATTGTGACTTCCATATGTATCTCCTATTAAGGCAATCAATAATGCATACCCACAAGCCATATACTATAATCTCCTGCAGTACATTCAGAACTTTCCTGTCAGATATCTAATATTTCTAGCAGTCATTTTCTGAATGTGGAATTGGTCAGAAACATTGTCATGTAGGTGGGGAACATGATGATTGTGGGAAAATAATTGTCCCATACTTCATGTAAAATGACCTATAATAAAGTGAGGGTTTTTTGTTTGTTTGTTTCTTTTTTAAATTGATGAAAAGCTCAGAAACAGCATAATATAGTTCTGGCAAAATAAATATCTACTTGCCCTAGATTAACAAGTGCTGAAATGTCCCTATTACTAATGATAACTTTAGCAATTGTTTAAGGCAGTTGAGATATGTCAGCAGGGCTCCAGTAGCGAGTATTTTCTCTTGTGTATAACAAATACTTCACATTGCCAATCTCCTTTTGTCTCACTGCCAAGGTCACGGCCAAGAAATAGACCGAGTTTTTCCACTTTGTTAATCTGGACTTTCTGGAGTTTTTTAGGAAACACAGGAAATGCTACGTGCCTAGTAAAATGCAAGTCATTTGTATAGCAGTGGGCAGCAGTATCAAGTGTTCTGCACCTGTTTTACACTCCAGCACTGTAATTTCTGTAAAGTAAACAGTAGATCTCAGGGTCAGATTACAAATTCTAGTAGGCTGTTTGCTAGATTGCTGCTTTGTTTAACCTTTACACTTTCATTTAGAAAGGAGAAAGTATCATTGTCACACCAAGAGGGCAGTTAAAGAGTTTTAATTAACTGTGGAGGTAATTAGACCTCCCAGTTTAGCAATTATTAGACAATTCTATGCTCCTGTAAGCCCTTTAAAGATGCATAGTTGTTTTTTATGAAGAACAAAAGTCATTTCATATATAGTTTGGAAAAAACAAAACAAAACCCACAACTGGATAAAAGACTATTTAAAAAAAAATAGCTGATTCCACTGTGAATTTATCTGTTTCCTTTTCCTAATATAATAACAAGTCAAAAGCTATCAACTTCTCATCCACCATTCCCTGCCAAAGTCCAATTCTAATCCAATTGCTCCTTTTATTAATACCCCCTCCCTTCAGCCTCCTGAGTCTCTGCTCCATTTGGCCCATTGTGATATTCACACTTACAACAAAGGTGAAAGAAAAGCATCCCTTGCCTTGCTTCCAATAAAGTTTGCTGTTGACAGTTGTAGTTTAAAAGCTGTCTATCTTAACAATTATTTGAAATCTCTGAGCCATATATCTCTTTCTGTGAAGGGGACTAAGTCTCTTTACACATGGGAGATACTGTTCATCAGTATCAGTTCTCAACTTCATGTTTTTAAGACATAAATATACTTCAAAAAACAAGTCATAGTGATCTTATCCTCTGAAGCAATGCAGCAATCAACAGCAGTAGCTCTGCTGAACACAAAAGATAAGTATATATTTAGATATAATTAGTTTTGTGCAAATATATGCAGGTCCTTAAAGGTAGTAAAACAGAAAGCAATACAGAATTTCACTTAATGGTTCTTCTTTACTCGTGTAAATAAATAATTAAAGAAACAAGAAAATAAATAAATAAAGGGAAGAGATATTTTATTTGCTTGCATGAATCATTACAGTTTAACCTGAGTTAACTGCACAAGTCTGGGATGTGGGAATATCTCTTGTATTGCTCTGGTACATCTATTTCCCATATATCTATTTTCCAAACCACAGTGTGTAACTGTTTATTTGTGTGTACACAGAATTATATTTCACTCTCAGTGTCTTCCATGAGAAGCTTGTAGATTTTAAGAAAACAAGTATATTGTTCACTGGTACACAAGCAGATAAAGATATCAACTTCACTCAGTCCCAAGAAGAGTGGCAGAGGGGTGACTGTGACAGATTTGATAGTACAACCTACGTCTGTGCATGTCACGTGTCTCTTTCATCAAAATATTTTTGTAACATTTAACTACTACAAAATACCTTTTGGACAAATAGATAAGAATTTGAAATTGTATGAACCCATGCTGATTTTATTTCAATTCACTTACACTTGAAATAAAGAAGAGAATTAAAATTGTTAGTGACAAACGAATTGCCCTGCTTTATATTTTAATTGGAAGTTGACAAGCTATATGAGTAAAAAAGGACAAAATCTAAAGAAAGGCAAGAGGAAACTAAAAAATATGAGGAGCTGAAAGTGCTGAAATGATGACAAGAGTCAGCCAAGAAAAGAACGGCGTTTGGCCAGGAGGAATATTTTCTCTTTTGGTTGAATTACAGTGTGAAATAAAAATTAAAACAGAAGACCAACACTCAACATCATCTCAGAAGCCTGAGGTGCCACCATAAACCGCATGGGATGTACTCACATTTTATTACCCCCTCCCCTCTCACCCCCCCAAATCATAGTGTAGTTATAAGTCTTGCAAATTCTCAGTTGCTTATCATGTATTTGACATACAATAAATCCTTATTTGTAATATGCACCATATAATGGAGTAGTAAATATTTCCAATTAGCTTTAGTGTCACAGTCCCCAAAAACTGATGCATTTATGTTAATATAAAAGCGAACATGGAACATTTTATCATGCATTAGAGATTTTAATCAGGTAATCTGCACGGCATCTGGAAACCTAAGCAGAGGCAAAGTCTGCTATAACAAAGGCACTGTAACAGTTCACCTTCAGTGAAGAACAATAATGCATTATTAAATTCACTTTCCTGCTCAGTGGTTACACTTAGCTGACCACAGCAAATTTGCTCTCTGCCTGGTCTTCACAAGTTGGCAGAAAAATAGATTCTGTCACATTTAACGGGTTCTGAAAATGACAGGATGCCTCTCTTGGTTTAACTATAAACCATAATCTTTCAGAAGTAAATATAATTACAAACGCCTTTTGTCACGTAGTTCTTAGGAAGGAGATTATATGTGGGTTATTAGAGTAGTAGATCTCACTATGTACTTGAAAATCATTAGAAAGTAAGGATTGATATTGCACAACAACAACTTCAAAAAAGAATCAAATTTCTATCCTTCTTTGATCCTAAATGACATCATAATTCTTAGAAAACAAAGAGACAGATATCAAATTCCTTGAGAATAGTCAAGCTGTTATCAAGAAATATTACTCCTTAAACTAACATCAAAGAAAATCCTTTTTTGTCCATAATACCATTTTAATTGTATTCTATGTTTATTAGTTACTTGCTCTGTTTTACGTACAGTTAACTTAGGGAACTTAAAAGAAAACTGCCTTTCAGAATTCAGTGGTAAAGAATTATTGATTTGCAATTTAATTAGTGAAAGTTGATATAGTTATATGCAACAGAGACTGATTCATTTTGGTGTCCAAGGACTTTTATCATGCTGCAAGCAGGATTAGAATTGCTCCATATGATGACATTCACTTTCAGGTAAAGGTCTTGAACGAACACTGTATAACACTTAAGTATCAGAGAAGTGCAATTTAGGTCCCAATTAAGATCTATTAAATAGTTTTAATTAGCTTTGTGTAGCAAGTTTAGCAATTATAAGACACATTTTTTCTTCTCTAAGCACTTCAATTCAGATAGTTTTTTTACAAATATCTTAGCAATGAAGTGCAAATTACATCTTGGAAACATAGGATTAGATTCCAGGATCCATTTACAGCTTTTCATTACTTACCTAGGTATGAAAATAAGGTTTCTCAAGTCCTCAGAAGCAACTTAGATATCACGATAACACTGTATTTGATATTTACATGACTTTTAACATAGGCATCTTCCCCTGAAGTGGAATTACTACTTCGTGCTAGGCAGTCCATCCATGACATATTTAATTTAGATGACAACTCTAAACTGACAAACAATCGGTTTGGAAAGTTCACAGTTTCCAGAAAACACTGGTTCCAGATTTGGGACAGGAAGGTAAATGAAGTTTTTCTGGACTTTGAATAGATAGTTCTGGAAGTCTTGATCACTATTCAGCAGAGAGGTACAAATGATCCCCGTCTAAACAGCTAACTACAAGTTAAACCCTTTTTGCTACAGGTAGACAATGGTGATGGTGATGAAATTGCCCAGTTAGACTCAGAACTACCTCAAGACATGTACATCTCTATTCCTTCTTATGCCTGAGGAAATTCAATCACAGCTATTTAACCCAGAAATTTCAATCATTTCCCTTTCTACCTATGTAAAGAATCAAATCTTTTTTTAAAATCTGTTCCACAGATTAGTTGCTCTGTAAAAGACAAAGCATCATAAGAATGAATATGACTCCACTTGCTTACTGTGGCACTCTGCTAACTGTGTAGATACCTAAATTAAAACTACTACCCCAATTACCTATCTGTATCAAAATATTCAGTACAGCAGGCACCGGGCTTCATTTCTTTTTCTTTTTTTTTCTTTTTTAAGACAGAAAAATTGTATCACTAAGCTATGCTTACAGTCATATTCACGGTCTCTTTGGCCATATACACAGTCATACAAAGCCTCTAAGCTTAGTCTCTGGTTTTACTGTTTCAGCACTCTTCAACACAGACATGTTCGAGTGCTTGCCCAGAGTAATGTGAATATAAGTACATCAATACCAAATGGGTGTTGGGGTGAGATTAGTTTCTACCTTCTTCTGTTTGGTAGCATACCCACAGCATTTCTGCTATAGGTTCAGTCGAAAACTACAATATGTCACAAAAAATGGCATCAATTTATGTAATCAGGAGCCTGTCATGATTCCGTCAGGTAATCCGCAATTGCATGGCTCCAGAAATCCTTTCCCTTTTAGAGTAATTTGCACTGTTTGTAAATGTTTGAAAACATTTGCACTAGCAGAACCTGTACATTTAAATATGAGAAAGACATCTCCTCCCCAAGCACAAATACATTTGAGGAGCAAAAAAACCCATCAAATTTAAATTCTGATTATAGTCTTTGCTTTATATAGTTAGCATTCTAAAAGATGATAGTCTTACGTCCAGATTATGTCCAGATCCATACATATCATTGTCATACTCAAAATATTCGCTAACATTT